>NC_137493.1:0-2906408 GCF_963082875.1 Corella eumyota
CTAACCCTAACCCTAACCCTAACCCTAACCCTAACCCTAACCCTAACCCTAACCCTAACCCTAACCCTAACCCTAACCCTAACCCTAACCCTAACCCTAACCCTAACCCTAACCCTAACCCTAACCCTAACCCTAACCCTAACCCTAACCCTAACCCTAACCCTAACCCTAACCCTAACCCTAACCCTAACCCTAACCCTAACCCTAACCCTAACCCTAACCCTAACCCTAACCCTAACCCTAACCCTAACCCTAACCCTAACCCTAACCCTAACCCTAACCCTAACCCTAACCCTAACCCTAACCCTAACCCTAACCCTAACCCTAACCCTAACCCTAACCCTAACCCTAACCCTAACCCTAACCCTAACCCTAACCCTAACCCTAACCCTAACCCTAACCCTAACCCTAACCCTAACCCTAACCCTAACCCTAACCCTAACCCTAACCCTAACCCTAACCCTAACCCTAACCCTAACCCTAACCCTAACCCTAACCCTAACCCTAACCCTAACCCTAACCCTAACCCTAACCCTAACCCTAACCCTAACCCTAACCCTAACCCTAACCCTAACCCTAACCCTAACCCTAACCCTAACCCTAACCCTAACCCTAACCCTAACCCTAACCCTAACCCTAACCCTAACCCTAACCCTAACCCTAACCCTAACCCTAACCCTAACCCTAACCCTAACCCTAACCCTAACCCTAACCCTAACCCTAACCCTAACCCTAACCCTAACCCTAACCCTAACCCTAACCCTAACCCTAACCCTAACCCTAACCCTAACCCTAACCCTAACCCTAACCCTAACCCTAACCCTAACCCTAACCCTAACCCTAACCCTAACCCTAACCCTAACCCTAACCCTAACCCTAACCCTAACCCTAACCCTAACCCTAACCCTAACCCTAACCCTAACCCTAACCCTAACCCTAACCCTAACCCTAACCCTAACCCTAACCCTAACCCTAACCCTAACCCTAACCCTAACCCTAACCCTAACCCTAACCCTAACCCTAACCCTAACCCTAACCCTAACCCTAACCCTAACCCTAACCCTAACCCTAACCCTAACCCTAACCCTAACCCTAACCCTAACCCTAACCCTAACCCTAACCCTAACCCTAACCCTAACCCTAACCCTAACCCTAACCCTAACCCTAACCCTAACCCTAACCCTAACCCTAACCCTAACCCTAACCCTAACCCTAACCCTAACCCTAACCCTAACCCTAACCCTAACCCTAACCCTAACCCTAACCCTAACCCTAACCCTAACCCTAACCCTAACCCTAACCCTAACCCTAACCCTAACCCTAACCCTAACCCTAACCCTAACCCTAACCCTAACCCTAACCCTAACCCTAACCCTAACCCTAACCCTAACCCTAACCCTAACCCTAACCCTAACCCTAACCCTAACCCTAACCCTAACCCTAACCCTAACCCTAACCCTAACCCTAACCCTAACCCTAACCCTAACCCTAACCCTAACCCTAACCCTAACCCTAACCCTAACCCTAACCCTAACCCTAACCCTAACCCTAACCCTAACCCTAACCCTAACCCTAACCCTAACCCTAACCCTAACCCTAACCCTAACCCTAACCCTAACCCTAACCCTAACCCTAACCCTAACCCTAACCCTAACCCTAACCCTAACCCTAACCCTAACCCTAACCCTAACCCTAACCCTAACCCTAACCCTAACCCTAACCCTAACCCTAACCCTAACCCTAACCCTAACCCTAACCCTAACCCTAACCCTAACCCTAACCCTAACCCTAACCCTAACCCTAACCCTAACCCTAACCCTAACCCTAACCCTAACCCTAACCCTAACCCTAACCCTAACCCTAACCCTAACCCTAACCCTAACCCTAACCCTAACCCTAACCCTAACCCTAACCCTAACCCTAACCCTAACCCTAACCCTAACCCTAACCCTAACCCTAACCCTAACCCTAACCCTAACCCTAACCCTAACCCTAACCCTAACCCTAACCCTAACCCTAACCCTAACCCTAACCCTAACCCTAACCCTAACCCTAACCCTAACCCTAACCCTAACCCTAACCCTAACCCTAACCCTAACCCTAACCCTAACCCTAACCCTAACCCTAACCCTAACCCTAACCCTAACCCTAACCCTAACCCTAACCCTAACCCTAACCCTAACCCTAACCCTAACCCTAACCCTAACCCTAACCCTAACCCTAACCCTAACCCTAACCCTAACCCTAACCCTAACCCTAACCCTAACCCTAACCCTAACCCTAACCCTAACCCTAACCCTAACCCTGACCCTGACCCTGACCCTGACCCTGACCCTGACCCTGACCCTGACCCTGACCCTGACCCTGACCCTGACCCTGACCCTGACCCTGACCCTGACCCTGACCCTGACCCTGACCCTGACCCTGACCCTGACCCTGACCCTGACCCTGACCCTGACCCTGACCCTGACCCTGACCCTGACCCTGACCCTGACCCTGACCCTGACCCTGACCCTGACCCTGACCCTGACCCTGACCCTGACCCTGACCCTGACCCTGACCCTGACCCTGACCCTGACCCTGACCCTGACCCTGACCCTGACCCTGACCCTGACCCTGACCCTGACCCTGACCCTGACCCTGACCCTGACCCTGACCCTGACCCTGACCCTGACCCTGACCCTGACCCTGACCCTGACCCTGACCCTGACCCTGACCCTGACCCTGACCCTGACCCTGACCCTGACCCTGACCCTGACCCTGACCCTGACCCTGACCCTGACCCTGACCCTGACCCTGACCCTGACCCTGACCCTGACCCTGACCCTGACCCTGACCCTGACCCTGACCCTGACCCTGACCCTGACCCTGACCCTGACCCTGACCCTGACCCTGACCCTGACCCTGACCCTGACCCTGACCCTGACCCTGACCCTGACCCTGACCCTGACCCTGACCCTGACCCTGACCCTGACCCTGACCCTGACCCTGACCCTGACCCTGACCCTGACCCTGACCCTGACCCTGACCCTGACCCTGACCCTGACCCTGACCCTGACCCTGACCCTGACCCTGACCCTGACCCTGACCCTGACCCTGACCCTGACCCTGACCCTGACCCTGACCCTGACCCTGACCCTGACCCTGACCCTGACCCTGACCCTGACCCTGACCCTGACCCTGACCCTGACCCTGACCCTGACCCTGACCCTGACCCTGACCCTGACCCTGACCCTGACCCTGACCCTGACCCTGACCCTGACCCTGACCCTGACCCTGACCCTGACCCTGACCCTGACCCTGACCCTGACCCTGACCCTGACCCTGACCCTGACCCTGACCCTGACCCTGACCCTGACCCTGACCCTGACCCTGACCCTGACCCTGACCCTGACCCTGACCCTGACCCTGACCCTGACCCTGACCCTGACCCTGACCCTGACCCTGACCCTGACCCTGACCCTGACCCTGACCCTGACCCTGACCCTGACCCTGACCCTGACCCTGACCCTGACCCTGACCCTGACCCTGACCCTGACCCTGACCCTGACCCTGACCCTGACCCTGACCCTGACCCTGACCCTGACCCTGACCCTGACCCTGACCCTGACCCTGACCCTGACCCTGACCCTGACCCTGACCCTGACCCTGACCCTGACCCTGACCCTGACCCTGACCCTGACCCTGACCCTGACCCTGACCCTGACCCTGACCCTGACCCTGACCCTGACCCTGACCCTGACCCTGACCCTGACCCTGACCCTGACCCTGACCCTGACCCTGACCCTGACCCTGACCCTGACCCTGACCCTGACCCTGACCCTGACCCTGACCCTGACCCTGACCCTGACCCTGACCCTGACCCTGACCCTGACCCTGACCCTGACCCTGACCCTGACCCTGACCCTGACCCTGACCCTGACCCTGACCCTGACCCTGACCCTGACCCTGACCCTGACCCTGACCCTGACCCTGACCCTGACCCTGACCCTGACCCTGACCCTGACCCTGACCCTGACCCTGACCCTGACCCTGACCCTGACCCTGACCCTGACCCTGACCCTGACCCTGACCCTGACCCTGACCCTGACCCTGACCCTGACCCTGACCCTGACCCTGACCCTGACCCTGACCCTGACCCTGACCCTGACCCTGACCCTGACCCTGACCCTGACCCTGACCCTGACCCTGACCCTGACCCTGACCCTGACCCTGACCCTGACCCTGACCCTGACCCTGACCCTGACCCTGACCCTGACCCTGACCCTGACCCTGACCCTGACCCTGACCCTGACCCTGACCCTGACCCTGACCCTGACCCTGACCCTGACCCTGACCCTGACCCTGACCCTGACCCTGACCCTGACCCTGACCCTGACCCTGACCCTGACCCTGACCCTGACCCTGACCCTGACCCTGACCCTGACCCTGACCCTGACCCTGACCCTGACCCTGACCCTGACCCTGACCCGGACCCGGACCCGGACCCGAACCCGAACCCTAACCCTAACCCGAACCCGAACCCGAACCCTAACCCTAACCCGAACCCTAACCCTAACCCTAACCCGAACCCGAACCCGAACCCGAACCCTAACCCTAACCCGAACCCTAACCCTAACCCTACAGCTTAAATCCAATCCCCTAAAAGAACAATTTAACTACTTATAAACAATTTAATGCCACACCCTTTTAAAGACAAGTTACCCTACCGATTGACGGCTTAAGGCCAGGCCACTAAACCAACAAGTTACCCAGTGATTGACGGCTTAAGGCCAGCCCAATTCGAAGAAAACTAGCCCATTAATTGATAGCTTAGAGCCAGGTCATTTTAAATGCAAGTTACCTACTGATTAACGTCTTAAGACCAGGCAACTTTAAAGACAACAACCCCATTAATTGGAGGCTTAAGTCCACGCCATTTTAATCGCATGTTACCCACTGATTGATGGATTAAGGCCAGGCCACTTTAAGGACAAGCTACCCAGTGATTGACGGCTCAAGGCCAGGCCAATTCGAAGAAAAAAAAACTAACCTGTTAATTGACGGCTTAAAGCCACGCCATTTTAAATGCAAGTTACCTACTGATTGACGGCTTAAGGCCAGGCCACTTTTAAAGACAACTAACCCATTAATTGACGGCTTAAGGCCACGCCATTTTAAATGCAAGTTACCCAATGATTAACGGCTTAAGGCCAGGCCATTTTGAATGCAAGTTACCCCCTGATTGACGGCTTAAGGCCAGGCCTCTTTGAAGACAACTAACCCGTTCATTGACGGCTTAAGGCCAGGCCACTTTGAGAACAAATACCAATAGTTCCGTCGAGTTTGATTCACTTAACACGCAATGGTGGGTAGTCCACCTACCCACCGACAACAATATTATATTATATGCGACACTACACAAAAAATAAATAAATAACAAGTATAAATTTGCTTCGCGGTATTCCGCATTTTTTGCGCCCGCACGTGGGCGCAACGACACCAGTCGCACGTAGACAAACGCCGGAAGCCAAGCGCCGGCAGCAAAACGACCGACTCCGGTTTGGCGGAAAAGACCCAATTCGTCCAAATTTTCTTACTTCACCCGTTTCGACCATCACCCGCGCCAAAGTCTCAATCGTAGTATTCATCCGCAAATCACTGCTTCCGTTTACCTCTTTCCCAACAGATGAACACCTCGTAAACATAAAAAAGGCGTAAGAATATTAAATTTTATTTTTTATCACTTTTAATATCAACTGTCGAGCCATAAATCCAAAAATACAAATGTAACAACTACGAATCAATATAGCTATTTATTTTTATATTTTTAAACCATTTTATTTACACAAACTGTTACCATGAACAGTATAATCTTGATTAGAATAAATATTAATCAAATTTAACGTACCTTGCCATTTCTTCTACAATATTCCCTTGTAAACTCTTAATAAAAACACACTAATTAAATGGCTAAAGCTAACATTTAATTAAGCATTAGTTTTAAGTTAAAAATCAATAAATTTAACAAAATAACGTTTAAAAACTAACAAACAAACATTAAACTATATTCAAACATTTAATATACTAAAACACTTTAGTTAACCACTACATTTATCTAACACTGATACCACTGCTTAAAATTAGCTTAAATTTACTAAATATAAGTTAAAATAACTTAAAATAACGCCAAAAATCAACTTATCTTAAAAAAGCTGCTTTCTTGTCGGACTTGTCCAAAAAATGATCAAATCCGCCATTAAACAGCTCACGTGAGCTTTCTGCCGAATTTAATTGGATAAAAACCTTCTACAGTTCGTGCCGTAAAAGAGAATAAAAGAAAGACAAAGCGAGCGATCACGCCACCTTACTCCCGCCTATAACCCGTGCGAAAAGAGAAAGAAACGTGAGCACGTGAGCTTTCTGCCTAATTTAATTGGATAAAAACCTTTTACAGTTCGTTCCGTAAAAGAGAATAAAAGAAAGACAAAGCGAGCGATCACGCCACCTTACTCCCGCCTATAACCCGTGCGAAAAGAGAAAGAAACGTGAGCACGTGAGCTTTCTGCCTAATTTAATTGGATAAAAACCTTTTACAGTTCGTTCCGTAAAAGAGAATAAAAGAAAGACAAAGCGAGCAATCACGCCACCTCACTCCCGCCTTTAACGCGTGCGAAAAGAGAAAGAAAGAGAGGTCTATTACAAAGGTCAATTTTACTTCGACCGCTTATTATGAGATATGTATAAAACGAGAGAGCGAAAACAACTTGTGCGTAACGAAGGCAAATCCAAAACGGCGCTTCTTAATTATATAGACTTTTAATTTAATCATTAAATTACGACGTGCACTTGACTGAAACATAAATTTTTCATTATTTTCGACCGCTAAAGAACATTAATGTCCTAAAATTATTGTTTATTTATACGTTGTTGTAATTTAATTATTAAATACCGATCTGCAGTTATCCAAAACATTTATTAAAATGTATAAGGGGTGGTCATTAAATTAAAATGTGGGCACTCATCGAATAAAGTAATATTAACCAAAATTAAAAACGTTTACCAAATTTAAGTTTGTAAACGTTAACATATTCGCCACAAAGAAATTAACGTAAGCTTTAATATTAAGATAGGTCGCTTTTTATAAAAAAAATTAAGTAGATAAACAAAACAAAAAAGCCGCCCTTATTAGAGCTAGTATAAGCAGACAAAAACTATAAACAAACCTAATGAATAATGCGCCATGAAATACCGCGATCTTGGTATTCATTTGTTATTCTACGTCGCAAATTTTAATAACCAAAACTTTTACCGTTGCCTAATTAACGTAAACGTATTTATTTACCAAACTGTGATGACTCAGCAAATACGACATAGCCATATTTTTCTAATGCATTTAATGAATTTTAAGCCAATTAAATTAGCACTTTATTGCAAATATTAATCCAAATTAGTAAACTGTAACTAACCAGCAAAAAAAAAAACTACTGAATAACTAAAGTTAAAATGGCAACGACTAAAGCATTTATAGTATTAGTTTTTAGAATAACTATATAATTTAAAAGACTACAGAAAAATAAACCATGTGAAATATTATTTCCTAAAATAATGACAAAAGATGTATTTTGAACAAAATAGTAAACTAGTTTTTGTTACCTTTATTATTGCCCAGATGAATTAAAGTAATAGAGTGTAGTTGTGTCTTTTGTGGTATGTAAGAAGCTAGGATCACTTCTATATAATACTTTGTGCATCATCACATTCAGGATAACTGCTACATCAGCACATTAAGCATTAAAAAGTATTTTTTAAACCTAAATTAATAAGGAATATTAGTAATTAAACCGCCAGCATGGTGCAGGGGTCAGAACACATGCTAAACTACATGAAGTTCAGGGTTGTCATGACCCCATGCTGTAGTGCCCTTGAGTAGGGCGTAATAAACTTCTGCTGAGTCAACACTTAATCAGCATCATTATTATGGGGCAAATATAATATCTTAAAATGCCCAAGACACCTCGAGACCGGATAGGGCTAACAGTTGTTACTCTATGTTTACGTAATGTCATCGACTTTTCCATGCCGAGGATAAAGATAAAAAACACAAGACCTTTGGTAATAGATTAAACTGTAAAGTGTTCCATGTGACAAACAAACAATTTGACTAAATTATTATATTCAACATAATGTGAAACCCAAAATCCATTGTTTTTGTAATAATTTTAATTTTTTTGTACAAAAAAATGACAAAATTAATAAAGTATGGCATTTCTTCTGTTAAAAAACCATACACCAGAACATACCTTATTGTAAAATGTTTATTTTTCAGTCTTCTTTTGCAAATAGTTTTACAAAATATAAATATTACATTAAAAAACAGCTATTAGCTGAATCAATGTGTTTACACTAATATGACATCAACATTTTTTATATTTATTTATGATGGCATTTATGCAAATTAATCAAGTTTTAAATTTAAATAAATTTAAAATTGGACAAAATATTGAACAGATGGCTAGTTGACAAACTACACACCACTACAATGGAATTAACCGACACCAAAACATGAAAAAATTGCAAAACATTAAAAAAATTACCCAAAATATTAAAAATTGTTGGTTGGCAGACTTAAACCTTGTCATAGTTGACATGCCCCAAAGTTGACATTAGGCTAAGTTGTCGCCTCATCTTGACATCACAGATCATCGTCTGGCCTTAACTTACAACCGGGAGTTGTTAAGCCATACTGCAATAATAGACTCCGTATTTTGGAATGGTCAAATTCTATTGGTGTGTTCAGTCACAGTTAAGCGATCATCAGCGCTCTGGAACAACAAGATTAAACAATTACAACACTTTAGCCACAAAATGTTAGAAAGCAAGGTTAAAGTAGAACAAAAATAAGACCCACTAATTATTATTATTATTATTATACTAACATACACCCAGGGGGGCCAATGTACCCCCAGTGAGCACCTATAACTTCTAAAAGTGGGTACAGAAAGCCTGATGAAAACCAAACAAGTTTATATAGCACTTCCTGTTTAAAAGTTAAACTATTATAAACAGGTTTCTAAAGTGATATTAGAAGTAAAACTTACTTATATCTAGTGAATAAATCCTGTCTTTAACTTTGTTTTTTACTTAATATAAAGACCACTGACCCATGCCTTAACTTGCTTCAGTCCTTCTAAATCAAAGCCATGACTCTTATCAATCTCATACCCTGACCCAATGTCAGACACAAAAATTAGTAGCTTACATGATTAAGGGGTTTTATCCCTAACCCAATGGAGTAGACCTAACCCAATGGAGTAGAAAGATAAACAATCATTAGACTCCCTTAATGTAGAAAACCCGATGGAGTCACAAGTTTATTGTTTAACATGATGGCCATGTCACTGGGTTGCTTAGCAACAGATTCAACAAAATGAAATGGGGTCATTTCACCTGATGTCACAAATTCACATGACCCACTGCTGCTTCTGGTGTTGGATGATGAGCTATGCTTATTGGTTCTGTCCTTGTTTCTTTGTGGTGCAAGGATAACAATTGTCACTGAAGAAAAATGAATAAGGCGACTCTAAACATAAATTAAAATGATTTTAACTGAAGTAAGGAATGTTTAACACAAGTCAGTAAATTAATTACTCTGTAAAACGGACTAGGTTTTAGAGACTATAGTAAAAAATTCAATACTGGCAACACATAAGGCTGAGGCAAAGAAGCCCAGTTTTAAGGGCTTATTACATCACACAAGTGATGATGATCAATGGTGGACCTTCCCACAACTATTCCAATTTTTTTCTTACAGGCTGTGTATAATTATCATGCCATTTGTGGTGCCTAATACATTAAACGGGCTAGTTTAACAATTGGTTAAGATACCTAGCAAAACGTAATTTAGAAACTTGGTTTATTTAGGACTTATTTTAATTTCTCAAGAGATGTGAGATAGTGCTGTACAGTTATTTTTTTGATTATGCAGAAAGGTTGTGATCTGATTAAGAATAAAAGATCACAACCGATTTCAATCATAAAAACAATAACAGGCACATCAATATAACATACATCATGATAACTGTATATACCAAAATTTGAAATTGAAAAATATTTGAAAAATTACCTGAGATAATCAATTTCCATAATTTTCTCTAAATTAAAGCCATGATCCTTAAAATCCCGCACTCTGACTCAGTAAGGGAAGATTGACAATCATTAGACTCTCTTAATGTAGGGAAACCCGATGGAGTCACAAGTTTATTGTTTAACATGATGGCCATGTCACTGGGTTGCTTAGCAACAAATTCGACCAAATGGCATGGGGTCATTTCAGCTGATGATGTCACAATCTTACTTGACCCACTACTGCTTCTGGTGTTGGACAATGTGTTATGCTTTTTGTTTCTGTTTCTTTGGGGTGCATAGAAAACATTTGTCACCGAAGATAAATAAATAAGGCAACTCTAAACATAAATTAAAATGATTTTAACTGAAGTAAGGAATGTTTAACGCAAGTGGGTAAATTAATTACTCTGTAAAACGGACTAGGTCTTAGAGACTATAGTAAAAAAGTCAACACAGGCCAGACATAAGGCTGAGGCAAAGAAGCCCAGTTTGAAGGTCACATACCATCACACAAGTTATGATGATCAATGGTGGACCTTTCCCACAACTATTCCCATTTTTTTCTTACAGCCTGTGTATAATTATCATGCCATTTGTGGTGCCTTAATACATTTCAAGGGCTAGTTAAAATTGTTGCAAAAACCTAACAAAAAATAACTAATTACCTAGTCTTGTTTAGCTTTTCAGTGTCAGACACCAAGCGTGTTTTCGAGTTATATTTCTGCTTTTACAAGGTGCATACATTCGTTACCGAAGATAATTGGAAACTGTTTTTAAAATGGAAATGCTTTTATATAACAAATATAAACAAGAATTAAGTAGAATTTTAAACCAGTGTGTAGATTTAAAACACCTTCCATTAATTTGAGTTTAATTATAAACTAACTCACACATAAAAATATATATTTTTACAAACTTACCAATATCACCCTTAAAACTCCAAACGTCAAAAAGCTCGCCATATCTTTTCACTACACCTTCAGTGTTTCCATAAAATATGTAGACTTGACAACTTCGGGTTCACTTAAGCAAATTAAAAATTAATGAATTTTAAACAAAGTCACGACTCGTCTAGTTTGGTGAGTCAGCGGTACTAAGTGACGAGCTGAATTGTTGCTGTTGTTGATATCATCCACAAAAATTATATTCTGAAAACATAAAGTAGTGATGTTTATCATGCTAGAATAGCTTGTTTAAGCTGGTTGTCATTATTGGGTTCTAAAGATGATATATAATAGTTTTAAGATAAAGTAAAAATGTTTAACATAAATAAGTAAATTGTATATTAGAGGTTGTCACTATTGCGTTCTTAACCCCAAATAAAATGGTTTTAAGATAAAGTAGAAATGCTTAACATGCATTAGTAGCTTGTACGTTTAAAAGGTTGTCATTATTGGGCCTTAAACATGAATAAAAATGGTGTAAGAACAACACAACTCACCGGGTAGAACGGATGGATTGTAATGAGTTTTGTTCGAACCTCGTACATTTTCCTGGGCATCAACATTGGTGTGAAAATATGGGGTTGAAAACTTGACTGTTATCGCCTTATAGGGGTAAGTGTCTGAAAACTCCAAAGTTAAACAATGTTCTAAGCAATGGCAAACCTGTAATAAGAAAAAGATAACAAGATGATGATCAAGTTACCTCAACATACAAAATTGTGTAAGCTACTTGTCCCACACAGTGCCGAAGTACATTTATAGTTGTTTGTGCATTATTCCTTACTATATACAATAATTATCCCAAAAATTTACAGATAACTTTTTACAATTGTTATTTCAAATAATTACAGTATATAACTTTCAGTCTTTTTATCGTTCAAATTCTATAAAACAAATTATTACCGCCTGAAAATGCCGATTTCCCTTCCTCTGGGTTTATCTGATCTAATTTTTGAGATTTTAGTAAAAACAAGTTTTCATTATAATTAAATCTTAACATTAACTTCATTAATTCTTGCTAAAGTACGTTAAAATAAAAAAAAAACTAAAAAATCAAACTTTTAATTGAATTTAAATAAGTCGATAAATTTACCTTTTATTTAAATTGTACGTTAATACAGGAAAATTTTTCTGCAGTGATTAAAATGTGAAAACCTTAGTGTTTAAAAAATAATCCTCGGCCGAAACAAATGACAGCTTTTCTAATAATACCATCTGACAAAATATTTTTGTTTCTTAAAGAGCTCTATTAGCGTCGTTTGCCAAGTTTTTAAAATGTGGAATAGGCAAAATTTTTATAACCTCACCCTAATCTTCTTTTGTACATTTTGCCCTTTTTGCATTCATCTAAGCACTACTCGTTTAAACAGGCGGACGACGCTAATAAAGCTCCAAAATTTTAATTCAACTGTTCGAATACCAACCACAAACAAACAATAAATATAACGAAGTCTAACAAAACCTTCTTTTCATTGCTCAAGTTCGATTATTTCTTACAATAAATGCTTCTTTAGACAATTCAAAAGAAGTAAATTAATTCTAAAACAACGACGCTACAAGAAATAAGATTAAAAATAGGATTAAACGGTTTTTCTAACTTTTTTGGTTAAAAAAACATGGCCTCTTAATCAAAACAATTCAAATTACGAACCAGATGCAGTAAACACTTTTTCTATTCCAACACAGAAAAAGTGTTCACCCTCAAACTATTTTCGAATTTACGGTATATTTTGTTTATCCTCAGTTAATAAATTATTAGAAATATAGCACTAATTTAAACTACTTTACCTAATCTGTAAATAAATATTTTACTTATAATAAAACAAACAATATAACCATAATAAAGAGCTTTAATAATGTTGCTACTAGCAGTAAACACTTTTTTCTAGTTCAACACCGAAAAAGTGTTCACCCTCAAACTATTTTCAAATTTACGGTCTGTTTTAGTTTATCCTCAGTTAATATATATTTAGAAATATAGCATTAATTTAAACTACTTTACCTGATCTATAAATAAATATTTTACTCATGTTAAAACAAGCAATATAGCCATAATAAAGAGCTTTTATAATGTTAAATATAAGCTCCGCCTATTTCCGACTTATCACCGCTACGCGAATTTTGATTGGCTAATTATTTGCTCTTATTTTAGCCAAGATCACAGTTGAAAACGTGCTATGAAGAATAAGGGCAGCGCATTTAAATCAAAATTAATTTATCCTCGATTGTTTTAGTAGTTTATTTTATTTTTTTGGATATATTTTTATCCTCGATGTGGGAAAGTCGAATGCGCGACTTAAACATAGAGTAACATAAGTTACTCCAACCCAGTCTCGAGTTGCCTGTGGCGGTTTGGGATATTATAGAGACTATAATTGTCCGGTAATTATGCTGCTGATTAAGTGCTGGCTCAGCAGGAGTTCATACCGTTTATAGCGCCTTACTCAAAGGCGCTTCAGCATGAGAGCAGTGGGGATTGAACCCATGCCCTCATGTGTGATGTAGCAAGAGTTCTTACCACTACACCACGCTGCCGGTATAGCACTTTATAAGCACTAAAGGCCCCTGTCACCACCATACGCCCATTAATAATGCTATGGCTCTTGATGAACACCTTCGGCCTACACACTTCATGGTTTTCTCAAACACCCAGTATTTTTTTGAAAAGCAGGAGTAACTAATAAATAACCTATTGATTAACATTTTATACCTGTTATCAATAACTCAATTATTTTTATGGAAACCATACACCTAGTACAAACATAGCATACTTACTTTAAACAACCAGTCACTCATAAACACCCAATGCTTATATATACATAATAAACAGCTTTAATAAAACCCAATCTCTTTTAAATAATCCGGACCTTTTAAAGCACCCCTGGTCTTTTATTTTTAAGCCAACCAACTTTCTGGAGTCTAATGCTTGTAACAAACCTTTTGCAACTACACCGACTGTATTTCAGTAAGACCTTACACTAAGTCACCTTTGCAGTTTAAAATGCAAGTAAATAAAATTAAAAAATCTGTATCGAATAATCAAAAGTCATGATAAAAATTGTAACAATAAATATAAGCAAAGATTTTAATAGATTCAACCACACAAAATATAAATAAATACAACACTGACAAACAAATTTACATTATTAGATGCTATAAATCATCGTCATACAAAACATTAAAAAAAAAGTTTAATTTAACTAATTTGTTCATTTTATGAGTGCATTTAGACCCCACTTTTGCCATATAGCATTTAGAACCGGGGTATATTTTGACCATATAGCATTAGTGTGGAATTGATTGCTTGTGCAACCAATCCCTTTACGTGATATGGAGTGATATGAGAGATGGCACATTAAAGGACGCTTTTATTATGTGTATGGACAACGTGAAGCTAACCACTGCAAACAAAATATCAGCGTGGCTAATAACTGAAAACAAACTATACTCTGTTTTTCAATGCCTGGTGCGGAAATCACGATCCACTTGTAGAGTTTATATAATGAGTTTTTGGGTTGCTATTCTTGTAGGGTCACCATTTGTATAGTTAATTGTTATTTTAGTTTGATTGACAGAGTTTAATTTTGCTGTTGAACTTGGCGATACATGATTACCAATGCGAATAATCGCAACGATAACTATAGGTTTAACACATAATCTTTATCTCACTGAATATTAAGCAAAATAAATTAAATATATATAGGCGATTCAATGACTTAAATTAGGAAAACAAGTGACGTGTCACGCGATATAAAATGATAATTGATTGACAGCACATTCCGGAGTTTGTCCATAAACACATTTTTCGTGTTCTCGTGAAGCTTAATTCTTACTGGTGCTCCTTTGCTAACCCCTGATACAGCTGTATATCTTCGGGTTAATTAGGTTCTAACAGATATCGTGATTTCCGCACCAGGCATTGCAAAACAGAGTATAGTTTGTTTTCAGTTATTAGCCACGCTGATATTTTGTTTGCAGTGGTTAGCTTCACGTTGTCCATACACATAATAAAAATATCCTTTATATGCCATCTCTCATATCACTCCATATCACGTAAAGGGATTGGTTGCACAAGCAATCAATTCCACATTAGAACCGGGGTAAAAATTAGGTTTTTCTTTTAGCAAAGTAAACAGTAAGAAATTAATCTGCAGTGCCAACCGCTACATATTCCTTTAAACAAATTAAACACAATTTTAAATACAACCAGACAAGTTGATTAATAATCAGTAAAGTGATATCAAAGAACAAATATTCAACCGTATTGATCTTTCTATTGTAGAATCAATTGTAATAAGCCTATTACAATCAATTCTAAGTTCAAGCTAGTTCAATGTCATTGACCGGACACGTACAACAATTATTCTCGTTACAACGGGCGTCAACTTCAAACAATGCACTCTAAAATCGCCCTTAACGAGAATTAGCCACGTAACCTGTACGGAGAAGGCCAGCGGCTTTACAACGAACGAACTTTTATTGCCTTTCGGTTGTGCTATAAATACTGGAACAATTTAAACATTCTTCACCAATCTACCGATAGTTGGTCATCGTTACATCGTCGGGCCAATCTAGCGATAGTTGGCCACCGTCGCATCTCGCAATAACTGGACCTACAAACCGTACTTTAACTTTAACGTCAGTCTAGCAATCTAGCTGATCTTGAAATGTAACTTTAAATCAAACCGTGTAAGTGTTTTGCCGTATTACAATAAAAGTATTACTGTTAACGTCTTGTCGTTTATAACTAAAACTTAAACAAAATACCAAACCACCATATAATCATATTAAAATGAGTCGGTAAACGGAGTCAAGCCAAATTAAACAGTTAAACCGAATAACCAACCAAAATAAATACAACAATAAAATCTAGTAACTCTACAAATGGCGATTTCCCGGCGTGATTAAAGGTTAATAATATAGTTGTAGAGTGCTATAATTAACCTCGAATACGCAAACCTTTCGATATTTCAAACCTTCCGATACTTTAAACCTTTCGATATTTATAACCTTTCGAATTACGATATAGAATAAAATACCTTAATAAAAGTGTTATATAATTAGTTTGATGCGCGCACAAATAAAATATAACTGGCAACTGCCTAAGGCTATTACGCCATTTTAACAAAGCGCAGCAAATAAACGTTTTATAGCGCAAAAATAAAACAAACGCCAAAACCTACATTTTGTAGGAAGCGTAACAACTTTGTTTTTAGATAATCCGAGACAACATAAACCCTTATTTCGGGCACAACAAATCTCTAAAGTTTCTCATATTTTCTCGAACATTGGCGATGCAAACAGAAGTGGTGAACAAGGGGCATACGCACTCCTCCAGACTTCCAAACGGGCTACGATTTTCTGACTGCAACTATTCCCTTGCCTGTAAGCCGACATTTGACTCGTCCATGTCTACAAAGCCCACAGATGGCTCGTCTACTTTAACGCCCAAGCTGGCTCAACTACGCCCACAGAGGCTCATTCATCGTCCCTTTTCAATGTCACTTGTCGCAAGCAAGCCCACGACACAGCTCAAGAATAAGGAAGATCGCAACATGTCAACCAGTTCACTCCTCAATTTCCATTCGCTTTTCCGAAGAAGATATTGATTCTGCCGAATTGTCATATGCCAGGAATGCACAACTTTTTCCAAGGGGAGGTGATGTAGAATCAATTGTAATAAGCCTATTACAATCAATTCTAAGTTCAAGCTAGTTCAATGTCATTGACCGGACACGTACAACAATTATTCTCGTTACAACGGGCGTCAACTTCAAACAATGCACTCTAAAATCGCCCTTAACGAGAATTAGCCACGTAACCTGTACGGAGAAGGCCAGCGGCTTTACAACGAACGAACTTTTATGGCCTTTCGGTTGTGCTATAAATACTGGAACAATTTAAACATTCTTCACCAATCTACCGATAGTTGGTCATCGTTACATCGTCGGGCCAATCTAGCGATAGTTGGCCACCGTCGCATCTCGCAATAACTGGACCTACAAACCGTACTTTAACTTTAACGTCAGTCTAGCAATCTAGCTGATCTTGTAATGTAACTTTAAATCAAACCGTGTAAGTGTTTTGCCGTATTACAATAAAAGTATTACTGTTAACGTCTTGTCGTTTATAACTAAAACTTAAACAAAATACCAAACCACCATATAATCATAATAAAATGAGTCGGTAAACGGAGTCAAGCCAAATTAAACAGTTAAACCGAATAACCAACCAAAATAACTACAACAATAAAATCTAGTAACTCTACACTATAGTTGGTAAATTACTACAAATTATGGAGCTTGGTAGATGATACAAATATAGGCTTATATATTTGTGTATTTAAGTCTATTTATAGGTTTGTTAAGTTAATAAAACTACTGCTTGTGGTAAGCAGGTAAAATGGTATTGGAAAATATTGATTGCTGTTCGAGCCCAAATTCAACAATTAAAAAACCAACTGTTGGGACGACTATCGACTATTTACTTACTACAGACTCTTTATACAACCTTACATACTTAACTTGTCATAAAATCTATCATTTAATTTAATTAATTGCTTAACAGGTAAGGATGAAAACACATCAAGGTTATAACCCCAAATTCTTAAATCCGTATTTTGGAATGGTCAAATTCTATTGGTGTGTTCAGTCACAGTTAAGCGATCATCAGGGCTCTGTAACAACAAGATTAAACAATTACAACACTTTAGCCACAAAATGTTAGAAAGCAAGGTTAAAGTAGAACAAAAATAAGATCCACTCAGATAAAAATGCCAAAGCTAAGTACAAACTAAAACATAAACAACAAATTGTCCTGGAAAAATACAAATCAACTGTTATTTAATGACAAAAATTTTTGTAAATTTGATAACAAAATTTCTAATCTAAAAAAAGAGTTAAACATGTTTTAATAATAACAAGCTCAGTATTCAAAAAAGTTTCCACTAAATAATTTACCTCATTGTAAAAACAACATAAAAACCTGTAGCTTATTGTGCATAAGCTAACCTTTTATTCACATTAATAACAATTAAATTTAACTATTTCACATTTGGTGGGAATTATTTTTGTTATCGTTTCTTGATTTCATCAAAACCTTATATTAACTCCTATTTTGATATGTCTTTTAATCTTAAACTTGTTTTTAAAATCTGTGGTTTGATTTTGACATGGGATTCGATTCTTTGTTATTCCTTTTCAAAATGAGTTATCTTATGCCTTTCTACAAAGTAGTTGGATTTTGGATTTTGGAATTTTACGTTTTTGATTTACCGTTAATGAAATTTGAATTCGACTTTATAAGAAATTGCCGTATAATATAATTATACAGTGAATTCACCTGCGTGGTTAATTTAAGAATTCCTAACCAGCAGACGAGCAATTAGCTAGTTAAGAAAAACAATTAACTGTCATTATCTTAAAAATAAAACCTTCCGATTGGGTCGACGGAGACCGCTACAAATTGGTGACCCCGACGTGATTAAGGTTTTGGGATTTAAACAGAATTTTGTAGCTTCTGTTCTCAGACCAAATGAACACCTTTCGAGGAGTCGAGCAAACGGAGATAAGCAAGTTTTCAGCTTTTGTTTATCAGCCAAAACTTTAGAAAAAAACAGACAAGTAACAATTTTTAAATGGGAAAACGTTATTGTGAGCTTTAAATTCTAACAATCAAACTACAAAAACGACAGATGAAGAAAGACCATCGCAACATTTTTTTATGTGTTTTTCTTTGCCAAGCGGGTCAAGTGAACAAGATGAAGTACATTTCTTGCACGAACTACCTAGTTTCTTTTGCCCAACGATGGCCGACTCAAGACGATGATCGGCACCCATGTCTGATGCCCACAGAAGGCCGATTGTTTTTCCAAAGTGCCCAAACGAGGCCAATATGTCTATGATGCCCACAGAGGCCAAGTCCCTTTTATTCGTCGATCGTCGCAATCACCTACCTCATGAAAGTTCGAATGTGCAAGAAATACAGTCATCAAACAATAAACGCTTATTTACAAATTTACGCTTGTGAGAATTAAGACGCTTATCAAGGAGTAGCGGTTGTGTTTTCTTATTTTTGATTACCCCGGGCTCTACTTTGAGTTGGGTTGATGTAGCTTATTTTAGATAAATCCACATAAGCTAACTTTTAATTTTATAAACAAACAGTTTTTGATGTTGATTTGAAATGAAATTGTTATTTATTTGCTGTCAAGCTTTGGCGTATTTTTCCTCCCTATTTTAACAATGAGTTCCAATGCTTTTAACTATAACTTGTTTATCGAATTTGCGGGTTATTTAACAACTCTTTTCACATGGAAACTCTAACCTCGTTTCTCTAGTATTGAATTATTTTTCCAACGATTCATTTCTGCTTTTTATGAAGTGCAAATGTTCGTTTAAAAAACAGTTAGGCAATTCCGTTCTGCTGAACGGACGCCACTTAATAAACATGGATTTAGATATTACTTAAATTCAGAGTTTATATCCGTAAGATTTAGCCAGAATTTTATATTCTTGTATCAACTAACCACTAAAGAATGTTTCAAAAATTAAAATTAATAATTCGCTACAAATGATGATTTTCCCGACGTGATTAAGGTTTTGGGATTTAAACAGAATTTTGTAGCTTCTGTTCTCAGACCAAATGAACACCTTCCGAGGAGTCGAGCAAACGGAGATAAGCAAGTTTTCAGCTTTTGTTTATCAGCCAAAACTTTAGAAAAAAACAGACAAGTAACAATTTTTAAATGGGAAAACGTTATTGTGAGCTTTAAATTCTAACAATCAAACTACAAAAACGACAGATGAAGAAAGACCATCGCAGCATTTTTTTATGTGTTTTTCTTTGCCAAGCGGGTCAAGTGAACAAGATGAAGTACATTTCTTGCACGAACTACCTAGTTTCTTTTGCCCAACGATGGCCGACTCAAGACGATGATCGACGCACCCATGTCTGATGCCCACAGAAGGCCGATTGTTTTTCCAAAGTGCCCAAACGAGGCCAATATGTCTATGATGCCCACAGAGGCCAAGTCCCTTTTATTCGTCGATCGTCGCAATCACCTACCTCATGAAAGTTCGAATGTGCAAGAAATACAGTCATCAAACAATAAACGCTTATTTACAAATTTACGCTTGTGAGAATTAAGACGCTTATCAAGGAGTAGCGGTTGTGTTTTCTTATTTTTGATTACCCCGGGCTCTACTTTGAGTTGGGTTGATGTAGCTTATTTTGGATAAATCCACATAAGCTAACTTTTAATTTTATAAACAAACAGTTTTTGATGTTGATTTGAAATGAAATTGTTATTTATTTGCTGTCAAGCTTTGGCGTATTTTTCCTCCCTATTTTAACAATGAGTTCCAATGCTTTTAACTATAACTTGTTTATCGAATTTGCGGGTTATTTAACAACTCTTTTCACATGGAAACTCTAACCTCGTTTCTCTAGTATTGAATTATTTTTCCAACGATTCATTTCTGCTTTTTATTAAATGCAAATGTTCGTTTAAAAAACAGTTGGGCAATTTCGTTCTGCTGAACGGACGCCACTTAATAAACATGGATTTAGACATTACTTAAATTCAGAGTTTATTTCCGTAAGATTTAGCCAGAATTTTATATTTTTGTATCAACCAACAACTAAGGACAGTTTTTAAAAATTAAAATTAATAATTCGCTACAAACCAACAGACAAGAATACAAAATAGTTTATACAAGAATTTTTGGTTAGACAATAATACAAGGGGATTCACCTTGGGGATTTCCCTTAAAGTGTTTATCATAACGCAAATTAATTATTTGATATAAATTAACCACAAATTATACTAAAATACATCCACAAGGAAAAGTTAAAAAAAAAATAAAAAAATTAAAATGAATAAAAATATAAAAATCTAGTACAATTTTGAGCCCAAGCCTAAATCATGGTTTAATATTCTTGTGGTGCAACCAAACCAGCGAGCACCACTGGTTGACTGTTCTGCATGTTTTTGTTGACCTTCGAGATTAACTGTTATTAATAACATACGGGTACAAACCTAACAATAATTAAATTATTTATTTGGTAAAATTGACTGGGTTTTAGGAAAAGTAGTTTTAAAAATCCATTATGGGCTAAACATAAAACAGGGGCAAAGAAACCCAAACTTAAGAAAAGTGTCCCAGTATTAATAAATCAAACAAGTTATGATAATTAATGGCATCCCTGGACTGATTACAATTGTTTCCTTACAATATGTATATAGTCATCTTGTCATTTGTGGAGCCTAGTATTTTTAAACGGCTAGTTAAAAATTAGTTAAGATAACTAAAAAAATGTTTTAACAACTTAGTCTTTTTTGGCTTTATTTTAGGACTCATTTTCAAATAATTTTATAAAAATAACGAATTGCACTAAAGTAAAATATTTTAGATAGTGCTGTATGAATATTTTTCTGATTACACAATCAGGTTGTAATCTGATCGAGAATAAAAGATCACAACTGATTTCAGTCATAAAAACAATTACAGAAACATCAATATAACATACATCATGATAACTGTATATACCAAAATTTGAAATTGAAAAATATTTGAAATATTACCTGAGATAATCAATTTCCATAATTTTCTCTAAATCAAAGCCATGACTCTGTCAATCCCACACTCTGACTCAATGTAGTAGAAAGATTAACAATTATCAGACTCCCTTAATGTAGGAAATCCAATGGGGTCACAAGTTCATTAATTAACATGATAGCCATGTCACCGAGTTGTCTGGCAATAGATTTAAACAAATGGGACGTGGACATTCCATCCGATGATGTCACAATCTCACTTGACCCACTGCTGCTTCTGGTGTTAGACAATGAGCTATGCTTATTGGTTCTGTTTTTGTTTCTTTGTGGTGCAAAGATAACATTTGTCACCGAAGAAAAATGAATAGGGCGACTCTAAACATAAATTAAAATGATTTTAACTGAAGTAAGGAATGTTTAACACAAGTCAGTAAATTAATTACTTTGTAAAACGGACTGGGTTTCAGAGACTATAGTAATAAAGTCAACACAGGCCAGACATGAGGCAAAGAAGCCCAGTTCTAAGGTCTTATTACATCACACAAGTGATGATGATCAATGGTGGACCTTTCCCACAACTACTTCAATTTTTCCTTAAAGCCTGTGTATAATTATCATGCCATTTGTGGTGCCCAATACATTTAAAGAGCTAGTTTAAAAAATGGATAAGATACCTACCAAAAAATAATTTAGAAACTTGGTCTTGTTTAGCTTAATTTATAACTTATTTTATTAAAATTTCTCAAGAGATGTGAGATAGTGCTGTACAGTTATTTTTTTGATTATGCAATAAGGTTGTGATCTGATTAAGAATAAAAGATTACAACCGATTTTAACCATAAAAACAATAACAGGCACATAAATATAACATACATCATGATAACTGTATATATCAAAATTTGAAATTGAAAAATATTTGAAAAATTACCTGAGATAATCAATTTCCATACTTTTCTCTAAATCAAAGCCATGACCCTGTCAATCCCGCACTCTGCCATGACCCTGTAAATCCCACACTTCGGGTCATCTCAGCTGATGATGTCACAATTTCACTTGACCCACTACTGCTTCTGGTGTTGGACAATGTGCTATGCTTTTTAGCTCTGTTCCTGTTTCTTTGTGGTGCAAGGAAAACATTTGTCACCGAAGAAAAATGAATAAGGCGACTCTAAACATAAATTAAAATGATTTTAACTGAAGTAAAGAATGTTTAACACAAGTGGGTAAATTAAGTTCTCTGTAAAACAGACTGGGTTATAGAGACTATAGTAATAAAGTCAACATAGGCCACACATAAGGCTGAGGCAAAGAAGCCCAGTTTGAAGGTCTTATTACATCACACAAGTGATGATGATCAATGGTGGACCTTCCCCACAACTATTCCAATTTTTTCCTTACAGCCTGTGTATAATTATCATGCCATTTGTGGTGCCTAATACATTTCAAGGGCTAGTTAAAATTGTTGCAAAAACCTAACAAAAAATAACTTAATTACCTAGTCTTGATTAGCTTTTCAGTGTCAGAAAGCATGTTTTTGAGTTCTATTCCTGCTTCTACAAGGTGCATACATTCGTCACTAAAAACAATTGGAAACTGTTTAAAATGGAAATGCTATTAACAAGAATTAAGTACAATTTTAAACCAGTGTGTAGATTTAAAACACCTTCCATTAATTTTAGTTTAATTATAAACTAACTTACACATAAAAATATATATTTTTACAAACTTACCAATATCACCCTTAAAACTCCAAATGTCACAGGGCTCGCCATATCTTTTGACTGCACGTCCAGTATTCCCGTAAAAGTATGAAGACTTGACAACTTCGGGTCAACATATTGTAAAGTAAACACAAAAGTTTTACGCAACTTTTTCAAGCCAAGCAAATCAGAAATTAATGAATTTTAAACAAAGTCACAACTCGTCTAGTTAAGGTGACTCAGCGGTACTAAGTGACGAGCTGAATTGTTGCTGTTGTTGATATCATCCACAAAAAGTATATTCTGAAAACATAAAGTAGTGATGTTTAACACGCTAGAATAGCATGTTTAAGCTGGTTGTCATTATTGGGTTCTAAAGATGATATATAATAGTTTTAAGATAAAGTAAAAATGTTTAACATAAATAAATAAATTGTATATTAGGGGTTGTCACTATTGGGTTCTTAACCCCAAATAAAATGATTTTAAGATAAAGTAGAAATGCCTAACATGCATTAGTAGCTTGTACGTTTGAAAGGTTGTCATTATTGGGCCTTAAACATAAATAAAAATGGTTTAAGAAAAACACAACTCACCGGGTAGTAAGGATGGAAGACTATTGTTTGAACCTTGTACAATGCTGCCACTTTTCTTTAAGAATTACAAGACAAATATTTTCCTAGGCATCAACATTGGTGTGAGAACATGGGGTTGAAAACTTGACCGTTATCGCCTCATAGGGGTAAGTGTCTGAAAACTCCAAAGTTAAACAATGTTCTAAGCAATGGCAAACCTGTAATAAAAAGAAAACAAGATGATGATCACCTCAACATACAAAATTGTGTAAGCGACTTGTCCCACACAGTGCCAAAGTACATTTATAGTTGTTTGGGCATTATTCCTTACTATATACAATAATTATTCCAAAGATTTACAGATAACTTTATACAATTATATTTTCAAATAATTACAGTATACAACTTTCAGTTTTTTTATCATTCCAATTCTATAAAACAATTTATTACCATCTGAAAATGCCGATTTCCCCTCCTCTGGGTTTATCTGATCTAATTTTTGAGATTTTGGTAAACAAGTTTTCATTATAATTAAATCTTAACACCCTAACCCTAACCCTAAGCCAACCAACTTGCTAGAGTCTTATGCTTGCAAACCTTTTGGAGCTACAACGACTGTATTTCAGTAAAACCTTACACTAAGTCATCTTTGCGGTTTAAAATGCAAGTAAATAACATCAAAAAATCTATATCAAAGAATTAAAAGTAATGATAAAAATTGTAACAATAAATAGAAGCAAAGACTTCAGTAGATTCAACCACATAAAATATAAATAAATACGACACTGACAAACAAATTTACATTATTAGACACTTTAAATTATCGTCATACAAAACATTAAAAAAAAAGTTTAATTTAACTAATTTGTTCATTTTACGAGAGCATTTAGACCCCACTTTTGCTTACCAAACCCACTACAAATAATCTTTACTTAGATTGATATGCTTTCTGTAATATTTTGACCATATAGCATTAGAACCAGGGTGAAAATTAGGTTTTTCTTTAAGCAGAGTAAACGGTAAGAAATTAAACTGCAGTGCTAACCCGGCAGCGTGGTGTAGTGGTAAGAACACTTGCTACACTACATGAGGTGCTAGGTTTAATCCCCATTGACCTCATGCTGTAGCGCCCTTGAGTAAGGCGCTATAAACGGTATGAACTCCTAATTAACTGTGCTTAATTCTTCCCCATCCGTGATAAGAAAGTCAAGTACTGTCAAAATAAAAGGAAAAAAAATTAAATGTCCACAAAGTATAAGAAAGAAAATCTTAAACACCAACATGTCCTTAGTTTTCAAGTGTTTTTTTAATAAATAAATCTTTTATTTTATATAGTCATTAGCTTTAAAACAATAAAATAAAAGTTTGTTGCCTATAGACCAAATTTTTGTTTTAAAACTGTGTTTAAGTTTCAAAACCAACACACTCGAACGCATTTAAAATTTGGATTTGAAATCTAATTAGCTTTTTTCACAAAGCTAAAACAGGTTAACTTATTTTCCACATGGATGCCTTTTTTTCACATAATAAAAACAAGAGAACCAAATCCAAACCTGGTTTGTAGCACAGTTTAAACGTTCATGTAAACAGGTTTTGTGCTAGTACAAAATATCCTTAAAGTCTTATTAACCTGTAGATGCAGATTATCACAGAGCTCGTAAAGTCAATTGTGGGCTTGATCTTTGACTGCTCTCCAGCTCGCTTCATGATTATTTCACACTCGCCCTGGGATAAAAATATTTAAGTAAATTAATCAACCAATTCATTTTCTACATGAAAATCCAGATTGTTTGTAACTTAACCTTATTATAAACAACATGCATTAAACAAACAATATAACAAAAAGACATACCATTAAACAAACAGGTAAGCTGAGTGGTAGATGATGTCGAAGGATACATAATTCTTGGCTCAGTGCCACTCTCCTTAAGAATCAACATTAGAACCCCTAGTTGGTTGGCAGACTTAAACCTTGTCATAGTTGACATTAACAATAGGCTAAGTCGTTGCCTCATCTTGACATCACAGATCATTGTTTGGCCTTAACTTACAACCAGAGTTGTTAAACAATGCTTCAGTCACAGTTAAGCGATCACCAGGGCTCTGTAACAACAAGATTAAACAATTACAACACTTTAAGGCATGTTCACACGACAAGGTAACATTGCGTTGCGTTACGTAACTTTACGAGTTCTAGGGATTAACAAATACAAAATATCCAATAAAAGTATACCGCTTACGAAATCTTGCGTAAATAAATTTAGCCACAAAATGTTAGAAAGCAAGGTTAAAGTACAACAAAAATAAGATTCACTTAGATAAAAATGCCAAAGCTAGGTACAAACTAAAACATGAACAACAAATTGTCCTGGAAAAATACAAAACAAATGTTATTTAATGACAAAAAAAATCAAATAATTAATGAAAAACCGGCAGCATGGTGTAGTGGTAAGAACACTTGGTACACCACACATAAGGTCGTGGGTTCAATCTCCACTGATCTCATACTGTAGCGACCTTGAGTAAGGCGCTACAACGATATGAACTCCTGCTGAGCCAGCACTTAATTAGCAGATAATTATCAAGCATTTATAATATTCTGAACCGCCACACGCAGCTCAAGGCTGGGTTGGAGTAATTGGTGTAGTTTTATGTTTAAGTTGCGCATTCGACTTTTCCACATTGAGAATAAAAATATATATATACAAAAAAAAACAATTTTTAGTTAAACAACAATACATGGGGATTAACCTTGGGAATTTCCCTTGAAATGTTTATCATAATGTAAATTAATTATTTGATATTAAATAACCACAAATTATACTAAAATATGCCCAGGGGGGCCAAAGTACCCCCAGTGAGCACATATAACTTCTAAAAGTGGGTACAGAAAGCCTGATGAAAACCAAACAAGTTTATAAAGTAATTCCTGTTTAAAAGTTAAATTATTATAAACAGGTTTCTAAAGTGATATTAAAAGTAAAACTTACTTATATCTAGTGAATAAATCCTGTCTTTAACTTTGTTCTTCCACACCATAGCCCCATGTTATTATTACTTGGGTTTCCATCAATTTCATTTAATTTTCCCCATAAAAATAGGAAATATATCAGGTGACATGACACAGCCATTAACATTTGGATTTCCTTTATACAAACACATGGCTTTACCACCAAAGAAGCTCGTTGTCACTGCTCCCATGCTTTAGTACTTTTGAGTACTTTTAATGGAACGAACTCCTGCAGAGCCTAAAATCAGATAGCAAATTAATTATCAGGCAATTTCAATTTATAATATCTCTTATAAAGTCAACTTAAGACTAGGTCTTGTTTAGGCTGTAAAGTCAACCTTTTAACATCCAGTACAAAAAATTTAAAAAATATATAGAAGAAATAGTTTAAAAGGTACAAATATGCTTTAAACATAATCTAAAGATTTAAACAAAACAAGCCATTTACCATTGGTGTGAGTTTTCCTAGATCTAAAATGCGAGGTAAGCTGCATGGATTCATTTTAATAGAAAAGATAATTATAAACTTAAGTTGTTTCTGCAAATAAAAAAGTCTTCAAGCTTCATCTTTCCTCATCCGGACCTTTTTCTTAGGAGCTGCAATGATGATCCGATCATCTTCCTGTAAATTACCTAATTTTAGGAGTTTACTTCTTTAACAGCTGCAAATATTTTTCAAAATTAAAAATTGTGACAAAAAATTTTGAAAGAAACAAAACTAAACTCTTAAACTAAAACTTACTACAGACAAACAATAAAAAGAAAAATAATGAATGAATTTAATATAAGCTTAAGAAAATAAAAGATGCTTAAAAACAAAAAAATTTTTAATAAATTTCAGGCGATATTTTAATTAGGCTTTCGTGAAATTTTTTAAGTTACTGGAGTAATGTTTTACATTTGAAATAAAGAAAAACTTTCAAAAACTGTTTTTTCTTGAAAATTATAACCGGGTTTCAATAAAACTATTTTTCTGGTGTACCTATTCAAATGCTCAAAACTTAACAAATAAGAATATATCCAAATAATAAATTGTAATTAAAAAAATAATATAGAAATATAATACATTCGTACGTTGAAATACTAGGGAAGATTTATACAAAATTATAGAAGTTGAAAAAAACAGCTAAAAAGTGCCGACGCTTAAAAACATGAAAAACCAGGAAAAAAAAGTTTTGCGTAAATTACTTTGCTACAGAATACTGCAGATACAGAATATTAAAAAAAAATACATTCTGAAAATAGTATAAAATGTGTAAAATCTAAAATCTGCACTCAAAAAAGATTTATTGGAACATCTGCGCCTTGGCTTTAAATGCCTTTTTCCTTTCGCTTTTCTCTTCTAACATTTGCCTTCTTTCTTCTTGTTCTTTTTTTATCTCATTTTCAAATCGACTCGATTCGTTTAACTTGTTCACCTGTAAAATTAAATTAGGGTTTAAAAACAGGTTAAAAATTTTTCAAAAATTAACAAAAATGTAACCTTCGCTTCAAAGAAGTTTTTAGCTCCTGAAACTCCCTCCTCAGCCACATTTATCTCACTCATTTCTGCCAATTTAATCAATCCATCAATTTCAAGCTCTCCCAACTTCGATTTTCGAAAGATTAACAAAAACTAAAACATAAATAAAAAAAAAAAGCTAACATTTTTGTACAAAAAAACAGCACAACTCAAACAGTCATGGGAATAAAAAGTTGAATCATAAATTAATATATTTTTTTATATTGGTATATCTTTATCCTCAATGTGGGAAAGTCGAATGCACGACCTAAACATAGAGTGACAACAGTAACTCCAACCCAGACTTGAGTTGCCTGTTGCCTGTGGCAGTTTGGGATATTATAGATTATAATTGCCCAAAAATTGCGCTGCTGATTAAGCGCTGGGTCAGCAGGAGTTCATACCGTTTATAGCACCTTATTGAGGGCGCTACAGCATGAGGGCAGTAGTAATTGAACCCGTGACCTCATGGTGGTGTAGCAAGTGTTTTTACTACCACGCTGCCGGTATACACAAATATACACTAGCCAAGTTCCTAATAAATTTTAAACCAAATTATTCAACCTCTCTGAAACTAATTCTTCCGTCATTGTCTTCATCCACTTCTTTGATCATTTTCTTGAGCGCGAGATGAGTCTGGGGCACCTCCAGCTTCTCCATCATCAACTTTAGCTCAAACATGTCGATAAAATCGTCTTTTCCGATGTCATAACTAAAATAAAAAGACAAATAATTATTTAGTTCAAAAATGTTGACAAAACTGAGGTTCCTAGTGCCTAAAAATAATGTTGACAAAACTGAGGTTCCTAGTGCCTAAAAAAAATGTTGACAAAACTGAGGTTCCTAGTGCCTAAAAATAAATTATTAACAATAAGTAAACAATAAAGCAAAAGTAAATTTTATTTGCTTGCAATAAAAGTTAAACAGAAAGTCAAATGTTGCAGTTTGTTTGAATTTTATAAAAGTCTGAAAGTTTTAAGTAAAATAGGGGGCGCTATTTTCTTAATAAAATATAAATCAGAAAACAGCTTTTAATAACTTACTGAATCTAAATCCTATCATTGGAAATACCCAACCACTTAAAAGAATCTGTTTGTTCTCAAAAAAAAGTTTTGACATTTAAACATTGTTTAAAAACATAAGTTTTAATATGTGCCAGTGTTGTTTAGCCTTTAAGCACAAACTAGTGCACAAAGCGCATAATTATGGTTAGCACCTGCACAGCAAAATTTTAGAGCTGCACTAAAAAAGGACGCCAATTTAACTAAGATTTAAGGATTCGGTGTAGTAAGTGTATACGAAAATGTGACGCGCATTTGAATTAAAAATACGCTATAAAAATATTTTATATTAAACTCATTGATAATTATTTAATATCGTACTTACATTAAAATAAACATAATCATAACTACAACTAATTACTTATGCTGCTTCTCTTATTAATAATGTAAGTCTTGGTGGCTTTGCGCTGGCGTTTTAACACACTGCAGGCATACCCATTAAAACATGACCAACTATAAAATAGGGTTCAATACTTAACTAATAATAAAAAAAATGGCACCTGTTCACCTAATTTTAAGATTGTGCGCTTTTTTGGGCACCCATACGGTAAGGTTTTTCTTTAAGGGAACACTGGTGTTGTAATACTTTTAATGCTTTCATAAAATTAATACCCTTAGCAGGAAGTAAAAGTTACCACCAGTGACATTATAAACCATGACTATTTATGACATCACAGAAGGAAATAGCTGTGTAATTGTTATTCAAACAGTATGAATAATTTTTAAACAAAATAAAACAAAGTTTACGTGTCAAATTTTTTTCGATATTCCTTGATTTCTTTTCTTGTAAATTCTTTAAACTCTGTGTACGGGTTAAAGTGTCTATCAGAGGGATTTGAAGCCTGTTCCACGCCTTCATTCAAATTTCCCTGTCTAAAATAAGAACGTTTCAACGTTTTATCCAAATAATTTTATATTTTACAAGTTCACAGTTTTAACAAAAATTAAAGTAAAACTTTTACCTTTTAAGCTTATCAGCTAGTTCTCCATCAGCGGCATCAGTTGCTCCTTTTTCCTCTTCTTTCGAGACTTTTCTTGGCTCAATACCCTCACTAGGGGGAGCTTCAACTCCCTCGTTAATTTTCTGTCGTCTTGACAACTTTTCAGCAAGCTCTGACATTTTAAACGAGTTTTTAAATTTCTCTAAAAAAATGAAAACACAATATTTGTTTTTACAATTTATAAAATTATTCAGTTTAGAAAAATTTAATTTTTTTATTGCTTTAAACACTTATTGTTTTAAAAACATTAAATCCGTCAAGTGCTGTGCTTATAACAACACCAGGCACTTGGGGGTGCCAGTGAGCTTCCTTGATATCTTTCTGTCCCTGATGAATAAACAACAACTGAGGTGGAATGTCTTTAATCTCAAATTGTGAGTTGTCAGTTTCCACAGCCAAGTCCCACTGTGTGAGCTGATCATCGGCGCCAGAAGCAACAAACACGCTTCGATCGTTTGGGTTCCATTCAACCGAAGTTATTGGTTTTGTGTGATGCTTAAAGGTGGCCACAGGCACGCCTTTCTGGAATTGTCGCAAATCCCACACTTTAATCATTCCATCATCACCGCCAGTCACAATAAAAGGATCATTTTTGTTCCAGTTTAGAACGTTAACATCGGAATTGTGAGCTTTTGTTGTAAGCATACATGCCTTGCTGGGACTTGCTCTTATGTCCCAAATTTTAACAGTTTTGTCAACAGAACAAGAAGCAAATACACTTTTTTCATTTGGTGACCATTGAATGTCTTCAACTGACCCTGAATGCCCTTTAAACGGCCTTTGGTCAACATGCCACGTGCCACCATTTTGTGGCTTCCATAAATGAATATTACTGTTACAATCTCCACTCAATAGTTGACCATTAACAGTGGGTGACCAATCCAGGGCAAATCCCTCAGTCATGTGACCTGCGAATGTGAACAACGAAGGAAAAGTGCGAGAATGTTTGTCCTTTAAAAACTCAGCAAGGTTTGTTGGACTTTCAACAGCGTTAATTTGTTGAGATAAATCCCAAATGTGAACGGCCCTGCGTTCTGACCAAGTCACAGCAAGATGAACATCACCGATCTTACAACAACGAATTCTGTTCACGCCACCATAATGGGTTGTCATCGCTGTTTCGAGGTCGGGTTTTGTGTCTAGATCATCATCATCGCTACTCTCTGAGTCACCGTCACCACTTTTGTTTAAGGTGGAATGTAAGTTTGACATTTTCATAACTACAACATGATTGGCTCGTCCTTGTTCTGCTTGGGTTCCCGCCACAATGTACCCAGTCATGGGAAAATTAACTCTTTTGTCCCCCAAGTGGTCGATGATGACATCAAAACTCAAACAAGGTGAACCAGTTTGAGCTTGATGATACAGAACATAAGAAGACTGATCATGGATCAAATGTTCACCTTGTTGTACTTCTTGACCTGGAAGATAAACCTTGGCCGATTCCCCATTGTCTTCACCATTGTCATCACTTTCATTCATAACTGTGTCATCACAATGCTCATCGCTTATATTCACGCCCGAGTCATCCATTCCAACTTTTTTATAATTCCAACAAAACGAGAAATAACCCAACGAATAAAAACTTAATTTTATCTCTTGTAAAAACAAACGAAAGTTTTATCTAGCCTCAGGCTAGTATTTATCTACTTAACTTTAAACAAAACTCAAAAATAATCAAACTCAAAAGAAAATCGAATTTAAGAGAAACTACGATAAAAATTTTGTTGATTCTCGTTCTGTCTGTTTGTTGACAAAAACCACGCTTTCCCGTACTAAAAGACCCACCTTATTACGTCATAGTGGCCACTCAAGTGTAGCATATATTTCTCTACAAGTAATTTACTCAGTTTGTCCTCAATAAATTTGTTTAAAAATAACTGATATAATACAACCAAAACTCCTACTCCCCAAAACGCCATTTTACATTTTCCCTTTCTACCCAAAGAACATATATGGGTATATATATACTTTGTTTCTACTCAACCATTTTTTAAAGAAGTCCTTTATTTTTGAAAGAATAAACCAAAATATTGTTTGCAATTCTTCGAAAGTTTATTTATTTGATTTTATATATTTTAATATGAGCAGATACCGGTTTAATAAATACTAACAATTTGAAATACTCCAATTGTGTGCCGATAGGTTCATTAATTAAACTCGACATCCTTTCCTTTTTTTTATATTTTAAAAATTAAAATTAAAATAGTTTTTTTATGAGCAATCGAAGTTGAAACTTTGGTCGAACGAAAGCAAAGATGGGGGTTACCATGGCAGCAATTATTAACGAATAGACAACTTCACTATCTACTAATTATTAAGTCACAATGTTTAATAAAACTGGACGGAGTGCAAAACACTTTTTTTAATTCTTTCCTCAAATTCTTGGAGGGCTTCATCAATTTCGTTGTCAAGGTCATCACAACCTTCAAGCTAAACATAATTTGCAAAAAATTACCAAATAAATAAAAGGCACACCATGTTTAAGTTAGCTAAACTAACAATTTTGCAGAGATCACAAACAATGAAAGCTCCGATTGTGGCTTCCTCGTGGTTGTCCTTGATGTCGATGTTAATCACGTGAACCGTGTCCATTGTCGTCTGCTCGCGTGTGTTGAAATCTGATGACGTAACAATTAAGAGTTGTTATGTTATTAATAGAGTGAATAATCGCGTTACCTTCCATTATCTGATCATAGACCCTCTCCTCAAGCGAGATAACAACATCAAACTCTTGTTTCGAGTCCTGAAACCTTTGTGGGCGGTCTTTTATTCTTCGGTTCCTGTCGAGCATATTTAAAACTCCATTCTGTGTGTAACTAGCAAGGAGTTAAGGAAAAACAACCATATTTGTATTTTAAATCATTTTTATTTTTGAGATATGTACTTTAGTTACAATCTCTCCATTTTGCCTAATAAAAAACAATAACAAACAACAAAACATCGCCCACTTGAGGTGAGAATTAAATTTGCTTCTTGCCACTAACAGCGCAACAAATTAAAAATGGCGTGAAAATTTCCCCTAAAGTGAAAACAAATCAAGAAAACACCAATTTTTTTATTTTTTTGTCGTTTTTCTTTCAAATTAATTCCTACCTGGTTGTTCTTATTCACAAACCATATTTAATTAATATACCAGAATGTCACGGCGTAATTGTGAAGGGATTATGACGTACAAACGTTGTTTCACCCTAAAAATAAAATTATGTCATGAAAAGTAATCACATTGTTACGTTATAACCGATTAATACGTCATATTTATAACATCATGATCTCACATACAGTATTGTGTGCATACTTGTTTATGACCTTTAAAAGCTTTTTGACCTTTTTAAAATCAAGCAACTGCAAATTATTTTTTATTTTATTAGAGCATTTACATTTTAGAATATTTAAGTTTTTGTGCATTTGTAAGCGGATAAATTAACTTTAATCATTTAACCCGCAATGCGCCAATAAGACCATTTAAATAAACCAATAAGACCATTTAAATAAACCAATAAGACCATATAAATAAACCAATAAGACCATATAAATAAACCAATAAGACCATTTAAATAAACCAATAAGACCATATAAATAAACCAATAAGACCATATAAATAAACTAATAAGACCATATAAATAAACCAATATTATTATTCGTCTAATTTTAAAATGAAATATCTTGTTGCCCCCCATGTTATGATGCCAGATCTAAAAAAATAAAAATAAATTAAAATGTTACAAAATCATCTATTTTTAAACAAACCAAAATTTTATAAACAGTAAAATTTCTACGAACTTTAATATCGATTCTCCCCTCTTCTCTAAAAGTAAAGCCTCAACCGCATTTAAATAAATTTTAAACAAAAGTTTAAATTAAAAGGGTTATGCCAAAGAGTTGAGTGCAAATTTAATTTATTTCGGTCTTGTACACTGTAAAACAATGTGTCATAAAATGTGTTAATTACATCATGTTGCAACCCATAATCTTGCTTGGTTCTTTTATTGCTAAATTAAAATTGTAATTGTTTGTCTAACTGGTGCCTAAAAAACAAATTTAAAAATGGTTGCCAAGGTGGTTAGAACCTTGGTATTATTCACCAGATGGCCTTCAGTTCACCCTGTACCAAAAACAAACCAAACTGTTTAACACCTAAAATGCAAAAAATAAGCTGTCTCAATAAGTGATCAAAAAAGGATACAGATTTTCATTTTTTCTTCTAAGTTCATCGTAAATATCCTGATATCTGGTTGAGAAATCGTAAACGTTTGGTTTATCCATCGCTGGTCCCGGCAGTTTGACCTGATTTCCTGTTCCAAATGAAACGACGTTGAAACCTTTTTTACTGTAAACAAAAATTTATTTCAATGCTTTATAATTTAACATTCAAGAAGTAAAACTACTGTTACCTCATAAATCTATGGGCCTCCATACTTCGATTCATGTTACTAGAACACACCACCGCAAACTTTAATTCAGGCATTCTTCTGCACAATATAACCACATAAAGGGTCAGGAACACTAAAGTCACGATATATTTTGACGATGTAACAATAAGAATTGATGATGTCACTGTTAAATTGATGATTTTAAAGGCTTTTTAAAGTAAACATAAGTTATTATCGTGATAAGATTTCTAAAAAAAAACAAGCACAACTTTAGTAAAAAATATGATTTTAGGTACTTAAACATTTAACAACGCTTCTTTGTCCAGCTCAGATCGAAATTCATTTAAAATTTTATCAACTTCGGTGCTCAAAAATTCTTCAACTTGTGAAGGTGCTCGACCTATAAAGGTCAAGGGGTCAAGAAGCTTTGTGATGTCATTATGAATAGCTTCAAAGAATTTGTCGTTCATTATTCTGGCCACAAGGTCATTCTCACGACCTTCGAGTTTCACCTCCCTAGCAGCCTCGTGTGACAGAACTCGCACTCGCTCATGGACAATTTGTCGATCTCCACCAAGCTTCACCATGGCCATAATAATGTTTTCGGTCGCCATAAATGGCAGCTCCTGCTCAACATGACGAGATATGACCTTGGGATACACAACCAAACCCTCACAGATATTCTGCAGTGTTGTCAGAATGATGTCAGCTGTTAGAAAGGCCTCAGGGATGCAAATCCGTCTGTTGGCGCTGTCATCCAAGGTTCTTTCAAACCATTGAACAGATGCCGTCTGAAGCGGGTTAAATGCAAGGCTAGTAAGATGGCGAGCGAGTGAACAACAGCGTTCACTTCTCATTGGGTTTCGTTTGTACGCCATGGCACTCGATCCAATCTGTGTCTTCTCAAATGGTTCCTCCACTTCCTTCATGTGAGCCAACAACCTCAGGTCTGTGCACATTTTATGAATCGAAGCACCCAAGCTTGCAAGAAACGAGAGGATATCAGCGTCAAGTTTGCGAGGATAAGTTTGTCCAGTTATGATGTAAGACTCCTTAAATCCAGACATTTCTGTTACTATTTTATTTAACTTTTTGACCTTTTCTTCATCACCATTGAACAAAACAAGGAAACTTGCTTGTGTACCAGTTGCACCTTTAATCCCACGAAATCTCAGTTTATCCCCAAACCGAGTTAAACTATCATAATCACAAATTAAGTCCTGAATCCAAAGACAAGCTCTTTTACCGACTGTTGTAAGTTGGGCAGGCTGGTAGTGAGTAAAACCTAAAGTTGGTAACTCTGCATACTTGCGTGCAAACTCACTTAATCTGTGAATACATCGGACCAACTTTGGAATTAGAATCTGTAAACCATCCCGCATCACAATGAGGTCCGTATTATCACCCACAAAGCACGAAGTTGCACCAAGGTGAATAATAGATGCCGCAGTCGGGCATCGAACACCAAATGCGTGAACATGTGACATCACATCATGCCTTCTAACTTTCTCTTCCTCAGCAGCGACCTTGAAGTCTTCATCCAATAGTTCCAGGTTTGATTCCAGCTCGCTGATCTGTTCGTCACTTATCTCAAGTCCTAGTTGTTGTTCCGCTTGAGCAAGATTCAACCACAGGCGCCTCCAAGTGCTAAACTTTTTACGATCACTAAAATTAAAAGCCATCTCTTTCGAGGCATAACGAGACACAAGCGGAGATTTATATTTATCATTGTCCATTATAAACAATCTAAAAAACAATAATAAAGGTTTATAAAAAAAAAGGCAAAAACAAAAACAGTTTAAAAAAACAATCTTTACTAAAATGCTTTTAGTCTAAATATCGAATTTATTGTCTTCGTCCTCAGTTGGATTTAAACTAAGAACCTCTTCCCCATTTAGTTTGTCTGAAAATTGATAAAAACTTTCTTTAAACTGGGCTAGGATCTCGTCGTACTTTTCTAAGTTTAATTTAGATGAAGCTTTTAGATTCTCGGTTAAAATTTTTGGTTCAGGTCGTTTCGCTGCTTTTTTGATTTTATTAAATTTGTCCCAGTTCTGCAAAGATAAATCTAAACCGGTTTTAGCTTCAATCAATTGTTCTTCATGTTCACTCACTAAAGCTTTTAATTCTTTGTTGAATTGTTCGTGGTTTTCAACCAAAATTTTTTTATTTAATTTTAATTTGTTTCCGACATTTTTGTGAAAAGTTTTAATAACTTGAAATTCTTCTCCGGAAAAGTTTTCCTCTTCGGTCGAGACCTGACTTTCCATAATTCCTATTTTTTAACAAAATCTGAAACAAATCACAAATAAATTTTTATGGCTGAAAAAATCAAAACCTTATTTGATAACCCAAGGAAGTTGAAATAAATGGGATTTTTTCAAAAATATTATGGCAAGGCATCACATTAAAAAAGTTGTGTAAATAAACATGATTTAATAATAATTTTAACTAAAAATAAATAAATACAACAACAGTTTAGGTATAGAGTACTTTTAGGTAGAATGCAAAATGCACAGTTTTAGATCACAGTTTAAATGATTTTCACAAACTTGAATAATTTTAATTTTCAGACTCAAAATAAGCTTTAGAGCCCTCCACACTTGGTTTAATAGTTTGACCACCGGGTGTCCAACTTGCAGGACAAACTTCACCATGTTTGTCGGTGTGTTGAAATGCTTGAACGATTCTTAAAACCTCGTCAACGTTACGCCCAACTGGAAGATCGTTGATGCATGAATGCCTAACTTTTCCTTTGTCATCGATGACAAATAATCCCCGTAGCGCGATCCCGGCGTTCTCGAGTAAAACTCCATAATCTCGAGATATTTGCTTGGTGAGGTCAGCCAAAAGTGGTATCTTCATCTCACCCAAACCCCCCTGTTTTCGTGGAGTATTAATCCAAGCAAGATGAGCAAAATGTGAATCAACCGACGCTGCCACAACATTAGTGTTTAAAGCTTTAAAATCCTCGACCCGATCACTGAATGAAATAACCTCAGTCGGGCAAACAAAAGTAAAGTCAAGAGGATAAAAAAACAAAACTAAATATTTTCCCATGAAATCATCGGATTTAATTTCTTTAAATTGCCCATTTACCACAGCTTGACCTTTAAAGGGTGGTGCTGGTTGAGTGACTTGTGCAATTGAGCGTGAACATGAAATATGATTGGTCAATACCCTTGAACATTTAACATGTGTTAACAAGGAACGAAACAAAAACATTCTTTATTATTTAAACCCAGAGGCTAAAAGTTTAAAACAAAACTGAATGTTTAATCTATTTTTATGACTATCAAGCATTTTATTATACAGTTACAGGTTTCTTTAGTATTTTGTTTATGTTTTGTTCTACTTTGAACTTATTGCTTAAATTTAATCGCTGCCAGTCTGTCTACGGTATGTCTATAAGTAATAAACACACCACAGACAGAACGTACTTGTGTTGTCTTTATGACTTCATAACACTGTGACATGACATGTCCTGCGCATGCGCAAAGATGCAATCGTAATTTATAAACACACTTTATTAAACTTGACAAATTGTTTTACATTTACCCAAAAGTTTAAATGAACTTTTTAAATGCGTTTAAAAAATTATAATCTAAAATAAACATTTTTAAAATGTTGTTCTTTTAATTCTTGGCAGATGGCACATTTCAGTTAAAAGTTTTGTTTCGAAACAATTTAGTCGTTTAAATTTATTTTTAGTTTTAAAAATTTCAATCACACGAACAACTTTTTTTCCTTAATTAAAGCTTTTATTTACCATTTTTTACCCGTTTTTCCTTTTTGTTATTCCAATCAATATATATATAACAGTATGCGTAAAATGACCTTAGATACAAATCATGAGAGCAAATTCTGCTCAAAAATGATACAAAACCTAGCAAAACCAACCAAAAAAACAGCAAACTTAAAAAGTTTAAACAAATCTGAGGAACCTCTGGTTGTTCCTTTGGCCTTAGTTGACCGATTAAAAGTCAAGAATATTGTTGAAGAAATGAAAATTGTCAACAACACTAAGCTCCATGATCCTAAAACTTGCAAAAAATGTAAAAACCTCGAAGGGACAATTCTGAAAAAGGATTTTTTAAGATCAAGGACAAATTGTTTGCAAGAAAAGATCATGGACCGTAAAATAGAAGAACATTTGCTTAAAAACAATAAGATTTCATTAATTGGTGAAATTGCTTCAAATTTACCGAGACCAACCGAAAAACCTGAAATTATTTGGAAACAATTACTTTCGAAATAATCTTTTACTTTGCTTTTTCTCTTAATCACTTTGTGTCTTATAATATTTCTTTCTGGCAAAAAAATAAAAAACATGTTTTTAAAACTTATTACTTTATATTATTAATATCTTTACAAGCAGACAGTAGCCACATATTTAATATCAAAAATCCTTAAAGTTTAAATCCCAACAAACAAAACAAAAACTTAAAATAAAATTCTAAACCAGGTTTAAGGAAAAAGTTTAAAGTTCATCTTTGTTTGACATCGTTTGAACTTTAGGGCGGTCGGAGAAACCTGAATATTGGGGGGCCCAATAATAAATCCACCTTTGAAGGGCACCTTCAATTGTTTTGGGGGTAATTTGGTTGCTAACAGCAACATTAATGTCTTCAGAACCAACTAATCCCGTAAAGATCTAAGATTTGTTTTTTAAAAAAAAACATTTAGAAATGTTGACAGAAATTTTAATAAATGTTATGAAAAATAAAAGCTAAATTATTCACCTTGTTAGCAAATTCTTCCGTTCCATCGAGCATCTTTGTATAAGCTCGAACCCAAGCTTTCCTGGAGAACTTTTCTTGTGATTTCATGACTTGTTGAACTAGGTCATGCACAGAGTAATAATCAATCAATGAATACTCAAAATCAACCGTGTTCGATGGCTCGTAAGGTTCAATCTGTTAGAAATAAATGAATCTGTAAGGCTTGTTTTCAATATTTTATGCCACCATTTGTCTACCTCGTTAACAAAACCTCTAAGTTGTTCCAGACCAGCTTCCTTAATTTCCTGAGCCAAAACTTTTCCATCTTTATTTAGATCAAGAAACTGTAAGCCCTTAAACAATATAAAAATATTCAATGTAAATAAGCCCTGTTAAATCCTAGTTTTAATGCTTACTAAAACCTCTAAGAGAAGAAATTAAAAAGCCTACCTTGGAGAAATTTCCCTCTCTAAGTTTTCCATCATCCTCGTCTTCATCGAGTCCAAAATGCAACTGGACAAGATCGAGGTTAAAGTTTTGACCGTTTTCTTCCATAGTTGTTGCTTGTTCGGACATCTCTTCCCTTAAAGTTGATGTTAGATTAATGTAGATATTTGGAAACTGCTATTAATTTAACTTCATAACAGTGTGTAATCTTATAACATAAGTATTCAATCACCAAGACTACAAAACTAAGCTCTAAATAAATCCTGAATTTGAACAAACCTCATTCGTTCAAGATCAGCATTGCCCATGGACATCACCCCCTCCCCCTTCCACTTCCACATTACAGGAAACTCACTTAAGGGGCGTAAAGTCTGGTAATCTGTATCTGGGGAACAATCACTCGTGTTAATGTGGTCTTCGCCGTCAAATCTGCTGAATAATAATGACACAGCAAGGTTTGTAGAACCAAATGAATCAACTTGGTGGTAGTAACCTGAAGCACAAGAAAAAATGAAAACCATTTTGCAGTTGGTGAACAATATCCTCATTCTGAAGGATAAAAAATTTACATTTCAAACTTAAATTACAAACTTATCCAAAATCTAAAAACAAACTTTTCGGCAAGAAAAGACAATCCCCAGCGTTCAATGTAAAGTTGGACCATGGAACTTTGGCAATATTTGGATGGTTAATCATATCGACTGCTTCAACATTAATGTCCGAGAATCTAAACATTAAATCTTAGATGTTTAACTTGTATGAAAATAAATGATTTTTAAAATTTAACTCACCCTCCTATTTCATTTTCTGGTTCCCAATGTTTATGCAGCCACTTCTCGTACTTAAACTCGAACAATTTCCAATTTTTAACCCCTCGATGCAAACAATTTATTTGGTTAAAAGCATCCTAAAAAGAAACTCTATTAAAAACATGACTCAAACACCCACACTGAGGATAAATTTACCTTGTGAATAATACTGTGGGAGTCACCCCCACTCCACCAAAGGTCCACTTCCACAATCCTTCTCCCCATCTCCCCACAACTTCCCATCGAGGGCAACACCCCAACATCTTTGAACATTGCTTCGGGGAGTTCACTCACTACATAAACATTTGTGGAATGGTAGTTGTCGATGAAATGTGATATTCTGTCCCTCCCTAGGAACTTTTCCCCTTTCGGAGTCCCACCAGACTGCAATATAAATATTATTGCTTTTATAAACACCAAAATTAACTCGACAAAAGCAATAAATTGTTTTATACTTTACCTTCTCTTTTTTGCCTTCTAATCTAACTTCTAAATCCCCAAAATTTGTTCTTAAATAGTCATCATTCCATTGTTTAAAGGCAACAGTATTTGTTAAAACATTTCGGAATATTGCTGCTTTGTTTTCACGGACGTATTTCTCATAGAAAGTTTTTACATCTGGGGCATTTTCGAGCTAAAATAGAATTAAAAATTAAGAAGTTGGGAATTAGTAAAAAAAAACTTTTACAAAACTAATGAATTCGAAATTAAAAACTTACATTAAATTCATCAATTCCAACACTAGGTGGCATGTGACCCCCTAAACGCTTTAAATGTCCAACAGGGAGGTCAGATTGTGATGTCACAGTACTTAAAATTGTGCTCACAATTAAGCATATTATGTACATATTGATTACCTTATTATTATTTTTAATTTGTAATATTTTAATCTCACAATAAACCCAAAAACCCTCACGCTGAACTAACAAAGAATTAAAACTGAGCAGATAAGTCTGGTTCATATAAAATATGTTTAAGAGACTAAAACTGTGCAAAATATGGCGCTTCCTGGTTTAACAGGAAGTACTTCATTTTATTCACTTCCCGAGGTTTGACTCTTTAAAACTTTTTATTTAATATCATATGGTTTACATTAAAGTTAAAACCAAATATTTTTTATTGAAATGTTTTCAGCTTTGTTATTTTTAAACATTTTAAACATTATCCAATTCCTTAAGAAACTACCGAATGCATCAGCAGAAAGACAAAATATATAATTTAAATAATGACAACACAAATTAAAATACGATATCACAAAATGTAAAATCACAATAAGGTATATGACAGACTACGTTGTGACATCACAAACCTAATTGTTTGCAATATAAATAACTTTGTGTTTCTCAATAAGTTCAATGTCACGCTCAAATTGTTTCATTTCGGCTTCCATTCGTTCTTTTCGATTCTTTTTGGGAGCGGTATCCGTGACAACAGATAATCCTTGGTACTGATGATGTAATTCCTCCCAGTTTTTCTTTAACCCCCTGATGATGTCATCACGTTCTGCATCACTGAGTTGCTTCATGGCACCTTGCTTCATGCGCTCACGAATGTAGGCATCGTACTCCTCCTGAGCTTTCTTTACCTCAGCATTTCGTTTCTTTAAATACTCAGGAACTTGCCCGTAATCTTGTTTCCTCAAATATTTTGGCACCAATCCGGATGATTCCAGCAAGTTGTTGTCGCCATGACGAGTATCCACAAACTTCGGAAGAGGCTTCTTTGTCACAGACATTATATTCTCCACTGCGTTTGTGTTTATAAAGTTTTTATTGGTTCGAATCCCTAGCAATGGCTTTTCATCGTGTTTAGGAACAGGTGGCTTCTTTTCGCCAGTAATTCGCGAAGTAAATTCTTTCGCCTCGGGCAAAGTTGGCTCGTTTGACCTCTTTTTAAGGAAATCTCCCGGAGTTGGCACATCAACTTTAGCTGGGCCCATCGTTTTGTTGGGCGATCGATTTTGTTTAAGTTCATCTTTAACGACCGGTCTGAACTTGGAGTTGTATCGAGGAGGATTTGCTGGTTTAACAACTTCCCGTGGGATCAAGTTATAAATACTCTCAACCGGTCCCTCCATCATTTTGAAGCTCAGTTAACTTAGTAAATGAAAACAACTTTCTTACGTTCGTAAAAAATGACGATAGTAAATTTTGTTGACGTTGCTATAGAAATATAATCTCAAAACAGCCTGTTTTTTATAAATCGGAATTAAATGTGATAACTTACTTGAATAAATTAATTATAATCGATCAGTAAGTTTTTTAAATTATAAAAACAAACAAACTTATATTATTTTTTGTAACGTCATTTAATACACTTCGAGTCAAAATTATATTTTTAATTCTATGGTTGCTATAGTTACTAGTCGGGACTCTCCCTATAAAAGTTGTTGACAAAAAATTAATTCCAAAACATAAAAAGATTTTGTTTTATAAAAATGACCTCGAATCGACCAAAATATTTCACTTCAAACGAAGTCAGTCTGCACAACACGATCAAAGATATCTGGGTTTCGTATTTGGGAAAAGTATACAACCTAACTCCACTATGTGAAGAGTTTGTAGGTAAGCAGGAAGAAAATTTGTAAAAATAAGTAATTTAACAGGAGGTTCTAAACTAATTAACTTAACATTTTAAATTTTTAGGTGATATTCTATTAAAACCAATCATAGCAAGCGCTGGAAAAGATATTTCGCACTGGTTTGACAAGAAAACTGGAGATGTAAGCACTTCTATTATTAAAAGCTTATGGATTTTGCTTAACAAAACCAGCGCAAAGTGTAAAAACTAGATATATCACACTTTGCAGCATCTTGGAATTTTTAACATACTGTATATAATGTTAACGCGAGTTAAACCCAAAATTAAACACTTTTTTTTTCAAGATCCGTACCCACATTGATCCATCAACGGGCATCCGCAAATATTATGCTCCACACGGTAGATTTGTTCACATCCCACCTCCATGCCCGACTTCAGATTGGGCCAACGACTTTGGACGACCTTGGTGGAAAGACAACTCCTATGAGGTTGGGATTTTAAGTGAGAAAACAAGAATGGTCCGAATAATTAACACGCTTACATCTCAGGAACAAACAATCGAGGTGACACTTTACAATAAATCAAGCTTTGGATGAAAAATTATTCTAATTTAATTTTTGTGCAATGTATAAAAGAACAGAAAAAAGCCTTATTGGATCACAATAACTTCAAGCCTTTAAATGAAAATGTTAAAATCCCCCCTTTGACAAAAATCAACTTATTTAAACAATAATGCTCTCAGCTCAAGTAACAAGCTTGTGTTTCAGGTTTGTTCCGAGGAGAATATGGACGAGATCCTGCAGCGATATTTGAAATACAACTTCCATGCCTCTAGTTACACCTGGAAGTTCGATGGAGTTCCTCTCAAGATGGAGCAAACTCTTAAACAAAATGGGATCGAAGATGAGGACGAAGAATTCTACGAGCTTGGCATGGATCATGAACTCTGGACCCCAGCTATCCATCTTCATTTCAACGATGATCTCACGGAGGCTTGAACATAAGTTTTCCTTATCCATTATCTTTTTATTTTTACCATTTTAAATTTTGTAATAAATTTGTTTTTGTAGAAGCGATGAAAATATTTTTAAAATATAAACTTGTAACAAGACAGTAGAAAAAATCCAATTGCTTTCCTGAGACCTAATTGGTTTAAGATTTACCCCACATTTTATCTCTGGCTCCCCCTTCTTAACCTGGGTGGAGTTGCTCCCCGACCCCATTGCTCCCCACGATAACTCCCTCTCATGCCCCTACCTCTGGGTCCCCTACCTCTAAATCCCCCCCGTCGAAACCCCTTGTTTGGTTGAAACTCTTCACCCTCGACATAAATGTTGTCGTTAAACGGTTCAAAATGTTCAAACATTGGAGGCTCATAAAACTCTGGGTTGTTGAAATTATTCTCTTGAATAAATGTTTCCCCACTGTTATAGTTTTCAAAGTTTGGTTTGTTGTTGAATTCCATGTTTTGTGGAGGTTGATGATATTCATCATAAACTTCCCCCCAGTTCTTATCTTGGGGAGGTCCCATTCTATTATCAGGGTTGCCGTGACGTGGAGGAAATCCTCTTTGGTGGTGGGGAAAATGGGGTCTTCCCCTAAATCCTCCTCTTGGGTGAAAACCTTCATTTTGTGGGGTATTGTTCTCATGAAAGTCCATGGCTTCACCCTCATTAAAGTTTTGATCTGGGGCAAAGTTAGGGTCAGTAGGGAAATTTGGATCATGAAAACCATGGTCAGGGGGGTAATTTTGTTCTGGTGGGTAATTTGTGTCCTGGGGAAAGTTTGGGTCATGAAAATCGGGGTTATTTCTGGAAGGTGGAAAATGTGGCGAATGACCTTCAGGGGGGAAATGAGCACCCTCTTGTGGTGAAAAGTGATCAGGGGGAAAATCCATTAGGGGGCGTCGTCTTGGTGGAAATCTTCGTGGGTCAGTGGGTGAGGGTGAACGATGGGGAACTCCCTCTTTTTTTGACTCCCATGCTTGAGCAAATGAGCGCGGTACAGGCCGGGCGTAAGCAATTCTCTTCTTGTTGTCTTGTTGAGATAGAAGCTAAAATATGAAAATAAATGTAAATGCAAAAGTAGCGAAACATTTTTTAATTTTACCTTTCTGTCGAATTCGTTCTTTTCTTCATACGACCAATCAAGACCTGGAATCCCAACTTTTAAAACCTCTTCATCCCTTTTCTCAAGTTGGGCTACAGCCTGGTCAGTGTCCCCCATGCCTAACAAAATATTACAAAGTAAGTGCATCAGGAGCAACTGATACAATAAACTTAATTTCTGAAGAAGTAACATGACACATAAAATTAAAATTTACAACCTGGGATGATCGATGGATTCGAAGCCATGTTGTTATCCTCACTATTTGCCTTCACGGTTGACTGATTCGTCTCCTCGCCTGGGTGAGCATTGTAGCGATCTCGCATCAGGTCACCGGGCCGATTGCGAGTCCAAAACTTCCTGGAAACAACAAATTTTCCATGTTTACATAAGATCGGGTTGTTTAAAACATTACATAAAGGACATAATGTTGTTAATTTCAAACAAAACTGGAACTTACGTGCTGTGGTCGTTGGACCCTGAAACAAGAACATGGCCGAGTGGGTGCCACGCCAAACTCCAGATTAAGCTATCATGAGCGCCCTCAAGTGACCCTATCTCTTTATCCTCGCTGCAACACAGGTTTGATTTAAATATTGTATTCTCCTTATTTCGATCCCTGTTACTTACCCAACTTGCCAGAACATGATGCTACCCTCCGAGCCCCCACTTGCAAACATGTCTTCATGGATGGGGTGCCAAGCAACTGAGAAGGCTTCTTTTTTGTGTCCTCTAAACACCTGGAAGTAACAACTCTGTTAAAACTGAAACAATGTAATTGAGGTAAAGAAATTGTTGTGCAATGTGTTGAACCAACTTGTAGTTCTTGTTTAAGTTTCCTGATATCAAAAAGTTTAATTAAATGATCCCTTGAAGCGGTGAGAAACCAATTTCCATTTTTGTTGAAGCGAACGTCCATCACGGTTCCTTTGTGGGCATGTCTGCAATAAAGCAAGGTTCCTATTAAGTTGTGTGACACATTAAGACATTAATAGGGCACAGATACCAGTTCTTGTAAGTTTATTTACACAAACACTTATTACCAGAATGATTTTAATCACATATTTACTTACACAGTAGCCAAACTTTGTCCTGATTTCGGGTCCCATAATTTGACCGGGGTTTGAAGGTCCTTGCTCGCTGATGCGACAATTGACTTTTGAGGATGCCAATCCACCTGAAATGAAAGAAAATAAAAGTTGAAAGTTACAAGGGAATTAATAATTTTCAGCCCCATGACCCATTAAAATTAACCCGCTTTACATCAGCCCCATGCCCCATTAAAATTTACCCGCTTTACATCACCCCCATGACCCATTAAAATTTACCTGCTTTACATCAGCCCCATGCCCCATTAAAATTTACCCACTTTACATCAGCCCCATGCCCCATTAAAATTTACCTGCTTTACATCAGCCCCATGCCCCCTTAAAATTTACCCGCTTTACATCAGCCCCATGCCCCATTAAAATTTACCTACTTTACATCAGCCCCATGCCCCCTTAAAATTAAACCGCTTTACATCAGCCCCATGCCCCATTAAAATTTACCCGCTTTACATCAGCCCCATGCCCCATTAAAATTTACCTACTTTACATCAGCCCCATGCCCCCTTAAAAGTTTACCTGCTTCACATCAGCCCCATGCCCCATTAAAATTTGCCTGCTTTACATCAGCCCCATGCCCCCTTAAAATTTACTTGTTTATATTAGCCCCATTAAAATTTACCTGCTTCACATCAGCCCCATGCCCCCTTAAAATTTGTTCTTCATGACATCGAAGAAAATCCCAAATTCTTACTGTACCATCATCACTGGCCGTCACAAACTTGGAGTCTGTTGGACCAAAACTAAGAACAAATTTCATGATTACAAAAATCTACTAAATTCTAAACATTTTTAACAATCAAGAGAACTTTTTATGCTGCACCATGATAAGGAAAAACCCACCAAACAGATCTGCAAGCCTGGTCCTTATGGGCTTGATACATCTTAACATTGTTCATGTTAAGTTGCCAGTATTTAATATAACCCTGGTTGTCCCCAGTTATTAGCCAAGCATCATTTCTTGACCATGACATCGCTCTTACTGGACTGTCGTGAGCCTAAAAATACAAGTTTAACATAAAGTTACTCTTACAAGACCATATCAAGAAAAATGTAAAAACTCACTTGTAGAATGGTTTCAAAGTTGAAGGCAGTTCCATTCCATAAGGTGAACTCCCCACTGGCACTTCCAGTCACCAAACGGCGACCGTCGGGGGTCCAAACAACCTGAAAAACGTAAAATCTATTTTAATCTTGGTTTTAACAATACATCATCTTCTTTTTACATTTAAATTATATTAAAAAAAATTAAAAAACCAACTTTGTAAACTGGACACTTCATCTTGTTTGTCGCTGATCTCACAAACTTAGTTGCAACACTAGAGGCAGAGTTGTTTCGGTATGCGAGGGGGGATTGCATCTCAATGGAAAATGAGGGATCAGGCAGAAGAGATGGAACATCATCCTCACGTTGCCATCGGCGACGCTAAGGATTAAGTATCGATTAAAGTTAAGACAGTCACCTTAATTTGGTACACAAATGGTAAACCAGTTTTATACTTTGGTGATTACAATGATAGTTTATTAAAAAAGTTTTAACCAAATCTTGGAACCAAACCGCTATTTATGAAGAACAACAAACTTACAGCTAAATAAAGCACGCACGAAGGAGTCCAATCGATAACTTTTCGTCCGGACTTTTTTCGGTCATCCAAGTTTTGATTCTGATTTAAAACCGAAGAATTTGTTCGATCTCTTAATAATGAACCAGAATTATCCTCAAAGTTACCCAAGCGCGTTAATTTTTCGATTTCACGTTGTCTCATTTGTTGTTTAAGGAAGTTTGGTTGAAAAACATAAGGTTGGTATTGTCTAAAACATTTTTATTTTAGTTTTATTTAATTTCAAAAAATATTTATATTAAACTTGACACATTTCTTTTCATCTTGTATCTTAGCTTTCTTTAAAAGAATTTGTAACCTTTGTCTATATTTAATATTATTGTTTTTGGATGTTTATTGCTATTGTCAACTTATTATTTTTTGAGCACAACTTTTTAAAAAACTCGAACCTTTGTTGGTAACGCTGGCCTTGCTGACCCAATTCAGGAGGTTGCCCACTTGGCATTATAAGTTGGTTTGGGAATATTGACGACATTTTAAATTTAAAACTTCCTACCTCCTAAAACCTAAAAGCACAAATGTAAGCATGTCAAATAAATTAGTTTATTACAATTCAAAAGATTTGCTGTAAATTCAAACACCAAAACATTAACAAGTTGACTAAAAGTTAAATATTATTATTATTGAATTTTTTTTTATGAAACCAAAGCAAATCAATAAAATGCAAAACATTGTGACATTAAATTTATTTATAGAGCAAACAGGATCAAAAATGCGACCATAAGACAAAAAAGTCCCATGGCTTCAGATAAAGCAAACCCAAGAATGGCGTAGGAGAAAAGCTGTTGTTTGAGGCTTGGATTTCTAGCATATCCAATAATTAAACTGCCAAAAACAGTTCCAATTCCCGCGCCAGAGCCCGCCACGCCAACTGTTGCTGCGCCAGCTCCAATAAACTTCGCTGCCGAGTCGATGTCGTTTTGTTGTGCTGTCGTTTGTAAAGAACGAACATCGGGTCTTATCATAGAACAACTTGAAGGTCGAACTGCCCTTAGACTGCGAAGAATTGCTGGCGCGGATGTAAATCGAGTAACAAACATATTTTCTTGTCAGTAAACTTAAAAATTTTTGTAATCTGCGTGAAACGACTGACCTCAAGTTTTTATAAAATTAAAATCCAGTGTTGCCAAATAATAAGTTTGTTTTGCGAACTTTGGTATTTTAAAAAAATTTTTTTCAATAAAAACATAATAAAAAATACTCAGTCTCGCAAACTTACCAGAAATATTAAAGTTATTTTAAAATATTTAAAACTAAATTCATGACAAACTATCTTACCTACAACCAAAATACAATCGAGGATAAATCGTGTTTTTCTTATTATAAGAATCGCACAAACAACAATAAAGCATGCACGACACTAAAACTACATTCTGCGTCATACGAATAACATCATTGTATTTAAAATGACGTCACAAAAGTGTTTTTATACAAGGTGACCTCTAATATATAACATTACATATTTACGTCAAAATGTTTGAATAGTGACGTCATAAATAAATAGATGACGTCATATAAGGTAACAGTGGAACAAAACACTGCGATAAATCGACGTCTTTAAATAAAAGGTTAAAAATTATTAAATAATGACGTAGTGGGTGTCATAATGTGACGTAACAAGAGCTTGGTGTGATGCAATATTAGTACTCCAGTATGACGTAATAAGTTTCCAGTATGACGTAACATAATAGCGTATTAATAATTTAGATCATTCCGTTTATGCATAATATATTATTAACAATAAAATAATGAACTGTGCAAAAGAAATGACGTCGTATTGACGTCATCGCAGTTAAAATATAGCAGATAGTGACGTCATATGATGGTTACCATGACACCAAGATTAATACTAAACGGCAATTGCAAAATATTAAATTACACAAAATACAATAATTAAACAACTACGGTTGCGATTGTTACGTCATAACAATTGTTAAGAAATTCTGGAACGTAAGATATGGTAATAAACTTTGGTGACGTAACAATACAATATGACGTAGCATTTGAAAAGTGCGTTGTCCAGAATAGGTGTAAAAATGTCCAGAATAGGGGCCTTACTCTTGTTTTTGGCTCGTTACAACAGAAACTGAATAAAAATAAAAGTTCGTGAAACTTTGTTAAAAAACAAAAATATTTCAAAATGTTTAAAATGTTGTGTTTGTGGTTTACCTGCTCCTTATTTAGTTGAATAGTAAACTGTAAAGAAAAATAAAAAAGAAAAATTAAAACTTGAAAACTTAAATTAACACGTAACAAAGTACGACAACCAGATGTCGTCATAAGTGACGTCATCACATACGTGGTACAAGCAATCCCATCTGTTCGACAATAATCGACTTAATTAACAACAATCGCTAAATGTTAAAGTCTTAATGACGTCGCAATCGCGTCTGATTACGTACGATCGATATTGGTGCGCAGTAGAGCTGTGCGCATGTCCCATAACAATCACGATATCGATTTGTGGGTCACATATGTCCAAATGTTCGTTATTGTGACGTTACAACTTTATATGACGTAACAATAAAACTAACTCGCAACAAAATGTTAAATTTAACAGAAACCTAAATAATTTATAAGCGACGACTTTAAATAAAAAGCCCAATCTTAAAGCAACAAAATATTTAAAAACCGAGACAGAAAACAAAAAAGCCAAAACATGCAAAGTTGTGTGTGTTGTGTTGTGTTTAAAATGTTTAAGACATTGACAATACTCACCAACAATAATAATGATTATAACTAATATGAGGATGATTAGAATTGCCCACATCTGAAATAAATACAACATCAATAACTCATGCTACTTACTTATGATCACTATTAATATCACAGCTATTACTACTGACAGCATTATTATCATCTATTTAAGCATGGGGAATTAAAATATTTGTTTAGTTGTAGTAGAATAGGTTTTTTTAATTAAGGTGAAATTTAATTAGTTCTTAGTTTAAATAAAATACAGAAACACAAACAGGCAACCCAAAAAGTCGAACCTTGCAGTTCTTCCACCAATATTTTCTCTTCAACTTTGCAGCTTGTGTCTCAAACTGGGATGCACCTTGCTGAAGAGCGTCTGCACGGTCGTCCAACTCGCTCAACTTCTGATCTCGTTCGAGAACTTTATCCACATTTGTGCGCATTATATCAACAACCTTTGTTCAAAATTATGTTAAATAAATGGCAGTTGGCACAAAATTTAAAGTGGAAAAAGTTAAATTATAACGGCCTGACTTGTTAAACGACAAGTCAACTTACATCATCAACTTGGGCCTGGGTTTGTTGAAGCTTTTTTGAGGCCTGGGAAGGGGGACCCCCTTGTTCACCCCCATAGTTTGATGTGCCTCCATATGACCTGAAACACATTAGGGGTCAATTATTCAGGGTCCATTAAAATTAAGTTTGGGGTTTCTTTAAGTGTAAGTGTATCAAGGCTTTCAGAAAACAAAATCACTCTAAATCGGATCTTTCGGCTTATTATCGTACAAAGGGGGTTACGTTTGGGCTTTTTTAATTGCACTTTTATAATTATACAAATTAATTGAAGCTTTTAATTAATAAAAACTCTGTTAAAGTATCAAAACAAACTCTAATAAAATAAGGTTAATCCGAATGACATGTGTTATATTGTTGGCATTTTTCAGCAAAAATGCCAACTTTTAAATATAAATGAAACACTGGAATTTATGTTACATCAAAGTCAATTAAAAATATTTTGAAATCAGTAACAAAAAAATTAAACTTTTAACTAAATTTGGCCCAATTCGAATTACAAAATTTACATATGACACAAATATAAATTAATGGCTTTTTGATGTTAATTTGAAACAAAGCATAATCTCACAGAAAACAAAATCAAAGAAACCGTGCAATATCCTGATCAAGTAAACTAGAAAGGCCTCGAATCAATTTATTGATTTTACCTGCTTGTGTCAGGGACAGCTTGGTATCCTGACATTATGATGTCACTAATGTTTATGATGTCACAATCTGATATTTATTATGGCACAATTTTATGAAACGTTTATGAAAATTTAATAATTTAATGTGACAACGTAATTCTAGATAAAAACATGATTTTAATGCAAACAAGACAATAAAACAAAACTCACATTTTAAATTAGTTGAAGAATTTCTTGAAATTTCAAAATATACAAAACTTTAATCAGTAACCTAATAAATAATTAAAAAAGTTATTGTCCACCCACAACAGCTGATATATGAAAGTTAACAAATTAAAAATTTCTGTTTTTTTAAGTTTTTATATCCAATAAAACAAAATTTTTGATGGTTTCTGCTTATATTATAAAATTAATTTTTAACAAAGCATAAACATTGAAACTCAAAATTTAATTTAACTTAAATTTTAAAAGCTGCATGTTTCCAAAATGACTCATTAATGACTAATATTTTGCAATAGCGGGAATTAAAAAACAAAAAAATATATATGCTTTAATAACTTGACATACAATAAACTAACTGACTTATAAAGGCTGTTAACACTTCACTTATTATGTGAGATGTTACAAACAGACTAAAACCATGATCCAAGTTAACTCTTATTTTGCATTTTTGAAACTAAATTATATTTCAAAAATAATAACAAACTGACAAAGCTATTGTGCTCTATAGCAATTTAGTGACATTACTTGACTTTCAAATTGTCAGACTGTAGGTTATAACAAAAACTAACGGCAGCAATATGCAGTGTAGGTCTGACGCAAATTGGTTGACAATTAATTTATCAAAACAACAAAACTAGGAAGCTGCGAAAAAGGCAATTTTTTAATTACGAAATGTTTTCCTATTAAACATTCTAAACCAAGCTGTTAATTAACCAACAACGCCAAACTAACTAATAAACAACATTTTGTTTTATTTTTATTAATTCGACCAAACCCTTCGTAAAATTTGTTAACGCTAAAGCTGCTCACTCAAGCGAAACCTGATAAATAATCACATGACGTAGAACATCCGGGGCACTTTGCGTTTAGTTAAATTATTTAAAACTTGATATAACTAGACATTCACTTAAAAAATTAGCCATTTTTATTTTAATATACAAACTAAGTATAAAAAGTAGTTACTAGTAGCTTATTCGGATTAAAATGCAATTGATTTTTCGATATCCCCCAGGATATTGGCTTGAAAATTTGCCCTAAATAACCATCTGGTCATTTAAAAGGCTTCTTAACGATTTCAATTCTAAATCTGATTGCTTAAAAGTTAAAGGCATGAGGTTTTAATAATAACGACGTTCTTAACAGAAGAATTTTACCAAAAATTTTCAGTAAACTTAGTTAACACTTCGTGCAAAATCTACAAAATATAAATAATTAAATAATTTGATTCATTATTAAAGCAAAGGTTGCACTGTCGCCAGGTTAAAATGTTTAAACAAAATATAAAAGCAGCAAACGTAAACTAATTTGGCCTAAGTAAAAATAAATACAGAAGTTGTACTTATTTTGCCTCACAATCGGCAGCTTATTTAAAACCCAATCGCCCATAAAATGGACACACATAATGTTGTGTTACAACCCACTAACGCTACTGCTTGTGATCTCTTTTACACCACCTTGCGGTTGTTGCTTGGTTTTGGGTCTCTTTAGAGCAGTGTCAGACAGCGGCCCTGTGTGGCCAGCTTTCGAGTCGCCCGCTTTTCTTCGCTCAGTAGACCCTTGGCCGTCGGGTGTCCTCCAGGAGTAAGTATTCGAACCAGGAAAACATTTGCAGAGGACGCGGCGAACTCCAGTCCTCATCTCTGGAAAACGCCAAAAATAGACCCAAGGATTTACCAACGAGTTAAGCAATGATGTTGTTAGAAGGACCTTGACGGTTTGAACATATCTTTTATCAATCTCAATGTAGGAAATCATGAACAAAACACCAAGCGGGATCGTGCTAACCAGAAATAAAGCCAGGATCATAATCAAGGTTCGGAGCAACTTCATGTCGCGTTTTTTGCACCTTTTCATCGCCAACGTAACATTCGATTTTACTGACATTGCGTTTGAGTTTCTTCTACTCGTCGAGCTCTCGTGCGCCAGCAGGCGATTGATAAACATTCGATGTCTCCACGAGGTTTTGGGTTTGTTTTTGGTTGAATCTTGGGAATTAGAAGTAGACTTAACTGAAGAAGGAATAAACGGCATGTCTTCAGTTCTTATCTGGTGGTCTAGAAATATTTTAAATTTGTTAAATGTTTTAAAATCTTAACAAAAATCAAATAAAATTCTGTAATTAAAATTTTTGTAATCAAAACAGTTAGATGTTTTACCGGCATGGTTATTTCCGCTGGAGGGCACTCTGTTTGGTGCTAAACAAGCAGGGTTTCCATGAGAAGAAGGAGCATAAACTGAGGGTTTAAATTTTTTTGTGGAAGTGCTGACGAAGTGGTAGATACGGGCGTACAACACACTCGGAATGATCGGCATCAAAACAAGAGAAAGACCGAGATACAACATCGAACCTTTAGTGAACGGTGGGTTCGTCTGTGGAGACAAATAACATCAATTAAAATTTATCACTAAAGTCATAAAAAAGCTCCACGAGCGGGATTCGAACCTGAGAGCAATGTTCAACTGGAGTGCACACCATGTAGTAAACTCCTGAAGTGCTGTTGATTGGCATCTGACATAAACACGTGTCCACACAATTCCATGACGTCATCACTGGTATGACGAAACAAAAAGTCGGGATGACCCACGTCATTGCGATCCCACTCTTTATTAATCTACAATAACACAATATGACGTCATAATAAAGCGGTGAGATAAATCGAAACTAATCAGACTACGAAGGAGTTGTCTGAGAGCTTAACAGCGGGGACACGTGACGCATAATATAAAAGCCACTGTGACGTCACAAAATACTTTGTGGTGACTTACAATTTAACTTTATAGTCGAAAAATGTTTTATAAGACTCGGGTTTTTCACTGTTTTGGCATTTTTCAAAACATGGAGGATATTATGCTATAAGTGAACCAGGAACCATATCTTCTACTTAATCGGTTGTAATTCAAGTTTAAGAAACACTTTATTGCACTTTTAAGTTTTTGTTATCAGGTGACAATTGCTGAAATATAATTGTTTAAAAAACGATCACAATGTTAAATATTATGCTATTTAACTGCCAGTTTTTAACTAATTTCGCGATCAAAAATATTTTAAAACGCGGTGTACTTTGGTTGTTATGTCATAATCAATTGGAGTGACCACGTTTAAAAGTTTTAAAAAGATTGAGGACAAACTACGTCACCACTTTAATATAATCTTACAACAACACATACGATATTACCAAGTTGTTCGACCCCCAATGTTTAAATATTTAGTTTATGACGTCACAAACCTTTTCCTTTTTTGGTTTCCCCATCTGTTTCCTTGACGACTCCCCCTAACAACACCACCGTCACCCTTTGACCCCTTAGTGACGTAACAATAACGATCGATAGCGATGACGAGTTGGCTGAGCAAAGACGACCACACGGTGACGCTCCAGATACTTTTTTGAACCAGCTCGGAAGTTGGGGTCCGGAAGGGGAGAAGGAGCTGGAGATAAAAAGATTTTAAATTTGGAAGATGTTAAATTTAACGAGTTGAGAGGAAATTAAATTTCTTTGAACTTTGCTCGAAACTCCCAACAATTTATTTCACAAGATGATGAACTTTACGAGACTTCCACATCGCGCGAAAACAATCGACCTACTACGTCACAATTAACCAAACAAGTCACGTGTGTGTGATACGTAAACAATCCAATTTCTCATTGTATGTGGTTATTACGTCACATTGGTTTGTATTAAACAACAGTTAAGAAATAATTCTGATTTCCGGTTTAAATTAGCTGCAAATTTTAATCACAAAAATATTTTGAATCAAACAAGCTGGTAAACAATCAGGTGAATTGTGCGTCACATAGCGTCATAAGAGCCCGATTATGACCAACTTTGTAACAATAAAGTACCTGAACCAAGACACGTAAACAATAATTAACATTTTTTTTTACAATTTAAATCAACTTTTTACCTTTTGAAGCCCGAATATCCAAAGTAGTAGCAACCCTGTTAACATGTCCGCTACAGCTAGGTTACAAATACAATAAAAAGTCGCTTTATGCAACTTCTTCCCACCCAGCAGGATCACCAAAATAACGACCAAGTTGGTCACCCAGATGCCCGACCCAGCTGTGGAGGCAAATATCTCAAAGTAGCCGGGTCCTTTGTCGTCCTGCTGACACGGGGTTTCAATGTAGCCTTCCAACAACGACTGGTGGCTCGTGATTACTCCAGGATGATGATCTGTGAATATTTTTAGTTTTAAAAACTTTCCACTACATTTGTAGTCAAACCTTTCATACTAGAACATTTGAATAATATCAACAACAATAAAACATTATATTATCGCTCACATCTCAAATTTCATAATTAGACCGGTTTGGTTACGTCACCACAGGAAAACAAATACCAACCCTTTACCGAAGTGAGAACGACAAAATAGGTTTATTCGCACGAATAATGTCCCTGGTGGTAGTGCAAGGGTTGAAGTGGGTGGTTAAGAATATTTTTTTAATTTTTAGATTTAAACGCGCATTGTTAGAAAATAATCAAAATAATAAAAAACCTTTTTCTGCATCGATATAAATTCGTCCATCCATCTTCAAGTTTCAAGTTTTAATAAATTTCCTAATTTCTGCTGAACAAAATTAACATATTCCACATTATTCTACGAAAAATCTATTTCATTCTATCTCTGTGACGTCACAACTATCTCGCTTGACACAATTCTAGATATGATTAAATGAACGAAGATGTTTCAGTTTTAAACGTTTATTACGTCACAATAAGGTGGCGCAAAGGTATCGCAAGTGCGAATCCCTGTTGCAAGCCCACGTGACTTCCGGTTAAAAATAACTCACGTGGCACGTGTGATTGTGACGTCATAACCAGATAGGGAAAGTTGTTTGTCAATCACAAATATTAATTATTTCCGAAAACTTTTATGTATTCTACAACTTTGTTCCACTTTTTGACATTTTACCTCACAATCTATCTTTGTTACAACACTGTTTCGTCATATAGGAATAATGACCAATACCTTGCATACAATGGCCTATGTGGCCAATATGGCGTAACAATTCCTAATTGTTGTCTTCGCTAAAACTTCTCAATATTTCGTTTTTTTGTTAAATCCGTTACAGCCTGGGAATAACACTTTGTCACGTGATCACTGTGACAATAAAGTCATGTGTGACGTAATAGTTGGACGGAAAAGCGTGGGAGAGCCTAAGATAAAATGTTCATAATCTGCTTAAACAATTACGCGGTAAACAACAAGAACATAACGAACATCTAACAATTCCCCCAGGTTTCCCAAACTTTTAAACCTTTGTGAAAACCAAATTTAAAACCAGTGATGTTTTCTATTAATCCAGTTTCCTACCAAGCTAACACAACACAGACGCGACCTGTCAACTCTTAATGCAAAACACTGTACATTATTACGTCACAATCTCTTTACAATCATTTATTTGTTTTTCACCTTCGCCTGCAAAAGCGACTTAACACTTCGAGCGCGAATCAAAATGAGGCGAAAAACGAGAAATTCCAGAAAAGAAAAAAATGTTTTGTGACCTCACAACTACCGCATAATATTTATGTGTGGTTGATTGATTGCTGTAAGTAGATCCAAAATGTATAGCCAACGATTTTTCCGGCTTCCTTATAATGGTTATTGTGACGTATTTGAAATTCGACGCATGCCAGGTGTGATGTCATAAACGGGGATGATTTTGACGTGTATTTACTGGCCATTGATTTATGGTTTTGTGACATCATAAATAAATATGAAAGGTCGCGCGAATTTGCCTTAAATTAAATTTTAAAAATATCTAAAACCAGACGTTCTGTGAAGTCACAATTGCTCAGCGAAATATTTCTTCGCAGACAACTTCGTTGTCTAATTTCTGGGAACAAACGCGCCACGTGTTCAGGTGATTGTGACGTACACAATGCCAAATTAAACAATACTAGACATAATGCAAGGACTATGATGTCACACTGAAGCATTTGTTTAATATCGAAGAGTAACCTCAATAAGATTACTTCGAGTAAAACTTTTTTATTTAAGGCAACTATAGTTTATACCCTGTAAATTTTGAAGTTGGAATTTGTAAAGTGACGTCATAACACAACGAAAACAACGTCAAGTTTATTAAATGACGTTATTATGACGTTATATTAGTTGTCCGAGTTAGCGTTCACGACCGCATGAAAACTCCCAGGTCCCAATAACGATCGGTTTGTGACGTCACTCTTTTCTACGTCACAACATTTTAACCCATCGGGCTCAATGACGTCAGCAATCGATTCACTTTTCTTAACCTATGACATCATAATACTTCTTTAAAACATAATGACGTCACAAATGTATATAACAAACCTTCATGAGAATTGGATCTTCGTTATCCTGCGAGGTCGAGAATTGTCTGACCGCTTTCTGTGCGATATTTCTTGTCAAAGTTTTCCCTTCTAAAAATGACGTCATTATATTTAATTGTTTCTACAATGACGTCATAAATACCTACTTCTTATGATAGAAGGTCGGGCGACGGTTTCCTTCAAACTTGCCGCCTTTTTCTTCATCGCTACAGCGATTAAGTTAATGATCATGGCCAGCCAGGAGAGACCAGCGATCAACCAAACTAGAACCAAGAAACTGAAAACGATTCCGCCCTCAGAGCCCGGGTCTGAAACAAACAAGCTTATTATAGCATGAACGTTCAAAAGTTAACCCCAGGGAAACGAACGAGCAAAACTTGATACAACTTGTTGCGAAGTCGTTTAAAACAGCAAATAATAACAAGTTGGCGATGGCACCTGAGGTCTCAATGGGAATCGGACCCAGAACCACAAATTAAATATCACTCGATGTCGCCTTACCTGGAACAAAATCCCCGAAACCGATCGTAGTAAGTGTCACTATGACGCAATAAAGACAATCTATAAACGTCCATTGTTCGTCGTTTCCCACCAATAATAGAAAAAAAGTTGGCATTATGACGTACAATGCTAACCCAAACACAAAACTGAACACCACGCTCGCGCGCTTCAGGTTCGAAAATCGACGACCGCAGCTTTTGCCAGCCTATAAAACAAAAATACGTCATAAAATAACAAAGTAGCATAAATATGACGTCATAATCCTACCTTTCTGACGTAATAGGCCATAATGGAGCCCAGCTTGGCGGCGAGCAACGCGGTAAAAGGAATCGAAACAAAAGCGAAAAAAATGCAAAAAACTTTTCCGCCCTTCGTCTCCGGTGTTCTTACTCCGTAACCTGGTTGACGTCACATTATAAGTATGACGTCACAACTAGTAACTTAAATACAAACCTATGGTTGTTGCAATTGTAAAGGCTAGAACAAACGCTTGATTGAGATCAAGTTCGGGAATTCCCCGATAATAACTAGTGTTGCCATACAAGATTGCTCCCTCCGAGTGAGCCAGTTCAACTTTCTGTAAAGTGACGTCATCAGCATTTAAAGCGCATTGTTACGTCAACAAATACATACCTTGATAAAGAAATCCACGTCACGCAGGGTGATTCCCCGTTGTTGAGCAAATTCGAGTTTATATTGAGCGAACCAATGAGAACGCGGAGATCCTGAGTTGTTCTCGATGGCCATGAACAACAAAGCCCCCAACAAGTTGAATAGAATATAAAATACCAACGTTGCCATGACAACAACATTGCTCTTCAGATTCGGCTTGCTTTTCTTTGTCACGTCATTATCTTTGTTGCCACTTTTCGACGGACCTTCGATTGTTGATAGGTCTGTGACGTCATCACCGACTATGACGTCATCATTTGCGCAACTCATTTCACAACTTTTTAAACAAAACTTAACGACTTAATAAAAATAATTTTTAACAACTTCCCATTTTTGATTCGACATTTTATCAAATTATTTCCTTTTCAAGTTAACGCGAGTGTTGCCATTAACTTAACATTTCCTATTTTATTGCTTAACAACACAAGTACTTTGGAAACACTGATTCTTGTTATAATTTTTATTTAATCCAAAAATAATTTAACAAAACTTTGCCGCTCCTCAATCACATGAATAAACAGATGTTAATACGTCATAAACATATGACGTAATAACCAATGAATGAATCCCAAGCGAGTTAAGGCCGTTGAGGTATCGGCCTTTAGCGCCCACTGACGGATATAAATAAATGCTTCGAAGAATTCACCATAAGTGCAATGTGTAACCTGGACAAAAACAGCGAATAAAACTTTTGTGATGTCATCAAATAATGACGTACTTACCAGGTACGGATTGGGGTTAAAATTCGTCATGAAACCCCCCCCTGCCGCCCCCAAAATGGAAGCTGAATCCCCCACCACCAAAGGGGTTAAACCCGTGGTGGCCCCCACTGTTCTTCTGTTCCTCGGGGTCAAGGGGGTCAACGCCCGCGTCAAATTTTTTCCGCATTTCTGTAAAATAAAATTTCTGGATTAAAATTTAATCGGAAAATGTTTTTGTTGACTTGTTTTAGTTCCAACCACAACTTTCTAGAATTCGAACATTTATTATCAAACAAACATGGCAATATTGGCATTACGACTTGTTACGTCACACTTGCTACGATACGTCACAATACAACGACAATGAAAAAAACAGAAACTCTGACAGGTTTACAATTTAACACTATGACGTCACAGTTCCTCGCGGTAGTGTTGCTGTCTTCTTATTGGTTCGTCATTCCATCTTTGGGTATTCCCCCGATGACGTGAATAATCTCCAGAATTCACGGATGTCCTTTTCTGTTCGTGATGGTGATCACGTGATTCAAATCCTCTTGTGTCACGACCTTCATAATCACGCGTTCTATCTTCGTACGACCTTCGGTCACGTGACCTATCGTCACGACCCCCACGCGACCTTTCATCACGACCCCCACGCGACCTTTCACTATGACCCCCACGTGACCTATCGTCATGACCCCCACGCGACCTTTCACCATGACCCCCACGTGACCTATCGTCATGACCCCCATGTGACCTATCACCATGACCCCCATGTGATCTTCTATCATAAGCCCCATGTGAGCTATCCTTTTGACCTTCACGTGACCTTCCATCATTATCTTCAGGTGACATTTCTTCCTTGTTGACTTTAATAAAGTTGCCATGTTGGTCTTTTACAAAAATGTTTCCATTTTCATCTTTAAACACTTTTCTCTCATTTAAACTTTCTTCACGTGATTGTCTTCTATCTTGAAAATCCTTTTTCTTTCCCATTCTCTCACTTTGCCTTCTTCTTTTATCTTCGTGAGATTCTCTTTTTAAGGTAAACATCCCGTTCTTCCCCTTAACATAAATATTCCCTCGTTCATCCGTGATTTCACCACTTTCATCATAAAACAAACCTCTTGGTAGTTCTTCTCTTTTAGGGGTTTTTACCTTAGAAGGGTCCTCTTTAGGGGGCTGCACCCTCTTGTACCAGTTTCCATCACTACCCTTAATCAACACATCTTCTTCTTTATCCTCTTGTTCAGGACCCTGGGATACCTTCCATCTCCCGTCTTTCCCCTTGTGATACCATTTCCCATCAGTTCCCTTCGTGTAAGACCGGGTTTTGTCCTTCTCAGCTTGGCTTCGTTTGCGCTTTTTGGGATTTTGTTTGGACTTCTTTTTGTTTGTAGTTTTCTCTTCAGGTTTGAAATCCATGTTTTCTTTAAAATTTCGTTGATTTTGTTGCTCTCTTAGCTTCTGTTTTTCATATTTTTCTCTTTCGTATTGTTCCCGTTGCTCTTTTTCAAACTGCAACTGTCTCTCTTGTTTTTGTCTTATTTGTTCTTGTTGATGAAGTTTTTCTTGTTGTTTTTCATATTGTTGACGTTGTCGTTCTTCTTGTTGTTGTCGTATAAATTGTTGTTGTTGTCGCTGCCTTTCTTGCTGTTGTTTTCTCTCAAAAAGTTCTTGTTGCCTTTTCTCAAACTCCCTTTTTCTTTTCATTTCTTCTTCTTGTTGCCTTCTCTCATATTCTCTTTTCCTTTTTATTTCTTCTTCTTGTTGCCTTCTCTCATATTCTCTATTTATTTCTTCTTCTTGTTGCCTTCTCTTAAACTCTTCTTGTCTTATTTTTTCATCTTGTTTATTTCTTTGATAGAAACTACTTCGTTGTTGTTGTTGCCAAGCAGGTTGTTGATCATTGTTCGGTTGCCATGGTTCCTTTGTCTTGTCTTTCCGCTTGAACGGTTCTTGATTGAAAGTTTTAAACAGATTCTCGAAAATATTGCCTTCCTCTCCACCCCCCTCGTGTGGTGAGGACTGAAAGAAAAACTCAAAGATCTTCCCGGAGTTTCCCATCGCCCGCTCTTTCTCCCAATCCTCGACATCATTCTGATCCAGAGGATCAAAACCATCCAAAAAGATCTTCGTCAATTCTGTTTAAAAATAAAAATTTAATTTAAGATTTTAGAAAATTTATTTTAATTTAGTTTTGTTAAAATTTTTAGATTAAGTCTAAAGTTTAAGTTTTACAAATTAATTAATTTTTTAATTAATTTACCAAATAACTCACCTCATGACCCTGAAAGTTCCCAAATTTGCTTTAAAGTTGAGTTTAAAACAAAACCATTATTAGTTGTTCTACAGCACACTACAAATTGAGGCGACAAAAATGGCACAAAATCAATGAAACAAAAAGACGAGTACATTTAAAGTTTTGTATAAAAACATAAGAAACTAAAAAGCAATAAAAATTTCATCAATGTTATGGAACTTGGTTCTAATTTTCACATTTAAATAAAATGTAAATATAATAACTAACGATATCTTAAAACTATGCTAAATAGTTGATACTTTCTATTATGAAATATAAATTTAAATGTTAACACCAAAAATATTCTAAAATAATTCACCAGGATCACTGAGGACTTCCTTGGCTGCTGCGATCTCAATAAACTTCTTCTCAGCTTTCTTTTTATCCTCCTCATCCTGGAAGTTGTCCGGATGCCACTCTCGGGCCAACTTCCTGTAAGCTTTCGTCACTTCCTTTTTGTTCGCACTTCTGAAGATTTATAAAAATATTCAGAGGATGTTTCTTTATTATTTGGTTTATTGAAAGATTTTGTCGCCTGTTATTATTTTTGGTTTGTTTGCTAAAATAATATTTAATGTTCTACCTTGAAACGCCCAAAATTTTATAATAATCTCGTTTTTGTGACTGTTTCAACATTTTTTGAGCTTTCTTCAATTTCTCGTTTAAACCCGGATAATTTTCATCAATTTGGGAAGCTTTTTGTAGATCGTCCACAGCTGAGAAAAAATTAAATTATAACTAATAATTATTTGAAAACAAGCTTTCAAAAAATAAAACAAATCTAGGACTAACAAACTAATGTCTACAACAGATATTAAAACTAAAGTTAGCGAACATCTCCTAAAGTTAGCGTACACCCCCTAAAGTTAGCGAACACCCCTTAAAGTTAGCGTACAACCCCTTAAAGTCAGCGTACACCCCTTTGTTACCTTCCTCATAGTTGGCATGTTGTAAATGTGCATCAGAGCGTAACATGTATGCCGGCATATTTCCAGGAGCCAACAAAATGACTTCGGTTGCTATAACGATAGCTTCTGCTTCATCATTTGCCTAAATAGGTCTACTGGTTAGTTACTACATTAAAAGTAAACAAAAGTTTTTGTTTAAATATTTGCTAACCTCTAAATTTTAAACATTTGTGACTTTGTTTAAAATAAGCCCCAAAAATAAGTGTGAAATAATCTTTAATATTTCCACGGTTACAATCTAGTATTGCCCGGTACCTTGAGAATATTTCCCCAACTGAGTGTGAACGTGCGACAATAACACAAAACCACTCGCTAGTCTGACATCTTGTGGCGGGATTGCACGGACCGCCTCGTAACAAGCATCCAGGGCTTCCCCATATTTTTTATCCCACTTTTAATTGTTTACAAAATTATTATTGCCCAAATAAACACGTTTAAACTTTTCAACACTTACTCGAATGTAACATTCACATATCTTGAGTTTAATTTCAACGGTCAAAGGTTGGATTCTAGATTCTTGAGCCAAAGCTTTGTTCAGTTTTCCAATTGCTTCCTCCCAACTATGATGTCACAAAGTTTAGAACATTTTAGATTATTTATTATAAAGTTGTCATAAATAGAAAATAGTTAAAACATTTTCAATCAATAAATTTAATGCTTTCTGTTATAAGTTGGATAATTTAAAGTATAGTACTAGAGCAGGGGTTATAACTTACTTGTTGTCGGCCATCTTTGTTTTCGCCGACTCAATTGTTTTAAATAATTTCTTAACACTTTTGTAATGCTCAAAACACTCCTTGTGGTCAGGATCCAACTTCAAACATTGTCGAATCTCACTGAGGATAAAAAAAAAGTGAACGAAAGTGTTTAAGTAACAAATAATATTTATGACATCACAACTCACTCTAATGACTGTTCCACCTCACCGAGCATGTACCACAACACTGACATCTTGAGGAAAGCTCTGGTGTTATCGCTCCTAAGTTGTGTGGTTGGTTTAAGATCGGTGATCGCTCTTCGGATGTCCCCCAACTTCTCGAACGAGTGGGATCGCATCTCTCGGTAGTCTGCGTTCCATGGACATGACTGTAAAGTTTAATATTAGTTAGGTCTGCCATTAAGTCTAAGTTTTGTTTAAGAAAGTGGATTTTGAGAAATTTAAATTCATAAAATGATTTAAGGGTAAAAGTTATTATTTAAATATAAACAAGCTAGAAATGTTAACTTTTAATGGAAGCTTTACCTCAATAACTTGCGTAAGAAGTTCGACAGCTTTGTTAAAGTTGTTCAATTCCATTTCCTTCTGAGCGTTGATCACGTTTCTTCTTAGAGGTCGAATCTCCTCAACTTTGGCTGTGGCGTGTGCATTTTCTTCATGGGCAAGCTGGATATTAATATTAGTTACATAGTTTAATTGTGGTCACAGTGTGAGTAAACTTTCTACACCAGCGCCAGTAAAATTATCGACATAACTTACGTCACATTGAGTATTTAAATTAAATATATTTTATAGTTATTTTATGTTCATAAATTCTACATTATTGCTTATCAGGAAACAATAATAATTAATCCACACAATACAATTATAAAACAATAATGATTATGACAAAACAATAACTCACCACGACTTCATAATCAGTCTGAGCTTCATTAAATTTTCCCATTTTTAAAAATAAATTTCCTCTCTGTAATCGAGCTTTAACAAACGTAGGTTGTAACTTCACTACCTAAAATTTAAAATCAAATAAAATGTTGGTTTCATAAAAATAACAGTTAATAACTTTAACGTTTACTCATCCTAATTCTAATGTTTGCAGTTCACTTAAAAAGATAAATCCTAGAAAACATAAAAATAATTTTTGAGCTTCAAACCTGGTTGAGATCTGGTAGCGCTGACCTTGACTTCCCCAAAGCCAAATAAACGGTCGCTCTCATGTAGTAAGCCTGGTAGTTTGATTCGTCGTTGTCTACATAAAGTTTTATTACTAAGTTGAGGGTTTGTAATTTGCAGCATAAAAAATAAATCTTAAATAAAATCTTATCTAGAATTGTAAAGCTTTCAAAATAAAGACCACTTACAGAAAGCATTAAATTTATAAATATTCACCCCACTTTAATGGTTAATTAATCTCAATCTAGAACTTACCGATAGCAAGATGAAATTGTGTTAAAGCTTCGTTGAGTTGACCAGCATGTAAAAGTTGATTTCCGTGCGTTAAATGTTTCTGGGAATCACTTTTATCAACCCCTTCAACTCCTGTTTGTGGTGAACAAGTTATTTGTTATTTAAATATTAAAAATTTAAAATATTGTTGAAAATTAAAAAAATAAAATGAAATAATTTCACCTTCAAAATGCAGATCCAACAAAACCAATAAAATGGGAATTTGTGAAATCAATTTTTTGGAATATTTTCTTGTTAACCACGTCATTATTACCTAATTTTTATCTAAAAAAGTTAAGTACAATCAATTACTTGTAGTCCTGCTAGTCCGGCAATATAACCAACTTTCTAAATACAAACAAACGTATACAGTAACTTGAGGTGCAGAAAAACCAAACTTTTTAAACTTCACCCGTAACTATTACCTAACATGCAGATACAGATAATAAGTGAGTTAATATCGCTTAAATATTTTATTAACTAAATTTAATATTAAACAGCTGATCTCGCAATAACACGTAATCATTAAAATTTCATTCAGTTTGTTTACAAATTGCCACAAATCGCCGTGGTGAGCTCTGATTGGTCAAAATAAAGTGCAGTGTCACTAATTTGTAGTGAGTAAGCAAAGTTTGTACTACGCAACAATAATTTAAGTTTGTCCTCGAAATATTAAATAATATTTCTTACTTTTGAATATACATTTATCAGGTTTAATCCAAACGAACTAATTTTAATTTATTAATTGCACATTTTTATTTTTAATCAACATAATTACACTGCGTGAAATTTAATTGCATAGAAGTTTTGAAAACACTTTCATAAACAGCGGAAACTGACGTCATAGTAAGGTTTGTTTATGACGTCACACATTGAAGAAAACGTGCCAAAACAATTTTCTAAGAAGAAGGAACCAGAAAATAAACGGATTGTTCCAGAAAAGATTCCAACTTAAACCTTCCAGATCGGGTTCTTTCACCTCATCTAAACGTACGCCAAAGTTATAATGTTACGTCACTGTGTTCTTACGTCATAGTTATATAGTGACGTCATTACTTTAAACTTAAACTCACATTTTTGAAATTCTTTGAACAAATTTTTCCAGTTCGAAGTTTTTCTGTAAAAAACCGGAGGATTTCCTATTTGTGACGTCACAATCACATTCTCGCCATCGCTTTCAATCTCTGTTCCATTCCACAAATAAATCCAAGAGTCACGTGGTAAGTAAACTGACCAATCAGAGCAACCCTCAAACAAAACGGGTGCAACAAGAAGATCTATGACGTGTAAAAAAAGTTAAAATCATCATAGTGACGTCACAAAAACCAAAACATTTACCTGGTCCGTATATGTACTGATATTTGACGTCATAAGCAACATTGTCCTTGGGATAATGGAAGAACAATGGTCGTTGTGCTGGGTAACCATGGAGATGGTTGTCATTAGCAACAAACTCGTGATAAGTGGATAATTTGTTGAACAACATCGTGATACGCGCGAATGATTTCGTTATTTTGGGAGTTGTGTTAATCTAAACAAAATATTTTTTGCAATTCATTTATCCTCGATGTGGGAAGGTCGAATGCGCGACCTAAACATAGAGTAACAACTGTTACACAGACCCAGTCTGGAGTTGACTTTGCTAGTTTTGAATATTATAGATTACTATTCCTCGATAATTAATCTGCTGATTAAGTGCTGGCTTAGCAGAAGTTTATAAGCACCTCAAGGGTGCTATAGCATTAAAAAAGTGGGGATCAAACCCAGGACCTCATGTAGTAAAACCAAGTGTTCTGACCACTACAGCAGTGTACCGAAACATAAAAACAAGATAAAAATACTCAACCTGCAAGTTCCTGTAAGGTCGATTCCCTTCATGAGTCCTCAACACGGGGCTAAACAAATTCATCTCAGCCCATCTTAACAACAACTCCTCCGTCCTCACCATGCAAATCAATGAAACATAACCACCAACATCGCTGTGGTGCAGTCCCATACCTTCAAGTTAACAAAAACTTTAGAGGTTCTGTTTAACTATATTGTTAACTTTCACATTTAAAAAATTGAATTCAAATACCTGACATTCCTAGTGACAGAGCAGCAGGTATGACAGAAGCGAGACCGTCACTGTAAGAGAAATCCACATTTTGGTCACCACCCCAACTCATTAAAGTATAACCCGACGACCTTCCAAATCCTGGAATAAGAAAATTTAAAGTTTGGTTAATCAGATGTCGTCGTAAATTTTAAAAAAAGAGTTTTTAAAAATTTGAAGTTTGCCGGCATACCTGATCTCATGAAAATAAATATTTCGTCCCCCCCAAAATCCCTCTTATATTCCACCACAGCCTCGTGGTTGAGTTTTGCCCACAGGAAGTTGTATTCATTATGCATGGAGGTGGAAGGTTGGTTGTTATAGTATAAAGTGTCATCTACTGGGAGGTATTCACCTCCAAAATCTGCCATCCATCCCCCAAACCCAAACTTAATCATGTCCTGAATTTGTTTAAACACAAATAATGTGATGTCCACAATATCAAATACTATAGAATGGTTTTAAAATTGATGTGTGTACAAATAGAGGGGATTTTATAAAGACCCACACAAAATACATATACAGAAAAAACCTTAAATAAGAAGTTTATTTGTGTAACCAGTAAAGTACCTTTAGTACCCCCTTGTACCACTCATAAGCTTGAGGATTGCTCAAATCAACCGTCCCACATTCCATCTCACCAAAGTCAACGATTTGAGTCGTTCCTATGGAACATGTTAGGTTTATGCAGGTTATAAATTGTGTTTAAACAGAGATAAGTTGGTCATACAACTAACCTGTGGATTTGCTTTTGATGAAAAATAGATTTTGATTCGCAAACTCAAACATTTTGCTCCCCTTTATTATATGGGGGTTAATGTAGGATAAAAATCGAACCCCATCTCTTTCCTTGAGGGTCTGAGTTAAAAAGTTTTTAATTTTAACATGAATTGAATTCTAGAAAGTGAGACACAATTATGACATCACAACAAACCTTAACCAGTACATCCAGACCAGGGTACATTGTTGAGTCCCACTCCCAACCCCAGAAAACCCTTTTACCCAATGATGTCATAATCTTGCCAGACCAATCCTGGATCCACAAGGCACTCACCCTCACTCCTTGTGATGTCATATTGTTGTACTGTGACATCACCTATGTAAAGTTTTTGCGGTTAGTTCCATCTAATATTAAAATCTAATTATTTTTTTTATAAACAAAACATAAAAAATGTATCGAAAAAAGCAACAACACAAATAATTAAAACATTAAAACCTTACCACATCAGTTCCTCCTTGTAACCCAATCACAGCCCCCCTGTACAGCCACTTAGGGGGGGTCATTTGTCGCCCCAATACCCTAGTTAGCTTTGTCATCAAACCCGGCCATGAAGGGGCAGTCCCCATTGTAATAGTAGCTGAACTAAAGTCCCCCCATAATTCGATTTCATGAAAATCTTTGGGGCTAAAAATAATTAAATTTTGTTTTTAATTCTACAATGTTTTTTAACCCAAAAAAAGTTAGCATGGTGGCAAATATTTTAAACCAATAAGCTTACGTGAAGTTAAGGAGGCTGTAAAAGTTAAAGTCCAAGTGAGCGTAGAAAAGTCGATCAGAAACAAAGGTCGGTTGGGGCCAATAAGTTGTGTGGTAATCCCCCCCAGCCCCAGCTATTTTTTCTGCAAATAAAACCATGCACTAATTTTGTTGACTTCATGAGATGTCTGTTATTTGATTGGTTGATATATTACCCAAAAGATTATAAAGCCTCTTACTTAAGATACAACATTAGTGGCAGACACTCAACTAATTTATTGCCAGTATTTCTCTTGGGCAACAACAATCACACTCACCTGCTAAGTAAGTGATCAGGGTGCTTTTGTTTCTTCCAACCCCCTGTTCTCTTCCCCACATTGGGTAGGTGAATCCCCTTAGTGAGAAATGGGTAAACTGCTCACCCCCTTTGAGGATAAAGTAAAATTTATAAATTGTTACTTTAACAAAAATAGAAAAAAATATTCTAACTCGTTAAAAAATCGTTTTTTTTTTACCCCCGTACAAATGTTCCTCCTTCTCTGCGTGCATTTTAATCCACAACCGATTACAAAGTTTGCAGGCGTTTAAAACTTTTATTTTATCATCCTCAAATAAAAGGGAAACCTGATAAAAACCCTTTATTAATAACAAGAACCAAGATAACATCAAACCTTAATGTTTTATAAACACCTGCAGCTGAGGTTCGTCCTTGGCTGAGAATTGAACCTGAAACCTCAGGATGTCCCCATTTCCATCAACTTCATCTTTAACTCGATATTCCTTTAATTCAACTTTTTGTTCCAATTTTTCGCTTATCACAAAGTTTCCCAAGTCATTTAAATATCTGATGAACAAAAAGATTATTTGTTTACAAAAACTTTTAATAATAGCTAACTAGTTTTTAATGTTAATTAATTAGTTCTTAATGTTAATTAAATAGTTTTTAATACAATCTAATTAGTTTTTACTTTTCCTGCCCTCGACCAACCCTCAGAACCGAAACTAATTCTGAATGTTTGAAAATTAATCTTTGATCCAAAGTTATTTCTACAAAATAAATTTTATTTAGACTAACTGTCCATAAACTTTAAGTTCAGAATAAACTTACCCAACCCATGCAAGGTTTTCTTATAATTAAAAACAGAATTCCCAGAATGAAATAAAAATAGAAAAAAACAGAAAATTTTCAGCATTTTGCACAAAATTAAGTTTTATTAAAACCTAAAAGTTAATAATTAAACAAAAAGGTCCAAAGTGCAAAGTAGGAGAAAGGTTTAAAACTACAACAAAATAATATTTGCAAAAATTCCTGGGGACAAAAAATTAAAATATTTACAAAAATATAAAAATAAAATATTGCTTCTTTATATAAAAATAAAACTTTAAAATTATTGTTATGGAACAAGTATAATTGTTAAAATAACACCGAACATCTTTGTTAACATGACAAACAACAATGCCCATTGTTATCCAACAATAAGTCAATATAGGAACAATTAAAAGGGAAAACCCAAAATGTTAAATAATTGGAGCCAGAATTAAATATTTAACACCTTCACTACGATAACAACGACTTAATTAGGATTGATATTTTTGGCATGAATAAATCTTTGGTTTACAACATATTTGGTATAAAAACAATATTGCTACATTGGTGGACATCTTATAAATATTTGAAACTTATTATCCAGCATTGCATTAAACTGTCACAATGGTTATTGTTTTAGAACAATAGAGCTGACAGTTTTAATAATATTCCGGATTAAATTTGAGGCTGGAAATCTTTGGGGGATTTTCGAGGACAAACTTTCGACACGAATGTAATATCTGAAACCCCAAACAAAAATAATTAACAATTAATCCTTAATAGCTAAAAATAATTTTCTCTCATATTTACCGAAACTCTTCCTTGTAACTCGCCGAAGCATGATGATTGATTCTCTCACTTCGTAACATGCACTGATGCATGACAACAAAATTGCGATAAAGTTTTACTGCATCGTCCGATATGAGAAAGTTGTGGAAAGAAGGGGATATGAGAGAGTTGTGGGAAGAAGGGGATATGAGAGAGTTGTGGGAAGAAGGGGGTGTGAGAGAGTTGTGGAAAGAAGGAGATGTGAGAGAGTTGTGGGAAGAAAGTGTTGTAAGAGAGGTATGAGAAGAAGGGGATGTGAGAGAATTTTTCAAGTTCCAAATTTGAACAGAATGAGAGACGAGATTATCCAAAAACAAACACTGAAAATAAAAATAGAGTTTAAAGTTTAAACCACTCAACACACAACATCAACTCACCGAGTCTGAGTGTTCTTTGATCGCTGAAAACAAAATCTCCTGGGTGAAACTTGATTGGTATTGTCCCCATGAAACCTGCAATAGGTAAACATAATTTAACAAACCATTACTTGTAGTTATTAGCCCGAGTTATCCCTCTCTGAATGATAAACTTCTGCTGAGCTTAACAACATATTAGCAGATTAAATAACAGGCAATTAAAGTCAATAACATTCTAAACTGCAAAATATCAACTTGAGACTGGGTCAGGGTAACAAATGTTACTCTATGTTTAGAGAGGAGGTCAACCTTTTGAGGAGGATAAATTTAACAAAAATCTTGACATTGCTGCAAGTTGTCAGAAGTTTATGATAACTGCACAGTGCACAAAATTTGTGAAAAAGTTACAACTTGAACACTTTTTATATAATATGCTAATGAGGATTAATATTTTTAATTTTACAACAATTTAATTCGTTTTACTTGTTCAGTGAAGCAAATCAGTTGGTAAATTACATCAGCAGCGGAAACACTGAAATTAAATCCCAGGGCTTCCATTTCTATATTTCTTGTCGTTGGGATTTTGATTAAAGACGAAACAAAACTTTTTAAAAAGGTGGAACTAAGAAAAGAAATATAACAAAACTCAAATAATTTTAAATATAAACAACATCGCGAACCTGTAAGCTTGGATATTCACAGAGTTTCCCTCAAATAAAATGAACAAAACTTGACAGCATAAATCCATACATCTGAGAATAACAATTAATTAATTACAATGATTTAAAATTGTGCAATCGTGACACTTTGTTTTTTTTGGGCAATATTCAAACCAAATAAAAACTTCTACTTACTCTAACTGATCAGCTTTTTGTCTTAAATCTTCTTCTTGTTGAAACTTGATCAAAATCTTTGCAATTGTTTGAAATAATTCCGGATCTTTCCAGAACATCTCGCTGATCCTGAAATCTTCCTCTGAGATCGTCTTCAATTCGTACAAATATCTAAAAACAAAAAATTTTTCAATATCAGTTTTAAAAAGTCGTGTTTTTTTTCACAATTTTTAAAGATTAAATTAAAGTTTTTAAAACACAAACTTGTATAAATCCTCAAGTGAGTTTTCATCTCCAAAACTTTGGACAATGTCAGCTTTGAGATCACAAAACAAAGCTCTTGTGACATCATAACTGAGATTTTTGTTGGCGGAAACAAGATCCCTTTCAGTTGTTAAATTCTGACAAAAAATTAACAATTATTAGATAAAAACTTACACAGTAACACTGGAAAACTAAAGTGACAATTTTTCATTTAAAAAAACAATTTAAAAGAAATCTAAAATCAAATTTTACCAACAAACAAGACTTCCACGCAGATTTCAAAATCATCAAAATAATCGATGAGTCATTCAAAATATAAAGATGCAAGTCATTCAATGAACTACCATCATCAACCCTGTCATGATTGAGTGAGTTTGAAGTAAAAGAACTCGAATTAGAGGTCAATGAACTTTGGTTTAAGGTGGATGAACCCTCCATTAAACTTGAAGTTGAACCTGGGCAAAAGTAATCACATTTAAACAAAAATTTACAACAAAAAATAAAACATTTAAATTTACCATTGAGGTTAATTTCTCCAAAACTTGGCCAACTTTGGGAGTTATTGTTGTTCTGATTCGAGTTTAATTTGGGGGACTTCCTTAGTGAGAATAAAGATTTAAAAACCTGGGTAGGGGGAGAGTCTGGGGGTGTGTAACGAACTAATATGTGTTGGGTGATCTTCTGTAGGTCTTTTTGTAGGAATGTGGCAGTATCATGAACCTGGAATATTTAATTAATTAATTAGTTTTTTAATCCTTGGAATAAAATACTAAAACCAAACCAAAAAAAACTTTTTGCTTAAATTTTAAGTTGTACTAGTTTTATTTATTTTTTAAACCTGTTGAAAAATTTATACTTGGCAGCATAGACTACAACCATTTTACCCATAAAATGATTTTATATCAATTAAAATAATTTATTAAACCAGCAGCATGGTGTAGTGGTTAGAACATTTGCTACACTAAATAAAGTTATGGGTTCAATCCTGACTGCTTCATGCTGTAGCGCCCTTGAGTGAGGTGCTATTAACTCCTGCTGAGCCAGCACTTCATCAGCAGCTTAATTAATGGGCAATTATAATCTATAATATCCAAAACTGCCAAAGGCAACTCGAGATTGGGTTGGGGTAACTGGTGTTACTCCATGTTTAAGCTGTGAGGTTGACCTTCCCACATTGAGGATAAATATATAAAAAAATTAATTTAAACATTTACAGCTTTAATTTCTTTAACATCCTTGAAAGAAACTTGATAAAGAATCGACTTTGGTGGATTGTCCGTCAAATAAATCGCTTCCTTGGTGACGAAAACAAACCGGAATGCATGTTTATCTCGTTGTGATGTCACAATACAAGAGTCACATGCTTTAACTTGTGCGTAAATCTGGAATTAATATTTTTGTTAATATATCAAAAGATAAAATTTTTAAATAAATTTTAATCAAAAGTTTACCTTTTCGTCCAATGTTCTTTTAAGAAAACTGTCAAATTTATCATTTCTTATTGCCATGCAGGCTCTTATTTACATTCTAGAACAAAATAACTCAAGTTTTAATCAACGACAATTGCTGACAACAAAATAATAACAAACTATGGTAAGCACTTTATTAACAACAACAGTAACTACTTCTTAATTTTTTAGTAATTAATATTTGTCCTCGATAGTTTAATGCAATTATTACAGAAAAAATATTACACCAAAGTATTTTTAATTAATTGTATTTTAATTAGTGAATACTAATTAATACGAACCATGTTCAATGTTGACAAAAGGTCACCTGCAATTTCTGTCACGTGATCATGTGATTAACTACGTATGTAAACAATTCTTCGCTAGATCTTAACCCGGGAAGTTTTGTAGCCATTATAGAACATAAAATTAAGGATTAACTAAAGTTATATAAACATGTTATTAATATAAGTTAATCAAACGTTTGTTATAAGCATTAACTGACAAAGCAATTGCCTGTAAGCTTATTGTAGTAATATTAAACAAACTTCCATAAAAATTGATTTAAACTTTTTGTTTTTAGCTGTTTAGGAAGAAAAATGATTGCTCCCGCGAACTCGGAACCAGGTGAAAATGACTTATTGTTACCTAACAATCATATTCCCAATAATTCAAATAGCTCCCAAAAGTGCCTCCGAATCACCAAAGATTTGTTTCCGATAAGTAAATGGGCTCCGAAGTACAACCTCAACAAATTCCAATGTGATCTGATCGCTGGTCTAGCTGTTGGGTTAACAGTCATCCCACAGGGTCTTGCTTACGCTCAAATTGCAGGCCTACCTGTCCAATATGGGTTATACAGTGCATTTATGGGCAGTTTTGTTTATTGTTTTCTCGGCACAAGCAAAGATGTGACCTTGGGACCGACCTCTATAATGTCGTTGTTAGTTCATCAATACGGAAACGGAGACCCCGTCCAAGTTGTGATGTTGACATTTCTCAGTGGTTGCATTATGTTTTTATTGGGGGTTTTTAGATTGGGTTTCATCATGAGATTCATCTCCGTTCCGGTTGTGAGCGGTTTCACTTCAGCGGCCGCGATAATAATTGCGGGTGGTCAACTAAAACACATCTTTGGGGTAACAACAAAGTCAAGTTCATTTTTTCCACAATTGATTGAGTTGTTCAAGAAAATAAAACAATCAAATGTGTGGGATATTGTGCTGGGTGTTTCAAGTATAATTTTGCTTTCGTTAATGAGGTATTCCAACCAATCAATGCCCACTAATAATCAAGAGGATGAAAATAAATGTCGAAAAATATCTCGCAAGTTTATTTGGTTTGTGAGCATGGCTCGAAATGCCATCATGGTCATCTGTGCGGCTTTTATTGCCTATGCCATCCACACACAACAAATAACAAGTTGTGCTGTCACTGACTGCCTCACCCTTACAGGTAACATAACCGAGGGACTACCCCCATTTCGATTCCCACAGTTCACGGGCAAAAATGGGACGACCACAGGGAAAATGTTTGCCAATATTGGGGCTGGGTTTGCTGTGATCCCGCTGATGGGAATTCTTGAAAGTGTTGCAATCAGCAAAGCGTTTGCACGCAAGGGAAATTACATCATTGACGTCAGCCAGGAGATGATCGCGATCGGAGTTTCAAACATTCTCGGGTCGTTCGTTTCATCTTACACCGTCACCGGAAGTTTTTCACGCACTGCAATCAATGCACAGAGTGGGGTTCAAACCCCAGCTGGTGGGGTCTGGACTGGGGCTATTGTTATGCTGGGGCTTGCTTTTTTGACCCCAAGTTTTTACTTCATCCCGAAATCAGCCCTGGCAGCCGTGATCATATGTGCTGTTGTGTACATGATTGATCTCACAACTGTTGTTCGATTATGGAAAGTCTACAAACTCGACCTTATTCCTTTGTTCGTCACATTCTTTGTTTCATTCTGGCAAATCCCTTATGGAATTCTCTTTGGAGTTGCAGTCTCGATTCTCATGATGTTTCCACAAATTACCTTTCCCACCTTAAACCATGCAAGTATTGTACCTGTAACTGGAGATGGGGCCACCAACGAATACCTTGTTTTCACAATCCGAAGTGGACTCAGTTTTCCTTCAGCTGAGTTTTTATCGAACAAAATTCATGAAGCGATATCGTCTCGTACAATAACAAACCTGGTCCTTGATTTTCAACATGTCTCGAACATCGATTATTCTGTAATTCAAACATTAACGGAGCTGGCACAAGATTTAAACAAACTGGGCATTGAGTTTGTGATTGCAAGTTGTGATCCTGAGATTCAGGGTTCAATTACCCGCTACGACGACCTGAATATTAGCTTTCAAGTTGATGTAGAAGCTGCAACGGAAAGTTGTGTTTCTTAAAATTAAGTTTTGAATGTTACCTCGTTAATTCATATTAGTACCAATTTGATTTTCACTGTGTTTAACAAGTGCAATAATTAGTTGTTGATTACTTTAATAAAAACTTATTTCACATTAACAGAATGAAATATAAAACATCGATGCCAAGAATAAAAGCAGTTATTTACATTTTGTTAAAATAAAACCAAACAGAAAGTAGCAGTTTAAGTTAAATTTACACCACTGATAAAATGTTCACTTATTGTTTGCCGTGAGTAAACAACAAACTTCATTAAATAACAACTTCAGCCAGAGTAATGGTAAGGGTTATAAGTTATCCAGTGACCGTTCTTATCTTTTGCTCTTTTTGCACTTTCATGTGAGGTGAAGAGTGACATAAAAGTTTTGGTTTTAAAGATTTTTTCCTCCTTTAATTTGTGTTTTGCACCGAGCACTGTACTGGCTGCTGACAAACTTTTAACTCGATCCGATTTCAAGGTTGCCTTGCCTCCATTTTGGGAACCTGTAGAAACCCCATTTTGGGGACCTGAAGTTCCTGGAACCCCATTTTGGGGACCTGAAGTTCCTGGAACCCCATTTTGGGAACCAGAAGTTCCAGGAACACCATTTTGGGAACCAGAAGTTCCAGGAACACCATTCTTGGGACCAGTACAATGATTGGAAATAGAAAGCTTGTTATTGGAAGGTTCCCCAGAAGAAGTTGTTGCAATATTTCCCCCCACCTGCAAAATATTTTCATCTTTAAATAACTCTTAACAACAAGAATTTACTCAAAAAATACAAACAATAGTTTACCAAATTTTTTTGTTCGTTATTCTTATCTTTAATTTCTCTTTTCTTCTCCTTCTTCTTTTTGAGTCTTTCTGCACGAGCGATTTCCCTTCTTCTCTCCATTTTTTCGATTAACTCTCTTTCTTCGTCCTATTATATCAAAAAAATGTTAAAGTTTAAATATTTAGCAAAAAGTAGTTAAATAAAGTTACCTCAGATGGGTTTAGAATTATGACATCACAATCCTTGTCATACTCGGTGGAGCATGAAGGACATGTCGACCCTCGGACTTCTTTGATCGCACGTTCACTCAAAACACATTTGCACTTCAACAGAAAACTAAACCTGGGAATCAAAATATTTTTAAAATTAATCTCATTTAGAAAATTTTAAAAAAGATTAAAACTTTACATTTAACAAAATAAATATTAAATCAATTTTAAAAACCAATTTAAATCAAAATTAAAAACTTATTTATATTTAATTTTTATGATAATTCATGATCAAAACTGTAAAAGTAACAAACTTGTATTTTCCGTTCATTTCAATGCCTGCCACGGGGCAAATAAAAGGGGCCAAATGGGTGTCAATATAAGTGTCACCCTTCAAACTTCCCCCCTGCCAGGCTGAGTTCCTGGCGAGTACAAGGGTGTAAATGTCTTTTAGACCTGAGTAAAAGAAAGTTTAACACAAAGTTAATACTTAAGACAGGAAATAACAGAATTGTGATTTTAGTAAACTTTAAAATATTCAACTTGGGACCTCTGATATGCTTGAATTGATATTTGGAGTTGTTTTTATCGAGCAAATATTCGATCACTGCATCTTTGTTGTAGAACCTGCAATATTTCAACACATTAGCTAATTTAAAATATATCCACTTTTGTTTGTTGTTTTTTAACTTCACTTAAAAATAATAAGTATCCCCCAAAATTACCGAAAATCATTTTAAGAATAAAAAATATTTTCAAAAAACTTAAAACAACATATTAACGACAAGTTAAAATTTTTTCAATAATGGCATTTTTAGAGAAGGGGTTGAGAATAAAGGGAGTTATTATAAAATGTTTAATGTCATTAAAAATGGTGCATTTTTAGGCAAACTCTTTTGAATAAACCACCTATTTGGGTAAAAGGTCTTTGGTAAGATGTCAATAATTCAATAAAAATATTTTCTTAACCACCAATATCATTTTGTGCAAACAACTTAGATAAAAAGGTTGAAACTTTAACCTGCCGAGCTCACAAGCCACGATTGGATCCTTGAGTTTAAGATTGGAGAGGGAGCAGTATCTCCACTTCCACTGAAGATCCGAGTCCTTATCCTTTGCTTCCTTCTTCTTCTTGGTGCGGATGAGTTCGTGTCTCTTAGGGATTGTTCCTCCATCGCATCCCATCGTAGTTCAACTTATAAAACTTAAAAATAGAAAAATCTAGAGAAAATAAAAAAAGGTTCAACCAACACCAAACTAAATATAATTTTTAAGAGATTAGTTTTTAAACAAGACTTTTTTTAGTTCATAAAAAAATGATAAAACATCTTTTAGTTCATTATATTACAAACATTTCTAATCAATCTTTGATAACAAAATTTATAAAGGTCAAGCGCAAAATAGGAAAATAAAGATAACAAAAAACATGAAATAGATACAAAACCTTGCATAATATGAATGCACAATAGTTAAAATAAATTGTTGTTATGTTTAAGATGAATTGTTGGCAATATTGACTGCCACTAACAGTTTGTACTTTGTGCAATGAGCGACAAGAAAATGATTTTAGTAAAAAGTTTTGAACTTTGTTCGAAAAAGTTTTTTGTTCCTGGAAGTTTCAACTTTTTGGTCTCGTTTAACTTAAATCTGGAATATCTTCATCAACATTCGTTTGTTGACCTTCAACATGACCTTCAATGACCCCCTGTGTTATTTCATCCTCAATGGAGTTGTCATCGGTTACCGGAATTCCAGTTGCTGAACCACGACGAAGTGACATCATCGAGGAAAATTCATCGGTTGGATGAACCTGGTTTGGGTTTGCACTGTTGGCACGATAACGTAACCCATCAGCGGGGGTGTAAGGGGGAGGTGGTTCAAGGTCGTCACAGAAGGAATGTTCGTGCAATGAAGCGTCACCTCCCCCCATGATATCATCATCAGGGGTTTGAGGGGGGGTCTGGGCAGGTGGGTAGGGTATGTTACCAGGTTGCGCAGGGGGGTAAGGGAGGGTTATGGGTTGGGCAGGAGGGTAGGGGTCAGTACTGGGTTGCACAGGGGGATAAGGGGCAGTATTTGGTATGGGGGGTTGTTGGGGGGTGATTATTGGGGTCGGTTCGACTCTCTGGTGGCTGGGACCATTCTGGTTCGTTCTTTCATCATTCTGGTCATTCTCATTGTTTCTATGGTCTCTCTGGTCATTTCTGTGATCATTCGATTGGTTGTTATTTCTACCACTAAACCAACCAAACAACCCACCACTGGTGGGTGGAGCCTCAATAGCAGGGTTTTGATTGGTCGATAAACGATCAACAATTCCGCACAATCGATTATTTTCGTTCTGAAGTCTCAAAATTTCGTCTTCTTGGCGCCCCATAAGCTGCTGATGGGGTTGAACCCCAGGGGCGATGTTTATCCCCAACCAAAATGGTAAATTAAGGTTCCATTGGTAACCAAGGCACACAGAGATCCCAACCAGGACAACCAGCATCAGAATTGTGAGGAAAACAAAAGCTGGGATCCAAAGTTGGATCGGTAACTCAGCGAAAACATTTTTGAATGCCATGCTGAAAGCTGAACCAAATTGTTGCAAGGGTTCGAAAAAGAATCTTGAAAAAGTAATCGCCAGTATTCTGGTGGGTGGAATGTACAGGATGGGGTCAATGATGTGACTTTCATGATACTTAGCACAAGGATCCTTAGTTGTACTGAACATATCTCGTAAATAGGAACTCATTGATTCAGTAAAAGTTAATTCTCGGGAAAGATCACGGCAATGGTCAGGAATATTTGATGCTGAAGCAATATGCTCGGCGTAAGCCACTTTGTATTCATAAACATAAGTCCAGGGAAAACTAATAACCACTGAGAACCAGAATAAACGTTTAATTTGTTGCCCCCAGGCAATATTGCTCACAATTTGAGATGTCATCATTATTATTAGAACCAAGAAAAACAAACTTATTTTCAAAGCTTCATCAACGTCTATTTTAAAATAATCCTCAAATTTCATTCTTAAACTCGGCTGAATATCAGGTTCGGTTTCCATGGTAACCTGAGTGATTAAACTTTCGAGTTTTCGAACAACATCTTGGATTGCAACCTCCGAACTTTGATCTGCAAACTTTTGGAGTAAATTCCAATCTTCCTCCAGAACTTTTAATGTAATTTGATATTTGTTTGGGGGCCTCCCCACTTGAGATAACTTGAACAGAAGATATGACACATAACGACGCATAAATATAACTTCATCAATTCCCTTACATTCATTCTGTTCACTTTCTGTTACATTTTGTTCACATTTCGGACATTCTGGACACTTGGGGGCCACAGGAAGTTGTTGTTTATCCTCTTTCGTTGGTTTAGGGTCAACTTGAAACATAACCCCGGGGTCAATCCAGTCCGATTCATCAATTTCAAACATGTCAGATGACACAAAATTTATTAACAACAAAATTAAAAATAATTTCATTTTGAAATTCATTCTAAACACCAAAAGATCTGAAATGTAATTTTAACAAGTTACAAGCTGGAAAACCCCACTTAAACATTGATTAAGTAGATAAACCGAAAGTCTGTAGTAAAATGATAGGTTGAAAATATTAGTGTGGTAAAAACCCAACAAACAGGTGTTTAATAAATGCGCAAAAAAAAAAATTTTAGACTAAAAAGTTTACTCATGCAGAAAAGTGCGTTTCGGGCATATAGTTTTTAAGGGGTTTTTATCAAAATGGCAGTAATAAGAGGGATGAGTCGGCAATTACAGATCAACATATACCGGCAGCTTGGTGTAGTGGTAATAACACTTGCTACACCACACATAAGGTCCTGGGTTCGATCCCTAATGTTCTCATGCTGTAGAGCCGTTGAGTAAGGCGCTATAAACGGTACGAACTCCTGCTGAGCCAATACCAAATCTGCAGTATAATTTTCGGGCAATTATATTCTATAATATCCTAAACTGCTAAAGGCAACTCGAGACTTGGTCGGGGTAACTGTTGTTACTCTATGTTAAGACCGTGAAGTCGACCTTCCCACATCGAGGATAAATATCTATACAAAAAAAAAACGTAACGAATGGCGGTTAACATTGTTAGTTTGTTTAACACGAATAGCTTTATTGTCTACCCACATCTTTTCTTTAAACATTAACCCTTGCCTATTGGTGTTATGTTTAAAATTAAACCTTCCAACTGTGCTTAATTTTACTGCTTTTCTTTATCTAAAGACTTATTAAACTTCCGTCAATCTGGTTTTATTGAGTTAATAATTTTACTTACAGGCAAAACAAAAATAAATGACGTCACAGAGCAAACACTGTAAGGTAAAACAACAAAATTGTTTATCCTCAAATAAAATTTAAAATACACAACAATTACAAACAGCTTTATAATTAAAAATGTTAATTCTAAGAATATATTTAATCTAACCATAAAGCCGAACCAGCTAAAATTTAATAATAAAGAACAAATTCGTCGTTTATTCTTAAATAAAAACTTGGGTATTCAAGAAAAGGGAAATCCCAGCTTTAAATTTCCCCTTAAAACTGGTTCCGTTTTTACTTTAAAGTTTGTTTAAACATAAAATAAGTCAATATATTCGTTAAATTATAACTGATCACCACCATTAAATAAATATTAAGTTGTATCCTAAAAAGTATGCCAGGTAAGTTGTGCTTACAATAAAGCTAAATGTATAAAAGTTTAGTTTAAAGTTTTTGTTTAGTTACAATAACTGGAGGTTCTTTAACGGATAGTCCGGTTGGAAGCCGAAACATCACCTACAAGTATAACAAGAAAGGTAAAATATAACATGTATTATTCTGTTGAAGTAGACAAATTAGAACTTGGGGTATAACTATATAGAAGTATGTTGGTTTAAAGTGAGTCAAACTATTGGGTTTGGATAAATGTTCACATATAAGGTAAACTCGAAATATTTAACTTTTGTTCAGGAAAGTCAAAACTACACAAGGTTGGACATTTAAATGAAAGTAAGTTCAAAAATTTAACTATTTAATTATCGTAACACTTACTAATGACGTCATGATTTATAAAGGAGATGACGTCATAAGCATAAATATAGTGAAAATAAACCGAAGTCCAATAATATCGGATGGAGTAGATTACCAAGGAGTCCCTCAGTCCGCAGATGTACCGTCGGATGACGACAGCACTGAAACGAGCTCAGATGATGACGTCATAAGGGAAACAACATCTTTCAATGAGGTCACAAATGAAGCAACTGTAAATAATGACGTCGCACGTCCATCTAGCGGTCGTTGTTCTTTGTTAGCAGATATAACAATATTTGTTGCTCTTACGCTTTTTGTGTTCATTCAGTTTTCAAGTTTTTTACAATATATGACGTCATTGTAAATGTGTAACGTCATGTGTAACCCGGACAATATTGAAATCACAATAGCAAAAAGTTTTTAGGTATTTACAAACTTTAAAATGAGTAGAAAAAATAAAACTTCTTAAAAAAGGTTTTGATATTTTTATGCAATAACATTTTTAATTGAAGTTTTTTTAGTTTTGCATCATAACAAAAATATTAGTTTAAATATTTAACTTTAACAAATAACTCAACCACTTAAAAGTTAACATTGAAGCTTAAACTCACTATATTAACTTACACTTGGGTATTTGAGGAAAGGGGAATCCCAGCTTTAAATTTCCCCTTAAAACTGGTTCCGTTTTTACTTTAAAGTTTGTTTAAACATAAAATAAGTCAATATATTCGTTAAATTATAACTGATCACCACCATTAAATAAATATTAAGTTGTATCCTAAAAAGTATGCCAGGTAAGTTGTGCTTACAATAAAGTTAAATGTATAAAAGTTTAATTTAAAGTTTTTGTTTAGTTACAATAACTGGAAGTTCTTTTATCTAAAATTTATACAAAATTATTATAATTTAGTGCAGCTTATGCGAACCAACTTATAAGTTGAAGCAGTTTAGCTTACACCCAAACAGCTTGGGTTGCATGACCCTTACATGTTAAGAATAAACAAAATTTAAAGCAAATATTTACAAAATATTTAACTTTCAGGCAAAAAAAAACGCATCAGATCCCAACAAAAACGTTCCACGACAGGTAAGTTTGCAACTTAACTTTAACATATCACCTGTAATCATTAATGACGTCATCATTTACGTAGAAAGTCACGTCAGCTTTACCAACTCAACCGTTAATCAAAGTCCAGTAAATTCGAGTGGAATAAGATATAGAATAAGTGGAGGAAGCTATGGTCAGGGAGTTCCCGAATCGCCGGATAAGGTCAAAGCAACAGGTAGAGATAGTGACGTCACAAATAAGACGAGCTCGGATGATGACATCAGCAGCGAAACAAGTACAGATAGTGACGTGGCAAATGAGCCAAGCACCGATAGTGACGTCACAGACCCAACACAGAGCCCAACTTTGTCACACAGTCGTGGTTTATCGTTAACAGACACCTCGATATTTGTCGCTCTAGTGATCTTCGTAATTGTCCAATGCTATTGGTTGTTACAACACATGACGTACATATAAACATGTGACGTCACTTACTGAAATAACCCACCCCTTATGACGTCATACAAACATATATACAGAAAATATTAACCTTTATTGACGTAATAATGTTTAATCTTGAATAAAAGTTGATGTTTAGATCACTGATAATTAAATTATTTGATTTTAAACAAATGTAAAAACAAGAAATAAATATTTGTTGAAATAATTACAATCAAGCATTGCTGTCGTCCACTGTTGCCCCACTTTCCTTCTCATACCGAACTGTCGGAGACTGAACATAAAATATCGGGTAGTTTAAAGGGAAATAAACCTCGGGTATTATCACGCAAAAAGCTAAGACTAGATTTTCATTTTAAATAAAAATTTGTTCACAAGTTAACCTAGCTCTAAGTAAGTTAATTTCTTTAACTCACCTCCGTTTGTTCACTCGGTTTGTCCCCGGATATCGAATAAAGTTTGTTTGTGAAACCTTTTGTCAAATCAGAGGCGCCCTCAGCTGAAACAAATCAGAGTTAGGTTAAATATTGTGTTCACAAAATATATCTTTATATGACGTATTAAAGTGATTTCCACCACTGCAAGGGTCTTGGAGATAACAAAACTTTAACTGAACCAAAAACTTAATCTAAAGTTAAACTGTGACCCCATCTTAGAATATTAACTCACAAAGTTTCGATGCAGCTGGAGGGTTGACCTTTATAAAGTAGAAGGCAAGTCCCCCAAACAACAAGATCGCCAAAATAACCCCAATAATCACCCCCAGAATTATCCCAACGTTGTAGTTGCTTTCCTCTGCATTGTAAGAAGAAGATTAATTCACCCAAAACACGAAAACAAGTTAACTTTAAATATTAGTTACCATCGGGTTCTTCCGTCCGTGGAGTTGTGTAATGGATGTGATCCCCGTTCGAATCCGTCCCAATCACTACAAGTTAAAGTTTCATTATAACAACAACTACGGCACCTGTAATATGACGTCATCACACAAACCTTTAGGCACCCTGCACATATATCCATGTTTATTGAGGCACGAGATGTCGTTCCACTTCCCAGTGTCTCCGTACATTTCAACACAATCCTCCGGAGTGTCGTGGGCATCGTTCGGTTCGCCAGTGCTCCAGTACGTGAAAGATACTGGTCGATTGTCCGACCACGCCCATCCGTCTATGACGTAACAATATATAGTTAACATAAGGTCGATTGTCCGACCACGCCCACCCGTCTATGACGTAATAATATATAGTTAACATAAGGTCGATTGTCCGACCACGCCCACCCGTCTATGACGTAATAATATATAGTTAACATAAGGTCGATTGTCCGACCACGCCCACCCGTCTATGACGTAATAATATATAGTTAACATAAGGTCGATTGTCCAACCACGTCCACCCGTCTATGACGTAATAATATATAGTTAACATAAGGTCGATTGTCCGACCACGTCCACCTGTCTATGACGTAATAATATATAGTTAACATAAGGTCGATTGTCCGACCACGTCCACCTGTCTATGACGTAACAATATATAGTTAACATAAGGTCGATTGTCCGACCACGTCCACCTGTCTATGACGTAATAATATATAGTTAACATAAGGTCGATTGCCCGACCACGTCCACCTGTCTATGACGTAATAATATATAGTTAACATAAGGTCGATGGTCTACAATAAATACCGTTTGTGTTCTTGGTCAACCCGATCCACATCGGTTCCGAGTAATTGAACCACCCCAGCACCCACTCCACCTCACTCCTGCTCTCAAAACTCACCAGATGACCGTGGAGGTTGTTACAGAACCGCTCGGCGTCTGCCCACGTCACTCCTCTAATTAACAACGCTCGTTAATTACTTAAGAGTTACACTAACAAGATAAACTTCTCCAAATATTTCACAAATCTAATAAACTAGTGGTGCATGGTTCCCCACTGCTACCATGTCGTTAAATAATTTAGTTAAACCAATAATAACAGTTCTTACATATCATCGTTGTTACCCTCTGTGATGTGAAAGAAATAACAAAAACCTCCCAATTGCGGCCACGAGGGGTTCTCACATTCCCCGTCCACATAACCGGGCGTCGCCGGAATATTTTCTAAAAATTAAACTCGGGTTCGAATCCTGATAACAGCAACTTAATCATTTAAATTAAATTTAAGATGAACCTGACGAAGTCTTGCAAATGGAAGAATGCAAGTCGTTACAATTTGCAGTCAACCACTCTGCTCCAGAGTCGGTTGCCACATTTAAGACACAAGTCTTGCTCGCATCGGAACCAGGTTGATTCTCGCCCCAATTACTGATCCATAACGGCCACCCATCAACCCAAGTCCACTCCTGGAGGTCCTGGGTAAAAGGGGTGAATTTTCATTATTATAGAAGCGATGACAAATATTTTAAAGTTGAACCAAAAGTTGTTTAAAACAAATCAAATTTATTCACCTTATCGAGGCTTAGTCCGATCCACGCGGTTGAGATTCGATCCTCGATGTAACTCACAAGAAAATATTGTTCGTACATCGATTGAAGACTGACCAGGTCAGAGTTCATGGATTGACAGTTTGACCTTGCGTCCTCGAACGACCTCAAGGTCGTGTCCAGATAATAACAAACGAATTGTTCGTTGATTGTGTCGAACTAAATAACAATATAATCCTTATTACGTAACAATTTTAAAATTTGTGTGAATTTTTATATTTTTGGGAAGGGTGAGCTGTTGTGATTTGTTGAAGCTATCCGTAAACACCGGGCTCAAGGGTGAACTATGCAGCATTGGTGCTACTCAAACCCGAAACCTTTTGGCTCGTAGTTCAATGTTATGACCAATATATCACACTACCGAACAATCACCCACAAAATTAAATTCAAAACTAACCTGGGTCCAACCTTGTGGACATCGGGCGTTGTTGTTAATTTGTAAACCACCCTCTAAGTTCGGATCCTTGCCTGCAAACCAACAGTGAAAACAACTTCATTAAATAAATGGTTCGGTCTAAGTAAACTTGCATGCAAAATAAATAAGTTGACTCAACACAACTTTCACCTCTGGAGCAAACATAAGGTTTGGAGGACCAACATTTCTCATCATTCCACCTCCCAGCGTTTCCCTCGGCATGTAAACTTTCCGCACAATTTTCCTCCCCGTTATGGTGGTTTGGTTCACCTAAAAAATTATTGGAAACACTGATACCACAAATTAACTTTAACGGTCGCCACCATTACCAAATATAACAACTTGAGACCGGATAACAAAATGTTGCATTTCATGTTTAGAGTGAATATTTAAAACAAACCATGATTCCAGTTGGTAAAGGTCACTTCCTCCCCGTTCGCCCAAGTATATTTATTTCCCCATTGGATGTCGCTCAATCCAATCCAGTAATTGTGATTCATCCGAATGCTTTGAGCAACCAGAAAGGCTGAAAATTTGTTTAATTTACGTAAATGATGAAAGCTTAACAAAAAGTTTATCAAATTTATTAAAACCGATGATGTTGTAGTTTTAATCACTTGTCTTAACTACTTGAGGTTCTGGGTTCGATCCCAACTACTCCCATTCTGTAGTGCCCTTAAGTAATATAAACTCCTGCTGAGCCAACTAAGTTTAAATTGTGAAATACAAAAACACGAAATAAACCGTTCTCATATTTGTTGTGGATGGTGGCCAAGTCTCCCCCGAAGCAGAGGTTGTGAGCGTCAGCCCACGAGGCGGAACACTCTGGCGTGGTTGTGTCACTAAAGTCACATTTGTTGCTCTCACCGTGCATTTGAAAACAATAATTCTTATATTCTAACCAATCAGCTGGACAACCACCTGTCAATCACAATATCAGCTGTCAATCAAAACATCAACTCTCAATCAAAATGGCACATGTCAATCAAAATAACACATGTCAATCAAAATATAAGCTAAAATTAAAATATGTCACTAATCGATTCTAAAAAAATTGTAAACTGCAACCAATATTAAAATCAAATAAGTCGAGTTGTACGAGATATGTTCATGTAGAAATTGTCTAAGTTTTAGAACAAACTCCAAGTTAAAGCTAGAGCCGGTCAAAGAACACTTTTACTACAACTTAACACCCACCAGGCCATGGTTGAGTTGGGTTAGGGGGTGCAGGGGGGGATCCAATAAACTTCTTGCAGATATAACTCGCATATTGGAGGCCACAATTCGCATCGTTCCAACGCCCATTTTTCTTGTACATCGCCACACATTGTTCCATGCCCAGGGAATCGCTCGGTTCACCTGTTGTGATATTAAGTGAACTTGTGTTAGTTGACTAAAGTACAAGCTAACACCCAACTTATACAAGGTTTCGACTCCTATTGTGTTACAACCTCTGTTGTTGTTTCAACTCCTATTGTGTTACAACCCCTGTTGTTGTTACAACCCCTGTTTTACCTTGGTTCCAGTTGACGTACTGCACAGGTGACCGACCCATCCATCCATTGATACGCTCCGTTGATTCCTCCTTCTTCTTTTAATCCGATCCAGAATCGATCGCTTCCACTCATTTGCTGAATTAATAACATCAACGTTACAATGATAAGATTTATTTTGTATTTGTATGAATCTTACTTTGATCTGATTGGTTATAAAAGATTGTTCTTCGCCCGAATGCACAGAGAGAAGATATCCTCCCAAAGATTGACATTTCTACAAAACAAAAACATTTAAACCACAACCACAACATATACAACCTTACCCACCCTGTCTGCGTCATAACTGTCGAACACTGCCTGGTCGTTGAAGAGGTAGCAGATCTCGTTATAATACAACCAAGTCCCCTCCGTATCTGACCCACATTGGGGGTTGGGGACCCCGGTTGGGGGCTGAGTGGGTTCAACGACCTCGGTACCCTTCTTTTTCTTACAAATCCAGTCTAGTGGCTGAAAATAAATTGGGTTTCCACTAAACATTATTTCTACTGAATTTTACAAACTATATTTAATAAAGAAATTTATTCTTGCGCCCCATAAACAAAAAGCTTAAACTATAAATTAATTGTTTAAGAGAACAAGGTTTTATTTTAACCAAATTATTCTTACTTGTTCGCAGTTGAGATTGTCCCACAATCCTGTGCCGATAGAAGGTTCAAACTTCATAGCAACGCAGTTGTTATCGGTTGCTAGGGACGGTGACCCAAGTCCCCAGTCCACATATTCCACTGGACTTCCATCTGACCAACCCCAGTCAAGTTGGGCTCTGTTCACACAGTTAACTTTGGTTTAATGTTAGGTTTAAACAAGTTAGGAAGATCACACAATACTAGAACAGCTGATAAGCATGAGTATTTGAGTGAACTTAGTAAAGCACAATGCTTACTTATTGTTTAGGCCGATCCAAAGAGATTCACTGATGATGCCAAGTTGGGCAAGTACGGTGATCAGATAAGATTGTTCATCTCTGCTGTGGATGGAGACAAGGTCGGCGTTGTACGACAAACACTGAAACAAAATCGTTGTCAGAAACTATTCCTCGAAATAACAAAAATAAAGAAAGATATCAGCACCTGATGCCATGCATTGTTCCAAGCTTGTTTCTTGTTATGGTTTGTTGATCCCTCCTGGTTGAAGACTTTGTAACAATTTGGGTCCGAGGTGTCGGGGGTCGACCAATCGTAGGGACATCCCCCTACTGGTGGGGGAGTTGCTATGGACAACAACAATTTAATGTTAATAAAAATGTTAAGTATTTTGTATTAACTTAAACTTACTTGGCACCGGGGTTGTCCACCCCTCCCTGGGGACCTCGCATATGGGGTAAGCTTGTTTGGTGCATCTGGTGCTGTACCAGAGCCCGTTCCCGATGACTCCCCCGTAGAAAGTGGTGCACTCGCCCAGGTTGATATCTACATTAAAGGAAAGTTTATTTGTACCAAAAAAACATTAAAAGAAATCTTTATTTAAGCAAATCTAATCATTAATACTATATGTATGTATGTTAAATTTAAGTTGTTCAATTATTACTTGGGTCACTAAATAACAAATTTCGTCAATCATAAAGTTGCCTAAAACCAGATTAAAAAGGGCATCTTATAAAGTCAGGGTCAACAAAGGGGTAGCCCTCTATAAAATCGGGTTCAACAAACTAAACTTACCAGGATTGCCATAGCCCCAGTTGGAGTAAGTCACTGGGTCCCCACTCTCCCACTCCCAAGCAACTCCGTTCTCCCCAGATGGGATAGCATGCAGCCCCAGCCACCATCTCAGGTCCTCAGCTCCGATCAAGGTGTGCAGAAAACTTTGAACAAATCTGGGAGAAAATTCAAACAAAAATTGTTTTACTTTGTACATTGAAATAAAGCAACATAACAGTTGTTAAAAAATATATTTTACCACAAATATAAATTTGTGTCTTGTTTTATAAACCAGCTCAAACCTGTCTTTAATGTGGATTAAAGTTCCTCCCTTTCCTTCACAAAATCCTTCAGCTGCGGTTTCATCGACCAAGTTCCTCTCGAACCAGAAGCAGGATCCATCATTTGGAACCCAACCTGAACGTTGGTAAACTTTTGATTAGGTGTTAAGTGTTGTTAACGCTTAAATAGACTTAAAGATAAAACTCTCTTATATTGCTAAAAACAAAGAATCTGGTGAATTATGAAAGCAACATTTATTAAAATTTTGGAACTATCCACTCGAACAAACCTTCAGCGCACCCTGGTGGCAGAGTTGGTGGTTCAGTATCGTCTGAAGTGTAATAACCTTTCACTTTCTTGCACATATAACCCTGTAAATGAATCTCAATTAAATATGACTTTGAGTTATAATAACGATTACCCAATAAAACCAACCTGTACGATATCGCAATAATAATCGTTCCAATCACCGGCATCTTTCCAGATATTCACACAACTTTCAATATTCATGGTGGGAGCATAAATAGGATTCCAGGAAGTGTAAGTTATCTGAAACAAGTTGTACAATGAACAATTCTCTTTGTTTACATGTTTATGACGTAACAAACTAAAATTATACACATTATGCGATAGTAAAGAGCTTGAACCCAACCAAAATTTACTCAAACAAAATATAGCTGGCAACTCAAACAAATTAAATTTAAAACAACCTTAACAAAAGCTTCTACTTACAGGTTGGCCGTCGATCCATTCAAAAAAATTGGGAGTTTTTAGATCGTTTAATCCAATCCAGATATGAGTGTGGTTCCATCTAAACATCAACATTTTAAAATAAAATCACTTAACTCACAGCTGTGTTGTGGAGTAGTTAAACAGTTGGCCTTACTACTTCAAGGGCTTAATTTCCACTGCTCTTATACTGTAGCGCTCTTAAGTAATGCGTTATAAACGGTATAAATTTCTGCTGAGCCAGCACTTAATTAGCAGCTTAATTATCGGGAAATATTAATTATAATCTATGATATCCCAAACTGCCACAGGCAACTTGAGACTGGGTCGAGGTAACAAATGTTACTCTATGTTTAGGTCGCGCATTCGACTTTCCCACATCGAGGATAAATAAATGCCAACCTTGAAATTGTTTGATGAACAAAATCTTGCTCCACAGCGTTGCCAATGGAGACGAGATGAGCCCCCATTTGAACACATCTCGCTTCACTCTCCGCGAAGTTAAGTTCATCTTCGTTATCTGGAAAGTTTGAGTTTATAAAATAACCTCACTATGTACGAGTTTATTTTCAACAGCGCCTTTCAACAGAAGTGGCTTCATTTAAAATAACAACAAAGTTTATTATTCAACACGAACTTACCTGACACATAATAACAATGACTTTCATATGGAACCCAACCATGCGGACAGTTCTTGACCGTATTTGTGAACGAAAAAGCCATCGGATAGTAACTGAATAATTTTGTGAAATTTAAGACAAATATTCATCCAAATAAAAAGATTGAAAACATGAACAACAATTTAACTAAAACTTACTCAAAATCCTGGGAGACGACCAAGTTCCTCACCGACCCCACATAAGTAGATTGTGCGGGGACTTTTATCAAGGTTACTGGACCCCCAAATTTGTCGATGATGACCCCCGCATGAACGGCTGCACTGCAGACCTGAGACATCTGTTGTACAGAGAGTGACTTAAAACTTAGACTTTATAAGAAGATTATTTATTTTACATTTAAGTTTCATCAATTTAAAATAAAATTAAAAACTTTTTTAGTTTTCTTTTGACAATTAGATCTTACCCCGGCATATTTTGTTGTCCCGAACACCGCGGGGGGGGCTGCAATGATGGGACAAAACCCGGGGCATTCACCTGTGACTGTGGTACCTTCTGGGGTCTCAGCCCCGTCCCCGTCCCTAAATAAAGTTTCCCCCAACTCCTCACATTTTAACTCCTCTAAAGAATAAAATTAAATTGAGAAGAAAATTTAAAAATTCAAAATATTTCTTGAACATAAACTTTGATTTAAAAGAAAATGTTGAAAAAATACAAGCTTTAGAGTAACAAGAAACCTAAAATACGATTAAAAATCATTTACAATTTGGTCTATCCACTTACTTAGAGGATTGCATCCTGTGATCTCGAACCTCATCCCGATGACGTCACCCGACCATTCGAGGGGGTAAATTCTGATCCCCGCCGAGAACACGTGCTCGGCAAGAACCCCTCGGACCTGGGTGGTTGTATCAGTGTTGCCAGTGAAGTTTTGCTGCGTTTTAACATTTTTGTTAACAAATATAATTTGTTTGTAAGTGTTTTATGTTAAACTTAATTACTAACTTTTGTTTAATGTTTATTTACATATAAACATAATTAATGTAATAATAGCTACTTACGACAATGTTATCATAGTTGGTGTAGTCGGTCCATTGCGTGAAAGTTTGATCGTTCGCGAACCCGACCTTGAACTTGGTGACGTATCTTTCCGCATCGTTGGCTCCCTGGATGATGATCCCACTGATCCGGAAGTTCACTGGGAAGGTCACTTGGACCCAGGCTCCTTCAAATTATTTAAACTTTGTAAAACACAGCAGGAAATTGTCTTTTACCTTAATTTTATATCGAAAGTACCAGCACTTACTGCGTCCTTATTTAAATAGAATATAAAAGAATTATTATTTTGCTATAACTAACTTTAGTAAGAAAACCTAACTAGTATATAGAACTAAGAAGGGATAGAAATAATTTAACAGGCAATGTTTAAAACTAAGAAATGCAAGCTTTTAATTACGCGACGTGCTTGCTTTTTCAAAGGGAGAAGGATGCGTTTCACGCTGATTACTTGAAGTTGGGCACGTAAAAGTAAGTTGAAGTAAGTTACGTTAAGTACACAGTTAAACAATAAAAACAGAAATGAAACTGATTATTTGATAATAACTGTTTTACAATTAAAACTGATTTTTCCTCAAAATTAAATATCGCGACCAAACTAAATAAACGATTTATTAAATCTGTCACAAATTAAACCAAACCTATTCCTTCGTTCGACGACCAACTTCTGGCCCCATTCAGTCTCCCGTCTGCCCCCGTGTGTTGGTTGTCAAGGGAACTGGATTGGGTAATCTGATAATTTTGAACGGTTCCGTTTTCGACGCCCAGGCCTTGGTAGCAAACTGTCAAAATAAATTTTGTTTATATTTTACCCATAAATATTAAAAAATTTCTGTAGTCCGAAACTACAACATTCCTAGTTCACAATTGTGGTGAAGCCTCAATTAAGTGCAAAAAGGGTTTTAAACCAGTTAATTAAAAAGAAGTTAAAATTTAAACTCAAACTACTTACTTAGAGCTTCACAGGAGTAAATAACGTTCAAATATTTATAAATTCCATAACAGGGATCCCCGAATATATCATTAGTGACAGGAATGGTGCAATATTGTTTGTTGTTACACATCTTGGACACAACATCGAGCGAGTCTGAGCTGTGGCAACCTTCGATGGGGATGACAACATCACTGTATGTGCATCTGAAGGATTTAAGTTGTGTTAGTTTGACATATTCGGTTAAAAGTTTTGTGGATTTAAACTTAAATATCGAAACTTTTCAGCAGCGTGGTGTAGGGGTCAAAACACTTTCTACACTACGTGAGGTCCTAGGTTCGATCCCCACTGCTTTCATGCTGTAGCAACCTTGAGTAGGGCACTATAAACGATGTAAACTCCTGCTAAGCCAACATTTGATCAGCAGCATAATTTTCGGGCAATTATCATCAATAATATCCCAAACTGCCACAGGCAACCTGAAACTGGGTCAGAGTAAATTATGTTACTCTACTTGAGGTAGCGCATTCGATCTTCCCACATCGAGGATAAAGATTAATACAAAAAAAAGAAAAACTTTAAAGTTTACGTTTCAATATTCGATCTTCCATAGGAAGCGTGATGAACAACAATAACAGCGTTTCCCTCACAAAACAGAGTTCCTACCTCATCCTCACAAATGTTCACAATATAATTGTCTGGTGGAAACGTGAATCATATTTTTAAAAAGTATAAAATTATAATTAAATATTCCATAAGAGTGATTTAGTTAAATTTTAATTAAAAATTAACTTTAAATCATTAATCAACAAATACTGATTAAACCCTAACTTGAATCGATTGGGATCGGAGGTCGAGTGTTGGCGAATTTGCGACAAGCGATCCCCTTCAAGTTGGAACATTTTATATCATTCCACTTTGAGTCCCCTGTGTACATTTCCACACAATTTTCATCCCCCGTATGCCCATTCGGTTCACCTGGAATATAAATTAGTGGAAGTTGTAGGAATTTTAAAGTTAGTTAGGTCAAACATTTAAATACTAACGTTTCTGCCAAACTTATCAAGTGTAAACTAGCAGCAAGTCCTGCAGTTTTAAATCACAGATAAACAATCGAGTTTGGTGAACGATATACATAATTATTTAAATTTGAGGACCAACAAAATAAATTAAACTTATGTTTATAGTGCGCGTTTAAATATTAGTTACGAGTTATCACGACAATTAAAATGCCGATCATGGTCCGGGTTTGATTGGTATTGAACTGACTTTACTTTATAACAAATATCTTGAACGCACCGTCCTGCCAGTAAATGTAGTTGAAAAGGGATCCATCCGCCCAAGTCCAACCCTTATTGAGGTCCAGGTTGTTTGCCCCAATCCACATCGCTGACACTCGAACTTTGGACGAGATTTGACCGCTCACGTAAGCTTGCTCAAATCTTGGAAACAAAAATAAAGTTTACATTTTTTAAAAAGTTTCACAACTTTACTAACTGCACAGTTTGTATTTAACCAGCTGGGCTTACAATATTTGTCTTATAGAACCATGTAAGCACGGAATAACCTTTTAGTTTAAGTGAAAGAGCTTTAAATTAGGAACTCACGGTGAGTTAATACTGAGCAGGTTTCCCCCCATTTCAATGCAATAATCCTTAGCCTGGGTCCAGGTCCTCATGTTGTAATCATTAAAGTGGTAACAAAAGAACTCCCCGGCCGGATCGAACGACCAGTCAGCGCCACATCTGCTGTCGTAACTTCCTACAATATCGGTGTAAAGATTGTGAGATATCTACACTAGGTGTCGTGTTTACTAGATCTCAGTTTAAAGTGTTATGTTACAGAGTTTACAATTTTGTAAGTGATGTATATAGCACGTTGGTATGGTTAACACTGAATTACAAAATGGCTTTAGAACCTTTAAAAAATGTCTGTGGTACTTACAATTCAATTTTCAAAAATACTGGAAAATAGGAAACATCAAAAACCAGGTTACCATATTTTTTGTGTGACGTAGAAAGTACTAAGTAGCGTAGTGAATGTGTACATACTAGTATTTTCTACGTCATCACAAACAGGCTTCCCTTTTCTTTTTTTTAATTAATTTTAATTTTTTTTTAAAGTTGTATAACTTAAAAAGTAGGTGAAATTATTTAAAGTTAAAACTATTTTTGTGTTCAGTGACACCAACTTTATTAATTTTTGAGTATAAAAATATCGTTAATATATGACTTTAAATAAATTTAGAATATTTTTGTTTACCTTTAGGATAGAAACACCAGTTAACGTTAGGCACAGTGTTGTCATAGCAACAACCTTTGTTCAGGCATTCCTTATACGAGACACCAGCGTAACCACAATCCAACCTGTCGGGAGGATGAACTGCTGTGCACACTGGGGGCAAAACAAGGCTCATTAAATTAAAAGTGTAACAAATGTTGAATATAATATTGGAAAAGTTTTAAAGTTGAATTAACAAAGTTATAATCTTACGTTCATCGGTTGAGGGGGGGTTGAGGTCCTCCCCCGAGCTTTTGCAGCCCAATATTTCCATCCTCATCGAAGCCCAAACCTCGTACGTCTGGGGGTACAATCTCAAATATGACGTCACAATCGGGTTCTTTAATATGTTGGTGACCGGGGTGAACACGTCAGTATTGGCCGTGAAAATCTAAAATCAATCAAAAGTTAGTTTTAAGATGAGATATTTTAAATTTAAAAACATTTTATTTTCACCTTTCTTGTGCCAAACTCAGTGACGTCATTGAACAAGACTCCGTCATTGGAATAAGCGAGCGCGTAAGTCTTAACATATTGGATGTGGTCGGCTGGTCTTCCTTGGGTCGTGACCCCGTGGATCGTTCGAGGGACCAGGAAGCGGACCTGGATCCAGTAAGTGTCAATAGTCGGGTACACTCCTGTTTAAATAAAAACTTAACCTTAATTTAACTTACAACTTAACATGGCCGCACTCGGTTTAAATCTAATAAACTTTCGGTTGATCTTCCAATAAACTTCCCTTTAAACAATTACATAAACATCTGTGCTGTTGTGTACATAACTCACTAATCAACCCCTAATATTTTAACCCACCGTTGATCAGCCCCACGCTCCAGGACCCTGTAAGATGAGCAGACTTCTGGTTGTTCAACCGAGCCAGGTAGGAAGCGTGGTTGGCATCGTAGGAAGAGGAAGCCGTGATGTCCTCATCTGGGATCCTGTAATCCTCCATTCCCAATGCTTGGATGCAATCTAGGAGGAAGAGTTATGACATCACAAAAATATAAAAACTAGAAGCTTCTTCTCTCATGCAGTTAGCGTTAAACAAAATATTAAAACCACTCTGAACCTGTTTCCGGCATCTTGCAAATATAAGCGCGGGGGTTTGAGCACGGAAGGTCATCCCACTTGTACGAGTTCCCCGCCCAAAACTGAGCACATTCCCCCGATAAGTTGGGCTCACCGGTCGCCCAATCTTGAAACAACTAGAAAGTAAAACAGTTGATTTATTAAAGTTTTCGGGTAACTAAAGTTAACCGAGGTTAAAAATTAAAATATTTCAATTTCATAATTTTAAAATATGTCAAAAACCCCAAAAAAAATCTCGAACCCAGGGTGATCCATCACTCCACTTCCAGTCGCCTTGAGTTGTTTTTGCATGTCCTCCGATCCACATATCGTCTTTGGCGTGGCCTGGAACGACATTCGTTAGCGCATGAAACAATGAGTATTTGTGAAATTTAATGTTTAAAATGCATGGGCTGTAGTAGAAAATCGAAAACAAAAACCGAATATAAAAGACACTGCGAGATATATATTTCCATAAAAACGTGTTTTTGTTTAATTAAAGGTCTTTAAAATACAAATATTTTATTTGAGAGCAAATACTGACCTACGACAAACCCATTCTCCTCCCCAGTTAGGATGCTGACAAGATGAGCACCGTAGTTCACGCACATCTGCTCTGCAACATCCCAGCTAGTGGGGGACGCGTACTCGTACAAATAACAACTCGAGTCGTACCAGATCCAACCTGGAGGGCAGCCTTGGTGGGTGGCTGTGAACAAGAAAGTTAAAGGTAGCAGGAGGTTCATATAAACATTAGATTAACATTAAATTAACGTCAGACTTAAAATAATTTACGTTAAAACAACTTTTAGATTATTTTAAAATTTATGAAAAGCGTAAAGTTATCTTTCAAATGACATTATTAAGGCATAAAATCATTCAATAAAACGTTTCCAAGGAAGTTAAAACTATTAACATTTTCAGTTTGTGTTGCGTTTATACACATAACTTACTAAACTATAACCTAATCAAAAAAACAAAGTAAAAGATATAATATACTGTTTTGATGAAATGGTTAAACCTAATTTTAAACCTGTAAACTTACTTGCTGGAGGTGTAACTGAACTGACAGGAACCCCGGTTGGAATTTTACAAATAAAAGCTTGCTTCTTGAAACAATTTTTGTTCATCTCCCAAAAACCAAAATCTGAGCCAGAAAATAATTCTCCACAATCCCAAGTGTTCTACAAATCGTTAACATTAAACTTAAGGTTAATATAGAGATTTTCTTCAACAAAACATAATTTATACCGTTCAGTCTGCCGAATTTTGAGTCTTTTACGATTTAATGCTTTAGGTATAATCAATTAATTACCCCTTAACTACCCCTACTACCGCAAAAATATTATTTTTAAAACTAGGATTGTATTATCTTGTATTAAACATATTTTAAAGTTAAACTAACTTACAACAGTGTTGACAGGTTGTGTTTGTGCCCAGAACGTGTAATCGCTGTCTGACACCAACTGACCGTCCGACCACTTGAACTCCCCGTCCGTCTCAGAGTCAGACATCCCCAGCCAGACTCCCGGACTTCCCGCATCAGAGATCTCATGGAGTAGATAAGTAACATACTGTTGTTCGTCTCCACTGCAATAGATTTTAATTATTAGTCAACTCTCTAGCAAAATTATAAAAATACTCAGGTTTAGTTTTTGGCCTTTAACAGTTTGTTGTCGGTCTGGTAGTACTAGATGGTTTTTAATCTGGTTAATAAAATACCAGTTAGAAGTTAATTTGGCGCCAGTTTAGTATTGTTATTCAGCACTAGATTCAAAAGGTGAGGCTGAATAACGAACTGAATCTACTGCTGAATAACGAACTGAATCTACTGCTGAATAACGAACTGAATCTACTGCTGAATAACGAACTGAATCTACTGCTGAATAACGAACTAAATCCACTGCTGAATAACGAACTGAATCTACTGCTGAATAACGAACTAAATCCACTGCTGAATAACGAACTGAATCTACTGCTGAATAACGAACTGAATCTACTGCTGAATAACGAGCTAAATCCACTGCTGAAACTGAAACTACTGCTGAATAACGAACCGAATCTACTGCTGAATAACGAACTGAATCTACCGCTGAATAACGAACTAAATCTACTGCTGAATAACGAACTGAATCTACTGCTGAATAACGAACTGAATCTACTGCTGAATAACGAACTGAATCTACTGCTGAATAACGAACTGAATCTACTGCTGAATAACGAACCGAATCTACTGCTGAATAACGAACTGAATCTACTGCTGAATAACGAACTGAATCTACTGCTGAATAACGAACTGAATCTACTGCTGAATAACGAGCTAAATCCACTGCTGAAACTGAAACTACTGCTGAATAACGAACCGAATCTACTGCTGAATAACGAACTGAATCTACCGCTGAATAACGAACTAAATCTACTGCTGAATAACGAACCGAATCTACTGCTGAATAACGAACCGAATCTAAACAACAAACTTGAGTAAACAACAAACTTCATTAAATAACAACTTCAGCCAGAGTAATGGTAAGGGTTATAAGTTATCCAGTGACCGTTCTTATCTTTTGCTCTTTTTGCACTTTCATGTGAGGTGAAGAGTGACATAAAAGTTTTGGTTTTAAAGATTTTTTCCTCCTTTAATTTGTGTTTTGCACCGAGCACTGTACTGGCTGCTGACAAACTTTTAACTCGATCCGATTTCAAGGTTGCCTTGCCTCCATTTTGGGAACCTGTAGAAACCCCATTTTGGGGAACTGAAGTTCCTGGAACCCCATTTTGGGGACCTGAAGTTCCTGGAACCCCATTTTGGGGACCTGAAGTTCCAGGAACCCCATTTTGGGAACCAGAAGTTCCATGAACACCATTTTGGGAACCAGAAATTCCAGGAACACCATTTTTGGGACCAGTACAATGATTGGAGATAGAAAGCTTGTTATTGGAAGGTTCCCCAGAAGAAGTTGTTGCAATATTTCCCCCCACCTGCAAAATATTTTCATCTTTAAATAACTCTTAACAACAAGAATTTACTCAAAAAATACAAACAATAGTTTACCAAATTTTTTTGTTCGTTATTCTTATCTTTAATTTCTCTTTTCTTCTCCTTCTTCTTTTTGAGTCTTTCTGCACGAGCGATTTCCCTTCTTCTCTCCATTTTTTCGATTAACTCTCTTTCTTCGTCCTATTATATCAAAAAAATGTTAAAGTTTAAATATTTAGCAAAAAGTAGTTAAATAAAGTTACCTCAGATGGGTTTAGAATTATGACATCACAATCCTTGTCATACTCGGTGGAGCATGAAGGACATGTCGACCCTCGGACTTCTTTGATCGCACGTTCACTCAAAACACATTTGCACTTCAACAGAAAACTAAACCTGGGAATCAAAATATTCTTAAAATTAATCTCATTTAGAAAATTTTAAAAAAGATTAAAACTTTACATTTAACAAAATAAATATTAAATCAATTTTAAAAACCAATTTAAATCAAAATTAAAAACTTATTTATATTTAATTTTTATGATAATTCATGATCAAAACTGTAAAAGTAACAAACTTGTATTTTCCGTTCATTTCAAAAAACAAACTTGTATTTTCCGTTCATTTCGTATTTTCCGTTCATTTACTTGTATTTTCCGTTCATTTCAATGCCTGCCACGGGGCAAATAAAAGGGGCCAAATGGGTGTCAATATAAGTGTCACCCTTCAAACTTCCCCCCTGCCAGGCTGGGTTCCTGGCGAGTACAAGGGTGTAAATGTCTTTTAGACCTGAGTAAAAGAAAGTTTAACACAAAGTTAATACTTAAGACAGGAAATAACAGAATTGTGATTTTAGTAAACTTTAAAATATTCAACTTGGGACCTCTGATATGCTTGAATTGATATTTGGAGTTGTTTTTATCGAGCAAATATTCGATCACTGCATCTTTGTTGTAGAACCTGCAATATTTCAACACATTAGCTAATTTAAAATATATCCACTTTTGTTTGTTGTTTTTTAACTTCACTTAAAAATAATAAGTATTCCCCAAAATTACCGAAAATCATTTTAAGAATAAAAAATATTTTCAAAAAACTTAAAACAACATATTAACGACAAGTTAAAATTTTTTCAATAATGGCATTTTTAGAGAAGGGGTTGAGAATAAAGGGAGTTATTATAAAATGTTTAATGTCATTAAAAATGGTGCATTTTTAGGCAAACACTTTTGAATAAACCACCTATTTGGGTAAAAGGTCTTTGGTAAGATGTCAATAATTCACTAAAAATATTTTCTTAACCACCAATATCATTTTGTGCAAACAACTTTAAATAAAAAGGTTCAAACTTTAACCTGCCGAGCTCGCAAGCCACGATTGGATCCTTGAGTTTAAGATTGGAGAGGGAGCAGTATCTCCACTTCCACTGAAGATCCGAGTCCTTATCCTTTGCTTCCTTCTTCTTCTTGGTGCGGATGAGTTCGTGTCTCTTAGGGATTGTTCCTCCATCGCATCCCATCGTAGTTCAACTTATAAAACTTAAAAATAGAAAAATCTAGAGAAAATAAAAAAAGGTTCAACCAACACCAAACTAAATATAATTTTTAGAGATTAGTTTTTAAACAAGACTTTTTTTAGTTCATAAAAAAATGATAAAACATCTTTTAGTTCATTATATTACAAACATTTCTAATCAATCTTTGATAACAAAATTTATAAAGGTCAAGCGCAAAATAGGAAAATAAAGATAACAAAAAACATGAAATAGATACAAAACCTTGCATAATATGAATGCACAATAGTTAAAATAAATTGTTGTTATGTTTAAGATGAATTGTTGGCAATATTAACTGCCACTAACAGTTTGTACTTTGTGCAATGAGCGACAAGAAAATGATTTTAGTAAAAAGTTTTGAACTTTGTTCGAAAAAGTTTTTTGTTCCTGGAAGTTTCAACTTTTTGGTCTCGTTTCACTTAAATCTGGAATATCTTCATCGACATTCGTTTGTTGACCTTCAACATGACCTTCAATGACCCCCTGTGTTATTTCATCCTCAATGGAGTTGTCATCGGTTACCGGAATTCCAGTTGCTGAACCACGACGAAGTGACATCATCGAGGAAAATTCATCGGTTGGATAAACCTGGTTTGGGTTTGCACTGTTGGCACGGTAACGTAACCCATCAGCGGGGGTGTAAGGGGGAGGTGGTTCAAGGTCGTCACAGAAGGAATGTTCGTGCAATGAAGCGTCACCTCCCCCCATGACATCATCATCAGGGGTTTGAGGGGGGGTCTGGGCAGGTGGGTAGGGTATGTTACCAGGTTGCGCAGGGGGGTAAGGAAGGGTTATGGGTTGGGCAGGAGGGTAGGGGGCAGTACTGGGTTGCACAGGGGGATAAGGGGCAGTATTTGGTATAGGGGGTTGTTGGGGGGTGATTATTGGGGTCGGTTCGACTCTCTGGTGGCTGGGACCATTCTGGTTCGTTCTTTCATCATTCTGGTCATTCTCATTGTTTCTATGGTCTCTCTGGTTATTTCTGTGATGGTAACCAAGGCACACAGAGATCCCAACCAGGACAACCAGCATCAGAATTGTGAGGAAAACAAAAGCTGGGATCCAAAGTTGGATCGGTAACTCAGCGAAAACATTTTTGAATGCCATGCTGAAAGCTGAACCAAATTGTTGCAAGGGTTCGAAAAAGAATCTTGAAAAAGTAATCGCCAGTATTCTGGTGGGTGGAATGTACAGGATGGGGTCAATGATGTGACTTTCATGATACTTAGCACAAGGATCCTTAGTTGTACTGAACATATCTCGTAAATAGAAACTCATTGATTCAGTAAAAGTTAATTCTCGGGAAAGATCACGGCAATGGTCAGGAATATTTGATGCTGAAGCAATATGCTCGGCGTAAGCCACTTTGTATTCATAAACATAAGTCCAGGGAAAACTAATAACCACTGAGAACCAGAATAAACGTTTAATTTGTTGCCCCCAGGCAATATTGCTCACAATTTGAGATGTCATCATTATTATTAGAACCAAGAAAAACAAACTTATTTTCAAAGCTTCATCAACGTCTATTTTAAAATAATCCTCAAATTTCATTCTTAAACTCGGCTGAATATCAGGTTCGGTTTCCATGGTAACCTGAGTGATTAAACTTTCGAGTTTTCGAACAACATCTTGGATTGCAACCTCCGAACTTTGATCTGCAAACTTTTGGAGTAAATTCCAATCTTCCTCCAGAACTTTTAATGTAATTTGATATTTGTTTGGGGGCCTCCCCACTTGAGATAACTTGAACAAAAGATATGACACATAACGACGCATAAATATAACTTCATCAATTCCCTTACATTCATTCTGTTCACTTTCTGTTACATTTTGTTCACATTTCGGACATTCTGGACACTTGGGGGCCACAGGAAGTTGTTGTTTATCCTCTTTCGTTGGTTTAGGGTCAACTTGAAACATAACCCCGGGGTCAATCCAGTCCGATTCATCAATTTCAAACATGTCAGATGACACAAAATTTATTAACAACAAAATTAAAAATAATTTCATTTTGAAATTCATTCTAAACACCAAAAAGATCTGAAATGTAATTTTAACAAGTTACAAGCTGGAAAACCCCACTTAAACATTGATTAAGTAGATAAACCGAAAGTCTGTAGTAAAATGATAGGTTGAAAATATGAGTGTGGTAAAAACCCAACAAACAGGTGTTTAATAAATGCGCAAAAAAAAAATTTTAGACTAAAAAGTTTACTCATGCAGAAAAGTGCGTTTCGGGCATATAGTTTTTAAGGGGTTTTTATCAAAATGGCAGTAATAAGAGGGATGAGTCGGCAATTACAGATCAACATATACCGGCAGCTTGGTGTAGTGGTAATAACACTTGCTACACCACACATAAGGTCCTGGGTTCGATCCCTAATGTTCTCATGCTGTAGAGCCGTTGAGTAAGGCGCTATAAACGGTACGAACTCCTGCTGAGCCAATACCAAATCTGCAGTATAATTTTCGGGCAATTATATTCTATAATATCCTAAACTGCTAAAGGCAACTCGAGACTTGGTCGGGGTAACTGATGTTACTCTATGTTAAGACCGTGAAGTCGACCTTCCCACATCAAGGATAAATATACCACTGTCATTCTGCTAGAATTTTTTTTTTTATAAATTCTAGCAGAACTCCGCATTTTTCCGCAAAACGTTGTGTTTGCATAAAAAGTTAATTCGGCAATATAAAAATGTTAAGCTAGTAAAGAAATCATTACTTACTATTGTTTAACCTGCTATAGAATAAAATGTAAATTTTATTCTATAGATTGTTTTACAGAGGGTGCTTTTTAAGTAATAAGCTGGTATAAACCAATTATATGCTAAAGTTGAAGTTTTACATTCGTTATTTGCAAAAGTTGTAGAGCGACGAAAAAACATTAAAGAAACCAAGATTTGCTCGGCCGTAATTTTAAATACTTTCCAACGATAGGAGTTGAAAAAAAATTTAACATTGCATAACTCTTATAACAAAGATAAAGTATTGTCATTTTTAAGGGCCACAAATGTTAATTACGTCAGTAGTTAAACAAAACTTATGGAAAAAAGTTGGATGAATCGGCCGAACGTCGACATTTGGGGCTATTTATAAATACTTTCCGACAATAGGAGTCAAAAAAAAATTTTAACCCGGCTTAATAGTTTAACAATAATTAAAATAGCAAAATTTTGAGCGCCACATTTTACGTTTACAGCAGTTATTGACCCGAGAAATAACAAAAGAGAAACAAAGGCCCGCTCCCACCCGAAAAAACGAATCCCACTCTCCAGCAGAAAGTATATTCCGACAATAGAATACAGCCCAAAATTTAATAATCAATAAGTAATGCCAAATAAACATTGTACGCCAAGTTTTGAGTTTCACACTCGTTATTTGCAAAAGTTGTAGAGCGACGAAAAAACATTAAAGAAACCAAGATTTGCTCGGCCGTAATTTTAAATACTTTCCGACGATAGGAGTTGAAAAAAAATTTAACATTGCATAACTCTTATAACAAAAATAAAGTATTGTCATTTTTAAGGGCCACAAATGTTAATTACGTCAGTAGTTAAGCTAAAACTTATCGAAAATAGTTTGATAAATCGGCCGAACGTCGACATTTGGAGCTATTTTTAAATACTTTCCGACGATATGAATCGAAAAAAAATTTTAACGCGGCTTGATTGTTTAACAATAATTAAAATAGCAAAATTTTGAGCGCCACATTTTACGTTTACAGCAGTTATTGACCCGAGAAATAACAAAAGAGAAACAAAGGCCCGCTCCCACCCGAAAAAACGAATCCCACTCTCCAGCAGAAAGTATATTCCGACAATAGAATACAGCCCAAAATTTAATAATCAATAAGTAATGCCAAATAAACATTGTACGCCAAGTTTTGAGTTTCACACTCGTTATTTGCAAAAGTTGTAGAGCGACGAAAAAACATTAAAGAAACCAAGATTTGCTCGGCCGTAATTTTAAATACTTTCCGACGATAGGAGTTGAAAAAAAATTTAACATTGCATAACTCTTATAACAAAAATAAAGTATTGTCATTTTTAAGGGCCACAAATGTTAATTACGTCAGTAGTTAAGCTAAAACTTATCGAAAAAAGTTTGATAAATCTGCCGAACGTCGACATTTGGAGCTATTTTTAAATACTTTCCGACGATAGGAATCGAAAAAAATTTTTAACCCGGCTTGATTGTTTAACAATAATTAAAATAGCAAAGTTTTGAATTTTAGGTTGTATCACCTTCTAAAGATGCTACATTCCACCTCAGCGTTGTGGCAATGCCAGGTGCCGGTTTGATTCATGGGGCTATTGAAATTGAAATGAGTCCGAAAAATTTTAACGGAGTTAGTTGATTATCTTTTAATTTCATTAGAAACCAACGATGTAAGCCGAGGTGATGTAAATCACATGAATAAAACAATCCGAAAAAACGCAACACGATTAATTATAGCTTGCCAAAAACGATACCCACGTGCCAAGGTAATGGTAAAATTTATAACTAATTTACAAATAAGCCTTTTATTTTAAATAGTTTAAACAAATAATTGTGTTATTGTTAATAGACCCCCCTTTTATTTTAATATTTTAAACAAATAATTTGTGTTTTTTGTTTGATGTAACGTTGGTATAATTTTATATAGATCCTGCTTGCAAAAATTCTACCACAAACAGGTGCTTTTATGCATCGTGTAAAAATAGCAAACCGTGCATTAAGCGACATTGCAAACATTTTTAGTCTTACTATGTTAAGCTTGAATATTGATTGCGATGACACAAATTGGCACGATGATGTTCCATCTATCAGATGTCGGTTTGAAAAAATGGATGGCAAACTTAGAAGAAGCAATTAACCTAATGGCATCTGACAACAAAAAGCAAATTGAGACAAATAAAGAATACCATCCTTTACTAGGCAATTGTAAGTAAAATATGTCTCACATAAGAAATAAGAAATTAACTATACTACAAATAATACAATTGTACTTTTATTATTAATTTAAGGTTTTAAAAGAAAAAAACCTTCGAGTCGACTTTATCCACCACAACGAAGAAATCTGCAATCATTAAGAAACGCACCTTACACAAAAAATAGTACAAATTCTTATGTTAAAAAATACCAAAAGAAAATTTGTTTTTATCACGCAGCGTTTGGGCCTTTGAGCGAAATTTGCAAATTACCGTGTTTATCATGCACTAATAATAAAATAATGTTTCATGTTTAAAATTTTTTAATTGTATTTATATAAATAAATAAAACAGCTTAACAAATAAAAACAGGTGGTTTCTGCTTTCTGCTGGAGAGTGGGATTCGTTTTTTCGGCTAGGAGCGGGCCTTTGTTTCTCTTTTGTTATTTCTCGGGTCAATAACTGCTGTAAACGTAAAATGTGGCGCTCAAAACTTTGCTATTTTAATTATTGTTAAGCAATCAAGCCGCGTTAAAATTTTTTTTCGATTCCTATCGTCGGAAAGTATTTAAAAATAGCTCCAAATGTCGACGTTCGGCCGATTTATCAAACTTTTTTCGATAAGTTTTAGATTAACTACTGACGTAATTAACATTTGTGGCCTTTAAAAATGACAATACTTTATCTTTGTTATAAGAGTTATGCAATGTTAAATTTTTTTTCAACTCCTATCGTCGGAAAGTATTTAAAATTACGGCCGAGCAAATCTTGGTTTCTTTAATGTTTTTTCGTCGCTCTACAACTTTTGCAAATAACGAGTGTGAAACTCAAAACTTGGCGTACAATGTTTATTTGGCATTACTTATTGATTGTTAAATTTTGGGCTGTATTCTATTGTCGGAATATACTTTCTGCTGGAGAGTGGGATTCGTTTTTTCGGGTAGGAGCGGGCTTTTGTTTCTCTTTTGTTATTTCTCGGGTCGATAACTGCTGTAAACGTAAAATGTGGCGCTCAAAACTTTGCTATTTTAATTGTTGTTAAACAATCAAGCCGCGTTAAAATTTTTTTTCGATTCATATCGTCGGAAAGTATTTAAAAATAGCTCCAAATGTCGACGTTCGGCAGATTTATCAAACTTTTTTCGATAAGTTTTAGCTTAACTACTGACGTAATTAACATTTGTGGCCCTTAAAAATGACAATACTTTATCTTTGTTGTAAGAGTTATGCAATGTTAAATTTTTTTTCAACTCCTATCGTCGGAAAGTATTTAAAATTACGGCCGAGCAAATCTTGGTTTCTTTAATGTTTTTTCGTCGCTCTACAACTTTTGCAAATAACGAGTGTGAAACTCAAAATTTAGCTTATAAATTCTTTATAACAGCTTATTACTTAAAAAACACCTTCTGTAACACAATCTATAGAATAAATTTTCATTGTGGGTTAAATAATAGAAGGTAATGATTTCTTTACTAGCTTAACATTTTTGTATTACCGAGTTAACTTTTTTATGTAAACACAACGTTTTGCGAAAAAATGCGGAGTTCTGCTAGGATTTAAAAAAAAAAAATTCTAGCAGAATGACAGTGGTATAAATATCTATACAAAAAAAAACGTAACGAATGGCGGTTAACATTGTTAGTTTGTTTAACACGAATAGCTTTATTGTCTACCCACATCTTTTCTTTAAACATTAACCCTTGCCTATTGGTGTTATGTTTAAAATTAAACCTTCCAACTGTGCTTAATTTTACTGCTTTTCTTTATCTAAAGACTTATTAAACTTCCGTCAATCTGGTTTTATTGAGTTAATAATTTTACTTACAGGCAAAACAAAAATAAATGACGTCACAGAGCAAACACTTTAAGGTAAAACAACAAAATTGTTTATCCTCAAATAAAATTTGAAATACACAACTATTACAAACAGCTTTATAATTAAAAATGTTAATTCTAAAAATATATTTAATCTAACCATAAAGCCAAACCAGCTAAAATTCAATAATAAAGAACAAATTCGTCGTTTATTCTTAAATAAAAACTTGGGTATTCAAGAAAAGGGAAATCCCAGCTTTAAATTTCCCCTTAAAACTGGTTCCGTTTTTACTTTAAAGTTTGTTTAAACATAAAATAAGTCAATAATTCGTTAAATTATAACTGATCACCACCATTAAATAAATATTAAGTTGTATCCTTAAAAGTATGTCAGGTAAGTTGTGCTTACAATAAAGTTAAATGTATAAAAGTTTAGTTTAAAGTTTTTGTTTAGTTACAATAACTGGAGGTTCTTTAACGGATAGTCCGGTTGGAAGCCGAAACATCACCTACAAGTATAACAAGAAAGGTAAAATATAACATGTATTATTCTGTTGAAGTAGACAAATTAGAACTTGGGGTATACTATATAGAAGTATGTTGGTTTAAAGTGAGTCAAACTATTGGGTTTGGATAAATGTTCACATATGAGGTAAACTCGAAATATTTAACTTTTGTTCAGGAAAGTCAAAACTACACAAGGTTGGACATTTAAATGAAAGTAAGTTCATGATTTTAACTGTTTAATTATCGTAACACTTACTAATGACGTCATGATTTATAAAGGAGATGACGTCATAAACATAAATAAAGTGAAAATAAACCGAAGTCCAATAATATCGGATGGAGTAGATTACCAAAGAGTCCCTCAGTCCGCAGATGTACCGTCGGATGACGACAGCACTGAAACGAGCTCAGATGATGACGTCATAAGGGAAACAACATCTTTCAATGAGGTCACAAATGAAGCAACTGTAAATAATGACGTCGCACGTCCATCTAGCGGTCGTTGTTCTTTGTTAGCAGATATAACAATATTTGTTGCTCTTACGCTTTTTGTGTTCATTCAGTTTTCAAGTTTTTTACAATATATGACGTCATTGTAAATGTGTAACGTCATGTGTAACCCGGACAATATTTAAATCACAATAGCAAAAAGTTTTTAGGTATTTACAAACTTTAAAATGAGTAGAAAAAATAAAACTTCTTAAAAAAGGTTTTGATATTTTTATGCAATAACATTTTTAATTAAAGTTTTTTTAGTTTTGCATCATAACAAAAATATTAGTTTAAATATTTAACTTTAACAAATAACTCAACCACTTAAAAGTTAACATTGAAGCTTAAACTCACTATATTAACTTACACTTGGGTATTTGAGGAAAGGGGAATCCCAGCTTAAAATTTCAGCTTTAAATTTCCCCTTAAAACTGGTTCCGTTTTTACTTTAAAGTTTGTTTAAACATAAAATAAGTCAATAAATTCGTTAAATTATAACTGATCACCACCATTAAATAAATATTAAGTTGTATCCTAAAAAGTATGCCAGGTAAGTTGTGCTTACAATAAAGTTAAATGTATAAAAGTTTAATTTAAAGTTTTTGTTTAGTTACAATAACTGGAAGTTCTTTTATCTAAAATTTATACAAAATTATTATAATTTAGTGCAGCTTATGCGAACCAACTTATAAGTTGAAGCAGTTTAGCTTACACCCAAACAGCTTGGGTTGCATGACCCTTACATGTTAAGAATAAACAAAATTTAAAGCAAATATTTACAAAATATTTAACTTTCAGGCAAAAAAAAACGCATCAGATCCCAACAAAAACGTTCCACGACAGGTAAGTTTGCAACTTAACTTTAACATATCACCTGTAATCATTAATGACGTCATCATTTACGTAGAAAGTCACGTCAGCTTTACCAACTCAACCGTTAATCAAAGTCCAGTAAATTCGAGTGGAATAAGATATAGAATAAGTGGAGGAAGCTATCGTCAGGGAGTTCCCGAATCGCCGGATAAGGTCAAAGCAACAGGTAGAGATAGTGACGTCACAAATAAGACGAGCTCGGATGATGACATCAGCAGCGAAACAAGTACAGATAGTGACGTGGCAAATGAGCCAAGCACCGATAGTCACGTCACAGACCCAACACAGAGCCCAACTTTGTCACACAGTCGTGGTTTATCGTTAACAGACACCTCGATATTTGTTGCTCTAGTGATCTTCGTAATTGTCCAATGCTATTGGTTGTTACAACACATGACATACATATAAACATGTGACGTCACTTACTGAAATAACCCACCCCTTATGACGTCATACAAACATATATACAGAAAATATTAACCTTTATTGACGTAATAATGTTTAATCTTGAATAAAAGTTGATGTTTAGATCACTGATAATTAAATTATTTGATTTTAAACAAATGTAAAAACAAGAAATAAATATTTGTTGAAATAATTACAATCAAGCATTGCTGTCGTCCACTGTTGCCCCACTTTCCTTCTCATACCGAACTGTCGGGGACTGAACATAAAATATCGGGTAGTTTAAAGGGAAATAAACCTCGGGTATTATCACGCAAAAAGCTAAGACTAGATTTTCATTTTAAATAAAAATTTGTTCACAAGTTAACCTAGCTCTAAGTAAGTTAATTTCTTTAACTCACCTCCGTTTGTTCACTCGGTTTGTCCCCGGATATCGAATAAAGTTTGTTTGTGAAACCTTTTGTCAAATCAGAGGCGCCCTCAGCTGAAACAAATCAGAGTTAGGTTAAATATTGTGTTCACAAAATATATCTTTATATGACGTATTAAAGTGATTTCCACCACTGCAAGGGTCTTGGAGATAACAAAACTTTAACTGAACCAAAAACTTAATCTAAAGTTAAACTGTGACCCCATCTTAGAATATTAACTCACAAAGTTTCGATGCAGCTGGAGGGTTGACCCTTATAAAGTAGAAGGCAAGTCCCCCAAACAACAAGATCGCCAAAATAACCCCAATAATCACCCCCAGAATTATCCCAACGTTGTAGTTGCTTTCCTCTGCATTGTAAGAAGAAGATTAATTCACCCAAAACACGAAAACAAGTTAACTTTAAATATTAGTTACCATCGGGTTCTTCCGTCCGTGGAGTTGTGTAATGGATGTGATCCCCGTTCGAATCCGTCCCAATCACTACAAGTTAAAGATTCATTATAACGACAACTACGTCACCTCTAATATGACGTCATCACACAAACCTTTAGGCACCCTGCACATATATCCATGTTTATTGAGGCACGAGATGTCGTTCCACTTCCCTGTGTCTCCGTACATTTCAACACAATCCTCCGGAGTGTCGTGGGCATCGTTCGGTTCGCCAGTGCTCCAGTACGTGAAAGATACTGGTCGATTGTCCGACCACGCCCATCCGTCTATGACGTAACAATATATAGTTAACATAAGATCGATTGTCCGACCATGCCCACCCGTCTATGACGTAATAATATATAGTTAACATAAGGTCGATTGTCCGACCACGCCCACCCGTCTATGACGTAATAATATATAGTTAACATAAGGTCGATTGTCCGACCACGTCCACCCGTCTATGACGTAATAATATATAGTTAACATAAGGTCGATTGTCCGACCACGCCCACCCGTCTATGACGTAATAATATATAGTTAACATAAGGTCGATTGTCCGACCACGTCCACCTGTCTATGACGTAATAATATATAGTTAACATAAGGTCGATTGTCCGACCACGTCCACCTGTCTATGACGTAATAATATATAGTTAACATAAGGTCGATTGTCCGACCACGTCCACCTGTCTATGACGTAATAATATATAGTTAACATAAGGTCGATGGTCTACAATAAATACCGTTTGTGTTCTTGGTCAACCCGATCCACATCGGTTCCGAGTAATTGAACCACCCCAGCACCCACTCCACCTCACTCCTGCTCTCAAAACTCACCAGATGACCGTGGAGGTTGTTACAGAACCGCTCGGCGTCTGCCCACGTCACTCCTCTAATTAACAACGCTCGTTAATTACTTAAGAGTTACACGAACAAGATAAACTTCTCCAAATATTTCACAAATCTAATAAACTAGTGGTGCATGGTTCCCCACTGCTACCATGTCGTTAAATAATTTATTTAAACCAATAATAACAGTTCTTACATATCATCGTTGTTACCCTCTGTGATGTGAAAGAAATAACAAAAACCTCCCAATTGCGGCCACGAGGGGTTCTCACATTCCCCGTCCACATAACCGGGCGTCGCCGGAATATTTTCTAAAAATTAAACTCGGGTTCGAATCCTGATAACAGCAACTTAATCATTTAAATTAAATTTAAGATGAACCTGACGAAGTCTTGCAAATGGAAGAATGCAAGTCGTTACAATTTGCAGTCAACCACTCTGCTCCAGAGTCGGTTGCCACATTTAAGACACAAGTCTTGCTCGCATCGGAACCAGGTTGATTCTCGCCCCAATTACTGATCCATAACGGCCACCCATCAACCCAAGTCCACTCCTGGAGGTCCTGGGTAAAAGGGGTGAATTTTCATTATTATAGAAGCGATGACAAATATTTTAAAGTTGAACCAAAAGTTGTTTAAAACAAATCAAATTTATTCACCTTATCGAGACTTAGTCCGATCCACGCGGTTGAGATTCGATCCTCGATGTAACTCACAAGAAAATATTGTTCGTACATCGATTGAAGACTGACCAGGTCAGAGTTCATGGATTGACAGTTTGACCTTGCGTCCTCGAACGACCTCAAGGTCGTGTCCAGATAATAACAAACGAATTGTTCGTTGATTGTGTCGAACTAAATAACAATATAATCCTTATTACGTAACAATTTTAAAATTTGTGTGAATTTTTATATTTTTGGGAAGGGTGAGCTGTTGTGATTTGTTGAAGCTATCCGTAAACACCGGGCTCAAGGGTGAACTATGCAGCATTGGTGCTACTCAAACCCGAAACCTTTTGGCTCGTAGTTCAATGTTATGACCAATATATCACACTACCGAACAATCACCCACAAAATTAAATTCAAAACTAACCTGGGTCCAACCTTGTGGACATCGGGCGTTGTTGTTAATTTGTAAACCACCCTCTAAGTTCGGATCCTTGCCTGCAAACCAACAGTGAAAACAACTTCATTAAATAAATGGTTCGGTCTAAGTAAACTTGCATGCAAAATAAATAAGTTGACTCAACACAACTTTCACCTCTGGAGCAAACATAAGGTTTGGAGGACCAACATTTCTCATCATTCCACCTCCCAGCGTTTCCCTCGGCATGTAAACTTTCCGCACAATTTTCCTCCCCGTTATGGTGGTTTGGTTCACCTAAAAAATTATTGGAAACACTGATACCACAAATTAACTTTAACGGTCGCCACCATTACCAAATATAACAACTTGAGACCGGATAACAAAATGTTGCATTTCATGTTTAGAGTGAATATTTAAAACAAACCATGATTCCAGTTGGTGAAGGTCACTTCCTCCCCGTTCGCCCAAGTATATTTATTTCCCCATTGGATGTCGCTCAACCCAATCCAGTAATTGTGATTCATCCGAATGCTTTGAGCAACCAGAAAGGCTGAAAATTTGTTTAATTTACGTAAATAATGAAAGCTTAACAAAACGTTTATCAGATTTATTAAAACCGATGATGTTGTAGTTTTAATCACTTGTCTTAACTACTTGAGGTTCTGGGTTCGATCCCAACTACTCCCATTCTGTAGTGCCCTTAAGTAATATAAACTCCTGCTGAGCCAACTAAGTTTAAATTGTGAAATACAAAAACACGAAATAAACCGTTCTCATATTTGTTGTGAATGGTGGCCAAGTCTCCCCCGAAGCCGAAGCAGAGGTTGTGAGCGTCAGCCCACGAGGCGGAACACTCTGGCGTGGTTGTGTCACTAAAGTCACATTTGTTGCTCTCACCGTGCATTTGAAAACAATAATTCTTATATTCTAACCAATCAGCTGGACAACCACCTGTCAATCACAATATCAGCTGTCAATCAAGACATCAACTCTCAATCAAAATGGCACATGTCAATCAAAATATCACATGTCAATCAAAATATAAGCTAAAATTAAAATATGTCACTAATCGATTCTAAAAAAATTGTAAACTGCAACCAATATTAAAATCAAATAAGTTGAGTTGTACGAGATATGTTTATGTAGAAATTGTCTAAGTTTTAGAACAAACTCCAAGTTAAAGCTAGAGCCGGTCAAAGAACACTTTTACTATAACTTAACACCCACCAGGCCATGGTTGAGTTGGGTTAGGGGGTGCAGGGGGGGATCCAATAAACTTCTTGCAGATATAACTCGCATATTGGAGGCCACAATTCGCATCGTTCCAACGCCCATTTTTCTTGTACATCGCCACACATTGTTCCATGCCCAGGGAATCGCTCGGTTCACCTGTTGTGATATTAAGTGAACTTGTGTTAGTTGACTAAAGTACAAGCTAACACCCAACTTATACAAGGTTTCAACTCCTATTGTGTTACAACCCCTGTTGTTGTTACAACCCCTGTTTTACCTTGGTTCCAGTTGACGTACTGCACAGGTGACCCATCCATCCATTGATACGCTCCGTTGATTCCCCCTTCTTCTTTTAATCCGATCCAGAATCGATCGCTTCCACTCATTTGCTGAATTAATAACATCAACGTTACAATGATAAGATTCATTTTGTATTTGTATGAATCTTACTTTGATCTGATTGGTTATAAAAGATTGTTCTTCGCCCGAATGCACAGAGAGAAGATATCCTCCCAAAGATTGACATTTCTACAAAACAAAAACATTTAAACCACAACCACAACATATACAACCTTACCCACCCTGTCTGCGTCATAACTGTCGAACACTGCCTGGTCGTTGAAGAGGTAGCAGATCTCGTTATAATACAACCAAGTCCCCTCCGTATCTGACCCACATTGGGGGTTGGGGACCCCGGTTGGGAGCTGAGTGGGTTCAACGACCTCGGTACCCTTCTTTTTCTTACAAATCCAGTCTAGTGGCTGAAAATAAATTGGGTTTCCACTAAACATTATTTCTACTAAATTTTACAAACTATATTTAATAAAGAAATTTATTCTTGCGCCCCATAAACAAAAAGCTTAATCTATAAATTAATCGTTTAAGAGAACAAGGTTTTATTTTAACCAAATTATTCTTACTTGTTCGCAGTTGAGATTGTCCCACAATCCTGTGCCGATAGAAGGTTCAAACTTCATAGCAACGCAGTTGTTATCGGTTGCTAGGGACGGTGACCCAAGTCCCCAGTCCACATATTCCACTGGACTTCCATCTGACCAACCCCAGTCAAGTTGGGCTCTGTTCACACAGTTAACTTTGGTTTAATGTTAGGTTTAAACAAGTTAGGAAGATCACACAATACTGGAACAGCTGATAAGCATGAGTATTTGAGTGAACTTAGTAAAGCACAATGCTTACTTATTGTTTAGGCCGATCCAAAGAGATTCACTGATGATGCCAAGTTGGGCAAGTACGGTGATCAGATAAGATTGTTCATCTCTGCTGTGGATGGAGACAAGGTCGGCGTTGTACGACAAACACTGAAACAAAATCGTTGTCAGAAACTATTCCTCGAAATAACAAAAATAAAGAAAGATATCAGCACCTGATGCCATGCATTGTTCCAAGCTTGTTTCTTGTTATGGTTCGTTGATTCCTCCTGGTTGAAGACTTTGTAACAACTTGGGTCCGAGGTGTCGGGGGTCGACCAATCGTAGGGACATCCCCCTACTGGTGGGGGAGTTGCTATGGACAACAACAACATAAAGTTAATAAAAATGTTAAGTATTTTGTATTAACTTAAACTTACTTGGCACCGGGGTTGTCCACCCCTCCCTGGGGACCTCGCATATGGGGTAAGCTTGTTTGGTGCATCTGGTGCTGTACCAGAGCCCGTTCCCGACAACTCCCCCGTAGAAAGTGGTGCACTCGCCCAGGTTGATATCTACATTAAAGGAAAGTTTATTTGTACCAAAAAAACATTAAAAGAAATCTTTATTTAAGCAAATCTAATCATTAATACTATATGTATGTATGTTAAATTTAAGTTGTTCAATTATTACTTGGGTCACTAAATAACAAATTTCGTCAATCATAAAGTTGCCTAAAACCAGATTAAAAAGGGCATCTTATAAAGTCAGGGTCAACAAAGGGGTAGCCCTCTATAAAATCGGGGTCAACAAACTAAACTTACCAGGATTGCCATAGCCCCAGTTGGAGTAAGTCACTGGGTCCCCACTCTCCCACTCCCAAGCAACTCCGTTCTCTCCTGATGGGTTAGCATGCAGCCCCAGCCACCATCTCAGGTCCTCGGCCCCGATCAAGGTGTGCAGAAAACTTTGAACAAATCTGGGAGAAAATTCAAACAAAAATTGTTTTACTTTGTACTTTTAAAAAAAGCCACATAACAGTTGTAATAACAAAAATATATTGCACTACAAATATACATTTGTGTCTTGTTTTATAAACCAACCTGTCTTTAATGTGGATTAAAGTTCCTCCCTTTCCTTCACAAAATCCTTCAGCTGCGGTTTCATCGACCAAGTTCCTCTCGAACCAGAAGCAGGATCCATCATTTGGAACCCAACCTGAACGTTGTTAAACTTTTGATTAGGTGTTAAGTGTTGTTAACGCTCAAATAGACTTAGAGGTAAAAACTATCTTATAATCTGGTGAATTATGAAAGCAACATTTATTAAAATATTGGAACTATCCACTCGAACAAACCTTCAGCGCACCCTGGTGGCAGAGTTGGTGGTTCAGTATCGTCTGAAGTGTAATAACCTTTCACTTTCTTGCACATATAACCCTGTAAATGAATCTCAATTAAATATGACCTTGAGTTATAATAACGATTACCCAATAAAACCAACCTGTACGATATCGCAATAATAATCGTTCCAATCACCGACATCTTTCCAGATATTCACACAACTTTCAATATTCATGGTGGGAGCATAAATAGGATTCCAGGAAGTGTAAGTTATCTGAAACAAGTTGTACAATGAACAATTCTCTTTGTTTACATGTTTATGACGTAACAAACTAAAATTATACACATTATGCGATAGTAAAGAGCTTGAACCCAACCAAAATTTACTCAAACAAAATATAGCTGGCAACTCAAACAAATTAAATTTAAAACAACCTTAACAAAAGCTTCTACTTACAGGTTGGCCGTCGATCCATTCAAAAAAATTGGGAGTTTTTAGATCGTTTAATCCAATCCAGATATGAGTGTGGTTCCATCTAAACATCAACATTTTAAAATAAAATCACTTAACTCACAGCTGTGTTGTGGAGTAGTTAAACAGTTGGCCTTACTACTTCAAGGGCTTAATTTCCACTGCTCTTATACTGTAGCGCTCTTAAGTAATGCGTTATAAACGGTATAAATTTCTGCTGAGCCAGCACTTAATTAGCAGCTTAATTATCGGGAAATATTAATTATAATCTATAATATCCCAAACTGCCACAGGCAACTTGAGACTGGGTCGAGGTAACAAATGTTACTCTATGTTTAGGTCGCGCATTCGACTTTCCCACATCGAGGATAAATAAATGCCAACCTTGAAATTGTTTGATGAACAAAATCTTGCTCCACAGCGTTGCCAATGGAGACGAGATGAGCCCCCATTTGGACACATCTCGCTTCACTCTCCGCGAAGTTAAGTTCATCTTCGTTATCTGGAAAGTTTGAGTTTATAAAATAACCTCACTATGTACGAGTTTATTTTCAACAGCGCCTTTCAACAGAAGTGGCTTCATTTAAAATAACAACAAAGTTTATTATTCAACACGAACTTACCTGACACATAATAACAATGACTTTCATATGGAACCCAACCATGCGGACAGTTCTTGACCGTATTTGTGAACGAAAAAGCCATCGGATAGTAACTGAATAATTTTGTGAAATTTAAGACAAATATTCATCCAAATAAAAAGATTGAAAACATGAACAACAATTTAACTAAAACTTACTCAAAATCCTGGGAGACGACCAAGTTCCTCACCGACCCCACATAAGTAGATTGTGCGGGGACTTTTATCAAGGTTACTGGACCCCCAAATTTGTCGATGATGACCCCCGCATGAACGGCTGCACTGCAGACCTGAGACATCTGTTGTACAGAGAGTGACTTAAAACTTAGACTTTATAAGAAGATTATTTATTTTACATTTAAGTTTCATCAATTTAAAATAAAATTAAAAACTTTTTTAGTTTTCTTTTGACAATTAGATCTTACCCCGGCATATTTTGTTGTCCCGAACACCGCGGGGGGGGCTGCAATGATGGGACAAAACCCGGGGCATTCACCTGTGACTGTGGTACCTTCTGGGGCCTCAGCCCCGTCCCCGTCCCTAAATAAAGTTTCCCCCAACTCCTCACATTTTAACTCCTCTAAAGAATAAAATTAAATTGAGAAGAAAATTTAAAAATTCAAAATATTTCTTGAACATAAACTTTGATTTAAAAGAAAATGTTGAAAAAATACAAGCTTTAGAGTAACAAGAAACCTAAAATACGATTAAAAATCATTTACAATTTGGTCTATCCACTTACTTAGAGGATTGCATCCTGTGATCTCGAACCTCATCCCGATGACGTCACCCGACCATTCGAGGGGGTAAATTCTGATCCCCGCCGAGAACACGTGCTCGGCAAGAACCCCTCGGACCTGGGTGGTTGTATCAGTGTTGCCAGTGAAGTTTTGCTGCGTTTTAACATTTTTGTTAACAAATATAATTTGTTTGTAAGTGTTTTATGTTAAACTTAATTACTAACTTTTGTTTAATGTTTATTTACATATAAACATAATTAATGTAATAATAGCTACTTACGACAATGTTATCATAGTTGGTGTAGTCGGTCCATTGCGTGAAAGTTTGATCGTTCGCGAACCCGACCTTGAACTTGGTGACGTATCTTTCCGCATCGTTGGCTCCCTGGATGATGATCCCACTGATCCGGAAGTTCACTGGGAAGGTCACTTGGACCCAGGCTCCTTCAAATTATTTAAACTTTGTAAAACACAGCAGGAAATTGTCTTTTACCTTAATTTTATATCGAAAGTACCAGCACTTACTGCGTCCTTATTTAAATAGAATATAAAAGAATTATTATTTTGCTATAACTAACTTTAGTAAGAAAACCTAACTAGTATATAGAACTAAGAAGGGATAAAAATAATTTAACAGGCAATGTTTAAAAATAAGAAATGCAAGCTTTTAATTACGCGACGTGCTTGCTTTTTCAAAGGGAGAAGGATGCGTTTCACGCTGATTACTTGAAGTTGGGCACGTAAAAGTAAGTTGAAGTAAGTTACGTTAAGTACACAGTTAAACAATAAAAACAGAAATGAAACTGATTATTTGATAATAACTGTTTTACAATTAAAACTGATTTTTCCTCAAAATTAAATATCGCGACCAAACTAAATAAACGATTTATTAAATCTGTCACAAATTAAACCAAACCTATTCCTTCGTTCGACGACCAACTTCTGGCCCCATTCAGTCTCCCGTCTGCCCCCGTGTGTTGGTTGTCAAGGGAACTGGATTGGGTAATCTGATAATTTTGAACGGTTCCGTTTTCGACGCCCAGGCCTTGGTAGCAAACTGTCAAAATAAATTTTGTTTATATTTTGCCCATAAATATTAAAAAATTTCTGTAGTCCGAAACTACAACATTCCTAGTTCACAATTGTGGTGAAGCCTCAATTAAGTGCAAAAAGGGTTTTAAACCAGTTAATTAAAAAGAAGTTAAAATTTAAACTCAAACTACTTACTTAGAGCTTCACAGGAGTAAATAACGTTCAAATATTTATAAATTCCATAACAGGGATCCCCGAATATATCATTAGTGACAGGAATGGTGCAATATTGTTTGTTGTTACACATCTTGGACACAACATCGAGCGAGTCTGAGCTGTGGCAACCTTCGATGGGGATGACAACATCACTGTATGTGCATCTGAAGGATTTAAGTTGTCTTAGTTTGACATATTCGGTTAAAAGTTTTGTGGATTTAAACTTAAATATCGAAACTTTTCAGCAGCGTGGTGTAGGGGTCAAAACACTTTCTACACTACGTGAGGTCCTAGGTTCGATCCCCACTGCTTTCATGCTGTAGCAACCTTGAGTAGGGCACTATAAACGATGTAAACTCCTGCTAAGCCAACATTTGATCAGCAGCATAATTTTCGGGCAATTATCATCAATAATATCCCAAACTGCCACAGGCAACCTGAAACTGGGTCAGAGTAAATTATGTTACTCTACTTGAGGTAGCGCATTCGATCTTCCCACATCGAGGATAAAGATTAATACAAAAAAAAGAAAAACTTTAAAGTTTACGTTTCAATATTCGATCTTCCATAGGAAGCGTGATGAACAACAATAACAGCGTTTCCCTCACAAAACAGAGTTCCTACCTCATCCTCACAAATGTTCACAATATAATTGTCTGGTGGAAACGTGAATCATATTTTTAAAAAGTATAAAATTATAATTAAATATTCCATAAGAGTGATTTAGTTAAATTTTAATTAAAAATTAACTTTAAATCATTAATCAACAAATACTGATTAAGCCCTAACTTGAATCGATTGGGATCGGAGGTCGAGTGTTGGCGAATTTGCGACAAGCGATCCCCTTCAAGTTGGAACATTTTATATCATTCCACTTTGAGTCCCCTGTGTACATTTCCACACAATTTTCATCCCCCGTATGCCCATTCGGTTCACCTGGAATATAAATTAGTGGAAGTTGTAGGAATTTTAAAGTTAGTTAGGTCAAACATTTAAATACTAACGTTTCTGCCAAACTTATCAAGTGTAAACTAGCAGCAAGTCCTGCAGTTTTAAATCACAGATAAACAATCGAGTTTGGTGAACGATATACATAATTATTTAAATTTGAGGACCAACAAAATAAATTAAACTTATGTTTATAGTGCGCGTTTAAATATTAGTTACGAGTTATCACGACAATTAAAATGCCGATCATGGTCCGGGTTTGATTGGTATTGAACTGACTTTACTTTATAACAAATATCTTGAACGCACCGTCCTGCCAGTAAATGTAGTTGAAAGGGGATCCATCCGCCCAAGTCCAACCCTTATTGAGGTCCAGGTTGTTTGCCCCAATCCACATCGCTGACACTCGAACTTTGGACGAGATTTGACCGCTCACGTAAGCTTGCTCAAATCTTGGAAACAAAAATAAAGTTTTCATTTTTTAAAAAGTTTCACAACTTTACTAACTGCACAGTTTGTATTTAACCAGCTGGGCTTACAATATTTGTCTTATAGAACCATGTAAGCACGGAATAACCTTTTAGTTTAAGTGAAAGAGCTTTAAATTAGGAACTCACGGTGAGTTAATACTGAGCAGGTTTCCCCCCATTTCAATGCAATAATCCTTAGCCTGGGTCCAGGTCCTCATGTTGTAATCATTAAAGTGGTAACAAAAGAACTCCCCGGCCGGATCGAACGACCAGTCAGCGCCACATCTGCTGTCGTAACTTCCTACAATATCGGTGTAAAGATTGTGAGATATCTACACTAGGTGTCGTGTTTACTAGATCTCAGTTTAAAGTGCTATATTAGAGAGTTTTACAATTTTGTAAGTGATGTATATAGCACGTTGGTATGGTTAACACTGAATCACAAAATGGCTTTAGAACCTTGAAAAAAGGTCTGTGGTACTTACAATTCAATTTTCAAAAATACTGGAAAATAAGAAACATCAAAAACCAGGTTACCATATTTTTTGTGTGACGTAGAAAGTACTAAGTAGCGTAGTGAATGTGTACATACTAGTATTTTCTACGTCATCACAAACAGGGCTTCCCTTTTCTTTTTTTTAATTAATTTTAATTTTTTTTTAAAGTTGTATAACTTAAAAAGTAGGTGAAATTATTTAAAGTTAAAACTATTTTTGTGTTCAGTGACACCAACTTTATTAATTTTTGAGTATAAAAATATCGTTAATATATGACTTTAAATAAATTTAGAATATTTTTGTTTACCTTTAGGATAGAAACACCAGTTAACGTTAGGCACAGTGTTGTCATAGCAACAACCTTTGTTCAGGCATTCCTTATACGAGACACCAGCGTAACCACAATCCAACCTGTCGGGAGGATGAACTGCTGTGCACACTGGGGGCAAAACAAGGCTCATTATATTAAAAGTTTCACAAAAGTTGAATATAATATTGGAAAAGTTTTAAAGTTGAATTAACGAAGCTAATAAAAGTTAACAATCATCTCACGTTCATCGGTTGAGGGGGGGTTGAGGTCCTCCTCCGAGCTTTTGCAGCCCAGTATTTCCATCCTCATTGAAGCCCAAACCTCGTACGTCTGGGGGTACAATCTCAAATATGACGTCACAATCGGGTTCTTTAATATGTTGGTGACCGGGGTGAACACGTCAGTATTGGCCGTGAAAATCTAAAATCAATCAAAAGTTAGTTTTAAGATGAGATATTTTAAATTTAAAAACATTTTATTTTCACTTTTCTTGTGCCAAACTCAGTGACGTCATTGAACAAGACTCCGTCATTGGAATAAGCGAGCGCGTAAGTCTTAACATACTGGATGTGGTCGGCTGGTCTTCCTTGGGTCGTGACCCCGTGGATCGTTCGAGGGACCAGGAAGCGGACCTGGATCCAGTAAGTGTCAATAGTCGGGTACACTCCTGTTTAAATAAAAACTTAACCATAATTTAACTTACAACTTAACATGACCGCACTCGGTTTTAATCTAAATAACTTTCGGTTGATCTTCCAATAAACTTCCCTTTAAACAATTACATAAACATCTGTGCTGTTGTGTACATAACTCACTAATCAACCCCTAATATTTTAACCCACCGTTGATCAGCCCCACGCTCCAGGACCCTGTAAGAGGAGCAGACTTCTGGTTGTTCAACCGAGCCAGGTAGGAAGCGTGGTTGGCATCGTAGGATGAGGAAGCCGTGATGTCCTCATCTGGGATCCTGTAATCCTCCATTCCCAATGCTTGGATGCAATCTAGGAGGAAGAGTTATGACATCACAAAAATATAAAAACTAGAAGCTTCTTCTCTCATGCAGTTAGCGTTAAACAAAATATTAAAACCACTCCGAACCTGTTTCCGGCATCTTGCAAATATAAGCGCGGGGGTTTGAGCACGGAAGGTCATCCCACTTGTACGAGTTCCCCGCCCAAAACTGAGCACATTCCCCCGATAAGTTGGGCTCACCGGTCGCCCAATCTTGAAACAACTAGAAAGTAAAACAGTTGATTTATTGAAGTTTTCGGGTAACTAAAGTTAACCGAGGTTAAAAATTAAAATATTTCAATTTCATAATTTTAAAATATGTCAAAAACCCCCAAAAAAATCTCGAACCCAGGGTGATCCATCACTCCACTTCCAGTCGCCTTGAGTTGTTTTTGCATGTCCTCCGATCCACATATCGTCTTTGGCGTGGCCTGGAACGACATTCGTTAGCGCATGAAACAATGAGTATTTGTGAAATTTAATGTTTAAAATGCATGGGCTGTAGTAGAAAATCGAAAACAAAAACCGAATATAAAAGACACTGCGAGATATATATTTCCATAAAAACGTGTTTTTGTTTAATTAAAGGTCTTTAAAATACAAATATTTTATTTGAGAGCAAATACTGACCTACGACAAACCCATTCTCCTCCCCAGTTAGGATGCTGACAAGATGAGCACCGTAGTTCACGCACATCTGCTCTGCAACATCCCAGCTAGTGGGGGACGCGTACTCGTACAAATAACAACTCGAGTCGTACCAGATCCAACCTGGAGGGCAGCCTTGGTGGGTGGCTGTGAACAAGAAAGTTAAAGGTAGCAGGAGGTTCATATAAACATTAGATTAACATTAAATTAACGTCAGACTTAAAATAATTTACGTTAAAACAACTTTTAGATTATTTTAAAATTTATGAAAAGCGTAAAGTTATCTTTCAAATGACATTATTAAGGCATAAAATCATTCAATAAAACGTTTCCAAGGAAGTTAAAACTATTAACATTTTCAGTTTGTGTTGCGTTTATACACATAACTTACTAAACTATAACCTAATCAAAAAAACAAAGTAAAAGATATAATATACTGTTTTGATGAAATGGTTAAACCTAATTTTAAACCTGTAAACTTACTTGCTGGAGGTGTAACTGAACTGACAGGAACCCCGGTTGGAATTTTACAAATAAAAGCTTGCTTCTTGAAACAATTTTTGTTCATCTCCCAAAAACCAAAATCTGAGCCAGAAAATAATTCTCCACAATCCCAAGTGTTCTACAAATCGTTAACATTAAACTTAAGGTTAATATAGAGATTTTCTTCAACAAAACATAATTTATACCGTTCAGTCTGCCGAATTTTGAGTCTTTTACGATTTAATGCTTTAGGTATAATCAATTAATTACCCCTTAACTACCCCTACTACCGCAAAAATATTATTTTTAAAACTAGGATTGTATTATCTTGTATTAAACATATTTTAAAGTTAAACTAACTTACAACAGTGTTGACAGGTTGTGTTTGTGCCCAGAACGTGTAATCGCTGTCTGACACCAACTGACCGTCCGACCACTTGAACTCCCCGTCCGTCTCAGAGTCAGACATCCCCAGCCAGACTCCCGGACTTCCCGCATCAGAGATCTCATGGAGTAGATAAGTAACATACTGTTGTTCGTCTCCACTGCAATAGATTTTAATTATTAGTCAACTCTCTAGCAAAATTATAAAAATACTCAGGTTTAGTTTTTGGCCTTTAACAGTTTGTTGTCGGTCTGGTAGTACTAGATGGTTTTTAATCTGGTTAATAAAATACCAGTTAGAAGTTAATTTGGCGCCAGTTTAGTATTGTTATTCAGCACTAGATTCAAAAGGTGAGGCTGAATAACGAACTGAATCTACTGCTGAATAACGAACTGAATCTACTGCTGAATAACGAACTGAATCTACTGCTGAATAACGAACTGAATCTACTGCTGAATAACGAACTAAATCCACTGCTGAATAACGAACTGAATCTACTGCTGAATAACGAACTAAATCCACTGCTGAATAACGAACTGAATCTACTGCTGAATAACGAACTGAATCTACTGCTGAATAACGAGCTAAATCCACTGCTGAAACTGAAACTACTGCTGAATAACGAACCGAATCTACTGCTGAATAACGAACTGAATCTACTGCTGAATAACGAACTAAATTCACTGCTGAAACTGAAACTACTGCTGAATAACGAACTGAATCTACTGCTGAATAACGAACTGAATCTACTGCTGAATAACGAACTAAATCCACTGCTGAAACTGAAACTACTGCTGAATAACGAACTGAATCTACTGCTGAATAACGAACTGAATCTACCGCTGAATAACGAACTAAATCTACTGCTGAATAACGAACCGAATCTACTGCTGAATAACGAACCGAATCTACTGCTGAATAACGAACCGAATCTACTGCTGAATAACTGAATCTACTGCTGAATAACGAACTGAATCTACTGCTGAATAACGAACTGAATCTACTGCTGAATAACGAACTGAATCTACTGCTGAATAACGAACTAAATCTACTGCTGAATAACGAACTGAAGCTACTGCTGAATAACGAACCGAATCTACTGCTGAATAACGAACCGAATCTACTGCTGAATAACGAACCGAATCTACTGCTGAATAACGAACCGAATCTACTGCTGAATAACGAACCGAATCTACTGCTGAATAACGAACCGAATCTACTGCTGAATAACGAACTGAATCTACTGCTGAATAACGAACCGAATCTACTGCTGAATAACGAACCGAATCTACTGCTGAATAACGAACTGAATCTACTGCTGAATAACGAACTGAATCTACTGCTGAATAACGAACTGAATCTACTGCTGAATAACGAACTGAATCTACTGCTGAATAACGAACTGAATCTACTGCTGAATAACGAACTGAATCTACTGCTGAATAACGAACTGAATCTACTGCTGAATAACGAACTGAATCTACTGCTAAATAACGAACTGAATCTACTGCTGAATAACTGAATCTACTGCTGAATAACGAACTAAATCTACTGCTGAATAACGAACCAAATCTACTGCTGAATAACGAACTGAATCTACTGCTGAATAACGAACCGAATCTACTGCTGAATAACGAACTGAATCTACTGCTGAATAACGAACCGAATCTACTGCTGAATAACGAACTGAATCTACTGCTGAATAACGAACTGAATCTACTGCTGAATAACGAACTGAATCTACTGCTGAATAACGAACTGAATCTACTGCTGAATAACGAACTGAATCTACTGCTGAATAACGAACTGAATCTACTGCTGAATAACGAACTGAATCTACTGCTGAATAACGAACTGAATCTACTGCTGAATAACTGAATCTACTGCTGAATAACGAACTGAATCTACTGCTAAATAACGAACTGAATCTACTGCTGAATAACGAACTGAATCTACTGCTGAATAACGAACTAAATCTACTGCTGAATAACGAACTGAATCTACTGCTGAATAACGAACTGAATCTACTGCTGAATAACGAACTGAATCTACTGCTGAATAACGAACTGAATCTACTGCTTAATAACGAACTGAATCTACTGCTGAATAACGAACTGAATCTACTGCTGAATAACTGAATCTACTGCTGAATAACGAACTGAATCTACTGCTGAATAACGAACTGAATCTACTGCTTAATAACGAACTGAATCTACTGCTGAATAACGAACTAAATCTACTGCTGAATAACGAACTGAATCTGCTGCTGAATAACTGAATCTACTGCTGAATAACGAACTGAATCTACTGCTGAATAACGAACTAAATCTACTGCTGAATAACGAACTGAATCTACTGCTGAATAACGAACTGAATCTACTGCTGAATAACGAACCGAATCTACTGCTGAATAACAAACTGAATCTACTGCTTAATAACGAACTGAATCTACTGCTGAATAACGAACTGAATCTGCTGCTGAATAACTGAATCTACTGCTGAATAACGAACTGAATCTACTGCTGAATAACTGAATCTACTGCTGAATAACGAACTGAATCTACTGCTGAATAACTGAATCTACTGCTGAATAACGAACTGAATCTACTGCTGAATAACGAACTGAATCTACTGCTGAATAACGAACTGAATCTACTGCTGAATAACTGAATCTACTGCTGAACAACGAACTGAATCTACTGCTGAATAACTGAATCTACTGCTGAATAACGAACTGAATCTACTGCTAAATAACGAACTGAATCTACTGCTGAATAACGAACCGAATCTACTGCTGAATAACGAACCGAATCTACTGCTGAATAACGAACTGAATCTACTGCTAAATAACGAACTGAATCTACTGCTGAATAACGAACCGAATCTACTGCTGAATAACGAACTGAATCTACTGCTGAATAACGAACTGAATCTACTGCTGAATAACTGAATCTACTGCTGAATAACGAACTGAATCTACTGCTGAATAACGAACTGAATCTACTGCTGAATAACGAACTGAATCTACTGCTGAATAACGAACTGAATCTACTGCTGAATAACGAACTGAATCTACTGCTGAATAACGAACTGAATCTACTGCTGAATAACGAACCGAATCTACTGCTGAATAACGAACCGAATCTACTGCTGAATAACGAACCGAATCTACTGCTAAATAACGAACCGAATCTACTGCTGAATAACGAACTGAATCTATTGCTGAATAACGAACTGAATCTACTGCTGAATAACGAACTGAATCTACTGCTGAATAACGAACTGAATCTACTGCTGAATAACGAACTGAATCTACTGCTGAATAACGAACTGAATCTACTGCTGAATAACGAACTGAATCTACTGCTGAATAACGAACTGAATCTACTGCTGAATAACGAACCGAATCTACTGCTGAATAACGAACTGAATCTACTGCTGAATAACGAACTGAATCTACTGCTGAATAACGAACTGAATCTACTGCTGAATAACGAACTGAATCTACTGCTGAATAACGAACTGAATCTACTGCTGAATAACGAACTGAATCTACTGCTGAATAACGAACCGAATCTACTGCTGAATAACGAACTGAATCTACTGCTGAATAACGAACTGAATCTACTGCTGAATAACGAACTGAATCTACTGCTGAATAACGAACTGAATCTACTGCTGAATAACGAACTGAATCTACTGCTGAATAACGAACTAAATCTACTGCTGAATAACGAACTAAATCTATTGCTGAATAAAGGCCTAAATGATTTAAAAATATTGGAACTTATTGTGGTAAAGTCCATTGCCTTACATGATTGACTAAAATCAAAACTTTTCAGCACAAAGATATCTAAGCAAATATATATAGTCTGGCATATGTAATTTATATAAAGACTCGAAACTCAACCCTATCAAATGTTTAACCTTGTTAAACCATAATCTGAACAACTTACTTTGTTATTTTAAGTAGTGCAGCTCCCATAGCATCACAAGTTGCCAAGGCTTCTTCCCAATTTGTCCAAACTGTTGAAGAGCTGGCAACAAAATAACAATTTCCGTTGAACATCCGCCATCCCTGCTCACATGTGGCTGAAAATATTAAAAAATTAAATGGTTTTATATTAGGGATATTATAATGAAGTAAACCTGTGCTATGGTAAGATGAAGTAAAAGGTTGATGAAAGTTGTAACACTCACCTAAAAAGGGAGATTCACAGACATAAGAATGACCCTCGCCACAACGCTCCGTTGACCACAATCCACCTGATACAAATTAAAGGTTTAAAGTTGATTGAAAGATTTACAATTTAGCTATAAACATTTTACAGCGTCAAATAAAATATAAAATCTTTAATGCAAATACACAATGAACCCATTGTTTGAACAATAGCAATCAAACAATGCTTGTTATGCAACCATTGTTTAAACACTTACACAAATACAAGCCATAAACTTGTCATTAAAATCAGTTTACAAAAAATAATTCCAATAAAATGTAATAAAGTTTTGGTAACAAAACTATTTATTATTTATCCACAATTTTAAAATTAGACAGAGTCAATATTATATCGATAATATCCCAAACTACCAAAGGCAACTCAAGACTGGGTCAGGGTAACTGATGTTACTCTATGTTTAGGTTGTGGAGTCAATCTTCCCACATCAAGGATAAATAAATGCGTAAAAAAATTACACAAGTACAATCTAAGAATGACCCAAATTGAGGATAAACTCACCATCTGTGGTACTGGGGGTTATTTCCACACAATTATCGCTAGTTTGGCTCAGAGCAGGTTGACCTGAGGCCCATTTCGTGTACGAAACTTGATCAAAAATATCTTTTCCATTGCTCCAGTGCAAATCGTTGCTTTCATGATCCTGTTATAAAAAAATTTAAAAATTGTCCCAACCTCGGTCAAGGCATAAACAACCAAATACATACAAAGTCTGGAATCCACATCTTTAACCTACTCAAGTGCCCCAACCTGCCCCTATTCTAAGTAAAAAGTAATTTTGCCCTCACCACACTAGAAAGACCAATCCACGAATGCTGGTTGTGCTGGTTTACCATATTTGCCACAAATATCTGTTTCTCCTCGGTTGTCACGGCAACCAGGTCAGATGACAACAACTTGCAGCCCTGATTGGCTGTGGTCCAAGGAACTTTAGCGTCAACCAGCAAATAACATTTCCCGTTGAATTCCTTCCATCCAGCAGCTTCGTCGCAGTTCGGGGCATCAACTTAAAAGTTTAATAATAGAGGAACAATAATCTTGGCACTGGGTTGAAGGCCCATTTAAGGTTATTCTTGTGTTAGTTTATAATTAGTATTTATAGAGGGCAATACAAAATAACAATAAAAATAAAACTAGAAGTTAAAGCATTTGCTTAAGGATACTTGTGGTAGGAATCATAACTGAGACTTTAAGATCCTAATAAAGAACATCCACTAATCAAACTTGTTACCCCAAGCTTTAACAAAAAAACAACATAAGACCCAAACTCACCCACGTCTACCCCCCTCTCACAGAAGTAGGAATACTGCGCGGAACAATGAACATCGTTCCAGAGTCCGTCGCTCATGATCTGACCGCAATTCTCCTGCGAGCTCGGAGCATCTTGCCAGTTGTCGGGTTGCCCAGCCGCCCATGCTCTACAAAACGTCGTTATTAGAACAATGAGTACATTGTAGTAAGAACAATGTACATTGTAATTAGGACAATAAGCAATATTTTAACAACTAATTAGGTTTTAGAGAATAAATTAACGTTAAACAGCATTCAAATTATTTTTGAGTTAATTTAATTAAATAAATTACGAATATTTATTATTTTTAAAGCCATAAAATTTAATTTTACTTAGAACAACGTCAACACAAAATTAAATGGTCATGACGACACAAATGACGTCACAGACTTACGCGTATGTCATTGGAGTTCCGTCCACCCAGACCCACTGATCTTCTTCGTACAGATCATGAAGACCGATGTAGGCGCGAGAGGTCGTCATTTGATTGGTTAGAAAAGTCTAAAAAGTGTTATGGTCAGCATTAATATCACTTTGATAGATTATATTTATGTTTAGATGAACTCAGGAATCGTACAAAGTTAATAACAGCAAACTGCTTGTTTTTTAACATAACGATTAGTTTTAACCAATCAAATCACTTTAAATATTTCGTTTGCCAATAAAACCAAAGTTTTTTTCCATATCAACTTGAGGTTTTAGGCTTTTATATTTTTTATTTGGGTAGGGTGTGCTGTTATGACGTGATCAGGCTATCCGTAAACGCCGGGCTCAAGGGCGAATAGTGTGACGTTGGCGCGTCTCGAACCCGAAACCTTTAGGCTCGTAATTCGACGCCATGACCGGTTCGCCACACTACCGAAACTAAAGTCATCTTAAACCTTATAGAATTACAACATGCCAGGGATAGGGATTAAACTTAGGATCAAAAAATCGTATAAATTAAGCAAATACCAACACTACATACAATATATACTTGAAACAATATTCCAACTCACGTCTTCAGTTTGATCGTTAATGATAACCAGATAACCTCGCATTGATTCACATTTCGAGGCTGCTTCGTGCCACGTCAAAGTGCTAGAACCTGAAGAATAATAACAACTATCTCCGTTTTGGAACCAGTCGCTAGGGCATGCTGCCGAGCTTCCTGAAATTAAATTCGTTTTTTTACCGAAAAATTTTTAGTTTTAAATAATTTTAAACATTTAAATATAAGTAAATATGCATTTAATTAAAACTACTTTAACTTTTGTAACGCAGAGCGCCTTAGTTAAACTAATTTAACTTAAACTTACTTTTTATAACGAACAAAATAAATATTGAAAATCGTAAGAACCGCATTATCCAAAATTATTTTAACATTTGAGATAATTCTTAAACTTAATATTCATTAAAAGCCTATTAAGCTAATAATTTGAATTAAAAATTAAATATAAAAACGTCTCTTAAAAACTTAAAACTAATTTAAAACTCTAAAAACCTGATTAACTTAAAAGTTGTACCTCCAAATGCTGAGTGGTAACTTTAAGTGATCGTTAAAACTCGTTTCATGTGATTTAAATAAAGTGTTTGCATTAAATAAATAAAATGCGCGTTGTGTATCGGTAGTTAGATTAAAGAGTAACAACAGAACACACCAACCGAGATATATCCGAATATTTACTTTGGTTAGGGTCAATATTTAAGTTTCTAAAATTATATTTCACGAAGTTATTTACAAGATTAGGTAAAACATATTGCGGAGGGGTTGACGTAAAACTTATAAAAATAAATTCTTTTAAATTAAAACTTTGACAAAAGAAAATTTGATTAAAAAAAACAAAAATTATTTTTGCTGAAAAGCTGGCCATCTACAAATGGGGCAACAATGTTGATCACTTTGAAGCCACGACAGAATACACTCATGATGGAACACGTGACCACATGGCAAGCCACACACCGTGACGTGTGACACATATGTGTCAAGACACACCGAGCACGAATCCTCCTCTCGCATGCCATCTGGCGGACCGTTTATTCGACGACATTTCGGACTTCGACCCCGAAGACAACTACGGATTTTTTTAATCAAGCCACGAGCCATACTCGAAGTCCCATCACTGTCACAACCTCGCCTCACCAAACTCGATGTCACGTTATTGTCAGAACTTCTGTTTCGTTGTGATATCATCAACCCGGCTTCGCGACCACGTGATTGTGACGTCACATCCCTGTTAAATGATTGACTCCGATCACGTGACTTGTACTCCCAGACGGCGAGTTCTCCGATGTAGTCAAGCGGAACAAGAGGTTTTAGCCACAAGGCGGGGGTAGCGAGTCGTTCCACCCACCTCTGGGACAAGTTTAAACTGGGTTCGTTGTTCGATAAAATATCAGGGAACAAAACTTCCTCGTTCTCGCTTTCGAACAAGTTTAACCTTTCAAGAACTTTCAAGGTCACGTAGAAGAACAAGAAGAAGCCGATGATGACGACATAATAGTGATCGATCATGCGTAGTAATAAAGTCCGAGCGTTGTAGGCGGTTGTTGTTATGGCAACGCGTCGAACAATGGGAGGGATTTGTGACCGAATTTGTTTGATGAATAGAACGTCGTAACTCGAGCAAATCAACCAACCTCCCAACATTAAAGTGTTGTAGAACAACATCGACTTAAGCACCGCACAACTACGTAACAATACGTTGCCTTGTGACGTCATAAAACTTAACAGAGCTAACCCGTTGCAAAAGTAAACGCTTAAATTGAAGAGAAAGTTGACGTCAGGGTTGATTGATTTTAGAAGAAGGTTGATTTGGGGGTAATGTAGTGTGCGCTCATGCGTGACAATATATTCGGGGGTTATTAGAAGAAGAAAGGAAGATTCAGGCGCACTTTGTGACGTCATAATCGCTGACATATTAAACGTTGAACGTTTCATGCGACCGAACCTGATATTACGTTGTTGGAGTAATTGTTTAAACACTAGGGGGACAGAGTTCAGGGGGGTCACATAGATGACCTGAAGAGGGTAAAGGTCATGGTGTTTGATCCAATCACGTTCGAGTATTTCCATGCTGGGTATTTGGGGGATTTCAGTTTTAAGTTTTGATTCCATCCAAGATGGAGCCTGGCTGCAACTAAAACAAAAGATTTTGAATAAAACCGACAAACCCACAAATATTTAAACATATTACTTACTCTGTGCGATGGCTGATATAATTCAACTTTTTATTCCATCGCGATGTTAAGAGTAGCTGTGGTGACAGAAATGTGTAAGAGTTGCATATCTCTGGAGACTCCTATAAGTTACAACAGCTGTTTAGTATTTTAATAGTAGAAAAGTAACACTAAAACTTTTAATGAACCTTGCAATCCACGAATCCACTTTTAATTCCAGATATTTCAACTTTTTTGGTCAATTTTTTCCATTCTGTTTCCGAAATAATTGTTTCATTGTTTTCGGGTTTAATCTAAAAGTTAAAAACCATTAAATTTAGGTCAGTTATTGAACAAATGAGGTCTTAAGGCAAAGTGGGTACTGTGCTGGTCCTAAAACAACATCTTTGAATACTTATGTGTAGACGTTTTCATAATTTAAAAGAGACCTTAACTTTCACTACAGTTGTATTCCCCAAGGGTTTACCTGCCTAACATTTTATATCTTAGTTAGGATAACTGGGGTCCCTAATTGCACATTTGCACATCTTGTTGATAGCTAAACTGCTATTTGTGGTTTTGTGCAAATGAACAAATATAAAGCACGAAATAAAATACGCACATTTTAATATCTCCACATTTTACACATTGCTTACTCTCATATTCATTGCTCACTCTCATCCTTAGACAGGAAATCACCATTTAGTAATAACAACAAAACAACTTTAGTGGAACAAACCTGGATCAACCAAACTTGATCGTCAGAATGTAAAATATTTTTAAAATCTTCGACATTTTTAACGGCAACACTTGAATATTGGTTCAAATTTGCATCCTCAGCCAAATTTAGTTCCTCCTAGAAAAAATTTAACAATGGTCACAAGCCCACTAATTACAACAGTAACAAACCCTGTACTCACGAGAGTGACCACCCCTGTTGAGTCGACCAACTGGGACACGTCGTTTTTCTCGACCCCTAGTGGAAAGTTGATTCCCCGAGAGTTCAGAATCCAACGAAGTTGTCGAATACTTAAAGTAAACGGATCTCCACTGAAATCACATTTTGACCTGAAAAGTTTAAGTTTTAAGGAGAAGAAAGATCCGACATGCTTAATTCTTATCCTAACTGCAAGAAGTTTTTATTATATAACCAACATATTATGTCAGCATAATACCACATATTTAAAATAAAATTCTGCAGAAAGGGCAATATATGCAACATAAAATCAGTTAGAATGGGAACCATTAAGTCAAGATATCGTTATAAACCATAATTAGTTTGTTGACGGAGGATTTAAAACCATGTTCTCTTCAGTAAAAAAGCACTAAGTAATGTTTTAACCATATTTGCATTAAAAAAAACACAACAAACTTACCAAGTTACTAAATCAACGATCCGATAAATTGCAATCAGCATCACCAGATAAACAAATAACAGAATTACTTTTAAAAACAACATCTTTAAAGTTTCATCATTTTAACAACCTGCAACAACCATCAATATAAACTTTAAACAAAAACCTCCTTAAACTGTTAACTGCGCGCACTTAAATCCATTAACACCTTGATTGATTGACGTGTTCCTGTGTGACCTTTAACATCGGGGAATTCCCGTTCCTTTGTTGTTAAAAGTTTATCCTCAAACATTTATTTTAAATTTGTCCTCAAACTTGCATAAAACTTTTAAATTTAACCATACCAATATAAAACTTATATTTTAACAAAAATAAATTTAAAAAATAAAACTAGAATGTACAAAAATAAATTTTATTAATAAATTTAATATTCGTCGACATCTCGAGTTAAATCCATTTTCACCATGGTTCTGATGCCTCGGATTCCTCTTAAACCCGCTAAAAATACCTGCAACAAATAAGTTTTTGTTTAGTGGTGGCCACTTATTTCCTTATTTTTTAAATAACTTGGTTAATTCTAGTAGTAGTTAACCAAGTTATTTGTTTAATAAATAAAATCACAAAAACATAGGTAGGGTGGAGTGGTAAGAACACTTTCTACACTACATGGAGTCCTGGGTTCTATTCTTACTACTTCCATGTTGTAGCAACCTTAAGTGCTATAAACGGTATAAACTCCTGCTGAGCCAGCACTTAATTAGCAGTTTAATTATCGGGCAATTATAATCTATAATATCCCAAACTGGCACAGGCAACTCGAGACTGGGTCGGGGTAACAGATGTTACTCTATGTTTAGGTCGCACATTCGACCTTCCCACATTAAAGATTAATAAATACAAAATAGCAGTATTATAATGTAGTTAATGCACTTTTAATACATGACCGTACCTGAGGTTTAGGAACATTGCTCTGTCCATCATTTTTAGTTTGTGAGAATTGGTTTTTGGGCAGATAAACCTGGGTTGCATTTTCCCTTCGTAAGTTGCTTAAATTTGTTTGAACCGACCTCGTCATTTTAGTTCTAAGGTTTGCCTTGAAAATATAACAAAGTTTTCGTTATGATAAATAGAATTAAATTTCTATTTAAAGCATTTTTTCCCAATTTTATTTAACCAAACAGTATTGTATAGGTACTAAAGTAAACCTTTATAATATTTAAACTGGCAGCGTTGTGTAGTGGTAAGAACACTTGCTACACTATATGAGGTCTTGGGTACTGCTCTCATGCTGTAGCGCCCTTGAGTAAGGCGCTATAAACGGTATAAACTCTTGCTAAGTCAGCACTTAATCAGCAGTATAATTATCGAGTTATCATAATTTATAATATCCCAAACTGCCACAGGCAACTTAAGACTGGGTCAGAGTAACTGATGTTACTTTATGTTTAAGTCGCGCATTCGACTTTCCCACATCGAGGATAAAGATATATACAAAAAGAAACCTAGTTAGTTATTCCTTTTTGTGTTTATTTATTCTAGGTGTAAATATCCTGACTTTCCAGCTTAAACCTAGGGAAACATCCGGAGATGGAACCCAGGACCTCATGTACTACATGTCATATAATGATGTTAACTCACCAACTTGAGAGCTTTCCTCCTCAGTTCCCACTCATTCCATTCATAATCCTTGTTGATGTTGAACGTCAGAATGTGAGTGTCCGTCTGTGTGCCACTGTCCGACTTTGTGACCGGCTTTTCAATCAACTTACCTTCACCCTGTCAGATATCGATGTTAGTGTCACAAATTTTAACAATATTTCAAACATCATTAAAGTTTAACCCCCTAGATTTTGATTTTATGTAAACCTAACCTGAGAATAAAGCTTACCTGGGAATAAAACACTACCATGAAGTCGTGGGTTCAATCCCTACCGATCTCATGCTGTAGCGCCCTTGAGTAAGGCGCTTTAAATGGTACAAACTCCTGCTGAGCCAGCACTTAATCAGCAGCATAATTATCGGACAATTATAATCTATAATATCTCAAACTGCCACAGTCAACTTGAGACTGGGTCGGAGTAACTGATGTTACTCTATGTTTAAGTCGCGCATTCGACTTTCCCACATCGAGGATAAAGATATATACAAAAACAAAAAGCTTACCTGGGAATACGGTGAAATTGCAGCAAATTGTTGGTGGAGCTCCAGAAGTTGGATCAACTCCGGGGATTTCTTTGCAGCATCGGCCACCAGAGTAGTATACTTATCAGGATTATGTGCAAACTCATGAGCACTCTGTCTCGACGAGAACACATAAAGTTTGTCCTTGTACTGGAGGATTCCAATGTCTGGGTTGCCTGAAATAATTTTTAACTTAATTTCATCAAAAGTTGTGAATGAAATTAAATGCATTTTAAATCTTTGATGTGGGAAGCCGAACTTTACAGTCTCAACATAGAGTAACATTAGTAACTCCAACCTGATCTCGAGTTAACTTTGGCAGTTTAAAATATTATCGATTATAATTAACCAACAACTAAATAGGTTTTCGGTTAGGCAGAAGTTGATACCTTTAATAATGTCCAAATTAAAGGTGCTACAGTATAGGAGCAGTAAAAATTAAACACAATACCTCATGTGGTGAAGCTCTCTCTAGGTTTAACTCTCACAGCTTCCAAAAATTATAATAAAAATTTCAAATATATAAAATAAAAATGTTCACTACAATTTATAAATATTTTACAAAACAATGATTTGTCGCACAACCCACCAGGTAGAAGTAATCTGTCGTGTTTCACGATCGAGTGACCGCAACAACCTCGATATTGCAACAAGAGTCGATCGTAATTCTTCGTTGTTTCCGGGAACAACCACGAGATCTCGTCATTTGTTCGGAACTCTTCGGGATTTACTCGATTGCCTAAAAATAGTAACAACTCTTACTCACAAGCCTTGTGTGGGTCAAAACCCCTATTTAGTACAAAACTTAAGTTGTCATATCAATTTTTACTTTTTAAATGCGAATGATTTCAACAACATGTATTGGAATCAATTGACATTAAAACACCATCAAAAAACCGAATGTAACCAACTTTATTTACTTTCTTACCCATGGTTTCAACAATTCTTTGTTCGTCGGTCTTTACCACAATATCCTCCAGGTGGGGCCGTAACATATCCTCGGGAAACAACTCGCGCTGAGTCCTAAACAAATTAACCATGAATCATTAGTTGTAGGTTAATATGACAGAAATAATCCAATAAAGTTAGGACTTAAACACTTACCTTGTAAAAGGCTCAATACTTGCAAGTATGTTGCTCAATACACTGAGCAAAACCATTTCATCTTGGAAGCAAGTCCACAAGTGAGATATACTGATGAACTGGGGCTGGAAAACATCAATGTTAATTTTTGTACAACAATGATTCAAAGTATGATTATTTGTTTAATATTCGGGTTTTTAGTTGTCTTACATAAACTTGAGCAGTTGGGACAGCAGTCTTAGATTGAACGGTTTGCTGAAGTTGCTCCATTCTGGCACTTAACTGGTTCACCAACATTTCAACTTGTTGGGCACATCCTATGATGTCATTCTAATAAGGTATAAAAACATGAAGTAATTTAAAACACAGCATGCACACTAGTAACATAAAACCAATTCATTAATTGAAATATTGTTACAAACATAAGAATGAAATTTAAAAAAATTTGACCCCTAAAACCTAAGGTTGTTGGCATAATATTTGTTTAAACAACAACCCACCAATAAGATCCTCAAGAAAGCTTCGTGTTGCCGAACATTGATGAGAGAATCCTTGAGAAGTTGAAGGGGGATGTCACTTGATATTGATGGAGGATCGGTGATCTGAAATCTTTCAACCAATGCTGTAAATCTAGAAGGTGAAGAAGATCAAAAACTGATGAAGATGTTATATTTACCCAGCATACCCATGTGAGTTTAAAGTTACAAAAATAAAGTCTTATGGTAAGAACTTTTACTACAAAGTAAACACTTTTACCTGAATGCACTTTGTTGGCTGTTTTGTATTTCTATGTCTACATTTTGTGTTGTGGCTGGGATGGCTTCATTTAAGATTCCTGGTACTAAAGAGCATAAGGTTGTTAACAGGATAAAATTAAAAAAATTGATGAAAATATTTAGTAATTAAAATGACACAAAAAACTACCAATCTTATTTCGTTTTTGCAGTTTTTTTAAGTGTAGCATCTAGAAAAGATGGTAACTTCAGTCAGTAAAGACTTTGTAATTGTTGATTGATAATTAAAATTCTAAACTTTAAAACTACAAATCTAATTTATTGCAGCTTAATGTAGCATCAATAAGAGATATGATATAGCCACTAAATTACAATCAATAAACACTTTGTAACACTGGCCAACTTACAATCATCGATCCCCTCCCCCCCCTTCCCACACTCTTTGTTGAACAACCGAATCCCCGAGACAATGAAGGTTAGTTCCTGAAGTTGTCGTTCCTTGTCACGTTTTGTAAGTGACATAAAAGTGCCAAGTTCAGTCTGGGGGAACACACTTTGTAATGCAGCTAAAAGTAAATAAAACAAGTTGTTTAATAATTTTACAATTATCAAACTATTTTTTTTTGTTTTAGTATATATCTTTATCCTCGATGTGGAAAATTCGAATGGGCAACTTAAACATAGAGTAACATTAGTTACTCCTACCCAGTCTCGAGTTGCCTGTGGCAGTTTGGGATATTATAGATTGTAATTGCCCAATAATTATGCTGCTGATTAAGTGCTGGCTCAGCAGGAATTCATACCGTTTATAGTGCCTTACTCAAGGGCGCTACAGCATGAGATCAGTGGGGATTGAACCCACAACCTCATGTGTGGTGTAGCAAGTGTTCTTAACACTACACCACGCTGGTGGCGCATAACAGAGTCTAAACAACAATTTATTAAATCTTATGTAAAACCCAACGATATTCTATTTACAGTCTTTATATTGAATCATTTAAAGAAATAAGTAATTGTTCAACCTGTAGCTTCCCTGACCACAGCAATATCAGTTGGTGACCCCAAACCTGATCGAAGTAGAACATAGGAAACTACTTTTCTGTACAAACTTTCAAGTTCATCTCGCGTTCTGTGCAAAGTGAAATAATTTAAACAGATGGCTTCTATATGGTTAAGTGGCACTGCTAGTATTAAATGAATTAAAGCATAATAAATGGTGTTTAAACACTTTTTTACTCTGTGATTAGAACAGTATTAAACAAGTAAAACAGCCACCTTGCTCTGCTGTCAGTGATCTCCCTGGTTACGGGGGTTAGTCGGGACTCTAAAACTCTTCTGTGCTCCTCCAGAAACTCCCTTCTGGAGGTGTAGTTCATGTCGAAGTAAACTTGCATCTTAATTGTGTCCAGACTCGGGGATCGAACATCAATCAACCTCTCCACACAGTACTGCAAATAAGATTATATTTAATTATAATTGTATGATGGTTAGCTGCTAACTAGTTTTTGATCAGTTTTTTTAGAAGCAATACAGCATGGAAGCAGACAGTATCAAGCCCAGAACCTCTTGTAGTGATGTCAAGTCACCACACCATGCCAACATTTAAACAAAAGTATTTTATTTTTTCTGCAAATGTTAATGAAAATTCTGACCTTGATAAGCTTTTGAACATCGTCTTTGGTCAGCGTTCGATCAACATTAAATTCATTCTGTGGATCCAACACGACGGCTTTGACCATAAACGCTACCAGTGTTTCCGATAAACTATGGCCCTTGCTTGCACATTCCTGAACAATTTCACGAATTATATTTTTGATAACACTCTCAGCTTGAGCTCGAGACATTTTTCTATGAAGTCTAAAAGTGCAAGAAATAGCTTTAAGTGTAATATTAACAATATACTACAGTGCAAACCTTAACATACAAGTGCACAAGCAATTAGGTCATAAAATACTCAAAAAACACAAGGCACAAAACAATGTCATGTAAATGCTTCAACACAATATAAATGGCTAAGTTTAAGTTAAATTTATTTTGAAGAAAAGTTGAAAGTTTATTTCTGATCCTTGGGGTTAATCACGTTAACTGGAATAATAAAATCAGATTGACCGACATCGAAATCTGGTCGACATTTCTCAGCAAAGTTAACAAACGCATCTCGAGTTTCTTGTAGTTTTGTGATGTAACAATCCTTTAATTCAGTCATCTCTCTTAACTCTTGTTCAAGGTTTTTTATTCTCACATTTTTGTTGTAAACATCTTGGTTTAAAATTCGAATTTTTTCTTCATATTCAGAAGAAATTTCGGCAATTTTAGCATTTCCATTTTCTCGTTCCTCATTTACAGCTTTTTCAACGGCAACTCTGGCTTCCTCTTTCATGTTTATCCTCAATTCTTCGAGCTTGTTTTCAGTTTCAGTTGCACCTTCGTTTCTTTGTTCTTGAAGTTTTATTTGGAACTCTTTCTCAGCATCTTGCAACTTTTGTTTACAAATATTTTGTTCCTCACATCTTGTAACTTCAATCACGACATTTTTCTCATCTGCAAAATTTTCGTAAAGTTTCTTGACAATCTCGTTTAACTTTTTCTCCCCATTCACTCTCTCCTCAAAACATCGCTCGACGCTTCGTTGCAAAAGAACTTCCTCGGTTCGGTTTATTTCTTTCTTCATTTCAACCTCATGTTCATGCCGTATGTGCTTTAAGTTTTTCTCTTCCCTACGCTTTGCTTCATTTAAAGCATCCACAACGCAGTCATCTTTGTAATCCTCCGCTTTTTTCCAAAGTTCCTGTTCTAATTGTTTAAGAGCAGATTGCTTTTCATGATCACTTTTCTCCTTTGACTTAATGGAGATTTTGTGCCCAATATCAAGAATTGAACCATGAGTAAAAACTTGGTTCAAAGCTGGTTTTGTGTCCTCATATCGCCGTGGCAGCGAAGAAATGGTTTTCTGTCCGTTCATGTTTGTCTAAACAGGCCTTAATCTTAAATTTTATTAAAATCTGTAAATTTTTTTTATTTTTAAGCATTACGAATTAAATCCTGTTTAATTGACGATTAATTGCATTAAAATTTAAAACACGCAAAACCCTACAACAGTTAATACATACAAAAAACATATACCTAACATATCTTTTTAAACAATTATAGTCTCTATAATATCCCAAACTGCTACAGGCAACTCGAGACTGGGTCGAAGTAGCTGATGTTACTCTATGTTTAAGTCGCGCATTCGACTTTCCCACATCGAGGATAAAGATATATACAAAAAAAAAAAAAAAAAACTATTTAAAATGCGTTTACAAACCAACCCAAGTTTATTATTTAAGTTGGCGTTGTATTCCCATAGTAATGTAACTAAAAGTTTGCGCCACATGTTGTCGCTGTTGAACATTACCTATCAGTTTATCCTCAAACTACTTAGGTTAGCAATAAGGTTAGGCGAAGTTTTTAATAAAATTACAGCATTAAGAGTTTATTTAATCAAACATTATTTACTACAATAAAAAGTTGTTACGACTATTAACTTTTACAACGTTAAAATATTTTTAATTTTAGCTAAACAAAAAATAAAAAGCGACAAAAATATGATGTTTATAAAACAAAATAAAAAGTTAGAACCTTAGTGATTACTACAGTAAGCACAATTTGTAACACCTTACATATTTACAAGTAATTAGTTAATTATTAAGTATTTTTAACTGCTTTATATGCTTCGCAACTTATACATAAAAAAAGAAAATAAAAATGCATAAAAAAAATAAGTTTCGTGAAACAAAATCAGTGAATTAGTAATAAAAAAAATAATAAAAGTGAAATAACAAAATAAAAAACGTCGTCTTGAATATAAACCACATTTAGAAGGTATAGTGATGTCACAATACCACTGATATGATGTCACTGATGTGAACAATTAAACATCCAACTCCCCTTCATCGTTTACCCCCTCAATGTGGGAAATCCCCGAGTTTTGTTTTTGTTGTTTTAACCTAAACTTTTGGAACGCGAACCACGTTGAACCAGCATACAACAAAACACAGAAAAACCCGAACACAACGGCGGCTGTTGCGACACTGCTCAAAGCCTTTGAACCTAAAACACAACTTGCAATAAAATAACAAAGAGTAAAAATAAGAGCGTTGATGGTTTCAGTAAGCTGCCAGTTGATGATATTCAACTTAGGTTCTAGGTTGAAGGCCCACACCAGGAATATGATCGTGGTTGTAATCATGGAAGTGATGCAAACACTTTGCATGAAGCTAACGGCTCCGCAAGCATTATCACAAAGTCCAATAGAACCAACACAAATTGCGATGATAATGTCGAACAATATCTCAATCATACACAAGACTCCTGAAACAAAGTTTACAAAAAAGATTATTTGCTGTAAACCAAAACCGCTTTTTAACTATTTTTTTTTGTATATATCTTTATCCTCGATGTGGAAAAGTCGAATTCGCGATTTAAACATAGAGTAACATCAGTTACCCCGACCCAGTCTCAAGTTGCCTTTGGCAGTTTGGGGTATTATAGATTATAATTGCCCTTTAATTATGCTGCTGAATAAGTGCTGAATCAGCAGGAGTTTAAACTGTTTATAGCGCCGTACTTAAGGGTGCAACAGCATGAGATCAGTGGGGATTGAACCCACGACCTCATGTGTGGTGTAGCAAGTATTCTACCACTGCACCACGTTGCCGGCCAATGTTAACAAAACTCCTGAAAACAAAAAAGGTAGAAGTGGTTGTGTAACATTGACAACCAATTAATATTTAAACTCAACAACACAGTATGATGAAAAAAAAAAAAAATTATTTTTGTTGTGAGACGATCGACGTTATTTCCTAAACATAGAGCAACACTTGTTACCCAAACCAAGTTTCAAGTTGACTTTAACAGTTTTGGAATATTACTGATAAAGTTCCCAATCTTTGGGGTTTTGGAAGAAGGTTATACCATGTATAGTGCTTCAACCAAACCAAGGTTGCTACAGCATAAAAATAGTAAGAATTAAACCCAAACTTTGGTTGGTCAGTTGTTGAAGTTAAGTGTTCTAACCACTACACAACATTGCCAATGAAATGACAAAGTTCTAAACCAACAAAAGTTACACCAAAAACTAAATAAATTCAGTTCAGGTGTTTTGTTTTTTTTTGTTTTTTTTTTGTATATCTTTATCCTCGATGTGGGAAAGTCGAATGCGCGACTTAAAAAACGCAACTTAAACAACATCCGTGGGGATTGAACTCACGACCTCATGTGTGGTGTAGCAAGAGTTCTTACCAATACACCACGTTGCCCGGTGTTGACCAACTGACTAAAAGAAAAATAAATACACCCAAAAAATTTATTAATTCAAATAAAATACAATAATGTTAACCTTGTGGTGATTTGATGAACCTCATATCAACGATCAAGCCGCCAACAAATTGTCGTCGGTGCGGAACTGGTTCGGTTGTGGGTTGGTACGGACTCGAACTCGAGACCATGGAGTCGCCGAAGCCGTCATCATCGTGTAATTTCTCTTGTTCCATCATAATGCAACTTTTGTTATAATGATTATTATATAAAACGTTTGTCTGTAGCAGTTTAAGACAATGTTAATTGTTTAATAACAAACACTTGAAAGTTTCGTATTATTAAAGTAAAATCAATTGTGACGTAATGGATTTTTATAAATGCTTTTGTTAAGGTAAACACTTTTTATTTAAATTAAAAGTTTATTCTTAAAGCAATAAATAATATTAAATTTAAATTTGTAATATTTATTAATCACTTTTGTTTTTTACTTATTACTAAATAAATAAAAATCTTTTTAATTGTTAATATTATGTATATTTTAACTTTATCCTCAACTTACTACTGGTTACCATCGTGACGACAACAGCGAGCTCATGTGCGCCGCTGGTGTATAAAGATTAAGTTGGTAATAAACAAGTTAAAATTTTCGTGTTTTTGTGTGAAAAAATGTGATTTTAAATCAATTTAAACTGAAAATGGAAGGTAAATCAAAAGAAAAAGATTGGGATCAGGTTGAGGAGGATTTGGAAAGAAGTCGACAAAAAATTCAAGCTGCTTTAAAAGTCGCCAAAGAAAGGTAAACGAAACTCATATTTTATCCTGTTATCTGGTAAAATTTGGCCAGAGTTTTAGATCCAACTAATATTTGTAAGCCTCCTAAAAATAAATTATGTACAGTTTAAAGTTCTTACATTTACGCTGTTCTAGGTCGAAAAAGAATTCAAATTTGGAAGATGACATCGACACAAAATTTCATCAACTTCAGGCGCTCGGAATCAAATTACTCGACATTTTAAAAGAATCGTAAGAAACCTTGGATTAATATTTGTTAAATTATAAAGCTGGAAAACCCATTTCGATTTAATTTTAACAGTAAAACTCACCAACAGTAAATTATTCTAAATTATAGAGGATTGGATCAGCATCCTGATTGGTTAAACTTAACGGAAAAAATGTGCCAACTTCTCCTGCCACTAGAGGGATCCATGCCGTTCATGAGCTCATCAGAAGAAAGAGAAATAAGGTTAAAATAAAAAATATCTCAAAAGTTTCAAAACTTAATTAAAATATTTATTTAGGAGAAAAGATTTGCTGAGTCGCCAGACAAGCATGATGGAATTAACACGAGTCATCGGCCGAAAACTTTTGTTTGAGGGAAAACACAATCAAGCTGTTCTGGCTGCTGTGCAATCTTTAAGGTTTACAACTTTTAAAACTAAATCACAAGAGTAATAAAGAAAATTCTGTCCCAATTTTGACCAGTTTTAAAATTTGTTTCCAGGTTTAGCATTGATGTACATGGACTCAACTCTGTTAAGTTGGTTCCTTCTTATCTAATTCTTGGGGAAGCTAGCATCGGTTAGTAACATTCTTCAACAAAAAAATTGCAAGTATTAAACAACCTGTTATAGTTCTAACCACAAATATTTAACAGGACTCGGCAAATTATCGCAAGCTGATGAATACTTGGCTCAAGCAGAATGGACGGTCCTCAAGTCAGTTGACTCAACCGATGCTTTTAAGTCCAAACTTTACAGAAATTTGAGTCGACTCCATGCAGCTAAGGGGGATTATGACAGCGCTCTTAGACTTCTTGCTGAAGATGTAATAATAAGTTATTTCTTATCGTAATTGTGACATCATAACTTAAACCAACCTTTGACTTTTGAGTTGGATTGCAATTCAAATGAAATTATTTTAAATATTATACAATAATGTAAATGTTACCATAGATATACCATGCTAGTAAGGAGTGGGGAACCGACGACATTAACACATCGGGAGGATACTTCAACATGGCTAACGTGTTCTTTAGACAAAATAAAATGGATATTGCCGACTCTTTGTACACACAGGTACCTCATGCATATAAACCAGGCAAACACATCTTGTAATGATCCCTGGTGCCTAACCACTTTGCCAATCTGCTGAAACATTTATCTCAATTTAATAATCTTTTTGTTAAGGTGACAGATATTTGGTTTAACTTTCTTCATGTTGAGGTCGGAAAAAAAACTGCTGTTGAAACTTCAGACACTTTGCTTGGACTATCAAACAATAACAAAGACAATACACCATTGTTAGGTAAACAATGTCATAACTTATACTTGGTTGGTGACCCTAAAAGTGTATCTTAACAGAGGACAACAAATTTGTAAAAGTTGTTTAAAAAGAACTAGTTGTTAAAGTTTAATATCTCTTTTATTTTAATTTGTCATAAACTTGTTCAGATGAGAGCCAAGAAGCAGAAGCTGTCCAAATGTTGAACACGATCTTTGACATCAGGGAGCAATCGTCGAAACAAAATTACTTAGCTATCAACAAAGTTTGTCAAACCCTCTCCATGCTTTACTTTATACTAGAGGACTTGCAAAAGGTAGGGTTTAATAACTTGTGTTTTGTGAGAATGTATAATCATTGAATGTTTTTTTCCTGCTTTCATCGTGTTACACCCATTAGTAAGGTGCTATAAATTTATATAATTCTGCCGAGCTAATACCTAATCAGCAGATTAATTTGTAGGCAATTATAATCAATATTATTTCAAATTGGTAAAGTCAACTCAAGACTGGGTTGGAGTAATGAATGTTACCATTTACTAGCGTAGGGTTTACACATTGAATTGAATAAATTAGATCTACTATTTTACATTATGACTAATATCATGACAACTTAAAACTTTTGTTTCAGGCGCAAGAATTCGGTCGAAAAGCTTCAAAAGCAAACGAACGACTTCCACCCAGCAATGAGATCCCAGTTCTTCCTAATTTTCTAAACTTTACGAATGAGGGAAAAGAAATTTCAACTTGAACAACAATTTACAATAAAGTAGAATTTAATCAATTGTATAAATTAACAGTTACAACATAAACAATTAACAAAATAATATAAATGGTTCCCTTACTTTATGAGGTTTGGGACCAACATTGCTATAATTAACTGAGGATAAATAATAATTTGAACAAAACTTGAAAACTGCAAACTTTTTTATCGACTTTTTATAAACCACAAGCGTCTGTTCCCTAAAAATATTTTTATAATTTAGTATTTGTATTAAAATAAACTAATAAAAATATTTTGTTGTAACTTATCTTAAACTAACACTACATTGAGTTTTCTACTTACACAAGTTGGAGCATTTCCTGAGTTAGCTTCAAGGTTGACTTTGATCCCGAGTGAGTTCAAAATTTCCTGATTTTCCAAGTAATCGCTCGGCTTCTTTTGCTTGTAGTTCAACAAAATCTCATTTCCACCTTATAAGAATGGATTTGGATTAAAATTAAAAACTCAATTCTCTTAATATATAAAACAAAATTTTAAATAAAAATGGTTTTACCCTTTTTAACGACTAGAAGTCCCCCAAGTTGGTTAAAATCCCCCTTAAAATTCCCCCCCAAATTCTCATCTTTTGCCTTTTTCGCGATGTCTTTAACACTCTTGTCGAATGCTGACCCAACAGCTGTTAGAAGCCCTATTGACGTGTATTCAAGGTCCTTGTAAGTTTGCTTATTCTCATCAATATAAATATCTAAGAATAAATTTAATTTAAGGTCCTGATTATCTTCAATAAAATCCTAAGTTTAATATCACAACAATTTAAACTAATAAGGTTAAACTTGAGAATTAATCAAAAAAAGTTAAGTTGAACGGACAGCATGGTTAGAACACTTGGCTTCACTATGAGGTCCTGAGTTCGATCCCAACTGCTCTTTTGTTGTCATACCCTTGAGTAAGGTGCCATAAACGGTATGAACTCCTGCTGTGTCAGCAGCTTAACTCTGGGCAGAGTAACTGATGTTACTTTTCAGGTCATATGTTTAGGTCGTAAAGTCGACCCTCCTAATAGAGTATTAATAAATATCAAAAATTAGGATTAAACATGTAACAACCTCCATCAAAGATCTTGTGGTTGTAAAAATCATCCAACCCATTTTTTTCCGGCCCCACCCCAACCAGTTTCACATTATTCTCATCAAGGATTGGTTTAATTGAGGATAACTGCTTGGAAATCCATCTACAAACGGGGCATCCGAATCTTCGAAGAAAATAAAAGATGACATCGTTTTCTTGCCACAGACTTTGAAGTGTGGTGCTCTGTAACAAAAATTTCAACAAAACATTTAATTGTCTCAACCATTGCTTAGTACATATTTACACAATATTATGACGGGTCCACTATACCACATTAGGTCGTGGGTTCAATCCCCACTGCTCTCATGCTGTAGCGTCTTTGAGTAAGGCGCTATAAACGGTATATCTTCCTGCTAAGCCAACACTTCATCAGCAGCATAATTGACGAGCAATTATAATCTTTAATATCCCAAACTGCACCAGGCAACTCGAGACTGGGTCGGTTTAACTGATGTTACTTTATGTTTAGGTCGCGCATTTGACTTTCCCACATCGAGGATAGATAATAGAAAAAAAAAATTTGAATTAACAACACGCATGTATTAAACTTTTATTGTAAGCAACTTTAAAATATTTTTGTCTTTTTTTAAACTTACCTCTCCAGTCGGAACTTTTATCAAAGAATTTGTTGCAATTTTTCTTAAAATTTCCGACATCTTTGTTCGTTATAACTCGCTACTAACCAGGTTGATTTGTCACCAATTTAAAACGTGATGGTCATAAACGTTACATAATTTATGTTGTTACGTAACAAGCGTGGTTAGTCAGCAAAACATTACGTCACCTGTTATGAAACAAAACCAATTAAGCGTAGCATTTTTTTTCTTTTTTTATTCATCCTCGATGTGAAGAAGGGTAATATCTATTATTTTTACTCAGCCTAAGTTGACTTTTTTACTCAGCCTAAGTTGAAGCCCTGACAGTTCGAGGTTATATTGATTAAAATTGACCGATAATTCATCTGCTGATTGGTGTTTGGACTAGAAATACGAGCTAGGACAAATCATTGTTGGAGAAAATGACAAAATTACTTTTTGATCAACAAAAAAGCTGATTATCAAAAGTTGTATTTAAAAATCATCTTCTTGATATTGCAAATACAACAAAGTGTTACTAGAAAAGTTAATGTTTGTCCGATTTTGATTGATTTTTAGTATAACAAGTTCGCCGTGACATCGAAAAAGATATTATCTTCGTTTAAGCATTATGTTGAAAAATGTTACAGAAGAAAAAAGTTCTGGAATAAAAAAAGAACAATCCAAAAAACTTTCATCAAAAAGACAAAAATATAAAAAGTTGAATCTTTAAAAAGATTCTAAAACACCAAAATAAAAAGATTAAAAAATGGCAGTGGTAAAAAAGTTCAAGGTTCACTGATTATTCAGTGGATTCCGCTTTCTTCTTTTTCTTCTCTTTTTTTGCCTTTTTCTTTTCAGTCTTTTCTGAAGTCTCTGTTTCACCTTTTTCTTTTTTATCTTTTTTGACTTTTTTCTTTTTTACCGGTGTCTAAAATTAAAATAATCAATTACTTTACAATAAGGTGGCACACCACAAACATAACTGGACTTTATATTTTGAGTTCAATTCCTGTTGGCAGCTTGTTGTATCTTAAATAAAGTGCCAACAGCATTCACTTATAACAGATCAAACTCTTAAATATCAAGGTTATCAGGCTATAGCAGAAAAACAATCTGCAAATTAATTTTTAATTTTAGCAATTTTACTCAATAATCTCCTGAACTATCAAAGTCAACTCAAGACTGGGTCGGGGTAACTGATGTTACTTATGTTTAGGTCGTGAAGTCAACCTTCTCACATAAAGGATAAATAAATAAAATAAAAAAAACCAGCAGCGTGGTGTAGTGGTAATAACACTTGCTATACCACACATAAGGTCGTGTGTTCAATCCCCACTGATCTCATGCTGTAGCGCCTTTGAGTAAGGCGCTATAAACGGTATGAACTTCTGCTGAGCCAGCACTTAATCAGCAGCATAATTACTGGGCAATTATAATCTATAATATCCCAAACTGCCACAGGAAACTCGAGACTAGGTTGGAGTAAATGATTTTACTCTATGTTTAAGTCGCGCATTCGACTTTCCCACATCAAGGATAAAGATATATACAAAAAAAAAAAAAAAAAAAGGAAAATTGTCTTCAATAAAAAACGTTTTCATGTCTGAGCTAGAAAATATTTAATTGACAAAATTTAAATTTCACCTCTTCATCAACCGTTGTGTTTGCTGTGGTGTCCAACGTGGTGTCGGAGGTTTTCAGTTTCTTCTTTTTCTTTTCTTTCTTTTTCACCACAACTAAAAATTAATTTTTTAATTAAAACATTCACGTAAACTGTCACAAAAAGTTTATTAAAACTTACCAGGAGGTGTCTCTGTTGCTTCCGAACTTTCACTGCTTTGTCTTTTTCTCTAAAATATTTAGAATTATTAATTGGAAACTCTAAGTTAATAATTTATTGGCAACCCTGTAACCATCAGTGTTTCCAAATACCTCAGAAACGAGGAATTACTTTCATCAATGAAATTAGGCCAAATTAATCATCAACGGTCATTTGGAAACACTGGGTTTCAAACATAAAAATAAACAATGTTTCGAAGAATAAAAAAAATAGTGTTGCCAAACCTTTTTGACTTCAGTCTCGAGATCTTCTTTTGCTTCGTCAGTTTTCACAATACTTCCAACTTCCGTTAAACTAAAATTGAAAAAAAAAAAAAAAATTTATTTACATCAATATTCAATAAAACCAATTTTTTTTGCTTTACCTAAAGTCAGGGTTTCCGTCGATATAAGCTTGAGGTGTTTTCTCGTTTGGTTTCCCATATTTTCCGAGCAAACCTTTCTTGATCATCGACTTTTTTAACGATGCCTGAAACAAAATTAAAATTATCAACACAACCAGAAATTTCAACTTAAAGCAATAACGCACAATATCTGCTTATGTAATTAAACCCAGGCACAGTATTAGCCTAAATTACTAAATACCAAAACATTAAAATTTTATGGACAATGGGTTGGGGTAAAAGGGGGTTACAAGGGGTAAAAAGGGATAACAAGAGCTTTACTACCCTAAAACTGTTCCAATTGTTACATACTCACATAAAAACTTTGAAACGACCACTTTTAAGTTTAAATCAATTAAAATAACAAAAAACCTTGGGTCCTAGCCCCCATTTTTTGGGGTAAGTATCCCGCTCCATAATGACCCGCTTAATTTTGGCGATAACTCCGTGGTCACATGTTGACATAACTGCTGTTGTCATCAGTGCTATGGCTGTCACAACAAACAATTATTATGTTAGTGTGATGTCATAACAAGTGTTACACACCAATAATGACATCATAATTACCCAAGCATATCGCTTCCCCCTTGGTTGTTATGACAACAATTTCTTGATTAAGTTCGATCCCGTCTTCGTATCTTAGAACTCCCGGCAACATTATTTTTGCTCCGTAACAAATCGCATTCACCTGAAACGTTACAATCTCTGTTTAACACAGCTGGGTCACAACCTTAATGCCACTTGTGACAAGTTTTCGATAACACAAGTTGAATTTAAAAATGAAAATTTGAGTATTAATAAAACACTATGACATCTATATACAACGAATTTTAAAGAAAACTTTAAATGACTAATTATATGGATTAAATTCAAATTATAAACCCTTGAAATAAAATAAGTTACCATTCGTGTCTTAATAAGAAAAAATTAAGTTTTTGTTGCAACCTTATTAACAAATTTAAGAAAATAAAATGTGTATTAAAGCAATTCATAAGGCATTCAACTACAATTATAAGAAACACCAGAATAAGTGAAGGTTAATACTCACAGCAGAGTCCTTCATCACGATCCTCTTGTGCGAGACCAACAACTTCTCAAGAGGACTAATCACTCTTCGGAGGAAAGTTTCATCACGATGATGATCAAACTGGTACTGAGCATCCATGACGTCATGCATCGTCACCAATCCCTCCTGTTACATCATAATCAACATTTGTTAAGCATCCACTACTTTGTTATTTAAGGTATTAAAAAAAAAATGGTTTTTTATTAAAAATTATGGATGCAGTGTTTCCAAACACCTCAGAAACGAGGAATTACTTTCATCAATGCAATTAGGTCGAATTAATCATCACTGGTCATTTGGAAACACTGACATAAATGACAATCACATTTTTAACTATGACATCATAACCTAACTGTTACATCACAACTTACATTCTCAGACATGATTCCGGATCTGACCCTTCTTAACTCCTGCATTTGACCCCCGACCCCTAATATTAACCCCAAGTGAACGCACAAGGTTCGAATATAAGTCCCAGCTTCACAACTCACCCAGAAGACCCCTGTTAATAAGGAGGGGTTAAAATATAACAAGAGCTAAGTTGTAAGCAACAACATATCGGTTTTTGATCTTTGTGATGTAGTTTATCCTCACCTAATCTCCTCTCAGGATCAAACTCCAGGAGTTTGCTCTCATATATTGTCCGGATGCGGAGTTGTCGCTTCACTGCAGAGATAAGGGGAGGACGTTGGAATAAAGCTCCAGTTAGGGTCTCAATTGCCTGCAAAGATTAAGCAAAAATTGAACAAAGTTGTTGTCAGGGCAGGTTTTAATTTTGGAAAAGCATTTAGTTGTAATTACATTAAGATAAATTTATTCATACCATTAACAATTATCAATTGAATAGATTTAGAAGTTGGATCAGAAATGTTTACTTTACTCATTGGCCCAAATTTGGTCGTTTTAAAAACAGAGCAAAAACTTTTCACAAAACTCGACAAAATTCAAGAAAACCTCGATTTAAATCGAACATTTGAAAAAGTTTCGACCGCGATAAAATAACTCATCGCAATTGATGAAAATATTTTAAAGTTTGTCGGCTCGTTTTTAAAATGAAATTACCTCAGAGAATGGATAAACTTAATCATCATTCCAACTAATTAATTTAATTTTTAATTACCCTCGCTAGTTTCATTTCGTTCTCGATGGCATTATGAAGACGTACGATGCAAACATATTCTTTGCCTAAAAAGTTTAATTGCAATTACCCAACATTGAACAATAAAATAAAAGTTGACTTAAACCTTAAAATTGGTTTTAATCATTTTTAAATTGCTCACAAAATCTTTTAAATTTATAATTATTAAAATTTTTGGAATAATTTTATTTTTTTTACCAGCAGATTGTTGAGATTTAACCAGTCTTGTCGCTCTTTCGATGCAAACAATGAGACACCCAGTGACCTTGGGGTCAAGGGTCCCCGAATGACCCGTCTTCTCTACCTTCAGGATCCTTCGTAACCAAGCGACGACCTCATGTGACGAAGGATTCGCTGGTTTATCCAAGTTGATAAAACCCGTTCTAAAAATTAAAATAATTTTTATAATAAATAAACAAAATTCATCGCAACTTAATATTTACCGAACATATTCTGCGATGTTTCTCTTAAGAGGGGAACACCCGCTAGGTAGAGGAGTGTAATGGTTTGTCCTCACATTGAGTTGGTCGTGGTTTTTAAGCAATAATGGCCACTCGGAGGTTTTGAGCTTCGGGGGAGCTTTGTCCTCGGGTTCGACCTTGAAATCTTGTTGTCGTTGAGCTTCCTTTAATATCAAATATAATCATAATTTACAACAAAATTAATTTATAAAAAAATGATTTATTTAAATAAATAATCAAAAATTATTTAAATAACTTTCTAAATTTCTATATTAATTGCTAATTATCAATTACTTAAGAGATTTTTTTGTTGGGCAAATTCTTGCTTTTATAGAAACATACAACAAAACTTAGACAAACAAGAAATACTTTAAAATAGCAAAATGCTGTTATTTCGATCATAATTAAAATTATCGACAAAAAAACTAAATTTACCGATATTATTTCCTTCTTTTTAGCTTTTTTCAATTTCTTCGTGGGCGAAACTAAAAAATAAACAAAATTAATTGAAGAAAGTTAATTAAAACCTCCTAAAACTAATTAAAAACTTGAATTAATTACAAACCTGTTCCTACATCGACCATCTTGAAACCTCGTGCAAAAGAGAGTTCAGCTTCAATGATTTCACACATGTGCTTTTCAAAACAGGGTTGCCAGATATTTTTGGTAAATACAAAATGTACAGAAACCGCATAAAATGAAGTAAAACCAGTATTAAAGCAAAAAAAATAAAATCTTGTTAACGTAAATTTGCAAAAAAATGCAAAAAAAAACAAAATTTAGAGAAATTTTAAACTTTTTAAAAAACCCCAATAATACGGGGAAATCCCTTATATTATCCACGCGCAAACTTTGTTATTATCACATTTGTTCAGTCATTTTATTTTAATGTTATTAACTTTTTCCTCAAATGTTAAATTAAATTTTAATATTTAATCTTTAAAAATAGATTTAAAAGTTACCAGCGTTAGGAAAGATGTATTAAAATAATGATAGTAACTTTGTTGTGCCAAATATATTAACAACCAGATTACACAAACTCGTGGCCTAAACTACTACATAAAACAAAGCCCCAAATAAAAACAAATAAAGACTATAACATTTAATTATTATTCAAAATTTAATTTTTAAAAAATAATTGGTTTATTAAAAGAAGAAGGTTTTTATATCAGCTTTCTAAGATGATCGAAAAATGTTTTTTTTTTAAGTTTTTTAATTTAAAAACCAGCAGTTTTAACAAAAAGCTACTAAATTACATTGACACTGTGAACAACTTTCCATGGTTACGTAATAAAGCGCACCACAATCGCTGGTAATACGTTTAGTTTATATTTAGTTTAAAGATTACCTAAAAGTAGAGGCTGCAAAGTCAAAGTCATACACAAACAATAAAAGAAATAGACATTTTTAATTTTAAAAAAACATTTATTTAAACGTGTAAAAATAAAGTACAAAAGAACATACATAAAACAAAACACTTCACTATTAATTAAAAATTACGTTTAATATAACCCAGTATGGCTCTAGTAGGAAAGCACGAACTGGTCACGATTAATTGCATGTGATAAAGGGACTAACCGAAAATAAACCTACCGAAAAGAAAGAACCTCCCAAAATAACGTTTGTTACATACAATGCACAAATATATTAAACGATAAAGTATTTGATATGTAAATATATATGTAAAAAACAAAAATAACTATACAAATATCATACAATAAAACTACAATAAACAATAACAAATAAAACACACACAAAATATTAAAGGGTCAAATGATGAAGATAGAAAAGATTGTGCGGCACCTTTATAAGGCTGTGCACATTTTAAACACCAAGATGGAAAAAAACGCGCCACGCATGGCGGAATAACATTTAAGATAGTAGCTTAAAGTTGACTACCAAATATACTGTTGGGGATAAAACAAAAAAGTTTAAGTAAGCAATAATATTGGGTTTGCTAGATTAGAAAACATCAGTCATTAGTTGGTGACGTCATCGGAGTGTGACTTCATCGGAGTGTGACTTCATCGGAGTGTGACTTCATCGGAGTGTGACTTCATCGGAGTGTGACTTCATCGGAGTGTGACTTCATCGGAGTGTGACTTCATCGGAGTGTGACTTCATCGGAGTGTGACTTCATCGGAGTGTGACTTCATCGGAGTGTGACTTCATCGGAGTGTGACTTCATCGGAGTGTGACTTCATCGGAGTGTGACTTCATCGGAGTGTGACTTCATCGGAGTGTGACTTCATCGGAGTGTGACTTCATCGGACAGCGGCATCATCGGACAGCGGCATCATCGGACAGCGGCATCATCGGACAGCGGCATCATCGGACAGCGGCATCATCGGACAGCGGCATCATCGGACAGCGGCATCAACGGAAAGCGGCATCATACGAGAGCGGCGTCATTTAAATAGTGACGTCGTCAAAGAATGACAACAAACGTTCATGTTGGCAACAATATTGGGTTTGCCATATCAGAAAACATCAGTCATTAGTTAGTGACGTCATCGGAGTGTGACGTCATCGGACAGCGGCATTATCAAATAGCTGGAAGCGGCATCATCGAAGAGTGACATCATCAAAGAGTGACATTATCGGAAGGTGACATCATCGCAGTGTTACATCATACGTTTATGTGGGCAACAATATTGATTTTGCCACAATTAGTTTAATATACGTCATCAACGCAAGAAACGACGTCATCATAGTGGCAAGTCGGTTTAAAAGGATTGGAACAACACATTTCATCAAGAAAGGTAACGTCATCACGGTGTAACAAAGAAATGCATCATCTTTTGTGACGTCAGAATTACCTCGGAAATAAAGAATCGTTAAACAGGTTGGTAGTTTAATGTTAGCACAACAAGAAGGTTAAATTAACATTCATTTATACAAAATGCGTGTACACCATAATATTAATTAATTTAACAAATTATTAAATAAGAAAACAAACAAATTAGATTTAGTCTACCTTAATTAAAAACAAACAAATGACCTAATATCAAAATAACAAAAAGTTTTAACATTAAAAAAAAAAAAATTTCAAAACAAACTCATATTAATGAATAATTATTTAATATAAATTATATAAAAAACAATGAACAAATGTTGGTATTAAATAAACAACAAGATCATATCCAACTATAGCTTAACTTAAATAGTTGCTATTTAGTGCCATCTAGCGGTGGCTCGATTATCGAAGTAAATTAAAAAGTCACCGCTAACCATGTTCGCAAAATAGCTCCACCTTGCGGTCATATTATTCCCTTGGCCAAATTACGAAAATCGCACCCTTTAGCGGCTGCATAAAATACACTTCGCAACGCGTGATATATTCTGACTGACGTAATATGCTCATGACGTAATGTGACGTAACAACTAAAACGACGTAATCTGACGTAACAACTGAAACGACACATTCTGACGTAACAACTAAAACGACGCATTCTGACGTAGCAACTAAAACGACGCATTCTGACGTAGCAACTAAAACGACGCATTCTGACGTAGCAACTAAAACGACGCATTCTGACGTAACAACTAAAACGACGCATTCTGACGTAGCAACTAAAACGACGCAATCTGACGTAGCAACTAAAACGACGCATTCTGACGTAACAACTAAAGCGGTGGACGAAGCGATGTGTTGCAACACGCGCACGAAGTTTTAAGTTAACGTAAAACTGACGACTTGTTTAATCTAACTAGGCTGATCCTAGTATTAGGTCATTTGAGTATGATATCCCAAGTCAATAATATCCTAAACTTAGCAAGTGGGGCCATTGCCTTAAGGGCTTGGGTTGTAGGGCTTTTATTAGGGGTTGGGTATATAAAAATTAGGTGTACAAACAAAAAGTATAAATAAATTTGTTATTATTTATTTAATTTAAAAGAACAAGTATCTCACCTGTATGTTAAAGGAATCACCTTTCTTGGTCTTTTCCTCACAGCTCATCAGTACCTAAACTAACAACTACCTTAGGGCCACATCCAAATCTTCATCTCATCTTCAAATCACCGTAGAATCGCCTGATTAGTTCCTGTAACAACGACAGTTTAGTTTTTGAGAAACAAAATTACTAAAAGTAAAAGCAGATAGGTACAATGTTTTGTCTAATTTATATGAAAATAATTCAGTTACCTCCATTCCTGTATTCCTCTCCCATCTTGATGTCCTCCCTTTCTTGCGACTTGATGCTAAAAACAAGCATCATGTTAGTAGTTGTTCAATCGCGCAAACTTGATTTAAAAATGCAGTTATTTTATTAATTATGAATTTAATTATGAATTTATCTTTAATAAAAAACAAGGTTAAAACGGTATCTTCCCTGCTTGTGTTCTTCAAACGACGTCATCATCAGTTCCTCCGTTATCCGTGACGTAGTCGTCCGTCCTCCCATATCGTGACGCAGTCGTCTTTTTCTTCATTTCTCGTGACGTTGCGGTTGGTCGTTTCCTGCAAGATTATCATCAGAAACCTTAAATAGACAAAGGCAGTTATCTATGTCCAATTAGCAAAAATACAATATTTTATAGTAAACATTTTACTTTGTTGCTGGAGGACCATATGTTGCCTCTTTGCTCCTCCATTCCTCATAAGATCATCATCATCAGAATATCCGGCTCCGCGAGGTCGTCATCAGAATTTTGTAAAAAAATAAAACAAGGGGCAGTTATCTTTGTCTAATTAGGTATTATCTAATTAATTACACACTTTTAAAATGGTGTCGTGTTCTGAATATGCGGACTGTTAAACGCCAGGCATTAAAATAACGAGTGTCGACACGCGCGCGATCCTACCCCTAACCCGTTGCATATTCAGATCAATAACACCATATAAACTTTATACAAGTTTTTATAAAAATATTTATATAACTTTACAAAAATCAATCTACTTAACCCGATTTGTTGAAGTCCGCTTCGTCGAAACACCAAATCTTCAATGATGATATTAAAAACATTTTAACTATAATTTATCTGTAAATATAATAGTTGCATCGTATTTACTAAGTTTACAAAACTTTAAACACATTCGTCGGCATCTTTGGCTAACTTCTGGTTGAAATGAAGGCAACCGTCTGGACTACAAACTCAAATAAAATGGCTGCCCACCCGCTTTACTAACATTGATGTTGACCTTATCAACCAATCGCCAGCGACTAAGTTGTGACGTCAGATGTGTTCATCCGCCACCGTTTACGCTAAGGGAATCTAAAGAGCTTTTTAACTTGAAGAACTTACAAAACTTTAACACTTTTATTTTACAAACCTTTTAATATGAGACCTTGTTTTATCTTAAACTGCTTTTTAAATTAATTTTTATTAACTTATAAGATAACCAAAATTTTCAACTACTTGACATTAATCTTATAACCTAACTAGTTAACTACAAATTACGTGTTTCAACATACCAACTAAAAGCATTTCTTTAAATTTTTTCGCTTTTTCTTAATTAGGCGTTGAAATTAAAACTTTGCGCGTTTTTAATTAAAATTTAAAGCTTCCAGCTGCAACCAAGTATAGACAGCATTTTGATAACTGGTTGTGCTTAAAACCTTGTTTTGTTATAAAATTGTTCCTTTCTTCAGCAACTATCTCAGTTTTAAATTTAATTCTACGTATATAAAATGTGAATTCATGTTTTTTGTCGGGTTAGTGCTAAACAAGAGATTTTAAACAGTGGTGTAAAAGCTAGTCTTTAACGTGGTGTAAAAGTCAGTCGTGGAATTAAAAGCAAAAATATTTTAGGTTGGGTCCAAACAAAATTGTTACCTTAATTCATCCGCCTTAATTACCACAAAAACTAAATATTCTGATCGAGTTCTTACCACGTTTCAATAAAACAATTTTTTAGTCTTTGACAAAAATTATAAATCGCTTATATGGATTACGTCACACAAAATTTGCATATTAACTTGTTTTTTATTTCGATTGTCCAATTAGGGTGACATTATGACGTCATACTGTAAGATCTGTCATGTATTGTGTTTATTATAAAGATAACAAAGGGTATTGTTACCAACAAAGGTGAAATAATTGCACAGAATTTTTACTGCAACCAATATAAAAGCAGCAAGAATTTTTGTAAAAATCAAAAAAAATTTCGAACAAAACAAAAATTGAACAAAAACCGAGGCACTTGGAATAATTCCAAATCACATTTCTTATTTTGGAACTTATTTGCATGAGAAATTAAGGAATATATTTTCTACGTTGTGCCCAGTTGGGGCAAATATATAAATATCTTTTTTGTACAAATCTACTGAAAGTTTTTAAACCACATCACGGTTTCAGTTCTTTGATCTAAAAAAAATAAATATTTTTAATATATTAAAAGGAATTTATACAAAAAATTTACAATACAGCAACAATTGAACCCTTATGTGGGAAGGTCAACTCCACGACCTAATCACAGAGTAACATTTGCTGACCCAGTCTACAGATACCTTTGGCAGTTTAAGAAATTACTCATTGTAATTTCTCCATAAATTATCAGCAGAATGTGCAACAATTTATAGCGCCTTACAGAAGGATGGTACAGCATGGGAGCAGTGAGGATCAAACCCAGAACCTCATGTAGTGAACACTGGTGCGATCTCTGGTTAATAAATGTGTTTTATTAATTAGTATACCTGTTTAATTAGATAAGCTTTTTCCTCGTTAAATTGTTCGTCATCGGATCGATCGGTGTGAAATTCTTGAAGGAAATCGACGAGTTTTGGTTGGTTCTTCAACAAAATATCAAGGATCGGTTTCGTCTTATTCGGATTTGCGACAAAAACCTAAAAATATTTTCTAATTTATCAGGTTTCTTTAAACAAATACGAAATGATTCTTGTAATAAATTGAAACCAAAATACCCGGATTAAATCAAATTTAAATATAGAAACGATTAATTATTAATACACGAACCTACCACACGCTATAATGACATCAGGTTGTTTACATAATTACAGTTGCAATATTTAATCAGTTAAACATTAGCACAAGATAGTAACTGAACAAATAATACTTGGAACCAAAGATAAAAATAATCAAACTTTTAAATTATACTAAAACATTTAAAAAAACCTGTGGTAGGTTACTCTGTGAACAATTTTTATTATTTTAACAAAACCACCCTCAGTGGGAATCGAACCCTGACCTTAAAAACATGAAAAGCCTCGAATTGGATGTTCCTGCTCTGATCTTTGAGGTTGTTCATCATGATCTTCAGGTTCTCAGGTTTGCTAATGTACTTGGTCATTATTGTGTAGTTGTGACGATCTAACAACAGCTCACCCAATAACTAAACATCAAAGATTAAGTTTAAATAATTGTTGTCAATTAAAGATGGACCTATTTTGTATAAATCTTCATCCTCAATGTGGGAAGGTCAAAGCAAGACCTAAACATTGAGTAACATCAGTTACTCCAACCCAGGATCAAGTTGACCCAGGCAGTTTTTTCCTCGGTTTTTGTAACTTATATTACAGTTAACATTAAAGAAATTGGTTAAGAAGTAAGATATCAATTCATTTTTTATTAAATTTTAAATTAAACAATAATAAGATAATGGTATAAACAATCTTCCTCATTCAATTTAAAATAAACAGAAGGAAACAAAGTCCAGGTTTTTAAATTATTGTTTACTCTTAAACTTAAATCAATAACTTTAAGGAGTTTCAAGTTTTAAGCATTTATAAATCAATAAACAAACACTTCCTTTAAACACTTAAAATATTTAATTAGTTTTATTAATTTAAATTCCACTAATTGCTCATTTTGTTTAATTATAAACTTTGCTAACGAGACAAAAAATTTTAAACTTATTTAAAAAATAATTTATAAGTAAAAAAAATTATTTAATTTTTTAAAATATTAGTCAAAGCGTCACCTTTAAAGACTGCCTCCTAGTGACATAATTTCCCGAGTTTAAAAGTTGACGATAACACTCAAACACTCTCTCATAATTTTCGTTGAGGAACTCGGCACAGTAAGCTTTATGGCGAGTGAGTAAGTCCTTCAAGAAACAAAAAGTTTTACATGGAACAAATAATAAAAATTTATATTTGACGACTATTTAAAGTAATGTGATAACAACTGGCATCAGGGTGTAGTGGTTGGGTGTAGTGGTTGGAACACTTGGCCTTAATACATGAAGTTTTGAACCCGACTGCTCTCATGCTGCCCTTGAGGAAGGCAATTGAAACGATATAAACTATACCCATGTGTATCCCAAACTGCCACAGTCAACTTGAGACTGGGTCCAGGTAACAATAGGCATTCTAGCCATGAAAAATGGTCCTACTCACATCGAAGTTAATACAAAACAATTTAAATTACCTTAAAAGTAGCAAAGGCATCCGAGGCAATGTCGAAAGTTGAAACTTCGACATATTCAAAGAATTTAAAGAAACCTTCAGATTTTAAAACAATTTTCGCCAATTCCTCGTACCTAATACATTCCCTCAACATTATCCCACAACTTAAAGCGATTTCTGGATCCTCGTATCTGGGGGGAAAAAGATTTTGTTATTAAAAACATTTGTATAATTTAAAGCTGATAAAAAGAATTTTTAAAAATTAACTCATTCTACTTTCTTACACTTTAAATTAATTTATGACAACAATATATTCAATTAAAAATTACTAATAACAAATTCTGCAGCCCATATAACTCACCCCCTAAAAAGAATGTGTAAAATTTAACCCCATATAACTCACCACCTAAAAAGAATGTGTAAAACCTAACCCCATATAACTCACCCCCTAATAAGAATGTGTAAAACCTAACCCCATATAACTCACCCCCCAATAAGAATGCATTCAACTTAACCCCATATAACTCACCAGCTAATAAGAATGTGTAAAACCTAACCCCATATAACTCACCCCCTAATAAGAATGTGTAAAACCTAACCCCATATAACTCACCCCCTAAAAATATACATTAAAATTACCCCCATATAACTCACCCCCTAATAAGAATGTGTAATATTTGCTCTTGGGTACAAAGATACTCGACCGTTGGACTCCTCGTCCCAATTTGTCTTCTCATCAAATTGTTGAAGATCTGTGTAAAGTCTTTTTTGCCCTGGATCAACAAAAGTTAAATTAAAATCATTTTAAAAAAATCAAAAGAATCAGTAATATTATTTAATGATATTTTTATCCATAACATTAAATATCAAAACATAATTTTTATCCCGGTCTGGAAAGTAGAGCAGCGTGCATGCATGAGATTTATAAAAGGTGTCCCTTAAAGTTTAAGGTATTGCACTTATGTTCGGTCGCACCATTTTTAAAACTTGCAAGCATAAAGTCTTGTTGAAAACTGCCCTACTTTTCAGACCAATTTTTTTTTGTATATATCTTTATCCTCGATGTGGGAAAATAAACTTCACAACCTAAACATAGAGTAACATCAGTTACTCCAACTCAGTCTCGAGTTGCCCGTGACATTTTGGGATATTATATAATATAATTGCCCGGTAATTAAGCTGCTAATTAAGTGTTGGCTCAGCAGATGTTCATACCGTTTATAGTGGCTTACTTAAAAGCGCTACAGCATGAGAACAGTGGGGATTGAACCCATGACCTCATGGTGGTGTAGCAAGTGTTCTTACCACTACACCACGCTGCCGGTTAATTTATATCAACAACCAACTCAACAAATTGTAAAACTACCTCAAAGTCGATGTGAGCGAGGTTGGTGAGTATAAGTTCAATTATCGAACTTTTATAAAGTTCTTGAGCAAGTTGGGCAACAAGCTCAGATTGGGGTTCGTGGGTTTCGGTTCCGCACATTATTCCTTTCATTGCAACAAGGCTCTTTGTGACATCATCATTTGCCTAAAACATTACCAAAAATCATTTTAAGTACATTAAAATGACCCGAAAAAAATGTTTTAATTGACGAAACTTTTTGAAACCTTTTCGATTCTTTTAGTTCCTCCTTGTTGCTGATGAACAATGGTGACAGAAGATTTTAAACTCTTGACGATATCATTCGGGCTTTTGTGGGCCTTCTTGAAGATGGACATCTTCACCCCTCAACAGTTTTTATTTAATCTCGATTTATTCTAGTTTTGATAACAATCAACAACCTGACAATAACAAACTAAAACATATATGATGGTTAGCAAATTAAATATGTTAAAGTATATTCTAAGCATTTCATAACAAATTGTTCAGCTAAAAACCACTATTTGAAGCACAATATTCAGAGCTCTATTAGCGTCGTTCGTCTGTTTAAACAAGTAGTACTAAAATAAATGCGAAAACGGCGGAATGTACAAAAGAAGATTAGGGTAAGGTTATAAAAAGTCCGTCCTTTCCGCATTTTATAAACTTGGCGGACGACGATAATAGCGTTTCTAATATTCAGTCTATCTGAGTTTTTACATTTTTGCGCCTTTTTAAACAATAAATTAACTAATATACTGACATTTTAACACCATGTGATCCGTTTAAAACACATTTTTAATAACAAAATGACATTATACTAATATTTAACTTTAATAAGTTACGTACTGTACGTAAAATATTAACTTTTTGTAGGACAACGTTCTGCACTTCAGAAATCGACGATTAACAAATAAAAAATATAATTCTCGACAAATCTAGCTACTCTAACTAAATTCACAGTAATGAGCACTCATCTTAATGGACAAAATAGCCACTAACTTGGGCTAGGTTGATCAAATAAATCGAAAATAAACAGAAAAGGCGTTGCACTCAATCGTCATCCCATTCTTGTCGAATGGAAAATTTTATTTCTCAACGCAGAGTTCAAATGTTTCCAAAAATTTGATTTTGAAGTAATTTAAAAACTCGGTTTTAACATAAATAATGTTTTAATATTTTTACAAATAAGATTTCTAGTAATTCCAAAAATCAATGGAATAAAAAACTTTTAAAATTATTCTTAAAATAAAAGTTTGAAACGATTTAAAAAAATAAACTTGACAGCCCTGGAAACAATATTTACTCAAGCATGTAATACACTTTATCCTCATTTTAAAACACGAATAATTTTTTAAAGTGAGCAAATATAAAATATTAGATCTTATATTTATTTAATATATTAACTGCGCCACCAATGCTACGAAGATCTGATTTGGTCGAAATTATTGCACAAAAATTTTGTCGCAATTTCGAATTTTACAAAAAGCACAAAAAGAATAAAAAACAGCAGAACAAGATGAAAACATAAATAATGTTCTTGAAATATATTACAATAGTGTGTTCTATGACGTCATCAATCGTCTAATATTTCGTCATCAAGGTTAATATCGCTGGTGTCGATGTCATCGTCCAATTCCAAGTTTTCAATGTCAAGTTCAAGGTCCTGAAGGTCAAAAGTTTGGGTTAAAATTTTTAACAAAAATTGTGAATGAGAAATATATTTCTACCACCATTTTTCAAAAACTAAATTTAATTTTAACAATCATTCTATTCAATTAAATCTTCTGATTAAATAATTAACAAAAACTTCCACCAAAAATTAATTAGTTTTAAATTTTAAAAATAATTAAAATTATCTCTAAATTTAATTTCACTTGATAATAGTGAATTAAATATTAGTATACTAAACCTCACCATACACAAGTATTAATCACTCAACTGAAACAAAATTAAAAAAAGGCAAATTATGACGTAAAATAAAATTTGATCGAAAATTAAAACTTGATTCGGGATTAAATTAAAACTTTTTAAAAATATTTTTGTCTACGTCATAATCTTCCTTCATCGTGGAAACCTGCTCTTTGGGTCCATCTTGTGGTGGATCTTCAGTGGTTCCCTAAATTTATAAATTTTGTTTTAATTTTGAGATTTTAAAATTAAGTAATTAACAAAATTGTAAAAGCAATTAAACTCAATTAATCAGCAAAATAAAAATGGAAGAAAAATAAAACCTCAATGATTTGTTCTTGTTCAACTTTAGTTGAATCAGGTTTAATTAAAGGAATCGAAACTTCCGCAACAATTTCATCTTCCTAACATGCAAAACAAAAACTTAACATCCAAAATCAAAAATAACATAAAATTTTAATTAAAATAAAATGATGAAAATCTTTAAAACTTACGGAAACAACTTGAGTTTGTGTCGGTTCAAATCCTGCCGACTCCTCGATCACATTTCTGTCATCATTGCTCTGCACAAAACAAATTTTTATTTAAAAAATTATAAACTTTGATTTTATTAAATTTTGAAAAAACATCAAAAAATAGTATACTAACTGGGGTGACAGGATAGTGGGCAGCAAGTCGTGGTTCCTCGGTTGCGTTTAAATATTTCTCGGCGACCAAACTGAGATCCATTCCTGGGAACAAGTTGTCGTACTGGGCGGGGTCAGCGAGGGAATCTGAAGCTTTTGGGTTCGACTTTGCTAGGTCTGCTTTCCATAAACCAACAACCCTGTTGAAGTGTTTTAAGTGTTTAGTATGGGGTAACTTTTCGTACCCCTAAACTTAACATGGGGTAACTATTGATGCTCCTAACCAAATCATTTTAATGCCTCCACTTTTATCATAAGGTAAGCCTTTTTTTACCTCCATTTAGTTTTAAGATATTTTTGTCAGTTTAATTTATTATTGATTTAAAACCATATTTTTGGTTTGAACTATTAGCATCTTGCAGGTTGGATGCAGGGGGACTTAAACTTAGAACCCCAAGTAGATTCTTAGTTAAAACTAATTACCTTGAAACCTGGCTAGGAAGGTAAGTCCTAGCATAGAAGGCAGCTTCAGGTAACCTGTTCGTGTTGATCAACAATTCCAAACCTTTCTCCGTTTGTCCAGTGATGAAATAACTGAGGAAAGCAACGTTGTTCTTACCTGTAAACCAGAAATTAGTAAACATTTAATAATTTAAGATAAAGTCATGGTAGTGACAATTATTTAACATTTACTTAACAAATATTGCCTTAGTTTTAAATAAACTTTCAAAAACAATATTTTTTAAATAATTAACCGGCAGCGTGGTGTAGTGGTAAGAACACTTACTACACCACCATGAGGTCGTGGGTTTAATCCCCACTGCTCTCATGCTGTAGCACACTTGAGTAAGGCGATATAAACGGTATGAACTCCTTCTGAGCCAGCACTTAATCAGCAGCATAATTACTGGGCAATTATAATCTATAATATCCCAAACTGCCACAGGAAACTCGAGACTAGGTTGGAGTAACTGATTTTACTCTATGTTTAGGTTGCGCATTCGACTTTCCCACATCGAGGATAAAGATATATACAAAAAAAAATTCAATTATACACAATTTAAATAATAAACTAGTTTACAAAACACAAAACTTATTTTTTAAACTCACCGCTCGTTTCTGCAGCATGAGCAAGAGTCTTGACCATTTCAGCATTGCCGGCACTTGTGGCAAGTAACAACAAGCCACCGTGGTCATGAGCCTGCTTCAAGCATTCTTGAGCGAGTCCGAACTCACATTTCTTGGTGGCGAGTTCGGCGAGTTGTTTCCATTTTTGCTCAGCCTAAAAGTTAAAATTTTATAACACTAAAGTCTTACGAATTATGGGCTTGATATTTAGTCAATTTTTAGGCTCGATATTTTCTTAAAAATATACTCAAAAACCAAAATTTTACTGAAATTAGGGTCAAATTTTGTTTTAAAATTAAAGGCAATCTTCAGTGGATGGTTGGAATAGAAAAGGGAATTCATAGAAAACATCTCAGAATCAGTAAAATTGGGTTTATATGCACAAGGTTTTGGTAAAACGCAAAATTTTGTTTTTCATAAAATGTGAGTACTTCATTTTAACTGAATCTAAATCAAACCTGGGCTTCCTGAGCCAGTTGGTATCCGACCTTGAGGTCACCTAACCCCAACGCAAGTTCAAATTTGTGTTCTGGGTCACTGGTCACTGCCATCGCTTGTGGTTTGAAACCCTGTGAGGATAAACAAAAATAAGTTTGAATCACAGTGAAAATAAAAATCTATTTTGAACAAAAACTTTTCAGTGTTTCCAAATTACTTGTTTCTCGAGGAAATGGGCAACCCTGGTTCTTTGTTCTTTAGGAATCGACGGCAACACTTTATCGGCAGTCTCAAAATCTTCACGCATGACCGCAGTCTGGTATTCCAACACTGACAGCAGCAGAGAGTAGCTCACCTTTGTAGAAAATAATAAAAAAACTTAAATTATTCAAATATAAAAAATAAAACCATTTCAACTGTTTCAATAATTTAAGAACAAAAAATAACCTAATTTAATTCAAGGTATTGCCACATTATTCAATATTCTTAACTCACCACATTAAGTTCTTTATCCCCCAAATAAAGTCGGTTGTCGTTAGGAAGGTAACCTAGGAGGTACAGAGTTCTAAAAATTAAAAGTTAATTAAAAAATCCGGACTATCAGATTTTAATAGTAAAACTTATTCATATTTTTGATAAAACTTTGTCTCTTCATTCTAATATAACATTATTTTTAAAACAAGAGTGGTAACCTGTCGAGATGTGCAATTGTCACAATTTCTCCTCCGACGTAGTAGTTGAGACGGTTGACTGAGTTTGTGTAAATGAAGCAATCGCCGACCCATAACCCGGTCTTCACAACTTCTTCCTTCTCGCTAATATCCTAAAGTAATATAACAACTTTAATATTGTCTATTTAAGAGGTTAACTTTCCTACTAAGAGACTATGTATACTTCAAGAGCTCTAAATAACCTCATTATCTTTCCATTCCCTTTAAACCTTTTCAATACTTTTGCAGCTTATTAAAGTATTCATTTCTAATAAAAATATTATTTCATAATCTTGATATGCATATTGTTCTTGTCACTTATACAGTATTTGCATCTAATTACCTAAAAGTCCTAAACTTTTTGATAACTTTAAAAAACACTTTGTTTAATAAAGTTGATCATTTTTGTTATAACACTGATAGTGATCCTAAAGAGAAAACACTTCCTGAGAATCCTACCTCACTGAAAACATCTGTGATCCCATCCTCGGTGACAAGATCAACATTCTCCTTCGCTTCCTCGATCTTCGTCGGATCAAACTTGAGGATGTAGAATTGCTCCTCCGTGCAAATACAAACCAAGTCCCCATTGTCCGACCAGAACACCTGCAGAATTAAGTTGATTAAATGAAATAAATTGCAAGAAAAAATAAGAATTTATATAAAAAAATAAAATATTTTGACAAAAAATTAAAACATGACAAATATTGTGAAGTTGATTTTTAAATAATATATTTTATAAAATAATTTCTTTTTTTTTTTTATTAAATTTTAAATTTATTTTTAAAACTTTAAAAATAAAATTTTACATTTTTTGCGGTGATCTCGATTCTTCTGATCAATTCCAGTGTTTCCCAATCATAAAAGGCAAGTCCTTGAGAAGTTTTAACCCCGAGAAGATGACCTCCAAATATGCCCTCTGCCCCAAAGTCAGGCTTCAGTGATTTCTTCTCTTTGAAATTCTTGAATAATTTAATGGAAACGCCACTTTCTCGGACAGCATATCTGATTTAAATAAAAAACAAAATATTTAATAATTTAAAGTTAGCATAACATTGTATATGACAACACTTTGTTATTTAAAATAAATTAAAAGTTTACTCAGATGAGTCTTGTGCCCAAGTGAACTCAAGAGCTGAGCCAAAAGCTTTGTTCCTCAGAGCCATCGCGGTGTAGATTATATATTCTCCATCTCCACAGACAACAACAAATCTATAGGTAAGCGCAAATTAAAGTGCAAAGTGCATTATTAATACATATATAGAATAAAAACAACAAATTTTAAAATCCTTTAATTTGAAAGAATTTGTTTATCTTTAAATTGAGTGAATTAATTGACTTGGTGGGTTTTAAACCTAAGACCCCAAGTTACCTTCCATTGGAATTATGCTTCAAATTTTGTGGGTAAACTTCACAACTACCCATGTCTTTAACTTGGAGTTGCAACCTTTCTCCATCTTTCCATTCCTGATCTATTTCAATAAGTGTGAAAATTAACATTTTGTGTTTATCATTTAATAGATTAGCAAAGTTAGTCAACTATTTTTAACAATAAATCATTCCAACAATAAATTCCTAGTTCCTACCTGCCAGAGCTTTAAGATTGGCTTGCTGGATCTCTGAGTGTTTTGCCCAGATTATTTTTCCGTTATTGTCCATTGACATCGCTGGCTCCTCCTTCCCAAGTTTGATTAAAATGCTTCCCTCATCGTACCCGAGCGCGATGTTGTTCGAACCCTTAATAAAAATAATCAATAATTACTTTACATGTACTTAACACTTGGTTAAAAAAGGTTAATTAATGTACAATTAATGCCAAACTATTCGCCCTTAAGTCTGGTGTTTATACTCAGCTCATGCAAATAAGGCACAATTTCTTAATAATAAAAAACCTATTACATTAAACAATAACATTTTGAGATTTGTTAAAAAAGAGTTTACTTTAATCCATCGTAATCATAATAACCAATAAATTGCCTGAAACATTTAACAAACCTTCATTGCACAACAGCACCAAACTCTTTCCATCCCATAATTTAAAGTGGTCTCCAGTCTGTAAGTGCTCGCATGCCAGATCTTAACTGTGCCTGTGTTTAGTGAATGATTTTATGTTAGAATAAATAAAAATTGTCAATCTCTAAAAGTTATAAATAACATTGTCTAAAATTTAAAATTTTGGCAACAAAAATTACTTTTCCCTATTTAACGAAGTAGCACAAAGCAATTAATAAAATGGATAAACAATAAATATACAATAATGTGGCATTCAACTTACCATCCTCAGATCCTGTCATAATGATTGGAAGCTCAGGATGGAAACTGACGGTGACAACGTTCTGAGAGTGGCCATCTAGTGTCTGGACACAAGTCTTGTTCTGATAATCCCAAATCTTGCACAACCTGTCATCTGCTCCACTTATGAGGTAAGGTTTGTCCCCACCATTATAATAATCAACACAGTTCACTCCTGCATTCAAAAGTTGAAAGCTAAGCACTTAATTCACACATTACAACAAATCTTAATTAAATCTTTATTAATTACTAATTAGTGATTACCTTTTTCGTGGCCCTCGAGTGTGAAGTTAGGAGTAGAGCTCCCAAGCTGCCAGACTTTGATTGTGTGGTCCAACGAGGCACTCGCAAACTGGTTGTTATCCTTGGGGTTGATCACGATCTGCATCACATAATGAACGTGGCCTTCAAATACCTGAGCACACGCCCACTTCTTGTCCCAATCCCATAATTTGATCATCATGTCATCTGAATAAAGTTTTTTTGATTAACATTTAATTCCAAAGTTAAAACAACTATCATAATTTATTTAAATAATCACAAAATATTTGTAAACAAACTAACGTAGTGGATAAAACATTTGGTTTAACTATATCAAAAGGTCAATTCCAACTGCTTTCATGCTACTGCACTCTTATGTAAAGTGCGTATCAACATTATAAATTCCTGCTGAGCTAACACTTAGTCAGCAGCCTAATTATCAGGCAATTAAAACCAATAATATCCCAAACTACCCAAGTTAACTTGAGACTGGGTCAGGGTAACAAATGTTACTCTATGTTTGGGTCATAAAGTCGACCTTTCCACATAAAGAATATACCTGACAGAAATGATTTGTTTAAATGTTGTAAACAACTTTTATATATATTAAACACTCACCACTACTGGTTAGGATGTAAGGCTGAGTGGGGTGAACGGCAATGGAACGAATGTAATCTGTGTGAGCCTCGAATGAATGAGATCGTTCCAATGTGTTGTAGTTGTACACTCTGATCTGCATGTCATCCTGGAAGAGTTGGCAGATGTTTTTTAATTTAATAAAAATAAATGTAAATTACTTAATTTTTGGGTTTCATATTTTTATTTTATTAAAGTAAGTATTATACATAATTTCAGTATCAAAAAAAAATTAATTTTTTTAAATTTTTTAAAGTTTTAAAAGAGAGTAAGAGTTATGACTCACAGATCCAGTAATGACCCAGTTCTTCCGTGGCACAAATCTTGTGGCACGAACCGGAAGGTCACACACTTCAAAGGATTTTACCAGAGACTGACTTTCATGATTCCAAATGTGAACATTTCCTGAGTATCAATATAAGAAAAAACATTTAACCAAATAGTTTAAAAAATTTTTTTTGTATATATCTTTATCCTCAATGTGGGAAAGTCGAATACGCGACTTAAACATAGAGTAACATTAGTTACTCCGACCCAGTCTCGAGTTGCCTTTGGCAGTTTGGGATATTATAGATTATAATTGCCCGATAATTATGCTGCTGATTAAGTGCTGGCTCAGCAGGAGTTCATACCGTTTATAGCGCCTTACTCAAGGGCGCTACAGCATGAGATCAGTAGGGGTTAAACCCACAACCTCATGTGTGGTGTAGCAAGTGTTCTTACCACTACACCACGCTGCCGGTTTGTTCACCAATCACATAAAGTTCAATGAAAACCTAACTTACCGTTATAAAGTGACACCAACATCCATGGCTCAGTGGGATGAAGATCAACGCATTTTACTCGATCTGATCTCGCGTTTAACTTTCTCTTGATGTCTAATCGCAGAGGCTATAAAACATTGTTGAAGTTCTATTAATTTAATTTCTGGTTTTTAGAAAAAATTTTTATGACCAAATACTTACCATTTTAAACTTCTAATAATTAACCTAAACCCTAAATCTATAAAATATTTAAAAACAATGTTAAAAGAAATTAATAAAAAAATTATTTTAAATATTTTCCTTGCAGAAAGACTCTGGGAACGTTTAAACTTTTCTTTTTATTCACAGTTTCTCTCAGAACAAATTCATTTGTTATAATTTGAAAACCGGCATTTTTAATCAGTGTTTCCATTTCATTTAAGTTAAAATAGTAAGCTCTCGTCCCATCCTGACGAACGTAAAAGTTTTCCGAAATTTTGCTCCCGTTACCGAACCTTAACATGGCCCAATCATTCACCCCGTAATCCCTAAACAATAATTTTCCCCCAGGTTTCAAAACTTTGTGAATATTTCTTAAAACAAAATCAAATTTATCGGGATGAATTGCAGATAAAACAAATATTAAAGTTACAAGGTTCAAACTATTTTCTGGAATAAAATCTGTTAAATAATTCGAGGACAAATCACATTGAAACACCCGACATCTTTCAGAGTCAAATTCCGGATTTTTTTGAACAAATTCGACAGCTCTCGGTGAAAAGTCGCAAGCATAAACAAACAGATTTTCAATTTCGTTTAAAATTGGAAAAATGGCGTTTCCAACACCACAGCCAGCTTCCAGCATTTTGACAACGTCACCATTTTCTCCATTTTGTTTTAATTCGTTAAATTCTCGGAACATCCAATGTCGATCCTTGAAAAAGTTTGTGCTGTTTCGTTTGTAAAATAAATCCCACATTTTTAACGCTTCAGTCTCAAGTTTTTGACTTTTAAACTCACTGACAAGTTTCTTATTTTGTTTTTCTAACATTTCTGCCTCGCTTTCTGTTAAAACTCTTGGATTTAGAGAAATCCACTGGCTAGAATCAAACTCCATGGCTTAAAACCCGAAAATTGACGCGTTGGAACTTTTACTTAAAATTAACGTGACGTAGTTGTTAAAATACAACATAGAAATCTTATACTATAAAACGTTTGTCCTCAAATTTTAAAATTTTTTATCGTATTTATCGATTTTAATCTAAACAAAGAGTGACACCTATCTTGAGTTTTTTTTGGCTGTTTGGAATATTATTGATTATGATTGCCCGATAATTTATATGCCAATTGTTTTTTAATGAAGGGTGCTACAAAGCAGTGGAAATCCCAATGACCAAGTTGTCTTACTTTGAAACCATAAAACTATAGGCAACTCCCCTAACTTTTGCAAGATCATTGTTTTGTTAATTCATAAATTAAAATTATCGTTAACTGTCTAATATGCCGTTTGTTTAATTTAAAAGTTTTTAAAATACGAAAACCAATATCCTATTTAGCCTAAAATGCACCAAAACAAAAAGGTCTAAAACAATTGCATACAAGAACAAAAACATTTCGCAAAAACACAAAGTCGTAGCATAGTTTAACAAAAACACAAAAATAAAATACAAACCAGCAGGATCTGCATTAATTCAAGTTAACACAAATATTACGAACATAAAAGGTTTTTTGTGTATTTTAAATAATTAAAATAAAACTTCACAACATTGAACTTAAGTATGGCAAATTCTTAATTCCCCGTTGTTGGTTCCATAAACTAATCCCTCACCGATCCCAGGAAGCCAGGATATCGTGTTAATATTGACATATCTTTGTGGGGTGTCAGCTTGAACTACAACAAATAATTAGAAGGAATATAAGTTAACAAGACCTATAATTTTTTCAACACTAAAAGTCCTGGGTTTAACCCCAAGTACCAACTACATAATCCATTATAACAAACCAGTTGATAGTTCCCTATTATCGACATTTTAATTGTTTGGTCACACAACTCTCAACCATTAGAACAACAGTTTCAAACTAATTAAAATTTTTGAATAATGTTTTAAGGTGGCAACTTTATCAGTAAAAACTAACTTGGATGGGTAACATGGTGTACCACTGAAGTTGGGGAATCCCCTGTCTTGTTCAACTTCACAATCTGAGCCATGAGGGATCTCGAGTTATCTCTCGTTTCCCTGATATAATCCCGGTGTTTTAACCCCACCGCAAGGTAGTTCCCCAAGGGTGATAGACTGAGGCAGACTGCCGATGACCCAATAGTTCTTCTGTGAAAGTTTTGTTACAAAAAGGATTTAACAAAGTTGAACTAATTTAATTATTCCAACAGAAAGTTTGTAATTGTTGCCTCAACAATATTTAAATATCTCCAAACCTGTACAAAAGATTTCCGAGCGAGCAAGGCTCAAGTGAGAACACTGACACTTGCATCATGTTGTTGTTAAAGCCCTGCTCACTTGGCACAAAAGTCGCAAGCCTTGTTCCGTCCTTGCTGATGTCAAGACTCGAGTCGTTATAAATCTTACAACTTGGGACCAATATGTTCAGGTCTGGTCTGTAATGGTTTAAGCGGAGAATAACAAATTGAATCAAATGTTAGAATTAGTAGTTGATGTTTAATATAAATTTTAACCAAAAATAGTTGTACTATATTACAACAAATCTAAAGTAATTTTAATAAATAAAAGCAACACTTGGTTAGTAAAAGGCCTAACTAATTTTAAACTGTAACTAATATTTGATAAAAATTTAGCACCAAAATAAAGACAATGCGTTAAACGTAAAACAATAAAAAGTTGATAAGAACAACAACAACAACGCTTTGTTGTGAAATACAAACCTGCTTATCTCGGGAAGTTTAAGTTTGGTGAAGTCCCACCACTGCAACCTGTACCCCGTTCTGTCAAGTAAGACCCGATGAGGGTCGGGGTAGAGAGACAAAATGTGGTTAATGTTGCTGCGCAGGTGAGAGGCACGAGCTCGTGTTGTTGGTCTGTAAATTTAAACACATTTAATAAGGGAAACTAAAATTTTAAGTTACTAACAACTTGGGGTCTTTTATTTTAGTAAAATAAAGAAGTTAATATCAATCAAGTTAACAAAAATTTAAATTTGGAAATATTTTCAAACCTTCTTAGTCTTCTGAACCTGATCACTCTTTGTGCAAAGGAATCAAAATCAGGAAGACCTGGGTGAAGAAAAAAATGTAAATTGGATTCATGTTTTTACAAAAAATTGAAGAAAAATAATTACCAGGAGTTGGAGGATTTAACCTCGCTGGGTCCAAGTTCTGCTCATGAAAAGTTGGGTTAACTGACACTTCTAGAGGGGGTTCTGGTGGAGGGGTCACATTAGAGTTCCCCATGGTAACTGACACTTCAACACCAGGGTTCCGAAGCGAATTTAAAATTCGATCCTGGATTCTAGAGGTCAAAATTGAGGTAAGGTCGCCCTCCATTGAACTTCCACTTTCATCAAGTTCAGGAAATAACTCTGCAGGATCTGGCAACGCTGGAGTTTCCGTGTTTTGTTGATTGTGTTGAAGCTGTTGAAGTCTTAACTCGAGTCGACGTCGTTCTTGTCGCAGAAGTTGAAGTCGATTATATTGGTGTTGAATCTCTGCGTTGACACTCACTGAGGCATGCAATATTCGCTCGTGGTCGCGTGAGTAAGTGTGAGCTTGGCTCAACTCGGCCATCCTTGATCGAAACTCATTCAAGCGTTGCAAGCGAGATCGCTGATGTGTGACCTCAGGTTCTTGTGATGTCACTGAAGACTCTTGTTGCGGTAAAGATGGTAAGTCCTGTTGTTGTACTTCGAGTTGCCGTGGTAGCATAGGATCTTGTTGCCGTGGTAGCACAGGATCTTGTTGCCGTGGTAGCATAGGATCTTGTTGCCGTGGTAGCATAGGATCTTGTTGCCGTGTTAGCATAAGATCTTGTTGCCGTAGTAATGTAGGATCTTGTTGCCGTGTTAGCATAAGATCTTGTTGCCGTAGTAATGTAGGATCTTGTTGCCGTGGTAGCATAGGATCTTGTTGCCGTGGTAGCATAGAATCTTGTTGTCGTGGTAATGTTGATGAATCAAACATTGGTAAACTTGGTGACAATCTTACCAATGGAGTAAATTGTTGTTCGTTAGAAGTTTGTGAAACTGGTTGAGAAGTTCGGACGAGATTTTCTTCAGTTTGTCGTGTAGGTTGTGGTAAGCCATCCGATCTATTGGCCCTCAAAGCAATGGAATATTGGTTTGTATCAGAGTTTTGCGGCTGGACACTTTCAGTTACGTTATCTTGGCTTAAGTTTGTTGAATATGGATTAAAATTATTATCGCTGGTTTGAGCGTCCCCACCCAGTCTTCGATTCCTCATGCACCTTATTCTGTTCCTTATACTGTTTGACCTTGGGGTGTATTCGGCTCTGTTACGAGGTCGAACATTTGTCGATGTTCGGCTCCAACTGCCGGTCGTCCGACTAGTTCCCAAAACTGGGCTCGTCCGATTGCGTCCGCTGTTTAACCATGCACGTAATGATCCCTGAAAAAAAAAATTTTAATTTTTGTTATTTTTTTAGAAATAACTAAATTAAAAGAAATTTATGAACAAAAAAGTTTTTTTTAAATTAATCATTGATTTAATATGTGGGACAGCATCATAATAACAACAAAGTGAGTCAAGGTAATGTAATAAACACTCATTATGATGTCACAAGTAAATAGGTCACTTAAATGATAATTAATTTTTAACCAAATAAAAAGGATTTTAACTTTTACAGAAATCATAATTCCAAGCTAAGTCAAATTAATTAATTAGATTTTTGGGGGTATTTAAAACCATTTAAAATCGGGTTTTAACATTTACCCTTTCAGCTGGGCCCGGGGTTAGTAAAGTAGGAGGACCCCAATCAGCTAAAAAAATAAAATGAGGCATATTTGTATTAAGAAATATTGACAATTTTTAAGGTTTATCATCGTTCAATTTAATTCAGTTGTTAGCTATATCATGGCATTATTTAATATAAAGTGACAATTTTAAAATATTTAGTTTATAGAACGCAGCTGTTGCTGATATCAACAACTTGCAAACAGCTTGAGTGTGATGTTTGTATTTTTAACTAATTAGTGATTAAAAATTAAAAATAATTAAAAATAGATAGGGTTACAAATAACTATGAACACAATTTATAACAATTTTTAGTCCAAAGAGAATAATTTAAGGAAAAAGATTAATTTTTTTGTCATTAATTTTAATTCTAAAATTTTGAACCTGTGGGTTCTTCCTGTTGTGGGGGATTACCCTCTTCACTTCCAGAGTTGTCATCAGTTAAATTTGCAACTCCAGTTAAAATAAAATCTCCTAGTGGACTAAATCGAGCTAATCTTACCTTGAATGTTAAAATATTTTGGTAAAACATATAAGTTTTGAAGCAAACAAATTTATTTGTATGTTTTTAAACATTTTTAACATAAATAAAAACTGTTCTAATCCCACTGATCTCATGCTGTAGCGCCCTTAAGTAAGGCGTTATAAACAGTATGAACTCTTGCTGAGCCAACACTTAATCAGAAGTTTAATTACCGGGCAATTATAATCTATAATATCCCAAACTACCACAGGCAACTCGAGACTGGGTCGGGGTAACTGATGTTACTCCATGTTTAAGTCGTGAGGCCTTCCCACATTGAGGATAAATAAATAAAACAAAAGATTATTCCGCTGAATATTTAATTACAAAATCCCACCCTCTCAGATGAATTTGTTTTCACCGACGCAAAAGGTTTCGGAAGACTCCAATCCCAGAAGTAAATCTCGTTACCGGCAGCTACCATGACAACGTGGTCGCTGGGGTGAAACGATAGGGAAGATATCGTCATGGTTTCCTCCTCCCCGGCTGTCCAACTTTCACTCCCCCCTCCTCTTAAATCCCAAACCCGAACCTGAAGAAAAATTGTTTAAAAAAATTTCTGTTAAATTTATAGTTTTTATTTAATGTGTTCACCTCTCCATTCAGGCATCCAGAAGCAAGAATGTCGCTGTTATTAGGATGAAACTGAACACACCAGGGTGACCTCTGGTGGCCACTTAGAGACTGGACGAGACAACCAGAGTTGACCTCGCTTACATGAATATTATGATCACCATGACAACTCGCAACTAACTCGTTGTCAGGGCTAAAGGTGACGATAAAGGTCGAGCGTGTCCTTGGGGGAAGGTCAACTTTTTTGTTGTTTGTGGCCAGGGTTGCCGCCAAACTTTCCCCGTAAACATGAAGATTGTCGTACATTGAATTCGATTGTTTAGTCCCAATTAAGCGATTATGTAATGCAAAGATTATGTTACGATGGCTTGATGTAGGTTTCTCCAATTTGTTCATTAATTCCATTGTTGATTTTCATTAATTTATTTGAAATATAACTTGTTATTATTAAGGTCCAAACCCTGGGTGTCAGATGATTATAATCTAGGTAATGACAATTCTTTAAATAATTTTTAATGATCACAAACTGACAAATGTTACACTATTGACTATTAGATTCTTATTACAATCTGTCAGACTGTTTTAACTGACTGACAGACCGAAAACTTTAACTCAACTGACAGACTGTTTTATCACAATATATCTGTATACACAACTGACAGACTGAGATGTCAGGACTGCAGGATGTGAACACAAAACACTATCTGACAGATCTGACTATGCTATCTGCTTTAAGGCTTTGTCAGTCAGTCTGTTGCATAACATCTGAAAGTCGTTAATTTGTTAACCCCTAAATTTTATTGTGGCATCTATTTTTTTTATTCTGCCAGAGTTCCTTTAAAATGTTTTGTCTAATTACAAGCAACCGCAAAAACCACAAATTACCGCAGTTACTGCAAAATACCACAAACTACCGCACTTACTGCAAAAAACCACAAACTACCGCACTTACTGCAAAAAACCACAAACTACCGCACTTACTGCAAAATACCACACTAGTTTACAACCCCGCATAACCTTCTTTATTAATTTAACTGTGGCCAATAAATGTACCTGCCATACCCGATTTTCAACTTGGCATGCCCGATTTTTTAGCTTGCCATTCCTAATTTATTCCATCCCCGATCTTTATCTGCCACAAATTTTTTTATATGCTACTTATTAAATTAGGTTATATAATTTTAAAATGCAGACTTACAATACTGGAGAAGCTGCTTACGTCTTTACACACATTGTTATGTAAGCTGCTTGTACATACGGACTGCATATGTTGTGTATATTGACTTTAATTCAATAATGGCAAAAATTATCTTAATAGTTAAATGGATCTTATAACAAATTTTTATATTTAACGTTAACCTGTTAATTGATGAAATTGTCCTTGTGGTCTGACCGTAGTTATTATACTTATATAAAAAGAAATGTGTATGTTGGTTTAAACACTGGGTTCAAGGGCAAAAACAGTGATTTGAGATTTAATTAATTTTAGATTTTATTATTGACGACACAATATAAATTTAAGCAAAAAAACTTTAAAAAATCTTTCAAGTTATGGTTTGACATAAAAATAAAACACATTGATTGAAAATAATCGCAAATAAAAATAAAGGTGCAAAATTAGAACAACTTCTAATGGAATAATTGAGAAAAATATTTTGAAACAAAAATAATAAGTTAAGTTTTCGCTTTAAAGTCTCTCTCCTCTGCGTGATGTCATAATAATGTCATCTTCCCTTGAACTTAGAACAACACGGTTGAGTAACCTCATACTGATTATGACGTCATCAAACTAGGTGCTCTTCTGTAGTGGTTACAGCGCCACCTAGCTTTCTAACAAGAGCCGGGTTTTGGTTGATGTCACTTCCTCTTTTCGTGACTTCTTTTAATCTTCGAACTTCACTTCTTAAATTCTGTCATTAAATATTTTTTATTAATGTTTTGTAGATTTATTTATCCTCGATGTGGGAAGGTCGAATGCTCAACCCAAACATAGAGTAACATTTGTTACTCTGACCCAGTCTTAATTTAACTTTGTCAGTTTGGGATATTATAGATTATAATTGCCCCATAATTAATCTGCTGATTAAGTGCTGGTATAGCAAATTTTTATATCGTTTATAGCGCCTTACTCAAAGGCATGAGAGCAGTGAGAATCAAATTTAGGACCCTCAGGTAGTAAAGCCAAGACTACCACACCACGCTGCCATTCTGATGTCATAAAAATGACATAAGTACTAAAAGGGTCAAAAGCTCATAAGAGCTCAAAGTCTTTTTTAGAACTGTTTTATTTTCTTTAGGCCCTTAAAAAAAGATTATCGAAATATTAATATTTTAAAACTTTTTTTACTCCCAAAACAACTCACGTTAATTTCTTGTTGGTTTCCCGTGAATTCTTTTTTCTCCAACTTTAATTTATCGAGTTCATTTTTTAGTTCATCAAACTCCTTCGCGCTGATGACGTTTGCTCCATTGGTTGCCATGGTAGCACTGTTTGACTTGGTGACAACTTGTTTGGTTCGTGGCCACGAGTCAGTTCTTGATGATGAAGCGATGCTCTCCTGTAAATAATAAAATTTTTGATTCAGTGTTTTTTACTTAAATTTAATTTTTCAATTATAGTTAGGAGCCTAAAAACTTAAACTAAAATTAAATTTTATTTCCAGGGTAAAACTTTGCCTCAAATTCTGTTTCTAAAAATTTCTAAGAATAAAAACCGGCAGCGTGGTGTAGTGGTAAAAACACTTGCTACACCACACATGGGGTCGTGGGTTCAATCCCCACTGATCTCATGCTGGAGCGCCCTTGAGTAAGGCGCTATAAACAGTATGAACTCCTGCTGAGCCAGCACTTCATCAGCAGCATAATTATCGGGCAATTATAATCTATAATATCTCAAACTGCCACAGGCAACTCGAGACTGGGTTGGAGTAACTTATGTTACTCTATGTTTAAGTCGCGCATTCGACCTTCCCACATCGAGGATAAAAATAAATACAAAAAAAATATTTATGTTTAATTTTAAATCTTCTTACCTATATAAAGTTTTTTAAACAACATTTTTGCTTTAAAATTTAAACAAAACTTTAACTCACCAATCCTGTATCTGAATCAAGACTTGTGTAACTTCCACAACTTTGGCACGGTGACGAGGACCTCAAGTGTCGAGTTTTTAATGGAGAATCAGTCAATGATGACGTACTTCCCTGATTGGTCAATTCTGATGCCATCCCACTATCGTTGCTATGCTGGTTTACTACCAGGTTGCTATGGAAATTATGTGTGGGTAAAATTTAAAAAAGTGCCAAACTAAGTTATTGTTGAGTATAAGTAAAATTATATTTTAAACTTCAAGTTTGTAAATATTCTTACGTTTTAAAACCATTTCCATCAAAGTGGGTTTCAGAACCTTTCTTTTTTATTTCTTGGGTCTAAAAACATAAACTTTTTAATAAAAAGAAACATGATCTATTTAAGGAAGAAAAAGCGTATAAAATTATGTTGAAACGTGCTTTATTTTGACTTTAATATTATGAAACTCACCAAACTTGATTTCGAGTTATTTCTGCTGGAACTTAGTGAGGGGCTTCCCCCAGTGCGATCCTCCTTTTGATTTCGCTTCAATTTCTAAACAAAAATCGAAATCTTTTCAAAAAAACCTTTATTTTATGAATAACTTAAGCTATTAGTGTAGCAAAGGTAATGACAAAGAAAAATTAACTTCAGGTTTGTTTCAGGCAAATTTAAAAATCAGAAACTTTTAAAAATTATTAAATCCTAATGTGGACACTCATCTATCCTGACCCAGTCTCAAACTGTTGAATTTGACAGTTTGGGATATTATTGATTACAATTGCTAGTTTATTCCATTTATAGCGCCTTACTGAAAGACACTATAGCATAATGGCAGTAATGATTGAACCCAGGACCTCATAAAGTGAAGCCAAATGCTCTACCTACACATTGTTGCCAGACATCCCATATGTAGTAAACATCTAAAAGAGGATAAACTAATTACCTTAAAAGTTTCGAAGAATCCTCCTTCCTTGATTGTATCTGATGAGGCAGAACTTGTGCTGATATTATCGCCTCCTAGTGGTTGTAATGATCCCAGCATCATTTCCGAACCTTTCTGAATGTCGTCGTACATTTGGTCCAACAACATTGATCTATTGAGGATAAAGTGAATAAAAATAAAATAAATTAAAAAACACTGAGATTAAATTTGAATATTTATAAACATAAAAACTTGTTTTTAAAAATAGATTTTCACTTTTAACCTTGTTCTGTATTGAAGTTTGGCAAACTGCTCAGATTTGTAGCAAGCCCATTCAGCGTTCATCAACTTGCAGTAAAGCCAATCCCTGAACATCTCGTCCTTCTTGAAGATCGCTGGCTCCGGAAGAAGAGGTTCAAAGTCCGGAACATCTTCCCTGCATGTTACTGACACCTGGTGGCAGAATTTAAGGTAAACAATTTTATAAACGATTTTAAAGGTAGAGGTTTTTGTAAAATTTACTTAATTGGTGTTTTAATGATTTTATCAAGATGAAAGTTTAATTAAGATCTGAACATTTCTAGCTTCTTATTTTTTTACCTTGTATCTACAGTCCTCAGTGCAAGGGTCAAGGGCTTGAATAACAATGTAAGCATGAAGAAATTGTGAGGTGATCATGTTTGGAACAAAGGGGGTTGAACCATCTTGGAACACCAGGGCAACAATGTCGTTGCCAATATGACGTTTGCGCTGGAGCTGTAGAAAGTTTAAATATATTTAACTTTTACCAGAAAAACTAGGCTAAGACCTAATAGCTAGGTTTAAGAAGATATGTATATTTAAAGGCCTTATAAAAAAAACTGCCACTTGTGGCAAATATTAGTTGAGAATTGAAATTTTATGACAACCAATGGCTACCAGCTAGTAGAAACCAAAATTCTTAACACCAAGAAACTGGATTTAACTTTTTAGCTAAACATTTACAAACAATAAATCCCAACCTGTTGCCGTTCCTTTTCCATATATGGAAGGTAAGTGGACACATGGAACATAACCTCTTTGTTGTGGAACCGACTGTGGACAGAGTGCTCCCCCGTGTGACCATGGTTCACATCTAGTCCTCCACGGAACCCTCCAAAGCCCTGTGATGTCATAATTTTGTTAGTATGATGTCATAATAAATGATATTATAATAATATTTTTAAAAATTTTAAATTTTAAGAAAAGATTTATAAAATAAAATAAACAATACAAAAAATTACTTAGAAATACATAACAAAAAAAATATATAAAAAAGATGTTTAATTAATAACTTAACTACTACCAGAAAAAACAAAATTCATATTTGATTAAAATCCCACCTTTAGATGAACTTTGTCGCCCAAAAACTCGAGGAATTCCTTAAAAGCTGGTGACTCGTCACAATTTCCAAACACCTCCTCCTCTCTAGTTTGTTTAGGTTGCTGATATAAAACCCCAAACTTGTAATTATAACTTAAACTGTGCTCATCAAACTGAAGAATGGTTTGCCAAATGGTGGGGTTGGTGACCGGGTAAAATCTAAAACATTTTTACATGAAATGGGAGAATTAAGTTTATAATTTAAGCTGACTTAGATATATGATAGTAATAACAATGGACCCAAATTTTAATTGTTTATTTTAGTTTTAAAACCTTCAGAACACAATAAAAATAAAATATTTATTCAATTTAGAATCCAAGTTATAACACTATTAATTAGGTCTTTTAAAAAAATGCAAATTTAAAGTACAACAAGTCACTTATTATAAACATTAAAGCTGATTGTTTGCAGTGGATAAATAAAAAACCAGAGAAATGAATTGAAATTACTCATAAAAACATTAACTCATTGTTTACAATATTAATCTATGATGTCATAATCTATTATTTGTGTGGGCTTCTAGGCAGAACACTATAGCAGCATAACAGACTTATGACATCACAAATTGTTAATTAAAACATAATCATTTATGACATCACAAACCTGTCAATGGTGATATCTTCACACAGGGACTTGGCCCATTGTACAGGACCCCCGCAATCTGGGGTAATGGGGAAACACCTCGTCCAAGATGCATGACGACATCGGAGGATCACCCGGTGTTGACCTAGGGACCCCTTAACCTCTGAACTCTCGTACTTGACTGACATCAACAATGACCCAATTGTCTCGGTTTCATCGAAGGCGTAAAGGTTGATGTGTTCCTAAAACATTGTCGGAAACATTTTTGTCAAAGTTTTCGAAACCAACTTTTAAATGAGCATTATAGTCAACACAACTATTATGAGGTCACATTTATTAATTGTTACCTTTCCGATGAAGTTTTCTCGATACGAAGCCGTGACCTCATCGCGTTGCAGGCGACAATTAATAGGGGTCACAGTAGAGGTCAACTTTCCCTCTTCTGTCCCAAGATTGGGGGATTCAGCATGGAACCCTTGGGCCCAGTATCCCCCATGCGGGGGTGGGATCACCTGGGCGTAGGGGGCGCCACGACGTAGTACGTCATTGATCGATGGGTACAATGCGACGTCGGCCTAAAATTATTATGACGTCATACAGAGAGAATAATGCGGGTTATAAATAATTAAAAGCAAACATTGGATTTTATTTAAAAATCGTTAAATCGACAAATTACTGAAAACAAAAATCAATAAAATTAGAAAACAAAAACACGTGCGTAAAATAATTGCCTGTGACGTCACAGAACGGAAGTTACCTGTCCATTGTTGTATGGGGGAGCAGTGATGTGGAACGAACAACGTTGTTCATCCATGCGTGTCCCCTAAGTTACAAAAATAAAAAATAAAGAAAAACTGATTTTTCTTGCGAAAAAAACAGAACTTAACTTAAAACACAGCTACGTCACAAATCTTAAAACAGCTACGTCACAAAGCTTAATACAGCTACGTCACAAAAGCTTAATACAGCTACAAAGGTTAGCAAGCTACGTCACAAAGCTTACCGAGTATTTAACTGATGACCTAAAACTTCTTGAATATTGTTTTACCTTTCTCATTTGTTAAACATTACTTATGACGTCATATAAGCTAATAATAGTAGATTATGGTCTAACAAATACAGTCAATAAACGCGCTTTTCTCTTACTAAGCCACCTAAATAATCACCAAGAGTCTTACCTGCATTTTCTCAAGCATCGCAAACAGATCGTCGGCCTAGATAGGAGAGAGAAACAAAGTGAAAAAGGCTCTCTCGTCACATGCGGTTAATCAACAATTAAAACTTCAACGATTCGTTAAAAGTTATAACAAGCATGCATTGTTACGTCAATCAATAAACAATTAAGCTAAATCTTCTAAAAGCTATATTATTTTTAGTAAATCACCCAATTTGGGGGAAAACCCTTACCTTTGTGACGTCAGTGGGCGTCCCTTTGTCTTCCTGAGAACATGGATCGCACATTATTCCTCCATCCGAGTCTTTGCTGTAACAATCAACCATTGTTAAGGTGACAATCAACATTTAATTTAAAACAAAATATTTAAATAAAATAGATTTGTGCTGGCAACACTGTTTTGATGCTCTCGTGCATCACCTATCGGTTAAAGCATAAAAACCTGACTTGTGCGGAAGAATACATTTTACGCGGATAAATATACCTGTATGGATCTGTTAAGAATGTTGCCATGACAGCGGCAGCAGCCGCCTTCTCAGCTTTAATTTTATTGGTTGAATGTTTTTGCAGTGAGCCAATGAACCTGGCCGTTATCTTGAACGTATTTTTCTTGACAGGCATCCCGTGAATATCAAATTCTGTATTATCCTCGTTTTGGAAAAGTCCCGTTTCTGATAACGTGTCTATAGTGCCACCTGCCGACACAGCGGAACGACGGGTCCGCAACCTCCGCAAGGTGGGGCTAGTGGGTCTCTGAGGTGGTTCCAACGACTTTATCCTCCGTACAGAGTCATGATTATTATAGGATAAAACCAAGTTGTCACAATCTGATAAACTGCACACTTGTTGGTGCTTTATAGATCGGGCGACTTTGCGCAATTCCGCGGAAGGCCAGAGCACTGAAACCGGCTTCGTTGGGTCCTCGCCCTCGGGCCTGAAATTAGGATCGGTTAGGGGGCATTCCCTTTAAATATTATCTCAATCACTCAGACACTTTTCATTCTAATTAAAACAACTTTTAAAATTTTAATTAAAACAACTTTTAATTAATCTAATTAACACAACCTTCTACAATTTATCTGAACCTACATCGACTAACAACACAGACAACTATTCTCTACTGTTACGTCACAATAACAAACTATGACCGCGGAGTAATTGAAATATTAATCCGCGGCCCACACAGCGTCGGAAGTTAAAGATTCCAGCAACGCGACACCTTCCTGAGTCTTGTGACGTCACAATAGAATAAGAAGCAGCGATTGTAATGAAATCTCTACTATCGAATAACCTGCAACTATGTTTATGACGTCACAAACACCCACAAAGCTCAATTGTTAATTAAAAGTCTGTTCGCGATTCTAAATTTCACAAAAATGGTTTTTAAATCTTTAACTCAGATAATAAAACAATTCACCTTTTATGACAGGTTTGCGCACGTGCGTCATTTATGATGTCATAATAAACTGTGGACAACAACGTAATCGGAATTTACTTTCACAAAAATATTTTAATTAAATAATTTTCTCTATATTTAAATTTCGTTTTAAAACTTTCGTTTTTTGAACCACGTGACTAATACGTCATAACAGTTAACCTGGGTTGAAAATTTATAAATTTCCAAATAAGAAAGTTTTCTAAAAAACTCTAGAATCGTGATTTGATCAAACTCAACAAAACTGGAATAAAAATGACTCAGATCACTTAAGCGTCGTAAAATTTTAATTTAATTTTTCAACTCAAAATATTAAACAAATTTGAGTAAATTCTCAACCTTTTCGCACATTTAAAAATTAAATTCCTTTGTCCCTTTATTATTCGTAACAATAGAACTCTTATTGATCGTAATACACTATTATGACGTCACACTTTGTACTTTGTTAAGCCTTTATGATTGGCTACAGAATGTAACCTTCATAAATAAACTCAAAATTATCAAAATTTGACCAAAAGCCTCGAGGCGAGACGAAAATAATTTTCAAAAATTCTCCTTAAATAAATATTCTTGCGCGCTAACAATATATTCATCCGCTCTTTTGTGTATTAATATTCAATAAAAATAATAACGCGTGTGTTATTAGTCTACGCGCTAAAATACTAGCTCTGTGACGTCATAATGTCTACACGAAGTTAATATTTAACATCGACGAGAACAAGTTGTTTTGTGACGTCACAAAATAATCGATATTTTTAACTCGAAACTACTCTAACTTCGAAGCTAACTAACTTCATAATATTTAAAAAAAAATATAATTTTTGGTCACGTGATCACGCCCAAAAGCTGACATCTAACGCCCACTAACGGCCACAAGAATTATAATTGTCCAAAACAAAAACAAATCAACTGTAATTTTAAACTTATTACAAATTCCAAAATCCTTTCCAACAATTTCAACCTCAATCACATTCACACTGTTGTTACGTCACACATACAAATCATACGTCACAATCAGAATGCCCCTTAACCTCTTACCTGCATGTAATCGCTGGTAGATACGTGACGTCATCATCTTCGTCATCACTGACGTCATAAAGCGAATGTCGATTCATATTTACGTCGTAATTTCGATTCATATTTAACCTACAACTTCCACAACGTTCTAAAATACAATGAGGTTGTTGTGTCGTCATAATACATCCAATCCATAAAGTCGCTTAATTATTGATATCGTGACCTCATAATCGCATAAACAAAAACAATTAAAAACTAATTATAGGTCGCTTGTTGTATCATTATGACGTAATAAACTAAAACCCGTTCTAGAACCTAACTCAACTTTTGCATCGAATTTCTTGGAACTAATAAAACCTAAATCAATACCCATTGTTCATGACAAATAAATATTATGACGTCACATAAAGCGTAAACTTCATTAAACAGCGATCGATGTTGTTATGCGAGAAGTTGAAATATTTTTAAAAGCCCTGGGGCGAGGATGGGAGAAAATTTGAACTTTTAGTTTTCTCCTTGTTTAGATTATTTGCTTGATTGAACTTCTGAAAATATTTTATCTTTTGGTGATAACTCGAACAACGACTCGAATATAGATTCACGAGTTAACTGTGTAATCTGAGTCTGCAAATAAATAAGTTACTTTAACTGAGATTTTAAGTTTATTTAACACACCCTTCTTGATTAAAACTTTTGTCTAAAACTGCAAAGTTGTCACAAAATGTTAAACAATCAGTTTCTAAATAAAACTTTTTGCAAAAACCCAACAATGCCTCAATGCGCAAGAGTTTTATGAAAGAAAATATGGCTCAAAATAAACACAACTATCAGCAGTCTAACATTGATATTATTGATCATATTCAATACTGTATCTAGCCTTATCTTTAAAGCTTGAAATGATCCACTAGAACCTCCAAATCAACCTGAATTATTTTTACTTATGTGAAAAACTCTTTCCTTTTAAAATTAGCTCCGACTTCTGAAAAGTTTTTAATTGAAAGTTGAACAAAACTGTTGAAACTTTTCCATCGATCAACTCGCAACAAATGTGAAAAATAACCAACTTCCTGCTGCGACCTCGCACCTCTATGACATCACAGAGGTCACGTGATAATAAACCGAGATCGGACAAAGTTTGTCTTCCGACAACTACCGCGCCCGAAACAATCAATTTTGGTTATGATTGTGACGTCATAATCCAATAATCTGAGTTTGTTGCAAATTGCGCCAATTAAGCGATCGAATTTGTCACAACAACCACACTTTGTGACGTCATAATCATTATTTTCAACAATCTGCGGTTTCCTGATTTGTTTTCGTGAAATTTTGCGACATTTTCAGCAAGGTTACGGAAGTGTCGCAAGTTTTAACGATTTTAAAGAGTTTCAAACATCTGGCGGTCGAACCTTTTGACCTTTCACGTGGTGGCGCTGTTTTAATTTAGTTAAATATTTAAAATTAAATCATGCTAAAGCTAAAATCTAACAGAATACACAACTGCACATTAGGTCATATATAATCAAAAATGACGTCATATGTAACCAAACGTGACGACTTAACTAACCAAAAATGACGTCATATGTAACCAAACGTGACGTCAGTAACAACCGATGTGACGTAATAAGTAACCAAAAATGAAGTCATGGACATTTGTTTAAGATGGTAAATACCTGTTGTTGGTCCGATGAAAACTGAAAGTCGGATTTCGTTTCAAGTTTCCAGGTTTCAATATCACAGCCGGGGAATCCCCGTTTGAGTGCTCGATTCTCGTGTAACTCAACGAAGGCATCGAACCGTGAAAATCTTTACGAATTCTTCGTTTCGGGGAACCACCCGAGCTATGACGTAACGACAATCGACGAACCCAGAAAAAATCATAAAATTTATCCATATTATCGATGCTAGAACATAAACGCGAAATCTTATTATGACGGCATTACATAACGTAGAAGTTGTCTAACAATAAAGTCCATTGTTTCGTAAACAATTAAGTTCATAAATTTTCTAATTTACCTCGCGTTTAAATTTAAAACAAAGACAAGCAACAGCTTCCTGACACTATGCTGACTGTTCTTAATTCTTACGTCACAATTAACAAACAAGCGATGTATTTAAGAAAACATCGATATCCGCGTATTCTGCTGATACAATATTTGTCACAGATCGATAAACAATGCTCTGCACCTAACAATTGTTAATGAAAACTGGAACCTGGCGAGAAATAAATCACCCGGTCACGATTATTATCCTTTCTGACGTCACAGAAGTTGCCAGCACAAAATTAAGAAAATAAACTTACCGAGCTGTCTTGAGCGTTAGCTGTCCGTCACATCTGTAACATAAACGTTAATTGTTAAAATATAGTGACGTCACAAACATAAACAAGAGTGCGTTTGTTTTTCTATAGTGACGTCATAACCACGTGACTTACCGCTGATATTTTCGTTGGCGATTTGTGGGCGATTTAAAATTATCTAACCATTTAATTTCAGGCATTTTCCTGAACAAGAAAAATAAACAAATTTCGTGAAATGAGAACAATTTGTCGACGTTTCAATCCGCGTGATAATAAACAAATTCATTGAAATTTGGCGTAGGTTTGTTTGGCTCAACCCTTTAACTATTAAACAAACATTAAGGGGACAAATTGAACGGTAAAACAGTCGACTATTTCGTGAAAGGGTTTCGATGCTCCATTCAATATTTTGTGGTTATTTAGCTGAATCGAAACCACATCTGATTCACAATTGTTTATATTAAAAAGACATTAATAAAAAATTATGATTAATATAAAAATAAGAATATTAACAGTTTACCCAACAACACTGAAATAATTAACCTTAATTTCTTCTAACATTATCTTAACCCAATTTTAACAAATATTTTAATTAATACAAGATTTACCCCCTTCATCTACGCCCCCACAATACCAACCACCCTTGCAAATTATAACCCCCTTAGCTTGAAGTTATTGAACACTCCCTTAACATGTAGCGACCTAAATTGCTTTCACGAGTAAACATTAAGCACTTCCTAGCTCAATTAGGTCGCTATTGTGACGTCATAACTATTCTCTTGTGACATAAACATTTTGATAAACTGGTTTCACCTTTCAATATTTTGTTAAATTTGAACTCAGCTTAACCTTTCACTTTCAATTGTTTCAATTATGACGTGACAGAAATGACAGCCGCGACAACTTTGTTCTAGAACGACGAAAAACTTTAAAACTAAAACGAAAGTTCAAAGACATAATTCTAGATTTCCTTTATTTTAATATCCTTGATGATTATGACGTCATAAGGAAGCGACAATAACGCTCTCGAAATATTTATTGAAATTTCCTGTCGCGTTTGTTCATAATTCTAGAACAACGTTTGTAATAAATTTACTCGACGTTAAAACATATTATGACGTCACAATTTAAGCTTAGATATCGTATTTCTTATTGGTTAAACTAATCAAGCGTAAAATTAAAACCAGACCTGTGTTATGTCACAAGGGAGCAACTATGACGTCACAAATAAGTTAACATTATAAAATTCTCGAAAGTTTGTTAAAAACCGGAATTCAACTTTTAACGATTTAAGAATTTCGAATAAATGGAGACTTTAAAGTTTAAACATTTTCCTAATAAACTCTCTCAACTTAAACTAATTAGTAATTAAAACTTTCTACAAACAACGTTCCTTATTTCTTAAAATATTAATCATACAAATATTTAAAATTTTTAGAATCACTGTTTCCTAAACTAACGACTCCGCGTGATTAAACATAGTGACGTCATATATATTTGTTTTTGCGTCACAATGCGTGAGAACTACAGTACTGATAACTAGCGCCACACATGGTTTAAATGTTCGAAATTTATAACCACTAGAGGATCCAACAAGCTCTATATTTTGTTCAACATTTTTTTCTCTTTTAAAAATCTTTAAATGACAAAAATTAAACAAAACTTTTAAGCTATTATGTGGTAATATAGCTTCGTTTAAATCATCAGATTACGGGTCAAAAAGTTTCGGGTTCGAGTCGCACCAATGCCACCTTATTTACCCTTGAACCCGGTGCTTAAAGATAGCTCAAACACGTCACAACAACACACCCAATAAAAATTAAAAACAATCGTTCAAAACCAAAAAACAATTTTTAAAAAATTCTACTTTTCATTAACAAACAAATTAATCGTTAAAATCCAATTAATTTTAACCTGTCATTAAACTTAACAACCGGAGCTAACAATCCTTATTATTACCGGTATTATGACGTCATAAACTATTATTATCTTTTCACCAACACAAGTGGTCAATATGACGTCATAGTCTTACCTTTCAGATCGGGATCGAATTGAGTACGACGATGAACTTGATGTTGATGACGTAGATGATGAGGTAGAAGGTTTTCGTCGGCCCCAACTTCGCTGCGGAAGAGATTGTCGTCGGTTCTGTCCGCTTGTGTCCGTTTTTCGTCGGTTCTGTCCGCTTGTGTCAGAATGTTTGTCCGTTGGTTCGGTCCGAACAAAGTTAAAAAGATTTTTGAACAAACTTAATCCGTGGGGATTTCCCTTTCCAGAGAAAATATTCGGAAGCGATCTTCTGCGCGATTTCTTTACGTCATCAGTGACGTCATTAACGCTTAAATTCTTCTTCTTTTCTCTCATGACCACAGGGGAAGGAAATTCCCCTGGATCGGAAGAGATTTCGATTCTTGGTATTTTAGAAAGATCAAAATTACTCGAAGTTTTTTTACTTTGATTGTTAATCGGGGGTTTTCCCTTTGGTTCGTTGCTATGGAAAGTAGTGACGTTACCAGACAACGCCAACTCGAGAGCTTCGGGTCTGGTTACCATAGAAACTGGTCTTGCGTTTCGATGTCTCGCTCCCCTCAGTTGTGGGGCTTTAAAAGCGTGTCCGTCGCCCGAAACATCGAGCATACTTCGTCTCATGACGTCACCACTACGTCTCATGACGTCACCATTCGTTCGAATTGTAACGTCATTACTGTTTCGCCGAGGTCCGTCATAATTTTCTTTTCGTCGAATCTTCGTGAAATCAAACGAATTACTAAAAACAGTTCCACCTTGTGACGACATATTAGTCCCTCGTGACGTCATAGAAGATCCATAAACGGACAATCCCATCCCGGAGGCGATCCCGGACGAAAAGTTCCTCACCTTGACCGGGGTTTGAACCCGGGATTGAACGCTCCGCGGATACTTCGGACTCCACGGATTCTCGTAACAATCCGGAAAAACTCGATCCGCGATTATTCCTGAATCCGCGGATTCTGTCGAGTCACGTGACGGGTCATAAAACAAGTGACCACTTCTCATTGTATGTGACGTCATAACTACCTAGACAAGCCTATATCGTTTCGATAAAAACTAGAATGTATAAAAAACGTTTTAAACAATGGGCGTTGATTAAACAATTGTTACGTCATAATCCTACTTCTAATTCTTGATTGAACAAATCGTAAAATCGTCGAAGATGACAAAATATTCAACCAATCCTTTCACCTCGTTTAAACGAAATAAGTTGACCTAAATGCTGGCTAAACTGATTTGTTGATTCTAAAGAGTTAACCTATGCTAATATGGCCATGGGCATTAGAGGTAAATATTATTAAACTTTTAAGCTTTTAATTGGTGAATTAATTAACAAAATAACTCGACATCAATAACTAATTAATGTTTTGCTCAATTAAACAACCTACAACTGGTCCTTATAAACAATAAACTTAATTCTGACCTCATAATTAGCACTTTAACAACAGTTGTGATGTCACACTTATCACAATGATGACGTCACACAGCGTGTATTGTGACGAACAAACGTTCTGTGTTAACGGAACTTAGCTGGCAACATTTTTAACCCAATTTATTTCCGAATATTCAAAATATAAACACAAAATATTGCCCAATACCTCACCAATATTATTACCTATGACGTCATAATGATGATTTTCAATGTCGTTTGTTGATCATAATGCGATAGCATATTAATCAGCAACATTGAAATAACAAACTAACTTAAAATTAATTTTAAAAAAATTTAAAAACTGATTTTTCATGAAAAGTAATAATTAAAATATGACCTCAACAACTAATCACCAGTCTCAAAATTCTTTAAAAATAGATTCAATTTCGCTTCTATTTATAGCTAGCTATCAACAATGTTTTCTTTATGACGTCGACATTATTTAATTATCTTATTAAGTATCTGCAAACGAAAAATATTTTTCTTATTTTGAAAATCAATAATTCGGGAAATTTCGCAAAAACATTGAATTTTAAAACTGAAAATAATAAGGTAGCCTCACTAATTACTAAGTTTTAATCAAATAATTAATTTAATTTCAGTGCTGACATTAAGCTTACACTAACCCTGGCACTTCTACCAATTAAAAGTTAACTCCACTAACTTTAAAACTATTCTCAATTTAAATAATTTTTGATGACACAAAAATTCTGCGAATCTATCAAAATAACTTCCCATTAACAACATTTATTATGACGTCATAACGTATTTATAATCACGTGGTTGCTATCAGATTTTTCTAACATCTTAATAAATTATTAAAATTATTTTCAGCAATATTTGGATAAGCGAAAACATATTTTTAATAATTTTCAATAATTTTTGATAATTTTAATAATTTCCTCCTCTGACATCAATTTACATATTAGTTTTAAAACCACGTTAGTTCGTTTAATTAACAGAATAACTTTTTAAAAACTAAATTTATTAAAAGCCTGTTACTTTCAACAATCAATACGTGAACAATCTTTTACTTGTGACGTCACAGTGGTGGTAATTTAAACAGAAGGTACGAACCAAATTACAGCTTAGAAGGTCGTCATTAAATTCTCGCGAGACGAACAAAAAAATGACGAAAAATGTTATTTTTTATTTTCGGAATAAATCTAGAATTTTTAAATTCAATTGTTTATTATTAATGTCAAACAAAAAAACGATTTTTTACCAAAAAACCAACATTTTAAATAAACTGTTTTTCTAACTTAATAAATAACATATATATTAAAAACCGCTGAATAATTATTTTAACCTGGTTCTAACTTAAACTTAACACTTTAAACTTTTGATTGACAGGTTCACCGAACCGTAACAACGATCAGGTTACTTAACATTCCTTGCAAGATTTTGACCAAACTAAAAATTTTAACTTTTCAACGTTTTAAAAAATAGAACCTAAAATTTGCTTTACAATTTTTTTTGAATTGTTAACAAAGTTTCGATATTAAAGTTATATTGTATAGCGAATATGACGTCACTATCAATAAACAAAGAGTGGGCGAAGCAACAAAACTGTCAATCATTTTTGACATCCGGGAAAGTCGTGATTTGAGACAATCGAAAAATTTAAAGATTTGCCCAAAAATAGAATTTCAAAAATCTTTGTTTCTTTAAATTAAGTTTTTTAAAGTTTTGGTGAATGCAAAATACGTTTTATTAAAAGTTTTTAATTTTAAAATCTGAAGGAAATTTTGCAAAAGTTTCTGCAAATCTCGACCTTCCAACAACCTTTTATTCTCACAACGTTTCGATCTTATTTAATCGAGGACAGGAAATTAAGATTTTCACAACGATTCAAACAAAAACATTCTAAAATATTAAAGTTAATATACCACCCAATTTAGTCCTTACTAATTAGGGAATATAATTAATTTACTAATTAACGTTTTTCTTTTCAAAAGTTAAATAAACTAAAACTTAATTATGACGTCATACAAGCTTAACAATAAATAACTTGTAAATTAGATTCCATTTTGGTCATTAATCAAACAAATAAAGATAATGACGTCATAATTCGATATTGTTACACATTAAACGTGAAACGGAAACATTTTCCGGAAAAAAACTAATTCCAAAAAATCCCAAAATTTTCAATTTGTCGAAAGCAATAAATATTTGTCAAAAATAACAAGTTTTAAAACTAATTACTCTAATATTTAAGCTTCTACTAATTACCTCCATATTCTAATTAACTAAATAATAAATCAAAACAAATCTATTTTAATAAACCCAAAATTTACAACGACTCGAACTCTAGAAAACTAAATTTAACTAAAACTTTTTATTTTGTTACATTTTGATCACGATAAACAAATTTGTTCAGGTCACAATCGTTTGTTTGTTAGTAAACAATCGCCTTTGTGACGTCACACCCACTACTACGAGCTAACTTCTCCCGAATTCGTATCAAGAAATTTGTTAAAAACATTTTAAATTATTCAGTTTTAAATTTACTCTGGCGCGCCAACTACCGGTTTGCGATAGTCACCGTTTATATTGATAAACATTGGTTATGACGTCAACAATTAAACAATGTTAACAACACATAATTATGACGTAACACTCACTTTTTGCACTTGAAACAATCCTTATGATAATGAGAACCGGAAACCGAGATGTGAGGGTCGGAATTTAGGTTGACGACAAAACCACAACCGTGACATTTACTTCCGTTTGCTACTCCGTCGCTCGACGATCTATAACATAGTGACGTCATAATTAATAAAGTTTAAAATTTTACAATATTGTAGTTTATCGTCATCACCAAGATTCGAACCCGGGACCACTTACTCTGATTTTCTTCTAATTTTTCTTAAACTTTTCTTACGAAACATAAACTCGGTATTAGCTCGTCTCATTGTTAGACGATCAAACAACAATCCCGATTATGTTGACAACAATGCCAGTTGTCTCATAACAATCACTTAAATTGTTGCAGAATTATTACCAAACAATAAACTTAAAAACTTTCGTTTTCAACAAAACTAATTTTTAATTCACTCCTTTAAAAAATATTAGAATTAACATAAACACGGAAACCATTATTACGTCATAAACCAGTTAAAACATTTAAACAAATGACTCAAATCTTTTGACAAGGCTTACATATGACGTCATCTAAGCTAAGCGTGACGTCAGAACAGTTGTATAAATTACAAAATTTTAAAAATATCTGAATTTCCAACAAAAATTTGGTAAAAATAATTTTAAAATTTAAATTTACGGTTCAATGAACTCGAAAAACAAAATTATTTTAACGTTTCTCAATAAACCATAATAGGTTAAAATGACATCATAATAAGCTACGGTGACGTCATAATCCAGTAAATTCGTTTTCGAAATCTAGTGTTTACATAAATTTTAATTAAAAAAAATTAAAAAAATTTAAATTTAACTAAACATTAAACTTTTCACTAATTAAAACCTAACTAATTACTTCAATCAAATATTTAATAATTAATCCAATCAATTATTTGATTTTAATTTTAAACGTCGCTAAAATCTTGTTCCTAAACCAACTAAATAACTTTTAAACTCCTCTAAAAAACAACAGCATAGTGACGTAATAATCGACCTCAGATGACTAATAATACGGTTGAGCGAATACGAAAACTAAAAACTTTTGGTTAAAACTGATAAAAATGACGTCACATTACTGAAGATAAGAAATTTTTGACGAAACAAAGGCCGACATAAAATAAAAATTTTAAGTAAAAATAAATTTGCGTCTGGTCTGTTAAATTTTAAGTAAATTAACTTGTACGTGAAATATTTCATCTTTTAATTAGTAAATTCAACCCGGGTAAACCCACTAGCCTTACTACATGAGGTCCCGAGTTTGACCCCCACTGCTCACATGCTGTAGCGCTATTGAGTTAGGCGCTGCAATCTATATAAACCCCTGCTGCTTAATCAGTAGCTTAAATATCGGGCAATAATAATATATAATATTCCAAACTGCCACAGGCAACTTCAGACTGGGTCGGAGTAACTGATGTTACTCTATGCTTGGGTCGTTCAACCCACCCACACCGAGGATAAATTAATATTAAAAAAACGAACAGGGTTTAAATGTAATCCCACCCACATTGAGGATAAATATTCTAATGTAATCTTACTTTAAGTCTAGAAATAAAAAAAAAATTAAATTTTGGCTCAAAACTCAAATTATTCGAACCTTGTGTGAGTTTTCTCGGTTGCCATGGGCGACGTATTCGTTCCTCCACTCTGCTTCCGCGTCTTCAACTTCTTTAAACTTCGACGTGGGGAAAACCCCTTGCTTTTTCCTCGCTCCCTGTCATAATTAGATATTGTGACGTTAATGTTAATATTATTTACTTATGACGTCACAACCACTTACTTGTCGTCGCTTTTCTCCTCGTTCGACATAATCGAATCGTGGTGACTCTTACGTAAGAAGTTCCGGGTGAATGGAGATGACGTCACACTTCCAGTTGACAGGTTGTCACCGGACATATCTATGACGTCACGAACGATTTGTATTGGTTTCAGCAAATTTAATTTAAATTGATTGTAAGCTTTTGATGACGTCATTACCTGATTCTTTGTCGGCCAAATTTTCGTTGCTCGTTTTGGGGGATTTCCGACGATCGGGAGACAGTCTTCGTAAAATTTCGTTTCTGAAACAAAAACAATTATGACGTCACAAATAATTTATAATAAAACATAATTTTTTAATAACAAAACAATAACAACCCGTTTTTTATAATTTAGCAGTATAACTATTATGACGTCATATATTAAACTAAAATTAAATATTTCTCCCATTCAACTGACCCCAACCCTCCTTCGTTTGTCCTCAATGTAGCGACACGGCTCGGTGAGTTTGCTTCCTTTGAAATCTCAGTTATTTGGAAACCCTGGATTTTCGCGACCGAGATTCGATCCCGGACCAACTCTACGTCACTGTGACGTAAAAACTTGGCAACGATGGGCGGATTTTTTTTCTTTGTGACGTCATCGGATCTCCAGATTTCTGGAATTAACATCGATCTTATTTCCTCCCAGCTTAACCCTAGATTTTCACGCATGAACAAATTCAAAACTTTTTCTGTTTCCTCGTCCTTTTTTCCTTTTTCTCTCGGAATTCCGTGGAACACGAGATAGACCGGGTCGTTCTCGAACACCGTGACGTCATCGCTCGATTCTTCGATGAAAGTCTTCCAGGAGACGGACGACGATTTTCTTGAAGTTTCTTTGTTCTGGATTTGAGACAAAACTGTTTCAATATTTCCCAATCTTCTCTCGATTTTGTGCTCGAAATTATCCAATCTTCGCCCTAGTGACGTCACTTCTGCCTCTATGACGTCAATCGACGATGTTCGCTTCCTTCGATCCTCGTCCGACATCTTTGACATCTGCCTTCTAGAACTAATTTCTTTAAACTGAAAACTTTGAGGAAACAACGCGTTTTCCTGAACAATTGTGAATCACCTTTCAACAATTAAACCTCTGTGTAAGCTTTATGACGTCACAATCTTTGTATACCACTTGTTTTGTCACAATGTTTATTAATATATAACTACGCGCAAACCTTAACACAAAATAATAAAATATTTTAAAACACTCGAAACCTTAAAGAGGGACTTAAGTTATGAGTTAAGTTATGAGTTTTACATAATTACAAACTTCTTAAAATTCTTACAACAATCTCTTATATTTGCTCTGCTTTCCAATGCTAATAATTCTCGGTTCGCTCGGTTTTAAACGTAATTAAGTGGCAATAAAATTAGGCTTAAGTTTAACATAAACTGTTTAAATTCTGCCTTTAAATAAACTCCTATTGTGGCATAAGCTCTAAACCTTAAACTTTGCTGCAAAAACTTACATCTACTACAGTTCCACTAAGTTCTACTGGTAATAATTCTTAGTTTAATCAAAATTCAACTTTACCAACATATTTAAACCACATTTTGACCACATTTTAACCATATTTAAACCAAATTTTAACTTAGAGTTCCCCAAGTACCCTGCTATTAAAAGCTTTCTGTAAATTGCTTCAGTATAAAACCTTTTTATAGCGGAATAAACTAAAGTTCTACTGCTAATAATTCTCAGTTTAACCAAATTTTACCAACATTTAAAACACGAATTCCAGGAATTTGAATACACGGAGGCTGGATTCACCATTTACGGTTGAATAAAAGTGAATATGACGTCACAATTATGACAAAAAAGGACACGCGGGTTGACTTTTAGGGTAAATTCACAAAAAAATTATGTTATATTGTGACGTCATAGTTGCCCGTTTTACATGAAATGAGTAAACAATGAACAATAACATGATAGTGACGTCATATCGAAACAATTTAATTTTAAAACATGAAAACAAAATAATTACGACAAATATAAACAATTTAATTGCATTGTTATTTCTAATCTGACGTCATAATATTGCACCACACAATGAGTCGATTGTTACGACATAAACATTTAAATAGATTAAATATTCAACACAGAATTTAAATTTAAATTTTTCTTACTTTTCGATAAAATTTGCCGCTTTCTTGTAAATATTTTTCTTCCTTGGAATCAAATTCGTTTCAATCGATTTTCGTCTCCTAAATTCCAATAATTTTAAATCTTTTTTATAAAAACATTTTGTAGAATTATTTATTTACCTAAAAAACAAATTTAAAGCGATTCGAAATATAATAATCGCTAATAATGACGTCACAAGGGCATATTATGATTCAAATAATTGAAATCTCATGAGAATGTCTGCTAGGAAGTTAAAGTCTAAACAAAATTTACGAGAAATATTTTTATTTTAAACTGCATACATTAAGTTAATAATATCTTGTCATCATATTCTTGTAAACCTTTATTACAACGGTGAATGCAGATTATTATTTACCTTAAAGAGCTGTTAATAAAAAGTTGCACTAAAAATCGTATTTAAACGATATAAAAAGTAATTTAATTTTCTAGTCCCCTAAAAATTAATATTCCAACCTCAGACCACAAACAAAATTAATCCAAAGTTCTCAAGTTGACTTAAGTAATAAGATATAAACAATATTTTAAAACTTATTTTCAGATATAATTAACAATAATAAAATAAATTCATTGACAACTTATGGTTACAAATTCTATAAACCCGCCTACGTAGGTGCTACGGAATCGAAATTACCTTTACACAGACAAACAAAACGGTAAAGAGAAAACTACATTTCCACAAATTTAATATTTTTTAAATAATTCTATGGCACCAACTCTAACCAGAAATCCAATAAAATAAAACCTCAAACCAAATATAGACAAAACTGTCGACATAATTAAAATAAAACCTTTCCGAACTGGCAAACAATTAAGTTTAATAAAATCTAAATATAACTCAATATAGGTAAGTATAAAACTCAATATAAGTTAGGTTTAAAACTCAATATAAGCTGGGTTAAAAACTTAAAATAAGTTGAGTTTAAAACTCAATATAGGTTGGGTTTAGAACTCAAAAAAAGTTAGGTTTAAAACTCAATATAAGCTGGGTTTAAAACTCAATATAAGCTTAGTATAAAACTCAATATAAGCTAAGTATAATCTCAATATAAGCTAAGTATAATCTCAATATAAGCTGGGACATATCGTTCTTTGCTTAAACACGAATATCACTGATAACAAAATCATGTCGCTAGTCACGTGGTCAAATTATTTGTCCTTATAACACAATAATGATTTATGACGTCATAATTGTTTATAAACACAACCTATTCTACTCCTTACTATTACGTCACATCGGGTACAACTAACTTAGTGGTCACTCAAGTGTGAAGTGTTTATTGTGACGTTCAGCGATGAAACCACGTGCAACTTACAACGTATTATGACGTCATAATAGACTTACTATTCATTCACAATTGTTATTATTTAATAATTATCAAAAAACAAAATTTCGACAATTTTTTTAAAACTTTTCTAAAACTGCTTCGAGTTAGAACGGAAGTCATTTAAACCCAGCTTAAATTAAATTCACACTTATTCGTGCTCTGCGTGGGTTTAACTGAACCCAGCCCGCGTCAATCGGTGTGACCACTTCACAGACTCGTAATATCACTTTCGACGTTACACCTATGACGTCATAGTTAGGAGAAAATTAGAATTTTGTCTGGTTGGATGATGTTCTAACATGGAAATATTCGATTAATTGAATTTCGTCTAATTTTAGTTTGTTTTCTATTTTTAGTAAAAACGTTTTTTAAATTAAAATATTTGTTTTAAGATTCCGCCAAATATCGAGTTTTTATTCCAGACATTCGAATCGTTTTTAAACAAAAACAAATGACCTTTCGTGACCTCTACAACAAAACTTATTCGAATATTAAATTAAAAACAAAATTTTCTGGGTTAAATATTCGAGAATTTATTCCGGTCATCCATTCAATTACGTCATTTCCGACTATTTAAACCACTATGACGTCACATGGTTAAGATAATGGACTTGTTTGTAAGAAGATGACTCGCGCAAGTTTATTAAAGGGTGGTTATGACGTATTCGTTTGTTTTAAACATTTTTTTTTAATTTTCAAATAATTTAATTAAAAATATTTTTGATGACGTCACCTTTTTTCTAAGTTATCCTCAACATGGAGTTGATGTTGGCGCCTCTGGTGGATATGTTGATCAGCTTTTGAGAAACTCCATGACCTCCGTTTTAGCCCGGGGTCACTTGGGGTCAAATATCGGGCCGGGGTCAATAGGTCAAGAGTCACTAAAAAAAGTCGATAAGTCAAGAATCACTAAATATTTATTTTCTTCTTAAATGACAGAAATCAAACCAAACCTGTTGGACTTGCATGGAAAACAATTTCAGGTGCGGGGATTACCCCTTCGTTCTTCTTCATTTTGCGTTTCAGGTTTCCTAGTCTCAAAGAAGCCTTTTTCGCTCGAATAAAACTTAAATCTCGGTCATCATTGGTCAAATCTAAACAATAATAACGTCATCAATGTATAGTAAACTAATGAGGATTGACGTCACTATAAAACGTTCACAAAACTGAAAAAACGCTAGAATAATATTTCACAAACTTCACTCATAGTAGTAGTTGTATTACGAGTAAATATTGATTAACTCAGGACTTGTTAAATTAATAAACAACACCCAGTATACAAACAACACGAAATTACAGAATTCTAAACTTGTTACCTTGATATTAAAATACTTTTTTAAAGTTTTCAACTTTACTTAATTAGCTTAGAACTACGACTGCTATACTTAATATTAAGATACAATGAAATAAGATATTAACCCTGTTACTTTATATAAGATGTTACTTTTAACTATTGCTATGAGATGAACACTAATTAAGATAATAATTAATGCTTGAAAGCGCTACACAGTTTTTTTTTTTTTTAAATCTCCAACTAAACTCGATTGTTTTTCGTCACGAATTTCAACAATCGTTAATTATTAACCCATCAGACAAAAGTCAACTTATGACGTCACAATGACAATCGTGCCACGTTCTCACCTTTCTCGTTGGGGAAACTTTCCTTCATTTTCTTGTTCCGCATCGATGCAAACGACCACGCGGTTTTACTCGATGAAAGGTCATTCAAGGTCGCCCTATGACGAGTGTTGCGTTGGAATGGTGACGTCACAATCGGTGGACTCCAAAACGAAGTTGGAGTAGATAGTGCGGTCTTAAAACAAATACATGTTAGTGACGTCATAAATATGTTTAAATGACGTCACAACGCACCTGATCGACGCCGCAACAAGACTTCTTTAAACATTGTCGACTCTTCCAAACTATCCGAACTGATGACGTCACTTGCTTTGTTGTATTGATGATGTCATCATAAGTTTTACCTCCGCACAACTTTCCATTTTTGAGAGAAATCTTTTTGTTTGGCGACTTGACCACTACGTTGATGCTCGCTACTGCCCTCTTGTGGTACAAACTTTCTCCATATTTGGTCGCTTGATGTCGTCCTACCGAGTTAGCCGAAAAATCAAACGAGGAGCGCTTTCCAAGTGTGGGAGTTCCGCCCCCGCTTGTGATAGGATTCTCTGTTACGTCACAAACAATAATATGACGTCAGTAATAATTACGACATGCGTCAAGAAAAGCGTTTCAACATAACTAATTTAGTTTAAATATAAATGTTTATTTGTTTAATTAATATCGAAGTTTCGAGGCCAAAAAATCAAAATATATGACGTCACAAACTAGCCTAACTAATACACAATAAAATAACTGTGACGTCACCTGCACTGCTCGGACTTTTCGAGATCCAATATTGTCGAAGTTCGTTGAAAACTTCTTTCGAGTTTTTTTTGGAAAGAATTATTTTGGGAGGTCGATGTTCTCTGTTCATCTTAAACTTAATTCTAGTTTTGTTCTAAAATAAAACGATTAGTTAACTGTATAAATATTACAATGCTCGTCCAATAATAAACATAACTTATTGTCATTACAACAAGAATATATATGACGTCATAATACTAAAGGTCCGCACCTTAACCTAACCTTAAAATTAATTTTACCGCAACAAAAAATTTAAATACAAATAAAATAAGTTTTTAAGTGCTTTAAAAATACGATTCATTACATAATCTATATTTATGACGTCATAATCTCACTTGTTACATATCCGCAACCGACAAGTCCTTAACGCGAGTACAACTACTTAAGGGTCGGAACTCTACAACAACCTATTACGTCATAATCATCGATTAAAGTATTATCGAAAACTAGAACTTATAGTTTTACACAAAATATTGAAATCTTTTTCAAGGTCAGTTTAAATTAAAATTCCAAATTTTTAAACTTTTCAACCAAGATTATTTATTAATTGTAAGTTGTGCAGGAAACTAAATTTAAACTTGTATAAAGCGACGACCCCTCTCTGCTTTCAGTTCATATTTCGCTCATATAACTGGCTACCAATTTTAATGATATTGTTTGAATAGTCACTAATAGTATTATTAGTTACTGGTATTATTGGTTACCCAGTCTGAAAAGTAGGGCAGCGTGCATGCACGAGATTTTTTTCGGTAAAAAAAATGCACGCCCGAAATTAACGTTTTGCACGCCTGGTTTTTAAAAAAAATTGTGCACGCGCAATGCTGACGCCTTGTATATTTAAGCCAGATTTAAGTAAAGCACGCCAACATAAGTCACGCGTGCACGCGTAGACCGAAAATTTTTTACGCTTGCACGCACGAGATCTCGTGAAAAACTGCCCTACTTCCTAGACTGGTTGGTTACAAGTATTATTGGTTACTAGTATTATTGGTTACTGGTATTATTGGTTATTGGTATTCCTAAGAACTGGTTTTATTAGTTACTGGTATTATTAGTTACTGGTATTTCTAAAAACTGGTATTATTGGTTACTGGTATTTCTAAAAACTGGTTTTATTAGTTACTGGTATTTCTAAAAACTGGTATTATTGGTTACTGGTATTTCTAAAAACTGGTATTATTGGTTACTGGTATTACTAAAAACTGGTTTTATTAGTTACTGGTATTTCTAAAAACTGGTATTATTGGTTACTGGTATTTCTAAGAACTGGTATTATTGGTTACTGGTATTACTAAAAACTGGTATTATTGGTTACTGGTATTTCTAAAAACTGGTATTATTGGTTACTGGTATTTCTAAAAACTGGTATTATTGGTTACTGGTATTTCTAAAAACTGGTATTATTGGTTACTGGTATTTCTAAAAACTGGTATTATTGGTTACTGGTATTACTAAAAACTGGTTTTATTAGTTACTGGTATTTCTAAAAACTGGTATTATTGGTTACTGGTATTTCTAAGAACTGGTATTATTGGTTACTGGTATTACTAAGAACTGGTTTTATTAGTTACTGGTATTTCTAAAAACTGGTATTATTGGTTACTGGTATTTCTAAGAACTGGTATTATTGGTTACTGGTATTACTAAAAACTGGTTTTATTAGTTACTGGTATTTCTAAAAACTGGTATTATTGGTTACTGGTATTTCTAAGAACTGGTATTATTGGTTACTGGTATTACTAAGAACAGGTATTATTGGTTACTGGTATTACTAAAAACTGGTTTTATTAGTTACTGGTATTTCTAAAAACTGGTATTATTGGTTACTGGTATTTCTAAGAACTGGTATTATTGGTTACTGGTATTACTAAGAACAGGTATTATTGGTTACTGGTATTTCTAAGAACTGGTATTATTGGTTACTGGTATTACTAAGAACAGGTATTATTGGTTACTGGTATTACTAAAAACTGGTATTATTGGTTACTGGTATTACTAAGAACTGGTATTATTGGTTACTGGTATTACTAAGAACTGGTTTTATTAGTTACTGGTATTTCTAAAAACTGGTATTATTGGTTACTGGTATTTCTAAAAACTGGTATTATTGTTAACTGGTATTACTAAGAACTGGTATTATTGGTTACTGGTATTACTAAGAACTGGTTTTATTAGTTACTGGTATTTCTAAAAACTGGTATTATTGGTTACTGGTATTTCTAAAAACTGGTATTATTGTTAACTGGTATTACTAAGAACTGGTATTATTGGTTACTGGTATTACTAAGAACTGGTTTTATTAGTTACTGGTATTTCTAAAAACTGGTATTATTGGTTACTGGTATTTCTAAAAACTGGTATTATTGTTAACTGGTATTACTAAGAACTGGTATATAACACTAAAACTAATTCCTTAAATCTTAAGCCGCTATAATAAATTCTATTTTATTTTTAAACTGAGAGCCTAGTTCTTGGAATACTTCGCTGCGAGCACTTTTCCGGTTAAAACATCTGTCTCTCACTTTTGGCAAATCTACTTTGTGACGTCACATTTCTTAATTATTCGCCCACAATGTTGTTAGAATATTTGTTTTTAAACTGACTAAAAAGTGGGCGAATTATTAATAAAGTTATTAGTTATGACGTCATAAATCTCTCTTATATTGTCACCAATAATCATATTTTCATTTTTATTAAATTTCAAATCGTGAAAATATTAAATCTACAACAACAATCAGGCCATTTTTAACGTCACATTAACACGATTTATGACGTCATGATACCTTAACATAATAAAAATAAATTCAATCAACTTTTCAACTTATTCTAGATTTAGTTTTACAAAACTTTCGATTGAAATAAATTAATTGTGCGAGTACAATCGCAATTATGACGTCATCAATTGATTAATAATGGACGTTTGTTAGATTGTATCAAATTTCTTTTTAATTGTTTGTTGTAACATTCTTGAGTTTAAATTCTTTTTTTTATTTAAATTAAATTTGTATCTTAAACAATTTGGTTTCGATGTTTCTTACTAAACACAATCAACTTCTATTACGTCACGAACAGCGTCGTTGTTTTATTAACAAATAAGCTTTAAATTACAAAAGAACAATATATGAATTAAACATAAAAATAACCTCTTATGACGTCATATACAATACGAGAATTATTGCTTACGCGGTTTTATTATGACGTCACAAATAAAGCGACCATTTATCAGTGCAAAGTTAAAAATCTGTACACCTCATCCAAAGATGACGTCACGGTTTATGAGCTGATGACGTCACGGTTTATGACCCATCAATCTCATGTATTCCTCCTGAGCTCGTTGATGTTCGATGAAGTTTTGTTCGTGGGCCACCGCTTGGAGTTGTTGGGTGGCTGTCAAGTATTGGTGGAGGGATTCCGGTCTAGGGGGAATTCCCGGGGGTCCCAATATTCCTGGGGCTGGAGGGCGTAACCCACTCATCATCTGTGATGTCATAGAAGCTAGAATACAAATCGGTTAAAACGTTTAAATTCTAAATGCAAAAACCTTTTTTATTACGTCACAGTCGTGTAACAATACGTCATAAAACCACAACCTGACAGTAGCTGTGACATCACAAACCTGCATGAATGGGATCGACTCCCGCAGCAGCGAGAGCTTGAGCTTGTTGCATAGCAGCAGCTGCGTAAGGGTGAATCATGGGGTCAGAGGACATGACCCCAGGTTGGATGACCCCGGTTGGAGGAAGTGCTGAGGGGGGTAAGGGGGGTTGATTGGAGGGGTGAAGATGAAGATGGGAGTGAACGTGGGAGTGTTGATGGTTGTGGAGGAGCTCCATTCTGTAATGCTCGATCGCGATCCTCTCTGCGTTCAACCTGAACACAAGTTTTATATTTTAATAAGAAAGTGTTAATTTGTCATAAAACAAATTCAATCACGCTTTCTTCCCAAATCATCTTAGAGTCTTTTAGTATTTTTATTGGAGAGGGTGTGTTATTATGTTGTGTTTAAGCTATCCATAAACAACCGGCTCAAGGTCGAATAGTATGACATTGACGCGGTTCGAACCCGAAACCTTTTAGCTCATGAACCCCATATTACACTGTTGGGCATTAATCAAACTTAAATTACCTTTCTGTTGTTATTCTCTCTACTGCACTCTGGTGGAGTAAATCTGGAGGGAGAAATTGGGGAAAGCCCCCCTGGGAAGTCCCTGGAAGTCCAAGTAGAGCTAGAACAAGTAATTATGATGTCATAAACAAAATGGCAATTAAAAAAAAATATATTTGACAAATATTCTTAACTCAAAAACTTTTAGCAAAATTGAAAGGCTATTTTTCGTGTGACGTAGAAAGTACTAAGTAGTGTAGTAAATGTATACAAGCTGGTACTTTCTACGTCATCACAAACAGGGTTTCCCTTTTCTTTTTTTTAAATTAATTTAAATTTTTTTTTAAACTTGTATAACTTAAAAAGTAGTTGAAATTATTTAAAGTTAAAACCATTTTTGTGTTCAGTGACACCAACTTTATAAATTTTGGAGTAAGAAAAGGTCGCTAATATACAACTTTAAAGTTTAATTTTAGTTTTAATTATAAGACCTGGAAAAGGTTGTTGTCTGAGTTGTTCCAATGCAGATTGTTGGTTTATAAAACCCTGCATCAGGTTAGGGGGAACCCCTTGTATGAGCATGGCCTGGGCTGGATCCAAATCAACGAGTTTCAAACCTTCAACATTCTGTTTCGGAATTCTCTCTCTTATTTCTCTCAGTTCCCTTTCTCTCAAGTCTCTCTCACTTTGGGGTTGCTTACACAAAAATCAAACTCGTTTTTAAAAAATTTTTACGGAACACATAAAGTAACAAAAATTAACAACGTTTTTAAATGTAGTTGTGGAAAGGTCAGAAAGGTCGTAACATCAGTTACCCTGACCCAGTCTTGGATTGTCTTTGCCAGTTTGGGATATAATAGATTATAATTGCCCGATATGTACGCTGCTGATTAAGTGCTTACTTAGCAGGAGTTTATACCGTTTATAGCACCTCACTTAATGGCGCTACAGCATGAAAGCAGTTGGGATTGAACCCAGGACCGCATGTAGTAAGAAAAGTGTTTAAAATCTCAATCAACATATTTTCCACCAACCTGTACACTAAATGGATACAAATGTTGGGAATTAGCATTGGCCATATCTCCGTATGCAATCTGTCTTAAAGTCCTTGACGCCGTGTTTTCTGCCCCCAAGTTGCCGTAAGGTGAAGAATGACTGGGGGTGGGTCTGTAAAAAAAGGGGTTTTATTTGGAGGTTACTACCAGAGCCAGTCCGTCGGATTTTATAAAATATTTTTTTATTTTAGTGTGCCCCACTTGTTTTGGGTTTAATTTTGCATTCAGTCTCAATTTATTTTATTTTTTTAAAAGTTTTTCGAACAAATTTGTTTCATATTTCTTAAGCCTTAACCTGTGAGGGTCAAACCCAGCTGGAGTTGGGGTATGAGATGGGGTTCTATTTGACCCTGGGGTCAAGTGGTGTTGACCTGGGTTCATGTGGTGTTGACCCGGGGTTAAGTGGTGTTGACCTGGAGTCATGTGATGTTGACCTGGGGTCATATGAGCTGAACCTGGGGTCAAATGAATGGAATGTTGGGGTCTGGGTTGGATTCTCTCTTTTTTAACTTGCATTAAATCGAGTGGGGCCTGAAATCAAATTTGTTGAGAATAAAAAACTGGTGAAATATATTAAAAAAAAATAATTAATAATTAATTAAAAATAAAAATATTTTTCTAATTTACCCCCGGTTTGTCCTTCTTTAATCTTCCCTGATCCCGATATTCACCCCTATTTTCTGGGGTTCTGTGTTGCCCCACAGAGTCAGGGTGAGACCCGGAATGACCTCTAGAAAGGTCAACACGCTGTGGGGGGCGAGGTTCTTGTTTTAGGGGTCGTTTAGGGGATTCCCAGACCAGATCTGTTCGACTGCAAAGATGGTTTGGGTAACCCAATAATCTAAATCAATAAAAAAATCATTTTTATTAAAGATTTTTAATACAACTCTGCACAAGCAAAATTTATAAATTCATTTTGAAACAAATAAAAAAAAAACAATTTAAAAAAAAGCAAAAAAAAATCCTTTTTAAAAGTTAAAAAATTGAAGTATTTACGTTACTTTCTTTAGCCTAAAACAAACACTTGGTTTCGTTCCTCTAGGTGGCGCTGGTAATCCATCGTCAAAATATTTAAATTCTGGTGGCCACGGCTGTTACAAAACAATCATATTTGTTGTGTTGACACATAATAGTTACAATGCTTACTCATGTGTGTAATAACAATTTACCAAAAAAATCCAATAAAAAATTTAGTTTTTAACAAAAATGAAATTCCACGAACCTTTCCAGCTGGAATTGTAAGATGATTTTCACGAGGAACCCTGATTGGTTGAACCCCATCCTCCACTGGCCAATCAGAAGTCGTCATTTTGTCAGGTGGTCGGGACCTGAAAGTTTAAGATGGAATGTTAAACAAAATAAATCTTTAAACCTAATAAATATATTTTTACCTTTGTTGGGTGGGTTGTGTTGAAATCTGGTTGCCAGGCAGTGGTTGGTTTCCATGGTTACTGTTGCTATGGACTGGTTGGTTGTTTGGACCAACTAATTGGTTGTTAGAAGAACCAGTTTGCTGGTTACCAGGAGTAAATGGTTGTTGGATGTTGGGACCAATAAATTGTTGCTTACTTGAAGCAAATTGTGGTTGGTTGCTAACTGGTTGCTGGTTGCTAGGAATTGGTTGGTTTTTAGGCATGGTTGGTTGTTGGTTGTTAGGGGCAATGGTTTGGTTGCTAGGAGCAATAGATTGGTCGCCAATACTTGGTTGAACTAAATGATTTGTAGATTCTTTTATTGGAGAGGAAACTAAAAATAAAAAAATTTATTTAAAAATTCAAAATATTTATTTATTTTTTTGTGTTTTTCACCTTTTTGTAGATTTTGTTTATTTTCTCCATTTTTACAAATCTGGGTAAAAGGGGATTCCCCCCCGTGTGATAAGGGTTGAAATTGGGGCTTTTGTGGGGTTAGAGAGTAAACAGGATCCTGGGTCGTTGTCATTGGTTTAATAATTTGGGGTTTGGTTGTCGTGGTTACTTCACCCTTCACACTTGGACCCCTAAATTTTTTTAAATTTTATTTTTTGTAAATTTTAAAAATTTTTATGAAATTAAACCTGGCTGGCTCGTTTATTTTCTCTTCATTTGATTGGTCGATTTCTTCAGCGTTGCCCTGAAATAAAAAATCAAATTAAACCATTTTTTTCAGTATTTATAAAACATTAAAAATACTATAAATTAATTAAAAAAATTAATTAATAAATTTTTAAATTAGTTTTTAATTGATTGGATACCAAATGTTTTGATTTTTTATCAACAATCTCCTCCTTGATATTTTCAATCTTCTCCCATTGTCGTTTAACTGTTTTCTACAAAAAAATTTAATCCTTAAAAGAAGCCAAAAAACGACCCCAAAAGTTAATCTTTTAATATTTTACTTTTTTGTCCTGGATCCCAACTTTTTCTTGTTTTATTTCCTCAACTTTTTCCTTGATCGGTTTGAACATGAAATGGGGGGGGCTCTCATCAGGCTGAAAGTAAAAAAAAAAGTTAATTTTAAAGTAATTTGATTCAATAATAATTAAGTTTAAGACAATTACTAATTAAAAATTTTTAAACTAAATTAAGCAATAAAGAAATAACATCAGACTGAGTGCAAAATAATTGTAAAAATAAATAATTAACATTAGGCATGGGCTGATCAAATCCGAGTCCGAGTACTCGACCCGAGTACTCGACCCTAATTAACATTGGTTTGAGTTAAATATTAAAACACAACTCACATTAAGTAAATGAGTTTTATCAAAGTCCAGATCCACAACTTTAACCGTCCCATATTTCTTGAAGGTCACTCGACATTCCGTGCACAGAACAAATCCATCTTTGCCCCCAACCACCCAATCTTCTGAACCTGAAAATATTTAATTTGTTGGATTAAAATAATTTGATGAAATAAAACTTATGACCGTACTTGTTGTGTGGCAGTGGTGGCACTTTTCAGGTGTCACATCTTTGTCACTACCCTCACTCTCAGAATCAAGCTCACTCGAACTCACTTCCCCACCTAAATATAAATTTTTAATTATTATGACATCACAAACCAGTATCATTGTTACTATGACATCACAAACCAGTATCATTGTTACTATGACATCATAAACCAGTATCATTGTTACTATGACATCACAAACCAGTATCATTGTTACTATGACATCATAAACCAGTATCATTGTTACTATGACATCATAAACCAGTATCATTGTTACTATGACATCACAAACCAGTATCATTGTTACTATGACATCACAAACCAGTATCATTGTTACTATGACATCACAAACCAGTATCATTGTTACTATGACATCACAAACCAGTATCATTGTTACTATGACATCACAAACCAGTATCATTGTTACTATGACATCACAAACCAGTATCATTGTTACTATGACATCACAAACCAGTATCATTGTTATTATGACATCATAAACCAGTATCATTGTTACAATAACATCACAAACCAGTTACTTTTTATTATGACATCACAAACCAGTATCATTGTTGTCCTTCTTAGTATTCCTTCTTAACCCGGTTTGTCGTTTATTTTTATTCTGAGGTTGGATCAATAAATTTTCTTGAACTTTTTTCCACAAATAATAAAACTCAACGAGCTCCGACTGCAACAACAATTAACAATTAATTTCACTAATTAAACAAAACACAAAATATCTCCTCACAGTTTGTTTAGTTGGAAGCAAATCTTTTTTGATTTTGAAAAAGTTTTTTCCGTTTTGTCGAATTCCTTTTTGAAAGCGTTTCTAAAAAAAAAATTTTAATTTTAAAAATCTTTTTCAGATTCACAAAAAGTTAATCCCAGCGTTAAAAGATCTTAAACCATAAATGAAGCGTAACAAAACAAGTATTATGACATCACAGTTAAGATTGTTGAGCAAACAGAAAGGTTAAAACTAAGTGAGTTGTTGAACAAAAAAACTGTTTTGAGTAGCAACAGATTTAATTGTTTTCGTTTAAAACATTTTCTTTAAAATTTTTGTTTTGAATAAACAAACACGAAAGCCTAAAATTTAAATTAAAAAGATTAAAATCTTTTTAAATTTTAATTAAAATGCCTAATTATCATCATTTTGTCCCCTCTATTTAATTTTTTTATTTTTCATTTTTGATTTAAAAATTTAAAAAACAAAAATTTTTACCAAAATTAAATTTAAAATTTTTTTTAATTTAAAATTTAAAAACAATTAAGCTGAAAGATTAACCTAGTAATTGAAAGGCCGTGACCTTAAGTTATGGGGTCATGAACTCAGGTTAAGGGTCATTTAAGGTCACTTAAGTTAAGTGTGTTTTGTTTAAAAAGCAACCAAACCATGACAAGATTAAAAGTTTTTAAATAAAGTTTAAAATTTGATATTTTTTAAAAACATTAAAAGATTAATTTACAAACCAATTATAACACAAACTAGGCAACCAAAATATGTTTTTCGTAAATTAATCGGTTTAAATTTTAATTTTGCCAACCTATTCTCGTTGTTAAACCAAACTTTAAACTCGAGACCAACAAAAATGCGAAGAAACTTTAAACCCTTAATCCAAACAACTTTAAACAAACACAAACCACATAAAACATAGACTTTTAAACTTAACTTAAAGGTTTAAACTTTTAATAAATTCTAAGTTTTGTTGTTTATTGTAAACCTTAAATACAACAAGTTTATTCCCAAAATACGTTGAAATTCTTTATCACAATGTTATTTAAACAACCAGAATTATTTTAAACAACATAGTCAACCTGTCCACAATAAACTGACAAACTTACAGACTTAGCACCAGGCAAAATTCAAGTTGAAACGATAAAACTTTTTTTCCCTAATGTACCCCCCCATCCCTCCCATAAACTAGATTAACCCCCCCACAGAACCTTGTCACCCCCAATAGACCCATGTGTACCCTAATAAACTTGTTTATCCCCCACAGGAAACTGTGACTCCCTAGAAGCTTAGTAACTCCCAGAACATTTATCCCCCAGAAACTTCCCCCCTCATAAACATGTTTACCCCAACAGAACCCTGTAACCCCCATTACCCCCCCAACAACAACAACCTTACCACTTGCTCCTCCGTCCACCTCCGCTCGATCGTGATCGGAAGAGGATTCTTGACCAGAGCTTGAACTCCTGACCTTGTGTCCATTTTGTTCTCAAACAACTGAAAAATAAAAGTTTCGAGAAATTCAATAAAAAAAAAAAAATTTTTCGACCCAAATAGTTTTACTCACAACTTGAAGAGCATTGATTGTGATGTCATCTCGAGATGCAATGACAAGTCCTTCTTCAGGGGAACCCCCATCGCACATACCAGCAAAAGCCGCCATACTCCTGCAGTGGAGAAAATAACGAGAATAAACTTTTAATAATTAACAAAATATTAATTAAAAACTTTACCTGGCAGAACAGAGATACATTTTGAGGTCGACGTCGTTCACTTTCGGTTCCCATGTCAGTTCCTCGTAGTTTCGGTCCCTCATATAATTTCTACTTTCCTTTCCACTTATTAAATCAGGAATCAAAGCCTGGGATGCAATTAAAAATGTTGGAATGTTTCAAATTTATTTGTTGTGAATTAAAATTTATAAAATTAAATTTTTTTTCTCATAAACTTCAGGAGATAGTTTTAATATTTTTATTTTAAAAATGTTTGCTGTTGTGGTATGTTTAAGCTATTCGTAAACGCCGGGTTTAAGAACATATAGTGTCACATTGGCGCGACTCGAACCCGAAACCTTTTGGCGTGTAATCTGCTGCCAGCTTTACCACAACACCAAACAAACTTAAACTATGTTCATAAAATGTTACCCCACCTTGTGGAAAATTCCCCTGGTGCTCGCCGTCCACTGATGACTTGGTCCGACTCTCACTTCACCGTGGTGCGCACTAGCTAGTCTCCTGTGATGTCATAATACAACAACAATCATAATTATAGTTTTACTTTAAACTTAAAATTCCGGTATTTACCTCGTTTCGGGGTTGTAGGAAAGAATGTAGAAAAAACAATCAGGTTTCAAATCAAACTTTTTCAAATCTTCAAATTTATCCAGGTGTTTAACATGACATTTTCCCCTTCGAACAAAATTGATATTATTAAAATTTTTGAACTTTGAACTTAACCTAAAATTATTATTTTTCTCACAGCAATAAAGAAATAATTAATGACAGCAGTGTGGTGTTAAAACAATAATCCCAGGGGACTTTTACATGATCTTTAAAATGTAGAGGTATTAAGTAGTCAGTTGGGGACAAAATAACAAGTTTATGGTTTAACAATTTTAAAGTAAATCAAAATGTAAAAACAAAAAAATCTTAATCAAAGTTTTAAAAATGTTTTTTGTTTTTATTCGAGGTTTAATTTAAAGTTTAACCGGCAGCGTGGTGTAGTGATAAGAACACTTGCTACACCACCATGGGGTCGTGGGTTCAATCCCCACTGATCTCATGCTGTAGCGCACTTGAGTTGCTATAAACGGTACGAACTCCTGCTGAGCCAGCACTTAATCAGCAGTATAATTATCGGGCAATTAAAGTTTTTTTAACAAAGCGTGACCTTAAATAATAAAAAGTTTTCTAACCTTAGCGCAGACACAGGGAACATGTCAACCATGTCTTCATCTGCAATGAACAATTCTCGATTCAAATTTTCATCTTTTAACATCAACTTTCGTTTCTTGGGATCAACTAAAACATAAATTTAATAAATAACAAATATGTATATACTTAAGTTATTGTTAAAATTAAATCGTCATATTTTAAATAAAATCAAAATTTAACATTTTTTGGATTAAAAAAATTGACTTCAAATTATTAATAAAATCAACGCAAAATAAATAATTTTAAACTTTCACATACTTGTGCCGTCGAGTCGATCTTTCAACAACATTTGGTAAACTGTATCTGGTACTTCTGCTGGTCTGTAATACCATTTAACAACCAGTATAGCATGGTCTTTTTTGCTCTAAAAATATTTTGTATTAACAAACCGGTAAAAAATTTTTGCTCGAAAAATAAACAACTGGTTAATCATATTTTTTTCTGCAACCAATGGTTTCATTTATAACCAGAAAATGGTCTTTTTTGTTTTAAACCAACCCAATATGGTGTTTTATTGCAGCCAGGTTATGTAGTTTTATTAACTTAATATTTTATATCGTTAAAACAAAAATATATTTAATAGACATTATTACACATACAACTAAGCTTAATGTACCACTTTGATCTCTTGTATTGTCCCAATAAAATATGGATTATCCGATCTCTCTGTGGCAATATACGCTGAATCTAAATATTAATTATTCAAAAGTTTTGTGCAAAAGAAACAACAAAAAAGGAGAACTAACATCAAACAGTTTATTGGTAACGGTTTTAACACAAGTTGTGTTAATTACAAAATAAAAAGAGTTAAGATTTTTTAAACACCAAATTATGAAATAATTATAAAAATAGGATTTTGTTAAAACAACTTTGGTGTCATGGTAAAGTGGTTTCAAAATTCCAAATATTTTTTAAAATATTTAAAAAAACTAAACTTCGTGGCATATGTTTAAACTCTGTTACATCTTATTAATTATTTAAAGATTAAAATTCAATTAGAAAATGATTTTTTTAGCCACATTAACTTTAAAGCCAGCTCTTAATCATTTCTTGTTTTATTACAAAGGGATTCAAAAAATCAAAAATAATTTTTTCAAATTAATCGGGTTCAAAAATAATTTGTTACAAAAACTAAACTTTTAAAATCCAAAACAAAAAAATTATTTTTTTAACTTAAAATTTAAACTGACCGAGAAGATTATAAGTTGTTCCATCGAGGGTGGAATAACCCACAACCTCGTTGTTGTTCCCTCTAATTATGGAACCAAGATGATCTTTCTTCTTTAATTCTTCTTCCTGTTTGTTCTCCAACGCTAAAATCTAAAAAAAAAATTGTAAAAAAAATTTTTCAAAAAATAAAATTGTTTTTTACTTTTTCTTTTGCTTCTTTTTCCTGATTAGACGAACTCCTCGTATTTCTCCGAGTCAGCCACAAGCTTTCATTTTTAAGTGATTCCATTTGGAAACACTGTTATTTAATTATTGGTAAACCCTATGTCTGTTGGTGAACAATACATAAAAAACTAATAAAAAGTTTTCATAATTCGCATACAACATATTTAGTTAAAATAACAATAAATAAGTCAAAATATTGCAAGACAAATTTTATATAAAAATTAACAAAATTTAAAACAACCAATTATTCTTAATTGTTGTTATTTATTCACTCTGCGTAAAAAATTTTTTTTTAGAAATTTTAATCACTTTCTTCATCATCTCCCAATGACCTCCAAAACAAGGTCGTGACCTTCTCAGCATACTCCCTTCTCGAGGAGGGGTCACTCAAGCGCGATGCTTCCTCTTTAAAGTCTCTTAACCTCCGGAACAAACCCTCAAACTCCTCTTCATCAAATTTATCATCGTCCTCATTGTTTATGGCATTGTTTTCCCCATTGTTCTTGTCCACAGAGACCCCATTATTGGTGCCATTGTTACTTGCCCCATTATTGGTGCCATTGTTACTTGCCCCATTATTGGTGCCATTGTTACTTGCCCCATTATTGGTGCCATTGTTACTTGCCCCATTATTGGTGCCATTGTTACTTGCCCCATTATTGGTGCCATTGTTACTTGCCCCATTATTGGTGCCATTGTTACTTGCCCCATTATTGGTGTCATTGTTACTTGCCCTATTATTGGTGTCATTGTTACTTACCCCATTATTGGTGCCATTGTTACTTGCCCCATTATTAGTGCCATTGTTACTTGCCTCATTATTGGTGCCATTGTTACTTGCCCCATTATTGGTGCCATTGTTACTTGCCCCATTATTGGTGCCATTGTTACTTGCCCCATTATTGGTGCCATTGTTACTTGCCCCATTATTGGTGCCATTGTTACTTGCCCCATTATTGGTGCCATTGTTACTTGCCCCATTATTGGTGCCATTGTTACTTGCCCCATTATTGGTGCCATTGTTATTGTCATTGTTTGGTACTTGAACTATTTCAAACTTTTTAGCTTCATCGATTGTAGATTTATCCTCAATAAGGGTAATTTCTTTATTTACCTCATTCACAACATTATTATCATTACTTCCATCCTCTAAGTTAGTAGTCCTTATATTTAATTGTTTTAATTTATCGCTCACATTTTCAGATTGTTTTTTATTATTTGGTTTGTTTTTCAGTTTTAACTGAGGCCAGGTGTGAGCCATCAACGCCATTTTAATTCGTGCGATTCCAAAATCTTCAAACTCAGAATAATCGTCCATATTTGGTTTCAATTCAACGAGTTCAAAGTTATTTTCTAAACACCAAATCTGAGTTGATTCTCGGTCGATAAAAATCTCATTTTTATCGAAGCTACAACTTTTGCACAAAGCTATTTTGATCTCTGGGTCCAATTTGTTAATTTCTGGAATTATTTGTTCAATTTCAACAAAGGGTTTCATTGTTTTATCACAATCAAACAAAATTATTACAGCTTCTAAATTGTTATTAAATTGAAACAATTCATTTTTGTCGTTAAGGTTCCAAACGTCGACACTAACATCGTAATATTTGTTTGAAATGTCCCAATTATAAACTTGTTGTTCTTCGTTACTTCCAACAACTTGTTGGATTATCTCAGTTGAATTTATTTCATATTTTTTCTGACAATCAAAAATTACGACACAAGATTTTCGAGACATTATTAATCCTAAAAATAACTTCTAAATTTTGTAAATTATTGTTTCACCTGCATTAAAACATCCTTGTTTAGTAAATTAAAAGCAAAATATCATACATTGAGTATTTAATACTCATCACAGCAACGGAAATTACGGGTTTAACTAAAATTTAAAAATAACTGAATAAACGCCGTTTAACTGTTTAAAACGTTTTTAAATTGACAAAATGCTCAAAAACCTTAATAAACCTAATTGTAAGAAAACAAAAACATAATAATAGTGCTAATTAACTTAATTAATTAATATTAAACCTGTCTTAATAAGACGAAAATGTTCAAACTAACATTGACATGAAATTTATTTAATTTTTAATTAAAAGCTTTCGATTAAAATGTTTTGTTGTTTTGTAAACTTCCTAGTGGTGGCGCAATTTTGACATGTTTTTAACTCCAAACCAGTTTATCCTCGCACAAAAAATTTTTCTTATTGAAACATTGTTTTGATTTAACTTTAACTAACCTTTTATTTCACTTAAAGTTATAAAAAATGACCCGCAACGTGATATTGTGGTAGTAACAACATTTTACTTTACTATTACTACATGGGCCCTGGGTTCAATTCCCACTGCCCATATTCTGAAGCCTCCGAGTAAGGTGCTTTAAAGGGTATGAACTCTTGATGAGCCAATACTTAATCAGCATATTAATTACCAGGAAAATTGAGACTGGGCTGAGTAACAATTGTTACTCTATGTTAGGGACCTTCCTACATCGAGGATAAATAAACTTTTAAACAATATTTCATTTAACAAGACCAAATAAATATGAAAGTTTATTATTAAATGTTTAAAAGTAAAATGTTGCAACATCGAGTTTAAATTTGAAGAAACTTTGAATTTAAACTTTCATAAAAACATTAAACTTCATTTCATTTAAACATAAATCTAAAATATCACAAACAATAAAGATCACAAATAAATATAAATACAGTAAATGATCATTTAAACTTTATCCAATCTAATGACACAGTTCTAATTACCTAACTACATAAACTATACTAAATTGTGATTGGCTATAATCGAGGCGATCTGATTGGTTATAAAATAATGCATGGTGATTGGCTGTTGCTGATTGGTTGAACTTCTTCACCATTTCGAGCAGAATTAACAGCATTTACTAACTGGAAAAAAAGAATAATAATTAGTTAATTAATTAATAAGTGGTACACACAAACTTTAAATATATGAACACACAAAGCTATGCCCTAACAATAAAATGCCAAAACTTTTTTAAGATATCTTAAAGTTAAAGTTAGCAGGGGAACAAATAAACAATAAATTTTATACGGAAACACTGACATCATCTGGGTAGGGAAACCCAGAAGTCGAAAGTTTTGAGAAAACCAACTTTTTGTTGACGGACACTTCAAATGAACCTGTGTGAAAATAACAAGTTGTTTCGTTTAAGAATTTTTGCACAAAATCTAATCAAAAAATATTCTTTAGAACAGTTACTATTACAACTACAGATTATGACATCACACACAAAAAAGTATTTAAGGATTATGACATCACACACAGAAAAGTATTTAAGGTTTATGACATCACACACAAAAAAGTATTTAAGGATTATGACATCACAATAGCAACTGACCAGAGCGACCCTCGTATCCAGTGATATCTACGTTATCCAACTTGGATTCGAGTTCCTCTTTGAGGTCCAGGAAGCGTCCGTAATATCCTCAGCTGTTACTACAATACAACACGCATTTAATGCAGGCTTTAACTAACATAAAATATGGTAATATTCAGATAAAGTTAAATAGCTCTTTTATATTTTTAAGCACATTTTTCAATAATTTAGCTTTTAAAAAATGAATTGATCATTAAACTTTTATTTAATTTAAAAACATACATTTTTGCTTATTTTATTTGACCTTCAAGTTCAGTATAAAAAAATGTCCTAAAACTGGTTGACTTTTGTTTAAAGTGCAGTTAACGGTTAACTAAAATATAATCAAAACAAAACATAACCTAAAGTATTTGAAAACCTATTAAAAATAAACTAAGTTGCATTTTAATTTTCACAACAAAAAGGTTTATGTTAAACTCACCAATATTCAATTTCCATGTTCACTATTTTACAATCGCCCATTTTAAAAAAATTATTAAAAAAATCTGAAAAAGAAAAAACTTGGTTAATTTCACCACTTGGCGAGTCATTGTAACAATCACTACAGTTGAGTCAACAAAGCACTTATAATGATGTCATAGTACAAATAATGACGTGGAACAATAACATTTGTTGCCATATTGTCATTGAAGTTTTTAATATTTATAAGAAAAAATAAAATAAAAACTTAATCATGAATCTGAATAAAAAAACATACGAAGCAAAATTGCGTTTCGATGAAATAGTAAAAGTAAAAGTTAATTTTTAACCAAGTTCTTAATTTCATAGGTTTTTTAACATTTTAAAATTCTCTTAATTAATTGTACCAACTGAAGTAACTTAACATCAACTTTAAAATTATTTTAATTTTTCTTTGAGCTTCCAACATCTAAAATCCAATATTTCAAAAACTTTCGAATATTGTTTCTGTTAGTATCGATATTTTGTTGAGTAATCCTTTGGGGAAACCACCAAACCCCTCCCCTTTCTTGCCCCCCTAAATATTGTCTCTAGAATGTCGATCATTTCTTGTTTATCCTCCATCGGCCAGTTAATCTTGTTGTTGTTTCCCGTCCCAAGATCGATCATTATGTGCTTGTTCCTGAAAACAATTTTATTCAGTTAATAATTTGTAAATATTTTAAACCTAATTTTAATATTTGATTTGTTAAACTTTCATGTATTTTTTCGTTCTTGATATGGGAAGATTGACTTCATGACCTAAACTATGAGCAACATCAGTTACCCCGACCCAGTCTCTAGTTGCCTGTGGCAGTTTGAGATATTATTGTTTATAATTTGCTGGCTCAGTAGGAGTTTATACCGTTTATAGCGCCTTACTCAAGGGCGCAACAACATACGAGCAGTTGGGATTGAACCCAGAACCTTATGTAGTGTAGCCAAGTGTTCTGATCACTATACCTTATTGCTAGCTCACTGAACCAATAAGAATCAAACCGCAAACTGCGGGTTAGTCTTTCTAATGCTTAATTATTGTACCGACAAAATTACATTCTTAATGTGAACAACAACCTGTAGAAGAACATAGTTGTGCAGGGGTCGTATAATTCGTACATTTTGTTGAAGTCTGGCACCTCAGTAATGTCAACCAAGTAAACAACAGCAAAGTTCTTCACTTTGTCAGCTATACTATACAAGGTCTAAACATTAAAAATTGTTTATTTATTAAAATGTCACATACAGAATTCTAAAGCAAAATATTTGTGTTGTATAAACGTCAAAATTAAATAGAATGATCAAAAAAACTTAATTTTATCAATAAAACATTTTATTTTTTATTTTTGTTTTAAAATTATGGGACCTTAACACTACACAGCATATTATTCTATAGAAACTTAATTTTCTTTAATAAATTAATTTTAATTAAACTTTCTTTAAACGTAGTGTTAAATACGCGCTAATATGTTTATCCTCAATTTTGAATCGTATTGCGGTTAATACTCTCATGCAATGTATTGCACCATATGTCGTAAAAGAACTTTCTAGAACAGTCATTAGAACTGATTGTTATCAAAGTAAATCGTTACAATTTGAAAGAGTTTTTATGTAAATTAGTTTTCACTGATATAATAGTTAATTGTTAATCACGGCGGATCTTTCATTGACTGATTGGAATTTCTGGTAATTATTTCTTGTTCTTTGTAGTGTAAATAAGTTACTAATCTGTTTTTTAAATGTTTAAAATATGTCTTAATCTTTAACCACGTGCAAAACTTGCCAATAACATACATAGTCTTGGGGTATCTTAACAGTGTTTTTTAATGTTTTTTATAACACACTTTTAGAACTGTGATTGTTCACTTGGGTAGTACTGTTGGTTGACACTGTTTTTCTGTTAGATCTTACTGACTGGATATCAGGTATTTTAATATTGCTGTATTGTTAACTGTTATTTGTGTTATTTGATGTAGACTGTAATTTCTTAATTTTAACATGCTTGCCTACTATTGCAGTGAGTGAGCAGCTTAACTTATTGTGTCACACTGCCCTTTAAGAGTTGAACACCTTTTTTAATAACTGGTATGTTTTTATTGATACTTGTAATTTTGTTAATGGATCTACTTTTATGCCTAATAACCTCTTATTAATGCATATAGACTAACGCTAGGTTTTTTATTCTTCTAGTGTTCATTACTGTTATTGTATCACTGTTTTTGCCGAATTTGCCAGTATTTTTGAGTGGTTAGCATACTGTGTTGGTAAGCTTAATTTGTGCCTTACTTAAGTTAATACCTGTGTAGTTATTGTTATCATATTTTTTGTATATTTACACGCGTTATTCGTTTCTTTTAGAAACTTCGGGTACTAATTCTTGAACGTGGATGAAATTTGTGTGCCATTATTCGTGTTAAATACATGTAAACGAAGTGATTTTTTATCCAAGAAGAGTTATTGCTGTAGTGTGCCTCTAAGTTTTAACACGTAGAAAACATATTTAACACGTAGAAAACATATTTCTAAAAAGTCTAGTAAAGAAAATAACACAAATCCACTTTTTCAGCAAAAAATATTAAACTTATGCCTAGTTTACCTAAAATTTTGTCTAAAATATCGTTTCTTAATACTTGAAAATATTAAAATTCGACGCCGGTACCAACTTAAACATTATTGAACTTATTTATATTTAAAATCATTAAATACCTCGTCCATTTTCATGCAGGCCGGGTCCCAATCGTGACCGAACCGAATCACGACAACTTTTTCTTGCTCGTTTAAGATCGATTGATCGACTTGCCAGCCGTTCGTAAGATGGGGAAGCATGTACGACATGGTTACCTTTCACCTACACCAACCACTACCAAATATATCATTTAAATAAAACTTTTTAAACTGTTTTTATTATTTCGTGCAATTTCGTAAAATTTTTCGCAAAACTAAAAATCCCAAAATTTGTACGAGCAAAAGTTTACGGTGTTTTGTGTTTATCCAATTTGTTAAAACATCTGTTGTTGCGTAAACGTTTATCCTCAAAAAATTTTAAAAGATAAATATTATTAAAAATAAGTGTGTAGGTGTAGGCTTGTAAAGGTAATTTAAAGGATTGTAAAAAAACAGTAAATTTTTTGTTTTAAAGATGACCCTATACACTTACTGGAAGACATATTGTTTATGGGCAACTTTTCCTAAATTTAAGTTATTTGTCCAAGTATGGGCTTAAGTCATTTTGTGGGATAATTATTGTTATAAATATGATTTCAATTTATTGACCGAAACTACGGTTTTAAGTAACTAAAAATGACACTAGAGCTGTAAATACAAAACACAATGTCTAAGTTAATAAAGTCAAGATTAGTAGACGTTACTCAAAGAACTAAAGTCAAGTCAATGATGTTATCAAATAGACACGCTATAAAGTTAGGAGAAAAGGGAGCAATTATGACGTCATCAATCAAAAGGCAAAAACACACAATTATAGATTACGTAAAAGAGATAAACGACTTAATCAAAACAAAGGCAAACAACTGTATTTTATAACATTTTCCCATCCTAAAAATTGTCACTGTATCGTGCTGGTGGAACACCGAAATTAGAGCGTGTAGAACGTCTAATGATTGGGTAGTCTTGATTATTGACAACTGGGCTTTTACCAACAGAGTTATTTTCTACACTTTTTTTTTCAGTGGAAATAGAAATTTCTGATCCGCAATTCTCGTCTGTATCTTTATTACGGGCCTTTTCAGTGAGGCGATCATCTTCAGCAATGTCGCTTTCTTGCTCACTTGGACAAGGTGACAAATCTTTCAACGATACGGTACTTTCTCTACCGTCGGGATATCGAATGTTGGCATACATAGGATTAATCCCCTTTAGCTCAACTCGCTCAACTAAATCGTCGTTTTTGTTGGAACGAACGAATTTTCTTAAAAATACGTGAGTTGATTCACGAAGCCATGTAGGCAATGCTTTTCCATTAGGGGATCGCCTCTGAAAACTAAAAAATAGCTCATGTGGTGTAGCATTTGTTGCAGTACACAACAATGAGCGCAGCGCATGTAGAGCATTTGGCAAAACTAGCTCCCACTGCGAGACAGGCAACTCGTTGGAATGTAAACATAAACGAACATTTTTCCATATAATTCCGTTATATCGCTCAACTTGAGAATTTCCGATTGGGTGGTAAGGGCTAGAAAGGCTGGTTGCAACACCTCGTTTTAACAAATACTCTTTCAATTCGGCTGATATAAATGACCTTCCACGGTCTGAGTGAATAAAACTTGGTAATCCAAACAAAGAAAATAATTGTTCGAAACAACTAATTACCGTAGCTGACGTCAAGTTTGGGCAAGGAAATGCGAATGGAAAACGCGAATACTCATCAATCACGGTTAAAATATATTTATTCTTCGAATGAGAAGGTAACGGGCCTTTAAAATCGACAGATATGCGTTCCCAAGCATGCATGGCTTTGATTAAAACTCCGTTACTGGATGTGTAAAATCGCGGTTTTAACTCCGCGCAGACTTTGCAAGAAGAACATACTTTTTTAACATCTTCTGTAGAAAATGGCAGATTTTTAGACCGGACAAAATGAAGTAATCGTGTTACTCCTGGATGGCAAAGTCCATTGTGTATTTCCATTATTGACGACGTAAACACACTAGCACAAAGCGTGCGAGTTAAGGTATCTGGCCCAACGTTTTCTTTTCCTGGCCGATACTTAATATCGTAGCTGAATGAAGCAAGTTCCAATCGCCAACACTGGATTTTATTATTTTTAATTTTTGTTCTTCGTCTATTATCCAGCATATAAGATACGGAGCGTTGATCTGTTATAATGACAAAAGGACGTCTTGCTAATAGATGACTCCACTTACGAACGGCTTCTATAATCGACGTGGCCTCCTTTTCTACCGCAGGATATATACGTTCGCTTCTTTGAAGGGTTCGCGACCAAAAAGCAACAGGTCGTCCACCCTGGTTCAATGTTGCCGAAATTGCAACGTCTGATGCGTCGCATTCTACAACAAAGGGCTCGTGCTCGTTGATAGCACAAAAAGTAGCATTTTCAATATCCTTTTTGAGGGAATTAAAATCACGAATACAATTCTCATCCAACGGAAATAATTTGACTTGCCGAAGTCTATGAACTTTATCGGCAAAGTTTACAATCCATTTGGCGTAATAAGCAAAAAGACCTAATACACGTTTTAAAGAACGTGGAAAAAGACCTAATACACGTTTTAAAGAACGTGGACTTAATGGTGGCATTAGATCACGCAAAGGCGCCAATCTATCAGGATCAGGGGCAATTGATTTGTTACCAACTATATAGCCCAATATTTTTATTTGTGAAACGTTGGAAATCGTTTTCTTTTCATTAAGTTTAAAATTTCTTAACTTGATAGCGTCAAGGAATTTTCGTACGTTTTTATCATGTTGCTCTTTTGTATGACCTGCAACGGTTACATTATCCAGATAAGGAAAAGTATCTTCCAATTTGTACGCATCTACAATCTTATCCATCACTCGTTGAAAAGCTGGAACTCCATTGGTTACACCAAACGGAATCCTATTAAACTCCCATAACTTTCCATCAGCTTCAAAAGCAGTAAAATGTTTGTCCTCAGATCGAATTGGGACTTGATGGTATGCCGATTTTAAGTCAAACGTCGAAAACCAAGAGTATTTCGCTAGAGTATTTATAGTTTCTTCTATCCGAGGAATTGGATAAGCATCTAACTCGGTATAAATATTTATAGTTTGAGAATAATCTATGCACATTCTCATTTTTCCAGAAAACTGATCTTTTACAACTAAAGGTTGTGCCCTCCATGGAGATATACTTGGCTGAATAATTCCTTCTTCATGCAATCTACGTATTTCATTAGCAATGTAATTCTTATCTTTTTCACAGAATTTACGAGACTTTACAGCAATTGGACGACAATCTTGACGTAGGTTTGAAAATAGCGAAGGAAAATCTGACATAGCTGGCGCCAAAGCACAAAATTCCGCTAGGTCACCAACAATCAAGGAAGACTCATCCCCTCCAAACTTGAACACAACCTCTTTGTGAATTTTCTGAAAGTCATGACCCAGTAATATATCGCAACACAAGCCTTTTATTACTCCTAGTTGTACATTGCGGTACATATTACCACCAAGTCGAAAGTTTGCTGAGCAATTTCCAATTGTTGAACCTTGAAAATGTGGAACTGCCATGGAGACATTTTCCTTTGATGGATAAATACGCAAATTAATTTTCCTAGCTGTTAGCTCATTTACAAACGATTTCGAACTTCCACTGTCGATAAGAGCTGATAATTGTTCGCCTTTGATTACAACTGAGGCGGTAGCTGGAAGCAGACAATTTGGTGCGCTTTGGATTGCACACAGAGAAGGCTGAAAAAGCGATGCAGCTACTAAAGGCGTCGATGAAGAGCGACAGACCTGTGCAAAATAACCCTTCTTTTTACATTTGTAACAAATACCGTTACGAGCAGGACAGATCCGGCGATCATGAAGAGAATATCCACAAAACGAGCATTTTTTTTCTGATCTGTCCTTGCTATCTTCTGAAGTCCTTGCTATCTTCTGAAATGCAAACATTATTTTCTTTCGTTGCAACATATGCTGAAAATTCTTGTTGGGTCTCATATGCCAAAGAATTGCGTTGAGCTAGATCAAGTGAAGATGCTTGAGTAAAGGCCATATCTAAAGTTAATTCTCGGTTTTCCAGAAGACGCTGTCGGATGATATTTGAATGTAGACCATTTATAAATGTGTCTCGTATCAGTTCATCACAATACTGTGCAGCTGTGACTGGTTTAAAATTGCAATCCTTGCTAAGATTGCGTAGTTTTTGTAAAAATTCGTCAAGAGATTGGCCGGGCTGTTGTCGATATGTAGTTAAAAGGTGTCGAGCAAAAATAACGTTTGGCGTTTTTACGTACAAACGTTGCAATATCTCAATAGCGTGATCATACGTATCAGCATCTTCAATATATTCATATACTGTGTGTGATACACAATTTATCAACCTTTTTAGTTTATCTATGGATTGATTTTCTCGAAGGCCAGAACTTAATTCATCAACATAGTTCTCAAAAGTTCTGCGCCAATGTTTCCACTCTTTTGACGCAGTTGGCGAGTTTAGATCCAGATCAAGTCTAGCTGGCTTCATAGACGAATCCATTTATTTGTTTTATTTAGTTACTTAAATTGTTATAAATATGATTTCAATTTATTGACCGAAACTACGGTTTTAAGTAACTAAAAATGACACTAGAGCTGTAAATACAAAACACAATGTCTAAGTTAATAAAGTCAAGATTAGTAGACGTTACTCAAAGAACTAAAGTCAAGTCAATGATGTTATCAAATAGACACGCTATAAAGTTAGGAGAAAAGGAAGCAATTATGACGTCATCAATCAAAAGGCAAAAACACACAATTATAGATTACGTAAAAGAGATAAACGACTTAATCAAAACAAAGGCAAACAACTGTATTTTATAACAATTATTAATAGGGGGAAAATAAAAGAAATAAACCCGACAAAGAAAGGGGAAAAAGAAGGGGTTGTTAAGACTGTACTTGTTCCAGTAAAGTACTTTAAATAATATTTGACATTGCTGGATATTTAAACATGATCTTATAAGCATCGTTACAAATAAAACACAATATTGCTGAATAACTAGGAATTTTAATCGCTTCTACAAATTGTTTGGCAAGCGGTGAAGAATTAATATTTGCATAACATACAAGCACTTAAAAGCACATCTACAATAACTACATAAGACTCAGGTTAACACACAACAGTGGTTGCAAGTCAAATAATGTCCTGGGTCCAAATAATAGAAAAAATTCAAAATTTCATTAAAATATTATTTGCACTAATTAACATACATCTTTAAAATTTATTTTAACTGGTCGAATACAAGACAAGAAAAAGTTTAAAGCCATGCCCTTTATGCCTCTATTGTAACAAATATAAAACAATAAAGAAGTTAAAATGTTTTTATAGGTTAATAAGATACAAGTAAAATAATGTTTAATATTGTCATTTAATAGTTTTATATTAGAAGAAGTTCTCTGCCAACATTTAATATATATAGAAAATAACAACATTAAAACCTAAAGATACCTACTAAAAACTACACAAAACTACATATTAGTAAAGCACATGCACACTTCCTCATTAAAATGCATTTTTTAACAATGGAATTAATCTTAAACTTAAATAAACAAACAGTTCATTAGAAGTAAATCATTCTCAATATTTCCACAAAATCAAATATAGTAAAAATTAGCACTTATCTGAGCACATTGTTTACAACATAAAAATACTAAAGATCAAATAATGAATGAAAATTAATAATTAAAAATAAAACTGTAAAATGAATTAATAAAAACTAGAATTAGCACTTATACGATAAAGAGCACATTGTAAACAACACAGAAATACTAAAGACCAAATAATGAATGAAAATTAATAATTGAAAATAAAACTGTAAAACGAATTAATAAAAACTAAAATTAGCACTTATACAATAAAAAGCACATTGTAAACAACGCAGAAATATTAAAGACCAAATAATGAATGAAAATAACTTTAAAAATAACTTTTCCATTTTCTTACAATTTACTTTTTTGCACAGAATAGCTTTTTTTTCAAGCAAAATGAATAAAGTTTCCATGATTTCAGGGCCACAACCTAGTTAAATATAAGTGGGTGTAATTTTATTAAAATCTAATTTAATTATTGGGTAAAATTATCAACATTTTTAAATATAATTTTAACAAAATAATTATAAACCTTATAAAATCACTAATATTTATGTAAACTAAAAACTTACATTATTGGTTGCTTCCGTTACTTTATAACTGAAAAGTGGTTGATTATAAATACCTAAATAAAAACAAATTGACAGTTGAAATAACATGTTTTAGAGGGTTTAAACTAACGTGTTTTAGGGGTTTGTATTTGTTTTTAAATTTGAAGTTATTCTTCTTGCCTAGTAAAATGTAAATGTATGCCTAAAAAAATATCAACAATCTAAAAAAATAAAATTCGAAAATAGAATGTAACAAATCAAAATATTTAATAACTAATCTACAAAAATAAAGGTAGTCTTAAAAGTGTCAAAAACCTCTTTTATTGGTAGTTAGTTTTAGTTTATTCTTGTAAAGGGATTTAAATATAGTAAATATGTTTGTCCTATAGTAAATATGTTTAAATAATGTTGTATAGTAAATAAAACTTACAGTTTCATATTTGGAACTTTTTTGCTTGCTTCCCTCAATAATTGTTCCCCATCCTCAGTAAAACCACATCGCCTTACACCTAAGCATTGAATGTTGTGGAGGCATGATGAGAAAGCAACAGCACACTCATCTCCAAGATTGTTTTGGCTAATAATCAACTTTTGCATCTGAAATATTTAAACTTTAATTAAAATTTATCATTCGCACACCGATAGTTTAAATAAACTTTTATTGTTAAATTATAATTTGTTTTTTTAACTTAAAAAAAGATATTTTAAATGTTTAAAGTTTTTTTATTGGAAAATTGAAATTGTTTAAAATAATTTCAAAAAATAATAATTGTTAAATTTAAACATTTTCTAAAGATTTAAATTGTTCTTGTGGTTAGGTTAAATGTTGCATTTATTAATTTTTAAAACTTTTAATTTTCAAATAATTTGATTCTGGAAAAATACTAAAACTTATTTTAGTAAATATTAATACAATGGATTGTAACTTAACAATGGACCATTGTTAAAGTTAATGGGCATTGTGACTGTTTAATTTTTTTTACAAAATTATAAATTTAATAAAAATTAAAGTTTTGTTTAAACAAATCAATTTTAATATTAAATGTTTAACTTTATCTTAAACAAAATTTATATTTTACTTAATTTAAAAATTATTCTAATTCAAATAATTAATTTAAAACAACTATTAATCCAATAATTATTGAATCAATAAATTTAATTGTTGTAGTTAATTTTAGTAAGTAAAGTTAAACTTTAAGTTTAAATAAAATAAATTAAACTACTAATTAACATAAATTACAAATAATATAAATAAAATAAATTAATCGATACTCTTAAGTTATACCGGAAATTTGATAAAAAACATTTTATTAATTTTTAATTATTTCAAAATAGGAAAAATACAAAACTTAATTTAAAAAAAATATTAATAAATTGTAACTTAACAATGAACCATTGTTAAAATTTATGGGCATTGTGACGATTTTTACTTCTTGTTAATAAAATTGAAAAATAAGTTTGTGTTTATATTTTTATCGATTAAAAAGTTTGTTATTACATAAAGTAATTTTAATATTAAATGTTATTTAAATCTGCTGCTTGTTTAAATAAATAATCTTTAAATACCAAGCAATAAAGTAATATACGTACAGGATGTGTTAGTTTTGAACAACTTCTAGCAATGGCCAATCCACCAACTTCTGTGATGTTACAGTCACTAATATCAAGTTCCTCAAACTTGTCAATAACCTCACCCAGTAATGTTACAGCTTCATCACCGATTTTGTTCCCTGATAAGTCCAACTTTATCTAAAACAAAATTTATATTTTACTTAATTTAAAGATTACTTTAATTAAAATAACTAGGATAAAAAATAGTTTAACAAAACACTTTATAAAAATAATAATAAATAAAATTTTGAAGTAACACAAAAATGACCAATATTTAATTTTCACCAACTTGTTATTTATTTAGAATAATTAAATTTTAATTAAAATTTACTTATTATCACACTTATTGTTTTAATAAAATTTTACTGTTAATTTATAAATGTTTTTTAATAAATGAGCCAAAATATTTAAATGTTTAAAATTGAATTTGTTTAATGTCACTAAAAATAATGTATTAATTGTTAAATTTAATTATTTTTGTTCATTTTAAGTTTAAAATGCTTCAAAAGTCAATAAAGTAAAATTTTGTTTTAAATATTTCCTTAAAACTTTTAATTTTTAAATAATTTGATCCTGAGGAAATACAAAAAATTCATTTTATTTAAATATAATACAATAAGTTGTAACTTAACTATGACCCATTGTTAAAGTTAATGGGCATTGTGACCGTTTTACTTTTTGTTATAAAATTGAAAATAAATTTGTGTTTATATTTCTATAAACTAAATAAAAAAGTTTTGTTTTTACATAAAGTAATTTTAATAATAAATGTTATTTAAATCTAGTGCTTGTTTAAATAATTAATCTTTAAATACCAAGCAATAAAGTAATACACTCACAGTATTCGTTAGTTTTGAACAAGCTCTAGCAATGGCCAATCCACCAACTTCTGTGATGCGACAACGACTAATATTAAGTTCCTCAAACTTGTCAATAACCTCACCCAGTAATGTTGCAGTTCCATCCCCAATTTCGTTTCCTGTTAAGTTCAACTTTATCTAAAACAAAATTTATATTTTACTTAATTAAAAGATTACATTAATTAAAATAACTAGGATAAAAAACAGTTTAACAAAACACTTTATAAAAATAATAATAAATAAAATTTTGAATTAACACAAAAATGATCAACATTTAATTTATACTAACTTGTTATTTATCTGAAATATTTAAACTTAAAATTTACTTATTATCACACTTAGGGTGGAGTAATTAAAGTCGAGTTAACAGTAATCGCAGATTAAACTCAAGTTAAATCGCTAAAAATTAACCCGCAAACTAAGGTAGTTTAAACTCAGATTAACTTAAAATTAATTAGCTACTTTATCAAAAAAAAATTACGGCAATAGTCTAATAGTAAAACTAGATTGGCCTTAAAGTTGTTGTGATCGTTTGGACAGAGTCAATAGTAATTCATAGGTAGCCTATGGAAAACAATACAACAGCAAAGCAAAGTTGTATAATTAGTAAGTTAGTACTGGTTGTAATGGCTTTAGTCGGTCCGTAAATCGTCAAAAGTTTTTTATGGCTCTGCCAAATAAATTTGGTTAAAAGATTTATAATTAACTATTTAAGTAGTATTTTATTGGTTGCCAGAAGCTTCGGCCAGAAGGTTCGGTCTGCAAAAATCGCGGGGGGTCGATGACGTAATTGCCGCGTAAAATGTCAGTTTAAGACCATATTTTACCGATATTCAAAACACAATTTGACAAAAAGTATAATACATAAAAAAAATTTAAAAAGTTGTTACGAAAAATGTATATGTTAGTTTTTAAAATTTTTGTTCCAAAAATGTATTTTTAAAACGAATTAAAGACGGGCGCTTATGGCCTGCATAATTTTTCATCTAACTGCGGGAAGTGCACGGCGTAAAGCCCGCGTTTGATGTCAACGTAAGACCGTATTTTATCAAAACTGAAAATAAAAATTTGACAAAAAATATAGTACATAAAAAAATTTTAATTGGTTGTTACGATAAATATATAAGTTAGTTTTTGGAATATTTGACCTTCATGATTTTAAATCCCGCGTTTGATGTCAACGTAAGACTGTAATTTATCAAAATTCAAAATAAAATTTGACAAAAAGTATAATACATAAAAAAATTGTAATCATTTGATTCCATGAATATATATGTTAGTTTTTAAAATATTTATTTTTTTAAAGATTTTTTTTTCAAAAACGTAATTTTGAAATCGATTAAAGACGGACGCTTTTGAGGTCAAAAATTCATGCTAGCGTACATCCCATTGATTTTAAACTTATATTATCAATATTTAAAACGAAATTACGGAAACGTTTTTTACACGGCAATTTCGTCACCGACCCCCCGCGTTTTTTTTGCAGGCCAAACCTTCTGGCCTTCTCACGGCCGAAGCTTCTCACGGCCGAAGCTTCTGGCAACCCCAAATAATACTGGTTGTAATGGCTTTAGTCAGTCTGTCAGTCAGTCAATCCGTCAGTGATGTACCGGACATATCATTGCAAGGTATTTTACATATTTTTGTCTCCTGTTGCATATAAAATGTGTATAGTCAGTTACAACCTAAGTTTTATATGGGCTCTGCCAAATAAATTTAGTTAAAAGATTTATAATTAACTATTTAAGTAGTATTTTATTAAGTTGTCACAAGGGCAATATATTTAACCTTTATTGTAGCTATTGAAATTAGAAATTACAAACATCCTGTCAATCCCTAACAATGGGCAGGTTACAAAGTTTAGAGAATACTTTTATGTCGTTGAAGTTAAAAACCGTCCACCCTGGCTTGGCTAAACAAGGAAATGTGCGATGATGGTTTTAAGCATTTTGCTCTCAGTAAATACCTATTTTGAACAGGGTATCATATTTTTAATCTAGTAAAGCTTTGTTATTATATTCATGCGAAGTAAAAACTAAACCCTTCCATTTAAATTTTATTGATAAGTATTTTTTCGAATAACAAAATATAAAAACATAAATAATACAACAAATAAATATGCAAACTATTAAATTTCATAAAAGTTGTTTAAACATGCTGCTCGGTAATTTTTTTAATATTTGTTTGCTCTATTTTTATCTCAAGTTCTTTCATTTTTAAATCATGTTCTTTTATTTTTATTTCTTGGTTCTTTATTAGTAACTTTTTGGTTAGTATATGAATTTCTTTTTTATTTTCTATTTCCTGCCTAAGTAGTAACATTTTTGCCTCCCTTACATCACCAGAATCGCTTATTCTTTTTAAAGACCTTTTTTTCTTTAAAATTATTTAAATAACTTTATTACAAAAATTAATAAACTTAAAGGTGATAACAATATTCATTTTTTTGCATTGACTTACTTAGTACTTGATCGACACTATTTTTTTTGTTTTTCCTCAGGTGAATCTCGTACTACAACATCTATGAACAGATTAGTATAACTTTTTTTACAACATAATTTAAAATTAAATATTTGTAACTCCTTTTTTAAACTAGAACTCTTCATTGGTAATAATATTCACAACATGAAATTTAACCTGGTTATTCTTTACAGACTATAAAAATTTCTCCATTTGAAGAACATTCAGTAACAATTTGATCATGACTGGGGTGCTACCAGTAAGATCAAGAATCAGCAAGGCATCATCATCAAAACTGTTATGCAGTGAATTGATTTCATTGGGAATTAAAGTTATTATTTAAAACAAAGTTTTGCAGGTTTGTAGTAAACTTATCGTTGTGTGTTATTTGGTTTATCATAAAAATATAATTGTTACTCACAAATGACTTTCTGCGTAAAAGAGCTAATGGGATTAGGTGGTAGGCCACCTCCTGTTTTTCTAATATTTTTTTTTTGTTCTGTATTAACTGATTTGGCTTTTTTTTAATATTTTTGTATAAATTTTGTAAATTTTCTGGTGTTCTATTGCATCATATATTGATTAAATTAAGTTTTTTTGTTAAATCAACCCAAACATTTTTTTTGCAGTTGTGGTAGAAGAATTTGTTAATTTTGAAGTTATAACTGGATAAGATTTTACCAATTCCAACAGTTCTCCTTCGCTTTGATCATAGTTAAGAGTTCTAATTTTATTATCCATTTTATTCCTAGTTACAAAAAGATTACATAAAACACATAAACAAACATTTTTATGCAGTCTAACTATATTAAAGTAAAAATTTCTTCTTAAATTTAAATATTACTGAAAATAGTTATTTATTATTTGGTCTCGCACAGCTCGACCAGCCAATAAATGACCAGCTCCTCTATTTGTTTCAATTACTGGAATTTCAGCATCGTAAGGTGCCAGTTTTTCTTGCCTTGTTTTTAGTGCAAAATTATGAAGACACATAATTGCAACTATTATAATTATTAAATTGTTCAGACGTGTCCGAAGTGGAATTGTAAGGGCCCGAAACCTTTGTTTTAAAATGCCAAAAGACTGTTTAATTCTTGTTCTTGTTTTTATGTGAGCTTTATTGTACTTTTTTGTGGTAATGTGAAGGGATGAAGTAAAGGAGTCATTAAATATTTCTTACAGGGGTAACCATTGTCACCTAACAACAGACCAGACACAAATCAATCTTCAAAATGGTCACGAATTCTGGAATTTTCAAAAAATCGGGAGTCATGAATCGATCCTGGCCAACGCACAACAATGTTGGTAAATACTCGGTGAGCATCACAGATGGCCTAAACATTATAGGAAAAAAATCCTTTTCTGTTTCTGAACACCTCAGGAGAATCACCACCAGGTGAAACAATAAGGATATGTGTGCCATCTATTGCTCCAACTATGTTGGGAAACCCTGAAACTTGCCCAAAATCATCCATGCATGTTTGCAGAGCCAATCCACTAGGAAAAGTTACAAATAAGTGTTTGCGCGAAGCTATACACTTAGAAATCCAATGTACAATAACGCACATCGTGCATCTATGTACCCCAACTAAGTCTCCATCACTACGTTGTAAATTTCCTGTTGCATAAAACCTAAGAGTTACCAAAAGCTGCAACAATGCTGGAACACCATGGCTTCTAATTTTTAAACCTAAATCTTTTTCAATAATGTTATAAAGCTGTAAAATGCTATTTTTATTAAATATGTAACGCTGGACTATTTCTCTTTCTGTATATTTTTCCAGAGATTTGTGATATCTTTTAATCGTTTTTGGGAATTTCGTAAGTTGTATTTGTTATTTCAACGATTTCCAAAGTATCCATTTTAATAAAAAATTACTTAACAATCGTTTATTCCTATTGACAATATTTAAGAACAAATTGTGTAAAAAGTTTGTATAGCGTACATTTTTTTATAATAGTAATCTTAAGCCTGAATAGGCTACAGTTCTGTTTTTTGTTTACTAACAGTAAGCCCTTTTACATGGGCGCTGAAATGCGTTCCGAATCAGTTTCACGAAGCCGTTTAAAAAGAGAATTAGCGAACCGTGACGAACGCACAAAAGCGGCATATTTACATGGGCGCTTTGCAAACGCGTTTCATATAGTTCGATACAATTTACACAATGGATAGTGACATGTATGCTTTATTTTGCTTCATGGCTTTGAGTTTTAAATATTCTAGACTGAGAAAAAACAGAAAATTTGAGCATTTATATTTTAACATAAAAGATAGGCAAAGCAGAACCAGGGTTAGGTATTGGCACCTAGCTAGAATCATACGTAGAGGAGGAAATAATAAAAGAATTTGGATGCGCAACAGGTACGTTTAGACGTTGTGATGTTAATTTTGTACAAATAATATTTTTGTCAAAATGTAGAAACAGTATGCTAAAGTGTAATGTGTGTTTAATATTAGGTCTGCCGATTGGTGGGAGAATGTTGTGCCAACGTTTACTGACGCACAATGGGTTACTAACTTTAGGATGAAGCCCTCCACCTTTAAACAAATAGTGGAAAAGATTTTGGTTGATATGAAGCCGGGTAGGCTGAAATTTAACACAACACAACATTTGCATAGATATTTAGCTACTATTTTGCTTTATGAAAGTTATATTTTAATACAGATGATAGAGCAGTTCGGTCGCCAATACCAACTGACAAACGAATTGCGATAGCAATTTACAAACTTGCATCTGCTGCAGAATATCGTACGGTCGGAAACTTGTTTGGTGTTAGTGCCCCTTCAGTTTACAACTGTTTAAAAATGTAATTGATTTTTTTAACATTACTAATATCATCCGTTGGTTAAAGCAACTTTTGTTACACCAAGCTAAAACTTTTCTTGTGTTTATTCATTACAATTTTTGTTGTTCAGGTTTTGTGCTGCAATTAACAGAAAGTTGAGAGATTACATTTACTGGCCTGAAGAAGAAGAGGCTAAACAAATAGCTCAAAGGATTCAAGCTCGAAATTATTTTCCTCAGGTAAAAAACCTTAAATGTTTTTAAAAAAAAAAAATTGTATTAATTTTTTTTATTAAAAAAATGTATTAATTTTTTAGGTTATGGGTAGTATCGATGGATCCCACATTTCTGTTACAGCACCAAATGATGGAAAAAAGGACTTTACCAACCACAAAGGGTGGGACTCATTGGTGCTACAAGCAGTTGTTGATGACAAATGCTGGTAAGTTAAATTGCAAATGTATTTGCTAAAGCGTTCTTTCAGAGATTTTTAAAAAAGATATCATTTTTTAGCTTTCGCGATATTAGCATAAGAATGCCTGGAAGCTCTCATGATGCCTTAGCTTTCAGGGAGTCAGGATTGTACAAATTTCAACATAAACTACCAAAGGTTGGTTGTTTAATGCAATTTTAAAATAATGTTTCATTTACATAAAAAATTAATATACAAATTGTTGCAGTGTCCCATAAACATTGAAGGAGTCGAGGTGCCCTTGCTTATTTTGGGTGATCCTGCATACCCTTTACTTCCATGGCTGATTAAGCCTTTTATTGGTCAAAACCTTACCGAAGAAAAGGAATCATTTAACTGCTATCACAGCTCGGTGCGAATAGCTGTGGAGAATAGCTTCGGAAGGTTAAAAGCACGGTGGAGAATAATTGGGAAAAAAATTGATACCAACATTAAGTTTGCTAAGGCAATTATATCAGCGTGTTGCATATTGCACAATATATGTGAAGCACAAAACACACCAATTACAACCTTGAGTGAGCAAACTATTTCTCAAGTCCAGCCAGCTACAAGGCCTTGTACAGTTCTTGATTCAGAAGGTACAAGGTGTAGAAATGCTTTATTAAACTATGTAACTGCAAATTTACCACTTCGCCAGTCCAGTATTCGTTAAAGTATATATGTAAATAAAATAAATAATCCAATTGAACACTAAATTTTATTAAAAAAGATTAAAAAAATAAAAAATTTGTATTCTTCGGCAAGGTAGTTTAAAATAAAAACACTTGAGGTACTACTGCATTAAAAAACACTGAAAAATAAAAGAAGAAAAATAAAAACTAAACCAAAAATCACACAAACACAAAAACATATTGCATAACCTATTTTTTAAAAATTTCGCCCATATAAGTAAACATTTTTTCAAAACTTTCCCTATCTTTTTCAGACTGTCGCTCATACATGTCGCGATTTTTTTGAGCATCTTCTCGGTCTTTTTCGGCCTGCTCCTTGAAAAATTTAATTATTTCTGTGTCGGTCTCATTAGTAATTTCTGAAAAATAAAAAAGTTTTAAATCAACTTTTTAATTAAAAATTCATTATGTCTTTTTCACAAAATATGTATTTAAAAAAATGCACCCACTTCTTTTATGACTCCTTTTTTTTGATGAGCCGGATCTCGAAGGACCCGGTTGATCAGGAGTTGTAGGCATTGGTCGATCAAAAGTCGATGTGCCAGGTTGCTCCGACATTGAATTAGGTGGGACATTAAAAGAAGAGTCCTGTGGCTCTTCAGTTAAAACAAATATTTCTAAAATAAAAATTTGGTTACATGGTGGTCTAACAAGATAGGCACACATTAAACTTTTAATATGATTTACCTTCCTGGGGATTTACTTCTTCAGCAGTTAAATCCAAAAATTCCGGCGGATCCTCGTTTGCCTGTTCAAAGGCATCCACGACATCCTTTGAAGTTAATGCCTAATGAATTACATAAGATTAAAGTAACATTACAATAACATTTTGAATAGGCTAACGTAAAACATTTATTTAAAAGCAAATAAAATCACCTGAGATTTAGGCCTTGATTTTAATAATTGGTCCATTTTGTCGAAATGGACCCAGTTTCTTGGTTGGCCACTAGCCCCGGATTTTTTTAAATCCTTTATTTTGTTGTAATACAACCGCTTTAACCCCTTCCATTTTTCTCTGCAATCGTTGCTAAAAATAAACGAATAAAGAAAATTATAATTTAGGCTACATATTATAATTTGGGTAAATACAACATGTCTAAATTCTAATATTTTTTTTCTAAAAGTTTTAAAATTTAAGAAATACCTGTTAAGTGTAAATTGGGGATGTATTTTTTTATTTCATCCACTATTTCTTTAAAAATAACGTCATTTCTTTGTCCCCTGCGATCAATAAGGCCGAGGACATTTTTTTCAATCATTACATCAAGTAGACTTTGAATAAATTCTGCACTCCAGAAAGTTGGAGATTTTCTTTTCTTTTGCATTTCCATATTTTTAAAGTGTTATTTATTTAATAAAATCTTAATACAAAACTTTCTTAAAAATTTGCTGGCTATTTAAGTAATATTCCTTAATTGCTTGACTAAAACTGTTTATGTATAAACACAGGCACTTGTACTAGATACTTACAAATACACTTTATTTAGAAGTCAACTAAAACAAAAATATTTAAAACTAGTTTTTATATGTAAGAAACCTAACTGCTTTAGCCTACTTTAACTTCTCTGCCCACAGCAGGCAATCGCCGGTTTGTCGCCTACTAAAACAAAATTAATGGGAAACTGCTGCATTTTCAAAGCATTCCCAGCAGGCAGTCGTAAAACTATTAAAAAAAGTAATTAAAATAACGTCCATAAAAGCTGTTATACGAAAAATATTCTACGAACGCATTTCCCTGCTGCGAACCTAGCAGTTACGAACGGGTTCCCGCAACGCGTTTCGAATCCGTTTAATTCTCTCAAATACGTGAGTCAGCGAAAATAGGAGAGAGTCGCGTTCGCAACCCGTTTCGGAACGCGATTAAACGCCCCATGTAAAAGGGCTTAGTAACTAATCTTAACTAAGTCTAACTTAATAAAGAAAGTTAAATGTTAAATTATTACTAAAACCCTTCAAATTCACGTTTAGCCTTATTATTTACAAAAACTTAAATCTCGTGCAAAAAAGTGAACAAAACGTCCTTGGTTACAGCAAAAATCAACAAAAATTGCCGTTCGCTGTTTTGATTCGCTATAGCGATTTCAAACCGGTTTAGACCAGTTTTTAAACAAAAATCGCAAGTTAAACTAGGATTAGTTAATCCGAGTTTAACTCGACTTTAATAACACAAAAAAATAAAAAGTTAACTGAGGATTAAGTTAACTCGACTTTAATAACTCCACACTTATTGTTTTAATAAAATTTTACTGTTAATTTATAAATCGTTTTTTAATAAATCAGCCAAAATATTTAAATGTTTAAAACTGAATTTGTTGAATGTCACTAAAAAAATGTAATAATTGTTAAATTTAATTATTTTTGATTATTTTAAGTTTAAATTGCTTATAAAGTTAATGAAGTAATGTTTTTAATTTCTTTAAAACTTTAAATTTTTAAATAATTTGATCCTAAAAAAAATACAAAAAATAATTTTATTTAAATATAAGACAATAAATTGTAACTTAACAATGACCCATTGTTAAAGTTAATGGGCATTGTGACCGTTTTCTACTTCTTGTTATAAAATTGAAAATAAATTTGTGTTTATATTTTTATAAACTAAATAAAAAAGTTTTGTTGTTACATAAAGTAATTTTAATAATAAATGTTATTTAAATCTAGTGCTTGTTTAAATAATTAATCTTTAAATACGAAGCAATAAAGTAATGTACTCACAGGATGTGTTAGTTTTGAACAACCTCTAGCAATGGCCAATCCACCAACTTCTGTGATGCGACACTTACTAATATGAAGTTCCTCAAACTTGTCAATAACCTCACCCAGTAATGTTGCAGTTTCATCACTAATCTCGTTCCCTGATAAGTCCAACTTTATCTAAAACAAAATTTATATTTTACTGAATTTAAAGATTACTTTAATTTAAATACCGAAAAAAAATTTTTAAAAAATATATTCTTTATAAAATAGTAATTATGAGCATTTTGAATTAAAATAATAATTACCAACATTTTAATTCTTATTTAAAGCTAGTTTAAATAAATTTAAAATTTAGTTTTGATAACTTTAAGTAATTTAAGCCCAGATATTTATATAACAATACTTTGCAATTAACCCAGTGAGTACAAAAATATTTAGGGGTAATAATAAAACACCCAGCAATAATATGGGGGTAAATATTATTTTAACCCAATGTTTTAGTTTATGAAACAAATTATTTTAAGCTTTGTTTGGATCAATATTTTATGAGAGTTTTTTTATGTGAGAAAAATTTAAAGTTAACATCGATTTCTGTTTTCTTTGTTATAATTGTAAATAATAAGACTTGTTACGTAAACCTAAAATGTTTGTTGCTATCAACTGTGTTAATCAATACAAAAAAAAAATTAAGGATGTAATTTTATACATTTCCCCCTCTTGTTAATTTAACCCCAGTAGTTTTGTAACCTACCTTTATAGTAATATAAAGCTGCCCATTTTAAGTAGGCATACTAAATACTAAAAGTTTAAGTTTTTACATTATTTTTTATTTAATATTCTAAATTTATTTTGTATTCAGGTAAAGAATGTTAAGTTTTGCTTTCAAAAATTTAATAAAACTTTTATTTATTGAATAATGTAATTTGGGGAAAGTACAAAATGGGGAATTGTATCTCAACAATGAACCATTGTTGAACAATATGAGCATTGTTATAATTTTACTTTTTACAAAATTGCAAATTACTTATTCAAACAAAAAGTTTTATTATAATTACAGAATTATTAAAATAATATTGAATATAAATCTATAAATTTTAGTGATTTTATCTACTTTAGTAAATAAATTTTCTGTTTAAATTTAACTTGGGCATCATATTTATGTCGTTGAAGTTAAAAACCGTCCACCCTGGCTTGGCTAAACAAGGAAATGTGCGATGATGGTTTTAAGCATTTTGCTCTCGGTAAATACCTATTTTGGGCAGGGTATCATATTTTCAATCTAGTAAAGCTTTGGTATTATATTCATGCGAAGTGGAAAGTAAACCCTTTTATTTTAATTTTATTGATAACTAAAAGTTGTTTAAACATGCTGCTCGGTAATTTTTTTAATTTTTTGTTTGCTCTATTTTTATTTCAAGTTCTTTCATTTTTAAATCATGTTCTTTTATTTTCATTTCTTGGTTCTTTATTAGTAACTTTTTGGTTAGTTTATGAATTTCTTTTTTATTTTCTATTTCCTGCCTAAGTGGTAACATTTTTGCCTCCCTTACGTCACCAGAATAGCTTTTTCATTTTAAAGACTCCTTTTTCAAAACTAGATCTCTTTATTGGTAATAATATTCACAACATGAAATTTAACCTGGTTATTCTTTACATGCTATAAAAATTTCTCCATTTGAAGAACATTCAGTAACAATTTGATCATGACCGAGGTGCTACCAGTAAGATCAAGAATCAGCAAGGCATCATCATCAAAACTGTTATGCAGTGAATTGATTTCATTGGGAATTAGAGCTATTATTTAAAACAAAGTTTTGCAGGTTTGTAGTAAATTTATCGTTGTGTGTAATTTGGTTTATCATAAAAATATAATTGTTACTCACAAATGACTTTCTGTGTAAAAGAGCTAATGGAATTAGGTGGTGGCCACCTCCTGTTTTTCTAATTTCTCTTTTTTGTTCTGTATTAGCTGATTTGGCTTTCTTTTTAACATTTTTGTATAAATTTTGTAAATTTTCTGGTGTTCTATTGCATCATATATTAATTAAATTAAATTTTTTGTTAAATCAACCCAAGCTTTTTTTTGCAGTTGTGGTAGAAGAATTTGTTAATTTTGAAGTTATAACTGGATAAGATTTTACCAATTCCAACAGTACTTCTCCTTCGCTTTGATCAGAGTTAAGAGTTCTAATTTTATTATCCATTTTATTCCTAGCTACAAAAAGATTACATAAAACACATAAACAAACATTTTTATGCAGTCTAACTATATTAAAGTAAAAATTTCTTCTTAAATTTAAATATTACTGAAAATAGTTATTTATTATTTGGTCTCGCACAGCTCGACCAGCCAATAAATGACCAGCTCCTCTATTTGTTTCAATTACTGGAATTTCAGCATCGTAAGGTGCCAGTTTTTCTTGCCTTGTTTTTAGTGCAAAATTATGAAGACACATAATTGCAACTATTATAATTATTAAATTGTTCAGACGTGTCCGAAGTGGAATTGTAAGGGCCCGAAACCTTTGTTTTAAAATGCCAAAAGACTGTTTAATTCTTGTTCTTGTTTTTATGTGAGCTTTATTGTACTTTTTTGTGGTAATGTGAAGGGATGAAGTAAAGGAGTCATTAAATATTTCTTACAGGGGTAACCATTGTCACCTAACAACAGACCAGACACAAATCAATCTTTAAAATGATCACAAATTCTGGAATTTTCAAAAAATCGGGAGTCATGAGTCGATCCTGGCCAACGCACAACAATGTTGGTAAATACTCGGTGAGCATCACAGATAGCCTGAACATTAACGACAAATTCTTTTCTGTTTCTGAACACCTCAGGAGAATCACCACCAGGTGAAACAATAAGGATATGTGTGCCATCTATTGCTCCAACTATGTTGGGAAACCCTGAAACTTGCCCAAAATCATCCATGCATGTTTGCAGAGCCAATCCACTAGGAAAAGTTACAAATAAGTGTTTGCGCGAAGCTATACACTTAGAAATCCAATGTACAATAACGCACATCGTGCATCTATGTACCCCAACTAAGTCTCCATCACTACGTTGTAAATTTCCTGTTGCATAAAACCTAAGAGTTACCAAAAGCTGCAACAATGCTGGAACACCATGGCTTCTAATTTTTAAACCTAAATCTTTTTCAATAATGTTATAAAGCTGTAAAATGCTATTTTTATTAAATATGTAACGCTGGACTATTTCTCTTTCTGTATATTTTTCCAGAGATTTGTGATATCTTTTAATCGTTTTTGGGAATTTCGTAAGTTGTATTTGTTATTTCAACGATTTCCAAAGTATCCATTTTAATAAAAAATTACTTAACAATCGTTTATTCCTATTGACAATATTTAAGAACAAATTGTGTAAAAAGTTTGTATAGCGTACATTTTTTTATAATAGTAATCTTAAGCCTGAATAGGCTACAGTTCTGTTTTTTGTTTACTAACAGTAACTAATCTTAACTAAGTCTAACTTAATAAAGAAAGTTAAATGTTAAATTATTACTAAAACCCTTCAAATTCACGTTTAGCCTTATTATTTACAAAAACTTAAATCTCGTGCAAAAAAGTGAACAAAACGTCCTTGGTTACAGCAAAAATCAACAAAAATTGCCGTTCGCTGTTTTGATTCGCTATAGCGATTTCAAACCGGTTTAGACCAGTTTTTAAACAAAAAGCGCAAGTTAAACTAGGATTAGTTAATCCGAGTTTAACTCGTTTTTAATAACACAAAAAAATAAAAAGTTAACTGAGGATTAAGTTAACTCGACTTTAATAACTCCACACTTATTGTTTTAATAAAATTTTACTGTTAATTTATAAATCGTTTTTTTAATAAATCAGCCAAAATATTTAAATGTTTAAAACTGAATTTGTTGAATGTCACTAAAAAAATGTAATAATTGTTAAATTTAATTATTTTTGATTATTTTAAGTTTAAATTGCTTATAAAGTTAATGAAGTAATGTTTTTAATTTCTTTAAAACTTTAAATTTTTAAATAATTTGATCCTAAAAAAAATACAAAAAATAATTTTATTTAAATATAAGACAATAAATTGTAACTTAACAATGACCCATTGTTAAAGTTAATGGGCATTGTGACCGTTTTCTACTTCTTGTTATAAAATTGAAAATAAATTTGTGTTTATATTTTTATAAACTAAATAAAAAAGTTTTGTTGTTACATAAAGTAATTTTATTAATAAATGTTATTTAAATCTAGTGCTTGTTTAAATAATTAATTTTTAAATACCAAGCAATAAAGTAATATACTCACAGTATTCGTTAGTTTTGAACAACTTCTAGCAATGGCCAATCCACCAACTTCTGTGATGTTACACTTCCAAATATTAAGTTCCTCAAACTTGTCAATAACCTCACCCAGTAATGTTACAGTTTTATCACCAATTTCGTTCCCTGATAAGTTCAACTTTATCTAAAACAAAATTTATATTTTACTTAATTTAAAGATTACTTTAATTTAAATACCAAAAAAAAATTTTTAAAAAATATATTCTTTATAAAATAGTAATTATGAGCATTTTGAATTAAAATAATAATTACCAACATTTTAATTCTTATTTAAAGCTAGTTTAAATAAATTTAAAATTTAGTTTTGATAACTTTAAGTAATTTAAGCCCAGATATTTATATAACAATACTTTGCAATTAACCCAGTGAGTACAAAAATATTTAGGGGTAATAATAAAACCCCCAGCAATAATATGGGGGTAAATATTATTTTAACCCAATGTTTTAGTTTATGAAACAAATTATTTTAAGCTTTGTTTGGATCAATATTTTATGAGAGTTTTTTTATGTGAAGCAAATTTAAAGTTAACATCGATTTCTGTTTTCTTTGTTATAATTGTAAATAATAAACTTGTTACGTAAACCTAAAATGTTTGTTGCTATCAACTGTGTTAATCAATACAAAAAAAAAATTAAGGATGTAATTTTATACATTTCCCCCTCTTGTTAATTTAACCCCAGTAGTTTTGTAACCTACCTTTATAGTAATATAAAGCTGCCCATTTTAAGTAGGCATACTAAATACTAAAAGTTTAAGTTTTTACATTATTTTTTATTTATTATTATTAATTTATTTTGTATTCAGGTAAAGAATGTTAAGTTTTGCTTTCAAAAATTAATTAAAACTTTTATTTATTGAATAATGTAATTTAGAGAAAGTACAAAATGGGGGATTGTATGTCAACAATGGACCATTGTTAAACAATATGAGCATTGTTATAATTTTACTTTTTACAAAATTGCAAATTACTAATTCAAACAAAAAGTTTTATTATAACTACAGAATTATTAAAATAATACTGAATACAAATCTATAAATTTTGGTGATTTTATCTACTTTAGTAAATAAATTTAATGTTTAAATTAAACCTGGGCATTATATTCAAAATAACAATAATGTTTTCGCTTACCTTCACTTTTAAACCTTTAAAGATACTAAGCAGTTGAGATAGGTCATTTCTACCAAACTTCATCCTTAAAGAAAGAGGTTCTCGTGTTAACTTCATCCTTAAAGAAAGAGGTTTGGTCAATTGTTCAAACAAGTAGCCAAGATGGATGTAGTCACTCGGCAACAACGTTTCCTCAAACTCAAGTTCTAAATAATCAGGTAGAAGACTTAGAACAGACTGGTTGAGGTCATCATCGTTGGATTCATACAAATAACTGCTGAGTTCAACCAGGGTTGCAGTGGCTTTCATTTCTGGGTTATTACTTGTTAAAAGAGTCCCAATCTTTTTACATAAATCTTTTGCATATGTTTCTAGAACAGCTCGTTTCTTATCATAAGCTGTTGAAGAACCAGATTGAAATTCAGACAAATCCTTGGAACTGTAAAATCCAAACAGAAATTTTGTGACTACTTCCCATCGACTAATGGAAAACTTAAGAACACATTTTTGAAATTTCTTCGGACTTGCCCATAAGAATAAATACATGGCAGCAAACAGTTCTTGCCAGGTGAGATGACTGAAGTTGCTTCGCTTGTCTCCTTCTAATATCTTGACTTTCATGTTTGAAGAATCATAAACAAAAGTGTCAAGAAAGGTTTTAAGCATTTCTTTTGTAATTCCAGCATTTTTAATGTCTTTTTGATCAAAAATAATTTTTTTCTTTTTAAACCCATTCCAGGCAAGATAAGCTAGACATTTAAATTCATTCTCAAGAATGTCTGTGTTGTCAGGAAAATGATCCGATCTCATATAATGCTTTAAAGAAGCAAGCATAACATTTGTCATAGTTTTTAGATTAACTTCAGAGCCAAACAAAATTGCTTTATTGATGCAGTGCATGGATAGAATGCAGTTGACAGGAACATAATTGTAAGCATCAATATCTGGATGATCTTGTAAGAAGGTTAAGACTTTAGGTGAATTTTCCCCACATATTTGCACGCAAATGTTTTCTTGTGCTTCCTTATTGAAACCAAGTAGTTTTAACACCAAGTTAGGTCTGCAAGAAGGATGCCACTCATACATTTGCCTTGGTCGAGAAGTGATAAACTTATAAGCATTAGGAAATAACTTTCCAGTAAAAATGTTTTTTAGAAAATCTTCAGCAGAGCCATTTGTAGATACCAAGTTTTTGGGTGCATTCCCTAAGGTAGTACTATCAGCTTCATCGAGTCCATCAAAGATGAGGATAGTGTCAGAACTGTTTTTAATGCAATTAAATGATTCTACATCAGTAGACTCTGGTTGATTCCAATCTATAGATGAGTTTGCAACAAGAAACCTGAAAATTGACATTTCTCTACGAAAATCAACTGATCGCAAAATAATGCTGAATATAAATTTTATATTCTGAAGAAAGTCGCTATTTTCAGAAACAATTTCCTGAATCAGAATTTTAATAAAAGTTGATTTACCAGTCCCTGCGTGCCCAACAAGTGCCATGACTTTAGAATGTATTTTAATAAAATCTATTTTTTCCTTGTCTAATTCAAGTCGTTCAGTTTCATTTCTTGGCTCTTTGTTGAATTTCCATTCAGCTGCTGCTTTAGCATTTCTTTTTGCTAATTCAAATACCTCATTCACCTTAATCTTTGTGCCAGGGTGATAGTCAGGTTCAGTTAACTCGGACATTCTTTCAAATTGTTCTTTTCTGGTATGAAAGTGATCAACTGAATCTAAATATTTAATATCAGTGGAAGAATATTCAGCAAGTTCTAACTCAACAAATTCTAATTGTTTGTGTAACTGGACAGGAGAGCAGAATTCATGAGCAAAACTTCTAGCTTGCTCAAAACACTTTATGGAAAGTTGTTCACATAAAGAATTATCTAAAACAATAAAGTCTTAAATTATTATTTGTTTTTTATATTTAATAAAATATTTATTGTTAACAGCACATATATTAATGCAAAAATATATTTTTTTAATATTTTTTTAAATAATAAATTGTAAAACCTAACTAATATTGCTATAATGGAATTATATAACAGGTAATAAATGTCATAAAAGCAATCATAAATATTTACATTTACTTTTTTTTGGTTAAGAGCGCTACAGCATAAGATCACCGGGAATCGAACCCAGGATCTGGTGTATGGTAAGAAAGTGTTCGGACCACTACCACACAAACAAACCGATGATAAATACACAAAGCCGATTTTTTCTTAAATGCGCCACTCTTTTTTTAGTAGTGCTGATTTTTTGTCAGCATAGCAGGGAGGTAATTATGTCACTATTACTATGTAACAAATAGCGTAAGCTGGCAACCATAAAAGTTAATTGCTGTGTAACAATAACTTTAAAAAATAAGTCAACTGATAAAAAAAGATGTCAACAACACAATAATTTATCACTACATATAACACATTTAATAATGCATATATCCAATATTTATTTGTTGAAAAATAGGCATAGATAATATTTAGTGACACAAGATATTCACAAATAACTCGAGTAGAATCGCTCGTTGATACAGCAGCCTGCGAGACGGTTTGCAAGGTGAAAAACTCCCGCAAAAAAAATTTTTAAATTCTTGTTGTTTCGAGTATGGATTGCTAGGTCGCATAAACTGGAGTATGGTTTGACTAGCAACCATATATAATAACCAGTATTATTCTTGTTCTTTCATTGTTATTCTTTATGGCCCAAGGCGCTGTAAATTATAAGCATTTGAAGAGTGTGCTCCTAAAAGCAAAACAACTTAACTGAAGATAGAGATCAGAAAAAAGTGCGACAAGCAAAACCCAAAACCAATAAGAGTTCGGAGCAGTTTAAACCAAAAAACTTGAAAGGTGTTTTAAACCTTAGAGTAAAAAAACAATTTGTGGCAGCAAGTGTTTCTTTATTTGAAATTCTGTTTAAACTTGCAACACTAGACTTAAAAGGGCTGATACACCCGTCTAGTTACAAGGAACACAAGTACATCTTGACACTTGAAGATTACGCAACATGGTACTCAGGAGAGTTGTTGATTAAAATCCACTGAAAGAGTTGCTGAAGCTTTAGTAAATACGCAGTGTAGACTTGACATACCTAAAGAGTTATTAAGTGACATGGGAACCAAAGTTTTTTCGAAATGCATGAAGAAACAGAATCCTTATCATTCCATGAGCCATAACCTTGTGGAGAGATTTAATGGTTCGGTAAAGTCCATGCTAAAGCGACTTTGTTGTAGAAGTCAAACAAATGGCATCGTTAAATTTTACACATTACCTTTCACATTTCAGGAGGTGCTGAGTTTACCGGGTTTTATTGTTTGAGCAGCTGTATGAAAGAAAGGTGCGGGGGCCAATGCACATCTTAAAGGGGAACTAAAGGCAAAACTAGGCCTATTATATAAAAATAAGTATATTTTTTAAAATTTAATTTCAAAAAACAGATTTTCTAGGGGTTCTGGTTTAAAAGTTATAGGGGGTTACCTTTTTCACAAAAAAAAAGTGTTTACCGACGTGAAGTCATCGTAAGGGAAGACGATTTTCATTATCGTTGTTTCTTATGGCTATAAAATTTTTAGTGAAATGTCAAGTTCAACTTAATTTTTTTGGGTAGAAACGTGAAAAATGTTATCTTATATACCTGTTACTAATACTGGTATAGTATGGGAACCAAAAGTTTAAAACTTTAGGCGAATGTTAGCTTTTAATTTCATGGCAAATATCACCCGTCTGCCTGTTTTTAAGCTAGTAGTCAGGTGGTGAAACAGCAATATAGTGTCCATTTACAGTTGCGGAAACCAATATGATAAACTAACTTTACAGTTTAGTTTTATGTAAAGAAACTAATAGTTTTTGTAATGTATTTTTAATTGGTCTCTTTTAATAAAAAGCAGTTTTTCTAACCCCTGCTGTGAGACTGTTAAAACGTTAATTTTGGTTTCAGACTGTCAGCAATATCTCTAGATTAACTTACTGCATAGTGAAACAGTGTAGAAGGTTAACATTTAAGTAATATGATAAAGTCCAGATTGCAATGTAACATAGATTACTATGCATATTCAAAAAATAGCCCATATAATCTTAGCTGCATAGGCTGATAGGCAGATGGCCTGATAGTAATATTGTAGGCTTAATTTCATATTTGTATAATTTTTAATTATGGTGGTTATTTGAATATATTCCCAAACCTGATATGTATCAATTTAAACTATAACATTGATCTCACAATATTATTTTGTTTACTTAATTAGATTTATATTGTGAAAAATATGGAATTTAGTGGCGAAATTTTAGCTAAGAAAGCAAAATTAACAAAAAGTGGCAATTTCTGTGAGGCTCGAGGGTGTTCAAAATCCTTTTATAATACCAAAAATCTTGAACAACCTGTCCATTTTCATAGATTTCCACAAAACAATAAACCTTTGTTAAAGGCTTGGCTGCACAAAATGAAAAGATCAAAAACCCTTGGGGAAAATTCTTTGATTTGCAGTGAGCATTTTGTGCAAGAGGATTATGTGTCAAAACTAAAATTTAACTCAGAAGGCAAGGCTGTCATTCAATATACAAATAGGTTAAAGCCTGAGTCTGTACCCTCAATATTTAATTTTTCTTCATACAACTATAAAATATCTGATCGACCGTCAACTTCTAAAGAGCTTGGGAAATCTTCTCGAAGTACATGTTATAAATCGAAGCAAACGAAATCAACAGTAGGAACTTTTTTAATTAAATACCAATCCTTTTTTAAATGAATTCATTTATCGGCAATTACATAAAAATTTATGAAAAATTTTGTTTTTAGAAATTAAAGAAGTCAACTGTACACTATTCAGATATTTTTGATGCGCCACAGGTACTTTAACTCAACTCGTAGAAATTCCTTTTTCCGTATTTTTTTAACTAGCCAAGAAGGCAAATTTTTTTTGGGAATTTCAGGAGGATGAGGAAATATCAACTCCTGCCTTTAGTAATGCATCAACACAAACTTTATCAACTGGGCAAACACCCACTATTCCTCAAACTCATGCTTCAACAAATACTGATTTGGTTACATGTGTTGAAACAGCAATAAACACAAACCATCAATCTTATACTCAACCTAAGGTTTCAAAAGAATAAAAAACAGTTTGAAGAAAATATTCAGATGGAAATCCTGGTTCCTTCGCCCTCAAGCAGTAGTCAAAATGATTCCTCCCCATCAGATCACAGTGATTACATACCGTCAGAAGCATCAGCATCTACCACATCTTCAGCTGGATCTTGGGAATGGAGTAAGACTGTAGATGTTTTTTCTGGCGTGAAAGTGCTTGTATATTTGCAACTGCTTTTAGATCTTTTCAGAACCTGCCACTTTCAAGGTTGTGGTAAAGCTCTACATAACATTCCGAAAGTAACAAATAGTGGGTTTGCTGTGACAGTAATAACCGAATGCGTTGATAGACATTTATACAAATGGCGATCACAACCTCTTACAAATAAACGTTTTTCTTGTAATTTACTTATACCTTCATCTTTGCTCGGAAACAGCTATTCTGCATTTATGAACATTTGCCAAACTCTAAAAATTCAATGTGAGTCTATAACAAACTGCTACAATCTACAGCGATTATACATTATACCTGTTGTTAAACGAATGTGGACAAAGCACAATATGGACCTTCTGGCAATGATAGCTTCTAAAGTGAGGGTAGTGTCGGGAGATTGCAGATTTGATAGCCCGGGCTATAGTGCTACATTTGGGACATACACCCTTCTTGATCAAGAAACCCGTTTAATATTGGTACAAAAAACTATTCATGTGGCAGAGGTAAAAAATAGTTATTGGCTTGAGATCGAAGGATTAAAGCAAGCACTAAATTATCTCAAAGTAAGTAAACATATTGCCCCTTTACTAGTACAAATATTAATTTAACTTTTTTTGTACTAGGAATCTTGTTTACAAATTTATTGCATTGCTACTGATATGCATCCTGGAATACAAAAGATGCTCATAGATGAGTTTCCCCATATAAACCATCAGTTTGACCTATGGCATATTGCAAAAAATTTAAAAAAGCGACTACTGAAATCTAAAAATCCTATGGTTATTAAGTGGACAAAAGCAATTATAAATCACCTATGGTATTCAGTTTCTACATGTAATAAAGATGCAATCTTATTAAAAGAAAAGTGGTGTTCTTTGGTGTATCACATCCAAAATAAACATAGTTGGATATCTTATGAAAAATTCCATGCTTGTGAGCACCCACCATTGATTACTTTTGAACAAAGAAATAAAGAGTGAGTAAACTCACAAAGCCCGGCTTTGGAAATTATAAAAACAGCAGTACTAAGGCCAGCTTTTTTGAAGTCTCTTGAAAGGGTATTTAATTTTTTATACTGTTTAAAAAAATCATTTTATTTTAAAACAAACTTAAGATGTTATATATATTATAATATCAACTACTAAACTAGCCTTCAACATATATAAGGCTATTTTGATGGTGACAAATTTAGTCACTTTTGCTTTTACTAAATACATAAGTAGATTAAAATTACCAAACTTAATAAAGACATTTACATTCAATGCAAGATTGGACTGTGAAGTCAGTCCACTTATATCAAAGATAAACATAAACCAAAAACACTTCCATATTATAAACAAGATTTAAACTTACCTTTATTTTGTCTTCTTCTTGGTTCTGGAACAACCTCATGTGGATCTGGAGTTTGTGATTCTTCAGGTTGTTCCTTTATAAACAGTAAAATTGTGGTTAGGTAACTACAAAGATTTTTTTATAATTACCAGTTATATTTATTATTCAAACTAAGTCCAAAATTTTATTAATAATTATAAACAATATTTAAACTTTGTTATTTAGTTTAAACATGCTTAAATTTATTGACAACTTTAAAGTTAAAACCTGATTTAAAGCTAAGGATCTCGGTTGTACATTTTCATTAGAAGTAGAACCTTTTAAAGTAAATAATATTGGATTAAAATATTAAAATATTGGATTAAAATATAAAAAAAGCAAAACAACAATTTTTTTTTGTAAATTTACCCTTATTTTGTCTTTTTCTTGGTTCTGAAATATCTTTTCTACATTTTTTTGCTGGAGTTGGTGATTCTTCAGGTTGCTCCTTTAAAACAAAACTTGTCCTTCACTTAAAACTAATTATTTTAAAATTATAAGTAATTAAGGTTTTGAGAGTGACGTTATTAATATAAAAAATATTTAAACATTATTCAGTAACGTGAATAAAACAAAGTATAAAAACAACTTAAAGTCAAAACCTGATTTGAAGCAGGGGATCTCGGATGTACATTTTCATTAGTAGTAGAACCTTTTAAAGTAAATAATACTGGATTAAAATATTGTTTCTTACAGGGGGTATTATATTGCAATAATATAATACATCTATATATATATATGGATTTCTAAATTTTGTGCATTCCATTACGGAATAACTACAATTAATTGTGGCTCGAGTTTTTGCCTATAGCTGGGATATATGTTCTTCTGTGGAATCAGCTTATCACTTTTTTAATGTCTTATGATAGTTAGCCGTAATAAGCAAAACTATATTTTGATTTGCCGCTATGTTTCTTTCTATTATCTTAAAGAGAACGAGAAAAATGTAAAAAACGATCGCCTGCGCTATTCTTGATCGCATGCACTAAAGTGAATGTAATTTTTCTCTTTAAAATTTCGCACCGTTACTTTTTAATATCACGATAGAGAAGAAAAAATTGCCTGCAAATAAATGCAAAAAAGGAAAATTAAAAATTTGAAATTTTTGACTTAAAAAACATGTGGAATGTGCTCTGGTGCAATTTAACGATTTTTAAGTGTGCATTTATTCCATTATGCTAAGTACAGACTGAGTGAACAGTTAAATGAACAAATGGGACTGTCGTTGAACAATTTTATAATTACTTGCATAAAGAATAATATTAAATAAAAGTGAATAAAAGTATACAGTATTTGGGCATAAAACATGTATACATTTTGTATAGTTTTAAGATTTTGTTCTAATAAAAAAAAATTAAGATCTTTGTTCTAATAAAGCAATTTTATAAACTTTTTTACGCATAGCCTATAGCTTTTAAATCGGACTTATACTTAACAAAAAAAAAGTTTTACATTGCCGTTAAATGTTATCTTAATTTTGTTATTTAGTTTTAATTTAGGTTTCGCACGTTTATGACGTAACACTTTTCTTGTTCACGATAATTAACCGCCAAATGTCAGCTGGTTTAAATGTATGTAGTAATGAACTGATAGCAGCAGTGGAGTAGTGTCGTATGTTTAATGATATTTTAATCATATTGGAATATTGCAATAACTAAATTTTGTTCAATTTAACTATTGGGAACATGTCTAAACGAAAGTACAGTCCAGCCTACATGAAGTACGGGTTCATAGCTATTGGACACAAAAAAGAATCCCTGCCGCAATGTGTAGTTTGCATGAAGACTCTTGCTAATTCAGCTATGGAACCAAGCTTACTTCAACAACATCTTATCACAAATCATCCTGACAAAAAGGATCAAAATGAGAGTTTCTTTCAGCGACTCGGCGAGCATGTGAAGAGACAGCGCTTGGACAAGACTGGCACAATTTACCAGAGAAAGAAGGGCGTTGTCAAGGCATCCTATGAAGTCGCTCTCCTGATAGCCAAAAATCTAAAAGCACATACCATTTGAGAGTCCCTCATAATGCCAGCGGCAAAGATATTAGTAAAACATGTACTTGGGGAGGAAGCGGCTGCAAAGCCAGAAAGTGTTTCCCTCTCCAACAATACGGTTAAGAATCGAATGGAGGAGATGTCAGTCAATATTGCTGACCAAGTGATTTCAGGAGTGAAAGATTCAAAGTATGGTTTTTCCATTCAACTCGACAGACGTAACAAATAACGCACAGTTACTTGTGCATGTTCGTTATGCACAAGACAATTCTGTAAAAACTGAATTACTGATGAACAAGAAACTCTGCGGTACCACAAAAGGAAAGGATATTTTCGAAGCTTTGGACAATTTTTTCGAACTAAATAAACTGGACTGGGGAAAGTTGATTGGCTGTACAACAGATGGAGCTTCATCAATGTTAGGACATAAATCGGGCTTCAAAGCTCATGTAACAGCTGTGGCACCAAACGTGATGTTTGTTCATTGTTTCATTCATAGATTCGCCCTTTGCGCAAAAGTGCTACCACAGAATATGTTATTATGCTTAAACCGAGTGATCAAACTAGTAAATTTCGTCAAAACATCAGCCTTGAATACTCGCTTGTTTAAACTCTCCCGTGACAATGCAACAAGGCGCCTGTTTGAACTGCGAGATGAGCTTCTGCATTTCTTTAAAGAGAAGAATCACGATTTTCAAAAGGACCTGGAAAGCAAAGATTTTCTTACTAGGTTGGCATATCTATCGGACATTTTTAAAGTTCTGAACACTTTTAACCTGTCGTTTCAAGGACCCAATTTAACTGTAACAGAGTTCATTTTTAAGTTGGAAGCACTTAATCGTAAGCTGGACCTCTGGACAGAGAATGTTAGCAATCAAAGCTACGGAATGTTTAAATGCCTCACTTCCATTGAGAAAAATCCTGTTAGTGACGTTTTAAAAGAAATTATTGGTCATCTTTCGCAACTAAAGACAGAGCTATTGAATTACTTTCCTGATGTTGCATGTTGTGCTTACTCCATCAACCCATTTTCTACTGATCTGAATGATGTGCCTGTAGGGACCGGTGAACAAGAAGAATTAATAGACATTCAAACTGATGAGACAGCAAAAATAAAACATGAAGAATGCTGTCCTATTAATTTCTGGTTAAAAATGGCATCATCGTATCCGAACCTAGCACGTCACGCTGTTTACCGGCTATTGATTTTTCCATTCACGTGGGAATGCGAACAGGGGTTTTCGGCTTTAATGACTATCAAATTGAAAAGCCGAAATCGTCTTGGAACGCAAAAAGAAAAAAAAGAAAAAATGTTTAGACAAAAATAAAAAATCGTTCTTCAACCATAGGCAGAATATATACTATCCACCCACTCGCAGGGGATGTATTTTACCTAAGAATTTTATTGCATCATAGCCATTGGAAGGGTAAATCATTATTTGATGCTTTGAAAATCGTTAACTTTTATAAATGTTATACTTTTCAAGATGTGTGTAGAAAGCTTGGTGTTTTACAGGATGACAATAAGTGGGAAAACTTACTTACTGAAGCAGAACAAACAAATATGTGTACACAAATAAGAGAACTTTTTGTTATGATTTTGTTGTTTTGTAACCCTGCAAACTTTGCAGAACTTTTCAATAAACATTATTTATACTGGATGGACGACTTTCAGAATGGATCAGATCAAATTACTGAAAGTTTTTTAAAAGTTTTGGTCTTGCATGATCTTAAAAAAAGACTTAACAATTATGGAAAGAATTTATATGACTTTGAACTACCAATAATTACTCCGGATGAGCAAGCAAAGGCACACATTTTTAATAACACTATTACAGATTTGCAACTTCCGTTAATTATTCAACAGGAGTTAAGTTACGACTGGGACACACTTATTCGAATTGCGAATAATTGTTCAAATAGCTCACAATCTCTTACTCCAGAACAAAGCAAAATTGTTAGCAAAGTATCACAGTCGCTAAAGAAAAACGAGCCTCTTGCTATTTTTGTTGACGCTAGGAGAGGTGCAGGAAAAACATATATGCTTAATGCTTTGTTGGCAACAGTTCGCACATCTAACAGAGAAGACAAAGGTATAGCATTAGCTGTCGCTTCTAGGCATCGCTGCTACATTGCTTATTGGTGGCCGGACATTTCATTCCAGATTTAAAGCTCCTCTACATTGTAATCAAAATTCAACATCTTGCATTTCAAAACAAAGTTCAACAGCTAAACTAATAAACATGGCAAAGGTTATAATATGGGATGAGGCACCAATGGCAAATAAAAGTTTGCTAGAGGCACTTGATCGCACGTTGCAAGATATACAAATTCTTCCTGTACTTGAACATGAATTACATGCACAAATAATTAACGCCTCATTTAAAAAATCAAAATTATGGCCAAGTATCAGCGTACACCAATTATCAAAAAACATGAGAGTGTTACTTAATAGTAGTAGCAGTGCTTTACTTAAATTTGACGACTGGCTGTTAAGACTAGGTGATGGTAATATAAATTACTTCAAAGACACAGATTATATAGAATTACCCCCTGAGCTTTGCTTTTTAAATGATGATAGTACGAAAACAACAATAAAAAATTCAATGCTTCAACTGGTCAAATGGATTTACCCAAATTTTTTAGAACATTGCCATGATCTTAACTGGATGGCAGATAGATCAATTTTAGCTCCCAAAAACACTGTAGTTGATGAAATAAACTTCGTCGTGTCAAATCTATTTCCTGGCAATATGTTTGTTTGTACAAGTGCAGACAGTACAGAAGAAGTAAATGATTGTACAAGATTTCCAACAGAATATCTTAATTCTTTAAATATAAATGGACCACCACATCAATTACATTTAAAAATAGGTATGCCGGTTATTTTGTTACAAAATCTTAATCCCAAAGACGGTCTATGCATTAGAACAAAACTAATCGTACAGGGAGTTCAAAAAACTTATTTATTAATAGCCAAAATTGCTTCAGGGAAAAATGCTGGTAGAGAAGTTTTTATACCTAGAGTAACATTGCAACCATCAGATCACGATTTTCCTTTTCAATGGAAACGTTGTCGATTCCCAATAAGGGTTGCTTTTGCAATGACTATTAACAAAAGTCAGGGTCAAACATTAAAAAAAGTTGGTATCTGGTTGGAGGAACCAGTTTTTACACATGGGCAGGTATTTGTTGCTGCCAAAAGGGTAGGCAACCCAAATAAAATTAAATTTTCTATTAAAAGCAAATCTGGGTTTCCCCCAACAGCAACACGAAACATTGTGTATCGAAAAATTTAGTAGATTAATGAATTTTTAAACAATTTTGCTGAAAATATTTAAATAAATAAACCTTCAATATGTAAAATACTTTTTAATTAGACTGTTCGATTTGACACGAATTATTGTAAATAGTGCCTAATTATTTGGTATTTATTTTTTTGCAAATAATAATAATAATATTTTTTATCCTTTTTTTAGTAAGTAATCAATTAACAAATAATTTACATTCAAAATATTGTTGAATATGGAATAAATGCTTCAAAGGATTAATCAAACAAAGAATAAGTTAAAAACGGATATAAACAGAGCCATGGTTGCGTTTTTAACAAATAAAAACAAAACAGGCGTACAAATTTCAAACAAAATTTTGCAAACCGTTATGAAAGATTTGAAACAATTAAAAGATTTATAGCATCTCAGTATAATCAAAATCAAGCCATCATCACTAAATTAAATAAAGAATTAAAAAATTTAAATGAAAATAAAAGAAAATAAAAATAGATATTAAAGACAAAGATGAAAACTTGCTGGTACTTTCTCAAGAATTAGCAAATTCAATGTCGGAAGAACTTTTAGGGGATCTAACCCCGGAAATTTCGGATGCCTGATTAAAATACTTTTATTTATGATAAGTGGTGTCTATTTGAATTACTTTTTTATAAAGAATTGCCCCTTTAGTTTCGTTTTAACTGTAAGAGCAATTTTCCAAAAAGATTTAGTTTCATTTTAACTGTAAGAGCAATTTTCCAAAAAGAATATTTTATATAGGCCGTGGTAAAATTGGACTGGTCTTAGTAGATAACTGTACAACATAAGTGCCACACAAAGTGTGGCGGGTCCACTAGTTTAATATACTTAAAGATCCCAATAATCTGTTAATCGTTAATTAACAAAGTTAACTTTGAAAATCGATATTAAACTTATTAATCTATCGTAAAAGGAAATTAACTGACTCTAACTGCACATTCTAACAGTCCTGATTGTAAGTATTATTTAATTTTGCATCACAAACAACTTTAATTTCTTGGGTTATTTTTTACCTATCTAAAAGACAGTATAACAGTTAACACCTCGTTTATATTTAAATTGTTTTATATTTGCCTAAAGAATTATACACAACCCCATTTACATATTTAATGTAGTATTTTGTACATCATTATTATATAAGCCATCATCTTTTAATTCTGATTATTGAATAAATTTATAAAAATCAAACATAATTTAACAATATAAGGTTAATAATTTACTAGCACAGTTTTTTTAACTTTCCTATCAGATCAAAAATGCAATTTTCAGAATATAATTTTGTATTGTGAAAATAACTTAAAAATACCTGTTTGAGGAAATGTAGAATCGTATATTGAAGCCCCAGGCATGAATGCTCCACCATATTGCTCATGGTGAGTGATGTTTTCATGGTGGGTGATGTTTTGAGTGATCTCGTTTTGATGAAAATCACGAGTTACGTTGACTTGTGTATTAAAGTTTATCACAGCATCTATAATAAAATTAATTTAATATTATTAATAAAATTTGCATTGCTAATATGTTGCATAGAATAATGTTTTGTTAGGTTTATAAATAAAATAGTCTATAAATAGAGGTCTGGTTTTTATAATTAGGCAAACCCAATTATATAAAAATAATAAACAACTTACTTGGAGGCAAATTCCTTGAAATTTCAGCAAAATCGGCGCCAGAAACATTTAAACTAAAAGGTTCTGCTTGCAAGTTCTGTAAAATAAATATAAGAACATTTAATAAACATAACGTTTTAAAATGAGTAAATCAGTGATTTTGATCTCGTAGACATTTGTACTAAAAATCACTGTATTTATAACCGCCTAAATTGTTAAAAAGAATATATAATTTAGAAGGTGAGTAAATAAAAGTTTTATATTTTACGCAGGTAGTTTTACTGATGTGATATTATATAATACACAACATTATTTACAACCTTTAAAGTTTATAATAAAAAAGATGATATTTTTCATGTTTATATATACACCACTTTTAAAACAATAATTATTGTACAAGTTGTTTTTAAAAATGATTTAGATAATGCACAAAGTGTCTTTAAAATTCGAATTTTTCCTCAATTTTTTAAAATTCTAGAAATTTTAAATTAAAGACAAGCGCTTTTCGACTACAAAATTTAAATAACTGAATATAAAGTTGATGTATAGTGTAAATGTAAGACTATATTTTATCAATATTAAAATAAAATTTTGCAAAAAATACAATGCATATAAAAGTTTCGGTTGTTAAAATAAAGAAATATATAAGTTTTTTAAAAATACAAAGTTTAGATCGGAATAAAAACTAGCACTTTGAAAAAAAAAGGCCCGCTAGCATTACTTAGGTTGACACTAAGAAGAGTAGTCTAATAATTTTGCAAGCTAAAAACAATTAGTTTCAAATTTTCGCTGAAAGCACCGGTCTTTAATCCTTAAATTTTGATTTTGAGGCGTAAATCAAAGTAAATTTATATATTCTAAAAACCAGCATATATAGATCATAACTTATTTATAAATTAAACAATTTTTTTTTAAATATTAATAAAATACGGTATTACACTTTGGCTATACGACCCAAACTTCCCGGGTTAAACACTGTCCAAAACTTCTGGTATAGTCAATGGAGGTAATTATTGGACGATTTTGACAAACTTGGCCATAACTTTTTTGTTTTAACTTTAAATCAAATATTTTTTGTTCTCAAGTTAGTGTTATCATTCATTATTAAGAAAAAATACTATTTAAATCTCAATCTACACATGTTTGCCTAAAATTCTAGATTAAAAATGTCTAATAATTACCTACACAAATGGGGTAATTACTGGACACCGTGGGGGTAATTGTCGACTAATGTTAACAATTGCCACATTTTTAAAAATTTTTTGCGATAAAGGGGATCTTTTGGATAATCTTAGGCTTCAGGCAGTCTCGACGCAAACCTTTTGTAGGACTATCAGAATCTTTAAGAAACTGCTTAAGTGCCTTACCCTAGTAAAAATTTCCCTTTTTTAAAGAATTGCCTACATAAATTTTAGTCTTTTTTAGCGTCTTCCATTTCATTGTAGGTTATATACCTGCAGGCTAAACTTTTTATATCATTTAAAGTTAAAGCAAATTTAGCGCCAAAACAAATTTAGCTTTTAATTGTTTGTATTGAACGGTGTTAAATACAGGCTTTACACCATGTTCTGAGGGAAATGTACCTTCATTACTAAGATAATATTAAACTGTTGATTTTGGTATGTTATATTCTTTGGATAAATTTGTTTGTGTTCCTTTAAAAATTCCTGAATTGCACTTTTTTTAAGCCTTTAGAGGGGGGGTATATATTTTCTTGGCATTTTTATTTTAAATTTATTTCTACCCCAAATTATTAATACACCTTATTGCAAAAACCTAACAAATTAAAATATGTTTATGTTTTCGTAATAAGTGTGACTAAAATTGACTACAAGGCTTATTTTTGGCCGTTAAAAGCAAATAAAATGTATTCACAAGTGTCCAATAATTACCCCCATTTACAATAATAGGATGGAGGTAAACATTGGACGCATTTTGTATAGACTGTGATGAAGATAGAAGCTTAAATTAGAGCCTTATAAAAACATCAGTGCATTTTTAGATAGTGTTGCCAATCTGAAAATTTAGTAATTTAAAAATTTTGTAAATTTTAACAACTTACTTTTTGCCTTTATTTTCGAAAAAATCAAAATTTTTTGAAATTTCAAAAGTGCGTATTTTTTTTTCAGGCAATTTAGAAATAAAAAAAGTGACATTTATTTAAACCTTATGATATAGACAATGTTCTGGCAAATTATAGGTAAAAAGTGGCAACCCTAAAAATATTTGGAATGTTGTCCACTAATTACCTCCAAATTTTAACTGTCCAATAAATACCTCCATTGACTATATACGATGATCACCACAAGATCAATGTTTATTTAATAGTTTTATGTAAAGAGGTCAAACATTTTTAAGAGGTATTTAGTAGGGATGTGTCGAGCCGAGTGCTCGGGCTCGTACTCGTGTACGAGCCTAGGCATTTTTAAAGGCTCGGTTTTTGTCAAGCTTTCACGTTAAATTATCCGAGCATTATCAACTAAATTAATTTTTTTCTTTTCGGTAAATTATAATGCAAATCAAACGCCGTGCAGTGTTATAACTTTTTAAATACAATAGTGTTATAATTCACACTGCGAAAATTCGTCGGTTCACCGATAAATATACTAATATATACATATTAGTATCTCTATGGTTTAATTATATCACGCGAGATATGGCGTTGTTATTCAATTGTTGTCACGCCGCCAACAAGGGTTTTTATTAAAAGACTTTTTAGTACAGCGGGCGCTATTACTAGCCCGCTTCGTAACCGGTTAACTCCTGAACATGTCGAAATGCTTACATTTCTTCATGTGAATTTACGTAAGCTTAAGTAAATTTTCGCATTTTAATACAAAGTACAACACTAACCTAAGTTCAGCCTATTTCAATTTTCTTAAAACCAGTAAACTTTGTTCGGCGTTTCACTGCACGTTTTAACGATTTTAAATCGCTTCTTTAAATGAAGCAATATTTCTTAAATTATTTATCTATAGCAAGCTTGCAGCGATATAACATTTAATTCAAATAATTAAAAAAAAAACTTGTGAAAAATCGTGTCCACAACAAAAATTTATGTATTTTTTTCGGGCATACATTTTGCGTTATGTACCGAAAGGTCACTTAGGTATTTATTTTCGCTATTCAAAAGCTCGTATTGCTCGACCGAGCTTTTTTTAAATTAAGATGCTCGTACGAGCCGAGCTTTTTACAATTTGGCACATTCCTAGTATTTAGATTCTAAACCCACTTACTAAATTTAAAGTTTTAAACTAAAAAGAATTTTTTTTTAAATAAAATACCTGGGAATTGAAACCTGGCTCTTGATCATTAACATCTGGCAACTCTGAATCATTAACATCTGGCAACTCTGAATCATTAACATCTGGCAACTCTGGATCATTAACATCTGGCAACTCTGGATCATTATTAATTGGCAACCCTGGATCATTAAGATTTGGCAACTCTGGATTACTGTTGTCTAGCAACTCTGGATCATTTGATTCAACAGTTTCTTCCATGATAAAAGTTTAAAAAATTCGAACACACAGAAAATCATTTCACTAAAACAAGTAGATTTTTAAATGTGATTTAAAGTAGATTCCCTAAAAGATAAACAAAAAAGGATTTAGACTACATTACACCACTTTAATATTACATTTTTTTTTTTTTTTAATTTATCTCCTTGCTTTTTCTGTTATTCTTAAATTATTTTAAACATTTATTTTCACTTATTCCATATATATATATGTAAACTTTCACTAGTTAATGTGAAATACATTTTAAAAGGCCATTCTGGGACAGTCTTTCTTTAGGTAGGTTTATTTTGGTTAGTCCCTTTATAACATCCAATTTACTTTCCTACTAGAGCTATACTGGTTTATATGAAATGTAGTTATTTTTTCAATTTTTTTTTACACTGTAACTACTACCAACAGCGATAGAATTTTATTTTTATTGCAAGTAAAATGTGTCAAAATTCTCCTTTTTTCCAGACACTTTTGTTTTTTTTGGTTTTGTCAGGGAGACCAGAAGATTTAGCAATAATTTCAGCTTGCAAAAAACTGAAATTTCATGTATAATATCAGCGTAAAAAAATAAAAGTATATACTATTTATATATGAGTTTTGATAAGTTGTTAAATACATATGTTAGTTTTTAGAATGTCTATTTTTTTACAATTTAAATTTTTTTTTCCTGATAGACAGGTTACAGATATATTAAACTGTGGTGTGTTGTAGCTTATTTTGGATAAATCCACATAAGCTAACTTTAAATTTCATAAACAAAAATTTTTTTGATGTTAATTTAAAATGGAATTGTTATTTATTTGCTGACAAACTTTGACGTATTTTTCCTCCCTATTTTAATAATAAGTTTCGAATGATTTTAACTTTAACTTGTTTATCGAATTTTAACTCTTTTTACCTGGAAACTCTAATCTCATTTTTCTGGTATTAAATTATTTTTTCAACGATTTATATCCGTTTTTATTAAGTGCAAATGTTCGTTTTCAAAAACAGTTAGGCAATTTCGTTCTGCTGAACGGACGCCACCCAATAAATATTGATTTCGACTTAACTTAAATTCAGAGTTTATTTCCGTAAGAATTAGCCGGAATTTTAAATTCTTGTAAACAACCAACGACTTAAGACAGTTCTTAAAATTAACGAATTCGCTACAGTAGCAATACTCAAACTTAAATAAAAAATACTTAATATTTTAACATTAGCTTATGACATTAAATTTCCTGTCCATTCTTGTTGATTCCTAACTTTGGCAGTTTAACCTTCAAAGGTTCCTCTGAGGACGTTTTACATAAATAGCGTTGTTTTTAATAGTGGTAACCGTTTTGTGACGCATTCCTATGTTAAATATTTAAATTGGTAGCACTTTTTATTATTTTATAAAATTTAAGTAATGTAACAAAATCAACATATTTAAAACAATAAAAAATGTATTAACTTTCTAATTAAATAAATTTCAATATCTGTTTTTTCTTAGGACGTTTTACGATACTGTCTTAGGACGTTTTACGATATTGTATTCTCGACCAACGTCATAACTGGCAAAACATATCTATATAATTTATTCTCGACTTAAAACTTTAAGTTTATTGCACGTTGTCTTATTTTAATTCACAACAAAATTCTAATACAAACATTCCAACAAAATTGAATCACATATATATAAATTAATCTATTTTTTTCAAGTTATTATTTTCTACTTCATTTACAATCTTGTTCACATATTCCTTCATTATATTCAACGATTCAGGCCAACTATACTTTGGTTTGTAGCCAAAATGTTCCACAAACTTTTGATTGGAGACGGTGAATCTTGTGCAGGACAACTTGGCCATGTTTGGTGTAATATTGGGCTGAAAATCACGAAATAGTTGTCATTAAAAGTATTATACATGAAATAAATGTTTAACACTTGCAATAACTTAACATACTGACCCTCGTCACCAAAGTATTATCCAAATAGGTATGAGGTTTATTTCAAAGGGATAAGTTTTAGACCACGACATTTAACCAAAATTTAGGTCGATGTTTTTGGTAAAATGGTGTTTTTGCGCATATGTTTAAAGTAAAACCTTTATGACAGTAACCCAGCTGAAATTACTCAATAAACTAAATATTTACCTCTTTTTTGATCCCAAACCAACCCAGCACCTGACAACACCAAACAACAAACGTCGAAATGAGGATAAACAACCAAAACAGCAACACTGGCTCCCTCATGTGGATAGTGAACCCCGAATGTTCGTAAAATTTTAAGTTTAATCTCAGGTAGGATAATTCTGGGGTTTCATCACATAGAAAGTAGGTGTTTCCCCCAACCAAAGAAGGGGACTCCTGTACAATATAAGTTATAGTCAGAGTACAAGTTAATTTCTTAGAATTTTTTAACATAACCAAAATATAAACCAATATTTTTCACTAAACTTAAAACCTAATCTTTCAGTAAGAACATGCTGAGACATATTAGTTTCAGTAAGAACATGCTGAGACATATTAACCGGAGCTATATACGGCTGTGGTGGTGCTCGAACCGGAAACCTTTTGCACACCAACTCAATATTAAAGCAGTGAACAACTAAGTTTTGTTTACCTGCATTTTTGTGGCCGCGATCATGTGACACCAAGTCACGTTACCAACGTACATTCGAGTTTGTAGCGCCTCTGGTGGAGTGGGAGACTTGATTACTTTAGTCGCAAGATGGCGCAAAAGAATCGATTTGGTGACGTTGTCATTCTCGCCATAAATACCAGAACCTCTAAGTGCACATGTGACCAGTTTCTACAAAGTATTATAACGTCATTAATAAAAAGAACAAAAGCAGACAATTATATGCCGAGTAGACCGACAGCGTGGTGTAGTAGTAAGAACACTTGGTACACCACCATAAGGTCGTGGATTCAATCCCCCTTACTCTCATGCTGTAGCGCCCTTGAGTAAGGTGTTATAAACAATATAAATTTCTGTTGAGCCAGCACTTAATCAGCAACATAATTATCTGACAATTATTATTTATAATATCTCAAACTATCACAGGCAACTTGAGACTGGGTTGAACTAACTATTGTTACTCTATGTTTGGGACACTTGTTCGACTTTCCCGCATCGAGGATAAAAACATAAAAAAAAATAAAAATAATGTGACTTTACCTAAAATGTTTCCATTTTTCATCTTTTTTTTCGTTCCACTCCAGCACAAGCTCCTTCGCGGTTTCTTTGTACTTCTGTATGACATCACAGAAGAGTAACAGTAAATAGTGTCTTCACTAGCACCCACTAGTGGTTCTATGGTTCAATTTGGTCCGAAAGCCTCGATTGAGCTCGTGTAGAGACAATAACCGACATTGTTTGCACAACAAGCCTCCAGCACGTTCATTGTTCCTATATGACGTCATAATATATTAAAGAATAGGCTGTAGTAATCTGCACCATTTAAGTTCTAGAATAAATAAACTATGTTGTCGAATTCTAATATAACAACGACGTAATTTATGACATCACAATGCGTACCTCCAACATTTATTTTCATCATGTGCTGGCAGACATAGGAAAATGACCTTATTTTGTCCTATCTGACCCCTTTGTTGTACTTTTTTTTTAATTTTTTTGCTGAAAACAAACTTAACATGACAAGCAATATTTAGCCATATTATATAAGACATTTTTTACTTTTTAAGTATTTTTAATTGGGTAGGCTGTATTTGAAAAATTTAAACAAATTATGGCTATGCTGTTAATTTTGAAAATTTACCAGCCAAAAACGCTTACAAACTCTTGCAAGAAACAGACAGGTCAACTAAGTCTTATTAAAGCAAAGTTTACCGTTAACACAATCTTAGTTTTGTTTAAAATTGTTCAAATTGGCGTATATATATAGACGATATATACTTTTATTTTGGTTATACTATAACAACTATTTTAGGTATATTGTTACAAGTGTAAAGCACAAACTAAAGTTAAAAAAGGCAGCAAACACTAATATTTGTTGCCAGGGGTACAAGTACTTACATATATTGTACGTAATATTAAAAATTGTTTGGAATTATTAATTAATCTATAAAAGATGTTAACCAGAATATTTAGTTTATAGTCTATTGATGTATTATATACTTTATGTGTCTTAACCCATGTGACGTTTAGTGATTAAAACTATTTTTATATGATATCCAACAAAATTGTCGGATATATTAAGTTTTAAGCAAAACTTTTTGTTCTAACAAGTAAACTTAGCTTCAGTAACACTCAGTTGACCTGTCTGTTTCAGCCAATATCGGCCAAGTGTTTGTCAGCCAATATCGGCCGTTTCTGCCTTGTAAATTTCCAAAATTAACAACATAACCTTAATTTGTTAGAATTTTTCAAATACAGCCTACCTAATAAAAAATACTTTAAAGGTAAAAAATGTCTTATATAATATGGCTAAATATTGCTTTTTATGTTAAGTTTGTTTTCTGCAAAAAAATTTTAAAAAAAGTACAACAAACGGGTCAGAGAGGACAAAATAAGGTCATTTTCCTATGTCTGCCAGCACATGATCTTATGACAATGACGTCGTGCGTCATGTGACTCGCGAGCGTTGGGACTTTTCCTATTTACTATATTTACCTTCAAATCCCGATATCTCAAAAACTACTTTACCTTCATTTTGTCTTCTTCTTGGTTCTGGATCAACCTCATGTGGATCTGGAGTTTGTAATTCTTCAGGTTGTTCCTAAAAAAGAATAAGAACTTGGTTTGAAAAACTATAAGCATTTCTAATGATTACCAGTCATATTAATTGTTAAACAAGGTCTTATGACCCAATCAATATCAGTTTTTAAACTGGGTCCTTTAGTATAAATATAACAACATTTGGATCACGTATTTTGTCCAGCTCTAGACAAAACAAAGTGCCGTTTACCTTAAGAGAGAATTCTCTCAAACCCTAATCTGTAGGAAAGAATTTAGAAGGGCTGTAGTGTAATTACATTTTGTGTTGAATTTACATGTGTTCTTTCTACTTGTAAAAGTGTAACTATTTAACATAAAATGCTATAAATAATATAAATTACTACATTCTAGTGTAATATAGTTTAATTAAACAGTTGTAAGTTCGATTAAGTTTCAAATTAGGCAGTGCGCTTGTTGCTAATTAGTGGCCAACGAAGAGAAAACAACGTTCCGTTCACCATAGCAAAGAATTCTGATGAACCATTCTCCATATGTAAGAATTCTCCAGCATCGTAAATCAGATGAGAGAATTTAGGAGAGCCGTAGTGTAATTATGTTTTGTCTAGAACCGGACAACATACGTGACCCCAACATTTTATTAATAACTTTAAAATTCAAACCTGATTTAAAGCAGAGGATCTTTGCTGTTTATTTTCATTTGAAGTGGAACCTTTAATGTAAATAAAATTGGGTTAATATAGAGTTTATTTTTAGACTATGATTCATAATAAAAAAACTTTATAATTTAAAAATATGTTGGGAAACCCCTAATGTTGTGTTGAAAGTAAAAATCAATTACAATTTGTTTTTGTAAACATCTTTATTCTTAATGTGGGAAGGTCAAATGCGTTAGTTTAGATCATTATAAATTATGATTGCCCAATAATTAAGCTACTAATTAAGTGCAGGCTCAGCAGAAGTTCATACTGTTTTCAGCCCCTTACCAGAAGTTCATATCGTTTATAGCCCCTTAATATAAGTTTAATAATTTACTAGCACGAATAAGGTTTTTAACTCTTCTATCAGATCAAAAATGCAATTTTCAGAATATAATTTTGTATTGTAAAAATAACTTAAAAATACCTGTTTGAAGAAATGTAGAATCGTATATTGAAGCCCCAGGCATGAATGCTCCACCATATTGCTTATGGTGAGTGATGTTTTCATGGTGAGTGATGTTTTGAGTGATCTCGTTTTGGGTTATGTATATGTACCACAGCATCTACATTAATGAAGTTACAGTTGCTAATATGTTACATAAAATAATGTTTTGATAGAGGTATAAATAAACTAAGACCTGGCCTAGAGCGGCAATATGAAACTCGTTAGGTTAATGCCTCAAAATTTAACGAGCTACTTGCTCGTTAACTAACTTAATATTACGAAACACATAGTTCGTTAAAAATGAGAAAAATGAGAGAGTACAAAAAAAAGGATTTTATGCTACGTAAAGGGCCAATTCTTACATTTTTACTGGATATCTCGGGGCTACATCAAAGCGGTGATGTTAAAATTTTATCCACAGGGGTGCTTTTATATTGTCATATTATAATGAAAAGTTAAGGCTATAGTGGATAGCCCAGCAATAGTCCATTTGTATGGTAATTTGATTATATGGTAAATGTTTAAAAAACACATTTATTTACAAAACAAAATATAGTTATTTTATATATATACTTGTTTGTAAAAAAAACTTAAAGAAAACCATGACTAAAGATTAAACAGTTTGGTTATATCATCTATTTCGAAATAATGTTTTCCTTCGAATCCTTTATGTTTAAATGCTAAATTAAATTGAGTTTGGCAGATTGTTCAGTTTAATAAAGTTTCATGGCATTATATGTTAAGCATTTATTACACCAATTGTATATGTAACAATTTATATCAATAAGTGACAGTATATTTATGAACTTAAAAATATATCTTAGATGTAAAGTGATAACCAAGACAAAATACTTCTTGCTAAGTTAATGAATAGTAAATTCTACTCGCTAAATTTTGCCCCATCTCATTCGTGAAATTTGATATTTTTTGTTTCGTAATACCCATTTTTTCTCTAAATACATTTTCGCTTGCTAATGATATATAAGTAACAAGATCGTTAACTTAACAAGTTTCGTAATGTCGGCACTGGCGTCGATCCTGGGGGTGCAAAATTTTGCATTTTTGGTGTAAAAACGGATAGTTATATACGCGATCTAAAAAATTTCACGATAATAAATACTTGGAATGTCGCCAAGTACTTAACAAATGTTAATCAAAATGGCATTTTCTGCGTGCCTGTGGCACCCCTAGAATGGCACCCCTAGAATATTTGCAAAATTTTGCATTTTTGGTGTAAAAACGGATAGTTATATACGCGATCTAAAAAATTTCACGATAATAAATACTTGGAATGTCGCCAAGTACTTAACAAATGTTAATCAAAATGGCATTTTCTGCGTGCCACGTTGTAGATTGTGTAAAACTGGAATTATTGCGAAACAAATAACGATTGTCTGGTGCCTTATTTTACGTAATAATTGTTGTACTTCCGTTGGTTAAAAACCAACGTGGTCTGCTATCGTTGCGAACATTAAGATTAAGACTATTTAGAGTTTATTTTAGAAAAGCTAAACCAACTATGAGCATTTTAAAACGTTTTTTTTTAGAAAATACGTTACTTTTTTTGGCACCCCTAACATTAGTAAAAAAATTTTTTGGATCGACGCCCATGAATGTCGGCCCTGGTTTCTATAGTCAGGCAAACCCAATCATATAAAATTAAAAAACAAAAACTCACTTGGAGGCAAATTCCTTGAAATTTCAGCAAAATCGCCGCCAGTAATATTTAAACTAACTGGTCCTGCTTGCAAGTTCTGTAAAATTTATTTTAATTTTAATAAATGTAAAATCACTATAGTAACACAACCTTATCTAAACACTTAAAATAATAAAATTTAAGGATTAATGTTATTATAACAGCCATAAAGTTTAAAATTTGTTCTCCCTTTAACCCTTTTTTAAATATATTTAGTAACCTTGTACTATTAGATGGTTTGGGGAAATTTTAATTATAAACCTTTGTCTAGGTTTAAAGTAAATAAAATACCTGAGTATTTAAATTCGATTCTGGATCATTATTGTCTGGCAACTCTGGATCATTATTGTCTGGCAACTCTGGGTCATTATTGTCTGGCAACTCTGGATCATTATTGTCTGGCAACTCTGGATCATTATTGTCTGGCAACTCTGGGTTATTATTGGCTGGCAACTCTGGATCATTATTGTTTGGCAACACTGGGTTATTATTGGCTGGCAACTCTGGATCATTATTGTTTGGCAACACTGGGTTATTATTGGCTGGCAACTCTGGATCATTATTGTTTGGCAACTCTGGGTTATTATTGGCTGGCAACTCTGGATCATTATTGTTTGGCAACACTGGGTTATTATTGGCTGGCAACTCTGGATCATTATTGTTTGGCAACTCTGGGTTATTATTGGCTGGCAACTCTGGATCATTATTGTTTGGCAACACTGGGTTATTATTGGCTGGAAACTCTGGATCATTATTGTTTGGCAACTCTATTTCACTATTGTTTGGCAACTCTAGGTTATTATTGGCTGGCAACTCTGGATCACTATTGTTTGGCAACACTGGATCATCCGATTCAGTTTCCTCCATAATAAAAACTTCGAACAACTTTTAAAGTTAGAAAGCACAGAAATTTATTTAATAACAAGATAGTGTTTAGAAATTTATTAACCAGATTATCTTAAAAATAAACACAAAATTTATATTTTGGTTAACTAATTTAAAATTTTTTAATAATTAGTGCAAATAGAACAAAACTAAAATACAAAAATAAATGATTACAAAATTATTTTTTGTATTTATTTTTTACAAAGTGTTGCAAATACATTTAATGCTTTTAACTCACATAGTTCCAGCAAAATTTAAATATTTTAGTAGTTGCAATTTTATATTCGGGTTTTGAAAATTGTTAATATATAATGCCTTAATAATAGTCTTTTAATATAATGCTTTAGTAATAATCTTCTATTTTGTATTTACTGCCGGCTTAAGTCAATAAGTCAGGCATGAAGAGTAAATGACTACAATATTATAAAAACTACCCAAGCTTGAAGCTTGTAGTATAGTTTTAGCCATTCCAACCCTCTTGTTAAAATTACTTTTGGTGCCAGATTGAAACTTGGTTTATCTACAACGTGACAATCTACAACGATCTACAACGTGGCACGCAGAATATGCCGTTTTTTGGCAACATATCAAAAAAAAATCGCTTATATAACTATCAATTATACGTAAAAAATGCAACATTTGCAAACAACCTAGGGGTGCCACATATATTCAGCACTTATTAAAATTATAAATGGGGGTAAATGGACCCCCTGCACCCCCAGGATCGACGCCAGTGCACATAGTAGCTAGCGACCACCAATATTCACAATTTATTTAAAAACCCCCGAGTACGAATTACCCATTTATATAGCGGCCTACAAGATTGTCTACAAGGCAAAAATTCCTGTAGTTTTAAGAATGGATCAACATAAACTTAAGTAAAGATTAACCCATAATCTTTAACAAAATACTTATAAATAATTCATGTTATTTTGAAACTTTAGCATAAAAATATTTCAAACACCATTTTACCAAAAAAATGCAACAAAAATATTAAAGTAGGGGATTCCTGTACAATATAAGTTATAGTCAGAGTACAAGTTAATTTCTTAGAATTTTTTAACATAACCAAAATATAAACCAATATTTTTCACTAAACTTAAAACCTAATCTTTCAGTAAGAACATGCTGAGACATATTAGTTACAACTGGAGCTATATACGGCTGTGGTGGTGCTCGAACCAGACACCTTTTGCACACTAACCCAATATTAAAGCAGTGAACAACTAAGTTTTGTTTACCTGCATTTTTGTGGCCGCAATCATGTGACACCAAGTCACGTTTTCAACGTACATTCGAGTTTGTAGCGCCTCTGGTGGAATAAGAGACTTGATTACTTTAGTCGCAAGATGGCACAAAAGAATCGATTTGGTAAAGTTGTCATCTTCGCTATAAATACGAGAACCTCTAAGTGCACACGTGACCAGTTTCTACAAAGTATTATGACGTCATTAATAAAAAGAACAAAAGCAGACAATTATAATGACGTCACCTCTCCATTACTCATCTTTTTTCCGTTCCACTCCAGCACAAGCTCCTTCGCGGTTTCTTTGTACTTCTGTATGACGTCACAAAAGTGTAACAGTAAATAGTGTCTTCACTACCGCCCACTAGTGGTACCATGGTTCGCTTTGGTCCGAAAGCCTCGATTGAGCTTGTGTAGAGACAATAACCGACATTGTTTGCACAACAAGCCTCCAGCACGTTCATTGTTCCTATATGACGTCATAATATATTAAAGAATAGGCTGTAGTAATCTACACCAATTTAGTTCTCGAATAAATAAACTATGTGGTCGAATTCTACTATAACAACGACGTCACTTATGACATCACAATGCTTACCTCCAACATTTATTTTCCAAAATTTTTGGCAAGTAACTAATTCCTTGTAAGTGACAACACTGGCCTTATGCAAAACCACATAACATCCTTGTACGGCAGAGATGAGACTACTATGATCTATGACATCACACTTAATCCATTCAACTTTCATGTTGGCATCTAAAAAAATAAACAAAATAAGATTTAAAAAAAAATTTAAAAAATTTTCTAATATTTATACAAAAAAAAAGTATAATTACAAATTTTAGTAGAAAATACCGAATATAAATACTTTGCATAAAGTTAAATTATTAAAGTTGACGTGCTTTGATTAAATTTCGTTGGTTCAGCAGAAGTTTATATCATTTATAGCTCCTTACTCAAGAATTGAGCCTAGGACCTCATGTAGGGAAGCCAAGTGTTTTGACCACTACCCATGTTGTCGGTTCACAGAACCAATGGGAATTGAACCCCAAACCAGAAGTTAGTCATCCTAATGCTTAACAATATACCCAATACTAAAACAAAACCATCAAAATTACATTCTGTAAATAACAACCTGTAGAAGAATATAGTTGTGCAGGGGTCGTATAATTCATACATTTTGTTGAAGTCTGGCACCTCAGTAATGTCAACCAAGTAAACAACAGCAAAGTTCTTCACTTTGTCAGCTATACTATACAAGGTCTAAAAATAATTGTTAATTTATTAAAATGTCACCTACAGAATTCTAAAGAAAAATATTTGTGTTGTATAAACATCCAAATTAAATATTTCTCAGAATGATCAAAAAAAACTTAATTTTATCAATAAAACATTTTGTTTTTTTTAATCTATTTTTTTCGAGTTATTATATTCTACTTCATTTACAATCTTGTTCACATATTCCTTCATTATATTCAACGATTCAGGTCAACTATACTTTGGTTTGTAGCCAAAATGTTCCACAAACTTTTGATTGGAGACGGTGAATCTTGTGCAGGACAACTTGGCCATGTTTGGTGTAATATTGGGCTAAAAATCACGAAATAGTTGTCATTAAAAGTATTATACATGAAATAAATGTTTAACACTTGCAATAACTTAACATACTGACCCTCGTCACCAAAGTATTATCCAAATAGGTATGGGGTTTATTTCAAAGGGATAAGTTTTAGACCACGACATTTAACCAAAATTTAGGTCGATGTTTTTGGTAAAATGGTGTTTTTGCGCATATGTTTTTAAGTAAAACCTTTATGACAGTAACCCAGCTAAAAACTACTCAATAAACTAAATATTTACCTCTTTTTTGATCCCAAACCAACCCAGCACCTGACAACACCAAACAACCAACGTTGAAATGAGGATAAACAACCAAAACGGCAACACTGGCTCCCTCTTGTGGATAGTGAACCCTGAATGCTCGTAGAATTTCAAGTTTAATCTCAGGTAGGATAATTCTGGGGTTTCGTCACACAGAAAGTAGGTGTTTCCCCCAACCAAAGAAGGTGACTCCTGTACAATATAAGTTATAGTCAGAGTACAAGTTAATTTCTTAGAATTTTTTAATATAACCAAAATATAAACCAATATTTTTCACTAAACTTAAAACTTAATCTTTTAGTAAGATCATGCTGAGACATATTAGTTACAACCGGACTTATATACGGCTATGGTGGTGCTCGAACCAGAGATCTTTTGCACACCAACCCAATATTAAAGCAGTGAACAACTAAGTTTTGTTTACCTGCATTTTTGTGGCCGCAATCACGTGACACCAAGCCACGTTTCCAACGTACATTCGAGTTTGTAGCGCCTCTGGTGGAATAAGAGACTTGATTACTTTAGTCGCAAGATGGCGCAAAAGAATCGATTTGGTAAAGTTGTCATCTTCGCCATAAATACGAGAACCTCTAAGTGCACATGTGACCAGTTTCTACAAAGTATTATGCTGTCAATAATAAAAAGAACAAAAGCAGACAATTATATGCCGTGTAGACCGACAGCGTGGTGTAGTAGTAAGAACACTTGGTACACCACCATAAGGTTGTGGATTCAATCCCCCTTACTCTCATGCTGTAGGGCACTTGAGTAAAGTGTTATAAACAATATAAATTTCTGTTGAGCCAGCACTTAATCAGCAGCATAATTATCGGACAATTAATATTTATAATATCTCAAACTACCACAGGCAACTTAAGACTGGGTTGAACTAACTATTGTTACTCTATGTTTGGGACACTTGTTCGACTTTCCCGCATCGAGGATAAAGACATAAAAAATAAATAAAAATAATGTAACTTTACCTAAAATGTTTCCATTTTTCATCTTTTTTTCGTTCCACTCCAGCACAAGCTCCTTCGCGGTTTCTTTGTACTTCTGTATGACGTCACAGAAGAGTAACAGTAAATAGTGTCTTCACTAGCACCCACTAGTGGTTCCATGGTTCAATTTGGTCCGAAAGCCTCGATTGAGCTCGTGTAGAGACAATAACCGACATTGTTTGCACAACAAGCCTCCAGCACGTTCATTGTTCCTATATGATGTCATAATATATTAAAGAATAGGCTGTAGTAATCTGCACCATTTAAGTTCTAGAATAAATAAACTATGTTGTCGAATTCTAATATAACAACGACGTAATTTATGACATCACAATGCCTACCTCCAACATTTATTTTCCATAATTTTTGGCAAGGAACTAATTCCTTGTAATCAATGACACTGGCCATATGCAAAACCACGTGACATCCTTGTACGACTGACATGAGACTACTACAATCTATGACGTCACACTTAATCCATTAAACTTTCATGTTGGCATCTAAAAAAATAAATCAAATAGAAATTGAAAAAAAAATTAAAATTTTATAAAAAATATCGAATATAAATACTTAATACCACGAATAAAATTAAATTATTAAAATTTTGTGTTTTAAATAAACCTTATTTTTTTAAACTGACAACAAACCAATAAATTTTAGAATATTCCTACTTGTTAATATTGATATTTTGTTTAGTAATCCTTTGGGGAAACCACCAACCCCGTCCTCTTTCTTGCCCCCCTAAATATTGTCTCTAGAATGTCGATCATCTCTTGTTTATCCTCCATCGGCCAGTTAATCTTGTTGTTGTTTCCCGTCCCAAGATCGATCATTATGTGCTTGTTCCTATAAACATTTTTATTCAGTTAATAATTTGTAAATATTTTAAACCTAATTTTAATATTTGATTTGTTAAACTTTCATGTATTTATTTGTTCTTGATATGGGAAGATTGACTTCATGACCTAAACTATGAGCAACATCAGTTACCCCGACCCAGTCTTTAGTTGCCTTTGGTAGTTCAGAATATTTTTTTTGTATATATCTTTATCCTTGATGTGGGAAAGTCTAAAGCACGACTTAAACATAGAGTAACATCAGTTACTCCGACCTAGTCTCGAGTTGCCTGTGGCAGTTTGAGATATTATAGATTATAATTGCCTGATAATTATGCTGCTGATTAAGTGCTGGCTTAGCAGGAGTTTATACCGTTTATAGCGCCTTACTCAAGGGCGCAACAACATACGAGCAGTTGGGATTAAACCCAGAACCTTATGTAGTGTAGCCAAGTGTTCTGACCACTATACCTTATTGCTAGCTCACTGAACCAATAAGAATCAAACCGCAAACTGCGGGTTAGTCTTTCTAATACTTAAATATTGTGCAGACAAAATTACATTCTTAATGTGAACAACAACCTGTAGAAGAACATAGTTGTGCAGGGGTCGTATAATTCGTACATTTTGTTGAAGTCTGGCACCTCAGTAATGTCAACCAAGTAAACAACAGCAAAGTTCTTCACTTTGTCAGCTATACTATACAAGGTCTAAACATTAAAAATTGTTGATTTATTAAAATGTCACATACAGAATTCTAAAGCAAAATATTTGTGTTGTATAAATGACCAAATTAAATATTTCGTAGAATGATCAAAAAAAACTTTAATTTTATCAATAAAACATTTTCTTTTTTTAAATTTGTTTTAAAATTATGGGACCTTAACACTACACAGCATATTATTCTATAGAAACTTAATTTTCTTTAATAAATTAATTTTAATTAAACTTTCTTTAAACGCAGAAAACAAGTCTAGTAAAGAAAATAACACAAATCCACTTTTTCAGCAAAAAATATTAAACTTATGCCTAGTTTACCTAAAATTTTGTCTAAAATATCGTTTCTTAATACGTGAAAATATTAAAATTCGACGCCGTGACAAAACTTAAACATTATTAAACTTATTTATATTTAAAATCATTAAATACCTCGTCCATTTTCATGCAGGCCGGGTCCCAATCGTGACCGAACCGAATCACGACAACTTTTTCTTGCTCGTTTAAGATCGATTGATCGACTTGCCAGCCGTTTGTAAGATGGGGAAGCATGTACGACATGGTTACCTTTCAACTACACCAACCACTACCAAATATATAATTTAAATACAACTTTTTAAACTGGTTTTATTATTTCGTGCAATTTCGTAAAATTTTTCGCAAAACTAAAATTCTCAAAATTTGTACGAGCAAAAGTTTACGCTGTTTTGTGTTTATCAAATTTGTTAAAACATCTGTTGTTGCGTAAACGTTTATCCTCAAAACATTTTAAGAGATAAATATTATTAAAAATAAGTGTGTAGGTGTAGGCTTGTAAAGGTAATTTATAGGATTGTTAAAAAAACAGTAAATTTTTTTAAAGATGACCCTATACACTTACTGGAAGACATATTGTTTATGGGCAACTTTTCTTAAATTTACTGAAAAGTTATTTGTCCAAGTATGGGTTTAGGTCCAAGTATGGGTTTAGGTAGTATTTAACATTGCTGGATATTTAAACATGATCTTATAAGCATCGTTACAAATAAAACACAATATTGCTGAATAACTAGGAATTTTAATCGCTTCTACAAATTGTTTGACAAGCGGTGAAGAATTAATATTTGCATAACATACAAGCACTTAAAAGCACATCTACAATAACTACACAAGACTCAAGTTAACATACAACAATGGTGACAAGTCAAATAATGTCCTGGGTCCAAATAATAGAAAAGATTCAAAATTTCATTAAAATATTATTTGCACTAATTGACATACATCTTTAAAATTTATTTTAACTGGTCGAATACATGACAAGAAAAAGTTTAAAGCCATGCCCTTTATGCCTCTATTGTAGCACATATAAAGCAATAAATATAAAGTTAAATGTTTTTATAGGTTAATAAGATACAAGTAAAATAATGTTTAATATTGTCATTTATGCAAAAGTTTTATAATATAATAAATTTTCTGCCAACATTTAATATATATAGAAAATAACAACATTAAAACCTAAAGATACTAAAAACTACACAAAACTACATATTAGTAAAGCACATGCACACTTCCTCATTAAAATGCATTTTTTAACAATGGAATTAATCTTTAACTTAAATAAACAAACAGTTCATTAGAAGTAAATTATTCCCAATATTTCCACAAAATCAAATATAGTAAAAATTAGCACTTATCTGAGCACATTGTTTACAACACAGAAATACTAAAGACCAAATAATGAATGAAAATTACTATTTAAAATAAAACTGTAAAATGAATTAATAAAAACTAAAATTATCACTTATACAATAAAAAGCATGTTGTACACAACGCAGAAATATTGAAGACCAAATAATGAATGAAAATAACTTTAAAAATAGCTCTTCTAACTTTTCCATTTTCTTACAATTTACTTTTTTGCACAGAAAAGTTTTTTTTTAAACAAAATGAACAAAGTTTCCATGATTTCAGGATCACAACCTAGTTAAATATAAGTGGGTGTAATCTTGATAAAATCTAATTTAATTGTTGAGTAAAATTATCAACATTTTTTAATATAACTTGAACAAATACTTAAAAACTATATAAAATCACTAATATGTATGGAAAGGTGAAACTCACATTTATGTTGCTTCAGTTACTTTATAACTGAAAGATGGTTGATTAAATCCAACTAAATAAAACAAATTGACAGATAAAAGAAAAGTAAAAATTTAACAATAAAATATATTTTTGTCGTTAATATCATTAATATGGAATTAATATCATGTTTTAGAGGTTTAAAATATTGTGTTTTAGGGGTTTAAAATATTGTGTTTTAGGGGTTTAAAATATTGTGTTTTGGGGGCTTAAAATATTGTGTTTTAGAGGTTTAAAATATTGTGTTTTAGGGGTTTAAAATATTGTGTTTTAGGGGTTTAAAATATTGTGTTTTAGAGGTTTAAAATATTGTGTTTTAGAGGTTTAAAATATTGTGTTTTGGGAGTTTAAAATATCATGTTTTAGAGGTTTAAAATATTGTGTTTTAGGGGTTTAAAATATTGTGTTTTAGAGGTTTAAAATATTGTGTTTTAGGGGTTTAAAATATTGTGTTTTAGGGGCTTAAAATATTGTGTTTTAGAGGTTTAAAATATTGTGTTTTAGGGGTTTAAAATATTGTGTTTTAGGGGTTTAAAATATTGTGTTTTAGAGGTTTAAAATATTGTGTTTTAGAGGTTTAAAATATTGTGTTTTGGGGGTTTAAAATATTGTGTTTTAGGGATTTAAAATATTGTGTTTTAGAGGTTTAAAATATTGTGTTTTGGGGGTTTAAAATATTGTGTTTTAGGGGTTTAAAATATCGTGTTTTAGAGGTTTAAAATATTGTGTTTTAGAGGTTTAAAATATTGTGTTTTAGGGGTTTAAAATATTGTGTTTTAGGAGTTTAAAATATTGTGTTTTAGGGGTTTAAAATATTGTGTTTTAGGGGTTTAAAATATTGTGTTTTGGGGGCTTAAAATATTGTGTTTTAGAGGTTTAAAATAACGTTTTTGGGGTTTAAAATATTGTGTTTTAGAGGTTTAAAATAACGTTTTTGGGGTTTAAAATATTGTATTTTAGGGGTTTAAAATATTGTGTTGTAGGGGTTTAAAATAACGTTCATCGGGGGTTTGTATTTGTGTTTAAATTTTAAAGTTATTCTTTTTGCCTAGTAAAATGTAAATGTACGTATTAAAAAAATATCAACAATCTAAAAAAATAAAATTTGAAAAATAGAATGTTACAAAACAAAATATTTAATAACCAATCTATAAAAATAAAAGGTAGTCTTAAAAGTGTTAAAAACCTCTTTTATTAAAAGTTAGTTTTAGTTTATTCTTGTAAAGAGATTTAAATATAGTAAATATGTTTGTCCTATAGTAAATATGTTTAAATAATGTTGTATAGTAAACAAAACTTACAGTTCCATATTTGGAACTTTTTTGCTTGCTTTCCTCAATAGTTGTTCCCCATCCTCAGTAAAACCACAATCCATTACATCTAAGTATTGAATGTTGTGGAGACATGATGAGAAAGCAACAGCACACTCATCTCCAAGATTGTTGTGGCTAATATTCAACTCTTTCATCTAAAACATTTAAACTTTAATTAAAATTTATCATTAGCACACCAATAGTTTAAATAAAGTTTTATTGTTAAATTATAATTTGCTTTTTATTAACTTAAAAAATATAAATGTTTAAAATTAAATTTGTTTCATATAACTTTAAAAAATAATTATTGTTAAATTTAAACATTTTCTAAAGATTTAAATTGTTCTTGTGGTTAGGTTACATGTTGCATTTATTAATTTTTAAAACTTTTAATTTTCAAATAATTTGATTCTGGAAAAATACTAAAACTTATTTTAGTAAACATTAATAGAATGGATTGTAACTTAACAATGGAGCATTGTTAAAGTTAATGGGCATTGTGACTGTTTAACTTTTTTTACAAAATTATAAATTTAATAAAAATTAAAGTTTTGTTTAAACAAATCAATTTTAATATCAAATGTTTAACTTTATCTTAAACAAAATTTATATTTTACTTAATTTAAAAATTACTCTAATTCAAATAATTAATTTAAAACAACTATTAATCCGATAATTATTGAATCAGTAAATTTAATTGTTGTAGTTAATTTTAGTAAGTGAAGTTAAACTTTAAGTTTAAATAAAATAAATTAAACTACTAATTAACATAAATTACAAATAATATAAATAAAATAAATTCATCGATACTCTTAAGTTATACCGGAAATTTGATAAAAAACATTTTATTAATTTTTAATTATTTCAAAATAGGAAAAATACAAAACTTAATTTAAAAAAAATATTAATAAACTGTAACTTAACAATGACCCATTGTTAAAGTTAATGGGCATTGTGACCGTTTTTACTTCTTGTTAATAAAATTGAAAATAAATTTGTGTTTATATTTTTATAAACTAAATAAAAAAGTTTTGTTGTTACATAAAGTAATTTTAATATTAAATGTTATTTAAATCTAGTGCTTGTTTAAATAATAAATTTAAAAATACCAAGCAATAAAGTAATATACTTACAGTATTCGTTAGTTTTGAACAACCTCTAGCAATGGCCAATCCACCAACTTCTGTGATGTTACAACAACTAATATTAAGTTCCTCAAACTTGTCAATAACCTCACCCAGTAATGTTGCAGTTTCATCTCTAATTCTGTTCTCTGATAAGTCCAACTTTATCTAAAACAAAATTTATATTTTACTTAATTTGAAGATTACTTTAATTAAAATAACTAGGATAAAAAACAGTTTAACAAAACACTTTATAAAAATAATAATAACTAAAATTTTGAAGTAACACAAAAATGACCAATATTTAATTTTTACCAACTTGTTATATATTTAGAATATTTAAACTTAAATTAAAATTTACTTATTATCACACTTATTGTTTTAATAAAATTTTATTGTTAATTAATAAATTTTTTTTAATAAATCAGCCAAAATATTTAAATGTTTAAAACTAAATTTGTTTAATGTCACTAAAATAATGTATTAATTGTTAAATTTGATTATTTTTGTTTATTTTAAGTTTAAAATTCTCCAAAAGTTTATAAAGTAATTTTGTTTTAAATATTTCTTTAAAACTTTCAATTTTTAAATAATTTGATCCTGAGGAAATACAAAAAATATTTTATTTAAATATAATACAATAAATTGTAACTTAACAATGACCCATTGTTAAAGTTAATGGGCATTGTGACTTTTCTACTTCTTGTTATAAAATTGAAAATAAATTTATGTTTATATTTCTATAAACTAAATAAAAAAGTTTTGTTGTTACATAAAGTAATTTTAATAATAAATGTTATTTAAATCTAGTGCTTGTTTAAATAATTAATCTTTAAATACGAAGCAATAAAGTAATATACTCACAGTATTCGTTAGTTTTGAACAAGCTCTAGCAATGGCCAATCCACCAACTTCTGTGATGTTACAACCCCAAATATCAAGTTCCTCAAACTTGTCAATAACCTCACCCAGTAATGTTGCAGCTTCATCACTAATTTTGTTCCATGATAAGTCCAACTTTATCTAAAACAAAATTTATATTTTACTTAATTTAAAGATTACTTTAATTTAATTACCTAAGAAAAAGTTTTAAAAAATATATTCTTTATAAAATAGTATTATGAGCATTTTGAATTAAAATAATAATTACCAACATTTTAATTCTTATTTAAAGCTAGTTTAAATAAATTTAAAATTTAGTTTTGATAACTTTAAGTAATTTAAGCCCAGATATTTATATAACAATAATTTGCAATTAACCCAGTGAGTACAAAAATACTTAAGGGTAATAATAAAACCTCAGCAATAATATGGGGGTAAATATTATTTTAACCCAATGTTTTAGTTTATGAAACAAATTATTTTAAGCTTTGTTTGGATCAATATTTTATGAGAGTTTTTATGTGAAACAAATTTAAAGTTAACATCGATTTCTGTTTTCTTTGTTATAATTGTAAATAATAAACTTGTTACGTAAACCTAAAATGCTTGTGTAGTTTTGTAACCTACCTTTATAGTAATATAAAGCTGCCCATTTTAAGAAGGCATACTAAATACTAAAAGTTTAAGTTTTTACATTATTTTTTATTTATTATTAATTTATTTTGTATTCAGGTAAAGAATGTTAAGTTTTGCTTTCAAAAATTAATTAAATCTTTTATTTATTGAATAACGTAATTTAGAGAAAGTACAAAATGGGGAATTGTATCTCAACAATGAACCATTGTTAAACAATATGAGCATTGTTATCAATTTACTTCTTACAAAATTGCAAATTACTAATTCAAACAAAAAGTTTTATTATAACTACAGAATTATTAAAATAATATTGAATACAAATCTATAAATTTTGGTGATTTTATCTACTTTAGTAAATAAATTTCCTGTTTAAATTTAACCTGGAAATCATATCCAAAATAACAATAATGTTTTTGCTTACCTTCACTTTTAAACCTTTAAAGATACTAGGCAGTTGAGATATGTCATTTCTACCAAACTTCATCCTTAAAGAAAGAGGTTTGGTCAGTTGTTCAAACAAGTAGCCAAGATGGATGTAGTCACTCGGCAACAAAGATTTCTCAAACCAAAGTTTCAAATGATCAGGTAGAAGACTTACAACAGACTGGTTGAGGTCATCGTCGTTGGATTCATACAAATAACTGCTAAGTTCAATAATAGTTGATGAAAAATTAACATTTTTACACAAATCTTTAGCATATGTTTCTAGAACAGCTCGTTTCTTATCATAAGCTGTTGAAGAACCAGATTGAAATTCAGACAAATCCTTGGAACTGTAAAACCCAAACAGAAATTTTGTGACTACTTCCCATCGACTAGTGGAAAACTGTGGAACACATTCTTGAAATTCATCTAGACTTGCCCATAAAAATAAATACATGGCAGCAAACAGTTCTTGCCAGGTGAGATGACTAAAGTTGCTTCGCTTGTCTCCTTCTAATATCTTGACTTTCATGTTTGACGAATCATAAACAAAAGTGTCAAGAAATGTTTTAAGCATTTCTTTTGTAATTCCAGCCTTTTTAATGTCTTTTTGATCAAAACAAATTTTTTTCTTTTTAAACCCATTCCATGCAAGAAAAGCTAGACCTTTAAATTCGTTCTCAAGAATGTCTGTGTTGTCAGGAAAATGATCTGACCTCATATAATGCAATAAAGAAGCAAGCATAACATTTGTCATAGTTTTTAGATTAACTTCAGAGCCAGACAAAATTGCTTGATTAATGCAGTGCATGGATAGAATGCAGTTGACAGGAACATAATTGTAAGCATCAATATCTGGATGATCTTGTAAGTAGGTTAAGACTTTAGGTGAATTTTCCCCACATATTTGCACGCAAATGTTTTCTTGTGCTTCCTTATTGAAACCAAGTAGTTTTAACACTAAGATAGGTCTGCAAGAAGGATGCCACTCATACATTTGCCTTGGTCGAGAAGTGATAAACTTATAAGCATTAGGAAATAACTTTCCAGTAAAAATGTTTTTTAGAAAATCTTCAGCAGAGCCATTTCTAGATACCAAGTTTTTGGGTGCTTTCCCTAAAGTAGTACTATCAGCCTCATCCAGTCCATCAAAGATGAGGATAGTGTCAGAACTGTTTTTAATGCAATTAAATGATTCTACATCAGTAGACTCTGGTTGATTCCAATCTATAGATGAATTTGCAACAAGAAACCTGAAAATTGACATTTTTTTTTTTTTCAATTTTAATAAAAGTTGATTTACCAGTCCCTGCGTGCCCAACAAGTGCCATGACTTTAGAATGTATTTTAATAAAGTCTCTTTTTTTCTTGTCCAATTCAAGTCGTTCAGCTATATTTCTTGGCTCTTTGTTGAATTTTCGTTCAGCTGCTGCTTCAGCATTTCTTTTTGCTAATTCAAATACCTCATTCACTTTAATCTTTGTACCAGAGTGTTTGCCAGGTTGAGTTAACTTGGACATTCTTTCAAATTGTTCTTTTCTGGTATGAAAGTGATCAACTGAATCTAAATCTTTAACATCAGTGGAAGAATATTGAGCAAGTTCTAACTCAACAAATTCTAATTGTTTGTCTAACTGGACAGGAGAGCAGAATTCATGGGCAAAACTTTTAGCTTGCTCAAAACACTTTGTGGAAAGTTGTTCACATAAAGAATTATCTAAAATAATAAAGTCTCAAATTATTATTTGTTTTTTATATTTAATAAAATATTTATTATCAACAGCACATATATTAATGCAAAAATATATTTTTTTAATATTTTTTTAAATAAAAAATTGTAAAACCTAACTAATATTAATATAATGGAATTATATAACAGGTAATAAATGTCATTTTTTGTGGTTAAGAGCGCTACAGCATGAGATCATTGGGAATCGAACCCAGGATCTGGTGTATGTTGAAAAATAGGTTTATTTGTTGAAAAAAATTTTTTAGTAGTGCTGATTTTTTGTCAGCATAGCAGGAAGGTAATTATGTCACTATTACTATGTAACAAATAGCGTAAGCTGGCAACCATAAAAGTTAATTGCTGTGTAACAATAACTTTAAAAAATAAGTCAACTGATAAAAAAAGATGTCAACAACACAATAATTTATCACTCTATATAACACATTTAATAATGCATATATCCAATATTTATTTGTTGAAAAATAGGCATAGATAATATTTAGTGACACAAGATATTAACAAATAACTTGAGTAGAATCGCTCGTTGATACAGCAGCCTGCGAGACAGTTTGCAAGATGCAAAACTCCCGCAAAAAAAATTTTTCAAATTCTTGTTGTTTCGAGTATGAATTGCTAGGTCGCATAAACCAGAGTATGGTTTGACTAGCAACCATATATAATAACCAGTATTATTCTTGTTCTTTCATTGTTATTCTTTATGGCCCAAGGCGCTGTAAATTATAAGCATTTGAATAGTGTGCTCCTAAAGCAAAACAACTTAACTGAAGATAGAGATCAGAAAAAAGTGCGACAAGCAAAACCCAAAACCAATAAGAGTTCGGAGCAGTTTAAACCAAAAAACTTGAAAAGGGGTTTTAAACCTTAAAGTAAAAAACAATTTGTGGCAGCAAGTGTTTCTTTATTTGAAATTCTGTTTAAACTTGCAACACTAGACTTAATAGGGCTGATACACCCGTCTAGTTACAAGGAACACAAGTACATCTTGACACTTGAAGATTACGCAACATGGTACTCAGGAGAGTTGTTGATTAAAATCCACAGAAAGAGTTCCTGAAGCTTAGTGTAGACTTGACATACCTAAAGAGTTATTAAGTGACATGGAAACCAAAGTTTTTTCGAAATGCATGAAGAAACAGAATCCTTATCATTCCATAAGCCATAACCTTTGGGGAGATTTAATGGTTCGGTAAAGTCCATGCTAAAGCGACTTTGTTGTAGAAGTCAAACAAATGGCATCGTTAAATTTTACACATTACCTTTCGCATTTCAGGAGGTGCTGCAAGAGTTTACCGGGTTTTATCGTTTGAGCAGCTGTATGAAAGAAAGGTGCGGGGGCCAATGCACATCTTAAAAGAAGATGTGGACCCACACTGTTTTAGAGCTGGAAGTTAGGAACAAGAAAGGCCATAAAGAATGCGCTACAAAAATACTTTGATTGCGAAACAAAACAACAATTTGTGAATTGGTTCTGGTGTTGTTACCTACATTAATAAATTATTGAATCAAAGTTTTTAGGTAGTTAGGAAAGTTGGTAGTAGTGATTATAAACTGGACATCAATGAATAAAACAAAATTATTTCAGGTAAATTTGCCTTAAAATATCTAAACAGAAAAGATGCTTTTAAAGTAGACGATTGGCAAAGTGTCGTGGCTAATTTCACTGCCATAGAACAATATAGAAACAAAATGAACTATAATAGCCTGTTGTTGAAGAACAGTTACCAGAGTTAAAAGCAACAAAGTGTGATAACGGGGTACAATGAACTGTGTTAAGCACAAAATAAAATTGATTTTGGATCCAGTCTAAACCTTGTTCAATACTAAATGGGTTTTGATTTAAATTAAAGCTGATTTGAGTTTAATTTAGAGATCTAAATTGCCATTTGAGATGCTAGTAGTGATCATAAAAAAAGAAAGAAACGAATCCGACTTGTAAAAACTTAAGAAAATTAAATAAAGTGACAATGTTTGATCCTGAATCTATGGTGACAGCGGAGAAAATATTTCAAGAATTCATGAAGATAAATATTTAATGAAATTGGATATAACAAATGGTTACTGGCAAGTACCATTGCAAATAAAATATATTAACAAGACAACCAGCTCATTGTGATGCCTGAAGACACCATTTGGGAAGCTAATTTTAGATGCAACCTTTGTCCAAAGTGCCAGGCCTATGCTAATGAGGTTAGAAAATGTTGAAAGTTTTTTTAGATGACAAATGTACAAACAAATTAAGTAAAAATCATGCAGGGGTGCTAAAGAAACTGTTTTAGTGTTTAAGCCAAGCCATCGTCAACTTTCTAGAACACAGAATTTATGTGCAAACTAATATTAAAACCTACTGACCGTTTGTGCTACAAACAAATGAGGTGCAATGTTACTTTATGAAGAGCAGCATTTTTCTGTCAGTTTTGCAAGCAAAACTTGCAATCGCTGAGACTAAATATTCGACGATTGAACGGGATTGTTTAGACATGATTTTGTGCATTTTTATTAAGCATGCTTAATTAATTAACAACCATGTTATCAGATGGGCAAAGTTTTTACAGAGTAAACATATTAAGTACAGTATATAAAGGGTTCCGTTATTGTTGGAAGAGATTACATAAAGCTTTTTTTTATTAATTATATTTTCGTGTAAATATCAGTTTGTGTTGTTGCTCAAAATCTTAAAATATTAAACTAACTTACGGTCCCAAATATTTATTTTTAAACATGACATATGCGTGATAATGTTAAATAAAAGTTATGATTATTTTGTAAATTTACCTTCATTTTGTCTTCTTCTTGGTTCTGGATTAATCTCATGTGAAACTGAAGTTTGTATTTCTTCAAATTGTTCCTTTAACTAAAAAATATAATTTAATAAATACCATAAACAATATTAATCTTGGTCCTTCAAGGTTCATCGAATAACATTTTATTGACAACTTTAAAGTTAAAACCTGATTTGAAGCAGATGATCTCAGCTGTACATTTTCATTTGAAGTGGAACCTTTAATGTAATAAAATCAAGTTAAAATACAGTGCTATGTCATATTAAAGATGTCAAAGTATAAGCTCATACAATAATAAATTTGTTTGGATAATTGCTTAAACTTACGCTCATTCTGCTTTCTTCTTGGTACTGGAAACTCTTTTTTGTAAGTTTTCCCCGGGGTTCGTGATATTTCAGAATATTCCTTTAAAACAATAATGATTTAAAAGTTAATTTAATTTATTATTGAAATTAATTATTTAAAAATATTCAACTTTATAAATTCAAAGTTTAAATATTTAAACAATCTTTAAACTCCATCCTTTAACATAAATATAACAACATTTTATTAATAAATTTAAAGTTAAAACCTGATTTGAAGCAAAGGATCTCGGCTGTACATTTTCACTAAAAGTGGAACCTATAATTTAAATGCTTAAATTAATATGGCGTTAATTTTTAAAATCAAGCTCTAAGTACAACAAAAGAAATTAAACAAACTAAATGCTGATGCCTTGATTGCTTGTGCTTTAATGACCAAAGTGTTATTTACTTAAAATATATTTAACAATATTATTTAACATAGCATGCATAAGTTGTATATGTCATATAATTCACTTGTTTTCTGTAACAGGGGACCTTTGGCCAATGTTAAAATCAATCATAAGCAAATTTAAGTTTATACTCAGTCATTTTTGCCTTAAAACAGTTTTTATCATTATTTTAAATTATCATATTTATGGGCTTTAGAGTAATGGGGTTCAAAGTTAAATGGACATAACTTTAGATTGGATAATAATTATTAAGTTTAATGTGAATGTCATTTATTTATGTTATATTTCTATTTGAATAAAGAAACTCAAATAATAATATTTTAAATTTGTAGCTGGTGTGATTGACTGTTTTTTTTACACTATTTGATTAATTTCAACTTTCTTAATAGTGGCAAACACATTGGGTTATAAGAGGTTGTGGTTTTTTGTTATTTAATCCCTTTAACAGTTACAATTTAAAACATTTTATTTTTACTAGTAAAAGAATATTTGTTGATGCGTTGTGTTATATATATTCTGATAAAAGTAAAAAAGTAGAGAACTGCCAAGTCAGTTTTTTAGTGGTGTGCATACTGTGTTGGCAAGCTTAGGTTGTGTTGTTTAACTACGTTATTAAAATTGTATTTTTAAGGTGATAAATTTTAATGTTGTTTTTCCATAAATCCATACTTTAAATAAAAAAAAAGTTTTATAAAGAAACTTCTAATTGTCGAACATAGAATATATAATTATAGACCGTTGTTATCTATTACAGCGATAACATGTTTCCACCTTTACTTGTTTGTTATCTTTATTTTAAGTAAGTTTTGTAACTTTTACGTAAGTGGCTACTGTGTTATATTTTATATTTTGTGATTTTAATTCTATTTAAAAAGGTTGGCAGCGTGGTGTAGTGGTCAGAACATTTCCTACCGTACATAAGGTTCTAGGTTTAATCCCTAAGGCTTCCATGCTGTGGCGCCCTTAAGTAAGTCATCATAAATAATACAAACTTCTACTACGCCTCAAAAAAGCAATCAGCAGATAAATTATTAGGCAATTATAACCAATATTATTTCTCTATTAACTCGTGACTAGGTTGGAGTAACTGATGCTACTCTCTGTTTCGGTTATGAAGTCAACCTTCCCACATCAACATTAAAGATATATACAAAAGAAAAATTGTTATTGTAAAATATATGCATTGAATTGATATGTTACAGTATTGCTTGTAGCATCTTATTTAAAAACTTTTTGACATGGAAACAGTAGAAATCAAACACAGGACTTTATGACGTCATACCAGTGGTTATATTATTAGGTGTTGTTGCCTAAGGTCTTAGGTTTAATTCCATCTACATCTATCTTAAAGTGTTATTTTGTTGGTGACAAACTTAGTCACTTTTGCTATTACTAAATACATAAGCAGATTGAAATTACCAAACTTAATAAAGACATTTACATTCAATGCAAGATTGGACTGTGGAGTCAGTCTACTTATATCAAAGATAAACATATACCAAAAACACTTCCATATTATAAACAAGAAATTTACCTTCATTTTGTCTTCTTCTTGGTTCTGGATCAACCTCATGTGGATCTGGAGTTTGTGATTCTTCAGGTTGTTCCTATATAAACAGTAAAATTGTGGTTATGTAACTACAAAGACTTTTTAATGATTACCAGTTATATTTATTATTCAAACTAAGTCCAAAATTTTATTAATAATTATAAACAATATTTAAACACTGTTATTTAGTTTAAACATGCTTATATTTATTGACAACTTTAAAGTTAAAACCTGATTTGAAGCAGGGGATCTCGGATGTACATTTTCATTAGAAGTAGACCCTTTTAAAGTAAATAATATTGGATTAAAATAGTGTTTCTTACAGGTGGTATTTTTTTGCAATAATATAATACATCTATATATATATATGGATTTCTAAATTTTGTGCGTTCCATTACGGAATAACTACAATTAATTGTGGCTCAAGTTTTTGCCTATAGCTGGGATATATGTTCTTCTGCGGAATCGGCTTATCACTTTTTTAATGTCTTATGATAGTTAGCCGTAATAAGCAAAACTATATTTTAATTTGCCGCTTTGTTTCTTTCTATTATCTTAAAGAGAACAAGAGAAATGTAAAAAACGATCGCCTGCGCTATTCTTGATCGCATGCACTAAAGTGAATGTAATTTTTCTCTTTAAAATTTCGCACCATTTCTTTTTAATATCACGATAGAGAAGAAAAAATCGCCTGCAAATAAATGCAAAAAAGGAAAATTAAAAATTTGAAATTTTTGACTTAAAAAAAAAAAATGTGGAATGTGCTCTGGTGCAATTTAACGATTTTTAAGTGCGCATTTATTCAATTATGCTAAGTACAGATTGAGTGAACAGTTAAATGAACAAATGGGACTGTCGTTGAACAATTTTATAATTACTTGCATAAAGAATAGTATTAAATAAACGTGAATAAAAGTATACAGTATTTGGGCATAAAACATGTATACATTTTGTATAGTTTTAAGATTTTGTTCTAAGAAAAAAAAATTAAAATCTTTGCTCTAATAAAGCAATTTTATTAACTTTTTTACGCATAGCCTATAGCTTTTAAATCGAACTTGTACATAACAAAAAAAAAAGTTTTACTTCGCCGTTAAATGTTATATTAAATTTGTTATTTAGTTTTTTTGTGTAAATAAAATGCCTTACACCAGTGGTTCCCAAACTGTGGTACGCGTACCACCGATGGTATGAGAGAGTCTTTTAGGTGGTACGCGACTAACTTCAGCATACTTATAAATTTGCGAAAATTTTCAACTTTTAAAACTTTCAGTTTAGAGTAATTTGCAATATTGCGTTTTAGTTCCCTTTAACTTAGGTTTTGCACGTTTATGACAGAACACTTTTCTTGTTCACAATAATTAACCGCCAAATGTCAGCCGGTTTAAATGTATGTAGTAATGAACTGATAGCAGCAGTGGAGTAGTGTCGTATGTTTAATGATATTTTAATCATATTGGAATAGTAAATAATACTGGATTAAAATATTGTTTCTTACAGGGGGTATTATATTGCAATAATATAATACATCTATATATATATATGGATTTCTAAATTTTGTGCATTCCATTACGGAATAACTACAATTAATTGTGGCTCGAGTTTTTGCCTATAGCTGGGATATATGTTCTTCTGTGGAATCAGCTTATCACTTTTTTAATGTCTTATGATAGTTAGCAGTAATAAGCAAAACTATATTTTGATTTGCCGCTATGTTTCTTTCTATTATCTTAAAGAGAACGAGAAAAATGTAAAAAACGATCGCCTGCGCTATTCTTGATCGCATGCACTAAAGTGAATGTAATTTTTCTCTTTAAAATTTCGCACCGTTACTTTTTAATATCACGATAGAGAAGAAAAAATTGCCTGCAAATAAATGCAAAAAAGAAAAATTAAAAATTTGAAATTTTTGACTTAAAAAACATGTGGAATGTGCTCTGGTGCAATTTAACGATTTTTAAGTGTGCATTTATTCCATTATGCTAAGTACAGACTGAGTGAACAGTTAAATGAACAAATGGGACTGTCGTTGAACAATTTTATAATTACTTGCATAAAGAATAATATTAAATAAAAGTGAATAAAAGTATACAGTATTTGGGCATAAAACATGTATACATTTTGTATAGTTTTAAGATTTTGTTCTAATAAAAAAAAATTAAGATCTTTGTTCTAATAAAGCAATTTTATAAACTTTTTTACGCATAGCCTATAGCTTTTAAATCGGACTTATGCTTAACAAAAAAAAAGTTTTACATTGCCGTTAAATGTTATCTTAATTTTGTTATTTAGTTTTAATTTAGGTTTCGCACGTTTATGACGTAACACTTTTCTTGTTCACGATAATTAACCGCCAAATGTCAGCTGGTTTAAATGTATGTAGTAATGAACTGATAGCAGCAGTGGAGTAGTGTCGTATGTTTAATGATATTTTAATCATATTGGAATATTGCAATAACTAAATTTTGTTCAATTTAACTATGGGGAACATGTCTAAACGAAAGTACAGTCCAGCCTACATGAAGTACGGGTTCATAGCTATTGGATACAAAAAAGAATCCCTGCCGCAATGTGTAGTTTGCATGAAGACTCTTGCTAATTCAGCTATGGAACCAAGCTTACTTCAACGACATCTTATCACAAATCATCCTGACAAAAAGGATCAAAATGAGAGTTTCTTTCAGCGACTCGGCGAGCATGTGAAGAGACAGCGCTTGGACAAGACTGGCACAATTTACCAGAAAAAGAAGGGCGTTGTCAAGGCATCCTATGAAGTCGCTCTCCTGATAGCCAAAAATCTAAAAGCACATACCATTTGAGAGTCCCTCATAATGCCAGCGGCAAAGATGTTAGTAAAACATGTACTTGGGGAGGAAGCGGCTGCAAAGCCAGAAAGTGTTTCCCTCTCCAACAATACGGTTAAGAATCGAATGGAGGAGATGTCAGTCGATATTGCTGACCAAGTGATTTCAGGAGTGAAAGATTCAAAGTATGGTTTTTCCATTCAACTCGACAGACGTAACAAATAACGCACAGTTACTTGTGCATGTTCGTTATGCACAAGACAATTCTGTAAAAACTGAATTACTGATGAACAAGAAACTCTGCGGTACCACAAAAGGAAAGGATATTTTCGAAGCTTTGGACAATTTTTTCGAACTAAATAAACTGGACTGGGGAAAGTTGATTGGCTGTACAACAGATGGAGCTTCATCAATGTTAGGACATAAATCGGGCTTCAAAGCTCATGTAACAGCTGTGGCACCAAACGTGATTTTTGTTCATTGTTTCATTCATAGATTCGCTCTTTGCGCAAAAGTGCTACCACAGAATATGTTATTATGTTTGAACCGAGTGATTAAACTAGTAAATTTCGTCAAAACATCAGCCTTGAATACTCGCTTGTTTAAACTCTCCCGTGGCAATGCAACAAGGCGCCTGTTTGAACTGCGAGATGAGCTTCTGCAATTCTTCAAGAAGAAGAATCACGATTTTCAAAAGGACCTGGGAAGCAAAGATTTTCTTACTAGGTTGGCATATCTATCGGACATTTTTAAAGTTCTGAACACTTTTAACCTGTCGTTTCAAGGACCCAATTTAACTGTAACAGAGTTCATTTTTAAGTTGGAAGCACTTATTCGTAAGCTGGACCTCTTGACAGAGAATGTTAGCAATCAAAGCTACGGAATGTTTAAATGCCTCACTTCCATTGAGAAAAATCCTGTTAGTGACGTTTTAAAAGAAATTATTGGTCATCTTTCGCAACTAAAGACAGAGCTATTGAATTACTTTCCTGATGTTGCATGTTGTGCTTACTCCATCAACCCATTTTCTACTGATCTGAATGATGTGCCTGTAGGGACCGGTGAACAAGAAGAATTAATAGACTTTCAAACTGATGAGACAGCAAAAATAAAACATGAAGAATGCTGTCCTATTAATTTCTGGTTAAAAATGGCATCATCGTATCCGAACCTAGCACGTCACGCTGTTTACCGGCTATTGATTTTTCCATTCACGTGGGAGTGCGAACAGGGGTTTTCGGCTTTAATGACCATCAAATTGAAAAGCCGAAATCGTCTTGGAACGCAAAAAGAAAAAAAAGAAAAAATGTTTAGACAAAAATAAAAAATCGTTCTTCAACCATAGGCAGAATATATACTATCTATCCACCCACTCGCAGGGGATGTATTTTACCTAAGAATTTTATTGCATCATAGCCATTGGAAGGGTAAATCATTATTTGATGCTTTGAAAATCGTTAACTTTTATAAATGTGATACTTTTCAAGATGTGTGTAGAAAGCTTGGTGTTTTACAGGATGACAATGAGTGGGAAAACTTACTTACTGAAGCAGAACAAACAAATATGTGTACACAAATAAGAGAACTTTTTGTTATGATTTTGTTGTTTTGTAACCCTGCAAACTTTGCAGAACTTTTCAATAAACATTATTTATACTGGATGGACGACTTTCAGAATGGATCAGATCAAATTACTGAAAGTTTTTTAAAAGTTTTGGTCTTGCATGATCTTAAAAAAAGACTTAACAATTATGGAAAGAATTTATATGACTTTGAACTACCAATAATTACTCCGGATGAGCAAGCAAAGGCACACATTTTTAATAACACTATTACAGATTTGCAACTTCCGTTAATTATTCAACAGGAGTTAAGTTACGACTGGGACACACTTATTCGAATTGCGAATAATTGTTCAAATAGCTCACAATCTCTTACTCCAGAACAAAGCAAAATTGTTAGCAAAGTATCACAGTCGCTAAAGAAAAACGAGCCTCTTGCTATTTTTGTTGACGCTAGGAGAGGTGCAGGAAAAACATATATGCTTAATGCTTTGTTGGCAACAGTTCGCACATCTAACAGAGAAGACAAAGGTATAGCATTAGCTGTCGCTTCTAGGCATCGCTGCTACATTGCTTATTGGTGGCCGGACATTTCATTCCAGATTTAAAGCTCCTCTACATTGTAATCAAAATTCAACATCTTGCATTTCAAAACAAAGTTCAACAGCTAAACTAATAAACATGGCAAAGGTTATAATATGGGATGAGGCACCAATGGCAAATAAAAGTTTGCTAGAGGCACTTGATCGCACGTTGCAAGATATACAAATTCTTCCTGTACTTGAACATGAATTACATGCACAAATAATTAACGCCTCATTTAAAAAATCAAAATTATGGCCAAGTATCAGCGTACACCAATTATCAAAAAACATGAGAGTGTTACTTAATAGTAGTAGCAGTGCTTTACTTAAATTTGACGACTGGCTGTTAAGACTAGGTGATGGTAATATAAATTACTTCAAAGACACAGATTATATAGAATTACCCCCTGAGCTTTGCTTTTTAAATGATGATAGTACGAAAACAACAATAAAAAATTCAATGCTTCAACTGATCAAATGGATTTACCCAAATTTTTTAGAACATTGCCATGATCTTAACTGGATAGCAGAAAGATCAATTTTAGCTCCCAAAAACACTGTAGTTGATGAAATAAACTTCGTCGTGTCAAATCTATTTCCTGGCAATATGTTTGTTTGTACAAGTGCAGACAGTACAGAAGAAGTAAATGATTGTACAAGATTTCCAACAGAATATCTTAATTCTTTAAATATAAGTGGACTACCACCACATCAATTACATTTAAAAATAGGTATGCCGGTTATTTTGTTACAAAATCTTAATCCCAAAGACGGTCTATGCAATAGAACAAAACTAATCGTACGGGGAGTTCAAAAAACTTATTTATTAATAGCCAAAATTGCTTCAGGGGAAAATGCTGGTAGAGAGGTTTTAATACCTAGAGTAACATTGCAACCATCAGATCACGATTTTCCTTTTCAATGGAAACGTCGTCGATTCCCAATAAGGGTTGCTTTTGCAATGACTATTAACAAAAGTCAGGGTCAAACATTAAAAAAAGTTGGTATCTGGTTGGAGGAACCAGTTTTTACGCATGGGCAGTTATATGTTGCTGCCTCAAGGGTAGGCAACCCAAATAAAATTAAATTTTCTATTAAAAGCAAATCTGGGTTTCCCCCAACAGCAACACGAAACATTGTGTATCAAGAAATTTAGTAGATTAATGAATTTTTAAACAATTTTGCTGAAAATATTTAAATAAATAAACCTTCAACATGTAAAATACTTTTTAATTGGGCTGTTTGATTTGACACGAATTATTGTAAATAGTGCCTAATTATTTTTTATTTATTTTTTTGCAAATAATAATAATATTTTTTATCCTTTTTTTAGTAAGTAATCAATTAACAAATAATTTACATTCAAAATATTGTTGAATATGGAAGAAATGCTTCAAAGGATTAATCAAACAAAGAATAAGTTAGAACTGGATATAAACAGAGCCATGGTCGCGTTTTTAACAAATAAAAACGAAACAGGCGTACAAATTTCAAACAAAATTTTGCAAACCGGTATGGAAGATTTGAAACAATTAAAAGATTTATAGCATCTCAGCATAAGCAAAATCAAGCCATCATCACTAAATTAAATAAAGAATTAAAAAATTTAAATAAAAATAAGAAGAAAATGAAAATAGATATTAAAGACAAAGATGAAAACTTGCTGGTACTTTCTCAGCAAATTCAATGTCGGAAGAACTTTTAGGGGATCTAACCCCGGAAATTTCGGATGCCTGATTAAAATACTTTTATTTATGATAAGTGGTGTCTATTTGAATTATTTTTTTATAAAGAATTGCCCCTTTAGTTTCGTTTTAACTGTATCTCATTTAAATTGTAATCGGTTTTAACCGAGCTTTTTTAAAACAAAATCTTTTTTTAGTACTTTCGGGTTTAAATAGTTACTTAAATAAAGATGGCAAAAACCTCATTTTTTAAACATTTAAATTTATTTAAAGCAGACTTTTACCAGTTGAAAGCAGGCCACGTTCAATAATTGACGACTTGTGCGTTAAATTTAAATAAGGGCAAATTTATTTTTAATCAAATTTTATAAAAAAAATATTATTAGTATATAAGGGGGACTGATAAGAGCAATTTTCCAAAAAGAATATTTTATATAGGCCAAGGTAAAATTGGACTGGTCTTAGAAGATAACTGTACAACATAAGTGCCACACGAAGTGTGGCGGGTCCACTAGTTTAATATACATAAAGATCCCAATAATCTGTTAATCGTTAATTAACAAAGTTAACTTTGAAAATCGATATTAAACTTATTAATCTCCGTTGCATTACGCTTATTTTAATATAAGTTTATTAATCTAATTTTTTTACTAGTAAACCATGCTAAGATAGGGGAGGAATGTATGAAAAATATCGTCGTTTATCGGGTTTAAACATTGCCATTTTTTAAACAATCCAACGGTGTATGTAACTGCCAATTGGTTGCTGTTATCTGACCTCCATGCCAGCTTTAAATATTTTTAAACTTATATAAACTAAGGTCTAAATTATTGTATTTTTAAAAATAGGGTTGTTTTTTGTTATCAATAACTAAGCAGTGATAACAAGTTAATATATTGTGTAACAAATAACCATTCAACAAAGTTACTTTTTAGGTTAGCTGTGCCCACCTATAATTACATTAAAACCTGAAAAGTTAGTTTCGAATGGTAATAAATATTTTACAACAACCGACATTTTTTATGTTAATAATAAGATTAGTGACAATTAAACATTTTAATCATTGTTAAAAGTTGACTTTACAGCCTAATTCTACAGTGATTATAAGGAAAAAAAATAAAGCCAGACATCGTAAAAGGAAACAAACTGACTCTAACTGCACATTCTAACAGTCCTGATTGTAAGTATTATTTAATTTTGCATCACAAACAACTTAAATTTCTTGAGTTATTTTTTACCTATCTAAAAGACAGTATAACAGTTAATACCTCGTTTATATTTAAATCATTTTATATTTGCTTAAACTATTATACACAACCCCATTTACATATTTAATGTAGTATTTTGTACATCATTATTATATAAGCCATCATCTTTTAATTCTGATTATTGAATAAATTTATAAAAATCAAACATAATTTAACAATATAAGGTTAATAATTTACTAGCACAGTTTTTTTAACTTTCCTATCAGATCAAAAATGAAATTTTCAGAAAATAATTTTGTATTGTGAAAATAACTTAAAAATACCTGTTTGAGGAAATGTAGAATCGTATATTGAAGCCCCAGGCATGAATGCTCCACCATATTGCTCATGGTGAGTGATGTTTTCATGGTGAGTGATGTTTTGAGTGATCTCGTTTTGATGAAAATCACGAGTTACGTTGACTTGTGTATTAAAGTTTATCACAGCATCTATAATAAAATTAATTTAATATTATTAATAAAATTTGCATTGCTAATATGTTGCATAGAATAATGTTTTGTTAGGTTTATAAATAAAATAGTCTATAAATAGAGGTCTGGTTTTTATAATTAGGCAAACCCAATTATATAAAAATAATAAACAACTTACTTGGAGGCAAATTCCTTGAAATTTCAGCAAAATCGGCGCCAGAAACATTTAAACTAAAAGGTTCTGCTTGCAAGTTCTGTAAAATAAATATAAGAACATTTAATAAACATAACGTTTTAAAATGAGTAAATCAGTAATTTTGATCTCGTAGACATTTGTACTAAAAAACACTGTATTTATGACCGCCTAAATTGTTAAAAAAAATATATAATTTAGAAGGTGATTAAATAAAAGTTTTATATTTTACACAAGTAGTTTTACTGATGTAATATTATATAATACACAACATTATTTACAACCTTTAAAGTTTATAATAAAAAGATGATATTTTTCATGTTTATATGTACACCACTTTTAAAACAATAATTTATTGTACAAGTTGTTTTTAAAAATGATTTAGTTAATGCACAAAGTGTCTTTAAAATTTGAATTTTTCCTCAATTTTTTAAAATTCTAGAAATTTTAAATTAAAGACACTTTTCGACTACAAAATTTAAATAGCTGAATATAAAGTTTATGTATAGTGTAAATGTAAGACTATATTTTATCAATATTAAAATAAAATTTTGCAAAAAATACAATGCATATAAAAGTTTTGATCGGTTGTTAAAATAAAGAAATATGTAAGTTTTTTAAAAATACAAAGTTTAGATCGGAATAAAAACTAGCACTTTGAAAAAAAAAGGCCCGCTAGCATTACTTAGGTTGACACTAACAAGCGTAGTCTAATAATTTTGCAAGCTAAAAACAATTAGTTGCAAATTTTTGCTGAAAACACCGGTCTTTAATTCTTAAATTTTGATTTTGAGGCGTAAATCAAAGTAAATTTATATATTCTAAAAACCAGCATATATAGATCAAAACTTATTTATAGATTAAACAATTTTTTTTAAAATATTAATAAAATACGGTATTACACTTTGGCTATACGACCCAAACTTCCCGGGTTAAACACTGTCCAAAACTTCTGGTATAGTCAATGGAGGTAATTATTGGACGATTTTGACAAACTTGGCCATAACTTTTTTGTTTTAACTTTAAATCAAATATTTTTTGTTCTCAAGTTAGTGTTATCATTCATTATTAAGAAAAAATACTATTTAAATCTCAATCTACACATGTTTGCCTAAAATTCTAGATTAAAAATGTTCAATAATTACCTACACAAATGGGGTAGTTACTGGACACCGTGGGGGTAATTGTCGACTAATGTTAACAATTGCCACATTTTAAAAAAATTTTGTGATAAAAGGGATCTTTTGGATAATTTTAGGCTTCAGGCAGTCTCGACGCAAACCTTTTGTAGGACTATCAGAATCTTTAAGAAACTGCTTAAGTGCCTTACCCTAGTAAAAATTTCCCTTTTTTAAAGAATTGCCTACATAAATTTTAGTCTTTTTTAGCGTCTTCCATTTCATTGTAGGTTATATACCTGCAGGCTAAACTTTTTATATCATTTAAAGTTAAAGCAAATTTAGCGCCAAAACAAATTTAGCTTTTAATTGTTTGTATTGAACGGTGTTAAATACAGGCTTTACGCCATGTTCTGAGGGAAATGTACCTTCATTACTAAGATAATATTAAACTGTTGATTTTGGTATGTTATATTCTTTGGATAAATTTGTTTGTGTTCCTTTAAAAATTCCTGAATTGCACTTTTTTTAAGCCTTTAGAGGGGGGGTATATATTTTCTTGGCATTTTTATTTTAAATTTATTTCTACCCCAAATTATTAATACACCTTATTGCAAAAACCTAACAAATTAAAATATGTTTATGTTTTTGTAATAAGTGTGACTAAAATTGACTACAAGGCTTATTTTTTGCCTTTAAAAGCAAATAAAATGTGTTCACAAGTGTCCAATAATTACCCCCATTTACAATAATAGGATGGAGGTAAACATTGGACGCATTTTGTATAGACTGTGATGAAGATAGAAGCTTAAATTAGAGCCTTATAGAAACATCAGTGCATTTTTAGATAGTGTTGCCAATCTGAAAATTTAGTAATTTAAAAATTTTGTAAATTTTAACAACTTACTTTTTGCCTTTATTTTCGAAAAAATAAAAATTTTTTGAAATTTCAAAAGTGCGTATTTTTTTTTCAGGCAATTTAGAAATAAAAAAAGTGACATTTATTTAAACCTTATGATATAGACAATGTTCTGGCAAATTATAGGTAAAAAGTGGCAACCCTAAAAATATTTGGAATGTTGTCCACTAATTACCTCCAAATTTTAACTGTCCAATAAATACCTCCATTGACTATATACGATGATCACCACAAGATCAATGTTTATTTAATAGTTTTATGTAAAGAGGTCAAACATTTTTAAGAGGTATTTAGTAGGGATGTGTCGAGGTACTCGTGTACGAGCCTAGGCATTTTTAAAGGCTCGGTTTTTGCTGAGCTTTCACGTTAAATTATCCGAGCAATATCAACTAAATTAATTTTTTTCTTTTCGGTAAATTATAATGCAAATCAAACGCCGTGCAGTGTTATAACTTTTTAAATACAATAGTTTTATAATTCACACTGCGAAAATTCGTCGGTTCACCGATAAATATACTAATATACCAATATCAGTATCTCTATGGTTATAATGTATCACGAGAGATATGACGTTGTTATTCAATTGTTGTCACGCCGCCAACAAGGGTTTTTATTGAAAGACTTTTTAGTACAGCGGGCGCTATTACTAGCCCGCTTCGTAACCGGTTAACTCCTGAACATGTCGAAATACTTACATTTCTTCATGTGAATTTACGTAAGCTTAAGTAAATTTTCGCATTTTAATACAAAGTACAACACTAACCTAAGTTCAGCCTATTTCAATTTTCTTAAAACCAGTAAACTTTGTTCGGCGTTTCACTGCACGTTTTAACGATTTTAAATCGCTTCTTTAAATAAAGCAATATAATCTTAAATTATTTATCTATAGCAAGCTTGCAGCGATATAACATTTAATTCAAATAATTAAAAAAAAACTTGTGAAAAATCGTGTCCACAACAAAAATTTATGTATTTATTTTCGCTATTCAAAAGCTCGTATTGCTCGGCCGAGCTTTTTTTAAATTAAGATGCTCGTATGAGCCGAGCTTTTTACAATTTGGCACATTCCTAGTATTTAGGTTCTAAACCCACTTACTAAATTTCAAGTTTAAACTAAAAAGAATTTTTTTTAAAATAAAATACCTGGGAATTGAAACCTTGCTCTTGATCATTAACATCTGGCTGCTCTGGATCATTAACATCTGGCAACTCTGAATCATTAACATCTGGCAACTCTGAATCATTACCATCTGGCAACTCTGAATCATTAACATCTGGCAACTCTGAATCATTAACATCTGGCAACTCTGAAACATTAACATCTGGCTGCTCTGGATCATTAACATCTGGCAACTCTGAATCATTACCATCTGGCAACTCTGGATCATTAACATCTGGCTGCTCTGGATCATTAACATCTGGCAACTCTGGATCGTTAACATCTGGCAACTCTGGATCATTATTAATTGGCAACTCTGGATTACTGTTGTCTAGCAACTCTGGATCATTTGATTCAACAGTTTCTTCCATGATAAAAGTTTAAAAAATTCGAAAACACAGAAAATCATTTCACTAAAACAAGCAGATGTTTAAAGGGGATTTAAAGTGGATTCCCTAAAAAATAAACAAAAAAGGATTTAGACTACATTACACCACTTTAATATTACATTCATTTTTTTTTAAATTTATCTCCTTGCTTTTTCTGTTATTCTTAAATTATTATAAACATTTATTTTCACTTATTCCATATATATATGTAAACTTTCACTAGTTAATGTGAAATACATTTTAAAAGGCCATTCTGAGACAGTCTTTCTTTAGGTAGGTTTATTTTGGTTAGTCCCTTTATAACAACCAATTTACTTTCCTACTAGAGCCATACTGGGTTATATGAAATGTAGTTATTTTTTTTATTTTTTTTTTACACTGTAACTACTACCAACAGCAATAGAATTTTATTTTTATTGTATGTAAACTGTGTCAAAATTCTCCTTTTTTCCAGACACTTTTGTTTTTTTTGGTTTGTCAGGGAGACCAGAAGATTTAGCAATAATTTCAGCCTGCAAAAAACTAAAATTTCCATGTTTAATGTCAGCGTAAAAAAATAAAAGTATATACTATTTATATATGAGTGTTAGTTTTTAGAATGTTAGTTTTTAGAATGTCTTTTTTTTACAATTTAAATTTTTTTTCCTGATAGACAGGATACAGATATATTAAACTGTGGTGTGTTGTAGCTTATTTTGGATAAATCCACATAAGCTAACTTTAAATTTCATAAACAAAAATTTTTTTGATGTTAATTTAAAATGGAATTGTTATTTATTTGCTGACAAACTTTGACGTATTTTTCCTCCCTATTTTAATAATAAGTTTCGAATGATTTTAACTTTAACTTGTTTATCGAATTTTAACTCTTTTTACCTGGAAACTCTAATCTCATTTTTCTGGTATTAAATTATTTTTTCAACGATTTATATCCGTTTTTATTAAGTGCAAATGTTCGTTTTCAAAAACAGTTAGGCAATTTCGTTCTGCTGAACGGACGCCACTTAATAAATATGGATTTCGACTTAACTTAAATTCAGAGTTTATTTCCGTAAGAATTAGCCGGAATTTTAAATTCTTGTAAACAACCAACGACTTAGGACAGTACTTAAAATTAACGAATTCGCTACAGTAGCAATACTCAAACTTGAATAAAAAATACTTAATATTTTAACATTAGCTTATGACATTAAATTTCCTGTCCATTCTTGTTGTTTCCTAACTTTGGCAGTTTAACCTTCAAAGGTTCCTCTGAGGACGTTTTACATAAATAGCGTTGTTTTTAATAGTGGTAACCGTTTTGTAACGCATTCCTATGTTAAATATTTAAATTGGTAGCACTTTTTATTATTTTATAAAATTTAAGTGATGTAACAAAATCAACATATTTAAAACAATAAAAAATGTATTAACTTTCTAATTAAATAAATTTCAATATCTGTTTTTTCTTAGGACGTTTTACGATACTGTCTTAGGACGTTTTACGATATTGTATTCTCGACCAACGTCATAACTGGCAAAACATATTTCTATAATTTATCCTCGACTTAAAACTTTAAGTTTATTGCACGTTGTCTTATTTTAATTCACAACAAAATTCTAATACAAACATTCCAACAAAATTGAATCACATAAATATAAATTAATCTATTTTTTTCAAGTTATTATTTTCTACTTCATTTACAATCTTGTTCACATATTCCTTCATTATATTCAACTGTAGCTTATTTTGGATAAATCCACATAAGCTAACTTTTAATTTTATAAACAAACAGTTTTTGATGTTGATTTGAAATTGAATTGTTATTTATTTGCTGTCAAGCTTTGGCGTATTTTTCCTCCCTATTTTAACAATGAGTTCCAATGCTTTTAACTATAACTTGTTTATCGAATTTGCGGGTTATTTAACAACTCTTTTCACATGGAAACTCTAACCTCGTTTCTCTAGTATTGAATTATTTTTCCAACGATTCATTTCTGCTTTTTATTAAATGCAAATGTTCGTTTTAGCCAGAATTTTATATTCTTGTATCATCCAACAACTAAGGATGTTTTTAATAATTTAAATGAATAATTCGCTACACAACAATTCAGGCCAACTATACTTTGGTTTGTAGCCAAAATGTTCCACAAACTTTTGATTGGAGACGGTGAATCTTGTGCAGGACAACTTGGCCATGTTTGGTGTAATATTGGGCTAAAAATCACGAAATAGTTGTCATTAAAAGTATTATACATGAAATAAATGTTTAACACTTGCAATAACTTAACATACTGACCCACGTCACCAAAGTATTATCCAAATAGGTATGAGGTTTATTTCAAAGGGATAAGTTTTGGACCACGACATTTAACCAAAATTCGGGTTAAAGTTTTTGGTAAAATGGCGTTTTTGCGCATATGTTTTAAGTAAAACCTTTATGATAGTAACCCAGCTAAAAACTACTCAATAAACTAAATATTTACCTCTTTTTTGATCCCAAACCAACCCAGCACCTGACAACACCAAACAACCAACGTTGAAATGAGGATAAACAACCAAAACGGCAACAATGGCTCCTTCTTGTGGATGGTGAAACCCAAATGCTCGTAGAATTTCAAGTTTAATCTCAGGTAAGATAATTCTGGAGTTTCGTCACACAGAAAGTAGGTGTTTCCCCCAACCAAAAAAGGTGACTCCTGTACAATATAAGTTATAAACACAGTACAAGTTTATTTCTTAGAAATTAATAAACTTAAATTAAACATAAACCAATATTTTTCCCTAAACTTAAAACCTAATCTTTCAGTAAGATCATGCAGAGACATATTAGTTACAACCGGAGCTATATACGGCTGTGGTGGTGCTCGAACCAGAGACCTTTTGCACACTAACCCAATAATAAAGCAGTGAACAACTAAGTTTTGTTTACCTGCATTTTTGTGGCCGCGATCACGTGACACCAAGCCACGTTTCCAACGTACATTCGAGTTTGTAATGCCTCTGGTGGAACAAGAGACTTGATCACTTTAGTCGCAAGATGGCGCAAAAGAATCGATTTGGTGACGTTGTCATTCTCGCCATAAATACGAGAACCTCTAAGTGCACATGTGACCAGTTTCTACAAAATATTATGCTGTCAATAATAAAAAGAACAAAAGCAGACAATTATATGCCGAGTAGACCGACAGCGTGGTGTAGTAGTAAGAACACTTGGTACACCACCATAAGGTCGTGGATTCAATCCCCCTTACTCTCATGCTGTAGCGCCCTTGAGTAAGGTGTTATAAACAATATAAATTTCTGTTGAGCCAGCACTTAATCAGCAGCATAATTATCGGACAATTATTATTTATAATATCTCAAACTACCACAGGCAACTTGAGACTGGGTTGAACTAACTATTGTTACCCTATGTTTGGGACACTTGTTCGACTTTCCCGCATCGAGGATAAAAACATTAAAAAAAAATAAAAATAATGTGACTTTACCTAAAATGTTTCCATTTTTCATCTTTTTTTTCGTTCCACTCCAGCACAAGCTCCTTCGCGGTTTCTTTGTACTTCTGTATGACGTCACAGAAGAGTAACAGTAAATAGTGTCTTCACTAGCACCCACTAGTGGTTTCATAGTTCAATTTGGTCCGAAAGCCTCGATCGAGCTCGTGTAGAGACAATAACCGACATTGTTTGCACAACAAGCCTCCAGCACGTTCATTGTTCCTATATGATGTCATAATATATTAAAGAATAGGCTGTAGTAATCTGCACCATTTAAGTTCTAGAATAAATAAACTATGTTGTCGAATTCTACTATAACAACGACGTCACTTATGACATCAGAATGCCTACCTCCAACATTTATTTTCCATAATTTTTGGCAAGGAACTAATTCCTTGTAATCGATGACACTGGCCTTATGCAAAACCACATGACATCTTTGTACGTCTGACATGAGACTACTACAATCTATGACGTCACATTTAATCCATTAAACTTTCATGTTGGCATCTTAAAAAATAAATCAAATAGAAATTGAAAAAAAAAATTAAAATTTTATAAAAAATATCGAATATAAATACTTAATACCACGCATAAAATTAAGATATTAAAATTTTGTGTTTTAAATAAACTTCATTTTTTTAAACTGACAACAAACCAATAAATTTTAGAATATTCCTACTCGTTAATATTGATATTTTGTTTAGTAATCCTTTGGGGAAACCACCAACCCCGTCCCCTTTCTTGCCCCCCCTAAATATTGTCTCTAGAATGTCGATCATCTCTTGTTTATCCTTCATCGGCCAGTTAATCTTGTTGTTGTTTCCCGTCCCAAGGTCGATCATTATGTGCTTGTTCCTAAAAACAATTTTATTCAGTTAATAATTTGTAAATATTTTAAACCTAATTTTAATATTTGATTTGTTAAACTTTTATGTATTTATTCGTTCTTGATATGGGAAGATTGACTTCATGACTTAAACTATGAGCAACATCAGTTACTTCGACCCAGTCTCGAGTTGCCTGTGGCAGTTTGAGATATTATAGATTATAATTGCCTGATAATTATGCTGCTAATTAAGTGCTGGCTCAGCAGGAGTTTATAGCGCCTTACTCAAGGGCGCTACAGCATGAGAGTAAGGGGGATTGAACCCAGAACCTTATGTAGTGTAGCCAAGTGTTCTGACCACTATACCTTATTGCTAGCTCACTGAACCAATAAGAATCAAACCGCAAACTGCGGGTTAGTCTTTCTAATGCTTAATTATTGTGCCGACAAAATTACATTCTTAATGTGAACAACAACCTGTAGAAAAACATAGTTGTGCAGGGGTCGTATAATTCGTACATTTTGTTGAAGTCTGGCACCTCAGTAATGTCAACCAAGTAAACAACAGCAAAGTTCTTCACTTTGTCAGCTATACTATACAAGGTCTAAACATAATTGTTGATTTATTAAAATGTCACATACAGAATTCTAAAGCAAAATATTTGTGTTGTATAAATGTCAAAATTAAATATCTCGTAGAATGATCAAAAAAAACTTTAATTTTATCAATAAAACATTTTATTTTTTTAATTTAAAATTATGGCACCTTAACACTACACAGCATATTATTCTATAGAAACTTAATTTTCTTTAATATTTTAGATCTTAATTAAACTTTCTTTAAACCAAGAAAACATATTTCTAAAAGTCTAAAAAAATAACACAAATCCACTTTTTCAGCAAAAAATATTAAACTTATGCCTAGTTTACCTAAAATTTTGTCTAAAATATCGTTTCTTGATACGTGAAAATATTAAAATTCGACGCCGGTACCAACTTAAACATTATTGAACTTATTTGTATTTAAAATCATTAAATACCTCGTCCATTTTCATGCAGGCCGGGTCCCAATCGTGACCGAACCGAATCACGACAACTTTTTCTTGCTCGTTTAAGATCGATTGATCGACTTGCCAGCCGTTTGTAAGATGGGGAAGCATGTACGACATGGTTACCTTTCAACTACACCAACCACTACCAAATATATAATTTAAACACAACTTTTTAAACTGGTTTTTATTATTTCGTGCAATTTCGTAAAATTTTTCGCAAAACTAAAAATCCCAAAATTTGTACGAGCAAAAGTTTACGCTGTTTTGTGTTTATTCATATTGTTAAAACATCTGTTGTTGCGTAAACGTTTATCCTCAAAACATTTTAAGAGATAAATATTATTAAAAATAAGTGTGTAGGTGTAGGCTTGTAAAGGTAATTTAAAGGATTGTTAAGGAAACAGTAAATTTTTTTTTTAAAGATGACCCTATACACTTACTGGAAGACAAGTTGTTTATGGGCAACTTTTCTTAAATTTAAGTTGTTTGTCCAAGTTTGGGCTTAAGTCTTTTTGTGGAAAAGGAAGAATTGTTAAGATTGTACTTGTTCCAGTAAAGTACTATAAATAGTATTTAACATTGCTGGATATTTAAACATGATCTTATAAGCATCATAACAAATAAAACACAATATTGCTGAAAAACTAGGAATTTTAATCGTTTCTACAAAGTGTTTGGCAAGCGGTGAAGAATTAATATTTGCATAACATACAAGCACTTAAAAGCACATCTACAATAACTACACAAGATTCAGGTTAACATACAACAGTGGTGGTGACAAGTCAAATAATGTCCTGGGTCCAAATAATGGAAAAGATTCAAAATTTCATTAAAATATTATTTGTACTAATTGACATACATCTTTAAAATTCATTTTAACTGGTCGAATATATGACAAGAAAAAGTTTAAAGCCATGCCCTTTATGCCTCTATTGTAGCACATATAAAGCATTAAAGAAGTTAAAATGTTGTTATAGGTTAATAAGATACAAGTAAAATAATGTTTAATATTGTCATTTAATAGTTTTATATTAGGAGAGGTTCCCTGCCAACATTTAATATATATAGAAAATAACAACATTAAAACCTAAAGATCCCTACTAAAAACTACACAAAACTACATATTAGTAAAGCACATGCACACTTCCTCATTAAAATGCATTTTTTAACAATGGAATTAATCTTGAACTTAAATAAACAAACAGTTCATTAGAAGTAAATCATTCTCAATATTTCTACAAAATCAAACATAGTAAAAATTAGCACTTATCTGAGTACATCGTTTACAACACAGAAATACTAAAGACCAAATAATGAATGAAAATTAATAATTAAAATAAAACTGTAAAATAAATTAATAAAAACTAAAATTAGCACTTATACAATAAAAAGCACATTGTACACAACGCAGAAATATTAAAGACCAAATAATGAATGAAAATAACTTTAAAAATAACTTTTCCATTTTCTTAAAATTTACTTTTTTTGCACAGAAAAGTTTTTTTTTTTTCAAGCAAAATGAACAAAGTTTCCATGATTTCAGGGCCACAACCTAGTTAAATATAAGTGGGTGTAATTTTATTAAAATCTAATTTAATTATTGGGTAAAATTATCAACATTTTTAAAAATAATTTTAACAAATACTTATAAACCTTATAAAATCACTAATATTTATGTAAACTAAAAACTTACATTATTTGATGCTTCAGTTACATTGTTACTTGAAAGTGGTTGATTATAATCTCCTAAATAAAAACAAATTGACAGTTGAAATAACATGTTTTAGAGGGTTTAAACTAACGTGTTTTAGGGGTTTGTATTTGTGTTTAAATTTTAAAGTTTATCTTCTTGCCTAGTAAAATGTAAATGTATGCCTTAAAAATTATCAACCATTTAAAAAAAAAATTTGAAAATAGAATGTTACAAAAAAAAAATTTAATAACTAATCTACAAAAATAAAGGTAGTCTTAAAAGTGTCAAAAACCTCTTTTATTGGTAGTTAGCTTTAGTTTATTCTAGTAAAGAAATTTAAATATAGTAAATATGTTTGTCCTATAGTAAATATGTTTAAATAATGTTGAATAGTAAACAAAACTTACAGTTCCATATTTGGAACTTTTTTGCTTGCTTTCCTCAATAGATGTTCCCCATCCTCAGTAAAACCACAATCCCATTACATCTAAGTATTGAATGTTGTGGAGGCATGATGTGAAAGCAACAGCACACTCATATCCAAGATTGTTGTGGCTAATATCCAACCTTTGCATCTAAAATATTTAAACTTTAATTAAAATTTATTATTAGCACACCAATAGTTTAAATAAAGTTTTGTTGTTAAATTATAATTTGTATATGAATAACTTTAATGAAATATTGTTAAATGTTTAAAATTGAATTTGTTTAATATAACTTAAAAAAATAATAATTGTTAAATTTAAACATTTTCTAAAGATTTAAATTGTTCTTGTGGTTAGGTTAAATGTTGCATTTATTAATTTTTAAAACTTTTAATTTTCAAATAATTTGATTCTGGAAAAACACTAAAACTTATTTTAGTAAACATTAATACAATAGATTGTAACTTAACAATGGAGCATTGTTAAAGTTAATGGGCATTGTGACTGTTTAACTTTTTTACAAAATTATAAATTTAATAAAAATTAAAGTTTTGTTTAAACAAATCAATTTTAATATTAAATGTTTAACTTTATCTAAAACAAAATTTATATTTTACTTAATTTAAAAATTATTCTAATTCAAATAATTAATTTAAAACAACTATTAGTCCGATAATTATTGAATCAGTAAATTTAATTGTTGTAGTTAATTTTAGTAAGTGAAGTTAAACTTTAAGTTAAAATAAAATAACTTAAACTACTAATTAACATAAATTAAAAATAATATTAATAAAATAAATTCATTAATACTCTTAAATTATACCAGAAATTTAATCATAACCATTTTATTGATTTTTAATTATTTCAAAATAGGAAAAATACAAAACTTAATTTTATTTAAATATAATACAATAAATTGTAACTTAACAATGACCCATTGTTAAAATTTATGGGCATTGTGACTTTTTTTACTTCTTGTTAATAAAATTGAAAATAAGTTTGTGTTTATATTTTTATAAACTAAATAAAAAAGTTTTGTTGTTACATAAAGTAATTTTAATATTAAATGTTATTTAAATCTAGTGCTTGTTTAAATAATTAATCTTTAAATACCAAGCAATAAAGTAATGCACTTACAGTATTCGTTAGTTTTAAACAACCTCTAGCAATGGCCAATCCACCAACTTCTGTGATGTTACAGTCACTAATATCAAGTTCCTCAAACTTGTCAATAACCTCACCCAGTAATGTTGCAGCTTCATCCCCAATTTCGTTCCATGATAAGTTCAACTTTATCTAATACAAAATTTATAATTTACTTAATTAAAAGTTACTTTAATTAAAATAACTGAGATAAAAACTGTTTAACAAAACACTTTATAAAAATAATAATAACTAAAATTTTGAATTAACACAAAAATGACCAATATTTAATTTTTGCTAATTTGTTATTTATTTAGAATATTTAAACTTTAATTAAAATTTACTTATTATCACACTTATTGTTTTAAAAAAATTTTACTGTTAATTTATAAATGTTTTTAATAAATGAGCCAAAATATTTAAATGTTTAAAACTGAATTTGTTTAATGCCACTAAAAATAATGTATTAATTGTTAAATTTAATTATTTTTGTTTATTTTAAGTTTAAAATTCTCCAAAAGTTAATAAAGTAAAATTTTGTTTTAAATATTTCTTTAAAACTTTTAACTTTTAAATAATTTGATCCTGAGGAAATACAAAAAATAATTTTATTTAAATATAATACAATAAATTGTAACTTAACAATGACCCATTGTTAAAGTTAATGGGCATTGTGACCGTTTTTACTTCTTGCTATAAAATTGAAAATAAATTTGTGTTTATATTTCTATAAACTAAATAAAAAAGTTTTGTTTTTACATAAAGTAATTTTAATAATAAATGTTATTTAAATCTAGTGCTTGTTTAAATAATTAATCTTTAAATACCAAGCAATAAAGTAATGTACTTACAGGATGTGTTAGTTTTGAACAACCTCTAGCAATGGCCAATCCACCAACTTCTGTGATGTTACACCTCCTAATATTAAGTTCCTCAAACTTGTCAATAACCTCACCCAGTAATGTTGCAGTTCCATCCTCAAGTTTGTTCAATGATAAGTCCAACTTTATCTAAAATAAAATTTATATTTTACTTAATTTAAAGATTACTTTAATTTAATTACCTAAGAAAAAGTTTAAAAAATATATTCTTTATAAAATAGTAATTATGAGCATTTTGAACTAAAATAATAATTACCAACATTTTAATTCTTATTTAAAGCTAGTTTAAATAAATTTAAAATTTAGTTTTGATAACTTTCAGTAATTTAAGCCCAGATACCGGAGTATGGTTTGACTAGCAACCATATATAATAACCAGTAATATTCTTGTTCTTTCATTGTTATTCTTTATGGCCCAAGGCGCTGTAAATTATAAGCATTTGAAGAGTGTGCTCCTAAAGCAAAACAACTTAACTGAAGATAGAGATCAGAAAAAAGTGCGACAAGCAAAACCCAAAACCAATAAGAGTTCGGAGCAGTTTAAACCAAAAAACTTGAAAAGGGGTTTTAAACCTTAGAGTAAAAAACAATTTGTGGCAGCAAGTGTTTCTTTATTTGAAATTCTGTTTAAACTTGCAACACTAGACTTAATAGGGCTGATACATCCTTCTAGTTACAAGGAACACAAGTACATCTTGACACTTGAAGATTACTCAACATGGTACTCAGGAGAGTTGTTGATTTAAATCCACAGAAAGAGTTGCTGAAGCTTTAGTAAATACGTAGTGTAGACTTGACATACCTAAAGAGTTATTAAGTGACATGGAAACCAAAGTTTTTTTGAAATGCATGAAGAAACAGAATCCTTATCATTCCATGAGCCATAACCTTGTGGAGAGATTTAATGGTTCGGTAAAGTCCATGCTAAAGCGACTTTGTTGTAGAAGTCAAACAAATGGCATCGTTAAATTTTACACATTACCTTTCGCATTTCAGGAGGTGCTGAGTTTACCGGGTTTTATCGTTTGAGCAGCTGTATGAAAGAAAGGTGCGGGGGCCAATGCACATCTTAAAGGGGAACTAAAAGCAAAACTAGGCCAATTTTATAAAAATAAGTTTATTTTTTAAAATTTAATTTCAAAAAACGGATTTTCTAGGGGTTCTGGTTTAAAAGTTATAGGGGGTTACCTTTTTCACAAAAAAAAGTGTTTACCGACGTGGCGTCATCGTATGGGAAGACGATTTTCATTATCGTTGTTTCTTATGGCTATAAATTTTTAATTAGTGAAATGTCAAGTTCAACTTAATTTTTTTGGGTAAAAACGTGAAAAATGTTATCTCATATACCTGTTACTAATACTGGTATAGTATGGGAACCAAAAGTTTAAAACTTTAGGCGAATGTTAGCTTTTAATTTCATGACAAATATCACCCGTCTGCCTGTTTTTAAGCTAGTAGTCAGGTGGTGAAACAGCGATATAGTGTCCATTTACAGTTGCGGAAACCAATATGATAAACTAACTTTACAGTTTAGTTTTATGTAAAGAAACTAATAGTTTTTATAATGTATTTTTAATTGGTCTCTTTCAATAAAAAGCAGTTTTTCTAACCCCTGCTGTGAGACTGTTAAAACATTAATTTTGGTTTCAGACTGTCAGCAATATCTCTAGATTAACTTACTGCATAGTGAAACAGTGTAGAAGGTTAAAACTTAAGTAATATGATAAAGTCCAGATTGCAATGTAACATAGATTACTATGCATATTTAAAAAATAGCCCATATAATCTTAGCTGCATAGGCTGATAGGCAGATGGCCTGATAGTCATTTTGTAGGCTTAATTTCATATTTGTATAATTTTTAATTATGGTGGTTATTTGAATATATACCCAAACCTGATATGTATCAATTTAAACTATAACATTGATCTCACAATATTATTTTGTTTACTTAATTAGATTTATATTGTAAAAAAAAAAGGAATTTAGTGGCGAAATTTTAGCTAAGAAATCAAAATTAACAAAAAGTGTCAATTTCTGTGAGGCTCGAGGGTGTTCAAACTCCTTTTATAACACCAAAAATCTTGAACAACCTGTCCATTTTCATAGATTTCCACAAAACAATAAACCTTTGTTAAAGGCTTGGCTGCACAAAATGAAAAGATCAAAAACCCTTGGGGAAAATTCTTTGATTTGCAGTGAGCATTTTGTGCAAGAGGATTTTGTGTCAAAACTAAAATTTAACTCAGAAGGCAAGGCTGTCATTCAATATACAAATAGGTTAAAGCCTGAGTCTGTACCCTCAATATTTAATTTTTCTTCATGCAACTATAAAATATCTGATCGACCGTCAACTTCTAAAGAGCTTGGGAAATCTTCTCGAAGTACACGTTATAAATCGAGGCAAACGAAATCAACAGTAGGAACTTTTTTAATTAAATACCAATCCTTTTTTAAATGTATTTATTTATCGGCAATTACATAAAAATTTATGAAAAATTTTGTTTTTAGAAATTAAAGAAGTCAACTGTACACTATTCAGATATTTTTGATGCGCCACAGGTACTTTAACTCAACTCGTAGAAATTCCTTTTTCCGCATTTTTTAAACTAGCCAAGAAGGTAAATTTTTTTTGAAATTTTAGGAGGATGAGAAAATATCAACTCCTGCCTTTAGTAATGCATCAACACAAACTTTATCGACTGGGCAAATACCCACTATTCCTTAAATTCATGCTTCAACAAATACTGATTTGGTTACATGTGTTGAAACAGCAATAAACACAAACCATCAATCTTATACTAAACCTAAGGTTTCAAAAGAATAAAAAACAGTTTAAAGAAAATATTCAGATGGAAATCCTGGTTCCTTCGCCCTCAAGCAGTAGTCAAAATGATTCCTCCCCATCAGATCACAGTGATTACATACCGTCAGAAGCATCAGCATCTACCACATCTTCAGCTGGATCTTGGGAATGGAGTAAGACTGTAGATGTTTTTTCTGGCGTGAAAGTGCTTGTATATTTGCAACTGCTTTTAGATCTTTTCAGAACCTGCCACTTTCAAGGTTGTGGTAAAGCTCTACATGAAATTCCGAAAGTAACAAATAGTGGGTTTGCTGTGACAGTAATAACCGAATGCGTTGATAGACATTTATACAAATGGCGATCACAACCTCTTACAAATAAACGTTTTTCTTGTAATTTACTTATACCTTCATCTTTGCTTGGAAACAGCTATTCTGCAATTATGAACATTTGCCAAACTCTAAAAATTCAATGTGAGTCTATAACAAACTGCTACAATCTACAGCGATTATACATTATACCTGTTGTTAAACGAATGTGGACAAAGCACAATATGGACCTTCTGGCAATGATAGCTTCTAAAGTGAGGGTAGTGTCTGGAGATTGCAGATTTGATAGCTCGGGCCATAGTGCTACATTTGGGACATACACCCTTCTTGATCAAGAAACCCGTTTAATATTGGTACAAAAAACTATTCATGTGGCAGAGGTAAAAAATAGTTACTGGCTTGAGATCGAAGGATTAAAGCAAGCACTAAATTATCTCAAAGTAAGTAAACATATTGCCCCTTTACTAGTACAAATATTAATTTAACTTTTTTTGTACTAGGAATCTTGTTTACAAATTAATTGCATTGCTACTGATATGCATCCTGGAATACAAAAGATGCTCAGAGATGAGTTTCCCCATATAAACCATCAGTTTGACCTATGGCATATTGCAAAAAATTTAAAAAAGCGACTACTGAAATCTAAAAATCCTATGGTTATTAAGTGGACAAAAGCAATTATAAATCACCTATGGTATTCAGTTTCTACATGTAATAAAGATGCAATCTTATTAAAAGAAAAGTGGTGTTCTTTGGTGTATCACATCCAAAACAAACATAGTTGGATATCTTATGAAAAAATTCCATGCCTGTGAGCACCCACCATTGATTACTTTTGAACAAAAAAATAAAGAGTGGGTAAACTCACAAAGCCCGGCTTTGGAAATTATAAAAACAGCAGTACTAAGGCCAGCTTTTTTGAAGTCTCTTGAAAGGGTATTTATTTTTTCTATACTGTTTAAAAAAATCATTTTATTTTAAAACAAACTTAAGATGTTATATATATTATAATATCAACTACTGAACTAGCCTTACACATATATAGTGCTATTTTTTTGACAAATTTAGTCACTTTTGCTTTTACTAAATACATAAGCAGATTAAAATTACCAAACTTAATAAAGACATTTACATTTGATGCAAGATTAAACTGTGGAGTCAGTCTACTTATATCAAAGATAAACAAAAACCAAAAACACTTCCATATTATAAACAAGATTTAAATTTACCTTTATTTTGTCTTCTTCTTGGTTCTGGAACAACCTCATGTGGATCTGGAGTTTGTGATTCTTCCGGTTGTTCCTTTATAAACAGTAAAATTGTGGTTAGGTAACTACAAAGATTTTTTTATAATTACCAGTCATATTTATTATTCAAACTATGTCCAAAATTTTATTAATAATTATAAACAATATTTAAACACTGTTATTTAGTTTAAACATGTTTACATTTATTGACAACTTTTAAAACCTGATTTAAAGCTAAGGATCTCGGTTGTACATTTTCATTAGAAGTAGAACCTTTTAAAGTAAATAATATTGAATTAAAATAGTGTTTCTTACAGGTGGTATTATAGTGCAATAATATAATACATTTATTATACTTAAAGATCCCAATAATCTGTTAATCGTTAATTAACAAAGTTAACTTTGAAAATCGATATTAAACTTATTAATCTCCATTGCATTACGCTTTTTTTAATATAAGTTCATTAATCAAATTTTTTTACTAATAAACAATGCTAAGATAGGGGAGGAATATATGCAAAATATCGTCGTTTATCGGCCAACTGGCTGCCGTTTTCTGAATACCATGCCAGCTTTAAATATTTTTAAACTTACATTTGTTTAGTTAAAATATCAACTATGGTCTAAATTATTGTATTTTTAAAAATAAGATTGTTTTTTGTTTGTTTTAATTAAGTTTTAAGGTTATGGTTATCAATAACTAAGCAGTGATAACAAGTTAATATATTGTGTAACAAAAAACCATTTAATAAAGTTACTTTTTAGGTTAGCTGTGCCCACCTATAATTACATTAAAACCTGAACAGTTAGTTTCGAATGGTAATAAATATTTTACAACAACCAACATTTGATTATGTTAATAATAAGATTAGTGACAAATAAACAATTTAATAATTGTTAAAAGTTGACTTCACAGCCTAATTCTACAGTTACTATACCCAAACTAAATCAGTGTTTAGAATTATATAATGTTATTGACCAGATGATATATTTATATTATCATAGACAGATCATAGACAAGCATAGAATATTTAAAAAATATTAGAAACACTTCCATAAAATAAACAAGAATAAAACTTACCTTCAAATTGTCTTCTTCTTGGTTCTGGATCAACCTCATGTGGATCTGGGGTTTGTGATTCTTCAGGTTGTTCCTTTATAAACAGTAAAACTTTGGTAACTACCAACATTTCTAATGATTACCAGTCATATTTATTGTTGAACAAGATCTTATGACCCAATTTATATCAGTGTTTAACTTTTATTTGAGTAAGTATCGAATAATTTTAAAGTTAAAACCTGATTTAAGCCAGAAGTTCTTGGCCGTTCATTTTCATTTGAAGTGGAACCTTTGATGTAGATACACAAGTTAATTAGAGCTAACTTTTATACTTGATATGAAATAACAAAAAACAACAAAAAACTTTAAAATATAAAAATTAGTTGGCAAACTCCTAATGTTGTGTTGAAAGTAAAAATCAATTACAAATTTTTCGTTGTAAATATCTTTATTTTTAATGTGGGAAGGTAGAATGCGTGAGTTTGAAATATTATAGATTATGGTTGCCCGATAATTTAGCTGCTGATTAAGTGCTGGCTCAGCAGAAGTTCATACCATTTATAGCTTTTAACTCAACAGCGCTACAGCATGAGAGCATCGGGATTCGAATTCAGGACCTAATATGGTTTAGGTACACCATGCTGCCGATTCAAAATAAAGCCCGAAATCGTAAATGAAACAAACTGACTCTAACTGTACATTATAAAAGTCCTGATTGTAAGTATTATTTAATTTTGCATCACAAACAACTTAAATTTCTTGAGTTAGGTAAATAATTTAACTAGTTTCATGCAATATTTAAAGGGCAGTTAACACCTCGTTTATATTTAAATTGTTTTATATTTGCTTAAACTATTATGCTCAACCCCATTTACATATTTAATGTAGTATTTTGTACATCATTATTATATAAGTCATCATCTTTTAATTCTGATTATTGAGTAAATTTATAAAAATCAAACATAATTTAACAATATAAGGTTAATAATTTACTAGCACAGTTTTTTTAACTCTCCTATCAGATCAAAAATGCAATTTTCAGAATATAATTATGTATTGTGAAAATAACTTAAAAATACCTGTTTGAGGAAATGTAGAATTGTATATTGAAGCCCCAGGCATGAATGCTCCACCATATTGCTCATGGTGAGTGATGTTTTCATGGTGGGTGATGTTTTGAGTGATCTCGTTTTGATGAAAATCACGAATTACGTTGACTTGTGGGTTAATAAAGTTTATCATAGCATCTATAATAAAATTAATTTAATATTATTAATAAAATTTGCATTGCTAATATGTTGCATAGAATAATGTTTTGTTAGGTTTATAAATAAACTAAGACTTGGTCTAGGTCGGCATAATGAAACTCGTTAAATTTAACGATCTTGCTAATGCTTCAAAATTTAACGAGTTATCTTGCTCGTTAACTAATTACAAAACCACCTAGTTCATTAAAAATAAGAGAGTACAAAAAAAGGATTTCTTGCTACGTAAAGGGACAATTCTTACATTTTTACTGGATATCTCGGGGCTACATCAGAGCGGTGATGTTAAAATTTTATCCACAGGGGTGCTTTTATATTGACATGTTATAATGAAAAGTTAAGGCTATAGTGGATAGCCCAGCAATAGTCCATTTGTATGGTAATTTGATAATATGGTAAATGTTTATAAAACACATTTACTAACAAAACAAAATATAGTTATTTTATATATATACTTAAAAAAAACTTTAACCGGCACAAGAAAACCACGACTAAAGATTAAACAGTTTGGTTATATCATCTATTTCAAAATAATGTTTTCCTTCGAATCCTTTATGTTTAAATGCTAAATTAAATTGAGTTTGGCAGATTGTTCAGTTTAAGGTTTCATGGCATTATATGTTAAGCATTTATTACACCAATTGTATATGTAACAATTTATATTAATAAGTGACAGTATATTTATAAACTTAAATATATATCTTAGATGTAAAGTGATAACCAAGACAAAATACTTCTTGCTAAGTTAATGAATAGTAAATTCTACTCGCTAAATTTTGCCCAATCTCATTCGTGAAATTTGATATTTTTTGTTTCGTAATACCCATTTTCTCACTTGCCAATAATAACAAGATCGTTAACTTAACAAGTTTTGTAATGTCGGCCCTGGTTTCTATTGTCAGGCAAACCCAATCATATAAAATTCACAAACAAAAACTTACTTGGAGGCAAATTCCTTGAAATCTCCGCAAAATCACCGCCAGAAATATTTAAACTAACTGGTCCTGCTTGCAAGTTCTGTAAAATTTATGTTAATTTTAATAAATGTAACATCACTATAGTAACACAACCTTATCCAAACACTTAAAATAATAAAATTTAAGGATTAATATTCTTATAACAGCCATAAAGTTTTAAATTCGTTTCCCTTTAACCCTTTTTTTAAATATATTTAGTAACCTTGTACTATTAGATGGTTTGGGGAAATTTTAATTATAAACCTTAGTATAGATTTAAGTAAATAAAATACCTGAGTATTTAAATTCGATTCTGGATCATTATTGTTTGGAAACTCTGGATCATTATTGGCTGGTAACTCTGGATCATTATTGTCTGGCAACTCTGGATCATTATTGTCTGGCAACTCTGGATCATTATTGTCTGGCAACTCTGGATCATTATTGGCTGGTAACTCTGGATCATTATTGTCTGGCAACTCTGGATCATTATTGTCTGGCAACTCTGGATCATTATTGTCTGGCAACTCTGGATCATTATTGTCTGGCAAATCTGGATCATTATTGTCTGGCAACTCTGGATCATTATTGTCTGGCAACTCTGGATCATTATTGTCTGGCAACTCTGGATCATTATTGTCTGGCAAATCTGGATCATTATTGTCTGGCAACTCTGGATCATTATTGTCTGGCAAATCTGGATCATTATTGTCTGGCAACTCTGGATCATTATTGTCTGGCAACTCTGGATCATTATTGGCTGGTAACTCTGGATCATTATTGTCTGGCAACTCTGGATCATTATTGTCTGGCAACTCTGGATCATTATTGTCTGGCAACTCTGGATCATTATTGTCTGGCAAATCTGGATCATTATTGTCTGGCAACTCTGGATCATTATTGTCTGGCAACTCTGGATCATTATTGTCTGGCAACTCTGGATCATTATTGTCTGGCAAATCTGGATCATTATTGTCTGGCAACTCTGGATCATTATTGTCTGGCAACTCTGGATCATTATTGTCTGGCAACTCTGGATCATTATTGTCTGGCAACTCTGGATCATTATTGTCTGGCAACTCTGGATCATTATTGTCTGGCAACTCTGGATCATTATTGTCTGGCAAATCTGGATCATTATTGTCTGGCAACTCTGGATCATTATTGTCTGGCAACTCTGGATCATTATTGTCTGGCAACTCTGGGTTATTATTGGCTGGCAACTCTGGATCATTATTGTTTGGCAACACTGGATCATCCGATTCAGTTTCCTCCATAATAAAAACTTCGAACAACTTTTAAAGTTAGAAAGCACAAAAATTCATTTAATAACAAGATAGTGTTTAGAAATTTATTAAGCAGATTATCTTAAAAATAAACACAAAACTTATATTTTGGTTAACTAATTTAAAATTTTTTAATAATTAGTGCAAATAGAACAAAACTAAAATACAAAAATAAATGATTACAAAATTATTTTTTGTATTTATTTTTTACAAAGTGTTACAAATACATTTAATGCTTTTAACTCACATAGTTCCAGCAAAATTTAAATATTTTAGTAGTTGCAATTTTATATTCGGGTTTTGAAAATTGTTAATATATAATGCCTTAATAATAGTCTTTTAATATAATGCTTGGTAATAATCTTCTATTGCACAAAATAAGAATTTGGTTTTGTCTATTTCGTTGCATTAATTTAATATTCATTAATTAACTTTTTATAACTTTATTAATGCGCTAAAAATCATAAAAGTTTAATATACAAGTTTTACTAAAACATAGTCATCAACTCATGTTAGAATAACTTTTAGACTAGAGCAAAACGTTAACGAATATGCTTGGTTGGTTTTAGTGTTATTATAATGCCATCGTGTATGTATGGCTAAAGTTACAAGTTTTTGTTTAATTTAAAGTTGGGGTTTAATCTTCCTCTAAAAAATAAATTGCTATGGGCAAAAAAAATATTTTCCATTTTTTTTAACGCTTCTGTTTTACTAAAACAAAGACAAAACCATTAACAACAATAAAAAATATTAACCTTGTGTTTTCTATGCTGCAATTTAGATGATGTGGCTGTTTTCCAAAGTCACGTAGTCACAGAAAATATTTGTTAACACAGAAAAGTGATTGGTGCTGAAACCTAAATAAAAATAAAATATCAAAATACGTTAATCTCACAAATAACTGCACCCTTTCTATTAGCACAAAAGTGAAAAAAAATTTTGTAACAAAAAAACTATTAATTATTGCCAGCAAACTAATTTCTGTTTTTTTAAAAGACAAACACAATCCTTAACATTTATAAACCTTTAACAATTAAGTTAATATTACAAATAGATACCAGGCACCAAGCTCACTACTTGATTATTGAATGCTACCAATAAACATATTTTAAAGTTAATTACTTTTTGGTTAATGGGCCTACAAGTAACAACAAATTTAAAAATTTCTTTATATAACTAATAATTTCAGATTGCCAATTTATATTTAAGCATAAAAAAAATAAAAAAACAATTTATTTTACTTTGTTAGAGTTTTAAGTAGGCAACATAAATTTTTATATTTTTTAATATTTACACTTCATTTTTTTATAAAATTTAACTGTAATGCTACAAAGCGTGTATGTATAATTAAAGTTATAAAAACGGGTCCACATAACTTTGTTTCAACAGCTTAAGTTAATGATAGGCAAAGACTTATCCATCTTTTTACAATAAGAAAATCTATAACCACTTTTTACTATTTATAGCATTATCTAGTTCAACGCTATAAACTGTATGAACTTCTGCTGAGCCAGCACTTAATCTGTTAATCACCAGCATAAATATCGGACAATTATAAATCTATATTATTCCAAACTGCCACATCCAAGTTGAGATTAGATCGGGTTAAAAAATGGTCATGCATTCGACCTTCCCACATCGAGGATAAAGATTTAAACAAAAAAAGAAATATCGCCACAATATAACCAAAACAAGGATGTTATTTTATACAACAAAAACTTTTATTTAAAGCCACTGCTCTTATACAAGGTGGCACACAAATAATTTATAAAATCAAAAAATAACAACCTTGTGTTTTCTATGCTGCAATTAGTTGGTGTGGCTGTTTTTTAAAGTCAAACAGTAACATAGGCAAAACATAAGTGATATTAAAAGGCCAGTTCGAAATACGAATAAAACTTATATGTGAATTTAAAAACAACGTAAATAATAACAAAAATATGAATTACTTCGAATAAAACTCTCTTAAACTTTGTATTTACTGCTGGCTTTAGTCAATAAGTCAGGCATGAAGAATAAATTACTACAATTTTATCACAACTACACAAAGCATGTCTGCACTATTCGAGCCATTTGTGTAGAAATATTTAATCCATTTGTCTTTTGTATAGAAAAATTTTTCCCCAGATTAGGGGTGGTTTATACTAAGCCAGACATGAGGGAAATTTTTAGCAATATTTTAAAAACACATTTAGCTATGCCAACTAAAATGACTTTATATTAAGCCTTTTACAAGCTTCAACAAACTTTTGTAATTTAAACATGAAATAAATAACCAACAAAACTTAGACGACATTACAATCTGATCATTTAAAAATCATTTTATAATTTACAAAAAAAAGTTAAATTAATATTGTAATTGAAAACATATTGTGTTATTAGCTTTATGTCAATAAATTGTTTATTTTTCCCATGAGCAGAAATATAGTTAGATAGTTATGTCACTTCTCTTTAGTAAAGTAACAAAATACAGACGTTACCCTTATCATAAATTATAAAGGCCAACCCCTATGCTTGCTCTAGTTACAAAGACTTTAAAAGAATAAATCAACTAATAAACATTGCTATAACATCAAAGCTACCACTTATACTTTATGTACAGTGCGACGCCGACAACAGTAACTTAAAAAGCAACTGATAAAAATTTATCAGAAACGCAATTTTTGTTGTATATAAATTTTATTTCCATTACTACAAATGTTTAAAACCGTGTTTTTAAATATATAAAGTTTTGCATACATCTAATGTCTATTTGTTTAAAGAAAAATATATACACATAGTCGTGGGCGTCAATCCCAAAATAAATAAATAAATTTAGGGGTACCAAAAAATAGTAAAATCTTTGCTAAAAAATCCTGTTTTAAATTGCTCATTAAACTTAACTCTTAACAGTCTTAATTTAACATTTGCAAAGATAGCAGACAACATTAGTCTTTAACCAACTGAAGTACAATTATTACGTAAAATAAGGCACTGGACAATCGGTATTTGTTTCGCAATAATGCCAGTTTTAGACAATCTACAACGTGGCACGCAGAATATGCCGTTTTTTGGCAACATATCAAAAAAAATCGCTTATATAACTATCAATTATACGCAAAAAATGCAACATTTGCAAACAACCTAGGGGTGCCACATATATTCAGCACTTATTAAAATTATAAATGGGGGTAAATGAACCCCCTGCACCCCCAGGATCGACGCCAGTGCACATAGTAGCTAGCGACCACCAATATTCACAATTTATTTAAAAACCCCCGAGTACGAATTACCCATTGATATAGCGGCCTACAAGATTGTCTACAAGGCAAAAATTCCTGTAGTTTTGAAAATGGATCAACATAAATGTAACATATATGTTTTGTCATGCGTCGGTGGCTCCTGACACCTGATAGTCTGTATATGCCCTAGTATATCTAATTAATTAACCTTATCGGGATTTCTTGCCCTAAACGTAAATGTAGCGCCGAATGTTGTATGTGGCGCCTACCAAAAGGTAGTTCTGACTTGGGTGCGGTTAGGTGTAGTCGTATTGTTTTTATACTGTTTTATTACTCTTATGTTTTTATTGCAAGTATTGTTTTAGTAGTTTTTATTGCATATTAAAAGTAAGCTTACACACCTACCGTACATGTTAATATAAATAACAGAGTTAGCCAACTTGGTTTTTACGGTGGACCGTTAAAGCGGGGTATCCTAGGTTTTACTAAATTAGGGAGATCGTCTCGTCCTAATAAACAGTTCAGGGTGAGGGTTATATATTATTAGGACCTTTATTATATCGCCACCTAAACGTTAGGCTAAATTACGAGACGATCAAACTTTTCTTGTAACAAATTGGCGAGCGCGCCAGGACCCCGCCACCGTGCTAGCTCTGTTAGATATAGTCAGGACTCTAGTTAAATATAGTAGCTATTTTAATATTACAAATTGTTCTTACCTTCTAAAATTTAACTATGTCTTTTAATTTATATACAACACCGCCTCGATTTATTATGGGCGAGGATTTTAAAGAATTTTTAAATGTGTTTAACTCTTACTGTAAGAGCGCTGGTGCTACGGACGATCAAAAAAAACATATTTTTTTAAGCTGTATTGATCAAGATCTCAAATGGATAATCCAGGAAAAAGATGCGAGTTTATATCCACTTGAATTCGACGAACTATTCAGTAGGGCAATAAAAGCAACAGTGAACGACCAACATGCCTTTAAGATACGAACACAACTTAGCGAACGTATACAAATGCCTGAAGAGGATGTACGCACTTTTGTTTATGCGATTAGAAATTTGGGGGATAGGGCTTACCCTAAGGCGGCTGAATGCAATTTAAAAAATGAAATCATGTACATTTCCCTACTACGCGGTCTTAGGAATCAAAATCTTCGTAACCTAATTCAAAACAATCAAGAAAATAAACGAGATTTTTTATTAGCTGCTAACCAGGCCATGGAAGCCAATAACTCCACATCGTCACATTCATTGGTGCTTGCGAACGTTGAGAAACAATCTTCCAAAAATGACCTGGCACTAATTCTTGAAAAAATCGAAAACATGCAAACTGTTGCACAAACGAAAACTGAGGAGATAACAACAACCATTTCGACAATGCAGACCGAAATGAATTTGATAAAATCACAAATGGCTGGGCCGTCACGTAGACAGCCATACAAGGAAAGGCCCGATTCCTGGGTGCCCTATAGAAACCGTGAGTGTTTTTATTGTTTTGACTATGGACATATAAGACAAAATTGTCCCAGGTATATAAGCAAAAATATACCTTATAACGTTCGTAACACTTATAGAAGACCACACCAGCAGACTGGGACGACGCCCACAATACCAACCCCGACCCGACCCGAGGTTTTAGTTACAACAAAAAGACCCCGTAAAAAAAGTATTCAACCCGAACAACCTGCTCTACCTATAACTAAAAATGCGGCACAAGGTAACTTGTTACGTCGTTTTGTAAATTTATTAGTTGAAAATTTACCTGTTTTCGCTTTGTTGGATACTGGTGCCAGTGTTACCTTAGTGCACCAGCGTGTTTGGGATAAACTAAGAAAAGGCACTAAAAATGTTACTAAACCCCCCGAGTCCTCCCCTAATTTAGTGGGCGCTAATGGTAGTCCTCTAATTATAACTGGCATGGCATCACTACCAGTTACCTTGGGGAATGTAACGTCATGGTTACAAATGTTTATAAGCCCAGATATTTCCCACGACTTCATTCTGGGACTGGACTTTTTACAAAGGGAAAATGTCAAATATGTTATAAATCCAATTATTTAACCCTGGGTCGTACGTCAGTGCCCATTATAAGTAAACCTTATATATTTCAACGCCATGAGGCATTTTTAATAGAGGAAGTTTCCGTTCCAGCTTTCACGGAGTTAAGGCTGTTAGCAAAGTGTAATAATAATTTAATAGCAGCTTCAATACCTAACATGTCTGTTTTGGTGGAGCGAAATATAGAATTTGGTGAACGTTATGGCCTTCTTGTTGCTTCGGCAATAACCAACATAAAATCGAATTTAGTTGAAGTAAGAATAGCTAACCTGACCGATGATAGCGTCACTTTACACAACGGTGTGCGAGTAGCAACAGTATCCCCCGTTTCAGCCATAGGTTCCGATAGTTGCCGAATACCTGGTACCTGTGCTATCATCAATCAAGCATCGCATAAATGTACATGCAAAAATTCGTCCTGTTTTAAGTTACTTGAACATGATCATTCGGTTGAAGAAATACAGCCTACCTCGAGCCAACATCAAGTAGATCACGCAGAAGATAGCGTCAATATAAGCAAAACTCTGACAGAAAGTCAACGCCAGATTGTAATAAAAATGGTAAAGCAATATAAATGTGTCTTCTCCACCTCGCCTTATGAAATAGGAAGGACGAATCTTGTCAAACATGAAATAGACACGGGCAGTAGTAAACCTGTTCGACAAGCGCCAAGGCGTGTTCCCCATAAATATAAAGACAACGTTGAACAAATTATTAAAGAAATGCGTAAACAGGATCTAATTCAACCCTCTCAGTCCCCCTGGTCAAGTTCTGTGGTTCTAGTAAAAAAGAAATCAGGAGAAACTAGGTTTTGTGTAGACTATCGGCTGGTCAACGCCATCACTAAGAAAAACAGCTATCCAATACCCAGAGTCGATGAAAGCCTAGACGAAATGTCTCAGTCTGTTTATTTTTCCACACTAGACCTTCGGTCTGGTTATTACCAGATTCCAATGGACAAAGCCTCAAGGGAGAAAACTGCCTTTGCTAGCCACATGGGTTTATATGAATTCAATATCATGCCTATGGGTTTGTGTAATTCAGCAGCGAGTTTCCAGCGTCTTATGCGTATTGTACTGAACGGGATTGAATGGCAGGGAGCATTAGCCTACTTGGATGACATCATTGTGTACTCGAAAACCTTTGAAGAACATGTAAGGCGCCTTAAAGAAGTTTTCGCTCGCCTACAATCGGCTGGGTTAACTTTAAAACCATCAAAGTGTTCATTTTTTAAACATGAAGGAAGTTTTTTGGGGCATATTGTGTCGCGCGATGGAATTAAATGTGACCCTGACAAAATAAAAGCAGTCAAAGAATGGCCAATACCAAAAAATGTAAAACATGTACGTCAATTTGTTGGTTTAACATCGTATTACCGGAAATTCATTAAAGGCTATGCCAACATTGCCGGGCCATTACATAAGCTAACAGAAAAGGGGAAAAAGTTTAACTGGACTGATGAATGTCAGGAATCATTTATTTCTTTAAAACATCGACTAACAGAAACTCCAATTCTTCAATACCCTAATATTGGACACCGATGCATCTAATCACGCCATCGGGTGTGTTCTATCCCAAGAACAAAATGGAAAAGAACATGTGGTTGCCTATGGTAGTAGAACTTTGTCAAAAGCCGAAAGAAATTATTCTACCACAAGAAAAGAATTGCTGGCTATCGTATTTGCCACGAAACTATTTCGATGTTATCTGATAGGAGATAAATTTACCATTCGCACCGACCATTCTTCGCTTCGGTGGTTATGGAAATCAAAAGAGTTGTATGGTCAATGCGCTAGATGGGTGGAACATCTAGCTGGGTACAATTTCAAACTAATTCACCGGCCAGGAAATAAACATGGAAATGCCGACTCCCTTAGCAGACTGGAGCCAATTGCCGATGATTTTCCCTACAATATACAACAAAATAAACAACCTTGCAACGCAATTGAAAGTTTGGAATTCAGCCTCGAGCCAGAGATATCAAAAACAAAAATCGCGGAATTACAACAGGCTGATAAAAACATAGCCCCCATTTTTGATTGGTTAAAAAAGGGAATAAGACCAAACCAAAAAACGGTAAAGAAATTACCTCCAGCCAGTAAACACTACCGGAACAAATTCGACCACTTGGTGTGTAGAAATAATATTGTTTACTTTGGTGAAAAATGTTCGTCCTTGTCAGCGGAAATGATCTACAAAGTTGCCGGATTCTTTAATAGATACGGTCCTAATAAAATTTCACGATAGTCCACATGGTGGCGGACTTCTTGGAATTAGCAAAACCTGCGCCAAAATAAATGAAAGATTTTATTGGCATCAGTGGAGAAGTCACACAGAAGCATATTGCAAACGATGCAACGACTGTAATATGAATAAAAGAGCGACTCAAAACCCACGAGCGCCATTAATACCATCGTCAGAAGATCGACCAATGCAACGCATTCAAATAGATGTGATGGGTCCACTACCCATAACCAAATCCGGAAACCGTTTCATTTTCGTAGCGTGTGACATTTTTACAAAGTATGTACGCGCATGGCCTATGCGACACCAGACAACAACTGAAACGGCTTCGATACTTTTCAGCAACTGGTTTACGGTACAAGGGGTGCCTGAAATAGTTCATTCTGACCGTGGAACAAACTTTGAAAGTCAACTTTTCCAGGAGCTGCTCAAGCTTATGGGTAGTAAAAACTCAAGAACAACTGCATATCATCCAGCCAGAAATGGAGGCGTAGAGCGAAACAATCGAACTATCGCGTCCATGCTACGTAATTACGTTCAAAGTGATGAAACGGGTTGGGATATCACTCTACCCGCAGTGGTAGCCTCCTATAACGCTAGTATTCATGAAAGCACCGGGTATTCCCCGCACTACTTGCTGACCGGCCACAAGTTACGTCTGCCAGGCGACGCAGGAACGGGCTGTCCGACAGAAGCAACGCCATACAAGACACTAGTCGAGGACTTAAGCAAACGCCTAAAGTCAGCCCAAGACACTGCCCGTAAAACCTTGGAAAAACAACGAGAACGTATAAAAAGAAATTACGACAAGAAACAACATGGCGCCCCATTTAAAATTGGTGATAATGTACTTTTAACGAACCCAGCCATACCTCTAAATAAATCGAAGAAGTTCCATTTACCTTATAAGGGACCTTTTATTGTAGAAAAGATATTAAATAACGTTAATTATGTCATAAAAAATAAAGAAGGTAAATCCCAAATGGTACATTTTAACCGGTTAAAATTATTTACAGGGACCTCAACAGAGGCAACATCATATACTTTTAACGAGCCAACCTGTGTGAGGCCACCTATTCTAGGGAACATGCTTAATGCAAGGCACACTGAACCCACATTAACCCCAGACAGTGAGGCAACGCATGTGGGACTACCAATGGAAAATAGTGACAATTTGGTGTTAACTGAACCAACAACTTCACGTCCCCAACGCATTAGAAAGCGGACCCACTTCTATCCGGACATTGAGGTTATTGACATCTAGTTTACATTGACTGTTTTTTTTACTGTTATTTTTTTATTACCTCACTAAATTGCCCTCGTTTTTGTTTACTCGAAAATGCGAGAAAGTGCGAGTGTCGCTTAAAAGCGCCTAAAATTTTAAAATTTAACACCGAAATTGGACGACAACATATTTTTGATCAATAATAAATAAAAAAATATTTATTTATTCTTCGTTAGCTTGAAATATTGCATTGAATAAGGGCATTTTTGCGTAATACGATCAATCGACAACTCACGTTTTGCATTGTTGCCTAACTCTATACATTTTATTTTAAGTTTTTGAGTGTAAATTAACACGGTAACTAAATAACAACATGTTTTTAAACAAATTTTGTTTAAGGAAAATGTTTTTTTTGCCCTTTTTTGTTACAATATCGTCTGTTACTACGCGAAAAATATTTTTTTGACGGACTTCTGCCCCGCTGTTTTAGAACAAAAATTTACGGTCCGAGCTGTTTGGGCCGAAGTGTCTTGCATTACAATTTTTTAAAGTTTACGAAATACTGTTTTAATTTAATAATTAGCAACATATTTTTATAAATGTTTATGGTATTTTACTTGAAATATCGGCAAAGAATATCCACACCACCATCAAGAAGCAATAAAAATTCGAATGTCTAAAACCTCCACACAAACAATATTCTTCCAGCTGACCCACAGATCAAGTTTGGAAAACTGAATCCAAAAATTACTCACATTAGATTTGCACATAAAATACCCTACACTCTTCACTTTATGCTAAAACATAAAAATTAAATAAAATACAACAAATTTAACCATTTATTTAAAAAAAATCATGTTAAACGAATATTAAATTTTCAAAAATGCCAAAATATTCTAATTCAATAAATCTTTAGCAATATAAGGTTAATGAAATTACCAATCGTATGTTTTCTAATCTGCTATTGAAGATAACTGCTTTTTAAAATAAAAAACAAAAGTAAAGTTACTAGCCACGAACTTACGCAAGAACAACCTTCAAAACAAAACCTCCAACTTTAAATAACGCGGCACGTGTGTCAGCTGTTTATATACAGAGAGTGGATGACGTATTTACGACCGACGTCATAACTGGCAAAACATATCTATATAATTTATCCTCGACTTAAAACTTTAAGTTTATTGCACGTTGTCTTTATTTTATTTCACAACAAAAATTCTAATACAAACATACCAACAAAATTGAATCACATATATATAAATTAATTTATTTTTTTCAAATTATTATTTTCTACTTCATTTACAATCTTGTTCACATATTCCTTCATTATATTCAACGATTCAGGCCAACTATACTTTGGTTTGTAGCCAAAATGTTCCACAAACTTTTGATTGGAGACGGTGAATCTTGTGCAGGACAACTTGGCCATGTTTGGTGTAATATTGGGCTAAAAATCACAAAATAGTTGTCATTAAAAGTATTATACATGAAATAAATGTTTAACACTTGCAATAACTTAACATACTGACCCTCGTCACCAAAGTATTATCCAAATAGGTATGGGGTTTATTTCAAAGAGATAAGTTTTAGACCACGACATTTAACCAAAATTTAGGTCGATGTTTATGGTAAAATGGTGTTTTTGCGCATATGTTTTTAAGTAAAACCCTTATGACAGTAACCCAGCTAAAAACTACTCAATAAACTAAATATTTACCTCTTTTTTGATCCCAAACCAACCCAGCACCTGACAACACCAAACAACAAACGTTGAAACGAGGATAAACAACCAAAACGGCAACACCGGCTCCCTCTTGTAAATGTTGAAACCCAAATGCTCGTAGAATTTCAAGTTCAATCTCAGGTAAGATAACTCTGGGGTTTCGTCACACAGAAAGTAGGTGTTTCCCCCAACCAAAGAAGGGGACTCCTGTACAATATAAGTTATAGTCAGAGTACAAGTTAATTTCTTAGAATTTTTTAACATAACCAAAATATAAACCAATATTTTTCACTAAACTTAAAACCTAATTTTCAGTAAGAACATGCAGAGACATATTAGTTACAACCGGAGCTATATACAGCTGTGGTGGTGCTCGAACCAGAGATCTTTCGCACACTAACCCAATATTAAAGCAGTGAACAACTAAGTTTTGTTTACCTGCATTTTTGTGGCCGCGATCACGTGACACCAAGTCACGTTTTCAACGTACATTCGAGTTTGTAGCGCCTCTGGTGGAACAAGAGATTTGATTACTTTAGTCGCAAGATGGTGCAAAAGAATCGATTTGGTAAAGTTGTCATCTTCGCCATAAATACAAGAACCTCTAAGTGCACATGTGACCAGTTTCTACAAAGTATTATGCTGTCAATAATAAAAAGAACAAAAGCAAACAATTATAATGACGTCACCTCTCCATTTTTCATCTTTTTTCCGTTCCACTCCAGTACGAGCTCCTCCGCGTCCTTCTTTGTCCTTCCGTATGACGTCACAGAAGAGTAAAAATAAATAGTGTCTTCTCTACCGCCCACTAGTGGTTACATAGTTCTGTCCAAAAGCCTCAATTGAACTCGTGTAGAGACAATAACCGAGATTGTTTGCACAAAAAGCCTTTAACACATTCATTGTTCCTGACCTATATGACATCATAATATATTTAACAACAAAAATCTGTACCATATAAGTTCTAAAACAAATGTTGTCAGATTCTGTTATAACAATCCCATCACTTATGACATCACAATGCCTACCTCCAACATTTATTTTCCATAATTTTTGGCAAGTAATTAATTCCTTGTAATCGATGACACTGGCCATATGCAAAACTACATGACAACCTTGTACGGCAGAGATGAGACTACTATGTTCTATGACGTCACACTTAATCCATTAAACTTTCATGTTGGCATCTAAAAAAATAAACAAAATAAGATTTAAAAAATTTTCTAATATTTATACAAAAAAAAAAGATAATTACAAATTTTAGTAGAAAATACTGAATATAAATACTTCGCATAAAGTTAAATTATTAAAGTTTATGTGCTTTGATTAAATTTCGTTGGTTCAGCAAAAGTTTATATCATTTATAGCTCCTTACTCAAGAGCACTACAGCGTGAGAGCAGTATGAATTGAACCTAGGACCTCATGTAGGGAAGCCAAGTGTTTTGACCACTACCCATGTTGTCGGTTCACAGAACCAATGGGAATTGAACCCCAAACCAGAAGTTAGTCATCCTAATGCTTAACAATATACCCAATACAAAAACAAAACCATCAAAATTAAATTCTGTAAATAACAACCTGTAGAAGAACATAGTTGTGCAGGGGTCGTATAATTCGTACATTTTGTTGAAGTCTGGCACCTCAGTAATGTCAACTAAGTAAACAACAGCAAAGTTCTTCACTTTGTCAGCTATACTATACAAGGTCTAAACATTAAAAATTGTTGATTTAATAAAATGTTACATACAGAATTCTAAAGCAAAATATTTGTTGTATAAACGTCCAAATTAAATATTTCGCGGAATGATCAAAAAAAACTTAATTTTATCAATAAAACATATTCTTTTTTAGTTTTGTTTTAAAATTATGGCACCTTATCACTACACAGCATATTATTATATAGAAACTTAATTTTCTTTAATAAATTAATTTTAATTAAACTTTCTTTAAACTCAGAAAACAAGTCTAGTAAAGAAAATAACACAAATCCACTTTTTCAGCAAAAAATATTAAACTTATGCCTAGTTTACCTAAAATTTTGTTTAAAATATGGTTTTTTAATACGTGAAAATATTAAAATTTGACGCCGTAACAAAACTTAAACATTATTGAACTTATTTATATTTAAAATCATTAAATACCTCGTCCATTTTCATGCAGGCCGGGTCCCAAATCGTCGATTGATCGACTTGCCAGCCGTTTGTAAGATGGGGAAGCATGTACGACATGGTTACCTTTTAACTACACCAACCACTACCAAATATATCATTTAAATAAAACTTTTTAAACTGGTTTTATTATTTCGTGCAATTTCGTAAAATTTTTCGCAAAACTAAAAATCCCAAAATTTGTACGAGCAAAAGTTTACGCTGTTTTGTGTTTATTCATATTGTTAAAACATCTGTTGTTGCGTAAACGTTTATCCTCAAAAATTTTTTAGAGATAAATATTATTAAAAAATAAGTGTGTAGCTGTAGGCTTGTAAAGGTAATTTATAGGATTGTCAAAAAAACAGTAAATTTTTTTTTTAAAGATGACCCTATACATTTACTAGAAGACATATTGTTTATGGGCAACTTTTCTTAAATTTAAGTTATTTGTCCAAGTATGGGCTCAAGTCTTTTTGTGGGAAAGGAAGAATTGTTAAGATTGTACTTGTTCCAGTAAAGTACTTTAAATAGTATTTAACATTGCTGGATATTTAAACATGATCTTATAAGCATCGTTACAAATAAAACACAATATTGCTGAATAACTAGGAATTTTAATCGCTTCTACAAATTATTTGGCAAGCGGTGAAGAATTAATATTTGCATAACATACAAGCACTTAAAAGCACATCTACAATAACTACATAAGACTCAAGTTAACATACAACAGTGGTGACAAGTCAAATAATGTCCTGGGTCCAAATAATAGAAAAAATTCAAAATTTCATTAAAATATTATTTGCACTAATTGACATACATCTTTAAAATTCATTTTAACTGGTCGAATACATGACAAGAAAAAGTTTAAAGCCATGCCCTTTATGCCTCTATTGTAGCACATATAAAGCAATAAAAACAAACTTAAATGTTTTTATAGGTTAATAAGATACAAGTAAAATAATGTTTAATATTGTCATTTATGCAAAAGTTTTATATTAGGAGAGGTTTCCTGCCAACATTTAATATATATAGAAAATAACAACATTAAAACCTAAAGATCCTTACTAAAAACTACACAAAACTACATATTAGTAAAGCACATGCACACTTCCTCAATAAAATGCATTTTTTAACAATGGAATTAATCTTAATCTTAAATAAACAAACAGTTCATTAGAAGTAAATTATTTCCAATATTTCCACAAAATCAAATATAGTAAAAATTAGCACTTATCTGAGTACATCGTTTACAACATGAAAATACTAAAGACCAAATAATGAATGAAAATTAATAATTGAAAATAAAACTGTAAAACGAATTAATAAAAACTAAAATTAGCACTTATACAATAAAAAGCACATTGTACACAACACAGAAATATTAAAGACCAAATAATAAATGAAAATAACTTTAAAAATAACTTTTCTAACTTTTCCATTTTCTTACAATTTACTTTTTTGCACAGAATAGCTTTTTTTTCAAACAAAATGAACAAAGTTTCCATGATTTCAGGGCCACAACCTAGTTAAATATAAGTGGGTGTAATTTTAATAAAATTTAATTTAATTATTGAGTAAAATTATCAACATTTTTAAAAATAATTTTAACAAATACTTATAAACCATATAAAATCACTAATATTTATGGTAAGGTGAAAACTCACATTATTTGATGCTTCAGTTACTTTGTAACGGGAAAGTGGTTGATTATACGTGGTCGATCATCCTAAATAAAAAAGTGGTCGATTATCCTAAATAAAACAAAGTGATCGATTATCCTAAATAAAGTGGTCGATTATCCTAAGTAAAACAAATTGACAGGAAAGTGGTCGATTATCCTAAATAAAACAAATTGACAGATTGAAATAACATGTTTTGGGGGTTTAAAATATTGTGTTTTCGAGGTTTAAAATATTGTGTTTTAGAGGTTTAAAATATTGTGTTTTGGGGGTTTAAAATATTGTGTTTTCGAGGTTTAAAATATTGTGTTTTAGAGGTTTAAAATATTGTGTTATAGGGGTTTAAAATATTGTGTTTTAGGGATTTAAAATATCGTGTTTTAGGGGTTTAAAATATCGTGTTTTAGGGGTTTAAAATATTGTGTTTTAGAGGTTTAAAATATTGTGTTTTAGGGATTTAAAATATTGTGTTTTAGAGGTTTAAAATATTGTGTTTTAGTGGTTTAAAATATTGTGTTTTAGAGGTTTAAAATATTGTGTTTTAGAGGTTTAAAATATTGTGTTTTAGGGATTTAAATCAACGTGTTTTAGGGGTTTAAAATATTGTGTTTTAGGGATTTAAAATATCGTGTTTTAGGGGTTTAAAATATTGTGTTTTAGGGGTTTAAAATATTGTGTTTTAGAGGTTTAAAATATTGTGTTTTAGAGGTTTAAAATATTGTGTTTTAGGGATTTAAAATAACGTGTTTTAGGGGTTTAAAATATTGTGTTTTAGGGATTTAAAATAACGTTCATCGGGGGTTTTTATTTGTGTTAAGTTTTAAAGTTATTTTTTTTGCCTAGTAAAATGTAAATGTACGTCTTAAAAAAATATCAACAATCTAAAAAAATAAAATTTGAAAAATAGAATGTTACAAAAAAAAAATTTAATAACTAATCTACAAAAATAAAAGGTAGTCTTAAAAGTGTCAAAAACCTCTTTTATTAAAAGTTAGTTTTAGTTTATTCTTGTAAGGGATTTTAATATAGTAAATATGTTTGTCCTATAGTAAATATGTTTAAATAATGTTGTATAGTAAACAAAACTTACAAATACATATTTGGAACTTTTTTGCTTGCTTTCCTCAATAGTTGTTTCCCATCCTCAGTAAAACCACAAAACATTACATATAAGCATTGAATGTTGTGGAGGCATGATGAGAAAGCAACAGCACACTCATCTCCAAGATTGTTGTCGCTAATATTCAACACTTTCATCTAAAACATTTCAACTTTAATTAAAATTTATCATTCGCACACCAATAGTTTAAATAAAGTTTTATTGTTAAATTATAATTTGTTTTTTGATAAGTTTTATTGATTCAAATATTTTAAATGTTTAAAATTAAATTTGTTTAATATAACTATAAAAAATAATAATTGTTAAATTTAAACATTTTCTAAAGATTTAAATTGTTCTTGTGGTTAGGTTACATGTTGCATTTTTATTAAATAAGAATTATATTCTTTAAAACTTTTAATTTTCATATAATTTGATTCTGGAAAAACACTAAAACTTATTTTAGTAAATATTAATACAATGGATTGTAACTTAACAATGGAGCATTGTTAAAGTTAATGGGCATTGTGACTGTTAACTTTTTTTACAAAATTATAAATTTAATAAAAATTAAAGTTTTGTTTAAACAAATCAATTTTAATATTAAATGTTTAACTTTATCTTAAACAAAATTTATATTTTACTTAATTTAAAAATTATTCTAATTCAAATAATTAATTTAAAACAACTATTAATCCAATTATTTTCGAAACAATAAATTTAATTGTTGTAGTTAATTTTAGTAAGTGAAGTTAAACTTTAAGTTTAAATAAAATAACTTAAACTACTAATTAACATAAATTAAAATTAATATTAATAAAATAAATTCATCAATTTTCTTAAATTATACCACAAATTTAATAATAACCATTTTATTAATTTTTAATTATTTCTAAATAGGAAAAATACAAAACTTAATTTAAAAAAAATATTAATAGATTGTAACTTAACAATGGACCATTGTTAAAGTTAATGGGCATTGTGACCGTTTTTACTTCTTGTTATAAAATTGAAAATAAATTTGTGTTTATATTTCTATAAACTAAATAAAAAAGTTTTGTTGTTACATAAAGTAATTTTAATAATAAATGTTATTTAAATCTAGTGCTTGTTTAAATAATTAATCTTTAAATACCAAGCAATAAAGTAATATACTTACAGGATGTGTTAGTTTTGAACAACCTCTAGCAATGGCCAATCCACCAACTTCTGTGATGCAACAATACCTAATATTAAGTTGCTCAAACTTGTTAATAACCTCACCCAGTAATGTTGCAGTTTCATCCCCAATTTCGTTCAATGATAAGTTCAACTTTATCTAAAACAAAATTTATATTTTACTTAATTAAAAGTTACTTTAATTAAAATAACTGAGATAAAAACTGTTTAACAAAACACTTTATAATAATAATAATAACTAAAATTTTGAAGTAACACAAAAATGATCAACATTTAATTTTTACTAACTTGTTATATATTTAGAATATTTAAACTTTAATTAAAATTTACTTATTATCACACTTATTGTTTTAATAAAATTTTATTGTTAATTAATAAATTTTTTTTAATAAATGAGCCAAAATATTTAAATGTTTAAAATTGAATTTGTTTAATGTTACTAAAAATAATGTATTAATTGTTAAATTCAAATATTTTTGTTTATTTTAAGTTTAAAATTCTCCAAAAGTTTATAAAGTAATTTTGTTTTAAATATTTCTTTAAAACTTTTAATTTTTAAATAATTTGATCCTGAGGAAATACAAAAAATAATTTTATTTAAATATAATACAATAAGTTGTAACTTAACAATGACCCATTGTTAAAGTTAATGGGCATTGTGACCGTTTTTACTTCTTGTTATAAAATTGAAAATAAAATTGTGTTTATATTTTTATAAACTAAATAAAAAAGTTTTGTTATTACATAAAGTAATTTTAATACAAATGTTATTTAAATCTAGTGCTTGTTTAAATAAATAATCTTTAAATACCAAGCAATAAAGTAATATACTTACAGTATTCGTTAGTTTTGAACAAGCTCTAGCAATGGCCAATCCACCAACTTCTGTGATGCGACAATCACTAATATTAAGTTTCTCAAACTTGTCAATAACCTCACCCAGTAATGTTGCAGTTTCATCACTAATTTTGTTATGTGATAAGTTCAACTTTATCTAAAACAAAATTTATATTTTACTTAATTTAAAGATTACTTTAATTTAATTACCTAAGAAAAAGTTTAAAAAATATATTCTTTATAAAATAGTAATTATGAGCATTTTGAATTTAAATAATAATTACCAACATTTTAATTCTTATTTAAAGCTAGTTTAAATAAATTTAAAATTTAGTTTTGATAACTTTAAGTAATTTAAGCCCAGATATTTATATAACAATACTTTGCAATTAACCCAGTGAGTACAAAAATATTTAGGGGTAATAATAAAATCCCCAGCAATAATATGGGGGTAAATATTATTTTAACCCAACTTTTTAGTTTATGAAACAAATTATTTTAAGCTTTGTTTGGATCAATATTTTATGAGAGTTTTTTTATGTGAAGCAAATTTAAAGTTAACATCGATTTCTGTTTTCTTTGTTATAATTGTAAATAATAAGACTTGTTACGTAAACCTAAAATGTTTGTTGCTATCGACTGTGTTAATCAATACACAAAAAAAATTAAGGATGTAATTTTATACATTTCCCCCTCTTGTTAATTTAACCCCAGTAGTTTTGTAACCTACCTTTATAGTAATATAAAGCAGCCCATTTTAAGTAGGCATACTAAATACTAAAAGTTTAAGTTTTTACATTATTTTTTATTTAATATTCTAAATTTATTTTGTATTCAGGTAAAGAATGTTAAGTTTTGCTTTCAAAAATTAATTAAAACTTTTATTTATTGAATAATGTAATTTGGGGAAAGTACAAAATGGGGGATTGTATCTCAACAATGAACCATTGTTAAACAATATGAGCATTGTTATCATTTTACTTTTTACAAAATTGCAAATTACTTATTCAAACAAAAAGTTTTATTATAATTACAGAATTATTAAAATAATATTAAATACAAATCTATAAATTTTGGTGATTTTATCTACTTTAGTAAATAAATTTCCTGTGTAAATTAAACCTGGGCATTATATTCAAAATAACAATAATGTTTTTGCTTACCTTCACTAAACCTTTAAAGATACTAGGCAGTTGAGATATGTCATTTCTACCAAACCACATCTTTAAAGAAAGAGGTTTGGTCAGTTGTTCAAACAAGTAGCCAAGATGGATGTAGTCACTCGGCAACAAAGATTTCTCAAACTCAAGGTCTAAATAATCAGGTAGAAGACTTAGAACAGACTGGTTGAGGTCATCATCGTTGGATTCATACAAATAACTGCTGAGTTCAATAATAGTTGATGAAGAATTAACATTTTTACACAAATCTTTTGCATATGTTTCTAGAACAGCTCGTTTCTTATCATAAGCTGTTGAAGAACCAGATTGAAATTCAGACAAATCCTTGGAATTGTAAAATCCAAACAGAAATTTTGTGACTACTTCCCATCGACTAGTGGAAAACTTAGGAACACATTTTTGAAATTTCTTCGGACTTGCCCATAAGAATAAATACATGGCAGCAAACAGTTCTTGCCAGGTGAGATGACTGAAGTTGCTTCGTTTGTCTCCTTCTAATATCTTGACTTTCATGTTTGACGAATCATAAACAAAAGTGTCAAGAAATGTTTTAAGCATTTCTTTTGTAATTCCAGCCTTTTTAATGTCTTTTTGATCAAAACAAATTTTTTTCTTTTTAAACCCATTCCAGGCAAGATAAGCTAGACCTTTAAATTCGTTCTCAAGAATGTCTGTGTTGTCAGGAAAATGATCCGATCTCATATAATGCTTTAAAGAAGCAAGCATAACATTTGTCATAGTTTTTAGATTAACTTCAGAGCCAGACAAAATTGCTTGATTGATGCAGTGCATGGATAGAATACAGTTGACAGGAACATAATTGTAAGCATCAATATCTGGATGATCTTGTAAGTAGGTTAAGACTTTAGGTGAATTTTCCCCACATATTTGCACGCAAATGTTTTTTTGTGCTTCCTTATTGAAACCAAGTAGTTTTAACACTAAGATAGGTCTGCAAGAAGGATGCCACTCATACATTTGCCTTGGTCGAGAAGTGATAAACTTATAAGCATTGGGAAATAACTTTCCAGTAAAAATGTTTTTTAGAAAATCTTCAGCAGAGCCATTTGTAGATACCAAGTTTTTGGGTGCTTTCCCTAAGGTAGTACTATCAGCCTCATCCAGTCCATCAAAGATGAGGATAGTGTCAGAACTGTTTTTAATGCAATTAAATGATTCTACATCAGTAGACTCTGGTTGATTCCAATCTATAGATGAATTTGCAACAAGAAACCTAAAAATCGACATTTTTTCATGAAAATCAACTGATCGCAAAATAATGCTGAATATAAATTTTATATTCTGAAGAAAGTCGCTATTTTCAGAAAAAATTTCCTGAATCAGAATTTTAATAAAAGTTGATTTACCAGTCCCTGCGTGCCCAACAAGTGCCATGACTTTAGAATGTATTTTAATAAAGTCTCTCTTTTTCTTGTCTAATTCAAGTCGTTTAGCTTCATTTCTTGGCTCTTTGTTGAATTTTTGTTCAGCTGCTGCTTCAGCATTTCTTTTTGCTAATTCAAATACCTCATTCACCTCAATCTTTGTACCAGAGTGATAGTCAGGTTGAGTTAACTTGGACATTCTTTCAAATTGTTCCTTTCTGGTATGAAAGTGATCAACTGAATCTAAATATTTAATATCAGTTGAAGAATATTGAGCAAGTTCTAACTCAACAAATTCTAATTGTTTGTCTAACTGGACAGGAGAGCAGAATTCATTGGCAAAACTACTAGCTTGCTCAAAACACTTTATGGAAAGTTGTTCACATAAAGAATTACCTAAAACAACACAGTTATAGATTATTATTTGTTTAAATATTTAATATAGAATAACTATTGTGGTTGCTAGTCGATCCGTACTCAAGTCGATGCCCAAAAGTCAAACCGTACTTGCATTGCGTAACCCTTTATACCATTCAGGTGCATAAATGTGCTGAATCAGTTTATTTAATATGATTTATCGTAGTAGTAATAGATGATTAGTTCTTACATATTGTACATTGGAACAGAAATAATTTAATTTAAGTGCACAAGTGTACCAAAAAGTCAGGCACACACAACTTAGTATAAGACCAATAAGTGTGCTTGCATAATTAATTACATATTAGTTAATAAATGTAATAAAATATTTGACGATTAATTGATAGTGTTTATCCAGGATTTGGCCCATTTAAAAGAGTTTGTATGGTGTAGAATTTACATTAAAATTGAACCACTAGCCCTTGGTTTAGAAAAGTGTGAACAATTAATTAATGACCATGTTATGCAATGGTCAAAGTATTTACAAAGTTATGGTATTAAGTACAAGTATATAAAGGGTTTTGTTAATGTTGGGGCAGAATACAAAAGTCAAATTTATAAACAGTGTTTTTGTGTATATACCAATTTGTGTTGTTTGAAATTAACAAATTATTTTAAAAGAGGAAAGGGGCCATGACACAAATTTTATATTTTTATTTTTCACAGTGTGTAATACTCGCTGTCATGTTTGTTCTTTGTTTCTTTTTTATAATTAAGACTTTAAGATAAATAGGAGTAAAAAATATGTTTAAGTTAATATAACCTTATTTTCGCATTTCACAAAAGTTTTTGGTATCGTTAGTTTTGTTAATATCTTGTTTTGGTCTTTTTGTTAAATTTACCTTCATTTCGTAAAATTTACCTTCATTTCGTAAAAAAAAAAAAAAATTCAACCCAATAATATTGCGTTATAATAACCAGCTGATTAATTTTTAGTTAAGTAGGAGTGAGTATTGTAACAAATATAGACCGTTGTTATCTACTACAGCGAAAACAAGTTTCAACCTTTACTTGTTTGTTATCCTTATTTTAAGTAAGTTTTGTAACTTTTATGTAAGTGGCTTAGTTGTAATGAGATCTTAAGTGTTATGTTAAGTTCTATTTTAATATATTTTTGTTTTTTTGATTCTATTTGGATAAGATTGTTTTTGTAAAATATAAGGAAAGAACTTAATATTGAATATAGGAAAGAATTGTTTGTAGCATCTTATTCAATAACACTTCGACATGGAAACAGTAAAAATCAAACACAGGACTTTATGTAGTGATATAACCAGTGGTTATATTATTAGGTATTACCGCATAAGGTTTAAGGTTTAATTCCATCTGCATCTATCTTAAAGTGTTATTTTGTTGGTGACAAACTTAGTCACTTTTGCTTTTACTAAATACATGAGCAGATTAAAATTATCAAACTTAATAAAGACATTTACATTCGATGCAAGATTAGACTGTGAAGTCAGTCTACTTATATCAAAGATAAACATATACCAAAAACACTTCCATATTATAAACAAGATTTAAATTTACCTTCATTTTGTCTTCTTGGTTCTGGAACAACCTCATGTGGATCTGGAGTTTGTGATTCTTCAGGTTGTTCCTTTATAAACAGTAAAACTTTGGTTATGTAACTACAAAGATTTTTTAATGATTACCAGTTATATTTATTATTCAAACTAAGTCCAAAATTTTATTAATTCTTATAAACAATATTTAAACTTGTTTTTAAACATGCTTATATTTATTGACAACTTTAAAGTTAAAACCTGATTTAAAGCTAAGGATCTCGGTTGTACATTTTCATTAGAAGTAGAACCTTTTAAAGTAAATAATATTGGATTAAAACAATGTTTCTTACAGGTGATATTATATTGCAATAATTTAAAACATAAGTTAATTTAAATATTGCCATTTATCGAGTTGGTCGTCAGTATTAGCCAATCAAGTCAGCTTTAGAATTTTTTAAAATTTCGATTGTTTAGTTAAAATATCAACTAAGGTCTAAACTATTGTATTTATAAAAATAAAAATGTTTTTGTTTGTTTTAACTAAATTTTAACATTAATGGTTATCAATAACTAAGCAGTGATAACAAGTTAATATATTGTGTAACAAATAACCATTTAACAAAGTTACTTTTTAGGTTAGCTGTGCCCACCTATAATTACATTAAAACCTGAAAAGTTAGATTCGAATGGTAATAAATATTTAACAACAACCGACATTATTTATGTTAATAAAAAGATTAGTGACAATTAATGTCACAAATCGTTCTTATCTTAACAGCTGTAATTGTGATCAATAATCGCCTTTTTCGTAGAAACAATAATACGACTTTAACAATTTTAAAATTGAACAATAGATTTATCGCACTTTGACCATATCAGACTTGTAGCCTTATCACACTGTCATATTGTTCGATTGTGGGACAAACTTGCGAGTACCCGCCACGCTTTTGTTATTGTTGTTTATAAAATCTGTGCACATTCCGTTAAAAGATTCATTCAGCGTTTGAAATTGTTGAGATACTTATTGCCGTTATTTAATAAACGTGTTTTGCTAAGTAAACTGTGTCGTTATAACTTCAAATCTACAAGGCCTTCTATAGACATTCAAAGTAGTGCCAGTCAAACCTGTTTCCACTGTTACGTCTTTAGACTCTACACTTCTAAAAACGTGACATCTCGAGGCCCGTCCGGGAGCAGACTGTTTGAAAGCTACAGAAAGTCAAAAATACAAGGCGTATTTTATCAATAAGTTACCGAAGAGATGCAGAAACACATAGCAGCTGGGCAGATGCTAGGCTACGGAGAAGTCGAGTTATGAACGTTCGTTAATGAACAACAAGCTTGCGAACGCGAGGAGCGCGCTAAGGAGCGAAGAGAAGCCAGAGCAGCCGAAGAAAAAGCTCGAAAAGAAGCAAGAGAAGCCAAAGAAAAAGCCAATTTACATTTATTAGAAATAAAAAAACTAGAAATTGCGTTGGTAGAACGTAATGGATCACACAAAATGGAGATATAGTTGCCAGGGCCAAAGCTGCCGCCTTTCGTAGATGACAAAGATGATTTGGACAGCTACCTTCTCTGATTTGAACGGTTCGCCATGACAAGCGGCTGGGAGAAATGAGATTGGGCTACGTCTCTCAGCGCTCTTTTGACCAGCAAAGCCTTGAACGTATACTCAAGGTTATGTGATGATGATGCCATTTAATATGAACGTGTAAAAGAGTCGCTCTTGAAGCGATACGATTTTACAGAAGACGAATATCGTAATAAATTTAGAACCAGTCAGTCAAACCTGTTTCCATCGTTACGTCTTTAGACTCTACACTTTTAAAAACGTGACAATTAAACATTTTAATCATTGTTAAAAGTTGACTTTACAGCCTAATTCTACAGTAACTTTACCCAAACTAAATCAGTGTTTAGAATTATATAATGTTATTGTCCAGATGATATATTTATATTATCATAGACAGACCATAGACAAGCATGGATCTTTAAAAAATATGACAAACACTTCCATAAAATAAACAAGAATAAAACTTACCTTCATTTTGTCTTCTTCTTGTTTCTGGATCAACCTTATGTGGATCTGGGGTTTGTAATTCTTCAGGTTGTTCCTTTAAAAACAGTAAAACTTTGGTATCTAATAACATTTCTAAGGATTACCAGTTATATTTATTGTTAAACAAGGTCTTATGACCCAATCAATATCAGTGTTTAAATTTTATTCGAGTAAATATCCCAAAATCTTAAGAACAATTTTAAAGTTAAAACCTGAATTGAAGCAGGAGATCGTGGTTGTTCATTTTCATTTGGAGTGGAACCTTTAATTTAAATAACATTGGGTTAAAACACAATGTTTCTATAGACTGCTTGTGCTACAACACAATAATATATTACATTTATTATATTAAAAGTTGAATACAAAATACCGGCATAACCATATACAGCATAATCTTTGTTAATAAGATCTTAAGTGTTATGTTAAGTTCTATTTCAATATATTTTTGTTTTTTTGATTCTATTTGGATAAGATTGTTTTTGTAAAATATAAGCAAAGAACTTAAAATTGAATATAGGAAAGAATTGTTTGTAGCATCTTATTCAATAACACTTTGACATGGAAACAGTAAAAATCAAACACAGGACTTTATGTAGTGATATAACCAGTGGTTATATTATTAGGTATTACCGCACAAGGTTTAAGGTTTAATTCCATCTGCATCTATCTTAAAGTGTTATTTTGTTGGTGACAAACTTAGTCACTTTTGTTATTACTAAATACATAAGCAGATTAAAATTACCAAACTTAAAGAGATGGTTCGGTCGTAGAGTTTCTTTTTTAATTTTGTTGGAATTTTTCCAACTAGCACGAGGATGCCATTATTTTAAAAATTGGTCAAGTAGTTTTTGAGATATCGGGATTTGAAGATAAATATTGTAAATAGGAAAGTCCCAACGCTTGCAAGTCACGTGACGCACGACGTCATCGTCGTAAGATCATGTGCTGGCAGACATAGGAAAATGACCTTATTTTGTCCTATCTGACCCCTTTGTTGTAATTTTTTTTAAATTTTTTTTGCAGAAAACAAACTTAACATAAAAAGCAATATTTAGCCATATTATATAAGACATTTTTTACTTTTTAAGTATTTTTAATTGGGTAGGCTGTATTTGAAAAATTTAAACAAATTATGGCTATGCTGTTAATTTTGAAAATTTACCAGCCAAAAACGCTTACAAACTCTTGCAAGAAAAAGACAGGTCAACTAAGTCTTATTAAGGCAAAGTTAACTGTTAACACAATCTTAGTTTTGTTTAAAATTGTTCAAATTGGCGTATATATATAGACGGTATATACTTTTATTTTGGTTATACTATAACAATTATTTTAGGTATATTGTTACAAGTGTAAACCACAAACTAAAGTTAAAAAAGGCAGCAAACACTAATATTTGTTGCCAGGGGTACAAGTACTTACGTATATTGTGCGTTGTATAAAAAATTGTTTGAAATTATTAATTAATCTATAAAAGATGTTAACCAGAATATTTAGTTTATAGTCTATTGATGTATTATATACTTTATGTGTCTTAACCCATTTGACGTTTAGTCATTAGAACTGTTTTTATATGATATCCGACAATTTTGTTGATTTTAAAGCATATATTAAGTTTAAAGCAAAACTTACTGTTCTAACAAGTAAACTTAGCTTCAGTAACACTCAGTTGACCTGTCTGTTTCAGCCAATATCGGCCAAGTGTTTGTCAGCCAATATCGGCCGTTTCTGCCTTGTAAATTTCCAAAATTAACAACATAACCTTAATTTGTTAGAATTTTTCAAATACAGCCTACCTAATAAAAAATACTTTAAAGGTAAAAAATGTCTTATATAATATGGCTAAATATTGCTTTTTATGTTAAGTTTGTTTTCTGCAAAAAAATTTTAAAAAAAGTACAACAAACGGGTCAGAGAGGACAAAATAAGGTCATTTTCCTATGTCTGCCAGCACATGATCTTACGACGATGACGTCGTGCGTCACGTGACTCGCTAGCGTTGGGACTTTCCCTATTTACATTATTTACCTTCAAATCCCGATATCTCAAAAACTACTTGACCAATTTTTAAAATAATGGTATCCTCGTGCAAGTTGAAAAAATTCCAACATAATTAAAAAAGAAACTCTGCGACCGAACCATCTCTTTAATAAACACATTTAAATTCGATGCAAGATTGGACTGTGAAGTCAGTCTACTTATATCAAAGATAAACATATACCAAAAACACTTCCATATTATAAACAAAAATAAAACTTACCTTCATTTTGTCTTCTTCTTGGTTCTGGATCAACCTCATGTGGATCTGGAGTTTGTGATTCTTCAGGTTGTTCCTAAAAAAGAATAAGAACTTGGTTTGAAAAACTACAAGCATTTCTAATGATTACCAGTCATGTTAATTGTTAAACAAGGTCTTATGACCCAATTAATATCAGTTTTTAAACTAGGTCCTTTAGTATAAATATAACAACATTTGGATCACATATTTTGTCCGACTCTAAACAAAACAAAGTGCCGTTTACCATAGGAAAGAATTCTCTCAAACTGTAATCAGTAGGAAAGAATTTAGGAGGGCCGTAGTGTAAATATGTTTTGTGTTGAATTTACATGTGTTCTTTCTACTTGTAAAAGTGTAACTATTTAACATAAAATGCTATAAATAATATAAATTACTACATTCTAGTGTAATATAGTTTAATTAAACAGTTGTAAGTTCGATTAAGTTTCAAATTAGGCAGTGCGCTTGTTGCTAATTAGTGGCCAACGAAGAGAAAACAACGTTCCATTAACTATAGCAAAGAATTCTGACGAACGTTCTCCATACGTAAGAATTCTCCAGCATCGTAAATCAGATGAGAGAATTTAGAAGAGCTGTAGTGTAATTATGTTTTGTCTAGAACCGGACAACATACGTGACCCCAACATTTTATTAATAACTTTAAAATTCAAACCTGATTTAAAGCGGAGGATCTTTGCTGTTTATTTTCATTTGAAGTGAAACCTTTAATGTAAATAAAATTGGGTTAATATAGAGTTTATTTTTAGACTATGATTCATACTAAAAAAACTTTATAATTTAAAAATAAGTTGGGAAACCCCTAATGTTGTGTTGAAAGTAAAAATCAATTACAATTTGTTTTTGTAAACATCTTTATTCTTAATGTGGGAAGGTCAAATGCGTTAGTTTAGATCATTATAAATTATGATTGCCCAATAATTAAGCTACTAATTAAGTGCAGGCTCAGCAGAAGTTCATACTGTTTTCAGCCCCTTAGCAGAAGTTCATATCGTTTATAGCCCCTTAATATAAGTTTAATAATTTACTAGCACGAATAAGGTTTTTAACTCTTCTATCAGATCAAAAATGCAATTTTCAGAATATAATTTTGTATTGTGAAAATAACTTAAAAATACCTGTTTGAGGAAATGTAGAATCGTATATTGAAGCCCCAGGCATGAATGCTCCACCATATTGCTCATGGTGAGTGATGTTTTGAGTGATCTCGTTTTGGTGAACTTCACGAATTATGTTGAGTTGTGGGTTATGTATATGTACCACAGCATCTACATTAATGAAGTTACAGTTGCTAATATGTTACATAAAATAATGTTTTGATAGAGGTATAAATAAACTAAGACCTGGCCTAGAGCGGCAATATGAAACTCGTTAGGTTAATGCCTCAAAATTTAACGAGCTATCTTGCTCGTTAACTAAATTAATATTACGAAACACATAGTTTGTTAAAAATGAGAAAAATGAGAGAGTACAAAAAAAGGATTTTATGCTACGTAAAGGGCCAATTCTTACATTTTTACTGGATATCTCGGGGCTACATCAAAGCGGTGATGTTACATTTTATCCACAGGGGTGCTTTTATATTGACATGTTATAATGAAAAGTTAAGGCTATAGTGGATAGCCCAGCAATAGTCCATTTGTATGGTAATTTGATAATATGGTAAATGTTTAAAAAACACATTTATTTACAAAACAAAATATAGTTATTTTATATATATACTTAAAAAAAACTTTAACCGGCACAAGAAAACCATGACTAAAGATTAAACAGTTTGGTTATATCATCTATTTCGAAATAGTGTTTTCCTTCGAATCCTTTATGTTTAAATGCTAAATTAAATTGAGTTTGGCAGATTGTTCAGTTTAATAAAGTTTCATGGTATTATATGTTAAGCATTTATTACACCAATTGTATATGTAACAATTTATGTTAATAAGTGACAGTATATTTATGAACTTAAAAATATATCTTCGATGTAAAGTGATAACCAAGACAAAATACTTCTTGCTAAGTTAATGAATAGTAAATTCTACTCGCTAAATTTTGCCCCATCTCATTCGTGAAATTTGATATTTTTTGTTTCGTAATACCCATTTTCTCTCTAAATACATTTTCACTTGCTAATAATATATAAGTAACAAGATCGTTAACTTAACAAGTTTCGTAATGTCGTCCCTGGTTTCTATAGTCAGGCAAACCCAATCATATAAAATTTACAAACAAAAACTCACTTGGAGGCAAATTCCCTGAAATTTCAGCAAAATCGCCGCCAGAAATATTTAAACTAACTGGTCCTGCTTGCAAGTTCTGTAAAATTTATTTAAATTTAAATTTTAATAAATGTAACATCACTATAGTAACACAACCTTATCCAAACACATAAAATAATAAAATTTAAGGATTAATATTCTTATAACAGCCATAAAGTTTTAAATTTGTTCCCCTTTAGCCCTTTTTTAAATATATTTAGCAACCTTGTACTATTAGATGATTTAGGGAAATTTTAATTATAAACCTTTGTCTAGGTTTAAGTAAATAAAATACCTGAGTATTTAAATTCGATTCTGGATCATTATTGTCTGGCAACTCTGGATCATTATTGGCTGGTAACTCTGGATCATTATTGTCTGGCAACTCTGGATCATTATTGGCTGGTAACTCTGGATCATTATTGTCTGGCAACTCTGGATCATTATTGGCTGGCAACTCTGGATCATTATTGGCTGGTAACTCTGGATCATTATTGTCTGGCAACTCTGGATCATTATTGGCTGGTAACTCTGGATCATTATTGTCTGGCAACTCTGGATCATTATTGTCTGGTAACTCTGGATCATTATTGTCTGGTAACTCTGGATCATTATTGTCTGGCAACTCTGGATCATTATTGGCTGGTAACTCTGGATCATTATTGGCTGGTAACTCTGGATCATTATTGTCTAGCAACTTTGGATCATTATTGTTTGGCAACTCTAGGTTATTATTGGCTGGCAACTCTGGATCATTATTGTTTGGCAACTCTATTTCATTATTGTTTGGCAACTCTAGGTTATTATTGGCTGGTAACTCTGGATCATTATTGTTTGGCAACACTGGATCATCCGATTCAGTTTCCTCCATAATAAAAACTTCGAACAACTTTTAAAGTTAGAAAGCACAGAAATTCATTTAATAACGAAATAGTGTTTAAGAAATTTATTAAGCAGATTACCTTAAAAATAAACACAAAATTTATATTTTGGTTAACTAATTTAAAATTTTTTAATAATTAGTGCAAATAGAACAAAACTAAAATACAAAAATAAATGATTACAAAATTATTTTTTGTAATTATTTTTTACAAAGTGTTGCAAATACATTTAATGCTTTTCACTCACATAGTTCCAGCAAAATTTAAATATTTTAGTAGTTGCAATTTTATATTCGGGTTTTGAAAATTGTTAATATATAATGCCTTAATAATAGTCTTTTAATATAATGCTTTAGTAATAATCTTCTATTGCACAAAATAAGAATTTGGTTTTGTCTATTTCGTTGCATTAATTTAATATTCATTAATTAACTTTTTATGACTTTATTAATGCGCTAAAAATCATAAAAGTTTAATATACAAGTTTTACTAAAACATAGTCATCAACTCATGTTAGAATAACTTTTAGACTAGAGCAAAACGTTAACGAATATGCTTGGTTGGTTTTAGTGTTATTATAATGCCATCGTGTATGTATGGCTAAAGTTACAAGTTTTTGTTTAATTTAAAGTTGGGGTTTAATCTTCCTCTAAAAAATAAATTGCTATGGACAAAAAAAAAATGGTTCCATTTTTTTTAATGCTTCTGTTTTACTAAAACAAAGACAAAACCATTAACAACAATAAAAAATATTAACCTTGTGTTTTCTATGCTGCAATTTAGATGGAGTGGCTGTTTTCCAAATTCACGTAGTCACAGAAAATATTTGTTAACACAGAAAAGTGATTGGTGCTGAAACCTAAATAAAAATAAAATATCAAAATACGTTAATCTCACAAATAACTGCACTCTTTCTATTAGCACAAAAGTGAAAAAAAAATTTTGTAACAAAAACACTTTTAATTATTGCCAGCAAACTAATTTCTGTTTTTTTTAAAAGACAAACACAATCCTTAACATTTATAAACCTTTAACAATTAAGTTAATATTACAAATAGATACCAGCCACCAAGCTCACTACTTGATTATTGAATGCTACCAATAAACATATTTTAAAGTTAATTACTTTTTGGTTAATGGGCCTACAAGTAACAACTAATTTAAAAATTTCTTTATATAACTAATAATTTCAGATCGCCAATTTATATTTAAGCATAAAAAAAATAAAAAAACAATTTATTTTACTTTGTTAGAGTTTTAAGTAGGCAACATAAATTTTTATATTTTTTAATATTTACACTTCATTTTTTTATAAAATTTAACTGTAATGCTACAAAGCGTGTATGTATAATTAAAGTTATAAAAACGGGTCCACATAACTTTGATTCAACAGCTTAAGTTAATGATAGGCATAACTAATCCATATTTTTACAATAAGAAAATCTATAACCACTTTTTACTATTTATAGCATTATCTAGTTCAACGCTATAAACTGTATGAACTTCTGCTGAGCCAGCACTTAATCTGTTAATCACCAGCATAATTATCGGGCAATTATAAATCTATATTATTCCAAACTGCCACATCCAAGTTGAGATTAGATCGGGTTAACAAATGGTCATGCATTTGACCTTCCCACATCAAGGATAAAGATATAAACAAAAAAAGAAATATCGCCTCTATATACCCAAAACAAGGATGTTATTTTATGCTAGAAAAACTTTTATTCAAAGCCACTGCTCTTATACAAGGTGGCACACAAATAATTTATAAAATCAAAAAATAACAACCTTGTGTTTTCTATGCTGCAATTAGTTGGTGTGGCTGTTTTTTAAAGTCAAACAGTAACGTAGGCAAAACATAAGTGATATTAAAAGGCCAGTTCGAAATACGAATAAAACTTATATGTGAATTTAAAAACAACGTAAATAATAACAAAAATATGAATTACTTCAAATAAAACTCTCTTAAACTTTGTATTTACTGCTGGCTTTAGTCAATAAGTCAGGCATGAAGAGTAAATGACTACAATATTATAAAAACTACCCAAGCTTGAAGCTTGTAGTATAATTTTACCCATTCCAACCCTCTTGTTAAAATTACTTTTGGTGCCAGATTGAAACTTGGTTTATACTGCCGGCTTTAGTAAATAAGCCAAACTTGAAGAATAAATTACTACAATTTTAACACAACTACACAAAGCATGTCTGCACTATTCGAGCCATTTGTGTAGAAATATTTAACCCATTTGTATAAACCTTTTAGAAAAATTTTTCTCCAGATTAGGGGTGGTTTATACTAAGCCAGACATGAGGGAAATTTTTAGCAATATTTTAAAAACACATTTAGCTATGCCAACTAAAATGACTTTATATTAAAGCCTTTTACAAGCTTCAACAAACCTTTGTAATTTAAACATGAAATAAATAACCAACAAAACTTACACGAACTTACAATCTGATCATTTATTAATCATTTAATAATTTACTAAAACAGTTAAATTAATATTGTAATTGAAAACATATTGTGTTATTAGCTTTATGTCAATAAATTGTTTAAAAAAGTTTAACTGTTAAGTTACAGCGTTAAGTTTAAAACAAAACCATGTTAAATTTAAGTAACGCTTTTTCTTAAATATATTCTTTTATAGCAAGAAACTATTTTTTCCCATGAGCAGAAATATAGTTAGATAGTTATGTCACTTCTCTTTAGTAAAGTAACAAAATACAGACGTTACCCTTATTATAAATTATAAAGGCCAACCACTATGCTTGCTCTAGTTACAAAGACTTTAAAAGAATAAATCAACTAATAAACATTGCAATAACATCAAAGCTACCACTTATACTTTATGTACAGTGCGACGCCGACAACAGTAACTTAAAAAGCAACTGATAAAAATTTATTAGAAACGCAATTTTTGTTGTATATAAATTTTATTTCCATTACTACAAATGTTTAAAACCGTGTTTTTAAATATATAAAGTTTTGCATACATCTAATGTCTATTTGTTTAAAGAAAAATATATACACATAGTCGTGGGCGTCAATCCAAAAATAAATAAATAAAAAAATTTAGAGGTGCCAAAAAATAGTAAAATCCTCGCTAAAAAATCCTGTTTTAAAGTGCTCATTAAACTTAACTCTTAACAGTCTTAAATTTAATATTCGCAAAGATAGCAGACAACATTAGTCTTTAACCAACTGAAGTACAATTATTACGTGAAATAAGGCACTGGACAATCGGTATTTGTTTCGCAATAATGACAGTTTTAGACAATCTACAACGTGGCACGCAGAATATGCCGTTTTTTGGCAACATATCAAAAAAAAATCGCTTATATCAATTATACGCAAAAAATGCAACGTTTGCAAACAACCTAGGGGTGCCACATATATTCAGCACTTATTAAAATTATAAATGGGGGTAAATGGACCCCCTGCACCCCCAGGATCGACGCCAGTGCACATACTAGCCAGCGACCACCAATATTCACAATTTATTTAAAAACCCCCGAGTACGAATTACCCATTGATATAGCGGCCTACAAGATTGTCTACAAGGCAAAAATTCCTGTAGTTTTGAAAATGGATCAACATAAATGTAACATATATGTTTTGTCATGCGTCGGTGGCTCCTGACACCTGACAGTCTGTATATGCCCTAGTATATCTAATTAATTAACCTTATCGGGATTTCTTGCCCTAAACGTAAATGTAGCGCCGAATGTTGTATGTGGCGCCTACCAAAAGTAGTTCTGACTTGGGTGCGGTTAGGTGTAGTCGTATTGTTTTTATACTGTTTCATTACTCTTATGTTTTTATTGCAAGTATTGTTTTAGTAGTTTTTATTGATTATTAAAAGTAAGCTTACACATCTACCGTACATGTTAATATAAATAACAGAGTTAGCCAACTTGGTTTTTACGATGGACCGTTAAAGCGGGGTATCCTAGGTTTTACTAAATTAGGGAGATCGTCTTGTCCTAATAAACAGTTCAGGGTCAGGGTTTAATACAATTAGGACCTTTATTATATCGCCACCTAAACGTTAGGCTAAATTACGAGACGATCAAACTTATCTTGTAACAAATTGGCGAGCGCGCCAGGACCCCGCCACCGTGCTAGCTCTGTTAGATATAGTCAGGACTCTAGTTAAATATAGTAGCTATTTTAATATTACAAATTGTTCTTACCTTTTAAAATTTAACTATGTCTTTTAATTTATATACAACACCGCCTCGATTTATTATGGGCGAGGATTTTAAAGAATTTTTAAATGTGTTTAACTCTTACTGTAAGAGCGCTGGTGCTACGGACGATCAAAAAAAACATATTTTTTTAAGCTGTATTGATCAAGATCTCAAATGGATAATCCAGGAAAAAGATGCGAGTTTATATCCACTTGAATTCGACGAACTAATCATTAGGGGAAAGCAACAGTGAACGACCAACATGCCTTTAAGATACGAACACAACTTAGCGAACGTATACAAATGCCTGAAGAGGATGTACGCACTTTTGTTTATGCGATTAGAAATTTGGGGGATAGGGCTTACCCTAAGGCGGCTGAATGCAATTTAAAAAATGAAATCATGTACATTTCCCTACTACGCGGTCTTAGGAATCAAAATCTTCGTAACCTAATTCAAAACAATCAAGAAAATAAACGAGATTTTTTATTAGCTGCTAACCAGGCCATGGAAGCCAATAACTCCACATCGTCACATTCATTGGTGCTTGCGAACGTTGAGAAACAATCTTCCAAAAATGACCTGGCACTAATTTTGAAAAAATCGAAAACATGCAAACTGTTGCACAAACGAAAACTGAGGAGATAACAACAACCATTTCGACAATGCAGACCGAAATGAATTTGATAAAATCACAAATGACTGGGCCGTCACGTAGACAGCCATACAAGGAAAGGCCCGATTCCTGGGTGCCCTATAGAAACCGTGAGTGTTTTTATTGTTTTGACTATGGACATATAAGACAAAATTATCCCAGGTATATAAGTAAAAATATACCGTATAACGTTCGTAACACTTATAGAAGACCACACCAGCAGACTGGGACGACGCCCACAATACCAACCCCGATCCGACCCGAGGTTTTAGTTACAACAAAAAGACCCCGTAGCGTCAATATAAGCAAAACTCTGACAGAAAGTCAACGCCAGATTGTAATAAAAATGGTAAAGCAATATAAATGTGTCTTCTCCACCTCGCCTTATGAAATAGGAAGGACGAATCTTGTCAAACATGAAATAGACACGGGCAGTAGTAAACCTGTTCGACAAGCGCCAAGGCGTGTTCCCCATAAATATAAAGACAACGTTGAACAAATGATTAAAGAAATGCGTAAACAGGATCTAATTCAACCCTCTCAGTCCCCCTGGTCAAGTTCTGTGGCTCTAGTAAAAAAGAAATCAGGAGAAACTAGGTTTTGTGTAGACTATCGGCTGGCCAACGCCATCACTAAGAAAAACAGCTATCCAATACCCAGAGTCGATGAAAGCCTAGACGAAATGTCTCGGTCTGTTTATTTTTCCACACTAGACCTTCGGTCTGGTTATTACCAGATTCCAATGGACAAAGCCTCAAGGGAGAAAACTGCCTTTGCTAGCCACATGGGTTTATATGAATTCAATATCATGCCTATGGGTTTGTGTAATTCAGCAGCGAGTTTCCAGCGTCTTATGCGTATTGTACTGAACGGGATTGAATGGCAGGGGGCATTAGCCTACTTGGATGACATCATTGTGTACTCGAAAACCTTTGAAGAACATGTAAGGCGCCTTAAAGAAGTTTTCGCTCGCCTACAATCGGCTGGGTTAACTTTAAAACCATCAAAGTGTTCATTTTTTAAACATAAAGGAAGTTTTTTTGGGGCATATTGTGTCGCGCGATGGAATTAAATGTGACCCTGACAAAATAAAAGCAGTCAAAGAATGGCCAATACCAAAAAATGTTAAACATGTACGTCAATTTGTTGGTTTAACATCGTATTACCGGAAATTCATTAAAGGCTATGCCAACATTGCCGGGCCATTACATAAGCTAACAGAAAAGGGGAAAAAGTTTAACTGGACTGATGAATGTCAGGAATCATTTATTTCTTTAAAACATCGACTAACAGAAACTCCAATTCTTCAATACCCTAATATTGGACACCGATGCATCTAATCACGCCATCGGGTGTGTTCTATCCCAAGAACAAAATGGAAAAGAACACGTGGTTGCCTATGGTAGTAGAACTTTGTCAAAAGCCGAAAGAAATTATTCTACCACAAGAAAAGAATTGCTGGCTATCGTATTTGCCACGAAACTATTTCGATGTTATCTGATAGGAGATAAATTTACCATTCGCACCGACCATTCTTCGCTTCGGTGGTTATGGAAATCAAAAGAGTTGTATGGTCAATGCGCTAGATGGGTGGAACATCTAGCTGGGTACAATTTCAAACTAATTCACCGGCCAGGAAAGAAACATGGAAATGCCGACTCCCTTAGCAGACTGGAGCCAATTCCCGATGATTTTCCCTACAATATACAACAAAATAAACAACCTTGCAACGCAATTGAAAGTTTGGAATTCAGCCTCGAGCCAGAGATATCAAAAACAAAAATCGCGGAATTACAACAGGCTGATAAAAACATAGCCCCCATTTTTGATTGGTTAAAAAAGGGAATAAGACCAAACCAAAAAACGGTAAAGAAATTACCTCCAGCCAGTAAACACTACCGGAACAAATTCGACCACTTGGTGTGTAGAAATAATATTGTTTACTTTGGTGAAAAATGTTCGTCCTTGTCAGCGGAAATGATCTACAAAGTTGCCGGATTCTTTAATAGATACGGTCCTAATAAAATTTCACGATAGTCCACATGGTGGCGGACATCTTGGAATTAGCAAAACCTGCGCCAAAATAAATGAAAGATTTTATTGGCATCAGTGGAGAAGTCACACAGAAGCATATTGCAAACGATGCAACGACTGTAATATGAATAAAAGAGCGACTCAAAACCCACGAGCGCCATTAATACCATCGTCAGAAGATCGACCAATGCAACGCATCCAAATAGATGTGATGGGTCCACTACCCATAACCAAATCCGGAAACCGTTTCATTTTCGTAGCGTGTGACATTTTTACAAAGTATGTACGCGCATGGCCTATGCGACACCAGACAACAACTGAAACGGCTTCGATACTTTTCAGCAACTGGTTTACGGTACACGGGGTGCCTGAAATAGTTCATTCTGACCGTGGAACAAACTTTGAAAGTCAACTTTTCCAGGAGCTGCTCAAGCTTATGGGTAGTAAAAAATCAAGAACAACTGCATATCATCCAGCCGGAAATGGAGGCGTAGAGCGAAACAATCGAACTATCGCGTCCATGCTACGTAATTACGTTCAAAGCGATGAAACGGGTTGGGATATCCCTCTACCCGCAGTGGTAACCTCCTATAACGCTAGTATTCATGAAAGCACCGGGTATTCCCCGCACTACTTGCTGACCGGCCACAAGTTACGTCTGCCAGGCGACGCAGGAACGGGCTGTCCGACAGAAGCAATGCCATACAAGACACTAGTCGAGGACTTAAGCAAACGCCTAAAGTCAGCCCAAGACACTGCCCGTAAAACCTTGGAAAAACAACGAGAACGTATGAAAAGAAATTACGACAAGAAACAACATGGCGTCCCATTTAAAATTGGTGATAATGTACTTTTAACGAACCCAGCCATACCTCTAAATAAATCGAAGAAGTTCCATTTACCTTATAAGGGACCTTTTATTGTAGAAAAGATATTAAATAACGTTAATTATGTCATAAAAAATAAAGAAGGTAAATCCCAAATGGTACATTTTAACCGGTTAAAATTATTTACAGGGACCTCAACAGAGGCAACATCATATACTTTTAACGAGCCAACCTGTGTGAGGCCACCTATTCTAGGGAACATGCTTAATGCAAGGCACACTGAACCCACATTAACCCCAGACAGTGAGGCAACGCATGTGGGACGACCAATGGAAAATAGTGACAATTTGGTGTTAACTGAACCAACAACTTCACGTCCCCAACGCATTAGAAAGCGGACCCACTTCTATCCGGACATTGAGGTTATTGACATCTAGTTTACATTGACTGTTTTTTTTACTGTTATTTTTTTATTACCTCACTAAATTGCCCTCGTTTTTGTTTACTTGCACATTATTGTCACTTTAGACTTGCGTTGATCATAACCAACAGTATTGTTTTTTTCTTTTACTTTAACATGTTTTGTAGTGTATAATGCGTTTCTTGTTTTTTTTTTACTCTTAATTGTATTTGTTATTTAAAACACTATTAACGCTTACACTTAAATAGTTTGTTGTTGTATTGAATTTTCCTGTAACGTAAAAGTTCAGATTTTGTTGTTGTCGTGCCTTTAGTAGTATTTAAATGTTTGTTTCACTTTTTGTATCACAATGTTATTGCAGGCCTACGTTTTTTTTACCTCTAAGTATTGTACATGTTGATGTTTTCTTTATGTCATAAGGAATCTGTTTTTTGTAGTATTTCAACCACAGGAGTTGGTTGTATTTAAGTAGGGGGGTGTAACATATATGTTTTGTCATGCGTCGGTGGCTCCTGACACCTGACAGTCTGTATATGCCCTAGTATATCTAATTAATTAACCTTATCGGGATTTCTTGCCCTAAACGGAAATGTAGCGCCGAATGTTGTATGTAGCGCCTACCAAAAGGTAGTTCTGACTTGGGTGCGGTTAGGTGTAGTCGTATTGTTTTTATACTGTTTTATTACTCTTATGTTTTTATTGCAAGTATTGTTTTAGTAGTTTTTATCGAATATTAAAAGTAAGCTTACACACCTACCGTACATGTTAATATAATTAACAGAGTTGGCCAACTTGGTTTTTACGGTGGACCGTTAAAGCGGGGTATCCTAGGTTTTACTAAATTAGGGAGATCGTCTCGTCCTAATAAACAGTTAAGGGTGAGGGTTTAATACAATTAGAACCTTTATTATATCGCCACCTAAACGTTAGGCTAAATTACGAGACGATCAAACTTTCGTTGTAACATAAACTTAAGTAAGGATTAACCCATAATCTTTAACAAAATACTTATGAATAATTTATGTTATTTTAAAATTTTAACCTAAAAATATTTCAAACACCATTTTACCAAAAAAATGCAACAAAAATATGAAAAACTTTCCAATTTTGGCCACTTACAAGCAAATAAGTGTAAATAAAATTGTTGGTAACCAGACATTTTGATCAGCCCGAAGATTTGTTTTAAAATAGCGGGGCGTTCGCATTTCAATTACAGCGAAATATTTTATTCTCGCGTATTCATGGAAAGTTGTCTTTTGTATTTGAAAAAAAATAAGCATTGAATCGATAATTTGTTTAATAAATAATGTGAAAAAATATGTTGTCTTTCATTTCCTGCGTCAATTTTACAATTACGCAAACTAAATCCTATAAAAAAGTTAGTTTAAAAGCAAGTGGTTTTCAGAAGCAAATGCGTAATACCATAACGTATTTTGTGGAATATTTAAAAGAAATAAAACAAAAATTTATAATTTATTTACTAAATATTGTGTATAAATATGTTATTAGTTATTTGCCCGTGTCAAATTATATCAAAGTATAAACTAAAACAAGGAAATGTCGAACGCTTTCAAGCGATAAAAAGAAGAGAAACAGCGAGTCCCGTTTTTCGTGTTTTAAGACCAATATTTAAAGAAAATAAATCATCATATAACTATTTATTGCTACAAAATTAGCAAAACATTATTGTTGTTTATTTCCTATGTCAACTTTTTAACTTAATAACACAAAATTAAAAAAAAAACGATTTAAAGTAGCATACTTTAAAGTGACAAAAGCAATGCAAGTTTTGATTATTTTTTAAATGTTGTTATTTAAAACAATTTTTAATAAAAATTAATCATATTATAAAAATGTTTTCACTAAATAATTTGCAAATATAAATTGTTTTTTTTTTGCGTGTTTAATATTTAAAAATATCCCTTAAAACTTGTAAAAAATGTAATTTAAATTGGCGTGTTTTTGTTAACTATCCTGAATCAGTGAGATTAAGTCAGGATGTACTTAACGACCTTCTGACTTAATTTAAAGAATTTCGCGTTATAACACCAGCTCATAGCAACGTTTTCGGCAGAAATGCTTTGATGTTGCCCGAAAATGTAAGAAAGTGCGAGTGTCGCTTAAAAGCGCCTAAAATTTTAAAATTTAACACGGGATTTGGACGACAACATATTTTTGATCAATAATAAATAAAAAAATATCAATTTATGCTTCGTTAGCTTGAAATATTGCATTGAATAAGAGCATTTTTTGCGTAATACGATCAATCGACAACTCACGTTTTGCATTGTTGCCTAACTCTATATATTTTATCTTAAGTTTTTGAGTGTAAATTAACATGGTAACTAATTAACAACATGTTTTTACACAAATTTTGTTTAAGGGAAATGTTTTTTTGCATTTTTTTGTTACAATATCGTCTGTTACTACGCGAAAAATAATTTTTTGACGGGCTTCTGTCTATTTCGTTGCATTAATTTAATATTCATTAATTAGCTTTTAATGACTTTATTAATGCGCTAAAAATCATAAAAGTTTAATATACAAGTTATACTAAAACATAGCCATCAACTCATGTTAGAATAACTTTTAGACTAGAGCAAAACGTTAACGAATATGCTTGGTTGGTTTTAGTGTTATTATAATGCCATCGTGTATGTATGGCTAAAGTTACAAGTTTTTGTTTAATTTAAAGTTGGGGTCTAATCTTCCTCTAAAAAATAAATTGCTATGGACAAAAAAAAATATTTTCCCTTTTTTTAACGCTTCTGTTTTACTAAAACAAAGACAAAACCATTAACAACAATAAAAAATATTAACCTTGTGTTTTCTATGCTGCAATTTAGATGATGTGGCTGTTTTCCGAAGTCACGTAGTCACAGAAAATATTTGTTAACACAGAAAAGTGATTGGTGCTGAAACCTAAATAAAAATAAAATATCAAAATATGTTAATCTCACAAATAACTGCACTCTTTCTATTAGCACAAAAGTGAAAAAAAAATTTTGTAACAAAAACACTATTAATTATTGCCAGCAAACTAATTTCTGTTTTTTTAAAAGACAAGCACAATCCTTAACATTTATAAACCTTTAACAATTAAGTTAATATTACAAATAGATACCAGCCACCAAGCTCACTACTTGATTATTGAATGCTACCAATAAACATATTTTAAAGTTAATTACTTTTTGGTTAATGGGCCTACAAGTAACAACAAATTTAAAAGTTTCTTTATATAACTAATAATTTTAGATTGCCAATTTAGATTTAAGCATAAAAAAAATAAAAAAACAATTTATTTTACTTTGTTAGAGTTTTAAGCAGACAACATAAATTTATATATTTTTTAATATTTACACTTCATTTTTTTATAAAATTTAAATATAATGCTACAAAGCGTGTATGTATAATTAAAGTTATATAAACAGGTCCACATAACTTTGTTTCAACAGCTTAAGTTAATGATAGGCAAAGACTAATCCATATTTTTACAATGAGAAAATCTATAACCCCTTTTTACTATTTATTGCATTATCTAGTTCAACGCTATAAACTGTATGAACTTCTGCTGAGCCAGCACTTAATCTGTTAATCACCAGCATAATTATCGGGCAATTATTCCAAACTGCCACATCCAACTTGAGATTAGACCGGGGAACAAATGGTCACGCATTCGACCTTCCCACATTGAGGATATAGATATGCACAAAAAAGATATATCGCAACTATATAACCAAAACAATGATGTTATTTTATACAACAAAAACTTTTAACCAAAGCCACTGCTCTTATACAATGTGACACACAAATTATTCATAAAATCAAAAAATAACAACCTTGTGTTTTCTATGCTGCAATTAGTTGGTGTGGCTGTTTTTTAAAGTCAAACAGTAACATAGGCAAAACATAAGTGATATTAAAAGACCAGTTCGAAATACGAATAGAATTTATATGTGAATTTAAAAACACCGTAAATAATAACAAAAATATGAATTACTTCGAATAAAACTCTCTTAAACTTTGTATTTACTGCTGGCTTTAGTCAATAAGTCAGGCATGAAGAGTAAATGACTACAATATTATAAAAACTACCCAAGCTTGAAGCTTGTAGTATAGTTTTAGCCATTCCAACCCTCTTGTTAAAATTACTTTTGGTGCCAGATTGAAACTTGGTTTATGCTGCCGGCTTTAGTAAATAAGCCAAACTTAAAGAATAAATTACTACTATAAATTACTTTTTTCCCATGAGCAGAAATATAGTTAGATAGTTATGTCACTTCTCTTTAGTAAAGTAACAAAATACAGACGTTACCCTTATTATAAATTATAAAGGCCAACCACTATGCTTGCCCTAGTTATAAAGACTTTAAAAGAATAAATCAACTAATAAACATTGCTATAACATCAAAGCTACCACTTATACTTTATGTACAGTGTGACGCCGACAACAGTAAATTAAAAAGCAACTGATAAAAATTTATTATTTTTGTTGTATATAAAATTTATTTCCATTACTACAAATGTTTAAAATCGTGTTTTTAAATATATAAAGTTTTGCATACATCTAATGTCTATTTGTTTAAAGAAAAATATATACAAATAGTCGTGGGCGTCAATCCAAAAATAAATAAATAAATAAATTTAGGGGTACCAAAAAATAGTAAAATCCTCGCTAAAAAATCCTGTTTTAAAGTGCTCATTAAACTTAACTCTTAACAGTCTTAAATTTAATATTCGCAAAGATAGCAGACAACATTAGTCTTTAACCAACTGAAGTACAATTATTACGTAAAATAAGGCACTGGACAATCGGTATTTGTTTCGCAACAATGCCAGTTTTAGACAATCTACAACGTGGCACGCAGAATATGCCGTTTTTTAGAAACATATCAAAAAAAAATCGCTTTTATAACTATCAATTATACGCAAAAAATGCAACATTTGCAAACAACCTAGGGGTGCCACATATATTCAGCACTTATTAAAATTATAAATGGGGGTAAATGGACCCCCTGCACCCCCAGGATCGACGCCAGTGCACATAGTAGCTAGCGACCACCAATATTCGCAATTTATTTAAAAACCCCCGAGTACGAATTACCCATTGATATAGCGGCCTACAAGATTGTCTACAAGGCAAAAATACCTGTAGTTTTAAAAAAAAAATAACTACAGGCAAAAATACCTGTAGTTGATCAACATAAATGTAACATATATGTTTTGTCATGCGTCGGTGGCTCCTGACACCTGACAGTCTGTATATGCCCTAGTATATCTAATTAATTAACCTTATCGGGATTTCTTGCCCTAAACCTGATTGTAGCGTTTACTGTTGTATGTGGCGCCTACCAAAAGTAGTTCTGACTTGGGTGCGGTTAGGTGTAGTCGTATTGTTTTTATACTGTTTTATTACTCTTATGTTTTTATTGCAAGTATTGTTTTAGTAGTTTTTATTGATTATTAAAAGTAAGCTTACACACCTACCGTACATGTTAATATAAATAACAGAGTTAGCCAACTTGGTTTTTACGGTGGATCGTTAAAGCGGGGTATCCTAGGTTTTACTAAATTAGGGAGATCGTCTCGTCCTAATAAACAGTTAAGGGTGAGGGTTATATATTATTAGAACTCCTATTATATCGCCACCTAAACGTTAGGCTAAATTACGAGACGATCAAACTTATCTTGTAACAAATTGGCGAGCGCGCCAGGACCCCGCCACCGTGCTAGCTCTGTTAGATATAGTCAGGACTCTAGTTAAATATAGTAATTTATATACAACACCGCCTCGATTTATTATGGGCGAGGATTTTAAAGAATTTTTAAATGTGTTTAACTCTTACTGTAAGAGCGCTGGTGCTACGGACGATCAAAAAAAGCATATTTTTTTAAGCTGTATTGATCAAGATCTCAAATGGATAATCCAGGAAAAAGATGCGAGTTTATATCCACTTGAATTCGACGAACTAATCAGTAGGGGAAAGCAACAGTGAACGACCAACATGCCTTTAAGATACGTACACAACTTAGCGAACGTATACAAATGCCTGAAGAGGATGTACGCACTTTTGTTTATGCGATTAAAAATTTGGGGGATAGGGCTTACCCTAAGGCGGCTGAATGCAATTTAAAAAATAAAATCATGTACATTTCCCTACTACGCGGTTTTAGGAATCAAAATCTTCGTAACCTAATTCAAAACAATCAAGAAAATAAACGATTTTTTATTAGCTGCTAACCAGGCCATGGAAGCCAATAACTCCACATCGTCACATTCATTGGTGCTTGCGAACGTTGAGAAACAATCTTCCAAAAATGACCTGGCACTAATTCTTGAGAAAATCGAAAACATGCAAACTGTTGCACAAAAGAAAACTGATGAAATAGCAACAACCATTTCGACAATGCAGACCGAAATGAATTTGATAAAATCACAAATGGCTGGGCCGTCACGTAGACAGCCATACAAGGAAAGGCCCGATTCCCGGGTGCCCTATAGAAACCGTGAGTGTTTTTATTGTTTTGACTATTGACATATAAGACAAAATTGTCCCAGGTATATATAAGTAAAAATATACCGTATAACGTTCGTAACACTTATAGAAGACCACACCAGCAGACTGGGACGACGCCCACAATACCAACCCCGACCCGAACCGAGGTTTTAGTTACAACAAAAAGACCCCGTAAAAAAAGTATTCAACCCGAACAACCTGCTCTACCTATAACTAAAAATGCGGCACAAGGTAACTCGTTACGTCGTTTTGTAAATTTATTAGTTGAAAATTTACCTGTTTTCGCTTTGTTGGATACTGGTGCCAGTGTTACCTTAGTGCACCAGCGTGTTTGGGATAAACTAAGAAAAGGCACTAAAAATGTTACTAAACCCCCCGAGTCCTCCCCTAATTTAGTGGGCGCTAATGGTAGTCCTCTAATTATAACTGGCATGGCATCACTACCAGTTACCTTGAGGAATGTAACGTCATGGTTACAAATGTTTATAAGCCCAGATATTTCCCACGGCTTCATTCTGGGACTGGACTTTTTACAAAGGGAAAATGTCAAATATGTTATAAATCCAATTATTTAACCCTGGGTCGTACGTCAGTGCCCATTATAAGTAAACCTTATATATTTCAACGCCATGAGGCATTTTTAATAGAGGATGTTTCCGTTCCAGCTTTCACGGAGTTAAGGCTGTTAGCAAAGTGTAATAATAATTTAATAGCAGCTTCAATACCTAACATGTCTGTTTTGGTGGAGCGAAATATAGAATTTGGTGAACGTTATGGCCTTCTTGTTGCTTCGGCAATGACCAACATAAAATCGAATTTAGTTGAAGTAAGAATAACTAACCTGACCGATGATAGCGTCACTTTACACAACGGTGTGCGAGTAGCAACAGTATCCCCCGTTTCAGCCATAGGTTCCGATAGTTGCCGAATACCTGGCACCTGTGCTATCATCAATCAAGCATCGCATAAATGTACATGCAAAAATTCGTCCTGTTTTAAGTTACTTGAACATGATCATTCGGTTGAAGAAATACAGCCTACCTCGAGCCAACATCAAGTAGATCACGCAGAAGATAGCGTCAATATAAGCAAAACTTTGACAGAAAGTCAACGCCAGATTGTAATAAAAATGGTAAAGCAATATAAATGTGTCTTCTCCACCTCGCCTTATGAAATAGGAAGGACGAATCTTGTCAAACATGAAATAGACACGGGCAGTAGTAAACCTGTTCGACAAGCGCCAAGGCGTGTTCCCCATAAATATAAAGACAACGTTGAACAAATTATTAAAGAAATGCGTAAACAGGATCTAATTCAACCCTCTCAGTCCCCCTGGTCAAGTTCTGTGGTTCTAGTAAAAAAGAAATCAGGAGGAACTAGGTTTTGTGTAGACTATCGGCTGGTCAACGCCATCACTATGAAAAACAGCTATCCAATACCCAGAGTCGATGAAAGCCTAGACGAAATGTCTCAGTCTGTTTATTTTTCCACACTAGACCTTCGGTCTGGTTATTACCAGATTCCAATGGACAAAGCCTCAAGGGAGAAAACTGCCTTTGCTAGCCACATGGGTTTATATGAATTCAATATCATGCCTATGGGTTTGTGTAATTCAGCAGCGAGTTTCCAGCGTCTTATGCGTATTGTACTGAACGGGATTGAATGGCAGGGGCATTAGCCTACTTGGATGACATCATTGTGTACTCGAAAACCTTTGAAGAACATGTAAGGCGCCTTAAAGTAGTTTTCGCTCGCCTACAATCGGCCGGGTTAACTTTAAAACCATCAAAGTGTTCATTTTTTAAACATGAAGGAAGTTTTTTGGGGCATATTGTGTCGCGCGATGGAATTAAATGTGACCCTGACAAAATAAAAGCAGTCAAAGAATGGCCAATACCAAAAAATGTTAAACATGTACGTCAATTTGTTGGTTTAACATCGTATTACCGGAAATTCATTAAAGGCTATGCCAACATTGCCGGGCCATTACATAAGCTAACAGAAAAGGGGAAAAAGTTTAACTGGACTGATGAATGTCAGGAATCATTTATTTCTTTAAAACATCGACTAACAGAAACTCCAATTCTTCAATACCCTAATATTGGACACCGATGCATCTTATCACGCCATCGGGTGTGTTCTATCCCAAGAACAAAATGGAAAAGAACATGTGGTTGCCTATGGTAGTAGAACTTTGTCAAAAGCCGAAAGAAATTATTCTACCACAAGAAAAGAATTGCTGGCTATCGTATTTGCCACGAAACTATTTCGATGTTATCTGATAGGAGATAAATTTACCATTCGCACCGACCATTCTTCGCTTCGGTGGTTATGGAAATCAAAAGAGTTGTATGGTCAATGCGCTAGATGGGTGGAACATCTAGCTGGGTACAATTTCAAACTAATTCACCGGCCAGGAAAGAAACATGGAAATGCCGACTACCTTAGCAGACTGGAGCCAATTGCCAATGATTTTCCCTACAATATACAACAAAATAAACAACCTTGCAACGCAATTGAAAGTTTGGAATTCAGCTTCGAGCCAGAGATATCAAAAACAAAAATCGCGGAATTACAACAGGCTGATAAAAACATAGCCCCCATTTTTGATTGGTTAAAAAAGGGAATAAGACCAAACCAAAAAACGGTAAAGAAATTACCTCCAGCCAGTAAACACTACCGGAACAAATTCGACCACTTGGTGTGTAGAAATAATATTGTTTACTTTGGTGAAAAATGTTCGTCCTTGTCAGCGGAAATGATCAACAAAGTTGCCGGATTCTTTAATAGATACGGTCCTAATAAAATTTCACGATAGTCCACATGGTGGCGGACATTTTGGAATTAGCAAAACCTGCGCCAAAATAAATGAAAGATTTTATTGGCATCAGTGGAGAAGTCACACAGAAGCATATTGCAAACGATGCAACGACTGTAATATGAATAAAAGAGCGACTCAAAACTCACGAGCGTCATTAATACCATCGTCAGAAGATCGACCAATGCAACGCATTTAAATAGATGTGATGGGTCCACTACCCATAACCAAATCCGGAAACCGTTTCATTTTCGTAGCGTGTGACATTTTTACAAAGTATGTACGCGCATGGCCTATGCGACACCAGACAACAACTGAAACGGCTTCGATACTTTTCAGCAACTGGTTTACGGTACACGGGGTGCCTGAAATAGTTCATTCTGACCGTGGAACAAACTTTAAAAGTCAACTTTTCCAGGAGCTGCTCAAGCTTATGGGTAGTAAAAAATCAAGAACAACTGCATATCATCCAGCCAGAAATGAAGGCGTAGAGCGAAACAATCGAACTATCGCGTCCATGCTACGTAATTACGTTCAAAGTGATGAAACGGGTTGGGATATCACTCTACCCGCAGTGGTAGCCTCCTATAACGCTAGTATTCATGAAAGCGCCGGGTATTCCCCGCACTACTTGCTGACCGGCCACAAGTTACGTCTGCCAGGCGACGCAGGAACGGGCTGTCCGAAAGAAGCAACGCCATACAAGACACTAGTCGAGGACTTAAGCAAACGCCTAAAGTCAGCCCAAGACACTGCCCGTAAAACCTTGGAAAAACAACGAGAACGTATGAAAAGAAATTACGACAAGAAACAACATGGCGTCCCATTTAAAATTGGTGATAATGTACTTTTAACGAACCCAGCCATACCTCTAAATAAATCGAAGAAGTTCCATTTACCTTATAAGGGACCTTTTATTGTAGAAAAGATATTAAATAACGTTAATTATGTCATAAAAAATAAAGAAGGTAAATCCCAAATGGTACATTTTAACCGGTTAAAATTATTTACAGGGACCTCAACAGAGGCAACATCATATACTTTTAACGAGCCAACCTGTGTGAGGCCACCTATTCTAGGGAACATGCTTAATGCAAGGCACACTGAACCCACATTAACCCCAGACAGTGAGGCAACGCATGTGGGACGACCAATGGAAAATAGTGACAATTTGGTGTTAACTGAACCAACAACTTCACGTCCCCAACTCATTAGAAAGCGGACCCACTTCTATCCGGACATTGAGGTTATTGACATCTAGTTTACATTGACTGTTTTTTTTACTGTTATTTTTTTATTACCTCACTAAATTGCCCTCGTTTTTGTTTACTCGAAAATGCGAGAAAGTGCGAGTGTCGCTTAAAAGCGCCTAAAATTTTAAAATTTAACACCGAAATTGGGCGACAACATATTTTTGATCAATAATAAATAAAAAAATATAAATTTATTCTTCGTTAGCTTGAATTATTGCATTGAATAAGGGCATTTTTTGCGAAATACGACCAATCGACAACTCACGTTTCGCATCGTTGCCTAACTCTATACATTTTATCTTAAGTTTTTGAGTGTAAATTAACACGGTAACTAATTAACAACATGTTTTTAAACAAATTTTGTTTAAGGAAAATGTTTTTTTGCATTTTTTTGTAACAATATCGTCTGTTACTACGCGAAAAATATTTTTTTTGACGGGCTTCTGTCTATTTCGTTGCATTAATTTAATATTCATTAATTAACTTTTAATGACTTTATTAATGCGCTAAAAATTATAAAAGTTTAATATACAAGTTTTACTAAAACATAGTTATCAACTCATGTTAGAATAACTTTTAGACTAGAGCAAAACGTTAACGAATATGCTTGGTTGGTTTTAGTGTTATTATAATGCCATCGTGTATGTATGGCTAAAGTTACAAGTTTTTGTTTAATTTAAAATTGGGGTTTAATCTTCCTCTAAAAAATAAATTGCTAGGGACAAAAAAAAAATATTTTTCCTTTTTTTAACGCTTCTGTTTTACTAAAACAAAGACAAAACCATTAACAACAATAAAAAATATTAACCTTGTGTTTTCTATGCTGCAATTTAGATGATGTGGCTGTTTTCCAAAGTCACGTAGTCACAGAAAATATTTGTTAACACAGAAAAGTGATTGGTGCTGAAACCTAAATAGAAATAAAATATCAAAATACGTTAATCTCACAAATAACTGCACTCTTTCTATTAGCACAAAAGTGAAAAAAAAATTTTGTAACAAAAAAATATTAATTATTGCCAGCAAACTAATTTCTGTTTTTTTTCGACCTTCTCACATTGAGGATAAAGATATAAACAAAAAAAGAATATCGCCACTATATACCCAAAACAAGGATGTTATTTTATACAACAAAAACTTTTATTTAAAGCCACTGCTCTTATACATTAAGCCACTGCTCTTATACAATGTGGCACACAAATTATTCATAAAATCAAAAAATAACAACCTTGTGTTTTCTATGCTGCAATTAGTTGGTGTGGCTGTTTTTTAAAGTCAAACAGTAACATAGGCAAAACATAGGTGATATTAAAAAGCCAGTTCGAAATACGAATAAAACTTATATGTGAATTTAAAAAAAAACGTAAATAATAACAAAAATATGAATAACTTCGAATAAAACTCTCTTAAACTTTGTATTTACTGCTGGCTTTAGTCAATAAGTCAGGCATGAAGAGTAAATGACTACAATATTATAAAAACTACCCAAGCTTGAAGCTTGTAGTATAATTTTAGCCATTCCAACCCTCTTGTTAAAATTACTTTTGGTGCCAGATTGAAACTTGGTTTATGCTGCCGGCTTTAGTAAATAAGCCAAACTTGAAGAATAAATTACTACTATAAATTACTTTTTTCCCATGAGCAGAAATATAGTTAGATAGTTATGTCACTTCTCTTTAGTAAAGTAACAAAATACAGACGTTACCCTTATTATAAATTATAAAGGCCAACCACTATGCTTGCTCTAGTTACAAAGACTTTAAAAGAATAAATCAACTAATAAACATTGCTATAACATCAAAGCTACCACTTATACTTTATGTACAGTGCGACGCCGACAACAGTAAATTAAAAAGCAACTGATAAAAATTTATCAGAAACGCAATTTTTGTTGTATATAAATTTTATTTCCATTCTTACCAATGTTTAAAACCGTGTTTTTAAATATATTGAGTGTTGCATACATCTAATGTCTATTTGTTTAAAGAAAAATATACACATAGTCGTGGGCGTCAATCCAAAAATAAATAAATAAACAAATTTAGGGGTGCCAAAAAATAGTAAAATCTTTGCTAAAAAATTCCGTTTTGAAGTGCTCATTAAACTTAACTCTTAACAGAATTTTTAATATTAGCAAAGATAGCAGACAACATTAGTCTTTAACCAACTGAAGTACAATTATTACGTGAAATAAGGCACTGGACAATCGGTATTTGTTTCGCAATAATGCCAGTTTTAGACAATCTACAACGTGGCACGCAGAATATGCCGTTTTTTGGCAACATATCAAAAAAAAAATCGCTTATATAACTATCAATTATACGCAAAAAATGCAACATTTGCAAACAACCTAGGGGTGCCACATATATTCAGCACTTATTAAAATTATAAATGGGGGTAAATGAACCCCCTGCACCCCCAGGACCGACGCCAGTGCACATAGTAGCTAGCGACCACCAATATTCACAATTTATTTAAAAAACCCGAGGACGAATTACCCATTGATATAGCGGCCTACAAGATTGTCTACAAGGCAAAAATACCTGTAGTTTTGAAAATGGATCAACATATACTTAAGTAAGGATTAACCCATAATCTTTAACAAAATACTTATAAATAATTTATGTTATTTTAAAATTTTAACATAAAAATATTTCAAACGCCATTTTAACAAAAAAAATGCAACAAAAATATTAAAAACTCTTCAATCTTGGCCACTTACAAGCAAATGAGTGTAAATAAAATTGTTGGTAACCAGACATTTTGATCAGCCCAAAGATTTGTTTTAAAAAGAGCGGGGCGTTCGCATTTCAATTACCGCGAAATATTTTGTTCTCGCGTATTCATGGAAAGTTGTCTTTTGTATTTGAAATAAAATAAGCATCGAATCGATAATTTGTTTAATAAATAATGTGAAAAAATATGTTGTTTTTCATTTCCTGCGTCAATTTTACAATTACACAAACTAAATCCTATAAAAAAGTTAGTTTAAAGCAAGTGGTTTTCAGAAGCAAATGCGTAATACCATAACGTATTTTGTGGAATAAAGCCGTTTTTCTGAACAATATTTAAAGGAAATAAAACATCAATTTATAATTTATTTACTAAATAATGTGTATAAATATGTTATTAGTTATTTGACCGTGTCAAGTTATATCAAAGTATAAACTAAAACAAGGAAATGTCGAACGCTTTCAAGCGATAAAAAGAAGAGAAACAGCGAGTCTCGTTTTTCGTGTTTTAAGGCCAATATTTAAAGAAAATAAATCATCATATAACTATTTAATGCTACAAAATTAGCAAAACATTACTGTTGTTTATTTCCTATGTTTTGCATGTTTAATATTTAACTATATCCCTTAAAACTTGTAAAAAAAGTAATTTAAATTCGCGTGTTTTTGTTAACTATCCTGAATCAGTGAGATTAAGTCAGGATGTACTGAACGACCTTCTGACTTAATTTAAAGAATTTCGCGTTATAACACCTGCTCATAGCAACGTTTTCGGCAGAAATGCTTTGATGTTGCCCGAAAATGCGAGAAAGTGCGAGTGTCGCTTAAAAGCGCCTAAAATTTTTAAATTTAACACGGGATTTGGACGACAACATACTTTTGATCAATAATAAATAAAAAATATCAATTTATGCTTCGTTAGCTTGAATTATTGCATTGAATAAGAGCATTTTTTGCGTAATACGACCAATCGACAACTCACGTTTTGCATTGTTGCCTAACTCTATATATTTTATCTTAAGTTTTTGAGTGTAAATTAACATGGTATCTAAATAACAAGATGTTTTTAAACAAATTTTGTTTAAGGAAATTGTTTTTTTGCATCTTTTAGTTTTCGTCTACAATATCGTCTGTTACTACGCGAAAAATATTTTTTTTGACGGACTTCTGCCCCGCTGTTTTAGACAAAAATTTACGGTCCGAGCTGTTTGGGCCGAAGTGTCTTGCAATACAATTTTTTGAAGTTTACGAAATACAGTTTTAATTTAATAATTAGCAACATATTTTTATAAATGTTTATGGTATTTTACTTGAAATATCGGCAAAGAATATCCACACCACCATCAAGAAGCAATAAAAATTCGAATGTCTAAAACCTCCACACAAACAATATTCTTCCAGCTGACCCACAGATCAAGTTTAGAAAACTGAATCCAAAAATTACTCACATTAGAATTGCACATAAAATACCCTACACTCTTCACTTTATGCTAAAACATAAAAATTAAATAAACTATCAAAAGTTTAACCATTTATTTAAAAAAATCATGTTAAACGAATATTAATTTTCAAAAATGCCAAAATATTCTAATTCAATAAATCTTTAGCAATATAAGCTTAATGAAATTACCAATCGTATGTTTTCTAATCTGCTATTAAAGATGACTGCTTCAAATTGCACTAAATTAAAGTTACTATCCACGAACTTACGCAAGAACAAGCTTCGAAACAAAACCTTCAACTTTAAATAACGCGGCACGTGCGTCAGCTGTTTATATACAGAGAGTGGATGACGTATTTACGACTGACGTCATAACTGGCAAAACATATTTCTATAATTTATCCTCGACTAAAAACTTCAAGTTTATTGCACGTTGTCTTTATTTTATTTCACAACAAAAATTCTAATACAAACATTCCAACAAAATTGAATCACATATATATAAATTAATCTATTTTTTTCGAGTTATTATTTTCTACTTCATTTACAATCTTGTTCACATATTCCTTCATTATATTCAACGATTCAGGTCAACTATACTTTGGTTTGTAGCCAAAATGTTCCACAAACTTTTGATTGGAGACGGTGAATCTTGTGCAGGACAACTTGGCCATGTTTGGTGTAATATTGGGCTAAAAATCACGAAATAGTTGTCATTAAAAGTATTATACATGAAATAAATGTTTAACACTTGCAATAACTTAACATACTGACCCTCGTCACCAAAGTATTATCCAAATAGGTATGGGGTTTATTTCAAAGAGATAAGTTTTAGACCACGACATTTAACCAAAATTTAGGTCGATGTTTATGGTAAAATGGTGTTTTTGCGAATATGTTTTAAGTAAAACCTTTATGACAGTAACCCAGTTAAAACTACTCAATAAACTAAATATTTACCTCTTTTTTGATCCCAAACCAACCCAGCACCTGACAACACCAAACAACCAACGTTGAAATGAGGATAAACAACCAAAACGGCAACACCGGCTCTCTCTTGTGGATGGTGAAACCCAAATGCTCGTAGAATTTCAAGTTCAATCTCAGGTAAGATAATTCTGGGGTTTCGTCACACAGAAAGTAGGTGTTTCCCCCAACCAAAGAAGGTGACTCCTGTACAATATAAGTTATAGTCAGAGTACAAGTTAATTTATTAGAATTTTTTAATATAACCAAAATATAAACCAATATTTTTTACTAAACTTAAAACCTAATCTTTCAGTAAGAACATGCAGAGACATATTAGTTACAACCGAACTTATATATGACTGTGGTGGTGCTCAAACCAGAGATCTTTTGCACACCAACCCAATATTAAAGCAGTGAACAACTAAGTTTTGTTTACCTGCATTTTCGTGGCCGCGATCACGTGACACCAAGTCACGTTTCCAACGTACATTCGAGTTTGTAGCGCCTCTGGTGGAGTGGGAGACTTGATCACTTTAGTCACAAGATGGCGCAAAAGAATCGATTTGGTAAAGTTGCCATCTTCGCCATAAATACCAGAACCTCTAAGTGCACATGTGACCAGTTTCTACAAAATATTATGCTGTCAATAATAAAAAGAACAAAAGCAGACAATTATATGTCGAGTAGACCGACAGCGTGGTGTAGTAGTAAGAACACTTGGTACACCACCATAAGGTTGTGGATTCAATCCCCCTTACTCTCATGCTGTAGGGCCCTTGAGTAAAGTGTTATAAACAATATAAATTTCTGTTGAGCCAGCACTTAATCAGCAGCATAATTATCGGACAATTATTATTTATAATATCTCAAACTACCACAGGCAACTCGTGACTGGGTTGAACTAACTATTGTTACTCTATGTTTGGGTCACTTGTTCGACTTTCCCACATCGAGGATAAAGACATAAAAAAAAAAATAAAAATAATGTGACTTTACCTAAAATGTTTCAATTTTTCATCTTTTTTTTCGTTCCACTCCAGCACAAGCTCCTTCGCGGTTTCTTTGTACTTCTGTATGACGTCACAGAAGAGTAACAGTAAATAGTGTCTTCACTACCGCCCACTAGTGGTTCCATGGTTCAATTTGGTCCGAAAGCCTCGATTAAGCTCGTGTAGAGACAATAACCGACATTGTTTGCACAACAAGCCTCCAGCACGTTCATTGTTCCTATATGACGTCATAATATATTAAAGAATAGGCTGTAGTAATCTGCACCATTTAAGTTCTAGAATAAATAAACTATGTTGTCGAATTCTAATATAACAACGACGTAATTTATGTCATCACAATGCCTACCTCCAACATTTATTTTCCATAATTTTTGGCAAGGAACTAATTCCTTGTAATCGATGACACTGGCCATATGCAAAACCACATGACATCCTTGTACGACTGACATGAGACTACTACAATCTATGACGTCACACTTAATCCATTAAACTTTCATGTTGGCATCTAAAAAAATAAATCAAATAAAAATTGAAAAAAAAAATTAAAATTTTATAAAAAATATCGAATATAAATACTTAATACCACGCATAAAATTAAATTATTCAAATTTTGTGTTTTAAATAAACTTCATTTTTTTAAACTGACAACAAACCAATAAATTTTAGAATATTCCTACTCGTTAATATTGATATTTTGTTTAGTAATCCTTTGGGGAAACCACCAACCCCCTCCCCTTTCTTGCTCCCCTAAATATTGTCTCTAGAATGTCAATCATTTCTTGTTTATCCTCCATCGGCCAGTTAATCTTGTTGTTGTTTCCCGTCCCAAGATCGATCATTGTGTGCTTGTTCCTGAAAACAATTTTATTCAGTTAATAATTTGTAAATATTTTAAACCTAATTTTAATATTTGATTTGTTAAACTTTCATGTATTTATTCGTTCTTGATATGGGAAGATTGACTTCATGACCTAAACTATGAGCAACATCAGTTACCCCGACCCAGTCTCGAGTTGCCTGTGGCAGTTCGAGATATTATAGATTATAATTGCCCGATAATTATGCTGCTAATCAAGTGCTGGCTCAGCAGAAGTTTATACCGTTTATAGCGCCTTACTCAAGGGCGCAACAACATACGAGATCAGTTGGGATTGAACCCAGAACCTTATGTAGTGTGGCCAAGTGTTCTGACCACTATACCTTATTGCTAGCTCACTGAACCAATAAGAATCAAACCGCAAACTGCGAGTTAGTCTTTCTAATGCTTAATTATTGTGCCGACAAAATTACATTCTTAATGTGAACAACAACCTGTAGAAGAACATAGTTGTGCAGGGGTCGTATAATTCGTACATTTTGTTGAAGTCTGGCACCTCAGTAATGTCAACCAAGTAAACAACAGCAAAGTTCTTCACTTTGTCAGCTATACTATACAAGGTCTAAACATTAAAATTTGTTAATTTATTAAAATGTCACCTACAGAATTCTAAAGCAAAATATTTGTGTTGTATAAACGTCTAAATTAAATATTTCTCAGAATGATCAAAAAAAACTTAATTTTATCAAGAAAACATTTTGTTTTTTTTTAATCTATTTTTTTCAAGTTATTATTTTCTATTTCATTTACAATCTTGTTCACATATTCCTTCATTATATTCAACGATTCAGGCCAACTATACTTTGGTTTGTAGCCAAAATGTTCCACAAACTTTTGATTGGAGACGGTGAATCTTGTGCAGGACAACTTGGCCATGTTTGGTGTAATATTGGGCTAAAAATCACGAAATAGTTGTCATTAAAAGTATTATACATGAAATAAATGTTTAACACTTGCAATAACTTAACATACTGACCCTCGTCACCAAAGTATTATCCAAATAGGTATGAGGTTTATTTCAAAGGATAAGTTTTAGACCACGACATTTAACCAAAATTTAGGTCGATGTTTATGGTAAAATGGTGTTTTTGCGGATATGTTTTAAGTAAAACCTTTATGACAGTAACCCAGCTAAAAACTACTCAATAAACTAAATATTTACCTTTTTTTTTATCCCAAACCAACCCAGCACCTGACAACACCAAACAACCAACGTTGAAATGAGGATAAACAACCAAAACAGCAACACTGGCGCCCTCATGTGGATAGTGAACCCCGAATGTTCGTAAAATTTCAAGTTTAATCTCAGGTAGGATAATTCTGAGGTTTCGTCACACAGAAAGTAGGTGTTTCCCCCAACCAAAGAAGGGGACTCCTGTACAATATAAGTTATAGTCAGAGTACAAGTTAATTTCTTAGAATTTTTTAATATAACCAAAATATAAACCAATATTTTTCACTAAACTTAAAACCTTATCTTTCAGTAAGAACATGCTGAGACATATTAGTTACAACCGGACTTATATATGGCTGTGGTGGTGCTGGAACCTGAAACCTCTTGCACACCAACCCAATATTAAAGCAGTGAACAACTAAGTTTTGTTTACCTGCATTTTCGTGGCCGCGATCATGTGACACAAAGTCACGTTTCCAACGTACATTCGAGTTTGTAGCGCCTCTGGTGGAATAAGAGACTTGATTACTTTAGTCGCAAGATGGCGCAAAAGAATCGATTTGTTAAAGTTGTCATCTTCGCCATAAATACGAGAACCTCTAAGTGCACATGTGACCAGTTTCTACAAAATATTATGCTGTCAATAATAAAAAGAACAAAAGCAGACAATTATATGCCGAGTAGACCGACAGCGTGGTGTAGTAGTAAGAACACTTGGTACACCACCATAAGGTTGTGGATTCAATCCCCCTTACTCTCATGTTGTAGCGCCCTTGAGTAAGGTGTTATAAACAATATAAATTTCTGTTCATAATTATCTGACAATGATTATTTATAATATCTCAAACTATCACAGGCAACTTGAGACTGGGTTGAACTAACTATTGTTACTCTATGTTTGGGACACTTGTTCGACTTTCCCGCATCGAGGATAAAGACATAAAAAAAAAATAAAAATAATGTGACTTTACCTAAAATGTTTCCATTTTTCATATTTTTTTTCGTTCCACTCCAGCACAAGCTCCTTCGCGGTTTCTTTGTACTTCTGTATGACGTCACAGAAGAGTAACAGTAAATAGTGTCTTCACTAGCACCCACTAGTGGTTCCATGGTTCAATTTGGTCCGAAAGCCTCGATTGAGCTCGAGTAGAGACAATAACCGACATTGTTTGCACAACAAGCCTCCAGCACGTTCATTGTTCCTATATGACGTCATAATATATTAAAAAATAGGCTGTAGTAATCTGCACCATTTAAGTTTTAGAATAAATAAACTATGTTGTCGAATTCTAATATAGCAACGACGTAATTTATGACATCACAATGCCTACCTCCAACATTTATTTTCCATAATTTTTGGCAAGGAACTAATTCCTTGTAATCGATGACACTGGCCATATGCAAAACCACATGACAACCTTGTACGACTGACACGAGACTACTACAATCTATGACGTCACACTTAATCCATTAAACTTTCATGTTGGCATCTAAAAAAATAAATCAAATAGAAATTGAAAAAAAAAATTAAAATTTTATAAAAAATATCGAATATAAATACTTAATACCACGCATAAAATTAAATTATTAAAATTTTGTGTTTTAAATAAACTTCATTTTTTTAAACTGACAACAAACCAATAAATTTTTGAATATTCCTACTCGTTAATATTAATATTTTGTTTAGTAATCCTTTGGGGAAACCACCAACCCCCTCCCCTTTCTTGCCCTCCTAAATATTGTCTCTAGAATGTCAATCATTTCTTGTTTATCCTCCATCGACCAGTTAATCTTGTTGTTGTTTCCCGTCCCAAGATTGATCATTATGTGCTTGTTCCTGAAAACAATTTTATTCAGTTAATAATTTGTAAATATTTTAAACCTAATTTTAATATTTGATTTGTTAAACTTTCATGTATTTATTCGTTCTTGATATGGGAAGATTGACTTTATGACCTAAACTGTGAGCAACATCAGTTACCCCGTCCCAGTCTTTAGTTGCCTTTGGTAGTTCGGGATATTTTTTTTTTGTATATATCTTTATCCTCGATGTGGGAAAGTCTAAAGCACGACTTAAACATAGAGTAACATCAGTTACTCCGACCTAGTCTCGAGTTGCCTTTGGTAGTTCGGGATATTGTAGATTATAATTGCCTGATAATTATGCTGCTGATTAAGTGCTGGCTTAGCAGGAGTTTATACCGTTTATAGCGCCTTACTCAAGGGCGCAACAACATACGAGCAGTTGGGATTGAACCCAGAACCTTATGTAGTGTAGCCAAGTGTTCTGACCACTTTACCTTATTGCTAGCTCACTGAACCAATAAGAATCAAACCACAAACTGCGGGTTAGTCTTTCTAATGATTAATTATTGTGCCGACAAAATGACATTCTTAATGTGAACAACAACCTGTAGAAGAACATAGTTGTGCAGGGGTCGTATAATTCGTACATTTTGTTGAAGTCTGGCACCTCAATAATGTCAACCAAGTAAACAACAGCAAAGTTCTTCACTTTGTCAGCTATACTATACAAGGTCTAAACATTAAAAATTGTTGATTTATTAAAATGTCACCTACAGAATTCTAAAGCAAAATATTTGTGTTGTATAAACGTCTAAATTAAATAGAATGATCAAAAAAACTTAATTTTATAATAAAACATTTTTTTTTAGTTTTGTTTTAAAATTATGGGACCTTAACACTACACAGCATATTATTATATAGAAACTTAATTTTCTTTAATAAATTAATTTTAATTAAACTTTCTTTAAACGTAGTGTTAAATACGCGCTAATATGTTTATCCTCAATTTTGAATCGTATTGCGGTTAATACTCTCATGCAATGTATTGCACCATATGTCGTAAAAGAACTTTCTAGAACAGTCATTAGAACTGATTGTTATCAAAGTAAATCGTTACAATTTGGAAGAATTTTTATGTAAATTAGTTTTCACTGATATAATAGTTAATTGTTAATCACGGCGGATCTTTCATTGACTGATTGGAATTTCTGGTAATTATTTTTTGTAGTATAAATAAGTTACTAATCTGTTTTTTAAATGTTTAAAATATGTCTTAATCTTTAACCACGTGCAAAACTGGCCAATAACATACATAGTCTTGGGGTATCTTAACAGTGTTTTTTAATGTTTTTTATAACACACTTTTAGAACTGTGATTGTTCACTTGGGTAGTACTGTTGGTTGACACTGTTTTTCTGTTAGATCTTACTGACTGGATATCAGGTATTTTAATATTGCTGTATTGTTAACTGTTATTTGTGTTATTTGATGTAGACTGTAATTTCTTAATTTTAACATGCTTGCCTACTATTGCAGTGAGTGAGCAGCTTACCTTATTGTGTCACACTGCCCTTTAAGAGTTGAACACCTTTTTTAATAACTGGTATGTTTTTATTGATACTTGTAAATTTTGTTAATGGATCTACTTTTATGCCAAATAACCTCTTATTAATGCATATAAAACTAACGTTAGGTTTTTTATTCTTCTAGTGTTCAATACTGTTATTGTATCACTGTTTTTGCCGAATTTGCCAGTATTTTTGAGTGGTTAGCATACTGTGTTGGTAAGCTTAATTTGTGTCTTACTATAGTTAATACCTGTGTAGTTATTGTTATCATATTTTTTGTATATTCACACGCGTTATTCGTTTCTTTTAGAAACTTCGGGTACTAATTCTTGAACGTGGATGAAATTTGTGTGCCATTATTCGCGTTAAATACATGTAAACAAAGTGATTTTTTTTTTTTGATTTTTTATCCAAGAAGAGTTATTGCTGTAGTGTGCCTCTAAGTTTTAACACGTAGAAAACATATTTAACACGTAGAAAACATATTTCTAAAAAGTCTAGTAAAGAAAATAACACAAATCCACTTTTTCAGCAAAAAATATTAAACTTATCCCTAGTTTACCTAAAATTTTGTCTAAAATATCGTTTCTTAATACGTGAAAATATTAAAATTCGACGCCGTAACAAAACTTAAACATTATCGAACTTATTTGTATTTAAAATCATTAAATACCTCGTCCATTTTCATGCAGGCCGGGTCCCAATCGTGACCGAACCGAATCACGACAACTTTTTCTTGCTCGTTTAAGATCGATTGATCGACTTGCCAGCCGTTTGTAAGATGGGGAAGCATGTACGACATGGTTACCTTTTAACTACACCAACCACTACCAAATTATAATTTAAATACAACTTTTTAAACTGTTTTTATTATTTCGTGCAATTTCGTAAAATTTTTCGCAAAACTAAAAATCCCAAAAATTTGTACGAGCAAAAGTTTACGCTGTTTTGTGTTTATCAAATTTGTTAAAACATCTGTTGTTGCGTAAACGTTTATCCTCAAAACATTTTAAGAGATAAATATTATTAAAAAAGAAGTGTGCAGGTGTAGGCTTGTAAAGGTAATTTATAGGATTGTTGAAAAAACAGTAAATTTTAAAGATGACCCTATACACTTACTAGGAGACAAGTTGTTTATGGGCAACTTTTCCTAAATTTAAGTTATTTGTCCAAGTATGGGCTTAAGTCATTTTGTGGGATAATTATTAATAGGGGGAAAATAAAAGAAAGAAACCCGACAACGAAAAGGGAAAAAGAAGAGGTTGTTAAGACTGTACTTGTTCCAGTAAAGTACTTAAAATAATATTTAACATTGCTGGATATTTAAACATGATCTTATAAGCATTGTAACAAATAAAACACAATATTGCTGAATAACTAGGAATTTTAATCGCTTCTACAAATTATTTGGCAAGCGGTGAAGAATTAATATTTGCATAACATACAAGCACTTAAAAGCACATCTACAATAACTACACAAGACTCAGGTTAACATACAACAGTGGCTGCAAGTCAAATAAGGTCCTGGGTCCAAATAATAGAAAAAATTCAAAATTTCATTAAAATATTATTTGCACTAATTGACATACACCTTTAAAATTCATTTTAACTGGTTGGATACAAGAAAAAGTTTAAAGCCATGCCCTTTATGCCTCTATTGTAGCACATATAAAACAATAAAGAAGTTAAAATGTTTTTATAGGTTAATAAGATACAAGTAAAATAATGTCTAATATTGTCATTTATGCAAAAGTTTTATATTAGAAGAGGTTTCCTGCCAACATTTAATATATATAGAAAATAACAACATTAAAACCTAAAGATACCTACTAAAAACTACACAAAACTACATCTTAGTAAAGCACATGCACACTTCCTTATTAAAATGCATTTTTTAACAATGGAATTATTCTTAAACTTAAATAAACAAACAGTTCAATAGAAGTTATTCCCAAATATTTCTACAAAATCAAATATAGTAAAAATTAGCACTTATCTGAGCACATTGTTTACAACATGAAAATACTAAAGACCAAATAATGAATGAAAATTAATATTTAAAATAAAACTGTAAAATGAATTAATAAAAACTAGAATTAGCACTTATACGATAAAGAGCACATTGTACACAACGCAGAAATATTGAAGACCAAATAATGAATGAAAATAACTTTAAAAATAACTTTTCTAACTTTTCCATTTTCTTAAAATTTACTTTTTTTGCACAGAAAAGTTTTTTTTTTTTCAAGCAAAATGAACAAAGTTTCCATGATTTCAGGGCCACAACCTAGTTAAATATAAGTGGGTGTAATCTTGATAAAATCTAATTTAATTATTGGGTAAAATTATCAACATTTTTAAAAATAATTTTAACAAATACTTAAAATTTATTAAATCACTAATATTTATGGTAAGGTGAAAACTCACAATATTTGTTGCTTTAGTTACATTGTCACTGGAAGATGGTTGATTATAAATACCTAAATAAAAACAAATTGACAGTTGAAATAACATGTTTTAGAGGGTTTAAACTAATGTGTTTTAGGGGTTTGTATTTGTTTTTAAATTTGAAGTTATTCTTCTTGCCTAGTAAAATGTAAATGTATGCCTTAAAAATTATCAACCATTTAAAAAAAAAATTTTAAAATAGAATGTTACAAAACAAATATTTAATAACTAATCTACAAAAATAAAGGTAGTCTTAAAAATGTAAAAAACCTCTTTTATTATAAGTTAGCTTTAGTTTATTCTAGTAAAGTGATTTAAATATAGTAAATATGTTTGTCCTATGGTAAATATGTTTAAATAATGTTGTATAGTGAACAAAACTTACAGTTCCATATTTGGAACTTTTTCGCTTGCTTTCCTCAATAGTTGTTCCCCATCCTCAGTAAAACCACATTTCCATACATCTAAGTATTGAATGTTGTGGAGGCATGATAAGAAAGCAACAGCACACTCATCTCCAAGATCGTTGTATCTAATATTCAACTTCTGCATCTGAAATATTTAAACTTTAATTAAAATTTATCATTAGCACACCAATAGTTTAAATAAGGTTTTATTGTTAAATTATAATTTGTATATGAATAACTTTAATGAAATATTGTTAAATGTTTAAAATTGAATTTGTTTAATATAACTTAAAAAAATAATAATTGTTAAATTTAAACATTTTCTAAAGATTTAAATTGTTCTTGTGGTTAGGTTACATGTTGCATTTATTAATTTTTAAAACTTTTAATTTTCAAATAATTTGATTCTGAAAAAATACTAAAACTTATTTTAGTAAATATTAATACAATGGATTGAACTTAACAATGGAGCATTGTTAAAGTTAATGGGCATTGTGACTGTTTAACTTTTTTTACAAAATTATAAATTTAATAAAAATTAAAGTTTTGTTTAAACAAATCAATTTTAATATTAAATGTTTAACTTTATCTTAAACAAAATTTATATTTTACTTAATTTAAAAATTACTCTAATTCAAATAATTAATTTAAAACAACTATTAGTCCGATAATTATTGAATCAGTAAATTTAATTGTTGTAGTTAATTTTAGTAAGTGAAGTTAAACTTTAAGTTTAAATAAAATAAATTAAACTACTAATTTACATAAATTAAAAATAATATAAATAAAATAAATTCATCGATACTCTTAAGTTATACCGGAAATTTGATAAAAAACATTTTATTAATTTTTAATTATTTCAAAATAGGAAAAATACAAAACTTAATTTAAAAAAAATATTAATAAATTGTAACTTAACAATGACCCATTGTTAAAATTTATGGGCATTGTGACGATTTTTACTTTTTGTTAATAAAATTGAAAAATAAATTTTTGTTTATATTTTTATCGATTAAAAAGTTTGTTTTTACATAAAGTAATTTTAATATTAAATGTTATTTAAATCTGCTGCTTGTTTAAATAAATAATCTTTAAATACCAAGCAATAAAGTAATATACGTACAGGATGTGTTAGTTTTGAACAACTTCTAGCAATGGCCAATCCACCAACTTCTGTGATGTTACAGTCACTAATATCAAGTTCCTCAAACTTGTCAATAACCTCACCCAGTAATGTTACAGCTTCATCACCGATTTTGTTATGTGATAAGTCCAACTTTATCTAAAACAAAATTTATATTTTACTTAATTAAAAGTTACTTTAATTAAAATAACTAGGATAAAAACTGTTTAACAAAACACTCTATAAAAATAATAATAACTAAAATTTTGAAGTAACACAAAAATGACCAACATTTAATTTTTAATAACATGTTATTTATCTGAAATATTTAAACTTTAATTAAAATTTACTTATTATCACACTTAGGGTGGAGTAATTAAAGTCGAGTTAACGGTAATTGAAGATTAAACTCGAGTTAAATCGCTAAAATTTAACCCGCAAACTAAGGTAGTTTAAACTCAGATTAACTTAAAATTAATTAGCTACTTTATCAAAAAAAAATTACGGCAATAGTCTAATAGTAAAACTAGATTGGCCTAAAAGTTGTTGTGATCGTTTGGACAGAGTCAATAGTAATTCATAGGTAGCTTATGGAAAACAATACAACAGCAAAGCAAAGTTGTATAATTAGTAAGTTAGTACTGGTTGTAATGGCTTTGGTCAGTCTGTAAATCGTCAAAAGTTGTTTATGGCTCTGCCAAATAAATTTGGTTAAAAGATTTATAATTAACTATTTAAGTAGTATTTTATTAAGTTGTCACAAGGGCAATATATTTAACATTTATTGTAGTTATTGAAATTAGAAATTACAAACACCCTGTCAATCCCTAACAATGGGCAGGTCACAAAGTTTAGAGAATACTTTTATGTCGTTGAAGTTAAAAACCGTCCACCCTGGCTTGGCTAAACAAGGAAATGTGCGATGATGGTTTTAAGCATTTTGCCCTCGGTAAATACCTATTTTGGACAGGGTATCATATTTTCAATCTAGAAAAGCTTTGGTATTATATTCATGCGAAGTGGTAAGTAAACCCCTTTATTTAAATTTTATAGATAACTATTTTTTTTGAGTAACAAAATATAAAAACATAAATAATACAATAAATAAATATGCAAACTATTAAATTTCATAAAAGTTGTTTAAACATGCTGCTCGGTAATTTTTTAAATTTTTTGTTTGCTCTATTTTTATTTCAAGTTCTTTCATTTTTAAATCATGTTCTTTTATATTTATTTCTTGGTTCTTTATTAGTAACTTTTTGGTTAGTACATGAATTTCTTTTTTATTTTCTATTTCCTGCCTAAGTGGTAACATTTTTGCCTCCCTTACGTCACCAGAATCACTTTTTCTTTTTAAAGATTCCTTTTTCAAAACTAGAACTCTTCATTGGTAATAATATTCACAACATGAAATTTAACCTGGTCATTCTTTACATGCTATAAAAATTTCTCCATTTGAAGAACATTCAGTAACAATTTGATCATGACTGGGGTGCTACCAGTAAGATCAAGAATCGGCAAGGCATCATCATCAAAACTGTTATGCAGTGAATTGATTTCATTGGAAATTAAAGTTATTATTTAAAACAAAGTTTGGCAGGTTTGTAGTAAATTTATTGTTGTGTGTTATTTGGTTTATCATAAAAAAACAATTGTTACTCACAAATGACTTTCTGTGTAAAAGAGCTAATGGGATTAGGTGGTGGCCACCTCCTGTTTTTCTAATTTTTTTTTATTCTGTATTAGCTGATTTGGCTTTTTTTTAACATTTTTGTATAAACTTTGTAAATTTTCTGGTGTTCTATTGCATCATATATTGATTAAATTAAATTTTTTTGTTAAATCAACCCAAACATTTTTTTTGCAGTTGTGGTAGAAGAATTTGTTAATTTTGAAGTTATAACTGGATAAGATTTTACCAATTCCAACAGTTCTCCTTCGCTTTGATCAGAGTTAAGAGTTCTAATTTTATTATCCATTTTATTCCTAACTACAAAAAGATTACATAAAACACGTAAACAAACATTTTTATGCAGTCTAACTATATTAACGTAAAAATTTCTTCTTAAATTTAAATATTACTGATATATAGTTATTTATTATTTGGTCTCGCACAGCTCACCCAGCCAATAAATGACCAGCTTCTCTATTTGTTTCAATTACTGGGATTTCAGCATCGTAAGGGGCCAGTTTCTCTTGCCTTGTTTTTAGTGCAAAATTATGAAGACGCATAATTGCAACTATTATAATTATTAAATTGTCCAGATGTGTCCGAAGTGGAATTGTAAGGGCCTGAAACCTTTGTTTTAAAATGCCAAAAGACTGTTGAATTCTTGTTCTTGTTTTTATGTGAGCTTTATTGTACTTTTTTGTAGTAATGTGAAGGGATGAAGTAAAGGAGTCATTAAATATTTTTACAGGGGTAACCATTGTCACCTAACAACAGACCAGACACAAATCAATCTTCAAAATGGTCACAAATTCTGGAATTTTCAAAAATTCGGGAGTCATGAGTCGATCCTGGCCAACGCACAACAATGTTGGTAAATACTCGGTGAGCATCACAGATAGCCTGAACATTAACGACAAATTCTTTTCTGTTTCTGAACACCTCAGGAGAATCACCACCAGGTAAAACAATAGGGATATGTGTGCCATCTATTGCTCCAACTACATTGGGAAACCCTGAAACTTGCCCGAAATCATCCATGCATGTTTGCAAAGCCAATCCACTAGGAAATGTTACAAATAAGTGTTTGCGCGAAGCTATACACTTAGAAATCCAATGTACGATAAGGCACACCGTGCATCTATGTACCCCAACTAAGTCTCCATCACTGCATTGCAAATTTCCTGTTGCATAAAACCTAAGGGTCACCAAAAGCTGCAACAATGCTGGAACATCATGGCTTCTAATTTTTAAACTTAAATCTTTTTCAGGAATGTTATAAAGCTGTAAAATGCTATTTTTATTAAATCTGTAATGCTGGACTATTCCTCTTTCTATATATTTTTCCAGGGGATTTGTGATATCTTTTATTCGTTTTTGGGATTTCGTAATTTGTATTTATTATTTCAATGATTTCCAAAGTATCCATTTTAATAAAAAATTACTTAACAATCGTTTATTCCTATTGACAATATTTGAGAACAATTTGTAAAAAAAGTTTCTATAGCGTTCATTTTTTTATGATAGTAATCTTAAGCTTGAATAGGCTAAAGGTCTGTTTTTTGTTTACTAACAGTAACTAATCTTAACTAAGGGTAACTTAATAAAGAAAGTTAAATGTTGAGTTATTACTAAAACCCTTCAAATTCACGTTTAGCCTTATTATTTACAATAACTTAAATCTCGTGCAAAAAAGTGAACAAACCGTCCTTGGTTACAGCGAAAATCAACAAAATTTGTCGTTCGCTGTTTTGATTCGCTATAGCGATTTCAAACCTGTTTAAACCAGTTTTTAGACCAAAATCGCAAGTTAAACTAGGATTAGTTAATCCGAGTTTAACTCAACTTCAATAACACAAAAAAAATAAAAAGTTAACTGAGGATTAAGTTAACTCGACTTTAATAACTCCACACTTATTGTTTTAATAAAATTTTACTGTTAATTTATAAATTTTTTTTAATAAATGAGCCAAAATATTTAAATGTTTAAAATTGAATTTGTTTAATGTCACTAAAAAAATGTATTAATTGTTAAATTTAATTATTTTTTTTTTTAAGTTTAAAATTCTCCAAAAGTTAATAAAGTAAAATTTTGCTGTTAATATTTCTTTAAAACTTTTAATTTTTAAATAATTTGATCCTGAGAAAATACAAAAAATAATTTTATTTAAATATAATACAATAAATTGTAACTTAACAATGACCCATTGTTAAAGTTAATGGGCATTGTGACCGTTTTTACTTCTTGTTATAAAATTGAAAATAAAATTGTGTTTATATTTCTATAAACTAAATAAAAAAGTTTTGTTTTTACATAAAGTAATTTTAATATTAAATGTTATTTAAATCTAGTGCTTGTTTAAATAATAAATCTTTAAATACCAAGCAATAAAGTAATGTACTTACAGGATGTGTTAGTTTTGAACAACTTCTAGCAATGGCCAACCTACCAACTTCTGTGATGTTACGACCACTAATATTAAGTTCCTCAAACTTGTCAATAACCTCACCCAGTAATGTTGCAGTTTCATCACTAATTTTGTTCCATGATAAGTTCAACTTTATCTAAAACAAAATTTATATTTTACTTAATTTAAAGATTACTTTAATTTAATTACCTAAGAAAAAGTTTTAAAAAATATATTCTTTATAAAATAGTAAATATGAGCATTTTGAATTTAAATAATAATTACCAACATTTTAATTCTTATTTAAAGCTAGTTTAAATAAATTTAAAATTTAGTTTTGATAACTTCAAGTAATTTAAGCCCAGATATTTATATAACAATACTTTGCAACTAACCCAGTGAGTACAAAAATATTTAAGGGTAATAATAAAACCCCCAGCAATAATATGGGGGTAAATATTATTTTAACCCAACGTTTTAGTTTATGAAACAAATTATTTTAAGCTTTGTTTGGATCAATATTTTATGAGAGTTTTTTTATGTGAAACAAATTTAAAGTTAACATCGATTTCTGTTTTCTTTGTTATAATTGTAAATAATAAGACTTGTTACGTAAACCTAAAATGTTTGTTGCTATCAACTGTGTTAATCAATACAAAAAAAAATTAAGGATGTAATTTTATACATTTCCCCCTCTTGTTAATTTAACCCCAGTAGTTTTGTAATCTACCTTTATAGTAATATAAAGCTGCCCATTTTAAGTAGGCATACTAAATACTAAAAGTTTAAGTTTTTACATTATTTTTTATTTAATATTCTAAATTTATTTTGTATTCAGGTAAAGAATGTTAAGTTTTGCTTTCAAAAATTTATTAAAACTTTTATTTATTGAATAATGTAATTTGGGGAAAGTACAAAATGGGGAATTGTATCTCAACAATGGACCATTGTTAAACAATATGAGCATTGTTATAATTTTACTTTTTACAAAATTGCAAATTACTTATTCAAACAAAAAGTTTTATTATAACTACAGAATTATTAAAATAATATTGAATACAAATCTATAAATTTTGATGATTTTATCTACTTTAGTAAATAAATTTCCTGTTTAAATTAAACCTGGGCATCATATTCAAAATAACAATAATGTTTTTGCTTACCTTCACTTTTAAACCTTTGAAGATACTAGGCAGTTGAGAAGATTCATCTTCACTAAAGTCCATTCTTAAAGAAAGAGGTTTGGTCAATTGTTCAAACAAGTAGCCAAGATGGATATAGTCACTCGGCAACAACGTTTCCTCAAACTCAAGTTTCAAATGATCAGGTAGAAGACTGAGAACAGACTGGTTGAGGTCATCATCGTTGGATTCATACAAATAACTGCTGAGTTCAACCAGGGTTGCAGTGGCTTTCATTTCTGGGTTATTACTTGTTAAAAGAGTCCCAATCTTTTTACATAAATCTTTTGCATATGTTTCTAGAACAGCTCGTTTCTTATCATAAGCTGTTGAAGAACCAGATTGAAATTCAGACAAATCCTTGGAATTGTAAAATCCAAACAGAAATTTTGTGACTACTTCCCATCGACTAGTGGAAAACTTAGGAACACATTTTTGAAATTTCTTCGGACTTGCCCATAAGAATAAATACATGGCAGCAAACAGTTCTTGCCAGGTGAGATGACTGAAGTTGCTTCGTTTGTCTCCTTCTAATATCTTGACTTTCATGTTTGACGAATCATAAACAAAAGTGTCAAGAAATGTTTTAAGCATTTCTTTTGTAATTCCAGCCTTTTTAATGTCTTTTTGATCAAAACAAATTTTTTTCTTTTTAAACCCATTCCAGGCAAGATAAGCTAGACCTTTAAATTCATTCTCAAGAATGTCTGTGTTGTCAGGAAAATGATCCGATCTCATATAATGCTTTAAAGAAGTAAGCATAACATTTGTCATAGTTTTTAGATTAACTTCAGAGCCAGACAAAATTGCTTGATTGATGCAGTGCATGGATAGAATACAGTTGACAGGAACATAATTGTAAGCATCAATATCTGGATGATCTTGTAAGTAGGTTAAGACTTTAGGTGAATTTTCCCCACATATTTGCACGCAAATGTTTTCTTGTGCTTCCTTATTGAAACCAAGTAGTTTTAACACTAAGATAGGTCTGCAAGAAGGATGCCACTCATACATTTGCCTTGGTCGAGAAGTGATAAACTTATAAGCATTGGGAAATAACTTTCCAGTAAAAATGTTTTTTAGAAAATCTTCAGCAGAGCCATTTGTAGATACCAAGTTTTTGGGTGCTCTCCCTAAGGTAGTACTATCAGCTTCATCCAGTCCATCAAAGATGAGGATAGTGTCAGAACTGTTTTTAATGCAATTAAATGATTCTACATCAGTAGACTCTGGTTGATTCCAATCTATAGATGAATTTGCAACAAGAAACCTGAAAATCGACATTTTTTCATGAAAATCAACTGATCGCAAAATAATGCTGAATATAAATTTTATATTCTGAAGAAAGTCGCTATTTTCAGAAAAAATTTCCTGAATCAGAATTTTAATAAAAGTTGATTTACCAGTCCCTGCGTGCCCAACAAGTGCCATGACTTTAGAATGTATTTTAATAAAGTCTCTTTTTTTCTTGTCTAATTCAAGTCGTTTAGCTTCATTTCTTGGCTCTTTGTTGAATTTTTGTTCAGCTGCTGCTTCAGCATTTCTTTTTGCTAATTCAAATACCTCATTTACTTTAATCTTTGTACCAAAGTGATAGTCAGGTTCAGTTAACTTGGACATTCTTTCAAATTGTTCCTTTCTGGTATGAAAGTGATCAACTGAATCTAGATATTTAATATCAGTTGAAGAATATTGAGCAAGTTCTAACTCAACAAATTCTAATTGTTTGTCTAACTGGACAGGAGAGCAGAATTCATTGGCAAAACTACTAGCTTGCTCAAAACACTTTATGGAAAGTTGTTCACATAAAGAATTACCTAAAACAACACAGTTATAGATTATTATTTGTTTAAATATTTAATATAGAATAACTATTGTGGTTGCTAGTCGATCCGTACTCAAGTCGATGCCCAAAAGTCAAACCGTACTTGCATTGCGTAACCCTTTATACCATTCAGATGCATAAATGTGCTGAATCAGTTTATTTAATATGATTTATCGTAGTAGTAATAGATGATTAGTTCTTACATATTGTACATTGTAACAGAAATAATATAATTTAAGTGCACAAGTGTACCAAAAAGTCAGGCACACACAACTTAGTATAAGACCAATAAGTGTGCTTGCATAATTAATTACATATTAGTTAATAAATGTAATAAAATATTTGACGATTAATTGATAGTGTTTATCCAGGATTTGGCCCATTTAAAAGAGTTTGTATGGTGTAGAATTTACATTAAAATTGAACCACTAGCCCTTGGTTTATAAAAGTGTGAACAATTAATTAATGACCATGTTATGCAATGGTCAAAGTATTTACAAAGTTATGGTATTAAGTACAAGTATATAAAGGGTTTTGTTAATGTTGGGGCAGAATACAAAAGTCAATTTATAAACAGTGTTTTTGTGTATATACCAATTTGTGTTGTTTGAAATTAACAAATTATTTTAAAAGAGGAAAGGGGCCATGACACAAATTTTATATTTTTATTTTTCACAGCGTGTAATACTCGCTGTCATGTTTGTTCTTTGTTTCTTTTTTATAATTAAGACTTTAAGATAAATAGGAGTAAAAAATATGTTTAAGTTAATATAACCTTATTTTCGCATTTCACAAAAGTTTTTGGTATCGTTAGTTTTGTTAATATCTTGTTTTGGTCTTTTTGTTAAATTTACCTTCATTTCGTAAAATTTACCTTCATTTCGTAAAAAAAAAAAAAATTCAACCCGATAATATTGCGTTATAATAACCAGCTGATTAATTTTTAGTTAAGTAGGAGTGAGTATTGTAACAAATATAGACCGTTGTTATCTACTACAGCGAAAACAAGTTTCAACCTTTACTTGTTTGTTATCCTTATTTTAAGTAAGTTTTGTAACTTTTATGTAAGTGGCTTAGTTGTAATGAGATCTTAAGTGTTATGTTAAGTTCTATTTTAATATATTTTTGTTTTTTTGATTCTATTTGGATAAGATTGTTTTTGTAAAATATAAGGAAAGAACTTAAAATTGAATATAGGAAAGAATTGCTTGTAGCATCTTATTCAATAACACTTCGACATGGAAACAGTAAAAATCAAACAGTGATATAACCAGTGGTTATATTATTAGGTATTACTGCACAAGGTTTAAGATTTAATTCCATCTGCATCTATCTTAAAGTGTTATTTTGTTGGTGACAAACTTAGTCACCTTTGCTATTACTAAATACATAAGCAGATTAAAATTATCAAACTTAATAAAGACATTTACATTCGATGCAAGATTAGACTGTGAAGTCAGTCTACTTATATCAAAGATAAACATATACCAAAAACACTTCCATATTATAAACAAGATTTAAATTTACCTTCATTTTGTCTTCTTGGTTCTGGAACAACCTCATGTGGATCTGGAGTTTGTGATTCTTCAGGTTGTTCCTTTATAAACAGTAAAACTTTGGTTATGTAACTACAAAGATTTTTTAATGATTACCAGTTATATTTATTATTCAAACTAAGTCCAAAATTTTATTAATTATTATAAACAATATTTAAACTTGTTTTTAAACATGCTTATATTTATTGACAACTTTAAAGTTAAAACCTGATTTGAAGTAGAGGATCTCGGTTGTACATTTTCATTAGAAGTGGAACCTTTTAAAGTAAATAATATTGGATTAAAACAATGTTTCTTACAGGTGATATTATATTGCAATAATTTAAAACATAAGTTAATTTAAATATTGCCATTTATCGAGTTGGTCGTCAGTATTAGCCAATCAAGTCAGCTTTAGAATTTTTTAAAATTTCGATTGTTTAGTTAAAATATCAACTAAGGTCTAAACTATTGTATTTATAAAAATAAAAATGTTTTTGTTTGTTTTAATTAAATTTTAACATTAATGGTTATCAATAACTAAGCAGTGATAACAAGTTAATATATTGTGTAACAAATAACCATTTAACAAAGTTACTTTTTAGGTTAGCTGTGCCCACCTACAATTACATTAAAACCTGAAAAGTTAGATTCGAATGGTAATAAATATTTAACAACAACCAGCTTTTTTTATGTTAATAATAAGATTGGTGACAATTAGTGTCACAAATCGTTTTTATCTTAACAGCTGTAATTGTGATCAATAATCGCCTTTTTCGTAGAAACAATAATACAACATTAACAATTTTAAAATTAAACAATAGATTTATCGCACTTTGACCATATCAGACTTGTAGCCTTATCACACTGTCATATTGTTCGATTGTGGAACAAACTTGCAAATACCCGCCATGCTATTGTTATTGTTGTTTATAAAATCTGTGCACATTCCGTTAAAAGATTTATTCAGCGTTTGAAATTGTTGAGATACTTATTGCCGTTATTTAATAAACGTGTTTTGCTAAGTAAACTGTGTCGTTATAACTTCAAATCTACAAGGCCTTCTATAGACATTCAAAGTAGTGCCAGTCAAACCTGTTTCCACTGTTACGTCTTTAGACTCTACACTTTTAAAAACGTGACATCTCGAGGCCCGTCCGGGAGCAGACTGTTTGAAAGCTACAGAAAATCAAAAATACAAGGCGTATTTTATCGATAAGTTACCAAAGAGATGGAGAAACACATAGCAGCTGGACAGATGCTAGGCTACAAAGGAGTCGAGTTACGAACGTTCGGTAAAACCCAGAGCAGCTGAAGAAAAAGCTCGAAAAGAAGCAAGAGAAGCCGAAGAAAAAGCCAATTTACATTTATTAGAAATAAAAAAACTAGAAATTGCGTTGGTAGAACGTAATGGATCACAAAATGGAGATATAGTTGCCAGGGCCAAAGCTGCCGCCTTTCGTAGATGACAAAGATGATTTGGACAGCTACCTTCTTTGATTTGAACGGTTCGCCGTGACAAGCGGCTGGGAGAAATGAGATTGGGCTACGTCTCTTAGCGCTCTTTTGACCAGCAAAGCCTTGAACGTACACTCAAGGTTATGTGATGATGCCATTTAATATGAACGTGTAAAAGATAGGGATGGGCCAATCGAATCCGAGTCCGAGTACTCGGCCCGAGTATTAAGCATATTTTAATACTCGTGCTCGTCGAGCATTTTTTAGTATTCGGACTTAAAATGATATTGCTATCAGCGGTAAGTAGTTTTGCCAACATTAAACCTTTTATAATCCATAAATACGTGTTTTTTGGCAAATTTTGCAGTTTTAAAATTATGCGGGAAAGATTCTCGTGAACAGTTATATACGTTTAAATGACGTCATAACCGAGTACTCGGACGCGGCCGAGTATCGCGACAAAATACTCGGGCTCGTCGAATCCGACTAATTTGGATTTCAGCCCATCCCTAGTAAAAGAGTCGCACGATTTTACAGAAGACGGCTATCGTAATAAATTTAGAACCAGTCAGTCAAACCTGTTTCCATCGTTACGTCTATAGACTCTACACTTTTAAAAACGTGACAATTAAACATTTTGATCATTGTTAAAAGTTGACTTTACAGCCTAATTCTACAGTAACTTTACCCAAACTAAATCAGTGTTCAGAATTATATGATGTTATTGACCAGATGATATATTTATATTATCATAGACAGATCATAGACAAGCAAGGATCTTAAAAAAATATGACAAACACTTCCATAAAATAAACAAAACTTACCTTCATTTTGTCTTCTTCTTGTTTCTGGATCAACCTCATGTGGATCTAAAGTTTGTAATTCTTCAGGTTGTTCCTTTAAAAAACAGTAAAACTTTGGTAACTTCAAAGATTTCTAATGATTACCAGTCATATTTATTGTTAAACAAGGTCTTATGACCCAATCAATATCAGTTGTTAATTTTTATTCGAGTAAATATCCCAAAATCTTAAGAACAATTTTAAAGTTAAAACCTGAATTGAAGCAGGAGATCGTGGTTGTTCATTTTCATTTGGAGTGGAACCTTTAATTTAAATAACATTGGGTTAAAACACAATGTTTCTATAGACTGCTTGTGCTACAACACAATAATATATTACATTTATTATATTAAAAGTTGAATACAAAATACCGGCATAACCATATACAGCATAATCTTTGTTAATAAGATCTTAAGTGTTATGTTAAGTTCTATTTTAATATATTTTTGTTTTTTTGATTCTATTTGGATAAGATTGTTTTTGTAAAATATAAGCAAAGAACTTAAAATTAAATATAGAAGGTTTAAGGTTTAATTCTATCTGCATCTATCTTAAAGTGTTATTTTGTTGGTGACAAACTTAGTCACTTTTGCTATTACAAAATACATAAGCAGATTAAAATTACCAAACTTAAAGAGATGGTTCGGTCGTAGAGTTTCTTTTTTAATTTTGTTGGAATTTTTTCAACTTGCACGAGGATACCATTATTTTAAAAATTGGTCAAGTAGTTTTTGAGATATCGGGATTTGAAGATAAATATTGTAAATAGGGAAAGTCCCAACGCTCGCGAGTCACGTGACGCACGGCGTCATCGTCGTAAGATCATGTGCTGGCAGACATAGGAAAATGACCTTATTTTGTCCTCTCTGACCCCTTTGTTGTAATTTTTTTTTAATTTTTTTTGAAGAAAACAAACTTAACATAAAAAGCAATATTTAGCCATATTATATAAGACATTTTTTACTTTTTAAGTATTTTTAATTGGGTAGGCCGTATTTAAAAAATTCTAACAAATTATGGCTATGCTGTTAACTTTAAAAATTTACCAGCTAAAAACGCTTACAAACTCTTGCAAGAAAAAGACAGGTCAACTAAGTCTTATTAAAGCAAAGTTTACCGTTAACACAATCTTAGTTTTGTTTAAAATTGTTCAAATTGGCATATATATATAGACGATATATACTTTTATTTTGGTTATACTATAACAATTATTTTAGGTATATTGTTACAAGTGTAAAGCACAAACTAAAGTTAAAAAAGGCAGCAAACACTAATATTTGTTGCCAGGGGTACAAGTACTTACATATATTGTACGTAATATTAAAAATTGTTTGGAATTATTAATTAATCTATAAAAGATGTTAACCAGAATATTTAGTTTATAGTCTATTAATGTATTATATACTTTATGTGTCTTAACCCATGTGACGTTTAATGATTAAAACTATTTTTATATGATATCCAACAAAATTGTCGGGTATATTAAGTTTTAAGCAAAACTTACTGTTCTAACAGGTAAACTTAGCTTCAGTAACACTCAGTTGACCTGTCTGTTTCAGCCAATATCGGCCAAGTGTTTGTCAGCCAATATCGGCCGTTTCTGCCTTGTAAATTTCCAAAATTAACAACATAACCTTAATTTGTTAGAATTTTTCAAATACAGCCTACCTAATAAAAAATACTTTAAAGATAAAAAATGTCTTATATAATATGGCTAAATATTGTTTTTTATGTTAAGTTCGTTTTCTGCAAAAAAATTTAAAAAAAAGTACAACAAACGGGTCAGAGAGGACAAAATAAGGTCATTTTCCTATGTCTGCCAGCACATGATCTTACGACGATGACGTCGTGCGTCACGTGACTCGCGAGCGTTGGGACTTTCCCTATTTACATTATTTACCTTCAAATCCCGATATCTCAAAAACTACTTGACCAATTTTTAAAATAATGGTATCCTCGTGCAAGTTGAAAAAATTCCAACAAAATTGAAAAAGAAACTCTGCGACCGAACCATCTCTTTAATAAACACATTTAAATTCGATGCAAGATTGGACTGTGAAGTCAGTCTACTTATATCAAAGATAAACATATACCAAAAACACTTCCATATCATAAACAAGATTTAAATTTACCTTTATTTTGTCTTCTTCTTGGTTCTGGATCAACCTCATGTGGATCTGGAGTTTGTGATTCTTCAGGTTGTTCCTAAAAAAGAATAAGAACTTGGTTTGAAAAACTACAAGCATTTCTAATGATTACCAGTCATATTAATTGTTAAACAAGGTCTTATGACCCAATCAATATCAGTTTTTAAACTGGGTCCTTTAGTATAAATATAACAACATTTGGATCACATATTTTGTCCGGCTCTAGACAAAACAATGTGCCGTTTACCATAAGAGAGAATTCTCTCAAACCGTAATCAGTAGGAAAGAATTTAGAAGGGCTGTAGTGTAATTACATTTTGTGTTGAATTTCCATGTGTTCTTTCTACTTGTAAAAGTGTAATTATTAACATAAAATGCAATAATAATATACATCCACTATAAATAACTACATTCTAGTGTAATATAGTTTAATTAAACAGTTGTAAGTTCGATTAAGTCTCAAATTAGGCAGTACGTTTGTTGCTAATTAGTAGCCAACGAAGAGAAAACAACATTCCGTTAACCATAGCAAAGAATTCTGACAAATTGTTCTCCATACGTAAGAATTCTCCAGCATCGTAAATCAGATGAGAGAATTTAGGAGAGCTGTAGTGTAATTATGTTTTGTCTAGAACCGGACAACATACGTGACCCCAACATTTTATTAATACCTTTAAAATTCAAACCTGATTTAAAGCAGAGGATCTTTGCTGTTTATTTTCATTTGAAGTGGAACCTTTAACGTAAATAAAATTGGGTTAATATAGAGTTTATTTTTAGACTATGATTCATAATTAAAAAAACTTTATAATATAAAAATAAGTTGGGAAAACCCTAATGTTGTGTTGAAAGTAAAAATCAATTACAATTTGTTTTTGTAAACATCTTTATTTTTAATGTGGGAAGGTTGAATGCGTTAGTTTAGATCATTATAGATTATGATTGCCTAAAATTTAAGCTACTAATTAAGTGCTGGCTCAGCAGAAGTTCATACTGTTTTCAGCCCCTTAGCAGAAGTTCATATAGTTTATAGCCCCTTAATGTAAGTTTAATAATTTACTAGCACGTATAAGGTTTTTAACTCTCCTATCAGATCAAAAATGCAATTTTCGTAAAATAATTTTGTATTGTGAAAATAACTTGAAAATACCTGTTTGAGGAAATGTAGAATCGTATATTGAAGCCCCAGGCATGAATGCTCCACCATATTGCTCATGGTGAGTGATGTTTTCATGGCGAGTGATGTTTTGAGTGATCTCGTTTTGATGAAAATCACGAATTACGTTGACTTGTGGGTTATTAAAGTTTATCACAGCATCTATAAAAAAATTAATTTAATATTAATAATAAAATTTGCATTGCTAATATGTTGCATAGAATAATGTTTTGTTAGGTTTATAAATAAACTAAGACTTGGCCTGGGGCGACATTATGAAACTCGTTAAGTTAAATTTAACAATCTCGCTAATGTGTCAAAATTTAATGAGCTATCTTGCTCGTTAACTAAATCTGTATTAAAAGCGGTGATGTTACATTTTATCCACAGGGGTGCTTTTATATTGTCATTTTTATAATGAAAAGTTAAAGCTATAATGGATAGCCCAGCAATAGTCCATAAATTGTATGGTAATTCAATTCTACAGTAAATGTTTAAAAAACACATTCATTTACAAAATAAAATATAGTTATTTTATATATATACTTAAAAAAAACTGAAACCCACACAAGAAAACCATGACTAAAGATTAAACAGTTTGGTTATATCATCTATTTCGAAATAGTGTTTTTCTTCGAATCCTTATGTTTAAATGCTAAATTAAATTGAGTATGGTGGATTGTTCAGTTTAATAAAGTTTCATGGCATTATATGTTAAGCATTTATTACACCAATTGTATATGTAACAATTTATATCAATAAGTGACAGTATATTTATGAACTTAAATATATATCTTAAGATGTAAAGTGATAACCAAGACAAAATACTTCTTGCTAAGTTAATGAATAGTAAATTCTACTCGCTAAATTTTGCCCAATCTCATTCGTGAAATTTGATATTTTTTGTTTCGTAATACCCATTTTCTCACTTGCCAATAATAACAAGATCGTTAACTTAACAAGTTTCGTAATGTCGGCCCTGGTTTCTATTGTCAGGCAAACCCAATTATGTAAAATTTACAAACAACTCACTTGGAGGCAAATTCCTTGAAATTTCAGCAAAATCGCCGCCAGAAATATTTAAACTAACTGGTCCTGCTTGCAAGTTCTGTAAAATTTATGTTAATTTTAATAAATGTAACATCACTATAGTAACACAACCTTATCCAAACACTTTAAATAATAAAATTTAAGGATTAATGTTATTATAACAGTCATAAAGTTTTAAATTCGTTCCCCTTTAACCCTTTTTTTAAATATATTTAGTAACCTTGTACTACTAGATAATTTGGGAAAATTTTTAATTAAAACCTTTATCCAGGTTTAAGTAAATAAAATACCTGAGTATTTAAATTCGATTCTGGATCATTATTGTCTGGCAACTCTGGATCATTATTGTCTGGCAACTCTGGATCATTATTGCTTGGCAACTCTGGATCATTATTGTCTGGCAACTCTGGATCATTATTGTCTGGCAACATTGGATCATTATTGTCTGGAAACTCTGGATCATTATTGTGTGCAAACTCTGGATCATTATTGTCTGGCAACTCTGGGTTATTATTGTTTGGCAACTCTGGATCATTATTGTTTGGCAACTCTGGATCATCCGATGCAGTTTCCTCCATGATAAAAACTTCGAACAACTTTGAAAATATTGAAAACACAGAAAATTATTTCAATAAATAACAAGATGATGTTTGAAAGTTCATTTTAAGCAGATTCCCTTAAAAAAATAAACAAATAAGTTGTATTCTAATTACACTAGTTTTGAAATTATTCTTAACCCTTCATAGTGTAACAAATTTAAAGTTAAATTTAGACTTTTAAAATAACTTTATAATTATTAAAAATAGGTAGATCACTAAAATAAAAAGAATAAAGAAAATATGGGATTAATAAAATGATTTTTGTATTTTATTTTTAGTTATTAAAGAACTGTAATCTGTTTAATGCTGCAAATGAACTAATAATATTTTTAGTATTTGTATACAAATGTTGTGATATTGTGTTATATATTTAAATTCTTATTAGTGAATAATATATCAAAAAAAAGAAGCCATTTAATAACATTTTTAGTACATAAAAAAAGCTTAAATTTAACTAAAATAAAGCCAATAACTTATGCTGAAACAGACTTTGGACTAAATCCACCACCTAAGTACAACGTGGCATCAATGTTTATTGTTCATCTAGACTAAATAGATGCCGAGATAATCTTAACAATTTGGCCGGCTTGTTGATTTAATGTCCACATGTTAATATTTTACTAGAATGCCTTAAACTATGTATGTATGATTAAAAGTGATATAAACTTTTTACTGTTATCCAAAACTCATGGCAGGTCCATACAACTTTAGTTCATAAAAGTTAAAGTTAAGTCGAGGTGTGTTCTATCTCTAAAATTTTTTTGTTTAGTTTAAAAAAAATTTTAACATTTCTTAATACTTAAAAGTATCATTTAATTTAATAAAACAAATGTTTCTGCTTAACTAAAACTAAGACAAAACCAATAAAGACAATAAAGATTAAAAGATCAATTCAAAATAAACAAATCTAACAAGTTACTGCACTAGAGAAAAATGAACAATTTTTTAACAAAAATATATACTTAAATGTTGACAGCAAATTAATTAACATACCAAAGTAACACTCTTTTTTACTAACTTATGAAAGAATTATTTATATATTATATACGCTATCAGAAACCCTTATTTTAGTTTACTTTTGTCCCCAGATCAGGAGTTAAACTCAAACTAGACACCTGCACTTGTTTTAACACAATTTAACAGATTTACTTCACTTTAAAAATATTTTTTTAAATGTAAAAAGTTAAATGAAAGGAGTTTAAATGTAAGAGGTTTAGCAACAAACACAGAAAAATAGTTTTATTTAAAAACAGAAAAACATATTTCAAATAAGTAAGTTTTACCAAAACAAAGCAATTAACTCATGCTAAAATAATCTCTGGAATAAAACCACAGCTCTTGGGCAAAGTGGCACGAAAAGTTTATTGTTTACAAAAGAATGGCGCCATAACTTTAACGATTTGAAGATAATGACATAAACCACAAAATAGTGGCACACAACCCGCAACTTTGCAGGGCACCTGCGCAGTGAAGTATTTTAACGAAATTTTAAGGATTCGGTGTAATCAATATTTACGAAAATGTAGTAAAATATTTTAAAAACAAGAGATGCGCGATTTGAGTAAAAAGTTCTTCATAAAAAATTAAAAAAGACACAAAACGACGCAATACGAAAAAAGGAAATTGTTATCGTAATGATAAAGACGATGAAGTAAGCCGAAAAAACAAAATGATAGCAGTTTTATTCGTTAAGTTAAGTATCTACAAATACCGCACGTTTTAATGTCGATTATTAATATTAAGCGCTTTTATGATTATTTGATCATGCTTACATTGAAATAACGTATTCGATACTACAACCAAAACCTTATGCTTATTTATTAATCTGTGAGATTTGGTGACTTTGGCATTTCCACACACTGCAGGCATTCCCATTAAAACATGACAAACTATGAATTAAGGTTCAATACTTAATACTGAATAAAAGAAAATGGCACGTACAGTTTAAAAACAAAAGGTTAAAATACCAAAAAAGTAGTCTAATTATGTTTTAATAAAACACACAAAATGATATTAAATGATTATTTTTATGAAGCTTAAAAAGAGTAGGTAATAGATTTTAGGGACATTTGTGGGTTAAAAAATAGGGCACCTGTGCACCCAATTTTGAGATTGTGCATTTTTTTGGGCACCTGTGCGGTATGATTTTTCTTAGAGGTAACACTGCCATAAACCATGTATAAGTAATATAACCCATTTTTAGCTAACTTATGCTAGAATAACCTCTGGAATAAAGTCACTGCTTGTACAATGTGGCACAGAAAAGTTTATTGTTTACCAAAGAAATGGCGCCATAACTCTAACGAATGCCTGGTTTGTTGATAATGCCATAAATCATGTATGTTTAAAGTAATATAACCCATTTCTAACTAACTCACGGTAAAATAACCTCTGGAATAAAGCCACCATTCCTACACAACGTGGCACACAAATTATTAACTAGAACCAATTTAAAAAACTTTTCAATTAATTTTTTAAATAATTACCAACAGAATTTTAAAAGATTTATGCCTAAAAAATGACTAATAGTTCATTTTTACAAATTTTAAATTGTCAGAGATTGAAATGTGTGAGGGTTTACATGAAATGATTCAAATGTAAGACTTAAAATGTAGGGGTTTCAAATGTGAAGAATACTATACAAAAATCTTAAACATTCTTGTGCTACAAACACAAAAAATAAAAATTTTTCACCAAAAACAAAATACCCTTAACAAGAAAAATATCTTTAATAGTATCTTAAAAATAAGGCCAAGTTTTACTATAACAAAGTCATTACCTCATGCTAGAATAAACTTTGAACCAAACCCATCTTACACAACACGACTTACAAAAAAAATAAAAAAATAATGACCTTGTGTTTTCTATTCTGCAATCAGATGGTGTGGTCGTTTTCCAAAGTCACAGATTCACAGAAAGTGGTTGTTTACCCAGGAAAATGATTGGTACCAAAACCTGAATAATAATAAAATGTTTAATCAAAATAGAACTCACCAATGTCAAATAATTACATATAATTACAAAATACTACAAACAAGTGTTAACTACGCAAGTAAATATACCTGGTGTAATAAGTAAATGACTGCAATTTTATCACAACTGCATTAAGCAGTTATGTACAAAGTTTACTTTTGTCCTTAGATAGAAAATCATATCAAACCATATTTTTAGAACCAATTTATAAAACCTCCAAAATAATGTTTTGAAAATAATTAGCAGCATAGTTTTGATAGTTTTAATTAAAAAAATGAATAATGGTTTAAATTTACAAATTTTAAAATAACAGAAAAGTTTAGATAAAAAAGTTTAAATGTAAAGGGTTTAAATAAAGAGGTTTAAATATTGGGGTTTAGATGTAGGGGTTAAGATGGTTTTTATGTAAAGAGTTTAGCTCCAATCACAAACAATTGTTTTATTTAAAACAGAAAAATATCTTAAATAAGTAAGTTTTACTAAAACAAAGCAATTAACTCGTGCTAGAATAACCTCTGGAATAAAGCTACCGCCCTTGTACAACGTGGCACAGAAAAGTTTATTGTTTACCAAAGAAATAGCGCCATAACTCTAACGAATGCCTGGTTTGTTGATAATGCCATAAATCATGTATGTTTAAAGTAATATAACCCATTTTTAACTACCTTATGGTAGAATAACCTTTACACCAAAGCCACTGCTCCAAACAACGTGGCACACAAATTATTAATAAAAAAATATTAACCTTGTGGTTCTTGGCTGCAATCAGATGATGTGGCTGTTTTCCAAAGTCACGTAGTCACAGAAAGTGGTTGTTTACCCAGGAAAATGATTGGTGCCAAAACCTAAATAATAAAATGTTTAATCAAAATAAAAGTTAACTTTTGTTCTTAAATAGGGGGTCATATTCAAACCATATTTTTAAGACCAATTTTAAAAAAATCAAAATTTTATTTTTAAATATTTAACAACAGAATTTTAATAGTTTTAATTAAAAGAAATGGCTAATGGTTTAAATTTACAAATGTTAAATTAACTTTTCTAATAGTTTTTAATACATTTTTGGTAATTAAATACATAGAAAAATTGCCTAAGAAAGTGTCAGGTGTTTGGTTTCTACAACTCACAGGTGGCCAGAAGTTTCTTCTAAAAACAGAATTGTCCTGAAAAGTTTCAGAAAAAATATATTTAGCAATATGCTAAACATAAAAACCTGAAAATATATTGTTACTGTTTTCGAAAGTTGAAGTTTTTGATTTTACTTTAAAACCTAAAAAAAAAATTAAGAAAAAGTAAAATTTTCCAAAAATAAGAGAATAAATGAAACATATTAAAAACTTCTTTATAATAAAACTTTTTTTTTTTTTTAACAACATATTAAAAAAAATTAATTAAAGTTATTTTTACTTGAAATTATAGCAAAGAAAATTCTCCCCACCACTATGAAAGTATTCAGTTTCGAAAACTATACAGCATATGGTGAATCACTAAAATAAAAAGAATAAAGAAAATATGGGATTAAAAAAATGTTTTTTGTATTTTATTTTTAGTTATTAAAGAACTGTAATCTGTTTAGTGTTGCAAATAAACTAATAATATTTTTAGTATTTGTATACAAATGTTGTGATATTGTGTTATATATTTAAATTTTTATTAGTGAATATGATATCAAAAAAAAGAAGCCATTTAATAACATTTTTAGCACATGAAATCAAGAAATAAAAGCTTAAGTTTAACTAAAATAAAGCCAATAACTTATGCTGGAACAGACTTTGGACTTAATCCACAACCTAAGTACAACGTGGCATCGATGTTTATTGTTCATCTACACTAAATAGATGCCCAGATAATCTTAACAATCTGGCCGGCTTGTTGATTTAATGTCCACATGTTAATATTTTACTAGAATGCCTTAAATTATGTGTGTATGATTAAAAGTGATATAAACTTTTTACTGTTATCCAAAACTCATGGCAGGTCCATATAACTTTGGTTTAAAAAAGTTAAAGTTAAGCCGAGGTGTTTTCTATCTCTAAAATTTTCTTGTTTAGTTTAAAAAAAACTTTTTTATTACTTAAAAGCATCATTTAATTTATTAAAACAAATGTTTCTGCTTAACTAAAACTAAGACAAAACCAATAAAGACAATAAAGATTAAAAGGTCGATTCAAAATAAACAAATCTAACAAGTTACTGCACTAGAGAAAAATGAACAATTTTTTAACAAAAATAAATACTTAAATGTTGACAGCAAATTAATTAACATACAAAAGTAACACTCTTTTTTTACTAACTTATGAAAGAATTATTTATATATTATATACGCTATCAGAAACTCTTATTTTAGTTTACTTTTGTCCCCAGATCAGGGGATAAACTCAAACTAGACACCTGCACTTGTTTTAACACAATTTAACAGATTTACTTCACTTTAAAAATATTTTTTTTAAATGTAAAAAGTTAAATGAAAGGAGTTTAAATGTAAGAGGTTTAAAAAAAAGGTTTAGATGTAAGAATGTCAATGTAAAGGGCTTTAAATGTATGGAGTTTAGACAAAGAGTTTAATTGTAAAAGGTTCAAGAGAAGAGGTTTAATTGTAAGAGATTTAAATGTGAAGGGTTTAGCAACAAACACAGAAAAATAGTTTTATTTAAAAACAGAAAAACATATTTCAAATAAGTAAGTTTTACCAAAACAAAGCAATTAACTCATGCTAAAATAACCTCTGGAATAAAACCACAGCTCTTGGGCAAAGTGGCACGAAAAGTTTATTGTTTACAAAAGAATGGCGCCATAACTTTAACGATTTAAAGATAATGCCATAAACCACAAAATAGTGCCCACAACCCGCAACTTTGCAGGGCACCTGCGCAGTGAAGTATTTTAACGAAATTTTAAGGATTCGGAGTAATCAATATTTACGAAAATGTAGTAAAATATTTTAAAAACAAGAGATGCGCAATTTGAGTAAAAAGTTCTTCACAAAAATTAAAAAAGGCACAAAACGACGCAATACGAAAAAAGGAAATTGTTATCGTATTGAGAAAGACGATGAAGTAAGCCCAAAAAACAAAATGATAGCAGTTTTATTCGTTAAGTTAAGTATCTACAAATACCGCGCGTTTTAATGTCGATTATTAATATTAAGCGCTTTTATGATTATTTGATCATGCTCATTAAAATAACGTATTCGATACTACAACTAAAACCTTATGCTTATTTATTAATCTGTGAGATTCGGTGACTTTGGCATTTCCACACACTGCAGGCATTCCCATTAAAACATGACAAACTATGAATTAAGGTTCAATACTTAATACTGAATAAAAGAAAATAGCACGTACAGTAGAGTTCAAAAACAAAAGGGTGAAATACCAAAAAAGTAATCTAATTATGTTTTAATAAAACACACAAAATGATATTAAATGATTATTTTTATAAAGTTTGAAAAGAGTAGGTAATAGATGTTAGGGACACTTGTGGGTTAAAAAATTGGGCACCTGTGCACCCAATTTTGAGATTGTGCGCTTTTTTGGGCACCTGTGCAGTATGGTTTTTCTTAGAGGTAACAATGCCATAAACCATGTATAAGTAATATAACCCATTTTTAGCTAAATTATGCTAGAATAACCTCTGGAATAAAGCCACTGCTTGTACAATGTGGCACAGAAAAGTTTATTGTTTACCAAAGAAATGACGCCATAACTTTAACGAATATGCCTGGTTTGTTGATAATGCCATAAATCATGTATGTTTAAAGTAATATAACCATTTCTAACTAACTCACGGTAAAATAACCTCTGGAATAAAGCCACCATTCCTACACAACGTGGCACACAAATTATTAACTAGAACCAATTTAAGAAACTTTTCAATTAATTTTTTTTTAAATAATTAGCAACAGAATTTTAAAAGATTTATGCCTAAAAAATGACTAATAGTTCACTTTTACAAATTTTAAATTGTCAGGGATTAAAATGTGTGAGGGTTTACATGAAATGATTCAAATGTAAGACTTAAAATGTAGGGGTTTCAAATGTGAAGAATACTATACAAAAATATTAAACATTCTTGTGCTACAAACACAAAAAATAAAAAATTTTTCACCAAAAAACAAAATACCCTTAACAAGAAAAATAACTTTAATAGTATTACTAAAATAAGGCTAAGTTTTACTATAACAAAGTCATTACCTCATGCTAGAATAAACTTTGAACCAAAACCATCTTACACAACACGACTTACAAAAAAAATAAAAAAAATAATGACCTTGTGTTTTCTATTCTGCCATTAGATGGTGTGGTTGTTTTCCAAAGTCACGTAGTCACAGAAAGTGGTTGTTTACCCAGGAAAATGATTGGTGCCGAAACCTGAATAATAATAAAATGTTAACTTAAAATAGAACTCACCAATGTCAAATAATTACATATAATTACAAAATACTACAAACAAGTGTTAACTGCCTGCAAGTAAATATACCTGGTGTAATAAGTAAATGACTGCAATTTTATCACAACTGCATTAACCAGTTATGTACAAAGTTTACTTTTGTCCTTAGATAGAAAATCATATCAAACCATATTTTTAGAACCAATTTTAAAAACCTCCAAAATAATGTTTTAAAAATAATTAGCAGCATAGTTTTGATAGTTTAATTAAAAAAATGAATAATGGTTTAAATTTACAAATTTTAAAATAACAGAAGAGTTTAGATAAAAAAAGTTTAAATGTAAAGGGTTTAAATAAAGAGGTTTAAATATTGGGGTTTAGGTGAAAGAGTTAAGATAAAGGGGTTTAGATGGTTTTTATGTAAAGAGTTTAGCTCCAAACACAAACATTTGTTTTATTTAAAACAGAAAAATATCTTAAATAAGTAAGTTTTACTAAAACAAAGTAATTAACTCGTGCTAAAATAACCTCTGGAATAAAGTCACTGCTTGTACAACGTGGCACAGAAAAGTTTATTGTTTACCAAAGAAATGGCGCCATAACTTTAACGAATATGCCTGGTTTGTTGATAATGCCATAAATCATGTATGTTTAAAGTAATATAACCCATTTTTAACTACCTTATGGTAGAATAATCTTTGCACCAAAGCCACTGCTCCAAACAACGTGGCACACAAATTATTAATAAAAAAATATTAACCTTGTGGTTCTTGGCTGCAATCAGATGATGTGGCTGTTTTCCAAAGTCACGTAGTCACAGAAAGTGGCTGTTTACCCAGGAAAATGATTGGTGCCGTAACCTAAGTAATAATCAAATGTTTAATCAAAATAAAAGTTAACTTTTTTTCTAAATAAGGGGTCATATTTAAACGATATTTTTAGGACCAATTTAAAAAAAATCAAAATTTTATTTTTAAATATTTAACAACAGAATTTTAATAGTTTTAATTAAAAGAAATGGCTAACGATTTAAGTTTACAAATTCTAAATTGACTTTTCTAATAGTTTTTAATAAATTTTTGGTAAATAAATACATAGAAAAATTGCCTAAGAAAGTGTCAGGTGTTTGGTTTCTACAACTCACAGGTTGCCAGAAGTTTCTTCTAAAAACAAAATTGTCTTAAAAAGTTTCAGAAAAAATATATTTGGCAATATGCTAAACATAAAGTAAAAACCTAAAAAAATATTCTTACTGTTTTCGAAAGTTGAAGTTTTTGATTTTACTTTAAAACGTGAAAAAAATTAATAAAAAGTTAAATTTTCCAAAAATAAGAGAACAAATGAAACATATTAAAAACTTCTTTATAACAAAACGATTTTAAACCTGGTGTTTTACAAATTTTAGATTTATAGTTAACAAGAAATATCTAACAACATATTAAAAAAAATTAATTAAAGTTATTTTTACTTTAAATTATAGCAAAGAAAATTCTCCCCACCACTATGAAAGTATTCAGTTTCAACAACTATACAGCATATGGTGGATCACTAAAATAAAAAGAATAAAGAAAATATGGGATTAACAAAATGTTTTTTGTATTTTATTTTTAGTTATTAAAAGAACTGTAATCTGTTTAGTGTTGCAAATAAACTTTTAATATTTTTAGTATTTGTATACAAATGTTGTGATATTGTGTTATATATTTAAATTCTTATTAGTGAATAATATATCAAAAAAAGAAGCCATTTAATAACATTGTTAGCACATGAAATCAAGAAATAAAAGCTTAAGTTTAACTAAAATAAAGCCAATAACTCATGCTGGAACAGACTTTGGACTAAATCCACCACCTAAGTACAACGTGGCACTGATGTTTATTGTTTATTTAGACTAAATAAATGCCGAGATAATCTTAACAATTTGGCCGGCTTGTTGATTTAATGTCCACATGTTAATATATAACTAGAATGCCTTAAACTATGTGTGTATGATTAAAAGTGATATAAACTTTTTACTGTTATCCAAAACTCATGGCAGGTTGATATAACTTTGGTTCAAAGAAGTTAAAGTTAAGTCGAGGTGTAATCTATCTCTAAAATTTTCTTGTTTAAAAAAAAATTTTTTTATTACTTAAAAACATCATTTAATTTAATAAAACAAATGTTTCTGCTTAACTAAAACTAAGACAAAACCGATAAAGACAATAAAGATTAAAAGGTCAATTCAAAATAAACAATTTTTTAACAAAAATATATACTTACATGTTGACAGCAAATTAATTAACATACCAAAGTAACACTCTATTTTTACTAACTTATGAAAAAATTATTTATATATTATATACGCTATCAGAAACCCTTATTTTAGTTTACTTTTGTCCCCAGATCAGGGGTTAAACTCAAACTAGACACCTGCACTTGTTTTAACACAATCTAACAGATTTACTTCATTTTAAAATATTTTTTAAAATGTAAAAAGTTAAATGAAATGAGTTTAAATGTAAGAGGTTTAAAAAAAGGTTTAGATGTAAGAATGTCAATGTAAAGGGATTTAAATGTATGGAGTTTAAATGTAAGGGGTTTACTTGTAAAGGGTTCAAGAGAAGAGGTTTAATTGTAAGAGATTTAAATGTTAAGGGTTTAGCAACAAACACAGAAAAATAGTTTTTATTTAAAAACAGAAAAACATATTTCAAATAAGTAAGTTTTACCAAAACAAAGCAATTAACTCATGCTAAAATAACCTCTGGAATAAAACCACAGCTCTTGAGCAAAGTGGCACGAAAAGTTTATTGTTTACAAAAGAAATAGCGCCATAACTTTAAAGCTTTGAAGATAATGACATAAACCAGTGTTACTTTTAGGCACAAAATAGTGCGCACAACCCGCAACTTTGCAGGGCATCTGCGCAGTGAAATTTTAGGACTGCAAAAAAGGATGCTATTTTAACGAAATTTTAAGGATTCGGAGTAATCAATATTTACAAAAATGAAGTAAAATATTTTAAAAACAAGAGATGCGCGATTTGAGTAAAAGTTGTTCACAAAAAATTATACGAAAAAGGAAATTGTTATCGTATTAATAAAGACGATGAAGTAAGCCCAAAAAACGAAATGATAGCAGTTTTATTCGTTAAGTTAAGTATCTACAAATACCGCACGTTTTAATGTCGATTATTAATATTAAGTGCTTTTATGATTATTTGATATTATGCTTACATTAAAATAACATATTCGATAATACAACTAAAAACCTTATGCTTATTTATTAATCTGTGAGATTCGGTGACTTTGGCATTTCCACACACTGCAGGCATTCCCATTAAAACATGACAAACTATGAATTAAGGTTCAATACTTAATACTGAATAAAAGAAAATGGCACAAACAGTACAGTTCAAAAACAAAAGGTTAAAATACCAAAAAAGTAGTTCAATTATGTTTTAATAAAACACACAAAATGATATTAAATGAATATTTTTATAAAGCTTGAAAAGAGTAGGTAATAGATTTTAAGGACATTTGTGGGTTAAAAAATAGGGCACCTGTGCACCCAATTTTGAGATTGTGCATTTTTTTGGGCACCTGTGCGGTATGTTTTTCCTTAGAGGTAACACTGCCATAAACCATGTATAAATAATATAACCCATCTTAGCTAAATTATGCTAGAATAACCTCTGGAATAAAGTCACTGCTTGTACAATGTGGCACAGAAAAGTTTATTGTTTACCCATGAAATGACGCCATAACTTTAACAAATATGCCTGGTTTGTTGATAATGCCATAAATCATGTATGTTTAAAGTAATATAACCCATTTCTAACTAACTCACGGTAAAATAACCTCTGGAATAAAGCCACCATTCCTACACAACGTGGCACACAAATTATTAACTAGAACCAATTTAAGAAACTTTTCAATTAATTTTTTAAATAATTACCAACAGAATTTTAAAAGATTTATGCCTAAAAATGACTAATAGTTCATTTTTACAAATTTTAAATTGTCAGAGATTAAAATGTGTGAGGGTTTACATGAAATGATTCAAATGTAAGACTTAAAATGTAGGGGTTTCAAATGTGAAGAATACTATACAAAAATCTTAAACATTCTTGTGCTACAAACACAAAAAATAAAATTTTTTTCACCAAAAACAAAATACCCTTAACAAGAAAAATACCTTTAATAGTATCTTTAAAATAAGGCCAAATTTTACTATAACAAAGTCATTACCTCATGTTAGAATAAACTTTAAACCAAAACCATCTTTCACAACACGACTTACAAAAAAAATAAAAAAATAATGACCTTGTGTTTTCTATTCTGCAATTAGATGATGTGGTTGTTTTCCAAAGTCACGTAGTCACAGAAAGTGGTTGTTTACCCAGGAAAACGATTGGTACCAAAACCTGAATAATAATAAAATGTTTAATCAAAATAGAACTCACCAATGTCAAATAATTACATATAATTACAAAATACTACAAACAAGTGTTAACTACGCAAGTAAATATACCTGGTGTAATAAGTAAATGACTGCAATTTTATCACAACTGCATTAAGCAGTTATGTACAAAGTTTACTTTTGTCCTTAGATAGAAAATCATATCAAACCATATTTTTAGAACCAATTTATAAAACCTCCAAAATAATGTTTTGAAAATAATTAGCAGCATAGTTTTGATAGTTTTAATTAAAAAAATGAATAATGGTTTAAATTTACAAATTTTAAAATAACAGAAAAGTTTAGATAAAAAAGTTTAAATGTAAAGGGTTTAAATATTGGGGTTTAGATGTAGGGGTTAAGATGGTTTTTATGTAAAGAGTTTAGCTCCAATCACAAACAATTGTTTTATTTAAAACAGAAAAATATCTTAAATAAGTAAGTTTTACTAAAACAAAGCAATTAACTCGTGCTAGAATAACCTCTGGAATAAAGCTACCGCCCTTGTACAACGTGGCACAGAAAAGTTTATTGTTTACCAAAGAAATGGCGCCATAACTCTAACGAATGCCTGGTTTGTTGATAATGCCATAAATCATGTATGTTTAAAGTAATATAACCCATTTTTAACTACCTTATGGTAGAATAACCTTTACACCAAAGCCACTGCTCCAAACAATGTGGCACACAAATTATTAATCAAAAAATAACAACCTTGTGGTTCTTGGCTGCTTTTAGATGATGTGGCTGTTTTCCAAAGTCACGTAGTCACAGAAAGTGGTTGTTTACCCAGGAAAATGATTGGTGCCGAAACCTAGATAATAAAATGTTTAATCAAAATAAAAGTTAACTTTTGTTCTTAAATAGGGGGTCATATTCAAACCATATTTTTAAGACCAATTTTAAAAAAATCAAAATTTTATTTTTAAATATTTAACAACAGAATTTTAATAGTTTTAATTAAAAGAAATGGCTAATGGTTTAAGATTACAAATTCTAAATTGACTTTTTCTAATAGTTTTTAATAAAATTTTAAATAAATAAAAAAGCTGCCTAAGAAAGTGTCAGGTGTTTGGTTTCTACAACTCACAGGTTGCCAGAAGTTAAAAGTTAAAGCTAAGTCGAGGTTTAATCTATCTCTAAAATTTTCTTGTTTAGTTTAAAAAAAAACATTTTTTATTACTTAAAAGCATCATTTAATTTAATAAAACAAATGTTTCCGCTTAACTAAAACTAAGACAAAACCAATAAAGACAATAAAGATTAAAAGATCAATTCAAAATAAACAAATCTAACAAGTTACTGCACTAGAGAAAAATAAACAATTTTTTAACAAAAACTTATACTTAAATGTTGTCAGCAAATTAATTAACATACCATAGTAACACTCTATTTTTTACTAACTTATGAAAGAATTATTTATATATTATATACGCTATAAGAAACCCTTATTTTAGTTTACTTTTGTCCCCAGATCAGAGGTTAAACTCAAACTAGACACCTGCACTTGTTTTAACACATCTAACAGATTTACTTCATTTTAAAATATTTTTTTTAAATGTAAAAAGTTAAATGAAAGGAGTTCAAATGTAAGAGGTTTAAAAAAAAGGTTTAGATGTAAGGATGTCAATGTAAAGGGATTTAAATGTATGGAGTTTAAATGTAAGGGGTTTACTTGTAAAAGGTTCAAGAGAAGAGGTTTAATTGTAAGAGATTTAAATGTGAAGGGTTTAGCAACAAACACAGAAAAGTGGTTTTATTTAAAAACAGAAAAACATATTTCAAATAAGTAAGTTTTACCAAAACAAAGCAATTAACTCATGCTAAAATAACCTCTGGAATAAAACCACAGCTCTTGGGCAAAGTGACACAAAAAGTTTATTGTTTACAAAAGAAATAGCGCCATAACTTTAAAGCTTTGAAGATAATGCCATAAACCAGTGTTACTTTTAACCACAAAATAGTGCGCACAACCCGCAACTTTGCAGGGCATCTGCGCAGTGAAGTATTTTAACGAAATTTTTAGGATTCGGAGTAATCAATATTTACGAAAATGAAGTAAAATATTTTAAAAACAAGAGATGCGCGATTTGAGTAAAAAGTTCTTCACAAAAAATTATACAAAAAAGGAAATTGTTATCGTATTGATAAAGACGATTAAGTAAGCCGAAAAAACGAAATGATAGCAGTTTTATTCGTTAAGTTAAGTATCTACAAATAACGCACGTTTTAATGTCGATTATTAATATTAAGCGCTTTTATGAATATTTGATCATGCTTACATTGAAATAACATATTCGATACTACAACTAAAACCTTATGCTTATTTATTAATCTGTGAGATTCGGTGACTTTGGCATTTCCACACACTGCAGGCATTCCCATTAAAACATGACAAACTATGAATTAAGGTTCAATACTTAATACTGAATAAAAGAAAATGGCACGTACAGTTCAAAAACAAAAGGGTGGAATACAAAAAAGAAGTTCTAATTATGTTTTAATAAAACACACAAAATGATATTAAATGATTATTTTTATGCGGTTTGAAAAGAGTTGGTAATACATTTTAGGGACATTTGTGGGTTAAAAAATAGGGTACCTGTGCACCCAATTTTGAGATTGTGCGCTTTTTTGGGCACCTGTGCGGTATGTTTTCCTTAGAGGTAACACTGCCATAAACCATGTATAAGTAATATAACCCATTTTTAGCTAAATTATGCTAGAATAACCTCTGGAATAAAGCCACTGCTTGTACAATGTGGCACAGAAAAGTTTATTGTTTACCAAAGAAATGACGCCATAACTTTAACGAATATGCCTGGTTTGTTGATAATGCCATAAATCATGTATGTTTAAAGTAATATAACCCATTTCTAACTAACTCACGGTAAAATAACATCTGGAATAAAGCCACCATTCCTACACAACGTGGCACACAAATTATTAACTAGAACCAATTTAAGAAACTTTTTAATTAATTTTTTTTTTAAATAATTAGCAACAGAATTTTAAAAGATTTAATTAAAAAATGACTAATAGTTTATTTTTACAAATTTTAAATTGTCAGGGATTAAAATGTGTAAGGGTTTACATGAAATGATTCAAATGTAAGACTTAAAATGTAGAGTTTCAAATGTGGAGAATACTATACAAAAATCTTAAACATTCTTGTGCTACAAACACAAAAAATAAATTTTTTTTTTTACCAAAAACAAAATACCCTTAACAAGAAAAATACCTTTAATAGTATCCTTAAAAATAAGGCTAAGTTTTACTATAACAAAGTCATTACCTCATGCTAGAATAAACTTTAAACCAAAACCATCTTACACAACATAACTTACAAAAAATAAAAAAATAATGACCTTGTGTTTTCTATTCTGCAATTAGATGATGTGGTTGTTTTCTAAAGTCACAGAGTCACAGAAAGTGGTTGTTTACCCAGGAAAATGATTGGTGCCGAAACCTGAATAATAATAAACTGTTAATTTAAAATAAAACTCACCAATGTCAAATAATTACATATAATTACAAAATACTACAAACAAGTGTTAACTGCCTGCAAGTAAATATACCTGGTGTAATAAGTAAATGACTGCAATTTTATCACAACTGCATTAAGCAGTTATGTACAAAGTTTACTTTTGTCCTTAGATAACAAATCATATCAAACCATATTTTTAGAACCAATTTATAAAACCTCCAAAATAATGTTTTGAAAATAATTAGCAGCATAGTTTTGATAGTTTTAATTAAAAAAATGAATAATGGTTTAAATTTACAAATTTTAAAATAACAGAAGGGTTTAGATAAAAAAGTTTAAATGTAAAGGGTTTAAATAAAGAGGTTTAAATATTGGGGTTTAGATGGTTTTTATGTAAAGAGTTTAGCTCCAAACACAAAGAATTGTTTTATTTAAAACAGAAAAAAATATCTTAAATAAGTAAGTTTTACTAAAACAAAGTAATTAACTCGTGCTAAAATAACCTCTGGAATAAAGCTACCGCCCTTGTACAACGTGGCACAGAAAATTTTATTGTTTAACAAAGAAATGGCGCCATAACTTTAACGAATATGCCTGGTTTGTTGATAATGCCATAAATCATGTATGTTTAAAGTAATATAACCCATTTTTAACTACCTTAAGGTAGAATAATCTTTGGAATAAAGCCACTGCTCCAAACAACGTGGCACACAAATTATTAATAAAAAAATAATAACCTTGTGTTGTCTATGCTGCAATCAGATGATGTGGCTGTTTTCCAAAGTCACGTAGTCACAGAAAGTGGTTGTTTACCCAGGAAAATGATTGGTGCCGTAACCTAAGTAATAATCAAATGTTTAATCAAAATAAAAGTTAACTTTTTTTCTAAATAAGGGGTCATATTTAAACGATATTTTTAAGACCAATTTTAAAAAAATCAAAATTTTATTTTTAAATAATTAACAACAGAATTTTAATAGTTTTAATTAAAAGAAATGGCTAATGATTTAAGTTTACAAATTCTAAATTGACTTTTTCTAATAGTTTTTATTAAATTTTTGGTAAATAAATACATAGAAAATTTGTCTGAAAAAGTGTCAGGTGTTTGGTTTCTACAACTCACAGGTTGCCAGAAGTTTCTTCTAAAAACAGAATTGTCCTGAAAAGTTTCAGAAAAAATATATTTAGCAATAGCTAAACATAAAGTAAAAACCTGAAAATATATTGTTACTGTTTTCGAAAGTTGAAGTTTTTAATTTTACTTTAAAACCTGAAAAAAACGTAATAAAAAGTAAAATTTTCCAAAAATAAGAGAATAAATGAAACATATTAAAAACTTCTTTATAATAAAACTTTTTTTTTTTAACAACATATTAAAAAAAATTAATTAAAGTTATTTTTACTTGAAATTTTAGCAAAGAAAATTCTCCCCACCACTATGAAAGTATTCAGTTTTAACAACTATACAGCATATGGTGGATCACTAAAATAAAAAGAATAAAGAAAATATGGGATTAATAAAATGATTTTTGTATTTTATTTTTAGTTATTAAAAGAACTGTAATCTGTTTAGTGTTGCAAATAAACTAATAATATTTTTAGTATTTGTATACAAATGTTGTGATATTGTGTTATATATTTAAATTCTTATTAGTGAATAATATATCAAAAAAAAGAAGCCATTTAATAACATTTTTAGCACATGAAATCAAAAAATAAAAGCTTAAGTTTAACTAAAATAAAGCCAACAACTTATGCTGGAACAGACTTTGAACTAAATCCACCACCTAAGTACAACGTGGCACCAATGTTTATTGTTCATCTAGATGCCGAGATAATCTTAACAATTTGGCCGGCTTGTTGATTTAATGTCCACATGTTAATATTTTACTAGAATGCATTAAATTATGTGTGTATGATTAAAAGTAATATAAACTTTTTAAAAGATATAAACTTTTTAAAATTAAAAGTGATATAAACTTTTTAAAAGATATAAACTTTTTAAAATTAAAAGTGATATAAACTTTTTTTTTAAATAAAAGATTTAGATTTAGAGGTTCTGTTGATTAAAGTGTTTATATTAACGTCATAACGCATGCATTGTCTCTGTCCCCATAATGCATTTTTCCTAATGTTATACTTTATTAGTTGTGGTTCTGAAAACCTCGTGGCTACTACAAATAAACTTACAAGAATAATCAAGATATTATAATTTTTAACATGGTAGCAGCTAAACGAATTCGAATTTAAGAAGATGGCAAAAGCTAATTTTCGATTACCGCCTATATTAAATTTCAATGGTAGTAATTTGTCGGAAGCTTTTAGAAATTGGCGACAGCAGTTAGATGTTTACATGCTGGCAAGTGGAGCTTCAACAAAAGACAAAAAGATACGAGCAGCTATAATTTTACATTGTGCGGCACCTCAAGTTATTGACATTGCTAAACATTTTGAATTTGACGATCCTGAAGATCGAGATGATCCTAATAAAATGTTAAAGGCTATAGAAAACTATTGTACACCTAGACAGATTGTGGTGGTACAAACATATCGCTTTTGAAATGTGGCTTACCAAGAACCTTTTGATACCTTTCTAAATAAATTGCGCACAAAAGCAGAAGCATGCAATTTTCAAGATAAAGACAGAATGATAAGAGATATAATTGTATTTACAGTCACTGGAAAACTGCAAGAATTATTACTTCGCGAAGTGGACTTAAATTTAACGAAAACCGTACAGATATGTCGTGCAGATGAAATGTCTGTAAAACAAGCAAACGAATTGTCGTCTAGTAGCATGCAATCTTAGTCTCAGCTTGTAAATTGAATTAAAGCAAAATCTAGTAGAAACTATCGAAAAAAGACCCTGGAAAAAATGAACGAAAAAATTATAAAAAACTGCAATTTTTGTGGAATGTCACACAAGTGGGGTAAACTTTTTTGTCCTGCTTGGGGCAAAACTTGTTCAAGGTGTCTGGGAAGAAATCACTTTAAAAAAAAGTGTAAAAAAAAGATACATTCTCTTGAAGCAGCGAAAAACGTACCCGCAGCTGAACCTGAACAACCAATGAAAACCAAAAAACAGTGGTTGCAACAAGTACATGCAGACCAAGAAAAAGGCTTATGGCAAAGTTTCAAGTAAATGATTGTGCAGTGAAATTTCAACTCGATAGCGTATCTGACCTGAATACGATTTGTCAGAGGTATGTGAAAGAAAATCAATTAGATTTTAATGCTGAGAAACTAGTGATGTAGAATAAATAGGCATTTCATCCTATTGGTGAAGCTGTACTAGATGTCACAAACATTAAAAATAAGAAAATCTACAAGATTAAATTTTGTGTAGTGGAAAATGATCTTAATTGTCTAATGGGACTAGAATCTATCACAAAAATGAATCTCATAACGGTAAATGACGAAAACTTTATTGCAAATATAACTGAAGATACAGCACTTGGTGATATAGGAATGACTAGTTTAACTGTAGATCGTGATGTTTCTCCGAGAGCACTTCCGTGCCGAAGAATTCCTTTTGCTTTACAGGATAATGTAAAACAAAAAATCGATTCAATGGTTGCCAGGGGAATTTTGGAACCAGTGGAACAACCTACAGAATGGGTGATTGAAATGGCAGTCGTCAAGAAATCAAATGGTAGTTTGCGGATATGCATAGATCCTCAACCACTTAATGTTGCACTCAAAAGAGGACATTTTAAACTACCAACTATCGACAATGTTCTACCTAGCCTAAACAAGGCAAGAATATTTAGTAAACTCGACATTAAGCAAGCTTACTGGCATGCAAAACTTGATAAAGACGCGAGTAAATTAACGACAATGATTACGCCTTTCGGTAGATTTCGCTGGAAAAGGTTGCCTTTTGGTTTAAAAATAAGTAGCAAAATTTTTCAAAAACGGCTAGTTCATGCCTTGATAGACTTAGAAGGTGTAATTTGTGTAGCCGATGACACTGTTGTTGTTGGATGTGGTTCAACAGATGAGCAAGCTGAACTTAATCATGAAATAAATCTAAAGAACCTGAAAAATCGTTGTCGAGAACAAAATATAAAGCTAAATGAAAACAAAGCAGTCGTTAAAAGTACCGAAATAACTTTTATTGGACACCGTATAACAGCCAATGGTATAAAAGTGGATAGCTTGAAGGTGGAAGCAATATTAAAGATGCCTCGCCCTACTGACGTGAATGGTGTTCGACGATTTTGTGGTATGATCCAGTACTTGGCAAGATTCATGCCAAATTTATCGATGGATCTTGAACCTATTTGAACATTAGTTCGGAAAGACGTTAAATGGAAGTGGGATGCAGAACAAGAAGAAAAATTTTGTGAAATTAAAGAAAAAGTTTCTTCGACGCCACTTTTAGCCTACTTTGACCAAAGTAAAAAAGTAGATATCCAAGTGGATAGCAGTAAAGACGGTTTAGGTGCAGTGTTACTCCAAGATTGAAAACCGATCGAGTATGCGTCTCGTGCGTTGACGTCGTCAGAGCGTAACTGGGCTCAAATAGAAAAAGAGACTCTAGCTGTAGTTTTCGGTTTGGAAAGATTTGATCAATATACATATGGCAGACTCGTATATGTACAGAATGACCATAAACCGCTGGAGACAATCTTACGAAAACCTCTTAGTCAAGCACCAAAGCGATTGCAAGCGCTAATGATGCGTTTATATCGATACAATGTTGTATTTCAATACACACCCGGTAAAGAATTGGTGATAGCCGACACTCTTAGTCGAGCGTACGTCATAAGAGTGACTGATGCTGTAAGAATAATGAACATAGATGTATTTAGTGAAATGCCTGACGCAAGATGTCAAGAAATAAAGCTAGCTATGATACATGATAATGAAGCGCAACAGCTTCTAAAGGTAATAAAAAGTGGCTGGCCAGATAACAGATGTAAACTTTCGATGCTAGTACAGCCATATTATTGTATTCGCGACACGCTGAGTCATCAAGATGGAATTATTTTAAAAGGAGAAAAAATCTTTATACCAAGATTACTTCGACCTGATATGAAAAATAGATTGCATAGCGCACATCTTGGTTATGATAGCATGATGCGTAGAGCACGTTCTGCTATATTTTGGTTGGGTATGTCGCAAGAAGTAAAACAAATTGCTGAGTCATGTGATATTTGTCAAGAACTGAAGTCCAAAAATCAGAAAGAATCGCTTCAACAGCATAGTGAAGGTACACTACCATGGGAAAAAGTTGGAATAGACTTATGTGAATACGAAAATCGTACCTACTTAATCACTGTGGATTATTTGTCAAATTTTATTGAAGTTGATTTACTAACTACAATGACCAGTTCTCAGGTAATAATTTGCCTAGAGACATTTTGCAAGATATGGTATTCCGAAATGTGTGGTATCAGATTGTGATCGACAATTTACTTCACACGAGTTTAATGAGTTTACCAAAGAATGGGGAATAAACCATGTCACATCATCACCGGGACATCAGCAATGTAACGGCAAGGCAGAAGCTGGTGTAAAAGCGATTAAAAAAAAAAGAAATCGTTGCGTGACAACCGCGATCAATTTCTTGGACTTCTTGAAATGCGAAATACGCCAAGACAGATACAAACACAAGTCCTGCACAAATAATGTTTGGTAGAGCAACAAGATCAGTAATACCCATGTTTAAAACCAGCTCTGCTAACATGAATTTTAAAAAACGGAAAATGCAACAAGAACAAGTGAAAAATACATATGACAAAAGTGCAAGAGATATGGCTGATCTTAGACAAGGCCAACGTGTATATTTTCAGCACCCTTCGAAACGTGGATGGGAAAAGAGAAAAATACTAAAACGAATTGCTCCACGTACATACGTGATTCGTAACCTTGGTGGTGCAACATACAAACGAAATAGAGTACACATAAGACCTGATAATGGTACCCGATTTGATTATGATTTTAACGTTCCTGATTTACATACAATCACACCGCAACAGAGCACAAGTAATACACAAGTTAATGGTAATACACAAACAACACCTAATGATGTTCGTAATGGTAATGTTGTTAATACCAGACCCCGTAGATCTCATAAAACACCCCGATATTTGAACGATTATGTGAGATATTAATTGTATTATTATGTGTTATTGTTATGTATATATATGTACTATGATTTCGTACATTTGTTTCTTTATTAATTTCATTCTAATTGTCAAAACGTATGACTTAACTCTTAAACTGATATTGGCTAAGTTTAGTGTACTTTATATAAAACATGTAATATTTGATTTTAACTTAGTTATTTTGTTTTGCTAAAAAAAGAGGGATGTCGATTAAAGTGTTTATATTAACGTCATAACGCATGCATTGTCTTTGTTCCCATAATGCATTTTTCCTAACGTTATACTTTATTAGTTGTGGTTCTAAAAACCTCGTGGCTACTACAAATAAACTTACAAGAATAATCAAGATATTATGATTATTAACAGGTTCAAATAAAAAGGTTTAGATGTAAGGGGTTCACAAATGTAAGAGATTTAAATGTAAAAAGTTTAATGGAGGAGTTTAAATGTAAAGGGTTCAGCAACAAACACAAAAAAATGATTTTATTCAAAACAGAAAAAAAGATTTAAATGTATGAAGTTTAGATAAAGAGTTTAATTGTAAAGAGTTTAAATGTAAAGGGTTTAGCAACAAACACAGAAAAAATGATTTTATTTAAAAACAAAAAAAATAACTTAAATAAGTAAGTTTTACCAGAACAAAGCAATTAACTCATGCTAAAATAACCTCTGGAATAAAACCACAGCTCTTGGGCAAAGTGGCACAAAAAGTTTATTGTTTACAAAAGAATGGCGCCATAACTTTAACGATTTAAAGATAAAGCCATAAACCAGTGTTACTTTTAAGCACAAAATAGTGCACACAACCCGCAACTTTGCAGGGCACCTGCGCAGTGAAGTATTTTAACAAAATTTTAAGGATTCGGTGTAATAAATATTTACAAAAATGTAGTAAAATATTTTAAAAACAAGAGATGCGCGATTTGAGTAAAAAGTTCTTCACAAAAAATTAAAAAAGGCAAAAAACGACGCAATACAAAAAGGAAATTGTTATCGTATTGATAAAGACGATTAAGTAAGCCCAAAAAACGAAATGATAGCAGTTTTATTCGTTAAGTTAAGTATCTACAAATAACGCACGTTTTAATGTCGATTATTAATATTAAGCGCTTTTATGAATATTTGATACCATGCTTACATTAAAATAACGTATTCGATACTACAACTAAAACCTTATGCTTATTTATTAATCTGTGAGATTCGGTGACTTTGGCATTTCCACACACTGCAGGCATTCCCATTAAAACATGACAAACTATCAATTAAGGTTCAATACTTAATACTGAATAAAAGAAAATGGCACGTACAGTTCAAAAACAAAAGGGTGGAATACAAAAAAGAAGTTCTAATTATGTTTTAATAAAACACACAAAATGATATTAAATGATTATTTTTATAAAGCTTAAAAAGAGTAGGTAATAGATTTTAGGGACATTTGTGGGTTAAAAAATAGGGCACCTGTGCACCCAATTTTGAGATTGTGCGCTTTTTTGGGCACCTGTGCGGTATGGTTTTTCTTAGAGGTAACACTGCCATAAACCATGTATAAGTAATATAACCCATTTTTAGCTAAATTATGCTAGAATAACCTCTGGAATAAAGCTACTGCTTGTACAACGTGGCACAGAAAAGTTTATTGTTTACCAATGAAATGGCGCCATAACTTTAACGAATATGCCTGGTTTGTTGATAATGCCATAAATCATGTATGTTTAAAGTAATATAACCCATTTTTAACTAATTCACGGTAAAATAACCTCTGGAATAAAGCCACCATTCCTACACAACGTGGCACACAAATTATTAACTAGAACCAATTTAAGAAACTTTTCAATTAATTTTTTAAATAATTAGCAACAGAATTTTAAAAGATTTATGCCTAAAAAATGACTAATAGTTCATTTTTACAAATTTTAAATTGTCAGAGATTAAAATGTGTGAGGTTTACATGAAATGATTCAAATGTAAGACTTAAAATGTAGGGGTTTCAAATGTGAAGAATACTATACAAAAATCTTAAACATTCTTGTGCTACAAACACAAAAAATAAAAATTTTTTCACCAAAAACAAAATACCCTTAACAAGAAAAATACCTTTAATAGTATCTTAAAAATAAGGCCAAGTTTTACTATAACAAAGTCATTACCTCATGCTAGAATAAACTTTGAACCAAACCCATCTTACACAACACGACTTACAAAAAAAAAAAAATTTTACCAAAAACAAAATACCCTTAACAAGAAAAATACCTTTAATAGTATCTTTAAAATAAGGCCAAATTTTACTATAACAAAGTCATTACCTCATGTTAGAATAAACTTTGAACCAAAACCATCTTTCACAACACGACTTACAAAAAAAATAAAAAAATAATGACCTTGTGTTTTCTATTCTGCAATTAGATGATGTGGTTGTTTTCCAAAGTCACGTAGTCACAGAAAGTGGTTGTTTACCCAGGAAAATGATTGGTACCAAAACCTGAATAATAATAAAATGTTAACTTAAAATAGAACTCACCAATGTCAAATAATTACATATAATTACAAAATACTACAAACAAGTGTTAACTACGCAAGTAAATATACCTGGTGTAATAAGTAAATGACTGCAATTTTATCACAACTGCATTAAGCAGTTATGTACAAAGTTTACTTTTGTCCTTAATTAGAAAATCATATCAAACCATATTTTTAGAACCAATTTATAAAACCTCCAAAATAATGTTTTGAAAATAAATAGCAGCATAGTTTTGATAGTTTTAATTAAAAAAATGAATAATGGTTTAAATTTACAAATTTTAAAATAACAGAAAAGTTTAGATAAAAAAGTTTAAATGTAAAGGGTTTAAATAAAAAGGTTTAATAAAGGGGTTTAAATATTGGGGTTTAGATGTAGGGGTTAAGATGGTTTTTATGTAAAGAGTTTAGCTCCAATCACAAACAATTGTTTTATTTAAAACAGAAAAATATCTTAAATAAGTAAGTTTTACTAAAACAAAGCAATTAACTCGTGCTAGAATAACCTCTGGAATAAAGCTACTGCCCTTGTACAACGTGGCACAGAAAAGTTTATTGTTTACCAAAGAAATAGCGCCATAACTCTAACGAATGCCTGGTTTGTTGATAATGCCATAAATCATGTATGTTTAAAGTAATATAACCCATTTTTAACTACCTTATGGTAGAATAATCTTTGCACCAAAGCCACTGCTCCAAACAACGTGGCACACAAATTATTAATAAAAAAATATTAACCTTGTGGTTCTTGGCTGCAATCAGATGATGTGGCTGTTTTCCAAAGTCACGAGTCACAGAAAGTGGTTGTTTACCCAGGAAAATGATTGGTGCCGAAACCTAAATACTAAAATGTTTAATCAAAATAAAAGTTAACTTTTGTTCTTAAATAGGGGGTCATATTCAAACCATATTTTTAAGACCAATTTTTAAAAAATCAAAATTTTATTTTTAAATATTTAACAACAGAATTTTAATAGTTTTAATTAAAAGAAATGGCTAATGGTTTAAGATTACAAATTCTAAATTGACTTTTTCTAATAGTTTTTAATAAAATTTTAAATAAATAAAAAAGCTGCCTAAGAAAGTGTCAGGTGTTTGGTTTCTACAACTCACAGGTTGCCAGAAGTTAAAAGTTAAAGCTAAGTCGAGGTTTAATCTATCTCTAAAATTTTCTTGTTTAGTTTAAAAAAAAACATTTTTTATTACTTAAAAGCATCATTTAATTTAATAAAACAAATGTTTCCGCTTAACTAAAACTAAGACAAAACCAATAAAGACAATAAAGATTAAAAGATCAATTCAAAATAAACAAATCTAACAAGTTACTGCACTAGAGAAAAATGAACAATTTTTTAACAAAAATAAATACTTAAATGTTGTCAGCAAATTAATTAACATACAAAAGTAACACTCTTTTTTTACTAACTTATGAAAGAATTATTTATATATTATATATGCTATCAGAAACCCTTATTTTAGTTTACTTTTGTCCCCAGATCAGGGGTTAAACTCAAACTAGACATCTGCACTTGTTTTAACACAATTTAACAGATTTACTTCACTTTAAAAATATTTTTTTAAAATGTAAAAAGTTAAATGAAATGAGTTTAAATGTAAGAGGTTTAAAAAGAAGGTTTAGATGTAAGGATGTCAATGTAAAGGGCTTTAAATGTATGGAGTTTAAATGTAAAGGGTTTAGCAACAAACACAGAAAAATAGTTTTTATTTAAAAACAGAAAAACATATTTCAAATAAGTAAGTTTTACCAAAACAAAGCAATTAACTCATGCTAAAATAACCTCTGGAATAAAACCACAGCTCTTGGGCAAAGTGGCACGAAAAGTTTATTATTTACAAAAGAAATAGCGCCATAACTTTAACGATTTGAAGATAATGCCATAAACCAGTGTTACTTTTAAGCACAAAATAGTGCGCAAAACCTGCAATTTTGCAGGGCACCTGCGCAGTGAAGTATTTTAACGAAATTTTAAGGATTCGGAGTAATCAATATTTACGAAAATGAAGTAAAATATTTTAAAAACAAGAGACGCGCGATTTGAGTAAAAAGTTCCCCACAAAAAATTATACGAAAAAGGAAATTGTTATCGTAATGATAAAGATAATTGAGTAAGCCCAAAAACGAAATGATAGCAGTTTTTCGTTAAGTTAAGTATCTACAAATAACGCACGTTTTAATGTCGATTATTAATATTAAGCGCTTTTATGATTATTTGATCATGCTTACATTAAAATAACGTATTCGATACTACAACTAAAACCTTATGCTTATTTATTAATCTGTGAGATTCGGTGACTTTGGCATTTCCACACACTGCAGGCATTCCCATTAAAACATGACAAACTATGAATTAAGGTTTAATACTTAATACTGAATAAAAGAAAATGGCACGTACAGTAGAGTTCAAAAACAAAAGGGTGGAATACAAAAAAGCAGTCTAATTATGTTTTAATAAAACACACAAAATGATATTAAATGATTATTTTTATAAAGCTTGAAAAAAGTAGGTTATAGATTTTAAGGACATTTGTGGGTTAAAAAATAGGGTACCTGTGCACCCAATTTTGAGATTGTGCACTTTTTTGGGCACCTGTGTGGTATGGTTTTTCTTAGAGGTAACACTGTCATAAACCATGTATAAATAATATAACCCATTTTTAGCTAAATTATGCTAGAATAACCTTTGCACCAAAGCCACTGCTTGTACACAACGTTGCAGATTATTAACTAGTTGTGTGCCACGTTGTGTACAAGCAATGGCTTTGGTGCAATTTTTTAACCCACAAATGTCCCTAAAATCTATTACCTACTCTTTTCAAACCGCATAAAAATAACCATTTAATATCATTTTGTGTATTTTATTAAAACATAATTAAACTACTTTTTTTTTTAAATAATTAGCAACAGAATTTTAGAAGTTTTTAAAGAGCTAATGGTTTTTTTAACAAATTTAAACTTGTCAGGGATTAAAATGTGTGGAGGTTTGGATGAAATGGTTCAAATGTAAGACTTAAAATGTAAGGGTTTTAAATGTAAGGAATGCTATACAAAAACAATTAAACTTTCTTGTGCTACACAAAAAAAAAAATTTTTTTATCAAAACAAAATACCTTTAGAGACAAAAATACCGTAAATAATATTACTGAAATAAAAAGAAGTTTTACTAAAACGAAGTCATTAAACTTTATCTAAAACAAACTTTAGACAAGAGCCACAGCCCTTACAACAGGGCTCACAAATTAATTATAAAATATAAAAATAATAACCTTGTGTTTTCTATTCTGCAATTAGATGATGTGGCTGTTTTCCAAAGTCAAGTAGTCACAGAAAGTGGTTGTTTACCCAGAAAGGTGATTGGTGCCGAAACCTAAATAATAAAATGTTTAATCAAAATTAGAGTTAATTTTTTTTTCTAAATAAGGGGTCATATTTAAACCATATTTTTAAGACCAATTTTAAAAAAATCAAAATTTTATTTTTAAATATTTAACAACAGAATTTTAATAGTTTTAATTAGAAGAAATGGCTAATGGTTTAAATTTACAAATTCTAAATTAACTTTTCTAATAGTTTTTAATACATTTTTGGTAATTAAATACATAGAAGAATTGCCTAAGAAAGTGTCAGGTGTTTGGTTTCTACAACTCACAGGTTGCCAGAAGTTTCTTCTAAAAACAGAATTGTCCTGAAAAGTTTCAGAAAAAATATATTTAGCAATATGCTAAACATAAAGTAAAAACCTAAAAATATATTGTTACTGTTTTCGAAAGTTGAAGTTTTTGATTTTACTTTAAAACCTGAAAAAAAAATAATTTTAAGTTAGAACAAAATTTTCCCAAAATAAGAGAATAAATGAAACATATTAAAAACTTCTTTATAATTAAACAATTTTAAACCTAGTGTTTTACAAATTTTAGATTTATAGTTAACAAGAAATATTTAACAACTTATTAGAAAAAATTAATTTAAGTTATTTTACTTGAAAATTCAGCAAAGAATATCCTTGACACCACTATGAAAGTATTCAGTTTCGACAACTATACAGTATAGGTCTCTCTAGAAACTTTATGAAAATAATTTTCTTCCAGTCCAAAACTTCTTTTCTCCCAACCCACAGCAAACTAAGTTTTTTGAAACCAATTCGGAAATTATTCACATTAAATTAACATATAATAATAATAGTTTTACACGTTTAACTCTATGTTAAGTATAAAAATTTAATTAGATTATCACAAATTAAATCATCAATTAGAAAAAAAATACTGTTAAAAAGCATGTTAAACGTCCCAAAATATTTTAATTTGGTAAATCTTTAAAATCAGCCTAAAAATAACAAACCTGCAGTTTCCAATCTGCTACTTAGGATAACTGCTTCTTAAATAAAGACTGATTTTTATTTTACTAAATTAAAGCCACTAGCCACGAACTTACACAAGAACAAGCTTCCATACAAAACCTCCAACTTTAAATAACGCGGCACCTGCGTCAGCTGTTTATATACAGAGAGTGGATGACGTATTTACGACCGACGTCATAACAGGCAAAACATATTTTATAATTTATCCTCGATTAAAAAAGTTTATTGCACGTTGTCTTTATTTTAATTCACAACAAAAATTCTAATACAAACATTCCAACAAAATTGAATCACACATATATAAATTAATGTATTTTTTTCAAATTATTATTTTCTACTTCATTTACAATCTTGTTCACATATTCCTTCATTATATTCAACGATTCAGGTCAACTATACTTTGGTTTGTAGCCAAAATGTTCCACAAACTTTTGATTGGAGACGGTGAATCTTGTGCAGAACAACTTGGCCATGTTTGGTGTAATATTGGGCTAAAAATCACAAAATAGTTGTCATTAAAAGTATTATACATGAAATAAATGTTTAACACTTGCAATAACTTAACATACTGACCCTCGTCACCAAAGTATTATTCGAATAGGTATGAGGTTTATTTCAAAGGGATAAGTTTTAGACCACGACATTTAACCAAAATTTAGGTCGATGTTTTTGGTAAAATGGTGTTTTTGCAAATATGTTTTAAGTAAAACCTTTATGACAGTAACCCAGCTGAAATTACTCAATAAACTAAATATTTACCTTTTTTTGATCCCAAACCAACCCAGCACCTGACAACACCAAACAACCAACGTTGAAATGAGGATAAACAACCAAAACGGCAACACTGGCTCCCTCTTGTGGATGGTGAAACCCAAATGCTTCTAAAATTTCAAGTTAAATCTCAGGTAAGATAAATCTGGGGTTTCGTCACACAGAAAGTAGGTGTTTCCCCCAACCAAAGAAGGTGACTCCTGTACAATATAAGTTATAGTCAGAGTACAAGTTAATTTCTTAGAACTTTTTAATATAACCAAAATATAAACCAATATTTTTCACTAAACTTAAAACCTAATCTTTCAGTAAGATCATGCTGAGACATATTAGTTACAACCGGAGCTATATACGGTTGTGGTGGTGCTCGAACCAGAGATCTTTTGCACGCTAACCCAATAATAAAGCAGTGAACAACTAAGTTTTGTTTACCTGCATTTTCGTGGCTGCGATCATGTGACACCAAGTCACGTTTTCAACGTACATTCGAGTTTGTAGCGCCTCTGGTGGAACAAGAGACTTGATTACTTTAGTCGCAAGATGGCACAAAAGAATCGATTTGGTAAAGTTGTCATCTTCGCCATAAATACCAGAACCTCTAAGTGCACATGTGACCAGTTTCTACAAAATATTATGCTGTCAATAATAAAAAGAACAAAAGCAGACAATTATATGACGAGTAGACCAACAGTGTGGTGTAGTAGTAAGAACACTTGATACACCACCATAAGGTCGTGGATTCAATCCCCCTTACTCTCATGCTGTAGCGCCCTTGAGTAAGGTGTTATAAACAATATAAATTTCTGTTGAGCCAGCACTTAATCAGCAGCATAATTATCGTACAAATATTATTTATAATATCTCAAACTACCACAGGCAACTTGAGACTGGGTTGAACTAACTATTGTTACTCTATGTTTGGGACACTCGTTCGACTTTCCCGCATCGAGGATAAAAACATAAAAAAAATAAAAATAATGTGACTTTACCTAAAATGTTTCCATTTTTCATCTTTTTTTTCGTTCCACTCCAGCACAAGCTCCTTCGCGGTTTCTTTGTAATTCTGTATGACGTCACAGAAGAGTAACAGTAAATAGTGTCTTCACTAGCACCCACTAGTGGTTCCATGGTTCAATTTGGTCCGAAAGCCTCGATTAAGCTCGTGTAGAGACAATAACCGACATTGTTTGCACAACAAGCCTCCAGCACGTTCATTGTTCCTATATGATGTCATAATATATTAAAGAATAGGCTGTAGTAATCTCCACCATTTAAGTTCTAGAATAAAAAACTATGTTGTCGAATTCTAATATAAAAACGACGTAATTTATGACATCACAATGCCTACCCCAACATTTATTTTCCATAATTTTTGGCAAGGAACTAATTCCTTGTAATAGATGACACTGGCCTTATGCAAAACCACATGACATCCTTGTACGACTGACATGAGACTACTACAATCTATGATGTCACACTTAATCCATTCAACTTTCATGTTGGCATCTAAAAAAATAAATCAAATAAAAATTGAAAAAAAAAAATTAAAATTTTATAAAAAATATCGAATATAAATACTTAATACCACGCATAAAATTAAATTATTAAAATTTTGTGTTTTAAATAAACTTCATTTTTTTAAACTGACAACAAACCAATAAATTTTAGAATATTCCTACTCGTTAATATTAATATTTTGTTTAGTAATCCTTTGGGGAAACCACCAACCCCGCCCCTTTCTTGCCCTCCTAAATATTGTCTCTAGAATGTCAATCATTTCTTGTTTATCCTCCATCGGCCAATTAATCTTGTTGTTGTTTCCCGTCCCAAGATCGATCACTATGTGCTTGTTCCTGAAAACAATTTTATTCAGTTAATAATTTGTAAATATTTTAAACCTAATTTTAATATTTTATTTGTTAAACTTTCATGTATTTATTCGTTCTTGATATGGGAAGATTGACTTCATGACCTAAACTGTGAGCAACATCAGTTACCCCGACCCAGTCTTTAGTTGCCTGTTCGGAATATTTTTTTTTGTATATATCTTTATCCTCGATGTGGGAAAGTCTAAAGCACGACTTAAACATAGAGTAACATCAGTTACTTCGACCTAGTCTCGAGTTGCCTGTGGCAGTTTGAGATATTATAAATTATAATTGCCTGATAATTATGCTGCTAATTAAGTGCTGGCTCAGCAGGAGTTTATACCGTTTATAGCACCTTACTCAAGGGCGCAACAACATACGAGCAGTTGGGATTGAACCCAGAACCTTATGTAGTGTAGCCAAGTGTTCTGACCACTACACCTAACTGCTGGCTCACTGAACCAATAAGAATCAAACCGCAGACTGCGGGTTAGTCTTTCTAATGCTTAATTATTGTGCCGACAAAATTACATTCTTAATGTGAACAACAACCTGTAGAAGAACATAGTTGTGCAGGGGTCGTATAATTCGTACATTTTGTTGAAGTCTGGCACCTCAGTAATGTCAACCAAGTAAACAACAGCAAAGTTCTTTACTTTGTCAGCTATACTATACAAGGTCTAAACATTAAAAATTGTTGATTTAATAAAATGTCACCTACAGAATTCTAAAGCAAAATATTTGTGTTGTATAAACGTCAAAATTAAATATCTCGTAGAATGATCAAAAAAAACTTTAATTTTATTAATAAAACATTTTCTTTTTTTAATTTAAAATTATGGCACCTTAACACTACACAGCATATTATTCTATAGAAACTTAATTTTCTTTAATATTTTAGGTCTTAATTAAACTTTCTTTAAACCAAGAAAATATATTTCTAAAAGTCTAAAAAAATAACACAAATCCACTTTTTCAGCAAAAAATATTAAACTTATGCCTAGTTTACCTAAAATTTTGGGATCTCTATTACTTTCGCACGCCTGAATTTAACAAGGCGTTATAACCTAAGTATAGCAATTGTTCAACCAGACATTAAAAATTAGTTGAAATATGTTTTAATGAGTATAACTTAGTCCGCTTTACGAGTCAGATGTGTTTATGGGTAAACTGAATAGGTGAGGGTTAGGGTAAGGGTTTAATTTATGCAACCTTTTTGTTTAATTACATGTGCCGCATTTTGGTTACACACCCTGTTTATGTAGGGCGTGCGTAACTAATAGAGATCCAAATTTTGTCTAAAATATCGTTTCTTGATACGTGAAAATATTAAATTTCGACGCCGTAACAAAACTTAAACATTATTGAACTTATTTATATTTAAAATCATTAAATACCTCGTCCATTTTCATGCAGGCCGGGTCCCAATCGTGACCGAACCGAATCACGACAACTTTTTCTTGCTCGTTTAAGATCGATTGATCGACTTGCCAGCCGTTTGTAAGATGGGGAAGCATGTACGACATGGTTACCTTTTAACTACACCAACCACTACCAAATTATCATTTAAATACAACTTTTTAAACTGTTTTTATTATTTCGTGCAATTTCGTAAAATTTTTCGCAAAACTAAAAATCCCAAAATTTGTACGAGCAAAAGTTTACGCTGTTTTGTGTTTATCCAATTTGTTAAAACATCTGTTGTTGCGTAAACGTTTATCCTCAAAACATTTTAAGAAATAAATATTATAAAAAATAAGTGTGTAGGTGTTTACTTGTAAAGGTAATTTAAAGGATTGTCAAGAAAACAGTAAATTTTTTGTTTTAAAGATGACCCTATACACTTACTAGGAGACAAGTTGTTTATGGGCAACTTTTCTTAAATTTAAGTGATTTGTCCAGGTATGAGCTTAAGTCATTTTGTGGGAGAATTATTAATAGGGGGAAAATAAAAGAAAGAAACCCGACAAAGAAAGGTGAAAAAGAAGGGGTTGTTAAGATTGTACTTGTTCCAGTGAAGTACTTTAAATAATATTTAACATTGCTGGATATTTAAACATGATCTTATAAGCATCGTTACAAATAAAACACAATATTGCTGAATAACTAGGAACTTTAATCGCTTCTACAAAGTGTTTGACAAGCGGCGAAGAATTAATATTTGCATAACATACAAGCACTTAAAAGCACATCTACAATAACTACACAAGACTCAGGTTAACATACAACAGTGGTCCAATAATGTCCTGGGTCCAAATAATAGAAAAGATTCAAAATTTCATTAAAATATTATTTGTACTAATTGACATACATCTTTAAAATTTATTTTAACTGGTTGAATACAAGAAAAAGTTTAAAGCCATGCCCTTTATGCCTCTATTGTAACAAATATAAAACAATAAAGGAGTTGAAATGTTTTTATAGGTTAATAAGATACAAGTAAAATAATGTTTAATAATGTCATTTAAGCAAAAGTTTTATATTAGGAGAGGTTCCCTGCCAACATTTAATATATATACAAAATAACAACATTAAAACCTAAAGATCCCTACTAAAAACTACACAAAATTACATATTAGTAAAGCACATGCACACTTTCTCAATAAAATGCATTTTTTAACAATGGAATTAATCTTAATCTTTAATAAACAAACAGTTCAATAGAAGTAAATTATTCCCAATATTTCTACAAAATTAAATATAGTAAAAATTAGCACTTATCTGAGCACATTGTACACAACGCAGAAATATTAAAGACCAAATAATGAATGAAAATAACTTTAAAAATAACTTTTCCATTTTCTTAAAATTTACTTTTTTTGCACAGAAAAGTTTTTTTTTTTTCAAACAAAATGAACAAAGTTTCCATGATTTCAGGGCCACAACCTAGTTAAATATAAGTGGGTGTAATCTTGATAAAATCTAATTTAATTATTGGGTAAAATTATCAACATTTTTAAATATAATTTTAACAAATAATTATAAACCTTATAAAATCACTAATATTTATGTAAACTAAAAACTTACATTATTGGTTGCTTCCGTTACTTTGTTACTGGAAAGTGGTTGATTATAAACACCTAAATAAAAACAAATTGACAGTTGAAATAACATGTTTTAGAGGGTTTAAACTAACGTGTTTTAGGGTTTGTATTTGTTTTTAAATTTGAAGTTATTCTTCTTGCCTAGTAAAATGTAAATGTATGCCTTAAAAATTATCAACCATTTAAAAAAAAAATTTGAAAATAGAATGTAACAAATCAAAATATGTAATAACTAATCTACAAAAATAAAGGTAGTCTTAAAAATGTCAAAAACCTCTTTTATTAAAAGTTAGTTTTAGTTTATTCTAGTAAAGGGATTTAAATATAGTAAATATGTTTGTCCTATAGTAAATATGTTTAAATAATGTTGTATAGTAAACAAAACTTACAGCATCATATTTCGTTTTTTGCTTGCTTCCTCCAATAGTTGTTTCCCATCCTCAGTAAAACCACAACCCATTACATCTAAGCATTGAAAGTTGTGGAGGCATGATGAGAAAGCAACAGCACACTCATCTCCAAGATTGTTGTTGCTAATATTCAACACTTTCATCTAAAACATTTAAACTTTAATTAAAATTTATCATTCGCACACCAATAGTTTAAATAAAGTTTTATTGTTAAATTATAATTTGTATATGAATAACTTTAATGAAATAATGTTAAATGTTTAAAATTGAATTTGTTTAATATAACTTAAAAAAATAATAATTGTTAAATTTAAACATTTTCTAAAGATTTAAATTGTTCTTGTGGTTAGGTTAAATGTTGCATTTATTAATTTTTAAAACTTTTAATTTTCAAATAATTTGATTCTGGAAAAACACTAAAACTTATTTTAGTAAATATTAATACAATGGATTGTAACTTAACAATGGAGCATTGTTAAAGTTAATGGGCATTGTGACTGTTTAACTTTTTTTACAAAATTATAAATTTAATAAAAATTAAAGTTTTGTTTAAACAAATCAATTTTAATATTAAATGTTTAACTTTATCGTAAACAAAATTCATATTTTACTTAATTTAAAAATTACTCTAATTCAAATAATTAATTTAAAACAACTATTAGTCCGATAATTATTGAATTAGTAAATTTAATTGTTGTAGTTAACTTTAGTAAGTAAGTTAAAATAAAATAACTTAAACTACTAATTAACATAAATTAAAAATAATATTAATAAAATAAATTTATCAATTTTCTTAAATTATACCAGAAATTTAATAAAAAACATTTTATTGATTTTTAATTATTTCAAAATAGGAAAAATACAAAAATAATTTAAAAAAATATTAATAAATTGTAACTTAACAATGACCCATTGTTAAAGTTAATGGGCATTGTGACCGTTTTTACTTCTTGTTATAAAATTAAAAATAAATTTGTGTTTATATTTTTATAAACTAAATAAAAAAGTTTTGTTGTTACATAAAGTAATTTTAATATTAAATGTTATTTAAATCTAGTGCTTGTTTAAATAATTAATTTTTAAATACCAAGCAATAAAGTAATATACTTACAGTATGTGTTAGTTTTGAACAACCTCTAGCAATGGCCAATCCACCAACTTCTGTGATGCGACAACCACTAATATCAAGTTTCTCAAACTTGTCAATAACCTCACCCAGTAATGTTACAGCTTCATCACTAATTATGTTCCCTGTTAAGTTCAACTTTATCTAAAACAAAATTTATATTTTACTTTAATTAAAAGTTACTTTAATCAAAATAACTAGGATAAAAAACGGTTTAACAAAATACTTTATAAAAATAATAATAATAACTAAAATTTTGAAGTAACACAGAAATGTACAATTTTAATTTTTAATAACTTGTTATTTATCTGAAATATTCAAACTTAAAATTTACTTATTATCACACTTAGGGTAAAGTAATTAAAGTCGAGTTAACGGTAATCCCAAATTAAACTCGAGTTAAATCGCTAAAAATTAACCGGCGAATTAAGGTAGTTTAAACTCGGATTAACTTAAAATTAATTAGCTACTTTATCAAAAAAAAATTACGGCAATAGTCTAATAGTAAAACTAGATTGGCCTAAAAGTTGTTGTGATCGTTTGGACAGAGTCAATAGGTAATTCATGGGTAGCTTATGGAAAACAATACAACAGCAAAGCAAAGTTGTATAATTAGTAAGTTAGTACTGGTTGTAATGGCTTTAGTCAGTCCGTAAATCGTCAGTGATGTACCGGCCATATCATTGTGAGGTATTTTACCTATTTTTGTCTCCTGTTAAATGCATATATAATGTGTATAGTCAGTTACAACCGAAGTTTTAAATGGGCTCTGCCAAATAAATTTAGTTAAAAGATTTATAATTAACTATTTAAGCAGTATTTTAATAAGTTGTCACAGGGGCAATATATTTAACCTTTATTGTAGCTATTGAAATTAGAAATTACAAACATCCTGTCAATCCCTAACAATGGGCAGGTCACAAAGTTTAGAGAATACTTTTATGTCGTTGAAGTTAAAACCGGTCCACCCTGGCTTGGCTAAACAAGGAAATGTGCGATGATGGTTTTAAGCATTTTGCTTTGGTAAATACCTATTTTGGACAGGGTATCATATTTTCAATCTAGTAAAGCTTTGTTATTATATTCATGCGAAGTGGAAAGTAAACCCTTTTATTTTAATTTTATTGATAACTAAAAGTTGTTTAAACATGCTGCTCGGTAATTTTTTTAATTTTTTGTTTGCTCTATTTTTATTTCAAGTTCTTTCATTGTCAAATCATGTTCTTTTATTTTCATTTCTTGGTTCTTTATTAGTAACTTTTTGGTTAGTTTATGAATTTCTTTTTTATTTTCTATTTCCTGCCTAAGTAGTAACATTTTTGCCTCCCTTACGTCACCAGAATCGCTTTTTCTTTTTAAAGACTCCTTTTTCAAAACTAGATCTCTTTATTGGTAATAATATTCACAACATAAAATTTAACCTGGTCATTCTTTACATGCTATAAAAATTTCTCCATTTGAAGAACATTCAGTAACAATTTGATCATGACTGGGGTGCTACCAGTAAGATCAAGAATCAGCAAGGCATCATCATCAAAACTGTTATGCAGTGAATTGAATTCATTGGGAATTAAAGTTATTATTTAAAACAAAGTTTTGCAGGTTTGTAGTAAATTTATCGTTGTGTGTTATTTGGTTTATCATAAAATATAATTGTTACTCACAAATGACTTTCTGTGTAAAAGAGCAATAGGATTAGGTGGTGGCCACCTCCTGTTTTTCTAAATTCTTTTTTTTGTTCTGTATTAGCTGATTTGGCTTTCTTTTTAATATATTTGTATAAATTTTGTAAATTTTCTGGTGTTCTATTGCATCATATATTGATTAAATTAAATTTTTTAGTTAAATCAACCCAAGCTTTTTTTTGCAGTTGTAGTAGATTAATTTGTTAATTTTGAAGTTATAACTGGATAAGATTTTACCAATTCCAACAGTACTTCTCCTTCGCTTTGATCGTAATTAAGAGTTCTAATTTTTTTTATTCATTTTATTCCTAGCTACAAAAAGATTACATAAAACACATAAACAAACATTTTTATGCAGTCTAACTATATTAACCTAAAAATTTCTTCTTAACTTTAAATATTACTGAAAATAGTTATTTATTATTTGGTCTCGCACAGCTCACCCAGCCAATAAATGACCAGCTCCTCCATTTGTTTCAATAACTGGGATTTCAGCATCGTAAGGGGCCAGTTTCTCTTGCCTTGTTTTTAGTGCAAAATTATGAAGACACATAATTGCAACTATTATAATTATTAAATTGTTCAGACGTGTCCGAAGTGGAATTGTAAGGGCCCGAAACCTTTGTTTTAAAATGCCAAAAGACTGTGCAATTCTTGATCTTGTTTTTATGTGAGCTTTATTGTATTTTTTTGTGGTAATGTGAAGGGATGAAGTAAAGGAGTCATTTAATATTTCTTACAGGGGTAACCATTGTCACCTAACAACAGACCAGACACAAATCAATCTTCAGAATGGTCTCGAATTTTTGATTTTTTAAAAAATCGGGATTCATGAGTCGATCCTGGCCAACGCACAACAATGTTGGTAAATACTCGGTGAGCATCACAGATGGCCTGAACATTAACGAAAAAAAATCCTTTTCTGTTTCTGAACACCTTAGGAGAATCACCACCAGGTGAAACAATGGGGATATGTGTGCCATCTATTGCTCCAACTACGTTGGGAAACCCTGAAACTTGCCCGAAATCATCCATGCATGTTTGTAGAGCCAATCCACTAGGAAAAGTTACAAAAAAGTGTTTGCGCGAAGCTATACACTTAGAAATCCGATGTACGATAAGGCACACCGTGCATCTATGTACCCCAACTAAGTCTCCATCACTGCATTGCAAATTTCCTGTTGCATAAAACCTAAGGGTTACCAAAAGCTGCAACAATGCTGGAACATCATGGCTTCTAATTTTTAAACCTAAAACTTTTTTAGTAATGTTATAAAGTTGTAAAATGCTATTTTTATTAAATCTGTAACGCTGGACTATTCCTCTTTCTATATATTTTTCAGGGGATTTGTGATATCTTTTTTTGGGAATTTCGTAATTTGTATTTGTTATTTCAACGATTTCCAAAGTATCCATTTTAATAAAAAATTACTTAACAATCGTTTATTCCTATTGACAATATTTAAGAACAATTTGTAAAAGAAGTTTCTATAGCATTCATTTTTTTTATAGTAGTAGTCTTAAGCCTGAATAGGCTAAGGGTCTGTTTTTTGTTTACTAACAGTAACTAATCTTAACTAAGTCTAACTTAATAAAGAAAGTTAAATGTTAAATTATTACTAAAACCCTTCAAAATCATGTTTAGCCTTATTATTTACAAAAACTTAAATCTCATGCAAAAAAGTGAACAAACCGTCCTTGGTTACAGCAAAAATCAACAAAAATTGTCGTTTGCTGTTTTGATTCGCTATAGCGATTTCAAACCGGTTTAAATCAGTTTTTAGACAAAAATCGCAAATTAAACTAGGATTAGTTAATCTGAGTTTAACTCGACTTTAATAACAACTAAAAAAAAAAAAAGTTAACTGAGGATTAAGTTAACTCGACTTTAATAACTCCACCCGTATTGTTTTAATAAAATTTTACTGTTAATTTATAAATCGTTTTTTAATAAATGAGCCAAAATATTTAAATGTTTAAAATTGAATTTGTTTAATGTCACTAAAAATAATGTATTGATTGTTAAATTTAATTATCTTTGTTTATTTTAAGTTTAAAATTCTCCAAAAGTTAATAAAGTAAAAGTTTGTTTTAAATTTCTTTAAAACTTTTAATTTTTAGTTAATTGGATCCTGAGGAAATACAAAAAATAATTTTATTTAAATATAAGACAATAAATTGTAACTTAACAATGACCCATTGTTAAAGTTAATGGGCATTGTGACCGTTTTTACTTCTTGTTATAAAATTGAAAATAAGTTTGTGTTTATATTTTTATAAACTAAATAAAAAAGTTTTGTTGTTACATAAAGTAATTTTAATAATAAATGTTATTTAAATCTAGTGCTTGTTTAAATAAATAACTTCAAAAATACCAAGCAATAAAGTAATATACTCACAGTATTCGTTAGTTTTGAACAACCTCTAGCAATGGCCAATCCACCAACTTCTGTGATGTTACACATACTAATATTAAGTTCCTCAAACTTGTCAATAACCTCACCCAGTAATGTTACAGCTTTATCCCCAATTTCGTTCCATGATAAGTCCAACTTTATCTAAAACAAAATTTATATTTTACTTAATTAAAAGATTTCTTGAATTAAAATAACTGAGATAAAAACTGTTTAACAAAACACTTTATAAAAATAATAATAATAACTAAAATTTTGAAGTAACACAAAAATGACCATTATTTAATTTTTACTAACTTGTTATTTATTTAGAATATTTAACCTTTAATTAAAATTTACTTATTATCACACTTATTGTTTTAATAAAATTTTATTGTTAATTAATAAATTTTTTTAATAAATGAGCCAAAATATTTAAATGTTTAAAATTGAATTTGTTTAATGTCACTAAAAATAATGTATTGATTGTTAAATTCAAATATTTTTGTTTATTTTAAGTTTAAAATTGCTCTCAAAGTTAATAAAGTAAAATTTTGTTTTAAATATTTCTTTAAAACTTTTAATTTTTAAATAATTTGATCCTGAGGAAATACAAAAAATAATTTTATTTAAATATAATACAATAAGTTGTAACTCAACAATGACCCATTGTTAAAGTTAATGGGCATTGTGACCTTTTTTACTTTTTGTTATAAAATTGAAAATAAATTTTTGTTTATATTTTTATAAACTAAACAAAAAAGTTTTGTTTTTACATAAAGTAATTTTAATAATAAATGTTATTTAAATCTAGTGCTTGTTTAAATAATTAATCTTTAAATACCAAGCAATAAAGTAATGTACTTACAGGATGTGTTAGTTTTGAACAACCTCTAGCAATGGCCAATCCATCAACTTCTGTGATGTTACACCACCTAATATTAAGTTCCTCAAACTTGTCAATAACCTCACCCAGTAATGTTACAGCTTCATCACCAACATAGTTCCCTGATAAGTCCAACTTTATCTAAAACAAAATTTATATTTTACTTAATTTAAAGATTACTTTAATTTAATTACCTAAAAAAAAGTTTAAAAAATATATTCTTTATAAAATAATAATTATGAACATTTTGAATTAAAATAATAATTACCAACATTTTAATTCTTATTTAAAGCTGGTTTAAATAAATTTAAAATTTAGTTTTGATAACTTTAAGTAATTTAAGCCCAGATATTTATATAACAATACTTTGCAGTTAACCCAGTGAGTACAAAAATATTTAGGGGTAATAATAAAACCCCCAGCAATAATATGGGGGTAAATAGTATTTTAACCCAACTTTTTAATTTATGAAACAAATTATTTTAAGCTTTGTTTGGATCAATATTTTATGAGAGTTTTTTTATGTGAAACAAATTTAAAGTTAACATCGATTTCTGTTTTCTTTGTTATAATTGTAAATAATAAGACTTTTTACGCAAACTTGTAATATTTGTTGCTATCAACTGTGTTAATCAATACATAAGAATTTAAATAAATTTTTGTAGATTTTAAAAAACAACAATATAAGACACCTTAACAATTATAACAGAGTTCAGGATAATAAATATATTTTACCAGAAAGCATGCCCCCTAGTGAGAATGTAATTTTATACATTTACCCCCTGCTGTTGATTTTATACATTTACCCCCTGCTGTTGATTTTACCCCAATAGTTTTGTAATTCACCTCTATAGTATTATAGAGCTGCTCATTTTAAGCTGTTTTTGTATTGGATTGATATGACATCAACCTGCTAACACCTAATCACTTAATAATCAACTTTTTTTACCAGCGCCCAACTTATATCATTTTCATTTTGTGTGTGTAAATACATTCATATCTATATGTTTTATTATAAAATTTTTACAGAATTTTGTTTTAAATAAGTTCAATAAGTAATTAGTAACATTTAACTGAATATTTGAACAAAAGTTTAAACTTTAAAACAGACTTACTACACCACCAAAATTAATAAAGTTTTAAATATAATTTTACAACAACAACAACATATACGTTAATATAGAACCAAGTTGTATAATCCAACTTGTTAATAAAATAAGTAATTAAGTGAAATTCAACCAACATATTGGATCTATTTCATCTACATGTTATTGTGCCAAACTTAACCGTTACTGTAACGAAACATTACTTGTTGAACTTAAAGTTTAATTATTGAACATTTTTTATTTTAAATTTATTTTGTATTAAAATAAAGAATGTTGAGTTTTGCTTTCAAAAATTTATTGAAATTTACTTATTATCACACTTATTGTTTTAATAAAATTTTATTGTTAATTTATAAATGTTTTTTTTAATAAATGAGCCAAAATATTTAAATGTTTAAAACTGAATATGTTTAATGTCACTTAAAAATGTATTAATTGTTAAATTTAATTATTTTTTTTTTAATTTCTAAATAATTTGATCCTAAAAAAACACAAAAAATAATTTTATTTAAATATAATACAATAAATTGTAACTTAACAATGGGCCATTGTTAAAGTTAATGGGCATTGTGACCGTTTTTACTTCTTGTTATAAAATTGAAAATAAATTTGTGTTTATATTTCTATAAACTAATTAAAAAAGTTTTGTTGTTACATAAAGTAATTTTAATAATAAATGTTATTTAAATCTAGTGCTTGTTTAAATAATAATCTTTAAATACCAAGCAATAAAGTAATATACTCACAGTATTCGTTAGTTTTGAACAACCTCTAGCAATGGCCAATCCACCAACTTCTGTGATGTTACACTCCCTAATATCAAGTTCCTCAAACTTGTCAATAACCTCACCCAGTAATGTTACAGCTTCATCACCGATTTTGTTCGATGATAAGTACAACTTTATCTAAAACAAAATTTATATTTTACTTAATTTAAAGATTACTTTAATTTAATTATCTAAAAAAAGTTTTAAAAAATATATTCTTTATAAAATAGTAATTATGAACATTTTGAATTAAAATAATAATTACCAACATTTTAATTCTTATTTAAAGCTAGTTTAAATAAATTTAAAATTTAGTTTTGATAACTTTAAGTAATTTAAGCCCAGATATTTATATAACAATACTTTGCAATTAACCCAGTGAGTACAAAAATATTTAGGGGTAATAATAAAATCCCCAGCAATAATATGGGGGTAAATATTATTTTAACCCAACTTTTTAGTTTATGAAACAAATTATTTTAAGCTTTGTTTGGATCAATATTTTATGAGAGTTTTTTTTATGTGAAGCAAATTTAAAGTTAACATCGATTTCTGTTTTCTTTGTTATAATTGTAAATAATAAACTTGTTACGTAAACCTAAAATGCTTGTGTAGTTTTGTAACCTACCTTTATAGTAATATAAAGCTGCCCATTTTAAGTAGGCATACTAAATACTAAAAGTTTAAGTTTTTACATTATTTTTTATTTAATATTCTAAATTTATTTTGTATTCAGGTAAAGAATGTTAAGTTTTGCTTTCAAAAATTTATTAAAACTTTTATTTATTGAATAATGTAATTTGGGGAAAGTACAAAATGGGGGATTGTATTTCAACAATGAACCATTGTTACACAGTATGAGCATTGTTATAATTTTACTTTTTACAAAATTGCAAATTACTTATTCAAACAAAAAGTTTTATTATAACTACAGAATTATTAAAATAATATTGAATACAAATCTATAAATTTTGGTGATTTTATCTACTTTAGTGAATAAATTTCCTGTTTAAATTAAACCTGGGCATCATATTCAAAATAACAATAATGTTTTTGCTTACCTTCACTTTTAAACCTTTAAAGATACTAGGCAGTTGAGAAGGTTCATCTTCAATAAAGTCCATCCTTAAAGAAAGAGGTTTGGTCAATTGTTCAAACAAGTAGCCAAGATGGATGTAGTCACTCGGCAACAACGTTTCCTCAAACTCAAGGTTTAAATGATCAGGTAGAAGACTTAGAACAGACTGGTTGAGGTCATCATCGTTGGATTCATACAAATAACTGCTAAGTTCAATAATAGTTGATGAAAAATCAACATTTTTACACAAATCTTTAGCATATGTTTCTAGAACAGCTTGTTTCTCATCAAAAGCTGTTGAAGAACCAGATTGAAATTCAGACAAATCCTTGGAACTGTAAAATCCAAACAGAAATTTTGTGACTACTTCCCACCGACTAGCGGAAAACTTAGGAACACATTTTTGAAATTTATCCAGACTTGCCCATAAGAATAAATACATGGCAGCAAACAGTTCTTGCCAGGTGAGATGACTGAAGTTGCTTCGTTTGTCTCCTTCTAATATCTTGACTTTCATGTTTGAAGAATCATAAACAAAAGTGTCAAGAAAGGTTTTAAGCATTTTTTCGGTAATTCCAGCCTTTTTAATGTCTTTTTGATCAAAAATAATTTTTTTCTTCTCAAACCCATTCCAGGCAAGATGAGCTAGACATTTAAATTCGTTCTCAAAAACTTCTGTTTTGTCAGGAAAATGATCTGACCTCATATAATGCAGTAAAGAAGCAAGCATAACATTTGTCATAGTTTTTAGATTAACCTCTGAACCAGACAAAATTGCTTGATTGATGCAGTGCATGGATAGGATACAGTTGACAGGAACATAATTGTAAGCATCAATATCTGGATGATCTTGTAAGAAGGTTAAGACTTTAGGTGAATTTTCCCCACATATTTGCTTGCAAATGTTTTCTTGTGCTTCCTTATTGAAACCAAGTAGTTTTAACACTGAGATAGGTCTGCAAGAAGGATGCCACTCATACATTTGCCTTGGTCGAGAAGTGATAAACTTATAAGCATTAGGAAATAACTTTCCATTAAAAATGTTTTTTAGAAAATCTTCAGCATAGCCACTTGTAGATACCAAGTTTTTGGGTGCTTTCCCTAAGGTAGTACTATCAGCCTCATCCAGTCCATCAAAGATGAGGATAGTGTCAGAACTGTTTTTAATGCAATTAAATGATTCTACATCAGTAGATTCTGGATGATTCCAATCTATAGATGAATTTGCAACAAGAAACCTGAAAGTCGACATTTCCCTACGAAAATCAACTGATCGCAAAATAATGCAGAATATAAATTTTATATTCTGAAGTAGGCCGCTATTTTCAGAAAAAATTTCCTGAATCAGAATTTTAATAAAAGTTGATTTACCAGTCCCTGCGTGCCCAACAAGTGCCATGACTTTAGAATGTATTTTAATGAAGTCTCTTTTTTTCTTGTCTAATTCAAGTCGTTCAGTTTCATTTCTTGGCTCTTTGTTGAATTTCCATTCAGCTGCTGCTTCAGCATTTCTTTTTGATAATTCAAATACGTCATTCACCTTAATCTTTGTACCAGAGTGATAGTCAGGTTGAGTTAACTTGGACATTCTTTCAAATTGTTCTTTTCTGGTATGAAAGTGATCAACTGAATCTAAATCTTTAACATCAGTGGAAGAATATTGAGCAAGTTCTAACTCAACAAATTCTAATTGTTTGTCTAACTGGACAGGAGAGCAAAATTCATGGGCAAAACTTTTAGCTTGCTCAAAACACTTTGTGGAAAGTTGTTCACATAAAGAATTATCTAAAATAATAAAGTCTCAAATTATTATTTGTTTTTTATATTTAATAAAATATTTATTGTTAACAGCACATATATTAATGCAAAAATATATTTTTTTAATATTTTTTTAAATAATAAATTGTAAAACCTAACTAATATTGCTATAATGGAACTATATAACAGGTAATAAATGTCATAAAAGCAATCATAAATATTTACATTTACTTTTTTTTGGTTAAGAGCGCTACAGCATGAGATCACTGGGGATCGAACCCAGGATCTGGTGTATGGTAAGAAAGTGTTCGGACCACTACCACACAAACAAACCGATGATAAATACACGAAGCCAATTTTTTCTTAAATGCATTACTCTTTTTTTAGTAGTGCTGATTTTTTGTCAGCATAGCAGGGAGGTAATTATGTCACTATTACTATGTAACAAATAGCGTAAGCTGGCAACCATAAAAGTTAATTGCTGTGTAACAATAACTTTAAAAAATAAGTCAACTGATAAAAAAAGATGTCAACAACACAATAATTTATCACTACATATAACACATTTAATAATGCATATATCCAATATTTATTTGTTGAAAAATAGGCATAGATAATATTTAGTGACACAAGATATTCACAAATAACTTGAGTAGAATCGCTCGTTGATACAGCAGCCTGCGAGACGGTTTGCAAGGTGAAAAACTCCCGCAAAAAAAATTTTTTTGTTGTTTCGAATTCTTGTTGTTTCGAGTATGAATTGCTAGGTCGCATAAACCGGAGTATGGTTTGACTAGCAACCATATATAATAACCAGTATTATTCTTGTTCTTTCATTGTTATTCTTTATGGCCCAAGGCGCTGTAAATTATAAGCATTTGAAGAGTGTGCTCCTAAAACAAAACAACTTAACTGAAGATAGAGATCAGAAAAAAGTGCGACAAGCAAAACCCAAAACCAATAAGAGTTCGGAGCAGTTTAAACCAAAAAACTTGAAAAGGGGTTTTAAACCTTAGAGTAAAAAACAATTTGTGGCAGCAAGTGTTTCTTTATTTGAAATTCTGTTTAAACTTGCAACACTAGACTTAAAAGGGCTGATACACCCGTCTAGTTACAAGGAACACAAGTACATCTTGACACTTGAAGATTACGCAACATGGAACTCAGGAGAGTTGTTGATTAAAATCCACTGAAAGAGTTGCTGAAGCTTTAGTAAATACGTAGTGTAGACTTGACATACCTAAAGAGTTATTAAGTGACATGGAAACCCAAGTTTTTTCGAAATGCATGAAGAAACAGAATCCTTATCATTACATGAGCCATAACCTTTGGGGGGATTTAATGGTTTGGTAAAGTCCATGCTAAAGCGACTTTGTTGTAGAAGTCAAACAAATGGCATCGTTAAATTTTACACATTACCTTTTGAGGTGCTGCAAGAGTTTCCCGGGTTTTATTGTTTGAGCAGCTGTATGAAAGAAAGGTGCGGGGGCCAATGCACATCTTAAAAGAAGATGTGGACCCACACTGTTTTAGAGCTGGAAGTTAGGAACAAGAAAGGCCATAAGGAATGCGCTACAAAAATACTTTGATTGCGAAACAAAACAACAATTTGCGAATTGGTTCTGGTGTTGTTACCTACATTAATAAATTATTGAATCAAAGTTTTTAGGTAGTTAGGAAAGTTGGTAGTAGTGATTATAAACTGGACATCAATGAATAAAACAAAATTATTTTAGGTAAATTTGCCTTAAAATATCTAAACAGAAAAGATGCTTTTAAAGTAGATGATTGGCAAAGTGTCGTGGCTCATTTCACTGCCATAGGACAGTATAGAAACAAAATGAACTATAATAGCCTGTTGTTGAGGAACAGTTACCAGAGTTAAAAGCAACAAAGTGTGATAACGGGGTACAATGAACTTTGTGGAGCACAAAATAAAATTGATTTTGGATCCAGTCTAAACCTTGTTCAATACTAAATGGGTTTTGATTTAAATTAAAGCTGATTTGAGTTTAATTTAGAGATCTAAATTGCCATTTGAGATGCTAGTAGTGATCATACAAAAAGAAAGAAACGAATCCGACTTGTATAAACTTAAGAAAATTAAATAAAGTGACAATGTTTGATCCTGAACCTATGGTGACAGCGGAGAAAATATTTCAAGAATTCATGAAGATAAATATTTAATGAAATTGGATATAACAAATGGTTACTGGCAAGTACCATTGCAAATGAAATATATTAACAAGACAACCAGCTCTTTGTGATGCCTGAAGACACCATTTGGGAAGCTAATTTTAGATGCAACCTTTGTCCAAAGTACCAGGCCTATGCTAATGAGGTTAGAAAATGTTGAAAGTGTTTTTAGATGACAAATGTACAAACAAATTAAGTAAAAATCATGCAGGAGTGCTAAAGAAACTGTTTTAGTGTTTAAGCCAAGCCATCGTCAACTTTCTAGAACACAGATTTTATGTGCAAACTAATATTAAAACCTACTGACCGTTTGTGCTACAAACAAATGAGGTGCAATGTTACTTTATGAAGAGCAGCATTTTTCTGTCAGTTTTGCGAGCAAAAACTTGCAATCGCTGAGACTAAATATTCGACGATTGAATGGGATTGTTTGGACGTGATTTTGTACATTAAAAAATAAAAAGATATTTGTCTGGGGTAGAATTTACACTGGCATTGGACAACTAGCCCTTGGTTTATATTAAACATGCTTAATTAATTAACAACCATGTTATCAGATGGGGAAAATTTTTACAGAGTAAACATATTAAGTACAAGTATATAAAGGATTCTGTTAATGTTGAAACAGATTACATGAAGCTTTTTTTATTAATTATATTTTTGTTTAAATATCAATTTGTGTTGTTGCTCAAAATCTTAAAATAATAAATTAACTTACGGTCCCAAATATTTATTTTTAAACATGACATATGCAGGATAATGTTAAATAAAAGTTAAGATTATTTTGCTTTGTAAATTTACCTTCATTTTGTCTTCTTCTTGGTTCTGGATTAACCTCACGTGAAACTGAAGCTTGTATTTCTATAGATTTTTCCTTTAACTGAAAAATATAATTTAATAAATACCATAAACAATATTAATCTTGGTCCTTCAAGGTTAATAGAATAACATTTTATTGACAACTTTAAAGTTAAAACCTGATTTAGAGCAGGGGATCTTGGTTGTTCATTTTTATTTGAAGTAGAACCTTTAATGTAAATAATATCGAGTTAAAATACAGTGCTATGTCATATTAAAGATGCCAAAGTATAAGCTCATACAATAAAAATAAATTTGTTTGGATAATTGCTTAAACTTACGCTCATTCTGCCTTCTTCTTGGTACTGGAAACTCTTTTTTGTAAGTTTTCCCCGGGGTTCGTGATTTTCCAAAATGTTTCTTTAAAACAAAAATGATTTAAAAGTTAATTAAATTTATTATTAAAATTAATTATTTAAAAATATTTAACTTTATAAATTCAAAGTTTAAATATTTAAACAATCTTTAAAAGTAAATATTTAAACAATCTTTAAACTCCATCCTTTAACATAAATATAACAACATTTTATTAATAACTTTAAAGTTAAAACCTGATTTGAAGCAGAGGAACTCGGCTGTACATTTTCACTAAAAGTGGAACCTATAATTTAAATGCTTAAATTAATATGACGTTAATTTTTAAAATCAAGCTCTAAGTACAACAAAAGAAATTAAACAAACTAAAAGCAGATGCCTTGATTGCTTGCGCTTTAATGACCAAAGTGTTAATTGCTTGAAATATGTTTAACAATATATTTAACATAGCATGCATGTATTTTTAAGGTGATGAACTTTAATGTTGTTTTTTCATAAATTCTTACTTTAAATAAAAAAAAGTTTTATAAAGAAACTTCTCATTGTCGACCATGAAATATATGTAAGATTTGTGTCATATTGCTTTTTGTTTATTAAAAAATTATGTTAGTAATGTAGTGGAAATTTTTAATCTAGAAGGTATTGTTTTGTTACTTGGACTATAAAGGATTTAGTGACCATGTCATAATATAAATTATAAATTTTAAATGAGTTTTAATTGGTTGGTTCTTTGTGATATTTTATATAAATTTAGAGTTGAGTAAAAACATATGATTTTTGAGTAAAGAATTGCGCTAAGTTACTTTCAGCGTGTTTTAATATAAAAACATTAGCATAAAAACTTCTATTTAAAAAAGCTAAACAACAATTTTTTTTTGTAAATTTACCCTCATTTTGTCTTTTTCTTGGTTTTGAATCTTTTCTACATTTTTTTGCTGGAGTTGGTGATTCTTCAGGTTGTTCCTTTAAAACAAAACTTGTCATTCACTTAAAACTAATTATTTTAAGATTATAAGTAATTAAGGTTTTGAGTGACGTTAATACTATATAAATATTTAAACATTATTCATTAACGTAAATAATACAAAATATAAAAACAAATTAAGGTCAAAACCTGATTTGAAGCGGAGGATCTCGGTTGTACATTTTCATTAGAAGTTGAACCTTTTATAGAAAATAATAAAATTAATATAGCGTTAATTTTAAAACTTTTTGCAAAATGATAAAACAAAACTTAAACTAAATATTTAAAAATACATTGATAAAAGAAAGAACTAAATGCTAATGCCTCTTTCAATATTTTGGTTATTTCAATATTTTCCATTAATCAACTGCTTTACTGTATATTAATAAAAGTGTTTGGGCATTATTTTATTATTTTATAAATTTTACGTAAAGGTGGCTTAAAGAAAAATCAGTTTAAACTTTAAATAATAATTGTTCAGAATGATATATATGTGTTTAATTTAACATTATTTTAACAAGGTGCTGTTTAAATTTATTAAAAAGGCATAAAAGGTAAAAATTTAATTTAATCCATCTTAAAGTGTTATTTTGTGACAAACCTAGTAACTTTTGCTATTACTAAATACATAAGCAGATTAAAATTACCAAACTTAATAAAGACATTTACATTCGATGCAAGATTAGACTGTGAAGTCAGTCTACTCATATCAAAGATAAAAATATACCAAAACATTTCCATATTATAAACAAGATTTAAACTTACCTTTATTTTGTCTTCTTCTTGGTTCTGGATCAACCTCATGTGGATCTGGAGTTTGTGATTCTTCAGGTTGTTCCTTTATAAACAGTAAAACTTTGGTTATGTAACTACAAAGACTTTTTATAATTACCAGTTATATTTATTATTCAAACTAAGTCCAAAATTTTATTAATAATTATAAACAATATTTAAACACTGTTATTTAGTTTAAATATGCTTATATTTATTGACAACTTTAAAGTTAAAACCTGATTTAAAGCTAAGGATCTCGGTTGTACATTTTCATTAGAAGTAGAACCTTTTAAAGTAAATAATATTAGATTAAAACAATGTTACTTACAGGTGGTATTATATTGCAATAATTTGATACATTAGTTAATTTAAATATTGCCATTTATTGGGTTTAAATGATGTCATTTTTAAACAACAGATGTAACTGCCAACTGGCTATCATCATTAGCCAATCAAGTGAGCTTTAGAAATTTTTAAAATTTAGATTGTTTAGTTAAAATTTCAACTAAGGTCTAAATTATTGTATTTATAAAAATAGAAATGTTTTTTGTTTGTTTTAATTAAATTTTAAGTTAATGGTTATCAATAACTAAGCAGTGATAACAAGTTAATATATTGTGTAACAAATAACTATTTAACAAAGTTACTTTTTAGGTTAGCTGTGCCCACCTATAATTACATTAAAACCTGAGAAGTTAGTTTCGAATGGTAATAAATATTTTACAACAACCGACATTTTTTATGTTAAGAATAAGATTAGTGACAATTAAACAATTTAATCATTGTTAAAAGTTGACTTTACAGCCTAATTCTACAGTTACTATACCCAAACTAAATCAGTGTTTAGAATTATATAATGTTATTGTCCAGATGATATATTTATATTATCATAGACAGACCATAGACAAGCAAGAATCTTAAAAAAATATTAGAAACACTTCCATAAAATAAACAAGAATAAAACTTACCTTCATTTTGTCTTCTTCTTGGTTCTGGATCAACCTCACATGGATCTAAAGTTTGTGATTCTTCAGGTTGTTCCTAAAAAAAAATAAGAACTTGGTTTGAAAAACTACAAGCATTTCTAATGATTACCAGTCATGTTAATTGTTAAACAAGGTCTTATGACCCAATCAATATCAGTTTTTAAACTGGGTCCTTTAGTATAAATATAACAACATTTGGATCACATATTTTGTCCAGCTCTAGACAAAACAAAGTGCCGTTTACCATAGGAGAGAATTCTCTTAAACCGTAATCAGTAGGAAAGAATTTAGAAGGGCTGTAGTGTAATTACATTTTGTGTTGAATTTCCATGTGTTCTGTCTACTTGTAAAAGTGTAACTATTTAACATAAAATGCTATAAATAATATAAATTACTACATTCTAGTGTAATATAGTTTAATTAAACAGTTGTAAGTTCGATTAAGTCTCAAATTAGGCAGTATAGTATGCCTGTTGCTAATTAGTAGCCAACAAAGAGAAAACAACATTCCGTTCACCATAGCAAAGAATTCTGACAAATTGTTCTCCATACGTAAGAATTCTCCAGCATCGTAAATCAGAAAAGAGAATTTAAGAGAGCCGTAGTGTAATAATGTTTTGTCTAGAACCGGACAACATACGTGACCCCAACATTTTATTAAAAACTTTAAAATTCAAACCTGATTTAAAGCAGAGGATCTTTGCTGTTTATTTTCATTTGAAGTGGAACCTTTAATGTAAATAAAATTGGGTTAATATAGAGTTAATTTTTAGACTATGATTCATAATTAAATAAACTTTATAATATAAAAATAAGTTGGGAAACCCCTAATGTTGTGTTGAAAGTAAAAATCAATTACAATTTATTTTTGTAAATATCTTTATTCTTAATGTGGGAAGGTTGAATGCGCGAGTTTGGAATATTATAGATTATGATTGCCCGATAATTGAGCTGCTGATTAAGTGCTGGCTTAGCAGAAGTTCATACTGTTTATAGTATAGAGATACTAATATATAAACATTATATAATAGTATCTCTATGGTTTATAGCCCCTTACTTAACAACGCTACAGTATGAGAACATTAAGGACCAAACCCAGGACCTCATGTAGTGTAGGAAGTGTTTTGACCAGTACACCATATTGCCGTTTTAAAATAAAGCCAGACATCATAAAAGGAAACAAACTGACTCTAACTGCACATTCTAACAGTCCTGATTGTGGGTATTAAAAAAAATGCAATTTTCGGAATATAATTTTGTATTGTGAAAATAACTTAAAAATACCTGTTTGAGGAAATGTAGAATTGTATATTGAAGCCCCAGGCATGAATGCTCCACCATATTGCTCATGGTGAGTGATGTTTTCATGGTGGGTGATGTTTTGAGTGATCTCGTTTTGATGAAAATCACGAATTACGTTGACTTGTGGGTTAATAAAGTTTATCATAGCATCTATAATAAAATTAATTTAATATTATTAATAAAATTTGCATTGCTAATATGTTGCATAGAATAATGTTTTGTTAAGTCTATAAATAAACTAAGACTTGGTCTAGGTCGGCATAATGAAACTCGTTAAATTTAACGATCTTGCTAATGCTTCAAAATTTAACGAGTTATCTTGCTCGTTAACTAATTACAAAACCACCTAGTTCATTAAAAATAAGAGAGTACAAAAAAAAGGATTTCTTGCTACGTAAAGGGACAATTCTTACATTTTTACTGGATATCTCGGGGCTACATCAGAGCGGTGATGTTAAAATTTTATCCACAGGGGTGCTTTTATATTGTCATATTATAATGAAAAGTTAAGGCTATAGTGGATAGCCCAGCAATAGTCCATTTGTATGGTAATTTGATAATATGGTAAATGTTTAAAAAACACATTTACTAACAAAACAAAATATAGTTATTTTATATATATACTTAAAAAAAACTTTAACCGGCACAAGAAAACCATGACTAAAGATTAAACAGTTTGGTTATATCATCTATTTCGAAATAATGTTTTCCTTCGAATCCTTTATGTTTAAATGCTAAATTAAATTGAGTATGGCGGATTGTTCAGTTTAATAAAGTTTCATGGCATTATATGTTAAGCATTTATTACACCAATTGTATATGTAACAATTTATATCAATAAGTGACAGTATATTTATGAACTTAAAAATATATCTTAGATGTAAAGTGATAACCAAGACAAAATACTTCTTGCTAAGTTAATGAATAGTAAATTCTACTCGCTAAATTTTGCCCGATCTTGTTCTTAAAATTTGATATTTTTTGTTTCGTAATACCCATTTTTTCTCTAAATACATTTTCGCTTGCTAATGATATATAAGTAACAAGATCGTTAACTTAACAAGTTTCGTAATGTCGTCCCTGGTTTCTATAGTCAGGCAAACCCAATCATATAAAATTAAAAAACAAAAACTCACTTGGAGGCAAATTCCCTGAAATTTCAGCAAAATCGCCGCCATAAATATTTAAACTAACTGGTCCTGCTTGCAAGTTCTGTAAAATTTATTTAAATTTAAATTTTAATAAATGTAACATCACTATAGTAACACAACCTTATCCAAACACATAAAATAATAAAATTTAAGGATTAATATTCTTATAACAGCCATAAAGTTTTAAATTTGTTCCCCTTTAGCCCTTTTTTAAATATATTTAGCAACCTTGTACTATTAGATGATTTAGGGAAATTTTAATTATAAACCTTTGTCTAGGTTTAAGTAAATAAAATACCTGAGTATTTAAATTCGATTCTGGATCATTATTGTCTGGCAACTCTGGATCATTATTGGCTGGTAACTCTGGATCATTATTGTCTGGCAACTCTGGATCATTATTGGCTGGTAACTCTGGATCATTATTGTCTAGCAACTCTGGATCATTATTGTTTGGCAACTCTAGGTTATTATTGGCTGGTAACTCTAGGTTATTATTGGCTGGTAACTGTGGATCATTATTGTTTGGCAACACTGGATCATCCGATTCAGTTTCCTCCATAATAAAAACTTCGAACAACTTTTAAAGTTAGAAAGCACAGAAATTCATTTAATAACGAGATAGTGTTTAGAAATTTATTAAGCAGATTATCTTAAAAATAAACACAAAATTTATATTTTGGTTAACTAATTTAAAATTTTTTAATAATTAGTGCAAATAGAACAAAACTAAAATACAAAAATAAACGATTACAAAATTATTTTTTGTAATTATTTTTTACAAAGTGTTACAAATACATTTAATGCTTTTAACTCACATAGTTCCAGCAAAATTTAAATATTTTAGTAGTTGCAATTTTATATTCGGGTTTTGAAAATTGTTAATATATAATGCCTTAATAATAATCTTTTAATATAATGTTTTAGTAATAATCTTCTATTGCACAAAAGAAGAATTGGGTTTTGTCTATTTCTTTGCATTAATTTAATATTCATTAATTAACTTTTTATAACTTTATTAATGCACTAAAAATCATAAAAGTTTAATATACAAGTTTTACTAAAACATAGCCATCAACTCATGTTAGAATAACTTTTAGACTAGAGCAAAACGTTAACGAATATGCTTGGTTGGTTTTAGTGTTATTATAATGCCATCGTGTATGTATGGCTAAAGTTACAAGTTTTTGTTTAATTTAAAGTTGGGGTCTAATCTTCCTCTAAAAAATAAATTGCTAGGGACAAAAAAAAATATTTTCCCTTTTTTTAACGCTTCTGTTTTACTAAAACAAAGACAAAACCATTAACAACAATAAAAAATATTAACCTTGTATTTTCTATGCTGCAATTTAGATGATGTGGCTGTTTTCCGAAGTCACGTAGTCACAGAAAATGTTTGGTAACACAGAAAAGTGATTGGTGCTGAAACCTAAATAAAAATAAAAATTCAAAATACGTTAATCTCACAAATAACTGCACTCTTTCTATTAGCACAAAAGTGAAAAAAAAATTTTGTAACAAAAAAATATTAATTATTGCCAGCAAACTAATTTCTGTTTTTTTTCGACCTTCTCACATTAGATAAATTACTACAATTTTAACAAGAATAAATTACTACAATTTTAACACAACTACACAAAGCATGTCTGCACTATTCGAGCCATTTGTGTAGAAATATTTAACCCATTTGTATAAACCTTTTGTATAGAAAAATTTTTCCCTAGATTAGGGGTGGTTTATACTAAGCCAGACTTGAGGGAAATTTTTAGCAATATTTTAAAAACACATTTAGCTATGCCAACTAAAATGACTTTATATTAAGCCTTTTACAAGCTTCAACAAACTTTTGTAATTTAAACATGAAATAAATAACCAACAAAAACTTAGACGCACTTACAATCTGATCATTTAAAAATCATTTTATAAATTATAAAAAAACAGTTAAATTAATATTGTAATTGAAAACATATTGTGTTATTAGTTTTATGTTAATAAATTGTTTAAAAAGTTTTACTGTTAAGTTACAGCGTTAAGTTTAAAACAAAACCATGTTAAATTTAAGTAACGCTTTTTCTTAAATATTTTCTTTTATAGCAAGAAACTATTTTTTCCCATGAGCAGAAATATAGTTAGATAGTTATGTCACTTCTCTTTAGTAAAGTAACAAAATACAGACGTTACCCTTATTATAAATTATAAAGGCCAACCACTATGCTTGCCCTAGTTACAAAGACTTTACAAGAATAAATCAACTAATAAACATTGCTATAACATCAAAGCTACCACTTATACTTTATGTACAGTGCGACGCCGACAACAGTAAATTAAAAAGCAACTGATAAAAATTTATCAGAAACGCAATTTTTGTTGTATATAAATTTTATTTCCATTCTTACCAATGTTTAAAACCGTGTTTTTAAATATATTAAGTTTTGCATACATCTAATGTCTAGTTGTTTAAAGAAAAATATATACACATAGTCGTGGGCGTCAATCCAAAAAAAAAAATTTAAGGGTGCCAAAAAATAGTAAAATCTTCGCTAAAAAATCCTGTTTTAAAGTGGTCATTAAACTTAACTCTTAACAGTCTTAAATTTAATATTCGCAAAGATAGCAGACAACATTAGTCTTTAACCAACTGAAGTACAATTATTACGTAAAATAAGGCACTGGACAATCGGTATTTGTTTCGCAATAATGCCAGTTTTAAACAATCTACAACGTGGCACGCAGAATATGCTGTTTTTTGGCAACATATCAAAAAAAAATCGCTTATATAACTATCAATTATACGCAAAAAATGCAACATTTGCAAACAACCTAGGGGTGCCACATATATTCAGCACTTATTAAAATTATAAATGGGGGTAAATGAACCCCCTGCACCCCCAGGATCGACGCCAGTGCACATAGTAGCTAGCGACCACCAATATTCACAATTTATTTAAAAACCCCCGAGTACGAATTACCCATTGATATAGCGGCCTACAAGATTGTCTACAAGGCAAAAATTCCTGTAGTTTTAAAAATGGATCAACATAAATGTAACATATATGTTTTGTCATGCGTCGGTGTCTCCTGACACCTGACAGTCTGTATATGCCCTAGTATATCTAATTAATTAACCTTATCGGGATTTCTTGCCCTAAACCTGATTGTAGCGTTTACTGTTGTATGTGGCGCCTACCAAAAGTAGTTCTGACTTGGGTGCGGTTAGGTGTAGTCGTATTGTTTTTATACTGTTTTATTACTCTTATGTTTTTATTGCAAGTATTGTTTTAGTAGTTTTTATTGATTATTAAAAGTAAGTTTACACACCTACCGTACGTGTTAATATAAATAACAGAGTTAGCCAACTTGGTTTTTACGGTGGACCGTTAAAGCGGGGTATCCTTGGCTTTACTAAATTAGGGAGATCGTCTCGTCCTAATAAACAGTTAAGGGTGAGGGTTTAATACAATTAGGACCTTTATTATATCTCCACCTAAACGTTAGGCTAAATTACGAGACGATCAAACTTATCTTGTAACAAATTGGCGAGCGCGCCAGGACCCCGCCACCGTGCTAGCTCTGTTAGATATAGTCAGGACTCTAGTTAAATATAGTAGCTATTTTAATATTACAAATTGTTCTTACCTTTTAAAATTTAACTATGTCTTTTAATTTATATACAACACCGCCTTAATTTATTATGGGCGAGGATTTTAAAGAATTTTTAAATGTGTTTAACTCTTACTGTAAGAGCGCTGGTGCTACGGACGATCAAAAAAAACATATTTTTTTAAGCTGTATTGATCAAGATCTCAAATGGATAATCCAGGAAAAAGATGCGAGTTTATATCCACTTGAATTCGACGAACTAATCATTAGGGGAAAGCAACAGTGAACGACCAACACGCCTTTAAGATACGAACACAACTTAGCGAACGTATACAAATGCCTGAAGAGGATGTACGCACTTTTGTTTATGCGATTAGAAATTTGGGGGATAGGGCTTACCCTAAGGCGGCTGAATGCAATTTAAAAAATGAAATTATGTACATTTCCCTACTACGCGGTCTTAGGAATCAAAATCTTCGTAACCTAATTCAAAACAATCAAGAAAATAAACGAGATTTTTTATTAGCTGCTAACCAGGCCATGGAAGCCAATAACTCCACATCGTCACATTCATTTGTGCTTGCGAACGTTGAGAAACAATCTTCCAAAAATGACCTGGCACTAATTCTTGAAAAAATCGAAAACATGCAAACTGTTGCACAAACGAAAACTGAGGAGATAACAACAACCATTTCGACAATGCAGACCGAAATGAATTTGATAAAATCACAAATGGCTGGGCCGTCACGTAGACAGCCATACAAGGAAAGGCCCGATTCCTGGGTGCCCTATAGAAACCGTGAGTGTTTTTATTGTTTTGACTATGGACATATAAGACAAAATTATCCCAGGTATATAAGTAAAAATATACCGTATAACGTTCGTAACATTTATAGAAGACCACACCAGCAGACTGGGACGACGCCCACAATACCAACCCCGACCCGACCCGAGGTTTTAGTTACAACAAAAAGACCCCGTAAAAAAGTATTCAACCCGAACAACCTGCTCCACCTATAACTAAAAATGCGGCACAAGGTAACTCGTTACGTCGTTTTGTAAATTTATTAGTTGAAAATTTACCTGTTTGCGCTTTGTTGGATACTGGTGCCAGTGTTACCTTAGTGCACCAGCGTGTTTGGGATAAACTAAGAAAAGGCACTAAAAATGTTACTAAACCCCCTGAGTCCTCCCCTAATTTAGTGGGCGCTAATGGTAGTCCTCTAATTATAACTGGCATGGCATCACTACCAGTTACCTTGGGGAATGTAACGTCATGGTTACAAATGTTTATAAGCCCAGATATTTCCCACGACTTCATTCTGGGACTGGACTTTTTACAAAGGGAAAATGTCAAATATGTTATAAATCCAATTATTTAACCCTGGGTCGTACGTCAGTGCCCATTATAAGTAAACCTTATATATTTCAACGCCATGAGGCATTTTTAATAGAGGAAGTTTCCGTTCCAGCTTTCACGGAGCTTCAATACCTAACATGTCTGTTTTGGTGGAGCGAAATATAGAATTTGGTGAACGTTATGGCCTTCTTGTTGCTTCGGCAATAACCAACATAAAATCAAATTTAGTTGAAGTAAGAATAGCTAACCTGACCGATGATAGCGTCACTTTACACAACGGTGTGCGAGTAGCAACAGTATCCCCCGTTTCAGCCATAGGTTCCGATAGTTGCCGAATACCTGGTACCTGTGCTATCATCAATCAAGCATCGCATAAATGTACACGCAAAAATTCGTCCTGTTTTAAGTTACTTGAACATGATCATTCGGTTGAAGAAATACAGCCTACCTCGAGCCAACATCAAGTAGATCACGCAGAAGATAGCGTCAATATAAGCAAAACTTTGACAGAAAGTCAACGCCAGATTGTAATAAAAATGGTAAAGCAATATAAATGTGTCTTCTCCACCTCGCCTTATGAAATAGGAAGGACGAATCTTGTCAAACATGAAATAGACACGGGCAGTAGTAAACCTGTTCGACAAGCGCCAAGGCGTGTTCCCCATAAATATAAAGACAACGTTGAACAAATTATTAAAGAAATGCGTAAACAGGATTTAATTCAACCCTCTCAGTCCCCCTGGTCAAGTTCTGTGGTTCTAGTAAAAAAGAAATCAGGAGGAACTAGGTTTTGTGTAGACTATCGGCTGGTCAACGCCATCACTAAGAAAAACAGCTATCCAATACCCAGAGTCGATGAAAGCCTAGACGAAATGTCTCAGTCTGTTTATTTTTCCACACTAGACCTTCGGTCTGGTTATTACCAGATTCCATTAAATGTGACCCTGACAAAATAAAAGCAGTCAAAGAATGGCCAATACCAAAAAATGTTAAACATGTACGTCAATTTGTTGGTTTAACATCGTATTACCGGAAATTCATTAAAGGCTATGCCAACATTGCCGGGCCATTACATAAGCTAACAGAAAAGGGGAAAAAGTTTAACTGGACTGATGAATGTCAGGAATCATTTATTTCTTTAAAACATCGACTAACAGAAACTCCAATTCTTCAATACCCTAATATTGGACACCGATGCATCTAATCACGCCATCGGGTGTGTTCTATCCCAAGAACAAAATGGAAAAGAACACGTGGTTGCCTATGGTAGTAGAACTTTGTCAAAAGCCGAAAGAAATTATTCTACCACAAGAAAAGAATTGCTGGCCATCGTATTTGCCACGAAACTATTTCGATGTTATCTGATAGGAGATAAATTTACCATTCGCACCGACCATTCTTCGCTTCGGTGGTTATGGAAATCAAAAGAGTTGTATGGTCAATGCGCTAGATGGGTGGAACATCTAGCTGGGTACAATTTCAAATTAATTCACCGGCCAGGAAATAAACATGGAAATGCCGACTCCCTTAGCAGACTGGAGCCAATTCCCGATGATTTTCCCTACAATATACAACAAAATAAACAACCTTGCAACGCAATTGAAAGTTTGGAATGCAGCCTCGAGCCAGAGATATCAAAAACAAAAATCGCGGAATTACAACAGGCTGATAAAAACATAGCCCCCATTTTTGATTGGTTAAAAAAGGGAATAAGACCAAACCAAAAAACGGTAAAGAAATTACCTCCAGCCAGTAAACACTACCGGAACAAATTCGACCACTTGGTGTGTAGAAATAATATTGTTTACTTTGGTGAAAAATGTTCGTCCTTGTCAGCGGAAATGATCTACAAAGTTGCCGGATTCTTTAATAGATACGGTCCTAATAAAATTTCACGATAGTCCACATGGTGGCGGACATCTTGGAATTAGCAAAACCTGCGCCAAGATAAATGAAAGATTTTATTGGCATCAGTGGAGAAGTCACACAGAAGCATATTGCAAACGATGCAACGACTGTAATATGAATAAAAGAGCGACTCAAAACCCACGAGCGCCATTAATACCATCGTCAGAAGATCGACCAATGCAACGCATTCAAATAGATGTGATGGGTCCACTACCCATAACCAAATCCGGAAACCGTTTCATTTTCGTAGCGTGTGACATTTTTACAAAGTATGTACGCGCATGGCCTATGCGACACTAGACAACAACTGAAACGGCTTCGATACTTTTCAGCAACTGGTTTACGGTACACGGGGTGCCTGAAATAGTTCATTCTGACCGTGGAACAAACTTTGAAAGTCAACTTTTCCAGGAGCTGCTCAAGCTTATGGGTAGTAAAAAATCAAGAACAACTGCATATCATCCAGCCAGAAATGGAGGCGTAAAGCGAAACAATCGAACTATCGCGTCCATGCTACGTAATTACGTTCAAAACGATGAAACGGGTTGGGATATCACTCTACCCGCAGTGGTAGCCTCCTATAACGCTAGTATTCATGAAAGCACCGGGTATTCCCCGCACTACTTGCTGACCGGCCACAAGTTACGTCTGCCAGGCGACGCAGGAACGGGCTGTCCGACAGAAGCAACGCCATACAAGACACTAGTCGAGGACTTAAGCAAACGCCTAAAGTCAGCCCAAGACACTGCCCGTAAAACCTTGGAAAAACAACGAGAACGTATGAAAAGAAATTACGACAAGAAACAACATGGCGTCCCATTTAAAATTGGTGATAATGTACTTTTAACGAACCCACCCATACCTCTAAATAAATCGAAGAAGTTCCATTTACCTTATAAGGGACCTTTTATTGTAGAAAAGATATTAAATAACGTTAATTATGTCATAAAAAATAAAGAAGGTAAATCCCAAATGGTACATTTTAACCGGTTAAAATTATTTACAGGGACCTCAACAGAGGCAACATCATATACTTTTAACGAGCCTGTGTGAGGCCACCTATTCTAGGGAACATGCTTAATGCAAGGCACACTGAACCCACATTAACCCCAGACAGTGAGGCAACGCATGTGGGACTACCAATGGAAAATAGTGACAATTTGGTGTTAACTGAACCAACAACTTCACGTCCCCAACGCATTAGAAAGCGGACCCACTTCTATCCGGACATTGAGGTTATTGACATCTAGTTTACATTGACTGTTTTTTTTACTGTTATTTTTTTATCACCTCACTAAATTGCCCTCGTTTTTGTTTACTTGCACATTATTGTCACTTTAGACTTGCGTTGATCATAACCAACAGTATTGTTTTTTTCTTTCACTTAAACATGTTTTGTAGTTTATAATGCGTTTCTTGTTTTTTTTTACTCTTAATTGTATTTGTTATTTAAAACACTATTAACGCTTACACTTAAATAGTTTGTTGTTGTATTGAATTTTCCTGTAACGTAAAAGTTCAGATTTTGTTGTTGTCGTGCCTTTAGTAGTATTTAAATGTTTGTTTCACTTTTTGTATCACAATGTTATTGCAGGCCTACGTTTTTTTTACCTCTAAGTATTGTACATGTTGATGTTTTCTTTATGTCATAAAGAATCTGTTTTTTGTAGTATTTCAACCACAGGAGTTGGTTGTATTTAAGTAGGGGGGTGTAACATATATGTTTTGTCATACGTCGGTGGCTCCTGACACCTGATAGTCTGTATATGCCCTAGTATATCTAATTAATTAACCTTATCGGGATTTCTTGCCCTAAACGGAAATGTAGCGCCGAATGTTGTATGTAGCGCCTACCAAAAGGTTAGTTCTGACTTGGGTGCGGTTAGGTGTAGTCGTATTGTTTTTATACTGTTTTATTACTCTTATGTTTTTATTGCAAGTATTGTTTTAGTAGTTTTTATTGATTATTAAAAGTAAGTTTACACACCTACCGTACATGTTAATATAAATAACAGAGTTAGCTAACTTGGTTTTTACGGTGAACCGTTTAAGCGGGGTATCCTAGGTTTTACTAAATTAGGAGATCGTCTCGTCCTAATAAACAGTTCAGGGTGAGGGTTTAATACAATTAGAACCTTTATTATATCGCCACCTAAACGTTAGGCTAAATTACGAGACGATCAAACTTATCTTGTAACAAATTGGCGAGCGCGCCAGGACCCCGCCACCGTGCTAGCTCTGTTAGATATAGTCAGGACTCTAGTTAAATATAGTAGCTATTTTAATATTACAAATTGTTCTTACCTTTTAAAATTTAACTATGTCTTTTAATTTATATACAACACCGCCTTAATTTATTATGGGCGAGGATTTTAAAGAATTTTTAAATGTGTTTAACTCTTACTGTAAGAGCGCTGGTGCTACGGACGATCAAAAAAAACATATTTTTATAAGCTGTATTGATCAAGATCTCAAATGGATAATCCAGGAAAAAGATGCGAGTTTATATCCACTTGAATTCGACGAACTATTCAGTAGGGCAATAAAAGCAACAGTGAACGACCAACATGCCTTTAAGATACGAACACAACTTCACAACAGCGAACGTATACAAATGCCTGAAGAGGATGTACGCACTTTTGTTTATGCGATTAGAAATTTGGGGGATAGGGCTTACCCTAAGGCGGCTGAATGCAATTTAAAAAATGAAATCATGTACATTTCCCTACTACGCGGTCTTAGGAATCAAAATCTTCGTAACCTAATTCAAAACAATCAAGAAAATAAACGAGATTTTTTATTAGCTGCTAACCAGGCCATGGAAGCCAATAACTCCACATCGTCACATTCATTGGTGCTTGCGAACGTTGAGAAACAATCTTCCAAAAATGACCTGGCACTAATTCTTGAAAAAATCGAAAACATGCAAACTGTTGCAAAAACGAAAACTGAGGAGATAACAACAACCATTTCGACAATGCAGACCGAAATGAATTTGATAAAATCACAAATGGCTGGGCCGTCACGTAGACAGCCATACAAGGAAAGGCCCGATTCCTGGGTGCCCTATAGAAACCGTGAGTGTTTTTATTGTTTTGACTATGGACATATAAGACAAAATTGTCCCAGGTATATATAAGCAAAAATATACCGTATAACGTTCGTAACACTTATAGAAGACCACACCAGCAGACTGGGACGACGCCCACAATACCAACCCCGACCCGACCCGAGGTTTTAGTTACAACAAAAAGACCCCGTAAAAAAAGTATTCAACCCCAACAACCTGCTCCACCTATAACTAAAAATGCGGCACAAGGTAACTCGTTACGTCGTTTTGTAAATTTATTAGTTGAAAATTTACCTGTTTGCGCTTTGTTGGATACTGGTGCCAGTGTTACCTTAGTGCACCAGCGTGTTTGGGATAAACTAAGAAAAGGCACTAAAAATGTTACTAAACCCCCCGAGTCCTCCCCTAATTTAGTGGGCGCTAATGGTAGTCCTCTAATTATAACTGGCATGGCATCACTACCAGTTACCTTGGGGAATGTAACGTCATGGTTACAAATGTTTATAAGCCCAGATATTTCCCACGACTTCATTCTGGGACTGGACTTTTTACAAAGGGAAAATGTCAAATATGTTATAAATCCAATTATTTAACCCTGGGTCGTACGTCAGTGCCCATTATAAGTACCCCTTATATATTTCAACGCCATGAGGCATTTTTAATAGAGGAAGTTTCCGTTCCAGCTTTCACGGAGTTAAGGCTGTTAGCAAAGTGTAATAATAATTTAATAGCAGCTTCAATACCTAACATGTCTGTTTTGGTGGAGCGAAATATAGAATTTGGTGAACGTTATGGCCTTCTTGTTGCTTCGGCAATAACCAACATAAAATCGAATTTAGTTGAAGTAAGAATAGCTAACCTGACCGATGATAGCGTCACTTTACACAACGGTGTGCGAGTAGCAACAGTATCCCCCGTTTCAGCCATAGGTTCCGATAGTTGCCGAATACCTGGTACCTGTGCTATCATCAATCAAGCATCGCATAAATGTACATGCAAAAATTCGTCCTGTTTTAAGTTACTTGAACATGATCATTCGGTTGAAGAAATACAGCCTACCTCGAGCCAACATCAAGTACATCACGCAGAAGATAGTTTTTTTTCGTTGTTTTAAGGCCAATATTTAAAGAAAATAAATCATCATATAACTATTTATTGCTACAAATTTAGCAAAACATTATTGTTGTTTATTTCCTATGTCAACTTTTCAACTTAATAACACAAAATTATTAAAAAAAACGATTTAAAGTAGCGCACTTTAAAGTGACAAAAAGCAATGCAAGTTTTGATTATTTTTTAAATGTTGTTATTTAAAACAATATTTAATAAAAATTAATCATATTATTAAAATTTTTCACTAAATAATTGGCAAATATAAATTTTTGTTTTTTTGCATATTTAATATTTAAATATATCCCTTAAAACTTGTAAAAAATGTAATTTAAATTGGCGTGTTTTTGTTAACTATCCTGAATCAGTGAGATTAAGTCAGGATGTACTGAACGACCTTCTGACTTAATTTCAAGAATTTCGCGTTATAACAGTTGCTCATAGCAACGTTTTCGGCAGAAATGCTTTGATGTTGCCCGAAAGTGCGAGTGTCGCTTAAAAGCGCCTAAAATTTTAAAATTTAACACCGAGATTGGACGACAACATATTTTTGATCAATAATAAATAAAAAAATATTCATTTATTCTTCGTTAGCTTGAAATATTGCATTTGAATAAAGGCATTTTTTGCGTAATACGACCAATCGACAACTCACGTTTCGCATTGTTGCCTAACTCTATACATTTTATCTTAAGTTTTTGAGTGTAAATTAACATGGTAACTAATTAACAACATGTTTTTAAACAAATTTTGTTTAAGGGAAATGTTTTTTTGCCTTTTTTTGTAACAATATCGTCTGTTACTACGCGAAAAATATTTTTTTTGACGGGCTTCTGTCTATTTCGTTGCATTAATTTAATATTCATTCATTAATTAACTTTTAATGACTTTATTAATGCGCTTAAAATCATAAAAGTTTAATATACAAGTTATACTAAAACATAGCCATCAACTCATGTTAGAATAACTTTTAGACTAGAGCAAAACGTTAACGAATATGCTTGGTTGGTTTTAGTGTTATTATAATGCCATCGTGTATGTATGGCTAAAGTTACAAGTTTTTGTTTAATTTAAAGTTGGGGTCTAATCTTCCTCTAAAAAATAAATTGCTAGGGACAAAAAAAAAAATTTTCCATTTTTTTTAACGCTTCTGTTTTACTAAAACAAAGACAAAACCATTAACAACAATAAAAAGTATTAACCTTGTGTTTTCTATGCTGCAATTTAGATGGAGTGGCTGTTTTCCGAAGTCACGAAGTCACAGAAAATATTTGTTAACACAGAAAAGTGATTGGTGCTGAAACCTAAATAAAAATAAAATATCAAAATACGTTAATCTCACAAATAACTGCACTCTTTCTATTAGCACAAAAGTAAAAAAAAATTTTGTAACAAAAAAACTATTAATTATTGCCAGCAAACTAATTTCTGTTTTTTTAAAAGACAAACACAATCCTTAACATTTATAAACCTTTAACAATTAAGTTAATATTACAAATAGATACCAGGCACCAAGCTCACTACTTGATTATTGAATGTACCAATAAACATATTTTAAAGTTAATTACTTTTTGGTTAATGGGCCTACAAGTAACAACAAATTTAAAAATTTCTTTATATAACTAATAATTTCAGATTGCCAATTTATATTTAAGCATAAAAAAAATAAAAAAACAATTTATTTTACTTTGTTAGAGTTTTAAGTAGGCAACATAAATTTTTATATTTTTTAATATTTACACTTCATTTTTTTTATAAAATTTAACTAAAATGCTACAAAGCGTGTATGTATAATTAAAGTTAAAAGTTAATGGTCACGCATTCGAATCTCTCTTAAACTTTGTATTTACTGCCGGCTTAAGTAAATAAGTCAGGCATGAAGAGTAAATGACTACAATATTATAAAAACTACCCAAGCTTGAAGCTTGTAGTATAGTTTTAGTCATTCCAACCCTCTTGTTAAAATTACTTTTGGTGCCAGATTGAAACTTGGTTTATGCTGCCGGCTTTAGTAAATAAGCCAAACTTGAAGAATAAATTACTACAATTTTAACACAACTACACAAAGCATGTCTGCACTATTCAAGCCATTTGTGTAGAAATATTTAAGCCATTTGTATAAACCTTTTGTATAGAAAGTTTTTTCTCCAGATTAGGGGTGGTTTATACTAAGCCAGACATAAGGGAAATTTTTTAGCAATATTTTAAAAACACATTTAGCTATGCCAACTAAAATGACTTTATATTAAGCCTTTTACAAGCTTCAACAAACCTTTGTAATTTAAACATGAAATAAATAACCAACAAAACTTACACGCACTTACAATCTGATCATTTAAAAATCATTTTATAATTTACAAAAAAAAACGTTAAATTAATATTGTAATTGAAAACATATTGTGTTATTGGCTTTATGTTAATAAATTGTTTAAAACAGTTTTGCTGTTAAGTTACAGCGTTAAGTTTAAAACAAAACCATGTTAAATTTAAGTAACGCTTTTTCTTAAATGTATTCTTTTATAGCAAGAAACTATTTTTTCCCATGAGCAGAAATATAGTTAGATAGTTATGTCACTTATCTTTAGTAAAGTAACAAAATACAGACGTTACCCTTATTATAAATTATAAAGGCCAACCACTATGCTTGCTCTAGTTACAAAGACTTTAAAAGAATAAATCAACTAATAAACATTGCTATAACATCAAAGCTACCACTTATACTTTATGTACAGTGCGACGCCGACAACAGTAACTTAAAAACCAACTGATAAAAATTTATCGAAACGCAATTTTTGTTGTATATAAATTTTATTTCCATTACTACAAATGTTTAAAACCGTGTTTTTAAATATATTAAGTTTTGCATACATCTAATGTCTATTTGTTTAAAGAAAAATATATACACATAGTCATGGGCGTCAATCCAAAAATAAATAAATAAACAAATTTAGGGGTGCCAAAAAATAGTAAAATTTTTGCTAAAAATTCCGTTTTAAAGTGCTCATTAAACTAACAGACAACATTTACAGACAACATTAGTCTTTAACCAACTGAAGTACAATTATTACGTAAAATAAGGCACTGGACAATCGGTATTTGTTTCGCAATAATGCCAGTTTTAGACAATCTACAACGTGGCACGCAGAATATGCCGTTTTTTTGGAAACATATCAACAAAAATCGCTTATATAACTATCAATTATACGCAAAAAATGCAACATTTGCAAACAACCTAGGGGTGCCTCTTTTCAGCACTTATTAAAATCATAAATGGGGGTAAATAACCCCCTGCACCCCCAGGATCGACGCCAGTGCACATAGTAGCTAGCGACCAACCAATATTCACAATTTATTTAAAAACCCCCGTGTACGAATTACCCATTGATATAGCGGCCTACAAGATTGTCTACAAGGCAAAAATTCCTGTAGTTTTAAAAATGGATCAACATAAATGTAACATATATGTTTTGTCATGCGTCGGTGGCTCCTGACACCTGATAGTCTGTATATGCCCTAGTATATCTAATTAATTAACCTTATATCGGGATTTCTTGCCCTAAACCTGATTGTAGCGTTTACTGTTGTATGTGGCGCCTACCAAAAGTAGTTCTGACTTGGGTGCGGTTAGGTGTAGTCGTATTGTTTTTATACTGTTTCATTACTCTTATGTTTTTATTGCAAGTATTGTTTTAGTAGTTTTTATTGATTATTAAAAGTAAGCTTACACACCTACCGTACATGTTAATATAAATAACAGAGTTAGCCAACTTGGTTTTTACGGTGAACCGTTAAAGCGGGGTATCCTAGGCTTTACTAAATTAGGGAGATCGTCTCGTCCTAATAAACAGTTCAGGGTGAGGGTTTAATACAATTAGGACCTTTATTATATCGCCACCTAAACGTTAGGCTAAATTACGAGACGATCAAACTTTCGTTGTAACATAAACTTAAGTAAAGATTAACCCATAATCTTTAACAAAATACTTATAAATAATTCATGTTATTTTGAAATTTTAACATAAAAATATTTCAAACACCATTTTACCAAAAAAATGCAACAAAAATATTAAAAACTTTTCAATCTTGGCCACTTACAAGCAAATAAGTGTAAATAAAATTGTTGGTAACCAGACATTTTGATCAGCCCGAAGATTTGTTTTAAAATAGCGGGGCGTTTGCATTTCAATTACCGCGAAATATTTTGTTCTCGCGTATTCATGGAAAGTTGTCTATTGTATTTAAAATAAAATAAGCATTGGATCGATAATTTGTTTAATAAATAATGTGAAAAAATATGTTGTCTTTCATTTCCTGTGTCAATTTTACATTTACACAAACTAAATCCTATTAAAAAGTTAGTTTAAAAGCAAGTGATTTTCGGAAGCAAATGCGTAATACCATAACGTATTTTGTGGAATAAAGCCGTTTTTCTGAACAATATTTAAAGGAAATAAAACATCAATTTATAATTTATTTACTAAATAATGTGTATAAATATGTTATTAGTTATTTGCCCGTGTCAAGTTATATCAAAGTATAAACTAAAACAAGGAAATGTCGAACGCTTTCAAGCGATAAAAAGAAGAGAAACAGCGAGTCTCGTTTTTCGTGTTTTAAGACCAATATTTAAAGAAAATAAATCATCATATAACTATTTATTGCTACAAAATTAGCAAAACATTATTGTTGTTTATTTCCTATGTCAACTTTTTAACTAAATAACACAAAATTATTTAAAAAAAAACGATTTAAAGTAGCGCACTTTAAAGTGACAAAAGCAATGCAAGTTTTGATCATTTTTAAAATGTTGTTATTTAAAACAATTTTTAATAAAAATTAATCATATTATAAAAATATTTCACTAAATAATTTGCAAATATAAATTGTTTTTTTTTGCGTGTTTAATATTTAAAAATATCCCTTAAAACTTGAAAAAATGTAATTTAAATTCGCGTGTTTTTGTTAACTATCCTGAATCAGTGAGATTAAGTCAGGATGTACTGAACGACCTTCTGACTTAATTTAAAGAATTTCGCGTTATAACACCTGCTTATAGCAACGTTTTCGGCAGAAATGCTTTGATGTTGCCCGAAAGTGCGAGAAAGTGCGAGTGTCGCTTAAAAGCGCCTAAAATTTTAAAATTTAACACCGAAATTGGACGTCAACATATTTTTGATCAATAATAAATAAAAAAATATCAATTTATTCTCCGTTAGCTTGAATTATTGCATTGAATAAGGGCATTTTTGCGTAATACGACCAATCGACAACTCACGTTTTGCATTGTTGCCTAACTCTATACATTTTATCTTAAGTTTTTGAGTGTAAATTAACACGGTAACTAAATATTTTTTTGCCTTTTTTTGTTACAATATCGTCTGTTACTACGCGAAAAATATTTTTTTTGACGGGCTTCTGCCCCGCTGTTTTAGACAAAAATTTACGGTCCGAGCTGTTTGGGCCGAAGTGTCTTGCATTACAATTTTTTGAAGTTTACGAAATACAGTTTTAATTTAATAATTAGCAACATATTTTTATAAATGTTTATGTTATTTTACTTGAAATATCGGCAAAGAATATCCAAACCACCATCAAGAAGCAATAAAAATTCGAATGTCTAAAACCTCCACACAAACATTATTCTTCCAGCTGACCCACAGATCAAGTTTGGAAAACTGAATCCAAAAATTACTCACATTAGATTTGCACATAAAATACCCTACACTCTTCACTTGATGCTTAAACATAAAAATTAAATAAAATACAACAAATTTAACCATTTATTTAAAAAAATCATGTTAAACGAATATTAAATTTTCAAAAATGCCAAAATATTCTAATTTAACTAATCTTTAGCAATATAAGCTTAATAAAAACGTTTTCTAATCTGCTATTAAAGATGACTGCTTCAAATTGCACTAAATTAAAGTTACTATCCACGAACTTACGCAAGAACAAGCTTCGAAACAAAACCTTCAACTTTAAATAACGCGGCACGTGCGTCAGCTGTTTATATACAGAGAGTGGATGACGTATTTACGACCGACGTCATAACTGGCAAAACATATTTCTATAATTTATCCTCGACTTAAAACTTTAAGTTTATTGCACGTTGTCTTTATTTTAATTCACAACAAAAATTCTAATACAAACATTCCAACAAAATTGAATCACATATATATAAATTAATTTTTAATCTATTTTTTTTTTTTTTTTAATCTATTTTTTTCAAGTTATTATTTTCTACTTCATTTACAATCTTGTTCACATATTCCTTCATTATATTCAACGATTCAGGCCAACTATACTTTGGTTTGTAGCCAAAATGTTCCACAAACTTTTGATTGGAGACGGTGAATCTTGTGCAGGACAACTTGGCCATGTTTGGTGTAATATTGGGCTAAAAATCACGAAATAGTTGTCATTAAAAGTATTATACATGAAATAAATGTTTAACACTTGCAATAACTTAACATACTGACCCTCGTCACCAAAGTATTATCCAAATAGGTATGAGGTTTATTTCAAAGGATAAGTTTTAGACCACGACATTTAACCAAAATTTAGGTCGATGTTTTTGGTAAAATAGTGTTTTTGCGGATATGTTTTAAGTAAAACCTTTATGACAGTAACCCAGCTAAAATTACTCAATAAACTAAATATTTACCTCTTTTTTGACCCCAAACCAACCCAGCACCTGACAACACCAGACAACCAACGTTGAAATGAGGATAAACAACCAAAACGGCAACACTGGCGATCTCTTGTGGATGGTGAAACCCTAATGCTTCTAGAATTTCAAGTTTAATCTCAGGTAAGATAATTCTGGGGTTTCGTCACACAGAAAGTAGGTGTTTCCCCCAACCAAAGAAGGGGACTCCTGTACAATATAAGTTATAGTCAGAGTACAAGTTAATTTCTTAGAATTTTTTAATATAACCAAAATATAAACCAATATTTTTCACTAAACTTAAAACTTAATCTTTCAGTAAGATCATGCTGAGACATATTAGTTACAACCGGACTTATATACGGCTATGGTGGTGCTCGAACCAGAGATCTTTTGCACATCAACCCAATATTAAAGCAGTGAACAACTAAGTTTTGTTTACCTGCATTTTTGTGGCCGCAATCACGTGACACCAAGCCACGTTTCCAACGTACATTCGAGTTTGTAGCGCCTCTGGTGGAATAAGAGACTTGATTACTTTAGTCGCAAGATGGCGCAAAAGAATCGATTTGGTAAAGTTGTCATCTTCGCCATAAATACGAGAACCTCTAAGTGCACATGTGACCAGTTTCTACAAAATATTATGCTGTCAATAATAAAAAGAACAAAAGCAGACAATTATATGCCGTGTAGACCGACAGCGTGGTGTAGTAGTAAGAACACTTGGTACACCACCATAAGGTCGTGGATTCAATCCCCCTTACTCTCATGCTGTAGCGCCCTTGAGTAAGGTGTTATAAACAATATAAATTTCTGTTGAGCCAGCACTTAATCAGCAGCATAATTATCGGACAATTATTATTTATAATATCTCAAACTACCACAGGCAACTTGAGACTGGGTTGAACTAACTATTGTTACCCTATGTTTGGGACACTTGTTCGACTTTCCCGCATCGAGGATAAAAACATAAAAAAAAAATAAAAATAATGTGACTTTACCTAAAATGTTTCCATTTTTCATCTTTTTTTTCGTTTCACTCCAGCACAAGCTCCTTCGCGGTTTCTTTGTACTTCTGTATGACGTCACAGAAGAGTAACAGTAAATAGTGTTTTCACTAGCACCCACTAGTGGTTCCATGGTTCAATTTGGTCCGAAAGCCTCGATTGAGCTCGTGTAGAGACAATAACCGACATTGTTTGCACAACAAGCCTCCAGCACGTTCATTGTTCCTATATGACGTCATAATATATTAAAGAATAGGCTGTAGTAATCTCCACCATTTAAGTTCTAGAATAAATAAACTATGTTGTCGAATTCTAATATAAAAACGACGTAATTTATGACATCACAATGCCTACCTCCAACATTTATTTTCCATAATTTTTGGCAAGGAACTAATTCCTTGTAATCAATGACACTGGCCATATGCAAAACCACACGACATCCTTGTACGACTGACATGAGACTACTACAATCTATGACGTCACACTTAACCCCATTAAACTTTCATATTGGCATCTAAAAAAATAAATCAAATAGAAATTGAAAAAAAAAATTAAAATTTTATAAAAAATATCGAATATAAATACTTAATACTAGGGATGTGTCGAGCCGAGTGCTCGGGCTCGTACTCGTGTACGAGCCTAGGCATTTTAAAGGCTCGGTTTTTGCCGAGCTTTCACGTTAAATTATCCGAGCATTATCAACTAAATTAATTTTTTTCTTCTCGCTACATTATAATGCAAATCGAACGCCGTCCAGTGTTATAACTTTTTAAATGCAATAGTTTTATAACTCACTGCGAAAAATTCATCGGTTCACCGATAAATATACTAATATATACATATTAGTATCTCTATGGTTTTATTATATCACGCGAGATATGACGTTGTTATTCAATTGTTGTCACGCCGCCAACTAGTGTTTTTATTGAAAGACTTTTTAGGACAGCGGGCGCTATTGCTAGCCCGCTTCGTAACCAGTTAACTCCTGGTCATGTCGAAATACTTACATTTCTTCATGTGAATTTACGTAAGCTTAAGTAAATTTTCGCATTTTAATACAAAGTACAACACTAACCTAAGTTCAGCCTATTTCAATTTTCTTAAAACCGGTAAAGTTTGTTCGGCGTTTCACTGTACGTTTTAACGATTTTAAATCGCTTCTTTAAATAAAGCAATATAATCTTAAATTATTTATCTATAGCAGCTTGCAGCGATATAACATTTAATTCAAATAATTTTAAAAAAAACTTGTAAAAAATCGTGTCCACAACAAAAATTTATGTATTTTTTTCGGGCATACGTTTTGCGTTATGTACCGAAAGGTCACTTAGGTATTTATTTTCGCTATTCAAAAGCTCGTATTGCTCGGCCGAGCTTTTTTAAAATTAAAATGCTCGTACGAGCCGAGCTTTTTACGATTTGGCACATCCCTACTTAATACCACGCATAAAATTAAATTATTAAAATTTTGTGTTTTAAATAAACTTCATTTTTTTAAACTGACAACAAACCAATAAATTTTAGAATATTCCTACTCGTTAATATTGATATTTTGTTTAGTAATCCTTTGGGGAAACCACCAACCCCGTCCCCTTTCTTGCCCTCCTAAATATTGTCTCTAGAATGTCAATCATTTCTTGTTTATCCTCCATCGGCCAGTTAATCTTGTTGTTGTTTCCCGTCCCAAGATCGATCACTATGTGCTTGTTCCTATAAACATTTTCAATCAGTTAATAATTTGTAAATATTTTAAACCTAATTTTAATATTTGATTTGTTAAACTTTCATGTATTTATTCGTTCTTGATATGGGAGGTCGACTTCATGACCTAAACTATGAGCAACATCAGTTACCCCTCCCAGTCTTTAGTTGCCTTTAGTAGTTCAGAATATTTTTTTTTGTATATATCTTTATCCTTGATGTGGGAAAGTCTAAAGCACGACTTAAACATAGACTAACATCTGTTACTCCGACCTAGTCTCGAGTTGCCTGTGGCAGTTTGAGATATTATAGATTATAATTACCTAACAGTTATATGCTGCTAATTAAGTGCTGGCTCAGCAGGAGTTTATACCGTTTATACCGCCTTATTCAAGGGCGCAACAACATACGAGCAGTTGAGATTGAACCCAGAACTTTATGTAGTGTAGCCAAGTGTTCTGACCACTATACCTTATTGCTAGCTCACTGAACCAATAAGAATCAAACCTCAAACCGCGAGTTTGTCTTTCTAATGCTTAATTATTGTGCCGACAAAATTACGCAGGGGTCGTATAATTCGTACATTTTGTTGAAGTCTGGCACCTCAGTAATGTCAACCAAGTAAACAACAGCAAGGTTCTTCACTTTGTCAGCTATACTATACAGGGTCTAAACATAATTGTTGATTTATTAAAATGTCACCTACAGAATTCTAAAGCAAAATATTTGTGTTGTATAAACGTCCAAATTAAATATTTCTCAGAATGATCAAAAAAAACTTTAATTTTATCAATAAAACATTTTTTTTTTAGTTTTGTTTTAAAATTATGGGACCTTATCACTACACAGCATATTATTCTATAGAAACTTAATTTTCTTTAATAAATTAATTTTAATTAAACTTTCTTTAAACTCAAAAAACAAGTCTAGTAAAGAAAATAACACAAATCCACTATTTCAGCAAAAAATATTAAACTTATGCCTAGTTTACCTAAAATTTTGTTTAAAATATGGGATCTCTATTAGTTACGCACGCCCTACATAAACAGGGTGTGTAACCAAAATGCGGCAGATGTAATTAAACAAAGAGGTTGCATAAATTAAACCCTTACCCTAACCCTCACCTATTCAGTTTACCCATTAACACATCTGCCTCGTAAAGTGGACTTAGTTATACTCATTAAAACATATTTTAAGTAATTTTTAATGTCTGGTTGAACAATTGCCATACTTAGGTTATAACGCCTTGTTAAATTCGGGCGTGCGAAAGTAATAGAGATCCAAAATATGGTTTCTTAATACGTGAAAATATTAAAATTTGACGCCGTAAAAAAACTTAAACATTATTGAACTTATTTATATTTAAAATCATTAAATACCTCGTCCATTTTCATGCAGGCCGGGTCCCAATCGTGACCGAACCGAATCACGACAACTTTTTCTTGCTCGTTTAAGATCGATTGATCGACTTGCCAGCCGTTTGTAAGATGGGGAAGCATGTACGACATGGTTACCTTTCAACTACACCAATCACTACCAAATATATTATTTAAATACAACTTTTTAAACTGTTTTTATTATTTCGTGCAATTTCGTAAAATTTTTCGCAAAACTAAAAATCCCAAAATTTGTACGAGCAAAAGTTTACGCTGTTTTGTGTTTCTCCAATTTGTTAAAACATCTGTTGTTGCGTAAACGTTTATCCTCAAAACATTTTAAGAGATAAATATTATAAAAAATAAGTGTGTAAGTGTAGGCTTGTAAAGGTAATTTAAAGGATTGTCAAGAAAACAGTAATTTTTTTTGTTTTAAAGATGACCCTATACACTTACTGGGAGACAAGTTGTTTATGGGTAACTTTTCTTAAATTTACTGAAAAGTTATTTGTCCAAGTATGGGCTTAAGTCTTTTTGTGGAAAAGAAAGAATTGTTAAGACTGTACTTGTTCCAGTAAAGTACTTAAAATAATATTTGACGTTGCTGGATATTTAAACATGATCTTATAAGCATCGTTACAAATAAAACACAATATTGCTGAATAACTAGGAATTTTAATCGCTTCTACAAAGTGTTTGGCAAGCGTTGAAGAATTAATATTTGCATAACATACAAGCACTTAAAAGCTCATCTACAATAACTACATAAGACTTAGGTTAACATACAACAGTGGTTGCAAGTCCAATAATGTCCTGGGTTCAAATAATAGAAAAGATTCAAAATTTCATTAAAATAGTATTTGCACTAATTGACATACATCTTTAAAATTTATTTTAACTGGTTAAATACATGACAAGAAAAAGTTTAAAGCCATGCCCTTTATGCCTCTATTGTAGCACATATAAAGCATTAAAGAAGTTAAAATGTTTTTATAGGTTAATAAGATACAAGTAAAATAATGTCTAATATTGTCATTTATGCAAAAATTTTATATTAGGAGAGGTTTTCCTGCCAACATTTAATATATATAGAAAATAACAACATTAAAACCTAAAGATCCTTACTAAAAACTACACAAAACTACATATTAGTAAAGCAAGTGCACACTTCCTCAATAAAATGCATTTTTTAACAATGGAATTAATCTTGAACTTAAATAAACAAACAGTTCAATAGAAGTAAATTATTCCCAATATTTCTACAAATTCAAATATAGTAAAAATTAGCACTTATCTGAGCACATTGTTTACAACATGAAAATACTAAAGACCAAATAATGAATGAAAATTAATAATTAAAATAAAACTGTAAAATGAATTAATAAAAACTAAAATTAGCACTTATACGATAAAGAGCACATTGTACACAACGCAGAAATATTAAAGACCAAATAATAAATGAAAATAACTTTAAAAATAGCTCTTCTAACTTTTCCATTTTCTTACAATTTACTTTTTTTGCACAGAAAAGTTTTTTTTTCAAACAAAATGAACAAAGTTTCCATGATTTCAGGGCCACAACCTAGTTAAATATAAGTGGGTGTAATTTTGATAAAATCTAATTTAATTATTGGGTAAAATTATCAACATTTTTAAAAATAATTTTAACAAATACTTATAAACCTTATAAAATCACTAATATTTATGTAAACTAAAAACTTCCTTTATTCGATGCTTTAGTTACTTTATAACTGAAAAATGGTTGAATATAAATCCCTAAATAAAAACAAATTGACAGTTGAAATAACATGTTTTAGAGGGTTTAAACTAACGTGTTTTAGGGGTTTGTATTTGTTTTTAAATTTGAAGTTATTCTTCTTGCCTAGTAAAATGTAAATGTATGCCTTAAAAATTATCAACCATTTAAAAAAAAAATTTGAAAATAGAATGTAACAAATCAAAATATTTAATAACTAATCTACAAAAATAAAGGTAGTCTTAAAAGTGTTAAAAACCTCTTTTATTAAAAGTTAGTTTTAGTTTATTCTTGTAACAGGATTTAAATATAGTAAATATGTTTGTTCTATAGTAAATATGTTTAAATAATGTTGTATAGTAAACAAAACTTACAGTTTCATATTTGGAACTTTTTTGCTTGCTTTCCTCAATAGTTTTTCCCCATCCTCAGTAAAACCACAAATCCTTACATCTAAGTATTGAATGTTGTGGAGACATGATGAGAAAGCAACAGCACACTCATCTCCAAGATTGTTGTAGCTAATATCCAACATTTGCATCTAAAACATTTAAACTTTAATTAAAATTTATCATTCGCACACCGATAGTTTAAATGAAGTTTTATTGTTAAATTATAATTTGCTTTTTAATAACTAAAAAAAGGATATTTTAAATGTTTAAAGTTTTTTTATTGAAAAATTGAATTTGTTTAAAATAATTTCAAAAAATAATAATTGTTAAATTTAAACATTTTCTAAAGATTTAAATTGTTCTTGTGGTTAGGTTACATGTTGCATTTATTAATTTTTCAAACCTTTAATTTTCAAATAATTTGATTCTGGAAAAACACTAAAACTTATTTTAGTAAATATTAATACAATGGATTGTAACTTAACAATGGAGCATTGTTAAAGTTAATGGGCATTGTGACTGTTTAACTTTTTTTACAAAATTATAAATTTAATAAAAATTAAAGTTTTGTTTAAACAAATCAATTTTAATATTAAATGTTTAACTTTATCTTAAACAAAATTTATATTTTACTTAATTTAAAAATTATTCTAATTCAAATAATTAATTTAAAACAACTATTAGTCCGATAATTATTGAATCAATAAATTTAATTGTTGTAGTTAATTTTAGTAAGTGAAGTTAAACTTTAAGTTAAAATAAAATAACTTAAACTACTAATTAACATAAATTAAAAATAATATTAATAAAATAAATTCATCAGTTTTCTTAAATTATACCAGAAATTTAATAAAAAAACATTTTATTGATTTTAATTATTTCAAAATAGAAAAAATACAAAAATAATTTAAAAAAAATATTAATAGATTGTAACTTAACAATGGACCATTGTTAAAATTAATGGGCATTGTAATCTTTTTTACTTCTTGTTATTAAATTGAAAATAAGTTTGTGTTTATATTTCTATAAACTAAATAAAAAAGTTTTGTTGTTACATAAAGTAATTTTAACATTAAATGTTTTTTAAATCTAGTGCTTGTTTAAATAAATAACTTCAAAAATACCAAGCAATAAAGTAATATACTTACAGTATTCGTTAGTTTTGAACAAGCTCTAGCAATGGCCAATCCACCAACTTTTGTGATGTTACACCAACTAATATCAAGTTCCTCAAACTTGTCAATAACCTCACCCAGTAATGTTGCAGCTTCATCCCCAACATAGTTATATGATAAGTTCAACTTTATCTAAAACAAAATTTATATTTTACTTAATTTGAAGATTACTTTAATTAAAATAACTAGGATAAAAAACAGTTTAACAAAACATTTATAAAAATAATAATAATAACTAAAATTTTGAAGTAACACAAAAATGAACAATATTTAATTTTTAATAACATGTTATTTATCTGAAATATTCAAACTTAAAATTTACTTATTATCACACTTAGGGTGAAGTAATTAAAGTCGAGTTAACGGTAATCGCGAATTAAACTCGAGTTAAATCGCTAAAAAGTTAACCCGCAAACTAAGGTAGTTTAAACTCAGATTAACTTATTGGCCTAAAAGTTGTTGTGATCGTTTGGACAGAGTTAATAGTAATTCATAGGTAGCTTATGGAAAACAATACAACAGCAAAGCAAAGTTGTATAATTAGTAAGTTAGTACTGGTTGTAATGGCTTTAGTCAGTCCGTAAATCGTCAGTGATGTACCGGACATATCATTGCAAGGTATTTTACATATTTTTGTCTCTTGTTAAATGCATATATAATGTGTATAGTCAGTTACAACCTAAGTTTTATATGGGCTCTGCCAAATAAATTTGGTTAAAAGATTTATAATTAACTATTTAAGAAGTATTTTATTAAGTTGTCACACTGGCAATATATTTAACCTTTATTGTAGCTATTGAAATTAGAAACTACAAACATCCTGTCAATCCCTAACAATGGGCAGGTCACAAAGTTTAGAAAATACTTTTATGTCGTTGAAGTTAAAAACCGTCCACCCTGGCTTGGCTAAACAAGGAAATGCGCGATGATGGTTTTAAGCATTTTGTTCTCAATAAATACCTATTTTGGACAGGGTATCATATTTTCAATCTAGTAAAGCTTTGTTATTATATTCATGCGAAGTGGAAAGTAAACCCTTTTATTTAAATTTTATTGATAACTATTTTTTTGAGTAACAAAATTTAAAAACATAAATAATACAATGAATAAATATGCAAACTATTAAATTTCATAAAAGTTGTTTAAACATGCTGCTCGGTAATTTTTTAAATTTTTTGTTTGCTCTATTTTTATTTCAAGTTCTTTCATTTTTAAATCGTGTTCTTTTATATTTATTTCTTGGTTCTTTATTAGTAACTTTTTGGTTAGTATATGAATTTCTTTTTTATTTTCTATTTCCTGCTTAAGTAGTAACATTTTTGCCTCCCTTACCTCACCAGAATCGCCTTTTCTTTCTAAAGACCTTTTTTCTTTAAAATTATTTAAATAATTTCATTACAAAAATTAATAAACTTAAAGGTGACAACAATATTTATTTTTTTGCATTGACTTACTTAGTACTTGATCGACACTATTTTTTTGTTTTTCTCAGGTGAATCTTGTACTACAACATCTATGAACAGACTGGTATTACTTTTTTACAACATAATTTAAAATTACATATTTGTAACTTCTTTTTTAAAACTAGAACTTTTCATTGGTAATAATATTCACAACATGAAATTCAACCTAGTTGTTCTTTACAGACTACAAAAATTTCTCCATTTGAAGAAAATTCAGTAACAATTTGATCATGACTGAGGTGCTACCAGTAAGATCAAGAATCAGCAAGGCATCATCATTAAAACTGTTATGCAGTGAATTGATTTCATTGGGAATTAAAGCTATTATTTAAAACAAAGTTTTGCAGGTTTGTAGTAAATTTATCGTTGTGTGTTATTTGGTTTATCATAAAAATATAATTGTTACTCACAAATGACTTTCTGCGTAAAAGGACTAATGGGATTAGGTGTAGGCCACCTCTTGTTTTTCTAATTTCTCTTTTTTGTTCTGTATTAGCTGATTTGGCTTTCTTTTTAATATTTTTGTATAAATTTTGTAAATTTTCTGGTGTTCTATTGCATCATATATTGATTAAATTAAATTTTTTAGTTAAATCAACCCAAGCTTTTTTTTGCAGTTGTGGTAGAAAAATTTGTTAATTTTGAAGTTATAACTGGATAAGATTTTACCAATTCCAACAGTACTTCTCCTTCGCTTTGATCGTAGTTAAGAGTTCTAATTTTTTTTTATCCATTTTATTTCTAGCTACAAAAAGATTACATAAAACACATAAACAAACATTTTTATGCAGTCTAACTATATTAACGTAAAAACTTCTTCTTAAATTTAAATATTACTGAAAATAGTTATTTATTATTTGGTCTCGCACAGCTCACCCAGCCAATGAATGACCAGCTCCTCCATTTGTTTCAATTACTGGGATTTCAGCGTCGTAAGGTGCCAGTTTCTCTTGCCTTGTTTTTAGTGCAAAATTATGAAGAAACATAATTGCAACTATTTTAATTATTAAATTGTCCAGATATTTTCAAAGTGGAATTGGAAATCCCTTAGAAATCCGGTGTACGATAAGGCACACCGTGCATCTATGTACCCCAACTAAGTCTCCATCACTGCATTGCAAATTTCCTGTTGCATAAAACCTAAAGGTTACCAAAAGCTGCAACAATGCTGGAACGCCATGGCTTCTAATTTTTATAATGTTATAAAGCTGTAAAATGCTATTTTTATTAAATCTGTAACGCTGGACTATTTCTCTTTCTGTATATTTTTCCAGGGATTTGTGAAATCTTTTTATTGTTTTTTGGGAATTTCGTAATTTTTTTTTATTTGTTATTTCAACGATTTCCAAAGTATCCATTTTAATAAAAAATTACTTAACAATCGTTTATTCCTATTGACAATATTTAAGAACAATTTGTAAAAGAAGTTTCTATAGCGTGCATTTTTTTATAATAGTAATCTTAAGCCTGAATAGGCTGAAGTTCTGTTTTTTGTTTACTAACAGTAACTAATCTTAACTAAGTTTAACTTAATAAAGAAAGTCAAATGTTTAATTATTACTAAAACCCTTATTTACAAAAACTTAAATCTCGTGCAAAAAAGTGAACAAAACGTCCTTAGTTACAGCGAAAATCAACAAAAATTGTTGTTCGCTGTTTTGATTCGCTATAGCGATTTCAAACCGGTTTAGACCAGTTTTTAAACAAAAATCGCAAGTAAAACTAGGATTAGTTAATCCGAGTTTAACTCAACTTCAATAACAACTAAAAAATAAAAAGTTAACTGAGGATTAAGTTAACTCGACTTTAATAACTCCACCCTTATTGTTTTAATAAAATTTTACTGTTAATTTATAAATCGTTTTTTAATAAATACGCCAAAATATTTAAATGTTTAAAATTGAATTTGTTTAATGTCACTAAAATAATGTGTTAATTGTTAAATTTAATTATTTTTGTTTATTTTAAGTTTAAAATTCTCCAAAAGTTTATAAAGTAATTTTGTTTTAAATATTTCTTTAAAACTTTTAATTTTTAGTTAATTGGATCCTGAGGAAATACAAAAAATAATTTTATTTAAATATAATACAATAAATTGTAACTTAACAACAACCCATTGTTAAAGTTAATGGGCATTGTGATCGTTTTTACTTCTTGTTATAAAATTGAAAATAAGTTTGTGTTTATATTTTTATAAACTAAATAAAAAAGTTTTGTTATTACATAAAGTAATTTTAGTAATAAATGTTATTTAAATCTAGTGCTTGTTTAAATAATTAATCTTTAAATACCAAGCAATAAAGTAATATACTTACAAAAGATGTTAGTTTTGAACAACCTCTAGCAATGGCCAATCCACCAACTTCTGTGATGCGACAACCCCTAATATTAAGTTTCTCAAACTTGTCAATAACCTCACCCAGTAATGTTACAGCTTCATCACCAATTTTGTTCCCTCTTAAGTTCAACTTTATCTAAAACAAAATTTATATTTTACTTAATTTGAAGATTACTTGAATTAAAATAACTGAGATAAAAACTGTTTAACAAAACACTTTATAAAAATAATAATAACTAAAATTTTGAAGTAACACAAAAATGACCAATATTTAATTTTCACCAACTTGTTATTTATTTAGAATATTTAAACTTTAATTAAAATTTACTTATTATCACACTTATTGTTTTAATAAAATTTTATTGTTAATTTATTAAATCGTTTTTTAATAAATGAGCCAAAATATTTAAATGTTTAAAATTGAATTTGTTTAATGTCACTAAAATAATGTATTAATTGTTAAATTCAAATATTTTCGTTCATTTCAAATTTAAAATTCTTTAAAAGTTGATAAAGTAAAATTTTGGTTTAATTATTTCTTTAAAACTTTTAATTACAAAATAATTTGATTCTTAAAAAATACAAAAAATCAAGTTTTTAAAATATAATACAATAAATTGTAACTTAATAATGACCCATTGTTAAAGTTAATGGGCATTGTGACTTTTCTAGTTCTTGCTATAAAATTGAAAAATAAATTTGTGTTTAAAAAAACTCAACATTTTAATTGAATTACCTAAAAAAAGCTTTAAAAAATGTATTCTTTATAAAATAGTAATTATGAGCATTTTGAATTAAAATAATAATTACCAACATTTTAATTCTTATTTAAAGCTAGTTTAAATAAATTTAAAATTTAGTTTTGATAACTTTAATTACTTTAAGCCCAGATATTTATATAACAATACTTTGCAATTAACCCAGTGAGTACAAAAATAGTTAGGGGTAATAATAAAACCCCCAGCAATAATATGGGGGTAAATATTATTTTAACCCAATTTTTTAGTTTATGAAACAAATTATTTTAAGCTTTGTTTGGATCAATATTTTATGAGAGTTTTTTTATGTGAAGCAAATTTAAAGTTAACATCGATTTCTGTTTTCTTTGTTATAATTGTAAATAATAAGACTTGTTACGTAAACCTAAAATGTTTGTGTAGTTTTGTAACCTACCTTTATAGTAATATAAAGCTGCCCATTTTAAGTAGGCATACTAAATACTAAAAGTTTGAGTTTTTACATTATTTTTTATTTAATATTCTAAATTTATTTTGTATTCAGGTAAAGAATGTTAAGTTTTGCTTTGAAAAATTAATTAAAACTTTTATTTATTGAATAATGTAATTTGGAGAAAGTACAAAATGGGAGATTGTATCTCAACAATGAACCATTGTTAAACAATATGAGCATTGTTATCATTTTACTTTTTACAAAATTGCGAATTACTTATTCAAACAAAAAGTTTTATTATAACTAGAGAATTATTAAAATAATATTGAATACAAATCTATAAATTTTGGTGATTTTATCTACTTTAGTAAATAAATTTCCTGTGTAAATTAAACCTGGGCATTATATTCAAAATAACAATAATGTTTTTGCTTACCTTCACTTTTAAACCTTTAAAGATACTAGGCAGTTGAGTGTTCATCTTCACTAAAGTCCATCCTTATAGAAAGAGGTTTGCTCAGTTGTTCAAACAAGTAGCCAAGATGGATGTAGTCACTCGGCAACATTGTTTCCTTAAACTCAAGGTCTAACTGATCAGGTAGAAGACTTAGAACAGACTGGTTGAGGTCATCATCGTTGGATTCATACAAATAACTGCTAAGTTCAATAATAGTTGTTGAGGAATTAACATTTTTACACAAATCTTTAGCATATGTTTTTAGAACAGCTTGTTTCTCATCATAAGCTGTTGAAGAACCAGATTGAAATTCAGACAAATCTTTGGAACTGTAAAACCCAAACATAAATTTTGTGACTACTTCCCATCGACTAGTGGAAAACTTAGGAACACATTTTTGAAATTCATCCAGACTTGCCCATAAGAATAAATACATGGCAGCAAACAGTTCTTGCCAGGTGAGATGACTAAAGTTGCTTCGCTTGTCTCCTTCTAATATCTTGACTTTCATGTTTGAAGAATCATAAACAAAAGTGTCAAGAAAAGTTTTAAGCATTTTTTCAGTAATTCCAGCCTTTTTAATGTCTTTTTGATCAAAAATAATTTTTTTCTGCTCAAACCCATTCCAGGCAAGATAAGCTAGATATTTAAATTCGTTCTCAGGAACTTCTGTGTTGTCAGGAAAATGATCTGACCTCATATAATGCTTTAAAGAAGCAAGCATAACACTTGTCATAGTTTTTAGATTAACTTCAGAGCCAGACAAAATTGCTTGATTGATGCAGTGCATGGATAGAATGCAGTTGACAGGAACATAATTGTAAGCATCAATATCTGGATGATCTTGTAAGTAGGTTAAGACTTTAGGTGAATTTTCCCCACATATTTGCCTGCAAATATTTTCTTGTGCTTCCTTATTGAAACCAAGTAGTTTTAACACTAAGATAGGTCTGCAAGAAGGATCCCACTCATACATTTGCCTTGGTCGAGAAGTGATAAACTTATAAGCATTGGGAAATAACTTTCCATTAAAAATGTTTTTTAGAAAATCTTCAGCAGAGCCATTTGTAGATACCAAGTTTTTGGGTGCTTTCCCTAAGGTAGTACTATCAGCCTCATCCAATCCATCAAAGATAAGGATAGTGTCAGAACTGTTTTTAATGCAATTAAATGATTCTACATCAGTAGATTCTGGCTTATCCCAATCAATGGATGAATTTGTAACAAGAAATCTAAAAATCGACATTTTTTCACGAAAATCAACTGATCGCAAAATAATGCTGAATATGAATTTTATATTCTGAAGAAAGTCGCTATTTTCAGAAACAATTTCCTGAATCAGAATTTTAATAAAAGTTGATTTACCAGTCCCTGCGTGCCCAACAAGTGCCATGACTTTAGAATGTATTTTAATAAAGTCTCTTTTTTTCTTGTCTAATTCAAGTCGTTCAGTTTCATTTCTTGGCTCTTTGTTGAATTTCCATTCAGCTGCTGCTTCAGCATTTCTTTTTGCTAATTCAAATACCTCATTCACCTTAATCTTTGTGCCAGGGTGATAGTCAGGTTCAGTTAACTTGGACATTCTTTCAAATTGTTCCTTTCTGGTATGAAAGTGATCAACTGAATCTAAATCTTCAATATCAGTGGAAGAATATTCAACAAGTTCTAACTCAACAAATTCTAATTGTTTGTCTAACTTGACAGGAGAGCAGAATTCATGGGCAAAACTTTTAGCTTGCTCAAAACATTTTGTGGAAAGTTGATCACATAAAGAATTATCTAAAACAAAAAATTATTAATTGTCATATATTTATATTGTATATATTATAGAGTAGTTAACTTCTTTGTTAACGTTTTACAATATTTTGCTTCACTTTTATTTTCTGGCCTTGGTTCTGGATCAAGATTAGTTGGTTCTGGATCAAGATTAGTTGGTTCTGGATCAAGATTAGTTGGTTCTGGATCAAGATTAGTTGGTTCTGGATCAAGATTAGTTATAAATTACTTTAAAGTTTATACAACAAAGCCCATAACAAAATAAAAATCTGCCCAAGATTCTATATTAACTGTACTGATAAAAATTACTCAGTTTTGTTACAAAGTTATCAAAATTCAAACCTCAAATTAAATAATAACATATAAATTTACCAAGGTTTTCTTTTCTTTCACTTTTTTTTGTTAGTTTTGAAAAAAATTTTCGAAAACGTTCGACAAAAGATTTGGATTTTTTAGGAGTTAGCTGAAAACATAAATTTAATTTTCAAAATGTTTGAAAATAAGTAAACAGTTATTTCAAAAACTTTACAATTCTTGCAATAGAGCTTAAATAATTTTTGAAACATCTCTAATAACTTTAATTAGTTAATTAATTATATTTAAACTGTGTCTCTAATGTAAATATGACACAACTTTGTAAATATATTTTTTTGACAAATTTAAAGTTAAAACCTGATTTGGAGCAGAGGATCTCAGCTGTACACTTTCATTCAAACTGGTACCTTCAATGTTAATAAAGTTTGTTTTCAGAATATTGAGATTTAAAGGTAAATATTGTATATAGAGAAAATCCCTACGCTCGCGTTTTAATGGTAAACTTTGCTTCAATAACACTTAGTTTTTGTGTATTTTTGTAAGTGTTTGTAACCGTTTCTAACTGGTAAACTTTTAAAACTAACAACATACCCTTAACTTGTTAGAATTTTTCAAATACAGCCTACCTAATTAAAATACTTTAAAAGTAAGAAATGTCTTACATAGTATTGCTAAATATTGCTTTTTATGTTAAGTTTGTTTCCTGCGAAAAAATTTAAAAAAGTACAACAAAGAGTTAAAAAAGGGTAAAATAAAAATATTTCCCCTATGTCTGCCAGCATATGAGCTAATGACAATGATGTCGTGCGCCATGTGACTCGCAAGCACAGGGACTTTTTCTATTGACAATATTCTCGAAAACTACGCGACCAATTTTCAAAATAATGTTTCCTCGTGCAAGTTGGAAAAATTCGAACATAATTTAAAAAAACCTGCAACTACATAATCTCTTAAAACAATCAGCGAAATAAACTTTACTAAAATAAAAAAAGGAAATTAAACTGAAGTCAAGTAACAACAGCCTTACTATACTAAAAGTAAAAATAACAAAGACAAACACCACCACATTTTTGTTTGTAAAAGTTACTTAAACTTACTTTCATTTTGCCTTCTTCTTGGTACTGGGAACTCCTTTTTGTAAGTTTTCGCTGCAGTTAGTAAATTATCAGCATGTTCCTTTAAAACAAATATTTAAGTTTAGATTGATTTTATTAGACAAATTTCTTTAAAAATATTAAAACTGTGTTTTTCAATTTGAACAAGCTTAAATTTATTGACAACTTTATAATTAAACCTGATTTAAAGCAGAAGATCTCGGTTGTACACTCTCAGTTAAAGTAGAACCTTTATTGTAAATGAAAATGAGTTAGATACAGGTTTGCTATATACTTCTTGTATTACATATTAATAAATATAAATATCAAGGGTCCCATACAATGAACATAATTTAATTTTGTTAAATTTACCTTCATTTCGTGTTTTTTTTGGTTCTGGATCAACCTGATGTGAAAGTTTTACTGGAGTTTGTGATTCTTTAGGTTGTTCCTTTAAACAAATTTTTTTGTAAAATTAAAATTCAATTCAATAATTTTTAAAAACAGTATTAGCACTTTTTTATTTATTGTACTTATAATAAAACTTTATTGATATTTCTAATGTTAAAACCTGATTTAAAGCAGAGGGTCTCAGTGGTACATTTTCACTGGAAGTAGAACCTTTAATGTAAACACTTATGTTAATATAGAGTATGATTTCAATTTTTAAACTTTTTTTGTTACATTTAAAAAAAAAAATTAAAGTATAAAGGAAGTTAGCAAAGAAAAAACTAAATTCATGATGTTCTATTCAACTGGCAGTTAAATCCAGATAGCATAAAAATTAACAAAAAAGTAACTTTTAAAAGTATTTTAACATTGATAATGCAGCATTAAACTTTGCATAACAAACAAATATCTGAGATTAACTAAAACATAATAAATTAAAAAAGCAATATTCAGTAAGAACCATAACAGTTGACTAAGCATTTATAATAAAAAAAGTCATATGATCGCCGGACTTATTTTAAGTCAGGCTATACTTCTAACTTGTTCAAAGGTAAAAAAAATTAGAAAAAATATCTGTAAATAATATTGTGTTAAAATACAGTAATTTTTACTGCTAGGATTACAGTACAAAAATATAAAATATAGAACTGAAAAGTCTGAGAGTTTTTTTAAATACTGTAAAGTACAAGTAATTCTAAATTTATTCTTATATGGAAAGTTTTATATTTACAGCCTAATTATATAGTTACTTTTGTCAGTAAATATTTAAAATCTTTTTTTCAAAAAATCAGCCTCCTCATTATGCAAATAGGTAAATATTAAAACACTTTCATATAATAACATGATTATATTTTGGTAAATTTACCCTCATTTTGACTTTCTGGTTCTGGATCAACCTCAAGTGGAAGTTTAACTAAAGTTTCCGATTCTTCAGGTTGTTCCTTTAAACAAAACTTATTATAATAATAAATGCCTAAAGGTTAAATGATAACCATTTAAATTAAAAAAAAAGTTGTCCCTTCAATTAAAAAAATCTAATTTAATATTTTTACTTTATTCGTTAATGTAAATATTTAAACATTGTATTGACAACAAGTTAAAACCTGATTTGAAGCAAAGGCCTGTAAATTTTCATTTGAAGTAAAACCTGTGAAAATGCTGGTATTACGTAACAACAATTACTAGATTTATTATATTTAAGGTTAAATATAAATTGTTTTCAGTCAAGGTAAGAAGAATTTTCAATCCTCTTTACTTAACCCCTTTTATTATTGTATATTACTTCCACTAAATTTAGCGACCAGATATATTGCGTTATAATTAACTAGATTAACGAATATAGACTGTTGTTATCTATTACAGCGATAACATGTTTCCACCTTTACTTGTTTGTTATCTTTATTTTAAGTTTTGTAACTTTTATGTAAGTGGCTTAGTTGTAATGAGATCTTAAGTGTTATGTTAAGTTCTATTTTAATATATTTTTGTTTTTTTGATTCTATTTGGATAAGATTGTTTTTGTAAAATATAAGCAAAAAACTTAATATTGAATATAGAAAAGAATTGTTTGTAGCATCTTATTCAATAACACTTCGACATGGAAACAGTAAAAATCAAACACAGGACTTTATGTAGTGATATAACCAGTGGTTATATTATTAGGTATTACCGCACAAGGTTTAAGGTTTAATTCCATCTGCATCTATCTTAAAGTGTTATTTTGTTAGTGACAAACTTAGTCACTTTTGCTTTTACTAAAATACATAAGCAGATTAAAATTACCAAACTTAATAGAGACATTTACATTCGATGCAAAATTGGACTGTAGAGTCAGTCTACTTATATCAAAGATAAACATAAACCAAAACACTTCCATATTATAAACAAGATTTAAATTTACCTTCATTTTGTCTTCTTCTTGGTTCTGGAACAACCTCATGTGGATCTGGAGTTTGTGATTCTTCAGGTTGTTCCTTTATAAACAGTAAAACTTTGGTAACTACTAACATTTCCAATGATTACCAGTCATATTTATTGTTAAACAAGGTCTTATGACCCAATTTATATCAGTGTTTAATTTTTATTCGAGTAAATATCCCTAAATCTTACAAAGAATTTTAAAGTTAAAACCTGATTTGAAGCAGATGATCTCAGCTGTACATTTTCATTTGAAGTGAAACCTTTAATGTAAATAATATCAAGTTAAAATACAGTGCTATGTCATATTAAAGATGCCAAAGTATAAGCTCATACAATAAAAATAAATTTGTTTGGATAATTGCTTAAACTTACTCTCATTCTGCCTTCTTCTTGGTACTGGAAACTCTTTTTTGTAAGTTTTCCCCGGGGTTCGTGATATTCCAGAATATTCCTTTAAAACAAAAATGATTTAAAAGTTAATTTAATTTATTATTAAACTTAACTATTTAAAAATATTAAACTTTACAAATTCAAAGTTTAAATATTTAAACAATCTTTAAACACCATCCTTTACCATAAATATAACAACATTTTATTAATAAATTTAAAGTTAAAACCTGATTTGAAGCAGAGGATCTCGGCTGTACATTTTCACTAAAAGTGGAACCTATTATTTAAATGCTTAAATTAATATGACGTTAATTTTTAAAATCAAGCTCTAAGTACAACAAAATAAATTAAACAAACTAAATGCTGATGCCTTGATTGCTTGCGCTTTAATGACCAAAGTGTTAATTACTTAAAATATATTTAACAATATTATTTAACATAGCATGTATAAGTTGTATATGTCATATTATTCACTTGTTTTCTGTAACAGGGGACCTTTGGCCAATGTTAAAATCAATCATAAGCAAATTTAAGTTTATACTCAGTCATTTTTGCCTTAAAACAGTTTTTATCATTATTTTAAATTATCATATTTATGGGCTTTAGAGTAATGTGGTTCAAAGTTAAATGGACATAACTATGGATTGGATAATAATTATTAAGTTTAATGTGAATGTCATTTATTTATGATATATTTCTATTTGAATAAAGAAACTCAAATAATAATATTTTATATTTGTAGCTGGTGTGATTGACTGTTTTTTTACACTATTTGATTAATTTCAACTTTCTTAATAGTGGCAAACACATTGGGTTATAAGAGGTTGTGGTTTTTTGTTATTTAGTCCCTTTAACAATTACAATTGAAAACATTTTATTTTTATTAGTAAAAGAATATTTGTTGATGTTTTGTGTTATATATATTCTGATAAAAGTGAAAAAGTAGAGAACTGCCAAGTCAGTTTTTTAGTGGTGTGCATACTGTGTTGGCAAGCTTAGGTTGTGTTGTTTAACTACGTTATTAAAATTATATTTTTAAGGTGATAAATTTTAATGTTGTTTTTCCATAAATTCATACTTTAAATAAAAAAAGTTTTATAAAGAAAGTTCTAAATGTCGAACATGGAATATGTAATTATAGATTGTTGTTATATATTAAAAACAGTAAAAATCAAACACAGGACTTTATGTAGTGATACCAGTAGTTATATTATTTGGTATTACCGCACAAGGTTTAAGGTTTAATTCCATCTGCACCTATCTTAAAGTGTTATTTTGTTGGTGACAAACTTAGTCAAAATTACCAAACTTAATAGAGACATTTACATTCGATGCAAGATTAGACTGTGAAGTCAGTCTACTTATATCAAAGATAAACATAAACCAAAAACACTTCCATATTATAAACAAGATTTAAATTCACCTTTATTTTGTCTTCTTCTTGGTTCTGGAACAACCTCATGTGGATCTGGAGTTTGTGATTCTTCAGGTTGTTCCTTTATAAACAGTAAAATTGTGGTTATGTAACTACAAAAACTTTTTAATGATTACCAGTTATATTTATTATTCAAACTGAGTCCAAAATCTTATTATTTATTATAAACAATATTTAAACACTGTTATTTAGTTTAAACATGCTTATATTTATTGACAACTTTAAAGTTAAAACCTGATTTGAAGCGGAGGATCTTGGTTGTACATTTTCATTAGAAGTAGAACCTTTTAAAGTAAATAATATTGGATTAAAATAGTGTTTCTTACAGGTGGTTTTATATTGCAATAATATAATACATTTATTATACTTTAAGATCCCAATAATCTGTTAATCGTTAATTAACAAAGTTAACTTTGAAAATCGATATTAAACTTATTAATCTTCATTGCATTACGCTCTTTTTAATATAAGTTTATTAATCTAATTTTTTTACTAGTAAACCATGCTAAGAAGGAGTAGAATATATGAAAAATATCATCGTTTATCGGGTTTAAACAGTGCCATTTTTTAAATGATGTAACAGTGTATGTAAATGCCAACTGGTTGTCATCATTAGCCAATCAAGACAGCTTTAGAAATTTTTTAAATTTCGTTTGTTTAGGTAAAATATCAACTATGGTCTAAATTATTGTTTTTATAAAAATAGGATTGTTTTTTGTTTGTTTTAATTAAATTTTAACGTTAATGGTTATCAATAACTAAGCAGTGATAACAAGTTAATATATTGTGTAACAAATAACCATTTAATAAAGTTACTTTTTAGGTTAGCTGTGCCCACCTATAATTACATTAAAACCTGAAAAGTTAGTTTCGAATGGTAATAAATATTTAACAACAAACGACATTTTTTTATGTTAATAATAAGATTGGTGACAATTAGTGTCACAAATCGTTTTTATCTTAACAGCTGTAATTGTGATCAATAATCGCCTTTCCCGTAGAAACAATAATATGACTTTAACAATTTTAAAATTGAACAATAGATTTATCGCACTTTGACCATATCAGACTTGTAACCTTATCACACTGTCATATTGTTCGATTGTGGGACAAACTTGCGAGTACCCGCCACGCTTTTGTTATTGTTGTTTATAAAATCTGTGCACATTCCGTTAAAAGATTCATTCAGCGTTTGAAATTGTTGAGATACTTATTGCCGTTGTTTAATAAACGTGTTTTGCTAAGTAAACTGTGTCGGTATAACTTCAAATCTACAAGGCCTTCTATAGACATTCAAAGTAGTGCCAGTCTAACCTGTTTCCACCATTACGTCTTTAGACTCTACACTTTTAAAAACGTGACATCTGGAGGCCCGTCCGGGAGCAGACTGTTTAAAAGCTACAAAAAGTCAAAAATACAAGGCGTATTTTATCAATAAGTTACCGAAGAGATAAAGAAACACATAGCAGCTAGACAGATGCTAGGCTTTGAAGGAGTCGAGTTACGGACGTTCGTTAATGAACTACAAGCTTACGAACGCGAGGAGCGCGCTAAGGAGCGAAGAGAAGCCAGAGCAGCCGAAGAAAAAGCTCGAAAAGAAGCAAGAGAAGCCGAAGAAAAAGCCAATTTACATTTATTAGAAATAAAAAAACTAGAAATTGCGTTGGTAGAACGTAATGGATGACAAAATGGAGATATAGTTGCCAGGGCCAAAGCTGCCGCCTTTCGTAGATGACAAAGATGATTTGGACAGCTACCTTCTCTGATTTGAACGATTCGCCGTGACAAGCGGCTGGGAGAAATGAGATTGGGCTACGTCTCTCAGCGCTCTTTTGACCAGCAAAGCCTTGGACGTATACTCAAGGTTATCTGATGATGATGCCATTTAATATGAACGTGTAAAAGAGTCGCTCTTGAAGCGATACAATTTTACAGAAGATGAATATCGTAATAAATTTAGAACCAGTCAGTCAAACCTGTTTCCATCGTTACGTCTATAGACTCTACACTTTTAAAAACGTGACAATTAAATATTTTAATCATTGTTAAAAGTTGACTTTACAGCCTAATTCTACAGTTACTTTACCCAAACTAAATCAGTGTTTAGAATTATATAATGTTATTGTCCAGATGATATATTATCATAGACAGATCATAGACAAGCAAGGATCTTAAAAAAATATCACAAACACTTCCATAAAATAAACAAAACTTACCTTCATTTTGTCTTCTTCTTGTTTCTGGATCAACCTCATGTGGATCTGGAGTTTGTGATTCTTCAGGTTGTTCCTTTAAAAAACAGTAAAACTTTGGTAACTACAACAATTTCTAATGATTACCAGTCATATTTATTGTTGAACAAGGTCTTATGACCCAATCAATATCAGTTGTTAATTTTATTTGAGTAAATATCCCAAAATCTTAAGAAGAATTTTAAAGTCAAAACCTGAATTGAAGCAGGAGATCGTGGTTGTTCATTTTCATTTGGAGTGGAACCTTTAATTTAAATAACATTGGGTTAAAACACAATGTTTCTATAGACTGCTTGTGCTACAACACAATAATATATTACATTTATTATATTAAAAGTTGAATACAAAATACCGGCATAACCATATACAGCATAATCTTTGTTAATAAGATCTTAAGTGTTATGTTAAGTTCTATTTTAATATATTTTTGTTTTTTTGATTCTATTTGGATAAGATTGTTTTTGTAAAATATAAGCAAAGAACTTAAAATTGAATATAGGAAAGAATTGCTTGTAGCATCTTATTCAATAACACTTTGACATGGAAACAGTAAAAATCAAACACAGGACTTTATGTAGTGATATAACCAGTGGTTATATTATTAGGTATTACCGCACAAGGTTTAAGGTTTAATTCCATCTGCATCTATCTTAAAGTGTTATTTTGTTGGTGACAAACTTAGTCACTTTTGCTATTACTAAATACATAAGCAGATTAAAATTACCAAACTTAAAAAAGTACAACAAACGGGTCAGAGAGGACAAAATAAGGTCATTTTCCTATGTCTGCCAGCACATGATCTTATGACAATGACGTCGTGCGTCACGTGACTCGCGAGCGTTGGGACTTTCCCTATTTACAATATTTACCTTCAAATCCCGATATCTCAAAAACTACTTGACCAATTTTTAAAATAATGGTATCCTCGTGCAAGTTGAAAAAATTCCAACATAATTAAAAAAGAAACTCTACGACCGAACCATCTCTTTAATAAAGACATTTAAATTCGATGCAAGATTGGACTGTGAAGTCAGTCTACTTATATCAAAGATAAACATATACCAAAAACACTTCTATATTATAAACAAGATTTAAATTTACCTTCATTTTGTCTTCTTCTTGGTTCTGGATCAACCTCATGTGGATCTGGAGTTTGTGATTCTTCAGGTTGTTCCTAAAAAAGAATAAGAACTTGGTTTGAAAAACTACAAGCATTTCTAATGATTACCAGTCATATTAATTGTTAAACAAGGTCTTATGACCCAATCAATATCAGTTTTTAAACTGGGTCCTTTAGTATAAATATAACAACATTTGGATCACATATTTTGTCCAGCTCTAGACAAAACAAAGTGCCGTTTACCATAGGAAAGAATTCTCTCAAACCGTAATCCGTAGGAAAGAATTTAGAAGGGCTGTAGTGTAAATATGTTTTGTGTTGAATTTTCATACATTCTTTCTACTTGTAAAAGTGTAACTATTTAACATAAAATGCTATAAATAATATAAATTACTACATTCTAGTGTAATATAGTTTAATTAAACAGTTGTAAGTTCGATTAAGTCTCAAATTAGGCAGTAAGTTTGTTGCTAATTAGTAGCCAACGAAAAGAAAACAACATTCCGTTAACCATAGCAAAGAATTCTGATGAACCATTCTCCATATGTAAGAATTCTCCAGCATCGTAAATCAGATAAAAGAATTTAGGAGAGCTGTAGTGTAATTATGTTTTGTCTAGAACCGGACAAAATACGTGACCCCAACATTTTATTAATAACTTTAAAATTCAAACCTGATTTAAAGCGGAGGATCTTTGCTGTTTATTTTCATTTGAAGTGGAACCTTTAATGTAAACAAAATTGGGTTAATATAGAGTTTATTTTTAGACTATGATCAATACTAAAAAAACTTTATAATATAAAAATAAGTTGGGAAACCCCTAATGTTGTGTTGAAAGTAAAAATCAGTTACAATTCATTTTTGTAAATATCTTTATTTTTAATGTGGGAAGGTCGAATGCGCGAGATTGAAATATTATAGATTATGGTTGCCTGATAATTAAGCTGCTGATTAAGTGCTGGCTCAGCAGGAGTTTATACCGTTTATAGCCCCTTACTTAACAGCGCTACAGCATAAGAACATCAAGGACCGAAACCAGGACCTCATGTAGTGTAGGAAGTGTTTTGACCAGTACACCATGTTGCCATTTTAAAATAAAGCCAGACATCGTAAAAGGAAACAAAGTGACTCTAACTGCACATTCTAACAGTCCTGATTGTAAGTATCACTTAATTTTGCATCACAAACAACTTTAATTTCTTGGGTTATTTTTTACCTATCTAAAAGACAGTATAACAGTTAACACCTGGTTTATATTTAAAATGTTTTATATTTGCCTAAACCATTATGCTCAACCCCATTTACATATTTAATGTAGTATTTTGTACATCATTATTATATAAGCCATCATCTTTTAATTCTGAATATTGAATAAATTTATAAAAATCAAACATAATTTAACGATATAAGGTTAATAATTTACTAGCACAGTTTTTTTAACTTTCCTATCAGATCAAAAATGCAATTTTCGGAATATAATTTTGTTTTGTGAAAATAACTTGAAAATACCTGTTTGAGGAAATGTAGAATTGTATATTGAAGCCCCAGGCATGAATGCTCCACCATATTGATCATGGTGAGTGATGTTTTCATGGTGAGTGATGTTTTGATGATGAGTGATGTTTTGAGTGATCTCGTTTTGATGAAAATCACGAATTACGTTGACTTGTGGGACATGTATATGTACCACAGCATCTATATTGAAAAATAAACAGTTACCATGATGTGGCGCAGAATAATGTTTTGTTAGGTCTATAAGTCTATAAATAAAATAGTCTATAAATAGAAGTCTGGTTTTTATAATTAGGCAAACCCAATCATATAAAATTAATAAACAACTTACTTGGAGGCAAATTCCGCGAAATTTCAGCAAAATCGCCGCCAGAAATATTTAAACTAAAAGGTTCTGCTTGCAAGTTCTGTAAAATAAATATAAGGAGAACATTTAATAAATATAACGTTTTAAAATGAGTAAATCAGTGATTTTGATCTCGTAGACATTTGTACTAAAAAACACTGTATTTATAACCGCCTAGATTGTTAAAAAGAATATATAATTTAGAAGGTGAGTAAATAAAAATTTTATATTTTAGGTAGTTTTACTGATGTTATATTATATAATACACAACATTATTTACAACCTTTAAAGTTTATAATAAAAAGATAATATTTTTCATGTTTATATATACACCACTTTTAAAACAATAATTTATTGTACAAGTTGTTTTTAAAAATGATTTAGTTAATGCACAAAGTGTCTTTAAAATTCAAATTTTTCCTCAATTTTTTTAAATTCTATAAATTTTAAATTAAAGACAAGCGCTTTTCGACTACAAAATTTAAATAACTGAATATAAAGTTAATGTATAGTGTAAATGTAAGACTATATTTTATCAATATTAAAATAAAATTTTGCAAAAAATACAATGCATATAAAAGTTTTGATCGGTTGTTAAAATAAAGAAATATATAAGTTTTTTAGAAATACAAAGTTTAGATCGGAATAAAAACTAGCACTTTGAAAAAAAAAAGCCCGCTAGCATTACTTTGGTTGACACTAAGAAGCGTAGTCTAATAATTTTGCAAGCTAAAAACAATTAGTTCCAAATTTTTGCTGAAAGCACCGGTCTTTTTCCTTAAATTTTGATTTTGAGGCGTAAATCAAAGTAAATTTATATATTCTCAAGTTAGTGTTATCATTCATTATTAAGAAAAAATACTATTTAAATCTCAATCTACACATGTTTGCCTAAAATTCTAGATTAAAAATGTCCAATAATTACCTACACAAATGGGGTAGTTACTGGACACCGTGGGGGTAATTGTCGACTAATGTTAACAAGGCCACATTTAAAAAAAATTTTGTGATAAAAGGGATCTTTTGGATAATTTTAGGCTTCAGGCAGTCTCGACGCAAACCTTTTGTAGGACTATCAGAATCTTTAAGAAACTGCTTAAGTGCTTCACCCTAGTAAAAATTTCCCTTTTTTAAAGAATTGCCTACATAAATTTTAGTCTTTTTTAGCGTCTTCCATTTCATTGTAGGTTATATACCTGCAGGCTAAACTTTTAATATCATTTAAAGTTAAAGCTAATTTAGCGTCAAAGCAAATTTAGCTTTTAATTGTTTGTATTGAACGGTGTTAAATACAGGCTTTACGCCATGTTCTGAGGGAAATGTACCTTCATTACTAAGATAATATTAAACTGTTGATTTTGGTATGTTATATTCTTTGGATAAATTTGTTTGTGTTCCTTTAATAATTCCTGAACTGCACTTTTTTTAAGCCTTTCAATGGGAAGTATGTATTTTCTTGGTATTTTTATTTTAAATTTATTTCTACCCCAAATTATTAATACACCTTATTGCAAAAACCTAACAAATTAAAATCTGTTTATGTTTTCGTAATAAGTGTGACTAAAATTGACTACAAGGCTTATTTTTGGCCGTTAAAAGCAAATAAAATGTATTCACAAGTGTCCAATAATTACCCCCATTTACAATAATAGGGTGGAGGTAAACATTGGACGCATTTTGTATAGACTGTGATGAAGATAGAAGTTTAAATTAGGGCCTTATAGAAACATCAGTGCATTTCTAGATAGTGTTGCCAATCTGAAAATTTAGTAATTTAAAAATTTTGTAAATTTTAACAACTTACTTTTTGCCTTTATTTTCGAAAAAATCAAAAATTTTTTTTGAAATTTCAAAAGTGCGTATTTTTTTTTCAGGCAATTTAGATTAAAAAAAGTGACATTTATTTAAACCTTATGATATAGACAATGTTCTGGCAAATTATAGGTAAAAAGTGGCAACCCTAAAAATATTTGGAATGTTGTCCACTAATTACCTCCAAATTTTAACTGTCCAATAAATACCTCCATTGACTATATACGATGATCACCACAAGATCAATGTTTATTTAATAGTTTTATGTAAAGAGGTTAAACATTTTTAAGAGGTATTTAGTAGGGATGTGTCGAGCCGAGTGCTCGGGCTCGTACTCGTGTACGAGCCTAGGCATTTTTAAAAGCTCGGTTTTTGCTGAGCTTTCACGTTAAATTATCCGAGCAATATCAACTAAATTAATTTTTTTCTTTTCGGTAAATTATAATGCAAATCAAACGCCGTGCAGTGTTATAACTTTTTAAATACAATAGTTTTATAATTCACACTGCGAAAATTCATCGGTTCACCGATAAATATACTAATATATACATATTAGTATCTCTATGGTTTAATTATATCACGCGAGATATGACGTTGTTATTCAATTGTTGTCACGCCGCCAACAAGGGTTTTTATTGAAAGCCTTTTTAGTACAGCGGGCGCTATTACTAGCCCGCTTCGTAACCGGTTAACTCCTGAACATGTCGAAATACTTACATTTCTTCATGTGAATTTACGTAAGCTTAAGTAAATTTTCGCATTTTAATACAAAGTACAACACTAACCTAAGTTCATCCTATTTCAATTTTCTTAAAACCAGTAAACTTTGTTCGGCGTTTCACTGCACGTTTTAACGATTTTAAATCGCTTCTTTAAATAAAGCAATATAATCTTAAATTATTTATCTATAGCAAGCTTGCAGCGATATAACATTTAATTCAAATAATTAAAAAAAAAACTTGTGAAAAACTGTGTCCACAACAAAAATTTATGTATTTATTTTCGCTATTCAAAAGCTCGTATGGCTCGGCCGAGCTTTTTTTAAAGTTAAGATGCTCGTACGAGCCGAGCTTTTTACAATTTGGCACATTCCTAGTATTTAGGTTCTAAACCCACTTACTAAATTTAAAGTTTAAACTAAAAAGAATTTTTTTAAAAATAAAATACCTGGGAATTGAAACCTGGCTCTTGATCATTAACATCTGGCTGCTCTGGATCATTAACATCTGGCAACTCTGAATCATTAACATCTGGCAACTCTGGATCATTAACATCTGGCAACTCTGGATCATTATTAATTGGCAACCCTGGATCATTAAGATTTGGCAACTCTGGATTACTGTTGTCTAGCAACTCTGGATCATTTGATTCAACAGTTTCTTCCATGATAAAAGTTTAAAAAATTCGAAAACACATAAAATCATTTCACTAAAACAAGCAGATGTTTAAAGGGGATTTAAAGTGGATTCCCTAAAAGATAAACAAAAAAGGATTTAGACTACATTACACCACTTTAATATTACATTTTTTTTTTTAATTTATCTCCTTGCTTTTTCTGTTATTCTTAAATTATTTTAATCATTTATTTTCACTTATTCCATATATATATATGTAAACTTTCACTAGTTAATATGAAATACATTTTAAAAGGCCATTCTGAGACAGTCTTTCTTTAGGTAGGTTTATTTCGGTTAGTCCCTTTATAACATCCAATTTACTTTCCTACTAGAGCTATACTGGGTTATATGAAATGTAGTTATTTTTTTTTACACTGTAACTACTACCAACAGCGATAGAATTTTATTTTTATTGTAAGTAAAATGTGTTAAAATTCTCCTTTTTTCCGTACACTTTTGTTTTTTTTGGTTTTGTCAGGGAGACCAGAAGATTTAGCAATAAGATTCAGCCTGCAAAAACTGAAATTTCATGTATAATGTCAGCGTAAAAAAATAAAAGTATATACTATTTATATATGAGTTTTGATAAATTGTTACGATAAAAAAGTCTTTTTTTTACAATTTAAATTTTTTTTCCTGATAGACAGGATACAGATATATTAAACTGTGGTGTGTTGTAGCTTATTTTGGATAAATCCACATAAGCTAACTTTAAATTTCATAAACAAAAATTTTTTTGATGTTGATTTAAAATAGAATTGTTATTTATTTGCTGACAAACTTTGACGAATTTTTCCTCCCTATTTTAATAATAAGTTTCGAATGATTTTAACTTTAACTTGTTTATCGAATTTTAACTTTTTGTACCTGGAAACTCTAACCTCATTTTTCTGGTATTAAATTATTTTTTCAACGATTTATATCCGTTTTTATTAAGTGCAATATTCGTTTTCAAAAACAGTTAGGCAATTTCGTTCTGCTGAACGGACGCCACTTAATAAATATGGATTTCGACTTAACTTAAAATCAGAGTTTATTTCCGTAAGAATTAGCCGGAATTTTAAATTCTTGTAAACAACCAACGACTTAAGACAGTTCTTAAAATTAACAAATTCGCTACAGTAGCAATACTCAAACTTAAATAAAAAATACTTAATATTTTAACATTAGCTTATGACATTAAATTTCCTGTCCATTCTTGTTGATTCCTAACTTTAGCAGTTTAACCTTCAAAGGTTCCTCTGAGGACGTTTTACATAAATAGCGTTGTTTTTAATAGTGGTAACCGTTTTGTGACGCATTCCTATGTTAAATATTTAAATTGGTAGCACTTTTTATTATTTTATAAAATTTAAGTAATGTAACAAAATCAACATATTTAAAACAATAAAAAATGTATTAACTTTCTAATTAAATAAATTTCAATATCTGTTTTTTCTTAGGACGTTTTACGATACTGTATTCTCGACCGACGTCATAACTGGCAAAACATATCTATATAATTTATTCTCGACTTAAAACTTTAAGTTTATTGCACGTTGTCTTATTTTAATTCACAACAAAATTCTAATACAAACATACCAACAAAATTGAATCACATATATATAAATTAATCTATTTTTTTCAAGTTATTATTTTCTACTTCATTTACAATCTTGTTCACATATTCCTTCATTATATTCAACGATTCAGGTCAACTATACTTTGGTTTGTAGCCAAAATGTTCCACAAACTTTTGATTGGAGACGGTAAATCTTGTGCAGGACAACTTGGCCATGTTTGGTGTAATATTGGGCTGAAAATCACGAAATTGTTGTCATTAAAAGTATTATACATGAAATAAATGTTTAGCACTTGCAATAACTTAACATACTGACCCTCGTCACCAAAGTATTATCCAAATGGGTATGAGGTTTATTTCAAAGGGATAAGTTTTAGACCACAACATTTAACCAAAATTTAGGTCGATGTTTATGGTAAAATAGTGTTTTTGCGAATATAATTTTAAGTAAAACCTTTATGACAGTAACCCAGCTAAAATTACTCAATAAACTAAATATTTACCTCTTTTTTGATCCCAAACCAACCCAGCACCTGACAACACCAAACAACCAACGTTGAAATGAGGATAAACAACCAAAACGGCAACAATGGCTCCCTCTTGTGGAAGGTAAAACCCAAATGCTTCTAGAATTTCAAGTTTAATCTCAGGTAAAATAATTCTGGGGTTTCATCACACAAAAAGTAGGTGTTTCCCCCAACCAAAGAAGGAGACTCCTGTACAATATAAGTTATAGTCAGAGTACAAGTTAATTTATTAGAATTTTTTAACATAACCAAAATATAAACCAATATTTTTCACTAAACTTAAAACCTAATTTTCAGTAAGAACATGCTGAGACATATTAGTTACAACCGGAGCTATATACGGCTGTGGTGGTGCTCGAACCAGAGATCTTTTGCACACTAACCCAATATTAAAGCAGTGAACAACTAAGTTTTGTTTACCTGCATTTTTGTGGCCGCGACCATGTGACACCAAGTCACGTTTTCAACGTACATTCGAGTTTGTAGCGCCTCTGGTGGTCGCAAGATGGCGCAAAAGAATCGATTTGGTAAAGTTGTCATCTTCGCCATAAATACAAGAACCTCTAAGTGCACATGTGACCAGTTTCTACAAAGTATTATGACGTCATTATTGAAAAGAACAAAAGCAGACAATTGTAATGACGTCACCTCTCCATTTTTCATCTTTTTTCCGTTTCACTCCAGTACAAGCTCCTCCGCGTCCTTCTTTGTACTTCTGTATGACGTCACAGAAGAGTAACAGTGAAGAGTGGCTTTACTGCCAACTAGTGGTTACATAGTTCTGTCCAAAAGCCTCGATTGAGCTCGTGTAGAGACAATAACCGACATTGTTTGCACAACAAGCCTCCAGCACATTCATTGTTCCTATATGACGTCATAATATATTAAAGAATAGGCTGTAGTAATCTGCACCATTTAAGTTCTAGAATAAATAAACGATGTTGTCGAATTCTAATATAACAACGACGTAATTTATGACATCACAATGCCTACCTCCAACATTTATTTTCCATAATTTTTGATGGGGGATTAATTCCTTGTAATCGATGACACTGGCCTTATGCAAAACCACATGACAACCTTGTACGACTGACATGAGACTACTATGATCTATGACATCACACTTAATCCATTAAACTTTCGTGTTGGCATCTAAAAAAATAAACAAAAAATTTTCTAATATTTATACAAAAAAAAAAAGATAATTACAAATTTTAATAGAAAATACTGAATATAAATACTTTGCATAAAGTTAAATTATTAAAGTTGATGTGCTTTGATTAAATTTCGTTGGTTCAGCAGAAGTTTATATCATTTATAGCTCCTTACTCAAGAATTGAGCCTAGGACCTCATGTAGGGAAGCCATGTGTTTTGACCACTACCCATGTTGTCGGTTCACAGAACCAATGGGAATTGAACCCCAAACCAGAAGTTAGTCATCCTAATGCTTAACAATATACCCAATACTAAAACAAAACCATCAAAATTAAATTCTGTAAATAACAACCTGTAGAAGAACATAGTTGTGCAGGGGTCGTATAATTCGTACATTTTGTTGAAGTCTGGCACCTCAGTAATGTCAACCAAGTAAACAACAGCAAAGTTCTTCACTTTGTCAGCTATACTATACAAGGTCTAAACATTAAAAATTGTTAATTTATTAAAATGTCACCTACAGAATTTTAAAGAAAAATATTTGTGTTGTATAAACGTCCAAATTAAATATTTCTCAGAATGATCAAAAAAAAATTAATTTTATCAAGAAAACATTTTGTTTTTTTTAATTTATTTTTTTCAAATTATTATTTTCTACTTCATTTACAATCTTGTTCACATATTCCTTCATTATATTCAACGATTCAGGCCAACTATACTTTGGTTTGTAGCCAAAATGTTCCACAAACTTTTGATTGGAGACGGTGAATCTTGTGCAGGACAACTTGGCCATGTTTGGTGTAATATTGGGCTAAAAATCACAAAATAGTTGTCATTAAAAGTATTATACATGAAATAAATGTTTAACACTTGCAATAACTTAACATACTGACCCTCGTCACCAAAGTATTATCCAAATAGGTATGAGGTTTATTTCAAAGGGAAAAGTTTTAGACCACGACATTTAACCAAAATTTAGGTCGATGTTTATGGTAAAATGGTGTTTTTGCGAATATGTTTTAAGTAAAACCTTTATGACAGTAACCCAGCTAAAAACTACTCAATAAACTAAATATTTACCTCTTTTTTGATCCCAAACCAACCCAGCACCTGACAACACCAAACAACCAACGTTGAAATGAGGATAAACAACCAAAACGGCAACACTGGCTCCCTCTTGTGGATGGTGAAACCCAAATGCTTCTAAAATTTCAAGTTAAATCTCAGGTAAGATAAATCTGGGGTTTCGTCACACAGAAAGTAGGTGTTTGCCCCAACCAAAGAAGGTGACTCCTGTACAATATAAGTTATAGTCAGAGTACAAGTTAATTTCTTAGAACTTTTTAATATAACCAAAATATAAACCAATATTTTTCACTAAACTTAAAACCTAATCTTTCAGTAAGATCATGCTGAGACATATTAGTTACAACCGGAGCTATATACGGCTGTGGTGGTGCTCGAACCAGAGATCTTTTGCAAGCTAACCCAATAATAAAGCAGTGAACAACTAAGTTTTGTTTACTTGCATTTTCGTGGCTGCGATCACGTGATACCAAGTCACGTTTTCAACGTACATTCGAGTTTGTAGCGCCTCTGGTGGAACAAGAGACTTGATTACTTTAGTCGCAAGATGGCACAAAAGAATCGATTTGGTAAAGTTGTCATCTTCGCCATAAATACAAGAACCTCTAAGTGCACATGTGACCAGTTTCTACAAAATATTATGCTGTCAATAATAAAAAGAACAAAAGCAGACAATTATATGCCGAGTAGACCGACAGCGTGGTGTAGTAGTAAGAACACTTGGTACACCACCATAAGGTCGTGGATTCAATCCCCCTTACTCTCATGCTGTAGCGCCCTTGAGTAAGGTGTTATAAACAATGTAAATTTCTGTTGAGCCAGCACTTAATCAGCAGCATAATTATCGGACAATTATTATTTATAATATCTCAAACTACCACAGGCAACTTGAGACTGGGTTGAACTAACTATTGTTACTCTATGTTTGGGACACTTGTTCGACTTTCCCGCATCGAGGATAAAGACATAAAAAAAAATAAAAATAATGTGACTTTACCTAAAATGTTTCCATTTTTCATATTTTTTTTCGTTCCACTCCAGCACAAGCTCCTTCGCGGTTTCTTTGTACTTCTGTATGACGTCACAGAAGAGTAACAGTAAATAGTGTCTTCACAAGCCTCGATTGAGCTCATGTAGAGACAATAACCATTGTTTGCACAACAAGCCTCCAGCACGTTCTTTGTTCCTATATGATGTCATAATATATTAGAGAATAGGCTGTAGTAATCTGCACCATTTAAGTTCTAGAATAAATAAACTATGTTGTTGAATTCTAATATAACAACGATGTAATTTATGACATCACAATGCCTACCTCCAACATTTATTTTCCATAATTTTTGGCAAGGAACTAATTCCTTGTAATCGATGACACTGGCCATATGCAAAACCACATGACATCCTTGTACGACTGACATGAGACTACTACAATCTATGACGTCACACTTAATCCATTAAACTTTCATGTTGGCATCTAAAAAATAAATCAAATAGAAATTGAAAAAAAAAATTAAAATTTTATAAAAAATATCGAATATAAATACTTAATACCACGCATAAAATTAAATTATTAAAATTTTGTGTTTTAAATAAACTTCATTTTTTTAAACTGACAACAAACCAATAAATTTTAGAATATTCCTACTCGTTAATATTGATATTTTGTTTAGTAATCCTTTGGGGAAACCACCAACCCCGTCCCCTTTCTTGCCCTCATAAATATTGTCTCTAGAATGTCAATCATTTCTTGTTTATCCTCCATCAGCCAGTTAATCTTGTTGTTGTTTCCCGTCCCAAGATCGATCACTATGTGCTTGTTCCTGAAAACAATTTTATTCAGTTAATAATTTGTAAATATTTTAAACCTAATTTTAATATTTGATTTGTTAAACTTTCATGTATTTTTTCGTTCTTGATATGGGAAGATTGACTTCATGACCTAAACTATGAGCAACATCAGTTACCCCGACCCAGTCTTTAGTTGCCTTTGGTAGTTCGGGATATTTTTTTTTTGTATATATCTTTATCCTCGATGTGGGAAAGTCTAAAGCGCGACTTAAACATAGAGTAACATCAGTTACTCCTACCTAGTCTCGAGTTGCCTGTGGCAGTTTGAGATATTATAGAATATAATTGCCTGATAATTATGCTGCTGATTAAGTGCTGGCTCAGCAGGAGTTCATATTGTTTATAGCACCTTACCTGAATTTTCGTGGCCGCGATCATGTGACACCAAGCCACGTTTTCAATGTACATTCGAGTTTGTAGTGCCTCTGGTGGAGTGAGAGATTTGATCACTTTAGTCGCAAGATGGCGCAAAAGAATCGATTTGGTGACTTTGTCATTCTTGCCATAAATACCAGAACCTCTAAGTGCACATGTGACCAGTTTCTACAAAACATTATGACGTCAATAATAAAAAAAAAGTAGTAAGAACACTTGCTACATTACCATGCGGTTGTGGATTCAATCCCTACCGCCCTTGAGTAAGGTGCTATAAACGGTATGAACTCATGCTGTGCCAGCACTTAATCAGCAACATAAATACTGGACAACTATTATTTATAATATCTCAAACTGCTACAGGCAACTCGAGACTGGGTTGGTAAATTTTGTTACTCTATGTTTGGGTCACTTATACGACTTTTCCGCATCGAGGATAAAAATGTGAAAAAAAAACAAATATAAAAACGTGACTTTACCTAAAATGTTTCCATTTTTCATCTTTTTTTTCGTTCCACTCCAGTACGAGCTCCTCCGCGTCCTTCTTTATCCTTCCGTATGACGTCACAGAAGAGTAACAGTAAATAGTGTCTTCACTACCGCCCACTAGTGGTTACATAGTTCTGTCCAAAAGCCTCGATTGAGCTCGTGTAGAGACAATAACCGAGATTGTTTGCACAATAAGCCTTTAACACATTCATTGTTCCTGACCTATATGACATCATAATATATTTAACAACAAAAATCTGTCCATATAAGTTTTAAAACAAATGTTGTCAGATTCTGTTATAACAATCCCATCACTTGTGACATCACAATACTTACCTCCAACATTTATTTTCCAAAATTTTTGGCAAGAAACTAATTCCTTGTAAGTGACAACACTGGCCTTATGCAAAACCACATAACATCCTTGTACGGCAGAGATGAGACTATTATGAATTATGACATCACACTTAATCCATTCAACTTTCATGTTGGCATCTAAAATAAATTTTGTGTTGTATAAACGTCCAAATTAAATATTTCGCAGAATGGTCAAAAAAAACTTAATTTTATCAATAAAACATTTTTTTTTTAGTTTTGTTTTAAAATTATGACACCTTAACACTACACAGCATATTATTCTATAGAAACTTAATTTTCTTTAATAAATTAATTTTAATTAAACTTTCTTTAAACGCAGAAAACAAGTCAAGTAAAGAAAATAACACAAATCCACTTTTTCAGCAAAAAATATTGGATCTCTATTACTTTCGCACGCCCGAATTTAACAAGGCGTTATAACCTAAGAATGGCAATTGTTCAACCAGACATTAAAAATTAGTTGAAATATGTTTTAATGAGTATAACTTAGTCCGCTTTACGAGTCAGATGTGTTAATGGGTAAACTGAATATGTAAGGGTTAGGGTAAGGGTTTAATTTATGCAACCTCTTTGTTTAATAACATGTCCCGAATTTGAGTTACACACCCTGTTTATGTAGGGCGTGCGAAACTAATAGAGATCCAAAATATTAAACTTATGCCTAGTTTATCTAAAATTTTGTTTAAAATATCGTTTCTTGATACGTGAAAATATTAAAATTCGACGCCGTGACAAAACTTAAACATTATTGAACTTATTTATATTTAAAATAATTAAATACCTCGTCCATTTTCATGCAGGCCAGGTCCCAATCGTGACCGAACTGAATCACGACAACTTTTTCTTGCTCGTTTAAGATCGATTGATCGACTTGCCAGCCGTTTGTAAGATGGGGAAGCATGTACGACATGGTTACCTTTTAACTACACCAACCACTACCAAATATATAATTTAAATACAACTTTTTAAACTGTTTTTATTATTTCGTGCAATTTCGTAAAATTTTTCGCAAAACTAAAAATCCCAAAATTTGTACGAGCAAAAGTTTACGCTGTTTTGTGTTTACTTTTTTTGTTAAAACATCTGTTGTTGCGTAAACGTTTATCCTCAAAACATTTTAAGAGATAAATATTATTAAAAATAAGTGTGTAGGTGTAGGCTTGTAAAGGTAATTTAAAGAATTGTCAAGGAAACAGTAAATTTTTTGTTTTAAAGATGACCCTATACACTTACTGGAAGACATATTGTTTATGGGCAACTTTTCTTAAATTTAAGTTATTTGTCCAAGTATGGGCTTAAAGTCTTTTTGTGGAAAAGGAAGAATTGTTAAGACTGTACTTGTTCCAGTAAAGTACTATAAATAGTATTTAACATTGCTGGATATTTAAACATGATCTTATAAGCATCGTAACAAATAAAACACAATATTGCTGAATAACTAGGAATTTTAATCGCTTCCACAAAGTGTTTGGCAAGCGGTGAAGAATTAATATTTGCATAACATACAAGCACTTAAAAGCACATCTACAATAAATACATAAGACTCAGGTTAACATACAACAGTGGTGACAAGTCAAATAATGTCCTGGGTTCAAATAATAGAAAAGATTCAAAATTTCATTAAAATATTATTTGCACTAATTGACATACATCTTTAAAATTCATTTTAACTGGTTAAATACATGACAAGAAAAAGTTTAAAGCCATGCCCTATATGCCTTTATTGTAGCACATATAAAGCAATAAAGAAGTTAAAATGTTTTTATAGGTTAATAAGATACAAGTAAAATAATGTTTAATATTGTCATTTATGCAAAAGTTTTATAATATAATAAATTTTCTGCCAACATTTAATATATATAGAAAATAACAACATTAAAACCTAAAGATACCTACTAAAAACTACACAAAACTACATATTAGTAAAGCACATGCACACTTCCTCATTAAAATGCATTTTTTAACAATGGAATTAATCTTTAACTTAAATAAACAAACAGTTCAATAGAAGTAAATTATTCCCAATATTTCTACAAAATCAAATATAGTAAAAATTAGCACTTATCTGAGCACATTGTTTACAACACAGAAATACTAAAGACCAAATAATGAATGAAAATTAATAATTAAAATAAAACTGTAAAATGAATTAGTAAAAACTAAAATTAGCACTTATACGATAAAGAGCATGTTGTACACAACGCAGAAATATTAAAGACCAAATAATGAATGAAAATAACTTTAAAAATAACTTTTCCATTTTCTTAAAATTTACTTTTTTTGCACAGAAAAGTTTTTTTTTTTCAAGCAAAATGAATAAAGTTTCCATGATTTCAGGACCACAACCTAGTTAAATATAAGTGGGTGTAATTTTATTAAAATCTAATTTTATTATTGGGTAAAATTATCAACATTTTTAAAAATAATTTTAACAAATACTTATAAACCTTATAAAATCACTAATATTTATGTAAACTAAAAACTTACTTTATTCGATGCTTCAGTTACTTTATAACTGAAAAGTGGTTGATTATAAGTTCCTAAATAAAAACAAATTGACAGTTGAAATAACATGTTTTAGAGGGTTTAAACTAACGTGTTTTAGGGTTTGTATTTGTTTTTAAATTTGAAGTTATTCTTCTTGCCTAGTAAAATGTAAATGTATGCCTTAAAAATTATCAACAATCTAAAAAAAAAATTTAAAAAAGAATGTTACAAAAAAAAATTTAATAACTAATCTACAAAAATAAAGGTAGTCTTAAAAATGTAAAAACCTCTTTTATTAAAAGTTAGTTTTAGTTTATTCTTGTAAGGGATTTAAATATAGTAAATATGTTTGTCCTATAGTAAATATGTTTAAATAATGTTGAATAGTAAACAAAACTTACAGTTCCATATTTGGAACTTTTTTGCTTGCTTTCCACAATAGTTGTTTCCCATCCTCAGTAAAACCACAACTCCATACACGTAAGTATTGAAAGTTGTGGAGACATGATGAGAAAACAACAGCACACTCATCTCCAAGCTTGTTGCAGCTAATATACAAACTTTTCATCTAAAACATTTAAACTTTAATTAAAATTTGTTATTAGTACACCAATAGTTTAAATAAGGTTTTATTGTTAAATTATAATTTGCTTTTTAATAACTTTAATGAAATATTTTAAATGTTGAAAATGGAATTTGTTAAATATTTAAATGAGTAATAATTGTTAAATTTAAACTTTTTTGTTCTAAAGATTTAAATTGTTCTTGTGGTTAGGTTACACGTTGCATTTATTAATTTTTAAAACTTTTAATTTTCAAATAATTTGATTCTGGAAAAACACTAAAACTTATTTTAGTAAATATTAATACAATGAATTGTAACATAACAATGGAGCATTGTTAAAGTTAATGGACATTGTGACTGTTTAACTTTTTTTACAAAATTATAAATTTAATAAAAATTAAAGTTTTGTTTAAACAAATCAATTTTAATATTAAATGTTTAACTTTATCTTAAACAAAATTTATATTTTACTTAATTTAAAAATTATTCTAATTCAAATAATTAATTTAAAACAACTATTAGTCCGATAATTATTGAATCAGTAAATTTGATTGTTGTAGTTATTTTTAGTAAGTGAAGTTAAACTTTAAGTTTAAATAAAATAAATTAAACTACTAATTAACATAAATTAAAATTAATATTAATAAAATAAATTCATCAATTTTCTTAAATTATACCAGAAATTTAATAATAAAACATTTTATTGATTTTTAATTATTTCAAAATAGGAAAAATACAAAAATTTTATTTTATTTAAATATAATACAATAAATTGTAACTTAACAATGACCCATTGTTAAAGTTAATGGGCATTGTGACCGTTTTTACTTCTTGTTATAAAATTGAAAATAAATTTGTGTTTATATTTTTATAAACTAAATAAAAAAGTTTTGTTGTTACATAAAGTAATTTTAATATTAAATGTTATTTAAATCTTATGTTTGTTTAAATAATTAATCTTTAAATACAAAGCAATAAAGTAATATACTCACACGAGATGTTAGTTTTGAACAACCTCTAGCAATGGCCAATCCACCAACTTCTGTGATGCGACAACGACTAATATTAAGTTCCTCAAACTTGTCAATAACCTCACCCAGTAATGTTACAGCTTCATCACCAATTTCGTTCCCTGATAAGTTCAACTTTATCTAAAACAAAATTTATATTTTACTTAATTAAAAGTTACTTTAATTAAAATAACTGAGATAAAAACTGTTTAACAAAACACTTTATAAAAATAATAATAACTAAAATTTTGAAGTAACACAGAAATGACCAATATTTAATTTTTACTAACTTGTTATTTATTTAGAATATTTAAACTTTAATTAAAATTTACTTATTATCACACTTATTGTTTTAATAAAACTTTATTGTTAATTAATAATTTTTTTTTAATAAATGAGCCAAAATATTTAAATGTTTAAAATTGAATTTGTTTAATGTCACTAAAAATAATGTATTAATTGTTAAATTCAAATATTTTTGTTTATTTTAAGTTTAAAATTCTCCAAAAGTTTATAAAGTAATTTTGTTTTAAATATTTCTTTAAAACTTTTAATTTTTAAATAATTTGATCCTGAGGAAATACAAAAAATAATTTTATTTAAATATAATACAATAAGTTGTAACTCAACAATGACCCATTGTTAAAGTTAATGGGCATTGTGACCGTTTTTACTTCTTGTAATAAAATTGAAAATAAATTGTGTTTATATTTCTATAAACTAAATAAAAAAGTTTTGTTGTTACATAAAGTAATTTTAATATTAAATGTTATTTAAATCTAGTGCTTGTTTAAATAATAAATCTTTAAATACCAAGCAATAAAGTAATATACTCACACGAGATGTTAGTTTTAAACAACCTCTAGCAATGGCCAATCCACCAAATTCTGTGATGTTACAACCCCTAATATTAAGTTCCTCAAACTTGTCAATAACCTCACCCAGTAATGTTGCAGCTTCATCACCGATTTTGTTCCCTCCTAAGTTCAACTTTATCTAAAACAAAATTTATATTTTACTTAATTTGAAGATTACTTTAATTAAAATAACTAGGATAAAAAACAGTTTAACAAAACACTTTATAAAAATATTAATAAATAAAATTTTGAAGTAATACAAAAATGACCAATATTTAATTTTTAATAACTTATGATTTATCTTAAATATTTAAACTTTAATTAAAATTTACTTATTATCACACTTATTGTTTTAATAAAATTTTATTGTTAATTAATAAATGTTTTTTAATAAATGAGCCAAAATATTTAAATGTTTAAAATTGAATTTGTTTAATGTCACTAAAAATAATGTATTAATTGTTAAATTTAATTATTTTTGTTTATTTTAAGTTTAAAATTCTCCAAAAGTTAACAAGGTAATTTTGTTTTAAATATTTCTTTAAAACTTTTAATTTTTAAATAATTTGATCCTGAGGAAATACAAAAAATAATTTTATTTAAATATAATACAATAAATTGTGACTTAACAATGACCCATTGTTAAAGTTAATGGGCATTGTGACCGTTTTAACTTCTTGTTATAAAATTGAAAATAAATTTGTGTTTATATTTCTATAAACTAAATAAAAAATTTTTGTTGTTACATAAAGTAATTTTAATATTAAATGTTATTTAAATCTAGTGCTTGTTTAAATAATTAATCTTTAAATACCAAGCAATAAAGTAATATACTTACAGTATGTGTTAGTTTTAAACAACCTCTAGCAATGGCCAATCCACCAACTTCTGTGATGCGACAACGACGAATATCAAGTTCCTCAAACTTGTCAATAACCTCACCCAGTAATGTTGCAGCTTCATCCCCAATTTTGTTCCATGATAAGTTCAACTTTATCTAAAACAAAATTTATATTTTACTTAATTTAAAGATTACTTGAATTAAAATAACTGAGATAAAAATAGTTTAACAAAATACTTTATAAAAATATTAATAAATAAAATTTTGAAGTAACACAAAAATGACCAATATTTAATTTTTACCAACTTGTTATATATTTAGAATATTTAAACTTTAATTAAAATTTACTTATTATCACACTTATTGTTTTAATAAAATTTTATTGTTAATTAATAAATTTTTTTAAATAAATGAGCCAAAATATTTAAATGTTTAAAATTGAATTTGTTGAATGTCACCAAAAAAATGTATTGATTGTTAAATTTAATTATCTTTGTTTATTTTAAGTTTAAAATTCTCCAAAAGTTTATAAAGTAATTTTGTTTTAAATATTTCTTTAAAACTTTTAATTTTTAAATAATTTGATCCTGAGGAAATACAAAAAATAATTTTATTTAAATATAATACAATAAGTTGTAACTTAATAATGACCCATTGTTAAAGTTAATGTGCATTGTGACCGTTTTTACTTCTTGTAATAAAATTGAAAATAAATTTGTGTTTATATTTCTATAAACTAAATAAAAAAGTTTTGTTATTACATAAAGTAATTTTAATAATAAATGTTATTTAAATCTAGTGCTTGTTTAAATAATTAATCTTTAAATACCAAGCAATAAAGTAATATACTTACAGTATGTGTTAGTTTTGAACAACCTCTAGCAATGGCCAATCCACCAACTTCTGTGATGTTACACTCACTAATATCAAATTCCTCAAACTTGTCAATAACCTCACCCAGTAATGTTGCAGCTTCATCCCCAATTTCGTTCTCTGATAAGTTCAACTTTATCTAAAACAAAATTTATATTTTACTTAATTAAAAGTTACTTTAATTAAAATAACTAGGATAAAAAACAGTTTAACAAAACACTTTATAAAAATAATAATAATAACTAAAATTTTGAAGTAACACAGAAATGACCATTATTTAATTTTTAATAACATGTTATTTATCTGAAATATTTAAACTTTAATTAAAATTTACTTATTATCACACTTAGGGTGGAGTAATTAAAGTCGAGTTAACGGTAATCGCAAATTAAACTCGAGTTAAATCGCTAAAAAGTTAACCGGCAAATTAAGGTAGTTTAAACTCAGATTAACTTAAAATTAATTAGCTACTTTATCAAAAAAAATTACGGCAATAGTCTAATAGTAAAACTAGATTGGCCTAAAAGTTGTTGTGATCGTTTGGACAGAGTTAATAGTAATTCATAGGTAGCTTATGGAAAACAATACAACAGCAAAGCAAAGTTGTATAATTAGTAAGTTAGTACTGGTTGTAATGGCTTTAGTCAGTCCGTAAATCGTCAGTGATGTACCGGACATATCATTGTAAGGTATTTTACCTATTTTTGTCTCCTGTTAAATGCATATATAATGTGTATAGTCAATTACAACATAAGTTTTATATGGGCTCTGCCAAATAAATTTGGTTAAAAGATTTATAATTAACTATTTAAGCAGTATTTTATTAAGTTGTCACAAGGGCAATATATTTAACCTTTATTGTAGCTATTGAAATTAGAAATTACAAACACCCTGTCAATCCCTAACAATGGGCAGGTCACAAAGTTTAAAGAATACTTTTATGTCGTTGAAGTTAAAAACTGTCCACCCTGGCTTGGCTAAACAAGGAAATGTGCAATGATGGTTTTAAGCATTTTGCTCTCGGTAAATACCTATTTTGGACAGGGTATCATATTTTCAATCTAGTAAAGCTTTGGTATAATATTAATGCGAAGTGGAAAGTAAACCCTTTTATTTAAATTTTATAGATAACTATTTTTTTTGAGTAACAAAATATAAAAACATAAATAATACAACAAATAAATATGCAAACTATTAAATTTCATAAAAGTTGTTCAAACATGCTGCTCGGTAATTTTTTTAATTTTTTGTTTGCTCTATTTTTACTCTATTTTTATTTCAAGTTCTTTCATTTTTAAATCATGTTCTTTTATTTTTATTTCTATTTCCTGCCTAAGTAGTAACATTTTTGCCTCCCTTACCTCACCAGAATCGCTTTTTCTTTTTAAAGACTCCTTTTTCAAAACTAGATCTCTTTATTGGTAATAATATTCACAACATGAAATTTAACCTGGTTATTCTTTACATGCTATAAAAATTTCTCCATTTGAAGAACATTCAGTAACAATTTGATCATGACTGGGGTGCTACCAGTAAGATCAAGAATCAGCAAGGCATCATCATCAAAACTGTTATGCAGTGAATTGATTTCATTGGGAATTAGAGCTATTATTTAAAACAAAGTTTTGCAGGTTTGTAGTAAATTTATTGTTGTGTGTTATTTGGTTTATCATAAAAATATAATTGTTACTCACAAATGACTTTCTGTGTAAAAGAGCTAATGGGATTAGGTGGTGGCCACCTCCTGTTTTTCTAATTTCTCTTTTTTTTTCTGTATTAGCTGATTTGGCTTTTTTTTAATATTTTTGTATGAATTTTGTAAATTTTCTGGTGTTCTATTGCATCATATATTGATTAAATTAATTTTTTTGTTAAATCAACCCAAGCTTTTTTTTGCAGTTGTGGTAGAAGAATTTGTTAATTTTGAAGTTATAACTGGATAAGATTTTACCAATTCCAACAGTTCTCCTTCGCTTTGATCGTAGTTAAGAGTTCTAATTTTATTATCCATTTTATTCCTAGCTACAAAAAGATTACATAAAACACGTAAACAAACATTGTAATGCAGTCTAACTATATTAACGTAAAAATTTCTTCTTAAATTTAAATATTACTGAAAATAGTTATTTATTATTTGGTCTCGCACAGCTCAACCAGCGAATAAATGAACAGCTCCTCTATTTGTTTCAATTACTGGGATTTCAGCATCGTAAGGTGCCAGTTTCTCTTGCCTTGTTTTTAGTGCAAAATTATGAAGACACAAAATTGCAACTATTATAATTATTAAATTGTTCAGACGTGTCCGAAGTGGAATTGTAAGGGCCTGAAAGATTTGTTTTAAAATGCCAAAAGACTGTTCAATTCTTGATCTTGTTTTTATGTGAGCTTTATTGTACTTTTTTATAGTAATGTGAAGGGATAAAGTAAAGGAGTCATTAAATATTTTTTACAGGGGTAACCATTGTCACCTAACAACAGACCAGACACAAATCAATCTTTAAAATGATCACAAATTCTGGAATTTTCAAAAAATCGGGAGTCATAAGTTGATCCTGGCCAACGCACAACAATGTTGGCAAATACTCGGTGAGCATCACAGATGGCCTAAACATTATAGGAAAAAAATCCTTTTCTGTTTCTGAACACCTTAGGAGAATCACCACCAGGTGAAACAATGAGGATATGTGTGCCATCTATTGCTCCAACTATGTTGGAAAACCCTGAAACTTGCCCGAAATCATCCATGCATGTTTGCAGAGCCAATCCACTAGGAAAAGTTACAAATAAGTGTTTGCGCGAAGCTATACACTTAGAAATCCGATGTACGATAAGGCACACCGTGCATCTATGTACCCCAACTAAGTCTCCATCACTACGTTGCAAATTCCCTGTTGCATAAAACCTAAGGGTTACCAAAAGCTGCAACAATGCTGGAACACCATGGCTTCTAATTTTTAAACTTAAATCTTTTTCAATAATGTTATAAAGTTGTAAAATGCTATTTTTATTAAATCTGTAACGCTGGACTATTCCTCTTTCTATATATTTTTCAGGGGATTTGTGATATCTTTTTTTGGGAATTTCGTAATTTGTATTTGTTATTTCAACGATTTCCAAAGTATCCATTTTAATAAAAAATTACTTAACAATCGTTTATTCCTATTGACAATATTTAAGAACAATTTGTAAAAAAAGTTTCTATAGCGTGCATTTTTTTATAATAGTAATCTTAAGCCTGAATAGGCTAAGGGCCTGTTTTTTGTTTACTAACAGTAACTAATCTTAACTAAGTCTAACTTAATAAAGAAAGTTAAATGTTAAATTATTACTAAAACCCTTCAAAATCACGTTTAGCCTTATTATTTACAAAACTTAAATCTCGTGCAAAAAAGTGAACAAAGCGTCCTTGGTTACAGCGAAAATCAATAAAAATTGTCGTTCGCTGTTTTGATTCGCTATAGCGATTTCAAACCGGTTTAAATCAGTTTTTCGACAAATATCACAAGTTAAACTAGGATTAGTTAATCCGAGTTTAACTCGACTTTAATAACACAAAAAAAATAAAAAGTTAACTGAGGATTAAGTTAACTCGACTTTAATAACTCCACCCTTATTGTTTTAATAAAATTTTACTGTTAATTTATAAATCGTTTTTTGATAAATAAGCCAAAGTATTTAAATGTTTAAAATTAATTTGTTTAATGTCACTAAAATAATGTATTAATTGTTTAAAATTAAATTTGTTTAATATAACTTCAAAAAGTAATAATTGTTAAATTTAAACATTTTCTAAAGATTTAAATTGTTCTTGTGGTTAGGTTAAATGTTGCATTTATTAATTTTTAAAACTTTTAATTTCAAATAATTTGATTCTGGAAAAACACTAAAACTTATTTTAGCAAACATTAATAAAATGGATTGTAACTTAACAATGACCCATTGTTAAAGTTAATGGGCATTGTGACTGTTTAACTTTTTTTACAAAATTATAAATTTAATAAAAATTAAAGTTTTGTTTAAATAAATTAATTTTAATTTTAAATGTTTAACTTTATCTTAAACAAAATTTATATTTTACTTAATTTAAAAATTATTCTAATTCAAATAATTAATTTAAAACAACTATTAGTCCGATAATTATTGAATCAATAAATTTAATTGTTGTAGTTAATTTTAGTAAGTGAAGTTAAACTTTAAGTTAAAATAAAATAAATTAAACTACTAATTAACATAAATTAAAAATAATATTAATAACTAAATTTATCAATACTCTTAAATTATACCAGAAATTTAATCATAACCATTTTATTGATTTTTAATTATTTCAAAATAGGAAAAATACAAAACTTAATTTAAAAAAAATATTAATAGATTGTAACTTAACAATGACCCATTGTTAAAGTTAATGGGCATTGTGACCGTTTTTACTTCTTGTTACAAAATTATAAATAAATTTGTGTTTATATTTTTATAAACTAAATAAAAAAGTTTTGTTGTTACATAAAGTAATTTTAATATGAATGTTATTTAAATCTAGTGCTTGTTTAAATAAATAATCTTTAAATACCAAGCAATAAAGTAATATACTCACAGTATTCGTTAGTTTTGAACAACCTCTAGCAATGACCAATCCACCAACTTTTGTGATGTTACACTCACTAATATTAAGTTCCTCAAACTTGTCAATAACCTCACCCAGTAATGTTACAGCTTCATCACCAATTTCGTTCCCTGATAAGTCCAACTTTACCTAAAACAAAATTTATATTTTACTTAATTTAAAGATTACTTTAATTAAAATAACTGAGATAAAAACTGTTTAACAAAATACTTTATAAAAATAATAATAACTAAAATTTTGAAGTAACACAAAAATGAACAATATTTAATTTTTAATAACTTGTTATTTATCTGAAATATTCAAACTTAAAATTTACTTATTATCACACTTAGGGTGGAGTGATTAAAGTCGAGTTAAATCGCTAAAAAGTTAACCCGCCAATTGAGATGGTTTAAACTCAGGTTAACTTAAAATTAATTAGCTACTTTATCAAAAAAAATTACGGCAATAGTCTAATAGTAAAACTAGATTGGCCTAAAAGTTGTTGTGATCGTTTGGACAGAGTCGATAGTAATTCATAGGTAGCTTATGGAAAACAATACAACAGCAAAGCAAAGTTGTATAATTAGTAAGTTAGTACTGGTTGTAATGGCTTTAGTCAGTCCGTAAATCGTCAGTGATGTACCGGACATATCATTCTAAGGTATTTTACCTATTTTTGTCTCCTGTTGCATATATAACGTGTATAGTCAATTATAACCTAAGTTTTATATGGGCTCTGCCAAATAAATTTGGTTAAAAGATTAACTATTTAAGTAGTTTTTATTAAGTTGTCACAAGGACAATATCTTTAACCTTTATTGTAGTTATTGAAATTAGAAATTACAAACATCCTGTCAATCCCTAACAATGGGCAGGTCACAAAGTTTAGAAAATCTTTTTATGTCGTTGAAGTTAAAAACCGTCCACCCTGGCTTGGCTAAATAAACAAGGAAATGCGCGATGATGGTTTTAAGCATTTTGCTCTCAGTAAATTCCTATTTTGGACAGAGTATCATATTTTCAATCTAGTAAAGCTTTGTTATTATATTCATGCGAAGTGGAAAGTAAACCGTTTTATTTAAATTTTATTGATACCTATTTTTTTGAGTAACAAAATTCAAAAATATAAATAATACAATAATTAAATATGCAAACTATTAAATTTTATAAAAGTTGTTTAAACATGCTGCTCGGTAATTTTTTAAATTTTTTGTTTGCTCTATTTTTATTTCAAGTTCTTTCATTTTTAAATCGTGTTCTTTACGTTTCATTTCTTGGTCCTTTATTAGTAACTTTTTGGTTAGTACATTTTTGCCTCCCTTACATCACCAGAATCGCTTTTTCTTTCTAAAGACTTTTTTTTCTTTAAAATTATTTTAAATAATTTTATTACAAAAATTAATAAACTTAAAAGTAACAACTATATTTATTTTTTTGCATTGACTTACTTAGTACTTGATTGACACTATTTTTTTTGTTTTTCCTCAGGTGTCTCTTGTACTACAACATCTATGAACAGACTGGTATTACTTTTTTACAACATAAATTAAAATTAAATTTTTGTAACTTCTTTTTTAAAACTAGAACTCTTCATTGGTAATAATATTCACAACATGAAATTTAACCTGGTCATTCTTTACAGACTACAAAAATTTCTCCATTTAAAGAACATTCAGTAACAATTTGATCATGACTGGGGTGCTACCAGTAAGATCAAGAATCAGCAAGGCATCATCATCAAAACTGTTATGCAGTAAATTGATTTTATTGGGAATTAGAGTTATTATTTAAAACAAAGTTTTGCAGGTTTGTAGTTAATTTATCGTTGTGTGTTATTTGGTTTATCATAAAAATATAATTGTTACTCACAAATGACTTTCTGTGTAAAAGAGCTAATGGGATTAGGTGGTGGCCACCTCCTGTTTTTCTAATTTCTCTTTTTTGTTCTGTATTAGCTGACTTGGCTTTTTTTTAATATTTTTGTATGAATTTTGTAAATTTTCTGGTGTTCTATTGCATCATATATTGATTAAATTAAATCTTTTAGTTAAATCAACCCAAACATTTTTTTGCAGTTGTGGTAAAAGAATTTGTTAATTTTGAAGTTATAACTGGATAAGATTTTACCAATTCCAACAGTACTTCTCCTTCGCTTTGATCGTAGTTAAGAGTTTTAATTTTATTATCCATTTTATTCCTAGCTAAAAAAAGATTACATAAAACACATAAACAAACATTTTTATGAAGTCTATATTAACACAAAAATGTCTTCTTAAATTTAAATATTACTGAAAATAGTTATTTATTATTTGGTCTCGCACAGCTCGACCAGTCTATAAATGACCAGCTCCTCCATTTGTTTCAATTACTGAGATTTCAGCGTCGTAAGGTGCCAGTTTCTCTTGCCTTGTTTTTAGTGCAAAATTATGAAGACACATAATTGCAACTATTATAATTATTAAATTGTCCAGACGTGTTCGAAGTGGAATTGTAAGGACCCAAAACCTTTGTTTTAAAATGCCGAAAGACTGTTCAATTCTTGATCTTGTTTTTATGTGAGCTTTATTGTACTTTTTTGTGGTAATGTTAAGGGATGAAGTAAAGGAGTCATTAAATATTTCTTACAGGGGTAACCATTGTCACCTAACAACAGACCAGACACAAATCAATTTTCAAAATGGTCTCGAATTCTGGAATTTTCAAAAAATCGGGAGTCATAAGTTGATCCTGGCCAACGCACAACAATGTTGGTAAATACTCAGTGAGTATCACAGATGGCCTCAACATTAACGAAAAAAAATCCTTTTCTGTTTCTGAACACCTTGGGAGAATCACCACCAGGTGAAACAATGGGGATATGTGTGCCATCTATTGCTCCAACTACGTTGGGAAACCCTGAAACTTGCCCAAAATCATCCATGCATGTTTGCAGAGCCAATCCATAAGAAAATGTTACAAATAAGTGTTTGCGCGAAGCTATACACTTAGAAATCAGATGTACGATAAGGCACACTGTGCGTCTATGTACCCCAACTAAGTCTCCATCACTGTGTTGCAAATTTCCTGTTGCATAAAACCTAAGGGTTGCCAAAAGCTGCAACAATGCTGAAACACCATGGCTTTTAATTTTTAAACTTAAATCTTTTTCAGGAATGTTATAAAGCTGTAAAATGCTAATTTTATTAAATCTGTAACGCTGGACTATTTCTCTTTCTGTATATTTTTCCAGGGATTTGTGATATCTTTTAATCGTTTTTAGGAATTTCGTAATTTGTATTTGTTATTTCAACAATTTCCAAAGTATCCATTTTAATAAAAAATTACTTAACAATCGTTTATTCCTATTGACAATATTTAAGAACAATTTGTAAAAAAAGTTTCTATAGCGTACATTTTTTTATAATAGTAGTCTTAAGCCTGAATAGACTAAAGGTCTGTTTTTTGTTTACTAACAGTAACTAATCTTAACTAAGTCTAACTTAATAAAGAAAGTTAAATGTTAAATTATTACTAAAACCCTTCAAAATCACGTTTAGCCTTATTATTTACAAAAACTTAAATCTTGTGCAAAAAAGTGAACAAAGCGTCCTTGGTTACAGCGAAAATCAACAAAAATTGTTGTTCGCTGTTTTGATTCGCTATAGCGATTTCAAACCGGTTTAGACCAGTTTTTAAACAAAAATGCAAATTAAACTAGGATTAGTTAATCCAAGTTTAACTCGACTTTAATAACAACTAAAAAATAAAAAGTTAACCGGGGATTAAGTTAACTCGACTTTAATAACTCCACCCTTATTGTTTTAATAAAATTTTACTGTTAATTTATAAATCGATTTAAAACTGAATTTGTTTAATGTCACTAAAAATAATGTATTAATTGTTAAATTTAATTATTTTTGTTTATTTTAAGTTTAAAATTGCTCTCAAAGTTAATAAAGTAAAATTTTGTTTTGAATATTTCTTTAAAACTTTTAATTTTTAGTTAATTTGATCCTGAGGGAATACAAAAAATAATTTTATTTAAATATAATACAATAAATTGTAACTTAACAATGACCCATTGTTAAAGTTAATGGGCATTGTGACTTTTGTTATAAAATTAAAAATAAATTTTTGTTTATATTTTTATAAACTAAATAAAAAAGTTTTGTTTTTACATAAAGTAATTTTAATAATAAATGTTATTTAAATCTAGAACTTCAAAAATACCAAGCAATAAAGTAATATACTCACAGTATTCGTTAGTTTTGAACAACCTCTAGCAATGGCCAATCCACCAACTTCTGTGATGCGACACTCACTAATATTAAGTTCCTCAAACTTGTCAATAACCTCACCCAGTAATGTTACAGTTCCATCCCCAATTTCGTTCCCTGATAAGTTCAACTTTATCTAAAACAAAATTTATATTTTACTTCATTTAAAAATTACTTTAATTTAATTACCTAACAAAAAGTTTTAAAAAATATATTCTTTATAAAATAGTAATTATGAGCATTTTGAATTAAAATAATAATTACCAACATTTTAATTCTTATTTAAAGCTAGTTTAAATAAATTTAAAATTTAGTTTTGATAACTTCAAGTAATTTAAGCCCAGATATTTATATAACAATACTTTGCAATTAACCCAGTGAGTACAAAAATATTTAGGGGTAATAATAAAACCCCCAGCAATAATATGGGGGTAAATATTATTTTAACCTATTTTTTTAGTTTATGAAACAAATCATTTTAAGCTTTGTTTGGATCAATATTTTATGAGAGTTTTTTTATGTAAAGCAAATTTAAAGTTAACATCGATTTCTGTTTTCTTTGTTATAATTGTAAATAATAAGACTTGTTACGTAAACCTAAAATGCTTGTGTAGTTTTGTAACCTACCTTTATAGTAATATAAAACTGCCCATTTTAAGTAGGCATACTAAATACTAAAAGTTTAAGTTTTTACATTATTTTTTATTTAATATTCTAAATTTATTTTGTATCCAGGTAAAGAATGTTGAGTTTTGCTTTCAAAAATTAATTAAAACTTTTATTTATTGAATAATGTAATTAGGGGAAAGTACAAAATGGGGGATTGTATCTCAACAATGAACCATTGTTAAACAATATGAGCATTGTTATCATTTTACTTTTTACAAAATTGCAAATTACTAATTTAAACAAAAAGTTTTATTATAACTACAGAATTATTAAAATAATATTAAATACAAATCTATAAATTTTGGTGATTTTATCTACTTTAGTAAATAAATTTCCTGTGTAAATTAAACCTGGGCATCATATTCAAAATAACAATAATGTTTTTGCTTACCTTCACTTTTAAACCTTTGAAGATACTAAGCAGTTGAGAATGGTCACCTACTCCTATTCCAAACCACATCTTTAAAGAAAGAGGTTTGGTCAGTTGTTCAAACAAGTAGCCAAGATGGATGTAGTCACTCGGCAACAACGTTTCCTCAAACTCAAGTTTCAAATGATCAGGTAGAAGACTTAGAACAGACTGGTTGAGGTCATCATCGTTGGATTCATACAAATAACTGATAAGTTCAATAATAGTTGATGAAGAATCAACATTTTTACACAAATCTTTAGCATATGTTTCTAGAACAGCTCGTTTCTTATCATAAACTGTTGAAGAACCAGATTGAAATTCAGACAAATCCTTGGAACTGTAAAACCCAAACAGAAATTTTGTGACTACTTCCCACCGACTAGTGGAAAACTGTGGAACACATTTTTGAAATTCATCCAGACTTGCCCATAAAAATAAATACATGGCAGCAAACAGTTCTTGCCAGGTGAGATGACTGAAGTTGCTTCGTTTGTCTCCTTCTAATATCTTGACTTTCATGTTTGAAGAATCATAAACAAAAGTGTCAAGAAAAGTTTTAAGCATTTTTTCAGTAATTCCAGACTTTTTAATGTCTTTTTGATCAAAAATAATTTTTTTCTGCTCAAACCCATTCCAGGCAAGATAAGCTAGACATTTAAATTCGTGCTCAAAAACTTTTGTGTTGTCAGGAAAATGATCTGACCTCATATAATGCTTTAAAGAAGCAAGCATAACATTTGTCATAGTTTTTAGATTAATTTCAGAGCCAGACAAAATTGCTTGATTGATGCAGTGCATGGATAGGATACAGTTGACAGGAACATAATTGTAAGCATCAATATCTGGATGATCTTGTACGAAGGTTAAGACTTTAGGTGAATTTTCCCCACATATTTGCACGCAAATGTTTTCTTGTGCTTCCTTATTGAAACCAAGTAGTTTTAACACTAAGATAGGTCTGCAAGAAGGATGCCACTCATACATTTGCCTTGGTCGAGAAGTAATAAACTTATAAGCATTGGGAAATAACTTTCCAGTAAAAATGTTTTTTAGAAAATCTTCAGCAGAGCCATTTGTAGATACCAAGTTTTTGGGTGCTTTCCCTAAGGTAGTACTATCAGCCTCATCCAGTCCATCAAAGATGAGGATAGTGTCAGAACTGTTTTTAATGCAATTAAATGATTCTACATCAGTAGACTCTGGTTGATTCCAATCTATAGATGAGTTTGCAACAAGAAACCTGAAAATCGACATTTCCCTACGAAAATCAACTGATCGCAAAATAATGCTGAATATAAATTTTATATTCTGAAGAAAGTCGCTATTTTCAGAAAAAATTTCCTGAATCAGAATTTTAATAAAAGTTGATTTACCAGTCCCTGCGTGCCCAACAAGTGCCATGACTTTAGAATGTATTTTAATAAAATCTCTTTTTTTCTTGTCTAATTCAAGTCGTTCAGCTATATTTCTTGGCTCTTTGTTGAATTTTCGTTCAGCTGCTGCTTCAGCATTTCTTTTTGCTAATTCAAATACCTCATTCACCTTAATCTTTGTGCCAGGGTGATAGTCAGGTTCAGTTAACTTGGACATTCTTTCAAATTGTTCATTTCTGGTATGAAAGTGATCAACTGAATCTAAATCTTTAACATCAGTTGAAGAATATTCAGCAAGTTCTAACTCAACAAATTCTAATTGTTTGTCTAACTGGACAGGAGAGCAGAATTCATTGGCAAAACTTCTAGCTTGCTCAAAACACTTTATGGAAAGTTGTTTACATAAAGAATTATCTAAAATAATAAAGTCTCAAATTATTATTTTTTTTTTATATTTAATAAAATATTTATTGTTAACAGCACATATATTAATGCAAAAATAAATTTTTTTGATATTTTTTTAAATAATAAATTGTAAAACCTAACTAATATTGATATAATGAAATTATATAACAGGTAATAAATGTCATAAAAGCAATCATAAATATTTACATTTACTTTTTTTTGGTTAAGAGCGCTACAGCATGAGATCACTGGGAATCGAACCCAGGATCTGGTGTATGGTAAGAAAGTGTTTAGACCACTACCACGCAAACAAACCGATAATAAATACACAAAGCCGATTTTTTCTTAAATGCATTACTCTTTTTTTAGTAGTGCTGATTTTTTTGTCAGCATAGCAGGGAGGTAATTATGTCACTATTACTATGTAACAAATAGCGTAAGCTGGCAACCATAAAAGTTAATTGCTGTGTAACAATAACTTTAAAAATTAAGTCAACTGATAAAAAAAGATGTCAACATCACAATAATTTATCACTCTATATAACACATTTAATAATGCATATATCCAATATTTATTTGTTAAAAAATAGGCATAGATAATATTTAGTGACACAAAATATTCACAAATAACTCGAGTAGAATCGCTTGTTGATACAGCAGCCTGCGAGACGGTTTGCAAGGTGAAAAACTCCCGCAAAAATTTTTCAAATTCTTGTTGTTTCGAGTATGAATTGCTAGGTCGCATAAACCAGAGTATGGTTTGACTAGCAACCATATATAATAACCAGTATTATTCTTGTTCTTTCATTGTTATTCTTTATGGCCCAAGGCGCTGTAAATTATAAGCATTTGAAGAGTGTGCTCCTAAAGCAAAACAACTTAACTGAAGATAGAGATCAGAAAAAAGTGCGACAAGCAAAACCCAAAACCAATAAGAGTTCGGAGCAGTTTAAACCAAAAAACTTGAAAAGGAGTTTTAAACCTTAGAGTAAAAAACAATTTGTGGCAGCAAGTGTTTCTTTATTTGAAATTCTGTTTAAACTTGCAACACTAGACTTAATAGGGCTAATACACCCTTCTAGTTACAAGGAACACAAGTACATCTTGACACTTGAAGACTACGCAACATGGTACTCAGGAGAGTTGTTGATTCAAATCCACAGAAAGAGTTGCTGAAGCTTTACTGAATACGTAGTGTAGACTTGACATACCTAAAGAGTTATTAAGTGACATGGAAACCAAAGTTTTTTCGAAATGCATGAAGAAACAGAATCCTTATCATTCCATGAGCCATAACCTTGTGGAGAGATTTAATGGTTCGGTAAAGTCCATGCTAAAGTAACTTTGTTGTAGAAGTCAAACAAATGGGATCGTTAAATTTTACACATTACCTTTCGCATTTCAGGAGGTGCTGCAAGAGTTTACCGGGTTTTATCGTTTGAGCAGCTGTATGAAAGAAAGGTGCGGGGGCCAATGCACATCTTAAAGGGGAACTAAAGGCAAAACTAGGCCTATTTTATAAAAATAATTATATTTTTAAAAATTTAATTTCAAAAAACGAATTTTCTAGGGGTTCTGGTTTAAAAGTTATAGGGGGTTACCTTTTTCACAAAAAAAAGTGTTTACCGACGTGACGTCATCGTAAGGGAAGACGATTTTCATTATCGTTGTTTCTTATGGCTATAAATTTTTAATTAGTGAAATGTCAAGTTCAACTTATTTTTTTTGGGTAGAAACATGAAAAATGTTATCTTATATACCTGTTACTAATACTGGTATAGTATGGGAACCAAAAGTTTAAAACCTTAGGCGAATGTTAGCTTTTAATTTCATGGCAAATATCACCCGTCTGCCTGTTTTTAAGCTAGTAGTCAGGTGGTGAAACAGCGATATAGTGTCCATTTACAGTTGCGGAAACCAATATGATAAACTAACTTTACAGTTTAGTTTTATGTAAAGAAACTAATAGTTTTTGTAATGTATTTTTAATTGGTCTCTTTCAATAAAAAGCAGTTTTTCTAACCCCTGCTGTGAGACTGTTAAAACGTTAATTTTGGTTTCAGACTGTCAGCAATATCTCTAGTTTAACTTACTGCATAGTGAAACAGTGTAGAAGGTTAAAATTTAAGTAATATGACAAAGTCCAGATTGCAATGTAACATAGGTTACTATGCATATTCAAAAAATAGCCCATATAATCTTAGCTGCATAGGCTGATAGGCAGATGGCCTGATAGTAATATTGTAGGCTTAATTTCATATTTGTATAATTTTTAATTATGGTGGTTATTTGAATATATACCCAAACCTGATATGTATGAATTTAAACTATAACATTGATCTCACAATATTATTTTGTTTACTTAATTAGATTTATATTGTAAAAAAAATATGGAATTTAGTGGCGAAATTTTAGCTAAGAAAGCAAAATTAACAAAAAGTGGCAATTTCTGTGAAGCTCCAGGGTGTTCAAACTCCTTTTATAATACCAAAAATCGTGAACAACCTGTCCATTTTCATAGATTTCCACAAAACAATAAACCTTTGTTAAAGGTTTGGCTGCACAAAATGAAAAGATCAAAAACCCTTGGGGAAAATTCTTTGGTTTGCAGTGAGCATTTTGTGCAAGAGGATTATGTGTCAAAACTAAAATTTAACTCAGAAGGCAAGGCTGTCATTCAATATACAAATAGGTCAAAGCCTGAGTCTGTGCCCTCAATATTAAAATTTTTTTTATGCATCCTGGAATACAAAAGATGCTCAGAGATGAGTTTCCCCATATAAACCATCAGTTTGACCTATGGCATATTGCAAAAAATTTAAAAAAGCGACTACTGAAATCTAAAAATCCTATGGTTATTAAGTGGACAAAAGCAATTATAAATCACCTATGGTATTCAGTTTCTACATGTAATAAAGATGCAATCTTATTAAAAGAAAAGTGGTGTTCTTTGGTGTATCACATCTAAAATAAACATAGTTGGATATCTTATGAAAAATTCCATGCCTGTGAGCACCCACCATTGATTACTTTTGAACAAAGAAATAAAGAGTGGGTAAACTCACAAAGCCCAGCTTTGGAAATTATAAAAACAGCAGTACTAAGGTCAGCTTTTTTGAAGTCTCTTGAAAGGGTATTTAATTTTTCTATACTGTTTAAAAAAATCATTTTATTTTAAAACAAACTTAAGATGTTATATATATTATAATATCAACTACTGAACTAGCCTTTCACATATATAGTGCTATTTTGATGGTGACAAACTTAGTCACTTTTGCTTTTACTAAATACATAAGCAGACTAAAATTACCAAACTATATAAAGACATTAACATTCGATGCAAGATTAGACTGTGGAGTCAGTCTAGTTATGTCAAAGATAAACATATACCAAAAACACTTCCATATTATAAACAAGATTTAAATTTACCTTCATTTTGTCTTCTTCTTGGTTCTGGAACAACCTCATGTGGATCTGGAGTTTGTGATTCTTCAGGTTGTTCCTTTATAAACAGTAAAACTTTGGTTAAGTAACTACAAAGACTTTTTTATGATTACCAGTTATATTTATTATTCAAACTAAGTCCAAAATTTTATTAATTATTATAAACAATATTTAAACTTTGTTATTTAGTTTAAACATGCTTATATTTATTGACAAATTTAAAGTTAAAACCTGATTTGAAGCGGAGGATCTTGGTTGTACATTTTCATTAGAAGTAGACCCTTTTAAAGTAAATAATATTGGATTAAAATATTGTTTCCTACAGGGGGTATTATATTGCATGAATATAATACATTTATATATATATATGGATTTCTAAATTTTGTGCGTTCCATTACAGAATAACTACAATTAATTGGGGCTTGAGTTTTTGCCTATAGCTGGGATATATGTTCTTCTGTGGAATCAGCTTATCACTTTTTTAATGTCTTATGATAGTTAGCCGTAATAAGCAAAACTATATTTTAATTTGCCGCTTTGTTTCTTTCTATTATTTTAAAGAGAACGAGAGAAATGTAAAAAACGATCGCCTGCGCTATTCTTCGATCGCATGCACTAAAGTGAATGTAATTTTTCTCTTTAAAATTTCGCACCGTTTCTTTTTAATATCACGATAGAGAAGAAAAAATCGCCTGCAAATAAATGCAAAAAAGAAAAATTAAAAATTTGAAATTTTTGACTTAAAAAACATGTAGAATGTGCTCTGGTGCAATTTAACAATTTTTAAGTGCGCATTTATTCCATTATGCTAAGTACAGACTGAGTGAACAGTTAAATGAACAAATGGGACTGTCGTTGAACAATTTTATAATTACTTGCATAAAGAATAATATTAAATAAACGTGAATAAAAGTATACAGTATTTGGGCATAAAACATGTATACATTTTGTATAGTTTTAAGATTTTGTTCTAATAAAAAAAAATTAAGATCTTTGTTCTAATAATGCAATTTTATAAACTTTTTTACGCATAGCCTATAGCTTTTAAATCGGACTTATACATAACAAAAAAAAAGTTTTACATTGTCGTTAAATGTTATCTTAATTTTGTTATTTAGTTTTAATTTAGGTTTTGCACATTTATGACGTAACACTTCTCTTGTTCACGATAATTAACCGCCAAATGTCAGCTGGTTTAAATGGATGTAGTAATGAACTGATAACAGCAGTGGAGTAGTGTCGTATGTTTAATGATATTTTAATCATATTGGAATATTGCAATAACTAAATTTTGTTCAATTTAACTATTGGGAACATGTCTAAACGAAAGTACAGTCCAGCCTACATGAAGTACGGGTTCATAGCTATTGAACACAATGAAGAATCCTTGCCGCAATGTGTAGTTTGCATGAAGACCCTTGCTAATTCAGCTATGAAACCAAGCTTACTTCAACGGCATCTTATCACAAATCATCCTGACAAAAAGGATCAAAATGAGAGTTTCTTTCAGCGACTCGGCGAGCATGTGAAGAGACAGCGCTTGGACAAGACTGGCACAATTTACCAGAGAAAGAAGGGCGTTGTCAAGGCATCCTATGAAGTCGCTCTCCTGATAGCCAAAAATCTAAAAGCACATACCATTTGAGAGTCCCTCAAAATGCCAGCGGCAATGATGTTAGTAAAACATGTACTTGGGGAGGAAGCGGCTGCAAAGCCAGAAAGTGTTTCCCTCTCCAACAATATGGTTAAAAATCGAATGGAGGAGATGTCAGTCGATATTGCTGACCAAGTGATTTCAGGAGTGAAAGATTCAAAGTATGGTTTTTCCATTCAACTGGACGAGTCGACAGACGTAACAAATAACGCACAGTTACTTGTGTATGTTCGTTATGCACAAGACAATTCTGTAAAAACTGAGTTACTGATGAACAAGGAACTCTGCGGTACCACAAAAGGAAAGGATATTTTCAAAGCTTTGGACAATTTTTTCGAACTAAATAAACTGGACTGGGGAAAGTTGATTGGCTGTACAACAGATGGAGCTCCATCAATGTTAGGACATAAATCGGGCTTCAAAGCTCATGTAACAGCTGTGGCACCAAACGTGATTTTTGTTCATTGTTTCATTCATAGATTCGCCCTTTGCGCGAAAGTGCTACCACAGAATATGTTATTATGTTTGAACCGAGTGATTAAACTAGTAAATTTCGACAAAACATCAGCCTTGAATACTCGCTTGTTTAAACTTATTTGTGAGGATCTTAGTTCCAACTACACCTGTCTTCTCTACTACACAGAGGTGCGCTGGCTCTCCAGTGACAATGCAACAAGGCGCCTGTTTGAACTGCGAGATGAGCTTCTGTATTTCTTCAAAGAAAAGAATCACTATTTTCAAAAGGACCTGGAAAGCAAAGATTTTCTTAATAGGTTGGCATATCTATCGGACATTTTCAAAGTTCTGAACACTTTCAACCTGTCGTTTCAAGGACCCAATTTAACTGTAACAGAGTTCATTTCAAAGTTGGGAGCACTTATTCGTAAGCTGGACCTCTGGACAGAGAATGTTAGCAATCAAAGCTACGGAATGTTTAAATGCCTCACTTCCATTGAGAAAAATCCTGATAGTGACGTTTTAAAAGAAATTATTGGTCATCTTTCGCAACTAAAGACAGAGCTATTAAATTACTTTCCTGATGTTGCATGTTGTGCTTACTCCATCAACCCATTTTCTACTGATCCGAATGATGTGCCTGTAGGGACCGGTGAACAAGAAGAATTAATAGACTTTCAAACTGATGAGACAGCAAAAATAAAACAAAGAATGCTGTCCTATCAATTTCTGGTTAAACATGGCATCATCGTATCCGAACCTAGCACATCACACTGTTTACCGGCTATTGATTTTTCCATCAACGTGGGAGTGCAAACAGGGGTTTTCAGCTTTAATGACCATCAAATTGAAAAGCCGAAATCGTCTTGGAACGCAAAAAGAAAAAAAAAAAAAATGTTTAGACAAAAAGAAAAAATCGTTCTTCAACCATAGGCAGAATATATACTATCCACCCACTCGCAGGGGATGTATTTTACCTAAGAATTATATTGCATCATAGCCATTGGAAGGGTAAATCATTATTTGATGCTTTGAAAATAGTTAACTTTTATAAATGTGATACTTTTCAAGATGTGTGTAGAAAGCTTGGTGTTTTACAGGATGACAATGAGTGGGAAAACTTACTTACTGAAGCAGAACAAACAAATATGTGTACACAAATAAGAGAACTTTTTGTTATGATTTTGTTGTTTTGTAACCCTGCAAACTTTGCAGAACTTTTCAATAAACATTATTTATACTGGATGGACGACTTTCAGAATGGATCAGATCAAATTACTGAAAGTTTTTTAAAAGTTTTGGTCTTGCATGATCTTAAAAAAAGACTTAACAATTATGGAAAGAATTTATATGACTTTGAACTACCAATAATTACTCCGGATGAGCAAGCAAAGGCACACATTTTTAATAACACTATTACAGATTTGCAACTTCCGTTAATTATTCAACAGGAGTTAAGTTACGACTGGGACACACTTATTCGAATTGCGAATAATTGTTCAAATAGCTCACAATCTCTTACTCCAGAACAAAGCAAAATTGTTAGCAAAGTATCACAGTCGCTAAAGAAAAACGAGCCTCTTGCTATTTTTGTTGACGCTAGGAGAGGTGCAGGAAAAACATATATGCTTAATGCTTTGTTGGCAACAGTTCGCACATCTAACAGAGAAGACAAAGGTATAGCATTAGCTGTCGCTTCTAGGCATCGCTGCTACATTGCTTATTGGTGGCCGGACATTTCATTCCAGATTTAAAGCTCCTCTACATTGTAATCAAAATTCAACATCTTGCATTTCAAAACAAAGTTCAACAGCTAAACTAATAAACATGGCAAAGGTTATAATATGGGATGAGGCACCAATGGCAAATAAAAGTTTGCTAGAGGCACTTGATCGCACGTTGCAAGATATACAAATTCTTCCTGTACTTGAACATGAATTACATGCACAAATAATTAACGCCTCATTTAAAAAATCAAAATTATGGCCAAGTATCAGCGTACACCAATTATCAAAAAACATGAGAGTGTTACTTAATAGTAGTAGCACTGCTTTACTTAAATTTGACGACTGGCTGTTAAGACTAGGTGATGGTAATATAAATTACTTCAAAGACACAGATTATATAGAATTACCCCCTGAGCTTTGCTTTTTAAATGATGATAGTACGAAAACAACAATAGAAAATTCAATGCTTCAACTGATCAAATGGATTTACCCAAATTTTTTAGAACATTGCCATGATCTTAATTGGATGGCAGAAAGATCAATTTTGGCTCCCAAAAACAGTGTAGTTGATGAAATAAACTCCGTCGTGTCAAATCTGTTTCCTGGCATTATGTTTGTTTGTACAAGTGCAGACAGTACAGAAGAAGTAAATGATTGTACAAGATTTCCAACAGAATATCTTAATTCTTTAAATATAAGTGGACTACCACCACATCAATGACATTTAAAAGTAGGTATGCCAGTTATTTTGTTACAAAATCTTAATCCCAAAGACGGTCTATACAATAGAACAAAACTAATTGTACGGGGAGTTCAAAAAACTTATTTATTAATAGCCAAAATTGCTTCAGGGAAAAATGCTGGTAGAGAGGTTTTTATACCTAGAGTAACATCGCAACCATCAGATCACGATTTTCCTTTTTAATGGAAACGTCGTCGATTCCCAATAAGGGTTGCTTTTGCAATGACTATTAACAAAAGTCAGGGTCAAACATTAAAAAAAGTTGGTATCTGGTTAGAGGAACCAGTTTTTACGCATGGGCAGTTATTTGTTGCTGCCTCAAGGGTAGGCAACCCAAATAAAATAAAATTTTCCATTAAAAGCAAATCTGGGTTTCCCCCAACAGCAACACGAAACATTGTGTATCGAGAAATTTAGTAGATTAATGAATTTTTGAACAATTTTGCTGAAAATATTTAAATAAATAAACCTTCAATATGTAAAATACTTTTTAATTGGGCTGTTTGATTTGACACGAATTATTGTAAATAGTGCCTAATTATTTTTTATTTATTTTTTTGCAAATAATAATAATATTTTTTATCATTTTTTTAGTAATAATCAATTAACAAATAATTTACATTCAAAATATTGTTGAATATGGAAGAAATGCTTCAGAGGATTAATCAAACAAAGAATAAGTTAGAACTGGATATAAACAGAGCCATGGTCGCGTTTTTAACAAATAAAAACGAAACAGGCATACAAATTTCATACAAAATTTTGCAAACCGTTATGGAAGATTTGAAACAATTAAAAGATTTATAGCATCTCAGTATAATCAAAATCAAGCCATCATCACTAAATTAAATAAAGAATTAAACAATTTAAATGAAAATAAAAGAAAATAGATATTAAAGACAAAGATGAAAATTTGCTGGTACTTTCTCAAGAATTAGCAAATTCAATGTCGGAAGAACTTTTAGGGGATCTAACCCAAGAAATTTCGAATGCCTGATTGAAATACTTTTATTTATGATAAGTGGTGTCTATTTGAATTACTTTTTTATAAAGAATTTAGTTTCGTTTTAACTGTAAGAGCAATTTTCCAAAAAGATTTAGTTTCATTTTAACTGTAAAAGCAATTTTCCAAAAATAAAAGCAATTTTCCAAAAAGAATATTTTATATAGGCCAAGGTAAAATTGGACTGGTCTTAATAGATAACTGTACAACATAAGTGCCACACGAAGTGTGGTGGGTCCACTAGTTTAATATACATAAAGATCCCAATAATCTGTTAATCGTTAATTAACAAAGTTAACTTTGAAAATCGATATTAAACTTATTAATCTCCGTTGCATTACGCTTTTATTAATATAAGTTCATTAATCTAATTTTTTTACTAATAAACAATGCTAAGATAGGGGAGGAATATATGCAAAATATCGTCGTTTATCGGGTTAAAACAGTGCCATTTTTTAAACAATGTAACGGTGTATCTAACTGCCAACTGGTTGCTGTTATCTGACCTCCATGCCAGCTTTAAATATTTTTAAACTTACATAAACTAAGGTCTAAATTATTGTATTTTTAAAATTAGGGTTGTTTTTTGTTATCAATAACTAAGCAGTGATAACAAGTTAATATGTTGTGTAACAAATAACCATTTAACTGCACATTTTAAGACTCTAACTGCACATTCTAACAGTCCTGATTGTAAGTATCAATAAATTTTGCATCACAAACAACTTTAATTTCTTGGGTTATTTTTTACCTATCTAAAAGACGGTATAACAGTTAACACCTGGTTTATATTTAAATTGTTTTATATTTGCCTAAAGAATTATACACAACCCCATTTACATATTTAATGTAGTATTTTGTACATCATTATTATATAAGTCATCATCTTTTAATTCTGATTATTGAGTAAATTTATAAAAATCAAACATAATTTAACGATATAAGGTTAATAATTTACTAGCACAGTTTTTTTAACTCTCCTATCAGATCAAAAATGTAATTTTCAAAAAAAAAATAAAAATAATTTTGTATTGTGAAAATAACTTGAAAATACCTGTTTTAGGAAATGTAGAATCGTATATTGAAGCCCCAGGCACGAATGCTCCACCATATTGCTTAAGGTGAGTGATGTTTTCATGGCGAGTGATGTTTTGAGTGATCTCGTTTTGATGAAAATCACGAATTACGTTGACTTGTGGGTTATTAAAGTTTATCACAGAATCTATAATAAAATTAATTTAATATTATTAATAAAATTTGCATTGCTAATATGTTGCATAGAATAATGTTTTGTTAGGTTTATAAATAAAATAGTCTATAAATAGAGGTCTGGTTTTTATAATTAGGCAAACCCAATTATATAAAAATAATAAACAACTTACTTGGAGGCAAATTCCTTGAAATTTCAGCAAAATCGCCGCCAGAAACATTTAAACTAACTGGTCCTGCTTGCAATTTCTGTAAAATAAATATAAGGAGAACATTTAATAAATATAACGTTTTAAAATGAGTAAATCAGTGATTTTGATGTCGAAGACATTTGTACTAAAAATCACTGTATTTATGACCGCCTAGATTGTTAAAAAGAATATATAATTTAGAAGGTGAGTAAATAAAAGTTTTATATTTTACACAAGTAGTTTTACTGATGTAATATTATATAATACACAACATTATTTACAACCTTTAAAGTTTATAATAAAAAAGATAATATTTTTCATTTTTATATATACACCACTTTTAAAACAATAATTTATTGTACAAGTTGTTTTTAAAAATGATTTAGTTAATGCACAAAGTGTCTTTAAAATTCAAATTTTTCCTCAATTTTTTTAAATTCTATAAATTTTAAATTAAAGACAAGCGCTTTTCAACTACAAAATTTAAATAACTGAATATAAAGTTGATGTATAGTGTAAATGTAAGACTATATTTTATCAATATCAAAATAAAATTTTGCAAAAAATACAATGCATATAAAAGTTTTGATCGGTTGTTAAAATAAAGAAATATATAAGTTTTTTAGAAATACAAAGTTTAGATCGGAATAAAAACTAGCACTTTGAAAAAAAAAGCCCGCTAGCATTACTTTGGTTGACACTAAGAAGCGTAGTCTAATAATTTTGCAATCTAAAAACAATTAATTGCAAATTTTTGCTGAAAACACCGGTCTTTTTTCTTTAAATTTTGTTTCAAGGCGTAAATCAAAGTAAATTTATATATTCTAAAAACCAGCATATATAGATCAAAACTTATTTATAGATTAAACTTTACAATTTTTTTTTAAATATAAATAAAATACTGTATTACACTTTGGCTATATGACGCAAACTTCCCGGGTTAAACACTGTCCAAAACTTCTGGTATATATACGATGATCACCACAAGATCAATGTTTATTTAATAGTTTTATGTAAAGAGGTCAAACATTTTTAAGAGGTATTTAGTAGGGATGTGTCGAGCCGAGTGCTCGGGCTCGTACTCGTGTACAAGCCTAGGCATTTTTAAAGGCTCAGTTTTTGCCGAGCTTTCACGTTAAATTATCCGAGCATTATCAACTAAATTAATTTTTTTCTTTTCGGTAAATTATAATGCAAATCGAACGCCGTGCAGTGTTATAACTTTTTAAATACAATAGTTTTATAATTCACACTGCGAAAAATTCATCGGTTTACCTATAAATATACTAATACATATTAGTATCTCTATGGTTTTATTATATCACGCGAGATATGACGTTGTTATTTAATTGTTGTTCGCCGCCAACAAGTGTTTTTATTGAAAGACTTTTTAATACAGCGGAAGCTATTACTAGCCCGCTTCGTAACCAGTTAACTCCTGATCATATCGAAATGTCTACATTTCTTCATGTGAATTTACGTAAGCTTAAGTAAATTTTTGCATTTTAATACAAAGTACAACACTAACCTAAGTTCAGCCTATTTCAATTTTCTTAAAACCAGTAAACTTTGTTCGGCATTTCACTGTATGTTTTAATGATTTTAAATCGCTTCTTTAAATAAAGCAATATAATCTTAAATTATTCATCTATAGCAAGCTTGCAGTGATATAACATTTAATTCAAATAATTAAAAAAAAAAACTTGTAAAAAATCGTGTCCACAACAAAAATTTATGTATTTTTTTCGGGCATACATTTTGCGTTACGTATCGAAAGGTCACTTAGGTATTTATTTTCGCTATTCAAAAGCTCGTATTGCTCGGCCGAGCTTTTTTTAAATTAAGATGCTCGTACGAGCCAAGCTTTTTACAATTTGGCACATTCCTAGTATTTAGGTTCTAAACCCACTTACTAAATTTAAAGTTTTAAACTAAAAAGAATTTTTTTTTAAATAAAATACCTGGGAATTGAAACCTGGCTCTTGATCATTAACATCTGGCTGCTCTGGATCATTAACATCTGGCAACTCTGAATCATTAACATCTGACAACTCTGGATCATTATTAATTGGCAACCCTGGATCATTAAGATTTGGCAACTCTGGATTACTGTTGTTAACAGTTTCTTCCATGATAAAAGTTTAAAAAATTCGAAAACTCAGAAAATCATTTCACTAAAACAAGCAGATTTTTAAAGGTGATTTAAAGTAGATTCCCTAAAAGATAAACAAAAAAGGATTTAGACTACATTACACCACTTTAATATTACATTTTTTTTTTTTAAATTCATCTCCTTGCTTTTTCTGTTATTCTTAAATTATTTTAAACATTTATTTTCACTTATTCCATATATATATATGTAAACTTTCACTAGTTAATGTGAAATACATTTTAAAAGGCCATTCTGGGACAGTCTTTCTTTAGGTAGGTTTATTTCGGTTAGTCCCTTTATAACATCCAATTTACTTTCCTACTAGAGCTATACTGGGTTATATGAAATGTAGTTATTTTTTCAATTTTTTTTTACACTGTAACTACTACCAACAGCGATAGAATTTTATTTTTATTGTAAGTAAAATGTGTCAAAATTTTCCTTTTTTCCGAACACTTTTGTTTTTTTTGGTTTTGTCAGGGAGATCAGAAGATTTAGCAATAATTTCAGCCTGCAAAAACTGAAATTTCCATGTATAATGTCAGCGTAAAAAAATAAAAGTATATACTATTTATATATGAGTTTTGATAAATTGTTACGATAAATACATATGTTAGTTTTTAGAATGTCTTTTTTTTACAATTTAAATTTTTTTTCCTGATAGACAGGATACAGATATATTAAACTGTGGTGTGTTGTAGCTTATTTTGGATAAATCCGCATAAGCTAACTTTAAATTTCATAAACAAAAATTTTTTGATGTTAATTTAAAATGGAATTGTTATTTATTTGCTGACAAACTTTGACGTATTTTTCCTCCCTATTTTAATAATAAGTTTCGAATGATTTTAACTTTAACTTGTTTATCGAATTTTAACTCTTTTTACCTGAATTTTAACTCTTTTTACTTTAACCTCATTTTTCTGGTATTAAATTATTTTTTCAACGATTTATATCCGTTTTTATTAAGTGCAATATTCGTTTTCAAAAACAGTTAGGCAATTTCGTTCTGCTGAACGGACGTCACCCAATAAATATGGATTTCGACTTAACTTAAATTCGGAGTTTATTTCCGTAAGAATTAGCCGGAATTTTAAATTCTTGTAAACAACCAACGACTTAGGACAGTTCTTAAAATTAACAAATTCGCTACAGTAGCAATACTCAAACTTAAATAAAAAATACTTAATATTTTAACATTAGCTTATGACATTAAATTTCCTGTCCATTCTTGTTGATTCCTAACTTTGGCAGTTTAACCTTCAAAGGTTCCTCTGAGGACGTTTTACATAAATAGCGTTGTTTTTAATAGTGGTAACCGTTTTGTTACGCATTCCTATGTTAAATATTTAAATTGGTAGCACTTTTTATTATTTTATAAAATTTAAGTAATGTAACAAAATCAACATATTTAAAACAATAAAAAATGTATTAACTTTCTAATTAAATAAATTTCAATATCTGTTTTTTCTTAGGACGTTTTACGATATTGTATTCTCGACCAACGTCATAACTGGCAAAACATATCTATATAATTTATCCTCGACTTAAAAGTTTATTGCACGTTGTCTTTATTTTAATTCACAACAAAATTCTAATACAAACATACCAACAAAATTGAATCACATATATATAAATTAATTTATTTTTTTCAAATTATTATTTTCTACTTCATTTACAATCTTGTTCACATATTCCTTCATTATATTCAACGATTCAGGCCAACTATACTTTGGTTTGTAGCCAAAATGTTCCACAAACTTTTGATTGGAGACGGTGAATCTTGTGCAGGACAACTTGGCCATGTTTGGTGTAATATTGGGCTAAAAATCACAAAATTGTTGTCATTAAAAGTATTATACATGAAATAAATGTTTAACACTTGCAATAACTTAACATACTGACCCTCGTCACCAAAGTATTATTCAAATAGGTATGAGGTTTATTTCAAATGGATAAGTTTAAGACCACAACATTTAACCAAAATTTAGGTCGATGTTTTTGGTAAAATGGTGTTTTTGCGCATAAGTTTTTAAGTAAAACCTTTATGACAGTAACCCAGTTAAAAATTACTCAATAAACTAAATATTTACCTCTTTTTTGATCCCAAACCAACCCAGCACCTGACAACACCAAACAACCAACGTAGAAACGAGGATAAACAACCAAAACGGCAACACTGGTTCCCTCTTGTGGATGGTGAAACCCAAATGCTCGTAGAATTTCAAGTTCAATCTTAAGTAAGATAATTCTGGAGTTTCGTCACACAGAAAGTAGGTGTTTCCCCCAACCAAAGAAGGGGACTCCTGTACAATATAAGTTATAGTCAGAGTACAAGTTAATTTCTTAGAACTTTTTCATATAACCAAAATATAAACCAATATTTTTCACTAAACTTAAAACCTAATCTTTCAGTAAGATCATGCAGAGACATATTAGTTACAACCGGAGCTATATACGGCTGTGGTAGTGCTCGAACCAGACACCTTTTGCACACTAACCCAATATTAAAGCAGTGTACAACTAAGTTTTGTTTACCTGCATTTTCGTGGCCGCGATCACGTGACACCAAGCCACGTTACCAACGTACATTCGAGTTTGTAGCGCCTCTGGTGGAATAGGAGACTTGATCACTTTAGTCGCAAGATGGCGCAAAAGAATCGATTTGGTGACGTTGTCATTCTCGCCATAAATACCAGAACCTCTAAGTGCACACGTGACCAGTTTCTACAAAGTATTATGACGTCATTAATAAAAAGAACAAAAGCAGACAATTGTAATGACGTCACCTCTCCATTTTTCATCTTTTTTCCGTTCCACTCCAGAACAAGCTCCTCCGCGTCCTTCTTTGTCCTTCCGTATGACGTCACAGAAGAGTAACAGTAAATAGTGTCTTCATTACCGCCCACTAGTGGTTCCATGGTTCGGTTTGGTCCAAAAGCCTCGATTGAGCTCGTATAGAGACAATAACCGACATTGTTTACACAACAAGCCTCCAGCACGTTCATTGTTCCTATATAACGTCATAATATATTAAAGAATAGGCTATAGTAATCTACACCATTTAGGTTCTAAAATAAATAAACTATGTTGTCGAATTTTACTATAACAAAGACGTCACTTATGACATCACAATTCCTACCTCCAACATTTATTTTCCATAATTTTTGATGAGGGATTAATTCCTTGTAATCGATGACACTGGCCATATGCAAAACCACGTGACATCCTTGTACGACTGACATGAGACTACTACGTTTTGTGACGTCACACTCAATCCATTCAACTTCTATGTTGGCATCTTTGAAAAAAAGTAATAAAAAGTCTAATTAAAACGTTTTTTAATTAATTAACAATTATTCTTTAAACTTACCTTCGCAATATTTTTTTTGTACATTAATGACGTCATCGGCAAAACGCAAATCCAAAAGTTTGAGACGAGTGACGTCATCGATATTATTTTCACAAATAATTTTAACAAATTGATTTCCGAGGAAACCTCCCGCTCCAGTCACCAAATAACACTTCGTCATTATGACGTCAAAAACAAATATGTGACGTCACAAAAGTTTAAAATCCTTAACCTTTGGACTTGTTGTTGCATAAACTTAGGTTATTACTAGAATTGACCATTCATTTTACTGATTTATTTTACTTTAAGATATTTCTCGTGATATTAAGGTTGAAGATCTTTGTAAACTGTTTCTTAACTTTTGTTTTATTTACTTAAGCGATGTTACAATCTTGTTAACAAGATCCCACATTTAAAACAGAAGGTATTCAACTCTTGTTAACATTCAAAGCCTTAACTGAACATTTTAGCCTAAAGCCTATAGAGATTTGTTTCCCGCAAACGTGCAAACTTAAAGCATGAAGCATAATAAAAATTGCATTAAATCTTGTGATATGCACGTGTAAAGAATGGGGAAAAGATCGCAAATTTTTACGGCGGCTTAAGTTAATTATTGACGTAAAACAAAAAACAACAAATTCAGCTTTTTCTCAAAGTTTAATGTCTTCCTACATTCGCACGCGTTTTACGTCATAATGTATTGTGTTTGTGACGTCACTTTCCGGTAACTTGATCAAGCCAAAGGTTGATGCTGAAGAGAGCTTTGTAGCAGAGGGAAGCGATGCCCAATTGCGTCACCAAGTGGTAGATTCGATTCTCTAGCAGCGAGTACCAGGCCTCAGTGAAACATTGAACAAGACAAGCAAAAATCTGAAATATTTAGTTTAGGATTTAAGGTCTCTAAGGTCTGGTGTTCGAAACCCAACAGGTTTATTTTAAATAACAAAAACATTTCAATTTAATAAAACCTTAGATTAATAAAAACAAATAAATTAAAAATTAACAGGTAATACAAATTAAATTCAACTTTAAAAATGAATTTAATAAATTTATTAAAATATTAACTTACTGATATATCGAGAATTATGTTGAAAACTAATTCCAAATTCTTCTTTAAACCTGCTTCGTCCGCCATTTTTAAACATTTTCAACAAATTTTTAACAAAATTGAACAATCAATACCAACTGTGATGTCATAGTTTAACGTAATAATATTATAATATTTCTATTTTAAAAACTTTTTTCTAAAATTTTTCAGGTTCTAATTGCCGCTTTTTTCCACAAAAAACGCAACAATATTTACAAAATGATATTTTTATGACGTCACAATACAAAAATTAAAGAAAATTTCGACAAAAATGAAGTTATAATATCTACAATAAACAATAAAATAAAAGGAACAAATTAGCAGCATTAAAATTACTAAAAATTCTGATAAATATTCAAAGTTGTCAAATAAATTTAAAAACTAATATTTAAAAATTAATTTAAACTTTAATTAATTTAAAAACCCAAATAATTTTCTGATTTATTAAATATGCTGAAAGTTATTTAAATAAAATTCTTCTGTGACGTAACATACCCCATTAATGACGTAGTAACCAACGTAACGCTATGGAGAATAAAAATTTAAATAAAAAAAAAACTAAAAAAAGATTTTGTTTAAAACAAGAAAAACAAAAAATTGCGCCGCTAGTGTTTGAAATATTAAATTATTTTTATAAATCCTGGGGGCCAAATTATTGCTCCCAACATTGTTTCTTTCTGCTGCAGTAACGCTATTAGTAGCAGCTATTACGTCACTTGTTGTTGTAGTAATATCCGATGACGTCACGATTAGTGACGTAGTCGTAATTTGTTTTTTAATAATTTTGGTTGTAGATTTGTGGATTTGGAAATCTTTGGTTTTTGTTGAATCTTGTTCTGCAAATAAAAAATTAATTAATTTAATTAACACTTTATTTAATTAATATCAATTTATGGAAAAAAATTTAAACCTTGAGTTTCTATGTTGGGACCATTCCCGCTTGGGAATTCCCCTGAACCAAGATCACAAGAGTCTTCATCGTCTCCGCAAGGTGGCGGAGTGGAGCCATCTGTGACGTAATAAGGTGGTTGGTCGAGCTGCCGCGGAACTTCGCCTTCGATCGAAAATAATTCCTAAAAAAATATAAAATTTCAATAAAACAATTTATTTTTTTAAATTATTTTTTCTCACCTTTGCCCCAATTCTTAAACTTTCAATCGCGTTTATGACGTCACCATGAATTCCATCGATCGTGACCTCAGGGTTGTCAAATTGATTCTCGAGATCCATTCTCGGCACTGGTTTGTCGTATCTAAAAATAAAAATTGGAAACACTGAAATGAAACCGTGTGAAAATAAAAATAATCCAGGGTTTCCAAATTTTGACACGAAGTCCAGGATTAAAATATTATCCGGTTGCTATGCTCCAATTACGGTTGCCATGCAGAATTAAAAATTCTGTGATTAGCAAAATATTTGTTTTAATAATCTCTCGTCAATTAACAAGTCGCTTTAATCTTCGGTTTTAATGCGATATCGCGATGTGCAAACATTCCATTATGACGTCATAAACACTATTACCCGTGTTAACGCGGTTCGAATATGTTTTGATGCAGAAAACGTCAGTTCTGACACGAAATTAGAAATTCTGACATTTTGTTTGAATTAATTTTGACGAGTTTGAGTTTTAATGTCTTTAAAAATATCGGAAATGTCAAAAAAAAATTAAAAAAATGTTTTCAAATATTTCCTATATTGCCATCTGAAAACAAGTTAAATTTTAATAACAGAATATTTAATGAATTAACCAATTAACAAAAACTGTTTCGATAACACGATCAAACCAACGAACCTTTGATTCGAAAAATCAATTCAACAACTTTGAATTAAAAGGTTTTTAACATTTTCCATTAAAAGTTTAGGATCTTAAGTTTCAGGTAAATTGTCTGGGTGTCGTAATACGAGAACTCAGCGTTCCATTAATCAAATTCGGACGTTTTAATGAAACTTTTAACACATTTTAGTAATTCGACCATTAACTAGACCAAACAACCAACTAAAATGTAATTCCTTTGTATTGTTGTGTAAAATATTAAATTTGTTTTAATTAGTCGTAAATATTTATTTTAAAACAATCCGAAAAATAATTAAAAGTTTGGTTTAAATAAATCCTAAATTAATTTACTTAAAATTTCAATTAATTTTAAAATTGAAAGAATGTTGCAAACTTATCAAAATTAACTTTATTTTTCGGTGTTTTTAAGACCCATAAAGCTTAAATTTAAATGTTTGTAATGTTAACCAGATATAAAACTTGTTATCTTGTGTTCAAATTATTTTAAAATGATTTAAAAATCGAAAAATGAAATCCGATCAATTTATCTCACACTTAACCAATAACCTGACACCCCAAACTCTCATTATTGCGGCAATAATGTACAAGTGTGACGTCATAATAACACCTTGTTGCAACACTCACGGTTTCCGCTTTCATTTTGTTACATAATTTTAATAAAATATTTGCAAAAACTTACGATGACGTCATTTTTTGTCCGTCCCAACATAGACCAGTGGTTGCAAGTTCGAAAGAAAGCGCATTGTTGACGTCACAGAGCTCGTCGGGAAATTTGGAGAAAAAATTTGAAGATAAATTGAACAAATTTAAAAACCTAAAAATATTTAAATATTCAAATTTTGTTTAATTTAAAATAAAAAACTAAAAACTTAAATATTAACCTTGTTATTTTTGTGTTAAGATGAAGTTTTGTGTTGTCACGTGACCAACCAAAACTCGCGTCAATTTTATCTTCGGATATGACGTCATTCTTCGATACCTTCGTCACTTCCGGGTAAAACGGAATGGGTAAGTCCCTTAACATTTCGTAAGGGGGTTTCACCAGACCGCGGGGGTCGTAAGTGTGAGTTGAAGTTAACGAATTTGGACCCAATTTGCGGAAGTCAACATTCCGGGTCCGCTTTTTCCGCTTTCCTCCGTTTTTCTTCCGCGAAGGTGGATTCAGCGGAAAATTTTCTTAACAATTAAATAATAATTAATACATATTTTACGTTAATTAAATTAATAAACTAAAGTTTAATCTTACTTGATCTTCTATGTCTTGACTTTGAGATTTTGCAAACATCTTTTATCTGCAAAAAAAAGAAAATGGTTTTAATTGGAAACACTGACAAAAAATAAATGGAAACCCTGAAAATTATCATTTTACAAAATTTAATATTATTGTGACGTCAATCAAATTTTGACAGTTCATGTCAAAGGTTAAACTGTATATTTTGTTACAAAACAATCGCTGTTATTATGTCACAACAGGATTCAAAGTTTGGAGAAAAATATAAACAATCAATTTCAAGGTTTTAACATTTCCTGTGAAGATTTCAGACGAAAAAAATCAAAGAAAACAAAAAAGATTTTAACTCAATTTCTTTACATGTTAACCTCTGCTTAACTTAAAAACACGAAATTTTAATTCTTCTTATTTGGAATATTCATGCTTTGCCGGTTATTTATACGATTTCTATGTTTTGTTCTACCTCGTTATGGCTCATTGAACAAAAAAATAAACAAATTTTTCGGGTAAACAAATTAGTTTTTAAATTACTTAACTTTATTTTTCGTAATTTTTAAATAAAAAAATAAAATTTAAGCTAAAGTAGGTTTTTTTAATTGATAATTAGCCGAAAATAATTGTCCTAATTAACTTATTAGTATTCGATAATCTCTTAATTTGTTATTACAAGTTTAGAAAACATTTTAATTAAATTAACTTCATTTAAAATTCGTAGAATGAGTTAACCGAGCCATGACATCGCATTTAAGCAGCGTTTTCTCAACAGTTTCCGTAGTGTAGTGGTTATCACGTTCGCCTAACACGCGAAAGGTCGCCGGTTCGAGCCCGGCCGGAAACACTTTTATTTACAAACCTTTTTTATTGTTTCTTTGTCGATATCTGACGTAGCTGATTCCACTAACACTTCTGTTGTCCTGCGTAATATTGATTCTACGTCAGAGCCTGATGACGTCAGTATTACTCCCATGTGACGTAAGGCTTTAATATAATGTTTCCAGTAAAAATCGACTTCATTTATTCCAACTAAACAGCTAAAAAGTAATTAATTTTTATTATAAACATTTTTTACTAAATGTTGGAGTAACAAATGTTGCTCTATGTTTGGACTGTTAACTCGACCTTTCCACACCAATGATAAAGATACATAATAAGTAAGTATTCACTTACCCCCTTATAACATTAGTGCACAGCCCCTGACAGGGTTTAATCAAAGTGAACCCGTAGCAATGTGAACAATATTCCATCTTAACCGCGGATCTCAAACATTGTTTGCCCAAAACCGAGGTGGAAAGACTTTCAATCGTTTGAATCCCGGCTTCAAGCGACTGAAAATATTCGGTTACTAGGTTAATGTTATTCCTCATAAAACGTTATTGCCTCATATAATTGCTCGTTAAATGCTTCCCGATAGTAAGAAGCCTTTAAAAGTGGTTTAGTTCGTTTACTCAAACTGAAATATACCTGAATAAAAATGTTGGTTTTGTGCAAAAGTTTGCTTAATTTTGATGTGATTTCGGACGACATTTTCTTAAAAAAAGCCCCCTGTTTTGCTTGATTGAGCACGCACGTGGTCTGTTGTGACGTCATTTTCCGAAATGTAGATTGTTCAAACAAAATCGCAAACAATCTTTCGAAAAATCTGTAAACAAAAGAATAAAAAACGAATTTAAATTTTATTTGCTTAAAATCCAGAATTTATTTAATTAAATACCACCGCAGTGTTGTCCGAATATTATTTGCACAAGTGCTGCCAAATATTTTTATGTTTATTATGACATCACACTCCTTTAATTATGCGGTTTTTGATATGTCACAAAATAATTCTCCACTGTAATAAAACACCAATTATTTTCAAATTCAATCAATTTTGAAACAAATTTCATTTAAAAATATTTGATACAATTTCATTATAGAGAGTGGGTGGTATTTTTATTGAAGAAGCAGTTTCTTTAATTAGGATAGCTTAAATTTACCGGCAAAGTCAATTATCCCCCTTTTCTAAGCTCAAATTTACCCCAAATGTTACGGTTCGTCTAGAATAACGCAAAAGAAGATTATTATTTTGGTAATTTAAGACTGGCAGGGTCGCGTGGCAACCAACTCTGCACCGCCTAAGTAGTTATTTCACAACAATCAACCACTTGTTTGAACTGTGACGTCACATCGGGAATTGTTGTGGCATAATAAAAAAATTAAAATGTATTTTTTTTGAACCAATAAATATTTTATTTAAAGAGTTTTTAGAGTTAAACTTTGAGTCTTTTAATGAACTCTACGATCGTTTAAGTTGACAACATTTAGGCCTCAGGGCATGAGTGGTCATAACACTACAACATAACTTTATACCGGCCACCAATTTAGTGAATTTCATCAAACTAATGGCCCAAAATGATCGCTTAAAATGCTCATATTACAGGCTTGAGTTACTGGGCTAACTAAAACGTTATTAAGATTTTACAACTTGATAATTTGAGGTAAGTAAACGAAAAACCACATTTTGTGTTTGACTGAATTTTAAAAATGCAAAAAAAATTAAAAAAAAAACTTGATAAAAAAGGAAATAAAAATAGCAAAATTATTAAAAAAATTGTTTATCAAAACTTGATTAAATCCTGTTAATAAAGTTTTAAAGGAGTTTATATTTCAAAAATATTGTGGGAACCAAGCTATCAACAATTCATTAAAATTGATTTCCCATAAATATTTGCACAAAAATAAATAAATCCTTTTTTTAAACTGACAGATCTTTATATTTGTATATATTAAATTTTAAAATAAAATACTTACAAAAAATAAAATGGCATAAAATTGAGAATTCAATAAAAAAATTTGATTTTAAAAATAAAAATGCCCAAATAAATTCAACTTTAAGGTCAGGATATCGTCAAACGTTTTACCTGTCAATAAAAAGCTGAATATTTGATCTTCGCTGCTTTGATGTTGTTATCAGTTCCTCGAATAAGGAACTCGAAAGATCTGCAACTTCTCTTGAATAAACTTCATCTTTCAACGAGGCAGAGATCTCAAATAAAGTCGAGTTTCGAGCCTCAAATATTAAATTCCTGAAGCCACCTGCAAAATTAAAAATTAATTAATTATAACAATTAAAAATAGTAATTAAGTAAGAGCAATAAATTAAGTATTTTAATTAACTTTAGTTAATTTGTTTTTAACAAAATAACATATGCCTAGTTTAAACTTATTGTAGTTATTCGAACATAAATACAAATTTATTACGTCACAATTTGTTATTGTAATTAAACAAGCACGATTGTATTTCTTTAAATTTATGACAACCAGTGTAAAAATATTTATTTTTTTAAATATTTTGGTTGTAAGTATTAATTCGACGTTTTTATTTTAATATTATGATGTCACAATACTGATATGACGTAGGAGGTTATCATGGACCACCAGAGTGGTTTTATCAAATGTTTAATCTTTGTTGGAAAGTGGTGAAAGACAAAATTTGAAACTTTTTAGATTTAAACAATTTTGTCCAAATTAAAAAAAATTTTTAAATTACGAATTTTTTTTTACACTTAAAGTTGATCAATAAAAATGACAATTAATTTAATTAAATTAAAAACATTTGTTAAAAACTTATTTAATTAATTAAACAATTACTTAAATTGGTCACGAATAACTAATTAACTATTCTTAATAACAAAATTAAAATTTATAAATAGATAAAAATAAAAAAATAGAATTAAAAAAGATTCCATCAGTTTAATCCTTGTTAAGATATTATTTTAATGTTGTCTAAGCTAAAGTTCAAATATTTACAATTAATAATTAAATGATTTCTGCGGCAGAAAAAAGACGATTTTTCGTAGAAAATATTTCCGCAAAATTTAATTAATATTCAAAGCAGAATAAATTAATTTAAACAAGCATTAAACAACCAAAAGTTGGTCAAAATTTAACAAAAAATTTTGCATTTTTTTAGAATACCAATTGTCGGCTTAACCTTATTATTTACGGCAAGCAATTACAATCTTACTTATAAGTAAACATTAGCCACCTGTATGTGACGTCACAATCAAAATATGACGTCATGAGTCCGTCATTAAAGCGTGAATAATTAAGATTTTTTTAAAAGATTGTTTAGAAACCCAAAAAATGCTTAAAACCCTTAAAAATATTTAGATGTAAAAATGAATGCAAAAGTAAATAATAAAGCGTCACGTCGCTGGTATAAGGTTATAGGTTTGGTGGTAGCTTTCGTTTGATGTAGAGGGATGGTTAAGGTATAATAACATATTATCTTTCTAAATTGCATGCTCCGAACCTGTAATCAAAATTTCGCTACTTTTTCAACTTAAGCCTCCGCCTTAAAGTTTATAAATAATTTATTCGAAATTTTGAAAGGTTTAAAACTTGATCCAAAATATCCCAAGACATAAATTCATTCTTGAATATAAAAATCAATAAAAATGTTTTAAAATTTTGATGATAAAATTCAAGTTAACCCCCCTTAGTTACAAATAATGACCACTCCCTCAGGATCCCTAATGCAAAATCGATGTCAAATTATCAAAGAGGTATTGTCACGTCATAGAACACGCTTGTTTCATGTAAGTGCAGCGGGCCGTGACCACTTTTTCATGCTCGGTTTAGTTTAAATTTCAAACAAATTCAGATTCAGCAAAAAATTACAAAAAAAACTTTAATCAAAAATAAATTAAGATTTTAATATTGCGTTAAACTGTGACATGACATAATAAATCCAGTTATGACGTAATAATGACATAACAATAAGGTTATCACCCTTGATCTGTCAATCTAAAAGGCCAAATATTAGAAATTTGCTCAAAAATTAAATTGGATTCGATGTCCCATATTACAACAAACAACTTAACCCTTCAACCACGATCCGACAACTTTTATGAAGTTATTTGTACCTGAAATCACAAACTCGGTTTTTAAGAGTTAAACAAATAAAAAAGTATCAAGTGTTCATCCGCGCTTAGCAAGACAATAGAAAAGTGTCCTTCCGCGCACGTGTTCCACTTCTAATCTGCACTTCACGCGAGCGCACGAACTTATTGTGACGTCACTATGGTAACAAATAACAACTACTTTGTCGACTGGGTTGGTCCGAGTGCGCGCGAGAATTGTGACGTCATAAATGGACGACACTCGAGTGCGAGATCGGTTTGTTTCCCACGCGAGATTGGGGCTGAATAGGGGGTTAAAATAACAACGCTTTGAAGAACTGGGGTGAACGGGGATTCCCCAGTCTTAGATGTTGCGAATTTAAAGCGATCAAATATCTTGACCCATGACCTTGAATCTCGACCTTTCGACCCCAATAAAACCTCAAAAAATTTAACGCGAAATTTAATCGATGTCACGTGACCAATTCTAATGGGGTTAAAATTAATTTTAAAGTTTTGAGCGATTTTTTTTCTGAAATTTTTTTTTTCTAACAACAAACTTTACAAGAAATCCGATCTCTTCAAAATGTTAAAAAAGTTTCAAAAAACAAAAATTCAACATTTTTTTCTTCACCTTCAAATTTTAGCAAAACCACAAAAGGTCACGTGACATATTTTAAACTCTTTAAGCGCGACATATTCATAACTTATATAAAGACAAGCAAAAAAATCAACAACTTGGAGGTTAAAGGGTTGTTGCACTTAGGTATGTTTAGTGTCAAAAAGTCAAGTTCGTTAAAATTGTAAAAATATTCACGAAAACATTTTCACAAAATTTAAGTAAATTTAACTTTTAACCTTTGCATATTTAAACTAATGATTTTAACATTTTTATTTAGAATAAAAATAATTTATTTTGCTGAAGTTGCTAATATTAAAATCCTTAAATTATTAAAATTCTATTTTACTTAAAAAGTTTACAAAGCGGTTTTAAAAAAAAAAATTATTTTAATTTGTTCATATTTTTCCTACCAAAAATTTAAACAGAATTTTAACATTTTTTTGCTGTTTTCCAGAATTTTTTTCTACATTTAAGCTTTTTATTTAAATTTTCACCAGAAATATAAATTGCAAACCTTTAAAATCGTTGATGAAATTTTCAAATCTTGTCTGAAGATTTAATGTTTTGATGTCAATGACCTTAAGTAAATTTTCCTCAACTTTTTCCAGGTACTTGGACTCCATTTTTCGTGTACAACAAGTAGGTCCTGACGTCATACATATCTCCAAATTTGAGGCTAAAATGATCAGGTTAAAGTTGACAAACAAAAAATAAATTTTGTTGTCGAGATTTTAAAGTTTCGAATAAATTATTCAATGACCACGTGACCAACACCAAGGTCACGTGACTATCGATTCTTTTAATTGAACCAAACTCGAGAATCGACTTTAAAGATTTTCTGACAAATTAACTAATTCGAAACGTCTCGCGATTGTTGTGACGTCATAATCGATACAAATCAAAGGTTTGTTGTAAGTTCTATTTTGTTGTTGACAAAGCGCGGAATAATACGATTTCCGGATCTACTTTAGATCAATGCAAACGTGTCAAAAATCCGCGGAATGAGATTAAAAGTTAAAAGTTTTAAAATTTCAGTAATAGGATTAAACCAACCCTTTTAAGACGACGTGGTGGTTATCTCTATTAAATCGGGTTTAATTTTAAACCTTTCGTCGTGAAAGAGTTAAAGAAACAATTAGGTAACTTACAAACGCATTGTGTCCAAACTAAGCGAATGTGACAAATAAGGGCGAATAAGGATCAGCAAAAACAGCAAAATAAATTCAATTTATAACAAACTTTTAAATTTGCTAAAAGGTTCGATTGAAATAATGATCGAAACATTAAAGAAAGGCAAATATTTGCAACATGGTTAATGTTTAGTTTTTGTTTCAGCTTGAACCGTTGGCAAACAAAAGATATCGTAAAACCAATAACATCTTAAACTTAGAACTAGTAACCACACCACAATACTTATAATAATAACTCCAACTGTTACAACTCATATTATGTAGAAATGTATTAATAATATTCTTACAACAAACTTTTATCTTAAAATAGCAACAAAATGTTTTAAAATTTTACTTTTTCTGGGTCGAGATGGGACAATTTTTGGTTTTCCGATCTGAGATGTGACGAAAGTTAGCCGGACTTCCTCGCAAGTTCCCCCGCCGATTACAATTTCAATTCCCGATGTCAGAAACACACAAATAACACAACATGTCAACTTATTCAAAACCCTCATTTTACTCTGGATAAATAATATTTTCCTCAACTTTAACTCTGTTAAAACGCTTAAACTTTGTGACGTAACAATAAAAACAGCTTTCTGCACTGCCAGGTGTCCACAATGTTCTAATCTGTTAAACAAACGCTTCACACAACCACAACCAAGCCTACGTCACAATCGAAGCGAGAAAAAGGCAGCGCGCGCGTTGGAATGTCGAGAAATAATTAGGATTTTGTTTAGTAACAATTTTGATTGTTCAATGAAATAATTGCAATTGTTTATTTAAAATTTTGTTTCCTATTGTAACGTCACAAAACTTCATTGTTTTAACTTAAAATTATTTCAAGTTTTTAAGCAAACTCGGAAATTACTTTAACACAAACTTACAACGTTTGCTAACTTGTTCGCCATTGTTACGTCACAATAAATCGATTCACCCGACACCGAACAATTAAGAAATGAAACGTAACAATGAGATAACAATGGGATCGCGGTTTAACTTCCCATAGAACTCGAATTTTACCCCAAATCGTGCAAAATTTGTTGCAACTTTAGATCTCATGAATTTTTGTTGCAAACTTAAAATCTTTTGTTGTCCGAACAAATAATTAGTTGTGACGTAAACAAACCGCGTACTCGTGACGTCATAATCAAGCCTCGGTTTGCACAATCGAGAATGGCCATCGCGTTCAACTTAATTCTAGAATTCACAAACATTTATTCTAGTAAACACTCGACTTGATTGTGATGTCACACGCTCCTAATGTTACGTCACAATCAAAACAATCAAACAATTAACAAAGAAAGAGATTTTATTTCTAAACAAGCGTAAAATTCTCACAAAAATTTGTTTTTCAATTTTTTAAAAAAACATTTTTAATCTTGCCCGATTTCGGTTTAAACAAAATTTTACCAAATTTTAGAAATTTTTATTTTCGTTTATATCAATAGATGACGTCACAAATAAAAACAGTAGACCAGAATGGACGTTTGTTACGTCACAAAAACCTGGAATTTAACAAATAAAAAAAATTATTTAATTAAATTTTTTTTTCTTTTTTTTTCGGTTTCAAATAAAATGAAATATTTCGATTTTTTGTTCGGTTTTGAGTTCGAAAATTCAAGGAAATAAAAACACGAAACTTTTGTTTTTCTTTCGCGTTGTTTTAAGTTTTGTTTCAAATTCTGCCGAGTTTAACTAAACCCAACACCGGCAATAAAACCCTTTCACTACATTCTGTCACTTTTCCTTCTCATTCCAAGCCTTGAAAACTTGAAAAACAAATTAAAGGGTTAAGTATTTTCGGCTAATATTTAGGACAAGGGTTTTATACGGGATGGTACCCACTTATAGGATAATAATATGCTATTATGACGTCATTTACCACCCTTATAACACGCACAATTGACACAAATATCGATTGTTTTAGTAAAAACACGATTAGAAAAATTTTAAAGCTTCGTGACATTATCAAGTTTTTGTTTTACCAAAGTTTAATTTATGGCTCGAAATTAAAACATTTAACCCTTTCAAAATCAATTATTATATTAACAATCTTAGAAACCCAATCTTTGTCGATTTTAAACGATCTTGGCAAGCAAAGAGTTGAGTAGATAATGGAATCAAAGTCACGTGAGCAAACGTCACAGTGTTCCGAACGTGCCAATGTTTCGTAATAATTAACCATTGTCAATTTAGGTGATCAAACAATGGTAATTAATTACTAAACATACGAACAAGTGGCCTGGCCAGCTATGTTTGTAAATACATATATAAAGTGGGGGTAAAACTTAACCGGACTCTAAGTTAATAAACAATTATTCTCATGTGGTCTAATAATAACCACTTGACCTCTGACGACCTTCAAACATCGGGGTAATCAGGTGTTAGGCACCCGCAGAATTATCAGAACATTAACAAGGCTGCAATCAAGCATTTGCAGCTAAGTTTTTTGTATTTATTTATCTTTGATCTAGAAAGGTCGACTACACGACCTAAACATAAAGTAACATCAGTTACCCCGAACCAATCTTGAGTTGCCTGTGAAAGTTTGGGATATTATAGATTATAATTGCCCGATAATTATACTGCTGATTAAGTGCTGGCTCAGCAGAAGTTTATATCGTTTATAGCGCCTTACTTAAGGACGCTACAGCATGAGATCAGTGGGGAATAAACCAAAAACCTTATGTAGAAAAGTGTTCTTACCACACCGCCGCTCAAATAAAAATGAAAGCCTAAACTAGTTTCATCTCTAAACTAAGTTAAAATGTTGAAACAACTGGGTTAGAGTTGTTAAAACAACAAAATAAACCAATTTTTAAAGCCAACATGTTTTGCGTTTTCTTCAGATTTATTAAAAACTAATTAACATTTTGTTGACACTGAATTCCACGCTTGGCATATGCTTTGTTGTAATCTGATTGGCTGGTAATTAACCAATAAGAATCGATTAAAAGCAGAACAATTTAAAATTAGACAAACACGCTTTACGAAACTTATGTCTTTGTTTATACTAATATGATGTCATAGAGCAGGGGGTGAATAATGAAGCCACAGCACATGTTGACATTTTAATCAAAGCCTACTTTACTAAGTAACAGCTTGCTCTTTAGCTCCCACCACCGGGTATAAAAAATTACGACAAAAGCAAAAAAAAGGGACAAAAAAACTAAAAGCAGTTTCGCCCTAACGACACATCGTTCAAACAACGATTTAAATTATATCAGTCTAAGTAAAAACCTAAATAAAATAAGTGTTTTGTTGTTTTTAACTTGCCCCATCTTTTAATTCATTTAAAACTTTTGTAAAAGTAGTTCAGCTTTAAAATTATTGAAGAACTGTTTAAACTAATGTTCTTGAAACTCATCCCAAAAATAACTAACAAGAATTTTTATTTTAAACGCAACAATATGATAGAAAAGTATGGACCCAATCTAAACAAGATTCCACTAACTTATATACAACAAAGCTAAAAAAGTAAATAAACCAAATTTTTTTAAAGTAAGGTACAAAAGAAAATTTCAAGGTTCCAATATCTGGAAATTTAAACCCAATAAAAGAATTGTTTTAAGAAGTTTTAGTCCAGAAGAAAAAGCTTGCAAATCTGATATCAATTCACCCCAAAATTAAAAGTTTAAATAAAAGTGATTCTAGTTTTCGCAGCATTTAGAAGCCAAACATTCAGAGCTTCGTACTCTTCCACTGCTTCGTCAAACTGGTCAGGCGTGAAACCTTTTGTGACACATCGCTGTCGCGCTTCGATGACTCGGATGTTTTGAACACTATCACCACTAGCAGGAGCCATATCACGAATAATTTGGTAGATGGCGTCAGTTGGTCGTTGTTTGCTGGAAAATAATGAAAATTTAATTTAAATTAGTAATTATTAATAATCTACTTTTTTAAAATAAGCCCAAAAAAATATTTTAAAGTATTTTAAAAAACTTTGAAACAAAAACCAGCAGCGTGGTATAGTAGTTACAACACATTGCTTTACTACATGAGGTCTTTAGTTTGATCCCAACTGTTTCCAGAGTAGGACATTAAAAACTTCTGCTATGACAAAAACAGAGAGCAGCATAATTATCGGGCAATTATAATCAATAATATCCCAAACTGGCAAAGTTAACTTGAGACTGGGTCAAGGTAACTGATGTTACTCAATGTTTAGGTCGTAAAGTCGACTTCCCCACATCAGTTTGAGCACAACAACAAATTAAGTTTAATAATCAAGAAAACTTACCGTTGAACATTCTCAGAACCCGGGTTCAGCGTATCTTTCGACATTTCCATCATTCTCATCGCCTCGTTAATATCATCCTTCTCAACAATATCTGCTAACCTTAACCGAGCCTTAACGAGCATAAATTAAATAACTATTAGACATTTAACTTATTTAATTTAAATTGTTTAGTATAAAAGTATTGCTGAAGATAAATAGTTTCACAAGCTAGATCAATAACAGTGCAATGCATGTAATTAATTGGTTTGCAACATTATTGAACTGTTTGGAAAACTTGAAACTTTTCAATTCAAAAAAAAATTACAAAAATTTTGTTGAAAGTTTTGAGAACAAACCAGTTTAGGGAAGTGCAATAATTATTCCATTTTTGCACTTTCCTTCACCGATTCGTAGCTCAACACTGCCATCCCGTGGATGAAATCAAAGTCGAGAATCAACAGAGCATGAAGGCCGGGACAAGTGCAATATAACAATGAAGGAACAATGGGAAACAATGGCCTACTATGAGCTACAATGCACAAATCAAAACCAACGAGCAACTGCTGCTTTTTTTTCATTTTATTTTTTTATTACCACTAACTTTATACTTAAAAAAACTGATTATTAACAAATATAACCCCTAATTAATCAATATTTTAATATTTTTTATCAAGAACCACCCACCAAAGCAGTAGCGAGTCTAAGAATGGCCAACAAAGTCCTCGCCGAGGTGAAAGTTGCGTCGTGACTGGCCCTCGCCTCTTTCCTGAGCTCAACATAAGCAGCAGTGATGTAGTCAGTCAACTCTGTTGGAATGGCCGGGGTTTTCTTCTTACATAACGCAATGTAACGTCTGCCGAAAAAAGGTTTTAAATAATTTGAATTATACCAAACTGATATAAAATGGTCTTTACATAATGCAAAAATGGTTCTTTAAATAATTATACCAAACTGATATAAAATGGTCTTTAAATAACGCAATATAACGACTGTCAACTTTTAAATATACAATCTAATTTAAAATACTTTTTAAAAATTTTATTTTATTTTTTTATGTAGAAATTAACACTTTAAATTACCTCATTAATTGCATGTTGATTGGGGTAAACTGCAATGGAGGATGAACAGAGTTCATGTGAACGTAAGTTATATGTTGGGCCAATCTAAAAATTTTAATTAATTAATTTAAACCAATCTTTGTCAAGTTTTACTTAATTAAAAATTTTAAGGTAACACTAAAATTAAATTATCAGTTTATATCATAAGGCTTGGTAGACAATATATATGCTTTATTTAAAAGCCATAAAAATAAGAAAAACTGCCGTTTGTGGTGCTTCGGTAAATTACAACAATTGAAATAAAAAAAGCAGCTTTCAACTAAGTATTTAAAACACAATAATGTAAAACATTACTTCAATAAACTAAGTTATTACCTCAGATCATTATCACGATCCGGTTTGTCCTGGATCAACCACAGAAGATCAAAACGCGACAACAATGCAGCAGGGAGTTGGATGTTATGCTCGATCGACTTTTTGGGGTTGTATCTCCCGTACGCGGGGTTAGCAGCTGCGAGGATCGAAACCCTTGCGTTCAGTGATGTCATAATGCCAGCTTTTGCGATGGATATTGTTTGTTGTTCCATGACTTCGTGGATGGCGGTTCGATCCGCATCCATCATTTTGTCGAATTCATCGATGCAACAAACTCCTTGGTCGGCCAACACCAACGCTCCTCCTTCTAATATCATCTCTCCTGTTAATGGGTCCTGTGATGTCATAAAGAAAACTTACTGTGATGTCACAAAAAAGACTATTGTGATGTCATAAGAAAGGTACTATAGTGTCATTGGCAAGAGTGTAAGGTAGTTTATACAAATTATAAATCAAAGTTTGTTAATTTATATAAAAAGTCAATTATGACATCACAAACCTTCATGACTGCAGCAGTGAGTCCGACCCCCGATGAGCCACGACCGGTCGTATATTGTGACCTTGGAGCAAGTCGATCAATGTAGGACAGGAGTTGTGACTTTGCTACACCAGGATCTCCCATCAAACAAATATTTATATTTCCACGGATTTTCATTCCTACAAAAACATTGAAATATTTAAAAAAAACTTGAATAAATAAATAAAAACTAAAAAGTTGTTTTTTTGAATAAAATTGAAATCCAACCGTTAGCATTCCTGTCGACCCCCCCAACTAGAAGTAACAACAAAGCTTTCTTGATATCCTCGTGCCCGTAGATTTCGGGGGCGATTGAATTTGCGAGTTTGTCGTAAAAATCCTCCTCTGTAAGTGTTAAGAATATTGTTATAAGTAAAACATATGAAATAGGTTTTTACTTATTATATTTTGTTTACTATTTGATAATTTTTCTAATAAGTCAATATACAAATTTTGTCAACTCTATTGTTAATGAACCTTAACTAGTAATCATACAAAAAGTACAGAAAATTGGGTTTTAGTGACAGTGCCATGTTATATAACATTAAATCCTATGTGAATATATATTTTGGCATGTTTTAAATTATTTGATTTGGTCTCTTTATCAACTGCATAAATGTAATGCTAATTGTTTATTTATTTTGCATATTCACCATAAAAAGTAATCTTGTTATGTCATCAATATTGTTTAGAAATTAACCAGCAGATCTTTAATACAAGTATTGAGTAAAAACCATAGAAAAGTTACTCACGAGTGATTTGTTCAATCTCCTCCTCCGTCATCTCTCCTTTGTCTTGCTCGTTCTCCTGAGTTTTGTTCATTTTAACAACTCGCTAAATATTTAGGAAGAAATTGATTTTATCAAACAATTGTGCAGTTTGAAATGTTTAAATTTTTTATATGTAAGGTTCTGGGTTCGATCCTTACTGCTTTCTTTTTTGTAGCACTCTTAAGTTAGATGGCTTTAACAGTATAACTTAATCCCAGAACCAAACAAAAATTTTTTTATCTGAAAATTATATTCTATAATATCCTAAACTGTCTAAGCAACTTGAGACTGGTTGGGGTAAAAAAATTTCCTTAGTTTTAGTTCGTAAAGTGGCCCTTCTCACATCGAGATTAAATAAATACCAAAAAACTGCCCCAGACTTAAGTTTTAATAAGAGTCAACTAATTGGTCAATCTCAACTCACGTGAGCTTCCATGTAAGAGTCGGTTAACAACCCTTGCTGCATTTGTCTGAATCCCACTCTTAACATGGGGAGAAATACCCCGGTCACGCTGATGTGGTCGCCTGGGAATGCAGAACGAGTCGTCTCACCCCGACAGAATATCGTAAGACTCCGCGGAATGTTACCAACCGGAACCATATCACTCTAAAAAGTGGACAAAAAAAGTTTAAAAAATGCCTTTTTTGAGGCAAAAATGTTTTTTATGCGGATCTTTACCCCCTAAAATGTTTTTTTTTCTCAATATGTGAAAGAGATATCTAACATAAAGTAATTTACTGTGTAATCGATGGGAATTAAACCACAGACCTTAGGATTTAAACACCTAGCATTTTGTTAATAGAAATCAAACTCCAGACAGTAGAAATTAAACCCAAGTATTTAGCATGTGATCACCGGGAATCGAACCCCATAACTTACACATTGGTTCAAGATATATTATTTTCAACTCACATGTTCTTGTATCTTGACCTCCTGGAACTTGGTGAACTTTGACCCTCGATTTTGGAGGAATAATTTTCCTCCGCTTCTGTTAGTTTGGCAATCCTCACTCGGACATTGTTCCAGTGGAATGAAAGTGGGGGATGAAATCTAGATGGGATAATTTAAATGGAATAATGTTTAGAAAGTAGAGATGATGATAAATAAAAAATTAAATCCTAATGTAAGCAATATTAAAACATTTTATTTTAATAATCACATTTAGGAAAAATGATTCATGATTAAATATCTGGATGTTTACTTAAAAATCATATGCCGAAAACTGTTATTTAAATGACAATAAACAATTTTTCCTCCTTCTCTGGATAATGCCAGAATAATTTAAACCTAAACTTCAGAAACCATTTTTAAAACTTAAGGTGTTTACTGTTCAGCAATAAATTTATTCTCAAAAAGATTTTCGATAATATGCAGATACTAGCAGTAACTTCAACTTAATTTTAGTTTTGTGAAAAATAAGTTTTACAAAATATTCCAACTTACCGGCTGATAAGTCTCGCCCCCGCAACGATCGCAAGTATAAGTTGCTACCGACATCATCGGTTTCACTTCAGTGGCTCTGATTACTATCCCTCGAACTGAAGTTAGTTTCCCGATGTGTTTGGACTTCACTTCCCGGATCGGAAGAGCTTTCTCGTTCGATGAAGATTTAAAACTTACCTGCAAAAAAAGGTTGAAAAAATTGTTAAAAAAATGTTAAAGTTTTAATCTAAATATGGAATCTGTTACAAAATAATTTGATATTAGTAGACTTGTTTAGAGAAATTAAAATTAATTAGGATTAAGATTAATTGTTATGAGGAACTAAAATTAAGACTTTAAAATTTTAACCCAAAGTTGAAGTAAAAACCACACAACTTTTTTAAAACATTTTAAACAAAGTAAAAACTAAGGTTTCAACATTTAAGTTAATGCCTCAAACATCACAATCCTTATATAAGTTTAATTATTCCTACAACAAAACTTACTTCGAATCTTCTCATCAACTCCGATGGATATTTATTCCTCCAATCTCTTTGTTCCGTCGGATCCTGGTGGTTCCTCTGCTCCATCATCATCCGATGCTCGATGTAAACATCCAGGGCATCTTTGTGGGTCACCTGTGCAAGGGTAATGGGTTAAAAATGGGAGTAAAATATTGACAAAATGTAAAAGTTAGAAAAAAAAAGTTTATAAAAAAGTTTTTTAGAAAGTTGTATTTAAATATATTTTAAACATTCCATCAGTATTTAAACCTTTTAAAAACAACTTTTCCTAACAGTAAAACCAAATTTATTTCCTTACCTCCCTCTCCTTATAATCTGGTAATATTTCCTCAATCACATCAGCGAATATTCTCTGATATCTCAACGTGTTTGCAACAACGTTCTCCGCAAGGTCAGCATCGTATTCTGCAAGGTCGTCCAAATCCACCACTAGTTGGACTTCCTCGCGGTGAGCAAGTTTTGTCTAACAATCATCAATGTTATTTTTATGATGTCATAAAGAATATTTTTATTAATTTCAAGTACCTTAAATTAAAATATAAATTTAAAAAATAATTCTTTAATCTAGTTTCAAAAATCTTCCCCTTTTTCAATAAATTAAACTTAATCTTTAACTAAACTAATTTTATTTTCCAAATAAACTGGTCACCAATTAACACTTAGTAACTAATTACTTCTTAAAACCAACTTCACAAAAACTTGGATTAAAACTCAAGATTTAGGTCATATTTGGTTGAAGCAAATAAAGTTTATTTGTCCAAGAAACCTCGTTCTATTTACTATAAAGCCCTGCCTTAAATAATTAATAATTCAGAACATCTATGCAGGGAAAAGTTAATTATATAACTTGCAGCTGGTTTCAATACTAAACGATTAAATATCAAGGGAGAAGGTAATGGATGTACGTTTACTAAATAACTTAAGTTTGAAATACGTTAACCGTTTAATAACAACCCCTTTTTATTCTCTAGAACGGTCGAGCGCACACTAGCAATGGCTTCATTATTGTAAAGATTCTACGTACAAAAACACACGACCTACGATGACAACGGTTTATCTGAACAAAAGAGCAAAATAAACGACTTTTTCGTTCCATCTCCGAGTCTTAAAGTCGTTGAAACAGTTGCCAGAAGCAGCTGCCTCGGCGCAAAATTTCACGAAGTTTTGCAACTGTTTATAGTGAATCTAACACCTTTATTAACAAAAAGAATTTATTTTAAATCCCCCGATTTATTGAACGTAACTTGCGACTTTTTAAAAACTATTTAAACACCAAATTACAACTTGAACGAAGAGTTTAAACGACATTTAAATGCCCCCAATTTTGTTTTACTTTGAACAAATCTGAAATTTCAAAAACTTTGACCACAACAATTTCACTTAAAAATCTTCGTATAAAGAAAGAAACATTATGACGTAACAATAACGCCCTGGGCCGTCACATTTTTGCAGTTGTATTGTAACAATAACCCCGCTGTGATGAATTAAACTAAACAAACGGTACTTTGAAGTAATGACGTCATAACCACATTATAATGACGTCACAATACTCACCAATATTTGTCCATATTTGAAACATTTTCCGTTCCCTTCGTCCGTGCAAAACTCGGACAAAAAGTTCTTACATCTTTCTGTGACGTAATAATACAATCGTTAATCAGCATGTTAATAACTTTAGTAACATTCCTATACTCTGACGTCATCAACACTTTTATATTTAAATAACAATCAGGTGTATTATGCATATTTACGTAATAAATAACTTTCTATAAATTAAAATAATTAACAATATTAATTATGACGTCACAAACCACAACGCGAAAGTTGAATTCGTCGAGTTCTTAAAACTTTCTAATAAGTTAAAAGGTGTGGCCCTTAAACTATCACATTGACATAAGCATATTTGGCCTGGTCGCTAACTATGACGTCACAGAAACCTCATTATATATTTTCACGTAACAATCGGGAGGTTTATAAAACTTTTAAAAACAAAACATCGATTCTAACGATATTTAAAAACGAATTTTCATAATAAAAAAACGCGAAAAAATTCCTACACGAAAGTCGCGCTTTTAACTTTCAAACCTTCGAAAATTTCTTCAAATTCGTTCTAGAACGAAGTTACGAACGCTGAGATACGCTTCAGTGCACTCAGCAAACATTAACTTCGCTCTTCACGACTTACAAGACGACGATGACGTCACAATACCTCCTTATCAGCGGTGCATCCAAGCAAAACTTACCTTTTTCAGCGGCGTAATCTCTCTTTTTTTCGGCCATTCTCTCGCTTTCGTTTCAATTCTCTTCGAAACTGAATCAATAAAAATTTGTGTTTACATTTAACCAAAAATATTGGAAAAATGGTATTTAAAATAATTAAAAATATATTTTAATTTACTTCAAAACAAAAATGTATTAAATAAGTTCAACAGCATTACATTTAATTTGTTAATTTGTTTTTGTTCTTTTTTTTTAATTTCATTATTTTAAAAAAATTAAACATTTATTTAGACTAATTAAAAATATTGTGTTTTTATTTAACAATAAAAAACCTAATTTTCATATTTTTAATAAAACAAATAATCTTAAAATAAACAACAATATCATCTGTTTTATCAAATAACTTAATAAAACTAAGGTTAAAAACAATTTTTTTTGTATATATTTTTATCCTTGATGCTTCGACCCAGTCTCGAGTTGCTTGTGGCAGTTTGGGATATTATAGATTATAATTGCCCGATAATTATGCTGCTGATTAAATGCTGGCTTAGCAGGAGTTCATATCGTTTATAGCACCTTACTCAAGGGCGCTACAGCATGAGAGCAGTGGGGATTAAACCCACGACCGCATGGGGGTTTAACATGTGTTCTTACCACTACACCACACTGCCAGTAAATTGTTATAAACTCTAATTTATTTGATAAAAAAAAATAAAAAAAACTCTTGTTTATTAATGTCAACTACCTGAATGTTTAAAAACTTATTTAAAAAACTTTCTATATTTAATCCAACAATGGATTTTTTTAAAATCTAAACTTATATAAAACTAAAAAAACAAAAAGAAAGATGATAAAGTAACATTTCTTTCCCATATCAATAAATTGTTTAACATAAAAATACACAAAACTAAAATACGAGAACGACCAATTTAAAACAATTCACAACTCCCTGAAACTATTTTACATTCCTTTAACTTAGACCTTAACTTAAATATCTAGAGTTGAGATAAAAACCTATAGTGTAACACTGAAAGACTGTTTTAATTACCGATTATATAAAATCTTAAAAATTTAACATCAATGAGTTATAATATAGCGTAGTGACTTTTAAATATAAATTTATTCTTATTATTAGACTGTCTGATTGTTGTATATTTGTTACCCCGACCCAGTCTCAAGTTAAATTTGACAGTTTGAAATATTATTAATTGTATTTGCTCAATAATTAATCTGCTGATTGATTTATAGGTTAGCACAAGATTTTTTGGATCTCTATTAGTTTCGCACGCCCTACATAAACAGGGTGTGTAACCGAAATACGGCACATGTAATTAAACAAGGAGGTTGCATAAATTAAACCCTTACCCTAACCCTCACATATTCAGTTTACCCATTAACACATCTGACTCGTAAAGCGGACTAAGTTATACTCATTAAAACATATTTCAACTAATTTTTAATGTCTGGTTGAACAATTGCCATACTTAGGTTATAACGCCTTGTTAAATTCGGGCGTGCGAAAGTAATAGAGATCCGATTTTTTTGTTTGTAACACCTTATTCAAGGACATTCAAACATTACAGTATGGACAGATGGAAGCAGAAGGGATTAAACCCGAGACCTTAAGCAGTCAAGTAATACTCTTGTCTTGTCTGCTTGGGGTTTAAAAAATAAATTTATGCAATAAACTTCTTAAAATTTATCAATAATTAGCTAGGATATGTTTACTGACAACAAATCTTATTAAAAAATTAAATATTGCTAAACTAATATGTATAAAAGCACGTCTCGAACGCCGCACGTGTTTTATAAAATCTTGATTTTTAACTAAACAAAAAATACTAGAAAGTTCTTCAAAAAAATATATTAAATCAACAAACCTTTTTGCAGTTTTGATAAGTAAAAAGGATCTTGAGGTTTCCAAAGTTAGGCTAATTTTAACCAATTTTATTAAAAACAAAATCTTCAGAAAAAATAATGTTTTTATTTCAATGGCGGGAAAACGATGGCATAGACATCATATATATAAAAACAATTTTTATTCCGAGAAGTCGCAAGTAATAAAAACTTTTTAGATTTTTTATGTTTATAATATCAGTTTAAATATAAAACTGTCAATAAAATTAATATTTTAATGAATTTAATAAGCAATATTTACATGTTGTTAAATAATTTAAACACTTAGCTTTTTTTAGTATCACCCTAAGATAATAGGATTTTATTATTATATTGAAAAAAGATTTAAAGTTGTGACTTAGTCAAGCCACCATTAACGCTGGTCTTAAGGGTGAATATTCCGGCATTAGTGCGGTTCGAACCCAGAATCTTTGACTCCTAGTCCGCCGCTACATTAACTTCCCTACAAAAAGTAATTGGTTGGGCCTTACTGCTGCCAAATGGTTGCGCTCTTGCGTAAGGTAAAAACAGGACTTACGTTGAAGCAAATAAACCCAATTTTATGATAGATAAAAAAGCAATATTATTAGTTTAATTATATTTAAAAAAAGCAAAGGTATCTTGAATATTGGTCGGGGTAACAAAGGCTGTGTTTAAACTGTAAAATGTTTTGCGTGTAAGAACAAAAATATATTAAAAATATGTAAACAATTAATTTGTAGTTGTCAAACTTGTTTATAACTATATAAAAAAGATCCAAAACAAACCAATCTAAAAAAGAAACTTCGTTACAGAAAATTGTTTACGCTTAGGACATGCACAATAAAATATTTTTCACGCTCGCAAGATGATGCCAGAGAGCAAAATTAGCAGAATTTTTAAACTTTGCCACAAAGAACTTTTTGTTTGTAATTCAACTTTTTTAACTTCATTTCGTGAGGTTTTTTACTTCACTAAAGTAGGTAAGTAGGGCCATGTTCATCTTATTATTCAATCTGATCTGATATGGAGATAAAATAAACAAAACTTTTTGGTTTCTTGACTTAAAGCTTGCCAAGTAGCGAACAAGAATTGAAAGAAGGGGCTCTCATCGACGCCCGAAGCGATGTAAGACTGGAATTCGAGTTATGCGAGCTTCGATTTTGAGCTTTTTATACAAACACAAATGCGCTCACCTCTGGAATGTTTATCCTGTGTGTGCGTGTTCGCGCGTGCTCTGTGACGTGGGTGTGCGTCAAGCACGCGCGACTAACGACCGTTTCGGAGCGGAATGACCAACTGGGTCGAAATGTGGACCACATTCGCCGCGCGCGCGATGCCAAATAAACAAAACTTCGGGTCACAAAGAATCCTTAGTTCAACCTGAATTATTCAGTTTAAATAATGTCGAAAATTTTAGCAATTTAAACAGCGCAGACGACGGAATCATAGTGGGGTTTGTGACGTCATAGATAGAATGTGTTAGACATGGTAGACGAGCAGGTGTTAGACTTTTTATTTGATTTTGAAAGCTTAGAATTGGTTCAGAGAAAATAAAATATTTGTTTTGAAGAATTTAAATATTTTGTTTTGAGAATAAGTTCACGGATCACTGCGCTTCAATTAGCGCAAAGTAAAATATTAAAATCATTAAATTAAAAAAAAGAAAAATCAGAGATAAGTTCGATTACATAAATAATGCATAAACCACGGATATCAGCTGCTATAATAAGCAACTAGATGGAAAGAAATCAATAACAGGTTTTAGTTAAGATGTCAGGGATAAAGAAATTTCCCAATTTTCAAGATTTTACTAAAAAATGCAAAAATTGTCGGATACCTTTATATCGGATGTTAAATAGAGATTATGACGTCATGAATGGATCTATTGTTCATAGAAAGATAAACAGATAAGAAGATGTTTGTATATTTACTAAATCTTGCGTCTAAAGTCAAATGTTAGATTTAAAGTTCAGAGTAATAAATTATTTTAAACTCCCAATAAAACTCATGTTGTAAATTTTATGAAGCTTCGTTATTACTAAATGGCTTCAAAATATTTAAAATTCTAACTTTAAATTCAACAAGTTAAAAAACAAATTGTTAAAAATTTTATTTTATTTTTTGGCATAACAAAATGCAAATTAAATTTTAAAAACAGAAAAAATGTTAAAAATGTTTCAAAAAATAAGGTTTATATTTCACTGACCTAATTAATGTTAAAAATATAAAAAAAACTTTGTAAGGTTCACAATCTTTGCGAAATATTTGATAAATTTTTCGAATTCCTATCGAAAATATTTCTTTAAACAATGGAAAATCGATGCCATCGCGATTTAAACAAAACAATTCTGTTTATTTTATTTTCGTAATTCGAGAACTCGATTTAATTCACCTTTGTTCAAAACAACAAAGTCTTTTGTGACGTCATAAATAACTTTCGAGTGTTTACTTCATCATCTTTACCCTTGCTGATTGTATTTTCATTGTTACGTCACAGCAAATTAACGCGCGAAAAACCGACACTGTAATGATATACTTCTATCGTGACGTCATAACATTATATTTATGCTTTGTAATGACGTCATAAAATATAAATTTAATGTGATGCATGAGTGCGTTTATGCCACGCGTCGATCACGCATTTACCGCGTGAACAAATAGTTTTAATTAATAGACGACCTTTATTGCTACTTATGATGTCATAAACCAATTACAGTCTCGAGTTTCAACAAAATCTAAAAATAGAAAAGTTCGAGCTTTTAACATTTTTCTCGGTTTTGAATTTCTGGAATTTTGTTTCAAAATATTTTTAAAACTAAAAACTTTTATAAAATCACAATCGAGAACAATCGAGTACTCGCCACTTTAATTGTGACGTCACAAGCACTCCATAAAATAGTAAACATTTATAGTTTACATAAGCGCTTGGGCGATAAATATTTGTTAATAGTGACGTCATATTGGCGGAGTGTTACGTAAAAGAAATGGACATCACGCACTTCCTCAGTTGTGGATATTTCTCTCAACTTTATTTTTTTAGATTTTAAATAAATTTAAATTTAATCAGGAAATGTGGTTTGTTTGAAGACAAAGTTGGATTATTACGTCATAAAACAATGAGTGACGCGACAGACAACAGGTCTGTGATGCGGAGGTTATTGGCAGAGAAATACCGAAATAACGAGGACCACGCGAATGAATACATCGAAACAGCGACGAGATTGGACGCTTTGTGTCGCTCCACGCTCGATCCTCGCAACAACAAAAGAACAGAATTTAACAACAGACTACGTCACGAGTTTAATAGTGACGTTAAGTCACGTGACAGCGTTGACGCCAGACTTCATGAAAACAATGACGTGAGAAGGCCGCGCGATGACGTCAGACTCCCTCTTCCGTCGTACGAGGAAGCTAAGATCGAATCAACTCGATGTCTCCCCGAGCACCTAGTGGCAGGAATTCCGGTCGTCTCACCCCGGTTCCGGTTGAATGAACACGCGCAGATGAACGGTCATCCGAAGTCGAACAGTACCGGGGAAGAATATTTATACACAGATCACGTGACCACGCATAACAGAAGAGGAGGTCGGCGGAAGAATATCCCGGTGAGATCGAACTCTTTACATCAGAACAAAGTGTCCGACCGCAACGTCATCACCGAGGGACTTTCCCTACAAAATGTCAGTATGAAGCGGACGGACAGTCAGACGAGTGTCCGATCGAACGGCGGAGATTCATCCGCGTATCCCTCCGCACGCCACACCGCGAGCACCTCAACGCCGCTGCAGAAAACAGGGAAAGTAGATCCTCAAGAACAGCGGAGGTATTCATTACATGGATATCAGGGAAATACCCCAAGTCGAAACGAGGTAAATTAATTTTATTTTATTTGAATTTTTACACATTAATAATGAAAGTAAAAATAGTAATTAACAATTAAAAAAAAAATTAAAAAAAAGTTAAATTTAAATTAAATTTTGTTTGAAAACTTGAAGTAAAAAATTAAATTATTTAAAATTGTGTTTTCAAATATAATTAATTACCGCTTTTAGTTAAAAATAATTCTAGTAAAATAAAAATCTTTCAAATTCCAATTGAATGTCGCACAAAACATAAAAATAAATTTTATTAAAAACTTTGAACAAAACTTTGAACAATTAAATTTCATGAATTTCAACCAAAATTCTTCTCCAAAAACTTGAAAATAGTTCGCTTGTTAAAATATAGCCCGGGGGCAGTCGGGCATAGCGAAATTTTTAAGTTGTTACTTCATATCCTCACCCGCGCATTTCGGGCATTTTTGTAAAATTATTTCGCGGAAAATTTTCCATTATTAATTCTGATTGTTATTGTTGAGCCATTGTTGTTTTAACAATAAATAAACCAAAATAATAAAACAATGAATCGAACAATGGTGATGGTAAAAAAACAATCGACGAATTATTTACGACATTCCAATCTATTTATGACCTCGTACAAGGTTGTGACGTCATAATCTATGTCGCGGTGTTAAAGTGAGGAACAAATTGAAACGTCACGGCCGAATGGTTTGCCATTATCTCTCGCATTCTTGTTGTTTTGTTCGTTCGAACCTTAACTCTTTGGTGACGTAACAAAGGCGAAACAATACAACATCGCGATGAAAGGGTGCGCCAAGACACGCTTGAACTAAACGCAGCGAAGCGTTAAAAGTCGTCAAGTCGAACTTAGAATCGAATCATTCGCAGATCGGCACCTCGGTAGCGCGTTGTGTATTATGACGCACAATCGTTCGGTTATAACGTCATTTTTGCAGTACAATGGATTAATTATGACGTCAGTATATGTATTTAGTTTGAATTAACACGGGCGTTGATTAATTAGGGAGTGGTTTAAGCAGGTGGAATAGCCACAAAATTTAAAATTGAAAAAAAAGTTTTAGAAAAAGAAATCAGATTTTTAATTTTACTTTTTTAAACTTTGTAATTAAATTAATTTGTTAAAAAACTTGAATTTGTTGAATTTGTTAAAAAACTTAAATTTGTTAAATTTGTTGAATTTGACCTAATTTAGAATTTTGGTCGAAGAGCGAAAATTTTTCTTTTTTTAATTTTTTTTTGTTGTTGAGGCCCCGGGCCCGCTGCAAGAATTTATTTAAAATATTCCGAAAAATGCGTTAATTGTCAAATTGTTTACAAAATAATTTATGTTTGTGACGTCAGGATTTAAAAAAGTTTCTAAATATTCACAGAAAAACAAGCTAAAAATATTTTTAAATTTGAAACAGAAAAGTTATTTTTGTTTGTTAAAGTTGTTAATTTTAACACCCGGAGTGTGAAAGTAAACAAAGAAACAGCGCGACTTTAAACTTCGATACTTTTCAAGGTGTTATTTCGAGTAATTATCGCTTTATTTTGCAGAAAGTTGTGAATAAATGTCGATAAAATCAGACTACATCGCAGACTATCGACAAATTGTTTTATTTTTAACTCAAGACAAGAGTCTAGTCCGTTCTCGAGGGAATTAAAAGTTTAGGAATCGTTTGTGTAACAAAACTTCTAATAAAACCTAAAATTTTAACAGGAAACCTAGGATTTAAAATTATTTGGAAACCCTAGGAGTAAATAATTTGGAAACCCTAATTTTTCAGGATTTATCTGAAGCCTCCCCGATGTCCCAAACCACCACAACCCAGTCCCCTTACCTACGGGGTGTCGCCCCTGGGTACTACACCCCCATGACGCCATCGGGACCACAGAACCCACCTTCGTCACCACATATGACGTCATTAAACGCGAATTCCCCACATATGACGACAATAAACGGACAGCATATGACGTCACACGGTGGGAATAATTCCCCGCCCAGACCCCCGCCTCCTCCTTACCCAACGGGGATAATAATGCAAGGAGCCACTACCCCACATGAGGAAGGGGGATGGGGTCACCCCGCAAGACCCAATTCCCTCGCGTTGGGGAAACTGAGCAAGAAGAAAAACTCAAACGGGTGAGTTGGAAAACCTAAACTTTAAATTATTTTGTTTTCTTTATTTAATCATTTTTCTAATTTTAGAACCGGAAGTACTCGAAACAGTCCGAGTGTGACGTCACCGACATCTTCTACGTCATTTGCAAGCACACCCCGGGGAACCCCCTTTTACGCTGGGACCCCAAATACGGCACAACAATATCATTCAGGAAATACCCAGAATCACCCTCACCAACGACAAACAAGCGGGGGAAGTACCATCGGGGGAAACACCTACCTTAGAAGGTCACAAAGCGGAAGTAGTGTGCGCCCTCCAGCGACCACAACCCCTTCGTACCCCCCGCCGTTCACTCCCGAGCCAAACATGAGAAACAACTACCCCCAAGAGAGTTACAACATCAACAAAAGCAGTAGTATGACGTCATCAGGCAGCGGGGGCGCGCGGGGCATCGCCCGAAGACGAAAACGGAATAATTCGTCGAAGGGTTCGTACGCGAATACCTCGGGTTCGGGGTCAAGTAGTAACGGGGGGAGCAGACCCAACAGCACGGCCGACTTAACCGAGAGGCTGGTTGGAGAGAACGAGAATTGTCGCGAACGACTTCAGAACGCTTTGCACAAACTTCAGAAATTTGAAAACGTGAGTTTGTTACTTCTTAAAATATGTGAAAAATAGATTTTTATTATCTCAATTACGTAATAAAGTATCAATCTTAAAGGTCAAAAGTTTGTTAACTCTACTTAAGTTTAGAAATAATTTTCATAGCACAAATATTTAATTAATTCCACAAAGATTAATCATCGATATTTATGAATTGAATCCAACCCAACCACTTTATTTTATGACTAATAACCTTAATATTTCACTCACCAATCTACTCAAAATATAAAACTCAACGGCTGTTTAACTCATAGAAATACCAAACTTATGACGTCACAATGTTATATTGTTACGTACAGATTGAAATCGAGTTACAAAGGATACAAGAAGAACACAGAGCACTTAACGTGAGTGCGAATAAGCGAGCCCAACTTGAGTCCGAGCGAGTTTCACAACTTAACTTAACGATATTGAGTTTAACTCAAGACAAGGAACAACTGAAAGGTAAGAAACCCAGTTTAGTTAACCTAACAAAACACCAGTTCTAACTGTGTGGATAATATATAAAAATGGGATTTAAAAGACAAAATAAAACTCCACAAAATGTAAAGTTTAAACTAAGTTTAACATAAGAAAAATTTTAAGTTTTTACATTAAAGTTTTAATGTTACTTTAGCTAATTATGCGAAAGACTAGGTCAACACTATCCACAATACTAGAATATTTAAACTAGGCTTGTAAAGTTTTTGTTATACCAAGAATTAATGACGTAATATATCTTCTCAAGCGTGACAAAAACAAGGGCAGTGACCTAGTTGTGGCCGTGACACAAACTAGTCACAACAGCACGCGTGATTGCAACCAACGTAGTGTCTACAATACGCGCCAACTCGGATCGAATTACCGAAATTCCAGCGTTCTAACAAGCCGTAACCAGACTCAATTAACGCATTGCTGGCATTTAACCCTTTCACCTTACTTGACTTGAACTTTAAACGTGTACAGCGGGCTAAGGGTTCGAATCGCATTAAGGCTGTAGGCTAAATTCTGTTTAGTTCAACCTTGTAATCAATTGGAGCCCGAGGCGAAAGGTTTGGCGTTTAATTCCAACCTCGAACAACTTAACAAGATGATCGCCACATTCGCGGAGGAAGCGATATTAAACACTTTGTTAATTATGACGTCACACTAACGATGTGCGAAAATTATCGCATTTTGGAATTTTTCCCTCCTTTACTTCTATTGATAGTTAATTATGACGTCATAAGAGTTATGAGCATTCCAGAATACCTCTGTGGGGGTTCCATATTTATCACTTTCGATACCGCGTCGACGTAACTCAACCGTGTTTGTGACGTCATTAAACCCGCATTGTCGACTTGGAATGTTTAAACATGCAATAAGTTGATCGATGTGGTCACGTGACTTTTAAATATTATTACAGCCGCGCTTCACGTGTCATAATAAATCGCACAAAGCCACTGTGACGTCACAAAAGGTTATGATGTTTTTTTTTAAATATTTTCAGACGAGGTGACGAGATTGAACGAAAAGTTGGAAACCCTGAATATTGTCTCGACCAATCAGAAGGAAGAAACCATAGAAACTAGGGATAGTGACGTCATTAAAGTGTATGAATATAAAAGTAAGTTGTTTTGTTATTACGTCACAATGATTTATTGTCTCCTGCATCGGCGAGACTGGCAATTAAATCCGAAATAGAAAACTGCGGTTCAAGTAACAGCCGGCAACTTCAAGGGTCACGTGATCCCGTTGATCTATCACGTGACCAGATAAAACTTATCACGTGACTCAGATAAAACTTGAGTTCGTTGAACCAAAGATTTATAACTTTTTAAATTTAAGAATTTGATTTTACTGGAGTGAAAAAAAATAGTGAAAAAAAAAAAAGTTTAAACTCGGTTTAAGTTTTAACTCGGTTTAAGTTTTAACTCGGTTTAAGTTTAAACTCGGTTTAAGTTTTAACTCGGTTTAAGTTTTAACTCGGTTTAAGTTTTAACTCGGTTTAAGTTTTAACTCGGTTTAAGTTTTAACTCGGTTTAAGTTTTAACTCGGTTTAAGTTTTAACTCGGTTTAAGTTTTAACTCGGTTTAAGTTTTAACTCGGTTTAAGTTTTAACTCGGTTTAAGTTTTAACTCGGTTTAAGTTTTAACTCGGTTTAAGTTTTAACTCGGTTTAAGTTTTAACTCGGTTTAAGTTTTAACTCGGTTTAAGTTTTAACTCGGTTTAAGTTTTAACTCGGTTTAAGTTTTAACTTGGTTTTGTTTTGTTATTTTCTAATTATAAAATATTTTCCCCGCATTCATCTAATTATCGGGTTCACAATAAATTCCACCGCGTTATTATGACGTAACAAGAGAGATAATACGACGCTTGTGTGTCCAACTTGCCGCTAATTACGAGGTCGTTGGTTGATGATTAAGAAAAGAACACCTGGCAATAAAAAAGCGAAATAATTAAAGTTTTCGTATTAGTGTTACTCAGTTATTATTCAGGTTTTTTCCATAGTTTAAATTCTTGTGGTTAGCTTCGACTAATCGCTGTGGTCACGTGGTTAAAAAAAGCGCGTAAACAACTCGGTCACGTGATTTTCTCCTTGAAAATATTTCGTAGAAAATTAATCTTTGATTTTTTTCTCAAAAAAATTCGAGAAATTTGAACCAGGATTAGTAGGCGCCTAAGTTAAAAAATATTCGGTGAGCAGATGTTGCTGGTGTCAGCAATTTTATATTTTAAGTTTAAATTTATATTTGCCCTTCTTTACCAGCCGCCTCTGCTTAGATCGTGCAATGTCAAAACATAACAAAATTTTAACAGGATGTTTAAATGAGTCATTTAAACTATTTTAAGACCACAAACAAAATTGTTTTCATTTTTATTAAATAAAAAAAACGCCATTTTTTACTGATTATTCATAATTTAATCATAGTCAAAAATTTGTTCAAAATATTCTGTTTTGTTTGTTAGAAAAATTAAATTTTATCAACTTTTTTTTAGATCGTAAAATGGCGGAGCGACAACGCCAACTAGAGGAAGAACTAGATGAATATAAAGAACAAGTCTCGGAGCAGTCGCAAGATATTAGGGCACTGACGTCATCACTCGAAACAGCGGAATCGACGATTTTGTCACTGAAGGTAAAAACAAAACTTAACTTGAAATTTTGTTTTTTTAAATCAAATAAACTTTTTAAAAACTTTATTACAATTTGTTGTTAAAATCCCTCCCAAAACATTTAAGTTTTATTGATTTCAATAACTTAGCCTCCCTTTTAAGTTACATAGCCAAAATTTTAACTATTTCCCTCCTACCGAGTTTTTAAACTTTTAAATTTACAGGAGAAACTTGTAGACTCCAGGAAAGTAGATTCCAATACAACCAAGTTGTCGGATCAACTCAGTTCCTTGCTGAGAATCGTCGAGGAACGGGAAAATGTTGAGAAACAAATCCAACAAAATATTAGCGGCAAAACTCAGGTAAAAGTTTTTTTTGTTTTAAACTTTAACTAAATGCGCAAATTTTCGAAGTTTATGTTCTCCGACATAGAAAAATATTATTTGAGACATTTTAAATAGCCCCACTAGAAACTTAAGTTATTTTTTAGTGTAAGATGGTTAACTAAACCCAGTTTTTACTCAAATCTTTCTTTTATTCACTTAACTTTAAATTTAACCAAGTAAGCCATTATATTTATCATATCACAATACGAGATTATGACGTCACAGTGGCATTTTAATCTGACCGCTATTCACACAAGTTTGTTATCGCTTAAGCGGATGAATATCAAGAGTTAAGCGGATTTATATTAACTTGGTTTTATTTTCCCACAGCGCCCACTTACTTCTACGTCATCGAACGACGAAGGAATTAGCGGAATGGATACAAGTGACGTCACACAAGAGTCACGTGACCACATGTTGAAAGTTAAAGCCGAAATGTTGAAGGTAAATTCTAAAAAAAAGTTAAAAAAAATTTTTTTTGGTAAAAACTTTGTTCCACATTGTAACACCATTGTTTGTTCACAGTGGCAGCATATGTACATGGAGCATACAGTGTTACGTCACCTCCAGAACAATGGAAATCATCCTCGATTGTTTAAAACAATCAACAAACATCGACACGCGGTATCTGACCCCGGGTTCAACAATTCAACAACAATGAGCTTCGACAATGTCGCAACAATGGGGTTTGGTTCAACCAGAAACATCAACAATGAACTTAACAATGGAAATAACAATGACCTTGACAATGAGTTTAACAATGGAATAAACAATCGGGTTAACAATGGGTTTGAAGGACCCAAGATCAAAGACAACTTCTCACAAACCCCACAAAGTTTGAACGAAATCCAGGAAACTTCCGAACCTAAGAAAATGGCGGAAATCGACGAGAAAATGGCGGGGGCAAACAACATGGTGGATTGTGGGTTACAAGTGGGTATAGACGGGGATTCCCCTTCGGAGGGGTACCATTCACAACAAAGTTCGGGGTCACCCACCCCCAACACCGAAAAGTCAAACAACTTCCCCGGAGATTACCCTAACTTGAGACGTAATCAATCAGCTGATGTGCTGACGTCATTAGACTGTAATTGACGTTGACTATGACGTCATTATAGGATATTTACCAAGAAGTTCTTGGTATATTGGACGCCGCGTGCGCGATAATACAAACGCAACTAACCCCATTATACTATGACGTAACGACGTTGCAATGTGACGTAACAACGTCGTGATGTTTATAACGTCACAAAGACCTCTATAAAGTTCCACGTGTTTGCCAACACACATTTTTTTTGTAAATTATTAACCTCTGTGTTCTTCCGCGTGTATTCTTCCGCCCCAAGTGGTTCAAAGTTGTCCCATGTTTCTCACAAGTGCAATTTCTTTTTCATGGGTTACTTTGCAGTATTTTCGGTCTATTTTCTTGCCCCTTGTTTCAAAATATAGGTGTATATTCATCCGCGCCATCACACTAAGTATTAAAGGTCACCCTTGAGCCGCGAACCGTTAAGGATTGGTACTCGAGCGCTTTTACTTTTGCTTGTTGAGTTTTGACAACGATTCGTGCGCACATGGTCGATAAATGAATACAACGGCACACGAATTGCAGTGAAACTAACAAAGCCTCAATCATTTAGTGTTATTTGCTTTATTAATAAACTTAAAAAAACAAACTCGTGTGTGATTGAACAAACGTTTTACTATGACGTCATAGAGGAAATCTCGATAACAGACAACAATATTGAGAGGAAATCTTAAGAACGCGAAACAGAGATGATTTTAAGCCTATTGTGAGTCATAAGTTTAATGTCGTTCAAATATTTAAATTGAGACAAAATTATGGAATTTTTTAAAATTAGAAATTCTTAACTTATCGAGTGACTAAACCTTTTAAGGTCTATTATGAAGTCACAATGTACCACGTGACCTCCAAAACTTGTTGTTGAAATACACAAGCTCCTCCCACTTTAGTTTGATTGACAGCTCAATTAAAATATTTGGCAAACAAATATTCGCCTGACCGCTATGCTCTATAAACCGCGAGGTAGTTGAATTGTGACGTCACAAAGGAATGTGCGATATAAATACCCGAAATATTTAGCTCCACAGCATCATCTCGCGGTAACAAAAATTGGCATTTATTACAAAAAAAAAACTAAAAATTTATTTTGCTAAAATGATACACAATAAAAACACAAATATAAAAAGATTTAAAAATCAAGAAACAAAAACTAATAAAAATATTTATTTACTTTTCCCTTTTTTCTTTGATTTATGCTTTTTTGAATCTTTTGATTTTTTTTTCTTTTTTTTCTGCTTATCTTCTGAATCGCTGGAGTGTTTTCGCTTTTTTCTTTTTTTCTCACTTCTCTCCTTTTCCACCCACACTGCCTTCTTCTTTTTATTTCTTTCTTCTGGTTCAGAATCAGTGGAAGATTTATCTAGGACCTGTTTTAACCAATTTAATCTGGTTCGTTGATCTTGTTTCTCCTTGCTGTTGATCAATTCGTGCATCGGATCTTCATAAATCTTAAATTTTTTTAACAATTAATTAAATAAATGATTAACAAAATTAGTGCATAGAATAACCCAAAAGCAATTTGTTTATTAGAATTGTTTAGAAACAATGGATCAATTGTTTTTACTTCTCTAAATTTCTCTAAAGTTTGGTTTCCAGATTTAAACATCGGACATTCTCGGTCACCAGTTCTGTGTCCGTAGTTCTTACACCTCCAACCTACAGTTAAAATAACTTAAAATGAGATTGAAGTAGAACTTAAAAGTAGATTGAAACTTAAAAGTAGATTGAAGTAAACTTATTTAAACTTTAAACTTAAAAGTAGATTGAAGTAAACTTAAAAGTAGATTGAAGTAGATTGAAAATGAGATTCAAGACAAAAATAGAAATTACTCAAATTTGGGAAGTCTGAATAAAATGCCTAAGATCTAATTTGACTCACAGCTAAATAAATGGCTAATTTAATACTGTTTTAAAGTCACAAAATACAGAATTCTTTTTATGCCTTTATAAAACTTTTCCAACTGTTTAAAGTTTGTTGAACTCCAGCTTATAAAGTTCTGTATTGGCAATTTTTTTTTTATCTAAAACCTAATAAAGTTGGTGTTACTAAACACAAAAATGGCATTAACTTTAAATAATTCAACTTACTTTTTAAGTTATACAACTTTGAAAAAATTTAATTTAAGAAAAAAAGAAAAGGGTAACCCTGTTTGTGATGACGTAGAAAGTACTAGCTTGTATACATTCACTGTGCTACTTGGTACTTTCTACGTCACGAAAAATATGGTAACATAGATTTTAATGTTCATCAAGTACCACAGACATTTTTTAAAGGTTGTAAAGCCATTTTATGATTTAGTGTCAACCATACTAACGTGCTATATACATCACTTACAAAATTGCAAAACTCTCCAATATAACACTTTAATAGAAAGTAAATTGTAACAGAAAATGTCCAAACATAAATTAACCTTGATAATAACACAGAACCCATAGAAATAAAATTACTTACATTGCATTACTTTCACCTCCTTTCCCAACGGCATCCATAATCCTTTAGATGGCGCATTTGCAAGGAAGTCTCTCGCTTGTTTGTTTCCAGCTGTGTCCGGGATGCTCTCCTCCGGTTTCTCCTCCTCCTCTTTAACCATCCCTGGAGGAGCATGCTCATAACTACAGCAACAAAAAAATCATCAAAAATCACCTTATATAGTCGGATGGTAAATCTTTCTAATTTTTTTTGTATAAATTGTAAAAAAACGACATCATGGTGCAGTGGTAAGAACACTTGGCTTTACTTCTTGTGGTACTGGGTTTAATCCCCACTGCTCCCATGCTGTAGCGCTCTTGAGTAAGGCGCTAAGGTATAAACTTCTGCGTGACTTAATGTTTAAATCATAAGGTCGATCACATATCAAGGATAATTAAATATAAAAAAAAATAATAATTAGTTTTGATTAACCGGCAGCGTGGTGTGGTAAGAACACTTGCCACACCACACATGAGATTGTGGGTTCAATCCCCACTGATCTCATGCTGTAGCGCCCTTAAGGAAGGCGCTATAAACGGTATGAACTCCTGCCGAGTCAGTACTTAATCAGCAGCTTAATTATCGGGCAATTATAATCTATAATATCCCAAACTGCCACAGGCAACTCGAGACTGGGTCGGGGTAACAGATGTTACTCTATGTTTAAGTTGCGTATTCGACTTTCCCACATCGAGGATAAAGATATATACAAAAAAAATAAATAAAAAACAATCACTTTTTACATGCAGACATGGCAGATTTAAATTCTCAACTTACAACGTTTCAATGTGCTTCAGCTTCTTTATTAACTCCTTTTCCATCTTGTATTTCAGATAATAATCTTAGATTTAATCTTTAATTAAAATAAAACTTAAACCGACTTAGTTATTTTTGGTAATGCACGAATGTGTTTACATCACGTGGGCCAAAATAGGCACAGGGTTTTCAAATATATATTAATACGCGTGTTGTCAAATATAAATTTTAAAAATTAGTTTTTTTTAATAAAAAAGGTATATACATTTTAAAACCCGCCCCCAACCCTCTGGGTAATTATATTTTGGGTAAACCCCACCTACCCTCAAATTTTAATAAAAACTAGCACCTATAAACAAGCACAAAATGTTATAAATAAGTAAACAAGAACCGGCAGCGTGGTGTAGTGGTAAGAACACTTGCAACACCACACATGAGGTCGTGGGTTCAATCCCCACTGATCTCATAATGTGGCACCCTTGAGTAAAGCGCTATAAACGGTATGAACTCCTGCTAAGCCAGCACTTAATCAGCAGCTACATTATCGGGAAATTATATTCAATATATTCAATAATATCCCAAACTGCCACAGGCAACTCGAGACTGGGTCGGAGTAACTGATGTTACTCTATGTTTAAGTCGACTTTCCCACATCGAGGGTAAAAATATATACAACAAAAAAAACATATATATGAATTTGCTTATAACGTTGTTACAAGGTTTTATTTAGGTGTTTTTTTCAATAGATATAACATATTTGTGACACTTTTAAATTCCTGGCACTTTTTGTCATTTAGTTATTTCAAGAAATAAGTTAAAAACTACATATTTAAAACAATAAAATTGATTTTACAAAACAAATTAATTACAAACAAATTAATCCTGTCTAACTTTCTAATCAAATTAATTTTCAATTTCCAAATTTCAATTTCTATTAGAGCATGTGGCAACAATAGAAAACATAAGAAATGACGTCATCAATGCTATGACGTCACAAACACTGGGAACAATACACCGCGCAGCAACACAATTTTCCAACCAATCATGTTACGATAATGTGCGCTAATAATGGTTAATTGTGACGTAATAAGATAAATTAATACTGCTTCGTAATGACGAAAAAAATTTACAAAATAAAAACTTGGTGTTAGTTTAATAATGTTAGTGACGTCACTGCGCGATGACTTAAATAATGACGTAATAATGCTGAATATTAAAGTGTAATAAGTGTCGTCATAAAGAGTGACGTAACAACACAAAAGAAGGCGGAAATAAAATTTTATGCTGAAAAGTGCAAACCAGTCGCATTAGGGAAACCACCTAAATAAATATCCCCTAAAATAACAATTAAACTCTAAGCCCCGCCTACTTTGATTGACAGGTCGTTATGCTATGCTGATCTTCTCAACAAAAGGCTTGAAAATGTCTTAAAGGCGCTCGTTTAAACCGTGTGAGGGCGTAAGAGAGTTTGAATTAAATAAAAATTTCCGGTCCTCAGTTTCGGCTCCGGGTCCTGGAGTGACGGGATCCAGACTGTAGGGATGGTCCGCGGTGAACCCCTGTCGACCTCCTGCGGTTAAAATTGTCACCACGACTTCCGCTTGATGTCGCGGTGTAGTCGTTTCGCATACAAACTTGACATCTGCTGATTCGCTGACGAAGAGTTCCCGCTTTTAATGTTTCAGATTGGGGTTGCCTATAGGAATAAAAACTTTGTTAAAAAACAATAAATTGTGTAACTTTTCCTCTACAACCCGCTGTATATGTTAATACAATAGAACACAAGCAGACACAATCCTTTATACTTTTATGGTCAATTTGTGCACCTTAAACAACCTATTCAACAGTTTAAGCTCAGTGTGTAGTAAATACATGCATGCATTTTTTGGTAAAATTATTTTTAAAGATATTTTTGAAAATATAACATCTTTAGTTAAATAAAATGTATTCGAAAAACTCACGAAAATTGGTTGTTTCGGCTTATTGTGGCCAGCCAGAAGCTGTACCCGTTCGCATATTGGTTACAAGTCCCACTCCCGTGACATTCAATAAATGGACCGGCCCTGAAGTCCTCTAAACAAGAACCCGGGGATTGCAAAGATTGACCGCTTCCTTCAGCGCCCGCTCCTGTGTGCTGTGACGTCATACGTTTGTATTGTTATCAAGTTTAGTTTGGCACACACATAGATATTATATTTATTACTCAACGGCTAAGTAAAACTTTAAGCAAAGTTTGCTTACCATTACAAAACTGTATCCGATCCACAAACTTTCCCAATTTTCCGGACAATCTGGAATAAGATCTGATTGGCTGTGGACTGCCATCGTCATAGAAGGAGTCTCGCAAACGGCACAACGACTGATGTAAGGTTCGATCTCAGCACCTGCGACAGAGATTCGGTTTTAGTTATAAATTAGCTTCTAAATCGACTTGGTTAAAATAAATGTAGTTAATTTTTAAATCTCCAAATTGTTTTAAAAAACTAAAATTTAAAATTAAACTTAGGCAAATATAATTTTAGTTGCCGCTTTAGCTTGGCTTTCCAAATTTAAATTAAAAACTACTAGCTTTAAATTAATAAATACGTTTTTTAACTTATTGGCTTTAAATTTAGACCAAATGTAAATGGGAAATGTTATTTCTGGTTTTTAAATAAAGAATAAAGAACTGTAAGATTTTGGACCAACAATTACGTTTTTGAATTTTTAGCTTTAATTTTTACAAGTTAATAAGTCGTGTAAAGAAACAGTTCTGGTTGGAACTTAATCAGTTTAACATTGCTAATTTTGTTAAGAGAAATTAGTCCTAACAAAAACCTGAACTCCCCAAGTTCACTATCAAGACATTAAACAAAAGATGTTTTACCTTGTACAGCTTCCATTGACATCGGGAATGGCTCAGGAGTGGACAACCAATAAGAATAGTCATTTCTTGATGCAACCCTGCAGTTGTTGTTCACGTTACAAAACAAGAACGGCATCGTACTAAATCTACGCAAGCACGAACCAGCAGTTCCTGTGTGTACAAATAAGGGTTAAAAATGACAATGTAAGAGATATAATAAAGGTAAAAATGTTTAAAAACTTACCAAGATCTTGTCCGTGTGTTCTTTCATTTCCTTGAATAAACAACAACGAGTATCCGTCCCACATTCTTCGCATGCCAAGTGGACACTGGGGGACCTCAGAGGTCTGTGAGTGACGGGTTACAAAGTATCCGTGGAAGAGAGCTGAAGCACCTGGTTGTCCTGGTAACCCATCCATACCTGGGATTCCGTCCTCACCTGACAACCCAGGATTACCTGAAAAAGTTTGTTCAAACGTTAGAATGGAATTTAAACTGGTATTTTGTATTTGGTTATAGTTGGCAAGATTCAAATAATAAAGCAAGTAAATAAAACTTACTTTAAATAAGTTATTTTACATTGATCCTTAATAACTTAAAAATGACTCACCAATTGGTCCCTGAGTTCCGGGTTCTCCCCGGTCTCCTGGAAGTCCAGGTAACCCATCGATCCCATCTTGACCTTGATCACCCTTCTCCCCACTTGCTCCCATCGATCCCGGACGTCCTGGGGTTCCAGGTCTTCCAGTTGGACCCACTGGACCCCGACCTCCAGTTTCTCCAGATGTTCCCTTGGTTACTATGGGAAGAGCATCGTCACCAGTTAACCCAGGTAAACCTAAAAATTAAATTTAAAAGATAAAAAAAATATTAAAATAAAAGAAAAAAATATAAATGTAGTTAAGTAACTCTATCAGGTAAGAATACAATTATTAGAAAATATAATTTTAATAAAAATAACTCAACAAAATCATCTAAAAATTTTTATTTTTAATGTTTTTTATACCTGTTTCTCCTTTCTCGCCCTGGGGTCCGTTCAGTCCCGGTAACCCGGCACCTCCTGGTTCTCCTTGTCGTCCCGGGAACCCAGGTCGCCCAACTTCGCCCCGGGACCCGGATTCACCTGAAACTCCTTGGAGACCATTTCGTCCCTGGAAGTAACATAAAAATGGAAATAAATCTTTTTTGTACTTTCAAATTTTGATAAGCAGAAGTTAAAAAAAATTAATATAAATTTAACTTAGCAACAAAACTTAGCAATGTAAACTTTATTTGAAACACAAAAATATTGTTATTTATCACATTTTTAAACTTCATTATTGTAAGTGATTACCACACAGGACTACACAGGACAACATAGAACCACACAAAAGCGACTATTTAACACACAAGACTACATAGACCGCGTTGGCCCCATTTCTGCCCGGTTTCTGTCATTTGATAAACACCAAATATCAATAATGGGACATTTTTATTAAACCCAACCCTAACCCTCTTCTGAAAAATGTCTTTAGTTGCCCTAACATAAAGAAACAGTCCAGACGAATTCTTCATTTTATGTTATATCTTATATGGTAAATATATTGCCCTGTATGGCCTGTGCTGTCCTGGGTGGTCCTGTGGTATTTAGTGAGACCGTTATTGTAAGCCACCTTATGGTTACATAAAACTTACCGGAAGACCAGGTTGCCCCTTTTGTCCATCCCTTCCTGGGAAGCCACTTCTTCCAATTGATCCTTGCTCTCCTGGTTCTCCCTTGCCTCCCATCAATCCTGGAAGACCACCAAGTCCTGGAGGACCACTTGGACCTAGAATAATTATTTGTATACTTAAGATAACGAACTGTTATTAAATGTAAGGGGCTTGCTAAATGATAAGGTATGGATGTGTCTTTATGTTGGTTAACAGAGTTTTTGTTATTTTATATTTTCACCCACCTGTGAGCCCCTGTCTTCCAGGTAACCCAACAGCTCCCTTCTCGCCCTTGACAGTATCCCCTCGTGGTCCGGGGCGACCTGGGCGACCTTGTAAGCCATCAAGCCCTGGTTTACCCTCTTCACCCTTCAACCCAGTGTATCCTGGTAACCCCTATAACATAAATAAAACATTTAAATAAACAAAAATAGGTAATTTTAAGATGTACAGTGGGATAACAACTTACAACTGGGCCAGCATCTCCGGTATTTCCCTTTTCTCCATCATCTCCAAATGAACCTGGCCTGCCTGGGGGTCCTGCTAATGATGCCCCAGGACTTCCCCGTTCACCTGGGGTCCCTGGTAACCCATCGCTGCCAGGCAAACCATCAAACCCAACCATTCCTTTTTCACCAGGAAGTCCGTCAAAACCTTAACAAAATTAATATTTTAATTTTTAAAAAATATGTAACAAAAATTATAGACTCTTTTAAATGAGAAGATAAATTAACAGTTTAATATTAGTGCAATAAGTTTTAAATTAACAGCAACATAGTTTGGTTAATTTGTATTTACAAAATTAGATTTTTTTAAAGTCAATTTTTAGTTGCAAATAATTTACCTTCTGATCCTGGTCGTCCCGGTCTTCCAGTCTCTCCTGGCACCCCCTGGTCTCCTACCGGTCCCCTGCTTCCTTTCATTCCAATGTACCCTACAGTTCCAGTTGCACCCTTTACTCCCTTACTTCCCGCTGCTCCAGGAAGACCGGATGGGCCCACACTTCCATCTTCTCCAGGTAACCCTGGTGCTCCATCCAAACCATCTTGACCCTGGAGTATTTTAACAGATTTAGTGAATTTTTTTTACCTTATTAAGTAGCATTATAAATAAAAGTCAGTTTAAGATTTTAAATAATTTATAAACAAAGTTTTTTAGGGGTTTAAAACTTACCGATGCCCCAGCTTCCCCAGGTAACCCCGGTTGAGTACCTTGCATTCCTTTTTCACCTTTGCCCCCTGTTGCCCCATTTCTGCCCGGAAGTCCGGGAATTCCCTGTTCACCCTCATCACCTTTCTCCCCAACTTGACCCGGCATTCCAAGGTCACCTTTGTTACCTTTCATACCTGAAAAAAATTTGGATAATGAAATAAAAAATCTAAAAATATTAAAAAAAAAAATTTCAACATGGCTAAGCTTATATTTTACAACAAATTTTCTCAGAAATTTAAACCTTGGACTCCCTCCTGTCCGTCAAATCCTCTTAATCCTTCAAGTCCAGCAGGACCTGTGGCTCCCTTCTCCCCTGGAGCACCCTGAGGACCTTTGATTCCTGGGAAACCTTCCAAACCTTGAAGTCCGTCCATTCCAGGTTCTCCTTTCTCACCTAAAGTATTTAAAAGTTCTTTTAAGGTTCTAACTCCATACAAATTCTTACAAATAAAAAAATGCACAAGGTGCTTTACAAACAACAAATTTTTAACAGCCGCATAGTGTACAAAACGATAATCACAAACAAGATCTAACCTTGCTCTCCAGGTCCCCCATTCTCCACAATATTTGCTGGAATTGAAGCTGGTTCGCCCTTTTGTCCCTGAGACCCAGGTAAACCGGGAAATCCCCTTTCTCCGAGGGGTCCAACAGATCCGGGTAAACCATCCTCACCGGGCATTCCAAGTTGTCCCGTAGCTCCCTTCATTCCAGGTCGTCCCATGGACCCTTGTCTTCCAGTTGGGCCCGGGGGACCAATCTCACCCACAGCTCCTGTGATCCCATTTGCTCCATCTCTTCCATCAATCCCTGGAAGACCTGGTGACCCCTTGTCTCCTGGAACCCCAGGAGCTCCGTTACGACCGTTTGTTCCCTGGTCTCCTTGAAGACCTCGGGTGTCGGTTCCAGGTACTCCAGGTTCACCATGGAAACCTTGTGGCCCAGCTTTGCCTAAACAATAAGAGTTTTAACAAATTTGTTTTCGCTTACAAATAGTTTAAATATTTTATTGGATTGAAATAAAAGTCAACAATTTTATCTGGTTTTCATATATTAGGAGCTTTTATCCGCAGTTTTATATATGAAAGGCTTTACATGTTGTTCTTTTAAGCCAAATTTAACAAACCTGTGTCACCAACATATCCCCGGGGTCCTGGGGGTCCAATTGGCCCCAACAAGGCATCACCCGGCTCCCCTTTTAACCCATTAAGACCCGGGAGACCACGTTCACCAGGTAAGCCTAAGAAAAGGTTTAAAAAAAATAATATTTCTGCTAAAAGCTCTGATTTTAGATACAATAAAATTATAGAAGATATTTTAAAGTTTTAATTCTGATAAGATTAAGATAATAAGTTAAATTCCCATTCAACCAAGTCTAATTGGTGTTTTATTGGCAATTTTAATATTCACAAATAAACTAGAAAAACGTTTTTAGTAATAAATATGTTTTTCAAATATTGAACACAAACAAAACTTACCATCAGATCCAGATAACCCATTATCTCCGGGTCTTCCATCGGGTCCTCCTTCTCCCTTGGATCCTGCTCTTCCTGGAGGTCCTGCCACCCCCTTTGCACCTTCAGCCCCAGGTCGACCGGGTCTTCCAACTAACCCAATTCCGTCTTCACCCTACAATTCAAATAAAATTTATTATAAATTAATTGTAGAAATATACTTTGCTTTTAAATATTAGATTTTGTTACAACTGATTCTTTTTACAGAAATATAAAACCTAACATTTTTATTGAGATTATTTTACTAAAATTAAATTTCAAAAATAAATAACAAATAAAGATTTCTGGTCACCTTAGCTCCTGGGAGTCCGTCCATTCCAGGCATTCCGTCGAACCCGGGAGATCCCCTAAAACCAGGTTGTCCTGAGGCTCCTGTCACCCCAGGTTGCCCCTTCTCTCCTATTGGTCCCCTGACACTGTCACCTTGGTAACCCTGAGGTCCTGGGGTGCCTTTTGCTCCTGCAAATCCAGGAAGTCCGACACTTCCAGATTCACCTTTAAATTTATTAAAAAGGTTTTAAAAAAATTGCAAAGAAATATTAAGATAAAAATTAGGGTTACTTTAATTTAACAAATGTTTAAAAAGCACTTAAAACTAACCTTTGTCCCCTCGCAACCCTGGAATTCCCTGGTCCCCAGGAATTCCCTGAGCCCCGGGTTCTCCTTGTTCACCTTGAACTAACCTTGCCGTAGCAGGCTCACCCTTGCGACCTAAACAAATATGACCTTGTTATATCTTAAACATTATGAATATGAAATCAGTGTGATCAAAATTTTAACTTATATGATGTTGGTTGTTAATGCTTATTTAGAGTTTTAAATCAAGTTAAAACAAAACCAGAAAAAATTTTTTTTGTTATTACTAAAGAAGATTTTGTAAACAAACAAAATTTTTAAAGCATTAATTAAATATTAAATGTTTATCCTCAACCCACCTGGTAACCCTGGCAACCCAATTTCACCGGGATAACCTCGGTCTCCCACGGGTCCCTGTTCTCCAGCTTCTCCGGGTAAGTCAGCCCCATCTCTTCCTGGAAGACCTGGTGCCCCAACAGCTCCCAATTCACCTTCAGGCCCAATTGATCCTGGGAACCCAATTTCACCCTGTTTTCCTTTCTGACCCACGGCCCCATCAAGTCCATCACTAAAAAAAATTCAAGGTTTTAATAACTCAAAAATTAAATAAAAAAAAATTCTATGTAAAGATATAACAAGCCTTAAAAATTGACTAATTTTGAACCAAAAATAGATTTAAAGCTCAATAAAAACGAATAAGTTAGTAAATGCCAACAAATTAAACTTAAACCATTAAAACTTGTAATATTTAAAACTTACTTTCCAGGCAATCCATTCCTTCCTGGAATCCCAGCTGGACCCAGAGGTCCGTTTGACCCCTTTTCACCTTGAACCTGGTGGGTAACCAGCTCACCCTGCTCTCCTTTTGGTCCAGGTGCCCCAACCATACCTTCAGGACCTGGCCGACCCTTTAAAGGTGTAGTAAGTGAGTGAAAAAATATTTAATTTTTTTTTATTTTTTTTTTTCGAAATTTTGAAATAAATGAATAAAAAGTTAATTTTTTTTTAAAGTTTTTACTTGTCTTCCTAGAGTTCCGGGAAATCCCTCGAACCCAGGTTCACCCTTAGGCCCAGTTTCACCATGAGCACCCAATTCACCAGGAATACCGGGGGCTCCAGGCCTTCCAGTAGTTCCCATCTCCCCTTTGGGTCCCGGGGCACAAACGTCGCATTCTTCACCCTTAGGCCCGGGGTTTCCAGGAGTTCCTACAATAATTTTAAAGTTGTTTATTTTGAATTTGTTTAAAGTTTTGTAATTCAATGGTTACCAAAATAGCCAACAACAAACTTAAATTTAATTAAACTTATTTAAATTAATTTCTTGATTAACAATTAACTTATTTAAAGTGAATAACAATTTAAAAAATCCCTAATTCTTATCACTAAAAAATTTAAGGTGAATCACAATTTAAAAAATCTCTAAAAAACAAATTAAATATTAACTATAAGCAAAATAAATCGGCAAGTTTTTAATAAAATAATAAAATGATTGAAGTTCTTAAATGCCCAGTGTTAAATTTGACCCAATATTGAATTAAACACTTCTACTGGGAAACAGTTAACCATTTATTTGGCAGTCAGTCAGCAGTAATATTACATTATAACAAAAGATCAGCTTAATTTTGACATTTACACACCAGAAAATCCAGGGGATCCAGCGCGACCGGCAGGGCCGGGAGGTCCAGGAAGACCAACTTCTCCCGGGATCATCATGTCGTCAATCATTCCCTTTGTGATCTTAGCATTTAAACCTGGTTCTCCTTTTGCTCCAGGAGCGCCTGTTGGTGGTGAAACGTTAATATTTTTGTCACATTTTCAACTTTAAATAATTCAACAATAAATATCATTTTATTCAACTCATTGGAGATCAAAATTCAAGCAAAATAAAAGTAACTTTATCATATATTTAGGTTTTATTGTTTTTATAAATATGCCATGTTGCTAACTTTACATACAAACGCAAAACAGTTATAACTATCAATGACATAATCTGAGTTTTGTGAATTAGTGAAGTAACAGAAATATGACCTGGCTTGCCGGGAGGTCCATTGAAGCCGGGAAGACCATCTTTGCCATCGTCACCCACAACAGTTAACCCCCTGTCACCTTTATCACCTGTGGGTCCCAGGGGTCCATCAGGCCCAGGGTTGCCGGGTAATCCTACAAGAAATTAAAGCGAGAGTTGTTGTAATAATTTATTTTTAGAATAAATATTTTTAAATCTAAATTTTTTTAACTTTTAGTGTTCCTTGGTACTCACCAGTCTTTCCAGGAGGCCCCGATTCACCCGGAGGTCCTTGTAACCCATGTCCAGTTTCCCCAGCAGGTCCCTGTTCACCTGGCTCCCCATGTCGACCTGGTGACCCTTTGACTCCATTCAACCCAGACATTCCAGGAAATCCCATGGCCCCCTTAGGACCTGGGCCCCCACTTGGACCTGGGAGACCAATTTCACCCGAATCCCCATTATCACCCTAAAAATAAAACAAAAGTTTAATATTCATATTTATAAAAAGGAATTAAAATATATTTAAATAAAAACAAGTTAATAACAAGACTTGGGTTGTTATTTAAATTTATTATATTAAATTCTTGCAACAAATAAAGTAAAGAATTATAAAAACTTGAACCTGTGGTCCTGGAGATCCGGGAAACCCCCTTTCCCCATCTTGACCCTTGCTTCCCTTAACCCCATCTCTTCCAGGGTAACCAGCATAACCCCGAGCACCTTTATCACCCTTAAAAAAAGTTCAAATTGCCAGTTAATTTTTATTCCATTTATTTTTTACAAAAACACATTTTAAAGCTAAACAATATTTTTACATTTATGTCCTTTTAATGTATAACAGTTTATTCAAAAGTTTGCTCTATTTATATATGTTTGTATATTTGATAATTAGCTTAGATTAGCTGAGCCAAAATTGTCTTAAATGCAGAGTCTAAGGCTGGCAACTAATATGTTAATTATCACTTAAAGGTAAACTCACATCAAACCCATCGGTTCCTGGGATTCCTGGCTTTCCAATCTTTGTACTTTGGGGTCCTGGAGGTCCATATTCACCCTTAATGCCGGGTTCACCTTTCTGGCCCGATAAACCCTGAAGGTAAAAGAAAAAAAAATTAAAATACCTTTTAAGGTAATTGTAAACCTAGCTAAAAAATAACTAAGTTAATAAAATATTGATTGGCAATCATTTAAAATAATTTTAAGGTAATTATAAACCTGAAAGATGATGAAGTAAGTAAAATAGTTAAGTATTTACTAAATTTAAATATCTATTTTACAATGATTGGAATAAAAGATAAAAAAACAAAAAAATAATTAAAATTTACCGGATAACCGTTATCACCTCTGCTCCCTTTTTCTCCAGGTTCACCTTTTTGACCCTGAGATTAAAATTAATTGATAAGATTCCTTACATATATTAATAAACTAACAAGCACAAAAAATCAAAGATATTCACAAAGGTTAATGAATGAAAGTTAAATAACAATAAAATATTTAGAAATTTTAAATATTTTAATTTAAAACTTACTTCGGGTCCATCTGCACCTGGTGGTCCCTGTTAAAGTAATAACAATAATTTTAACATCGTAGATAGAGATTATTTTAATAATTTTATAACAAATTTACATTAAATTTATAAACAAGTTTACCATTGATTTTTATACAAGTTTAACATTTAAATACTATGATCAAATTATAAACAAATTTATTATAAATTATAGTTATTACAAAAATAAAATTTTCCAGTTACATTTTAGGGTATTAAAATAGTTTCCTACCATGTAATAAATAGTTTTAGAATAATTTATAATCCCCCTAACCCCCAAAAGTTGGTTTATTTTGAACTTTATCCTCAATATTTGGTCCTTATACTTACAACGACACTGCCTTTGGTCCCTGTTGCTGGTCCCGCACCAGGGGATCCAGGAGGCCCCGGAATACCAGGCACACCCTGAATATACACTGTGATGTCATAAACTATTGTGATGTCATAATCTTAAACTAACTGATTGATTTTGCTAGTTGCTAATTAAATTGGCTGATCCTTTAAGCAAGAAAGTCATGTGATTAAGTAAATTAATTATAAAAATGCATGGGCATCAATTGTAAGAAAGGAATAAAACCTAAAACTTCCTTTTTCCTCTTCTTTTTGTATTCATTGCATCTTACTAATTACTGAATTAATTTGCCAGTGACTTTGCCAACTTTGAACAATTACAGTAAAAGCATGAATAAAAATTGCAAATTATATTAAAGCATGATATGGTATCTGTTTCTTTTCTGTTTAAATATAAATTTCTGGCTGTTATTGTGTGTATTTAAGTTTAGTGTGTTTTTAACCATAAGTTGTTTTTTAACCCCGAAAAATCCCGAACTGAAACAATGTAAAAACAATTTTTGCCTTATTTTAACTTACAAAAGGTTGGGGTAAATCACTGTCAGGGGATTCCCCTAGCTCCTCAATTTGACCCGGGGGTCCAGGCAGTCCAGGTTCACCCTAAAGTTACCTCTTGTTTAATGCAATGCGACGACTTTTGTGTGTGTTAAGTTTGTGTGTGTGTGTTAGTGCTGAGCAAAAAATTAAAGCAAAGCAAGAAAGCGCAAGCAAACAAAATCAAAATCTTGAATCACCCTGAACTCGAAGGTCATAAACAAAGGTCAAACCTGATACCAAAGTTTATTGACCTCCCCCAACAACCGATATTGACAAACATTTATAAGTTCAATGACCTTCCCAAAACTAATGGCCACCCAAACTATTAAAAGTTCATTGACCCCATTTTAGTTACCCATTAAAACTTCAAAGGTCTGTTTAAATATCAAGGTCAAAATAAAAGGTCAAACCCACTATATAAAGTTCGATGACCCCAGTCTGAGCGTCAAGTTTGTCTCCAGTGCCTCCAGAGTTGCCAGATAATCCAGATTCTCCCTAAGTAGTCAAAAAGCCATGCAAAGTGTCAGCAGCCAATATTATTAAAGCAAAGCTTAAAGGGGTTGCAACTTTAAGCCATATTTATGTCTGGAGGTTTTTAACGGCCAAACAAAATACTTAACTTTTATACAGCAAGCATTTTTAAAGTAGGGCGAATAGTTTTTTTCTATGTAGCTTAAAACCTTTAATTTGAAAAGTAAATAAAACCCAATAACTTATAGACATTGGCTTAAGTTTTAGCTTATTGCAACCCCTTTAAAATAATTATAAATTTATGATTAGTAAAACTAAATAAGGTTTAAATTAAGCAAGCAAATTATGCAGTGGTTTTATTTACAGTGTGAGTGTTAATTAGTTACAAAATGTTGTCATTAAAAAGGTGAATCAAGTTATTTAAAATGCTTCGAGTTGCTTAAAAAACATGCTTTTAATCATTTAAAATGTGATGGTAATTACACCAGTAATCAAAATAAAACAAAAACTAGAAGTTAGTTAGTATTCAAAACACCACAATGCAACATGTTAGGTTGTGTTTTTATATAAATTAATGTTTGTTTTTAGATAAAAATTTTACACAAAATTTATTAAGGAAAATTGATTTGCTGTTCTTGAGTTAAAATATTACCTAAATAATATTAACGACTTACTCAAGAATTTGTCCATAGAAACATTATAAGTCAATAATATCTTAAACTTAATTGTGTAATATATGATGTCTATTTGTTTATTTAATAAGTTTTAAGACTTACCCTTTCTCCTTTTTCTCCAGTTTGACCGAGACCCATTGAGCCCTAACAAAACAAATTAAAAATATAATTACTTTGGTAGGAAACTAAAACTTAATTTAAAATATATAGCGCAATAATATTATACAAACATTGGGCGGACCTAACTAAAATTCAAGTTAAGTAATATTTAACGATCGTTAAATATTATTTTTTTAAGTTAAAAAAATTTGGTTTTACCTTTTCACCAGTGTTGCCAGGTGGGCCAGGAGGACCCTAAAAAAATTGGAATAAAAATGTTAAAAGTCACCAAAATGAAGCAAAAACTAAATTTTTATGGGAAAAAATGATCAACATTTATTGTTATTTCACGATAACTCTGTTAAACCGAGTTATTTCACTTAGTATAACATATTATAAACCTTCAAATTTCAATAACATCGTTTACGTTTAAAACTTAATTGAAATTAATTTTTAATTATCTCGACCTTGTTAATTAACTTACCGGAGGTCCAGGTCTTCCCATCGTTCCTTGAGGTCCCTCTATTCCGTTCTCACCAGGGTAACCCTAGCAACAACAATAAGTTTAATGTAACATAAAAAAATTAAGAATCAATCACATATATCAACTGCAAGATCTGTTTTGTATTTATATTTATTAGTGTGGGATGGTCAACTTCACAACCTAAACTTAGGGCAACATTTGTTACCCTGACCTAGTCTCAAGTTGACAGTTTGAGATATTAATATTAATACCCGTTAAATATGAGTATGCTGATTGGTTTGTCGATAAGCAGGGGTTTATACAAAGCACCTTACTTAAGTGTATTACACTATTATAGCAGTGAAAATCAACCACAGATCTCATGTAGAAATAACAAGTGTTTTAACCCTTATGACACACCAATTGACAAGCACAATGTCAATCCATTATAAAATAAAAAGTACTCACCCTTGGTCCAGTTTGTCCACTGCCTCCTGTGTCTCCTTTCTTCCCTGGAACAACATTCACTACAGCACCAGGTTCACCCTAAACCAACAATGTACATGGTTACAATACAGTTAAAACAAATATCATTTCATTCTTATAGAGATTATATAAAGATTAAGTCATTGTAATAACAAATAATTTTTCGACCTTGATTCCTCTTACTGTTTTAGAATGTTTAACTATTGTAAGGTTAACTTATACATTGATAAAGTCAAGGTCACCTTCATTCCCTTGATTCCAGGGTTTCCGTAACCTCCAGGTTTTCCAGATAACCCAGCAGGACCAACAGGGCCGCTGTCTCCCTAAAATATTTAAGTTACAGTTAAACACTCAAGCCCTAATATTTGCATTTATATTGGGAAAAGTAAAAAATAAAAATCAAGTTACCAAAAGTTAGACAACCTTATTAAAATTAATTTCGAATAAATAACACAAGACCTAGGCCAGAACATTAAACAAAGTCTTTATTTAGATTTTCCAGCAATTAAACTGCACACCTAAAAATAAAGTTAAACTTTACCTTTGATCCGTTACATCCAGGGATCCCAGAAGGTCCAGGAGGTCCCAACTGCCCAGGAATCCCCTAAAATGAAACAATTCATGTTAAATAAATAATTAAGCTTAAACATAAGCAGTAATGACACACATATTAACATAAAGTTAAAAATAAAAGAGCCCAACAAAATAATTTTGGTATTTTTTAACTTAACTTAATCTAAGCTCAAATAAATTAATAATTTTTTAATTTTTATTTTAGTGGATTATATTAACTCACATTGATGCCAGGCATTCCTGGGTAACCATGACTACCTTGTGACCCCTAAAATAAAGTTCAACATCATTAATTTTGTAAAATAAAAGGTTAATAAAAGAGTCATAGTTAATATGCATAAGTCAAAAAAAATAACAATCTTAAATTTTATTTTTAAAACTTTATATTATTCAGAAAACTTTAGATTTTAACAAATAAATAAACTTGGTTCTTACTCTTGATCCTTTGGGACCGGTCATTCCATCTTGACCATCTTTGCCCTAAAAGAAGGTTTAATTGTTAATTAATAATCTCACAATTATGAAATTAATTGTAATTAACAATAATTTGTTTAATTAATTAAAATTTAACTATTTTTTAATTGATCAACTTAATTATAAATATTCAAATATTTTTTAATTATAAACTACTCCATCTAGTGACTTACTGAAAGTCCCATCTTTCCTGGAGGACCCTCGGGGCCTGGGTACCCGGGTAATCCCCTTGGCCCATCCATTCCTGGAAGACCTGTCTTCCCCTAAATTTAAATAAATAAAAATTAAATAAAATATTTTTAATTTAGAAATGTTAATTAACAAATAATAACTACAAATGTTAATTGAATATAAATTTTATATGAAAATATGTTATTAATAAATTTATTTTAATAAATTTGAACTTACCCTTTCTCCTTTTGAGGCATTACAATAAGTTACTGGTCCATCGCCACAACCGCCTCCCGTCAGGTATGCAGACTAAAAATAAACAACCGTCAGTGGGCGCTAGTGAGCAGTTACATACAAACTAGGTAAATCAAAGCTAAAGTTTAAAAATCACAAGTGGGCAGCAACAAGCAGCTTCAAATTTAACAATTTAAGCAAGAATTTGATACGCCAATATATATAAAATCATAAACAATATATGAAAGCAAAATTTAAGACTTTTACGGTTAAAATATCTCATAAAAACCATTTAAAACGCGTAATATTATACAAGAGGTCGCAAAACGTTTCGATAACTTTTTATTAGTTCTACGAAGTACTCAGTTTGTTTGCATTTTGTATCCAGCCTTTAAGTTCTGCATTAAATTTAACGGTTACATTGTTTGTCGAGGCGTTGTTCTACGCGGTTACGATGTTTGCACGACATTCTTAACGAGGTTATTAACTTAACTTTTAAGCCACGATTAACCCTGAAATGACGTCACTGGTGCGTTATTAATATTCTCATAACCGAGCGACATTTTAAGATTTTAAGAAGTCGGTTTTTTAATTAAAAATAAAACTTTTCGGAAATTCGCTTCAATTAACTTGGGTGGCGAAGGCGCCTGCACGGCGTGAATTAATAAGTGGCCATTGTTACGTCATAATCGGCTGACATCGCGCGGCAACTATAATCAGGTTCAAGATAATTGCTGAGAAAAGTCTAAGTGGATGAGGAAGTAAGGTTATTCCCCTATGTTATTACCTGGTTAATAACATCCTTGGTGATCCGTATTTACTTAATTAAGCCCGATCTTTGTGAACAAGCGATAATCACGTGCGATTGTTCAACATTATGACATCATAATGCTCGGGTATTAACCTATTATTACGTGTGATGTCTGAATATGGTCAACACAATACTCGGAAAATTTTCACTGAACTGGTGATAATGACGTCACAGACGTTTATTGTTACTTCACAAGTGCAAATTTTTGTAAACTAGAATAAGGATATTAAAAAACGAAATTCTTAGAACGCGATCATGTCTCGTAACGACTTTGTTAGACGACTTTTTATTGCTTTAATTAAAGTTGTCTGCGCAACAATTAATCATTGTCGGTTAATAATAAAAGTAATTGTTATAGTTACAATTAAATTAAAATTAAACAAATTGTCATGAACATAATTGATGATTGTTTGCTTAATAATAAAACAAATTCAACCTTAACCATTGTTTAACCATTGTTAAAGACACAATTGAACAATTGTCTACAGTTTAGGAAATAAATATTATTTTGAGTTGTTGATTCGAATATTTTTAGAATAATTTTCACGAAAATTGTTTAATGGACAAAAACGCAGACAGGCCCCAGGGCGAAACCAAACTGGAGAAATTTCCAGACAACTCGCGCGAAAAAGGTTGTGACGTCATAAAGAGAATGGGTAAGATAATAAAGAAACAAAGAATTGAATGAAATTAATATACTAGAATGAATATTGTAGAAAGATATATTTGCTAATATTTTTTAATAAATTGTCAAGAAAATATTCTAAATATAAAATCGAAATTATAATCTGAATTTCTTTTAATATTTAAATTTACAAATTAAAAATAAAGATTATTAATTATTTAAAAATATCATCGAAGTTTCCAATTAATAAACTTAATTAAATTTAAAATCAATTTAAAGTAGATTCTAGTGATGACGTCATTTTCCAGAATAAATTTAATTTTTAAAACAAATCGAATTAAAAAACCCGATGACCAATCAAAACAAACCTGTTTGTGACATCATAATAGCAAATATTAACTTGTTATTTTCTCGACTTTAAACAATTAAACTGCATCACACGACCATTGTTACGTCATATTTTCACACCAATGTACGAACAAACGAAAGTTTATACAAACGATTAGGTTTGTGACGTCATAACACAACAATGTAACCAAAAAATGTCACACACTCGTGTTTACAACTTTAAAAAGGTTTAAACATTAATTTTTATGACGTCATTAACCAGCAATATATCAGTTTATCCTCAATAATTTAAAGCCAATAAAACCCACGTTTAATTAACAGTCGTAAACGTCACGTTCCCATGACAACGTGGTCGTAAAATTTCGTGGATTACCAGAGTTAGTCCTGAACTAATTTCACGGATAATCAACTTGATCGAAATGACGTCATAAAGCCATAAATTTGACGGTCGTTTGTGATGTCATAAACACAAATATGTTACTTTTTGTTATCCATAATTAACACAGAATCGCTAAAAGGGATTACGTGTTTATGACGTAATAATGTTAATAATGTCGTTTCTATGGAACCCACCTGGGTATCACGTGATTTGTTAGAAGGTCAAATAACGGAAGTTCATTGTGACGTCATTATAACAAGTTCAAATCGCGGGAAGACAAACTTAATTAATTTTTATAATTGAAAAAGTATTATGACATCATAAAGTAGGTAAAGTTAATCTAACTACGTCATAAAATGTAAATATTTAAATTTCAATCACAAATTAGAATGTTTTAACTTATTTATAGCGAGTCAGAATTTAAACAATAACTTATTTGTGACGTCATCAATCAACCTTGTTTAAACTCCCTATTAAACTTGTTCGATAACTTGTATGTGGATCATTTACATTTACATTAAGATAATGCTTGCTTTGTGACAAAGTAGGAGGTGTTTGTGACGTCACAACATTGAACATGGCCTAGTGGGGGTTATTGTGACGTCATAACGTAAAACACGGTGGGAGTAAATTCTTGTTAAATTGGAATGTGAGAATTCGTTGCCCCTCCCGTTTGTTACACACTGTGACGTCACGAGTCGTTCGTTTAACGTCATATTGATTTAATTGTGACGTCACTGGGATTGAAATGAAATAAAGTTTAAACAAACGTAAAAAATAAAATTATTGAAACTAAAATATGGTTTAAAAGTACACAAAGTTTTAAACTAGCTAAAATAGACGTCATAATTAAACAGGGCGAATCTAGTATTGGCCACGCGTTCTATTTCGTTAAAATTCCTTTGTATACAAACGGTGGCGACATAAATCTTACATTATGACGTCATAAAATCAAACAAACTATACTTAAACAAGGGAGTTCGATAGAATTCGACAAAAATTCTAGTTTTTAAGAAAAGCCACGAAAATCAAACTTACCTTTGATTCGGAGTAGTTGACGAACAAGAATAAGAATAAAAACGCGACTTTTACGAGTTCCCACATTGCCTGTAAGTTATCAAGGCACCCTAACTCGAACTAATTCTAGAATAAAATCAATTAACTTTAACTTTGTTAACCTGGTAAGTTGAATTTTATGATTAAAACTAGACTGAAGTAGACCGGTAACTTGGCTCAATTTCGACCGACGAAGCTACGCTCTGCGATCGTCAACTTTGCTGAATAATAATCGTCGTCTGTTCAGAAGAGAAGGAGAGAGATCACGTCACGGGTGAGAGAATTGGTGAGAAAAAAGAGCAGTCTTCTCTCGTTAAAGAAACAAACACTTTCGTTCTCTCACTTTTGAAGCGAATAACTTTGAATTTAGATTTCGGTCGAAATTTTCGGCTAAGTTTTTTGGTCGTTCGCAAATAAGAGCGAATTTAACGATTGCTCGCGATTCGAAGTCAAATAGTTCCTTTATCAAGCGCGGAGTGATAAATCGCCAAAAGTCACGAATCGACGACAAAAACCCACAGAAAAAACTGAGACTACTGTCAACATTACACCGCACCTGTCGAGCCAATAACCTTTAAGCGTCGCCTTTTAATTAATGTCAAAGTCATAAAGACGACTGTTACGTCATAGACGTGAAAGGTCATAGGTGACCGGATTTAAGTCCAAAAACATCCGGAAACCAGGTGGTCACGTGACCCATTGTGCAGTCATGTACATGCAACAATAAAGCTGTGAAACGAAGCGTTAAAGTTGGAAAGTCAACGAATTTCGCGGTTGTGACGTCATAAGTTATATTTAGTTAGTTATGGGCGAGTTATTGTGCATATCATAACATAATCTAAGCCCACCGAGTAGAAATTCGTTGTGGAGAACAAAATATTGAAAATTAAAATTGATTTAACAAACAAGTTTTGCTCGATTTGACCTAAATTCCATTCCTGGCATTTTTGCGCGACCATTAGGGCGAGATAATAGCCCAAAGTTCAGCAATTTCATGTCGAGATCGTAATCCGGCTGACATTACAAGCCCAGTGTTATGCAAACACTGCCCACATACAGGACGTGCTCCTATAAAGGACACATGTGTTTACATATGTTCCGGTCAGCCTGGGGTGTTGATGTTAATGATTTAACCTCAAATTTGACGCCTTTACAACCCCATAAATGTTACGCAGCTTACCTCTAATAAATAGGATTAGGCTTGTAATTACGTTATGGGGTATTACTGGTAATATCATTACAGACAGGTTTAGGTAATGTCTGCTGCGGTGGATCCAAGTGCATATTAGAGGAAACCATGTGAGCGATTATCTCTTCAAATTCCGTCGTGTTTTGATTAAGTTTTTTGCGTTAACTTTTCGACCCACGCACACGACTTTCGAGGCACCAGAACTTAAACCGCCCCCACTTCTTAATTCGTGCGATTTTAAATCCATTTATTTGTTAACAATCCTATTTCTCCTACGTCGCTTCCATGTAGAAACGTCTGCCAGGAAACAAACATATTGTGACATCACTTAACCCGATCTATTACGTCATAAAACCCCGCCGTCTGGGGCTCAAAAAACAAAACTAATCAATTCTCATTCAGGTTGAATGTCGGGAAAACAAATGGGGGGTTGTGACGTCATAATTGAAATGCAACAAGGTATCAAATTAGCTCTATTTTGTGCTTTGGTAGCGAAATATTTGGGCGACAAAGATGGAAATAGTTGGATAATTATGAACAATTTGCTTCAACTTCGACTAAACCGACAAATGCGGTTCCTCGCCAAACATTTCTCTTTAAGCAGAGGAAGGAGACCGCTCTGTTTCTTTCATTCTCCCCGGAGATTCGAGTCTAGTTTCCCGCTAACAAACATCATAAACCTTCGGTCTCTTCCGCTTAGCCCGGAAACCAGGGGCGGGCTCGTCGGACACCAGGTGCATCAGAGAGCAGATTTAATTAAGGCCCTTCGACGTTGTTACGTCACAATGTCAAGAGAACAAACAAAAACACCGGGCGTGGTGTGCGTGAACCCTTTTACGACCAACCCAGCCTAAATCCTGTTTATTTGACGCTTATAAGCGCCGAAGCGCGGTAAAGGGTTGGCGCAAATATTCGTTGCTAAATTTGAAAGAATTTCGTCTAAAAATAAAGCCGAGTAAACGTTGCGATTTATTGACAATAAGTCATTGAAACGTAACAATCGACCACCATTGTCGACGAACTTCGTATAAGTAGGTCACACCTCGCGACATTAAACACTAGTGTGACGTCACAAAGTAGCGACCTGGTGTTAATTGTTAATGATTACATTGTCGATCGATCTAACAACACTGCAACAGAAAGTGTGCAAAATCACTTGTGACGTCATCAAGGCCATTGTGACGTGACATTCGGGAACAAGGAAACCGGTGTGGTTTAAAAGTTCTCAGCAATTATTTGCCACGTGACCAAAGATTTTATTGTGGAAAAAAATCAACAAAATTCAAAATTTTCGACCTAGGAAGCCTCGAGAATAAACTAAAATATTATGACGTCACAATCATATCCTAAACGCTTTGATGTGGCTAAATATTCGTGTCCTAAATTCACATCAAAAAAGCCGACAAAGTTTATTGTAGCGTGGCTAGTACCTCATTGTGACGTCACAGTTAACTTCCTTAACAAAGCCCCACTTTTTGCGATTCATGTTACGTCATCAATATCATGTTACGTCATTAGTGTTGTGAAGACAACGCGATGAGAAGTAAGTGAAATATTATCGCGATTGATGGTTGTTACGTCACAATAAAATCAAACACGTGACGCGTTTGATCGGGTAACTAAATTTCCCTAGGTTGCACATCGGGGTAATTCCCATCTGGCATGCAAACAACAAAAGTGTGCCGCATTTGTGACGTCATGTATTGTCATTGTGACGTAATATTAAACAACCGTGTAAGAGTTTATTTGTCGAAAAAACATTGTAAATGTTTTGTTTTTTAGAATTTTTAATTGGAAATAATTTTTAAATTTAATTAAAAAGAAGAAATGTAAAACATTAAATAAACAAAAATTATTTCTAAAAAGTAAAATAGTTAAATTGTTGTAAAGTCGTTAACGCCTAAAAATATAATTTAAAAAATGTCTAAACAATAAAAAAACAATTTAGAAATGCTAAGTTGGCTTAAAACATAAAAAGTTAAAGATCGTAAAATCTCGACCTTAAAACTATTTTAAAAAGTTATTTTTTAGCGAAATTACAAAACTAGAAACGATCTTAAATCCGCCCAAGGCCTTTCTCTCTTAATAAAGAAACCACACAAAGAACGAGAGAGAGGAGAAGATAATAAAGAAACGAAGGAGCAGAAGAGGGAGGGAGGGAGATTGTTCAGTCGACGGAACGTTTTTTTAGTGAGTTTCTTAGTTGAGCAGATAGCTGAATTTCTGGTGAATTTTCTAACGGGATTTTATGATTTTAGGTATCCAGCATCAGGCATTTAACCCCGTATTAAATCAGGGGCGTAGTTTTTTAGCTGGTACCCCGAGGTTTAATATTTATTAATTAAAAGTGATTGAATCTAGAGAAATAATAAACATCGAGAACCGAAAGTAATTCTTCGCCGGACGTAGACGGCAGATCCACGGCAAAATCGTAAGTTTTTCACCGAGGTTTAAATCAACTTTTACTAAGATAACTATCTAACTATCTAGTATGTTAATAAACCAACTAATAATTAACATTGAATAATTTAAAATTTTAAACAAAAAATCTTAATCCAAATTTTAAAATAAAATTTAAAGTTTAAAATAAGTAAAAATTTATAGATTTTGTTGAAATTTGGTTTAAAAATTTTTCAGAATCAAAAATGAATATTTTTGGATCATCTAGATTTATGTGAGTACCATTATGATTATCTTTTCATCTTTATTGTTATATTAGCGATTAAATTATGACGTCACAGTATCGCGGTAGTAAGTTTTGTTTGATTAAGATACCAGAAATAAGTTTGTGTGTTTTTGATTAAAATCCTAAATTAATTTCTGATTAAAACTAAAATCTTAAAATAGTTATTCTGTCATAAATGTTCTATTCAATCCACTATTACGTCATAATACATATACAGCCAAGTTCATTACCAGCGGTGACGTCACTATTGAGCTTTATCATAAGTGAGTGTGACATCATAAACTAAATACGTCATATAAGATTAGACAAATTACAAAGTTTAGAAAACAAAATATTTCAAAATAAAATTAACTGAACCGTGGAGGTTTTGCATCGTGGTTTTGCTTATGACGTCACAAAACCAATAGCATTGTAGCATTAGACAGTGTTTATCGATGCGTATCGATATTACAACTTAATGACGTAGTAAAGTTTAATGACGTAATGATTTTAATGAAATTGTCGAGCCAATGAAAATAAGATTTATGAGCAACTTATATATTAAAGTGAATAAAAGTTTGCTTAAAAATCCACTTTTCATTTTTTTTTTTAATACTTAAGAATAATTATAAATTTGGCGCGTAACTGATATTGGCTTGATTTGTAACAGATTTAAATTATTTAAATACTTTCTTTTTTTATTTATTTATCCTCAATGTGGTAAGGTCAACTTCACGACCTAAACATAGAGTAACATAAGTTACCCCGACCTAGTTTGGAGTTGCCTTTGGCAGTTTGGGATATTATAGATTATAAAAATTAAGCTGCTGATTAAGTATTTATATCGTGTAAGTTCCCTATTTAATAGTCCTACAGCATGGAAGCAGTGGGGATTGAACTCAGGACCTCATTTATAACCCTGTAGACCTTAGAAAGCTTAAACGTAAAGCGAATCATGATTTTTAGGTTATATTAATATTTATAATTTGAATTCTTTTTCAGATTTTTATTCCTAGCTACCTCAACCATTTTGTTTCTTTTCGCGACCGCAGAACCAGAGGTTCGTATGACGTCACAATAACGTATTTATTATTTGTGACGTTTCTATTGTTAAACTGTTATAAGATGTTGTTATTATATATTGTGACATAACACAACAAGTTAAAAGTGAATGAAAAATAAAAAATAAAACGTTTTTCGTAATGACGTCACAAAAGTTTTTCGTAATGACGTCATAACGTCATAACACGTTAACAGTTCGGTTTTGCAACAAAAACATTTGAAAAGTTAAGTTCGCTCTCCGTTGTTCGACGCCGCTGATATTTGCCCATGTCGGAATAAATCACAATTATCCACATAGACATCAAACAATATCCATAGACATCATATATTTATGACAGCAGGACAATACCTTGGTTTCCTTACAACCCTCTAACTACGAGCATTCACTTTTATAATGGGATATAGATTGGGATGGAGTTAACGTGGGGGTTAAAGGGTCGGGGTGGTCAAGCAATTTTCATCTCAAATTTAACGAGATTTTGCATGGGAGCGTAGAGGGTGGTCAGAGAGGGGGCTTTTAAAGGAATTCGGTGTAAAATTTTAAGCAAAATATAAAAACTTGAAACAAATAAACATTTCGTTGATTTTCTGCAAAAGTTTTGCTGTTCTTAAAACGTTAAAACCCGCGAAAACGCCGTTTAATTGTGATGTCACAGAGCAATCGTACGTCATAATCAAACATAATCACCGTCAATTTCACGTAATGGGAGTTCAAAGGTCACTCTTACGACCTTTGGCCTCTTAAAACTAACATACACGATCTTAAACGTTTCTTGTAACTCGATCCGGTTTCAATAAAGCTAATTATGACGTCACACTTGCGATTTATCAACGTCACAATCGCGAACTGGATCAAACATCGGTGGTGGCTTTTTGTGACGTCATATTGTACATGGTCGTGCACCAGTTAACACGTGCGTGTAGGTCAACGCAGATTAAATTTGTTTGTTGTTACGTCACAAACAAGGCATTGTTAGGTCACAGTAAATTCCGTTATCGCGGATTGAACTAAATCGAATTAATCTTTTTTAAAACAAATAAATTTAAAAATCTTATTTTTACTAAGACAGAGGTGATGTATTATGACGTAATAGAATGACGTAATTGTTTGGAGCGTACTCCCACCGAGCTTGGAATGCTTATAATACGATCACGTGGTTAAAAGTTAAAATTTTTCGTAAATTTTTTACCGACAAAATATTTTGCGTAAAATTTAAGATTAAATAAATGAAAAACGCGTTGTAATTTTAGGTCAAATATCAAAATATAAATATTGCCAAATCGATTAAAGTTTTGACGTTTTCATTACGAGCATTTTTATTTTCAATTTCCCGGTTTTAAGTTAATTAAAAAACCCTTTTTAAAAATATAATTGTTTTAGTAAATATAGGCTTTTAAAATTATATAAATCGTATGAACCTTAATTAAATATAAGCTTTCATTAATTAATATTAAAACTTTAAATAAAGTAAATTACAGACAATTCTCATAAGAAAAAATTGCGTTAAAAGTTTGGTTATATTCTACTTAATTTATATTCCTCTTACCTAACCTTAATGGTTCCATGTAGGGAAGAAGACATGGAAAGAAAATAAAGGGACCATGCGGTGGGAGGGATTGCTCGAAATTGGGGAAATGTTCTTATTGTATATCTGAGAAAGGGAGAAGGGTAAGTAACAAATATTAACAAAAAATTGTGTTTTTGAAACCAAAATTGTTATCAATATAAAATGTTTTAACCAACCCTAAGCTATTTAAAACTATTTATTGAACATTTTTTGGGAAAAATATTATATTTTTTTTATGTTAGATTTTTTGGGTAAAATAACATCTAAAATAAAACAAAAGTTTATTTTGAAAATATTTAATTTTAAATTTGTTCACTTAGTTTGAGCCCAGTATATTATTATGTTATAAAAAATATCTGTGTTAATCAGTTAACTTCAGTTATTAAATCTAAGTGTTTAAATTTCCGGCTTTAGCTTTTAGTTCTGTGTACAAACATGAAATATATTATTTACTAACATGGTTAAAATATGGGTTAAGTTAAACTCGTTTATAAATTCTGTTTCACAGCTATAAGTTACACTTATTCTATACAGTTAAAAATTAAAAAAGTGTTTTAGGTTTATTTTATTTATAGTAGCTTTTTTGCTAATTATTTTAATTTTTATGATAATTATATTATTAAAAAGTATTTAAAAATATGTAAAAAAATCCTTGCTAAGTTAACAATTTTTATTAATTTTGTTTTTATTCACCTTTTAGGGGTTTCCCGGGGTTCAGGGTGATGCTGGGCCGCCAGGTGAAACAGGATTCCCCGGGCCTGAGGGTATCATGGGTCCAAGAGGTTATCCTGGGTTGGGGGGAAGACCGGGGAAAGCAGGAGACAAAGGAGAAAGGGTGGGAATTGTTTGGAAACACTGTATAAAAAATAAATTTAGTACTTCCAACAAATTATATTTAAATCCACTTCTCTTAATTAAAATTAACGAGTTTTTATTAAATTATTTAGTTAATAATTTGCTCGATTTTAAAATTTAATTTTTATTTTAAAAAATAATTTTTATTTTTTTATTTATTTTAATAAACTTTAATTTTTTTTTATTTATCAGGGTCCACTCGGCGTGCCGGGTTACTCTGGAGTTAACGGGGTCCCTGGACATCCAGGAGAGTCAGGACCGAGGGGTCATCCTGGAAAAGATGGGTGCAATGGTACCCGGGGTGAACCCGGTGTTGCTGGGCCACCGGGACTCGATGGAATCGACGGGTTTGAGGTGGGGCTGTCGGGATTTTAAATTCTTGATTTAAAAATTTTTGGTAGACACTTTTATTTAAACACCAGTAGACACTTTCATTTTTTTAAATATACCTAAACTTTATCCTCAAAAAGGGTGATCAAGGTATGAAGGGAGAAAGAGGAGTACCAGCGGTAATACGAGATGAGGAAATGATTAAGGGACAACCTGGTGATGATGGACCGACTGGACCCAGGGGACCAACTGGAGAGGCTGGAAATCAGGGGGCAATTGGACCCCAAGGCTTCGATGGACCACCTGGACTCCCTGTGAGTTTATTTTAATTATTTAAAACTGTAATTAATTTATTAATTAATATTTTGTAAACAATGCAAAATAGGGTTTTGTATTTTGAGAATTATAGCCTTAATACCCCAAATTTGATCCCCTTAACTCCCTAAATTTTGACCCCTATAAAACTATTTATTATTGTGTTAAGGGACCCCCTGGACCAACTGGAGGCAAGGGAAAAATGGGAACAAGTGGGATCGGATACCAAGGAGAAAGAGGAGAAAAGGTGAAAAAAATATTAAATTAAAATCAGTAAAAAGTTATATTTGAATCTCAAACTTAACGACCTAAACACAGAGTAACATCAATTACTCCGACCCAGTCTCGAGATAAATTTGCCAGTTTTTGAGATATTAATAATTATAGTTGCCCGGTAATTATGCTGCCAAAAGATTGTGCTCAGCAGGAATTCATACCATTTATAGCACCTTACTCAAGGGCACTACAGCATAAGAGCAGTAGGGATTGAACCCACAACCTTATAGTGGTGTAGCAAGTGTTTTTACCACTACACCATGCTGCCGGTTTAAAATTATCCCTGATTAGCATCATATAAATTATACCTTAAATTAAATACTTTGTAGGGTGAAAGTGGACCCCCAGGAAAGCCCGGAAGTCCCGGGTTCTTGACAGGTCTCCCTAACACACAATTTGATGCTGCACCCGGCCCCCCGGGAAATCCTGGAACAAAGGTAAAAATATATTAATAAGTTTAAGTAAAAAAATTTCTACATTCTACCCTTTAACACAGTTTTATTATTATAAGCTTAACAATGTGGTAAGGTTTGGATTATAAAATAATTTAAGCAAATAATTAGATAAAATAACACAAAAACTATTCTAAGATAATGTTAAACCCAATATTAAATCTATTTATATAAATATACATACAACACGCACCTAAATAAGTCTTTATAATCTAATTAAAATACTTTAATAAACACTATTAGGTATAGCTAAAATAAAATTGTGGTTTAAAATGGAAATTTACATTCTTTTTTTTTACTTTCAGTTAAAAAGTTATATTAATAGTAAAATAATAGTTTAAATATTGTGGTACCTTAGTTTAACTAAAATGTTTGAACCCAGGGTCAAAAAGGTGAATTTGGAAATGTGGGAGGATATGGACAACCAGGCCCAGTGGTTGGTTTTGATTTTATTTGTTTTAAAATTATATAAAAGACTACAAAACAAATTTATGTGATTATTAACTGTAATGTAAAAGAAGTTAAACTTTGTACTTATATTTGATTTATCTGTTAAATATTAATATAAATACCTTAAAAATTAAGTTTATAAATATCTCTTTAAAGTATATGACAACAAAACCTTTAAATTAATTAAATATTTTTAGGGCTACAAAGGTTCAATTGGGGAAAAGGGTGAAAAAGGTGTAAGGGGATTTCCTGGGAGACGGGGGCCTCCTGGACCCTTGGGTAGCGATGGCTTGGACGGAAAACCTGTAAGTTACAAGTCCTGTTCAAATATTTTTTGTTATAAGCTCTGTAAATTTTGGACATGACATTAGAAAATATTTAAAATTAAAATTTTGTTTATCCTCATAGGGGGAGAGGGGTGAAACGGGGATTTCCGGAGAAGATGGGGGACAAGGAATGAAGGGAGAAATGGGGATGACCGGAGGACCAGGACCTCAAGGAAGATTGGGAAGAAAAGTAAGATCAAAATTTTGATAAAAAATTAAAAAATAAATTTTAACAAAAATATATTGGGTTGTTTAACAACAAAGTCAAAATAACAACTAAAAACAAATCTATGTTGGAAAAAACAAACTTATTGTAATATAATAAAAGTTAAAGTTAGCGTGAAAGTCATAGGATGATATTTATTGAAAAACAAAAACAAATAAATTATTAAAAAAAATAAACAATTTTCAAAACGTTTTGATTCAAAAGCTTTTAATGACCCGAAAGTTTCCTGTTTGTTGTTAAGACTACTCCCTCATTCTTATTGTGGTTTGCTTATAAATTTGGGTAATAAACTAAGTGTTGAAATATTAAAGTTAAGATAATTTACAATTCATAGCAGTATGGAGGTATAATATTTACTTATACTGATGTACTTGATTTTATATTTAAATAAATAAAATCATTGAACATCTTTTATCAGGATAAAAACATAATTAACTAATTTAAGAATTTAATTATTTTTTAATTAATCATTTTTGATTAATTCCAGGGACTTATGGGGCCGGTTGGACCCCCTGGAATCCCTGGTGGGTTAGGACCCAAAGGTGAAACGGGAGCTGATGGACCCCCTGGCTTCAATGGAATTAATGGGGCATTGGGTGAAGATGGTTTTCCTGGAACTCCAGGACTTCCTGGAACCCCCGGTTTGCCTGGGGTTGGACCCCAGGGTGATGTCGGACAACCAGGTGGGTTAAATAAGGGGTTAATCAGGGGATTAATTTAAGTGTAGTTAACATTTTGTGAAGATACAACGTTAAAATTTTTTAAAAATGATTCAGGCTTGAATGGAGTTTCTGGTCAGACTGGCCCCGAAGGTTGGCCTGGCCCACGTGGGGATAAGGGTGAAAAGGGGGTACAGGGGGAATCCATCCCAGGAGCAAATGGAAGGGATGGGTCACCTGGTCGGGAAGGAACCCCAGGACAACCTGGAACCCAAGGAATCGCTGGTGAACCGGGCAAAATCTTGAACCCCATGGGTGATGAGATTCAAGGTCCAAGAGGAAGTCCCGGAGTGGAGGGGCCAAGGGGGCAGAAAGGACTTCAAGGTGGGTTTAAAACTTTGTATTTGCGACATTGCATGAAAACACAAACTAACCTTATTACGTAAATTTATTTAAAAAACAATTGGAATTTGAAATATACCAGATTGATTAAACTTTCTGCTTAGACTTTTAATGTAAATAAAATTAATTTAAATGCTACGCAGCTTTAACTAGATTGTAAAAACTTTGTTAACTCTAACCTTTCCCCACAGGTCCCACTGGGATTGACGGAAAGACTGGGTCCAAGGGTGAGAAGGGGGGTGAATGTGATTGTGAAGATGCAGTGGGTGAAAAGGGTGAAGAAGGCCTCACAGGACCCCCTGGGTATAATGGAACAACTGGGATCCCAGGACTAACCGGCCTCCAGGGTGAACCGGGTGAAGATGGAGCCCCAGGACCTCCTGGAACACCAGGAGCTGATGTAAGTGTAAAAATATTAAAACAAGTTTAAAAAATTTACCTTTATAATAAATATGACAGAAAAAAATATTTAATTAAAATGTTAATACAAATTACTTTATATTACAATAGAAAATAAATTTAAACAAAAAACATCCATTTGTGCCAAGTTTTTGTTTTAAAAAATATTTTTTCATGCAGGGTCCACGTGGTAGAGATGGACCAATCGGTGACAAGGGTCAAAAGGGATCTCCCCCTAGTATTCCCACTAATATAGAGGGTGAGAAGGGAGAAATGGGGTCCCCTGGTGGGAGAGGACCCCCGGGAATAACCGGGTCACCTGGTGAGGATGGAAGGAATGGGAGAAGGGGTTCACCCGGAGAAAAGGTAATTTTTGGGGTTTTTTGTTTTGTTATTTTATTTAAAGTAATGTTTATGGTGCCAAATGATATTTAAATTATATTTTGGAGTTAATTTGAAGTTAAAATCCATTTTACTTTAAATTTAAATAAATTTTTAATCTTACCACTAGGGTGAGCGTGGTCCACTTGGGTTGCCGGGGTTACAAGGCCCTGAGGGTGAAGCTGGCCTTCAAGGTCGTCCAGGAAGAGATGGAAGAGATGCCTTTGGAACCCAGGGTCCAATTGGGGATAAAGGCGAACGAGGGCCCCAGGGTGAATTTGGAAAGGACGGATATCCTGGAGAGAAAGGTAAACTTAAAAAATATTTAAAGTTTTTGGTTTTAAAGTTAAGTTAAACTTTGTAAATGCAAAATTTTGTTTAAATTTAGGTGAAACTGGAGAAACAATATTAGGCATTGCCCAAAAGGGAATAAAGGGTTCATTTGGGGTTCCTGGGGAGCAAGGTTATCCCGGGGAGAAGGGACAGAAAGGTGAAATGGGGTTGTTTGGGGCAGATGGCCCCAATGGAGAGAATGGACTAAGAGGTGATCTCGGACCCAAGGGAGAACCTGGTCTGGCTGGACAAAAAGGTAAAAAAAAGTTAATTTGGAAAAGGTTAAAAATTGTTTTTGTATAAGAAAAATTCAAAATTATTTGAAGTTTAAAAAACAAAATTTAAAAAAGAGTAAAAATCCTTTGAATGTTATCTAGGTTTTGCTGGGCAAATTGGCATGAAGGGTGGAAGGGGAAGTCCTGGGGCAAGTGGGGAAAGGGGTGAATCCGGAATTAAAGGAACAAATGGGGAGAATGGCCCCAAAGGTGAACCAGGGCTTAACATCCCAGGACCCCCGGGGGCTAATGGGATCTCAGGTATTGTTGGTTTGGATGGGCCCCCAGGTGAAACTGGACCCCCTGGTGAACCTGGGGTTCGTGGTTACCCCGGTGTCGACGGAAATCCTGGCTTGGATGGGGAACAAGGAGAAAAAGGAGCCCCAGGAGTCGACGGAGAAACCGGTAAATATTGCCAACCCATTGTTTTTATTCAATTTTGTAAAAGTTGTTCAACTTTAAACTTAAATAATAAATTAATAAAACATTTTCAATTTAGGTGAAAAGGGTGAATCTGCAGTAATTGGCCGACAAGGCCCCGCTGGACCCCAGGGTGAAACAGGAAACCCTGGGCTTCAAGGTCCAAGAGGTGAGAAAGGTGAAGTGGGGTTACCTGGTCACCCTGCTAGTGGGTTATTAAAGGGGTTCAAGGGTTTAGCGGGCATCCCCGGAGAGCAAGGTAAGCTTAACAATTTATAAGAGTTTGAAATAACGAAATAACCAAAGTTGTTTTTGATGATCTAAATACAAAATTAAAAGGGGTTAATTTATAAACTTTTTGAGTTTTGTGTTACATAAAAATATGTTTGGGACAAAATACAAGAAATTTCATGTTTACAACCAATTTATTTTTGTTGGGTTTTACCCCCAGGATTCCCGGGTGGGAAAGGTTCTGTGGGGTTACCGGGGTTGAATGGAAACAACGGGCTTCCGGGTCAAGATGGGGAGCCAGGAGTCAAGGGTGATGTTGGCCCACAAGGTAACTTTATCCTCAATAATCGGAACAAATTTTTAGTTTTTTTAACAATTTTAAAATTTTTCTAATTTCTTTGATTTTGATGTAGTTCTAATCTTAATTATGACATCATAGGCGAAGTTGGACCCAAAGGAAGAGATGGAATTCATGGTGTCACAGGAGTAGAAGGGTTGCCAGGGTTACCAGGAATGTCAGGGTTGCCAGGAAGAAAAGGACAAATGGGTGAGTTTATCCCCAATTGGGGAATAGGCATAAAAATATTTGCTAGCAACAATTCTCAAACACAATATTTTATTTTAGTTTAAATTTAGCAAATGTTTAATTTAAATCACATTGTATTTATAATTTATTTCCAAACTAACCAAAAAATTCCCCTTTAGGTCCCAGTGGGTACAAAGGTGAAATGGGGCCAAAGGGTTTGAAGGGAACAATGGGACCAGATGATCTTTTAGCACTTAAAGGAATTCCCGGGGAAAAGGGGGAACCTGGACTCCCGGGTGAACATGGAAAAGATGGTAAATACTTTTACTTTGGCGACAGTAAATATTTTTATTTGGAATATTACTTAAATATGTTGTTTATCCTCACTAGGCCCAGCTGGGGAGACGGGTATTCCAGGAGAACCCGGGATCAAAGGGGTTATGGGGGTCCCAGGAGATGCAGGAGCTCCTGGAATTGATGGATTAGATGGCAATCCAGGAATAGAGGGAAGGAGGGGTAGTCAGGGTGAAAGAGGAGCCAGGGGATTCCCCGGAATTGTTGGGGCAAAGGGATCAAAGGGTGAAGAGGGATTAGTTGGACCAACTGGGCTGACTGGTCGTGGAGGACAAAAAGGTTGAATTTATTATTTAAACAATGGACTAAAAATTATTTTTTGTGGATTAAAAAATAATACCGTGAATAATAATTAAAACAAATGAAGTAGCTTATATATACATATTTATGTGTAAATTGAGATCCAATTTATAGACAAACAAAATAAATAAAAATGCTTTTTGTTGTGCACGGGCATAATTTACTTTTAGTTTCAAGCATTTCTAGTTCAAATCATCACCAAAAAGGTAAAAATGTAATTAGTTAAATCTTACTTTTAACGCAGGTGAAATTGGAGATCTTGGTCCGACTGGTCGTCCTGGGCAACCAGGTGCTAATGGTCGCCATGGGTTACAGGGACTAAAGGGTTTTCCTGGACGTTCGGGGCTTCCTGGATTAAATGGGTTGGATGGGAACCCAGGACCCGCAGGCGACAAAGGCAACAGGGGCGGGTTTGGCCCGAAAGGTAATATCCTGTTCATTTTTAACTTTATAATTAAAATTAAATAATAAGTTTATATTATTTATAATTTACTACCATCTATATATACAAAACATGGGTAAATTGTACATTGAATTCTCCTTTTAATTTTATTTGAATTTTTTAGAACTTTGTTAGAACCTAATTATTTAGGAGTATCAAATATAATTATTAAAAGAACTAACCTTTAAAAGATTTTATAAATTTTTATTTTTGTCCCAGGAACTGTTGGGGACAAGGGTGAACCTGGTTTCCCTGGGTTACCGGGGTACAGTGGAAAAACGGGAGAGAGTGGAACAACTGGAACAAAGGGAAAGAAAGGGGAAATAGGTGAAATATAAATTTTTTATTATAGCTACACAATAATAAACAGAAAATTATTAAAATCTTACTTTTTATGATTTTAGGTGAAACTGGTGCGACCGGATTGGACGGCTTGGATGGAATTAACGGTGCACCCGGTGCTAAAGGGTTCCCCGGTTCCTCCGATACACCGGGACCTGATGGACAACAGGGAGCTAAAGGTGACAAATATCATTTTATTGAAATATTTTATTCATAGGGTGTATTATTGAAGTCAGAATTTATTTTAGCTTTTGTATGTTAAATACCATGTTTATTTTATTAAGTATTTGTAGGCAAAATTATCCAATTTTTTAATTAGTTGATTAACTTAAACCGCCTAATTTTAAAACAAAACAAAACGTTACTGACATCTTTCATATTATGGACACAGGTTTCAAGGGTGAAGAAGGTGACGAGGGTCCCATTGGCGAGAGGGGAGAAATTGGACTTTCTGGGATGCAAGGAATTCCAGGTAGGATAGAAATATTGACCCCTTAATATCTAAAAACAATAAAATTTAAAAACAAAAAAAATATTTTATTTATTCCAATTTTATTTTTTCTTTAATCAACTTTTGTTTTAGGTCCAAGTGGTTTTATTGGACCCCCAGGTGAGTCGGGTGCAGTGGGTTTGCCGGGATTTCCGGGGCAGAAGGGGACACAGGGAAGATCCGGGGTTCCAGGAGTTAATGGGGAGCAAGGTAGGTGTTATGTTGGGTAATAAACTTTTAATAAAACAAAAAAGGTTTTTGCTAAAATTCAAAAGATTAACTTTTTGGGGAATTAAAACTCTGATTTACCAAACTTTTCAACTGGTTGTTAAACTGAATATTTAATTTAAATTATACTAATTAACTTTTAATTTATTTTCTTAATTTTAATTTATTTTTGTTTATCCTTAATTTAGGGCCCATGGGTGAAGAAGGACAAGAAGGTTTGGTTGGAAGGGAGGGACCACAAGGTAACAAAGGTTCCACAGGACTCCCAGGACCCACGGGTGAAGATGGGGACAGTGGGGATGTCGGGGAACCAGGAACACCGGGTGAAACGGGGAGACCGGGACCGAAAGGTGAAAATTTGTTTTATGTTAAAACTGTTTTTTCACAAATAAACTTTCATAAAGTTTAAATAATAAAAGTTTAAATTATAAAGTTAAGAAAAAAATTTAAAACATTAAAATTAATTTAATTGAAACAAACAAATTTCAGGGTCAACCGGGGACCAAGGTCTTATTGGGTTGCCAGGAGTTACCGGGGAACCGGGTGAAACGGGATTTCCTGGAGTTGCTGGGTTACCTGGGTTCCCAGGGCAACAAGGAGAGCCAGGACCCAAGGGTGAAGCCGGAAGATCAATTTTACCCTCAGAGGTCCCCCCAGGTGAAGATGGTTCCACAGGTCCTAGGGGAATCCCTGGGGCAAGGGGTCAACAAGGAAGACCTGGAATTCCTGGGCCACAAGGATTTAAGGTTTAAATTATTTCAGATTTTATCTCTTTTTAATTTAATTAAAAACTTAAACACTAGAGGAAAAACCTTAAAAGGAATATTATCTAGACACCTTTACTTAGGTTATTGAAATTACATCATCAATATTTTTAAGATTTTAAACATTAATACTTCAGGGGGAGCAAGGAGTAACTGGATTGGATGGAAGAGATGGATACCCGGGTCCTCCTGGGCAACATGGAAGTCCCGGGCCCCAAGGATTTGACGGACCAAAAGGTGTTCAAGGTAAGGGCTCGGATCCTTTTTCATTTTTTAATTTCAAATTTTTTTTAGGATTTGGGTAAAAAAGATAACCATAAACATTACGTTTTTATTCAAAATTAATCAAAGTTTTTTTTTTACCCTAAATTTTCATGAATATTTTAAATCCTTTTAGGTTTTGATGGAACTTCCGGCCAGCAAGGAGCCAAAGGTAGGGCAGGGAAGTTCAGGCATCCTGGTCACCTGATCGTCCGCCACAGTCAAACAGTTGAAGTTCCGGAATGTCCGGCTGGAACGAATCTATTGTGGAGTGGATACAGTCTCTTGTACTTGGAGGGGAGTGAAAAAGCTCATGGACAAGATTTGGGTAAATTAATTCAAACTATATTTCAACTTTTACATAGATTAAAAAAGAAACAATACATAACTGTTCTAGCAATAGCATATTAAAAATTATATTAAATGTGTAAAGTTATATTTTAATTAATTCACAAAAGAACCCTAATTTGAAATGAATAAAAAAACATATTTGGACAATAATTAAATCCTAAAGTTAAAACCAGCATAACAAAGAATGTAATTTAACTTAAATCATTATTCTTATACCACTTATAACAGGACAAGCTGGTTCATGCCTACGAAGGTTTAGCACGATGCCTTTCCTCTATTGCAACACCAACAATGTTTGTAATTATGGAGCTAGGAATGATAAATCTTATTGGCTTTCCACAACCGCCCCTATTCCAATGATGCCAGTCAGCGCTGACATGGTAGGAAAACTTTTTAAAATTGTTTTTCAATGTATATACAAAAAAACCTTTAAGCTTAATACTGCTTAAAATGTTCAGTTTTTAACCTGTTCAAGACATTAATCTTGAGGTGGGAAGGTCAACTTCACGACCTAAACTTAAGAGTAACATTTGTTACCCTGACCCAGTCTGGGGGTAGACTTTGGCAGTTTAAAATATCGTATAGATTATAATTGCCTGATAATTAAGCTGCTAGTTAAGTGCTGGCTTAGCGTGAGTTTAATCCATTTTAAGCACATTACTTAAGGGCAGTACACCATTAAAATAGTTGAGATGGAACCCTTGACATTGTTAGTATACTTAAAATAAAATTTAAACCCCCCACTAATTTAGGTCCAAGAACACATCAGTAGATGTTCCGTTTGTGAGTCTAACACCATAGCACTGGCAGTCCACAGCCAAGATATGGTAATTCCTAGTTGCCCAGCTGGATGGAAGGGTTTGTGGTTTGGATATTCTTTTGCTATGGTAAGTTTTTTTTAATAAATTTTAATTTTTTTTTGAAAACTTGGGACACAAATAAACATGTGTTAGCAACTGGGTAATGACACTTCAATTGTAATTGTTAACATAATGACATCATAACTAATATGTTTATGACATCACAGCACACAGCAGCAGGAGCAGAGGGTGGAGGTCAATCACTATCGAGTCCGGGATCCTGTTTGCAAGACTTCCGGGCGACTCCCTTCATCGAATGCAACGGCGCAAGAGGACATTGCTTTTATTTTAACAACCAATACAGCTTCTGGTTGTCCACCATTCAGCAAAATGAACAATTTCAAAATCCTGCGATGGAAACCCTGAAAGCGGGCAACCTACGAACCAGGGTCAGTCGTTGTCAGGTCTGTACTCGACTCAAGGTCTGATGACATCATTATTGCCGTGGTTACTGTGTGGATGATGTCCTTATCGCCATAGTTACCGTGGACTTTTTATTATTTAAGTTGTTTGTGGTGTTTCCCCACTTTTTTATTCAGCATAAAATGACTTTCGTGCGCCGGCACTGCGTTGGGAGCGTTGCCAATAAATTATAAATCTTACTTTTAACCAGCAAAGTCCCCCGGACTTTTTATTTTTGGCAGCACTGGATATTTTTATTTTTCAGCATTACACGCAGCATATTGTCAGTGTTTTTATTTTTTTCTTTCTAATTACACTTTTTAACATGTTTCCAAGTTAATATATTAAATTTTAGAGCCATAAATATCAACTTAATTGATTTTAAAACAAGTCAAGCAGTATTCCTAACAATAAACTTTCACAATATAAAGTTTTAGTATTAATACACTTAAAAAATTAGAGGTTTGATAATGGAATTAACATTGACTGGATTTAGTTTAAAGAAAAACTTATAAAACAAGTTATGTCGCTTATAAAGTACTTTGTTAAAGTTTTTGTTATGTTGTTCACATTAAGATTCGTTGTAATAACTTTTTTTTTTGTATATATTTTTATCCTCGATGTGGGAAAGTCGAATGCACGACTTAAACATCGAGTAACATCAGTTACACCGACCCAGTCTCGAGTTGCCTGTGGCAGTTTGGGATATTATAGATTATAATTGCTCGATAATTAAGCTGCTAATTAAGTGTCGACTCAACATGAGTTCAAACCACTTATAGCGCCTTACTCAAGGCCGTTACAGCATAAGATCAGTGGGGATTGAACCCACGACCTCATGTGTGTTAAATCTTTGCTAACTAGTAACTTGTTAAATCTCGCTAACTAGTAAGATTTGACCACTATTATATTGTTAACAAAATCCTTTAAATTGAATATATATACTCCTGCTAACCTCACTCCTTTGTTAACTGGGGTTAGTACCATCCTGTCTGGAAAGTAGGGCAGTTTTCGACTAAATCTTGTGCGTGCAAGCGTAAAAAATGGCGTGACCGCGCGTGCTAAAATTTTCGGTCTACGCGTGCACGCGTGATTTATGTTGGCGTGTTTCACCTAAATTTGGCTTAAATAGGCTACCACGTGGCGTCAGTATTGCGCGTGCACAAATTTTTTTAAAAACCAGACGTGTAAAACGCTAATTTCGAGCGTGCATTTCTTTACCGAAAATATCTCGTGCGTGCACGCTGTCCTACTATCCAGAATGGGGTACCATAGCATCAAAATAAAGGTTCAGTTTTATAGGAAAGGAATAAGCATTTCAATGATTTTTAATTTGCTAAGATCTGGGTAACATAACTCAAAATCGCAATTTTTGTATGGACTATAATTAAATATATTAAAAAATAATTTAATATCACAAAAAATGTAAAAATCTCACCTTTTAAAAAGTTTTGCAATTTAAAGAAGTGACTGTTAGTTTTAAAATAAGTTATTTAATTTGTTACTTAAGTTTAAGCAATTAAAATACAATCAGTTAACTTATGCTGTACAAAAATGTTAGTTTGTAATTATAGTTAATGAAGTTTTTTATTTCATAAATTTAAAATTTTTCTACTAAAACACGTGGTACTGCAGAATGTCTAATTAAGGGGATTTACCCTAATTAACAATTAACTTCTAATTAATTATCCTCGACCTAATTTAAATCACTTACAAGATATGCAAATTTATTTTCTTGAAACATGAATAAAACATTATTACCTAACAATAAAAGGATATTGGTAATACAGAAGATAACGTGACCCAATCCAGATAAGTTTACACCAAAGTTCATTAATAGAATTAAATGGTTATTATGGTTTAATAATAGTTATTGTGATGAAACAATGACGTAACAATGATAATTTAATGAAGTTCAAGCGCCAAAAATGTTAAATTTGTTCATTATGTAAAAGCAAGGCAGTATTAAAATATTAACTCATTGTTCTATTGTCTATAAAACAATCCCATTGTTCGTAACAATTACGTCAAATCCGAGAGCAAATTGGTAAGAGCAAGACTTTTCGGTTGGTCGATTGCAGACAACATCGCTGTCCAATTGTTTTCTCCTGATGCAATATAGAAAAAAAGACAATCGAGAATTGTTTTAACTTGAACCAACTTTTAAATTAATTAACAAGTTTTAATTGCAATTAATTTAATTACCTTAATTTGTTTTAAAATGGCGACAACTCGACGTGCAACATCTTCCGCTTCCTCGAAGGACTCTCCATAAATAGCGTCCACTAGAAGGCGCACTATTGCAGGAAAGTTGGAATTGTTCTTCCCGATTATTACAGGGTTGCCGCTAAAAAAAAAAATTTAGAATAGTTCAGATTTTGCAAAAAAAAGGTTTTTATCTATGACATCACAAACCTTTCTATGAGGTCACAGACGTAAGCATAAACATGATTGGCTTCCTCCTTGTCCTCAGTGACGGGTAACCATGACAACCACTTCTGTAGAAAGAGATTGACGTCATCCGAAGATTCGATGATGTGAGGTTGATGTCGAATGATCTTCCCGACCGCAGAGATGCAGTTTTCCATCGGAGCGATGCAATCGTGGGGCAGTTGCTCAACTTCGACCCTGAGGTCCCTCGATCACCCGGCATAATCCGGGTAAAGCCGAGAGAAATAAAAAAAGAGAGAAAAAAGGGGTTGTTTCTGCATTCCTAATGTGAACATTTTTATTAAAACATTTAAAATATTTTTTGAACTGTTTTTGAAATTAGTTTCGATGAAAAATAAAGTTTTACCTCTGATCACTTTAGGATAAGTATTTTGTGTAAAAGTTGCCATAACCCCTACTCCGTATGATGCAGCTTGTCTCACTTCAGGTGAAAAGTCCTCTATGTAAGTTAACATTGGACTGCAATGAATTAAAAGTTATAAAAAGATTCTGTAGAGTTTTATAAGTTAAAAGTAAAATAGTTTTTACCCAATAAAAATATTTTTATATTTGACCGATTCACTTCCAGTAAACTCTATGACATCATCAAACACACACAATGCCCATTGTCTGTCAGCCCACGGTCAATCTGGACCCTAAAAAAAATTATAAAAACAAATTAATTTACTTACTTAAAAATTACTGCAAAAACTAGTATACTAATTAAGTAGAATATAGTAATACAACAACTAGTATACCAACCAGTAGATTAGTATAGTAATACAACAACTAGTATACCAACCAGTAGATTAGTATAGTAATACAACAACTAGTATACCAACCAGTGGATTAGTATAGTAATACAACAACTAGTATACCAACCAGTAGATTAGTATAGTAATACAACAACTAGTATACTAACCAGTAAAGGAGTATAGTAATACAACAACTAGTATACTAACCAGTAGATTATTATAGTAATACAACAACGTTGAGATTTTATAGTAATACAACAACTAGTATACTAACCAGTAGATTAGTATAGTAATACAACAACTAGTATACCAACCAGTGGATTAGTATAGTAATACAACAACTAGTATACTAACCAGTAAAGGAGTATAGTAATACAACAACTAGTATACCAACCAGTAGATTAGTATAGTAATACAACAACTAGTATACCAACCAGTGGATTAGTATAGTAATACAACAACTAGTATACCAACCAGTAGATTAGTATAGTAATACAACAACTAGTATACTAACCAGTAGATTAGTATAGTAATACAACAACTAGTATACTAACCAGTAAAGGAGTATAGTAATACAACAACTAGTATACTAACTAGTAGATTATTATAGTAATACAACAACGTTGAGATTTTATAGTAATACAACAACTAGTATACCAACCAGTAGATTAGTATAGTAATACAACAACTAGTATACCAACCAGTAGATTAGTATAGTAATACAACAACTAGTATACTAACCAGTAGATTAGTATAGTAATACAACAACTAGTATACTAACCAGTAAAGGAGTATAGTAATACAACAACTAGTATACCAACCAGTAGATTAGTATAGTAATACAACAACTAGTATACCAACCAGTGGATTAGTATAGTAATACAACAACTAGTATACCAACCAGTAGATTAGTATAGTAATACAACAACTAGTATACTAACCAATAGATTAGTATAGTAATACAACAACTAGTATACTAAACAGTAGATTAGTATAGTAATACAACAACTAGTATACTAACCAGTAGATTAGTATAGTAATACAACAACTAATATACTAACCAGTAGATTAGTATAGTAATACAACAATTAGTATACCAACAAGTGGATTAGTATAGTAATACAAGTAGTATACCAACCAGTGGATTAGTATAGTAATACAACAACTAGTATACCAACCAGTAGATTAGTATAATAATACAACAACTAGTATACTACCCAGTTGAATAAGTATAGTAATACAACAACTAGTATACTAAACAGTAGATTAGTATAGTAATACAACAACTAGTATACCAACCAGTAGATTAGTATAGTAATACAACAACTAGTATACCAACCAGTAGATTAGTATAGTAATACAACAACTAGTATACCAACCAGTGGATTAGTATAGTAATACAACAACTAGTATACTAACCAGTTGATTAGTATAGTAATACAACAACTAGTATACTAACCAGTGGATTAGTATAGTAATACAACAACTAGTATACTAACCAGTAAAGGAGTATAGTAATACAACAATTAGTATACCAACAAGAAGATTAGTATAGTAATACAACAACTAGTATACCAACCAGTGGATTAGTATAGTAATACAACAACTAGTATACCAACCAGTAGATTAGTATAGTAATACAACAACTAGTATACCAACCAGTTGATTAGTATAGTAATACAACAACTAGTATACTAACCAGTAGATTAGTATAGTAATACAACAACTAGTATACTAACCAGTAGATTAGTATAGTAATACAACAACTAGTATACTAACCAGTAGATTAGTATAGTAATACAACAACTAGTATACTAATCAGTAGATTATACTAATCAGTAGATTAGTATAGTAATACAACAACTAGTATACTAACCAGTAGATTAGTATAGTAATACAACAACTAGTATACCAACCAGTGGATTAGTATAGTAATACAACAACTAGTATACCAACCAGTAGATTAGTATAGTAATACAACAACTAGTATACTAACCAGTAGATTAGTATAGTAATACAACAACTAGTATACTAACCAGTAGATTAGTATAGTAATACAACAACTAGTATACCAACCAGTAGATTAGTATAGTAATACAACAACTAGTATACTAACCAGTAGATTAGTATAGTAATACAACAACTAGTATACTAACCAGTGGATTAGTATAGTAATACAACAACTAGTATACCAACCAGTAAAGGAGTATAGTAATACAACAACTAGTATACCAACCAGTAGATTAGTATAGTAATACAACAACTAGTATACTAACCAGTGGATTAGTATAGTAATACAACAACTAGTATACCAACCAGTGGATTAGTATAGTAATACAACAACTAGTATACCAACCAGTAGATTAGTATAGTAATACAACAACTAATATACTAAACTGTGGATTAGTATAGTAATACAACAACTAGTATACCAACCAGTAGATTGACATAGTAAGGCAGCAGAGTATCAAAAAAGGGGAATAGTTAAGATTTGTGGGTTTACTGCAGATTAGGTATTGGCTAAGCAGGAGTTCAAACCACTTATAGCGCCTTACTCAAGGGCTATACAGCATGAGATCAGTGGGGATTGAACCCGTGACCTCATGTGTGTTAAATCTTTGCTAACTAGTAACTTGTTAAATCTCGCTAACTAGTAAGATTTCACCACTATTATATTGTTAACAAAATCCTTTAAATTGAATATATATACTCCTGCTACCCTCACCCCTTTGTTAACTGGGGTTAGTACCATCCAGTCTGGAAAGTAGGGCAGTTTTCGACTAAATCTTGTGCGTACAAGCGTAAAAAATGGCGTGACCGCGCGTGCTAAAATTTTCGGTCTACGCGTGCACGAGTGATTTATGTTGGCGTGTTTTGCCTAAATTTGGCTTAAATAGGCTACCACGTGGCGTCAGTATTGCGCGTGCACAAATTTTTTTTAAAACCAGGCGTGTAAAACGTTAATTTCAGGCGTGCATTATTTTACCGAAAAAAATATCGTGCGTGCACGTTGCCCTACTATCCAGACTGGAGTACCATAGCATCAAAATAAAGGTTCAGTTTTATAGGAAAGGGATAAGAATTTCAATGATTTTCAATTTGCTAGGATCTGGGTAACATAACTCAAAATCGCAATTTTTGTATGGACTATAATTAAATAATTAAAAATTATTTAATATCACAAAAAATATTAAATCTTACCTTTTAAAAAGTTTTGCAATTTAAAGAAGTGACTGTTGGTTTTAAAATAAGTTATTTAATTTGTTACTTGAGCAATTAAAATACAATCAGTGAACTTATGCTGTACAAAAATGTTAGTTTGTAATTAAAGGGTAACGAAGTTTTTTTTGTCATAAATTTAAAATTTTTCTACTAAAACACGTGGTACTGCAGAATGTCTAATTAGGGGATTTACCCTAATTAACAATTAACTTCTAATTAATTATCCTCGACCTAATTTAAATCACTTACAAGATATGCAAATTTATTTTCTTGAAACATGAATAAAACATTATTACCTAACAATAAAAGGATAATGGTAATACAGAAGATAACGTGACCCAATCCAGATAGGTTTATACCAAAGTTCATTAATAGATTTAAATGGTTATTATGGTTTAATAATAGTTATTGTGATGAAACAATGATGATTTAATGAAGTTCAAGCACCAAAAATGTTAAATTTGTTCATTATGTAAAAGCAAGGCAGTATTAAAATATTAACTCATTGTTCTATTGTCTATAAAACAATCCCATTGTTCGTAACAATTACGTCAAATCCGAGAGCAAATTGGTAAGAGCGAGACTTTTCGGTTGGTCGATTGCAGACAACATCGCTGTCCAATTGTTTTCTCCTGATGCATTCTAGAAAAAAAGCAATCGAGAATTGTTTTAACTTGAACCAACTTTTAAATTAATTAACAAGTTTTAATTGCAATTAATTTAATTACCTTAATTTGTTTTAAAATGGCGACAACTCGACGTGCAACATCTTCCGCTTCCTCGAAGGACTCTCCATAAATAGCGTCCGCTAGGAGGCGCACTATTGCAGGAAAGTTGGAATTGTTTTCCCCGATTATTACAGGGTTGCCGCTAAAAAAATTAATTTAGAATAGTTCGGTTTTTGCAAAAAAAGGTTTTTATCTATGATATCACAAACCTTTCTATGAGGTCACAGACGTAACCATAAACATGATTGGCTTCCTCCTTGTCCTCAGTGACGGGTAACCATGACAACCACTTCTGTAGGAAGAGATTGACGTCATCCGAAGATCCGACGATGTGAGGTTGATGTCGAATGATCTTACCGACTGCAGAAATGCAGTTTTCCATTGGAGCGATGCAATCGTGGGGCAGTTGCTCCTGGCAACCTCGACCCTGGGGTCCCTCGATCACCCGGCATAATCGGGGTAAAGCCTCTGTGATGTCATAATACATAAAAGTGTTATAGTTAAATTTTTTCTATTTTTCATCATGAAAAAAGAAATAAAAGAGAGAAAAAAGGGGTTGTTTCTGCATTGTTAAAGTAAACAGCTTTATTTAAACATTTTAAAATATTTTTTGAACTGTTTTTGAAATTAGTTTCGATAAAAAATAAAGTTTTACCTCTGATCACTTCAGGATAAGTATTTTGTGTAAAAGTTGCCATAACCCCTACTCCGTATGATGCAGCTTGTCTCACTTCAGGTGAAGAGTCCTCTATGTAAGTTAACATTGGACTGCAATGAATTAAAAGTTATAAAAAGATTCTGTAGAGTTTTATAAGTTAAAAGTAAAATAGTTTTTACCCGATAAAAATATTTTTATATTTGACCGATTCACTTCCAGTAAACTCTATGACATCATCAAACACACACAATGCCCATTGTCTGTCAGCCCACGGTCGATCTGGACCCTAAAAAAAATTATAAAAAAAAATGAATTTACTTACTTAAAAATTACTGCAAAAACTAGTATACTAATTAAGTAGATTAGTATAGTAATACAACAACTAGTATACCAACCAGTGGATTAGTATAGTAATACAACAACTAGTATACCAACCAGTGGATTAGTATAGTAATACAACAACTAGTATACCAACCAGTAGATTAGTATAGTAATACAACAACTAGTATACCAACCAGTAGATTAGTATAGTAATACAACAACTAGTATACTAACCAGTAGATTAGTATAGTAATACAACAACTAGTATACCAACCAGTAGATTAGTATAGTAATACAACAACTAGTATACCAACCAGTAGATTAGTATAGTAATACAACAACTAGTATACCAACCAGTGGATTAGTATAGTAATACAACAACTAGTATACTAACCAGTGAATTAGTATAGTAATACAACAACTAGTATACCAACCAGTAGATTAGTATAGTAATACAACAACTAGTATACCAACCAGTAGATTAGTATAGTAATACAACAACTAGTATACTAACCAGTGGATTAGTATAGTAATACAACAACTAGTATACCAACCAGTAGATTAGTATAGTAATACAACAACTAGTATACCAACCAGTAGATTAGTATAGTAATACAACAACTAGTATACCAACCAGTGGATTAGTATAGTAATACAACAACTAGTATACTAACCAGTAAAGGAGTATAGTAATACAACAACTAGTATACTAACCAGTAGATTAGTATAGTAATACAACAACTAGTATACCAACCAGTAGATTAGTATAGTAATACAACAACTAGTATACCAACCAGTAGATTAGTATAGTAATACAACAACTAGTATACTAACCAGTGGATTGGTATAGTAATACAACAACTAGTATACCAACCAGTGGATTAGTATAGTAATACAACAACTAGTATACCAACCAGTGGATTAGTATAGTAATACAACAACTAGTATACCAACCAGTAGATTAGTATAGTAATACAACAACTAGTATACCAACCAGTAGATTAGTATAGTAATACAACAACTAGTATACCAACCAGTAGATTAGTATAGTAATACAACAACTAGTATACTAACCAGTAGATTAGTATAGTAATACAACAACTAATATACTAAACTGTGGATTAGTATAGTAATACAACAACTAGTATACCAACCAGTAGATTGACATAGTAAGGCAGCAGAGTATCAAAGAAGGGAAATAGTTCGGATTTGTGGGTTGCAAAGAGGAAATGTAAAATGTCAGCGATTTTTGAGAGGATGCAAACATCGTCGAGATCTTCATCTTGGAGAGCTTCCTCAACCTGGAGAAGTTTATTAAATTATTATACTATAAATATGTTAAAGTTACTGGTGTGGTGAGATCGAGTTCACAACCTAAACATAGAGTAACATTTGTTACTCCGACCCAGTCTCGATTTGACTTTGAAAGTTTGAATATTATAGATTATATTTGCCTAATAATTATACTGATGATTAAGTGCAAGAGTTTGTACTGTTTATAGCACCTTCATTAAGGGCACTACAGTATTAGGGCAGTAAGAGTTAAACCCAGAACCTCAAGTGGTGAAGCCAAGTATTCTAACCACTACACCAACCTTACAGAAATAAAACCCACTTTTGCAGAGCAACCACAGACTAGCTGTTTATATAAAGCTAATATTAATAAATAAAACTAAATTCTGAAATAATAGAAACCTGTTCATCATAATCTTCATCCGTCCTCTTCTCAGCTCTCTCCCTTGCTCGTTGAAAATGTTGTTCCAGCATCGACTTTAAAGTTGTTACAAGATCCTCGTATTGCTCTAACGTGAAACAACCTTTCCCTCTCAGTTCAATACACTGTTGGTATAAAAGTTTAAGATTGGTGCTCATATATTTAATAAGATTTGTGGATAAAATTGTATGACCTTACGGAACATAAATTAAATCTTACATTTATTTTAATGCAGACTTTTAGATTTTGATAGCAGAATTATAACAAAATTATAAAACTTTTTGATTACAAAAGATAATTTTCACAAAGTTAAATTTAAAAAAAAATTAGTTTTTAAAAAGTTTTTGTTTAATTTCTAACAAAAAATGAGACCGGGTACCGATATAAATGTTCTATTTACACTAGCATAATTTAAATTTTCACATAATACCTTAGCCAATGATTCCATTAAAGTTGATTGAACTTCTTTATCAATCTCATCTTTGACAGCATTCAACAAATGGGGGGCCACAAACTCCCAGATTTGTTGAACGTATTCGTTCCCCCTTAATGTAGCACATTCCAGCAATAATGGAATTGATTCAGCAGCTGAGGTCCTCACACGTGAATAGGGGGTTAAGAAAATCAACTTTTCAGTTTATTATTTTACATTAAATATAAAATTTTGATGTTTTTTTTTGTATAAATTTATTTTCGATGTGGGAAGGTCGAATGCGCGACTTAAACATAGAGTAACATCAGTTACCCCGAACCAATCTCGAGTTGCCTTTGCCAGTTTGGGATAATATTAATTATAATTGCCCGATAATTATACTGCTGATTAAGTGCTGGCTCAGCAGGAGTTTGCACTGTTTATAACACCTTATTTGATATTAAAGAGTTGAAAGATAATAAATGCCATGCTTGTACAAGTAGGTACTAAAAACTAAAAATGTTATCCAGTTGAAACATTTAAACTTGAAAAATTACAAAATTATATTTATAAATCAAAATTAAACCAGAATTTAACACAAATATTAATTTAACAAGACAACTTAAACCTATTTCCACAACCTAAATAATCCTAAAAAAAAACATTAATTAAAACTAAGTCAACCAAAACTTTTTCAATAAAAAGGATATCATCATGAAAATAGAACTTGACCAGCGGGACCATCAACTTAACAACCTCTTCGACGTATTCCACGAATCCTTCTTTAAGCTCTCGTGCATAACAAACTAACATGTTGCATGCTGTTGCTTTCTCTTCCAACCCAGCTGTCTTTATTCCAAAACTTTGCTGAATTTAAATCAATGTTATTTGTGAAAATTAAAGGAGATTTAAGGTTAGTTTACTACTATGAAAATGAAATAAGGAATCAGGCATTTTTTACCTTTCAAAAATTTATAACAATGGAAATTAACAGATGCAAAATCTGTATAAATACCAAAACTTTTGTGTATTGATTATTAGAGTGTTACAATCATAATAACCTATCCTTAGATATAAAGCATTTCTATATATATTAAATAAATATAAAAAAAAGTACATTTAAAGACCATAACGGACATTTAATTCAAAACATGTTTGACTAAGAAATTGTTTTACATTAGTACTAAATTTATGCCACAAAATTTATATTTTATGCCACAAAATTTATAAAATGTATGCCACAACACAGTCACCACAAATAGGAGTTTTTTTTATTACCTGATCACCCAGCTTAATAATCTCCCAACCATCCTCATCAATAAACTCCTGGTCCTGGGAATCGAACATGGTAACCTCGGGTTTGATGGAAGCAGCTTTCATTAGCGGGGTCATCACTACTGGGAGGTATTGCATGAAACGCTGGCCCAAAAGTTTGCACATTCTGAGGATAAAGAATAAAATTAGGCGAGAACTTTTTATTTATTTTTTTTGATGTAAAAAGGCTGATTTCGCAACTTGAACTTAAAGTAACATTAGTTGCCTCTACCCAGTCTCAAATCAACTTAGTTAATTTATTGGCTTGATCTAGGGTGCTACAGAATAAAAGCAGTGTGAATTAAACCCAGAACCTTTTGTAGTGAAGCCTTTGTATTTAACCACTTAGTTGAACTTCTAAATCTACCCAATAAGTTATTTATTACATTAACCTTATCAAAGATGTTTTTATTGTTGTTATATCCTGACTTTTGTACGGTTTAAGAGTCTATAGCTAAGACCCCACACTGAGAATAAACACAAAATAACAATTTGTACCTCGCCCAAGCACTTATCATGTATGAGATTTGGGGATCGTCGTCTTCCCACGATTCTATATCAGCTTGTGTTCGTAACAATTGCTCCATTATTTCCTAACAAAAAAAATAAAGTAAAACTAACATATTAAAGTTTCACTTGCAAGACTGGCAAACCAGATTAGATGATGTCCGACTTACTGTAGCGTCAGGCATAAATTTGTCCGACCCAACTGCCAGTCCAATCAAACTGACACATTCAATCGTTTTCCCCCGCAACATTCTTAATTCTTTGTCGTTGGCATTCTACAAAAAGTTTTAATTTGGCATTTATTTAATTAATAAAAAGATTTATAAAAAGTTTTTTTAAACTAAACTACCTAATAAACAAAAACTAAGTTTTGAAGTAAATATACTCTAAAAATTACAACAATCCATTAAATATCATATCAGCATGGTGTAGTGGTAAGAACACTTTCTACAACACACATGAGGTCAGATCGGGCAATTACAATCTATAATATCCCAAACTGCCACAGGCAACTCGAGACTGGGTCGGAGTAACTGATGTTACTCTATGTTTAGGTCGTGAAGTTGACCTTACCACATTGAGGATAAAGATATATACAAAAAAAATCATATCTTATTAGCTACATACAAATGTTTAACAAGTACCTTCATTATAAGCTTCAATGTTGGCATAAAAACGTCATAAAACGGTAAAAACTTCTCCTCTGCGGTGTCAGCAACTGCTGCGATGGTCGTCGTTATTTGCTCAAGAACCGACTTTCTACCTTGAGCAACCTAAAATAATAATCTTAATTTATTAAAGTATTTTCGCATTATTAAAAGTAAAAAATATACAATTAATATTACAACAATGCGACGGGAAAAAATGACAAAATCAATTTAATGATTTAAAACATGCCATAAATATTAGTATTTACAAAGAGCTATTAAGTATGTTATGGCATGGTCACCAAACCTAAATTCTTAAATTTTTTTACCAACAAAGTATTTGATAGGGTTTAGTAGTTAGTAAACTACATGCTAACGGTTTACCATTCAACAAAATATTAAAGAAGGAAGACATAATTAAAAATACCTCCTGTATCTTGGAAGTAAACAAAGTTTGAAGTTTTGAGCAAAGAGGTTCGAGATATGGAATTAAAACGGCTTTAGGACAATCTTCAACAAAGTTAACTAAAGCTGCTCCAGCATGAGACTAAAACATATTTGAAATAAATTTGTTGTTAATATTAGCAATAAAGTTATTAAACATATTTATACTCCACTAGCAGCCTACATAAAGTTCTGGGTTTAATCCCCACTGCTCTCATGCTGTAGCGCCCTTGAGTAAGGCGCTATAAAAGGTATAAACTCCTGCTGAGCCAGCACTTAATCAGCAGCATAATTATCGGGCAATTATAATCTATAATATCTCAAACTGTTTAACGTAACTTGAGACTGGGTCAGGGTAACAAATGTTACTCTATGTTTAGGTAGTGCAGTTAACCTTCCCACATACAGAATAAAAATATTTATATAAAAAGGTTTACATTTAAAAGCCCGCCTACAAATGGTAAAAAAAAAGTTTTAGGTAAAAAAGTTTGAAATATTTTAAAATAAATTACAATTCAAACCTGAACTCTGGGGTTATTTATGTCATCCAACACTCCACACAAACTTGGGACTAGTTTGTTGATGAATTGTTTCTGCATCGTTGGTGCAAAATCCGTGCACATTTGTCCGATCGCGTTGCAAGCAGCGTACCTCACTCGAGGGTGCTTTTTTGATTTATTAAAAACAAATTAATTGTGGATACAAGTTAATTTTTAAGTTTGTTTTACTAAAAAGTGTTTCCAAATTTTTTTCCAAAAAAGTGTTTCCAAATTTTTTTCTCCAAAAAAGTTTCCAAAATTTATTTACTAAAAAGTGTTTCCAAACAATAACTCACTGCATCTTGTAGAAAGGGCAACACAGCATCAACAACCTGAGTCAATATTTCTTCCATAAATCGATGGCAACCCTCGCCCACAGCAGATATTGCCATCAAGCCAGCATGCCTATACCTCCAATCAGCTAATATTAATTTAACAAATTAGTTTAACAATAATTCTGGATGCAGCATAAAAAAAATTAATTTAGACAAAAGCATCAACTTAACAGTTTTATTAGTAAGTAACTTGTACACTGACCCTCTCTTTATTTCGTAACATTTGTTTCACAGACCCAGTCTCGAGTTGCCTGTGGCAGTTTGGAATATTATAGATTATAATTGCCCGGTAATTAAGCTGCTGATTAAGTGTTGGCTTAGCAGGAGTTTATACCGTTTATAGCACCTTACTCAAGGGTGCTACAGCATGAGAGCACAAAGAATCAAACCCAGGACCCAATGTAGTGAAACTCTAACCAAACGTTCTAAATACTACACCATGCTGTCGCCAGTTTAATAATATACAAAAATGCTGAAACATACAAAGATACTTTAAGGATAAATAAAAACTCACGATGTTGTAACATTGGAGGAACAGATGACATGATATGAGGAAGTATTGTACCGCCCCCTAGTGCACAAGCGAAGCGGTCAATCGCATTTTCCCCGACCACCGCATTTGCGTCACAATCGCTGTCCTCTTCCGATGCATCCAAGCTCGACCATTCTTCAAGGTCACCTTCCTCATTGTCAAGGTCAACCATCAACATCAACATTTGTGGAACTAAATTTTTTTACAAAATATTTTTTTTAACTATATATTTTTTAACAGTTTGTAGAAAAACATAAATTTTTACAAAGTTATTCTACTTTTAGTATTTACAAAGTGAATTTTTATTTACATTAACTAAATAATATTCTCTCACCAATATCATTTATAAACTGTTTTTGTTTCCTAAACATTCCTGGTGCAGTTTCAGCCAAAGTCACGATCGATTCGAGAGAGATTTGACGAACGTTATCTTCCCTGTCTGTGTTGCTTAAAATCTAAAAAATACAAAAGTTTAAATAAAATTGTGAACAACAACATGAGGTCCTGGGTTTGAGTATCACTGTCGACATATTTCTTGCGTTAAACAAACTTAGATACAAAAAAACAATTATTAAACTAAAAATGTGAATATTGAAACAATAAAAAAAAAATCAAAAATATTGTAAAATTATTTTACTAAATAAATGGATGAAACCACAAATTAGTAAATCTGATTAGTTTATATAAGTTAATCCCAACTTATAAATGATATTTTAATTGTTGTAATATGGTTGCAACTCTCAACTAACATATGCCTAAGATAATTTACCCACACACCACAAACAGCAGTTTTATTTATTTTGTAAATTGAACATATATTGTTCACTTAGCCTAATTATATAAATTTATTTTTAACAAAGAAAGATTTTAATTTAAAATGTCATATTAAAGAGCAATTTTGTAAGTAATTTATATAGCATGTTAGTATGGTTGATACTGTCTGTGGTACTTACAATTTACGTTTTAAAAATACTGGAAAATGATTAACATCAAAAACCAGGTTACCATATTTTTTTGTGTGACGTAGAAAGTACCAAGTAGCGTAGTCAATGTACACAAGCTAGTACTTTCTATGTCATCACAAACAGGGCTTTTCTTCTTTTTTTTTAAATAATTTTAATTTTTCTTTTTTAAAGTTAAAATCATTTTTGTGTTCAGTGACACCAACTTTATCAATTTTGGAGTAAAAAATTATCGCCAATAAATCAGTTTAAGATCATAATTTTGAAACTTTAGACTTAACATGATGAATTTACCTTTAAACAAATAGTTAGGAAAAGTTGGATGTGCGCTCGAAACAACTTGGGGGCCTCTTCACAAATCTCAACCAAACTTTTAAACACGACGTCATCATCTCCTTCTGCGCTCTCTTGTGCTGCCTGGTGGTGAGGATAAAGTATTAATTTTTTTTTTAAAAGTAAATATAAAAATTCATAAAAAAGATTAAAAATAATTATATAAACATGAATTATTTTAAACCTTATATTTAAGAGCATAGTCAATGGAGGTAATTATTTGACGATTTTGACAAACTTAGCCATAACTTTTTTGTTTTAAACTTTAAATCTAAGATAGTGTTATGGAAAAATACTATATAAATTTTTAACTACACATGTTTACATGTTCCATTGACTTTATATGACATGATTCCTAATTTTATTAATAAAATTATTTTTTATAACTTACCTGCAAAACACCTGGGATTAGTTCATGAAATCTCCTTAAAAGTTGGGGGTTTGTTAAATTATTCAAGAGGAAAGCAAGTGTGGCTCGAGCGGCCAAAAATCGAATCTGTTTAAAAAGTTTTTAAAAAATTTTTAAATATTTTAAAATATGGAAGTTGACAAAATTTAGAATGATTATTGATTTAGAATTAAACAGAAATTAAATATTTTAGTTGAAACAAATTATAAATAATTTATTGAATAAACCACAGATGTGTAATTAGGGATAATTAGTAGTAATTATGTGTTTTAATAAGCATAAATGTATTTAATAATTGTAATTAATTATTAATAAAGTTTTTAACAATAATAGCTAAAGTATAACAATTTTTTAAAAGCAACAAAAACTAAAAGTTAAAAATGTTTAAATTATTGTATTTTGGTAAAACTTAAAAATGTTATTATATTATTATAGCATATGTGTGTATACCAGTAGCGTGGTGTAGTGGTAAGAACACTTGCTACACCACTATGAGGCCGTGGGTTTAATCCCCACTGATCTTATGCTGTAGTACACTTGAGTAAGGCGCTACAAACTCCTTCTAAGCCAGCACTTAATCAGCAGCATAATTATCGGGCAATTATAATCTATAATAACCCAAACTACCACAGGCAACTCGAGACTGGGTCAAAGTAACTGATGCTACTCTATGTTTAAGTCGCGCATTCGACTTTCCCACATCGAGGATAAAAATATACAAAAAAAAAATTGATTAAAACTTACGTTTTCAGATTCTGTGGGTTGCATGCACTGTCCCAACATTTGTCCAATCACATCTTGGTAGTGAGTTTGTTGTTGGCCAAATATACCCGGAAATTGACTGAAAAATAATTGAAAAATAATTTATTAAAAACAAAAGTTTTAATTAATTTACAAACATTTTAAATAAATACAATAAAAATAGTGAAATAATGATTCGTTACCATAAAACATGAAGTGGAACTTCCTTCAGGTTTGAAGTATTTATGCAATCAAACATAAATTTTAAAACTTCTGGCCATCCATTATTTCCATAATCATCTAAACAAAAATTAGTTTTATAAAAAGTATTTATTTTACCAAAAAAAAGTTTCACAAAAATTTGATATTTTTTTGGGGGGGGGGGGGATATTTTGAATAAATTTTACCGAATAATTTTCTAGCTAATTCAGCCAAACAATCAGCTTTCTTTCTTCTTATGACATCATTATCTTCATTCTTTACACTTAAAATTATTTGATTTTTTATTTCGTTCTGTACATTTGGATCTAAAAAATTTATTAAAATATTAAATTGTTAAACTAAAATCCACAATAATTTCCTGGTAGTCTAATTATTTTAAATTAAAATACAACTTATAATATAAAAATATATTTCATTAACCCAACCCAGCCTTAAATCCATTCTTGCCAGTTTGAACAATAAATTATATTTGCTTAATATTTTTCTGACTTAGCAGGAGTTTAATTTATTTTACTGAAAAAAGCATGAATGCAGTAGGAATCAAACCCTAAATCCAATGTAGTGAAACCAAATGTTCTAACCACCATAACGCTCTTTAAATAAAAAATAACTTTGCTGTTTTTAATATTTAGAGCATCACCTAGTGCTAGAAATCCTTCCTCAAAAGATCCGGTGAAAATTCTTCGAAGTAAGACTGCACAAAGTTGATGCAAATCCTTAGAAGTGTCGTTCGTTGAAATTATTGAAATTAAAAGCGAGATTCGTTCAGGAAATGCAATGTTGTCGTATTCGCTCTAAATTTAAGATTATTTTTTAAAAGTTTTCCAAAATTTAATTTTTAAATTAGATATTTTAATTTTTTAGGTATCATGTAAAAACCTCAGGTAATGAAAACACATTTATTTTTCTAAAAATGTAATAAAAATTTAATCCTTTTATTAAAAAGTTCATTTTAATTAGCAAAATGTCGTATAAAGAATTTATTTAACCATTGGTCGTATTTAGTTACAACCCCTATTTTATTTTTTATGATATGGTAAGATAACCAAAACATTGTTTATTATGGTTTCATCGTGGTGTAGTGGTAAGAACACTTGCTACACCACACATGAGGTCGTGGGTTCAATCCCCACTGCTCCCATACTGTAGCGCCCTTGAGTAAGGCGCTATAAACGGTATAAACTCCTGCTGAGCCAGCACTTAATCAGCAGCATAATTACTGGGCAATTATAATCTATAATATCCCAAACTGCAACAGGCAACTCGAGACTGGGTCGGAGTAACTGATGTTACTCTATGTGAAAGTCGCACATTCGACTTTTTCACATCGAGGATAAAGATATATACAAAAAAAATAAAAAGTTTAAATATTTATTTCACCTCAGCATGGTTTCTTGTTTCGTTTTCAGTTGCACTTAAACCCTTTAAAATTTCTTGAAATTTCAAAAATTTTGCCATCTTTTGTTTCCTCTTTCCACATACAAATCTTTGATTTGATTTCTAATTAATTCGTGCTTTTAATAAAATTAATATTTACCGCCAATTTTTCCAGAACAAACTTATTAAAAAATACAAAAAATAACTTTTGAAACGCATAAGTTTAGTATTTTTCAATTACAATATTTGACTGTTCTAAAATTGACCAAATCATCTCAAAACGACAAATTTCACGTTAAAAAACTTAAAAATTTTTAATTATTTTTATTAAACCAAGGTACATGTGAATTTTCGTGAAAGTAAACACTTTAAATGAATAATTTATTTTTTTTTAAATTAGTAAAATTTTAGTTAATCAAAATTTAGCAAATAAATCATTTAATTTTTGCTCCATAAAATAAAATAAATTTAAAATAAATAATTAAATCTATAATACCAATTAAATTTATTTTTAAATAACCCAAAATTTAATATTTAAAAAATTTGTAATTTTAAAGTATTTTAAAAATACTTCCACTTGAACGTAGCGTTGACTGTTTACATGTTTTTAAAAATTATATTTAATTTTTGTTTTTATTAATTGTTTAAACGTCTAGTTGTTACTAATTATTAAGTTTACTAATTTTTAATTCCAAAAAAAAGTTTTTACCGTGTAAAATTTTGGACATGAGATTACGTAAAAATAGCATGTGTCTTTTCAGAAACGAACTAATTGAACTTTGTACGATTTTCTACTTCTGTCTTTAAACTTCTCCCGAAATCCTTACCGCACCCCAAGATGCCTAGGGAAGACAGAAAACAATGGAAGGCGAATTACTTCACGAAAATGGTCGATCTTTTGGATGAATTTCCGCGATGTTTAATCGTCGGCGCCGATAATGTAAGCTCTAAGCAGATGCAGCAGATTCGAACCTCGATGCGTGGAAAGGCCACAATATTGATGGGAAAGAACACGATGATGAGGAAGGCGATCCGGGGTCATCTTAATAACAACCCGAACTTGGAAAGACTTCTTCCTTCGATCCGTGGCAACGTCGGCTTGGTTTTCACTAACGAAGACTTAACCGAAATGCGAGATCTTCTTCTTTCAAACAAGGTTGCTGCTCCGGCTCGAGCTGGTGCCGTTGCACCCAATGACGTCATGATCCCACCCCAAAATACTGGGTTAGGTCCCGAGAAAACCTCTTTCTTCCAAGCTTTGAACATCCCAACCAAGATCTCGAGAGGAACGATTGAAATTGTGAGCAAGGTCCATTTGTTGAAGCCTGGTGATAAAGTCGGAGCTTCCGATGCGACGTTGTTGAACATGTTGAAGATCTCTCCTTTTACTTACGGGCTTGAACTTGAACAAGTTTACGACGACGGAACTTGCTTTGATCCGGAGGTCCTCGACATCACAGATGATGACATAAGAGCTAAGTTCATGGATGGTGTCAGAGATGTGGCGTCAGTTTGTTTGTCGATCGGATATCCGACCGCAGCATCCGTCCCACATTCGCTCATCAACGGATTCAAGAACTTGCTCGCTGTTGCCGCGGAAACAGAGATCACGTTCCCGGAAGCTGAGAAGATGAAAGAATACCTCGCTGATCCAACTGCATTCGCTGTCGCTGCTCCTGCTGCAACTGAGGCAGCTCCTAAAGAAGAGGAAGCTGCTAAGGAGGAAAGTGAGGAGGAGTCGGATGACGACATGGGATTCGGCCTCTTCGACTAAATTGTTGATCAACATTCGCTTGCAACATAAGTTGTCGTTGAAATAAAATTCATCCAAAGCATTTTTGTTGTTTGTTTATTTATAAAAATCAATTTACAATAGAAACTAATACATTTAATAACACAACACAAAAACTCCTAATACTTAAAACACAAACATAAAAACACTACTTCAAAAATAATAGGCATACAAGTAAAAAAAACGTTTTGTAGGTATTATTTATGATTGAATATTTTGTGTAAATTTGTAAAGATCGACATTCGAATGCTCTCAAACAATTTGTGGGTTAACCTGGGTGAAAATATTTTATAGGAAGGGGGAATATTTCGGAAACAAAAGGTTTTTAAGGGTCACCCTTGGTCAAAAGTTTGATTTTGTCAAGAATTGTTGATTTTCAGGTATCCCCTGTCATGATGGCAACGAATTCCTCCAGGTTGACTAGAAACATTAAAATCAAACTAATAACATAAAATGTAAACATGTCTAATTATTTTACTTATAAGTTTTCAAAATAAAAACCTAGTATGTGCAGTGCAGAAACAAATTACATTTACACAAATTTTTGATTAGTAAAAGTGAGCTGGGCAGGCTTACACATGAACATGTTTGGACCAATAACTTATTCTCTCTATCTTTGATACTTAAATGCACAGCGGTTGGGCTTGCGGTAAACATGTATAAATTTGTTTAGTTAATCAAAAAAATACAGCAAAGTTACAAGGAATGTACCTAATGTTTAGCACAACATTGATGGTTAGACTTAAACATTTTACACCAACGTGTTTAAACCAGCAACTTACTTTCTCCATCTCCGTCCGTGTCAAACTCATCAATCATTGCTCTTATTTCATCTTCGGACATTGTTTCTCCCAACTCTCTCGCTACTCTACGCAGATTTCGAACCTAAGAATATAAATTGTTGATATACAATGTTTCACTAATAAATACAACTTCAACTTGTATGGTATACATTTTACTTGTATTATTTCAAAAAGGTGTACGAGTTTCAGTAAAAACAAATTAATTTTAGTTTTGGAGAATAAAAACTCGTTAGACATCCTTTGAATGTGGTTAACATCAATAAGTGCTCACAGAATTTTAGACAGTTTTACCGATATTTTTCCACTGTCATCATCATCAAAAAGTTTAAAAGCTTTAGCGAGTTCTTCCTGAGGATCTCGTTCCAACATCCACTCTGTCACTATAGCAACAAAGTTAAAAGTTTAAAACACTTTTTGATTTAACCACATGCTTGAAAACGCCATGATACATTTTGTATTACCACCCTACTTCAAATAATGCGTCATAATTTATGACAAAAAAGGTTAACCTAAATTTCAGTATAATGGTTGTTAAAAACAAAATCAGATAGGCCTACCCATTTAACACACCATCACATGCTTTATCTGAGTATAAACATGTACTCACTAACGTCATTGTAATCTTCGAATCCAATACTTCCCGTTCCTTCCCTGTCATAATCCCTCAACACCTTTAACACATCAGCTTTCTTAACTTCGAACCCGAGTGCTCGCATAGCCACCTAGTGAGTATTGATTATATTTTAACAATTAACAAGTAAACTTTGTTTAGTGATATTTTTTCAAGTTAAGTAAACTGTTTATAATTAATAAAGACACAATAAATATCTTATATAAAAGTTACTTTCATATGTTTAATAAATATATTTAAAAAAATTTAGTAACTAATGATTCTAGGCTTAAAAAAACAAAAAAATGATGGAGTTTAAGATACCTTTAGTTCATGGTAATCTATGTTTCCATCTTTATCAGTATCAAACAATTCAAAAGCTTCCTTAATTTCTTGTTTTTGTTCGTTTGTTAATTCTCGTCGTTTTTTCCGTTTCATTTTGTCCATTCCTAATTCACCCCTGCAACAAAACACAAGGTTTAAGCATAAAAATAAAACTTTTATTAAATACGTTTTTTTGTGCATATTTTTATCCTCGATGTGGAAAGGATAACTTTACGACCCAAACATAGAGTAACATTAGTTACCCCAACCCAGTCTCAAGTTGTCTTTGGCAGTTTGGGATATTATAGATTACAATTGCCCGATAATTAATCTGCTGATTAGGTAATGGCTTGGCAGAAATTTATACTGTTTGTAAGGCCTTACTCAAAGGCGCTACAGCATGAAATCACTGGGACCGAACCCAGGACCTTGTGTATGGTAGGAGAGTGTTCTGACCAGCCAGTAACCACTGTTCACAACAAGACTACACCATCTAGTCTCACCATGATGCCGCACCAGGGGTAGTACTAAATCACTGGATGCGGAAAGTTGCGGGGTGCGGGAAATAGCGAAACTGTATGTAAACGTTTACAGAATATTAATGAAAGCGGAAAGGGGCGGAATTTTTTTTTTTTTGTATATATCTTTATCCTTGATGTGGGAAAGTCGAATGCGTGACTTAAACATAGAGTAACATCAGTTACTCCGACCCAGTCTTGAGTTGCCTGTGGCAGTTTGGGATATTATAGAGACTATAATTGCCCGGTAATTATGCTGCTGATTAAGTGCTGGCTCAGCAGGAGTTTATACCGTTTATAGCGCCTTACTCAAGGGCGCTACAGCATGAGATCAGTGGGGATTGAACCCACGACCTCATGTGTGGTGTAGCAAGTGTTCTTACCACTACACCACGCTGCCGGTACCCTTCCCTAATCTCCCCTTTCGCACTATCAGACTATAATCGATTTTGCATCATCCCTTGACATTTAAAGTCAATCCCAAACCCTCCCTCAGACCTTAAGGCAAATGCGGCATTTATCCTGCAGTAAAGTACAGAAATGTTTTGTCTCGCATTCCGCAAAATTCTGTTAACGTTTACATACGGCAGTACGGTCCGCACTATCCCGTACTTTAGTATTGTCCCGCACCAGTAAATTATTAGACAGTTGGTTCGTTCTAATTATTATGAATACTTTAAAGTAATATCTTACCGTAATGATAAACTCATTTTTGTCGTTATTTTAAGTTTACTAACCCAAAACCCCCAAAAAAACGTTACAGCTTCAAACGTTTTAAAAAAGATAAACAAAGCGCGTCTAAATTCGTTAGTGACGTCATAATGGTAAAAAAGTGCAGGGTTGTCAAATGTTGTGCAAAGTTACAGAATCCAGGTCCAAGTTAGGTTAGGGTAAGTGGGGCAGTTTGGGTGAAGATTGTAGCAAACTTTAAGTGCGTTTTGGCGCTAACACTTCCTCCAAGCCCCCAAACTTACCTTGTTATCAATGAGCCACTTTTCTTATTTTTTTTGTAAAGTGTTGGTACTTTTTTTTTTTGTATATATCTTTATCCTCGATGTGGGAAAGTCGAATGCGTGACTTAAACATAGAGTAACATAAGTTACTCCAACCCAGTCTCGAGTTGCCTGTGGTAGTTTGAGATATTATAGATTATAATTGCCCGGTAATTATGCTGCTGATGAAGTGCTGGCTCAGCAGAAGTTCATACTGTTTATAGCGCCTTACTCAAGGGCGCTCCAGCATGAGATCAGTTAAACCCACGACCTCATGTTGGGTCCCTCTAAATAGGCTGTGTGCAATGTGTGCAATGAGTGTAATCAGTGTAATAAAGGTAAGCTTATTTTAATGGTTTTCAGTAATTTAAAAAAGTCAGCTTAAAAAAAATTAATTTTCTTTTTGTATATTCAGTATTTTGTCAACGGACAATGTCAGACAGTGTGTAATTGTACACACTGGCCATTCACCCATCTAGTCTTGTTTACTAATAAAACAATAATAAATTTACATTTTTACCTCCATTACACTCATTGCACACAGCCTATTTAGAGGGACCCCCTCATGTGTGGTGTAGCAAGTGTTCTTACCACTACACCACGCTACCGGTCGAGTGTATGGTACCTTTGATCTAATAGTTTAGTACAGTGGTTCTCAACCTTTTTAGCCCATGGACTATTTCCAAGCTGACCTAAATATACGCGGATTCAAGCCATAAGTATAAAAATAAGGTAGTTCTATAGCTTTCTACCTAAAAAAGAAAGCGCTGTTTATTTCTAAATAGGCAGTGTATTTCACAAAATAGGGGCATTAAATACGGTATTAACGAAAAAAAGAACGCACTTTTTTACAAAATGGGGGAATTAAATACGGTAATGACGAAAAAAAGCAAGAACTGTTTTTCACTCAGCACACAACTTAATGAGAGCCTTGTCCTTGAACTTGCATTGCAAGTTTATCGAATTCCGGTGTTATGGTTGCCAATGCACATCTGATGTCATCTTCCAGTTGAAGTCTATTGCGATAATTCGTCTTGATCATCGTCAGTGTTGAAAAGCCAGATTCACATAAGTAAATCGTTGAAAAGGGCAAAAGAGCCGTTGCAGCTTGCTTGCAGAGATCGAAAAGACTAGGCTCCATTGACTGCACATTTGCCCAAAATTGAGTTAAAGAAAGTTTTTTAAATTTTTTCACATCTGTCGACTTTGCAATTCAAGCAACTGTTCTGCAATGCAGTCCATATCTGAATGAACTTCTAGCGCTGACACCTGAAAAGGATTTCGAACCCAATTAAAGATTTTGCAATGATCGTTAGAAGGAATGTATCGATCCAATTCTCAAGAAAGATGGAAAGAATGACGTCCAAATTAATATTTTTCTCTTCCACAAATAAGTTCAATGCTGGAAAAGCAGCTAACCTTCGACTTATCATTCGATGCATCCACAGCTTTATTTTACCTTTAAATGCTTCAATACTTTCCAAAACATCAAAAAATAGTTTTTCTCTTCCTTGCATAAAACCATTCAATTGGTTCACATGGCTGAAAAAATCAGACAAGAATAGCAACTTCGCAATCCATTCATCGTTACGAAAGCGATTAGCAAGTTCATGATTTTGCTCTTTTAAAAAAGTGTGGGTTTCATCTCTAAGGGTAGCCACTCTCTCAAGCACTTTACCTCGTGACAACCAACGAATATTTGAATGGAACAGAAGCCCATTATGTTCCGCTTCCATTTCGTCACACAAAGCACGAAACAAGCGAGTGTTCAAAGGACGAGATTTAATGTAATTTACCACAGATACAACCTCTTTAAAAACGATGGCAAGATCTTCTTGTATTTCTTTTGTTGCAAGATTTTCTCTGTGGAGAAGACAATGAACAACTGAAATGTTATTGTTTTTCTTTTTCACAAAACTCATAAAGCCTTTTTTACTTTCCATCATGGCTGGAGCACCATCAGCACAAACAGACACGCAATTAGACCACTCAAGCTCGTGTTCTTCAAAGAAAAAATCAACTTTCTTGAATATTTCTTCTCCTGTGGTTTTTTTAGCAAGTGGACGGCAAAACAGAAACTGCTCCACGAAATCAGTTGTGTCAAAATATCGCACAAACACTATAAGCTGTGCATCACTCGCGATATCTGTTGTCTCATCCAGTTGCAAACTAAATCCCCCACAACGTTTTACGGCAGCAAGTGTTTGTGGCAGAACATTTGTTGAGAGTTCTTCGATACGCCGCTTGATGGTGTTTTCGCTTTACCTGATGCTCTTTTTCTTTAAATACTTCAAGAGCTTTGTTAACAAAATTCCCATGGTTTGATTCTAGGTGCCGACGAAGTTTTGCTTCCTTTGAAGAGCTGTGAGCTAAGACTGTTAAGCACATCACACACTGCGGCCTTACTTCGCCATTTACCTCAATCGAAGTAAATCCAAGCTTCAAGTATTCATCATTATATGCAATAAAAAGAAAGAATTAAAACTCTTTATTATGACATCACAAAGATACCTTAATGAACGGTAAGGTTTTGTAGAGGTCAAGCAACTCGAGCTTTTTAGCTGTTGTCCTTATCTTGTCTTGATTTCTTAATTTTGCAATAGATCTGAAACACTGCTTTAACTGAAACTGCTCTAAAGTCCTATGACTAATGTTCTAAATTAATTTGTTTAATTCATTATTGTTGATACAGTGCAACTCTCGTAATTATATGCTGATTAATCAACACAAGGTAATACGGAAAACGCCCTAAATGTCTTTATTATGACATCACAAAGATAAGGGAAGATTTTAAAACACGGTATATAAAAAAAGTGAATACAGTAGTTTCGGTTACAATGCATCCACGTCGGGCCAGCCGATTTTGGCTGCAAAAAGCGGTGGGCGTTATAAAAAACTTTCCTAAACTGCACCTAAAAATCGGATTTGGTATCTTTAATTTGTCACAATTGCCGTTTATTTGCACATAGTCAAGAACAATTTTCTTATCAAAACAGTATGGACCCGGTGTATTAAGCGGCGGCTGGAACGTATTAACCGTTTTTTGTAATGGCAAATATATCGGATAATTCCGTCCCAAGCAATTTGGATGTGTCGGTAATAAGCGGCTGACTGTATTAACCGGGAATGTCGTAAGTAAATTCTACTGTATTCCGCGTTTTTTTTGTAAAACAGTATGCACTAATTACTGATATTGGCTGAATTATAATTCCCTAAGCAACAATGCTCGCGGACTCATCCAGGCCCTTCGGCGGACTCGGGATTGAGAAACACCGGTTTAGTAGGATCGACTGAAAATTAGGGAAAGGAAATTGAAGGAACGGAAAATGAAGGAAAGCAAAAAAGGAGAGGGCGGAATCTTAAATACTAAAACGCGGAAATACCGTTGACTGTTTATTTAGGATTACTGTCATTTATTCGAGAACTAATAAGCGATAATGAATTAATTTTTATTACCCCAGCATACCCTAACTCTCTTCTATAAAATGCCCGTTTATTTCTAAAATAATATTGACTTAAATACAAATAAATAATCAACGGAATTTCCGCGTTTTTTTCTAAAGATTCCGCCTTTTTCAATTTCCGTCCCATTTTCCGGAACAAAGAAACAAAAACAATTGAGTGAAAATTTTACATTGTCGTAAGATAGTGCAATGTCATACTAATGCGAAAGTGTTGATTATTTTTAATTATCTTAATTTTGAGTATTGTTACTTTATAAGTTAAAATGTCTGTATGTATAGGCAATAAGGCAGATAGGTTGCGTACAGTTAACCGAAAAAGCAACTTCGTTAAATGGTTATTCGTTACACAATACAATAACTTCGCTAACGTTAATAAGTTGAACTAAATGGAATCAACGAAACTTATCGATAACCGTTACGGTTAAAATTTAATTAAAACAAGCATAGAAACGACCTCTTTTTTTAAAAAAACAAAAGTTTTTATCTTCGTTAAAGTTTTTTATCTTAGCAAAAGTTTTTATCTTAGTACAAAAGTTTTTTTAAAAGACGTTTTCAAAACAGACTTATTGCCCAAATAATGGCGAATAAATAGTAGTCAACTAGGTACATACATCGTTTAAAAATTGCTAGGGTTAAACCGATAAACGGCATATTAAGCATATTTTTTTTGTATATACATTCATCCTCGATGTGGGAAAGTCAAATGCGCAACTTAAACATAGAGTAACATCAGTTACTCCACCCTAGTCTCGAGTTGCCTGTGGCAGTTTGGGATATTATTAATTATAATTGCGTAATAATTAAGCTGCTGATTAAGTGCTGACTCAGCAGGACTTTATACCGTTTATATCGCCTTACTCAAGGGCGCAACAGCATGAGATTACTGGAGATCGAACCTAGGACCTTGTTATAAACACGAATAGAACCATTGTTGACTTGTAAAAATATTGAAATAACAGATTTAATTTAACGGAAGCACATTTTACCGAAAGTTAACAATTTCGTTAACGATTTTTAAAATTAACTCAAAAGTTAAATTTTCACAAAAAAACTTTTAACGCATTAACGGTTTGGTGCCCGCTTTTGTCTGTATGCACCGACAACCCAACGAATCACGTTTTTTAAAATTTTTTTTTATGAATCGCTTTCTTTAAATAAATTAATGGCTTATAGAATGTAGATCTTATTTTAATGGTATGTTAGTGTAACTTGATAAGCTAACCTGCAATAAATTTAAGAGAAAAATATATATAACTAATTGCTGAAATAATAAAAACATTTTTCAAAGCCAAATTTAGTTTAATTTATGAGCTGTTTTTATTCCCTCATCATAATTGCAAACAGTTATTACATTAATTTCTTTTTTTATTACAGGACAAAAAATCATACACTACTTTAATATAATGTCTATGACCGTAGCCAAACCTATCTTATGTATTTCTGGGCATTTTTATTGAGATATCAGGCAGATAATCTAAAACAAATTTAAGTGAGTAAAATATTTTATAAAATGTTATAAGTATATATAGCATAATCATGAATATGCCTGAGTACAGAAATGTATTTTTAATTGTATTTATCATCAGAAAATAAAAAGAAATGGAAAATTTTCCCCCAAAACTGCCTTATGATAAGGATCCAGAGTTACCAAACAATAATGATCTAGTGCTGCCAAATCTGAATGGTCAAGAGTTGTCTAGTGAAACTGATTTAGAGGTATTTTATGATAAACACACCCATTTTTAAAAAAGTTACTCTGTTTTAATTTAATTTAGTAATAAAAATGGTAATTTTTATTTAATATATCTATGTAGTTTTATTTAGGCAAAATTTTTTTCTTAAACCTAAATTTTAACAGATTTTTGATGCACCCAGTGCACCTGTTATAAATATTCCTGTTGGTATTGATCTTGGTTCATTAAATTTACCACCAAGTAAGTTTTGATTAAAAAAAAATTTATTTTTATTAAATGTTTTTTCTAGAAAATTTTTTTAACTACAATGATATAAATATAACCTAAAACATGTTTTCCCACCTAATTTCTTGTAACTTTGGATAATAGGCCTATACTTAACTAGTTAGCTTAATTTACAAAAGTCTTAGTTAGGACGCTGTGACTAACCCTTACATTTACCTAATAAACTCAACCTAGATTACTTATGTTAAAATTAGGAGTTTTTGTAAAGTATGTTCAATTAGTTAAATATTTTTTTTCCGGTTAAATAAATTAACAAATTCAAAAATGTTTTGAAATACTATACTTTTCTTGCAGATGCAGTGGTAAATGTAAATATTCAATCTGCTGTTATTAATCAAAACCAATTTACTTCAAACCAAACTATCCGAAAAACTCAGAATATTCAAAACACTCAGAATATTCAAAACACTCTCAATGTCGACCAATCTGGTGGAGTAAATGTATCTGAAGGGAATTTAGAACGCTGTAATATTTACGCAAGTGGTAAATAAGTTTAATTTCATGTTAATTTATTAAATTCTTAATACTGTTTTTTTATTTTGGGCTAATTTAAATTTACTAAAAAATAGATCCAATGTTAGAATTCGATATTTAATTTCAAATTTTGTCAAATTTCACAAAATGTTTGAAAATTAAACTTCATGTATTAGGAACACATTTAAAATATGAAACTCAGCAATGTTATAAAACAAACTTAAATAGTTTAAAAAAAGTAGGTGTTTTTAATACAATATCATATTATATTTTTTTAAAATATTTAAGTTTAAGTTAAACACCAAACTTCCTGGCTAAACTATGTTAAAAAATGTTTGGCTAAACTATGTTTTAAATTATAAACAGGATCTTTCATGAAAGAAAATAAAAACAAGGCAACACCTTCTTCAGATGAGGTTTTTCATTATTTTATAAATAACTGTAAACACATTTTTTGCAATTTTCATAAATAATAAATAAGTTGGTGTTTTTTAAATTTTATTAGGGCAACATAATAAAAAAAATAAAATTAACAAATATTTTTTTAAATGTTGCAATAGATTGTAAGCTTTGTTATTATTTTGTTAGTAGTGCATGATTTTTTTAAGGTTTAAGTTAATTATATATTTACAGGAATATCCTAAAGAATTTCAAACTCAAGTGAAAGAGGACATAACTGTTTTTTCTAAAGCAAAACAAGGTATATAGTTAGTTGAATTGTTATTTATATAAAACTAACTGGACAAATTAAGTTTAAATTGCAGTTATTGCCTGTGGTTTGTATAAAAAAAAACAACTTTGGTTGCAATTTTAATATTGGGGGCACTTAACCATTTTTCTTCCTTGTTTAACATAAAAAAAATTTAAAACAAAAAAAATTAAAAATAGGTTTATATAATTGTTATTAAACATTATATGATTAATTAATAAATGTTTATAATCTTCGCAGATAGTAAAGCTTTAGTATATGTGCTGTGAAACTTTTTTAAGTTTTAAATGGGTTAAAAAGAGTTAACACTGTTGTTAATCAGGAAAAGGTTTTACTTCTAAAGTGGGGACAAAAGGTAGAAAAATAAAAAAAAGGGTACATGGTATAATTGTTGACATTCCTGAGGGTGCACTTGACGAGGACGTTGATATGACTGTTAATCCTATTGTATGGAATGACCATGTTGAATTTTCTGAGGTTTGCAACTAACACAAATATAATAAAATAATGTTTTTTGAAATGAATTTAAATTAACCTCAGTAAGAATTTGTTTTATTGGTTCATGTGGTAGAGTACAATTTTTTATTGACATATTTTTTATACATTATAGGGGGATCCTAGATTTTTGGTAACCAGACAATTTGAATGCTTGCCACATGGATTAAAGTTCAACAAACCAGTTAAAATATCGCTTTATACCCCATTTTACTCAACAACTGGAAAATGTTTTTTTGCTGTAAATACAGTTTATTTGGTGTTTCAAATAAGTGTTACTTGTCTATTTTTACCCACTGGCTATCTTGTCTATTGTTTTCCTTTTTATCAACTTACTAAATTTTTTACTACTTTAAAATATGCCATGGGAAATTTTATTTTGTTATTATAATTTAAAAGGTCGAATGTAGTGAAAATGGAAAGGATTGGACAGATTTGGATTCTGAACATGACGATTGTATAGATAATACCAACTGGATTCATTTTTTTATCAATACATTGTCCTGGTAATGGTGCTGTTTTATAGAAATAAAACTTGGTGATTAAAGTGGGTTAAAAATTTAACTTTTATACTGTTCTGTTTTGTTCCAGGTTTTGTGCCATTTCAGAATCTAAAGACCTGGAACACAAAGAAGCTGAACAGACTTTTTATTGTAACCTGGAGGAGGGAAGATCACATTTAGTTTTGACTATTACAAAAAATTGTGTTAATAAACCATCATTATTTATGGTTAGATTAAGGTAAATATTTTTTGACATTAAATATTATATATATATTAAAAAACAATTTACACAAATACATTTTTTTTGATGAGGATCAAAGTTTATAATAAACAGAAAAAAGTTTGTAATTTATTATTTTTTGTAATATCATTACTTACTATTTGAACAGGGTTGAAGAGAGTGTCAGGCTTACAATTACTCACAAAGATTTTAAAACTTATTCCAAAATACACGACTATCAAAGTTTTAAAACTGGCACAATAGAAATCAAATTAAAAGAAGGTACGGAGCACAAGAGCCCGGTTGGAGAATTGTTCACTTATTCAATTAAAAATTTATTTACCGGAAAAGTGATTGAGGATAAGTTTGCGTACCATCTTCCAACTTTTTTTACAACAGTCAATTCCTTAGAAGGTGATTTTTTGGTTTGTTTTAATTGTCCTAGAACAGTGTTTTAAAATAATTTGTTTATGTAAGCGCTAAATAATTTTTTCATTTATAATATAAAAAGTCATTTTACCAACTTCTAAAATTTCTGTTTATTAATGTTTAGATAGTCCAGGCACGCAATACATTACATATGTCAATGGGGAGCATGCTGATGTTGGACAAAAAGGTCTTTTAAGTTTGTTTTAATTTTGTTTATTCTGAATTTGATGTTTTGTTATGTTTAAAACCATTTGCAGCTAGTTAAATGTAGTGATAAACCATATTTGTATTAAGCCCACGACTTTAAAGGAGGCACATTTAAAGATGTTACTATGATGGCACACGAAGTTACCAAATTCAATATGCACAAGAGTGCACAGGTTAGAGATGTTAACTAAATACTGTACAAAAATAACATTTTAATGTGCCTTTTTACTCATTTTTAAACTTTTATAGTTAAATAATTATTAACCCTTTCATACAAATAAACTTAATATAGTTATATATTATTAAAACTGTTAATACAAATAAACTTAAACAATAAAAATAATTGCTTTTGCAACCCCTAATGCCCCTTAGTGCCTCCGCTGGTCACTAGTTTGTTACAGTATACATTGTCTTCTTTAAGTTTTATTTTAATTGTACCTTACTGCCTTTTATTTGGTTCTATTTTGTATTTTACAGAACTTGCAAGCAGAACCACCGGGTGCTGGTTTTGCTAAAATTTCAAGTAAGTTGTTCTTTAATTTAAAAGTTTGACTTTCCCACCAATAAAAACCAAACCAAGTTTATTTGTTAACTCAACGAAACATTATTTTGTGCAACAAATTATTACCTGTAACTTTTTTGGTGTCATTTATATTTTATTACAGATGCTCTAATTATTTACATATTCCACAATTGAACGAATTTTGTGATTTTATCTGTCATTTTAAAAGATAACAAGATTGACAATTTAAATGTTACAAGTCAAATTGCTTAAAGTTTTTAAAAAGAACTAATAAAGTAAATTAATTATTCCCTAGTTGTACAATTATTTTTTTTTTAGAAAATTCAAGTCAATTTACTCGTCACCAAAGCGTTTATCACACCAATACCACCAACCAATCATCAGTGGTATAGTTTACTTATTGCTAAGAGTAATATGAAGATTTGGTTCCATGACATTTGAACCCTTTTACATTTTAACCCCTTACATTTTAACCCCTTACATTTAAACCCCTTTCATTTAAACCCCTTACATTTAAACCCCTTACATTTAAACCTCTTACATTTAAACCCCCTACATTTAAACCCCTTACATTTAAATCATTTAAACCCCTTACATTTAAACCCCTTACATTTAAACCCCTACATTTAAACCTCTTACATTTAAACCCCTTACATTAGAATCTCTTACATTAGAATCTTTTACATTTAAACCCCTTACATTTAAACCCCTTACATTTAAACCCCTTACATTCAAACCCCTTACATTTAAATCATTTAAACCCCTTACATTTAAACCCCTTACAATTTAACCCCTTACATTTTAACCCCTTTCATTTAAACCCCTTACATTTAAATCCCTTACATTTAAACCCCTTTCATTTTAACCCCTTACATTTAAATCCCTTACGTTAGTTTAAATGTAATGAGTTAAAATGTAAGGGTTTCGTTTTTTCTTTATGCCTATTTTATTAAAGTCATCAGTTGAATTAGCTATATATTTTAATTGAATTATATCTATCCTAGCTTTTATTTTGACAGATTGACAACTCCAATGTAAAAGCTGACAAAGTAGAACAAGCTTGATTAAAAGGGCCAGTGTGCGAGCTATTGTTATTAAAAAAATAATAATAATATTTTAACATAAAAAAATCTTGATTTTATTTATATTTCTTTTTAAATTTCTTTTTATTTTTACTGTGTATTAAGTTTTTCTTTGTATGCAATTCACCAATGTTCTATTGCCATGATATTGCACTTGTGATGTTGTTAATGCTCTTCAATTTTTATAGATTTTTTCTTCCTTAAGTTCAAGTTTTCTAAATATTCGAATTCCTATTTAAAATTTGTTTATATATTCCAGTTTGAGTAAATTTGCGAATTTAATCAGGACTTAATAATCCTTAATACTTTCTGAAAATAACATTTTCTCTGAAGTATTTAACATTCCAACTTTTTAATAATGTAAAATAAAATCTTATTTTTTACCCTTATGCAAAAATAAATTTTTTTAGGTGTGTTTTCTAATTTTACTTTTCAGCACTTGAATTTTGTTACGTATTTTATATTCAATAAACACACTTTTTCAGTATATACAATTTAATTAACGACTTAATATCTTATTCAAATAGAATCACGTTAGTATAAACATAAAACAAAGAAAAAACAATAATATAATTCATCTGTGAAAAGCAACCCTCTTATCTTTAACAAGAACATTATCAACTAGTATGAGAAATGGCGGCAAAACTAAAGGCGTAGTGACGTAGACCAAAAAGGCGTTAAACCGGAACGTTTACGTCACAAAACATTGTAAATAGGCAACAAAGCAAACAACCACTCACGTTACAATTTTGAATGCCTTTTTTAATTTGCTACCGAATGCAAAATATGTTTAAAACCGATAACAACTCTTTGTTTAAAGATAATTTGGCTTGTAAAAATACATAATAAATATTTACCGCTTAAAATTTAATCTAGCAAACAGTTATGTGTAAAAACTTAATTATGCTAAGCTAAAAGTTAAAAAAAGCCTAAATAACTCTTTTTATCAATTATATGCAAAGCTATATTACTATTTATTTGATAGCGGGTTATGTTTATTTACATTCTAAAATGTTTGAAAAAGATAATTTAAAGTTACTCAATTTTTTAGTTTAAATGCGTTGTCTGATTTTGCATTAGTCGCCGTTAGCTAAATGTTAAGGTTTAATTAATTATTTTTTTTCCGATGATGTGCATCACTATGAACATTTTTTATTGCTAAACTTTGTTAATTTTAAAAATTAATTTAAAGTAATGCGCTTTTTAAATGTCGTAGGTAGGCTCAATTTAACCAAAGTTTATCATAACACTTGTACTATAGCCTACTACACTATCAGAATTTACCAGCAGTATGGTGTAGTGGTCTAAAAATGAGGTCGATTTCCAGTGCTCTCATGCTGTAGTGCCCTTGAGTAAAAGGCGCTATAAAACGATACAAACTCCTGCTAAGCCAACACTCAATCAGCAGCTTAATTATCAGGCAATTATAATCTCTATAATATTCCAAACTGCCACAGGCAACTCGAAACTGGGTCAGGGTAACTGATGTTGCTCTATGTTAAAGTTGCGAATTTGTCCTTCCTACATCGAGGATTAAAAAAATATACAAAAAATTCAAATAATCAAGAGAGAAACGTGTCACAAAACGGTTACCACTCTTAAAAACAACGCCAAAATAAACATCGTAAAAACGTCATAAGTAGAATTTAATGACGTTAAATTGCAAAATTGAAAAACAAAGACCATCAAATGGAAATTTAATGCAATCTAAAAACAGTGTGATGTAATAAGCTAATGTAAAAGTATAGACTATTTTTGATTATCTTGAGTTTAAGTATTGTTAGAGTATTGTAATACGTTAATTGACTTTTATCTGTCACAGACATACAGACCCAGTCATTTAGTTGTTAGGAAAATACGATGAAACGCTTTTTCTTAATTTTTGCACATTATTAAAAAAAATACAAAATAAAAGCTAATTGCAATTTATGTAGCTTTCAAAAGAATTGGTATAAAAACAAAAAAATAATACTTTTGTTACTAAAACAACAATAATGGAAGATCAATCCCAAAATAAAAATGAAAATCATTTGGTAAATTTTTTTTGTTATTTTTTGTTTTTTGTTAAATGGTAATCTGTAAACAGATAAACGTATTTGCAGGTTTATCAAATTATAATATATATGCTGAACCGGTGGCGTGGTGTAGTGGTAAGAACACTTGCTACACCACACATGAGGTCATGGGTTCAATCCCCACTGATCTCATGCTGTAGCACCCTAAGTAAGGCTTTAAATGGTATGACACCTGCTGAGCCAGTACTTAATCAGCAGCATAATTATCGGGCAATTATAAATTATAATATCCCAAACTGCCACAGGCAACTCGAGACTGGGTCGGAGTAACTGATGTTACTCTATGTTTAAGTCGCGCATTTGGCTTTCCCACATCGAGGATAAAGATATATACAAAAAAAAAAGTTTATATATATATATTCTAAATAAATTACATTTAGTGCAATTTAAAAGTCTAAGACTGCTAACAAAAGTCATTTTAAATTTAACTTTAAAACATTTGACTTTTCAACAAGATCAAGTTAATATGTAACTGATACTATTTAATAGCAATGTAATAAATTTGAAACTTTTTAAAATAAGTTCTTTAAAATTTGAACAATGTTAAAATTATTTTTAGGTCAGAGTGCCAGATATAAACTCTCCAGAATTACTTGCTGGGTTAGGAGAAATTGTAGCTGGTGCTCAAGGTAGAATTTTTTTTAATGTTGGGTTGTGGTTTAATAAAAAATCTATTTACAGATCTTTGATTTTTGTTAAGTAATATTTAACCTATTAGTGGTAAAAAAAAAGTTTGTGTAGCATAATTTTTAACTTTTAATTTTGTTAACAAAAAAACCTATATTAAGGTCCTGTTACTTTAAACATCAATTATAATGATCAACGAAAAATTCAAACTCACAATGTTCAACAAACCCACAATGTTCAACATCATGTGGGACAAATAGTACAGGAGCAAACTAATGTTGTACAACAAACTAATGTTGAACAACTGACCGAAATACAGGAGCAAACTAATGTTGAACAGCTGACCAAAATACAACACCAAGATAAGACTGAGGTCCAGAATCAACACAACATTACTGGTGCAAATATAAAACATCTTGGAGACAAATATGGAAATACTGGTAAACTAAACTTGATTTTTTTAGGAAGGATAAAAATTGTTACCATGTCCTGGTCACATTGTGCTTCATTCTAATAATCTGCTGTCAACATACTTATTATTTATACTTATCTCTAGAACAGTATCAAAATTAATAATTTAAAAATCAAAAGTTTATAAGAAAATATATGGTAAAAATAAACTTCAATCTCGGCTGCCATATAAACAGTTTAAATACTATCTAAAATATTTTTTATTTTACTGTTAAGTTTTAAATTTTGTTTGTATTTAAGGTTCCACTTCAAGTAAAAATGTACAGCCGATATTCCCTGCTTTGAATCAGGTTTTATTTTTAAAGTTATCACTAAAATGTTATTTACACTAGAGTAAAAACTGTATATATTGTTATTAATTATTATTAAGGTTCTCGAATTTTTGAAGCATACATGAAATTAAATAAAAAGTTAGTAATCAAAAATAAAAATTTTTATATATTTACCTATTTGTAAATAATTTAAATGTTCTGTTTACAGCAAGTTTTTGTTTATTTCGAATACGTTGTCGAATGTGTTCAAAAACTTTTTTCAAGACCACAACAACGAATTATGGAAAAAGAAACTTATGGTAAATTTAAATGTTTTTAGTATTTGTATCAATTTGGTTTTTATGTAACTTTGTTAACTATTAATTTTAATAATTTTGATTGTATTTTAATATTTTTGATTTTAACTTATATTCACTAGATGTTTGCTCTGTGTTATTTGTAATTTTAATAATATTTAATTTTGTATTTAAAGTAACATACAAAAAAAATTCCTCTTCAACGGAAAATGTACAACTGGGATTCTCAGCTTCAAATCAGGTTTTAACATTAAGATTATTAATAATATCTTAATATATATTTACATTTAGTGTTTATGATTATGAAATTTTTTGTTTTTTATTTCGCTTAAAGGAACAACCTGGAGAATCACAAACTTCCGTAAAACTGCCACATGAGATTGATCCAGAACCAAGCCCAGGGGATGCAGAAGATGCAGGAGAAATAAAAGGTCAGTCAATAATCGAAAGCCAGTTTTAATATTAAAAAATTTACACCTATATAATTATTTTTGCACCTTTTTTTAGTTATTAATAAATGTTACAAGATGTTAAGTTTTGTTTTAACAAATTATTTGTATAATCAGTAATTTTACTAATGGTGTATTGTGTATATATATTAAATATTGTAACATGGATAAAAAGTTAATCTACTTAGAAATCAATTGTATATTAACTACTCTAAAAGTGTCATCCTGAAGGTATTTTGAATTGCCTAATTAAACCCTTTTGTAATATTTTTGTAAAGTTAAACAAATTATATATTTTAAGATCACAAATTCAAGGAAATAAAAATTTGAGGATGCCACCATGATGAATAAAAAAGCAAATAAATTAATTTTTAAAACAAATGTTTACTAATTATTGTATTCGGTAGTTTCTTATGTATATTAATTTTCATGGATACTTACTTACCTTTTTATGTAAACTATAAATTTATATATGAAGAAATATCCACATTTTTAATTATTGTTCAAATATGCAATAAAATATGCTATAAATTGTCAGTATTACTATGATTGTTGGAATTATATGCTGTTAATTGTGAAATCAATATTTTTTTTGAAGACATTTACAGTTTAAAAATTTTAGTATGTTGTTTTTCATCATTAAGTAATGTATATTTAAAATAAGTTGTAAAACAAAAATATGCTTGTGCTTTTATAGAGTTTGTTTCTTCTGGGTCTAAAAACCCTAAAAAATTAATTTAACATACAATTTTTTTAACATTGTAATATTTGTATAGCTTTAATGTTATTTTCAAATTTTTTGTAATTTAATTTTTTATTAAATTTTTTGTCTTTTGCTTTTTTAAGTTTTTTGAATGTATTTTTATAGTAATATTGTAAATATGCAAATTTATATATATATGTTGTTTATCTAGCATTAACATTTTGCCCTTGTTTGTAAGTGGTAGTTTTTTTAATTTTATGTCTGAATATTCACTTAATATGCCAAAACCCTTTTCACTTTTTTATTAGCACTGTGCCTTTTATTTTAATTTAAAAATTTTGTGTTTTTTAATTTTTAGGGAATACTTTTTAGTTGCACTTTTTAGCACTAGTATGTTTTTTAGTGAATTTGTTATGCCATGTTTAATTTGCCACTGTTTGCCAAATATGTTTAAAACCGATCACAATTTGTGTTGTAAAATAATTTAAACTTTTTAGCCTCAAACACATACGGTAAGTGTTTTTTGTGTTTGAGTAAAAATGTTTTTTGTGTTTGTGTAAAAATGTCATAATGCTAAGCAATTATTAAAAAAATCTTACAAATATTATTTGCAGTATTGGTGATGTAGATTTACTTTCTAAATTGTGTAAAATAGGGTAATGTAATGTACAACTATATGATTTTACCAAAATATTTAAGTGCATTGTCTGATTTTACATTAATCGCCATTATTTCATAATTTTTGTTTAATGATGTGCATAACTATGTTATTTTTCGTTGTCTAAATTTTGTTAAATCCTAAAAATGTAATTTATCGCGCGCTTTTTAGCGTCATAAATAGTCTTGATTTTAATATTTGTATATTTAAACACCTGTACAAAAAGCAACGTTATTGGCTACTTAAAGTTTTTAGTAAGTGATAAATTATAGAAATATGTTTTGCCAGTTATGACGTCGGTCGTAAATACGTCATCCACTCTCTGTATATAAACAGCTGACGCACGTGCCGCGTTATTTAAAGTTGAAGGTTTTGGTTCGCAGCTTGTTTGTGTGTGAATTGCCTGGCTAGTTGCTTTAATTTGGTGAATTGAAATTTGATTTTAATTTTAGAAAGCAACTTTTCCACAATAGCAGATTAGCGTATGGCTGTTATATTTATTAAACGAATTAGCTTCAAATTTATTAAATCAAAATATTCTGAAATCTGACATTATTTTAAACATGATATTTTTTATTGTGAAAAAGATTGGTATTTTTCGAATATCTTAATGGAAAACAACGCAACATTAAAATGAATTGTGCACACATTTAAAATTTATTAAATTTGGGGGTTTGTAATCATTTTAAAAACTAGGTTAACAATACTTAATTGGGGCACAGTCTGGAAAGTAGGGCAGCAGGCAGCACGAAATTTTTTTCAGTAAAAAAAAATGCACGCCGAAATTAACGTTTTGCACACGCAGTTTTTAAAAAAAATTTGTGCACATGCAATACTGACACCTTGTGGTGGCATATGTAGGCTAAAATTAAGTAAAACACGCAAACATCAATCATGCGTAGACCGAAAATTTCGGTACTCATGCACGCAGGGTCACGTCAATTTTTCTGCATAAACATAAACGAGCTTAAAACGAGCTCTTGTCAAAAACTGCCCCATTTTCCAGGCTAGATTGGGGTTAGTAATTTAAACACAGAATGACAAAAATTGTTAGTTAATATTCCATTGGGTAAAGTTGGTTAATATTCTATTGGGTAAAAAAGATGCAACTTAGTATTATAACTATGCTGGCAGAGCAGTGGTTAAGTGAGGTGCTTTAAATGATATAAACTTATCATGAGCCAAAACCAATCAGCTGTTTAATAACCCGGCATTTTATCAATATTGTTTTAAACTATCAAAGTTAACTTGAGACTGGGTCAGGGTAATGATGTTACTCTATGTTGAGGCTATAAATCGTTCTTTCTATATCCAAATTAAATAAATAATGAAAAAATATTATTGTGAACAAAAAAAATTTAATCTATATAATTTTAAACTGGTGTAATCCAAATACTTTTGTTTATCTTTTAGGTAATCTACTATAAATTCTCTTTAAGCATCTGCTTGTTTTAGTGAAATGATTTTCTGTGTTTTCAAACTTTTATCATGGAGGAAACCGATGAATTAAATGATCCAGGGTTGCTAGGCAATAGTAATTCAGAGGTTTCAAACATTGACGAAACAGGTTCACCAAATCTAAGTGATCCATTGCCAATGAATAATGATACAGAGTTGCCAAACAATAGTGATCTAGAGTTGACAGACAATAATGATCCAGAGTTGCCAATCAATAATGATCCAGAGTTGCCAATCAACAATGATCCAGAGTTGCCAGTCAATAATGATCCAATGTTGCCAGATGTAAATGTTCCAGAGTTGCCAGATGTTAATGATCCAGATCTAGGTTTCAATTCCCAGGTATTTTAGAGCATCTTAAAAAAATATATTTTTTAGTTTAAAACTTGAAATTTAGTAAGTGGGTTTAGAACTTAAATGCTTCTTAAAAATGTTTGACCTTTTTACATAAAACTATTAATTAAACATTGATCTTGTGGTGATCACTATGTGCCAGAAGTTTTGGCCTGTGAATCACATGTGATGTTTGCTTCGTAAAGTCCAAGTGTAATGTTGGCATTTGTAAAGTCTTACTTAAAAAATGTTTTGATTTATATATGCATGGTTTTAGGAATATTTAAATTTAGTTTGATTTTGCCACAAAAACATAATTTAAAATAAATTAAAGAGAAATGCTTTTGGCCTGCAATAATTCTCGACTTAATGCTTTCAGCCTGCAATATTGTTCGACTGTTCCTTTTGTGTGTCAGTGTAAACCGTATTTTATTTTTTTACCATAAAGTGCTTGTTTTTAATTCTTTCTAAGTTTGGATTTTAAGGCATAAATAAAACTTAGCCCCTCTTTATCTTAACAAAGGATTAAACTTTTTTAAATTTTGTATTCTTTGCAATTTATATTTTTGTTAGGTGAAAAAACTTGCAAGCTTAAAATGTCGAACTTTATGTCGTTCTAAATTTTCTCACAATTTTTATGACCGAAACTTATACCATTTTAAGTTCAACAAATACTATTGCATGAATAACTAACATGCTGTTTGTAAAACCTATTTTTAAAATTTTTATTCGTGAGCAGTTATCTAAAAAATAACTAAAATTTAGTTGGTTTACTTTAAGTCAGGTATGACTTACAGTTGTCAAACATCTTTTATTATAGTGTTACTTTGGTATGGTTTTTAGTTTATAATTAATTGTTTTAATCTAAATATTAAACACACAAACTAGATTGTTCTGTAATGGTGGGCATTTCTTATGTTTTGTGTTTTAATTGAAACATTAACAGTAATTCCTTGTAAATTAACAATATTTTTTTATTTAGATTTTTTTGCACTTTAATGAAGTAGATAAAAAGATAACGCTTTATAGTATATTGAACAAAATTAAATGATTTAAAACATGCCATAAAAATTAATGTTAACACAAAGATTTTAAAAATGTTATGGCATGGTCACCAAACTTGATACAGAATAAATTAATATTAATTACAATGGAATAAAATACATTTTAAATAAATACACTCAAGAAAATAAAAATGAAATAAATTCAAAAAGTAAATGAAATAACACAACAAAATTTAATATTCTAAAAAAATATTTCATTTTGTAGTTATTATTGAAGTAAATTGTTCAAATAAATGTTTTATAATAGTTTAGTAATAAAATAAGCTTTAAAAGTTCTTTTCTCGTAAATAATACATTGAGCTATAAAATTTGTTTTCGCATGTTAGCTAGTAATAAATCAAGCCATAAAAATAGTTTCATCGCGTAAGTCTGGCAATAAAACTTGTTTTTCAATGATTTAGTTACAAATTTAGCTATACTTGCTTTAATGTTACATATTTGTGAAATTTAAAAAATGAGAAAAAAATCCAAAACTTTAACACACTTTAAGCATTTACTAAATCATTTTTAAAAATAATTTGTACAAAAAATCATTGCTTTAAAAGTGGTGTATATATAAATATAAAAATATCATCTTTTTTATTATAAAATTAAAAGATTTTTAAAAAATGTTGTTTAATTTATATTGTTATATCAGTGAAAATACTTGCTTCCTTGAGGTTGCTATTTTTACATGAGATATTTGGGGTATTTTAAAAAAATAAAATGAAAAGAACCTGTTAAGATAGAACCGCGCTTAATTGAATTAACATTTTTTTCGTTTTTTTGTAGTTATTTACCCACCTGCTAAATTATATTCTTTTTAACCGGTCTATCTGATCATAAATACAGTGATTTTTAGTGCAAAAACAAACAAAATTACTGATTTATTTATTTTGAAATGTTATATTTATTTAATTTTTTTCTAATTTTTATTTTACAGAACTTGCAAGCAGGATCAGTTAGTGTAAATGTTTCTGGTGGCGATTTTGCTGAAATTTCAAGGAATTTGCCTCCAAGTAAGTTTTTTGGTTTTTAATTTAATATGATTGGGTTTGCCTGACTATAAAAACCAGCCCGAGTCTTAATTTATTTATAGACTTAAGAAAAACATTATTCTGTGCCACATCATGGTAACTGTTTATTTTTCAATATAGATGCTGTGGTACATATACATATTCCACAAGTCAACGTAATTCGCGAAGTTCATCAAAACGAGATCACTCAAAACATCACTCACCTTAAGCAATATGGTGGAGCATTCATGCCTGGGGCTTCAATATACGATTCTACATTTCCTCAAACAGGTATTTTCAAGTTATTTTTACAATACAAAATTATATTCCGAAAATTGCATTTTTGATCTGATAGGAGAGTTAAAAAAACACTTATTTGTGCTAGTAAATTATTAACTTTATATTGTTAAATTATATTTGATTTTTATAAATTTATTCAATAATCAGAATTAAAAGATATGTAAATGGGGTTGTGTATAAAATATAAAACAATTTAAATATAAAAAAGGGATAAAACAATTTAAATATAAACAAGGTGTTAACTGTTATACTGCCTTTTAAATATTTCATCAAACTGATTGAATTTTTTACCCAACCCAAGAAATTTAAGTTGTTTGTGATGCAAAATTAAATGATAATTACAATCAGGACTGTTAGAATGTGCAGTTAAAGTCAGTTTGTTTCCTTTTACGATGTCTGGTTTTATTTTAAATCGGCAGCGTGGTGTACTGGTCAAAACACTTCCTACACTACATGAGGTTCAGTCCTCGATGTTCTCATGATGTAACACTCTTAAATAAGGGGCTATAATCGGTATGAACTTCTGTTGAGCCAGCACTTAATTAGCAGCTTAATTATCGGGCAATCATAATTTATAATATTCCAATCTCGCGCATTCGACCCTCTTACATTGAGAATAAAGATGTTTACAAAAACAAATTGTAATTGATTTTTACTTTCAACACAACATTAGGGGTTTCCCAACTTATTTTTATATTATAAAGTTTTTTTTAGTATTGATCATAGTCTAAAAATAAACTCTATATTAACCCAATTTTATTTACATTAAAGGTTTCACTTCAAATGAAAATAAACAGCAAAGATCCTCTGCTTTAAATCAGGTTTGAATTTTAAAGTTATTAATAAAATGTTGGGGTCACGTATGTTGTCCGGTTCTAGACAAAACATAATAACACTACGGCTCTAAATTCTCTCATCTGATTTACGATGCTGGAGAATTCTTACGTATGGAGAACGGTTCGTCAGAATTCTTTGCTATGGTTAACGGAATGTTTTTTTTTTTGTTGGAGGAATGTTTTTTTTTTTTTTTGTTCTGCTAATTAACAACAAACTTATTAGGGTTGGGGTAAGGGTATATATATTTGAATACTTAAATGATGTCTGCGGGGTTCGAGAGAATTCTCTCCTATAGTAAATGGAACATTGTTTTGTCTAGTGCCGGACAACATATGTGATCCAACTGTTGTTATATTTATACTAAAGGACTCAGTTTAAAAACTGATATTGATTGGGTCATAAGACCTTGTTCAAGTGCTTGTAGTTTTTCAAACCAAGTTCTTATTCTTTTTTAGAAACAACCTGAAGAATCACAAACTCCTGATCCACATGAGGTTGATCCAGAACCAAGAAGAAGACAAAATAAAGGTAAGTTTTAATCTTGTTTATTTTATGGAAGTGTTCATCATATTTTTTTAAGATCCTTGCTTGTCTATGGTCTGTCTATGATAATATAAATATATCATCTGGTCAATAACATCATATAATTCTAAACACTGATTTAGTTTGCGTAAAGTCACTGTAGAATTAGGCTGTAAAGTCAACTTTTAACAATGATTAAAATGTTTAATTGTCACTAATCTTATTCTTAACATAAAAAATGTCGGTTGCTGTAAAATATTTATTAACATAAACTAACTTTTCAGGTTTTAATGTAATTATAGGTGGGCACAGCTAACCTAAAAAGTAACTTTGTTGAATAGTTAGTTGTTACACAACATATTAACTTGTTATCACTGCTTAGTTATTGATAACCATTAACGTTAAAATTTAATTAAAACAAACAAGGAACAATCCTATTTTTAAAAATACAATAATTTAGACCATAGTTGATATTTTACCTAAACAAACAAAATTTAAAAAATTTCTAAAGCTGACTTGATTGGCTAATGATGACGGCCAGTTGGCAGTTACATACACTGTTACATCATTTAAAAAATGGCACTGTTTAAACCCGATAAACGATGATATTTTTCATATATTCTACCCCTATAAACCCGATAAACGACGATATTTTTCATATATTCTACCCCTTCTTAGCATAGTTTACTAGTAAAAAAATTAGATTAATGAACTTATTTTAAAAAAAGCGTAATGCAACGGAGATTAATAAGTTTAATATCAATTTTCAAAGTTAACTTTGTTAATTAACGATTAACAGATTATTGGGATCTTTAAGTATAATAAATGTATTATATTATTGCAATATAATACCACCTGTAAGAAACACTATTTTAATCCAATATTATTTGCTTTAAAAGGTTCTACTTCTAATGAAAATGTACAACCAAGATCCTCTGCTTCAAATCAGGTTTTAACTTTAAAGTTTTCAATAAATATAAGCATGTTTAAACTAAATAACAAAGTTTAAATGTTGTTTATAATAAATAATAAGATTTTGGACTTAGTTTGAGTAATAAATATAACTAGTAATCATAAAAAAGTTTTTGTAGTTACTTAACCAAAGTTTTACTGTTTATAAAGGAACAACCTGAAGAATCACAAACTCCAGATCCACATGAGGTTGATCCTGAACCAAGAAGAAGACAAAATGAAGGTGAATTTTAATCTTGTTTATAATATGGAAGTGTTTTGGTTTATGTTTATCTTTGATATAAATAGACTGACTCCACAGTCTAATCTTGCATTAAATGTAAATGTCTTTATTAAGTTTGGTAATTTTGACTAAGTTTGTCACCAACAAAATAACACTTTAAGATAGGTGCAGATGAAATTAAACCTTAAACCTTGTGCGGTAATACCTAATAATATAACCACTGGTTATATCACTACATAAAGTCCTGTGTTTGATTTTTACTGTTTTTAATATTTAACAACGGTCTATAATTACATATTCCATGTTCGACATTTAGAACTTTCTTTATAAAACTTTTTTTATTTAAAGTATAAATTTATGGAAAAACAACATTAAAATTTATCACCTTAAAAATACAATTTTAATAACGTAGTTAAACAACACAACCTAAGCTTGCAAACACAGTATGCACACCACTAAAAAACTGACTTGGCAGTTCTCTACTTTTTTACTTTTATCAGAATATATATAACACAACGCATCAACAAATATTCTTTTACTAATAAAAATGAAATGTTTTCAATTGTAATTGTTAAAGGGACTATATAACAAAAAACCACAACCTCTTATAACCCAATGTGTTTGCCACTATTAAGAAGGTTGAAAATTTTTCAAATAGTGTAAAAAAACAGTCAATCACACCAGCTACAAATGTAAAATATTATTATTTGAGTTTCTTTATTGAAATAGAAATATAACATAAATAAATGACACTCACATTAAACTTAATAAATATTATCCAATCCAAAGTTATGCCCATTTAACTTTGAACCCCATTACTCTAAAGCCCATAAATATGATAATTTAAAATAATGATAAAAACTGTTTTAAGGCCAAAATGACTGAGTATAAACTTAAATTTGCTTATGATTGATTTTAACATTGGCTAAAGGTCCCCTGTTACAGAAAACAAGTGAATAATATGACATATACAACTTATGCATGCTATGTTAAAAATTATTGTTAAATATATTTTAAGTAATTAACACTTTTGTCATTAAATCACAAGCAATCAAGGCATCAGCGTTTAGTTTGTTTAATTTCTTTTGTTGTAGTTTGAGTTACTTAATTTTAAAAAATTAATGCCATATTAATTTAAGCATTTAAATTATAGGTTCCACTTTTAGTGAAAATGTACAGCCGAGATCTTCTGCTTCAAATCAGGTTTTAACTTTAAAGTTATTAATAAAATGTTGTTATATTTATGTTAGAGGATGGTGTTTAAAGATTGTTTAAATATTTAAACTTTGAATTTATAAAGTTGAATATTTTTAAATAATTAATTTTAATAATAAATTTAATTAACTTTTAAATCATTTTTGTTTTAAAGGAACATTCTGGAAAATCACGAACCCCGGCGAAAACTTACAAAAAAGAGTTTCCAGTACCAAGAAGAAGGCAGAATGAGCGTAAGTTTAAGCAATTATCCAAACAAATTTATTTTTATTGTATGAGCTTATACTTTGGCATCTTTAATATGACATAGCACTGTATTTTAACTTGATATTATTTACATTAAAGGTTCTACTTCAAATGAAAATGTACAGCTGAGATCATCTGCTTTAAATCAGGTTTTAACTTTAAAATTGTTCTTAAGATTTTGGGATATTTACTGTAAAGAATAAAAATTAAACACTGATATTGATTGGGTCATAAGACCTTGTTTAACAATAAATATGACTGGTAATTATTAAAAAATCTTTTTAGTTACATAACCAAAGTTTTACTGTTTATAAAGGAACAACCTGAAGAATCACAAACTCCAGATCCACATGAGGTTGATCCAGAACCAAGAAGAAGACAAAATGAAGGTAAGTTTCTCGTTTATAATATGGAAGTGTTTTTGGTATTTGTTTATCTTTGATATAAGTAGACTGACTCCAGAGTCTAATCTTGCATTGAATTTAAATGTCCTTATTAAGTTTGGTATTTTTAATCTGCTTATGTATTTAGTAATAGCAAAAGTGACTAAGTTTGTCACCATCAAAATAACACTTTAAGATAGATGCAGATGAAATTAAATCTTAAACCTTGAGCGGTAATACCTAATAAAATAACCACTGGTTATATTACTACATAAAGTCCTGTGTTTGATTTTTACTGTTTCCATGTCGAAGTGTTATTGAATAAGATGCTACAAACAATTCTATCCTATATTCAATTATAAGTTCTTATATTTTACAAAAACAATCTTATCCAAATAGAATCAAAAAAACAAAAATATATGGAAATAAAACTTAACATAATGTTAACTTAAATGATTTATTAAACATAAACTCTTATTCAAATAGAATACAACATAAATTAAAAACATTAAAAGAACATAACATACTCATGCACTAGCTTAGAACTTAACATAGAAAGGTCTTCTCACAACCAAGGTAAAAACTAAATGACTTTAAGTAACACAAAAGTATAGTAAAAAGTAGGAAAATCAGTCATGCATAAAATAACAAAGTAACTAGTCATGCATGAAAATAAAATAAAACAAATAAGTATACTATAAATAAAACATTACAGAATTATCATATGATATAACAAATTCATTATGTTTTTTTTTAGTTAATTGGTAAGAATCCAGTGTTTAAAACCTCTAAAAGATTTAAAGTATTAACGCCCCAATTTAATTGAACTTATATCTTTGTTTTCAATCATCTCACAAATGGCTCCAACATCTATGCGTAACCGTTCGATTGTCACACTTTTAATAGATCGTGATGCATCATATACAGAGCGGCTATCTGTGATGGCCGCTATAGGAAGCGTGTCATTATTAATTTTTCCATAAAATAGTTCTGTAAACACTGAACATATAAATATAGCTCCATCAATGCCCTCCATTAAAGCCAAAGTCTCAGCTGCTAAAGTACTTCTTGTAATTCGTCTTATTTTTCTCGATTGCCAGCTTAGTAAATTGCAATTGTTGTTCTCTCCAACAAGAAATATAAGGTAGGTGCCTTGACTTCCACCATTTGTTAAATTTCCGAAAGCAGCATCAGTATACTCAACCAATCGCAAATTTTCAGAATTACCCAAATTTCTAAACACAATACCTGATTGATAAGGTTTTACCTTTCAAATAACTTTATTACATGCAATAAAATCTTTAATTTTTGCTACTTTAAAATTGGTTGCAAGTAGGCATGTTTCAAAACTTATTTCAGGCCTTGTTTGACTGCTTAGCCAAAGCAGTTGTCCAATCTTTGATCTTAGTAAATTTTGTTCCATAATTGTTAAATCTTTTTCAGGAAACTGTCTTTTTGAGACTTCAACTTCTATAGGCTTCAAGTTGTTTGTGTAGTCTTTCTGAGTAATTAAAACCTTATTTTTAATTTGTTGTACTTCTAATCCTATATATTTAAATTTTGTTTTGGTTTCCTTACCAATTTGGAATGTGTTTCTAAGATCATTTATAACTGAATTCCTAAAACTTTCAGTTCCACCCCATAGAAAATCATCAACATATACACATATGATACCTTGCAGTTCAACTCCACAATGCCAATAAAATACAGCTGGGTCTAGTTTTAAAATATTTTCTTTTGCAGATACCATAAAATCCTTAACCCGATTATACCACATGTTAGAAGCATCATTTAGGCCGTACACACACTTTCGCAATTTCCAGACACAATCGGTTAAACAATCTGCTTCTTTGGGTGGTTTAAGAAAAATATCCCGATTAACCAGTTTTCCTTGCAGGAAAGCTGTCTTAATGTCCATGCTTCTTAATGTCCATTGTTTTTGCTGAAAAATAGAAATTATTGTTCTCAGAGAATCCTTAGAGCAAGTTGGGCTTTCCTTATCTAAAATATTGCGATCAAATTCCTCAAATCCTCTAGCTACAAGATGAGCCTTTTGAACCTGTTGTTCATTTTTATACTTCCATGAACATATCCATCTAACAGATATACATTGTTGACCATTGAATGGAACTTCCTCATAAACATCATTTTCTTTCCAACTTTTTAGTTCACATTCTTTAGCATCATTAAACAAATCTGTTGATAAGTGATGAGTTTCTTCTGAAACAACCGCATTTGATTCACTATTCTCTAACAGCTTTAAGTGTGTAACCTTTTCAAAATTTACCCATTGTTTTTCTCCCTTTATATCAATGGGGGCTAAAAATTCCACATTAAAAGCGTTACTGTATCTGCCAGTCGCTTTTCCAGCTCTATTAATAATTTTTCCTGTACGGAGTGTACCATTCTCATCCACAAATTCAACTTCAAGATCTTTTTTTAGTTTCAGAGATTGAGTTGTGGTTGGGACTTCAGGAGGAGTAGAAAGATTTTTATCAATGCTTATGTCCTCATCGCTCGACTCATAACTTGTTGTATTACATTCCTTTACAACTGGTTCACGACAAGGAGAAATATTCTTACTTTCTTTTATCTCTAAAGGATCTAAATTATCAGAGTTAATTGGTTGTACCCGACAACTATGAGCTTTAATGTGCTGTCCACCATGCCTCATAAAGACAACTGGACCATCTTGACCCAAGACTGTAGCAGGTCCTTTCCACAAATTAATATCTTTTCGTTTGTAATAAACTTTGTTACCAATACAAAAACTTTCTCTGGTTTGTCGAGTTTGCATTCTTAATGCTCGTTTTAATTTTTCTGAAGATTCAGCCGCAATAAACAATCGCCTAGCATTGTGCAATGCAGAAATGTTTTCTCCAACATGACGGCTCTTCGTTTCCCCTTCTAATGCTGGAAGGTTATTAGTTAAATTTGTAGGCAACCTTGTGTTTTGACCAAAAACTAACTGATTTGGACTAAAACCATAATTATTTATTAAGGAGTTCTTAGCACTCAATGCCCAAGCAACAGCAGTATCCCAATCACAGTTTACATCATTTTTAAGTTTTAAAATCATATCTGTAAGTATTCCATTATGTCTTTCACAAACACCATTTGACCAAGGAGAATAAGAAGGAGTGGTCATCACAGAGATGTTAAAATTTTCACACATGTCTTGAAACTCAGAGTTATTAAACTTTTGACCATTATCACTAAGAACGTTTTCCGGTGCACCAAACAAACTCACCCAATACTTGAGAAAATTTTTAACAATTGTACCAGATGTTTTTTTCTTTTCAATCACAGCATTGCTATATCGTGTAAAGACATCAATCATATGAAAATACCAGACATTACGATCAAGTTCATGAAGATCTATTGCAACAGTTAAATTAAATTTTCTAGCGCAGGAAAGTCCAACACAGGGTTTTGAAGGATTGCGTTTAAACCATAAACAAATGTCACACTTGGAAATCTCATTGTCAATAACATCCGACTAATCCTTAGTAAGGATATTAACATCTTTTAAAAGTCGTCAAATGATCTCCTGAAGCATGATCAAATTGCTTATGTAATTTAAGAATTATTTTTTTTTTATTGTTTAAAGACATTGCATTAAAATTTAGTAACAGAACATCTTCTTCCTTTAGCATATCAGAATCAAGTGATCGAGGAGCAATTTCAATGCAACAATGGCCGCTTGTTGACAAATTCAAATATACTTCTTTTTCAAATATTTCAGCTTTATCGTCACTTAAATCAATTTTTGCGTTTGCTTTCTTCAATGATGACTTACTAAGCAGTGAAGGAAGACTATCTCGTACGACTTCAACATCAATATAACAAAATTTTTCTCCTACTAAAGCTGGTATTCTTGCCTTCATGAATGAAAATATTCTTCTTCCATCTCCAAACCGAAAGCTTGTTTTGCTTGGACTACTTTTTACACTACTTTTATGATAAAAATTAAGTCCTTTAACATAGTTGTCATACCACTTTTTTCCACATACTGTTTTTGTACAGGCTGTGTCAATTACAGCTGATCCCATGACCTCAGTAACAAAAATTTAATCAGCCTCAACATTAACAAAATCCTTTATATACTTGTACTTAATACCATAACTTTGTGAAAACTTTGTCCATCGCATAACACGGTCATTAATTAATTGTTCACACTCTTTATAAACCAAGGGCTGGTGGTTCAATTTTAATGTAAATTCTACACCATACAAACCCCTTTTTAAATGGGCCAAATCATAGATAAACACTATCAATTAATCGTCAAATATTTTATTACATTTATTAACTGATATGTATTTTATTATGCAGGCACACTTATTACTACTACGATAAATCATATTAAATAAACTGATTCAGCACATTTATGCACCTGAATTGTATAAAGGGTTACGCAATGCGAGTACGGTTTGACTTTTGGGCATTGACCTGAGTACGGATCGTTTGGCAACCACAATAGTTATTCTATAATAAATATTTAAAACAAATAATAATCTATGACTGGGTTGTTTTAGGTAATTCTTTATGTGAACAACTTTCTGAACTATGTTTTGAGCAAGCTAGTAGTTTTGCCAATGAATTCTGCTCTCCTGTCCAGTTAGACAAACAATTAGAATTTGTTGAGTTAGAACTTGCTCAATATTCTTCAACTGATATTAAATATCTAGATTCAGTTGATCACTTTCATACCAGAAAGGAACAATTTGAAAGAATGTCCAAGTTAACTGAACCTGACTATCACTTTGGTACAAAGATTAAGGTAAATGAGGTGTTTGAATTAGCAAAAAGAAATGCTGAAGCAGCAGCTGAACAAAAATTCAATAAAACGACAAAAAATGAAGCTAAACGACTTGAATTAGACAAGAAAAAAAGAGATTTTATTAAAATACATTCTAAAGTCGTGGCTCTTGTTGGGCACGCAGGGACTGGTAAATCAACTTTTATTAAAATTCTGATTCAGGAAATTTTTTCTGAAAATAGCGACTTTCTTCAGCATATAAAATTTATATTCAGCATTATTTTGCGATCAGTTGATTTTCATGAAAAAATGTCGATTTTCAGGTTTCTTGTTGCAAATTCATCTATAGATTGGAATCAACCAGAGTCTACTGATGTAGAATCATTTAATTGCATTAAAAACAGTTCTGACACTATCCTCATCTTTGATGGACTGGATGAAGCTGATAGTACTACTTTAGCGAAAGCACCTAAAAACTTGGTATCTACAAATGGCTCTGCTGAAGATTTTCTAAAAAACATTTTTACTGGAAAGTTATTTCCCAATGCTTATAAGTTTATCACTTCTCGACCAAGGCAAATGTATGAGTGGCATCCTTCTTGCAGACCTATCTTAGTGTTAAAACTACTTGGTTTCAATAAGGAAGCACAAGAAAACATTTGCGTGCAAATATGTGGGGAAAATTCACCTAAAGTCTTAACCTACTTACAAGATCATCCAGATATTGATGCTTACAATTATGTTCCTGTCAACTGTATTCTATCCATGCACTGCATCAATCAAGCAATTTTGTCTGGCTCTGTAGTTAATCTAAAAACTATGACAAATGTTATGCTTACTTCTTTAAAGCATTATATGAGGTCAGATCATTTTCCTGACAACACAGAAGTTCTTGAGAACGAATTTAAATGTCTAGCTTATCTTGCATGGAATGGGTTTAAAAAGAAAAAAATTTGTTTTAATCAAAAAGACATTAAAAAAGCTGGAATTACAAAAGAAATGCTTAAAACATTTCTTGACACTTTTGTTTATGATTCGTCAAACATGAAAGTCAAGATACTAGAAGGAGACAAACGAAGCAACTTTAGTCATCTCACCTGGCAAGAACTGTTTGCTGCTATGTATTTATTCTTATGGGCAAGTCTGGATAAATTTCAAAAATGTGTTCCTAAGTTTTCCACTAGTCGGTGGGAAGTAGTCACAAAATTTCTGTTTGGGTTTTACAGTTCTAAGGATTTGTCTGAATTTCAATCTGGTTCTTCAACAGCTTATGATGAGAAACAAGCTGTTCTAAAAACATATGCTAAAGATTTGTGTAAAAATGTTGATTCTTCATCAACTATTATTGAACTTAGCAGTTATTTGTATGAATCCAACGATGATGACCTCAACCAGTCTGTTCTAAGTCTTCTACCTGATCATTTGAAACTTGAGTTTGAGAAAATGTTGTTGCCGAGTGACTACATCCATCTTGGCTACTTGTTTGAACAACTGACCAAACCTCTTTCTTTATGGGTGAAGTTTGGTAGAAATGACCTATCTCAACTGCCTAGTATCTTCAAAAGTTTAAAAGTGAAGGTAAGCGAAAATATTATTGTTATTTTGAATATAATGCCCAGGTTTAATTTACACAGGAAATTAATTTACTAAAGTAGATAAAATTTATTTACTAAAGTAGATAATCACCAAAATTTATAGATTTGTATTCAATATTATTTTAATAATTCTGTAGTTATAATAAAACTTTTTGTTTGAATTAGTAATTTGCGATTTTGTGAAAAGTAAAATGATAACAATGCTCATATTGTTTAACAATGGTTCATTGTTGAGATACAAACCCATTTTGTACTTACCCCAAATTACTTTATTCAATAAATAAAAGTTTTAATAAATTTTTGAAAGCAAAACTTAACATTCTTTACCTGAATACAAAATAAATTTAGAGTGTTAATTAAAAAATGATGTAAAAACTTAAACTTTTAGTATTTAGTATGCCTACTTAAAATGGGCAGCTTTATATTACTATAAAGGTGAATTACAAAACTATTGGGGTAAAATTAACAGCAGGGGGTAAATGTATAAAATTACACCCTCACTAGGGGGCATGCTTTGTAAAATATATTTATTATCCTGAACTTTGTTATAATTGTTAAGGTGTCTTATATTGTTGTTTTTTAAAATCTACAAAAATTTATTTAAATTCTTATGTATTGATTAACACAGTTGATAGCAACAAATATTACAAGTTTGCGTAACAAGTCTTATTATTTACAATTATAACAAAGAAAACACAAATCGATGTTAACTTTAAATTTTTCTTACATAAAAAAACTCTCATAAAATATTGATCCAAACAAAGCTTAAAATAATTTGTTTCATAAACTAAAAAGTTGGGTTAAAATACTATTTACCCCCATATTATTGCTGGGGGTTTTATTATTATCCCTAAATATTTTTGTACTCACTGGGTTAATTGCAAAGTATTGTTTTATAAATATCTGGGCTTAAAGTAATTAAAGTTATCAAAACTAAATTTTAAATTTATTTGAACTGGCTTTAAGAAAGAATTAAAATGTTGGTAATTATTATTTTAATTCAAAATGCTCATAATTACTATTTTATAAAGAATATATTTTTTAAAACTTTTTTTAGTTAATTAAATTAAAGTAATCTTTAAATTAAGTAAAATATAAATTTTGTTTTAGATAAAGTTGAACTTATCAGGGAACGAACTTGGTGATGGAACTGCAACATTACTGGGTGAGGTTATTGACAAGTTTGAGGAACTTAATGTTAGGTGGTGTCGCATCACAGAAGTTGGTGGATTGGCCATTGCTAGAGGTTGTTCAAAACTAACGAATACTGTAAGTACATTACTTTATTTCTTGCTATTTAAAGATTAATTATTTAAACAAGCACTAGATTTAAATAACATTTATTATTAAAATTACTTTATGTAATAACAAAACTTTTTTATTTAGTTTATAGAAATATAAACAAAAATTTATTTTCAATTTTTTAACAAGAAGTAGAAACGGTCACAATGCCCATTAACTTTAACAATGGTCTATTGTTAAGTTACAATTTATTGTATATATTATATTTTAATAAAATTATTTTTTGTATTTCCTCAGGATCAAGTTATTTAAAAATTAAAAGTTTTAAAGAAATATTTAAAACAAAATTTTACTTTGTTAACTTTTGGAGAATTTTAAACTTAAAATAAACAAAAATAATTAAGTTTAACAATTATTACATTATTTTTAAGTGACATTAAACAAATTCAGTTTTAAACATTTAAATATTTTGGCTCATTTATTAAAAAATAATTTATAAATTAACAGTAAAATTTTATTAAAACAATAAGTGTGATAATAAGTAAATTTTAATTAAAGTTAAAATATTTCAAATGTATAACAAGTTGGTAAAAATTAAATGTTGGTCATTTTTGTGTTACTTTAAAATTTTATTTATTATTATTTTTATAAAGTGTTTTGTTAAACAGTTTTTATCTCAGTTATTTTAATTAAAGTAATCTTTTAATTAAGTAAAATATAAATTTTGTTTTAGATAAAGTTGAACTTATCATGGAACATAATTAGTGATGAAGCTGCAGCATTACTGGGTGAGGTTATTGACAAGTTTGAGGAACTTAATATTTGGAAGTGTAACATCACAAAAGTTGGTGGATTGGCCATTGCTAGAGGTTGTTTAAAACTAACATCCCCTGTGAGTATATTACTTTATTGCTTGGTATTTAAAGATTAATTTTTTAAACAAGCACAATATTTAAATAACATTTATTATTAAAATTACTTTATGTAAAAACAAAACTTTTTTATTTAGTTTATAGAAATATAAACACAAACTCATTTTCAATTTTATAACAAGAAGTAAAAAAGATCACATTGCCCATTAACTTTAACAATGGGTCATTGTTAAGTTACAACTTATTGTATTAAATTTAAATAAAATTATTTTTTGTATTTCCTCAGCATTAAATTATTTAAAAATTTAAAGTTTTAAAGAAATTAAAAAAATTACTTCATTAACTTTATAAGCAATTTAAACTTAAAATAATCAAAAATAATTAAATTTAACAATTAATACATTATTTTTAGTGACATTAAACAAATTTAATTTTAAACATTTAAATATTTTGGCTCATTTATTAAAAAACATTTATAAATTAACAGTAAAATTTTATTAAAACAATAAGGGTGGAGTTATTAAAGTCGAGTTAACTTAATCTCCGATTAACTTTTTATTTTTTTTGTGTTATTGAAGTCAAGTTAAACTCGGATTACCTAATCCTAGTTTAATTTGAGATTTTTGTTGAAAAACTGATTTAAACCAGTTTGAAATCGCTATAGCGAATCAAAACAGCGAACAACAATTTTTGTTGATTTTCGCTTTAACCAAGGACGGTTTGTTCACTTTTTTTGCACGAGATTTAAGTTTTTGTAAATAATAAGGCTAAACAAGATTTTGAAGGGTTTTAGTAATAATTTAACATTTAACTTTCTTTATTAAGTTAGACTTAGTTAAGATTAGTTACTGTTAGTAAACAAAAAACAGACCTTTAGCCTATTCAGGCTTAAGACTACTATTATAAAAAAAATGTACGCTATAGAAACTTTTTTTACAATTTGTTCTTGAATATTGTCAATAGCAATAAACGATTGTTAAGTAATTTTTTATTAAAATGGATACTTTGGAAATCTTTGAAATAACAAACGAAATTCCCCAAAACGATTAAAAGATATCACAAATCCCCTGGAAAAATATACAGAAAGAGAAATAGTCCAGCGTTCAGATTTAATAAAAATAGCATTTTACAACTTTATAACATAACTAAAAAAGATTTAGGTTTAAAAATCAGAAGCCATGGTGTTTCAGCATTGTTGCAGCTTTTGGTAACCCTTAGGTTTTATGCAACAGGAAATTTGCAACGCAGTAATGGAGACTTAGTTGGGGTACATAGATGCACGGTGTGCCTTATCGTACGTTCGTTAAGAATATCTCGCACGAAAAACGAGACATTTTTGATTACTTTAAAGCTGTGTTATGTATTTAAAAAATTGCGCAATAACTAAACAAACCCGGTGGTGAAGTTTACGCATTGCCAAACACGGAAAGTTTTTGTTATTAAATGCCCTATAGTACTACATTCACGCAGGATTATATTGGTGTAATTATAAATGTGTTAAACCGGTTAAAAATAGATCGTAACAATACACAAATACCTGAAAGTATTATTATCGCTTGAACGCTTGATTGAACGCTTAATTGATTCGCTTGATTCGCTAATTCTAATATGTTTGTAAAAACGATTCGCTAATTTAAAAAAACGATTTGCGTTTAGCGAATAGCGACCTGTTATTTCGTTCCCTGCTGAATACAAAATAAATTTAGAATATTAAATAAAAAATAATGTAAAAACTCAAACTTTTAGTATTTAGTATGCCTACTTAAAATGGGCAGCTTTATATTACTATAAAGGTAGGTTACAAAACTACTGGGGTTAAATTAACAAGAGGGGGTAAATGTGTAAAGTTACAGCCTCACTAGGGGGCATGCTGTAAAGTTTTATGTTATTTTACCCTGAACTCTGTTATAGATGTTAAGGTGTCTTATATTGTTGTTTTTTAAAATCCACAAAAAATTTATTCAAATTCCTATGTATTGATTAACACAGTCGATAGCAACAAACATTTTAGGTTTACGTAACAAGTCTTATTATTTACAATTATAACAAAGAAAACAGAAATCGATGTTAACTTTAAATTTTTTTCACATAAAAAAACTGTCATAAAATATTGATCCAAACAATGCTTAAAATAATTTGTTTCATAAACTAAAACATTGGGTTAAAATACTATTTACCCCCATATTATTGCTGGGGGTTTTATTATTACCCCTAAATATTTTTGTACTCACTGGGTTAATTGCAAAGTATTGTTTTATAAATATCTGGACTTAAATTACTTAAAGTTATCAAAACTAAATTTTAAATTTATTTAAACTAGCTTTAAATAAGAATTAAAATGTTGGTAATTATTATTTTAATTTAAAATGCTCATAATTACTATTTTATAAAGAATATATTTTTTTAAAATTTTTTAGGTAATTAAATTAAAGTAATCTTTAAATTAAGTAAAATATAAATTTTGTTTTAGATAAAGTTGAACTTATCAAACAACAGAATTGGTGATGAAGCTGTAACATTACTGGGTGAGGTTATTGACAAGTTTGAGGAACTTGATATTAGTAATTGTCGCATCACAGAAGTTGGTGGATTGGCCATTGCTAGAGGTTGTTCAAAACTAACGAATACTGTAAGTACATTACTTTATTGCTTGGTATTTTTAAAATTATTTATTTAAACAAGCACTAAATTTAAATAACATTTATTATTAAAATTACTTTATGTAACAACAAAACTTTTTTATTTAGTTTTTAAAAATATAAACACAAATTTATTTTCAATTTTATAACAAGAAGTAAAAAGGACACAATGCCCATTAACTTTAACAATGTGTCATTGTTAAGTTACAATTTATTGTATTATATTTAAATAAAATTATTTTTTGTATTTTTTTGGGATCAAATTATTTAAAAATTTAAAGTTTTAAAGAAATTAAAAAAATTACTTCATTAACTTAATAAGCAATTTAAATTTAAAATAATCAAAAATAATTAAATTTAACAATTATTACATTTTTTTTAGTGACATTAAACAAATTAATTTTAAACATTTAAATATTTTGGCTCATTTATTAAAAAACGATTTATAAATTAACAGTAAAATTTTATTAAAACATTAAGGGTGGAGTTATTAAAGTCGAGTTAGCTTAATCCCCGATTAACTTTTTATTTTTTTTGTGTTATTAAAGTCGAGTTAAACTCGGATTAACTAATCCTAGTTTTACTTGCGTTTTTTGTTTAAAAACTCGTCTAAACCAGTTTGAAATCGCTATAGCGAATCAAAACAGCGAACAACAAATTCTGTTGATTTTCGCTGTAACTAAGGACGGTTTGTTCACTTTTTTTGCACGAGATTTAAGTTTTTGTAAATAATAAGGCTAAACGTGATTTTGAAGGGTTTTAGTAATAATTAAACATTTAACTTTTTTTATTGAGTTAGACTTAGTTAAGATTAGTTACTGTTAGTAAACAAAAAACAGACCTTTAGCCTATTCAGGCTTAAGATTACTATTATAAAAAAATGAATGCTATAGAAACTTCTTTTACAAATTGTTCTTAAATATTGTCAATAGGAATAAACGATTGTTAAGTAATTTTTTATTAAAATGGATACTTTGGAAATCGTTGAAATAACAAATACAAATTACGAAATTCCCCAAAACGAATAAAAGATACCACAAATCCCTGGAAAAATAAATATACAGAAAGAGAAATAGTCCAGCGTTACAGATTTAATAAAAATAGCATTTTACAACTTAATAACATAACTGAAAAAGATTTAGGTTTAAAAATTAGAAGCCATGGTGTTCCAGCATTGTTGCAGCTTTTGGTAACCCTTAGGTTTTATGCAACAGGAAATTTGCAATGCAGTGATGGAGACTTAGTTGGGGTACATAGATGCACGGTGTGCCTTATCATACATCGGATTTCTAAGTGTATAGCTTCGCGCAAACACTTATTTGTAACATTTCCTCATGGATTGGCTCTGCAAACATGCATGGATGATTTTGGGCAAGTTTCAGGGTTTCCCAACGTAGTTGGAGCAATAGATGGCACACATATCCCTATTGTTTCACCTGGTGGTGATTCTCCTGAGGTGTTCAGAAACAGAAAAGGATTTTTTTTGTTAATGTTCAGGCCATCTGTGATGATCACCGAGTATTTACCAACATTGTTGTGCGTTGGCCAGGATCGACTTATAACTCCTGAATTTTTAAAAATTTATGAATTCGTGACCATTTTGAAGATTGATTTGTGTCTGGTTTGTTGTTAGGTGACAATGGTTACCCCTGTAAAAATATTTAATGACTCTATTACTTCATTCCTTAACATTACCACAAAAAAGTTCAATAAAGCTCACATTAAAACAAGAACAAGAATTAAACAGTCTTTTGGCATTTTAAAACAAATCTTTCGGGCCCTTACAATTCTACTTCGGACACGTCTGGACAATTCAATAATTAAAATAGTTGCAATTATGTGTTTTCATAATTTTGCACTAAAAACAAGGCAAGAGAAACTTACTTACACCTTACGATGCTGAAATCCCAGTAATTGAAACAAATGGAGGAGCTGGTCATTCATTGGTTGGTCTAGCTGTGCGAGACCAAATAATAAATAACTATTTTCAGTAATATTTAAATTTAAGAAGAAATTTTTGTGTTAATATAGTTAGACTGCATAAACATTTTTGTTTATGTGTTTTATGTAATCTTTTTGTAGCTAGGAATTAAATGAATAAAAAAAATTAGAACTCTTAACTACGATCAAAGCGAAGGAGAACTGTTGGAATTGGTAAAATCTTATCCAGTTATAACTTCAAAATTAACAAATTCTTCTACCACAACTGCAAAAAAAAAGCTTGGGTTGATTTAACAAAAAAACTTAATTTAATCGATATACGATGCAATAGAACACCAGAAAATTTACAAAATTTATACAAAAATGTTAAAAAGAAAGCCGAATCAGTTAATACAGAACAAAAAAGAGAAATTACAAAAACAGGAGGTGGCCTCCACCTAATCCCATTAGCTCTTTTACGCAGAAAGTCATTTGTGAGTAACAATTATATTTTTATGATAAACCAAATAACACACAACGATAAATTTACTACAAACCTGCAAAACTTTGATTTAAATAATAGCTTTAGTTCCCAATGAAATCCATTCACTGCATAACAGTTTTAATGATGATGCCTTGCTGATTTTTTATCTTACTGGTAGCACCCCGGTCATGATCAAATTGTTACTGAATGTTCTTTAAATGGAGAAATTTTTGTAGTCTGTTAAGAATGATCAGGTTAAATTTTATGTTGTGAATATTATTACCAATGAAGAGTTCTAGTTTTAAAAAAGAAGTTACAAATATTTAATTTTAAATTATGTTGTAAAAAAAGTAATACTAGTCTGTTCATAGATGTTGTAGTACAAGATTCACCTGGGGAAAAACAAAAAATAGTGTCAATCAATTACTAAGTAAGTCAATGCAAAAAAATAAATATTGTTGTCACCTTTAAGTTTATTAATTTTTGTAATGAAGTTATTTAAATAATTTTAAAGAAAAAAGGGTCTTTAAAAAGAAAAAGCGATTCTGGTGATGTAAGGGAGGCAAAAATGTTACTACTTAGGCAGGAAATAGAAAATAAAAAAGAAATTCATATACTAACCAAAAAGTTACTAATAAAGAACCAAGAAATAAAAATAAAAGAACACGATTTAAAAATGAAAGAACTTGAAATAAAAATAGAGCAAACAAAAAATTTAAAAAATTACAGAGGAATTTAAAAAAAAAAATTTAAGTTAATCTGAGTTTAAACTACCTTAATCGGCGGGTTAACTTTTAGCGATTTAACTCGAGTTTAATTCGCGATTGCCGTTAACTCGACTTTAATTACTCCACCCTTAGTGTGATAATAAGTAAATTTTAATTAAAGTTTAAATATTTCAGATAAATAACATGTTATTAAAAATTAAATATTGTTCATTTTTGTGTTACTTCAAAATTTTAGTTATTATTATTTTTATAAAGTATTTTGTTAAACTATTCTCCATTCTAGTTATTTTAATTCAATTAACTTTTAATTAAAGTAAAAATAAATTTTGTTTTAGATAAAGTTGAACTTACAATGGAACAAAATTAGTGATAAAGCTGCAATATTACTGGGTGAGGTTATTGACAAGTTTAAGGAACTTGATATTAGTTGGTGTTGCATCACAGAAGTTGGTGGATTGGCCATTGCTAGAGGTTGTTCAAAACTAACATCTTCTGTTAGTATATTACTTTATTGCTTGGTATTTAAAGATTAATTATTTAAACAAGCACTAGATTTAAATAACATTTAATATTAAAATTACTTTATGTAACAACAAAACTTTTTTATTTAGTTTATAAAAATGTAAACACAAACTTATTTTCAATTTTTTAACAAGAAGTAAAAAAGGTCACAATGCCCATTAACTTTAACAATGGTCCATTGTTAAGTTACAACTTATTGTATTATATTTAAATAAAATTATTTTTTGTATTTCTTCAGGATCGAATTATTTAAAAATTAAAAGTTTTAAAGAAATATTTAAAACAAAATTTTTCTTTATTAACTTTGAGAGCAATTTAAATTTAAAATAAACAAAAATAATTAAATTTAACAATCAATACATTATTTTTAGTGACATTAAACAAATTCAGTTTTAAACATTTACATATTTTGGCTCATTTATTAAAAAACGATTTATAAATTAACAGTAAAATTTTATTAAAACAATAAGTGTGATAATAAGTAAATTTTAATTAAAGTTTAAATATTTTAAATAAATAACAAGTTAGTAAAAATTAAATATTGGTCATTTTTGTGTTACTTCCAAATTTTAGTTATTATTATTTTTATAAAGTGTTTTGTTAAACAGTTTTTATCTCAGTTATTTTAAATAAAGTAATTTTTAAATTAAGTAAAATATAAATTTTGTTTTAGATAAAGTTGGACTTATCAGGGAACAAAATTGGTGATAAACCTGTAACATTACTGGGTGAGGTTATTGACAAGTTTGAGGAACTTAATATTAGGAAGTGTCGCATCACAGAAGTTGGTGGATTGGCCATTGCTAGAGGTTGTTCAAAACTAACATCTTCTGTAAGTATATTACTTTATTGCTTGGTATTTTTAAATTTTTTTTTTAAACAAGCACCAGATTTAAATAACAGTTACTATTAAAATTGCTTTATGTAATAACAAACTTTTTAATTGATAAAAATATAAACACAAATTTAATTTTCAATTTTATTAACAAAAAGTAAAAATCGTCACAATGCCCATAAAATTTAACAATGGTGTTTTGTTAAGTTACAATCTATTAATATTTTTTTTTAAATTAAGTTTTGTATTTTTTCTATTTTGAAATAATTAAAAATTAATAAAATGGTTATTATTAAATTTCTGGTATAATTTAAGAGTATTGATGAATTTATTTTTTTAACGTTATTTTTAATTTATGTTAATTAGTAGTTTAAGTTATTTTATTTAAACTTAAAGTTTAACTTTACTTACTAAAATTAACTACATCAGTTAACTTTACTGATTCAATAATTATCGGACTAATAGTTGTTTTAAATTAGTTATTTGAATAAAAGTCTTTTTTAAATTAAGTTAAATATAAATTTTGTTTAAGATAAAGTTAAACATTTAAAATTAAAATTGATTTGTTTAAACAAAACTTTAATTTTTATTAAATTTATAATTTTGTAAAAAAAGTTAAACAGTCACAATGCCCATTAACTTTAACAATGCTTTATTGTTAAGTTACAATCCTTTGTATTAATATTTACTAAAATAAATTTTTGTATTTTTTAAGAATCAAATTCTTTAAAAATTAAAAGTTTTAAAAATTAATAAATGCAACATGTAATCTAACCACAAGAACAATTTAAATCTTTAGAAAAAGTTTAAATTTAACAATTATTACTCATTTAAATATTAAACAAATTTAATTTTAAACATTTAAAATACTTTTTTTAAGTTAAAAAAGCAAATTATAATTTAACAATAAAACTTTATTTAAACTATTGGTGTTCGAATGATAATTTTAATTAAAGTTTAAATGTTTTAGATGAAAAGGTTGAATATTAGCGACAACAATCTTGGATATGAGTGTTCTGTTGTTTTCTCATCATGTCTTCACAACATTCAATACTTAGATGTACGGGATTGTGGTTTTACTAAGGATGGGAGAAAACTATTGTGGAAAGCAAGCGAAAAAGTTCTAAATATGGAACTGTAAGTTTTGTTCACTATACAACATTTCTTAAATATATTTACTTTAGGACAAACATATTGACTATATTTCAATCCCTTTACAAAAATAAACTAAAACTAACTTTTGATAAAAGAGGTTTTTGTTAAGACTACCTTTTTTTGATAGATCAGTTTTTAAATATTTTGTTTCGTAATTTTCTATTTTTCAAATTTTCTTTTTTTAGATTGTTAATAATTTTTAAGACGTACATTTACATTTTACTATGCAAAAAAGAATTTCTTTAAAATTTAAACACAAATACAAACCCCTAAAGAACGTTATTTTAAATCTCTACAACACAATATTTTAAACCCCCAAAACACGTTATTTTAACCCTCCAAAACACAATATTTTAAACCTTTAAAACACGATATTTTAAACCCCCAAAACACAATATTTTAAACCCCCAAAACACAATATTTTAAACCCCCAAAACACAATATTTTAAACTCCCAAAACACAATATTTTTAACCTCTAAAACACAATATTTTAAACCCCCAAAACACAATATTTTAAACCCCCAAAACACAATATTTTAAACCTCCAAAACACAATATTTTAAACCCCCAAAACACAATATTTTAAACCCCTAAAACACAATATTTTAAACCCTCAAAACACAATATTTTAAACCCCCAAAACACAATATTTTAAACCCCCAAAACACAATATTTTAAATCCCTAAAACACAATATTTTAAACCCCCAAAACACAATATTTTAAACCTCTAAAACACAAAATTTCAAACCCCTAAAACACAATATTTTAAACCCCCAAAACACAATATTTTAAACCCCCAAAACACAATATTTTAAACCTCCAAAACACAATATTTTAAACCCCCAAAACATAATATTTTAAACCCCCAAAACACGATATTTTAAACCCCCAAAACACAATATTTTAAACCCCCAAAACCCAATATTTTAACCCCTAAAGAACGTTATTTTAAATTCCTAAAACACAATATTTTAAACCTATTTATATATATATTTTTTTCAACCTCTAAAACATGATATTAATTCTAGTTTACGATAAAAATATATTTTATTGTTAAATTTTCACTTTTCTTTAATCTGTTAATTGTTTTATTTAGTTTGATATAGTTAACCATTTTTCAGTTATAAAGTAACTGAAGCAACATAAATGTGAGTTTCACCTTACCATAAATAAGAGTGATTTAATATATTTTAAATATTTGTTAAAATTATATTTAAAAATGTTGATAATTTTACTCAATAATTAAATTAGATTTTATCAAAGTTACACTCACTTTTATTTAACTAGGTTGTGGTCCTGAAATCATGAATGCTTTGTTTATTTTGCCTGAAAAAAAAACTTTCTGTGCAAAAAAGTAAATTGTAAGAAAATAGAAAAGTTATTTTGATTATTTGGTCTTTAGTTATTTTTAAGTTATTTTTAAAGTTATTTTGATTATTTGGTCTTTAGTATTTCTGTGTTGTATACAACGTGCTCTTTATCGTATAAGTGCTAATTTTTGTTTTTATTAATTCATTTTACAGTTTTATTTTTAATTATTACTTTCCATTCATTATTTGGTCTTTAGTATTTTTATGTTGTAAACAATGTGCTCAGATAAGTGCTAATTTTAAGCATTTTTATAAATTATTTTGTGGTAAAATTATAATGATTTACTTTTTGTTAAACTGTTTAGCTTATTTAAGTTTAAAATTAATTCCATTGTTAAAAATGCATTTTAATAAGGAAGTGTGCATGTGCTTTACTAATATGTAGTTTTTAGTAAGGATCTTTAGGTTTTAATGTTGTTATTTTCTATATATGTTAAATGTTGGCAGGGAATTTATTATATTATAAAACTTTTGCATAAATGACAATATTAAACATTATTTTACTTGTATCTTATTAACCCATAAAAACATTTCAACTCTTTTATTGCTTTATATATGTTACAATAGCGGCATATAGGGCATGGCTTTAAACTTTTTCTTGTCATGTATTCAACCACTTAAAATAAATTTTAAAGATGTATGTCAATTAGTACAAATAATATTTTAATGAAATTTTGAATCTTTTCTATTACTTGGACCCAGGACATTATTTAACTTGTCACCACTGTTGTTATGTTAACCTAAGTCTTATGTAGTTATTGTAGATGTGCTTTTAAGTGCTTGTATGTTATGCAAATATTAATTCTTCATCGCTTGCCAAACACTTTGTAGAAGCGATTAAAACTCCTAGTTATTCAGCAATATTGTGTTTTATTTGTAACGATGCTTATAAGATCATGTTTAAATATCCAGCAATGTCAATTATTATTTAAAGTACTTTACTGGAACAAGTACAATCTTAACAATTCTTCCTTTTCCACAAAAAGACTTAAGCCCATACTTGGACAAATAACTTAAATTTAAGAAAAGTTGCCCATAAACAACTTGTCTTCCAGTAAGTGTATAGGGTCATCTTTAAAACAAAAATTTTACGGTTTTTTTGACAATCCTATAAATTACCTTTACAAGCCTACACCTACACACTTATTTTTTTTAAATATTTATTCCTTAAAATGTTTTAAGGATAAACGTTTACGCAGTAACAGATGTTTTAACAAATTCGATAAACACAAAACAGCGTAAACTTTTGCTCGTACAAATTTTGGGATTTTTAGGTTTGCGAAAAATTTTACGAAATTGCACAAAATGATAAAAACAGTTTAAAAAGTTGTATTTAAATGATATATTTGGTAGTGGTTGGTGTAGTTGAAAGGTAACATTGTAACCATGTCGTACATGCTTCCCCATCTTACAAACGGCTGGCAAGTCGATCAATCGATCTTAAACGAGCAAGAAAAAGTTGTCGTGATTCGGTTCGGTCACGATTGGGACCCGGCCTGCATGAAAATGGACGAGGTATTTAATGATTTTAAATATAAATAAGGGATCTCTATTAGTTTCGCACGCCCGAATTTATCAAGGCGTTATAACCTAAGTATGGCAATTGTTCAACCAGACATTAAAAATTAGTTGAAATATGTTTTAAGGGTCCTACTAATTACCACACAGGACCGCACAGAACCACACAGGACCCCACAGGACCGCACAGGACCCCACAGGACTGCACAGTAAGTGCCTAATTACCACACAGGACCGGACAGAACCACACAGGACCCCACAGGACCGCACAGGACCCCACAGGACTGCACAGTAAGTGCCTAATTACCACACAGGACCGCACAGAACCACACAGGACCCCACGGGACTGCACAGTAAATGCCTATTTACCCCACAGGACCCGATAGGACTACACAATAAGTGACTATTTACCACACAGGACCGCACAGGATCCCATAGGACTACACAATAAGTGACTATTTACCACACAGGACCGCACAGGATCCCATAGGACTACACAATAAGTGCCTATTTACCACACAGGACCCCCTGACTACACAATAAGTGACTGTTTACCACACAGGACCGCACAGGACCCCCCAGGTCTACACAATAAGTGACTATTTACCACACAGGACCGCACAGGACCCCATAGGACTACACAATAAGTGCCTATTTACCACACAGGACCCCCTGACTACACAATAAGTGCCTATTTACCACACAGGACCGCACAGGACCCCATAGTACTACACAATAAGTGACTATTTACCACACAGGACCGCACAGGACCCCCCAGGTCTACACAATAAGTGACTATTTACCACACAGGACCGCACAGGACCCCATAGTACTACACAATAAGTGACTATTTACCACACAGGACCGCACAGGACCCCATAGGACTACACAATAAGTGCCTATTTACCACACAGGACCGCACAGGACCCCATAGTACTACACAATAAGTGACTATTTACCACACAGGACCGCACAGGACCCCATAGGACTACACAATAAGTGCCTATTTACCACACAGGACCCCCCAGGACCCCCCAGGTCTACACAGTAAGTGCCTATTTACCACACAGGACCGCACAGGACCCCATAGGACTACACAATAAGTGACTATTTACCACACAGGACCGCACAGGACCCCATAGGACTACACAATAAGTGCCTATTTACCACACAGGACCGCACAGGACCCCATAGGACTACACAATAAGTGCCTATTTACCACACAGGACCCCCCAGGACCCCCCAGGTCTACACAGTAAGTGCCTATTTACCACACAGGACCGCACAGGACCCCATAGGACTACACAATAAGTGACTATTTACCACACAGGACCGCACAGGACCCCATAGGACTACACAATAAGTGCCTATTTACCACACAGGACCCCCCAGGACCCCCCAGGTCTACACAGTAAGTGCCTATTTACCACACAGGACCGCACAGGACCCCATAGGACTACACAATAAGTGACTATTTACCACACAGGACCGCACAGGACCCCATAGGACTACACAATAAGTGACTATTTACCACACAGGACCGCACAGGACCCCATAGTACTACACAATAAGTGACTATTTACCACACAGGACCGCACAGGACCCCCTGACTACACAATAAGTGACTATTTACCACACAGGACCGCACAGGACCCCATAGTACTACACAATAAGTGACTATTTACCACACAGGACCGCACAGGACCCCATAGGACTACACAATAAGTGCCTATTTACCACACAGGACCGCACAGGACCCCATAGGACTACACAATAAGTGACTATTTACCACCCAGGACCGCACAGGACCCCCTGACTACACAATAAGTGACTATTTACCACACAGGACCGCACAGGACCCCATAGGACTACACAATAAGTGCCTATTTACCACACAGGACCCCCCTGACTACACAATAAGTGCCTATTTACCACACAGGCCCGCACAGGACCCCATAGTACTACACAATAAGTGCCTATTTACCGCACAGGACCGCACAGGACCCCATAGGACTACACAATAAGTGCCTATTTACCACACAGGACCGCACAGGACCCCATAGGACTACACAATAAGTGACTATTTACCACACAGGACCCCCTGACTACACAATAAGTGCCTATTTATCACACAGGACCGCACAGGACCCCATAGGACTACACAATAAGTGCCTATTTACCACACAGGACCGCACAGGACCCCATAGTACTACACAATAAGTGACTATTTACCACACAGGACCGCACAGGATCTTATAGGACTACACAATAAGTGACTATTTACCACACAGGACCGCACAGGACCCCATAGGACTACACAATAAGTGACTATTTACCGCACAGGACCGCACAGGACCCCATAGTACTACACAATAAGTGACTATTTACCACACAGGACCCCCCTGACTACACAATAAGTGACTATTTACCACACAGGACCGCACAGGACCCCATAGTACTACACAATAAGTGCCTATTTACCACACAGGACCGCACAGGACCCCATAGTACTACACAATAAGTGACTATTTACCGCACAGGACCGCACAGGATCCCATAGTACTACACAATAAGTGCCTATTTACCACACAGGACCCCCCAGGTCTACACAATAAGTCACTTTTTACCACATAGGGCCGCGTAGGACCCCACAGGACCACAAGGTACCCCACAAGATCGCACAGGATAACACGGGAAGTGACTATTTACCACGCAGGACCCCCCAGGTCTACACAATAAGTGACTTTTTACCACATAGGGCCGCGTAGGACCCCACAGGACCACAAGGTACCCCACAAGATCGCACAGGATAACACGGGAAGTGACTATTTACCACGCAGGACGGCGCAACAAGTTTCGATAAAGATCTTGAATTTTTCTGTGACCAAGTCAATTTTGGATTATTTACCGAAAATGGAATATCATTATAGAACTCCTACGACAAATTTAAAATTACCGGGAGTTGTAGGATTATTTAATCGTTTAAAGTCATTGATGTTTATATCTTATTGTGCAAAATACAATATTTTTATGCAACAGTATTGCAAAAAAATTTACTTAAACTTTTGATCAATTTGTTTAAATATTAATTTTATTTTTGTACATTTTTATTTGAGAAGCTTAATTTACTGTTCGCAGATAATTAAAAACCGAAGACGTCCAACTAGGCAGAAAACAATGGTATCAAGCTGTGTAAGAAACCGCTTTTAACAAAATTAAAAAACTGAGTCTTTTTGTTCAAATAAACCTAACAGTTTAATGTATAAAGTGTTTAAATTATTACCAGTTTTATATAAATAAAAACCCTAGGATAGATTAAACAAACAATTTTAAAAAGAAGCACAAAGCTATATTTTAATTACACAATTATAAAAGCTTAGTTTTTTATCACTTTTTTATTGGTAAAATTCTTTTTAAGGGTAATAGTAACTAAAAAAAAGTAAAGTTATTTTGATTAAACGTTAGACAATTTTAAAATAATAAATTTTAGAAATAAATATGAATAAAAATATCAAATGGCCTTGTACAACATGCAAAAAAGAATGCGCAGTAGACAGCATTTTATGCGAAGTGTGTATTGGTTGGAGTCATTTTCAGTGTGAAAATTTAAGTAAAAATGAAGTAGCAGAATTACAAAAACTGAAGGATATACCATTTATTTGTCATCTCTGTATCCAATCGTCCGGTGATGGGGGTTTTGATTTTTGCTTATCTTTGTTACGTCTAAGCGAGGTAAGTAAAGTATATAAAAATTACAAAAAACTAATACAAAAGACATTAATTATACTCGCATATTAAACGAAATGTAACGAAAGCTATCAATAACCGTTAACGTTTAGTTTGATTTAAACAAACAACGTTTTCTATCTGGACGAACATTTGTTTTGTAGAATTTAAAATCTGCTGTTTAATGGCGGGTTAATAGCAAGAATTTATAACTTCTAAATTCAATAAAACAGCAATAATAGGACTTAAACATGTTTACTTTAGTTTAATTGAAAAAAGTTTAAACATTAAACTCCAATTAACGGAATCACGATGTCCGATCATGATATTCAAGGTTAACTTTAGAAATTAAATTTTAATGCAAAAGTTCACTTGGTTAATTAACGAATGAGGCATTAGCAGTATGGTACTTAACTTTTAATATTTGTGATATGGTATTTCTATTAAATACAATTTAAAATGCAAATAAACCAATTACATAAAAAAGCTAATTTTTTTTAAAACTTTTTTAGGCTTCTAAACATGGATTTGAGAACCTAAAAAGATGTGCATTTCGAGAATCTATACTCTTAAAGCATAACTTTTTAAAAGTTGATGAGACCGGAAAATTATTTTCGGAGCTGGAAATAGATTCTTATTCAAATAATCTTTTGAAAGATCATTTACCAGAAAAAGGTAGCACTGTATACTCCCTGGTGACGGAAATTGTCTTTTTAACGCGGCCTTGCTTGCCTTAAACTGTACAACAAATTTGGCTTTGGAATTGAGAGTCCGTACTTGCATAAAGATGCTGTTAAATGAAAATTATTATGTAACACATCCATGTGCAACAGATTTTGACATTGTTTCTCCTGATTACAGCGATGCATGCATTGACTGTTCAAAGAACTGGGCATACTCATCTGCATGGACAATGCTCGCATTAAGCAACGTTTTAAATAGACCAATTGTTAATGTATACCCACCCTGCAACGGTAATGACGACAATGTAATAGACATACTAAACACACGAATTGACGAATATAACTATATAGACGTTGAGCCAATTTGGATAATGTGGACAACAGTTGGTCTCTCTGGCAAATCGATATGGATTCCCAGTCATTTTGTCCCATTAAAAAGAAATGTGGGAACAATACACCACTCGTCACCATACAGTGGAATAATAAGTTTTGAACAATTTTTAAATATTGAAACAACTGAAGCTTCAGCAATAGAAAATCCCAATGTTTTTGTTAATACATCTATGTCTAAAATATTAAATCCAACGCTACAAAGTGCATTTTCGGAGGATCATCACCACTCTCAGTTTCCATCCCAGTTGAGTGCGAAAAACATTACACCAGTTTCTCCACAAAGGTCCAATTCTGAGAATATTCCTCCAAATATTTTAGATGAAAGTTTTAAAAAGCTTTCTGCAATACCAAAAAAGCACGAACTAGAATATCGATTTTTGAATGTTAACGATGTATATAATTTTGTTTTGTCCGGCGAATTGGAATTTCAACATATACCTCCTGGTAACAAATCAAATTGTTATTTTTTATTAAATAATGAAGATAATGCCTTACGGAAAACCAATAAGAAAAAAAATGTGTTTGCTGACGATTGTGGAGTTTGGTCAAGCAAGTTAGGCAAAACTACTAAAACAATCTACGTCGTCAAAGAAAGTGTAATCAAGCTAGTATATTTAAAAAAAAACAAATACTGTGTCGAAAAAACAGTTTCTGGGACTAAAATATACGATCCATTACAACCTCAACCCATAGGCGATGAAATAGTTGAACTACATCGATATTATTGTACCCTAAAAAGAAAACCTAGTTTTAAAAGAAGAATTTCGGTTTTTAATTCAAAAAATTGTGTTTTGAAAAATAAAGCTGTAGTAGAATATCTTGGGGAACACCCAAATACTGTAAGTAGCCATGGAAATCAAGTTAATTCGGGAACGGAATACATTAGAACAAAACCAGCCGTTCTTGAGAAAATCAAAAAAAACATTAAGCATAATATTCCAACCAGAACAATATATGCTACATTGAAAGAACTTGATTCCGTTGATGGGCCACGAGATTTTAAACAAATCCGAAATGTACGTTACAATTTAGATAAAAACACTCCTACTACAAAAACCGTTGCCGATGAAGTGGTACAGGTTTTTTCGATGATGAGTAAAAAAGCACCCTTTCATCAAAGAAATAATCCACAACAATTCAGATAAGCCTCCATCTGTTATTTTATATACAGACGAACAGATGGAATTGCTTAAAAATTTCCTTATTATAAATAATAACAAATATGTTATTGGGATCGACAGAACTTTTAATGTTGCAAAATGCTTCGCCACAGTAACCGTTTTTAAAAATCTAAAGGTACTTAGCAAGGAGACGAAAGAGCACCCAATTTGCGTCGGCCCTTGTTATTTACATTGGGATGGAAAATGCTCTACGTACTGTTCATTTTTTTCACACATCAATTTTAAATTGGAAAGTGCCAACCTTGGATTTGATATCAAGGTCGCAATTGGAAGTGATGACGAAAAAACTTTAACTAAAGCAGTAGACATTTGCTTCCAAAATTCAACACGATATCTCTGCGTGAAACATATTAAAGATAATGTAACATTTTATTTGCAAAACAAAATAGGCGTTGAAGCTAAATTACGAAAAAAAATTGTAAAAAGTATTTTTGGAGTTGAGGGCCTTATTGAATCAGACACTACTACTGAATTTAACAAAAGGGTTGCTAAAATAAAAGAAACAAATAAAAAAATTTCTATTTTTGAAGATTACTTCGAGAAAAATTTGAAAGAACGTTTTCTCAAGTATGTTATTCGTCCCCAGCGTTTTAACCGGGACCGTGGCTGGTGGACCAATAATAATTGCGAAAGCATAAATAACATTATAAAATTAGACATTGACTGGAAACCTCGAACACTACCAGTTTTAATTGATAAACTTCACAGCATTGTCAAAATGCAAATGATTGATTTGCGGGGATGTCTACACAGCATGGGAAATTATATAGTTTGCTAAAACTTTCAAAAATTTGTAAAAAGTACAAACGAGTGGGTAAAAATGACCACTGAACAGAGGAAAGATCATTTATTTAAATTTATTGCGTGCAAAAATTCGGAAAAAAAACAAAAAATAAAATTGGTTAAAGATAAACATTTTAATTTGGTTATTCCTGACATAAAGAAAACAGCCACCAAACCAGGTCAAAGAAAACGCCCAAAATCATGTAAAACCCGGTCATTAAAAAAATTAAAAAAATAACTTATGTTTCGTATTTTTAATACAAAAAAGAAATACAGCCTACTTAATTTGTAAATATGGATGTTTATATTAATTTTACTGTGTATATTGTAAACTTTTTATTTGTTTTGCGTTAATTATTGCCTAACCTTTTCTTTATTAACCTAATCGTTTTTTTATTTTAGTCGTTTTTATTAATTTTAATTTTTAGTAGCCTTATTATTGCCTTGTGTTTGTTAGTTTTTTTTCAACCAATAAATACATCAACAGATAAAAATGTATTGCTTGTTGGATATGGCGTGTATAATTTGGTAATTACGTTGTCCTGTTTAGCAAATAAGTGATTCTGTATGGCTTGTTTGGGAATTACCTTGTCCTATATGGTAAATAATATTGTCCCGTGTGTCCTGTGTGCATTACTTTGTCTTGTGCGTTCCCGCGTGGTAAACAGTCGCTTTTCGAGTGGTCCTGTTGGTATATATGTTATAATTACTTTGTCCTGTGTGGTAAATAGTCACTTATTGTGTAGTCAGGGGGGTCCTGTGTGGTAAATAGGCACTTATTGTGTAGTCCTATGGGGTCCTGTGCGGTCCTGTGTGGTAAATAGTCACTTATTGTGTAGTACTATGGGGTCCTGTGCGGTCCTGTGTGGTAAATAGTCACTTATTGTGTAGTACTATGGGGTCCTGTGCGGTCCTGTGTGGTAAATAGTCACTTATTGTGTAGTCCTATGGGGTCCTGTGCGGTCCTGTGTGGTAAATAGGCACTTACTGTGTAGACCTGGGGGGTCCTGGGGGGTCCTGTGTGGTAAATAGGCACTTATTGTGTAGTACTATGGGGTCCTGTGCGGTCCTGTGTGGTAAATAATCACTTATTGTGTAGTCAGGGGGTCCTGTGTGGTAAATAGTCACTTATTGTGTAGTACTATGGGGTCCTGTGCGGTCCTGTGTGGTAAATAGTCACTTATTGTGTAGTCCTATGGGGTCCTGTGCGGTCCTGTGTGGTAAATAGTCACTTATTGTGTAGTACTATGGGGTCCTGTGCGGTCCTGTGTGGTAAATAGTCACTTATTGTGTAGTCCTATGGGGTCCTGTGCGGTCCTGTGTGGTAAATAGTCACTTATTGTGTAGTACTATGGGGTCCTGTGCGGTCCTGTGTGGTAAATAATCACTTATTGTGTAGTCAGGGGGTCCTGTGCGGTAAATAGGCACTTATTGTGTAGTACTATGGGGTCCTGTGCGGTCCTGTGTGGTAAAAAGTCACTTATTGTGTAGTCCTATGGGGTCCTGTGCGGTCCTGTGTGGTAAATAGTCACTTATTGTGTAGTCCTATGGGGTCCTGTGCGGTCCTGTGTGGTAAATAGGCACTTATTGTGTAGTCAGGGGGTCCTGTGTGGTAAATAGTCACTTATTGTGTAGTCCTATGGGGTCCTGTGCGGTCCTGTGTGGTAAATAGTCACTTATTGTGTAGTACTATGGGGTCCTGTGCGGTCCTGTGTGGTAAATAGTCACTTATTGTGTAGTACTATGGGGTCCTGTGCGGTCCTGTGTGGTAAATAGTCACTTATTGTGTAGTCCTATGGGGTCCTGTGCGGTCCTGTGTGGTAAATAGGCACTTACTGTGTAGACCTGGGGGGTCCTGGGGGGTCCTGTGTGGTAAATAGGCACTTATTGTGTAGTACTATGGGGTCCTGTGCGGTCCTGTGTGGTAAATAGTCACTTATTGTGTAGTCAGGGGGTCCTGTGTGGTAAATAGTCACTTATTGTGTAGTACTATGGGGTCCTGTGCGGTCCTGTGTGGTAAATAGGCACTTATTGTGTAGTCCTATGGGGTCCTGTGCGGTCCTGTGTGGTAAATAGTCACTTATTGTGTAGTACTATGGGGTCCTGTGCGGTCCTGTGTGGTAAATAATCACTTATTGTGTAGTCAGGGGGTCCTGTGCGGTAAATAGGCACTTATTGTGTAGTACTATGGGGTCCTGTGCGGTCCTGTGTGGTAAAAAGTCACTTATTGTGTAGTCCTATGGGGTCCTGTGCGGTCCTGTGTGGTAAATAGTCACTTATTGTGTAGTCCTATGGGGTCCTGTGCGGTCCTGTGTGGTAAATAGGCACTTATTGTGTAGTCAGGGGGTCCTGTGTGGTAAATAGTCACTTATTGTGTAGTCCTATGGGGTCCTGTGCGGTCCTGTGTGGTAAATAGTCACTTATTGTGTAGTACTATGGGGTCCTGTGCGGTCCTGTGTGGTAAATAGTCACTTATTGTGTAGTCAGGGGGTCCTGTGCGGTCCTGTGCGGTAAATAGGCACTTATTGTGTAGTACTATGGGGTCCTGTGCGGTCCTGTGTGGTAAATAGTCACTTATTGTGTAGTCCTATGGGGTCCTGTGTGGTAAATAGTCACTTATTGTGTAGTCCTATGGGGTCCTGTGCGGTCCTGTGTGGTAAATAGGCACTTATTGTGTAGTCAGGGGGTCCTGTGTGGTAAATAGTCACTTATTGTGTAGTCCTATAGGATCCTGTGCGGTCCTGTGTGGTAAATAGTCACTTATTGTGTAGTACTATGGGGTCCTGTGCGGTCCTGTGTTGTAAATAGTCACTTATTGTGTAGTCCTATGGGGTCCTGTGTGGTAAATAGGCACTTATTGTGTAGTCAGGGGGGTCCTGTGCGGTCTTGTGTGGTAAATAGGCACTTATTGTGTAGTCAGGGGGTCCTGTGCGGTCCTGTGTGGTAAATAGGCACTTATTGTGTAGTCAGGGGGTCCTGTGCGGTCCTGTGTGGTAAATAGTCACTTATTGTGTAGTACTATGGGATCCTGTGCGGTCCTGTGTGGTAAATAGGCACTTATTGTGTAGTCAGGGGGTCCTGTGCGGTCCTGTGTGGTAAATAGGCACTTATTGTGTAGTCCTATGGGGTCCTGTGTGGTAAATAGTCACTTATTGTGTAGTCAGGGGGGTCCTGTGTGGTAAATAGGCACTTATTGTGTAGTCCTATGGGGTCCTGTGCGGTCCTGTGTGGTAAATAGTCACTTATTGTGTAGTCAGGGGGTCCTGTGCGGTCCTGTGTGGTAAATAGTCACTTATTGTGTAGTCCTATGGGGTCCTGTGCGGTAAATAGGCACTTATTGTGTAGTCCTATGGGGTCCTGTGCGGTCCTGTGTGGTAAATAGTCACTTATTGTGTAGTACTATGGGGTCCTGTGCGGTCCTGTGTGGTAAATAGTCACTTATTGTGTAGTCAGGGGGTCCTGTGCGGTCCTGTGTGGTAAATAGTCACTTATTGTGTAGTCCTATGGGGTCCTGTGTGGTAAATAGTCACTTATTGTGTAGTACTATGGGGTACTGTGCGGTCCTGTGTGGTAAATAGTCACTTATTGTGTAGTCCTATGGGATCCTGTGCGGTCCTGTGTGGTAAATAGTCACTTATTGTGTAGTCCTATGGGGTCCTGTGCGGTCCTGTGTGGTAAATAGTCACTTATTGTGTAGTCCTATGGGGTCCTGTGCGGTCCTGTGTGGTAAATAGTCACTTATTGTGTAGTCCTATGGGGTCCTGTGCGGTCCTGTGTGGTAAATAGTCACTTATTGTGTAGTACTATGGGGTCCTGTGCGGTCCTGTGTGGTAAATAGGCACTTATTGTGTAGTCCTATGGGGTCCTGTGCGGTCTTGTGTGGTAAATAGGCACTTATTGTGTAGTCCTATGGGGTCCTGTGCGGTCCTGTGTGGTAAATAGTCACTTATTGTGTAGTCCTATGGGGTCCTGTGCGGTCCTGTGTGGTAAATAGTCACTTATTGTGTAGTCCTATGGGGTCCTGTGCGGTCCTGTGTGGTAAATAGTCACTTATTGTGTAGTCCTATGGGGTCCTGTGCGGTCCTGTGTGGTAAATAGGCACTTATTGTGTAGTACTATGGGGTCCTGTGCGGTCCTATGTGGTAAATAGTCACTTATTGTGTAGTCCTATGGGGTCCTGTGCGGTCCTGTGTGGTAAATAGTCACTTATTGTGTAGTCCTATGGGGTCCTGTGCGGTCCTGTGTGGTAAATAGTCACTTATTGTGTAGTCCTATGGGGTCCTGTGCGGTCCTGTGTGGTAAATAGTCACTTATTGTGTAGTCCTATGGGGTCCTGTGCGGTCCTGTGTGGTAAATAGGCACTTATTGTGTAGTACTATGGGGTCCTGTGTGGTAAATAGTCACTTATTGTGTAGTCAGGGGGGTCCTGTGTGGTAAATAGGCACTTATTGTGTAGTCCTATGGGGTCCTGTGCGGTCCTGTGTGGTAAATAGTCACTTATTGTGTAGTCAGGGGGTCCAATGCGGTCCTGTGTGGTAAATAGTCACTTATTGTGTAGTCCTATGGGGTCCTGTGCGGTCCTGTGTGGTAAATAGGCACTTATTGTGTAGTCCTATGGGGTCCTGTGCGGTCCTGTGTGGTAAATAGTCACTTATTGTGTAGTCAGGGGGTCCTGTGCGGTCCTGTGTGGTAAATAGTCACTTATTGTGTAGTACTATGGGGTCCTGTGCGGTCCTGTGTGGTAAATAGGCACTTATTGTGTAGTACTATGGGGTCCTGTGCGGTCCTGTGTGGTAAATAGTCACTTATTGTGTAGTCAGGGGGTCCTGTGCGGTCCTGTGTGGTAAATAGTCACTTATTGTGTAGTACTATGGGGTCCTGTGCGGTCCTGTGTGGTAAATAGGCACTTATTGTGTAGTCAGGGGGTCCTGTGTGGTAAATAGTCACTTATTGTGTAGTCCTATGGGGTCCTGTGCGGTCCTGTGTGGTAAATAGTCACTTATTGTGTAGTCCTATGGGGTCCTGTGCGGTCCTGTGTGGTAAATAGTCACTTATTGTGTAGTACTATGGGGTCCTGTGCGGTCCTGTGTGGTAAATAGTCACTTATTGTGTAGTACTATGGGGTCCTGTGCGGTCCTGTGTGGTAAATAGTCACTTATTGTGTAGTCCTATGGGGTCCTGTGCGGTCCTGTGTGGTAAATAGTCACTTATTGTGTAGTCCTATGGGGTCCTGTGTGGTAAATAGGCACTTATTGTGTAGTCCTATGGGGTCCTGTGCGGTCCTGTGTGGTAAATAGGCACTTATTGTGTAGTCCTATGGGGTCCTGTGCGGTCCTGTGTGGTAAATAGGCACTTATTGTGTAGTCAGGGGGTCCTGTGTGGTAAATAGTCACTTATTGTGTAGTCCTATGGGGTCCTGTGCGGTCCTGTGTGGTAAATAGTCACTTATTGTGTAGTCCTATGGGGTCCTGTGCGGTCCTGTGTGGTAAATAGGCACTTATTGTGTCACTTATTGTGTAGTGCGGTCCAGTCCTATGGGGTCCTGTGTGGTAAATAGTCACTTATTGTGTAGTCCTATGGGGTCCTGTGTGGTAAATAGTCACTTATTGTGTAGTCCTATGGGGTCCTGTGCGGTCCTGTGTGGTAAATAGGCACTTATTGTGTAGTACTATGGGGTCCTGTGCGGTCCTGTGTGGTAAATAGTCACTTATTGTGTAGTCAGGGGGGTCCTGTGTGGTAAATAGGCACTTATTGTGTAGTCCTATGGGGTCCTGTGCGGTCCTGTGTGGTAAATAGTCACTTATTGTGTAGTCAGGGGGTCCTGTGCGGTCCTGTGTGGTAAATAGTCACTTATTGTGTAGTCCTATGGGGTCCTGTGCGGTCCTGTGTGGTAAATAGGCACTTATTGTGTAGTCCTATGGGGTCCTGTGCGGTCCTGTGTGGTAAATAGTCACTTATTGTGTAGTACTATGGGGTCCTGTGCGGTCCTGTGTGGTAAATAGTCACTTATTGTGTAGTCAGGGGGTCCTGTGCGGTCCTGTGTGGTAAATAGTCACTTATTGTGTAGTCCTATGGGGTCCTGTGCAGTCCTGTGTGGTAAATAGTCACTTATTGTGTAGTCCTATGGGGTCCTGTGCGGTCCTGTGTGGTAAATAGGCACTTATTGTGTCACTTATTGTGTAGTGCGGTCCAGTCCTATGGGGTCCTGTGTGGTAAATAGTCACTTATTGTGTAGTCCTATGGGGTCCTGTGCGGTCCTGTGTGGTAAATAGTCACTTATTGTGTAGTCCTATGGGGTCCTGTGCGGTCCTGTGTGGTAAATAGGCACTTATTGTGTAGTACTATGGGGTCCTGTGCGGTCCTGTGTGGTAAATAGTCACTTATTGTGTAGTCAGGGGGGTCCTGTGTGGTAAATAGGCACTTATTGTGTAGTCCTATGGGGTCCTGTGCGGTCCTGTGTGGTAAATAGTCACTTATTGTGTAGTCAGGGGGTCCTGTGCGGTCCTGTGTGGTAAATAGTCACTTATTGTGTAGTCCTATGGGGTCCTGTGCGGTCCTGTGTGGTAAATAGGCACTTATTGTGTAGTCCTATGGGGTCCTGTGCGGTCCTGTGTGGTAAATAGTCACTTATTGTGTAGTACTATGGGGTCCTGTGCGGTCCTGTGTGGTAAATAGTCACTTATTGTGTAGTCAGGGGGTCCTGTGCGGTCCCGTGTGGTAAATAGTCACTTATTGTGTAGTCCTATGGGGTCCTGTGCGGTCCTGTGTGGTAAATAGTCACTTATTGTGTAGTACTATGGGGTCCTGTGCGGTCCTGTGTGGTAAATAGTCACTTATTGTGTAGTACTATGGGGTCCTGTGCGGTCCTGTGTGGTAAATAGTCACTAATTGTGTAGTACTATGGGGTCCTGTGCGGTCCTGTGTGGTAAATAGGCACTTATTGTGTAATCCTATGGGGTCCTGTGCGGTCCTGTGTGGTAAATAGGCACTTATTGTGTAGTCAGGGGGTCCTGTGTGGTAAATAGTCACTTATTGTGTAGTACTATGGGGTCCTGTGCGGTCCTGTGTGGTAAATAGTCACTTATTGTGTAGTCAGGGGGTCCTGTGCGGTCCTGTGTGGTAAATAGGCACTTATTGTGTAGTACTATGGGGTCCTGTGCGGTCCTGTTTGGTAAATAGTCACTTATTGTGTAGTCCTATGGGGTCCTGTGCGGTCCTGTGTGGTAAATAGGCACTTATTGTGTAGTCCTATGGGGTCCTGTGCGGTCCTGTGTGGTAAATAGGCACTTATTGTGTAGTCCTATGGGGTCCTGTGCGGTCCTGTGTGGTAAATAGTCACTTATTGTGTAGTCCTATGGGGTCCTGTGCGGTCCTGTGTGGTAAATAGGCACTTATTGTGTAGTCCTATGGGGTCCTGTGCGGTCCTGTGTGGTAAATAGGCACTTATTGTGTAGTCCTATGGGGTCCTGTGCGGTCCTGTGTGGTAAATAGGCACTTATTGTGTAGTACTATGGGGTCCTGTGCGGTCTTGTGTGGTAAATAGTCACTTATTGTGTAGTCAGGGGGGTCCTGTGCGGTCCTGTGTGGTAAATAGTCACTTATTGTGTAGTCCTATGGGGTCCTGTGCGGTCCTGTGTGGTAAATAGGCACTTATTGTGTAGTCAGGGGGGTCCTGTGCGGTCCTGTGTGGTAAATAGTCACTTATTGTGTAGACCTGGGGGTCCTGTGCGGTCCTGTGTGGTAAATAGGCACTTATTGTGTAGTACTATGGGGTCCTGTGTGGTAAATAGTCACTTATTGTGTAGTCAGGGGGGTCCTGTGTGGTAAATAGGCACTTATTGTATAGTCCTATGGGGTCCTGTGCGGTCCTGTGTGGTAAATAGTCACTTATTGTGTAGTCAGGGGGTCCTGTGCGGTCCTGTGTGGTAAATAGTCACTTATTGTGTAGTACTATGGGGTCCTGGCGGTCCTGTGTGGTAAATAGTCACTTATTGTGTAGTACTATGGGGTCCTGTGCGGTCCTGTGTGGTAAATAGTCACTTATTGTGTAGTCCTATGGGATCCTGTGCGGTCCTGTGTGGTAAATAGGCACTTATTGTGTAGTCCTATGGGGTCCTGTGCGGTCCTGTGTGGTAAATAGTCACTTATTGTGTAGTCCTATGGGGTCCTGTGCGGTCCTGTGTGGTAAATAGGCACTTATTGTGTAGTACTATGGGGTCCTGTGCGGTCCTGTGTGGTAAATAGTCACTTATTGTGTAGTCAGGGGGGTCCTGTGCGGTCCTGTGTGGTAAATAGTCACTTATTGTGTAGTCCTATGGGGTCCTGTGCGGTCCTGTGTGGTAAATAGGCACTTATTGTGTAGTACTATGGGGTCCTGTGTGGTAAATAGGTACTTATTGTGTAGTACTATGGGGTCCTGTGCGGTCCTGTGTGGTAAATAGGCACTTATTGTGTAGTACTATGGGGTCCTGTGCGGTCCTGTGTGGTAAATAGGCACTTATTGTGTAGTACTATGGGGTCCTGTGCGGTCCTGTGTGGTAAATAGGCACTTATTGTGTAGTACTATGGGGTCCTGTGCGGTCCTGTGTGGTAAATAGGCACTTATTGTGTAGTCCTATGGGGTCCTGTGCGGTCCTGTGTGGTAAATAGGCACTTATTGTGTAGTCAGGGGGTCCTGTTTGGTAAATAGGCACTTATTGTGTAGTCAGGGGGGTCCTGTGTGGTAAATAGGCACTTATTGTGTAGTACTATGGGGTCCTGTGTGGTAAATAGGCACTTATTGTGTAGTACTATGGGGTCCTGTGCGGTCCTGTGTGGTAAATAGGCACTTATTGTGTAGTACTATGGGGTCCTGTGCGGTCCTGTGTGGTAAATAGGCACTTATTGTGTAGTCAGGGGGGTCCTGTGTGGTAATTAGTAGGACCGTATGTTTTAATGAGTATAACTTAGTCCGCTTTACGAGTCAGATGTGTTAATGGGTAAACTTAATATGTGAGGGTTAGAGTAAGGGTTTAATTTATGCAACCTTTTTGTTTAATTACATGTGCCGAATTTTGGTTACACACCCTGTTTATGTAGGGCGTGCGAAACTAATAGAGATCCTAAATAAGTTCAATAATGTTTAAGTTTTGTTACGGCGTCGAATTTTAATATTTTCACGAATTAAGAAAAGATATTTTAGACAAAATTTTAGGTAAACTAGGCATAAGTTTAATATTTTTTCCTGATAAAGTGGATTTGTGTTATTTTCTTAAACTTTTTAAAAATATATTTTTTACATTTAAAGAAAGTTTAATTAAAATTAATTTATTAAAGAAAATTAAGTTTCTATAGAATAATATGCTGTGTAGTGTTAAGGTCCCATAATTTTAAAACAGATTTAAAATAACAAAATGTTTTATTGATAAAATTAAGTTTTTTTGATCATTCTGCGAATTATTTAATTTGGACGTTTATACAACACAAATATTTTGTTTTAAAATTCTGTATGTGACATTTTAATAAATCAACAATTTTTTATGTTTAGACCTTGTAAAGTATAGCTGACAAAGTGAAGAACTTTACTGTTGTTTACTTGGTTGACATTACTGAGGTGCCAGACTTCAACGAAATGTACGAATTATACGACCCCTGCACAACTATGTTCTTCTACAGGTTGTTGTTCACATTAAGAATGTAATTTTGTGGGCACAATAATTAAGCATTAGAAAGACTAACCTCAGTTTGCGGTTTGATTCTTATTGGTTCAGTGAGCTAGCAATAAGGTATAGTGGTCAGAACACTTGGCTACACTACATAAGGTTCTGGGTTCAATCCCAACTGCTCGTATGTTGTTGCGCCTTGAGTAAGGTGCTATAAACGGTATAAACTCCTGTTGAGCCAGCACTTAATCAGCAGCATAATTATCAGGCAATTATAATCTACAATATTTCAAACTGCCACAGGCAACTCTAGACTAAGTCGGAGTAACTGATGTTACTCTATGTTTAAGTCGTGCTTTAGACTTTTCCACATCGAGGATAAAGATATATACAAAAAAAAAATATCCCGAACTACCAAAGACAACTAAAGACTGGGTCGGGGTAACTGATGTTGCTCATAGTTTTGGTCATGAAGTCAATCTTCCCATATCAAGAACAAATAAATACATGAAAGTTTAACAATCAAATATTAAAATTAGGTTTAAAATATTTACAAATTATTAACTGAATAAAATTGTTTTCAGGAACAAGCACATAATGATCGATCTTGGGACGGGAAACAACAACAAGATTAACTGGCCGATGGAGGATAAACAAGAAATGATTGACATTCTAGAGACAATATTTAGGAGGGCAAGAAAGGGGACGGGGTTGGTGGTTTCCCCAAAGGATTACTAAACAAAATATCAATATTAACGAGTAGGAATATTCTAAAATTTATTGGTTTGTTGTCAGTTTAAAAAAATAAAATTTATTTAAAACACAAAATTTTAATAATTTAATTTTATGCGTGGTATTAAGTATTTATATTCGATATTTTTTATCAAATTTTAATTTTTTTTTTCAATTTCGATTTGATTTACTTTTTTAGATGCCAACATGAAAGTTTAATGGATTAAGTGTGACGTCATAGATTGTAGTAGTCTCATGTCAGTCGTACAAGGATGTCATGTGGTTTTGCATATGGCCAGTGTCATCGATTACAAGGAATTAGTTCCTTGCCAAAAATTATGGAAAATAAATGTTGGAGGTAGGCATTGTGATGTCATAAATTACGTCGTTGTTATATTAGAATTTGACAACATAGTTTATTTATTCTAGAGCTTAAATGGTGCAGATTACTACAGCCTATTCTTTAATATATTATGACGTCATATAGGAACAATGAACATGCTGGAGGCTTGTTGTGCAAACAATGTCGGTTATTGTCTCTACACGAGCTCAATCGAGGCTTTCGGACCAAATTGCAATATGGAACCACTAGTGGGTGTGTAGGAAAGCGCTTAGCATCTCCATCAATTCCAATGCCAAGGCTTTCCTAGCCTCAAACCAGGCTTGATGCTGGTTCGCGACGAACGACAAGAAAACCTGTTTGGCTTTGGACAATCACACACATGTAGGCCACTGGGGTACCCAAAACAAAACGTTTCCAACCAAAATTAGCTGATATCGATGAGATAAACAAAAGAAATACGTAAGAAACCCCTTCTCGCAGGTACAATAATAACTTTCGTTCAGCGAACCGAAACAGTGCAAACTCGCTGCCATCCCGTGCGGTTTAAACACCGTACAAAAGACTTTTTGATATGAAAAAACTCATAGAGACTTTATTTTATGTATATTTAAATATATACAGGTTATAAAGGGGACAAACAAATTAACCCCTTTATTCAAGGACAAGTCTAACGCCCATAAGGCAGTTAGACGCTCTAAATTTAATCGTTATTATATTGAACATGGTCCAATTGTATATTTTTAACGTGCCCTTGTAAAACATTGTCGCTATTTGTTATGTAGAGCCAGTGGAAGCTGTGCCTAATTTCCTGTTCAGTCGTACTGTATTATTCTATAAATTTCATAGAATAAGGGTTAATTGTGTAACCCTTTTGATGTAAAAATGTGGATTGACAGTTGTCCGTTTTTGTGTTTTTCCTGCGCGATTTTATTTTCTGACAGTTAGTATATTTTTTTGGTTCCTAAAACACACACCTATTTTTACTTCAAGTTTTAATTTAGAATTAGTTAACAGTTATATACCATTATAAAGGATGTAGTCGATATACGAAAGACGTTTTTTTGTGTGTAATGTACTCGTAATTATGTTTATCGCTATGTATGTAACTTAGAAACCAGATTTTTGTAGTGAGTACGTGTAATACCGTTTTGTATATGTGTAATGTAACTTTCGGGATAATTATGTGATGAACGTGCTTGATTAATAAATAGATGTTGTCTGTAGATTCGGTTTGCTATTTTTGACCATTTCTAACGGGTCTTAAACCCTATTTTAGACATTAGAGACTTATACTTTATACGTTATTGCCATATTATTTGGATAAGAGCACCCTTAGGAGTCGATACTTTTTATGATTAGTTTTTTCTTGACCTCAGTCCCTACAGGTGCTAGTGAAGACACTATTTACTGTTACTCTTCTGTGACGTCATACAGAAGTACAAAGAAACCGCGAAGGAGCTTGTGCTGGAGTGGAACGAAAAAAAAGATGAAAAATGGAAACATTTTAGGTAAAGTCACATTATTTTTATTTTTTTTTATGTCTTTATCCTCGATGCGGGAAAGTCGAACAAGTGTCCCAAACATAGAGTAACAATAGTTAGTTTAACCCAGTCTCAAGTTGCCTGTGGTAGTTTGAGATATTATAAATAATAATTGTCCAATAATTATGCTGCTGATTAAGTGCTGGCTCAACAGAAATTTATATTGTTTATAACACCTTACTCAAGGGCGCTACAGCATGAGAGTAAGGGGGATTGAATCCACGACCTTATGGTGGTGTACCAAGTGTTCTTACTACTACACCACGCTGTCGGTCTACTCAGCATATAATTGTCTGCTTTTGTTCTTTTTATTATTGACAGCATAATATTGTGTAGAAACTGGTCACATGTGCACTTCGAGGTTCTCATATTTATGGCGAAGATGACAACTTTACCAAATCGATTCTTTTGCGCCACCTTGCGACTAAAGTGATCAAGTCTCTTATTCCACCAGAGGCGCTACAAACTCGAATGTACGTTGGAAACGTGGCTTGGTGTCACGTGATCGCGGCCACGAAAATGCAGGTAAACAAAACTTAGTTGTTCACTGCTTTAATATTGGGTTGGTGTGCAAAAGGTCTCTGGTTTGAGCACCATCACTGCCATTTATAGCTCCGGTTGTAACAGATATGTCTCTGCATGTTCTTATTGAAAGATTAGGTTTTAAGTTTAGTGAAAAATATTGGTTAATATTTTGGGTATACGAAAAAGTTCTAAGAAATTAACTTGTACTCTTACTATGACTTATATTGTACAGGAGTCCCCTTCTTTGGTTGGGGAAAACACCTACTTTCTGTGTGACGAAACCCCAGAATTATCTTACCTGAGATTAAACTTGAAATTTTACGAACGTTCGGGGTTCACTATCCACATGAGGGAGCCGGTGTTGCCGTTTTTGTTGTTTATCCTCATTTCAATGTTGGTTGTTTGGTGTTGTCAGGTGCTGGGTTGGTTTGGGATCAAAAAAGAGGTAAATATTTAGTTTATTGAGTAGTTTTTAGCTGGGTTACTGTCATAAAGGTTTTACTGAAAAACTTATGCGCAAAAACACCATTTTACCGAAAACTTTAACCCGAATTTTGGTTAAATGTCATGGTGTAAAACTTATCTCTTTGAAATAAACCTCATACATATTTGGATAATACTTTGGTTACGAGGGTCAGTATGTTAAGTTATTGCAAGTGTTAAACATTTATTTCATGTATAATACTTTTAATGATAAACCACTTTGTGATTTTCAGCCCAATATTACACCAAACATGGCCAAGTTGTCCTGCACAAGATTCACCGTCTCCAATCAAAAGTTTGTGGAACATTTTGGCTACAAACCAAATTATAGTTGGCCTGAATCGTTGAATATAATGAAGGAATATGTGAACAAGATTGTAAATGAAGTAGAAAATAATAACTTGAAAAAAATAGATTAATTTATATATATGTGATTCAATTTTGTTGGAATGTTTGTATTAGAATTTTTGTTGTGAAATAAAATAAAGACAACGTGCATTAAACTTTTTTAGTCGAGGATAAATTATATAAATATGTTTTGCCAGTTATGACGTCGGTCGTAAATACGTCATCCACTCTCTGTATTTAAACAACTGACGCACGTGCCGCGTTATTTAAAGTTGGAGGTTTTGGTTCGAAGCTTGTTTGTGTGTAAGTTCGTGGTTAGTGGCTTTACTTTAGTGCAATTTGAAGCAGTTATCCTTAATAGCAGATTAGAAAGCATTTCATTAAGCTTATATTGCTAAAGATTTATTGAATTAGAATATTTTGGCATTTTTGAAAATTTAATATTCGTTTAACATGATTTTTTTAAATAAATGGTTAAATTTGTTGTATTTTATTTAATTTTTATGTTTTAGCATAAAGTGAAGAGTGTAGGGTATTTTTATGTGCAAATCTAATATGAGTAATTTTTGGATTCAGTTTTCCAAACTTGATCTGTGGGTCAGCTGGAAGAATATTGTTTGTGTGGAGTTTTTAGACATTCGAATTTTTATTGCTTCTTGATGGTGGTGTGAATATTCTTTGCCGATATTTCAAGTAAAATAACATAAACATTTATAAAAATATGTTGCTAATTATTAAATTAAAAACAGTATTTCGTAAACTTCAAAAAATTGTAATGCAAGACACTTCGGCCCAAACAGCTCGGACCGTAAATTTTTGGCTAAAACAGCGGGGCAGAAGTCCGTCAAAAAAATATTTTTCGCGTAGTAACAGACGATATTGTAGACGATTTTTTAAACTAAAAGATGCAAAAAAACATTTTCTTAAACAAAATTTGTTTAAAAACATGTTGTTATTTAGTTACCGTGTTAATTTACACTCAAAAACTTGAAATAAAATGTATAGAGTTAGGCAACAATGCGAAACGTAAGTTGTCGATTGATCGTATTTCGCAAAAATGCCCTTATTCAATGCAATAATTTAAGCTAACGGAGCATAAATTGATATTTTTCTATTTATTATTGATCAAAAATATGTTGTCGTCCAATTTCGGTGTTAAATTTTAAAATTTTAGGCGCTTTTAAGCGACACTCGCACATTCTCGCATTTTCGGGCAACATCAAAGCATTTCTGCCGAAAACGTTGCTATGAGCAGGTGTTATAACGCGAAATTCTTTAAATTAAGTCAGAAGGTCGTTCAGTACATTCTGACTTAATCTCACTGATTCAGTATAGTTAACAAAAACACGCCAATTTAAATTAAATTTTTTACAAGTTTTAAGGGATATAGTTAAATAGTAAACACGCAAAAAAAACAATTTATATTTGCAAATTATTTAGTGCAAACATTTTTATACTTAATTTTTATAAAAAATTGTTTTAAATAACAACATTTAAAAAATGATTAAAACTTGCATTGCTTTTGTCACTTTAAAGTGTGCTACTTTAAATCGTTTTTTTTTAATAATTTTGCGTTATTAATTTAAAAAGTTAACATAGGAAATAAACAACAATAATGTTTTGCTAATTTTGTAGCGATAAATAGTTATATGATTATTTATTTTATTTAAATATTGGTCTTAAAACACGAAATACGAGACTCGCTGTTTCTCTTCTTTTTATCGCTTGAAAGCGTTCGACATTTCCTTGTTTTAGTTTATACTTTGATATAACTTGACACGGGCAAATAACTATTAACATATTTATACACATTATTTAGTAAATAAATTATAAATTTATGTTTTATTTCATTTAAATATTGTTCAGAAAAGCGGCTTTATTCCACAAAGTACGTTATGGTATTACGCATTTGCTTCTGAAAACCACTTGCTTTTAAACTAACTTTTTTATAGGATTTAGTTTGCGTAATTGTAAAATTGACGCAGAAAATGAAAGACAACATATTTTTTCACATTATTTATTAAAAAATTTATCGATTCAATGCTTATTTTATTTCAAATACAAAAGACAACTTTCCATGAATACGCGAGAACAAAATATTTCGCGGTAATTGAAATGCGAACGCCCCGCTGTTTTAAAAAAATCTTCGGGCTGATCAAAATGTCTGGTTACCAACAATTTTATTTACACTTATTTGCTTGTAAGTGGCCAAGATTGAAGAGTTTTAATATTTTTGTTGCATTTTTTTGGTAAAATGGTGTTTGAAATATTTTTATGTTAAAATTTTAAAATAACATAAATTATTTATAAGTATTTTGTTAAAGATTATGGGTTAATCTTTACTTAAGTTTATGTTGATCCATTCTTAAACTACAGAAATTTTTGCCTTGTAGACAATCTTGTAGGCCGCTATATCAATGGGTAATTCGTACTTGGGGTTTTTTAAATAAATTGTGAATATTGGTGGTCGCTAGCTACTATGTGCACTGGCGTCGATCCTGGGGGTGCAGGGGGTCCATTTACCCCCATTTATAATTTTAATAAGTGCTGAATATATGTGGCACCCCGAGGTTGTTTGCAAATTTTGCATTTTTTGCGTATAATTGATAGTTATATAAGCGATTTTTTTTTTGATATGTTGCCAAAAAACGGCATATTCTGCGTGCCACGTTGTAGATTGTCTAAAACTGGCATTATTGTGAAACAAATACGGATTGTCCAGTGCCTTATTTTACGTAATAATTGTACTTCAGTTGGTTAAAGACTAATGTTGTCTGCTATCTTTGCGAATATTAAATTTAACACTGTTTAGAGTTAAGTTTAATGAGCAATTTAAAACGGAATATTTTAGCGAAGATTTTACTATTTTTTGGCACCCCTAAATATATTTATTTATTTTTGGATTGACGCCCATGACTATGTGTATATATTTTTCTTTAAACAAATAGACATTAGATGTATGCAAAACTTAATATATTTAAAAACACGGTTTTAAACATTTGTAGTAATGGAAATAAAATTTATATATATACAACAAAAATTGCGTTTCTGATAAATTTTTATCAGTTGCTTTTTAAGTTACTGTTGTCGGCGTCGCACTGTACATAAAGTATAAGTGGTAGCTTTGATGTTATAGCAATGTTTATTAGTTGATTTATTCTTTTAAAGTCTTTGTAACTAGAGCAAGCATAGTGGTTGGTCTTTATAATTTATAATTAGGGTAACGTCTGTATTTTGTTACTTTACTAAAGAGAAGTGACATAACTAACTAACTATATTTCTGCTCATGGGAAAAATAAACAATTTATTGACATAAAGCTAATAACACAATATGTTTTCAATTACAATATTAATTTAACTGTTTTAGTAAATTATAAAATGATTTTTAAATGATCAGATTGTAAGTTCGTCTAAGTTTTGTTGGTTATTTATTTCATGTTTAAATTACAAAAGTTTGTTGAAGCTTGTAAAAGGCTTAATATAAAGTCATTTTAGTTGGCATAGCTAAATGTGTTTTTAAAATATTGCTAAAAAATTTCCCTCATGTCTGGCTTAGTATAAACCACCCCTAATCTGGAGAAAAATTTTTTTATACAAAAAGTTTATACAAATGGCTTAAATATTTCTACACAAATGGCTCGAATAGTGCAGACATGCTTTGTGTAGTTGTGTTAAAATTGTAGTAATTTATTCTTCAAGTTTGGCCTAATTACTAAAGCCGGCAGCATAAACCAAGTTTCAATCTGGCACCAAAAGTAATTTTAACAAGAGGGTTGGAATGGCTAAAACTATGCTACAAGCTTCAAGCTTGGGTAGTTTTTATAATATTGTAGTCATTTACTTTTCATGCCTGACTTATTTACTTAAGCCAGCAGTAAATACAAAGTTTAAGAGAGTTTTATTCGAAGTAATTCATATTTTTGTTATTATTTACGTTTTTTTAAAATTCACATATAAGTTTTATTCGTATTTCGAATTGGTCTTTTAATATCACTTATGTTTTGCCTACGTTACTGTTTGACTTTAAAAAACAGCCACACCAACCAATTGCAGCATAAAAAACACAAGGTGTTTATTTTTTGATTTTATAAATAATTTGTGTGCCACCTTGTATAAGAGCAGTGGCCTTGGTTAAAAGTTTTTGTTGTATAAAATAACATCCTTGTTTTGGGTATATAGAGGCGATATTTCTTTTTTTGTAAATATCTTTATCCTTGATGTGGGAAGGTCAAATGCATGACCATTTGTTACCCCAATCTAGTCTCAACTTGGATGTGGTAGTTTGGAATAATATAGATTTATAATTGCCCGATAATTATGCTGGTGATTAACAGATTAAGTGCTGGCTCAGCAGAAGTTCATACAGTTTATAGCGTTGAACTAGATAATGCTATAAATAGTAAAAAGTGGTTATAGATTTTCTTATTGTAAAAAGATGGATTAGTCTTTGCCTATCATTAACTTAAGCTGTTAAATCAAAGTTATGTGGATCTGTTTATATAACTTTAATTATACATACACGCTTTGTAGCATTTTAGTTAAATTTTATAAAAAAAATGAAGTGTAAATATTAAAAAATATAAAAATTTATGTTGTCTACTTAAGACTCTAACAAAGTAAAATAAATTGTTTTTTTATTTTTTTTATGCTTAAATATAAATTGGCAATCTGAAATTATTAGTTATATAAAAAAAATTTTAAATTTGTTGTTACTTGTAAGCCCATTAACCAAAAAGTAATTAACTTTAAAATATGTTTATTGTTAGCATTCAATAATCAAGTAGTGAGCTTGGTGCCTGGCAGTGGCGGCTCGTGGGTTAAATAAATGGGGGGGCTAATTTTAGAAAATCACAACACCGCTAAGGGGGGTCTGGATCCCTCAGAAATATTGTAAATTATTCGCTGTAAACACGCTATTTTTACATTTAATAGTTAATTATTTAAAGTATAGGCCCTTTTACACGGCGTACGCTTCGTAACGTCGTTCACACGTACGAAAGTTACGCAAGTTTTGTGTTAGGAGCAAAATTTACGCAAGATTTGGTAAGCGGTATACTTTTATTAAATATTTTTTATAGAAATTTAAAAAAGAAATTCCTAAAACTCGTAAAGTTACGTAACACAACGCTACGTTACCTGTCGTGTAAACAGGCGTTAAGTTAAAAATTTTCTTTATAATAAAAAACGTATTTTGTATATTTTTAAGTTCCGATTCTAAAAGAGCGTGAATTGACACAATAAAAAGCAAAGTAGCATAATAGATTTCTTTTATTATAAGCGTTTATTAAATTTAAAACTAAAAACGTGGGAAAAATAATGGTGCAAGTTATGTAACAACTGACAATCCATTCAAAAAAAAAATATAAAAAACAATTTATTGATCTTCTTTTTTATCTTGTCAGCTCTTCTATAAAATAACATGATATATCATTAAGTATTGAAATAAAGACACAACAGATTAAGTTTTTGTTAATAATCTATTTAACTTATTTCTTTTTTTTTTGAATTAATATATTTTAAAAGTATATCAGACTTAGCTGTATGCTAAATAATTACCTAGAAAGTAAGTCTTATAGTTAAAATTAAAAAATTATTTCGAGTTTTTTCAAATAGTATTAATAAAACCATAAATAATATCATATATCACAAATCTTTCCCACATTCTCCACATACTTAAATCTCCACCAACCCCTCTCCTTCCTCTTTTTCCTAGTTATTCTTCCTTTTTTCATTCTCTTTCCTGTACAATTACAACATCACCCTGTGTATATGTTGTTGTCCTACTCTTATTGTTTAAGTGTTTGTGTAATGTACATAACTATTCATAAATAGCCTATGTTTGCAATAAAAATAGGCTATTTATCTAATGGGCTATTCAAAAAGTATTTATTTTTACATAACTTACTTTAACTTTGAAAGCAATTTTTCCACCCATTGCACATGTTTTATCATGTAAGATCATTGGCCTTGGGATATAACAAAAACTGTTTAACAAAATAACCATTTACGATAAATCTAAAAGGAACTGCAAATTGTATTAATATTAGTCGATTTATCTGGTTGAGCTGCAATAAAATCAACCTTACTTTTGTTAGTGTATTCCACCCAACACGGTTTTAATATTAAACAGACAGACAGAGAAGTGCACTTAATGACTGTTGCACTTACTAAATGCTCCGTAAAAATAATGTCAAACTAAGTTATTAGCTGCAAATAACCAAAATATTTCTCGATTACAAAAGTTTGCTGTTTAATTAACTCCTTGCATATCAAAATATGCACATTACAAAATGTCAGCGGTTTGATAAAGTTACTTAGAATGTGGCTTTTACTTTCAACTTTTTCATTGTGAGTTTCAACAGTTATCTGTCATCCTAATCTATGACTGAATATTTACAGTCACTAGTAAACTATGTACATTGCATGTTTTATTTCATTGGCAAACTTTATTTATGCTCTTTTGACAAGCAGGCAAACAGGCAAGCTGCTCTTGAGTCTTCATGTCAGGCAGTAAATCCATTATGATTATCTTTAAAAACTTGCCTTAATCGAAATTAAAAGCATTAATTAACATACAACTCTTTAAAAAGAATGCAAAAACTGATTTAAACTTGCTATTTTAGCTTTAGCGAGGCTTATGAGCGACCTGTTCATCATAAATACAATGTGAGAATATACCCGAGCGAACGATTAGTATTTCAATTTTTTTAACTTAAAAATATTATTTAAGGCCTTAAAACTTCATTAAACAATAATGCAAAACCCAGTTTACACCTATTTTATTTTATCTTTGTTTAATAGTTAAACAAAAACGATAAAATTTGTTAATATACAACGTTTGAAATTGCCAAAATATTTGGCAACTCTGTGGTGGTCTTAGCTCCACATTTCGATCAAAGTTCTCAACATTTTTCCAAATTTCGGAATTCTGACAGCAAAAACGGCGTTATGATATTTTGTATTTGGCAGCCCGTGGGGCTAATTTTGGTTTAGCTCTCACATGTTCCACGCTACGTTTTTCGAAAATTTTTGCGTATTTCGTGGCAAAAATAGGCGCTATTTTTTAATATTTTAAATAATTTTAGCGAAAAACAGTGCAGAAAAAATAAACATTATTTAAAAAAATAAATATCAATTAAAAAAATAAAATATAAATTAAAAAATAAAACCATTAAAAAAAGTTGGTGGTTTTAGCCCCATTAGCTCCAGACACGAGCCGCCAATGGTGCCTGGTATCTATTTGTAATATTGACTTAATTGTTAAAGGTTTATAAATGTTAAGGATTGTGTTTGTCTTTTAAAAAAAAACAGAAATTAGTTTGCTGGCAATAATTTAAAGTGTTTTTGTTACAAAATTTTTTTTCACTTTTGTGCTAATAGAAAGAGTGCAGTTATTTGTGAGATTAACGTATTTTGATATTTTATTTTTATTTAGGTTTCAGCACCAATCACTTTTCTGTGTTAACAAATATTTTCTGTGACTACGTGAATTTGGAAAACAGCCACATCATCTAAATTGCAACATAGACAACACAAGGTTAATATTTTTTATTGTTGTTAATGGTTTTGTCTTTGTTTTAGTAAAACAGAAGCTTTAAAAAAATGGAAATATTTTTTTTTGTCCCTAGCAATTTATTTTTTAGAGGAAGATTAAACCCCAATTTTAAATTAAACAAAAACTTGTAACTTTAGCCATACATACACGATGGCATTATAATAACACTAAAACCAACCAAGCATATTCGTTAATGTTTTGCTCTAGTCTAAAAGTTATTCTAACATGAGTTGATGACTATGTTTTAGTATAACTTGTATATTAAACTTTTATAATTTTAGCGCATTAATAAAGTTATAAAAAGTTAATTAATGAATATTAAATTAATGCAACGATTTTGTGCAGTAGAAGATTATTACTAAAGCATTATATTAAAAGATTATTATTAAGGCATTATATATTAACAATTTTCAAAACCCGAATATAAAATTGCAACTACTAAAATATTTAAATTTTGCTGGAACTATGTAAGTTAAAAGCATTAAATGTATTTGCAACACTTTGTAAAAAATTGTTCCAAAAAATAATTTTGTAATCATTTATTTTCATATTTTAGTTTTGTTCTATTTGCAGTAATTATTCAACAATTTTAAATTAGTTAACCAAAATATAAATTTTGTGTTTATTTTTAAGGTAATCTGCTTAATAAATTTCTAAACACTATCTTGTTATTGAATGAATTTTTGTGCTTTCTAACTTTCAAAGTTGTTCGAAGTTTTTATTATGGAGGAAACTGAATCGAATGATCCAGTGTTGCCAAACAATAATGATCCAGAGTTTCCAAACAATAATGATTCAGAGTTGCCAGCCAATAATAACCCAGAGTTGCCAAACAATAGTGATCTAGAGTTGCCAGACAATAATGATCCAGAGTTGCCAGACAATAATGATCCAGAGTTGCCAAACAATAGTGATCTAGAGTTGCCAGACAATAATGATCTAGAGTTGCCAGACAATAATGATCCAGAGTTGCCAGACAATAATGATCCAGAGTTGCCAAACAGTAGTGATCTAGAGTTGCCAGACAATAATGATCTAGAGTTGCCAGACAATAATGATCCAGAGTTGCCAGACAATAATGATCCAGAGTTGCCAGACAATAATGATCCAGAGTTTTCAGACAATAATGATCCAGAATCGAATTTAAATACTCAGGTATTTTATTTAGTTAAACCTAAATAAAGGTTTTAATTAAAAATTTCCCAAACCATCTAATAGTACAAGGTTACTAAATATATTTAAAAAAAGGGTTAAAGGGGAACGAATTTAAAACTTTATGACTGTTATAAGAATATTAATCCTTAAATTTTATTATTTTAAGTGTTTGGATAAGGTTGTGTTACTATAGTGATGTTACATTTATTAAAATTAAAATAAATTTTACAGAACTTGCAAGCAGGACCAGTTAGTTTAAATATTTCTGGCGGCGATTTTGCTGAAATTTCAAGGAATTTGCCTCCAAGTGAGTTTTTTTAATTTTATATGATTGGGTTTGCCTGACAATAGAAACCAGGGCCGACATTATGAAACTTGTTAGGTTAACGATCTTGTTATTATTGGCAAGTGAGAAAATGGGTATTACGAAACAAAAAATATCATATTTTAAGAACAAGATCGGGCAAAATTTAGCGAGTAGAATTTACTATTCATTAACTTAGCAAGAAGTATTTTGTCTTGGTTATCACTTTACATCTAAGATATATTTTTAAGTTTATAAATATACTGTCACTTATTAATATAAATTGTTACATATACAATTGGTGTTATTAATGCTTAACATATAATGCCATGAAACTTTAAACTGAACAATCTGCCAAACTCAATTTAATTTAGCATTTAAACATAAAGGATTCGAAGGAAAACATTATTTCGAAATAGATGATATAACCAAACTGTTTAATCTTTAGTCATGGTTTTCTTGTGTGGGTTTTAGTTTTTTTTAAGTATATATATAAAATAACTATATTTTGTTTTGTAAATAAATGTTTTTTTTAAACATTTATCAGAGAATCGAATTACCATACAAATGGACTATTGCTGGGCTATCCACTATAGCCTTAACTTTTCATTATAATATGACAATATAAAAGCACCCCTGTGGATAAAATTTTAACATCACCGCTTTGATGTAGCCCCGAGATATCCAGTAAAAATGTAAGAATTGTCCCCTTTGCGTAGCACGAAATTCTTTTTTGTACTCTCTCATTTTTAACAAACTAGGTGGTTGCGTATTACCAATTAACGAGCAAGATAGCTCGTTAAATTAACCTAACGAGTTTCATAATGCTGTTCCAGGCCAGGTCTTAGTTTATTTATAGACTTAACAAAACATTATTCTATGCAACATATTAGCAATGCAAATTTTATTAATAATATTAAATTAATTTTATTATAGATGCTGTGATAAACTTTAATAACCCACAAGTCAACATAATTCGTGATTTTCATCAAAACGAGATCACTCAAAACATCACTTAGCATTTTTTTTTGTTGGAATCTTTAAATTATATTCATAATATATTTATGTGTTAAAAAATGTTCAGGTTAACAAAATAATTTTAAATTTATTTAGAAATTTGTGTTTCTGATAAGAGACTGGGCAAATGCAGATGCTGAAATGGGGTCAGAGGGTGGGCAAAAATACTTGAATGAAAATTTTGACATAATTTTAAAAGATGTTAAGAACCATTTCACTGATTTGTCTTGTTTTTTTTTGCCCTGTCCTGGAGATTATGTGAGCGCACAAGGACAGAAACAAACTTCAATATCATTTATCGGTGTGTAAAAAACCATAACACAGTTTAAGAAAACGCTGATATATGCCAAATTAAATATATATTTTATTTGTTTTGTAAATGTTTAGATATTGAGCGTACCTTTTTGAAATATGTTGATAAGTTGCAAAACAGTTTATTCCATCCTGACAAAATTGTTGTAAAACAAAACAATGGTAATGATGTTACGGGGCTTGATCTTATTAACCTGATAACTTCTTATTTTGAAATGTTTCAAAGTGGTAAAATACCAGGGGTAGAATTAATGCTGCAGGTAAATATTTCATCACACAATTTTCTTTTATAAATTTAAGAAATATACTTACATATTTATTTCTAGATTTTAATACAACTGATAAATAATTCTGTTTTGATTTTCAGTCATTTAGACAAACTTACTTTTACAAGTCTATTTCACTTATAGATATCAAAAAGTAAAATAGTCTTATATAAGTAAGTTTGCTAGCTGTAAAAAGTATAATCACGTTTGTGTAATTTGTTTTTATTGTGCTGAAAATATTTAACAATTTAGTTATGTTGTTTTATGTACAGGCAAATCAACAATTGGCGTTTATATCTCTTATCCAAAATTTGTTAAATTTTTATGTTGACAATATGAAATCGGTTGGTATTATTTTTTTATATTTTTAAATAAATTCAGTAAAGTTTAGATTAAAAATGTAATTTGTTTTACAGAAATGCACAAAATATGTGGAGAACATCAATGATATTAATGAGAATTGCAAAACAAATACCTTTTTTCATTTTAACAAATTAGTTAAAAATAAAGAAGAAAAATTTGTTCAACCATTAAGAGAGTATTTGGAAAATCTCTTAGATCAACAATTTAAACTGTTAGTGGAGGAAAATGAACGGCTAAGCATAAGTTCAAAGGTGTGCACGAAATCGTTAATGCATTAATTATTAATTAAAAAAGTTAATTTTTTTGTTAAAATTTAACTTTTAAGTTAACTTTAAAATTCGTTATCAGACATGTTAACTTTTTGTTGAATTGTGCTTGCGTTAACATAAATCCGTTAATTTAATATTTTACGAATAAACTCATGGTAATATAGGAAAATAAATGTTTATTATAGCCGTTTATTGGGTTTAAATTTCACAATTTTTAAACAATGTGTGTAACTGGCTGCTGTTATTTGGACATTTTTTCAGTTTTAAAAACGTCTCTTAAACTTACTTCGTATAGTTGGTAATAACAACTAAGTTAAAATCTTTTTTTTTTAAAAAGCGTCATTTCTTAGTTTGTTTTATTTAAATTTTAACTTTAAGGGTTATCTCTAGCGGTTAACAAATCAATGTTAACAAAGTTAATGTATTGTGTAACGAAATACCATTTAACGAAGTTGCTTTTTTGTTAACTGTGCCCACCTATGCATAGGTTAGTCTTTGTTTAATGACATTGATTACCTAAACTTATAAATAATTTCTTTTTTTAGAATTCTAATGTTATTAGAAAAGATAAAGAAGTGGACAGTTCACAAGCTAAAGCTGATGTGATTTTATCCCAGTTGGAAAATTCAGGACCAGGGAGTGCCAACCTAGCTGACAATAAAACCTTATATGATGATGAAATTAGTGAAGAAATATTAAAATTTAAACTTAACAAAGAAACAGACGAAGTCATTTTATGTTTTATTAAGAATTAAGCTTTTTTATTTAAATTTATATATTGTTTAAGATTTCCTAATGCACAATATTGTTTTAACAACTATAAATTTATTCTTGTGTTGTGTTTTAGAAACCAACTGAAAAAAGAAATCAAATCTATTTTACTGTTTATATTAAATAGCCTTTATATTAAGAGTTATTCTCCTTAATGAGTGATTTTAATTAAAAAATTCTTGTATTTAGGAAAAAGAATTAAGTTTATTGGATCAGAAAACAAATCAAAATAAGACATCGAGTGAGTTATTGCCTTTATTTTACTTCTTTGTCTTGTTATAACAATATTTTTATATTTTAAAGACACTGCAAGCCAAGTGATTGGTGTTAAAGGAGGTAGAGTTGAAGTATCGGGATGTTACATTGATATTCCTGAAGGTGCACTTACTGAGGATGTTCAAATTACTGTCCATGTTGTTTGTTGTAATGATATTACTCCCCCCACCAAGGTATTTACCTATTCAAGCTTGTTTTACTAATATACCCAGCCTGTAAAACTGATTTTTATTACATTATAATTATATGTTTTACTTAAACAATCATGTTAAGATAGTAACACTAATAAACAACATATACTTTTTATGTTTGTACCAAAAACATATACTATGTGGGTTTAAATAAATAACTGTTGATATTTAGGAAAACCCAACATATTTGTTGACACCACAATTTGAATGCTTGCCACATGGAATAAAGTTTAAGAAACCAGTCAAGATATCTCTTTCCACCCCATTTTACTCAACTACAGGAACCTGTGCTGTTACGGTAATTTATTGTTTTTTTTCTTATAAAGTTAAGTTTTTTCAGTTTACATCACCATTGTTTTTCTGCGTCTTTTAATAACACCACTACCTGGCCAAAAAAGGTTGTCGAGCTTGCAAGGATAAATAAACTATTGGGAACTTTTGCATATTTTATTTTACCTTTTTCTATATCTATTTGTTTATAATTTTCCTGTTTTAGCCACAATTTAGTCATGACGCAAAAATTTGGGAAGATCTTGCTGATGTTATTTTGGGAGACTCTGGCACAATTCAGTTTCAAGTTGATCATTTAACTAGGTTAATATTTTAACTGATATTACCTCTATTGCTAATTGTGTTTAAGTTATACAGGTTCAGTAACTATTATGCTGTTGCTATGTCATATATTTTTTAAGGTTTTAACTTATAACAGTATGGTGACCATTGGTTTGTTACTATAGCACATCAAATTTAATTAAATTGTAACGCAATAACAACTTATAAACACTTTACATGTATAACATTTTAAGGTTTCGAAGTAAAATAAACTGGCTGTTTGGAAGGAATCAATATAGAAGAAATCCTAAATTTAAAAATATTTTTCATTGTTACCATGAAAAGGAAAAGTCAAATTTAACTTTAAATATAGTAGTTTTTAACCTGCAACACTTACTTAAAATACAAGAAACTCAATGTTTCATGCCAATAGTTTCTTTAAGGTAAGTTATACAGTTTATTGTAATTTTTGAAACGAATAAGTTTTTGCTTGATTGTTCTTATATATGTACAGAATGAATGACAAAGTAGAAGTCAAGATTGAGCACCAATATTTTGAAACAGTTTCCAAGACCTACAGTCATGTGCAGTTTAAATCTGATGCAATCGAAATAATCCCTAAACCAGGATTTGAGGATAAAATTCCCTCAAATCAAATATTTTCTTACAAGATTACAAATCTTTCAACCGACAAATTTGAAGATGGAACGTTTGAATTTCCAAGACTCACAGAACCAGATTTGGGTAAATAAATGTTTGAATATATAGTGAAAAAATTATTACAATTAATATTCATTAAAAATAGAATTAAAGTTTGTTCTTAGTAGTTTAATAAATTAAAACTTTAACAGTGGCGCTAAAGGTCGTACAACTTGAATTTAAATTAATGTATGTTGTGGTATAAGAATATATTTTATCAATTTTGGTTTTGTTTTCGGTCTTGAAATCTTGGTTTAAAATTTTGTAATTAAAATATGATTGAAAATGGGTTATGTTAATGCACTAGTAGATTATGATATCACAATAAAATAACACAGCGTTTCAAAATATTTTTGAATGTGTAATAAGGTAAAATTTTTTAGGTTTATATGTATTATTCTCCTATAATTTTGTCTATTTTTTTGCATAACATTTTGTGTGTTTTAATTTAAAAAAATCAGAACACAAATTAAATGTTGAATGTAATGGTCAAAATTAATACTTTGCCTAAAAAAAGAAAAACAATTTTGTTGCTTTAAATATTTTAGGGGGTCCTAGAGTTCAAGTAAATATGAGTCACAACCAGTTTACCAATTCCAACTTGTTGGCTAAAAAAGTAGAAACAACCAATATGCCTCAAGGTTCCTGTGTACAGACTGACCATGATAAAAAAATGTGAAAAAAAAATAATGTTAAAGCAGTTATTTGTTTATTTTTATATTTTTTTATATTTTGCTGTATATCTACTAGATTTTTATTGTTTTTTTTACTGCATTTTTTGTGAAATTTATGCATTTAATTTTATGCATTTGCTTTTTTTTGAATTTTGTTTAAATAATCCATCATCGTTTTAGTACATTTTATTGTTTTAGTTGTTTTTTTGCAAATTTGTATATATGTTGTTTATCTAGCATTAAAATTCTGTGCTTGGTAATAAGTGCGAGTTTTTATTAAAAATTTATGTCTGAATATTCACTAAATGTGCCACAATTCTTCAATATTTTTTTGTGCTTATTAAAATTTATATTTTAATCAAAAAAATATTTTGTGAGTTTTGGTTTTTAGGGAGTATTTTTAATTATACTTTTAAGCACTTGTTTTGTTCAAGTAAATTTTGTATGACTTTTTTATACGCTACTGTTTGCCATATATTTTAAAAATCGCCGGCAGCGTGGTGTAGTGGTAAGAACACTTGCTACACCACACATGAGGTCGTGGGTTCAATTCCCACTGATCTCATGCTGTAGCGCCCTTGAGTAAGTCGCTATAAACGGTATAAACTCCTGCTGAGCCAGCACTTAATCAGCGGCATAATTACCGGGCAATTATAGTCTCTATAATATCCCAAACTGCCACAGGCAACTCGAGACTGGGTCGGAGTAACTTATGTTACTCTATGTTTAAGTCGCGCATTCGACTTTCCCACATCGAGGATAAAGATATAGACAAAAAAAAAAAAAAAAATCAATTTTGTGTTTTAAGAAAATTTAAATGACTTACCTTATAAACGTATAACAAATAATCAAGGTATCAAAATGAAACTACATTTTTTTGTATTTCGTGTAAAAAATCATGCTAAGCAATTTAAAAAAAAACTTAAAAATATCACCCTTTTTCATAAAAATTGTATTATTTTTTTTTTGTCTTACAACAATTAAATACATAATATTTGATTTATTTATTTAGTTAATAATCTTAATAAAGTAATGTTTATGCATAATTTTTTTACTAATAGAGATTAATTTTAAAAATGATCAAATGATTTTGAACCATATTTTATTTATCAAATAAATCTAGTTATTTTTATTTTTATTCGTACTAATCCGAATTTTGAAATCGAATAACTTTTGATTTTGTGTATATAAATTTTTAAAATTTTAGAATGTTGTTTATTATCATATTGTGTTTCAATCCTCCTATTTTGATAATTTAAGTATTATTAATTAGTAATTAATAGGTGTTTGTTTATTAAAATTTAGAGATCGTTATTAAGTTTTCAAATTTTGGTCAGTTATATATCATAATATTAATAACTCGAAAATGGATTAAAAATTTAATTTTTGTTTGTTTATTATATTTAAATTCTTGTTTGTTTATTAAAAATAAAAGTTTGATATTAGGCATTTAAAATTTAATATAGTGTATTTTATAATATTTGTAATTAAAATACATGTATAAAAAATAATTTTTGGTTGTTTATTTTATTTAAATGCTTATTTATTTATTAAAAATCAAAAATTAATTTTTAGAATTTAAAATTTAGTAAAATGAATATCCTGATATTAACAACATAAACTGGGTTGAAAAATTAATTTTATTTGTATAATATATTTAAATGCTTGTTTGTTTATTAAAAATCAAAGATATGTAATATTCTTAGTTAAGGTGTATGCATATTTTTTTTTATTTATAAAAATTTATGCTAAACACAATCAAATAATTTCGAACCATATTTTATTTATCAAATAAATCTAGTTATTGTTTTTATTCTTTCTAGTCAGAATTTTGAAAGACGATAACTTTTGTTCTTCAAAACTAAAAGTTCTAAATTTTTAGTATGTTTGTTATTATCCTAACGAATCGCAAACCTTCTATTTACGACATTTAATTATCACTAATTACTAATTAATAGGTGTTTGTTTATTAAAATTTAAAGGTTGTTATTAATTTTTAAAATCTTGGTCAATTGTATATTATGATATTACCAACTCAAAAATAAATTAAAATTTTAATTTTTATCACTAATTACTTAATAATAGGTGTTTGTTTATTAAAATTTAAAGGTTGTTATTAATTTTTTAAATTTTTGTCAATTGTATATCATGATATTAGTAACTCAAAAACGAATTTAATTTTTGTCACTAATTACTAATTAATAGGTGTTTGTTTATTTAAATTTAAAGATTGTTATTAGGTTTTTAAATTTTGGTCGGTTTTATCTTATAATATTTATAATTCGAAAATAAATTAAAAAATAATTCTTGTTTGTTTTTTATATTTAAATGCTGGTTTGTTCATTAAAAATTAAAGTTCGACATTAAGCATTAAAAATTTGGTATGATGTATTTTATAATATAAGTAATTAAAAAAAAACATATTAGAAAAATAATTTTCGTTTATTTATCATATTTAAATGCTTGTTTATTTAATAAAAATCAATTTTAAAAATTTAAAATTTACTATAATTTATATCCTAATATCACCAACTTAAAACTGGGTTAAATATTAGTTTTTGTTTGTATCATATATATAAATGCTTGTTTGTTTATTAAAAATCAAAGGTTTGTAATATTCTTAGTTAATGTTTATGCATATCTTTTTTTATTTATAAAAATTTATGTTAAAAATAATCAAATATTTTCGAACCATATTTTATTTATCAAATAAATCTAGTCTTTTTATTATTACAAGTGCTTACTTAAGCTATGTATACAATTTTGCATCATTGCAAGGTCGTGGCAGTTAGCTCAGTGCGAAAGGCCCACAACTCTCAGTACTGAGTTCCGAGGTTTGGTTCCCAACTTAGACTCCTCAAAATAATCAACTTACCAATTTTTTATTTTTTGCGTACATAGGGCCGGTCATATGATCACGTGACCTAGCACACTAGTAAAAAAGTTTTAAAAAATTTTTTTTTTTTTTGAATCAAAAGATAACTATACGCACTGTTCTAACAGCCGTGCTTGCAAAATTTTTTTAGCAAACATTAATATTTCCGAGAGTTATGACAAATTTATGACATTGATTTTTAAATTTTTTTAGAATTGTTTTGGTATAACTAATGCTCAATGTAAAGAAATTTTCGAAAATAATTAAAAGAACAAAAAAACATTTTTTTATTTCGCGTACATTGAATTGTTCGCGCGACCTTTTGACCTAATTAAACCCAAAATAAAAATTACCTCAAACTTTTGTTTTACTGAAAATTTTCGCGAAATGTTTTATCTTGAATGTTAGTTAGGCCAATGCGCGTCTAATAAAATACAAAATTTTAGGTTTTAAGATTTCATAAATTTTTAATAAAAGTTTCATAACTTTTATGAATTTTAAAAATTACGAAAAATATTTTGTAAAGACGTTAATTGAACCTGTGCGGTTCTAACACAACAATTATTTTTCGATTTAAAATTTTTAATTTTTTTTCAAAAAATTTGTATGCAATATCATTGGCCAAAAATATCACGTGACCTAATTAAACCCAAAATAAAAATTACCTCAAACTTTTGTTTTACTGAAAATTTTCGTGAAATGTTTTATCTTGAATGTTAGTTAGGCCAATGCGCGCCTAATTAAATATAAAATTTCAGATTTTGAGATTTCATAAATTTTTAATAAAAGTTTCATAACTTTTATGAATATTAATATTTTCGAAAAATATTTTGTAAACACGGTAATTGGACCCGTGCAGTTCTAACAGAACAATTATTTTTTGATTTAAAATTTTTTATTTTTTTTTAAAAAATTTGTATGCAATATCATTGGCCAAAAATATCACGTGACCTAATGAAAACCAAAATAAAAATTACCTCAAACTTTTGTTTTACTGAAAATTTTCGCGAAATGTTTTATCTTGAATGTTAGTTAAGCCAATGCGCGTCTAATAAAATACGAAATTTTAGGTTTTAAGATTTCATAAATTTTAAATAAAAGTTTCATAACTTTTATGAATATTAATATTTTCAAAAAATATTTTGTAAACACGGTAATTGGACCTGTGCGGTTCTAACACAACAATTATTTTTCGATTTAAAATTTTTTATTTTTTTTCAAAAAATTTGTATGCAATATCATTGGCCAAAAATATCACGTGACCTAATTAAACCCAAAATAAAAATTACCTCAAACTTTTGTTTTACTAAAAATTTTCGCGAAATGTTTTATCTTGAATGTTAGTTAGGCCAATGCGCGTCTAATAAAATACAAAATTTTAGGTTTTGAGATTTCATAAATTTTTAATAAAGTCATAACTTTTATGAATATTAATATTTTTGAAAAATATTATGTAAACACGGTAATTGGACCTGTGCGGTTCTAACACAACAATTATTTTTCGATTTAAAATTTTTTATTTTTTTTCAAAAAATTTGTATGCAATATCATGGGCCAAAAATATCACGTGACCTAATTAAACCCAAAATAAAAATTATCTCAATCTTTTGTTCTACTCGAAATTTTTGCAAAATGTTTTATCTTGAATGTTAGTTAGGCCAATGCGCGCCTAATTAAATATAAAATTTCAGATTTTGAGATTTCATGAATTTTTAATAAAAGTTTCATAACTTTTATGAATATTAATATTTTTGAAAAATATTTCGTAAACACGGTAATTGGACCTGTGCGGTTCTAACACAACAATTATTTTTCGATTTAAAATTTGTTATTTTTTAAAAAAAATATGTATGCAATATCTATCATTGGCCAAAAATATCACGTGACCTAATTAAACCCAAAATAAAAATGACCTCAAACTTTTGTTTTACTGAAAATTTTTGCGAAATGTTTTATCTTGAATGTTAGTTAGGCCAATGCGCGTCTAATAAAATACGAAATTTTAGGTTTTGAGATTTCATAAATTTTTAATAAAAGTTTCATAACTTTTATGAATATTAATATTTTCGAAAAATATTTTGTAAACACGGTAATTGGACCTGTGCGATTCTAACACAACAATTATTTTTCGATTTAAAATTTTTAATTTTTTTAATTTGTATGCAATATCATTGGCCAAAAATATCACGTGACCTAATTAAACCAAAAATAAAAATTACCTCAAACTTTTGTTTTACTAAAAATTTTCGCGAAATGTTTTATCTTAAATGTTAGTTAGGCCAATGCGCGTCTAATAAAATACAAAATTTCAGGTTTTGAGATTTCATAAATTTTTAATAAAAGTTTCATAACTTTTATGAATATTAATATTTTTGAAAAATATTTCGTAAACACGGTAATTGGACCTGTGCGGTTCTAACACAACAATTATTTTTCGATTTAAAATTTGTTATTTTTTAAAAAAAATATGTATGCAATATCTATCATTGGCCAAAAATATCACGTGACCTAATTAAACCCAAAATAAAAATGACCTCAAACTTTTGTTTTACTGAAAATTTTCGCGAAATGTTTTATCTTGAATGTTAGTTAGGCCAATGCGCGTCTAATAAAATACGAAATTTTAGGTTTTGAGATTTCATAAATTTTTAATAAAAGTTTCATAACTTTTATGAATATTAATATTTTCGAAAAATATTTTGTAAACACGGTAATTGGACCTGTGCGATTCTAACACAACAATTATTTTTCGATTTAAAATTTTTAATTTTTTTAATTTTGTATGCAATATCATTGGCCAAAAATATCACGTGACCTAATTAAACCAAAAATAAAAATTACCTCAAACTTTTGTTTTACTAAAAATTTTCGCGAAATGTTTTATCTTAAATGTTAGTTAGGCCAATGCGCGTCTAATAAAATACAAAATTTCAGGTTTTGAGATTTCATAAATTTTTAATAAAAGTTTCATAACTTTTATGAATATTAATATTTTCAAAAAATGTTTTGTAAACACGGTAATTGGACCTGTGCGGTTCTAACACAACAATTATTTTTCGATTTAAAATTTGTTATTTTTTTTCAAGAAATTTGTATGCAATATCATTGGCCAAAAATATCACGTGACCTAATTAAACTCAAAATAAAAATTATCTCTAACTTTTGTTCTACTTAAAATTTTTGCAAAATGTTTTATCTTGAATGTTAGTTAGGCCAATGCGCGTCTAATAAAATACAAAATTTCAGGTTTTGAGATTTTATAAATTTTTAATAAAAGTTTCATAACTTTTATGAATATTAATATTTTTGAAAAATATTTCGTAAACACGGTAATTGGACCTGTGCGGTTCTAACACAACAATTATTTTTCGATTTAAAATTTGTTATTTTTTAAAAAAAATATGTATGCAATATCTATCATTGGCCAAAAATATCACGTGACCTAATTAAACCCAAAATAAAAATGACCTCAAACTTTTGTTTTACTGAAAATTTTCGCGAAATGTTTTATCTTGAATGTTAGTTAGGCCAATGCGCGTCTAATAAAATACGAAATTTTAGGTTTTGAGATTTCATAAATTTTTAATAAAAGTTTCATAACTTTTATGAATATTAATATTTTCGAAAAATATTTTGTAAACACGGTAATTGGACCTGTGCGATTCTAACACAACAATTATTTTTCGATTTAAAATTTTTAATTTTTTTAATTTTGTATGCAATATCATTGGCCAAAAATATCACGTGACCTAATTAAACCCAAAATAAAAATTACCTCAAACTTTTGTTCTACTCGAAATTTTTGCAAAATGTTTTATCTTGAATGTTAGTTAGGCCAATGCGCGCCTAATTAAATATAAAATTTCAGATTTTGAGATTTCATAAATTTTTAATAAAAGTTTCATAACTTTTATGAATATTAATATTTTCGAAAAATATTTTGTAAACACGGTAATTGGACCTGTGCGGTTCTAACACAACAATTATTTTTCGATTTAAAATTTTTAATTTTTTTTCAAAAAATTTGTATGCAATAAATATCATTGGCCAAAAATATCACGTGACCTAATTAAACCCAAAATAAAAATTACCTCAAACTTTTGTTTTACTAAAAATTTTCGCGAAATGTTTTATCTTGAATGTTAGTTAGGCCAATGCGCGCCTAATTAAATATAAAATTTCAGATTTTGAGATTTCATAAATTTTTAATAAAAGTTTCATAACTTTTATGAATATTAATATTTTCGAAAAATATTTTGTAAACACGGTAATTGGACCTGTGCGGTTCTAACACAACAATTATTTTTCGATTTAAAATTTGTTATTTTAAAAAAAAAATATGTATGCAATATCATTGGCCAAAAATATCACGTGACCTAATTAAACCCAAAATAAAAATTACCTCAAACTTTTGTTTTACTAAAAATTTTCGCGAAATGTTTTATCTTGAATGTTAGTTAGGCCAATGCGCGCCTAATTAAATATAAAATTTCAGATTTTGAGATTTCATAAATTTTTAATAAAAGTTTCATAACTTTTATGAATATTAATATTTTCGAAAAATATTTCGTAAACACGGTAATTGGACCTGTGCGGTTCTAACACAACAATTATTTTTCGATTTAAAATTTGTTATTTTAAAAAAAAAATATGTATGCAATATCATTGGCCAAAATATCACGTGACCTAATTAAACCCAAAATAAAAATTATCTCAAACTTTTGTTCTACTCGAAATTTTTGCAAAATGTTTTATCTTGAATGTTAGTTAGGCCAATGCGCGCCTAATTAAATATAAAATTTCAGATTTTGAGATTTCATAAATTTTTAATAAAAGTTTCATAACTTTTATGAATATTAATATTTTCGAAAAATATTTTGTAAACACGGTAATTGGACCTGTGCGGTTCTAACACAACAATTATTTTTCGATTTAAAATTTTTAATTTTTTTTCAAAAAATTTGTATGCAATAAATATCATTGGCCAAAAATATCACGTGACCTAATTAAACCCAAAATAAAAATTACCTCAAACTTTTGTTTTACTAAAAATTTTCGCGAAATGTTTTATCTTGAATGTTAGTTAGGCCAATGCGCGCCTAATTAAATATAAAATTTCAGATTTTGAGATTTCATAAATTTTTAATAAAAGTTTCATAACTTTTATGAATATTAATATTTTCGAAAAATATTTTGTAAACACGGTAATTGGACCTGTGCGGTTCTAACACAACAATTATTTTTCGATTTAAAATTTTTAATTTTTTTTCAAAAAATTTGTATGCAATAAATATCATTGGCCAAAAATATCACGTGACCTAATTAAACCCAAAATAAAAATTACCTCAAACTTTTGTTTTACTAAAAATTTTCGCGAAATGTTTTATCTTGAATGTTAGTTAGGCCAATGCGCGCCTAATTAAATATAAAACTTCAGATTTTGAGATTTCATAAATTTTTAATAAAAGTTTCATAACTTTTATGAATATTAATATTTTCGAAAAATATTTCGTAAACACGGTAATTGGACCTGTGCGGTTCTAACACAACAATTATTTTTCGATTTAAAATTTGTTATTTTAAAAAAAAAATATGTATGCAATATCATTGGCCAAAATATCACGTGACCTAATTAAACCCAAAATAAAAATGACCTCAAACTTTTGTTTTACTGAAAATTTTCGCGAAATGTTTTATCTTGAATGTTAATTAGGCCAATGCGCGTCTAATAAAATACGAAATTTTAGGTTTTGAGATTTCATAAATTTTTAATAAAAGTGTCATAACTTTTATGAATATTAATATTTTCGAAAAATATTATGTAAACACGGTAATTGAACCTGTGCAGTTCTAACACAATTATTTTTCGATTTAAAATTTTTTATTTTTTAAAAAAAATTTGTATGCAATATCATTGGCCAAAAATATCACGTGACCTAATTAAACCCAAAATAAAAATTATCTCAAACTTTTGTTCTACTCGAAATTTTTGCAAAATGTTTTATCTTGAATGTTAGTTAGGCCAATGCGCGCCTAATTAAATATAAAATTTCAGATTTTGAGATTTCATAAATTTTTAATAAAAGTTTCATAACTTTTATGAATATTAATATTTTCGAAAAATATTTTGTAAACACGGTAATTGGACCTGTGCGGTTCTAACACAACAATTATTTTTCGATTTAAAATTTTTAATTTTTTTTCAAAAAATTTGTATGCAATAAATATCATTGGCCAAAAATATCACGTGACCTAATTAAACCCAAAATAAAAATTACCTCAAACTTTTGTTTTACTAAAAATTTTCGCGAAATGTTTTATCTTGAATGTTAGTTAGGCCAATGCGCGCCTAATTAAATATAAAATTTCAGATTTTGAGATTTCATAAATTTTTAATAAAAGTTTCATAACTTTTATGAATATTAATATTTTCGAAAAATATTTTGTAAACACGGTAATTGGACCTGTGCGGTTCTAACACAACAATTATTTTTCGATTTAAAATTTTTAATTTTTTTTCAAAAAATTTGTATGCAATAAATATCATTTGCCAAAAATATCACGTGACCTAATTAAACCCAAAATAAAAATTACCTCAAACTTTTGTTTTACTAAAAATTTTCGCGAAATGTTTTATCTTGAATGTTAGTTAGGCCAATGCGCGCCTAATTAAATATAAAATTTCAGATTTTGAGATTTCATAAATTTTTAATAAAAGTTTCATAACTTTTATGAATATTAATATTTTCGAAAAATATTTCGTAAACACGGTAATTGGACCTGTGCGGTTCTAACACAACAATTATTTTTCGATTTAAAATTTGTTATTTTTTAAAAAAAATATGTATGCAATATCATTGGCCAAAAATATCACGTGACCTAATTAAACCCAAAATAAAAATGACCTCAACCTTTTGTTTTACTGAAAATTTTCGCGAAATGTTTTATCTTGAATGTTAATTAGGCCAGTGCGCGTCTAATAAAATACGAAATTTTAGGTTTTGAGATTTCATAAATTTTTAATAAAAGTGTCATAACTTTTATGAATATTAATATTTTCGAAAAATATTATGTAAACACGGTAATTGGACCTGTGCGGTTCTAACACAACAATTATTTTTCGATTTAAATTTTTTTATTTTTTTCAAAAAATTTGTATGCAATATCATTGGCCAAAATTATCACGTGACCTAATTAAACCCAAAATAAAAATTATCTCAAACTTTTGTTCTACTCGAAATTTTTGCAAAACGTTTTCTCTTGAATGTTAGTTAGGTCAATGCGCGCCTAATTAAATATAAAATTTCAGATTTTGAGATTTCATAAATTTTTAATAAAAGTTTCATAACTTTTATGAATATTAATATTTTCGAAAAATATTTTGTAAACACGGTAATTGGACCTGTGCGGTTCTAACACAACAATTATTTTTCGATTTAAAATTTTTTATTTTTTTTCAAAAAATTTGTATGCAATAAATATCATTGGCCAAAAATATCACGTGACCTAATTAAACCCAAAATAAAAATTACCTCAAACTTTTGTTTTACTAAAAATTTTCGCGAAATGTTTTATCTTGAATGTTAATTAGGCCAATGCGCGACTAATAAAATACAAAATTTTAGGTTTTGAGATTTCATAAATTTTTAATAAAAGTTTCATAACTTTTATGAATATTAATATTTTCGAAAAATATTTTGTTAACATGGTAATTGGACCTGTGCGGTTCTAACACAACAATTATTTTTCGATTTAAATATATTTTTTTTTTTTCAAAAAATTTGTATGCAATATCATTGGGCAAAAATATCACGTGACCTAATTAAACCCAAAATAAAAATTACCTCAAACTTTTGTTTTACTAAAAATTTTCGCGAAATGTTTTATCTTGAATGTTAGTTAGGCCAATGCGCGTCTAATAAAATACAAAATTTTAGGTTTCGAGATTTCATAAATTTTTAATAAAAGTTTCATAACTTTTATGAATATTAATATTTTTGAAAAATATTATGTAAACACGGTAATTGGACCTGTGCGGTTATAACACAACAATTATTTTTAGATTTAAAATTTTATATTTTTTTTCAAAAAATTTGTATGCAATATCATTGGCCAAAATTATCACGTGACCTAATGAAAACCAAAATAAAAATTACTTCAAACTTTTGTTTTACTAAAAATTTTTGCGAAATGTTTTATTTTGAATGTTAGTTAAGCCAATGCGCGTCTAATAAAATACGAAATTTTAGGTTTTGAGATTTCATAAATTTTTAATAAAAGTTTCATAACTTTTATGAATATTAATATTTTCAAAAAATATTTTGTAAACACGGTAATTGGACCTGTGCGGTTCTAACACAACAATTATTTTTCGATTTAAAATTTGTTATTTTTTTAAAAAAAATTTGTATGCAATATATCATTGGCCAAAAATATCACGTGACCTAATTAAACCCAAAATAAAAATTACCTCAAACTTTTGTTTTACTGAAAATTTTCGCGAAATGTTTTATCTTGAATGTTAGTTAGGCCAATGCGCGTCTAATAAAATACAAAATTTTAGGTTTTGAGATTTCATAAATTTTTAATAAAAGTTTCATAACTATTATGAATATTAATATTTTCGAAAAATATTTTGTAAACACGGTAATTGGACCTGTGCGATTCTAACACAACAATTATTTTTCGATTTAAAATTTTTAATTTTTTTTAAAAAATTTGTATGCAATATCATTGGCCAAAAATATCACGTGACCTAATTAAACCCAAAATAAAAATTACCTCAAACTTTTGTTTTACCGAAAATTTTCGCGAAATGTTTTATCTTGATTGTTAGTTAAGCCAATGCGCGTCTAATAAAATATAAAATTTTAGGTTTTGAGATTTCATAAATTTTTAATAAAAGTTTCATAACTTTTATGAATATTAATATTTTCGAAAAATATTTTGTAAACACGGTAATTGGACCTGTGCGGTTCTAACACAACAATTAATTTTCGATTTAAAATTTTTATTTTTTTCAAAAAATTTGTATGCAATATCATTGGCCAAAAATATCACGTGACCTAATTAAACCCAAAATAAAAATTATCTCAAACTTTTGTTTTACTAAAAATTTTCGCGAAATGTTTTATCTTGAATGTTAGTTAGGCCAATGCGCGTCTAATAAAATACAAAATTTTACGTTTTGAGATTTCATAAATTTTTAATAAAAGTTTCATAACTTTTATGAATATTAATATTTTCGAAAAATATTTTGTGAACACGGTAATTGGACCTGTGCGGTTCTAACACAACAATTATTTTTTGATTTAAAATTTTTTATTTTTTTCAAAAAATTTGTATGCAATATCATTGGCCAAAAATATCACGTGACCTAATTAAACCCAAAATAAAAATTACCTCAAACTTTTGTTTTACTGAAAATTTTCGCGAAATGTTTTATCTTGAATGTTAGTTAGGCCAATGCGCGTCTAATAAAATACAAAATTTTAGGTTTTGAGATTTCATAAATTTTTAATAAAAGTTTCATAACTATTATGAATATTAATATTTTCAAAAAATATTTTGTAAACACGGTAATTGGACCTGTGCGATTCTAACACAACAATTATTTTTCGATTTAAAATTTTTAATTTTTTTTCAAAAAATTTGTATGCAATATCATTGGCCAAAAATATCACGTGACCTAATTAAACCAAAATAAAAATTATCTCAAACTTTTGTTTTACTCAAAATTTTCGCGAAATGTTTTATCTTGAATGTTAGTTAGGCCAATGCGCGTCTAATAAAATATAAAATTTTAGGTTTTGAGATTTCATAAATTTTTAATAAAAGTTTCATAACTTTTATGAATATTAATATTTTCGAAAAATATTTTGTAAACACGGTAATTGGACCTGTGCGGTTTTAACACAACAATTAATTTTCGATTTAAAATTTTATTTTTTTCAAAAAATTTGTATGCAATATCATTGGCCAAAAATATCACGTGACCTAATTAAACCCAAAATAAAAATTATCTCAAACTTTTGTTTTACTAAAAATTTTCGCGAAATGTTTTATCTTGAATGTTAGTTAGGCCACTGCGCGTCTAATAAAATACAAAATTTTAGGTTTTGAGATTTCATAAATTTTTAATAAAAGTTTCATAACTATTATGAATATTAATATTTTCAAAAAATATTTTGTAAACACGGTAATTGGACCTGTGCGATTCCAACACAACAATTATTTTTGGATTTAAAATTTTTAATTTTTTTTCAAAAAATTTGTATGCAATATCATTGGCCAAAAATATCACGTGACCTAATTAAACCCAAAATAAAAATTATCTCAAACTTTTGTTTTACTAAAAATTTTCGCGAAATGTTTTATCTTGAATGTTAGTTAGGCCAATGCGCGTCTAATAAAATACAAAATTTCAGGTTTTGAGATTTCATAAATTTTTAATAAAAGTTTCATAACTTTTATGAATATTAATATTTTCGAAAAATATTTCGTAAACACGGTAATTGGACCTGTGCGGTTCTAACACAACAATTATTTTTCGATTTAAAATTTTTTATTTTTTTTCAAAAAATTTGTATGCAATATCATTGGCCAAAAATATCACGTGACCTAATTAAACCCAAAATAAAAATTACCTCAAACTTTTGTTTTACTGAAAATTTTTGCGAAATGTTTTATCTTGAATGTTAGTTAGGCCAATGCGCGTCTAATAAACTACAAAATTTTAGGTTTTGAGATTTCATAAATTTTTAATAAAAGTTTCATAACTTTTATGAATATTAATATTTTCGAAAAATATTTTGTAAACACGGTAATTGGACCTGTGCGATTCTAACACAACAATTATTTTTCGATTTTAAATTTTTTATTTTTTTAAATTTATATCATTGGCCAAAAATATCACGTGACCTAATTAAACCCAAAATAAAAATTACCTCAAACTTTTGTTTTACCGAAAATTTTCGCGAAATGTTTTATCTTGATTGTTAGTTAAGCCAATGCGCGTCTAATAAAATATAAAATTTTAGGTTTTGAGATTTCATAAATTTTTAATAAAAGTTTCATAACTTTTATGAATATTAATATTTTCGAAAAATATTTTGTAAACACGGTAATTGGACCTGTGCGGTTCTAACACAACAATTAATTTTCGATTTAAAATTTTTATTTTTTTCAAAAAATTTGTATGCAATATCATTGGCCAAAAATATCACGTGACCTAATTAAACCCAAAATAAAAATTATCTCAAACTTTTGTTTTACTAAAAATTTTCGCGAAATGTTTTATCTTGAATGTTAGTTAGGCCAATGCGCGTCTAATAAAATACAAAATTTTACGTTTTGAGATTTCATAAATTTTTAATAAAAGTTTCATAACTTTTATGAATATTAATATTTTCGAAAAATATTTTGTGAACACGGTAATTGGACCTGTGCGGTTCTAACACAACAATTATTTTTTGATTTAAAATTTTTTATTTTTTTCAAAAAATTTGTATGCAATATCATTGGCCAAAAATATCACGTGACCTAATTAAACCCAAAATAAAAATTACCTCAAACTTTTGTTTTACTGAAAATTTTCGCGAAATGTTTTATCTTGAATGTTAGTTAGGCCAATGCGCGTCTAATAAAATACAAAATTTTAGGTTTTGAGATTTCATAAATTTTTAATAAAAGTTTCATAACTATTATGAATATTAATATTTTCAAAAAATATTTTGTAAACACGGTAATTGGACCTGTGCGATTCTAACACAACAATTATTTTTCGATTTAAAATTTTTAATTTTTTTTCAAAAAATTTGTATGCAATATCATTGGCCAAAAATATCACGTGACCTAATTAAACCAAAATAAAAATTATCTCAAACTTTTGTTTTACTCAAAATTTTCGCGAAATGTTTTATCTTGAATGTTAGTTAGGCCAATGCGCGTCTAATAAAATATAAAATTTTAGGTTTTGAGATTTCATAAATTTTTAATAAAAGTTTCATAACTTTTATGAATATTAATATTTTCGAAAAATATTTTGTAAACACGGTAATTGGACCTGTGCGGTTTTAACACAACAATTAATTTTCGATTTAAAATTTTATTTTTTTCAAAAAATTTGTATGCAATATCATTGGCCAAAAATATCACGTGACCTAATTAAACCCAAAATAAAAATTATCTCAAACTTTTGTTTTACTAAAAATTTTCGCGAAATGTTTTATCTTGAATGTTAGTTAGGCCAATGCGCGTCTAATAAAATACAAAATTTTAGGTTTTGAGATTTCATAAATTTTTAATAAAAGTTTCATAACTATTATGAATATTAATATTTTCAAAAAATATTTTGTAAACACGGTAATTGGACCTGTGCGATTCCAACACAACAATTATTTTTGGATTTAAAATTTTTAATTTTTTTTCAAAAAATTTGTATGCAATATCATTGGCCAAAAATATCACGTGACCTAATTAAACCCAAAATAAAAATTATCTCAAACTTTTGTTTTACTAAAAATTTTCGCGAAATGTTTTATCTTGAATGTTAGTTAGGCCAATGCGCGTCTAATAAAATACAAAATTTCAGGTTTTGAGATTTCATAAATTTTTAATAAAAGTTTCATAACTTTTATGAATATTAATATTTTCGAAAAATATTTCGTAAACACGGTAATTGGACCTGTGCGGTTCTAACACAACAATTATTTTTCGATTTAAAATTTTTTATTTTTTTTCAAAAAATTTGTATGCAATATCATTGGCCAAAAATATCACGTGACCTAATTAAACCCAAAATAAAAATTACCTCAAACTTTTGTTTTACTGAAAATTTTCGCGAAATGTTTTATCTTGAATGTTAGTTAGGCCAATGCGCGTCTAATAAACTACAAAATTTTAGGTTTTGAGATTTCATAAATTTTTAATAAAAGTTTCATAACTTTTATGAATATTAATATTTTCGAAAAATATTTTGTAAACACGGTAATTGGACCTGTGCGAATCTAACACAACAATTATTTTTCGATTTTAAATTTTTTATTTTTTTAAATTTATATCATTGGCCAAAAATATCACGTGACCTAATTAAACCCAAAATAAAAATTACCTCAAACTTTTGTTTTACTGAAAATTTTCGCGAAATGTTTTATCTTGAATGTTAGTTAGGCCAATGCGCGTCTAATTAAATACAAAATTTTAGGTTTTGAGATTTCATAAATTTTTAATAAAAGTTTCATAACTTTTATGAATATTAATATTTTCGAAAAATATTTTGTAAACACGGTAATTGGACCTGTGCGGTTCTAACACAACAATTATTTTTCGATTTAAAATTTTTTATTTTTTTTCAAAAAATTATATGCAATATCATTGGCCAAAAATATCACGTGACCTAATTAAACCCAAAATAAAAATTACCTCAAACTTTTGTTTTACTAAAAATTTTCGCGAAATGTTTTATCTTGAATGTTAGTTAGGCCAATGCGCGTCTAATAAAATACAAAATTTTAGGTTTTGAGATTTCATAAATTTTTAATAAAAGTTTCATAACTTTTATGAATATTAATATTTTTGAAAAATATTATGTAAACACGGTAATTGGACCTGTGCGGTTCTAACACAACAATTATTTTTCGATTTAAAATTTTATATTTTTTTTCAAAAAATTTGTATGCAATATCATTGGCCTAAAATATCACGTGACCTAATTAAACCCAAAATAAAAATTACCTCAAACTTTTGTTTTACTAAAAATTTTCGCGAAATGTTTTATCTTGAATGTTAGTTAGGCCAATGCGCGTCTAATAAAATACAAAATTTTAGGTTTTGAGATTTCATAAATTTTTAATAAAAGTTTCATAACTTTTATGAATATTAATATTTTCAAAAAATATTTTGTAAACACGGTAATTGGACCTGTGCGGTTCTAACACAACAATTATTTTTCGATTTAAAATTTTTTATTTTTTTTCAAAAAATTTGTTTGCAATATCATTGGCCAAAAATATTACGTGACCTAATGAAAACCAAAATAAAAATTACCTCAAACTTTTGTTTTACTAAAAATTTTTGCGAAATGTTTTATCTTGAATGTTAGTTAGGCCAATGCGCGTCTAATAAAATACAAAATTTCAGGTTTTGAGATTTCATAAATTTTTAATAAAAGTTTCATAACTTTTATGAATATTAATATTTTCGAAAAATATTTTGTAAACACGGTAATTGGACCTGTGCGGTTCTAACACAACAATTATTTTTCGATTTAAAATTTTTTATTTTTTTTTAAAAAATTTGTATGCAATATCATTGGCCAAAAATATCACGTGACCTAATTAAACCCAAAATAAAAATTACCTCAAACTTTTGTTTTACTGAAAATTTTCGCGAAATGTTTTATCTTGAATGATAGTTATAGGCCAATGCGCGTCTAATAAACTACAAAATTTCAGGTTTTGAGATTTCATAAATTTTTAATAAAAGTTTCATAACTTTTATGAATATTAATATTTTCGAAAATATTTTGTAAACACGGTAATTGGACATGTGCGATTCTAACACAACAATTATTTTTCGATTTTAAATTTTAAATTTTTTTAAATTTGTATGCAATATCATTGGCCAAAAATATCACGTGACCTAATTAAACCCAAAATAAAAATTACCTCAAACTTTTGTTTTACTAAAAATTTTCGCGAAATGTTTTATCTTGAATGTTAGTTAGGCCAATGCGCGCCTAATTAAATATAAAATTTCAGATTTTGAGATTTCATAAATTTTTAATAAAAGTTTCATAACTTTTATGAATATTAATATTTTCGAAAAATATTTCGTGAACACGGTAATTGGACCTGTGCGGTTCTAACACAACAATTATTTTTCGATTTTAAATTTTTTATTTTTTTAAATTTATATCATTGGCCAAAAATATCACGTGACCTAATTAAACCCAAAATAAAAATTACCTCAAACTTTTGTTTTACTGAAAATTTTCGCGAAATGTTTTATCTTGAATGTTAGTTAGGCCAATGCGCGTCTAATTAAATACAAAATTTTAGGTTTTGAGATTTCATAAATTTTTAATAAAAGTTTCATAACTTTTATGAATATTAATATTTTCGAAAAATATTTTGTAAACACGGTAATTGGACCTGTGCGGTTCTAACACAACAATTATTTTTCGATTTAAAATTTTTTATTTTTTTTCAAAAAATTATATGCAATATCATTGGCCAAAAATATCACGTGACCTAATTAAACCCAAAATAAAAATTACCTCAAACTTTTGTTTTACTAAAAATTTTCGCGAAATGTTTTATCTTGAATGTTAGTTAGGCCAATGCGCGTCTAATAAAATACAAAATTTTAGGTTTTGAGATTTCATAAATTTTTAATAAAAGTTTCATAACTTTTATGAATATTAATATTTTTGAAAAATATTATGTAAACACGGTAATTAGACCTGTGCGGTTCTAACACAACAATTATTTTTCGATTTAAAATTTTATATTTTTTTTCAAAAAATTTGTATGCAATATCATTGGCCTAAAATATCACGTGACCTAATTAAACCAAAAATAAAAATTACCTCAAACTTTTGTTTTACTAAAAATTTTCGCGAAATGTTTTATCTTGAATGTTAGTTAGGCCAATGCGCGTCTAATAAAATACAAAATTTTAGGTTTTGAGATTTCATAAATTTTTAATAAAAGTTTCATAACTTTTATGAATATTAATATTTTCAAAAAATATTTTGTAAACACGGTAATTGGACCTGTGCGGTTCTAACACAACAATTATTTTTCGATTTAAAATTTTTTATTTTTTTTCAAAAAATTTGTTTGCAATATCATTGGCCAAAAATATTACGTGACCTAATGAAAACCAAAATAAAAATTACCTCAAACTTTTGTTTTACTAAAAATTTTTGCGAAATGTTTTATCTTGAATGTTAGTTAGGCCAATGCGCGTCTAATAAAATACAAAATTTCAGGTTTTGAGATTTCATAAATTTTTAATAAAAGTTTCATAACTTTTATGAATATTAATATTTTCGAAAAATATTTTGTAAACACGGTAATTGGACCAGTGCGGTTCTAACACAACAATTATTTTTCGATTTAAAATTTTTTATTTTTTTTAAAAAAATTTGTATGCAATATCATTGGCCAAAAATATCACGTGACCTAATTAAACCCAAAATAAAAATTACCTCAAACTTTTGTTTTACTGAAAATTTTCGCAAAATGTTTTATCTTGAATGATAGTTAGGCCAATGCGCGTCTAATAAACTACAAAATTTCAGGTTTTGAGATTTCATAAATTTTTAATAAAAGTTTCATAACTTTTATGAATATTAATAATTTCGAAAATATTTTGTAAACACGGTAATTGGACATGTGCGATTCTAACACAACAATTATTTTTCGATTTTAAATTTTAAATTTTTTTAAATTTGTATGCAATATCATTGGCCAAAAATATCACGTGACCTAATTAAACCCAAAATAAAAATTACCTCAAACTTTTGTTTTACTAAAAATTTTCGCGAAATGTTTTATCTTGAATGTTAGTTAGGCCAATGCGCGCCTAATTAAATATAAAATTTCAGATTTTGAGATTTCATAAATTTTTAATAAAAGTTTCATAACTTTTATGAATATTAATATTTTCGAAAAATATTTCGTAAACACGGTAATTGGACCTGTGCGGTTCTAACACAACAATTATTTTTCGATTTAAAATTTGTTATTTTAAAAAAAAAATATGTATGCAATATCATTGGCCAAAATATCACGTGACCTAATTAAACCCAAAATAGAAATGACCTCAAACTTTTGTTTTACTGAAAATTTTCGCGAAATGTTTTATCTTGAATGTTAGTTAGGCCAATGCGCGCCTAATTAAATATAAAATTTCAGATTTTGAGATTTCATAAATTTTTAATAAAAGTTTCATAACTTTTATGAATATTAATATTTTCGAAAAATATTTTGTAAACACGGTAATTGGACCTGTGCGGTTCTAACACAACAATTATTTTTCGATTTAAAATTTTTTATTTTTTTTCAAAAAATTTGTATGCAATAAATATCATTGGCCAAAAATATCACGTGACCTAATTAAACCCAAAATAAAAATTACCTCAAACTTTTGTTTTACTAAAAATTTTCGCAAAATGTTTTATCTTGAATGTTAATTAGGCCAATGCGCGACTAATAAAATACAAAATTTTAGGTTTTGAGATTTCATAAATTTTTAATAAAAGTTTCATAACTTTTATGAATATTAATATTTTCGAAAAATATTTTGTTAACATGGTAATTGGACCTGTGCGGTTCTAACACAACAATTATTTTTCGATTTAAATATTTTTTTTTTTTTTCAAAAAATTTGTATGCAATATCATTGGGCAAAAATATCACGTGACCTAATTAAACCCAAAATAAAAATTACCTCAAACTTTTGTTCTACTTAAAATTTTCGCAAAATGTTTTATCTTGAATGTTAGTTAGGCCAATGCGCGCCTAATTAAATATAAAATTTCAGATTTTGAGATTTCATGAATTTTTAATAAAAGTTTCATAACTTTTATGAATATTAATATTTTTGAAAAATATTTCGTAAACACGGTAATTGGACATGTGCGGTTCTAACACAACAATTATTTTTCGATTTAAAATTTGTTATTTTTTAAAAAAAAATATGTATGCAATATCTATCATTGGCCAAAAATGTCACGTGACCTAATTAAACCCAAAATTAAAATGACCTCAAACTTTTGTTTTACTGAAAATTTTCGCGAAATGTTTTATCTTGAATGTTAGTTAGGCCAATGCGCGTCTAATAAAATACAAAGTTTTAGGTTTCAAGATTTCATAAATTTTTAATAAAAGTTTCATAACTTTTATGAATATTAATATTTTCGAAAAATATTTTGTAAACACGGTAATTGGACCTGTGCGATTCTAACACAACAATTATTTTTCGATTTAAAATTTTTAATTATTTTAATTTTGTATGCAATATCATTGGCCAAAAATATCACGTGACCTAATTAAACCCAAAATAAAAATTACCTCAAACTTTTGTTTTACTAAAAGTTTTCGCGAAATGTTTTATCTTAAATTTTAGTTAGGCCAATGCGCGTCTAATAAAATACAAAATTTCAGGTTTTGAGATTTCATAAATTTTTAATAAAAGTTTCATAACTTTTATGAATATTAATATTTTCGAAAAATAGTTTGTAAACACGGTAATTGGACCTGTGCGGTTCTAACACAACAATTATTTTTCGATTTAAAATTTTTTATTTTTTTTCAAAAAATTTGTATGCAATATCATTGGCCAAAAATATCACGTGACCTAATTAAACCCAAAATAAAAATTACCTCAAACTTTTGTTTTACTGAAAATTTTCGCGAAATGTTTTATCTTGAATGTTAGTTAGGCCAATGCGCGTCTAATAAACTACAAAATTTTAGGTTTTGAGATTTCATAAATTTTTAATAAAAGTTTCATAACTTTTATGAATATTAATATTTTCGAAAATATTTTGTAAACACGGTAATTGGACCTGTGCGATTCTAACACAACAATTATTTTTCGATTTTAAATTTTTTATTTTTTTAAATTTATATGCAATATCATAGGCCAAAAATATCACGTGACCTAATTAAACCCAAAATAAAAATTACCTCAAACTTTTGTTTTACCGAAAATTTTCGCGAAATGTTTTATCTTGAATGTTAGTTAGGCCAATGCGCGTCAAATTAAATACAAAATTTTAGGTTTTGAGATTTCATAAATTTTTAATAAAAGTTTCATAACTTTTATGAATATTAATATTTTCGAAAAATATTTTGTAAACACGGTAATTGGACCTGTGCGGTTCTAACACAACAATTATTTTTCGATTTAAAATTTTTTATTTTTTTTCAAAAAATTATATGCAATATCATTGGCCAAAAATATCACGTGACCTAATTAAACCCAAAATAAAAATTACCTCAAACTTTTGTTTTACTAAAAATTTTCGCGAAATGTTTTATCTTGAATGTTAGTTAGGCCAATGCGCGTCTAATAAAATACAAAATTTTAGGTTTTGAGATTTCATAAATTTTTAATAAAAGTTTCATAACTTTTATGAATATTAATATTTTCAAAAAATATTTTGTAAACACGGTAATTGGACCTGTGCGATTCTAACACAACAATTATTTTTCGATTTTAAATTTTTTATTTTTTTAAATTTATATCATTGGCCAAAAATATCACGTGACCTAATTAAACCCAAAATAAAAATTACCTCAAACTTTTGTTTTACTGAAAATTTTCGCGAAATGTTTTATCTTGAATGTTAGTTAGGCCAATGCGCGTCTAATTAAATACAAAATTTTAGGTTTTGAGATTTCATAAATTTTTAATAAAAGTTTCATAACTTTTATGAATATTAATATTTTCGAAAAATATTTTGTAAACACGGTAATTGGACCTGTGCGGTTCTAACACAACAATTATTTTTCGATTTAAAATTTTTTATTTTTTTTCAAAAAATTATATGCAATATCATTGGCCAAAAATATCACGTGACCTAATTAAACCCAAAATAAAAATTACCTCAAACTTTTGTTTTACTAAAAATTTTCGCGAAATGTTTTATCTTGAATGTTAGTTAGGCCAATGCGCGTCTAATAAAATACAAAATTTTAGGTTTTGAGATTTCATAAATTTTTAATAAAAGTTTCATAACTTTTATGAATATTAATATTTTTGAAAAATATTATGTAAACACGGTAATTAGACCTGTGCGGTTCTAACACAACAATTATTTTTCGATTTAAAATTTTATATTTTTTTTCAAAAAATTTGTATGCAATATCATTGGCCTAAAATATCACGTGACCTAATTAAACCAAAAATAAAAATTACCTCAAACTTTTGTTTTACTAAAAATTTTCGCGAAATGTTTTATCTTGAATGTTAGTTAGGCCAATGCGCGTCTAATAAAATACAAAATTTTAGGTTTTGAGATTTCATAAATTTTTAATAAAAGTTTCATAACTTTTATGAATATTAATATTTTCAAAAAATATTTTGTAAACACGGTAATTGGACCTGTGCGGTTCTAACACAACAATTATTTTTCGATTTAAAATTTTTTATTTTTTTTCAAAAAATTTGTTTGCAATATCATTGGCCAAAAATATTACGTGACCTAATGAAAACCAAAATAAAAATTACCTCAAACTTTTGTTTTACTAAAAATTTTTGCGAAATGTTTTATCTTGAATGTTAGTTAGGCCAATGCGCGTCTAATAAAATACAAAATTTCAGGTTTTGAGATTTCATAAATTTTTAATAAAAGTTTCATAACTTTTATGAATATTAATATTTTCGAAAAATATTTTGTAAACACGGTAATTGGACCAGTGCGGTTCTAACACAACAATTATTTTTCGATTTAAAATTTTTTATTTTTTTTAAAAAAATTTGTATGCAATATCATTGGCCAAAAATATCACGTGACCTAATTAAACCCAAAATAAAAATTACCTCAAACTTTTGTTTTACTGAAAATTTTCGCAAAATGTTTTATCTTGAATGATAGTTAGGCCAATGCGCGTCTAATAAACTACAAAATTTCAGGTTTTGAGATTTCATAAATTTTTAATAAAAGTTTCATAACTTTTATGAATATTAATAATTTCGAAAATATTTTGTAAACACGGTAATTGGACATGTGCGATTCTAACACAACAATTATTTTTCGATTTTAAATTTTAAATTTTTTTAAATTTGTATGCAATATCATTGGCCAAAAATATCACGTGACCTAATTAAACCCAAAATAAAAATTACCTCAAACTTTTGTTTTACTAAAAATTTTCGCGAAATGTTTTATCTTGAATGTTAGTTAGGCCAATGCGCGCCTAATTAAATATAAAATTTCAGATTTTGAGATTTCATAAATTTTTAATAAAAGTTTCATAACTTTTATGAATATTAATATTTTCGAAAAATATTTCGTAAACACGGTAATTGGACCTGTGCGGTTCTAACACAACAATTATTTTTCGATTTAAAATTTGTTATTTTAAAAAAAAAATATGTATGCAATATCATTGGCCAAAATATCACGTGACCTAATTAAACCCAAAATAGAAATGACCTCAAACTTTTGTTTTACTGAAAATTTTCGCGAAATGTTTTATCTTGAATGTTAGTTAGGCCAATGCGCGCCTAATTAAATATAAAATTTCAGATTTTGAGATTTCATAAATTTTTAATAAAAGTTTCATAACTTTTATGAATATTAATATTTTCGAAAAATATTTTGTAAACACGGTAATTGGACCTGTGCGGTTCTAACACAACAATTATTTTTCGATTTAAAATTTTTTATTTTTTTTCAAAAAATTTGTATGCAATAAATATCATTGGCCAAAAATATCACGTGACCTAATTAAACCCAAAATAAAAATTACCTCAAACTTTTGTTTTACTAAAAATTTTCGCAAAATGTTTTATCTTGAATGTTAATTAGGCCAATGCGCGACTAATAAAATACAAAATTTTAGGTTTTGAGATTTCATAAATTTTTAATAAAAGTTTCATAACTTTTATGAATATTAATATTTTCGAAAAATATTTTGTTAACATGGTAATTGGACCTGTGCGGTTCTAACACAACAATTATTTTTCGATTTAAATATTTTTTTTTTTTTTCAAAAAATTTGTATGCAATATCATTGGGCAAAAATATCACGTGACCTAATTAAACCCAAAATAAAAATTACCTCAAACTTTTGTTCTACTTAAAATTTTCGCAAAATGTTTTATCTTGAATGTTAGTTAGGCCAATGCGCGCCTAATTAAATATAAAATTTCAGATTTTGAGATTTCATGAATTTTTAATAAAAGTTTCATAACTTTTATGAATATTAATATTTTTGAAAAATATTTCGTAAACACGGTAATTGGACATGTGCGGTTCTAACACAACAATTATTTTTCGATTTAAAATTTGTTATTTTTTAAAAAAAAATATGTATGCAATATCTATCATTGGCCAAAAATGTCACGTGACCTAATTAAACCCAAAATTAAAATGACCTCAAACTTTTGTTTTACTGAAAATCTTCGCGAAATGTTTTATCTTGAATGTTAGTTAGGCCAATGCGCGTCTAATAAAATACAAAGTTTTAGGTTTCAAGATTTCATAAATTTTTAATAAAAGTTTCATAACTTTTATGAATATTAATATTTTCGAAAAATATTTTGTAAACACGGTAATTGGACCTGTGCGATTCTAACACAACAATTATTTTTCGATTTAAAATTTTTAATTATTTTAATTTTGTATGCAATATCATTGGCCAAAAATATCACGTGACCTAATTAAACCCAAAATAAAAATTACCTCAAACTTTTGTTTTACTAAAAGTTTTCGCGAAATGTTTTATCTTAAATTTTAGTTAGGCCAATGCGCGTCTAATAAAATACAAAATTTCAGGTTTTGAGATTTCATAAATTTTTAATAAAAGTTTCATAACTTTTATGAATATTAATATTTTCGAAAAATAGTTTGTAAACACGGTAATTGGACCTGTGCGGTTCTAACACAACAATTATTTTTCGATTTAAAATTTTTTATTTTTTTTCAAAAAATTTGTATGCAATATCATTGGCCAAAAATATCACGTGACCTAATTAAACCCAAAATAAAAATTACCTCAAACTTTTGTTTTACTGAAAATTTTCGCGAAATGTTTTATCTTGAATGTTAGTTAGGCCAATGCGCGTCTAATAAACTACAAAATTTTAGGTTTTGAGATTTCATAAATTTTTAATAAAAGTTTCATAACTTTTATGAATATTAATATTTTCGAAAATATTTTGTAAACACGGTAATTGGACCTGTGCGATTCTAACACAACAATTATTTTTCGATTTTAAATTTTTTATTTTTTTAAATTTATATGCAATATCATAGGCCAAAAATATCACGTGACCTAATTAAACCCAAAATAAAAATTACCTCAAACTTTTGTTTTACCGAAAATTTTCGCGAAATGTTTTATCTTGAATGTTAGTTAGGCCAATGCGCGTCAAATTAAATACAAAATTTTAGGTTTTGAGATTTCATAAATTTTTAATAAAAGTTTCATAACTTTTATGAATATTAATATTTTCGAAAAATATTTTGTAAACACGGTAATTGGACCTGTGCGGTTCTAACACAACAATTATTTTTCGATTTAAAATTTTTTATTTTTTTTCAAAAAATTATATGCAATATCATTGGCCAAAAATATCACGTGACCTAATTAAACCCAAAATAAAAATTACCTCAAACTTTTGTTTTACTAAAAATTTTCGCGAAATGTTTTATCTTGAATGTTAGTTAGGCCAATGCGCGTCTAATAAAATACAAAATTTTAGGTTTTGAGATTTCATAAATTTTTAATAAAAGTTTCATAACTTTTATGAATATTAATATTTTCAAAAAATATTTTGTAAACACGGTAATTGGACCTGTGCGGTTCTAACACAACGATTATTTTTCGATTTAAAATTTTTTATTTTTTTTCAAAAAATTTGTTTGCAATATCATTGGCCAAAATTATCACGTGACCTAATTAAACCCAAAATAAAAATTACCTCAAACTTTTGTTTTACCGAAAATTTTCGCGAAATGTTTTATCTTGATTGTTAGTTAAGCCAATGCGCGTCTAATAAAATATAAAATTTTAGGTTTTGAGATTTCATAAATTTTTAATAAAAGTTTCATAACTTTTATGAATATTAATATTTTCGAAAAATATTTTGTAAACACGGTAATTGGACCTGTGCGGTTCTAACACAACAATTAATTTTCGATTTAAAATTTTTATTTTTTTCAATAAATTTGTATGCAATATCATTGGCCAAAAATATCACGTGACCTAATTAAACCCAAAATAAAAATTATCTCAAACTTTTGTTTTACTAAAAAATTTCGCGAAATGTTTTATCTTGAATGTTAGTTAGGCCAATGCGCGTCTAATAAAATACAAAATTTTACGTTTTGAGATTTCATAAATTTTTAATAAAAGTTTCATAACTTTTATGAATATTAATATTTTCGAAAAATATTTTGTGAACACGGTAATTGGACCTGTGCGGTTCTAACACAACAATTATTTTTTGATTTAAAATTTTTTATTTTTTTCAAAAAATTTGTATGCAATATCATTGGCCAAAAATATCACGTGACCTAATTAAACCCAAAATAAAAATTACCTCAATTTTTTGTTTTACTGAAAATTTTCGCGAAATGTTTTATCTTGAATGTTAGTTAGGCCAATGCGCGTCTAATAAAATACAAAATTTTAGGTTTTGAGATTTCATAAATTTTTAATAAAAGTTTCATAACTATTATGAATATTAATATTTTCAAAAAATATTTTGTAAACACGGTAATTGGACCTGTGCGATTCTAACACAACAATTATTTTTCGATTTAAAATTTTTAATTTTTTTTTAAAAAATTTGTATGCAATATCATTGGCCAAAAATATCACGTGACCTAATTAAACCAAAATAAAAATTATCTCAAACTTTTGTTTTACTAAAAATTTTTGCGAAATGTTTTATCTTGAATGTTAGTTAGGCCAATGCGCGTCTAATAAAATATAAAATTTTAGGTTTTGAGATTTCATAAATTTTTAATAAAAGTTTCATAACTTTTATGAATATTAATATTTTCGAAAAATATTTTGTAAACACGGTAATTGGACCTGTGCGGTTCTAACACAACAATTAATTTTCGATTTAAAATTTTTATTTTTTTCAAAAAATTTGTATGCAATATCATTGGGCAAAAATATCACGTGACCTAATTAAACCCCAAATAAAAATTATCTCAAACTTTTGTTTTACTAAAAATTTTCGCAAAATGGTTTATCTTGAATGTTAGTTAGGCCAATGCGCGTCTAATAAAATACAAAGTTTTACGTTTTGAGATTTCATAAATTTTTAATAAAAGTTTCATAACTTTTATGAATATTAATATTTTTGAAAAATATTTTGTAAACACGGTAATTGGACCTGTGCGGTTCTAACACAACAATTATTTTTTGATTTAAAATTTTTTATTTTTTTCAAAAAATTTGTTTGCAATATCATTGGCCAAAAATATCACGGGACCTAATTAAACCCAAAATAAAAATTACCTCAAACTTTTGTTTTACTGAAAATTTTCGCAAAATGTTTTATCTTGAATGTTAGTTAGGCCAATGCGCGTCTAATAAAATACAAAATTTTAGGTTTTGAGATTTCATAAATTTTTAATAAAAGTTTCATAACTATTATGAATATTAATATTTTCAAAAAATATTTTGTAAACACGGTAATTGGACCTGTGCGATTCCAACACAACAATTATTTTTGGATTTAAAATTTTTAATTTTTTTTAAAAAAATTTGTATGCAATATCATTGGCCAAAAATATCACGTGACCTAATTAAACCCAAAATAAAAATTATCTCAAACTTTTGTTTTACTAAAAATTTTCGCGAAATGTTTTATCTTGAATGTTAGTTAGGCCAATGCGCGTCTAATAAAATACAAAATTTTACGTTTTGAGATTTCATAAATTTTTAATAAAAGTTTCATAACTTTTATGAATATTAATATTTTCGAAAAATATTTTGTAAACACGGTAATTGGACCTGTGCGGTTCTAACACAACAATTATTTTTTGATTTAAAATTTTTTATTTTTTTCAAAAAATTTGTATGCAATATCATTAGCCAAAAATATCACGTGACCTAATTAAACCCAAAATAAAAATTACCTCAAACTTTTGTTTTACTGAAAATTTTCGCGAAATGTTTTATCTTGAATGTTAGTTAGGCCAATGCGCGTCTAATAAAATACAAAATTTTAGGTTTTGAGATTTCATAAATTTTTAATAAAAGTTTCATAACTATTATGAATATTAATATTTTCAAAAAATATTTTGTAAACACGGTAATTGGACCTGTGCGATTCTAACACAACAATTATTTTTTGATTTAAAATTTTTAATTTTTTTTAAAAAATTTGTATGCAATATCATTGGCCAAAAATATCACGTGACCTAATGAAAACCAAAATAAAAATTACCTCAAACTTTTGTTTTACTAAAAATTTTCGCGAAATGTTTTATCTTGAATGTTAGTTAGGCCAATGCGCGTCTAATAAAATACAAAATTTTAAGTTTTGAGATTTCATAAATTTTTAATAAAAGTGTCATAACTTTTATGAATATTAATATTTTCGAAAAATATTTTGTAAACACGGTAATTGGACCTGTGCGGTTCTAACACAACAATTATTTTTCGATTTAAAATTTTTTATTTTTTTTCAAAAAATTTGTATGCAATCTCATTGGCCAAAAATATCACGTGACCTAATTAAACCCAAAATAAAAATTATCTCAAACTTTTGTTCTACTCAAAATTTTTGCAAAATGTTTTATCTTAAATGTTAGTTAGGCCAATGCGCGCCTAATTAAATATAAAATTTCAGATTTTGAGATTTTATAAATTTTTAATAAAAGTTTCATAACTTTTATGAATATTGATATTTTCAAAAAATATTTTGTAAACACGGTAATTGGACCTGTGCGGTTCTAACACAACAATTATTTTTCGATTTAAAATTTTTTATTTTTTAAAAAAAAATTTGTATGCAATATTATTGGCCAAAAATATCACGTGACCTAATTAAACCCAAAATAAAAATTACCTCAAACTTTTGTTTTACTGAAAATTTCCGCAAAATGTTTTATCTTGAATGTTAGTTAGGCCAATGCGCGCCTAATTAAATATAAAATTTCAGATTTTGAGATTTCATAAATTTTTAATAAAAGTTTTATAACTTTTATGAATATTAATATTTTTGATAAATATTTTGATAATATAAATTTTTTTTTAATAAGCCTTACTTATGTATATACATATGTTTGCAAGAGACTTTCGATAATAAAAAATATTATGATCAATCTTATTAAACAAAAATGATTTTATAAAGTTGAACAACCGATGTTGTTATGTGTTGTAATGATCAATACTGCATGTAAAACAAAAAATATGTTTAATAAAATATTACATAACGTAATTTGAAAACTTAAATTACACGCGATATATGAATATAAACTGTACTTTAAAAATAAAAGTACTTTAAAAATAAAATTTTACTATGATTGTTTAAGCCAAACACATTTTAAAAGTTAAAGTAAACGAGCCTAAAACCTAAAAGTAATCAACAAATTAAATTTAATTAAACTTGATAAACGCAGAAATGAAGTTTTGTAATCGTCAGTAGAGATATAACAAAATTAGAGATATAACAAGACACTTTGGCACGAAGAAATACTGTTGTAAACAGTTAATATTAATAACATGTTAAAACTATGAATTTAACTTCGTCATTTTTAGGTTGAACTTGATGAACTTCTTTTGTTAACCTTCCAACTATTTTCGTGAAAGCGAGAAAAACCTAATCAAAAAGAAAAAAGAAATTACAATTTTCTTCAACACGCTTCGGGGAACTCCCCGATTTCTGTTTTTATTTATCACGCTCGGATGGTTTTAGATGTAAATTGCTTTATCCTCGATTATATAATATTTTATGTTAATTAATATTTTACATTTTTAAATATAAATTGAATCACAATGTATGTAACAAATTTTTGTTCTTAATAAGTTATTATTTTTTTGTCTTAATCAAAAAATTTAAGTACAGTTAAATATTTCAAGTTTTCTTAAAAATTTACAAAAATTATCATTAGTTAACCAACTTTGATATATTGTTATTACTACATAAATATTTATTTTTGGGGATGTATTTATTTAGATTCCCATACTAAATCAAATACTTTAAAGCTCTTAAACTTGATACACTATCGAACACATCAAACAATCATTTAAATTTCTTAAATTTAAAAATAAATATCTATTTAATTTTTAACTTTTTTAGTTTTTAAAAAAATTGTTTATTCAAATTTAAAGATTGATATTAGGTTTTTAAATTTTGGTCGGTTATATCTTATTATATTTAAAATTTGAAGACAATTAAAAAATAATTCTTGTTTGTTTGTTTGTTATATTAAATGCTGGTTTGTAAATTAAAAATCAAAGGTATGTAATATTCTTAGTTAATGTTTATGCATATATTTTTTATTTATAAAATTTTATGTTAAAAATAATCAAATAATTTCGAACCATATTTTATTTGTCAAATAAATCTAGTTATTATTATTATTATTCAGATTAATCTTTTCCAGTGTCTTGTAAGCTGTTATAGGATCCAATGTATAATGCTATACATTTGACCCTAGCGCGAGTTGAAATGAGTTCAACGGGTTGCATAATCAAAAGAGAATTATTTGTGATTAAATACGTGCTGATTCTTTGGAGAAACAATAAACTCAAATGGCACGGGCAGCGGCGATAATTAACAATACATTTATCTTCGTCAAATCACCTGCCCAAACGCCAAAAACAGAATATTCTCAAACGCACGAACAGATGGTAATCAATATTCAACAAAAACTGTCAATAAAACCCGTCTAAAATCATGAACAGAACAACATTTTAATCAGCGCCTTTTTGGTGCTATAAAGAATAAACCAAGAAAAGGATTAAACCCAAAGCAGCCCTCGACTCATTAAAAACTCGTACGTCAATCACCACCCGTCAGGCACAACAACATTTCGGGTATATAAACCCAAAAATATTCCAAAATAATAACGAGATAGAATAAAATACTGTCCGACGGCTGCGGCGACGAAAGGAGAAAAATTGGTATCTGAGAAACTTGAGATGCAGTAGAATAATTACTGATCTAGGTTACTTAGTATACCGGTCTCTACCCGGACGTCGACCCGCAGCCATGACATTATATGGCACAGTTATCGTATAATGTTAGTTGTATCAATATTGTATTTAGTAACTAGTTTAACGCCCTTTTATAGAGTAATGTAACTTTTATTGTAAATGTATAAAGTTAGATGTATTATGTAGTTTTTATATTTAGCATTTTTCACGTTTGTTTGTTTTAATATGATCCGTCACCACAAGAGTCATTAGTGATCTTTCAACAGTTAAACAATTAAGTTAGTAGCTTTATAAAACCTTAATAGAATAATATATTGTTAAGTCAGTATGAACTCTAAATATAAGACTAAAACTCAATATATAAATTAACCTTCCGATTAGGAGTCTTAAACAAAACCAAAACAATTAATAATTACTCTATAATCATAACAGATATAAGTTTGATAATATTAAACTGTTATAATTAAATAATTGACAACAAGTCCTACACTGTAAATTTTGAGTTAACATAACTTTTGTTTGTGAACATTTACAGTTTTGAAATTTTAGTATGTTGTTTATTATCAGATTGTGTTTTTATTCTCCTATTTACAACATTTAATTATCACTAATTACTAATTAGTGGGTGTTTATTTATTAAAATTTAAAGTTTCATATTTATTTTTTAAATCTTGGCCATTTGTATATCATGATATTGGTAACTCAAAAATGTATAATATATTTAAATGCTTGTTTGTTTATTAAAAATCAAAGATATGTAATATTCTTAGTTTAGGTGTATGCATATCAAATAATGAGGCAACTTGGGTTGAGTTTATCCAATTTTTCTTATTTAGTGTGGGGCAATTTTAAGGATTACCCAAGTTGTCTAATTAAATTTTTTTAATTTATATTTGACAACACGCGTATTAATATATATTTAGAAACCTTCCCCTGTTTTGGCCCACGTGATGTAAACACATTCGTGCATTACATTACCAAAAATAACTAAGTCGGTTTAAGTTTTATTTCAATTAAAGATTAAATCTAAGATTATTTTTGTCAAATGTTGTGCAAAATTACAGAATCAAACTTTGTCGAGAAAGTTACTATAAAAAGCATTTTTTTTGAAGTAGACCCAGGTCCAAGTTAGGTTGGTTAAGGGTAAATGGGGCAGTTTGGGTGAGGATTACCCAAGTTGCAGATGTCAAGTACCCTACCCAAGTTGCTGATGTCAGATGTCAAAGTCAACATCGGACCTGTTATAAAATACAGTTGTTTGCTTTTGTTTAAGTCGTTTATCTCCTTTACGTAATCATTTATAATTGTATGTTTTGCCTTTTGATTGATGACATCATAATTGCTCCCTTTTCTCCTAACTTAATAGTGTGTCTATTTGACTAATCTTGACTTTATTAACTTGATATTGTGTTTTATTGTGTTTTGTATTTACAGCTTTAGTGTCATTTTTAGTTACTTAAAACCGTAGTTTCGGTTTGGTTACTAAAAACCGCAATAAATTGAAATCATATTTATAACAGTACAATTAATATACAATTTAAAATTTCAATTTTTTTGGCATATATTATATAGATCATACAGTATCAATAAAAACACAGACCGGGTCAAAATGGTACAATAAATCATATAATTTTAAATTTCGCCTCAAATTTCTATTAGATTTAAAACTTATTTAAAAAGTAAATACAAATTCTACAATATATAAGAACAACACGTTTTCTAAGTGGTTTTTTGAAGCTCAAATATTGAAATGGGTAACTTTATATAAACATTCACTACTGATAAATCTACATTTTAACTTGTTGCATACTTTTATTTGTTTCTTCCATATATTTCGATATAAACAGCTAACAAGCTATCAAGTGACTTCTGCAGAATCAAAACACAAATGCAGCGACGTATGACGTTATAAGATTTACAAAACTTCTCAAAGCAATGTTGACAACCCCTTCAGTATTTTGGCAGTTTAGAATGACAAATTGAGATTTTATATAACAAAGCTTATACGATTTGGTATATATTGGTTCAATTTTTTTCCAATTTTATAATTGTAAATTAACACTTTAAATGTTTACATTTCATTTTCAAGTTCGAAAAGCTTGCAGTGAACTTATCTCTTTGTATAACTTTATCAAAAGCTTTTTATAAGAAGAAATATATTTTGTGAGAATAATTGTAGGTAAAACTAACATTAACTTGGTTAAGATTTTGATAAAACACAACTTTGTGTAAATAAAAATTGTATTCCAACATATTCCATAAATCAACTCAATGATATTAAAGTTTATCAACCAAGTGGTAATTAAACTAAACTTATTTAAGTTAAAGTAAAAGCAGAAATTTTAACAAAAATATCTAAAAGTTTTTTTTTCTGCATAAACTTGAAAAAATATTTAAGTTTAACACATGTTTTTTTTTGTTAAAAATTAATTGACCACCAACTTAACCTAATTAGTAAATCAAGTAAAACAAACAAGTCATTATAAAACAAGTTAAAAATGATAAAGTAAATTTTGTTCTTAAAACCGAAAAAATGTTTTAACAAAAACTTTTGCATGGCTTTATCATGAATAACACAAGTACCCAAAACAGGGAAGTTTCAACGTTCATGATTTTTTTTAAAAATTCACTTTTTACTGAAAAATTTTGAGAAATCCTTGTTGCTTAAACTCTTGACATTATTTTCATTTACGTCTTTACTCTGGGTCACAACCTTTGACCTCTGAAGTGACCTTGGTAACAAATTGACCTGCGTACGACCCCGACCACGTCTGTGATGTAACGATAAATTATAATTAAATTTTGTCATTATTTTCATGAATTAAACAACCTCTTTAAAAAAAAAATTATTTTAAATATTTTGTAAAATTAAAAAAAAAGTTATTACCCTCCTGTGGTTAGCTCTCTACTGCCCCCACCCAATGATTTTTCCTGTTGTCGCTCTTTTCTAGGGGGAGGGTTGCTAATAGCAACCTAGTTATAAAAAACATTGATTTAATATTTTAAAAATGTTTATATTATAATATGAACCAGTATCTTACAATAAATCACAATATTAGGCTTGCTTAACACTAAAAATGCAAAAGAATTAAAAATTTGTGCCAACAAACAATAATTTTATTTACCGTGATTGTAAACCCATCCACTTCTGATTGGTCAGTTTTCATCACAGCTTGTGCAGCTTCAGTTTCGTGTTTAAACTCGATGTAAGCCAATCCCTGTGATGTCATAATAACTCTTTGTTAAAAATTTTTATAAAATTTACTCCAAAATTTTTTTTATTCAGTTTTAAATTAAAATTAGTTGATTTCAGCATTTAGATTTTGCATATAAATGGAACTACAATGCATAACATGTATTTAAATTTAAACCCTGACACTAATTAGCAAATATTTTAAAAACTCAACCAATGTTATATTAAAATTTGCCTTAAGAGTTTTGGACTTTAAAAAAAAATTAGGATAACCATAAAAACTTAAAAAACAGTTTATTTTGAATGTTTCTATATCTACCTTGGATTTCCCATTCCTGGCAGTTACAATCCTCAAAGATTTAATTTCTCCATGTTCACTGAATATTTCTCTTAATCTTTGCTCTGTTGTGTCAAAACTTAAACCGGCGATGAATAATTTGTGTTTTTCCATTCCTGTTTGATATTTGAATGCCTGAAATAAAATCTTGATTAGTTTATTTTTTTATTTATTTTTTTTGTATACCTCTTTATCCTCGATGTGGAAAAGTCGAATGCGCGACTTAAACAGAGAGTAACATCAGTTACTCCGAACCAGTCTCGAGTTGCCTTTTCATACCGTTTACAGCGCCTTACTCATGGGCGCTACAGCATGAAAGCAGTGGGGATTAAACCCACGACCTTATGAGTGGTGTAGCAAGTGTTCTTACCACTACACCATGCTGCCGTTTTTTTACTAGTATTTACCAACTTTACATAAACCATAGTAAAGAGTTTAGATACCTAAAACAAAAAGATGATAATTTTAGGGTTTTGCAAGTGCCCCAAAGTTAAATTTTTAAGATATTTAGTTATTCAAATTTACCTTGAAATCAGTTGGTTTGCTTTTATCAAGATTGGGAGATATAAATAAAGGTCTTCCTTCTAAAGGCTATAGTGGAAAACAAATAAAATTAGTTGGGTATTTCTATATACAAAGCTAGATAGACAATATATGAATATATATGTAGATATGTGTTAATTTAGACAATTTATAGGCCTTTAAATAAAAACAAATTGTCATTGGTGGTGCACAGATAAAGTTGCAGGTAAATATTATTTTAAGAGTTGCAGGTAAATATTAGTTTAGAGTTGCAGGTAAATATTAGTTTAGAGTTGCAGGTAAATATTAGTTTAGAGTTGCAGGTAAATATTAGTTTAGAGTTGCAGGTAAATATTAGTTTAGAGTTGCAGGTAAATATTAGTTTAGAGTTGCAGGCATAATATTAGTTTAGAGTTGCAGGCATAATATTAGTTTAGAGTTGCAGGCATAATATTAGTTTAGAGTTGCAGGCATAATATTAGTTTAGAGTTGCAGGCATAATATTAGTTAAGAGTTGCAGGCATAATATTAGTTTAGAGTTGCAGGCATAATATTAGTTTAGAGTTGCAGGCATAATATTAGTTTAGAGTTGCAGGCATAATATTAGTTTAGAGTTGCAGGCATAATATTAGTTTAGAGTTGCAGGCATAATATTAGTTTAGAGTTGCAGGCATAATATTAGTTTAGAGTTGCAGGCATAATATTAGTTTAGAGTTGCAGGCATAATATTAGTTTAGAGTTGCAGGCATAATATTAGTTTAGAGTTGCAGGCATAATATTAGTTTAGAGTTGCAGGCATAATATTAGTTTAGAGTTGCAGGCATAACATGACAAATGAAGTACTGACCATAGGGCAGGCTACCTAGTGGTATATAATAATCAAAAGTATAATAAGTTTGAAAAAAGAAATACTAAAAAAATTTCACTAAAAAAAATTATTTACTTGACGGTCAAGTTTCAAAGCTTTTTCAACCGAAGATATTTGTTTAAATTCCACGTAAGCAAAACCTCTGATTTTTCCGTTATGGTTTCGAGCTATTCTTACTGACTCTATTTGACCACACTCACTGAATATCTTAAATAATATGTTTTAAAATAGATTAAAATATAAAAATAATTTTATAATATTTTTAAATTTATCATTTTTTTATTTATAAACTTAAAATATTAAAAAATTTAAAATCTGGCTACTCAACTACAGAAGATAATGCCTTTTACCTTACAAAATCAATCAATTTGTTTATGTTAAATATTCAAAGACAAACAAAATAAAAACCTTGTTAACTTTGTCTTCAAGGTCTTCAACATTATATGAAATATTTGAAACAAAAACAGTTCGTTCTTCACTTTCTTTACTACGTTCAACTAATTCACTTGGAACCTCTAAAATATTGCAAATTTTAATTTAGAAAATCTTTTTGTGATAGGAATAGTTTTATAGAAAAATTCATGGAATAACTTTTGAATGATTTAATAGAAGCTTATTGTAAGGCAACCTTAAAAAAGGTAAAATATAAAAAACAAACAATTTGAAACTAACATATTAGAATTGTGTAACTAAGAAGAAATTAAATCTATCTATCTGTCATAGAACTGTATCTAAGACAATTTGTAGACCTTCAAAAATAAAAAAATGCTGTTTGTGGTACATGAGTAATTTTATATAACCTGCAACAGTCTTAAGTTGTCTTTGTAAGTTAGGTAGTTAGTATATGGTTACTATGTCATCAAATCTGTTACATAGAAAAACTGCTTTTTTATCTTGCTTAAGGTTAGGGGCATTACTACATTAGATCTAACTTTAATGTTAATCCTTTTATGGTGTACCAACCCTGAGTAAGTTGGTTTAAACTTCAGCTAAGAAAAAACTGAATGCTACTCTAAGTTTGCACCGAAGTTGGCTTTTTAAAAAGTGTGACAGTTTTAAAATTGCAAAACAAAATTTGATGGATTAAAATTAACCTTGAATATTTTGTGGTTGTGGGGTGGTCCCTTTGTAACCAGGAGGTGGTGTGATGGTTGGTTTTAATGGTTTTTCATCTGGTTTAGTTGGTGTTTTTGTTGGAGATGGTTTCACAAAACGAATTGGAAGCCCTTTATTAACAAGTAAAAATTTATTCAAATTTTTAGTATACCAGAAACCAATTTAAATTTAAGATATTGGTTTTAAGATATGATGAAATCAATTGTTATTAGTGTGTAGTCACAACAAGTATTTAAAGTATAACAATAAATATGTTGCGATATAATAATATTTATAACATACAGTTGGTCAAAACATTAATATGTTACCGGTTGGTTCTTTAAACCCTTCTTTTTGATTGGATTCGATTCTAGCTTTCTTTTCAGGAACAAAATTAACTTTTGTGTCTAAAATAATCAAAAAATATTAATTAAAAAAAAACAATTTAATCTTCTTATACAATTTGCAAAACTGTTTGTGTAAATGTAAGTTGACATTGATTATATTTAGTGCACCGAATAACCAAATTATTTCAATATTTTTTTTACTGTCATCTTTCGAATGCGATCTTTTATTTGGTTGTTGTTTCTTTCCCCTAAATTGTCCATCCCTGCCCTTATTTCCACTTTTATGTTTTGACCCATGATCATTATGTTTAAATGTTTTAACTGTAGCTTGCTGTAGGGCAACCTAAAAAAAATAAAACATCAAAAAATCAAAAATAATACAGAAGTTTTTACCAATACTCTTTTAGATTAATTAATTAAAAATTATTAATTAAGGAAAGTTATATCTATACATAGAGATGTATTTATGTTCAATTCATAGGCTTTTTAAAAAAACTGTTATTTGTGGTACATAGTTAAATTTTCATTGTAACTATATTATAACAAGTAGTTTAATAGGTACCAGCCATATTAATATAAATGCAGTTGTATGAAGCAGTTAATAAATATATTAGATATTACATTTATTTAACATTAACAAAAACAAATTTGATGCAATACAAACTTACTTTTTCTTTCCTCTTGTTGACTTTAGCGAGTCTGGCTTTCACTCTTCTATGAGCTTCATCCAGGTCCTCCAATCTTCCTTCTTCCCTTTCAAACTTGATCAGATAGGAGCATGCAGCATCCGCACTTCCGTCATCCGCTGCGGAGGAGTTCACGGCATGGCGAAGGACAGCACGGGCATGTTCTTTATCTCCATAGTGGCTAAAGGTTTATAAAAAATGGCATTTTAATTTTAGCAACATTTTTTAATATATCGTCCGGTAGTGTGGCGTACCGGTCATGGACTACGAGTCGAAAGGTTTTGGGTTCAAGCCGCACCAACGTCACACTATTCGCCCTTAAGCCCTGCGTTTACGAATAGCTTAAAACCCCCAATAAAAAATATAAAAACCTAACACCTTAAGGTAATATGGGAAAAAAAATTTTTTTTAATAAATCGACAAAAAAATAAAGTTTAATAACATAACATTTGGATAGAATTTTTACCAAAACCATATAAGTCTTAAATCATAATTTTAATGACAATGAGACCTTTTTATTAAAACCTTTTTCCCTCAAGCCTATCTTTATAAATATATTAATTTAAAAATAAAAACCAATTGTCATAAATATCTGATTACTGTTATATAACCAAAAGCTATTTTACTGGCAATAAAACATTTTCTTTTCATCTCAATTCACCCCTTACCCGCATTTAGGAAAAACCATTGAACATAGGTTTAAGTAAAATATTGTGTTTAAAATTTTGTTTTTTTAAGTATATGTCAATTTAGTCAAAAGGTTTGCAGTAAAATTATAAGATTTAGTAAGAATTAGTTTAAAATTTCTCTTCTTACATTTCTAGCTGGAAATATTGGAACCAGACCTCCCAACTTCTCCTTGCCTCTGCATCATCGTTCAACAAGTTATCGTAAATCTCACGACTCTTCGCCATATTCTTCATCAAGCTCACCTCACACTTAGCCCAATAGCTCCACAGAGTTGAGTTGGGGTCACCAGTGTTACCAAAACCTGAGATCAAAATTTAATAAAATTATTAAAAACTTTTTTTATTTTAAATCCATGTGTGATAAAGATTAGTGGTTGATATGTATATATCAGTATGTCCAAGGCTTGCAAAATAAGTTAAACTGCTGTATGTTTTGCACTAGTATAAATTATTGCAGGCAGATATAAATTAAAAGTTGCGACTATATTACAACAATTAAAATACCAACCAGAAGGTGAGTTATTGGTTAGTGTATTTAATATTTTGGGGTTTTTATAATTCTGTTGTGATTTAGATAAATTATTTAGTATTTTAATAAAACTTAAACACTAAGTTTATTTATATAAAAATTTGGTCACTGATACAAACATTCTCAGCATGATTAAATTAATTTTATTTGGAATTGGGACCGTTATATTTCAAAAAAAGTAAAAGTTCAGATATTTTCACTTACCAGGTAGAACTGTGTTAGTTAGATGACTCGTGGCTTTCTCAAAACAACTTCTCAGCATTCTTGTTGACTCATCTTTGTCTTTTTCATCATTTTCTGTTTAAATAGTTACCAAGTCTTTAATTATAAGTTTTTTGCATAAAATTTTTTATTTTTTTGCATAAAAATTTTTTTATAAGTTTTTTGCATAAAAAATTAAATTTTTAAAAATTCTTAACATCCTTTTTTCTTATTCCAAAATAATTTTAAACCCATTTGCAAATAATGTTTTAAACTTACTACAAAATCTTCTTCTTGTTATGTCACAATAGGTTTGCCATAGTTGTGCATAGTCAGCTGACGAAGCAAAACCAACTGCCATTCCTTCATTTAAAGCCGACTCGATCTAAATATTAGAATTAGTTTTTGTTGAGGTTTAAAATAAGGTGTTTTTTGTGGATTGAGGTAGTTTTATGCTTTACATCTTAAGATTGGGTTGGGCTAATATCATGAGGTCAATAATATCTTAAACTTGTACAACTTAAGACTGGGTTGGGGTAATATAATGGGGTCAACAATATCTTAAACTGGTACAACTTAAGACTGGGTTGGGGTAATATCATGGGGTCAATAATATCTTAAACTTGTACAACTTAAGACTGGGTTTGGGTAATATCATGAGGTCAATAATATTTTAAACTTTTTTACTTAATATTTTTAAAAAAGTGTTTTTAACAAAACCAAATAAATTAAATAAAATTGTGTTTCTTAAATTTATATGACAGGGAATTATAATAAAATATACTTACATCTTCATAAAGCAAGTTATTCCGCTCCATTGAAACGAGGTTAGATTGCCATAACTGGGAGACCCACGGGCAGTTTCGAACAGCTCTCTGATGCGATGACATCACAATAGGTCCATTCTTTAATGTTCGATCCTGTTGTGATGTCATAATTGATTTACCAAAGCGTAAATTTTTAATTTAATATTAAAAAACTAAATATTCTGCTTGTTTAAATAAATTAAAAAAAGGGCAAAAAAAAATAATTAACATTTTTCTAATTATAAAATAATCAAAACCCACTAAATAATTAAGGTAGTCCAACCATAGTTGGGAATTAAGACAGTTATCGCTGATAGCTCGTTCGTAAATACACTGAATTCTTGCAGGGTCGTTTGATTTTTTCTCAAACTCAATATATTTCAGATATTCTTCGTATTTCGGAATCTCAGCATTTTCCTATGAAAATTATAAATCATTTTTTGTCTTAAAATTGTTATTTGTATAACTTAAAGTTGAACTTAAGTTGTTAACATTTTTTAAAACCCAAATTTTAATAATCAGTCGATAACCAACCATTATTTGACCCAAATAATTTACTTGCTAACTATAAACGGCAGTTTTTTAAAGTTTGTAAGCCAATAAATTGGATATAGACATATAAATCGCCCACAAAGCTTCAGTATAAATAGATATATTAAAAAATCTAAATCACAATTGAACAATTTTAAATTCCTATTTAAGAAATAACGGCAAAAAAAATTCGACCCAAAATTTGTAGAAAAAAATTTAAAGTCCTCACCAAATCATTTTCCAACTTTTTAACTTGTTCCAAATACTTGAGAGCTTTGTTGAAATTAAATTCCACTTGTTTAGGGATTTCCCCGTCCTCGTTACCTTTTCTCCACTCTCTATATTCTGCCATTGTATCTTCCATATCTGAATATGAAGAAAGTTGATTATTAATAAACAGAAATTATTAACCTTATACTCTAGGTTTGAGTTTAAATAAATAAATTTTTAACCAACCTAATAATGGTACCGCAAGTTGTCTGGCAAAAAGTTGACCAACTCTACTGGTTTGCTGATTAATTTGGTCATTTTGAGATGGTGTTATGGTACTTCCTGGTGCTGGCTGTCACAAAAATAAAAAATTAACCAATTTTTTTGGATTTTTTAAAATTTCAGTTTTAGTTAATGGTTAATTAAGAATTATTGTAAATTTTTACTGATACAACTTAAGTACCTGCATAGTTAGTAATATCGCATTCTCTGTCTCTCTATAAGCTTCCCACATCGAAGATCCTTTACTTAAATGCAGGCCACAGCTTGACAAACCCTTCTCCATTATCCTTCGAATCTAAATTCAATTTAAACTTTAAAATTTCGAAAAAATGGTCAATGTACAGAGAGTTATTTAACCACTTATATGCCTTACCTTGTCAATTCCATCTTCTTGTGCCATCAACCTGATTGAATATTGAGCATATTCCAACCAGATCTCAGGACCTGGAAATAAAACAAATTTAACTTTTTATTCTTAAATATTGTTCCTGTTTACAGTTGCTACACAATTATTAAAAGTTGATTGTAGCACTGTGAGCTGCATTCTAATTGTCATACAATGGTGTCCTTTAAACAAGACATGGGCTATTTTATTAACTTAGTTGTATTTATATAGATTTTGGCACTTAACAAATAATATAAATTTGAAATTTTGTATAAATTTGATGATAAAATAAATTTCTTACACAGATAATCTTGGACGGAATGTTCAAATAATTCTTGAAGTTTTCTGTGATCTTCTTCACTTTCCACAAACTTTTGTTCATCGTTTAACCAATCCAACCATAAGCTCTGCAACAATATATTTTTAAGTATAATTATGGGTGAAGCTTTAACATTGGTAAACAACGACATTTTCACGCAAAACTTTACCCAGAAAAAAATTTAGAATGTATATAAAAAAAGTATAATTTTTTTAGTATTTTTTTTTCTTGATGAGGAAAGGTCGACTTTACATTCTAAACTATAGAGTAACATTTGTTACCCTGACCCAGTCTCAAGTTGCCTTTGGAAGTTTGAGATATTATAGACTATAATTGCACGATAATTAGGACGTTGATTAAGTTTTGGCTCAGCAGAAGTTTATATCATTTATAACGCCTTAATCAAGGGTGCTACAGCATGAGAGCACTGGGGATCAAACCCCCAACCTCATGTTGTAGTTACAATGTTATTAATTTAAAATTATACCAGCTTACAATAAACAAAACAAACCTTCGAAAGTGGAAATTTTGATTGCATTTCCTTTCTTGCATCACTAAGTTGTTCAAATTCTCCAATTTTCCTCAACAAATTAATTTTATCAACATGGGATTGGTAATCATATGGTGATGCAAGAAGCTAAAATTAAAATTTTTATTAACAAAATTGAAGTAAATAATTTTAATAAATTTCTAAAAAACTTGGTTTAATTGGGTCTGTGTTAAAACCATAAAAATTTCAATTGCCAGAATGATTATCCTCAAAAGTGCTTAAAATCTAAATCAATTTGAAAAATAATGCTTTTTTTTGTGTATATCTTTATCCTCGATATGACAAGGTCGAATGCACAACCTAAACACAGAGTAACATCAGTTACTCCAACCCAGTCCCAAGTTTGCCCAGGAGCTCATGCCAAATATAGTGCCTTACCTAGGAGTGCTACAACATGAGAGCATTGGAAATTGAACCCACAACTTCATTTCTGCTGGAAAATAGGGCAGTTTTCGACGAGAACTCGTTTTCGGTCTACGCGTGCACGCATGAAAGTCGAATGTGCAACTTAAACATAGAGTAACAACTGTTACTCCGACCCAGTCTCGAGTTGCCTTTAGCAGTTTGAAATAATATAAATTATAATTGCCCGATTATTATGCTGCTAAATAAGTGCTGGCTCAGCAGGAGTTTGTACCTTTTATAGCTCCTTACTCAAGGGCGCTACAGCATGAGAGCATTGAGAATTGAACACACAACCTCATTTCAGTGGGGATTGGACACGAGGGCAGTGGGGATTGAACCCACGATCTCATGGTGGTGTAGCAAGTGTATTTACCACCAGACCACGCTGCCGGTTAAACTTGATGACAACGTCAAACGTGTGTAAGCCACAAAAAAATTTTATAAAATAATTCTTACTTTTTCATTTAATATTTTAAGTTGAGCAAAATTCTTTTCATCATCTTCTGCTTCAATTGATTCGTCTGACGACGTATTTTCATTATTTAAATCCTCCATTTAAGTTTTTCGTGGAATATTTTAATTTAAATTTTTGTGTTAAGCCTGTTAGTTAAATTCGTTTTAACAACATGTTTTCTCATAGACGTTGTAGCTGTTTTGTGAAAAATTAAAAATATAACTTTAATAAAAATATAAAACAGAAGCAATAAAATATTTAAATAATATATTTTAAGTACTTCTAATAAAATTTAAATTTAAAAATATTGATTTTGATTTTAATATTAAATGATTAAAAAAATTATATTAGAAAAATTTTATTTAAATTTTTTACAAAGTTTTAAGGAATAAGTGAGAATTTTTCGTTATATAACTAAACCTATTTTAACCAAAAAACCTATTCTTCAAGTTTAATCTGAAATACACAACAAACAAAGTAAAGCCTTAAGCAAAATTATGCAACAAAACCAGCTAAATCGCCTTTTTTATAGTTTTCTATTGCAAAGTAAAAGAAGTAAAATAATTTAAAGAATTAAAGAAAAAACAACTAAATAATCGTGTAAAAACATAATTAGCTGCCTTAAGCTAAACCAACAATTTAGATTTTTCAGATTATTAAAGTCGTTGTTACATTTGCTGCATTCAAATAAATAAGTTGGCGTTTAGAAGAACATATTTAAAACTGAAACGGATTTTTTCTGCTAGATTTCGTAACATAACTCTTATTTAGAGCTAGTACAGCATATTATAAGTATATGAATCAAACAATTACTAATACAGTTAAACTAATGTTGATTAATAACAATAAATCTAAACAACTTTTTTCTTATAATTTTGTTTTAAGCTTAAACAAATGAAGCTTTCTACGTTGTTTCTACTTGGCATGGCTCTTATGTGCGGTCAAGCTGACCTTATACAAGGGCAGGAGGTCGACGATAACTTCTGCTACAAGGGAACTATAGAAGATGGAGAGGTCGTAGAAATGAATATGGAACCATGCGACCTTGATCAAGGGGTAAGCTATCAAAGCTTGACATTTTGTTTAGGTTTATATGTTGTTGTTTTCAAGCCTTTTATTTATTTAAAAAAAAATTCCGACGGTTTTAAGAACATTTAGTTTTACTACATGAGGTCAAGGGTCCGATTCCCACTGCTTTTATATTGTAGCACCCCTAAATAAGACGCTTTAATCGGTATAAACCCCTGCTAACCATCACTTAATCAGCAGCCTAATGATCGGGCAATTATAATCTATAATATTTAAACCTTTAAAGTTAACTCAAGACTCGATTACGGTAACAAATGTTACTCTATGTTAAGGGCACAAAGTAAGCCTTTAAAGGTATAATTCATTTTTTAATTTATTAAGATGTCGTGTCAAACTAAGTTTGAAATAAACGGGGATTCGAAATCTAGTTGGAGATCGTGCAAACAAACGGATGCCTGCCTAAGTGATATGGCCAGCAACCCGGTTTCTTGTTATGGAAAGAACGAAAATAATCCCGTAGTAAGTGATGTTTAAAGTTAATGAAAATATATATTTTTGTCCCAAATAAATTTTTAATTTTTCTTTGTTTTTAAGAAGATAATTTTAACTTTACTTACACAGTAAACACTATAATAATAAATAAATATAAGTAAAGATAAGTTTGTATAAAAATAGTAATTTGAAATTCAACATTTATATTTAAAATAAATAAAATTATTCAATTTTTTTTAGAACCGACTTTGTTTCTTTTGTTGCGAGAAACCACATTGCAACAATTTCCATGCCATTCCACCAGAAGGGGAAAACCCAGTTCCACTACCCAAAGGGTACAACTGGGTTAGGTATAGAAAGCAAGGAAAATAAATCAACATTAAAGTTGATAAGATGCCTAATTAATATTCTCAACTGTAAACTAACTTAATATTACATAGTTGTGATAATTTGTAAAGTATATTTATGAGATGTTAATAAAATAAATAGAGCATCAATTGTGAAGTTTTTTTAGATAATTTTTAAAATGTACTTTCATTGAATTTTTATTTAATTAAATGGTCAATAATTCAAATACAGTTTAATGACAGTTTAACCAGCAAGATTTATTTTAATAAAATAAATATTTTGAAAAAAGATGTTATCAGGTTGAATTAATATAAAATATTTTACGATGCATGTCTTTTGCTTTAGGCAATGATTTCGTAGAAAAAAGTTCTGTTTATAAAGATCTTGTGAAATAATATCACCGAAAATTTAAAAATTTATTAAATTTTTATTTAAGTTTTTAGACTCAAGCTATTTTTCTTTTGCTGCAAAATTCCTCATTGCTTTACAAATCTCAACCGTAAATAATTATAATATAACGTTTTTTAATAGAATTTTTTTTTTTGTTTTATTTTGTTTTTTCGCACATTAATAAAAGTAAATAATAAATACGATATACAATTAATATTACAACAATGCGACGGGAAAAAATGACAAAATCAATTTAATGATTTAAAACATGCCAAAAGTATTAATGTTTAGATAAAGATTTCAAGTATGTTATGGCATGGTCACCAAACCCAACAAATGTTAAATAAAAATAAATATTTCTTAAAATTTTATCCTGTTTATTTAGTAATCAAAAAAAAAACCTTTTTTTTAAGTTTAAACCTGATACAAATCAACCCTCGGGGGAAGTAATAAAATATTTTCAATAAAAAGCGGTTTTATAAACCCACAAAATTAAAACCACATTTTAATATCAGTTTTTATATCGAAGGTTTAGCTAACTTACCACAATTTTAAAATAAATATTCTATAAAATTTGATTTTTCTTCCACAAAAAGTTGTTAAAAAAATTTGAATTTTAATCTGAATTTAAAAATTGATATTTTAAAACTTACAGAACAGTTTTAATAGAAGTTTTTTAAAAGTTAAAATGTGGTCGTCTATTTTTATCGTGGTTTTGTTGGTTGGCTTAGCTCAACCGCTGAAAGATGCTGAAAATAGTTGTTATAAAGCAACGCTGATAAACGGAATAATATTGACAGAAAAACCTCTAGATCAAAGATGTGTCTTCAATGAAGGAGTAAACCTTTTTACAGATTTATATTATAATTTATTGCGTTTATTTAAGAACAATAATCATATTAATATTTATTTTATAAATGGTTTATTTTTGCTGTAGGAAGGTCGACTTTACGGCCCAAACATAGAGTAATATTTGTTACATTTGCCCGAAAATTAAATTACTGATTTTTTTTTTATTACAAGAAATTTTTTTTTTATATACAGAACTCTTGTCAAACGATGTTTATAGTTGGCAATGGTAAAACGCAGATTTACAAATCGTGCAAACAAACACAAGCATGTCAAAGTAATGCTGTCAGCAACCCAGATTCCTGTTATGGTGAAGCTAATGTCGAAGCCGGGGTAAATTCCAAGTTATTTTTATGAAGTATTGTGTTTGCATCACAACTGATGTGTCGTCACCCACAGTTGATGACGCCAGCAATTAGACACTATGTTACCTTAGTTACATTTGACGTATTGCAAGTGACGTCAGTCTTAAGGCACGTGACGTCAGATAAGGTTTAATAAATATATCCAAAATACACATTTGTTTAAAATTCAACAAACTGATATGTATTTCAATTTTTAAATCCTGTTTTAAAATTAAAATAAAACTGTTTTTTAGAATCGAATTTGTTATTTTTGTTGCGAGGAACCACATTGCAACAATTTTAACGCGATTCCCGCAAGAGGGGAAGACCCTGTTCCGTTCTCTGGGCCACAGAAAGAAAGCGGGTATGGAAGAAAATGATAAAATTCTTCCACTAACCTATACATCAGTTTTAATAACTGACGTAATTGCGAAAATTTGCTGTTAATAAAAAAATTCACTAACAGTAATTCGTTGTATTTATTTTCCTTTTAAAACAATAGCTTCTGTAAAAAGCAACTAAGATAATTCTTACCAGGCTTAAGCCCTAAGCAAAAACAAATTAAAATATAAAACACAGTATTAAGGTTTAAGAGTGAGCAGGATTCACTTTGTGGTTTTTAGTTTTAATGTAAGAAAACGGCTTGGCTAATTTAAGCAGAAAAAATGATGATAAAGATAACTGAAAAAACACTTTTTATTTTTTGTATAAAATTGTGGCTTTTCGAATGAATAATTATAATACGATTTCTTCTAATTTATGCCACAGTTGTTTTAAGAATAAAAGCCATAAGCATTTTACTAATTAAATTTTAATTAAAAAACACAAAAACGTTTATTAGAATTAAAAAAAAACTTTAATTAGAATTTAAGATTGATTTTAATTTTCTAAAAAACAATTTTCAACAAATAAACGTCGGTCAATTTGCTATAAACCATGTTTTAACATGATTTTAATTATAAATTATTTTATATATATTAGTACATTACATTTTAAAAACATAAGTTTAAAAAAAAGTTTATATTTTAGTTCTTATGTGCTTATTGTACTACTGTTGTTAGAAACATCAAAATTAACAAGTTAGTAGTAGAAATCTAACCCAAGACTTTATGTTAAACATTAACTACGGGAAGTCCTATAATAAAGCAATCGAAAAATGAATTGGCAGACTATCATGATAACCCAAACTGCCAAAATCAACTTTAGAGTGGGTCTAGATAACAAATGTTACCGTATGTTTTTTTGTATATATCTTTATCCTCGATGTGGGAAGGTCGAATGCGCGACTTAAACATAAAGTATAATAAGTTACTCCGACCCAGTCTCGAGTTGCCTTCAGCAGTTTCGGATATTATAGATTATAATTGCTCGGTATTTATGTTGCTGATTAAGTATTGGCTCAGCAGAAGTTCATACTGTTTATAGCAACTTACTCAAGGGCGCTACAGCATGAGAGCAGTGGGGATTAAACCCAAGACCCCATGTTACAGCCATAAAGTCGACCTTCAAATATCCGTTATAAACAAATACAAAAAAATCTACTTTTCATTTTCTTTAGTTTAAATTTCTAATTAAGTTTTATGATATATTTTATCATGATCTTGATTTTGTTGATGCTTGTCGTGGGTTGTATAAGCCAGCTCTGGCCCCACCCTGCGGACAACCTAAATCAGAAAGATAATTTATGTTATAGAGGAACGTTGTTAATGATACAGTCGAGGAAATGGAAACAGAATCATGTGAATTTGAAAAAGGAGTAAAAACTTTTGTTATAACTTTTAAAAGTGTTTCGTATTTTAGGCCAAAGCGATTACTTGTAGCGCCCATGAGTAAGGCGCTTTAAACGGTATAAACTCCTGCTGAGCCATCAGCACTTAATCAGCAGCATAATTATCGGGCAATTATAATCTATATTATCCCAAACTGCCACAGGCAACTCGAGACTGGGTCGGAGTAACTGATGTTACTCTATGTTTAAGTCGCGCATTCGACTTTCCCACATCGAGGATAAATATATATACAAAAAAAAAAATATTGTTTTTAAATCACCATATAGAGTACTGGGTTCGACTCATACTGCTTTTATGGTATAGAGCTATTGAGCAAGGTTCTAAAAACGATACAAACTCCTGTTAGCCAAAAAAAACAATAAACAGCTTAATTATTAACCAAATATAATCAACATTATCTCAAACTGCCCAAGTTAACTTGGACTGGGTTTAGATAACAAAAGTTACCTTATGTTAAGGCCGTAGCATTTACCATTATAAATTAAAACTTTAACAACAAATTTTATTAAGATGTCGTGTCAAACTAAGTTTGAAATAAATGGGGATTTAAGATCCAGTTGGAGGTCGTGCAAACAAATGGATGCCTGCATTGGTGACATGGCTAGCAACCCTATAGGTTGTTATGGAATGAACGAACTTAATCCAGAAGTAAGGAGTTTCAATGTAAAGTAAAATAAGGTTTAAATTTAAACCTAACTATTAAATATTAATACAGTTAAAGCTTTTATATTATACATAAAATAGTAACAAAGACGTTAAAGTTAAATGTAGAAGTTATTAATTTATTTTAATTACGTGTCTAATTAACTTTTCAGAACCGAGTTTGTTTCTTTTGTTGTACGGGACCACATTGCAACAATTTGCATGACATTCCCAACTAGGGGAACCCCCTGTTCAACAACCCAAAGGTCATGGCTGGCACGGTGGTAAATAAATCAACATTTAAGTTGATAAGATGCCCAATTAATATTCTCAATTGTAAACTAACTTAATATTACATAGTTGTAATAATTTGTGACGTAAACTTTTGAGATGTTAATAAAATATTTGGAAAAATCTGTTGCTGTACAAATTTACCTTTAAAATACACGAAATTTAAGCACTTTTTATTTAAAAAAATGTTTAAGTTTAACACATAATATACTCTTGAAAACAAATAATTATTTTCCTTTTCCGAAAATTGTTTTTAAATTTACAGACAAAACCTCAAGTAGTGGTTTTTCGTGAAAATAAAAACATTTTTGGGTTGAAGTGACTGTTGTTACTCTACGTTTATATTGATGCTTTATTGATGCTTTATGTTTTAGTTGTAAAGTCGACCTTCCAACATCGAGAATAAAAATATATACAAAAAAATAACATCTTTTCAGGCTTGTTGAAAAAAATATAAAGGAAAAAAAAACTTAATATATCAAAATTTGTATAAAAAACATTTATTGTTTCAATAGCGTTGTTTGGCAAACGTTGAACTTTGAAATTATTTATTTTTAAAACAAGTTCATGCCTGAAGAATATCTTTCTGATTGGATTAAATACAAAAACTACGACGTGTTTCGAGATATATTTTGCGCAGAGTAAACGTTCAGATAAGAAACTTTTTTTAAAGTACAGTGCCTAAGGGTTTGGAATTCGATCGCATAAACATTTTAGGATATTTCTATCTTAAGGTTGTTCTATTTTACAAGGCTACGTTGTAAGAATTTTAATGTTTACATAAAAATTTTGGCAAAAAAGTTTTAAAATGAAAATTTTATCAACAATCTGTGCTCTAGTGTTGATATGTAATACAACGTTAGCTCAAGAACAAGGAGACAATGTTTGTTATAAAGGAACTTTTATAAATGGCGATCTAGTAAAAGGTGATCCTTTAAATGAAACTTGTGTGTTCAGTCTAGGGGTAAGTTCTCATATTTTATGATGGCTATGAGTTATAAAGACTCGTTATATATTAAACATTTAAAATACACCAAAGTTATTATCTTATATTGCTGTAGTTTTTAAGAATTGTTACAGATTGAATTTAAAAATACAACAAATTTAAGCACTTTTTATTATTTTTAATATAGAACTCTTGTCAAACGAAGTTCATAGTGGGCGATGGAAACACGCAGATCTACAAATCGTGCAAACAAACACAAGCATGTCAAAGTAATGCTGTCAGCAACCGAGAATCCTGTTATGGAGATTCCAATGTCAGAGCCGGGGTAACAGTTCTTTACTTTTTAACGATGAATTGTGCTATTTGTAAAATGTTAAATATTTTTTTAGAACCGAGTTTGTTATTTTTGTTGCGAGGAACCACATTGCAACAATTTTAACGAGATTCCCGCAAGAGGGGAAGACCCTGTTCCGTTCTCTGGAACACAAAAGGAAGATGGATACAGCGGGAGCCGAGGAGGAAAAAAATAAAATTAAAAAATAATTAGAATATATATAAACAATTTCCTACTTGAATAATATTTTATGAATGTAAAAAAATGCAGTTATTATTATTCTCCATGTAATCAAATGTAACTACGACCAAAAATTAAAACAAATAAATAAAAGAGTTGAAAATATAGTTGTTTAAATCTATTTAGCCAATCATATTAGCTTATGTTAGTGAAGTCATCTAACAATAATAATTTAGGTTACCAAAAAACAACATTTTTATCATATATTATTAAGAAACATGAATTTTTTTAATTTGTAAATATTCTTGTAAGTCAGAAACAAAATTTTTAATTTTTTAAGAATTTTCTGAATTAAACTTTTCCTACAACTTTAAAAACAATATTTTGAAACCAAGCGCATGCCTTAAGCTGAACTTGCTAAGTAACCTGAATATAAAAACCACGATAACAACGTCTTTTAAGGTAAAGGGGTATGCCTTGTACAGAATAAACGTTTCAAGAAGCAGAAACAGTCATTTGGTGCAAAAAAGCGAGCTCTTGAAAACAAATAATTATTTTTTTTCCGAATATTTTTTTTAAATTTTATTTTAAAGACAAAACCGAAAATTGTGGTTTTTCGTGAAAATAAAAAAAAAACATTTTTTTTCTGATTAAAGCATAATAAACATTTTAATTCTAGAAATAACGACATTTTAACGAGTACTTATCGAAATTGAAATTATTTTTAAAACTTTGATTTTTTAAATTACTATTTGTCGATTTTTTGTGGGCAGTCTTAATGCTTAACATACAGTTCAATAAACTTATTGAATCACAAGTAGTTAGTTCTTAAGTTAGTAGTCGTTGAGTAATCTACATGCGATAAAGTTCGTTAAGTCGCAAAATATACTAAGTAGTATATTAAGTGTGATTTAAAGTAACAAAACAAATAAAATTTGAACTAGATTTATAACAACCTGACATGGGATAACCTGTTACGTTACTATAGGGTTCTTAAATTAAAAAAATAAATAACTTAAAATAAAAAAAATTTGTAAAAAAAATTCTCTATTTTAAAATAATACCTACGTTAACTGATTGCTAACTCGAAAAATTTATAGCAGATATATATTAAAGTTATATTTAATGGAATTAAAATGAACGTAAACACTTTAGATTTCTTAAAATCAAGCGCCCGAGGGTTTGACATTAACTGCACTTACGTTTACCCTGTGTATTTAGATAACATAAGCTATTCTAAGATTTGCAGGAATTTTAAATTTTACTGAAAAGTTTTTGAGTTTTTAAAATGAAAATTTTATTGTCAATCCTTGCTATTTTGCTAGTACTTAATACTTCATTGGCTCAAGAACGGGGAGATAATGTTTGTTATAAAGGAACCATAAGAAATGGCAATCTAGTAACAGGGGGTCCTTTGAATGAAACTTGTGAATTTAATTTGGGGGTAAGTTGTTAGGATTCAAGTTGCTTGAGTTTTAAAGACTAAAATGCCTACAAAACAATTTAAATATCTTAACAGAACTCTTGTCAAACGAAGTTTATAGTGGGCGATGGGAACACGCAGATCTACAAATCGTGCAAACAAACACAAGCATGTCAAAGTAATGCTGTCAGCAACCGAGAATCCTGTTATGGAGATTCCAATGTCAGAGCCGGGGTAAATATTAAGTAGTTTTTGTTTAACGATTTTTGTTCTGTTTGTAAAACATGTCTTTAATAGCCCCAACCTATCAAACGTTACAATAATCAAGTTTTTTACGTTTTTTTAGAATCGAGTTTGTTATTTTTGTTGCGAGGAACCACATTGCAACAATTTTAACAAAATTCCCGCAAGAGGGGAAGACCCTGTTCCGTTCTCTGGGCCACAGAAAGAAGACGGATACCGTGGGAAGAAATAGAATATTTTTAAATGAGATTTCGACAATTTCCTTTGAAAAAGATAATATACAAACGTACATGATTTAATGTATATGTTGTTGTAAATGTAATTTGTAATAAATAGAAAAAAAATGTTATTTGAGTATTGAAAAAATTAAATAAAAACACAAAAAGGAAATTTATTACTGGGTTAAAACAGACAAAAAAGACGCTTTAAAACCAAATATATGTTATTAACTCGAGACTGGGTTGGGGTAACTATTGTTACTCTATGTTTAGGTTGTGAAGTCGACATTTTAACATCGAGGATGAAGATATATAAAAAAAAAAAAATAAAATAATCAAATTTCGTTCCAAGGATTCTTGTAAAAAATAATAATAAAACTTGTATTGCTTAATAGCGTTGTACTGCGATCGTTCAGCTTTAAAATTACGCAAATGTAATTTAAAATAAATTTAAAGGTATTAAAAATCTTCTTTAAAAAACACCACAACAAAAAAGTAGTTTTGAAACCAAATAACAAATAAAAAATTACGACTTTTTCCTTTTTAAAAAAAAACAAGTATTTAAATCATCTAAAGTTGGTGTTTTTGTAAATGTAATTTTAAAAATAAATTCAAAAAATTTTTCTTTTGGTATTTAAAGCTTCTTAAAAACACCATTAAATGTATTATTTGGTTTAAACAAACAAAAAAGTCGCTCTGAAACCAAAAAATTACGGGTTTTCTCCTTGTAAAACAACAAAATAATGAAAGTTTATATAAGTATATATTGTTTACTCCTTGCAAATAGACAATAAATCTTAATAATAGCTGTTTTATTTAACCAATATGTTTAACAAACAACTAGCATAACTTTATGCGCAATAAATTAAAGGTTTTAAATTAGTTTAACTTTTTTAAAGATTTAATTTTTTTAAATATTTTCCATATTTTTAGTTTTTCGACCCAAAGGGTTGGAGAGATGTTGCGTCAGCATTTATGATATTGATATAAGCATGACATTGCATAATTGCTGAATCTGTTGTCGTTTTATATTTGCAAACTTAGATAAGATTGAACATTAAGTACATAAACTTTATTAGAAGAAGTTATTCGTTACAAAAGCTACTGAGATACTTTTGAGATAATTTATAATCTAAATAGAAATCAAGTTAAAAGCGAGAAAATTGAATCTGTCTTAAAAGTGTTTTTTTTTCTAAATATTTCGTCTTTTTTAGCTTTTAGGACAAAAAAGAAAAATTTAAGAGATTATAATGAAGTCGAAATATGCAAAGTTGATATTTTTAGTTTTTATTTTCTGTTCTACTTCGCCAACAAAATCACAAGATGCAATTTCTCGTGCGTTAGCGAAGATGGTTCAACAAATCCACAACGAACAACAATCAAACAACTATGACGACACAATTATCAACAAATACTCCGAATTAAAAATCACAAACTTGGACGCATTTCAACCAGAACCCAACAATCCTTATTTAGGGGAAGAACCGGAAGGATTCCCCGTAGTTTCAACCCCAAAAGGTAACATAATGGGGGCTACAAATTCTTTATCGCATGGGTTTTACGGAATTCCCTTTGCCCGACCCCCAGTTAGAGATTTAAGGTAAGAATAAAAATATTTTATAAACACAAAATGGTCTTATAAGTTAACACTTTTCTATTGTTGTGGTAAACCGGTCCTAGCATCGATTTAGAGCCAAAAGGTTTCGGGTTCGAGCCCCGCCAATGCCACACTATTTAACTTTGAGCCTGGTGTTTACGGATAGCTTAAACACACCAAAAGTTTTTAGGTTCGAGCCGCAAAAATCTCGCACCAACAAAGAAAAATCTCGCACCAACTTGAAAATCTCGCACCAACAAAGTTTAAACTTTGCAAGATCAAATAATAATTCAAAACTTTCTAAAATGTTCACAAACCAATTTTTTAAAACTGTTTTTCACGTAGATTTGAGGCTCCCCTGCCGACCGAATCTTTTACTGAAACTTTTAACGCAACCTCCCAGAGTGGAAGAATGTGCCATCAGATCACAGAGAAATGCAACAACGAATATTGTGACGTAAGTAACTACGTCATTCGATAAAAGTAGTCACGTATGTCTATGACGTAAGAAATGACGTCATCAAAGCGTTGTTTTTAGATGTCAGAAGATTGTTTGGTTTTAAACATCGATGTCCCAAAATCAGTCAACCTCGACGACCCTACGTTATCACCTGATGACGTTTTGCCGGTCTTGTTTTGGATTCATGGAGGATTTTTCTATCAAGGTCGAGGAACGACACCAAAGACAGACGGACGATGGCTCAGTGACGTCACAAACACCATTGTCGTAACAATTAACTATCGATTAGGTAAAACTCTTTAGTTATTTGTTGCAAATTTTAACAAGATCTGCAATTATAAAAACAAATATTTGGTTTGTATTTAAAATATTTGTCGATGTAGCATGCTTCTGCGTCACAATGTTTAATTATTATGTCACAAAACTAGAGTTTACTCTAGGTTAATCTTGATTTAACCTCGGATAACAATCATGGCGCGACCGTGAGATGTTAATTGTGACGTCATATCATGTGACGCAGCAATAATCAACTATGTGATTAAAATTTAACCAAAATTTATAACAATCATTACATAGTGACGTCACAATTTAGCACCAAAAACAAGTTATAACGTTTACGTTATAACACGTCATAATTACAGTTTTCACGTCACAGGTCCGTTTGGGTTTATGGTGTTGGAGGAAGGTGGAAATGTGGTCGGGGGCAACCAAGGATTAAAGGACCAGCAAATGGCGCTAGAGTGGGTGAACGAAAATATTGGATCTTTTGGTGGGGATAAAAATCAAGTGAGTTGAAAGGAAATGGAAAAACTTAATAAATATTTTACAGAAACAAGATTTAAAAAACAAACTGACAGCGTGGTAAGAACACTTGCTACACCACATGAGGTCGTGGGTTTAATCCCCTTTGCTCTCACGCTGTAGCGCCCTTAAGTAAGGTAGTGTAAACGATATAAACCTCCCTTTGTACTTGAAACGGTATAAACCCACCTTAGACACAACACTAACGCATAAAAGATTAAATTTGTTTATTTTTTAAGGTGACTTTATTCGGAAACAGCGCGGGGTGCCAGTCAGTCAATTTTCATCTAATTTCAAGTACAAGTGAACCCTTATTTAAACATGCAATATTACAAAGTGCTCCTATAGTATTCTCATACCAGACTCAGCATGAGAGTTTGCAGATCACACAACGACAACTACAAGCAGTTAACTGTTCTGATGCAGCATGCTTAAGGTATGTTAGATTTAAAAGGTTTAACGTTTAATTGGGTATACTTATGCCATGTTTTTACAAACAGAAATTGTTTTTTTTCTACTTGTATTCCACCAGTCAATAGCCCACCCTGCATTCGGGATTTTAATTGTTGTAATATGGTTGCAACTTTTAACTAATATTTGCATGTGATAAATTACCAGCGCATCATAAACAGCAGTTTAATTTATTCTGTAGGCCTATAAATTGGACATATAAATATATATTAAAAACCCACATAACTCCATAAAATATGGATTCATTACTTTGCTTTGCCGCTACTATTACACAAAATATTTTTTAAAACCATGTAATGTAATTCAAATAATTTTAGGTTCTACTTAAGCAAGGTTAAACTAATAAAATTGTCTTTACTTTGCCCAACTTTTCAATTTATGATTCATTAAATTAACAAACAGTCAACATTACCAAAAATTAATCTTGTGGTTATTAATCATATCCTAAACTAGAAAAACAAGATCAAAAAATACCACGAAATATTAAGTTAATAGTTAACAACAAACAATATGAACCATGCTATACTTTGATGGGAACTTAAACAACAAACAATTTAAACAAATATTTTGTATGTTGTACACTTATTACAGTGACTAAATAGGCAAACACTTTGAATGCGCAACCTAAACATAGAGTAACATCAGATACCCTGAACCAGCCTCGAGTTGCCTGTGGCAGTTTGAGATATTATAGATTATAATTACCCGATATTTATGCTGCTGATTAAGTGCTTGCTCAACAAGAGTTCATATTGTTTATAGTGCCTTACTTAAGGGCGCTACAGCATGAGAGCAGTAGGGATGAAACCCACGACCTCATGCTGAAGTAGCAAGTGTCCTACCACTACACCACGCTGCCGGTGCTTCAAAGCATTTACATAAAATCCTTGTCATATGTTCAAGTAATTATCGTGTAATCTACACTTGTATAAAACATTTTTTTATAGGACAATCGATGCAACAACATTAAGAGATTCGCTACCTCAAGTTATCGCAAAATCTTTAGTTGACCAAGATTTTTTTGGGACAATCGAACCGTTTCGTCCAATCATAGATGGCCACGAGTTTATTGATCAACCAATCAACATGTTCCAAAAGGGGGCGTGGCAGAATTATAAGCACGTGGTCATCGGGTCGACAGAAGAGGAGATGGGATGGATTAGTGCAATATTTGAGAATATTCCGATAACAAAAAAATTGTTTCAAGTAAAAATTAGTTTTTAAATTTTATAATTAAGTTTTTTGTGGCATTTGTTTATGATATCACAACCTCACAAATTCAATTTAGGTTAGGAATTAGTTAAAACCCTGTGGTGCAATTATTTTTAGTGTTAGTAAACGCTTTTACCATCCATTCTTTATCTAAAAACCCTGACTTTACACGTCTTAAAAATACCTTAATTGACCCAATGCTTACTTACAATTTATTTCTATTACAAACACATAACTCGCAATATTTTACTTTTTAAGACGGTCAATGACGTAATATTAGGCCCGGACCTAGGTCAGTTGGTTGCCCAGAAATACATCGAATCGGTCCCAAATACCTTCGAATACACCGATGTTTTCGCCCAAGAAGTAACCGATCTATTTTTCACTTGTCCTAACAGAGCCCTGGCAAGGTTTGTGAGATATAAAAGCATATTGTTACTAACATAATACCCCAATACAGCATATTTAGAAATAGCTTAAGCTGGACTTGAACCACAAACCTTAGAGTCTTTATTATCTTAGATTTAATTTCTCAAATTACAGGTTCGCATCAGAGTCCGCTCAGCACCAGCCCCACCCACCGGTATATCTCTACATCGACTCTCATCCGCTAGAAGGAGCCTCGTGCGAGGCAACAGAGAGTTTACCTTCAGTGTGTGGATACTCTTACCACTCATCCGAAATCGTGTTCGTGTTTAATTCACCGGAAGGCTACGAGTAAGTGTGACGTCACAATAAAAAAGCTTGTGACGTAACAAGCAACAAATACGTCATGTTTTGTGTTTCCCTTACAGGTTGACGTTCTCCGAAGCAGATGAAACAGTTACTTCGATGTTTAATACTTATTGGGGCAATTTTGCTCGAACTGGAGACCCCAACTCGAGTGGAGGCTTCACCCACTGGCCCAACTACGTAAGTATGACGTCATTGTAGGGCATTGTACAAAAAAACAGTTAAATTTTATTAAAAAAAGGTAAAAAACGAAAAGAAATTGTAATGTTGTAGGAAGCAGTCGATCGCAACAACTCTTGGTCAAACATCCGCATCATGTCGCCCCAGAGCGAGGTGGTTTCCCGATTTCGAGAAGACTTCTGCGACATGTGGGACGCCACCGGTTTCTACGTAAATATTACGTCACCAACGACTGACATCACAACAAGTGAAGTTACCACGACAACAGCTAGTGAAGTTAACACGACAACAGCTAGTGACGACACCACGACAACCGGTGACGTCACCACAACAACCAGTGACGTCACCACAACAACCAGTGACGTCACCACGACAACAGGTGACGTCACCACGACAACAGATAACGTCACCACGACAACAGGTGACGTCACAACGACGACGATATTCGAAGAGCCGGAATCCACCACCGATGGCGCTGTTGGTTCTAAATCGAGTTTAAGAATTTGTTTAAGTTTGATTTTGTTTGTTTTTGGATTTAATCAAATATTTTAAAAGCTTACCAAGGTTTGTGGAGGTTTAATGCGGGAATGAAGTTTCATCTTAATTGTGTAATTATTGACCTCATTATTATTAGTGGTAAAATAAAACAAAGTTCAAATTTTAAGATTTTATAAAGTACTGGTAGTTGTTCACTAATAAGATAAATAAAATATATGCAAGTACAGAAAAGATAAAAAAAAGTTAAAATTAAAGCAGTAACTTTAGTTGAAAATAACAAAAAATATTAAAAAATAAGAAAGAAAAACAACTAATTAGTTCAATTTAACAAAATTACTTAATTTTCTATAATTAAAACTAATTAAAAACAAAAAAAAACTAAAAAAAACTTTCATAAATTAAAAAAAAAAACAGGACTCTTAACCTGAATGTGTTAAGGTTATAACTCCTGTTTTGTTTGGTTGTTGTCCACTAGATGGGGTGCAAGGATAAAGTTTAAAATGTCGTCGTAGATTGTTTCGATCGATTCCTTCCCCCACAGAAAGTCAAGATGATCCCAACCTTGCAACTATAAATTTAATTATGTATTTTAACAAGCCCTTAAAACTCTTTTTTTACAAGGTTATATACACTTAAATGCTTACTTAAACGTACTAATATTTTTGAAATAAACTTATTTAAAGTAAAAGACAGTTTAAAATAAAATGGTTAATATATAAACCAATAAAGTTTTTTCAAATAAACCAATAAAGTTTTTTTAAATAAACCAATAAAGTTTTCCATTTTTCTCTTAAAAATAACAAAATGTTCTTTTTTTGGATATTTTACCGAAAAATAAAAACAATCCACAAAATGTTAATTAATCGTTAACTAATTAGCAGCTTACATCTTTTTGACTAAATTAAATTTTAAAATGTTGCTAGTCACCAAAAAAAAAATTATAAAATAATTAATTTTAAAAACTTTAATTTTCTTAAAACCAAAACAACCAAATTAAAGACGAACCGTTCTGTAATAAACAAGGTTTTTAAGTTTCAGAGCAAGTAAGTTGTTATCCTCCGGATCTGCCAACTGATCCTCGCTTCCAACAAACAATGCAATCGGGGTCAATATCTTAGTGACATCATAATAAGGGGGAGTGGGTTGTCCGTAGGCTTTCATGTTTTCACTTTCTAGAATAAAAATTTTTTTGTAGCTGTAAAATTAAGTATATTAACAGTTAAAAATTAATAAGAAAAAAGTTTAAAATTTAATTCCATTTTTTTAAATTTTATGCACAAATGGAAGAGACTTGATTTCATAAAAAAGGTTGCTTGTAAAAATGAGTATATTGAAAGTTAAAAATTGACCAAAAATTTCTAGAAATTTAAATTAAATGAAATAATACACAAATAGAAACAATTGTAGAAAGTACTCACCTGACCAATGATCCCACTTCTGCATCTTTCCAGATTCAACCAACTGAGCCATGTGCATCAAATTCTGAAGTGAAGTACCAGCTAACAAGAATTAAAATTAGTGATAGTTTATTAAACATAAATTACTATACATTCACCCTTTTGCATGAAGCAAATACAAAAGCCATTCCTTTTTGAACTTATTAACGTTAAGTTAAATCCAATAACTTATATAAAAATCAATCTAAGTTCTACTTGAAAAATTCAGAAAAAAATTTTTACTAACCAGGAGTATGTGCAGCATACACAGGCATTCTGTCTTCATAATAACGTTCAGGGTGAAGCCCACACATAAACATCATATAATTTGTCCCGTGGTACGCCATCTTGTGGGGAAAAGTGTCTCGATCTTCTTCACTATTGAACAACCTAAAAAATTAAAATTTGTGACAAAAAATTCAAAGGTATCAGTTTTTAAATGGAGAGTGTAGTTGTTGGATCACTGGCATCACTACAACAAATTATGTGATCTGTTTTAACTGCTTCCATGCTGTAGAGACCTTAAGAAAGTTGCCATAAATGATAAGAACTCCTGCCAATTAACATGGTCATTATCTGTTTTAGTATTTTAAACTGATAAAGTTAATTTAAGACTGGGTCAGGGTAACAAGAGTTACTCTATGTTTGAACTGTGAAGTTGAGCTTTCTACATTGAAACAGATGATACACAAAAATCTAAAAATATTAATTTAGGCAAATTTACAAAATTTTTCACAGATAATTTAACACCAACTAACTTATGAAGTTTAGCTGAGATCCATCTTGAAATCGGTTTCTTTGGTAATATTTCCGCACCACCGAACATGGTCATCCCGTACCTGATTGGTCGACTCAAAAACACCAACGACTTGAGTGGACTCGTGATGTGAGCTAATGTTGATACTGGACCCAACGCAAATAACATTTTGATCTTTTTACTGAATTCTGGGTCTTCTGAAAGTTTGGCAAATGCAATTAGGGTTCCCTGGAATAAAAATATAAGGAATGAAAACAGGTTTACTTTTGCAAAAATAATTCAAATTTTGTATAATTTTAAAACTGAAATCAACCCTATAATAAAAATATAAAAAGAAACCAGAATACAAAGCAACTTCCGTTTTCATGCTGTAGCTTCCTTTAGTGAGAAGCTAAAACAATTCCTAAGCCAATACTTAATCAGCATTACAATTATCGGGCAATTATAATCAAAAAAATCCCAAGTCAAAGGCAACTCAATACTGGGTGGGGTAACTGATGTTACTTTATGTTTAAGTCAGAAAGTTAAACTAACAATATGTTAAACACTTAGTTTAAGTTAATTATCCAAACCTGTGAATGTCCGATATAATTTAAACTTTTCTGTTTTGAAACTTCTAAACTTTTTTCAATCATGGCTGGAAGATCAAACTCGGCCATCTCCTGCCATGAAAACCTCCAAAACTTTTCATCGGAATCAGGGTTGAGACTGACATGTGACCTGGCATATGTACTGCCACGAACATTGCCCAACCACACGTCACAACCCAGGTCTGCCAGTAGAAATGCTAGACTATAAAAAACTTAATTTTTAAAAAATAAAAATATGAAAAATTGAAAAGTTTTCTATCGAGGATAAACAATAAACCTTCTTTCCGGTCCATTGGACACCCAAGTTGACGAGTCAGCGAGAAATCCATGTTGGAAAAACACAACAGGGGCGTCATCTAGTGGTGGTTTTGACGAAATAATTTGGTAAAGTTGAAGAATATATCCGTCATCTGTCACCACTTGGTGTTCCTCACATTTGTAACCACTGAAGCGAATAATTTCAGGCTAAAGGTAATTAAAGGTCAAATATTTATTTTTTTATAAATTTTGAAAATAATAAACAACTAAAACAAATTCTAAAAATAAATAATAAGTAAAAAAATGCTAAAACCAAAAAGTTAAAAAATCAGGTTCAAATTGTAAATAACCAATTGTTTATCATTTTTTAAACTTAAATTAAGTATGACGATGCAATGAAAGTAAATTAAGTATGACGATGCAATGACAGAAAATTGTTTTTTAAAAAGCAAAAAAACAATAATATTTCTTAGAAACAAATTATTAGAAACAGAATCAATAAAATTTATTAAATTATATAAAAATCAATGTAATACCAAACTCATAACTTTCCACAAAACTCAATAAAAATTCAATTTTTTCATTAACTTAATTTTTTATTTAATTTAAAAGTGTAAATTGTTTGGAAGATAACTGTTTGGAAGTTAATATATTTTGACTGATTTTGAATAAAATAAAATATTTTTAATGGCTCTATTTCTAAAAAAATTTTTAAAAGATTTATTAAAAAACTGTGGACGATAATATATCCAATTTATAAGCCTACAAAATAAATAAAACTGCTGTTTGTGGTGTGCATGTAAATTATCATGGGCAAATATTAGTTGCAAGTTATTACCAAATTACAACAATTAATATCCAAACTGTAGAGTAATCAACTAGCACATCAAAAAAAAATTGTACTGAAAATTGCTTAAGAACTGCTTTTAAATAACACAGCAAAGGATATTGAATAAGATATGGTTGGATTGTAACAACAAGAATATATCATATTAGTTTGTTTTACTTACTGTTGTCATTCCTGTCTCGGGAGGTATTTCCGCATATTCATCAAACACTTCTTCTACTAAAAACAATATCAGGATATTTATAAACAAGAAGACAATTAAGCATATTTAATTTTTACTGATTAATTTGTTTAGGATAGAATTAATTTTAAATGTAAACATCCTGTGAATAAAATTGATTGATTTGCATTAAATTGTTTATTACCAATATTGACATAAGGGAAATAGGTGCTACATCAAGTTTGTTGTTAATAAATAAACAATGGTTATAATTTAACATCAACCAGAATATAAATTAGCCTATATCAACTAGTTTTATAAATTTAACTATCATATTTTTATACCGGTAGCGTGGTGTAGTGGTCAGAACACTTTTTACACTACATAAGGTCCTGGGTTCGATTCCCACTGCTGTTATGCTGTAGCATCCTTGAGTAAGTTGCTATAAATGGTAAAAACTCCTAAAAAAATATATTATTATAATACCAACCAGTAGGTGGTGTAGTAGGCATGATTTCATTTAAGAATATTTCCCAATTCCAATTTTCCATATTTTTTTTAATTTCATCCAAACTAGGCCCAGGTAGGTCTGGTAGGCTGGCAATAAATTCCTCAAATTTAAGCTAAAAAGAGGGGATAAAAATTTAAATGTTTAATATACTTGTCTAATATTATAATTTTATTATTTTTTCTATAAATTTATTATATATTGAACTTTATTACAATAGTGTAAGTTACAATTATAATTATTTTTTTTTTGTATATATCTTTATCCTTGATGTGGGAAGGTCAAATGCGCGACTTAAACATAGAGTAACTTTAGTTACCTTGACCCAGTCTTGAGTTGCCTGTTGCAGTTTGGGATATTATATATATTATAATTGCCCGATATTTAAGCTGCTGATTAAGTGTTGGCTTAGCAGGAGTTTATATCGTTTATAACGCCTTAATCAAGGGCACTACAGCATAAGATCAGTGGGAATTAAACCCACAACCTCATGTGTGGTGTATCAAGTGTTCTTACTACTACACCACGCTGCCGATATAACTGATATAATTAAAATATAATTAAAGACAGGTAAAAAATAAACATAAGATAAAATAACTTACAAAAATACTAACAATAGTTTCTGAGGCCAACTTAAATATTATAAAAACTATATATACCATATTTCTTTCACAGTTTAATTTAATTCAGTATTCTGTGAACACAAAATGTTTTTGAAAAAATTACAATCATAATTGACTTAAAAAGCTAAAACTTACTCTTCCAGTTTCCATTACTCCAGGTTCGTTACTCTCTACGTTCGCTCCAAATAATTCTGTCAACTTTTCATGAGCTTGGTTTATTGTAGCTTGAATATCTGGCCATTCTGTAAACATGAATATTCAGTTAAAAAAATTAAATATTGTTGTAGTATATAGATCAACCCAACTACTTTTTAATGGCATTGTTTATAAAACATCCTAGGAAAAAACAAATACATATATATCAAACCAATGCAATTTATACTTGCTGGTATTTAATTTTTTTGTATATATTTTTATCCTAATTGTGGGAAGGTGAAATGCGCGACTTAAACATAGAGTAACATCAGTTACTCCAATCCAGTCTTAATTTGCCTTAAGGATATGATAAATTATAATTGCCTGATAATTAGGCTGCTGATTAAGTGATGACTCAGCAGGAATTCATACCGTTTATATTGCCTTACTCAAGGGCTATAGCATGGAAGCCGTTGGTATCGATCCCAGAACCTCATGTAGTGTTGGAAGTATTCTAACAGTGACAACTACACCATGCAGTAGGTTTTTTTTTGCTGGTTTGCAATTGCGAATGTTTTAACCATAAATTCAACAACTAATATTTTAAACTTACCTTCATTCCCATTGTCTTCATTATTGCCATTCTGTGCAAAGACAGAATTAAAAACACCCGTCACTGATGAATAAAAACTAAAGGTCATTGGTCTTGGAATAACAGCACTTGTATCTTGTATTACTAGACCCAGGATTGCAACTGTTTTTGCGAGGTTTTTAAGCAATTTAAACGTGGTCATTATTTAATATTAACCAGTCTGCTTATAATGTAGAAAAACAAATTTTTTTTAAATATTTACGCAAATTTGTTATTTTTTGCACTTTAATTCATTATTTACTCTTATATTTCGTTAATGTAACCTTATTATCACAACATATAGTACACTAGCAGACTGACTACAATATTTATTTATAGGAAAACGTGATATTACTAATTAAAAGCGATTTTAAAAGTTTAATTAATAAAAATCAAAGTCCAAACTTTTGGTGTAAAAATGTAAACAAAAAACAACATGTGTAGATGTGCATTGACCCGTAACGTTTACACAAAGATCTTATAAAAAAAGAATTACTCGATATTTAATAATTTATAAGCAAAATATCAAATTGTCAAAATATTTTTCAATCTGTTGTTTTAGATAAATTCATTAAAAATAAATCTGGCATTTAATGGTCTGATTTTCGAAGTCATTTGTCATATTGTATTATTTTTAGACAATCCATAAAATTTTAAACGATTTAAATTTTTTATTAGCTTTATTTTGAAAAAAGCAATAAATATGCTTTATAAAAATGATTTGAATTTATAAAACCAAAAAAAAATTACAATAAATTAACTAAAACTTTGTCGTTGATAAACTTTTTGTCTAATTAAAAATAAGTTTAACACGATATAATGTTTAATGAAAGAATATTATCGAATTCCTTTGAGAATTGTGCCAAAAAAGAGAAACGAATGTTGAGAATAACGTGTTCAAGAAATAAGAAATTAAATAACAGTTAGCTCAACAAATCAATAACACATTTTCATGTCCTTAGTAAGAAAACAAAACTAGTTAAGTTTGAAAAGTCTGTTTTCCGGATAAGGTGTAAAAAAAGGTTAAATTATTAATTATTTAAGCATTAGTTCTTAAGATCAAAAATGCACAAAACAATTTTTTTTTAAAATTGTGAATTTATATTAAAAGGAAAATATTAAAGTTATATAATGATGCAAAATATGATATTCATAATTTAATAGTATTTATTTTACAAAGGTAGTTAGCCAAATAATAAAGAATTTATGAGCAAGATGCAACTGTGTCAGTAGAGCAATTATTATTCGCAGACAGAATGTTAAAAATATTAATTTGTGTCATTTATAGAGTTTAATAAAAAAATATAAATCATTTGCCCTAAAATAGATTAAGTTTTTTTGTTCCATCGCTTATATAATTACATCATACAAAAAATTATTATTTTTGCATTAAATTTATTTCTTTAAAAACTTATTACCGAATTATTCATAAGGTTTTCTGATAGTATATCGTATAACTACTGCATCAAAATATATTTCGCACAAAAACGCAGTTTAAAAAAAGCTTAAATAAAACTTTTATTACCTTCAAAACTTAAACCGAGGCGATTATTTACAATTATTAATTATTAATATGCGGCCCTACAAAAACAAAGACAAAATGTTTTTTAAATAAATTTATGACAACAAATTGTAGGGGTTCTCACGTGCATAAATATAAATTTAAAATTCATGTAAATTGTCTATAAACAGGCAATTTGAATATTCTAAATTTAAAGGTCGTTTTAAAATAGAATAAATAATAAATGTCAAAGTGTTGAAGGTAAATTGTCTAAATTAGGCCTGCTATTTAGTTGTAAATAAATCAAATTAAAATTTCATAATTGTGTGAAAATTTTAAACCTAAAAAGTGTGAGAAAAAATTGACTAAAAATGTTTTTAAATGAATAAAATTCCATGTATTAATTGTTGTTATAGATAAAATATTCTCAATAGTTCAGCTTCAATATAAGATGCTTTGATCTAAATATTAAAATCTTGCTAAATTAATGCTTAAAAGATTAAAAGATTATAAATCGTATATTAAAAATATTCAATTTAGATTTAGATAATGATTAAGAATAATTTCGTATACGAGATATAGTCGGATATAAAAATAAAGTTGAAGCAATGAAATTTGTACACAACATAGACAAAAAGGTTCTCATTAAATATTTAGGCTGGCAAATATCAGCTTTCTTTTTTAAGCTAGCTTTTACTTTATTTTGTTTCACTATATAAAAAGAAAGAACAAAAATGTTGGCACAAAACTTTAAGTCGTTAGTTGAAGCGAATTGGTTAGTTGAAGCGAACTGATTGTTTGAAGAAATAATAAAAAGACAATAAAAGCATCGTTTAAGTTGACAATAGAAAGACAGAAGTTACTGTGGTTGTAATGTATATTGTTTGGTAATATTAACTTTTAATAGAAATTCTTAATTGTTACAATGTTGGTACAAAAAAGTTGAATATTGATACTTATTGCAGAAATCAATAATTTGTTAAAAATCTAAACTAAAATATTATTTTGAATCAGTTTAAATGTAAAACAAATTTAAATTTCTTGTTTTAAATTTTTTAAATTTAAAATTAATAGTTTCAAAACTTTTTTTTAATATTTATCCTATTACTCAATAGAATTATAAATATTTATAAATTTTAACCAATATACATTTATTTACAGATATTTTAAGATAAAAAATGCTTAATTTGGAGCCAATTTATTACGTCATAATTATATTAATCGGAAGGGGAAGTACCCAAACAACGACTGCAAACCCAGAAGATTCCCCATTCCCGAGTTCGGACCCGAATGCTTCTTTTGAAGGACAATGCGTAATTGTTTGCGATTCATCACCGATTAATTCACAAAATTTTCCTTCTGTCAGTGGGCGTGCGAGGCGAAGAGTTGCGTTTTCAGTAATGCGGGATTCGAGCTTGACGTCACGAACTAATGACGTCAGAAAGACTTTATTATTTAATAACGTGATGGTAAATGTTGGGAATAGTTTCGATTCAGAAAAAGGAACTTTTAGCCCGCCGGTAGGGGGCGTATATGCGCTGGAGTTTAATGTTTATAAATTGTACAACAAAAATTCACTCACAGTTGCCTTAACGGTAAGTTTAAAACGTATTTACTTAAACAAAAAGAATTTAGATACAAAATACAAAAGCTTAATTCATTTTTATTAAAATAATTGGTGTTTTAAAAATGAATTTTAGTTCATTTTTTTATTTAAGTAAATTATTATTTAAATAATCATAAACTTCTGCTGAGCCAAACACTTAATCAGCGACTTAATTAGCGTACAATTGTTTTTATATATTTATCCCTAATGCGGAAAGGTCGACTTCACGACCCAAACATAGAGTAGCATCAGTTACTCTGACCCAGTCTTGAGTTGCCTGTGGCAGTTTGGGTTATTATAGATTATAATTGCCCAATAATTAATCTGCTGATTAAGTGCTGGCTCAGCAGAAGTTCATACCGTTTATAGTGCCTTACTTAAGAGAGCATTGGAGTTCTGGGGTCGAACCCACGACTCTTATAATCTATATTGTCACAAAGACAACTCAAGACTGGGTCAGAGTAACAAAGGTTACTCTATGTTCAGGTCGTAAAGTCAACCTTCCCACATCGACGATAAATAAAAAACTTTTATTTTAACTTTCAGGTAAATGGAAATATAATTTTAACCGGGTTTGCGGACGGAAACACGGCATCGCATGAATTAGCGCGGAATAGCGGAATCTTACAACTCTACGTCGGAGATAAAGTGAAGATTGTAGTCCTTGATGGGAATGTGGATGGGGGATGGAAATATTCAACTTTTTCGGGACATTTAATATATGAGGATAACTATTAAAATATTTGTTTTGTTTTAACAAATTTGTAATTAAAAAAAAATTAATTAAAAAATTAAATAATTAAAGTTTAATTATCATAATTAACAAAAACTGGCAAAATTCGATAAATTTAAATTACAAATTTGTTTTAAACGAACTAAGGCATAAAATTAGCTTATTTGTGACGTAACAATAAATCACGTGATGAAATACGATTCACGTGATTGGCGGAGAGATATGTGACGTCATAAACATTAATTATAAACTACAGCGCTTGTTTTATTTTATTTTTAAACTGATCTTATAATTTATTCAGGTGTCATCTTATTTTTGATTCTAAATCTTAAAAAAAAGTGATTATTACGTAATAAAGAAATCTTTTTAAAATCATGTTACTAAGTTCTAGAAAAATAAATAAACGAGAAAATTCTTCTCTGAAAATTAATTAATTTTTTAATTAGTTTTACGTTTTTAATTTTTGTGTTTTTATTCTGCATTTTATATAAATTAATAAATAAAAAAAAATTAAAATTATTTTGGACTTACTTTTTAAACTGTTACCACCCTAAATAATTAACAGTTACGCTGACTGTGACGTCACACGGCATAACAATAACAAACCGATTGTGACGTAATCCACGTTGCGTTTCCTTAATGTTTTTAATTCATCACACAAATATAAAATAAAATTATTATTTTTTAATTTTAAACAAAAACAAAAAGGGCAAAAGTTTAAAAAAAAGTTAATTTGTAAAAAAAATTGTTTAAATATTTTAAAAATGAAGCGGTTTTTGATATTATAATTATATTTAAATAGTGTTTAGTTTAAGTTAGATATATTATAAATTAGATTTAGTAATTTATAATTGATTATCTTGAAATGTAAACAAATCCTAAACAACAACAACATATTTTACTATCAATATTAGCAACGGTTATAAACAACAACTAATTAATAAATTATCAAAGTTTTATTAAAATAAAAAAGTTTTTCATTCAACATTTTTTTAGATTGTTTTTTACTGTCTGTCAAAAAGTAAGGTGATAAAAATATTACCTCGCAGCTGATTATTATTGTTATGACGTCATAAATGCAGCTGAGTTAAACAATGAAAGTCGAGTGAGATGTCAAATTAAAACTAGGTCGTGATTTAGTATAAAAACAAAAAATGTTAATTTTAAGTTATTTTTAATTTCCTTTGATAGACAAAGTTGTTATGACGTCATAATATGTAATTGTATATTTAAATAAATAGGAATAAAATTTAAGTGAAAATTAAGTTACTTTAAAATTAGAAAAAAATAGTAAAATTAAAATAACTGGCTCTAGCCACCACAGAAAAAGTTTTAAAATCAAAAGAAAACGCCGTGATATTTTGTTATTATGTGCAATAGAAAAAGGAACTTAAGAGAATGTACGAAAAATTATTAAGCCGCCTTAAAAAAGGTTGTAAAACTGTTCGACATTCGACTAACTTTACAAGAAAACTCAGCTCAAAATCGAGCCAAAACTCAAACCAATCACTGGAGGCAGAAAAGAGCAAAACTGAGGATAAACTAACTGACAATAATTCCTCAACAACAACTTTAACTAAATTGGGTTAGTTTTTGTTTAAATTATGTGAACAATTTCAAAGGTTTAAATTCCCTTTAACAAATATTTAAAATCTATATTACCGAAGATTTGACCGAAAATAAACGTTTGTCCGAAAACTAAACCCAACGTTTTAATTGAATTAAGATCGACCATATGTGTAAAATTAAAAATTGTTTTCAAGAAAAAAAACGAAGCTTTTTTAGCGTTGTCCGCCAAGTTTATAAAATGCGGAAAGGACGGAATTTTTATAACCTTACCCTAATCTTCTCTTGTACATTCCACCCTTTCCGCATTTATTTCAGTACAACTTGTTTAAACCGGCGGTCGGCGCTAATAGAGCTCCAAAAACAACTTTCCAAAAGTTAAAACTTATTTTTACTGTTTAGAACTAACTCCATGTTGCAGCAAAACGCATGAGAATTTATCCCCGCTGTGGAAAACTCCCCGAGATGACGTCACAAGTCACGCTTGGTTTGGTTTGCTAAACAGCCACCATTATAAGAACTGGTTAAAAGTTGGGTTGGCATTAAGGTAATTATGACGTCATCAGTTTAATTGTTAAATGACATCACTTGCATAAAAATTTTTAAGTTATATAAAAAGTTAAAAATGATTTTTTAGCGATTATATTAAGATTTTTATTCTGACGTCATATTATATCAATTGTTTTAGGTCGGCTTGTGATCACGTGGCCCCGGTGTTAAATGAGATCGTGAACAACTTTCATGTTGGGTTGTTGAACAAATTCGGAGACAAACCTTTGTTCGATCACAATGGAAGACCTGACAGGTTACTATGGTTACTTAAAATTAAAAGATAAGGTGTGACGTCAGGCTTGATGACGTCACAAAACAATGCAACACTTTCTTAAGTAACATTTTTTAAGCAATGTCGTTTTTAATTGTTGTTATTATGACGTCATAGTGGAATGTTGTTGTATTGGTTGGACGAAATTCATCGAATTCACCGACATCAACTTTCATTTAAAGAAATAAAGAGGGTTTCTGACGTCACAATGTGGCCCACTCATGACGGGGCGTGGGAAATTGCAAGAGTAAGTGAAAAATTACAAATTATTTCTCTGTGACAATTTAATATCGATTATGACGTCACAAATTAATGTCGATTATGACACAGGTGTTTATGAGTCGCGGGTATCGAACCGGGGGCGGAAGTGACGCAGGTACTTTCGATTGTTCGGCGTTGTTCAACTTCATGTACAGATGTCGATTGTTGGAGGAATATATCGGAGATTTCGAGAACGTGAAACAAATATTACAGGTCACGTGGTTGGTATCGTGACGTAAACATTTAATCATGTGGTGGTTAATTTAAGCGGTCACATGATTTAAAAAATTAAATAAAAATTAAAAAATTGAAATTTTTAATTAATTTTTTTAATTAACGACTTGTTTAAACTTTAGGTACGTAATAACACGATGCACTCATCCAGACTTGAGTTCAGTAACGAGCAACTTAACTCACAATTTCGGAGTATTTTGAGATTTCTCAACGACTTTAAAGTCTCAGAGGAAATCAGCAAAAATGCTTGCAATAATATTGAGAAGGTAACACGAAGTTAAATCTAACAGACAAGGATTTGATTGTTGTAATATGGTCGCAACTTTCAACTAATATTTGCCTGCGATAATTTACCCACACAACAAAAACAGCAGTTTTATTTATTATTAAGGCCTTAAACTAAATATACATAAATATATATTTAATTTCGTTTACTGGGCTTTGTTATATATATATTTAGACCAAACTGTAAGCCTTAGTCCTTTTAGTAATGTCACCAATTCTAACACTCGAATGTTTTAGTTGAAAATGATGGATTTTGATATTATGACAACTGCACAAAATACTTTGAACTTTCTTGACAAGGAAAATAAAAATCCAAGTTCGAATCCAAATCCATCGGGAAGTATTCTATCTTTAACAGTAAGTTTAAAATATTAGGCAATAACTAAAAGTTTATTAAATAATCTTACACTAAATATTAATATTTTGAATTCAAAGATTTATTCTAACTATTACACAACATTTAGATGAAAAAAGCATGTTAATTAATATTTTAATTAGATTATAATTAGTTCTTATATTAGTCCAAACTAATATTAACAATTAGTTATTGTATTGATATTAGTTTTAGTTTAAATTATTGATTATACAGTAAAATAAATCATATGTTACCAAAATTTAAGCAAATTTACAAGAAATTAGAGATAGCACATAAATACTGACAAACAAAGATTAAAATTTACTTTTCAGTCCCTGAGAGAGATAGTTACAAAGATATTACAACTTCCAAATGTTGAGGTTAACATTGAAACAAAGAAAGTTCAAAGTCAAATCGACTTTCTAGAAAGTTCGGTGCAGAAACTACAAGAAAAGGCTGAGTCGAGACTAAAAGATTTAGCAGAAAAGGCAAAAACTTAGAATTAGTTCTAGAATATCAACAACACAAGTTAACTAGAACTAGAAACAAAGAGAAATTAAACAAAAACTTTTTGTGACGTCATAAAATGTTATCCTTACGTCACAATTAATAAGGATTTTTACTCAGGTTAACAAAGCCGAACGAAGTCTCGAAATTATCAACAAAAGGCGAAGTGACGTCACCACACAAAATTTTGATGTTACCACACACAACTATGACGTCACACATCATAGACCAATCCCAAAAAGACGGCGAAGACGAAAAAGGCAAAGAAACAACCACCCTCATCCAGCTGGGTACAATGACGTAACAATGACGTCATATAACAACCAAGTTTGGGATGACAACGTCTCCTACGAAATCGATTTCTCTTCAAGTAAAAATATTTTAAATTTTTTTTAATTTTATTTGATTTTAAATTTTAATATTTCTTCTTCCGTTCACAGCGGATGAATCTGACTTCTCTGAGGATCTATTTAACGCCAATAATGACGTCACAAACAAAGTACAAAGCCAACAATCGATTCCCGACGGTTTACAATTAAAACGAAGCCTCTCCGATACCTTTGTGACGTCATCAACAAATATTCTCCCCCTGTTTAAGGGGTCGTCTATTTTTTCGATGGGGAGGGGGAACTTGAAGGGGTTGTTCTGTCAAACTGAATCCAATTTATCTGACATTAACGTTTGTTGGAAATCTTATTTACATACTGGTTCGGGCAAGGACGGTGATACGAGCGACGGAGAAGAAGGCAAAAAGAGGAAGAGTGAAGAGAATCACAAGAGCGTGAACCAAAAGAAAAAGGCAGGAGATGGATCTTCTACTAATAATACTTCATCACAACTCAACACAACGCAGGTTCAAACTTCAATTTATTAAATAAAAAAAAATCATGAGGTCTAGTGTTTACATCTCACCAGAGCCACGTCAGCGGCTCTTAACTTAAATTAACAATTAAAAATAATTAACTTTATAATTAGGCAAAATTTAACTTCGGATTTTATCAAAAATTAAAAAATAATTCAGGATTTAATTGAGAAAAAGTTAAAAGAACTTCGAGAGAAGGAAGAGAAGAAGTTAAAAGGAGAGAAGAGGAACGAAGAAGCTTTCCAATACAGATTGAAAGCTTACTTAAACTGCCAAACCGACAACCCAGGGTGTAGATACGAATGTAAGGTGGAGAACAACAAACATTTCTGCACCGTCCACTTTCAATCCGACTTCACTGTGGTGACCTTACAACCCCAACCTAGTATTAAAGAAGCACAGGAGGCTGCTGCTCACAGGGTAAGTAAGGTTTATGAATCATAATTACGTCACAAAACATGACGTCATAGTGAAAACTGATTGTGACGTCATAAACCATCTGAGACAGTCAAATATGTTAAAGGATTGCTAAAATTTAAAATTATCCCAAGCATAAAATAGTAATAATACGACGTCACTATATTAACTTATGACGTCACAATTCAACAGGCGCTAGGTTGGTTCGGGATAGATCACGTGGAAGCGAAGAATGCTCCAGTAGTTTTACAGAATTATTGTGACTTGGTTGGTTACCCGCCACATTATGTCGCCTTCCCTGCTCCCAGCAAGTTGTTCTTCTGTGTGATGCAGTTACTTAACAACCACACAATTAACTTCATAGATAGCTTGAACCCGCACACGTTATATGTTGAGGTAAGTGCTGAATGATATTCATAATATGATTCTTAACTATATAACCAAAAATATTTGTGGAATGTAAATATTTTCTCGAAAACTTGAGTTTTAGATACGATTTTTTCACCGAAAGAAAATTATAAGGCATTTACTTTTGGTAAAATAGCGTTTTAAGACACATAATTTTCGGTCAAAAGATTTTCGGTATTGTATATTTACAGTTTTTATATATATAAACAAAATAGTATTTTAATATTTACTAAATTTAACAGGGTAGTTATAAAACTGAAGATTATTGTAAAGAATCAGCTGAAGGAATTGTTGCAAAAACCGTTTTACAAGAATCTAATATCGATACCACAAAAGTTGCTGATTATAAAAGTAATTAATTAATTATAAACATAATTTTTAAGTAATTTAATAAACAAACAAATTTAAATAGTAAATACAACAAGTATTTAACCTTCAAATTTTTTGCCTAATAAAAATAAATAACTCTTTAAAATCCAAATCTAAAATCTCAATAAATGTTTTTATTTTAAGGAGCATTAAATGACCTTTGCTTAGTTGAAGGTGGTACTTTACCTACATATCACACTGAATCAACACGTAACAGAGGGCGGGTTTATTACATCACAACCGTGAAATCATTCAACCGAAATCAGTTGAAGGACACAGGATCAAATACCAAACAGAGTGAAGGAGTCAGTCAAGCTGATTTATACCTAGCAGGAATTCCGTGGGCAGATATGGTTGAAGCTAACTCGGAACAGGTTAGATATTAAAACTTAACAAGCCAGAAACCTCATAGAAACATGCGGCTTAATACAAAATAAGGATTGTAACTGAAAATAAAACTTTATTAGCGTTGTTTGTCGGTTTAAACGAGTAGTACTAAAATAAATGCGAAAGGAACGAAATTTGCAAGGAAAGATTAGGGTAAATTATAAATTTTCCATCTTCCACACTTATAAACAGGCGGACGACGCTAATAGAGCTCCAAAAATAAAATCAGTTGTAATAGAATCTCTAATAAAAACCTGCTGCAAAAAACAGAGCTGCTGCTTGAATGCAAAATAAGGGGTCTGATTATAAACCCAAATTCTCTGACAACGTAAGCCATATTTAGTTATAACGGCCCTATGTAAACCACTCGATTATTTTTGGACTATATCCTCTATTTTGTACTTTTACCAAAGATTTCAAAACTGCCAAAACAAATAAGCTTAATTTTTCATTTAACAAGTTTAAAAGAATAATGCAAAATTAGTCTAAAACCTACAAAAAGCAAAAAGTCGACTTGACAAAATGTTGTCCCAGTTTTATTAACTCTTTGACCTACTTTAGCCTCAACGCAGCCAGAGATTAGCTGAAGATTGTGCGGCCCACCAAGTTTTATCGAAACTGGGCTCAGATATCGCAACATTGGATGGATTTCGAGGATGTTATAAGCAGGAGTTGGAGGATTATGCAAACTTAAACGAATATACTTTAACATGCCATACATACCCCGTGAGTTATAACAACACAAGACTTAAAGTTGCCTAATAGATATAAAAAGTGACGTAATAAACCTTATTTGTCATAATTTTTGTGAAGTAATAAGTATTAAAAGTGACTTCATAAATTTTGAATCAAATTAAAACCAAAGTTAAAAATAAAGTGTTTCCAAATAATTTAAGGTCGACGTGTCAGTTGATATAGGAACAATGTACGATTGTGTTTTGTCGACCGAATGTTTGAGGGGAAACATTGAAAGTTTTGCGGTCTCTAGCAACCCTAGTGGATGTAATTCACTGCATGAGGCTAAAGAGTCTGCAGCTATGAATGCCCTTCAGTTAATTGGGCAAGATGAAATTAAATCTTCAGAAAAGTGAAAGATATTTGGAAAAATCTCCCAATTTCAGTATTTCCAGAAAATTTGATTTTTTTCGCCAATCTCTGTGACAATTTTTAAGATTTCAGCATGATTAAAATTGTTTTTTCACTAATAGATCAATTTTTAGATAATTTATAATCTTTTTCTATGCATGTGTTTTTTATATTTTTATTTATTAACAAAAGACGTTTTAATAGAATTTCTAAAAATCAATAAAAATTTATTAAATTATTTTATAATTGAATTTGTTCATAATTTTTGGAAATTAAACAAAAAATTAAATCACAAAAAATAAAAAGTTTTTACTAAAGTTTATTGCACAGACACAAACAAACACAACATTCTTAAATAAACCAGTTTGCTAGTTTATTTAAAATTTTTTTTTTATTTTTACGAAATTTCGCAAAAAAATTTGAATATTTATTTAATTGTTTGAATACAATATACGAGACAATAAATACGATGACGTCACAATTACTCGGTCTTCAACCTCGTCGAGGTCATTCTATAAACAATCCCATCAACCCCAGGATCCATAAACCAAATCAAATACGACGTCGCCAGGGTTGCCAAAGAAAATACAACGAACACCCAAAAAGTGAGATTCACAACGACAGCGTAGTCGGCCATATATGGCTCGGCAAGGTTTCCAATCGTTTTGTTTTCTTGGACCTGTTGTAAGCTTCTTGTATGGCGAACTTGTACGTTTTCAAATGAACGTAAAACTGGTTTGGAAACACTGATTTCAGCGAGAAGATTTGATTTGTAAAGAGCTTTAAAACTTGCAACAAACTAGAAAGAAAATATGGTTAAAATCGCCTTAAATCTAAATATACCTCATGTTTAATATAAATATAAGGCATCTTATATTTACCACAGGGATATATTCTTCCAATAAAGCAACAGCTTCGTTTACTTGACATGAAGTTGAACCATATTTGTTGACCAAATCACGAAGGGTCATGAATGTAAAGTAGAAGCTATCTGGTGTATTGTCTTCCACCATGGACATATGTGTTTCAAGCTGAATCATAAGTAATATTGTTAATTTTAAACCTATTTAATAGGCAAAAATATTGAATTATCTGAACATGAATTAGTCCAGAAATGTAGAACTAACAAAATTTGGAAACATTATAAATAAAGCAAAAGCTGCATTTAAATTGTTGTCATATGGTCACAACTGAAAACTAATATTTTTCTGTAATAATTCACAAGCTCCCTAAAACAGCAATTTTATTTATTTTTTAAGCCTATAAATTGTACATTTATATATATAAATATCGTCCACTTAGCTCCATTATATATAAGTTCAAACTTACTTTTTCAATTATATCCACCACAGTTTGAATCTCCCCTACGAACAAAGTGTCCTGATCAGAAGTCAGGTCTAAGCAAGAGTTTGGAGATAACTTGTTGGCCACCGAGTCACCCTGGATCAATCTTTGTCTAATTTGAGTTAAGGTCACCGGTAAGTTGCTGAAGAGGTCACTGTTGTAAGATGAGGTGCTTATCATCTAACACAATGAAAATATTAATTTTTACTGATTTAATTTTTAATACTGACAAAAAATCCCCTAAAATTAAATTTTTTCAGAACAATTGCATGATACAATGTATACATAAAAACAATGAATATGCTAAACATAATAACAATAGTCAACTGCCAATCCCACAATAAGCATTTCAATAGTCATAATATGGCCGTGCACCAAAAATGGCAAGTTTTTTATCGTTAAATAAGCTCTAAGATATACAAATATTAATTTAACTTTTACCTTTCCATCAAGCTCAAGTGAAACAATCAAAGGTTCCTCGTAATTCTCTTTCAACTTCAAGTTAAATTCCTCCATTGAAGGACTATGTTGTCCTTCTATTTCTACTGTTTGAGGATACTTGAAATATAATAAGTTGTTATATATAATGACTAAATTATTAGCAAAATAGGTTAAACGAAAAAATACAATGGACTAAAAGTATAAAATATACTGATGAAGGTATTTTTAACGTTGAAACTATAAAGTCCTTTTACAAACTTACAGTTTCTAGTTGAATATTGACTTCATCTGGAACTTGAAGATCAATAAAAAGATTTGCTTGAGGACGATCAAACATATCAAAACTTTTTAAACCTGGGTTCAATTTAACTTATTAAAACATAAATTAATGTCAATAAAGCAAATATTTTAAGCAATCACCATAAAAAATAAGAAAGGTAAACAAAATATACAAAATCCAACAGTAACATTTGACTTTAACTTATTAAAGTATCAGAAGTTATTCCACCCGGAAAAAATATAAAATCTTTAAATCTTACCGTCCCATGATTTTGTCATCTCGGTGGAGAATCCCATCAATGCAGTGACCACATGACCAACTTCATTAACTTTTAATGTTGAGGGTTGGTCCGATAATTTAATGGAATCAGGGAGTGAAGCTATGTGTAAATTTGCAGCACATAATGAGGTTAAACCTGGGATTAAATAAAGTTAAATTAATTTAAAGTTTGGGTTTTTATTTCAAGTTTATATTATTACAGCATCTTTTTTTACACCTATGCAAAATTTAAAGTTTAAAGGTTGAGAAAATTATTGCAAAATCATTTTTAATGCAATTGGTCAATTTATACATTTTAGCACATAGATAAAAAATAAAACTAACTGACAAAAACAGACTTGATTTTATAAACAGATAAAAGTTATTCTTTTTACAAATTAGTTTATATACTTACATAAACACAGGGCTACTAGGTTTAAAACTTGCATAGTGTAACCCACACTCTTGTTCACAACAAATTATTAAAGTTGTGCTTAAAATACGAAACAATATCTAAAAAAAATATAAATAGTTTTTAGAATTTAATTTTAAAAGACTACAGACAGTCAACCAAAACTGTTCAAAATAAAAATTTAAACCTAAATCTTGTGCAAATTTTTTAATTTTAAATATATACTAACTGCTAAGTTAACAAACTAAACGAATAACTTAGAAAAATGTTGAAAACTTAAAACCTCATGAAGCAAAAATCGTTAAAAACAAAGTAAATCGCCACATAGAAATCTTATAAAATATCAAAATCATGTGACCGTAAAGATTAATTTAATATATGATTTCTATTTTAGTGCAGTATATTTTTATTTTAAAATTAAATAAATATTTCTCATAACTTAACTAATAAATATGTATCATATGATTAATAACAATTTTTAGAAATGTTTTTTTTTCAATCAAATGCGCGACCTTAACATAGAGTAACATCAGTTACCCCGACCCAGTCTCGAGTAGCCTTTTCGTAGTTTTGGATATTATATAAATTATAATTGCGTAATAACTAAGCTGCTAATTAAATGCTGGCTCAGGAGAATTTCATACTGTTTATAGCGCCTTACTCAAGGGCGCTACAGCATAAGAGCAGTGAGGATTGAACCCACGACTTCGTTTCTACTCTTAAACCACGCTGCCTGTGATACTTATTACCAAACCAAACTGATATATTATAGCATTCTGCTTATAAAATCAAGTTACGTGGCGTAAAGTTATTAGTTCGAATTGCACTAATTTGTTTTAAGTTTTAAACAACCCGCGTTAAGGAATGGTAAAAGTCCCATCAGCTAAAAATGTACAAAAACGCAAATTTACATCACTGGGTTATTTATTAGCGTTCAATAAAATCAAGATAAAAACACAAGTTTAATATTCTTCAATTTCATCTGCATCATCATCAATGGAATCGAGTCCAACTTCCTCGTAATCCTTCTCAAGAGCTGCAAGATCCTCACGAGCCTCGGAGAACTCACCTTCTTCCATTCCTTCGCCGACGTACCTGAAATATCGAGGTTGTAAGTTAGCGACAGTTACTACATGAAGTCAAGTTAGAGATTAGTTGGACTACTTACCAATGGACGAAAGCACGCTTGGCGTACATAAGATCGAACTTATGATCCAAACGAGCCCAAGCCTCTGCAATGGCGGTGGTGTTGCTCAACATGCACACAGCTCGTTGGACTTTGGCGAGATCGCCTCCTGGAACAACAGTTGGTGGCTGGTAGTTGATTCCGACCTTGAATCCAGTTGGGCACCAATCAACGAACTAAGAGTTAATTAGACATTTTAAACAGAGAATTCAACGCGTATTTTAAATGAAGCTATAAAAGTAACACTAGTTTACATACTTGGATGGTACGTTTGGTCTTGATGGTTGCAATGGCAGCGTTGACGTCCTTGGGGACTACGTCACCACGGTACAACATGCAGCAAGCCATGTACTTGCCGTGACGAGGATCGCACTTGACCATCTGGTTGGCTGGCTCGAAGCAAGCGTTGGTGATCTCACCGACTGACAACTGCTCATGGTAAGCTTTCTCAGCGCAAATCACTGGAGCATAAGTGACCAATGGGAAGTGGATACGCGGGTAGGGAACCAAGTTAGTTTGGAACTCTAAATAAAACAAACGTAATTTTGTTTTGGTTATACCATAGAATTTTAATAAACCTTCTTTATTTAACAGGTATTACTAGTAGTAAATAACAACACCTAGCCTCAAGTATTGTTAAAATACCAAGCATCCAAACCTGTTAAGTCGACGTTCAAAGCACCATCGAATCTCAACGAAGCGGTGATGGAAGAAACAATTTGACTCATCAACCTGTTCAAGTTGGTGTAACTTGGTCGCTGAATGTCGAGGTTTCGTCGACAAATGTCGTAGATGGCCTCGTTGTCGACCATGAAAGCACAGTCAGAGTGCTCAAGGGTGGTATGGGTCGTCAGGATCGAGTTGTAAGGCTCGACAACAGCGGTGGAAATCTGAAATTTAACAAAAAAGTAAAAAACTGTTGTGACTTGTTTAAGCTCACAGTAAACGCCGAGGTCAAGGGCAAATAGTGTGGTATTAGTGCGGCTCAAACCTTAAACCTATAGGGCCAGTGCCACTACAGGTTTACCACCACCAGACTTGTTCTTAATAGTAAAAAATCTTATCCAAATTATTTGAACGTTAACGCCAACATGCGGCCAAGAAATTTACCTGCGGTGCTGGGTAGATGGCGAACTCGAGCTTGGATTTCTTTCCATAGTCGACGGAAAGTCTCTCCATAAGAAGAGAGGTAAATCCGGACCCGGTTCCTCCTCCGAAGGAGTGGAAGATCAAGAATCCCTGGAGACCGGAGCACTGATCCGACAACTTCCGCATCCGATCTACAACTTGGTCGATCAATTCTTTGCCTAAAAATTACATATTCAAATATGTTTTAATAGTTTTTAAGAAACTGAAAATAAATGCTTTTTATTCTGACAAACTTCGGAAAATGTTTAAATTTTTTGGAGTTAATCTTTTAGTGAAAAAATAACAAAACTGTTAGGAGATCAGGGCGTAACAAAATTTCGTAAAGTTCATTACAGTCCGCCTAATGCCGTTGTTATGGATCTTAGGTTTCAACATTATTACAGGTTAACTGGGTTTACAGACATATACAAACTAATAGCTACTTACCGACTGTGTAATGCCCTCGGGCGTAGTTGTTGGCGGCGTCTTCTTTGCCTGTTATAAGCTGTTCTGGGTGGAATAGTTGTCTGTATGTCCCAGTACGAACTTCGTCTAAAATAAAGAATTCAAACGAATTTAGTGAAAGTAATAAAATTTCGATTAACTTAAAAATAATATGACGTCATTTTTGTTGCCATGCCGACAATGTTACATGATATTTAATTAAAGTTAAACATTTAAAAAGAATCTAATAAAACCTTCTTTTTATTAAATTGTTTTAAAATATTGATATAATGAAAGTTGTTACAGTCTATGCTTTATTTTATTTTTAAAACTTGATTTTCATTTTTATCAATTTAAGCATGAACACAAAATTTTGTTATTAAATTATCTTCAATTAAGCGTGTAACATTTTCAACGCTTGGTTTAAAGATGATTATATCACAAATTACATTTAAAGTTAGTTCAAAATATTTAAAAGTGGGTGAGGCTCAATCACTTAACCGTAAACAACAGGAAACCAGGATATTTCGCGCCAAAATAATGAACTTTAAATAGTTCAAACTAGTTAGGCATTACCGCGGATTGAGCTAGTTTTCTATATTTAGAAATATCAGACTTTAAAATTAAAAGCCTTTGTAATTTTGCCAAAATAGAAATATTGAGATATTTAACGAGTTTTACTTAAACACTTTTCTTACCGACGACGCTGGGTTCAAGGTCAACGAACACGGCTCTTGGGACATGTTTTCCTGATCCAGTTTCGCTGAAGAAGGTGTTGAAAGAGTCGTCTCCTCCTCCGATAGTCTTGTCACTTGGCATCTGGCCGTCCGGATGGATTCCATGCTCGAGGCAGTACAACTCCCAGCAAGCATTTCCGATCTGGACTCCGGCTTGGCCGACGTGGATTGAGATACATTCACGCTAAGAAAGAAATCAAAAATCTTTACTATCAAGAAAAGATATTTTTGTATTAATTTATCCGTGATGTGGTAAGGTCGACTTTACGACCTTAACATAAAGTAACATCAGTTACCCCGATCCAGTCTCAAGTTGATAATTGAGCTGCTGATTAGGTGTTGGCTTAGCAGGAGTTTGTTCTGTTTATAATGTCTACTCAAAGTGGGGGGTACAGCATAATAGTAGTGGGAATCCAACCCAGTACCTTACATAGTAAAGCCAAGTGAAAAAGATTCTATATTAACGACATAAAACCACGAGGATAAGATAAATTATTTAGTAAAACGATAACGCTCTAAAAACACTTATTAGATATGGGGATCGAACTCCGGACCTGAGATAGTGAAACCAAGTAAAAGGGCTTCTATGAGTAACGAAAACCACGTTTATGTAATACTAACTTACTGAATTGTGAAACGATAACGCTTTAAAATCACTTAATAGATATTTAATACTAACACCACGAGAAAATGTTGTTTTAGAAGGTATAGTAATAAGAACATATGCGCAATATAGTAAGTGGTTAAGCGTTATATTAGTGTAACCTAATGACGAATGCTTTTAATCAAGTAGTGTTATATACAGTTGAAACCTCAACATATGCTTGCCAAACTGTTCGCGTTATTACCACATTTAGGCAAGCAAGCGAAAATAATTCCACGCCTTATTTTAAGGAAGCAGAAAAGCCGCGAAAATTACGCATGATTGACTTGAAAGAATGCTTTAACAATCACGCCATTATATCCACTTCCATGTATGTTATATTTCAACCATATGCCACAGATATACGGGATTTACCAACAGTTTGAAATACCATAAAACACATTTATTTCTAACAACTATATCTTGAAAAATGCAATTAATATTTACGTATAAATTCAACACAAGATTTGTGATATTATATATTTTAAATGTAGCCTTAAATTTTAATTTAAAACTAATTGTAAAGTTTTAAATATGCTGATATATTCCAAAATAACTAAATTTAGCGAATTCGCGTCCATAGAAATGACGTCATTTCCTGTACTCGACAACTTGCCAATTCAAACCAAACCAGTTTAAAAAATGTTTAAATAAATATTAGAAACTAATTAAAACAATTAACAACTCACCATTTTTGTTGATTAAGTTGACTTTATTGAAGTTTAATTTAAAAAGTTCTTCAAAGGCTTTGTCCCGACTTTACGCTGAGTTTTCAACCTTTCGGAAATATTGCTCAACATTCTACATTTCATTTTATACCAACTTGCCTTTTTCCCACGCGCGCGAGTTTTTCTGTGACGTCATAATTACTGCTGAAGGCAACATGCATGTAGAACGCTTTTCTATTGGTTGGTTCGTAGATTTCGGTTTAATATTTCCCGCGATGCAGGATGCATGGTTCGCACCTATTATGACGTAATAATTCGTGTGCAAATATTTTGATTGACACCGTTTCGTGCACTTAATCCAATAACAACATCACCAATAAGCTTCAATCGGTGTGAAAATTAAATTTAGTTTCGTATTTAAAAGTTAGACCAACATTTTTTTGTTTAAAATAAAAACAATTTAAAGTCACGTGAGTATTTTAATAATGACGTCACAAAGGTTTCAGGCAGACTTTTTTGCCTGATTTAAAACTTAAGAATTTAAAACTTTTTAACACGCCCGAGGGAATGGTTCTGGTGTTTAACCGAGCGTAATAACCAGTTCTGTGACGTCATAACACAGTACATTCCAGAATTAGTTGTTTCAAGAAAGCTTTTAGTCATTTTAAGTTTTGTAATCGCAAATAAAAAGTTAACAAAATACAACTGCAAAAAATAAATTTTTAACAAAATTGTTGGTCAAAAATATTTGCATTGTTGTTTAATTAAAAGATAAATACAATTAAAGTGACGTCATGCTTACGTCATTACTGATTACGTAAGCAAAATAACACTGCGAGGAACATATAAAATAAGCACAAACACGAAAGTTAGGTAAATTTGTCACGTGACCAACAGTGTTGCGAAAAAGTTTTTTAAATTAAAACTTAGAAAAAATGATCAATTAAAATATTTAATTCAATTAAGATTTTTAATTAAAATATTTTTTTTTTAAATTATCCAAATTTATCTAATTATTATTTTTAATATTTTAAATTAATTTTATTTTTTTTTTCTGCAACTTAGAACTGCTCAACATTTTTTGCGGCGTGTTAAAATAAAAGAGGTCCATAACTATGACGTCACAGACTAATGACGTCATGTTTTCTTTTTCTTGGCCTCAGATGATGACGTAGAACGACTTGGAATGCTGAGTTCGCACATACTTGGTTCTTTGAACATTTGAACTAAAGAAAAACAAAATCAATTTTTAGAAAATACTGCCCGCGTGTTGGAGCAAGAGAGTATGATAAATTTTCGCTCGGATAAAAGTGCCTACCTTCGATCGGTCTCGGAATAAAATGCGAGCAGGGCTTGTGCTTTTTGACGTGGGATCCTTTTAGGGGAACCCCCTCTTTGTTGAGTCCGACGTTCCAGGCTCTCCCGCTGTCGAGTTGTTTGTACAAGCACGAGGTGTACACCACGTAGTAGTTGTCGTAAACTGACTCCTTAAACTTGCACTCAGGTGTGTACGTCTCCTGTTTAATAATAATAAGTTAAAATTGGTGGAGTTTGAATTTAGGTTTGGTGACCATGCCATAACATACTTAAAATCTTTATGTAAACATTAATACTTTTGGCATGTTTTAAATCATTAATTTGATTTTGTCATTTTTTCCCATCGCATTGTTGTAATATTAATTGTATATCGTATTTATTATTTACTTTTATCAATGTGCAAAAAACCAAAATAAAAAAAAATAAAATATTGGGAGTTGTCATATTATTATTTTCTTAAGAGTTGTCATACTAATATTATTTTTTAGAATATAACTTGACTGCTTTTTTTATTATTATTTTCGGTTTAAGTTTTTTTACAGCATTTTAATTTTGTTAGAATAACTAAGTTAACACATGAGGTCCTAGGTTTAATTCCCGCTGCCACCATGCTGTAGCGCCCTTAAGTAAGGCGCTATAAACGGTATAAACTTCTGCTGAGCCAGAACTTATTCAGCAGCTTAAATATTTGGCCAATTAAAATCTAAAATATACCAAACTGCCAAAGTTAACTAGAGACTGGGTAGAGGTAACAAATGGGATTCAATGTTTAGGTCATGGAAAAATAAATTTTTAAATTTTTAAAAAGTAAAGTATCAACTTTGCAAACTTTATTCAACATTTTTAATAATTAGAAGCCCAAAAATATTTAAAAATCCTTTCATTTCAACTTACAGTTGAATAAAGTCGACCTTCGCTGTTCATTGCGACATAAAGTAAAGTATCTCGATGTTGGATGCTCACTATTCTCAACCCAACAGGAATCAGGTAAAAAACTGTCGAGTCAGCGTTTTCTTGGATCCCGATGACGTTTCCTGTGTCTCTGTCGATCCCTAAATAATAACCTTGTCGGGAATAAAGCTGTGTTTTAACACCACGAAGTTGGGGCTCTGAAAATTAAAAGTGTTTACTTTTTAAAGTGCTTACTTTTTATTAAAGTTTAATTTGAAACAAATTAATTTTTTATTTAATTTTTTTTCGATTTTTACAAAACAGTCTCCTTTTATGACGTCATAGTTAAGTTCATAAATGTTTCAGTCTCGAGTTGGTTTAACGATCGATATTCTAGATCAATTATTCAACGTGGAGACAAAATAACACAACGAAAAACCAAACACTAATTAAAATCCACCCTTTTAATTATTTTAACTTTATTTATTATTCTTGGCGTTAATTATATAAATGTCATTTATCAGTTACAACTCTTATTTAAATAAATTTATAAATAATAATCTAAAACTTGGTTTAAGTTATTTTTAAACACATAATTAATATTTTTAACAAAAGCATATAACTTGTATAATAGCTAAGCCAACATTTCGTCCTAAACAACGTATTCTAGTGCTATTTTAACTTAAGTTTTTTGTAAATTATACCATATTAGTCGATAGCCCGACCTACTGACAGTATTTTAATTGTTGTAATATGGTTGCAACTCTTAATTAATATTTGCCTGTAATAATTTACCAGCGCATCATAAACGGCTATATAATTTATTTTGTAAGCCTACAAACTAGACATTCAAATACATTTATATATCGTACACTAAGTTCCATTATATACAAATAATATAAAAACGTATTAAACCCCTGAAAACGACCTTAACAAAGTTAACCTAATACCTCTATGATGAGAGCCAATAAAAGTTATTTCATCATGCCTATTCGAAGTTATAAACGATTCCTCCATACTTACAACTAGCCCACCGAGCTCAATATAACAAAACTTTGAATATTAATCCCATTCCAACATACTTGAAAGATCAGATGATAACATCCAACGTTTTAAAAGCTAAATTATTCATTGCAATACGAACCGCAAAACAACACGGAGTATATAGATGCCATTAATACCCGGACAAAATTGCGAGGGAATATTAAATTATTCAAAGTAGATAATCGGTTTCAAATTACCTTTTATTCCTTTTGTTTGATGATGAGCGTTTACTTTCAATTTCTCCATTTTTATAAGCTCTTAAACGAGGTTAAAGAAATTCTCATCTAACCTGCCTTAAATCACTTCTAATTTCGCTTTATTCGATGCCTAATTGCGGCTCGCGAGTCTGTCTATGACGTCATAAGGAGCTTCATTCTCATTAATATTTCAACGCGGAGTCATCGCGAATAATTCTCTATAAAAACCCTCCGCGAGGTTTGCAAGTTCTAGAACGTCGCTCAATCATTTTTTTTCAAGGTCGCGATCGATTGTCAATATTCGAAACAGCAATGTAAACTATGACGTCATAATAAAGTGTGCTAGTGTTTAGATTTCCCAACGTTTTGTAACAACAAATGTGCATCATCAAACGTAAATTGTATACGCGCATCTTACCGAAAATTATTTTACCTAACTAAAACATTTTACCGAAGTTTCTAAACCAACATTAAACCGAAATTAAGGTCGAAATGTTTTTACGAAATTGAAGGGGATATTCTAGAGAGTGGTTGTAATGGAAGAAAAACAAAATAAAAACGTAATTTTTACTCAGAGTTTTAAGTTTAACTTTAATATTTTCAACTTTGAAAAGTTTTAATTTTGCTTTTCCTACTTATAAGTTTACAGATTAAAAAATCGAATTTACTTTTACCTGATCTGTGGAGTGCTTGGCTGGATGACGTCATTTTTATAAGACTTTAACTTTAATTTAAATTTTTAAACTTATTATAAAACAAAATAACAATAAACTAATATCTTTCTAGCAACAATATGTTAAACTACTACGAATGTTAACAAACTAGTTAAGTTATATATGCTGAAAAATATTATTTTCAATATTTTTGGCTCTCCAGAGGAAAAATTTTATTAAAAAAGTTAAAAATATTAAAACTTTTAAAAGTTTTTGGCATCAAATCAATAAAATATATTAACACAAAATATTGCTTCAAAATTCCTAACCAAATTTAAGTTATTAAGGCAAATTATTAACTTATTTATGCGTTAAAAATTTTATTAAGATTTTGATCCCTTAATTTAATATTTTTCTTAATATTTTAAGGACCTCTTTAGCCCCATCTAACGATACAAAACTTTTAGCAATTAGCAAGCGGTGAACAAGTATAAGCGCTTTCTTTCTACATTAGTAATATTTAGTATACAATACTAAAAACGTAACAATATATTTTAAATATTAAATCACTAAATAATATTTTAAATCACTTTTAAAAAGTGAATCAAACCAAACTTATATTTACATTTAAAAATATATATAACAACTTAGTTAACCTTTACAAACAAAATGTTATGTCAAAAACCTAAACAGTTCAAAAACTTTAACCTTAAGTTGTAATGTTCTTTTAACTGAAACATTTTTAAATAACATTTAAATCCAACCTTGGCCTTGATTTTTATGTTTTTTTAATTAAATTCTATGTTATTTATCTTGTAACAAATAAGAAAATAAACTGATTTTTATTGATTAAATCGACTTTTAAGATCCTTCAAATACAAATTAATTTAGTGACGACGTTTTATGTCAAGATTTCAAAAAAATATAAAATTTTAGAAAAAAAAGATTTTATATCAAACAAACAACAAGTTAATTAAAAATTAATTAAGCAACAGTCAGCTTAAAAATATAATTTTTTAAAAATTAAACTTAATTATTTACTTAGATAAAATTAACAATTAAACAATTTAAAAAAAATATTAAAAAATAAAAAATATTTAAAAATAAAAAATAACAAGAACAATATGTATTAGTTATTAAAATTAAAATATTAAGTTGCCTATTAAGTTGATTATATTTGCTTAATAATTATGCTGCTGATTAAGTGCTGGCTCAGCAGGAGTTTATACCGTTTATAGCGCCTTACTCAAGGGTGCTACAGCATGAGAGCAGTGGGGATTAAACCAACGACCTCATGTTGTATAGCAGGTGTTCTTACCATTACACCACACTTTAGGTTTTTAAGGGCGCTACAGCATGAGAGCAGTGGGGATTAAACTCACGACCTCATGATGGTGTAGCAAGTGTTCTTACCACTACACCACGCTGTCGGTTTTTAAGAGCGCTACAGCATAAAAGCAGTAGGGATCGAACCAAGAACCTCATGAAGTAAAGGCAAATATCGAAATACTTATCAAAACTACTTCACATATTGGAGCAAGACAAGGAATTTAATTAAAAACAATTTAAGATTTCAACCCACCGTCGTCTTTCTGCGTTTTCCGGATTTTCAAACCCCGCCCACAGGGAAACTTTAACGGCATATGCGGAGAAACTGTGAGGATAAAGTGAAGAAAAAGATAAGGCATATCCCACCATGGGGACTTTCCCGAATCGAGGATAAACTTTGAATCGATGACGTCAACAATAGAATTTTTTTCCGCTTGGGTGCATATTTGACGTCAGCACGTTTAAAGTTTGTTTCTAAGATTTTAATTAATTACCTAATTTAATTAACTTTAAATATCTGAAAAAAAAAAATTGATATAAATTTAAAACTAATTTATTGAACATAAACAAATTAAAATTTTACAAATGAATATTAATTTAATTTTTCTTTAACATTTTTTTTATGGAATGCTGCTGTGACGTGTTTAAGCTATCTATAAACGCCGGACTTAAGGGCGAATAGTGTGGCGTTGGTGCGACTCGAACCCGAAACCTTTTGGTGTGTTTAAGCTATCTATAAACGCCGGACTTAAGGGTGAATAGTGTGGCATTGGTGCGACTCGAACCCGAAACCTTGTGGTGTGTTTAAGCTAACTGTAAACGCCGGGCTCAAAAGCAAATAGTGTGGCATTGGTGCGACTCGAACCCGAAACCTTTTGGTGTGTTTAAGCTATCTGTAAACACTAAGCTCAAGGGTAAATAATGTGGCATTGGTGCGACTCAAACCCAAAACCTCTTGTCTCCTTATATGTCATGACCGCTTTATTATACTACTAGACGACATAATTAATATTAAATATTTTTCCTTTTAAAATCGTGTTACCACATTCTACCACTGAATTCTATTAATTCTACGTTCTTTTGTATTGAAAATAATAATTGTTATATTTTTACAAATAATTAATTCTATTTTTATTAAAACCAACTTACTCATATAATAATTAACTTTTTTCTATAGGCTATATATAGCTAAGCTTTATTTTAAAAATGTTTAAAACTTAAAATAAGTCAAATTATTTTAAACTAGATAATTTATTAAATATTTATATAAATATAATTTCCCCTAAATTCTAATCATGAAATTAATCCATAACTAACATTATTAGCTTAAATTAATAATATTAAAACAATAAAAAATATAAAATATTCCTTCTTATCAAACCATCTTGAAAAAGATCTTCAAATGTCAAAATATATTTTTACAACAAAATCGTTTCATCTTTTTAAACTTTGCATAATTAATAAATTCTCAGACCTCATCATTTCAACACATTTCAAATAAAACCTAAAACTTATCTTTAAATCTTCGATTCTATCTTAACTCCATAAAAAAAAACTCAAAAAAACAAAAACTCTTTTTTCTTTACGTTATATTATCGATTATTAATCTAATTGACTTATTATGAGTTTATTACGTAAAAATACAAATGCAATTACGTCACACTGCATTGAAGTTGACGTCATAATAGAGTGAGACAGGGCCGCTAGTTTTCAATTTATCCCAAAACTTGATCTAACTTCATCAATTATTCAAACATTTTAAATTGAACTGAGTTTGTTTGAGCACAATTACTTTTAACATTGTTTCAAACACGCCAAAAACTTGACCTTGTGAGGTAATAAGGTTTAAGTTGTGACGTCATAATTTTGTTATTATCACTTTTAAACTAATGTTTAAAATTAAATTTAAATTTTGTCAATTTATCAAAAAAAAACGATTTTTACTTTAAAAAATAAATTTGTCAACATTTGCTTTGTTAAAAGTTTATTAAAAAGGTTTAAATGCATGAACATTATAAATCTAATTAATTAATTAAAATGAAAAGACTTCAAATTTTAATTAATTAACATAACATTTAATTTGCTACAACAACTGCTTCATTTTTACTACAAAAATGATTGTGACGTCACATTCTAACAATATTTCAACAAGCGCAATTGTCTTTAAACAATGTTTTAACTTTAATTGTTATAGACAAAGGCCTTTATTACCTTAACACTTAAATATTAAATTATAAATAATTTATAAAAAACCGCGCTAATTTTGGTCAATTCTAAGTTAACCATGTTACTAAAAGAATTTAAATAAACTCCACATTTCGTTGTAAATATAAAATAATCAATAAATATCAATGCCTCGATCGATTTACTTAAATTTACCTTTTATATTAACTACTACCTGCTGAATATAAAACTATAATCATTCTAGTTTTAAGAAAATTTTACTATTTTTATAAATATTCCTATTTTTTATTTAAATATGTTTTTAAATAAAATTGTTAAAGCTGAATCAATCTTTTACATTTAAAAGTAAAATGTTAATGTTTATAGAACAAATAAAACTGCTTTAAAAAACAAATAGATAAAAAATTTCTAACGAAAATTGACACAACATTTGACTTGTACATCTTCAATTCACTTTGTTTGCTAAATAAAACCTCATTGTATTTAGCTTAACTGGTTCTATGACGTCACAATACATTTCTGTTTTACAACACTACAAAACAATTTAATGATTCTGTTAAATTTAAACGAATTTAATTCTGTAAAAAAAACACAAAAAATTAATTCTTGCTAAACATTTATTTAAATTTAAGAATAAAATACTAGTTATTGTAATACCTTCTATCTATCTAGCAGTTATTATTAACCTTTTAAAATGAATTCAATAGTAGGCCAAAAACAAATAATAAACGACTAAAAAACGATTCAATAAAAAGATTAAGAATATTGGTCGCCCTTCGACCTTTCCAAATCCCTTAATCTAGTTTAAACTTTATTAAAAACAGTAGCCCTACATACCTAACAACTACTTCAAATAAATTAACTCGACTTTTCTTCGGTATTTTGCAGCTCGGGCAATTACAGGCTTGATCTCAAATCATCGATTTTTCAATCTTCGAATTCATGCAATTCACTACATCACTGTGTCGCGCGGAAAATTCCTCGATTCCCCGCTGAGTTCAACTTTATATTTTGACTGAGGCATCGATCGATGAAGTTGGGATAAAAAGAAAAACTTGGAAACTATTAATTTTTAATTGAGAGGAAACGCCAACCAAATGCTGCTGTGGTGGTCTACGTCGCTCAATTAAATTTAAAGCTATTGTCTCGTAAACAATAAACAATGGAACGGCTGCAAGGCGGCAAATTACAACGACTAAATTAACTTGATTGTCTTTGAACTATGACGTCATATAAAAAGTGTCATTTTCAACAGGAATTAATATTTAAAAATTTTTCCAAAATTTTAAAAGACTAAAATTTATTTTTTTGAATAAATAATTAAAAAAACGAAAAACCGCGCGATCTCAAATTACAAAACTTATATTACGCAACAGTATATGATTATGACGTCATAGTGCTTTTTCATTCTAGTAAACCGGATATTGCTACGTGCAACATTTTTAATATTTAGAAAAAAAAGTAAAAATAATTTTAATCAATATTTTTTTTTATTTTGGACTTTGGGCGGAGTGATTGGTCATGAATAGTTTCTCTTATGACGTCACAAATAGACTTTGTACTGTTTGCTGTAGTGTAAATTTGAACATCGTGGGTTTGTTGGATTTTGTAATAAATTAAAATTATGAAGAAATATTAAGTTTAATGTAATGTAAAAGTTTTATAAACATATATTCTTGTACTTATTTTAAGAGGTATGTATACTAAAGAAAGCTTACGATTAAATAAAAAGTTGTTAATAACATAATAAGCAGAGTTTAATTACAAAGAAACAAAGTAAAAAAAGTTTTAATGGTGATATACTTGTACTGGTTTAATCTTGGTAAAAATACTACTTATAAGCAAAAGCAGGGATTTATTATTAACTTATTTATGGAAGTAAGATATTATATTTTAAACAACGGTTAAAATATAAAGACAAAACAGAATCTAATCAGAAGTTTGGGTTTGGTGACCATGCCATAACATACTTAAAATCTTTATGTAAACATTAATACTTTTCGCATGTTTTAAATCATTAAATTGATTTTGTCATTTTTTCCCGTCGCATTGTTGTAATATTAATTGTATATCGTAATTATTATTTACTTTTATCAATGCGCGAAAAACCAAAATAAAAAAAAATAAATAAAAAAGTATAAGAAGATTTTAAATCTAACTATAGTTAAGTAGGATAAAATATATCGGGCAATTATAATATTTATAATATCCCAAACTGCTACAGGCAACTCGAGACTGGGTCGGGGTAACTGATGTTACTCTATGTTTAGGTCGCGCATTCGACTTTCCCACATCGAGGATAAAGATATATCTAAAAGGGACTTTTGTGTATACAAAATTGTTTTTATTAGGATTATTACTGGATGTTATAACGTTACTAAAAGTGCTATCGTATAAAATAAGGCTCAGTATCTTTATTTATTTAATTAATTAATTAATTAGAACGTTAATTAATAATAAATTTTGTTTTTAGAATAATTTCACTTAAAATGTTGCCCAGCACAAGTTTATCAAATTTAACCAACAAGCTTCAATGGTCCAAACCATCCCCCAAACCATTCAGAATATGGTTCATGACCCCTGGTTCGACCTCTGACCTTTGTACGTCACCAATCGGGGTAAGTGCAAGGTCATTAACGGACGTGAAAGAAGTTTATTGTTACGTCAACAATGGCGAAGATGTTAATGAGTTAAATGTGGTGAGAAAGGATGACGCAACATTAATAATTGGTGACGACTACCTACGTCACTTACCCGATCACTGTGACCTCATAATACTCCAACCTTCACAAGAATATAAACTCGATGTAATTAAGAGAAGCGAGGTCAAAGCGAAACAATGCGATGCTTATGACGTACAACAAAGCCGTGATTATGACGTTAGCAGTTTCGTTGTTCCGGCACCGAAGGGGAAAGTTGCGAGGTTGACCTTTGACTTCTACAAAAGGTCATCCAAGGACACGGGTTGTCTTAGACTCACAGCAGCAGCAGCCGGTGACGTCACCACAACAGTGACGTATGAGTTACGGTTGAATGGTTTAAAGTCGTTGGTTTACCGAGCTGCTTACTGGAGCGGAACGATTTTGTGTTTTCTGGGGAAAACTTTGGTCGAATGCGGCGAATTAATTAAAAGAAATATTACGTATTAGTGTGACGCCATAGCTATATATGACGTCATCGTTTCGCGTCGACGCACCAATATTATTTATAAAAGTTATAATCCAAATATATTCACAATGTTTTTTATTTTATTTATTTTAGTATATTACATAAATGTTGAGTTGTGTTTTGCAATTTTTTTTATTTTTTAAATTTAACTTTTTTAAATATTGATTTTATGAATAAATAAAATCTTGTTTCATAAAAAATTTGACTTTTTAAAATTTAATTCAAAAAATTTTTTTTCGAATTATTCGAATAAAGGTTAAATATGAAAACAACAACCGCCTAAAGCAGTTATGACGTCATAAGAATTATTTAGCGATGTCTCGAGAATTTTCTTTAAATACAAAAATTCTAAAACCAAATTTTAGTTCAAATTTTGCTGCAAAATGTCTGCAATGAAGTTTTTTGTTTTTTGTTTCATTTTGGGATTTATTTTCCATGTTCAGGGGATTGAATTAGGTAAAAGTAATAATTATTTAATTTTTAATTAATATCTTAATTAAATAATGGTTTTTAATTATGTAATGTGTATTATAAAAGTATAAATAATCAAATATTCTCCTAAAAAAGGAAAAAATTATAAAGTTTAAAAAATTTAAGTTTTAGCTTTAAGGATTTTTTTTTATCAAAGTTACTATACCAATATATGGGCAGTTTTATTTAGATTTATATATTAAGGCCAATGTACTATATATATTTATTTACATATTTAATGAGTAGCCCACAGTAACCTATGGGATAAGCTCAAAAGGGTTAAGTAGCAACGTCTATTTATCCCATCTTTAAAAACGTTTCTAACCCCAAAAATTTTATGGTTTTAGGAACCACTTTTGACCAGAGACCTGAAGCGCCACCACCAGCACCGAATGAAACTGATTTTGCCAAATTTATGGAATTTTTTGAGAATAAATTCGATCAATTAACGAACGAGATTCAACAACTCAGAGGTTAATATTTTTCACTCAACTTCTATTTATACAAAGTTAACTTTAAAATTATCACTTTTCGTATTAAAATATCAACGTTAATAAACTTTTTTTAAACTTTTTTAAATTTTTTAAATTTATTTTTTTAGGAGCAATTTCAAGCCAAAGCCCAAGCTGCAAAATCCAACTAGCCCAAATACAATGTAAGATTGTCAAATTTTAAATAAAATCTTGTTATTGTTTAAACAAAAATAACACTTCAAAAGTTAAAAATTTATTTTACCAAAATTTTTACCAATGGTTTTTTTTCCATATATAATAATAATTTTAACACTATACTCAAGTGAGAATTAAATTAGGGATAGCTCTTCAAGGCCAAGGCTTTATTAAAGATAGTTTTCGAATATTGTATCTTAACATAAAATCAAAAATTTTTTATATTTATTTATTCTCGATGTGGCAAAGTCGACTACACGACCTGAACATAGAGTAACAACATTTTTTACCCTGACTCAAGTTGCCTGTGGTAGTTTGGGATATTATTAGTTATAATTTCTTGATAATTAAGCTGCTAATTAAGTGTTGGCTCGACAGGAATTCATACTGTTTATAGCACCTTACTTAAAGGTGCTACATCATGAAAGCAGAGGGGATTGAACCCAGAACTTCAAGTAGTGAAGTCAAGAGTTCCAACCACTACACCATGCTGCCAGTTACCTCAAATACAATTTCTATTATTCCACAGTTACATGCACCACACCAAGTTCGTACGGAGTCGGGGAAAGATATATCGCCGTTTGCCCACCTCGCTGTGATCTAGTCAGTTATAAGGTATGGGGAACCACCGTTTATACTGATGATTCCTACGTATGTGCTGCTGCTATCCACGCTGGGCAAATTACTGGTTGGTTGAAAATTATTTTTTGTATCTTTTTTTTTTTTTAATTTTGCATTTTTTGTAAATCAAAAAGTAACGGTATAGGTTGGGTCCTAGGTTAACGTAAATGTTAGGCTTAAAAGTAAATGGTATGGCATCGCTGAGACTTGAACCCGTGACCTTCTGGGTAATAACTTAATGTAATTTTTTTCGTTTTACCCTAGAGAAGGTTGTTAATATTTTTATTGGAGAGGGTGTGTTGTTATGGCGTGTTTAAGCTATCCATAAACAACACGCTTAGGGTAAATAGTGTGGCAATGGTGCGCCTCGAACTCTAAACCGTTTGGCTTATAATTCGCTACAATAACTAGTAGGCCATAATAACAATAACCATTTTTGTGTTGCAGCGGCATCAGGCGGCCAAGCAACGGTTCTTAAACTACCCGGTAGGAGCAGTTACGAGGGGACAGTAGCGAATGGAATAAGCACAAGAAATTATGGGACATGGCGGGGTTCTTTTCAATTTATATAAAAGTTGTTTGTTGTATTTTATGTTCATCTTGCTTGTATGCTTATATAAGATTTAAATGATTCAGTTGAAAAATAAAGTCGTGTTATTTTGTATATAAAGTTAAAAATATAAAATAAAATAAAAATGGTGAAAAATAACTGAATTTAATGTTAAAAAATATTAACATTGTATAAAGTAAGGTTCACATAAAAATAAAAGTTGTGGTCCCATGTTGTTGTTTTAAATATAAAAACAACAACCGCCGAAAGCAATTATGACGTCATAGGAACCATTAAACGATGTTTCGGAAATTTGTTTAAATTCAAAAATTCCAAAACCAAATTTTAGTTCAAGTTCTTGCTGCAAAATGTCTGCAATGAAGTTTTTTGTTTTCTGTTTCACTTTGGGATTTATTTTCCATGTTCAGGGGATTGCATTAGGTAAAAAAAAGATTAGTTATAATTTTTATATAAATTAATTATTCTTAATTAATATGAAACAAATAATTAAATTATAAAATTTAAAATATTTTGCTAAAAAGGGGCAAATTAAAAAGTTTAAAAAATTCAAGGTTTTAGCTTTAAGTATTTTTTTATCAAAGTTACTATACCAATATACGGGCAGTTTTATTTAGATTTATAAATAAAGGCTAATGTACTATATATATTTATTTACATATTTAAGCCCACAATAACCTATGGGATAAGCGCAAAAGGGTTAAGTAGCAACGTCTATTTATCCCATCTTTAAAAACATTTCTAACCCCAAAAATTTTATGGTTTTAGGAAGTATTTTTTTTAACCAGCGACCTGAAGCGCCACCACCAGCAACGAATGAAACAGATTTTGGCAAATTATTGGAATTTTTTGAGAATAAATTTGATCAATTAACGAACGAGATTCAACAACTCAGAGGTTAATATTTTTACAAATTTATATATTTTTATATTTATGAAAGATAAAGTATAACTTAAAACTTTGTGTTATAAACAACCGGGGCAGCATGGTGTTGTGGTAAGAACACTTGCTACACCACCATGAGGTTGTGGGTTCGATCCCCTTTGCTCTCATGCTGTAGCGCCCTTGGGTAAGGCGTTATAAACGATATAAACCCCTGCTAAGCCAGCACTTAATTAACAGCATAATTATCGGGCAATAATAATCTATAATATCCTAAACTGCCACAGGCAACTCAAGACTGGGTCGGAGTAAATGTTGTTACTTTATGTTTAAGTTGCCTATTCGACTTTTCCACATCGAGGATAAAGAATTATACAAAAAAAAATATTAACGTAATATTTTTTTTAATTTGTTTTTATTCTTTTTAATTTATTTTTTTAGAAGCAATTTCAAGCCAAGGCCAAAGCCAAAGCTGCAAAATTCAACTTCCTCGAATACAATGTAAGGTTATTTATTTAAAAAAATTAATTTTAAATTAAAAAAATTTTAACATAACACTCTTAAACAATGCTAATTTTTATACCATTTAATTAAAATTGTTACAAATTATTTTTTCTTTCCTCTATAACGACAATCACTTAACATAATTTCAATGTTTTATAAAAAAAATCATTCAGGGCCAAAAATAGAGTAATATTTGTTCATCCGATCCAGTCTCGAAATGCCTGTGCCAGTTTTGGATATTATATAGATTATAAAAAATTAATTAAGCTGCAGATTAAGAACTGGCTTGATAGAAGTTTATACTCTTTATAACACCCTACTCAAGAGCGCTACAGCACGGAAGCAGAACCATGTAGTAAAGCCAACAACCTTTACACCACGCCACCAATTACATAAACAACAAGTTGTATTATTCCACAGTTACATGCGCCACACCAAGTTCGTACGGAGTCGGAGAAAGATATATCGCCGTTTGCCCACCTCGCTGTAATCTAGTCAGTTATAAGGTATGGGGAACCATCGATTATACTGACGATTCCTACGTATGTGCTGCTGCTATCCACGCTGGGCAAATTACTGGTTGGTTACAAATTAGGTTTTTATTTTACTCTCAATAAATTTTCCATTTTTTTAAATTAAAAAGTAACGGTATAGGTTTGGTCCTAAGTTAACGTAAAAGTTAGGCTTAAAGGTAAATGGTATGGCATCGCTGAGACTTGAACCCGTGACCTTTTGGGTAATAACTTAATGTAATTTTTTTCGTTTTACCTTAGAGTAAGTTTTTAATATTTTTATTAAAATAAGGTGTGCTGTTGTGACGTGTTTAAGCTATCCGTAAACACTAGGCTCAAGGGTGAATAGTGTGGCAATGGTGCGGCTCGAACCCGAAACCTTTTGGCTCGTAATTCGCTTTAATAACTAGTAGGCCATATAACAATAACCATTTTTGTGTTGCAGCGGCATCAGGCGGCCAAGTAAGGGTTCTTAAACTACCCGGTAGGAGCAGTTATGAGGGGACAGTAGCGAATGGAATAAGCACAAGAAATTACGGGACATGGCCGCGTTCCTTTCAATTTATATAAAAGTTGTTTGTTGTATTTTATGTTCACCTTGCTTGTATGCTTATATAAGATTTAAATGATTTGGATAAAAAGTAACGTCGTGTTATTTTGTATATTAAGATAAAAAATGTAAAATAAAATAAAAATGGTGAAAAATAACTGAATTTAATGTTAAAAAATATTAACATTGTATAAAGTAAGGTTCACATAAAAATAAAAGCTTTAAAATAGTTCGTCAAAAAAACGTTTGTGATGTCATAGTCCCCAAATTATTAGCAAAGCGATGCAAACAAAGGGGCTCGCTGCACAGAATTAAACTAAAACCCGAACACTTGAAATCAATTGTTAGATCCGATCAACAACAAGATATTGTTACAACATTCCTTAACTAAAAACAAGTTGAAGAAAAGAAAGAAAAATGCAAAAAACTTTAACCAGAAGTTGTGCAGGGGGTAAAGCGGATTTTATTTTATTTTAAAGCTTTTTTGAACTACAAAAAATATAATTAAATTGGTCAAGAAAAATGAAGTTTACTATTTACGTCATGTTTGTTCTGATGACGTCATTAAACTCGGTCTTCGGCGACGATCACTTGAAATTAAAGTGCGACCGCAAGGTGGAGACAAACTTCAACAAACCAACTATCGAAAAAATCGTCGGACCCAAAGGTGACAGGGGAATAACCGGTTTCCCGGGTCTTCCTGGGGCACAAGGGCAGAAAGGGGTTTCCGGTGACGAAATCGCCCCCTACATCAGCTACCGCCCATATAGCCACCAGTTTGGAGTAAAGGGTGAAAAGGGGAATTCCGGGTATCAGGGATTACCCGGACTTGATGGGGAGCCGGGTGAAAAAGGGGACCAAGGAGATATTCGACTTATGGACCCAAAGTGGGTTAAGCTTATAAGGGGGCCGGAACGGGGAGAACGAGGTGATCACGGGGTCAATGGTTTAGATGGGTTAAAAGGCGTTAAAGGGGGTCAAGGCGAAGTGGGGTTACCTGGATTATGGGGGGATTCCCTGGGTATCAACGAAGAGGTCAATGAACTTGAATCGGAGATTTCGAAGCTAAAGAAACGAGTGCATAGGTTAAGAAGAAAATCTTAAAATATTTTCGCTCAAATTTTGTAATTTTTTGTATGTCAAATAAAAATGAATTGTAAATAAATTAAAGTTGTTTTTATATTAATATAAATAATTCAGTCTAGCATACAATCACAATCCATTTAGGTTGCAAAGTCACTTATTCCAAATCGAAGATAAACTAAATACATAACATATGAGGTCGTGGGTTCAACCCCCACTGATCTCATGCTGTAGCGCCCTTGAGTAAGGCGCTATAAACGGTATGAACTCCTGCTGAGCCAGCACTTAATCAACAACTTAATTATCGAGCAATTATAATCTCTATAATATCCCAAACTGCCACAGGCAACTCGAGACTGGGTCGGAGTAACTGATGTTACTTTATGTTTAGATCGTAAAGTCGACTTCCCCACATCGAGGATAAAGATATATACAAAAAACATAAATAGAAATACCTGAGTAAAAGTTGCTTTAAAATTTAAATGACTTGAACTGAAATAACACGAACTTGTTTTCCAATAAAAAGTTCAAAGCTCGACTTTAAAAAAAGCAATTTATAAACATTTTAAATTGAGTTTGTCAAAAATAAACCGCAAACTCTGCATGAATCGTTGTCAATAATGCTGTAAATAACTAGAAAGGAAAGAATCCAACAGAACAACGGCGTCAAATTATTTCGAACGATTGGTTTTGTTTTCAATAGAAAAAGGTAACTTTAATTTATAAACATCAACAATTTGTTGAACGAATTCATTACAAATTTTAGTAGCTTACAATTCAGTCAAAATAAAAAATGGGAAAAGTTGGATTTATAATTATTCTGCTTGCAGTTAGCGTAGTTCTGGAAAAAGTCGATTCGTTTCAACAAGTTTCGTTCTCTTGTTCTCCGAGAGGTGACGTCATCACTTCACAAAGTTCCGCCACTAAAGGGAGCCAAGGAGCTCCGGGGAAGATGGGCCCTCCCGGTTCAAGTATTAAGGGTGAACCCGGAATTAAAGGAGAACAAGGAATCAAGGGAGAACCCGGAACCGAAGTCGCTACGGCGTATAGTCGGCCTCGGCCATCATATCCGCATAGTCGGCCTTGGTCATCATATCAAATCAAGGGCGACATCAGTAGGGATTTTTATTCCAGCATTCGAAGACTGGAGTCAACATATCGCGATGTGTCTTCTCGACTAAGCAGGCTTGAATCTTTAGTGATGTCGCGATTGAGCGATATGGAGTACAGCGGCTCGGGTTAACCAAGCACGTAAATGCAGAACTAACTTATAAAAATAGCCAAAAACTTGGACATTAAATGTTTTATTGTAAAAGTTTTAAGTAATATTGTTACTCTTACTTGTAGATATACGGGTTAGATTCATACGATTAAGTTCATTATGTGAAAAAAACTACTGATATTTTAAATATAAAACCATTATTTTAAGTTTTAAATTGTGTCTGGTTAGAGTAAATGTAAAATGTGTATATACCGTACTTATTCTTGTATAAAATCAAACGTTTAAATGAAGTAAATACAAAATAAATTCTAAAAATAAGTTTATATTGTTTTGTATACCGTTTTACTCTTTTATTATCATTTAATTTGATTGATTTGTTGTTATTTTCTTTGTATTTACACTGAACTTTGAACACTAAAACACAAAAACCAAATATTTTGTTGATATTTAAGCTATACAAGCAAGTCGAACTTTAGCAAAAATTCTTGAACTCAGAAAACTTCAATTTTAAGGAGATTTTATTCAATATATTCGAATGGCTCTGGAGGATCGGGTTCATTTTCATCACTAGCTTCCTCTTTTTTTGGTCCTCCAGCTACAAAAAGTTCAAAAAATTAAAAAAAAAACGAAAAAAAAATTAAAAAAAAAATCAAAAAAAAACAGAGTGAAAATTGGGAAATCCCCTTACCTAAAACCGGTTCCAGTATTTCTTCTGGTTCGTCCGTTTTCCGATCTTTCAACAAAATAATTCCACCACGTGATATCTACGTCAAAATAAAAACACAATTAAAATAAAAACAATAAATTGGAACATTTACTAATAAATAAACAACAACGAACCGGTTTAAGAGGAATATATCTGCTATTATCCGGCATTGTAACCACTTTCAGTTGAGGCGGGATCGCTCGACACGGGTTACTGAGCATCTCAAACGATTCCTCCTTCTTCTCTTCTTTCTTTTCTTCCTTCTTCTCTTTTTCTGGCTCCTTCTCTTTTGTGGACTGAAGGGAAAATTTGAGCAAAAATTTTTAGACAGTTATTTTTAAATAATTAAATATTAATCGTTTTAAGAGATTAATTATGAAGACAAAATACTTGTTCTGTTTCCATTGCTTCAACTTTAACCGAATCTTTGCTGGGTTCACTTTTCAAATCATCCTAAAAATAAAGAAAAATTTACAATTTCATATTGAGCTACAAGATTGGCTTAAAAACAAAATTTAAATTTAAGGTTTCAGTTTTATATTTTATTGGGAAGAGTGTGCTGTTGTGACGTGTTTAAGCTGTCTGTAAGCGCCAGGGTCATAGGTAAATAGTGTGGTTTTGGTAAGGCTTGAACCCAAAACCTTGCGGCTCTTAAAAAATTGGTTATTCATGACGTGTTTAAGCTATCTGTAAACACCTGGCTTAAGGGCAAATAGTGTGGCATTAGTGCGGTTCGACCCCGAAACTTTTTGGTGTATTTAAGCTATCTATAAACGCCGGACTCAAGGACAAAAAGTGTGACATTGGTGCGGCTCGAACCCGAAACCTTTTGGTGTATTTAAGCTATCTATAAACGCCGGACTCAAGGGCAAATAATGTGGTTTTGGTGCGGCTCGAACGCGAAACCTTTCGGCCCTTGAAAAATGTGTCATTTATAACGCGTTTAAGCTATTGGTAAACGCCGGATTCAAGGGCAAATAGTGTGACATTGGTGAGAATTAAACCCAAAACCTTTCGCCTTCAGTCCGATGCCATGACCAGTACACCAAAGAGCATCAATTTGTAATTTTTAATAAAATTTCCCGACCTTTGATTCTGCGACCTCCATCTTCTCCTCCGAGGTGGAGCTAGGTCTTGTTGTGGAAGTGGAGGAAGTCTTCCTCCGCTCCTTCTTGATCTCCTTTGCTTTAGCCTTCGCTGTTGTACTCAGAACAGCTGTCTCCACTTTTTCGGTTTCTCGTCCTTTCTTTTCGGCCAAGGGAGCAGGGTAAGCATATGTGCTCGGTTTGGCGTTTGACCGAAATTCGATTTTCGGCATCTGATAATTTAATCCAAAAATAAAAGTTAATTTTTATTTTAAGTTTGTAAATAAAACAATGTTTTAATTATAGGTTACACTTGTGAAATACTTCACAATGCTGCCTTCAAAAGCTTTTTAAAACGAAGTTAGCGTTTTTTATTACGTTTTGTATATTTTATTAAAGAAAGGTTGTGCTATTGTGACGTGTTTAAGCTATCCATAAACATCTGGTTTAAGGATAAATAGTGTGGCAATGGTGCGGCTCGAACCCCAAACATTTTGGCTCGTAACTCGATTTTATGCACCTGCATACTACTACTATAAGATTATGACCCGATGTTTTAAACAAACTAAAATATTAAAAAAAAAATTGCCCCCTCTAGTGTTCAAATATTCGTACCTCCAAGTTGTGGTTGAGTCCGATCACAGCAGATGGAGTGAAAGTCAAGGACAAGAAATGAGCAAGTGGGAACCAAAACCAGAACTGACAGAAGACCAACATTCCGACCACTGACGACATGTTCACGTGACCAGTTCGCGATTGCATTGTCAACGTCACATTACGTCCACCTTTAACAAAAAAATCTTTAATGAAAAAAAAGATTTTTTTCTTGAAAATAATTTACTTAAAATTTATGACGTGATAAAGGGTTTTATTATGACGTCATAGATACCTGCATCAATGATCCCTTGTGCAAGTACAGCTCCGTATTTAGCCATGACATCTTCATGTTTATCGTTGATTACTTTCCTGTATAATTCCTTGAAGGTTTTCACCTGAAATAAAAAGTTAAAATTTTAAGAAATTAAAAAAAAAATAATTTCTTACAATTAAAACAATTTGTTAATTAATGATTAAAAAATAAGAAATCTAAAACATCAAAGTTTTGGTTAAAATCAACAAAAAATCACAAAGGAAAAATGAATCAGCCCCTAAAGTGGCTCTTGTAACCTTATACCGACCACGTGGCCACAAAACTAATACAAACAAGCTTAATATCGAGCCACTTTGTTGTGAAAGAGTTAAACGACGACGCGTGGGTAATACGACAATTGTCGCGATCCCACGAGCTTATCTATGACGTCATAGGGTTTTTAATGACGTCACCATAGTAACGTTATTGTTGTGGTGATGTAACAATAGTAGAACGGAAGTTATAAGAGGGGGTTTTTAGTGAGAGTTTACTTAAGTTTTAAAGTTGATATCTCTTGAGTAAATACTTAAGTATTTAAAAATAACTTAAGAGAGTTTAAAAACGATTTAAAGAAAGTTTTGTTTTTCCTACTTTTTTTTCTATTTTCATTGTAAAAATCTGATGTCCGTAAATAAATTTAACAAATTTAACTAAAGTTTTTGTGTTAAATATTTCAATTTTTTTCTGTATTAATTTTAAAAATCAGATTCTGTTTTTTAAATTTAGCGTTTTATAAAAGTTAAATTCAATCAAAGTTGATAAAATTAGATTTTAATAAAGGTTTACTCGTAAAAATTAACAAAATATCTCAAGTGAATAATTTTAACGATTTCCTAAATAAGTTAAATTATTTTAGAAAAAACATTTTATTTAAAAATTCGATTTAACAATTTTTTTAAATTTACATTTGCCGATGGTTTAATAAACATTTTAATATTGTTATAAGTTACATAATAACCCTATTATTTATTTGTTTAAATACAGGATAAGAATTTCACAAAAGATTTTCGAAAATATTTGAACAAGCGAATCTTCCATCAATTTACTTTTCAATTAAAGTTTGATTGATGACTTCATTAAATGTTCGACTATGCTCAATCAATTTCACGACTTAATTTTTAAATCTCAACTGTTACGAACAATTTACTTTAAATGCTCCTAATTACGTCATAAAAATCGATTGTTTTGCAATAAAGCATTTCTATGTAAATATTTTCTTAGATTCTAGAAATACCAAACTTAAAAATAATATTATGACGTCAGAATAGGCCTTGTGGACGTCAAAGATTGGTAAATAAAATATTAATATAACCTGCATTTGTTGACGTCACTTAAACTTATAAGTGACGTCACACTTACCTTAGGACAAGCAGCTTCTGTGTATTGGATTAAAATCATAGCGGATGCAATGAGCGCCCCCTGCCGGACGTAGTTTACAGAATCGCTCGTGAGGGGTTCCAACAAACTTAAAGCATCCTGGAAAAGTTTTCCACGAAATTTAAATTTAAAACTTGTAAATGGTATTAACTCCTGCTAAGCCAATACCTTATCAGTAGCATATATATATTTTTTTTTTTTTTTTTTAATATTTGGCAATTATAATCCATAATATCCCAAACTGCCACAGGCAACTCAAGACTGGGTCGGGGTAACAGTTGTTACTTTATGTTTAAGTCGCGCGATCGACCTTCCCACATCGAGGATAAAAATATATAAAAATAAACACAACTTTATATAACTTTAAATGAATAATAACATTGAAAATAATTACAGAAAAAATGGGTTTTTGATATTTTAAAAAAGTTAAAATTTTACCTTATTTCCGGTCCCTGCGCAGGAAATCCCCAACGCCATAGCAGCCCCATACCTTACATGGGGGTTGTAACTCTCCGATAACAATGAAACAACACTGGGGCATTGTTCGGGTGTTCTACAAATTCAATATGGTTTTAATTAACAAAAAAAAATTTATAAATTATAAAATAAAATTTTGGGACATTTTTTGCCTAAAATCAAATTCAAAATGAATTTAATCAGCAAAAAATTAATTAATTAGCAAAAAAAATTTAAATTTAAGGCAAATTTCCCCTAAAATCGATTGTTCTGTTAAATTCCTTAATTTTATTCCCAAAACAACGACCCGTCCCCGCTTAAAAGCGCGATCTTGTCGCTATGTGCGGTGCGACTCTGTGGCCTAATGGATAAGGCGTCAGCCTCCGGAGCTGAAGACTGTGGGTTCGAGTCCCATCAGAGTCGATTTTTTATTTTTATTTTAAAATATTTTCCAAAATTTAAAAAGAATTTTACCTAAAAATTAACCAAAAAATAAATCAATTAATTAATTAAAAAGGTTAATTAAACGTTAAAGCATTACGTCACAATGCTTCTTATTATTTATTACCAATTACATTATGACATCAAAGCATTAACTTATAACAACCAATATAGCGTTACTAATACACAATGACGTCATAACAACAACAAGTTAACGTAAACAATGCTTCCATTGTTTCGTCATAGGTAATAAGTGTTTACATAAGCGAAATAATTTAGAAAAACAAAATTTTCTTTTTGAAATTTGAAATTGATCTTGCAAAGCAAAAACTGCAGCAGAGAAAAAATACAAATTAAAATAAATTGGAATTAAATCTACAGGGAATTAATGACGTCATGATATTTATGATTACGTCACGCGTAAATTAAAAGAATTAAGATTAATTGTTATTTAGTAAAAGTGAAAACAAAATAAAATTATTTAAAATATTTAAAATAAAATAAAAATGTTATTTTGAAAATAAAATAATCTTTTAAATTATTAATGAAAGAAAATTAATTAGTGAAAATTATGAATTTAAAAGACAGTTTAGAGTTTATTATATTATTATTTTAATAAAACAAAAATTTATTATTTTAATAAAACAAAAATAAGATTTTGCAAAACAAGGAATTTTAACAACATTCTATTCATAATAAAAAAACTCCCAAGATATTAGAGTTTGAGTCATCAAAATTACCCCCAATTATGCTACAACGACTAAATTTAATATTAGTATACAGATTATATAAAATATCAAATTTTAATTCAGTATAAAAATAAAAAAAATAAAAATTTATATCAAAACCACTGGAACCACAACAAATTTTAATGCTTCTCTGATTTCAATAAAAACATGTTTTTATTTATTTTCAATTAGTGTTTGCTTAATTAAATATTAATAAACAAATACCACATTTATACATACAATATGTAAATAGATTATTATTCATAATTATTTTTATAAATATTTGATTTGTTTTATGACATGTTATCCGTAGTAGAACATTATTATTACAATTTAACATGTTTATGGTATAAGCTGAACCTATAAATCCGTCAATTAAAAAAGAATTACAACCATTCAAAAAATCAATACAAAAACATAGGTGTAAAAAATAATTTTACTTTTTTTATTTATTTATTTATTTAGGTTTTTTCGCACATTGATAAAAGTAAATAATAAATACGATATACAATTAATATTACAACAATGCGACAAAAAAAAATGACAAAATCAATTTAATGATTTAAAACATGCCAAAAGTATTAATGTTTACATAAAGATTTTATAGCATATTAAGGCATGGTCACCAAACCCAAAACTTTAAAAATAGGAAGTCAAAAAAATCAAATTTCAAAAACCCGATTTTCAAAACATTCGCAGCCGAAAAGTCACAACTATCAGGTCACGTGACCCCGCCTTTTTCCCACTAACCCAAACACGTTCATTCGTACTCGATCATTTTCATTTCAACGTACCACAGCGTCTAGTGCGCTAGCTAAGCCACGCTTAACTCTCTCACTAACAAGGGCATGTATAATAGCCAAAATGCATTGTGATATTGTTTGTATAATGTTAAAGGGTTAAGGTTTAAGTTAGTTAGTTTTAAAGTGGTATAAGTTCAATGGTTTAAAGTCAAGAGCATTTTGGTCGAGAATTTAAAGTGAATTAAATCCAGAACAGATGTTATATAAATATTTCGACAGTTTAGTCAAATTAAAATATGTTTAAAATCGCAGAGTTTTTTTAGGAAAACTTTATTAAAATGGATATTTATAAAATCGAGGAAAATACAACTAACTTGGATGAATTATTATTTGTGAATTCGACAATTTTAAATGAATATAACGGTAAGCTTACCAACAATCTGTTATCTTAATATAATAACAAAGATTGTGTTAATATAGCTACAAAAAAATAACAAATTTTTTTTACTTAATTTTCGAATTTAAAATTATTTTTTTAGGAATAAATCGAAGTTATTTGGCAATCCTAATTGTTCCAATCATATTTCTTGTTGCCACGGGCAACATATTAGTCATAACTGCTGTTTGTTTGGATCAGAAATTACAAAGTGCCACAAATTATTTTCTGACGTCTCTGGCCGTGGCAGATTTATTAGTGGCACTAACAGTCATGCCACCCAGTCTTATCATGATCATTAACAGTAAGTCAACAACATTTTAAAAAAAATTAAAAAAAATTTAAACTTTTACCCAAAAATAAACTTTTAAATTCTCGCAAATCAAATGTAGAATTTTTTTCATCAAAAATGAAAGCAAAAAGGTCTTTTATTAAAAATTTAAACCACCTGAAAACCCAAAATATTATTGTATTGTTAAACAACCAATTACCTGTTTAAATGTGGCCATAAACTATATTTAAACCTACTTACAATACAAATTTAAACTAATAACATTTAAGTCTATTCAACAAAAACCTAAGTTTTTTATTTTTACTAAAAATAAATGAAAATTCATTAAACTGAATAATTAATGTTCAAAATAAAACATTTTTAAAAAGGTTATTCTATTTTTAAACATAATATTTAAATAAAAATCTTTAAAATTCCACAAAATAAATAAAATCTTTGTTAAACTAATATAAAAAAGATAAAATTTATTTAAAATTTAGGGAATTTATTGAGTTTAGAAATCAATTTTGTGTTTTAACAATTAAAGTTAAGTCTAGAAATTAAATCTAAATCTTGTTTAAAATAAATCTAAAAATAACTCAAACTCTAAGATCGATTTAATTCGGTTAAAACATCGAATTTATTCGACTATGACGTCACAAACACGGAACAAAGCTGCAGAATAAACTTTGTACTCGACAAGTGAGATATTTGAGAAAGATGAAAGAAATTTAAAATCGGGGAAAAATTAAAACAAATATAAAAACAACTTGACTTATAATAACAAAAATAAACTTTAAACTTTCTCAAGTTGTTTAAAAATAAAAATTTTAATAGAATTTAACATTGTAGCGGGCAACCACTAAGTACGTGAGAAAATCACGTTTTTAAAAATATTTAAAACAATTTTTTAAGTTAATAAAAGATATATTTAAAAAAAACTTTAAATTTTGCACAAATTTTTACCAAAAAATCTTTAAAATCGAGTTGTTTACGATAATTCAAAATAAAACCAAAAATAGCAAGAGTTTTAAATTTGTCTAGTCAGTTAAAACCTGCCATAATAACTTAAATATTATCTTAAACAACATCACATTGTCTTATCACGATTTGCAAAGTCAAGATCTTATATGCGGTAACAAACGACTTTTATTTATAATAATCAACCGATTGTTATATTAACAATCATATCTTAAGACAGGGGCGTATGAGATCGTGTTCTACAAAATATCTAAAACAAGTTAATCTTATTTTAGTTAAATGTCAGGTAGTGTTGAGAATTGTGTTTAATTTTGCGAACCTAAAACCAAGGAAACCGTCAACTCTAAAGTTTCATGCATTTTCAATTTGTTTCACCTAGTTTGGAGTTGACAAAATTAGTCATTCAGTAATTTTAGAAGATTAAGACGGGGTTGAATTCGAAGATTTTGTTTAAATATTAACTACAGACTAAATAAACTTAACGTTAAGTAAATACAAGTGTTATAAAATGTATTTTGATGTTACATAAATATCCTCGACATATTAACAAATATGCTTTTAAAAAAACATAATTTTAATAAGAGATCAGTTCTTTTATAAATGTTATTTTAAATCTTGAAAATAGAGTAACTTTTTAAAAGTAAAATATCTATTTTTATATAGAGATGAAACTATGTACTTAATGGTAGAAAACTGATAAGAAAAAAACCTTAAAAATCAACTAAAATACCTATATATATATTATACCAAAAAGCCAAAATTTTAAATATTTTTTCTGAATATATTTTTGGTTGATTTTCAGATTATGAATGGCCGTTGAGCGAAATGTTTTGTGGGGTTTGGGTTATGTTGGATGTCTTATTCAGTACATCATCTATTTTACATCTGTGCATGATATCGTTGGATAGATACTTGGCGTTGGCACGTCCATTTCAACACCGAGGGAATGGAAATAAATTGGCGGGAATTAGGTTAAGTGGGGACTCGAGGTCGGCGATGTCTAAAAGGGTGGCTACCAGGATATTTGTGGTCTGGGCGGTTTCGTTGGGTAATTAGTTAATTATTTTTAATTCTTAATTAAACTTCGCAAAAAAATTTCAATTTTTTTTTTAATGTGAAAAAAAACTTTTTTTTTTAAGTTATGACAATTATTTAATTTTTGAATTTTTTTTAGCAAAAAAATTAATTAATAAAAAATGCAATTAGGTAATAAATGTTTTATTATTTAATTAAACATCACAAAAAAGTGTTTTAATTTTGCATTTTTCTCCAATTTTGTAATATTTAAGAACTCTATATAACAGAAAGAAAATTTTATGAAAGCTATGAATAATTTTTGATTAAATTTCTGACTGTTTTTGTTTAAAAAACCTTTTAAATAAATTATTGACATTTCTTTGATTATTTGATGAATTCAAAACATTAAAAGTGCGTTAGGGTTTAATATTGATAATAATAAATCATTATTTCCTTATTAACCTCAAGTTGAAGGCAAAATAATTCAAAGTTCAATTACCTATATATTTACCCTTATTAAACCAAATAATTTGAACAATTTTAAGCCAAAACTATGGGAAAAAAACACAATTTTTAGCAATTTTTTTCTAAGTTAAAACACTGTTTTATTCTAACTTAAAACTCTGTTATTTTTTAACAGGAATTGCCTTACCCTTGCCCATATTAGGAGCTAAAAACCGTGACAATATCTTTTATGAAAACATGTGTGCAATTAACGTGGCAGAATTTCAAATCTACGGGTCTCTAGCCGCGTTCTTTCTCCCCCTAACCATCATGTTTATCATGTATACTCTAACTATAAGAACCCTGCAGAAACAGGCTCGTTTGGTGGCCAGTATTATGGTTCCAATGACAAAGTATTCACCGTTGTGTAGTAAAGGAATACGGAAAATTAAAACGACTGAAAACTGCGATTCGCCGTTAGTTAAACCTAAGTCTGATCACGTGGTTATGAATTCACAAAAGCGAAACGATTCGCCGACAATGAATGACGATGACGTCACAATGTCAATGTTTACGCCGCGAAATCGATCGATTAGGTTGCGAAACGAGACCGGGAGCGATTGTAAAATCTGCGAGGAACGGAGCGTCGAAAAGCGGCAGAATAAAAAGTTTGCGCCGGGGTTTGTGCGAGCGTTTCAAAGAATCACAAAACTTGGAAATAATCAACAAAAAAACGATGAGAATTATTTAAGTGATAACAACAAACAAAAAAGGTAAAAATTCCTTTTTTATATAAAAAAATACAACTATAAAACCATTCTAATTGAGCCATCGATAAAAAAACACCAATTTTTAATAATTAGACAATTAAACACAATAACAAACCTTTAAAATTAACAAACTTTGTTTATAACTAGATGTAAATGTAAAAAACAAGCGGAATGGAAAGAGCGGAAAACAAATATTTTTCCGCGGAAATTCCGCACTTCCGGAAGGAGGATTTCAACTTCTTTTAAGAATCGAGCGATGGCAAGTATCAATAACGAACAACGAGCGTCAAAGGTTGGTAATTTAAACCACTAACTATAACCTTAAATTAAATACTAGAACCAGGACCAAACACAAACTTTTAACAAGCTTTTACTTTTGGCCTAAATGCCAGCAGCGTGGGGTAGTGGTTAGAACACTTGCTACACCACACATAAGGTTGTGGGTTCATTCCCCACTGCTCTTACGTTGTAGCGCTATGAACGGTATGAACTCCTGCTGAGTAAGCACTTAATTAGCAGTATAATTATCAGGCAATAATAATCTGTATAACTTTCCGAATTGCCACAGGCAACTCGAGACTGGGTCGGAGTAACTGATGTTACTTTATGTTCAAGTCGCGCATTCGACTTTCCCACATCGAGAATAAGATAAATAAAAAAACAAATTTTTCACTGACACTGAAAACAAAATTTTAACAAACTTTCTTACTTGAATTTAATACGAAACTTTAATACGTTTTAAATAAATTTTCTGGCATTTAACCTTAGAATAAACTTATTAACCTTCTTATGAAGTTAATTATTGAATTTAAACAAAGTAGATCCTTATTCAAGTTTTAATACAATTTTGTCCTTTGGGTATTTCAACAAACTTTTGCAATAAATAAAATATATCTTTGCAACAAAACAAAAATAAATAAATTATCAAAAAAACAAGTTTAAGTTAAATTTGGTGACCATGTGATACTATAATGTAAAATAATGTTTTAATATTTAATAATTTTGGTTTTAATTCAGAAACTTTAACTTTGCCATTTTATTTTTTTAACCATATCAATATATTGGTAATAGTTAATTTTTTCAAATTTATTAATTTGCGAAAACTTAACAAAAAAAACGATTTAAAACCTTTAAAATAAGTTGAATATAACCTAAGCACTCTTCACTATATTCCCAAGAACTCCAATACTTCAAAAATCACAAAACCAATTAAATCTTTATTAAACCCCCTACTTATATAACAACCAATATTTATTCTAGGTACTCGGTCTTATATTCGTATTATTCTGTGTATTCTGGTGCCCTTTCTTCGTTACAAATGTCATGAGCCGACTGTGTACTACTTGTGACCAACAGTTAGTTGGTGAATTAATGAACTGGTGAGCTTAAATGTTTATTTTTTGTTAGTAATAAGTGAAAATAGGGGACAAACTTAAAGTGTTAGAAATTTAATTGTCAAAAAATGTTGATTTCTTAAATGTTCACATACCTTCCACCCTTTTTAGTTTATAATTAATAAAACAAAATTAAACAAAAACATAAGTGCTAGTATTATATGGCCAAAAATTGTAATTTTCCTTTCACTAAAATGTTACAAAACTATAACATTTTACTTCATTTGTAATGGGAGAATAATAAAATTAAACACGTTTTTATATACCAAAAAACTGCATTTTCGTCCCTTAAAAATCTATATATAATAAATTCTAGTGGATATATATATTTATATATCTATGTGGGACAAATTTAAAGGCCTGCAAAATAAATAAAACTGCCGTTTGTGGTGCACAGATTAAAATAGGTTGTAAGTTGTGATTATATTACAACAAATAAACTGCAAATATATTGCTAATAAATCACCCTTCACAATACCTTTGTTTATTAAATATTATCTCCCTTCAAACACCCAACTAAAAAGTTACCAAAATATCTCAACGTCAAAACCACAAAAACATAAACTCTGCATTAAAACGTAACACAATGCTCATTGTGACGTCACTCGACATGGTTTTTATTACGCTTCAAGGTCACGTGGTAAACTCAGTGATCCGTCACTGTCACGCAACTATAAACCACGAATGCGACAATTGTCAAAACATTTAACTATTTCACCACTGTGACGTCATAGAACACTTTATTATAACAACAATGCACCTTGGTAGGTGTTAACTTGTTCACAGTTGGTTGGTTGGCGAAGATGTTTTAAGAAAAGTTAAAAATAACAAAAAGAAGAGAAATTAGAAATTAGTGGACACAATTAATTAATTAATTCTTAATATATGGACACTAATTAAACAAGGGTCAGATAAAAGGACTTCGAATAAATGTTAAAAACGTCTGATGCAAAACTTTAAATAATTTAAATATTTGTAAAACAATGTTTTACAACTTTCTGTCTAAAATACAACCTTGTACCTGTGTTTAAGAAAAACTAATTTAATAAATTGCATAAAGACTCAACTCAAAAATAACTAATCTATTTACCTGGATTTAAGAAATATTTTAAAATTAATAAATCTGCGAATTAAAAATCAAAGTTCCCCAAAAATGTCGAGTCAAAGTAACAAAAAACTAAACTACGTAAACACCAACCCTTAAAACATCTTTGGATCTGACAAATATTTTAAAAATATTAAAAATCTATCAAACCCTTGTTTTTATTATAAATTACATAAAAAATAAACTAAAAAAAACTACCTGGCTTGAATAAACAAAATCTTCAAAACTATTAAAATTCCAGCAATTATAGAACCAAAATTCTTTAAAATTAAAAAACCTAAAAAACCCCCTTAATTTTTTACGTTTTTTTATTCCAGGTTCGTGTGGATTGGTTACGTATCATCCGGTGTTAACCCATGCGTGTACACCATGTTCAGTCGTCAGTTCCGTTCGACCTTCAAGAAGTTGATTCAAGGTCAATTCAGGGAAATCAAATCCCGACCTTTCAAGCGATCTTACTCCAGTCAACATAACAACCTCTCTGGCGCCTCTTACCGGACACTAGGGGGCTCCATTCACGGCCGAAAACCCTCAATTCATCAAACTATGACGTCACAAGCTCTTAACAATGACAATCGAGGTCACGTAGTCGATCAAATTAGCGACGATTGGATCGAAAACGTAAAGTCCGCGACCGGGATTCGAACTCGAAAGTTCAACGAGAATTGTGACGTCACAGTGTTAAAAAATCAGCGATGGCGATTGACGTGGCACGCCACCAGTCACGTTTCACAAAAAACAGCAACCAGCCCTACTCGGAGTGAGGGTTGTAAACGAAAAAGATATTATTCCGCCGATGACGTAAACACAAACAAAAAAGTCGAGAATCGTTTTATTTCGATCATTTCGGAAGATCGCGAACTTAATGACGTAGTTGATGACGTCACAAAACGACAATCTACGTCATACGACTCCTCAAAAGATAGTCTTTGGTCTTCTGAACAATCTTTAAACGATCGCTTAGATCAAGTGATATCACGTGACAATGACGTCATAGACAGTGACGTCACCATCACAAACTGCGTAGTGTTTAAAAATGATGACGTAACAGAACCAAATTTTACCCCAAAAATAAACTTAAAAATCAGCGGGAAAATGAGCTCGAATTCCCCGCCAACTAATTTAATAACGACGGGGTCGAGTTGTTACAAAAAAGAAGCGTTCTCGAGAACTGATAGCGGGATGGGGGCTTCTTTCGAGGGGAATCACTCCTTAATTATGACGTAATTATAACAATTAAGGTGCAACAATATTTTTATTTATTTAATGTTACTGTAACTTGTCAGCATTTTTATGTTTTTGTTTAATAAAAATATTAAAGTTTATAAAAGTTTTCTTATATTAGGATCTAACCAAAAAGATTAAAAATAGAAAAAAATTCCTCGAAAAATCCTCAAAAATCACAAATTTCTAAAATCCTGGCTTAAACCAACAATCGATGACGTCACAGACATATTTGTGACATCACAGAACTTGAAGTTTAAATTTAGATTTAAAATAAAAACAACTTTAAATCTTATTTAACAATTAGTTGAGATATTAAAGCAAAAAAAAAATTAAATTAAATAAACAGAGTTTAGAAAATGGAAACAATTATAATAAAAAGCAATTTTTAAATAAAGTAAACACTTTTTAGTAATAGTAGCTCACCAAACAAAAAAACTAAAAATAATTTTTAATATATCTATGAAATTATATCAAATGTATTTTTAAAAATGTTTAAAATTTATTTGCCAAATATTTTTACAAAAATATTATTTAATAATTTATAATTTTAACTAACATTTAAATATTTCAAGTTAACATCTAAAACCTCTGTTTACATAATATATTAAGTGGAGATGATATAGTAGTAAAAAATGTGAAAAGTTAATTAAACATCACTTAGTTAAACTAATAACTATGTTTTAAATATATTAGTAAAGATTGTTAGTACGTAAATTAAATTATTAATATTTTCATACTTGATTTTATATAATAAAATATGTAAATACAAATATTATTTAAATTTTATTAATTTAATCTTTAAAATATTTACTAAATTTTACAAAAAATTTGATTTTTTATCCTATTGTTAAAATAAGTTACAACTGTTATTCTACATAAATGAAAGTTATGACGTCATAATCAACAGCTGACAATGGATATTATGATGTCTACAATAACTCTGCTTTAGTAAAACAAACAAACATTAACCGTAAACTTAACAACGGCTCCGAAATTCGAATAAATCGTGCGTCAATTATTCAAACATTACCGATCCCATTTTGTAAATATTAAGAGTAAATATAACTTTAACTTGTACAAAATATTATTAATTTATATTTAATTTTAACTGAGATAAAAGATATTAAAATTTAATAAACTTATCTAGATTTGCTATGTCATCAATTTAATTCAAATATTCTTAAAAATTTAACCAAGATTTGTAAATATTTCTTAGAAACTAATTAGCTAAAAAATATTATCTGATATTAATTTAACATACAACTTTGCATTTTTGTTAATATAGCCGTACCATAAATCTATATACAATACAGCTTAATATACGATATATATGCGTGTCCAATTTATACGCAAAATAAAACTGCTGTTTGTGGTGTGCTGGGTAAATTATCACAACCAAATATTAGTTGAGAGTTGTGACCATATTATACTAAAATTCTGATTGTAGGACAGGTTATTAACTAGTTGTAATAATAATAAACCCTTTAATAAATGACTTAACAAAATCTAACAACAAGTGTTAGAATTGTAACTCAACCCAGTATATATATTAATGTTAAAATATATATAACATGCAAACTTACCTGAACAAAATAAATCCGAGAGATTCTACAGCAGCTCTCCTCACATCATTGTTCACATCTGACACCTAGTGGTGAAAAAATATATTAATTAAAAAAATAAATATTATTATGTGAATATAAATATTTATCGAGTCATGTAAAAAAAGCCAATTACTTAACACAAAAAATTAAATAAGTTAATTTGTTATAAAAATATATTTACACAATATACTATGGCATGGTCACCAATATTGGTGCCATAATATTGGTGACCATGCCATAACATACTTAAAATCTTTATGTAAACATTAATACTTTTGGCATGTTTTAAATCATTAAATTAATTTTGTCATCTTTTCCCGTCGCATTGTTGTAATATTAATTGTATATCGTATTTATTATTTACTTTTATTAATGTGCGAAAAAACCAACATAAAATAAAAAAATTCTTCTACATTTAAATACAAAGGCTCTTACAATAAAAAAATCTTAATTTTAAAAAATTTATCAAAATTTAACTCACAGCAACATGAAGTAGTTTTCTGTTCGCTTTATTGCTCCCTGAACCAACATAAGCCATCGCGATCGTGTACATCGCACATCTTCTTAATATTGGGTCCTTGTCCTTCATCAAGCTGTCAATCAAAGTATCGGCTTCCTCCATTCGTCCATACATCACCTGTGGGCGGGGCTTAGTTAGTAATGTTTATCTTGTAGTATTTAAATGTTAAAAGAAAAATAAAAAAATAGAAATTAATATTTTATAAAACTTAATTTTATTTAATATTCAACCATGTAACTTTTAATTAACTTTTAATTAAATAAATATTTGAAATCTTTTTAAAATATTTGAATTATAAAGCTCAAAATATCAATCTTTAAAAAATGCCCCTGCCAAGAATTGAACCCAGTACCCCAAGTACTCACCAAAGCAATCCCGACAGCCAATCCTCTGATGATTTTCTCATGCTGGGTTTCTTGAGCATAGGAAACCATATCTTCTAATGCCTGCTCAGAGTTGGATCCTATTCAAAAAAAAAATAAAATCACAATCAAAAAAAAAATTTACAACTACTTAAAAAAATTTTAAAATACTTTAAAAATATTTTTCTTTAACATAAGTGTTAATATAAAACTCTATAAATTCTGGCACATCTATTTACCCAACATAACCAGTCCCATGGCCAGTCCAGCAGCTTCCCCAGTGATTGCATCATCTTGGTACAAGTTGCTCTTCAGTAATTCATAAACATCTGGAAATATAGATTTGTAACTCAAACATTAAAAATGTAATTACTATTTAGTAAGTGTTAATATACATAATAGGTTGGTTTTTAAATATCTACATTGTAATAAAAACATTTTAAACTATCTTTATAGAATGTGGAGCATGGTGAAATATAAATATGTCCAATTTAAAACCTACAAAATAAATAAAACTGCCATTTGTGGTACATGGGTAAATTATCTCAGACAACTATTAGTTAAAAGTTGCAACCATATTACAACAATTAAAATGTCAATCATAAAACCAGGCTATCAACTAGTTTAAATAAATTTCTTACCTTGGCTGGCTGTACCCATAGCAGAAAGACCCAAACCCAGGCAACCACCATGACGAATTATCTAAAAATAATCAAAACTTTAAAAATTAACACAAATTTAAATCCTGCTTTACAAATTCAACCCAGGCAATCAAATCCCTACTTCTCTCATGCTGTAGCCCCCTTAAGGTGATATTAACGATATAAAACTCCTGCTGAGCCAGCTATAAACTCCTGCTGAGCCAGCACTTATATAAACTCCTGCTGAGCCAGCACTTAATCAGAAGCTTAATTATTGGGCAATAATAATCTATAATATCCCAAACTGCCACAGGCAACTCGAGACTGGGTCGGAGTAAAAAAAAAACATAAAAAAAGCAAGAACAAAAGTCATATTCAAACCTCATTATTAGCATTGCTGAGTTGGGTATGAAGATAATCAGTTATTTTCACACTTCCATGATTTGCATGTATAAGTCCAATCGCATACAGACCCCCTCCTTCTTGGTATGCACTCCCCCCTACACTATCCTTAGGTAAGTAGGTGGACATCAGGTTCAGTGCATCCTAAATTAAAGGGGGAGGTTAGATCAAGTTTAATTTTATTGCTTTCAGTTCATTAAAAATTTTTAATGAATTTTTTTAGCAATTTTTAGGAGTATAACTGCAATGTTAATTATTTATAAAATAAAACTACTTAAATCCAATATACAAAAAAAACTTACATTACTGCGTTTATTAAAATAACTTCGTATCAGTAAATATGTTAATATATAACAATATTGTTAACTTACCCTCTCATGTCCATTATGGATTACACCCAAGCTTGCAGTGGCCGTAAATTTGGCCCAGTTAGTTGCACGAGCTAACCAATCCAAGTTATCTCTGTCATAAAATCAATAATTAAATAATTACCTAAGGTTCTTGAAGTTACATTTTATAATTATTTTAAGTCATATTTTATATTTATTTAGGTCTATTTATATCTTTTAATGACAACTGCTGCTCTCATAAACCGGCAGTGTGGTGTAGTGGTAAAAACACTTCTTACACCATATGAGGTCATGGGTTCAATCCACACTGATCTCATGCTGTAGCACCCTTAAGTAAGGTGCTATAAACAGTATGAACTCCTGCTAAGCCAGCACTTAATCAGTATCCTGATTATCGGGCAATTATAATCTATAATATCCCGAACTGCCACAGGCAACTCGAGACTGGATCGGAGTAACTGATGTTACTCTGTGTTTAAGTCGTGAAGTTGACCTTCCCACGAAAATAAATTAATACAAAAAAAGTAGGCTTTATTTTATTATCCACAATTGAAATTTATTTTTAAACCTATTAAGGTTTATGTTTTTAAAAGTATTACCTCAGGAATTGATCGATGGTGGTTCCACAGTGCATGAAACTATTGGCAATCACACAAGCATTATGACAAACTGAGTTCCTAACCTGAATAAGTTTAAACAAATATAAATAATTTAAAACTTTAAAGTGATAGTAAATACATAAAATTGAAAATAATTTTTAGTTAGAATCAAAGTAAATTGATTCAAAATAAAGCAAACAGTTTAAATAATGGAGGTATTATCAAAAAATATATAAATTGGATTAAAATAACAATAATTAAATAAAGTAATTATTTAAATATCTTAAAAGTCTTAAAAAGCATTTTCTTGACAAGACAAACTTTAGTTTTTAAGATAAATTATTTTTGTTTAAAAATTAATAAAATTTAAAAATCTTGTTACTTGATCTTTTGTGTTCTTTAAAGTTAGAAGATCGGAGTGGTTGTTCCGGATGAGAAACTGAAGATAAAGCTCAATGCTCTTCCCTCCATCCAGGATCGAGGACAAACACAAAACCTTCTTCTTTAACGAGCTTTCTTCCTCACTCTCTTGCACCACTGGTGGCTACAATATTAAGCAGCAAAAATAAAATAAACGAATAACTTAGTATAAGTATATTGTAAAACTATCTTAAAAATAAAATAAATATTAGTCTAAATACCTCTTCAGAAGTTTGTTGTTCACCAGTCTCACTTTTAACCTCAGGTTTAATCAAGTTAGCTCCAGTTTGGAGAGCTTGGATCACATTTGATAGAAAATGTTGAGTTGCGCTGTCATAGAGGTCGAATGCTATCTGGTATGCTAGCGACACTTGGTCCTATAAGAAAACATCAGTATATCAAAGCGTTAATGAAATTATAGTAAACTACTAAAGTTCAGGTTTAAAATTACCTCTTTTAAAGTGTAATTAAAATCTGTTTTAAATAATAAAAAGGATGATTTAATGACATTTAATTATACACTCTTTATTATTAGTCAATATCTAGATATAAATAATTATAGTTGAAATTTTAATTGTCGCAATTTGTAACTAATATTCACTCACAATAATTAACACGCAGACCACAAACAGCAGTTTTATTTATTTTGTAGATCTTTAAACTAAACATACACAAATATATAATTTAATCAACCAACAAGCTCCATTATATATAGATAGCAAACTTATTAGATCAACAGGCTTAAATTGAACTTCAAATTTTTTTAATTCGTCGCACAAACTTACCCTATCCCCTCCTATCAGCTTCCTTAAGATGTCGGACACAGATGCAGGATCATCGAGATAGATGAGACACTGACAGATGTTGATGTAGTCAGGTTGAGAGGAGACATCCGCATCCAGATTGGAGTGGAGGCGAACAAGAAGACGGAGGATGCTCTCTCGTAACCCTTTATGTTGGATCAAACGGGTGCAGAGGGTGGTGCAGTAGGATAAAACCTCGCTCAGGTTTGGCTGAAAATAAAAAGAGTTTAAGTTAAAGTTTGGTGGTAATATGAAAGTGAATGGTTGTTCTTTATATATATTATAGATGTTTAATATTATTAAATTAAAATACATTAACCGTTTGAACCTCTTGTACTTTCTGGTACTTTGAAAAAAAAGCAAGAACTGTAAAGTACAAAAGAGAATTAGCAAGGACCCCAAAGTATGAGAAAGAATTAGCTAGGACTTTAAAGTATAACAGGGAATTAGCAAGGACCTTAAAGTACAAGAAAAAATAAGAAAAAACTGTGAAAAACAAAAAAAATTATTAAGAATTAGTAAAGACCTTAAAGTGCGAGAGTTTTTTAAAGAATCGTTTAGTATAATTGATCCAACAGTTTCAATAATAGATGAAAGATAGACCTTACATGTAATTAATTGACGAAGTACTGCACATACTGTTTAAGTTTGTTATTGTTTAATAGGATGTAATTAAAGTCATTAACCATTGACTCTAATACTGATTGCATTTAAAACAATTAATTAAAATCCTAATCCTAATTGACTAAGTACAACCTATTATAGTTTGTTATTGTTAAGTAAAATATAATTCATTTTAAACTGCTTACATTTATTTTATAAATGAAGTTCAACAACCTTCATTTAGTTTGTTGTAGAAACGTAAATAAAACAAGTTGGGGCACACAAAAGTTTTGAAACAGCTTGACGTAGTTTTAATAAGGCCGTTAAGTTGGTGGAATTTCATTAAATTTTAGTTTCATTTCCAGTTCAATGAACCATATAAAAAATACGTCAAAAGTTAGTCCTAACTTTTTTATTTCCAAAGAAAATGTTAGTTAATACTGTTATAAAATGTAGGCTTTATAGGAAGTTATACTGTTTCAATTGGACAGAAACAAAGAAGATATAGTGAAGTTAGAACAAAAAGTTTTAAATTGGCACTAAAATAAATTTAAAAACCAAACTTTTTAATGCATTCTTAAAATGTGTTTAAAAAAAAAAAGTAAAAATTTTTTTTGGGATATTTAAATTTGTTAACGCCGCAAACTAAAAACAGGATGCCTGCCAATTATTCGTCATAATAGAAGGAACAAAGCCTTATTGTTTTTACAACAGCTTCCTTATATTTTAAGACCAATCAGCAACTTTACAACTTCCTTATAGAACTTTTATTAAAGTTTTCGTATAGATAACTTAACATAATAGAGGATTATATTAATCCTACTGTTTTCTTTATAGTAATATAGGTTTGTTTATTTTTTAAGTAAACTTAGTAAAAAAGAAATTATGAAGTTAGTTTGCACTGTTTTTGTTTTTCTATTTCTGGCAACATTTTCAGGTAAGGAATAGTTGAGTAAAAATAGATTTGGTATACTTAAATTTTACTTAAATGATAATTATAAAAGAGTTTATATTTTGGTGAAAAAATAGACTAAAACTATTGTTATGTTAGCTCGTAAAAAACAAAAAATGTGTCTTTAAAGTACTGACTAATTTTTTGGATTTTTTATTAAAAAATGAAATAAAAAATAGTCTAGAAATTAAAGAAATTTATCCTCTATTTACAAGTTTTGTTTTAGAAAATATCTCTTTAAAATCGAGACAACTTTTTGGTGATGCCAAATTCAAAAGTTTTAAAAAAATAAATAAATTGTTTTTGGGCGCATATTAATTAAATTTTAACTTGTACAGATGGTATAAGATGTTTTCAATGTTCAACTGGGCAGCAAGGGAACCAAGGAACTGCTTGTGCTAATGTACAACAGGGAGATACAAGTTTAGTGCGAGACTGTGGAGAAAACAATAATTTCTGCTTCGTAGAAACGGCCACAACTACAAGTTTGTAATATTTAATATCAATAAAGTCTACTGAAAGTAAATGGCTTTTGTCGTTTGGGTTTAGTGACCATGTCATGTTATACTAAATCATGTATAAATATTTATTAATTCTGGCATGTTTTAAATCATGAATTAAGTTTTTTTTCAGAGCATAAATTTATTGTTAATTGTATATTTTCTGTGTTACTCTCATAAATGCATAAAAACTTTAAATAAAAAAAATTGCCCACTGACTGTAACATTTTAGGTCTAACAGAATCTTAAATTTTGTTCTTTAAAATCTTGTGTCCAAATGTTACTACCCTTTATGTATTTCCAACATTGCTTACATCATTATTAGATGAAACTGCTGGCACAACTACTACTGCTATCGAACGAGGTTGTACTAATGTTGAATCTCAAGCTAACAACTGTACAACTATGGCTCAAACAATCACATGCAGAAGAACTTGTATTATAGGTAAGCTTTAATTGTTTTTTAATAACTGAAGTCCACAACTTCTATGCTTCAAGTAAGCTATAATCTACAGTTTACCGGCAGCGTAGTGTAGTGGTAAGAACACTTGCTACACCACACATGAAGTCGTGGGTTCAAACCCCACTGCTCTCATGCTGTAGCACCCTTGAGTAAGGTACTATATACGGTATGAACTCCTTCTGAGCCAACACTTAACAGCAGCATAATTATCGGGCAATTATAATCTATATAATATTCTAAACCGCCACAAGCAACTTGAGACTGGGTTGGAGTAACTGATGTTACTCTATGTTTAGGTTGGGCATTCGACCTTCCAAAAATCTAATTTGCTAGGTAATATAACCTGTCACTTGGTTACATACCTGACATATAACTATAACCATATTTCTAAAATCACTTGATAATGAGACATTTCAATTTAACCTAAATTTTAGTTTTTTATGCTAATGATTCCTTTACAAAAACTTAAACTAAAAATCTAACAATTATTATGTTCATAGATAGCTGTAATGATGCCCCAATGAGCCATGCCAACATATTTAGTATGTTTGGCTTGATGGTTGTTGCACTTATACTCATGCAATAAACATACAAAGTTAACCAGAAAAATTAAATGCTTAAATGTAAATGAACCAATGTTGTATACTATTAATTACAGTGCACCTTTTCTGTGCAAAAAGTATTCAGAAAATGTTTTAAATTGTTTGTGACAACGTCGTGTTATACTGTAAACTTATATTCAAATATTTAATAATTTTGGCATGTTTTAAATTATTTAATTTTGTAATTTTTTTTTGTGTATTAAATGTATTGTAAATTGTTTATTTTCATGTTTGTTGATGCACGAAATTTGGTGTAAAATATTATCAACCAGTAATCAGATTCTCAATAAGTATATGGAAATAAATTTGCTAACAAACATATATTTGCGCAACTTTAAACTAGTTTTATATCAAGAAGTAGAATAGTGAATTTCCATGTAGGGAGATTATGTTTACATTAAGACAACAAAAATCTAAGAACAAACTTTCTAATTAAGATAATCTTAAAAATAATATCCATAACTTACTGGACACTATATCAAAATAAAATAGAATAAAAAAACAGCCAAAAAGATCAAAATCAAACTAAGTTTTTATTAATTTGGTTTAATATAAATATGTTAGTTTTGCTATTCTCAGTAATACTATTCAGACAGTGATGTTACTGTTGGCATTATTTTATCAAGTTAAATATAATTTTGTTCGTTAGATAAATTATTCTGTTGTTAATCTTGATAATACCGGAATTTATTTTAATTTAATTATTTTTAAAGTTCATGCAAATAGTTAAATCTTTTAACTTACTGTCAATCGAATCGCTTTCTCCAGGACGTCCATTCTTCTTGTTTCTATGGCGATACCAATAGCTTGTTTAAATTGCCCCGCTTCCAAACAACTGGTGAACATCCGGTTCACGATGTCCTCCAACCTCAGATCAACATCCGGTTTCATTCCTCCTTCCGCACTTGCATCTTCCGATTGTTGGCGTAACTTTGTGTAATGGTCGATGCATTTGCCTAAAAATATAAAAATTAAAGTTTGTTATAAAGTTTTTTTGCCATAAATAAAACAAAAAACCTGCATGCATATCACACATAAAAAAAACAAATTTAAAATTATCACATGAAGAACCTTAAATATTCAATACAACAATAAAAAACAGCAAACCCATATAGTAAAAATTTACTCCCATAATATCAAAATTCACTTCACTGTAAAGACAATTAACTGAAAACTATATGCCCGTCGTAATTGCTATTTTATAAACAATAAGCCAGTTTTTATTAACCCCAGATTATTAACCCAGACTGAAAAATGCCACTTTAGTTCCCTCATAAAATATTGATGTAAATTCAACCAACAGCTTGGTGTAAGGGTAAGAACCATTGCTACACCACACATGAGGTCCTGGTTTCAATCCCCAGTGATCTTATGATGCAGCGCCCTTGAGAAGGGTGTTATAAACGGTATAAATTCCTGTTGAGCCAACACTTAATCAGCAGCATAATTATCGGGCAATTATAATCTATAGTATCCCAAACTGCCAAAGGCAACTTGAGACTGGGTCGGAGTAACTGATGTTACTTTATGTTTAGGTCGCGCATTCGACTTTCCCACGTTGAGTATAAAAGTATATAAAAAAGGCATATATGAATGTCATTTTCAGAATTTTAGTTTTTAGGGAAATGTTAATTAGAGCAAATATTTCAGTCATATGGGTGCATACATAACATAACATTAAAAACTAAATAATTAAAATCAACTTACAGATAGTAGTGACCACATATTCTGAGCTTTCCTTCACATTGAAAGCATCTCCGGCACATAAAGCAAAGTTTAATGAGTCCTCATATGAGCCAAGATAATAATAAAGTTTTGAGGCCAACAACGCCGATAGTTTTCGATGTTGGAACGTCTCGTCTTCATATAAAACCTCACTAAAAGATAAATTATATATTTTTTGCTATTTTTTTATTCTGAATTAAGGGCACTACAGCATAGAAGCAGTGGGAGTTGAACCAAAAACCTCATGTTATAAAGCAATTTAAAAGTGTTTAATTTTTGGTTAAATTACATACACCATTTTTTTCCGGAATAATAAAACCCTAAAAAAGAATATAGCCTATATATATAACTTTTTTTATTTTGGTCAACAATGATTATAAAATAAAATAATAAAAAAATCATTTTAATGTGACAAAAAAAAATTAATTTTATGATTTAAAACAAGCAAGTAAGTAAACCGGCAGCGTGGTGTAGTGGTAAGAACACTTGCTACACCACACATGAGGTCGTGGGTTCAATCCCCACTGATTTCATGCTGTAGCGCCCTTGAGTAAGGTGTTATAAACGGTATAAACTCCTAAAGATATATACAAAAAAAAAAAAAAAAAGTAAGACTTCATTCACTAACTTTAATAAATTGAATTAAAATAAAGTTGGCTTACATTTTCTCAACATGATCAGAGATTTCAGGCCAGAACTCAGGAACGATATCGTTCAATCGATTCAAGGCATAAACTTTAAGTTCATCTTCTTGTTCATCCAGTAATGAAATCACACCAGCTAAAAACATTTAATATTTTTTAATTAAGTTTGGTTTGATTTTAGTAGTTAGAACACTTGGCTTTACTTTATAAGATCTTGGTTCGATTCCCACTGCTCTTATGATGTAAAGGTGCCATAAGCGTTAAGAACTTCTGCTGAGCCAGCACCTATTTAGCAGCTCAAGTAATTATAATCTATAATATTCCAAACTGTCAAAGACAACTCAAGACTGGGTCATAGTAACAAATGTTACTCATACTCTATGTTTGGGTTATAAAGTCGGCCTTTCCACATTAAAAATCGAGATATTTTTAGCAATATTTATATTTTTTACAACAATCTTAATATATATATAAGTGTACATGTTTAACTTTAAATTTATCATGTTATTAAAACAAAAATACCGACAATACAATTTTAAACATGTTTTAACAACCAACAAAACACGTGTAAATTATTGCGATTTTCTACCGTCGTTTAAACATATTTAAAACAATTTAATAACCATCTAATCAATAAATATAAATAAATTAGATCTTTATGTTACCTGCTGATGTAATTTGCATGTTAAACTTCGTTTAAATTTTCGTTAAATAACAAAATAATGAAAAATTCGTTACAAAATAAAATCAGAAATTCCCAAAAATGCTTTGTAATTCCTTGACTCAGCTGTTCAAACTATTTCATAACGATTCAGACATTTTAAATATATTTAAAATTTAGGTTATCCTCAAATTCTACAAAATTAATTTTAAAACTATTTTTATCCTAAACTTTTATAACTTTGTTTAATTTTAAATTTCAAATAATGTAAATTAAAATTAAATTAACAAAAGAATGTAAAAAATCTTTTTAAACAAACAGAAATATATTTTGTAAAAATATATTAAATAAAAAAATAAATTGTTTTAAATGTATATACCTATTTATAATAGAGGTAAGTGAACGGTACAATACACATTTTTATGTATTTTTATTGTATAGGCTTACAAAATATATAAAACGTTTGTTTGTTGTTGGCGGATAAATTATCACATGCAAATATTAGTTAAGAGTTGCAATCATAATACAACAATTAATATCTAGACTGTAGGGCAGGCTATTGAATACCGTTTTTGATAGTTATAACATTTATTTATATTAACAGATAACTGAATTTATTTTGCCAAAAATTTAGTCAAATTTATTTAAAACCTATTTGAATCTTACAAGGAATGAGTTCAAGGGTTCAATCCCCACTGATCTCATGCTGTAGCGCCCTTAAGTAAGGCGCTATAAACGGTAGAAACTCCTGCTGAGCCAGCACTTAAAGCAGCATAATTATCGGGCAAGTATAATCTATAATATCCCAAAAAGTATAAACTATAATGGTTCAGGGTAACAAATGTTACTCTATGTTTAATTGTTACTCTTTCACAGGGGACCAGAAGCTTCGGCCAGAAGGTTCGGCCTGCAAAAAACGCGGGGTGTCGGTGACGAAATTGCCGCGTAAAATGTCAGTTTAAGACCATATTTTACCGATATTCAAAATAAAATTTGACAAAAAGTATAATACATAAAAAAATTTTAATAAGTTGTTACGAATATTATATATAGTCGTTACGAAAAAAAATATATAAGCTTCTGGCAACCCTTTCCCATTAAGGATAAACAATTACGAAATAAAAATGGGCCATGACCAACACGCCCCTAAAATCCCACGAATACCAGCGGTGTAGATTTATAAAAAAATTCCGTAATGTTACCCAATTTAACTTCGAAGGAGGCCCGTAAAATTTTACCGGGTATGTTCACGGGGAATCCCCCGGTAAAAACGGTGCCACGTCACTACAAAATATTTGCGCAATAATTAAGTAAATATTCAGTTTTAATGATTTTTCGACTTTGAAACTTTATAAATATGTTGTTAAAAGTATAAAACCTGTTATCAGCGACCTTATTATCTAGATTTAATTTTATAATACATGGTAAACTATATAAATTGTTTAAGTAATTTTCCTTTAATATTTCATACAAAATAAATGTGGTTTTTTTAGTTTGGTTTATTAAAACAAGAAATATAAAAAATCAAAAATTTTACAAAAACGCCAAACATCTTAATAAAATAAAAGCATTCAAATAAAAGCACAAAACTACAAAAAACAAACAATTTAGGGGTGAACTTTGATCAAACGAATCTGTACGATACATTAAGTGTAACATTAAATGTTTTTTATGATCATTTTTTAAATGAAATAAATTGTTTAAACCCAAAATTTCAGCGTTTTTTGGTTACTTTACCAGAGTTTCTGACTCTGAATTAAGTGACTGTTGATGCGAATAATTATAAACCTCGGATTCTTCCCCGACGGAAGGCGGAAACTGGGTTCCGCTTTTTTCCGGTTCCGTTTCCTGTTTGGGAAACTTTTCCTTCATTTTTTCAATCTCAAACTTTTTGTTTTCATTAAAATCGGGAGTGTCATGTTGGGGAAACTTTACATCGAACTTGTCACGTGGCTTGGTGTTGCTGGTATTCGAACTCAGGCTCTTATTGCTCGAACCAACATCGTCTTCATCTCGGTTTGTTACTGAATTACAATTTTTGTAGTTAGGGGGTGGAGTCGTTGGGGCTACAAATTCTAGATTTCTTTTCTTAGCAGCTTTGTGACGACGACGGCGGCACGCACATATAACCAACCCAACAATAAGGGATATAACCAGAAGTAGTAAGAACCCAACACTTGCCATTAGAATGGTGTTGTAGGTCTTCAAGGTGGTGATATCCATTAACACTCTATCAAGATCATAATGCCAGCTGGTGTAAGTACTTGGGCACTTTCTTTGGCACTCAACTGGGTTCAAACGGCACAAAGTAAAACAACTTTCACAACTCTTACTTGCCCCATAAAAATATTCATTCACCCCACATTTCTGTTCCTGGGTTTCCACCTTATCGTAAAAATTTTCAACGGCGATTTTCGCAAGTTCGTAGATTTGTTTTCTTCCCATGCTTGACCTCGATTCGTTCAAATTCTTACGATTTTCGTTTATAACTCGAAATTTATTTTTACGACTTGATTTCCCGCTAGCAACTTGTCGGAATAAAATAATTAAAACGAATGCAAAGATCAAAGCTTTCATGTTCATTTTATTCCTAAACTTATTGCGCAACTTAAACTCAAATATAAAAACCTTTACGTCAAGGTAGTCGTACATATATGACTCATCGGTAAAATCTTAAACGGTGAATCACCGAGTTCTCATTTACTCGTAATAAAGTTTTTAGGGGAACCCCCCGGTGAAGTTGTTGTGTGCTTTTCTTGTCGGAAGAGTTAATGTAGGTAAGGCCACGTTGTATAACTTCTTTGTCTGCCTTTTCCAAGAGAATTTTTAAAAAAGAACTCAAAATTTATTCTAAGTTACCGTTTATTTCCCCTTTTTTAATAAGTTTTACCTAGATTTTTTTGTTCTGACTTAATAACATGAAAATACAAAAGAAAAAATTTTTATTAAGTTTTAATAAGTAAGCAAAAAAACAAAACATTTAATAACAATAATTACAACCAAAAAATAAAAACTGCCAAAATTGATCATTTAAAACTGTTAATATGGCAATTAGACATTAAATACAATCACTTTGGCACAATGATATAACATCTAATGGTTTGAAAGTGGTGTTTTGATAACAAAAATACAAACTCAAAATAAAAAAAAAAAAGTGTAATTGAATGACTTAATACAACAATAATTTCGGTTTCAAATACTGGTTTAAAATTAGTGTTTGCAGTTAACGAGTTACAACTAGACATAGCTTAAACAAAGCATTTGATCTCAAAAATAATGAGAACGCAGTTATGTACAACAGAATTTTTAAGTTGATATTAGGTTCGCAACGAAGAGTCATTTAAGGGGTTTAGCAATGTGCGGGTTTCGTCGGTCTCATCCTCTGAAGGTGGAAACTGATTAAAACTAACCCCATTGTCTTTCTTGTGTTGCAAATTATCTTTGTCCTGTTCGGGTTGTTCGGATTGAACGGTTGCCTCATCCGGTTTAGGATCAGAATTTAAAGTGCCATGGGGTTTATCTTGGTTCTTGTTTTCTGCTGGGTTTTCACTGGAGGAATTTGAGTTTAAACTTTCTTGACTCGTATCAGGTGCATTTTGACTAGAAACAACACTTCCCTTGCTGGTTGATTTTGAAAGGGATTTTGAATTTTGCTTGTTTGACCAATATACAAAGACCCCAAACATTATAAAAAAAACTATAACAACCGCTACTAATGAATAAATTGCTACCACAAGTTATCTAAGTTGTATTGCCAGCTTGTGTAGGTACTAGGGCATTGTCTTTGACATCCAGTCGGATCTGAACGGCACAAAGTGATACAACTTTCACAAATCTTGCTAAGCTTAGAGTAGAACTCGTTTTTACCACATTGTTTGATCTTGTTTTCTAAATTATCGTTGTAATTTAGAATTCCTGTTTTCACTAATTCATAAACTTCGCTTCTTGACATTTTAGTCGATTTGAAGTTGACTAATGCTTTCCTTATCTCAGTGCTGGTTTCATTAATGTTATTTTGACAGCTTACATAGCCAATTGATGAGGTTAGAAACCAAGTAACAACTAATAAACACGTTAAATATCGCATTGTCATATATTATATATTTGTTGCGTAATTTAAAAACTTAAAAATCACAATAACAAAATGGTTAATATATTTTGTGCTTCTAGCAAGATAAAGCATAAAAACGGGGATTACCCTATAAATAATCTCGGGGGAAACCCCGCATATTTTTCCATTCATAACTTTTAAACACCGCAATATTACATGATAGTGATGTAATGTGCTAATTCTAACAGGTGATAATAACATTATATTTATTGAATTACTATTTATTGAATCACTTGAAATTTAATTTGAGCGTGTTTGAAATAATTTCAAGATCGGTCCCGAATCGCAAAAGAGCGCTAATTTCAAATCCTGATATAAGCTCAGTTTACATGCGATTTTTGAACTGTGTTGGGATTCGCTTACTAAGTTGTTTCTTGTGGCTTAAGCTGTATTAGATAATTTAATAATGTGTAAAAATACAACAAAGCCGTGTTATCTACATTAGCCAACTGTCTGTCTGGCTGTTTGATTTTGGCAGACAAACAAAATAAAATGATGTTTTATGAACATTTTTGCAAACTAAAAGTACATAGACTTAAACTTGTAAGCTTAAATGTAATACTGAGTCGCTGGCCAAAAAAACAAATATTAGTTTTAGAACCGTGTTTGAGTTTCAAAACCACCTCTCCTAAGCGTATTTGAAAAAGCGATTTCAAACACGGTTCGCCTTTTTCTCGCGTAGCGAAAACGAGAGAACCGAACTCCAACAGGGTTTGTAACACGGTTTAAGCGCCCATGTAAACAGGCTTATAGAGTAACATTAGTTACCCCGGCCCAGTCTCGAGTTGCCTTTAACAGTTTGGGATATTATAAATTATAATTGCCCGATAATTAAACTGCTGATTAAGTATTGGCTCAGCAGGAGTTCATGCCGTTTATAGCGCCTTACTCAGGGGCGCTACAGCATGAAATCAGTGGGGATTGAACTACAGATCAGTGGGATTGAATATATATAAGATGGGCATAACATCTGATTTTAACTAAACATTTATTTCTTATTTTTTGTTAATTTTTAATAAATTTTTGGGCTCTGACTTGTTGACATTAAATTATAAACATCATAAGTTTATTTTTATTTTAATATATACTCAGAAAAACAAGGCGCATAACAACAAAAATACAAACCAAAAATAAAACTCTTAAAGAGTGTAATTCAATCACTTATATACTATATACAACAATCATTTTCGCATTAAAAAACCTGGTTTTGAAATAGGTGTTTGGCAATTAACAAGTAACATCAAAGCATAGTTTAAACAAGGTATTAGATGTAATCTGTACATTTAATCCAACAAAAGTTTTAAAAAAAAAGAAACTTGTTTAACAAAATATACATATGTACACTAATATTTATAGTGTTATTTATTATGCAACAAATGGTCGCTAGCAGAGTTTATTGGATAATATTTTTCACCGGTTGTGTCTTCTGTGGGTTGGATCTGCATTAACTTGCTCTCTTTATCTTTCTCGTATTGCAAATTATGCTCGTCTTGTTTTGGTTGTTGAGATTTAATTGTGGTTTCGTTTGATTCGGGAACAGAATTCGATGGCCCAGGTTGTTCATTTTGGTTCTTGTTCCCGTTTTCTTCGGTTTTTTCATTACTAGAACTTGAATGTAAGCTTTCTTTACTTGTATCGGGGCTGTAATCGTCTCGGCTGGACGCCACACTTTTCTTACTGGTAGATGGCGTTAGCGAGTTGTTTATTTTATAACAACAAAAGAAGTACAAAGCAAAAATGAAACCTAGCACTAATAACGCCGCTACACCACAAACAAGCGCTATAATTACAGTGTCCTTTTCTTTTAGAGCGTCAATAGTGTTCCATACCTTATCTAGATCGTAGTGCCAGTTTGTGTAAGTACTAGGACACCTTCTTTGACATTCAGCTGGGTTTGAACGGCACAAAGTAATACAACTCTCACAAACTGTACTTTCAGCGTAGTATTCGTTCACACCACATTTTTGAGCATTTTCTATTAATTCTTCCTTCTTATTTTCAAAGGCTATTTTGGCTATGTCATAAATTTCGTTTCTTGAAAACCCCATTTCTGGTTTCGATTCGTTAGATGCTTTTCTGTTCTTTCTTTCTAGGCTGATTTTATCAGCTTGGCTAGCCGCACAGCTGATGGTCAGTAATAATAACAAAACATTTAACAATAAAGTAGTTGATGAATGCATACTTTTATTCTATGTATTGCGTAAAAGTAAACCTAGAATGTTACATCTTTTCCCTTACAAACTGATTTATTTAATCACCTATAATATAACGCGGGGAAGTCCCAGGGTAATTACCTGGTAATTATCAAAGGTAGTATAGATTTACAAACAAATTGAATTACATCACTTTCTAAATTTAAATAACAGATTTATTATTCGTTTTATTTAACAATTTTTATTCCAATTTCACTACAATTTAATTTCAAAGCTAATTAAAACATTTTTGTTTTATATTTTCAATAACAAATTTTATTCTGTGTATGATTGTATTTCAAAAATAAACAAAAACAATTTAATTTTGTGAACCAGTACATTTATCACCAACAATACTCAACAAAGGATTGTTTATAATTGAGTCTGTGACGTCATAAACATTAATTAGATCAGGAAGAACTCGCTGAATTTTCTTTGAGCCATCCCGTCTTTAAAAATTTTGAAATAAATTAAATTTATATCAAACTTTAATAAAAATAATGGTTAACTCGTATTAAAAAAAATCTTTTTTGTATATATTTATTTATCCTTAATGTGGGAAAGTCGAATGGGCGACATAAACATAGAGTAACATCAGTTACTCCGACCCAGTCTCGAGTTGCCTGTAGCAGTTTAAGATATTACAGATTATAATTGCCGCTGGTTAAGTGCTGGCTCAACAGGAGTTTATACCGTTTATAGCACCTTACTTAAGGGCGCTACAGCATGAGATCAGTGGGAATTAAACCCACGACCTCATGTGGTATAACCGAGTGTTTTGACCACTACACCATGCTGCCGAATATCTATTACATAACAAGAAAAAAAATAAAATAAAATACCTAATTAAGGCTGAAGATAGAGCTCCTTTACAAAGATCTTTAGCAAACAATTCAAGCACTTTATTTAACATAATTTGATTTAAATAAATGCTCAGATCGTTTGCTATTTGTACTGGTTCTAACTTTATTTCAATCTAAAAACAAATGTTTAAATATTTAAAACAGTTTAAGAAATAGAAAAACAGGAATAATGTTTAAATTTTATATAAACCTATGTTTAAGAAATGTGAAAAACTAAACATAATATAGTTAAACTTACAGTGTAATAACCTAATCTTATATTTAGTAACCTAATTTATAACGAAATATTAATTATTTAACTTTAGTAGAACATAAGTGAACAGTGGTTGAGATACTGTCCTAAACTTTGGGCTATTAGTTCACCTTTGACTGAAACTATGTGGTAACAGTCAACAATTTTACAAAATATTAATGATTTATAATACTTGGTGCTTTTCTATTAAATAAAGTACAATTAAATAATTGCTAATGTAGAATGTTGGCCCATACATCAGACTATGAGCCAAAAGGTTTTGAGTTCAAGTCGCACCAATGCCACATTATTTACCCTTGAGCCCGGCGTTTACAGTAAGCTTAAACACACCAAAAGGTTTCGGGTTCGAGTCGCACCAATGCCACACTATTCACCCTTAAGCCAGACGTTTGCAGATAGCTTAAACACATCAAAAGATTTTGGGTTTAAGCCTTACCAATGCCAAATTATTTGCCAATAAACCCGGCCTTTACAGATAGCTTAAACACACCAAAAAGTTTCGGGTTCAATCCGCACCAATGTCACTATGTTTGCCCTTAAGCCTGGCCTTTACAGATAGCTTAAACACGCAACATTAGCAGTTAGCACAACCTTTCCCAGTGAAAAACAAAAATCCATCATTTTAAGGTAATATTGAAAATATTTAGAAATGCATGTATAACTTTACCTCTGAAGTGATTTGATCTATTGTCTTCACTTCTAAACTCCTCTCTTCAATTCCTCTCACTTTTTCTCCCACTTTCTCCTCCTTAATCCTCCTGGGAGGAGTAATTGAAATAATATCCACATCTTCATCTCTATAAAAAATATATAAAATATGACATTAAAGTAAAAGTTAAATTTTATTTTTACAGCACTTTAACTGAATAAAACAAATGCTAAAAAAACTTTTAAAAATTAATAGCTTAATTAATATTAGTAAAAAAATCTATAAGGACAACTAAGTGGGGTAACTTAACATCTACGAAGGGCAACTTATATATATATGTGTTCATATTATAGGCCTACAAAATAAATAAAACTTCTATTTATGGTAAATTATCACTGGCTAATATTAGTTGAGAGTTGTGACCATATTATGACAATTAAAATGCAAAATGTAAAGCTGGCTATTAGTTAGTATTAAATAATGTATGTTATAAGTTTTAATAAATTACTAACTTAGTCATAACTTGAGTTTTGGTGTTTAGAATTTGTTGAACAACATTTCCACACGAAGTTAAACTTGGTTGGATGTTCAGATTTAAATTTTTTTCCTCTTTTTCATTTTCATTAACCTCATATTCTGTTAAAATAATATTTATTTAGTTTGGCATATATTTAGAATTGTACTAAACATTATATATAATTTTTTATTATTATAATGGTAACGTTATCAAAAAATTAGCAAATACCATAAAATATTGAGTATTTTTTTATGAAATGTTTAGTTTATTGTATTTCAACATTAAGTAAAGATAAAAAAATAAAAGTTTTTAAATGATACACCAGGGTGATTCCCCAAGGTGATTCCCCAGGTTAATTTGGCTATTTACTGTTAACTTTCTTATATTGCGCCATAAGTGCTAATGTTTATAATTTAAGTGACATGTTTATTGTCAATTATGACAAATCAGTTTAACTTAAGTTAAAAATATAACTAAAAGATATCACATAAAGTATTTAAAAAAAAATTTAAATCCAAATTTAAATAAGTATAAATACAAATTTTAAAATATTTAAATTTTGGTTTTATTTTGGATTTGGAAGTGTTATAAAATACCTTTTATTATTGATATAAACATTTAAAAATAAGTTAAACTGAAAATAAGTTAAAATATTTTATCTTAAAGGTTAACTTACCATCGGTAAATACAGAAAATCCATTTCTTAAACACCAATTTATGATAAATCTTTTTGATGGAATGTTTTCAATATTGGTGGATTTTTGTTTCACGTGTTTCAAAACTTTTTGAATTAAACAAGCTCGTTGTAACTAAAATAAATCGAACAATAAATTGAAAAATAAAATAATTAATTTATAGATGGTAAAAAAGAGTAATTAAAAAATGTCATTATTTTTTTTTTGTTGTATATATATTTTTTCTCAATGTGGGAAGGTCGATTCACGACCTTAAAATAGAGTAACATCAGTTACTTCGACCCAGTCTCGATTTGCCTGTGGCAGTTTGGGATTATATAGATTATAATTGCCCGATAATTGTGCTACCAATAATCTAAATTTGTAAATTTATTTTAATTTATTCGAATTTTTACGCATAATAATAAAATTATTAAAAAGAAAACAATTTATAGAAAATTAGACTTTAAAATATACCTTAAAAGTTTTAATTTGCAGTTTAACCTAGAGGTAAATCCCCCCTAAAATTTTTAAAGTTATTTTTTTATATTTTTTGTTACCTCAGAAGCTCTTTGCTTGCCTATATTCCATTCCAAGAAAGTTGATTCATCTTTTGCACAGAATGAAAGGTCAACAATGCTCTTTTGTTTACCAACAAGCGGAATTGATTGTGCAACAAAGGGAAGAACTTCAATCAAATCAGTGACTTTATTTCTCAAAATCCTGTTACCTATAATCTAAACAAATAAGTAAAAAAAATTAAGAAAAAATTTTAACCCAAAAATTAGTAAATATTTAAAAACTGCCAGCAGGGTCTAATATTTAGAACACTTTTTTACACTACATGAAATCCTGGGTTCAATCCCCACTACTCTCATCCTGTAGCGCCCTTGAGTAAGGCGCTATAAACGGTATTAACTCCTGCTGAGTCAGCACTTAATCAGCAGTATAATAATCGGGCAATAATAATTAAAAATATCCTATACTGTCGAAGTCAAATCGAGACTGGGTCAGAGTAACAAATGTTACTCTATGTTAAGGTCGCGAGGTAAATCTTACATTGAAGATAAACAATATAAAAAACTCATATGAACCAAAATTTTATGATAAATTAACCTGATAAAATGGCAAATTTTCATTAATTGGATTTTTTCTGTCCCACCAAGAATAAAATATTTCTTTATCCTCGACTTTTAAAGATAAATCCACATAATTCTTGATAGCAAGTCCTATAAACATTATTATTAGAAATATTAAACAAAAAAAAATTTTTACAACAGATTTTAAACATTTATCTATAATTTTACACATACTTTACTGATATATATAAAGTAAAATATTTAAAACAATTAAGCTATAAAATGCCTTACCTTTAATATTAGTGTTAGTCGGTGATTTCTTTACTTTTGAAACTGGTTTCAACTTGTCCGTACTTACTAAAGCTAAATGTTGTTTGCCCTAAATATATTTAAACTAAATTAAAACAAGATCTACACACTATAACATACAAGTCTAATGTTTAACATAAGTAAAGAAGTGTTCCAAGGTTTAAACTTTAAGTCTGTTATGTAAATATACACAGCTGGTGAAATTAATAAAAAGAAAGTTAACGTTAAATTTTACAAGTTGTTTGTTTTAATTGTTTATTACCTGATCATTGGTGACAGTTGTTAAAACAAATTGTTGTGGGGCTTTCCCTGTTAAAGGATGACATACTTCCACATTTGCTAAAAACAATAAACATTTTTTAAAAAGGATTTTGATTAAATTTTACTTAAGAATCATCTTTTTATGTTAATTTTTCAACTTTAGCATATAGTAACATCAGTTACTCTGACCCAGTCTCAGGTTGACTTTAGCAGTTTGGGATATTATAGATTATAATTGCCCGATAATTATGGTTCTGATTAAGTGATGGCCCAGTAGAAGTTTATACTGTTTTTAGCGCCTTACTAAAGGGCGCTACAGCATGTGACCAGGAAAAATCAAACACATGACCTCATGTAGTAAAGATGAGTGTTCTGACCACTACCCAACGTTGCTACTGGTTTAGTTTGTTAGAGGATCATACAGTACATGTAATTCAAAACTTTAAAAATAGGCCTATTAAAAATTTATTACGTGTTGGTTTCTCTAGCTTGATTTGCATTGGTCGATTCTTATTGACTCCTGCACCAATCAGAGCGCTTTGTAAAGCTTTAAGCGACATCATTTGTTGTTTTGATAACTGGGGACTTTCAACAGATTGCTAGAATATTCAAAATAATCAGTAAACCAAATGTTTTAAAGATTTATTCCACCATTGCAATATCAGTTACAAATACAACGTTTTTCGATTATTTATCCTCGATGTGGGAAGGTCAAATGCCCGACCTAAACATAGAGTAACATTTGTTACCCTGACCCAGTCTCGAGTTGCCTGTGGCAGTTTGGGATATTATTAATTATAGTTACCTGATAATTAATCTGCTGATTAAGTGTTGGCTTGGCAGAAATTCATACCATCTATAGCGCCTTACTCAAGCAGTAGGGATCAAACCCTGGGCCTCATGTACTAAACATCAAATTTAACTTTTACCTCATTTTGTTCAGTGGAAATATGTTTGATTGGATTTGCATCACTCACTAAAACCAATCCCTGCTTTGTGTTCTTTAAAACATAAGATTTCTGCTTCTTTGTTTCACCTTGTGATGTCATAACTGCACTCTGTGACATCACATTCGCCCCAGATGACCCCATTTTAAGATAAACTTCTTTATTTGGCGTGGGATTTTTGTTGGGCACAGTTAAAGTAATTTTTCCGGGTTGTTTTGGGGTTGTGGGTTTGAGTACAGACAAAGCAGGGAACACGGTCGTTGTGTTTTGTTGAGGTTTCATTAAACTTGAAATCGGAATCGCTATTTTTGAAGTTACAGCTTTTCTTCCACTTTTGTTCTCGATTTTCCGCTGTTTTTCTGGCAGAATAACATCTCCCATTGTGGCCGATCGCTTTTTCCCGACAATTGTTGTGTTTTTTACACCACCAGGAGGCGATATAACAACAGTTCGCTTTAACGATGATGTCATTGGTGGTGATGTCATCACCGATTTCGATCGAGGTCGAATCACGACGACTTGTTGTCCGACTTTGCTTCCCATGCTGACAGTTTTACCAACGGTCGACTGTTGTTGTTTTTGAGTTGAAACATAAATCACCTTTCCACCTTGGATTGGAGATTTGAGTAAATATCCATCAGCTGATGTGGATCGTGGCCTCTGATTGGCTGGGACTGGGTTTGATTGACAGGGGGCGGGACTTAAAATGATGCACTTTCTTGAAGGTGAGGTGGGGATGACGAAACTAGAATTTGTCGGAGAATTTAAAATAGTTTCGTTGTTTTTTGATTTATTTTCAACACCAACATTTTGATCTAAATTAATGGTTAAATTAACAACCGGTGTCTTATCAACATTTTGATTGACAGGTGATGTTTGAGTGACAGGTAAAACTTTAATAACATTTTGATTGACAGGTGAAGTTTGATTGACAGCAGGGATTTGGTTGATGGGTAGTGTTTGATTGATAGGTAAGGTTTGATTGACAGATGAAGTATTAATTATTCCTTGAGGTTCATTAACATCGTTTTCCTTTTTAATTTTTATATTGGTTGACTCACAAACTGGATCAATTTTTGGTTTAATTTCTTTAACTTTATCATCCACAACAGTTTGGTTCCCATTATCGTTGACTTCTTTTTTAGGAGATAAAGTTTCCTTAAAACAAAATTATAAATTACTAATGTAAAACATTTTTGTATATATCTTTATCTTCAATGTGGGAAGGTCATCTTTATGACTTAAACATAGAGTAACATTTGTTACCGACCCAGTCTCAAGTTGACTTTGGTAGTTTGGGATATTATACATTATAATTGCCTGATAATTAAACTGCTGATTAAGCGCTCGCTTAGCAAAAGTTTGTACCGATTTAATCGCCTTACTCAAGGGCTACAGCATGAGAGCAGTGGGAATCAAACCCAGGACCTCATGTAGCGAAAACTATAAATTTTAAATTATTTTTATTAGTGAACTAAAAAAAACAAAATTTTAAATCAAAAATTTCACTTAATTATTACCTGATTTTTTTCTTTATCTGTGACATCATTAACCACATTTTCTGGAACGTGACAACTATCGCCTCTCCTTCTCCGTCGTTTCTTGTCACCAGGAGGTGCTAGACTTTCTTCAACTTCCATGCTGTTGTCATAGTTACCTTTGTCTTCTTGGCTTCCATGCAACTCAGTTACTTAACAAAATAAATTTCAAAAAATTAAAATTTAAAATTTGATTAATTAGTTAAAAATAAATTACAAAAAAGAAAAAAATTTAAAATTTAAAATTTACCTTCTTTTTCAACAGGCTTATTTTTTTCAGAATTTGAATCTGTTTCCATTTTCTTTTCAACATTTTTTTGTTGATCAACATCTGGTTGTTGATTATCAACTTGTTGATTGAAGTCAGTGTTGTCGAGCAAGCTGTCGACGCGAAGCCCAATTGTTGATCGATCCAATTCAACGTCACAAACTGTTTCAGCTCCCAAGGTTTGTAGACCAGTGTACGTTCTAAAACAAAAAGTTAAAATTTTTTTAGACTATTGTTTTTTTTTACCACAAATCTACATTTTTCATTTTAACTTTTTAAATACTTTTTGACAAGATTGGTAAAATGTAAGTCAATTTTTTTTTTGTTAAAAGTTACTTGCAACAAATGACAGCTTATATAGCTTAAAAATAAATAAAAAAAGCAAAAAATTTGCAAGTAATTCTGAATGAGGATGTAAATAACAGGAAAATCTCCATCAAATTGGTATAAAATCGCCAAAAGCAATTGCTCTGGCTAACATACCAATGATACATTCTTACATTTAAATGTAGTTTTTAAATTGAAACAACTAAAATTAACTAAAAAACTAAATTTCATTTGTTAATTTCTCTTCATATAATTATAATCACCTATCCAGTTTCAGGTTGTGTATAATATCAACTCTCCTGTTCCTTGGGTCACAAAAATGAAGTTGTATTCTGATAGGGAATTCCCCCCAGCCCCTTCTTGTAAGATGAAATGGGGCCTCAGTGACCTCTACAAGGTCATTGGGTCGATAACTTGGATGTAAGAAAAACCAAACCTGTGTGATGTTATAATTATTAAACTATGATGTCATCAACAATTTTTTTAAGTTCGAAAACTTTTTTAAATTTTAAATTTTATTAAATTTTTTGGGAAAATTACTTTTCTAACAAAGTGGTCGATCCGGGGTTCAAACTCAGGACCTCTAACATAAACCATCCACTTATGAGTAGCTCTGTCATTCCCTTCCCTCTTATCAGGAGAAATATATTTGGAAACATTGCCGACTATGATTCGCTTCTTTACTCTTTGCCGCCCTCTGTAGATGTTTAGTAAAAAAATATTTTTAAGTTTAAATTAATTAACACAACTTTTTATTTTTTTTTAATTAGTGAATTTTAATAAATTTTTGAACTTTTTTTTTGTCACAAAATAGTAAAAACCCTATTTAAAATTTTGTCACAAAATAGTAAAAACCCTTATTTAAAACTAATTAAATTTAGAATTCCTACCCAAGTTGTAGCAAATCTTCATCTTTAAAACTTTCATCAATTTTAGTTTCTTCAGTTTTTGAAATTTCCTCTATTTGGTCAAATTTTTCAACAACTTCCATTGGCTCTGGTTCTACAAATATTAAATAATTTGAGATTTTCAAATATTAAAATCAAATAAAAAATAAAAATGGTCATTTAATTTAAAAACAATTTGTTTCTTTTTTTTAAGTTATTTAAAATAGTAGAATAAATATCTATTAAACCATCATTATTGTTTTCAATAAGTTCTTCATCTTTTAAGATGGCTTTGTCCTCATTCTCGATGTTTTCAACACTAGGTGGAGCATTTTTACTTAAAACTGATGTCACTGCTTTTCGTAAAACATTCTAAAAATTTAAGAATTAAATAAAAATTTTGTTTAAATTTTAATAACAAAAACACATATATAGCATTTATATTTTACAATCTCTATTTTTAATTAAAAATTTTTATTTTTTCAAAGTTTTATATGAAAAGTATAACAATAATTATCCATTATTTTAGCAAATCAAATATTTAAAAGATTTTACCTGAACTGCTGGATGCTGAGCAGCCCCAACTTCTGCTCCTTTCGATTTATCGATGGCTTTGGTAAAACTTGATGAATAATAACTGGCAACAATACAAGCTCGCAATCTATCCAATAAATATCTTGCTTCAGTCATTCGATCAACTATCGTCATCACCTCATTTTCCTGAACATTAAATTTAAAATGAAGCTATGCCATAACATACTTAAAATCTTTATGTAAACATTATTACTTATGGCATGTTTTAAATCATTAAATTGATTTTGTCATTTTTTCCCGTTGCATTGTTGTAATATTAATTGTATATTGTATTTATTATTTACTTTTATCAATGTGCGAAAAAAAAAAATAAAATATATATATGTATGTTTAATTTAGAGGCCTACACAATTTATTAAAACTGCTGTTTGTGGTGTGTTGGTAAATTATCACAGGCATATATTAGTAAGAGTTGAGACCATATTACAACAATAAAAATTCCAACTGTAGGACGAGCTATCAATTAATATTTATAGGTTGTTTAAGATAAAAGTGTATGGTTTGTTAAATTTACTTTAAACACTTTTTTTAGGTTTTAGTATGAAAATGCATTCAGATATATTACCTTGTCACCAATTGCTTTACTAAATTGTTGTTTAATTATTTTACGTATTTTCTCTTTTGTTTCTTCTCTGGCTACAAAAAAAAGCGAAAAAGTTAATGAAACTTTAAATAAAGAATTTTCAGAACTTAAAAACTAAAAGATAAATTAGTTAGTTACCGTCTGTTTCATCTTTTGAGCTTATTTCTTCGTTAACTTTTTCCACATTTTCATTAAAAGCATAATCTGGATCTACTTCCATTTTTCTAAAACAGTAAAATATTGTTTATCTCATACAATAAATTATTTTACAAATAAAATAAAAAGTGTTTAATTTAACAAAACCAAAACTTTTTTATGTCAATTTCAATTTACCATAGAATTAGCAAATAGGAATATATTTATAAACTGTTTTTTTATACTTTTTCGGGTGAACATTAATAATACTTATAGCATGTTTTAAATCATTAAATTTATTTGTTATTTTTCTATTACAGTAATGTAATATTTATTGTATATCTTTTAAAAATTATTAACACAAGAAAAATAAAGGGGGGTTGAACAATATGTTTGCCTCTAAGGAATAAAAGGAAGGCTATATTAAGGATCTAATTACATGAAATTATATTCCCCTAATGGTTAAAATCATTCGTACAGTATAATATTTAAAAATTACTATTAGAAGCTTCAAAAAGATTAAGTATTTTAGTTTTAAAAATTTGATTTTAATACATAAAAACATTTTTTATATTTAGTTTTACATAAATTTAACATTTTATTATAAAATAGTTTAAAAACTTAATAAAAAATTGTAAATTACTTTAGGCAAGCAAAATCTTAAAACCAATTTAAAGACTTTTCAAGTAGTTGAAAACCAAAAGAATCAAGATTTAGTTGTCACATATATCATACTTTAGTTTCTTCTTAACTTCATTTACATACAGTTAAAAGGGGGATACAACTTAACCACAACTTTAAAAAACGTATTGCATGCTTAATAGTGCATTAAAAATTAAAATAACTTAAGAATTTATTTTAATTAAATTGTATCACAGTTTAACTAAAGCAGAACTTGGTTGTTTACTTTGAAAAAAAGTCACGTATACACTCCGTTAATCTTTTATCGGCAGCAACAGAGAAAAAAAAAGTTAAAAATTTTCGCAAGTTTTTAGCGCGTGAAATTGTCGCATTGTTATAGAAACAAGTAGAGCAGAAAAAAAAAGTTATATTTTTAGGTTTATAAGTCAAAAAAATCTTTTTTTAAGCTTTCTAATTCCAGTTATATGCTGGCAAATTTAACAAGTTTAAAATAATATGCGCGCTATAAAGGTATATTTGTTAGCGTATAATGCTTTGTTGTTAGTAGTTTATTGCGTCAAAACGTAAGAGAATTTAGGTGCGTTAACTGCTGGTTAGCAGCATTTGCTTTACATAACTTCTTGTTAAACTATTAAAAATAGCGTACACGACATTTAACATACAGACATAACGCGCTCATACGATAAAAAACGTTTTTTTCTATAATTTGTATCTTGTAACTTTTATCGACGATTTTTTGTATAGTTTGTATCGTATCTGTTGCAAGGTTATTACTTTTAGGTCAAATGTTCTTATGGTTCGTGCCTTTTAGGTAAAAATTATACTTTTAGTTATCATAAAAGTTAGGTAACTGTTGCCAAAAGATATAAACGTGCAAAATTCCATGGTAAAAAATTGTCTTTCCAATTTATTTTACAACATTCATGTATTAATATATCCATCAAACGTAAGTTTAAACAAGGGTGTACTTTGCTAATATTTAATGTGTGCTGTAACTAAACACCCTCATTTAACACAGGCAAAGGAATCAAACGTTAGTGTGTAGCTAGTTAAAACATATTTAGTTTTATATTACCATAAGATAGGTCGCATAGGAAGTAAAATCATGTAAAAATATTAAATTTTATTATAAAAACAGTTGTCAATAGTATTATGAATAAATGATATAGTTTATGTGTGAATTATTTATAGTTTTTAGTGTTAAATTATATATTGTAATAAATATTTAAAGTAATTTTAATTGGCTAATATCAATTATTAAAATTGTAATATACATACATTTTAAGCAACATTATGTATATTATTTAATGCATTTTAAAGTAATATGTGAACATTAATTTATAAGCAAGAGTAAAACATATCATAAACCTAGGTATAGTGTTAACCTGTTTTCTTATTTATAATACAAGAGTAGTAATTATATCTTTTTAAACCAAAAATTATTGTTTTAAAATTCCCAATAAATAAATTGCCTGAAGCTAGATTTGAAAAAGAATAATTATCTTCTCACATAATACAATTATAAAAGGTTTGGAGATTTAGTTACATAAATACAATTAATCTCAAACTGTTTTGTTACAAAGAAGTTTAGAAAATTCGTAACTTTTTTTATTTGAAAGATTACAAAGCATAATAAAACATTCCTTATTTTTAAAAAAGCTTTAAAAAGTTCAAATTAAAATTTAAAATACCCAAAGTTGCTGAATAATTTAAAAGTAGATTTAAAAAAGAGAGAATTAAAAATTTATAGAAAACATTTGAGTATGTACAACTAGATTTACTACAAAACTAGAGCAAAGTCAGAACTCAGTAAAGTAACTAGTTTTCAGGGGGATTTTAACTAGAATAATTTTAACTTAATAAAGAAGAACATCTTTTTAACATGAGGTCAACGATTGATTTTCCCCGTAAGGAAATAGGTTATTAAGGTTAAATTAATTTCCTATTCGTGTGGGTTACTAGAATTCAATTTTAAACGTAGCTCTAATAACATGGTTCAGAAAAAGTTTAGTTTGTAAAGTTGGTAATTACTAAAATTAGAATATTATTAATTTATTAACTTTTTTTTATTAAATTAGATTCAAAATTCATTAATTTTTAATTAAAAATGGGCAGTTTTCCAGGCCATGCTTTACCAGGGACCTTTTTTATCTTATTTGGATTATGGTTTGCTGTGAAGGAATGTTACAGGTGAGTTCATAATAAATTAAAACTAAATCTACAAAACCTGACAGTAATTAAGAATAATTACCAAAAAAACTCCACAAATTACAAAAATTCCAGCGTTAGGAGTTTTTCCTAATATAATTTATCATTTATTTAACAGATATTTTGTTAAAGCTCGAAAAGTGACAAAATGGTACAAAAATGCTGATTTATTGGAGGGAATAATTAAAGTTTTTTTTACAGCAATTGGTAAGTTAAGTTAATTTAACCCACATTTAAATAAGCAAATTATTTAAATTATTAATTCCCATGCAACTGTGATAAACAAACATAGCAAATAAAAAATAAACAATTTTTTTTTTGTTACCAAAATATGCAAAATTGAATCTATACACTAGTTAATAACCTGTCTTACAGTTTGCATTATTTCGATTGTAATATGGTCTCAACTCTTAACTAATATTTGCCTGCGATAATTTAGCTGCGCATCAAAAATAGCAGTTTTATTTTTTTTATAAACCTATTAGTAAGACATACTTAAATTTAAAGTCCACTAAGCTTTATTATATATAGATAATAGTTGTGGACAATATTAGCAACGTATAGCCTTTTAGAATAAAAAAAACTGTCGTTTATGATGCTTGGGCAAAATCATATTAAGACTAGCACTATAATAGTAACCAGTTAAATAATTCAAAAATATTTTTAGTTTAAAACAAAAAATATTTCAGGCATTCTTATGGAACAAGTAACAAGTAATGGGCCAGAGTTTCAATTACACAGTAAATCAGACCCACAAGAATTTCAAGATGGAAATAATTGGGCGCACTGTACCATGTATATCTTCTTCTTATATACTGGGGTGGCCGATATTTTTGCCTACAAATTCCCTAAACTTACACCAAAAGGTAAAACAAAAAGTAGTCACTTAAAAATAGTTATAGGTTGTACAAACACATTAACAAAACACAAATATTTTAAGAGCGGCTTTGAATTATTTGGATCACTTGTAGTTTATGGCCCTCCAAACAACATTAGGACAGTAAAAGTTATATATTAACTATCGTGTATATATAAAATAAAACATATTGTTAGATAAAGTTTTTATAAAGTTAAGGTATATATAGAATTAATAGATATAAATTTAAAAGAAATGTAGGGTAATATGGTCGTTTAAGGATCATAACCTACAAATTTAGTCTCAAAACAAAATCTAACAAATTTCCATCTATCTATTTTTTAACTTTTTATCCAACCAATTTTTTTTACTTTTTATTTTTAGGTCTTCCTAGTTTGATGCTTGGTTTAGCTTTTTTTATTGAAGGATTTTTATTTTATTTCCACACAAGTGGAAGAGAGGGGATTGATGTTAGAGTTCATGTTTTATTGGTGATTTCTACTTTTGTTGGTGGGGCAGGCATGTCCTTAGCTGGAGTTATTGATACTTTGCAACCTCAAGGTGAATTAATTTCGGTTTTTAGGTCTTTATATTATTTTAAAAAAGATTTTACTACACTTTTTGATATTTTACGAACCCGTTTTTTAAGTTGTTATAAGTTTCGCAATCAAGGTTTAGGATTTTAATTAAAATAATTTTTTTTTGAAAGATGTTTAACGTATTTTAATGAGTTTTATGATCTTAATCAAAGTGCATTAAAAATTTTATTTAAGTACAAGACCCATAAATATATGAACGCAGTTTTTATTCGTTATTATTATAAGTTTAGCAAAAAGGTTTAGTACTTTAATTAAAATTATTTTTTTTATAAGATGTTTAACGTATTTTAATGAGTTTTACGCTCTTGACCAAAATTTAATGAAAAACCTTTTTAAATATAAGTATAGGACCAAATGTTAATCAAAAATACTCAAAATTTTTTCATAGATCCCCTCCACAAACCATACAACCAAAAACATGAACACAACAATGGCTATCTTCAACTTGAAACAATGGAGGGGTCATTGTTAGATAACAATGAGAATAATGACAACGAACATAATTTCGATGAACCAAAAATCAAAAACCACTCAAACTCAACAGAGTTAAATCAAGTTTTAAAATTACTCGAAAATAACTTAAAACAAGAAGAAAGCTCAGAATTAAACAAATATAAAAATCTGAGATATATTCTGGTTATGATTTCAACTGTTTCAACTATATTACAAGGCACATGGTTCTGGCAGGTAGGAAATAGATAATTAATTAATTATAATTAACAGTTTTTGTAATTAATTATCAGCACATAAGGTAATTATAAAACAAAACAATACTCTATTAAAAGAACAAGGTTTAAATGATTTATATACATGGACAAAAAATGAATTTTATAGCAGTGTTATTAACATATCAGTAATTATACTAAATTAATTAAAAACCCACAAAATTAACAATTTTTATTTATTTTTTAGATTGCCTTCACCCTATACCCCCCAGGAAAACCGGGTTGGGACGAAAAATCCCACTCAAATATGACATTTATAACAATGTTTTACACATGGCATCTTTCCATCATTATATTACTAGTTTCAATTATTCATGGAGTTATGTATTTTTGTGTTAGAAGAAAACAAACTAATTATAATGAAATTTAAATTTATGTTAAGTATAATACAAGGGTGCAATAAATATCTTTTCTTAAACATTTTATTATCAGTTTTTTCAATATTTAAAACACCATTAAATGAAATTATTTGTCCATGTTTTGTAGTACACAATTTTTTATATTTCTACCGTTTTAATAAACTCATTTTTAATGCCCACTTTTTGTATTAATTAAATTGTGAATATCTTATCTCTTTTTAATAATACATATTATTTAAATTTTAAGTACCTTGTTATATATACCATTAATTTAAATGAAATATTAGTATTGTTGCATGCTTTTAACTGATTTAAAAATGATAAAAAGACGAAATAAAGATATTTAAAAAACTATAAAACTTGTTCTTATTAAGTTAAAAATATAAAATTTTACTGACCTTATTCTGCTTTTCCTTTTACTAATTCAATTGTTTTCTCTTTATTAAATCTTATTTACATTAACTTACTAAACATTATACAACCTAGGTAATCTAAAAAAAATACAAAAAAGGTTAAAACTTACAAAATATTTCTTATAACTAAAAAAGGCAATGCATTAAAATGACTATTATAAAATACCCTATAATGGAAATTGTGGATTTATTTTTTTTAACATTAATATGTTTAAATGTTGATATGGCAAAAACACAACAGTACACAATAATGAAATAATTTGATCACCAACAATAAATAGTAAATATGATAAGATATTACTTTAAAGTCATAAAAATGCTAAAAAAGTTTTATATATGGATTTTCAATTTTGGCAAATAAATTTAAAGATATAGTTAAAATTATATCAAAGTTCAACCAGTTTTTTATATCAAAGTTCAACAGTTTTTATAGCTTGTGTAGGCACACAGCTTCACTTCTTCTTATCTTTATTTTTCAGCTTTTCGTTTAGCCTTTGTATCTCTTGTAGAGTTGCTTTAATATTAACTTTATATTACAATTACATATGCAACAATGTTAATTTCTCTTCCTACAATTCCAATACCTAGTGTTGGTTAGGTGTCTAATGTCTTCTTTGTTGAAATCCCAATATTTTTCACAAGAAAGTGGCAGAAGTCTCCCCATGAGCAAACCTGGAGGACAAACCTTCACTTTTCTTCAACATTCTCTTCTTTGCTGCTTCATCAAACTTGTTGGCCTACAATACAAAAATAAATATTAGAACTCTAGATTTTGGGATATCAAAATATTTCAGTTTGGAGTTGCTTACCTGAAGGTCGAGGTCACGATCGAAAGGCCGTCGAACATCAGCCTTTCCACTTGCTTTATCCTCTTTTAACTTTCGTTTCCGAGATTTTTCATGCATGGATAACAGAGATTCTTTTTTCTCAGTATTCTGGTGTAAATATTTTTAATTTATTACAAAGCAAATGTTGTCATTATTTTTCCATATCACCTCAAGGTGATAGGTTTTGGATTTTTATTGAAAAAGAGTGGCTGTTGTAATGTGTTTGAGCTATCCGTAAACACCGGGCTCAAGGGCGAAAAGTGTGGCAATGTGGCAATGGTGCGGCTCGAACCCGAAACATTTCTGCTCGTAATCTGCTGCCATGACCGTTTAACCACACTATTACAAATGTTGTCATTTTAGTTTGTCTAAATAGTTATGGCCTCTATCATCACCTAACAGATAAGAAATTTAACAATTTAAATACAAAACCCTTTAAATTATATACAAAAGCTTGTGAAAAAGTCCAATTTAAATTTAGAATATTTAATACCTTGTTAATTTGTTTAGAAATATGATTATCTCTCTCTTTGATCCTAATAAGATCTGGATCAATGTCCTCAGCTTTAGCAGGGTTAGTTTTACCTTCCTAGAATAAACAAAAAACAATTTTTTCAAGTACTTGTAGTAAAAAATAATGTACAATGCATTTTATAAATATTTTTATCCTTATAAATTTACAACCTATTATAAATTATGTATGATGTTGTTTCTATGCAGTATTTAAAGTAAATTTAATTATTAGTTATTGATCACATAAGAACCCAAACAATTATTTTTAAGACAACAGAATACAATTAATGCTGTTTGTGTATGATGTAGGTTATTAAATATTGCTTTACATTAAGTATTACAAACCTTGGTTTTTCTTAACTTATCAGCTGGTGTATCGGTCCATCCCGATCGATCTCCAATCTCTTTGGGATGAGCTCGGAACTGACGAGGTCCCATCCCAAAACCCTGTGCAAATATAAAACTACTTTTTAGTAGGTAAAATTTATTTTTAACTAAGAAACATCAATGAAAATTGTTTCTTTTAGTTTAATCCACAAAACATACAAACTTGCTCTTAAATACCCTTTTTTGAGCTCTATACAATGTCGTTTAATACATAAAAACAAAGAAGTTGTATACCAAACTTATAACACTTCTAAATAATGGTTTAAAAGTGAGGATATTTGGAAATATTTACTTGAAACACTGGAGGTAATTCTGTCATCCATTCTTCCCTCTCCACTTTCTTGTTGTCAAGTTTTCCACTCAGTTTGTCTTTCATTCTCTCTGCTCTAAAAATTAAACAACTTTAAAAAAAACTTTTATTCTTATTTGAACAAAATAAAATTAACATATAATATTCTTATAATTAATCATCTTTGCAACATGTGGCAAAAAAAGTTTTCACATTTATACTATTTAAAATTAGATTCTTAAAATAAAAGTGGTTTAGTTAAAGTTGGAACCTTTTCTCAAAATCTCTAACGATAAGAAATTGTTGATCTTCTTCACTTAAATCTGGAGGAGGTAGAGGTCCAACAACATCCTCTTCTTCTTCATCTGATGATTGCCTAAAAGATAAATTTTTTTTTTTTTTTTTTAACAAAATAACAAAAATTGTTTTAGTTTAAGAATAGTAGAAGAGTAAAGTTTATTTTACTATATTTTAACCTTTCAATCTTAACCAAAAACTACTTAAAATTGTTCTAGCCACATAGTTGAATTAATTTTACCATTAATTAACCAATTTCAAACTAATATATATTACAGTTTGCCAACCTTTGGAATCCAGGAGGCAATTGGGGTCCAAGAATTTTATTTCCTCTCTTCATATTTGGTGGAAGAGGGGGACCAAAAGTGTCATCATCTTTAATTTTGTCATCATCGTCATTACTATCATTTTCACTTGTTTTATTTATTAAGTGAGGTGGCAAAGCTGGCCCAGTTTGTTCAATAGATGGTGATTTGATTTGTGGAGTTTTAGTGAGATGGAGTGGTAGTAAAGGTCCTATAGATTCATCAATATCTTGATTTTGTTCTTCTTCGCATGATGAACTGTTAGGTTGAGCATTGTTTTTAGAAGGTAATATAGGTCCAATTTGATCTTCTGGTTTATTGTTTGTTTTTTTTAAATGCGGGGGCAATGCTGGCCCAATATAATCATCCTCCATTTTAAGTTAAATATTTTACATAAAACTAGAAAAAAATATAAGAAAATAAACCAGTTAAAAATTATTCAATTTTAGAGAAATAAGTAAAAATTAAACCAGTTTATAAAATGTAGAATAAAGATAAAGTTAGTCAAAATAAAAGTAATAAATACTCATTGTTAAATTCATAATTTTACAAATATTTTCAATTTCGATAACTAAATTAACTTATAACTTTTCATATTCAAAAATCACTAGAAATACAAATTTAAACATAATATTGCACAAAAAATTAATGAAACAAATATTGAAATAAGTGTTTAGAAAGTATATCCAGTTTTTTCAGTTTGCTCAATAGCCTGAACAACATTTGCATCAAAAAGTTCGGTTCTGATCGGCATTTCCAGTGAATAAAATGGGTTTTTAAGGGCAAAGTCAGCATAAATTGCATAAAGTCTTTTTAAAAGTGAATCAATCCCATTCTAAAAAGGGAAAAATTAACATAAAAATCCTCAATATATGACTTACAAATAATACTATTTTAAAAAGGTTACTTACAAAAAAGTGTTTTTTAATAAGCCATATATGCAATGCTTACATTTTAAAAAAAATTTTAAATTTCATTTATACCTAAAATTTTTAGAACTGGGTTCAGTGACTATGTGATTATATATACTATAAAATCTTTATGTTAGCATTAATATTTATGGCATGGGTTAAATCATTAAATTGATTTTGTAATTTTTTCCCGTTGCATTTTTGTAATATTTATTGTAAATTTTTTATTACTTTTATTGATGCACAAAAAAACATTTAATAAAAATCTCACCTGTCTAGTATCAGCAAATACAATAAACTTAACTCCAGTAACAGTTTGGTGGCAGTGTAGAGTAAAAGTGTCGGTCTCCATGGTTTGAATTCCTGAGCTTTTATGTTCAGGTGAGAGTTGAACACTGATAGCATACAAGGAATGGAACATGCTGGCCATCATTATCTTCTGGTTAGAGGATAATTTTGGGCGGCCAAATTTTAAACTGATCGGGTAGTTAGCTTCATTTTCAATTTCCTAGCGCAAAAATGGAAATAGAATTATAAATAAGATGCTTTTTAAATGCTTTTTTAAAATGGTCAAATTGGGAAAAGCAATTTTTTTTTTTTTTATCCTTAATGTGGGAAAGTCGAATGCGCGACTTAAACATAAAGTACCATCAGTTACTCCAACCCAGTCTCGAGTTGCCTGTAGCAGTTTGAAATATTATAGATTATAATTGCCCAATAATTATGCTGCTGATTAAGTGCTGGCTCAGCAGGAGTTCGTACCATTTATAGCGCCTTGCATGAGATCAATGGGGATTGAACCCACGACCTTATGTGTGGTGTAGCAAGTGTTCTTACCACTACACCACGCTGCCGGTTAATTTTCTTATTTAACTTTAAATATAATACATCTTGTACATACATACAATTAACTTTATTAGCTTTAAACTATTCAAAACTTTAATAACCAATTCTAAATGCCAGTAATTAGCTGTACTAAATATTTTTAGTCTACCTCTAATGCATCTGTGCCATCTGACAATTTCTTTCCATTTAAAACCTTCCCGTTAACAGCCAGCACCACATGTCCAACTTTGATCCCATCTCGTTGCCCGAACACAACAACTATTTGGTCGGATTGGGCTTCAAGTTTCAGGTCCAATGGGTAACTGTAAACCAACATCAAAACATATTTAACAAGCTTTATGGTAACTTAAACATAGCACTAGAAAATGTTTCTAAATTCAAAAATTGTCCTTAAAAATACCAAATCAAAATATATATAAAAGAACCTTTATATAGAAAACTAATTAGGCATAATATATACCCGATTTATATTAAATTTTTAAACAATTATTTAAAGTAAAAGATAATTTAAAAAAAAACTTCTTTTTACCTTAAAGTTTTTTCCATTTCAATATTTGACATCTTATGATCATATTGGTAGATCAATCCACCTGCCTTGTTAACTATATAAGTTGAAAACACAGTCATTTTAACCTAACAACCTAAACATTAGTTAACTGTAAGGTGCCAAATACAATAACATTAATAATTTTAAAATTCTTACGTCGCTAAATTAACAATTCAGAAAAAAAAATAATTTTCAAAAATCTAATATTTTAAACTGAACATTTTGACATATTTTTAGTCAGTAATTTTGACTACAAATATATAAAAAGCAAAATTGGGACACTAAACAGCAACAATTTATTAATTGAATTTTTCGAAGTGAACTTTTGCAATTTATATCGATAATTTTTGTCTAAAAGTTTTAGTCTTTTTCAGCAAGAGCAGTAAGATAAACATCTATCTCATCTTCACTTAAAACATGAAATTTTGGGTTCTTTTTCGTGACAACCGCAACTTCCAATTCAGATGGTTTAAAATCTGCCGATAAAACATGAGTAAGACACGATAACGCAACATCAATGACCTTCTCCAAATCCCAGTTTGATTCCTTCTTCTTTTTTACTTTTTTCTCCAAGAAAGTGTTAGCTTCTGTTTGTTTAACTCCAGCGCTGGTTGCTCGAAATCCACAAAAATATCCGGCAGGATCTGTCTTGTACAACATCGGTTTATTATACTCTTCATCCCAACCTATAGCTATCATGCTACACCCAAGTGGTCTAAGACTTGCATTCTGAGTATAAACCTGGGAGATATCCGCCATTCTTTTACATAAAGCATCAACAGGCATCTCATAACCATACTTGTACTTGAAATTAATTGCTTCACTTCTAGCACGTTGAACTTGTGATCTACTATCTGCTGTCATACCAGTCATAACACATCCAACATTAGGAGTAAGATGGAACATATGTGTAATGGTGGTTACATCAATTAACTTGTCGGGTATTTTCTTCTGAGTGATTAGTACAGCACAGTCATCACCTTTGACCCCAACTGAAGTTAACCCTGATTGGTTGATAGCTTTGAAAGCATATTCGACTTGATATAAACGACCTTCAGGTGAGAATATTGTAATATGGTGGTCAAATCCTGCACTGCTTCCACGAGACATTTTAAACCAAAACTAATTCCTAATTTAAAAATTGTTAAAACTTAGACTGAAAAAAAACATGCAAATATTAGTGACAGAACCCCTACATCAGTTACCCCAACCAACCCATCCAATCTTGAATTGCCTGTGGCAGTTTGAGATATTATAGTTTATAACTGTCCGATAATTTTTTTTTTTTTTGTATATATTTTTATCCTCGATGTGGGAAAGTCGAATGCGCGACTTAAACATAGAGTAACATAAGTTATTCCGACCGACCCAGTCTCGAGTTGCCTGTGGCAGTTTGGGATATTATAGAGACTATAATTGCCCGGTAATTATGCTGCTGATTAAGTGCTGGCTCAGCAGGAGTTCATACCGTTTATAGCGCCTTACTCAAGGGCGCTACAGCATAAGATCAGTGGGGATTGAACCCAAGACCTCATGGGTGGTGTAGCAAGTGTTACTACACCACGCTGCCGGTTTAATACACCACGCTGAATACACCACGCTTTAATACACCAAACTGCCGGTTTTTAAAAACGCTGCCGGTGATAATTAAACTGCTGATTAAGTATTGACTTAGTAGGTGCTCATACTGCTTATATTGACTTACTCAAGGGGACTACATCATTGATATATTTATTTGGTATATCGGCAGCCCAGTTGCAGTTGGCAAATGGGCAAACTTTTGAATACTTTTGATTTTAATAAAACATGATCGTGCAACTTTGAAAATTATAAACACACTAGTTAAACAAGAGTTTTACTAAAACGTGACACTTTTCTTAAGGCACACTTTATTTTCGGCTACTTTTGATTAATTAAAGACTATCGTTGTCGTAAGCACTTTTGAAAATATTAATTAATATATATTTATTTAATAAGTGTTACTTATTAAGATAAAATGTCATTTTTGTAGATTTAACTATTCTAAAAATGTCAATCTACAAGCATGTAGCTGCGGGCAATTAAAATATTAAAAACAATTTTACATTAAACAACAGCTATTAGTTAGTAAAATTTCGTCTGTTTTAAATTTTTTAGGTATTTTGGTAAAAATTTCGTAGTAAAATAATAAAATTTGGCTACAATGTCTATTCTAAAACCAAGGTGTGTCGCAATTTTTCAACATACCTGTGACGTAGGCCAAGTTTAACCAGCTAGGCAGAAGTTGAAAAGGGAAGTTTTAAACAGTTCAGCTTCAAAATGAGCGAACAAAATCCCAACCAAAATCCAATAATAATAACAGATAGCAATGTTAATATTTCTAATGATGAACACCACCATCATCACCAGGCTCAACAGCCAGACAGGACAAACTGTAATGCTGAAGAAATAAGTAAGATAAAATTTGAATTTATACCACTCAGATATTACATATTGTTAAAATAATTTATCAAGAATTTAGTATTTCACCTTCGAAGTTAATTATTTAGTAGAAAAGTTTGTTTAAAACCTTAGGTAAAGTCTGGCTTGATGGTGGTCTAGTGGTAAGAGTTTTTTTTTTTAGAATCCAAAATTCAACAAAACATTAAAAAAAAGTTGGAAGAGTTTCAGGATCAACCAATAGCTACCGATGTTATTGATGTTAATCAAAGTCTTAAACCCGTTCAACTTCAAATATCCAAGAATATTAGGTTACCCAAATATGATAAATTAAATACAACAACTAGAATGTATAATGTGCCTGGTCTTTACAAAACACAAAGAGTAAGTGAATCAGAAGTTTTTAATCTAGAAGAAAGAAATGTTGAGATAGAAGAAATCTTTATTCTTTGTAAAGAGTCTGCTAATCAAGACTATAAAAATGCACAAGCAAATTCTAAGTTAACAAAGGAAGAATATTTGGAACTACATGGAAACCGCATTTCCGTGACAGGGGAAGCGGGGATTGGAAAAACGACGTTCACAAAGATGCTTGTTCAAAAATTGCTACAAGATAATACCGTTCTTCCAAATACGGAGTTTGTTTTTTACATTCAGTTTCGTTATCTGGATTATGATAAGAAAAGCAAACTTATTGAATTTCTTTTGACAAGTTGTCAATGTGACTGGGAATGGGGAAAGCTGGATTCCAATACCTTAAAAGCCCTTACAGATTCTATTATTGCCTCTAAATGTTGTTTTATCTTTGATGGACTGGATGAAGCTAAAATTGATCTTATTTCTGAGCCTCTTTTTTGTTCTTTGTATTCTGAAAATTCTGCTGAGAATTTTATCAAGAATATTCTTTCAGGTAAGATTTTTCCCAAAGCTCCAAAGCTCTTTACTTCTCGTACACTTCAATTATTTGAGCTTCATCCTAAATGTAGACCTCCCTTCATTCTTCAAATTCTTGGGTTTGGCAAAGATGCACAAGTTGACATGTGCAAGCAAATATGTGGAGAAGAAAGATATGTAAAGGCTTTTGCTCATTTAGAACAAGAAATCTCACTTTTAAACTTGTGCCATGTTCCTGTAAATTGTATTCTAATCATGCATACAGTAAACCAGCGCATGCAGGAAACTACAGGTGAGCGAGTCAACTTAACAACAATGACAGATGTAATGGTTAGTTCGCTAAGGAACTATCTTCAATCTGAACATATGCGAGACAAAGTAGAAGTCCTAACTAAACTTGCTCATTTGGCTTTTAATGGAACCACTTCAGCAAAAAGCATTTTTACCAAAGAAGATCTCACAGATGTTGGTATCACCAGTTCAATGTTGGATTCATTTCTTGGTTCTTGTGTTTTTGAAGGAACCAATCTTAAAGTTAAAATACTCGAGCGTAGTAAATGTAGTTTCTTTTCTCATTTAACTTGGCAGGAATTCTTTTGTGCTATCCATGTGTTTTATTTTATTCCCACTGATGAATTTCATTTCTTTGTTACAAGATTAGAAGAGAGTCGTTTTGACAAAGTTGGCAAATTTATGTGGGGGTTCTGTAACATGGCAACACAAAATCAGTTAGAGATTGTGTTTGGAAAAATTAAGGATTTAAAACTAAAACATGATCTGCTCCTAAACTCAGCTTGTAGAAATATTTCAATTTTAGAAGGGGATGGCGATTTTATGGATCCAGTTTCTATCCAGAAGATACTTCAATGCTTTTCTTTAATAAGGGAAGCAAGTTTAGAGAGCTTAACAAAACAATTAGTCAATAAACTTCCTAAAAATTTAATTTTTAACAGAACCTTACTATCACCAAGTGATATTTCACCACTTGCTTATGCTCTTCAGTTTGTCACCAAACCTTTAAAACTTAATCTTAAGCCACTGTTTGCCACCGGTTGTTTAGATCGATTTATCAGAGAAGTTCTGAAAGTAATTGGACAAGCCAATCCAAACATAAAGGTACTAAACTACAGTAATGACAAAATTTTAAGTCAGGATTTTAAACTTAACAATAAAAATGTTTTACAGTTATTGCATAAAATCTTTAATTTTGTATATATATATTTTTTTTAGATATTAAATCTGGATTTACTTAGACAAAAACTTTCGTTAGAACACATAGATATAATTTGCAGTTGTTTTTCCAAAATTGAGAACATCGATCTCAAAAATTGTGGTGTAGGATACCAAGGATGTTACAAGTTATGGGCTGCAAGAGAGCAAAACAAAAATGTAAAAAATTAAATTTTATGTTTTTTTAAATTTTTTTGGTAAGAAAGACTTTAAACCCTAAAATAGAGTCTCATTTGTTACCCTGCCTGATTATTAATCTGCTAAATTATTTTTTTTATTTATCATTTTGTTTATTCCACCTAAAAAGGGCACAATCGCATGAAAGCAGTGCGAATTGAATGAAAACCACCATACCACAGTGCCGATAACGACAATTTTATGTTAAATGCATCTTATTTATTTTAAAGGTGATCATAAAGGGTGTTGAAGGATTGGATGAAAAGCATGACGATTGCGAAGTAGATGAGGATTCTGAAAAAGAGGAAACTATGGTGCTCTACACTACCAAACGCAGAAAATTGTTATAATTATACGCCTAATTGCTTATGCTGAATTGCTAAATCGAAGGTTAAGTTAAACTGTATCCAAATGTAATTTCTGTAAAATTGAGTTTAAATAATAGATTTAAAGAAAGCTGTCTTTCAGTTTAATCCTGTTTAATAGTTCGTAAAACTATTTCATCAAAAACATTTTTAATAATTTTCATTCATTTGTTAATAGTTTATGCAACCCAGAGTGTTTTTAATAGATTTAAAATTTTTAGACCACTGTAATGTATTTCTGTTAATTTTATGCAAAGTTGATTTTTTTCAGGAAATATATATTGTGTATTTAGCATTGTTTTATTTTTTAGTTTTTTGTATAAAGTTCCAAAAGTTTACTGTTTATTTTTTATGCATCATTTTTTTATACATATCTTGATTTGTATGTATTTTATATAGTTTATAGATTGCTTTAATTTGCTAGTTTTTAAAATGCTGTAGAAAGTTTTTTTTTTGTTTATTTTGACATCCGAATTTTTAAAAACAGGATAAATTAAATATGATTTTGTATATATGTCAACTTTCTGTTTGCCTTGACAAGAAATATTTTTAGTAATTTTTTTACGATTTTAAAACATATTTGTATAAAACAATTGTACGGTCTTGGTAATTAAAATGAGGTTTACCATAATGCTTTTGTTTAATCTATTAACGGATTCAAATAAAAGAATAAACAAATACAACGTGGGTTTTTAAAAAAGGGTCAGAAAGAAAAACCTTTTTATACAACAAAGAACTTAAACGGATAAAGCTTAAATAACTACTGACAAGGAAAATGTAGCCTAAACAAACAGAACACTACAAAGGTAGCTATACCCAGCTCTATTATGTAGTGGCGTCTAGACGCTTATTCTATTCAAACTCAGCCCTAACATCAGAAAAACATATTCTACACGCCTTGAAAATTAAAAAACTACATTAACCAAATCACCCATTTAAAAATATTTAAAAAAAATTTATTAAAACGTGAAGAGATAGACAACTTATTGTTACAATTCCTTTTATTACCTAATACGTTAATAGTTGAAACGTAATAATCTGATTAACTTTTTAGTTTCCGTATTTATGTAACTGAATATAACTAGTTGTAATCTAATAATTCAATATGGCGTCAAATATTATCATATTATTAAACTAATCACGTGTGTAAAATTATTATTACGCAACAATTATGTTATTGTCAGGTATAAAATAATGGCTAACTAAACAAAATGGCAATCTAACGATTTAAAAATTACAAATAACTTTTGTTTCTTTTTTGGATTTAATAATTAGTATATTTTAAGTACAACATGACGTAACGAATGTTTTTAACTAAATTTTAAAATTTAAACTGAATTTAAACCCGCACGTGGGCATGAGCGAGTAACTAACCTAGCATACTCAGTATTTAAATATCGACTGTAAGTTGTTGGTCAATTTAAACCAACAGAACATTAAGTTAAGATCAGCCTAACAGTCTTGGTTAAATATAAAAAACAGACATTAAGATAGGGTTTCATTGTAAGCAATAAATAAAAAAGAAACTAAAATTGTAACAATTTTATTAAGCAAACTTTAAATTTTTTTTTTTCTTATGTAATTAATTTTTTTACCATTGTGTTGTAACTTTTCTATGTACCTGTGACGTAGGCCAAGTTCTACTAGCTAGGCACAAGTAGGGAAGGTGTTTTACAGAACACAATCACAAGTAAAAAATGAGCGAACCAAATACAGACCAACAGCCAATATTAATTACAAATAGTAATGTCACAATTAATGAAAATCAATCGCCAGACTATAATGCTATTGCTGTGAACATAAGTAAGTTGAAATCTTGAATTATAGCACTCAGATATTTAATAATTTATTTCTATCTGTTTATGCTTTGTAAGTTTTTAGGATATCTAGTTAAAAATTATTCCTATAAAACCTACCAATGAACCTGCTAGTTTATATTATTATGCTAAACTTTAGCGAATATCTGGCTTGTTGGTTGTAAAAGTTTTATTTTTTTAGAATCCAAAATCTCCGAAATTGTTAAAAAAAAATCAGAAGAACTTGTTCGAACAATAGCCACTGATGTTATTAATCGTGATCAAAGTCTTAATCCAGTTAAATTACAAATATCAAAAAAATTAGTTGTATCAGAATATGATAAGTTAAAAAACAAAACTGTGAAGTATGGTGTCCCTAATGGGCCTATTCCTCGCATATCATATAGTGCAGTAAATAATGAAGGTGTCACACTGCAAGAAATGGAAACTGTTGAAATAAATGAGATATTTAAACTTTGCAATAAGGTTGCTAAGGAAAAATATAAAAATAATATTAGAAATCCTAAATTAACAGAGGAAGAATATTTGGAACTTTATGGAAATCGAATTGCGGTGACAGGGGAAGCGGGAATTGGTAAAACAACGTTCACAAAGATGCTTGTTCAAAAATTGTTACAAAATAACAACATCCTAGATGCTGAGTTTATCTTTTACATTCAGTTTCAGTATGTAGATTATGATAAGAAAACCAATCTTATCGAATTTCTTGTAACAAGTTGTCAGTGTGATTGGAAATGGAAAAGTCTTAATTCCAAAACATTAGAAGTAATTTTAGACCTCATTATTGCCTCTAAATGTTGTTTTATCTTTGATGGACTGGATGAAGCTAAAATTAATCTTATTTCTGAGCCCCCTTTTTGTTCTTTATATTCTAAAAATTTTGCTGAGAATTTTATTAAGAATATTCTTTCAGGTAAGATTTTTCCCAAAGCTACAAAGCTTTTTACTTCTCGCACACTGCAATTATTTGAGCTGAATACCGAATGTAGACCTTCTTTTATTCTTCAAATTCTTGGGTTTGACGAAGAAGCAAAAATTAACATGTGTAAGCAAATATGTGGAGAAGAAAGATATGAGAAGGCTTTTGCTCATTTAAAGCAAGAAATTTCACTTTTAAACTTGTGCCATGTTCCTGTAAATTGTATTCTAATTATGCAAACAGTTAACCAACGCATGCAGGAAAACACAGATGAGCAGGTCAACTTAACAACAATGACCGATGTAATGGTAAGTTCTCTTATGCATTTTTTGCAATCCAAGCATATGCGAGACAAGGAAGAACAACAGGAAATGCTAGCTAAACTTGCTCATTTAGCTTTTAAAGGGACCACATCAGCAAAAAGCATTTTCACTGCAAAAGATCTTCAAGATGTTGGTATTGGTGATTCAAAATTGGATTCTTTTCTTGGATCTGGTGTTTTCGCTGGAACCAATCTAAAAGTTAAAATTCTTAAAGGAAGCAAACAGAGGTTCTTTTCTCATCTAACTTGGCAAGAACTGTTTTGTGCTATTCACGTGTTCTACACTCTATCTAAAAAAGAATTTCATTTTTTTGTTACCAGATTGGAAGAGAGTCGTTTTGACAAAGTAGGCAAGTTTATGTGGGGGTTATGTAACATGGAAACACAAAACCAGATGAAAACCGAGTTTAAAGAAATTGAAGATTTGGAATTTAAACTCAACCTGCTACTTAACTCTGTTATTACAAGAAAGGAATTTTTGCATAGAGATGGTAGTATGGACAGTTTCAGTCCTGAATATGGAAGAAAGGTATTTCAATGTTTTTCTTTAATTAAAGAAGCAAGTTTTGAGGACTTCACAAAGATATTTGTTAAAAAACTTCCTGAGAGTTTATTTTTTTCTACAATAATTCTGCAACCAAGTGATATTTCACCGCTCACTTATGTTCTTCAGAATGTTTCCAAACCTATGAAACTGGTACTGCAACCACAGTTTTTTTATGGTAGTTTAGATCGATTTATGACAGAATTTCTTAGAGGAGTTGTACAAACTAGTACAGCTCTGAAGGTAATTGACCCAACAGTTTTTTTTGTTTATACTTTTTATTGTTACTATTATATAAAAGGAGACTGGTTTGTGATGCCTAAGTCAACATGCCGTAAGGTCTTATTCAGGAAGGTGGTATTTTAGTTATTATGTTTAAAAAAAAACAGTTTTTTTTGTGTGAACTTTTTTTTAATGTTGAATTGTTTTTTTTATTTTAGATATCATTATTGAATCTTTATGGAAATAAACTTTCTTCAGAACATGTTGATATTATCTGCAGTTGCTTATCTAAAATAACTAAGATGGATCTTTCTGGATGTGAAGTAGGATATGAGGGCTGTTACAAGTTTTGGATAGCAAGAATGGAACAAAATGTAAAAAATATTATGAAATATAAATTGTGATTTAATATAACCTTTAAAAATTAGGCTGTATATTTGTAATATTTTTAACATTGCAGACTAAAGTGGTCATAGAAGGTGTTGAAGGGTTACCAAGTGAACATAAGGATTTTTCAGAACCTTTGCCAAACCCTAACGCAGAAAAATGCAATAGTAATTAGAAGATGCTTAGCTTATTTTCAGGACTTAAAAACTTATGTCCGTATTGCCATTTTTTAGTTTGCCCTCTTTAAACGTTTACTAATTATTTAGTTGAAAATCTAACCCAATACCATTTTTTTTGTTATTATTTTGTTTTAATTAGTATGCATTTTGTTTTACATAGTGCAATTAAATAAAATAATCATTTAAAATATTTCATTTTCTAAAAAAACACTGTAATTTATTTTTTAATTCTAGTGTAATTGTTAAATTTTTTAAATGTGTAGTTTAACCGGTAGCAATATTTAGTATGTTGGTTTTTTAATACACATACTAATCATTTTTTACATATTTTCCGTGCCTAATTTTTTCATATATTATATGTTGTACATTTTATTAAATATTTGTACTAGTTGCTAGTTACTAGTTAACTGTAACCTTTCGAGCTTTATTTTTGTTTATTTTGTGCCATAATTTCTTCAAAACCAGATTAAATCAACATTATCCTATGTGTTGTTCGTTTTACTGTGCAATAAATTCCTAATTAATCATTTACTTTTTATATTAAATAAGGTTGTAACTCCAGCACTTTTATATTTTATGCCATATTAAAAATTTGGTCAATATTTTAAACTCAAAAGATTCACAGTAAGCTAAAAAAACTAAACTGAATATATCGAACTTTTCTTCCTCATTCTGCTCCTTACTTTCGTTAAATAAGTTTAATAAAATTAGTTTCTTTGCTATTTACTGAACATTTTGATAAATTCTAAATACTCGTTTTTATACCAGTTTGACGTCAAATATAAACATATTTTAAAATTAATCACGTGAGTAAATTATTTATTACGCAACATTACTTGCCATTGTGACGCTTATATAAATGGTCCAAAAAATGATGTTGTATCAGTTCATTATTTAAAAAAGTAGATTTTTTTTATTTATTTTATTCGTTTTTAAATGTTTTGATATTTATTTGTTTATTCAAAACATTTGTTTCGTGTTTACGTAGATATATGACTTAACAATAAAAATTTACCACCTTTTTGGAATTTTCCCCTTTTAAAACCCTTTTTTGTTAACCCGCAACTAGGCGTTAGAGAGTAGAACGGCTGCGTGTTAGAGCCGCACCAATACCTCACTTTAAGCTTTTGATCATAGATTTTTTATCCATAACTCAAACACATCCGAAAACCTCTTTTGCTCAAGAAGTTAAAAAACCTAAACCTAAAGGTGATATGGTAATATCGATCGTAAAACTGTTGTAGCCCTCTTGAGTAAGGCGTAATAAACAGTACGAACTTTGTACTTACCACAAACTGATTGGCGGGGTAATCCGATTACATGACTAAAAATATACAAAACTGCTAAAATTAACTCGAAACGGGAGCCGAACTTAAATTTGACGAAAGTTAGTTTAGGTTGTTAGGTAGTTTTTGAACATAATTTAGATGAATTGAATAAACACATTTTGTTGTTAGCCATGCTATTGCGCTATTTAGAATTTAAACCTAGACACTGACAAAACTGATTATTTTTTTTAAATAATCTATTACAATTTTACCATATAAATAAAACGTAATAACTGATATATAATAATCATATATTATCGCATAAAAATATTTTTTTGAAATGAAAAATAAAGTGTCTTGTGCCACTAACTTCAAGTTTAAATATGGTTACATTTTCTATTGTGAACTTGAGCGTTTTCGGCATAAGTTTCTACATGCAAAGTTAAAGCACCCTTAAAAATGGGAAATACTTGGTCTAATCTTAGTTATCTCTTTAGAAGTCCTGTTAATTCATCCTCTGTTGACAAACAGTCATCTTCCGTTGATTTAACCCCAAAAACTTTTATGAATTGCGATGTTAAGTTTAGTGAACAACACCATCATCATTACTATCAAACTAAAGTGCCAGATAGTAATACTAAGAAAATAAGTGAGTTATAATTTAATTTATAACTTTAAAATTTTAAATTATATCAAATTACCAAACTATTTCTAGTTATACTATTAGTGAAATACTTAAAGTACATCCTTAACTTAAACTATATAATGTTAATTTTAATAAACCAAAGACAGTAAAAAAACATTTTTTTACTTTTTAGAATCAGAAATCCAAAAAAGTATTTTAAAAAAAATAAAAAAGCTCAATCATGTAATAGCTACAGATGTGATTGATGTTAACAAAAGTCTTAAACCCGTCCAACTACAAATATCAAAAGAAATTATATTACCCCAATATGATGTGCCAAGTAATAGAGCTGAAACCAACTTTTCATATTCCAATAATATCCAAGTAAGATACTCTGAAGTTAAAGTACAAAGAAGTGGAAATGTGGAAATGAAAGATATATTTAAACTTTGCAAAAATAATGCAGAGCAACAATTCAAAAAAACTTATAGAACAAACAACAACAAAACAGAATTAATTTCCTCAGCTTTAAAAACAACAGAAGAAGAATATTTGGATCTACATAAAAATCGAATAGCCGTTACTGGGGAAGCTGGGATTGGAAAAACAACATTAACGAAGATGCTTGTTCAAAAACTGCTGGGTGATAACAACATAATTCCAGGTGTTGAGTTTATTTTCTACATTCAACTTCGTTATGTGGATTACGATACAAAAAGCAATCTTATTGAATTTCTTGTAACAAGTTGTCAGTGTGATTGGGAATGGGGGAAGCTGGATTCAAATACCTTAAAAGAACTTGTACTCTCCATTGTTGCTTCTAATTGTTGTTTTATCTTTGATGGACTGGATGAAGCTAAAATTGATCTTTCTTCTGAGCCCCCTTTTTGTTCTTTATATTCTAAAAATTCTGCTGAGAATTTTATTAAGAATATTCTTTCAGGTAAGATTTTTTCCAAAGCTACAAAGCTTTTCACTTCTCGAACACTTCAGTTACTTGAGCTTCATCCTGATTGTAAACCTCTCTTTATTCTTCAAATTCTTGGGTTTGGCAAAGAAGCCCAGATAGACATGTGCAAGCAAATATGTGGGGAAGAAAGATATGAAAACGCTTTGGCTCACTTGGAGCAGGAAATTTCACTTTTAAACTTATGTCATGTTCCTGTTAATTGCATCTTGATTATGCATACCATTAACCAGCGCATGCAGGAAAGCACAGGTGAGCAAGTAAATTTGACAACAATGACCGATGTAATGGTAAGTTCCCTTAAGCATTTTCTTCAATCTGAGCATATGCGAGACAAAGAACAACAGGTAGTGTTGACTAAACTTGCTCATTTGGCTTTTAATGGAACTAAAACTGTAAAAAGCATTTTTACCAAAGAAGATCTTAAGAATGTTGGTATTAATGATTCAATGTTACATTCTTTTCTTGATTCTATTGTTTTTGCCGGCACCAATCTTAAAGTTAAAATTCTTGACGGAAGCAAACAGAGGTTTTTTTCCCATTTAACTTGGCAAGAGTTCTTTTGTGCTATCCATGTATTCTTCTTTCTTAGTTTTGAAGAATATCATTTTTTTGTTACCAGATTAGAAAAGAGTCGCTTTGACAAAGTTGGCAAGTTTATGTATGGTTTTTGCAATCTTAACACACAAGATCAATTAAAAACATTGTTGGAAAAAGTTGATGATGCAAAAAAAAAACATAACTTGCTTCTTAATGCAGCTCTTAATCGAATTTCCCAGAGTAGTATTACTTTAGGTAATGATGAAGATAGCTACAAAATTCTTCGGAGCTTTTCTTTAATAAAGGAAGCAAATTTAGAAGATTTTACAATAAAGTTTGTTGCTAAACTTCCCGAAAACCTAAAGTTTTTTGGGATCTCTTTACAACAAAGTGATATTTCTTCACTTACTTATGTACTTAAAAGTGTTACCAAACCCTTGCAACTTGACATTCATCTACGGTTTACTTCTGGTAGTTTTGATCGATTTATGACAGAACTTATTAAAGGAATTGGAGAAATTCAGACTGATTTTTTAAAGGTAATTAATCAACAGTGATAAACTTTTATTAATAATATTTGATAAAGAACACTGGCTAGATACATTTTACCACCCTTGAGGCCATATTTAAGCTGGCATTTTAAAACATTGTTTCAAATGCACCACGCAAACCCTATGTCAAACCTTTCCTAATAAAATAAATGTTTTTATTTCAGATAAAAATGTTAAACATAAAAGGAAATAAACTTTTATCCGAACACATTGATATTATCTGCAATTGTTTACCCAAAATAACTGAAATTGATCTTCATAACTGTGAAGTAGACTATGATGGTTGTTTTAAGTTATGGGCTGCAAGAAGAAACAACAAAGAAGTGAGAAATATTTTTTAAATAAAAATTAGGATCAAATATAATGTCATCTAAAGTAGTTGTACATAAAAGCATAATACCGTTTTACATTTTCAACTTTTTATGTAAGGTGGAAATTTATGGTGTTGAAGGATTACCAAATAAACATGAGGATTTCCCGGAACTTGTTTAACTAATCCAAACGCAAAAAGGTGCAATAATTATTTGCAGATACCCAGCTTCTACATTAAAGTTTTTTTTTAATTAAATAACTGGTGTTAAATGATGTGGTAAAGAAAATTAAAAATAACTGATATGTAGGCCCATTTATGTTATCTTATTATTACCAATGATCATATAACCAATGATACTCAACTCTTTTTTTTCATTGTTATTCTCTTTTATTCTCTTGTATGAGGAGAAATAAATTGCACGTCTGCCATGTAACGCTTCAATGAAGGACAAAAACATTGATGCTTCAGTATAGGGTTAAGCATAGTATAAAACACAAAAACACACTTTTTTTGTAAATACAGCCAGCTTTTGCCAATAATTGCAATATTACCAAAAGTAGAGACATACTATAGTTACAGTAGATTATTTATAATTTTATAAAAGTTAATAACCCATAAGGTATGTGGGCTGGTTAGCATAAAAATAGCCTTTTGCCTCAAGTATAAAACTTGATCTGTCCTGCTACCTTCACCAAGCTTATCATGCAACGGGGGTTTATTCGTTAGAGCAGGACAGAGGGTCTTCCCCGCAATCAAGACATTGGGTCATCAAGGCCATGAAAATATATGTACAATTATGTTTTTTTCTTTTTTTTAGGGATTTTCTCTAAAAAATACGAAGTACAGCCACCCTCCCAGTCTGTGCGGTGTTTTACACTTGACCCCTTAAGTGCTTTAACGTTTTTTTTGGACTATTATATTTTCAAATTGGGAATATTCTTTGACATCTGGCATTTCATTACACCTTCCTAGCTGTCGCATATGGTCAAAATAAGCCTCCAAAGGGTCTTGATTAATTCGTTTTGTTATGAAATATGTGTTAGGTGGACTTGAACTAAGAACAAATCTAATAAGGTGAACCATTGCTTTTGTGGACATAACTAAACCAGTATACGTTTGTGCACTCAAAAATTGTTTAGCCTTCTCTGATGCAGTTTGCCCTGTCAAATTACTTTTCCATTCAGCGAGTTGGACTAAAAAGTGATCAAGAAGCCAGTGTAACCTTGGATCGTCTGGTGAACGATATGGGTTAAGATCTTGGTTATATGATTTGTTAATTCGAGTGTTCATTAAATCAAACCATTTATTCATCAGGTCTGCAAACCATGCACTTCTTGCCATCTCATCACCACCTCATAACTCTTCAAAGAAAAATGAGCGTCTGCAAATTTACAACATCGCAAATCTTTAGACTTAAAAAGATGAGGAACTTTGCAGAAATGTTCCCAAAGAATGCGGTGATTATCAACGGTTAGCAGTCTTGTACCTCCATATTTACTGGACCGGACATTATTGCATGCTGTTTTCAAAAGATGTGGTAGATCACTTATTAAAAAAATTGGAATTTCTGGCTTGAAAATGTTCACACATTTATAAGGAACTTCCAAATTCAAGTTATTTAAATTTTTGAACATACTTCTGTTGGATGAAGCTCTATCAGCAACTTGCAATCAGTTAAAGCCGAAATTACGTCCCAAAATAAACTTGTTAAGTCTGACGCCTTAATATCATTACAAGTAAAAAAGGCGAATGGACGAGAAAAGCTACAACAAATTGATCTTACATAAAATTGTAAAACATGTGATGCAGGTTGTTCTGTTGCATCATGACAACCAGAACCAAGATCCACAAACCCTATTATAGAATCACTTGAATGGTCATATACAATGCTACTAAATTAAATATTTGCATAAAATAGGTGTTATGATTTGGTTTAATTATATAAAAGGGGCTTCGCCCTAAATGGACTAAAGTTTTAAAGTGTATTAATTTAATTTAGTAACAAACTTTTCATTTCATCCATAGATAAAACAATATACCGTTGGTGTGGTAACATTGTTGTAGCCTTATGCTGAAGCTCAGAAAGAACATGTTGCTGAATCCCAGGAGCAGATTTAAAAGCATTTCTGCACAGTTGAGTATTTAAATTTTAAGCAACTATAAAAATGGTTTTATCAAGCATATACATTAACGTTTTAGCATGCTAAATCCTACAATTTTTGCACCTATAATCACACAAAGTGCAAAGACTGGGTAAGCGCAAAATTTTACTGTCTCTGAGCTCTTCGTATGCTGTTCTACTTTTGGCAGCAAGGCTTAAACAGAACCTAGTGCAGAAAGTAAGTTTAGTAGACAAATGTAATACATCTTATTATGGCTTGGTACAATGAAACTTTTTTTAATTTTAGGAATATACACTAAAAACAAAATATACTTATTATTACAGTAAAGTTTTAAAACATTTTGCCAGCATACTTAATGCTATCGGGATGGTATCGTTCTCCGTTTTTGCACATACTGTTTAACCTTTGCTGCTCTTTCCAAAAGAGCGTGTTAAAGGTACTAACTTCACCCTTCTTAAAAGCTAAGTTAAATTAGGGGTAGTTAATATTTTTGATAATTTATTTATTCGATATATTTATCACATACACTTGAATAAATTGACTAAAAAACTATATCTTTACCAGATTCCATTATTAGTTTTAGATCTGCAATATCCTCTTCAACCTGCAATATGGTTTGGTTGCTGAAGAAGCTTTTCCACTTGAGATTTTAAGGTTTCTATTCTATTATCAAGATATTAAACGCAAATTTATATTTATGTTTTATTTTATGTTATCAGAAAAATTTCCACTAAATAAATAGCCTAAAAATCAAGCAACAGTAAAAAGCTATATATACTTTAGTGTTTAAATATCAATGAATCCTTACTGATTATCCCTTTCCCTAACTGAAGCTCCAATACGTGTTGGAAGATTAAAACTCGGTCTTATACTTTTAACAGGTGTATCTTTTTTTAAATCTAAATAAACTTTCTTTTGGTTTTCCTTTTTAAGATTATAGAAATCTTAAAAACTACAATTTTTGCAAATTTCATTTCTATTTCCAACTTCAATGAACATCATGCAGTTTGATGCCCTATGTACTAATACTTGAATTACCTCTATACATTTTGCCTTTAGTTAAATAGGTAAATTATAATTTTGAAACTTAGTACTAATATTTGTTGTTATACCTGACAAGAAATATCTATCTTAAATAAGCAATGTAAACTAACTACCTTTTTGCTATTGTAGAAACTAAGGGACAAAAGGATAAGGAAGGTGAATGGGGATCAGACATCTTAGTAGTATAATGAAGTATACCAGATGGATGGTCATTCGAACAACCTTTACATATTTGAAATTTTCCAACCTCATCAAATAACTCTGGGACTGCCATTTCCTTAACTGCAAGCTTACGCAGTGGACTATCTAAAAAGGCACCCCATCCATAATAACTGGCAGATACATCTATTTTTTTTAACATGACTATTTGATATTGCAGCTGATCATAGCCATCACTGAAGTTAAAGAAAACTCTATCATTTTCCAGGACCTTTACCCATCCTTCAGGCAATGTTGCACTTTTCAGCTGGTCAAAAGACTGCACTTTAGACCCGGTTCCTCGAATCTTTGGTGGTTGTCTTTCTTCCTTAATATATTTATGACACTTGGGAAGATAAAACAAAGGTATTGCACTCACTTTTAGGTGTTTGCGTTTAGAAGTTCCAACTGCATAAAAAATTAAAGATAAGGGCAAGAAGCCAAAAAAAAAACTTTAATTTTATACATACACAATATATATCTTCCAACTTCAAATGAATTTCACAAATTTTAACAGTCTTTTCAGAAAATATTTTCAATAAGCTTGCCTTGACGCATGCCAACAATTACATTTTCCATTTTTTAGCCCATACTGCCTCCTCTCCTTCAGCAGGTAAAAAACGCTTCGATGGGACTCGAAAAAGGGAAAATGCTGGTGAACGATTGCTGCAAAATGGAATCCAGCACATACGAGACATATTATTTGTAGGTATTTAAAACTGTATATATATATATTTAAAAAAATAAATATCTGTAAAGAAATTATATACAAAGTTTGTCTTATTTTTTATGCACACCACAATCATAAATAGCCTTTTGCCTCAAGTATAAAACTTGATTTGTCCTGCTACCTTCACCAAGCCTATCACGCTACGGGGGTTTATTTGTTAGAGCAGGACAGAGGCTCTTCCCCGCAATCAAAACATTGGATCACTAAGTGTAAGTTATGATTTTAAGGACTTTTGTGGACTGATATTTTGATCTTTTTTTAGTTGAAAGGCCGTATTTATTTTTTTTTGCCTTTTGGTAACAGCGAATTTTAATAAAAAAATGACAAATCTTTGATACAATATTTTGTTCACTTGAAATGTTAGCCTCAGTGCAGTTTAAACAGAGAAGATCCCAATACTTCTGCACATAAACTTGCTGAATTACTTTTGTCAGGGTGTTTTTGTGAGAGTAAAATATTCTAAATTTTTTTTCAAAATCAACCAATATATTTGAAAATTTATTAATAGGCATCACTAAAGAACCAAAGTCGGTGTTGTTTAATGCACCTATTAAAAACTTGTTGCTAAACAACTTATTAGAGTTACACAAATTTTCAAGAAAGACAAATCAACATTGGTTTTTCTTTTTAACTTCTGCAAAATATATCCGCCTACATACTCCAAAATATACCGATCATCCAAAGTGACAACATTAATTTGATTGTTTTCTTTACAACTTTCGGACTTACGAATCAAAATAAATTTATCAAATAGTTTTTTCTAGGTCTAAGGCATCTTTTCTTGATAGAAGTGAACTAAAGAGGTCGGGGATGGTTGATATACCATCCCCGACTAAATTTAGAAAACAAGGCGTTCGCTGATACAAAAGAATTAAAAGTTGAAACATAGTAATTAGTCGCAGTTAAGGTTAGGCAATTGCTAGATGCTCCAATTTTATTTCACCAAAATTTAATATCATCGGCTGTCCAAATCCCTTTTTGTTTAGTTCATGCTGGCAAAGCTATATTTTCAGAACAGGCCGGTAAGGCTGGTCCCGTTTGTCAGCCTCTATAAATAATTAAAGTTGCTCTTATGTCTTAACATCCACACAAACAAATACTACATCACTTATTAAGTCAATAAAAGTGGCCATATTTTATTAAATGTATTAATAACTTACCAAAATCTATAAAAAAATACGAACTTTTATATGATTTTGTATTAGTGGCGCCAAATGTTTTGTACTTCACTGAAGCGTGATCAGGAAGATATGAAAATGAGCAAAACGAGAGAGTTGCGTATCATTGGTTATATATATATTTTTTTTTGTATATATATCTTTATCCTCGATGTGGGAAAGTCGAATGCGCGACTTAAACATAGAGTAACATAAGTTACTCCGACCCAGTCTCGAGTTGCCTGTGGCAGTTTGGAATATTATAGAGACTATAATTGCCCGGTAATTATGCTGCTGATTAAGTGCTGGCTCAGCAGGAGTTCATACCGTTTATAGCGCCTTACTCAAGGGCGCTACAGCTTGAGATCAGTGGGGATTAAACCCACGACCTCATGGTAGTGTAGCAAGAGTTCTTATCACTACACCACGCTGCCGGTTATATGATCATTGCTATTACGTAATCAAAAAAGCACAGCATTTTGCATAAAAACATATTTGTATCTTTTAATTTCTTTTTGTTAATTTTTTTATGTGTTATCAAATTTGAATAAAATATTAATTAATTTTGTTTAAAATATTCGGTGTTTTTATATAGTTTTAAGCCATTTAATAAATAAATCGTGTATTCTGTTTTAAAACACTGTAATTTAAATGTTAATTCTTGTGCAAGTTGCTAGTTATTGATTAACTTTAGCCTTACGAGCTTCATTTTAGTATATTTTAAGGCATAATTTTTTAAAGGGAGTTTATATCAACGCAATGCTATGCGTTGTTTGCTGTTCTTCGCAATAAATTCTTCATTTATTATTTACTCTGTTTGATATTAAAAAGGTTGTTACGTTTAAAAGATTTAATTTCAGCACTTTTATATTTTCTACCATAATAAAAATTTGGTCAATATTTTAAACTCAAAAGATTCACAGTAAGCTAAAAACTAAACTGAACATATTTTACTTTTCTTCCTGATTCTGCTCCTTACTTTCGTTAAATAAGTTCAATAAAAGTTTCTTTTCTATTCAGTAAACATTTTGATAAATTCTAAATACCCGTTCTTATACCAGTATGACGTCACATATAAACATATTCTAAAATTAATCACGTGAGTAAGTTACGTATTACGCAACACTATTTTCTATTGTGACGTTCACAGTAATGGCCAAACAAAATAGCAATTTATCAGTTTATTATTTAAAAAAGTAGATTTTATTTTTTGTTTATTTTATTCGTTTTAAATGTTTTAATATTTATTTGTTTGTTTTAAACATTTGTTCCACGTTGACGTAGAGATATGACTTTACGAAAAAAGTTTACCATAATTTGAGATTTTTTCGTTTAAAACCTTATTTTGTTAACCCGCAAGTAGGCGTTAGTGAGTAGAACGGCTTCGGGTGCGAGGTACCAAGGACTCAGAGTTAAAAACGGTTTCATTTTCTATTGTGAACTTGACGTCTCCTGGATAAGTGTAGTTTGAATATGCGTAGTTAGGCTTTTTTAAAATGGGAAACGTTTGGTCTAAGCTTAGTTACCTTTCTAGACCAGATCGAATTCCGTTTGATTCATCTTCAGTCGATCAAAAGTCGTCTTCAGTCGATTTAGCATTAACAGCAGAATCAAAATCCAAGCAAAAAACGAACGAACAAGATGAAAATCAACAAAAAAATTTTATTGATTGCGACGTTACTATTAATGAACATCATCATCACAGTTCTTCCAGCAAAATGCTAGATAGTAATGCTGAGAAAATAAGTAAGTTATAACTAATAACATAAAAAGTTATAAATTAGCATGTTACTACATTCAGTCATGTTGGTTTGTAAATATGCTAAAGCTATTTAGTCAGTTGTAAGGGACTTAATAACTTATTTTTAATTTTTAGAAACAGAAATTCAACAAAACTTTAAAAAGAAGTTGGAAGATTTTCAGGATCAATCAATTGCTACCAATGTTATTGATGTTAACAAAAATCTTAATTCTGTTCAACTACAAATATCAAAGGAAATTACTTTACCACAATATGATGGACCTAGTTATCAAGTTGATTCCTATTATTCAAGTTCAAATAGAATTCGAGTAAAAAATTATTCGGAAATTATGACACACAAAAAAGGAAATGTTAACATGAAAGAAATATTTAAATGTTGCAAAGAAAAAGCCAAAAAAGAATTTGAAACTATGTATAATAAACCCAAAATAACAGAGGAAGAATATATGGAACTTAATGGAAACTGTATAGCGGTGACAGGGGAAGCGGGGATTGGTAAAACAACTTTTACTAAAATGCTTGTTCACAATATGCAGGGTGATAGCGACATTCTTCCAGGTGTTGAGTTTATCTTTTATATTCAATTTCGTTATGTGGATTATGATAAGAAAACCAATCTTATTGAATTTCTTGTGACAAGTTGTCGGTGCAATTGGGAATGGGGAAAGCTGGATTCAAACACTTTAAAAACACTTCTAGACTCCATTGTTGCCTCTAAATGTTGTTTTATTTTTGATGGTTTGGATGAAGCTAAAATTGATCTTTCTTCTAAGTTTCCTTTTTGTTCTTTATATTCTGAGAATTCTGCTGAATATTTTATTAAGAATATTCTTTCAGGTAAAATTTTTCCAAAAGCTACAAAGCTCTTTACTTCTCGTACACTTCAACTGTTTGAGCTTCATCCCGATTGTAGACCTCCTTTTATTCTTCAGATTCTTGGGTTTGACAAAGATGCACAAGTTGACATGTGTAAGCAAATATGTGGAGAAGAAAAATATGTTAAAGCCTTGGCTCACTTAGAACAGGAAATTTCACTTTTAAACTTATGTTATGTTCCTGTAAATTGTATTCTTATCATGCATACAGTTAACCAGCGCATGCAGGAAAACACAGATGAGCAAATAAATTTAACAACAATGACCGATGTAATGGTGAGTTCACTTAAGCATTATTTGCAATCTGAGCATATGAGAGATAAAAAAGAACTAGGCATGCTGATTAAACTTGCTCATTTAGCTTTTAATGGAACTAAAACAGCAAAAAGCATTTTTACTACAAAAAATCTTACAGATGTTGGTATTACAGATTCAATGTTGGATTCATTTCTTGGTTCTGGTGTTTTTGCTGGAACCAATCTTAAAGTTAAAATTCTTGAATGTAGCAAATGTAGTTTTTTTTCTCATTTAACTTGGCAAGAGTTCTTTTGTGCTATTCATGTGTTTTACTTTCTACCTGTTGAAAAATACAAATTTTTTGTATCCAGATTAGAAGAGAGTCGTTTTGACAAAGTAGGTAAGTTTATGTGGGGGTTTTGTAACATGGACACACAAAATCAATTAGACTTGATGTTCGGAAAAGTTGAAAATGTGGGGGTCAAACACGACTTATTGCTTGATTCAGTTACAGAAAGAATTAAAATTTCCGTGAAGAATTCTATGAAGGGTTCTCACTATGAACAATACGGCACAGATATTCTTTATTGTTTTTCCTTATTAAAAGAAGCAAGTCTAAAAAGTTTAACAAAAAAAATTGTTGCTGATCTTCCCGAAAAGTTAATTTTTAACCAAATTATACTGCTGCCAAGTGATGTTTTACCACTTGCCTATGTACTTCAGAATGCCACAAAAGCTTTTGAAATTTTTTTCCACTTTCAATTTATTCATGGTAGCTTAGACCGATTTATGAAAGAAGTTCTTAAAATGATTGGACAAAATGAAAATTCATTCATAAAGGTACACATTAATATAACTATAAATTTTACCCCTAGTAACTGTATTTATAAATAATGCTGCAAAATGATAAGCAATTAACTTGTGTTTTGTATATATTTACAACTCTTTTATCATTTAAAATTCAAATTTGTCTTAGATACCAAATTTAAATGTTAGTGACAATGAACTCACCTTAGAACATATTCAAATTATCTGCACTTGTTTATCCAAAATAAGTGAACTTAATCTTAGAGGTTGTAGGGTAGATTATGATAGATGTGAACTATTGTGGAGTGCAAGAGAGAGGAACAAAGAAGTAAGATATATATATATATATATACTAGTTTAACAGTTTAATTATTATGCCTTGAAAGCCTTATCATTTACTTTCAGTTTAACAAAACCTCTTTTACACATTCATTATAGAAAAGTTTTGTTTCACCATGCTAGCTTGAGTTTTTCCTATACCAAAAAATTAAATGAATCTGTTTTTCTAAATAAAGCTTAAATGCTGATTGAAACCAAGTTCACATTAGTCACTTACTTAAAGTTTCTAGTATATTAAGATAATAAAAATCAAACCAAGGCAAATTTAGGCTTATTTTACTTGTGTGATAATGATACATTTTTAACAGGTAATCGTAAAAGGTGTTGCTGGATTAGCAGAAAGACATAAAGATTTTCCTGCCCCGGAACCAATAAATACTGGCCCGGAACTATCAGAAGACGTTCTTAGTTATTATGACGATTATGATGATTTTGATGAATATTAATACTACCACGTTGTAAAAGTTTTTGGAATTAATTTTTTGTTTATACATTTTGTGTTGCTAATAACCTTTAACAAACTAATTTTCAAATTTTTGGCTTAATTCTATTTTGTGGTTGGTTTTATAGCATGATTAATGTCTAATAGTTGAAAATACAAATTGTTTGTTTTAATAAAAACATTATTACAATTGTTGTTTTGATTTATACCTTAAAATCACTGTATATTAAGTGTAATATAAAGTGCCTTTTTTTTAATTTGTTATCTTAGAAATTTTTTTTCGTTAGTTTTTGAATTCATATGTTTTGTGTTAATGTTTAGTTTGTGCTTCACTATATATGCAATGTAATTTTTATAATTTTTTTATATATGTAAACTCTGTATATTTCCTGTGTATACATTTCTTAGGCATTAGTTAATAAATTGCTTAGGAAAAGTAACATTTTGTTTGTTTTAAAATCCAATTTCTAAAATTAAACTCTTGTATAAACAGCAACGGGTTGTTTGCCTTGGCTTATAGTTAATCTTTAATATGATTATTTTTTGCTAAAAATCCGCCCTTAATATAAAAGGTACATTACATATTAAAGTTTTATTTTTCGATAATTAAACCTATTGTCAACATTACAACACTCGTTATATTAAGTCAGCAACGGGTTGTTTGCCTTGGCTTATAGTTAATCTTTAATATGATTATTTTTTGCTAAAAATCCGCCCTTAATATAAAAGGTACATTACATATTAAAGTTTTATTTTTCGATAATTAAACCTATTGTCAACATTACAACACTCGTTATATTAAGTTATTTCATAGTCCAAACATTGTATGTGTGTCATGCTTATATCAAGCAAATCCGACTGCTTTTTGTGTGATATAGACTCCTGTTCAAACAATAAAATCAATAGTTTTTTTCTAAAAGAACAAAGTTCATTAAAATCTTATGCCAAAGCTGATTTATTTTTTTTATTTTAATATGATTCGGCTTTATCAGTAATTCAAAACCAATTTGGCGCCATGTTTATACTAATCACGTGTCTAAATTTATTATTACGCAACAATTATGTTATTGTTAGGTATAAAATAATGGCCAACTAAACAAAATGGCAATCTACCGATTTAAAAGTTACTTTTTTGGTTTTTAATTTATATATTTTAAATTGCTAAAAATGTTTTTCTTGTATTAACTAATAAAATATGGCGTTACGACTATATACATTGATTTGGTGACCATCCCATAATATAAATAATATCTTTATGTAAACATTATTATTAATGGCATGTTTTAAATCATTAAATTGATTTTGTTATTTTTTTCTGTAGCATAAATGTAATATTTATTGTAAACTCTTAATTTACTCAACAGTGAGCAAAAACTCTAAAAAACATTTTACGTATTTTTTTACAATTTAAAACCAAATTTTTAACCCGCACGTGGGCGTTAGTAAGTAACTAACTTAATAAACTCGGTATTTAAATATCGTATGTAAGTTTTGATCAATTTAAACCAGATAACCCAGCGAAACGATTAGTTAGGATTGGCCTAATGGTTTTGTTAAATACAATGAGGGGCATAAAAAGTGTGCTATTGTTAGCAACAGTTATTTTAATGTGTTAATTTTTATTTCGTTATTAGGCGTCTCATGTAAAACCAGCTAGTAGAATAGGAAATTTAAATTGCTTAAAAAGAATTTTATTTATAACAGATTTTACCTAAAATATTTTGTTTAGGTGAACAGGTAGGTTAAAATAGAAAATCAAAATGAAAGTTTTAGTGTTCGGGTTTATTTTATTAATTTCTGCTAGTCACGTGACCTCTAACGAAGAAAACGAAGGTAAATCAAATAAATTATTTTAATTACATTTTAGTCACTTTTAATCTATTTTTAAATAAAAAATTTCGAATTAACTAAATTTAATTAAAGTAATTATCACTTACATTTCGATTACACAAAATATTAGAATATCAATTATTTTTAAACTTTTAAGTAAATCACGAAATAATCACCACCCTTGTCCACCAATTATCCACTTAAATTTTCCGTTTCAGTAATTGGAATAAACTTGGTTTCCTGCTCCTATGACCTCATACCTAATATAAAATTATCACAGTGTTAGCATTGTTACGTCACGGTCAGAGTTTTTAAATAACAAATTTTAATTTTGAGCCAAATTTTGAGCAAAATGTTGTCGAGTTTAGAATTGTATTTTATCATAGCGCGTGAAATTAACTTAATATTTTATGATAAGAGTCTAAGAGACGTCGCTATTTATTTCCAATATCTGTGAACCAAAACATAAACTATATTAAACCTAATAATTTATGATTTTATCGCAATCAAAAAAACTATAAATATCTTTAACTAATAATTTACAAAATCAGATCAAGGTTAAAGGTAATGTCATATAAATAGCCAATTTATAGTGCTTTAAAATAAAATCAACTGCCGTTTGTGGTGCGTAAAACAAAGTAACAACCAGCAAATATTAGTCACGACAAGCGTTTTAATAGTAACTAGTTAAGAGCGCAAAATTTAGCCTGTTGGACAGGTGACTAACTAGTTGTTATAAATGATCAAACGAACCCTGATAACAAATAATGTTTAACAAATGTTTAACAGAATGCTTACCTGATATCGACCTCATTATTCTGCTGGATGGATCTTATTCGGTGAAGCCCCAAAACTTTCAGCTGGTTAAGAACTGGGTGAAGCAACTAGCTGATGGAATGCACATCGGGCATGGGCACATTCAAATTGGCGTGGTAAGTATGACGTCATAAATAAATCTAGATTTTTTTATATATTTTCGGTTTTTACTTTAATTTAAGTTTAAATTAATTATATTTGAGCATTTTTTTGGTTAGTAAAATTACTTCTTAGTTTTAATTGTTTGCTGCATTTTTTTTAATTCGTAAACTTAACAATAAATGCATTAAAATTGACCTCAAAATTACACGATATCGTTTAAATCTTGTGTTTATTAAAATAAACAAAAATAAACAAAAATATTTGATCGGATGTTAAATAATATCTAATCCAGATCAAATTTAAAGATAAACTTACCGCAAAATAAACTCTTATAAAATAGATTTTTGCAAAAAATTATATATTTACCCTCTTTTTTAAATTAATTTTGTTAATTATCTAAACTTTGTAATTGTTTAGGTCCAATATTCACATTATTACCGAAGCAGAGCCTTGAACAATCAAAGATATTTAAAAACTGAGATAGAGCTTGGTGAGTACACCGATAAAGCAAGTTTCGATGCTGCAGTTGACCGGATAAGAGTAAGTTGGCACTGGTTTGATATATTAAACACCATCTTAAATATAGTAATAGTTATTTTACTGTCATTATGTGATTTTAGGCTAAAGACCAATTTGCGCTATTTTAAATGCAATTTTTTAACTTGTTTTTCGTTTAACAATTAAATTAATTTTTAAAGATTAAAAAAATTTAAAATGTTTTTTAATTTTAAAACGGATATTTTCATTTCTTGCTGTCGTGGGGTAACATATACTAATAACGCAACATGTCTTATAATTAAACAGCAACTTAAATATAATAATCGTTATTTTACTTTAACTACGTCATTTTGGGCTAAAGATCACAATTTTTTTAAATTTTTTTAAATAAAAGAATCAAAATAATTTTGCAGGATTTAAAATCACATAATGGTTTTTAATTTTAAAAACGGATATTTACATTTCTTGATGTCGTAGGGTAACATAAATCTTATACTGTCTAATACATAAGAGCACTGCAAACAGTAGAATTGTATCATATTACAAACAGGTGCTGAATCGGAGGGATTAGGTTTTTAACGCACGCCAACACTTCAACAAAGTTTAATTAAAACTAAATTAAAAAATCTAAAATCGCTTAAAAATGAAAAAAAAAATTTGCCCCAAACTTTGTGACCTACATTAATGATTAGAATCTAAAAATAACATCAAAGTGAAATGTAATTACGTCATTTTAGGCTCAACGCAGCCTCGGTAATCTCACTGTATAGATAATATCTCAGGTATTTCAGTTAACTTGTTAAAATGTTGTCAAGTATATTTTAGGGATTAGAAATAGCTTAAACCACGCAGTAAATGCGGTTAATGGGGTTTGTTATTAGCCACATGTTGCTATAATTAAGGGAGAGTTGTTTTTAAATATGTCACTCAAACTTAAGCCTAATTTTAAGTCAATTGTCAACTTTAAGCTAAAGTCTGTGTATAGCACTTTCAATTATTTTGTAACAATATTATACTTGTTTAAAAATAGTGCTTTTAATATGCTTTTAAATATGGTTTTAATAAATAACATATATGACGTCATAATCTGATGTAATAAATTAAAGTTCGCACTGGGAATTGGACCATGGACCTTAGCGTTAAAATATGACACCTCTATTTATTATTGTATCATGGGAATTAGGGTTTACCAAACGCCGCTTTTAATGTGTTATATTTGATATATGATGTGCTTACCGAACTGGGATTAATATTAGATTTTGTTTTTTAAATAGGATTAAACATAGGTTATAGTTGGAGTAAACAAAATTAATTTTAAGACTAAAAATAGATCTGACGTTTTACGCTATTTGAGCATGGTTTTTAACGGAGCATAGTTACTATTTTTGAATGTTAAAATTACTAGGTTTGGTGACCATGCCATAATATACTATAAAATCTTTGTATTAATACTTTTGGCATGTTTTAAATCATTAAATTGATTTTCTCATTTTTTTCCGTCGCATTGTTGTAATATTAATTGTATATCGTATTTATTATTTCCTTTTATCAATGTGCGAAAAATTAAATAAAAAATTTTGTTTGTTTCAGTATCAAGGATATAAAACCTACACCGCTCATGCTATCGAAAAAGCGATAACTTACGATTTTGAGAGCGAGAAAAGTCGATATCCGAAAGCGAAACGAGCTGTTATTTTACTCACGGATGGGAAGGCAACTGATGCTAGGTAAAACATAAAATAAATATTTAATAATTTTACCAAAATTCCACTAAAGACTTTTTTCTGCAATTTTGTATTTTTTTCTTTATTACCCTATTGCAGTTTGAAATAACATTTCTATTTTTTAAAAAAATTATTTTTTTGTAATTTAATTCAATAATATTAACTTTATTTATGTTATATTTATTTTGAATCAATTTTTATTCTAAATTAGCTGAAAAAAATGTCTGCAAAACCTGTTTTATTGCTAAACTTATATTCATATCAAACTTAATTTCAACGCATTTACTTGATGTTTATTTTATTTATTTTCTTACATTATTTTTTTATTTTTAAATTTGCTCTAAAATTATCCACAAAATCCGTAAAATCTGTAATGTGTTATCCACAGCGAGCTTCCACCAGTTATCCATGAGGCGGAGCACAACAAAGGTGTAGTAATGTACACTGTCGGAGTCGGAGAATACAGTTTATCCGAGTTATTGCTGATCACCGGTAACCATAGCAACAGAGTTTTTGAACTCACCGACTTTAATGACCTTCATGAGATCATAATGGATCTTCAGCATCAATTAAGGACAGGTAGAAATTATATAAAATTTTTAATGTTTACTTTTTATAAAAATTAATCAAAATTTTACGCCTTTGAAGATAATAATTTTTTTTATATAATTAGTTAATTTAATTTGCTTATATGTATATATATAAAGTGGCATTATATAAGTGAACGGCTATTAAAAATTAAGACTGGGTCAGGGTAAAAAATGTTACTCTATGTTTGGGTCGTGAGGTCGACCTTTCCACATCGAGAATAAATAAAATTTTAAAAAATTGTTTTTTTTTTTGGTTGGCGATAACGAGATTTTTTTAACTTTATTTCAAAAAAAAATCGAATTTCCAAAATATAAATTTCTAGCCGCACGACATTCACTAAAACTACTTATTAAAAATAAATAAATTAAAAAATCCCATGACTCATAATATTTAAACAAAACTATTTTCAAATTAATTAAACATATTTTAATTTGTTTGGCGGCCTTTTATTTACTTTAAATATTTGTATTTGGAAAGTTTGCATATTTTAGCGAGAATCAGATTGTTGAAATGACTAATAAAACTAGTATTATAAAAACTAATTATTTGAGAATATCGCCCACGTAAAATAATGTTTTTTCCGTCTAAAAGATAAATATTATTAAACAAGATTTGTATTTAAAATACACAAAACCAAAGCGTAACAAAATAAAGAATTATTTTTAAAAAAAATATATATATTTTGGGTTTGATAACCATGCCATAACATACTTAAAATCGTTGTGTAAAAATTAATACTTTTGGCATGTTTTAAATCATTAAATTATTTTTTTCGTCGCTATAATGTTATATATATTTTCATTTATGCGCGAAAAAAACATAATAAAAAATATAATAAAAAATTTCAAAATTAAATTGCCTTATTGATTATTAAGTGTCGAAAAAATGGATTTGTTTTCTAACGTTTTATCGGTGTTGAATTTTAAACAAAAGTCTGGTACACATTTTTGGTATCTTTATATTAAACAGACGTTTACGTTTCGCTGTGTAGGCGTCGGAAGCTTTCAAAGTTCAATATTTGACCCTTTTCAATGTTGTATTGTCCTTTCTGCATCGGAAACCAAAACAATTGAGTCATAGTTTGCATGGTTTATTGTTTTAAAAGATTAAATAAAGAATTTTAAATAACATCATTACAATGTACCCCCACTGGGCATTTGACCTGTTTTCTTCGTTATTAAAGCATATTAAGTTTAAGTAATTGTCTAGCAACCGCAGCATGACAAATTGTGTCTGGTTTCGCTGAGTAATCTTGTGTAAACCGACCTCTAAGTGCCTGTAATAAATCACAGTAGGGATTACATTTAGCACATATACAAATACAGAAAAAATTTTTATTGGTTAAAAGTGTTATGATAAATATAAAAAGTGTAAACCTATCGTAAACACTGGATTTATAGGCAAATAGAGTGGCATTGGTGCGGCTCGAATCGAAACCTTCGACCCAAGCTTTAATATTATGTATAAATAATATACTTTAAAAAAATATTTTTTTTATTGGAAAAAAAGGGTAATAAATAATACAGGTCTAAGTCATTCGTAAACACTGGATTTTTAATATGATATTAGCTCGGCTTGAACCCAACCTTATTAGCCTATGACCCAAAAATTTTTAAATGTTTATTCATATTAATTTTTGAAATGTTTTATTTTTTTAGCCTGTGATTGTCACGCATTGGGACGACAGAGTGAGGCTTGTGACCCATGTTCGCATGCATGTGACTGCCTCAACAACGTAGTGGGGAGGAGATGTGATCGTTGTGCCACTGCCACATATGGGTTTGGTGCTACAGATGGTTGTAAAGGTAAGATTTTATTTTTTTAATTAAGTTTATTTTTGATGTGAAAAAATGTCACGATTTTAATATAAAAAAATTAATACAGCGTTTATCATAACTAGTCGAAGGCCCAACCTACGGTCGGCATTTTAATTGTTATAATACAGTTATAATTCTTAACTAATATTTGCCCGCATTAATTTACCTACACACCACAAACTTTTTGGACATATAGGCACATGTATATTGTCTACTAAGCTTCATTATATAAATAGACAACCAAACAAAATTAAATTAGTCAATGGAGAAAATGGATTTCCATTTGAGAAATAACTTTTGTGTAAAATTAGCTAATCCAAAAAATGCACCTAGGCCCCGCCTTAAACTTAACTTTAAATCTTATCAAGTTCACATAAAGTAAACTCTTTGTTATCATGTTATGATAAAAAACCACATTTTATAAATTAGTTTAGATCCTAATCTATAACTAACATGAAAACACAAACAAGTAACTTCAACATTTCTTCGAATATAACGCAATTCATTGTCTAACATTTAACCTTGTGATTTTATCAGTTTTAAGTTAAATGCATGTCATTAAATATAAACGAGGGTTGTTAAACAAATATTTATTTATTGAATATCTCTAAAAGTTTAACTTACTTTTGAAAATTAAATAAAAACACATCCCCGCCGGGACTCGAACCCGGAACCTCTGGATTAGAAGTCCAGCGCGCTAATCCATTGCGCCACGGAGACACATTATTCTATCAATGCTGCTATTGTGACGTAGGCCGTGATCTGTATGCGTTAATGAGGGGAAAAAAAACCATCCCCGCCGGGACTCGAACCCGGAACCTCTGGATTAGAAGTCCAGCGCGCTAATCCATTGCGCCACGGAGACACATTATTTAAAACAATGCTGTTATTATGACGTAGCTTGGGATCTGTACTTTGTAATGAATTTACGTGATATTGCAGCTTAAATTTTATCCCCAATATAAATAATAAGGATACAATTTTTATATTTCTTACGAAAACTTGATTTTTTATTAGAATGTCAATGCAATCCATTGGGTTCGATTAACTCAACATGCGACCAAGTGACTGGGCAATGTGTTTGCAATTCTGCGGGGATTCGAGGTCGAGATTGCGGGCTTTGTTTGGAGGGTTTCTTTGGCTTCCCCGAGTGCCGAAAATGTGAGTGCGGGGGTTACTCGGCTTCGTGTGATCAAGAGACCGGAGTTTGCGAATCTTGCTCCAGCGGAAGAAGAGGAGATCATTGCGAGATGTAAGTAAAAAAAACACATCCCCGCCGGGACTCGAACCCGGAACCTCTGGATTAGAAGTCCAGCGCGCTAATCCATTGCGCCACGGAGACGGATGATTTAAAATAATGCTGTTATTGTGACGTAGGCTATGTTATGTGATGTTTACATTGTAAAAAAAAAGACATCCCCGCCGGGACTCGAACCCGGAACCTCTGGATTAGAAGTCCAGCGCGCTAATCCATTGCGCCACGGAGACGGATGTGTGCAAATGTAGTTGTTAGTGAACGAATACGGCGATTTCTTAATGCTTGAATTGCTTCATGCACTTTTTTAACTTTTTTGCCCTTAGCAATTATTTTAACTGTACGCTTTATTGAAGTTGTAACTTTACAGTTGCGCAGTTGGTGAACATATGAACGAACTGAGTGAATGTATTCCATGTAATTGTAACGGGAATATCAACTCTTCCGATCCTCAATCTTGTGATCCTACTTCGGGAAGATGTCTGAAATGTCTTCACAACACGGTTGGTGATCATTGTGAACTGTGTGTTCCTTCTTTATATGGTGACGCAACAAAGCAAGCTTGTTTACGTAAGTTGTTATAGATTGTGACGTAATAAAAAAATGACGTATTTTTATTTTTCGTTTTATTTAAAATTATTACAATAAAAAAAATTATATTAACATTCAAAGTGATTTTAAATGCGCCTCCATTTAAAAAAATCAATGTTTAAAACTAATTAGGTTTATGTAATCTGCCAGCAATGTTGTGTAGTGGTTACAAGATTGGGCTTTACAACATAAGGTCATAGGTTCAATCTCTATTGCTTACATGCTGCGGCGCCCTTGAGTAAGGCGATATAAACCATACGCACTTCTGCTGAGCCAGCACTTAATCAGCAAATTAATTATCGAGCAATTATAATCTATAATATCCTAAACTGTTAAAGGCAACTCGAGACTGGGCCGGGGTAACAAATGTTACTTTATGTTCAGGTTGTGAAGTTGGCCTCTCAACATCGAGGATAAACAAATGTCAAATAAACTATAAGATAATGTGATTTATTTAAATATGATTTATTTAGCTTGTCAATGCAATCCATTGGGTACAAATACTCCAACAACATGCGACCAAGTGACCGGGCAATGTGTTTGCAATTCTGCGGGGATTCGAGGTCGAGATTGCGGGCTTTGTTTGGAGGGTTTCTTCGGCTTCCCCGAGTGCCGAAAATGTGAGTGCGGGGGTTACTCGGGTACGTGTGATCAAGAGATCGGAGTTTGCGAATCTTGCTCCAGCGGAAGAAGAGGAGATCATTGCGAGATGTAAGTAAAAAAAACACATCCCCGCCGGGACTCGAACCCAGAACCTCTGGATTAGAAGTCCAGCGCGCTAATCCATTGCGCCACGGAGACGGATGTTTTAAAATAATGCTGTTATTATGACGTAGGCTGTGATTTATGAGTGTTTACAAAGTAAAAAACACATCCCCACCGGGACTCGAACCCTGAACCTCTGGATTAGAAGTCCAGCGCGCTAATCCATTGCGCCACGGAGACGGATGTTTTAAAATAATGCTGTTATTATGACGTAGGCTGTGATTTGAGAGTGTTTACAAAGTAAAAAAACACATCCCCGCCGGGACTCGAACCAGGAACCTCTGGATTAGAAGTCCAGCGCGCTAATCCATTGCGCCACGGAGACGGATGTTTTAAAATAATGCTGTTATTATGACGTGGGCTGTGATTTGAGAGTGTTTACAAGGTAAAAAACACATCCCCGCCGGGACTCGAACCCGGAACCTCTGGATTAGAAGTCCAGCGCGCTAATCCACTGCGCCACGGAGACGGATGAGTGCAAATGTTGTTGTTAGTGACTGCATACGAATATTTTTTATGCTTAAATTGTTTTATGTAAGCAAGGAACGTTAAAATTTCGCCCTTAAGCAATTATTGTAATTTTAAGTTGACTTAAATCGTAACTTTACAGCTGTCCAGTTGGTGAATATATGAACGAACTGAGTGAATGTATTCCATGTACTTGTAACGGGAACATCAACTCTTCCGATCCTCAATCTTGTGATCCTACCTCCGGGAGATGTCTTAAATGTCTTCACAACACAGTTGGTGATCATTGTGAAAGTTGTGGCATGTTTTACCACGGTGATGCAACAATACAATCATGTGAAGGTGAATTGTAACTAACAATGTATTTATGTCTATTTATAAAAGTTAAAGAGACTTACAATTAGACGTAAGCACGTTTCTATTTATGGAGTATATATATTTTTTGGATATTGATTTATTCTCGATGTGGGAAGGTCGACTTCACACCGACCTAGTCTCAAGTTAACTTTGCCAGTTCGGAATATTGTTGATTATAATTGCTCTATAATTATGCTGCTAATTAAGTGCTGGCTCAGTAGGAGTTCATAACGTTTAAAGCGCCTTATTTAAGGGCTCTAACTTTTAACGATTTTTATATATTGTATTTACCCAAGGTTTTTTAGTAAAATTGTAGTGCACATTTTTTCTAACACTTTAACGAACATCTTAATTTACAGAATGTAAATGCTCTGGTAAAGGGGTCGACCCTTTTACGTGCGTGGACGGCCAGTGCGCATGCGCATCAAACGGTGCGTGCACGTGTTCAACCAACGTCATAGGAGCCCATTGTGATCAATGTAAGCCAGAAACTTGGGGATTGGAGGTCAACGGGTTATGTTTGGATTGTGATTGTAGCCCAGCTGGTACAGAGGACAACTCGACATGTGACCAGGTATTAGTGTAACTAGTAGATAATCATTCCTGTACCGATGGCATTTTAAATGTTGTAATATGGTCGCATCTCTCAACTAATATTTTTTTTTTTTTTTTATTTTGTAGGCTATTAAGTTGGACTTAAATTGATCACTAAGCTCCATTATATATAGATGAAATCTTAATTGCTTTTGTAACTTATTTTAGGCTCAATTTTGCCAGTTAGGATGCTGCGTTTTTTGGTAATATTTACCTATAGCTTATCTATAGATGGCAATATAACACTTCGCAGCTGTTTTGTCGTTAGGGCTTTGTTTGAAGACGCTACTACATGGCTACACTGGGTTTCCAACCACTTAACTCTTGTAGCAATATTATAATGCCTTGACCAGTTCCAAAATAACCTAGTAATTATATATCAACCGAATTGAGAGGGCTTGGGGATTAACAAAAATCTATTTTTAACAGGTTACCGGTAAATGTGTTTGTACGGCCGAATACACTGGCGATAAATGCGATAGATGTGACTTCGGCTTCTTTCAACCAATACTAGATGGACCATGCATCGGTATGCTAAAAGTTCATATAACTTCTACTTTAAGTTTGTTTAAAATTAATTGCAATTGATTTTAAATGTAAAACTACCTCGCAGCGTTTGCGGCAAACTTAATCAATGAGGTTCGTGACGAAGAACCGACTCCAGCTGATTATGACGAACCCAGCGCTGATGAAGCTTTTGATTCGGTCACCCAGGTCCGGGATGAGGAACCGACTCCTACGGAAGAAACAACAAGTAAGAGAAAAATAAAAACACATCCCCGCCGGGACTCGAACCCGGAACCTCTGGATTAGAAGTCCAGCGCGCTAATCCATTGCGCCACGGAGACAGATGATTTAAAATAATGCTGTTATTATGACGTAGGCTGTGTATATAATGTTAAAAAATTAAAAAAACACACATCCCCGCCGGGACTCGAACCCGGAACCTCTGGATTAGAAGTCCAGCGCGCTAATCCATTGCGCCACGGAGACACATTATTCTATCAATGCTGTTATTTTGACGTAGGCCGCGATTTGTATGCGTTAACAGGAAAAAAAAACACATCCCCGCCGGGACTCGAACCCGGAACCTCTGGATTAGAAGTCCAGCGCGCTAATCCATTGCGCCACGGAGACACATTTTTCTATCAATGCTGTTATTGTGACGTAGGCCGCGATTTGTATGCGTTAACAGGAAAAAAAATCACATCCCCGCCGGGACTCGAACCCGGAACCTCTGGATTAGAAGTCCAGCGCGCTAATCCATTGCGCCACGGAGACACATTATTCTATCAATGCTGTTATTGTGACGTAGGCCGCGATTTGTATGCGTTAACAGGAAAAAAAATCACATCCCCGCCGGGACTCAAACCCGGAACCTCTGGATTAGAAGTCCAGCGCGCTAATCCATTGCGCCACGGAGACACATTATTCTATCAATGCTGTTATTTTGACGTAGGCCGCGATTTGTATGCGTTAACAGGAAAAAAAAACACATCCCCGCCGGGACTCGAACCCGGAACCTCTGGATTAGAAGTCCAGCGCGCTAATCCATTGCGCCACGGAGACACATTATTCTATCAATGCTGTTATTGTGACGTAGGCCGCGATTTGTATTCGTTAACAGGGAAAAAAACACATCCCCGCCGGGACTCGAACCCGGAACCTCTGGATTAGAAGTTCAGCGCGCTAATCCATTGCGCCACGGAGACACATTATTCTATCAATGCTGTTATTGTGACGTAGGCCGCGATTTGTATGCACAGAAATAACACCAATTAACTAATAGCACTTTCTATTTGTTATAATTCTATTCGTAAAACTTTAAATTATTTTAAAATAATACTTTAACAACTTTTGTAATAGCAACAACTACTACAACAGAGCCTACAACAACTACAACATCTACCACAAGGAGAACAACTACCAAAAAACCACCTCGAAGAATAAACCCAGGTTTTTAAAAGTTATAACAAATTATTATCCAAATTTATCAAAAGTAATAACATTTAAAATTTACTGTAAAAATAAAGAAAGGTTCTAAACTTTTTTTTGTGTATGTCGACTGCGCGACTTGGACATAAAGTAACATCAGTTACTCCGACCCAGTCTCGAGTTGCCTGTGGCAGTTTGGAATATTATAGATTATAATTGCCTGATAATTAAGCTGCTGATTAAGTATTGGCTCAGCAGAAGTTTATACCGTTTATAGCACCTTACTCAAGGGCGCTACACCATGAGGTCAGTGGGGATTGAACCCACGACCTCATGTGTGGTGTAGCAATTGTTCTTACCACTACACCACGCTGCCGGTTATTTAAAATTTATTGTTAAAATAAAGAAAGTTTTAAACTGTAATGAAAAACACTTTTTATATAATAAAAAGGTAACAAACAGACCAACTAATTATTTTTATTTTAATGATATTTAAACCGAAATAACATTAAGGTTGGAGTCCTTGTACAACTTGTGGTTCAAGTAGTTGGCCTTCATATTGCCATGGCTGGGTGTGCAAAAGGAGATGGCCTTACCATCAACAACTTCCCTCACCAAGAAGGTGCTATTCAAGTAAGTGGGGATGTAAGGTTCGATTCCAGCTTCGGGCATTTAAAAAGTGTTTGTAAATGTTGTTAAAAAATGAAAATACTTATCATTGAACTAATACTAAACTTTTAACTAAAATTTGCTTTTTTTGCAGGGCTATAAATTGGACATACAAATAAATCTACATTTTCTAATAAACTCCAATATATATTTTTGTGTTTCAGATAACTTGGTTTGTAGGGCTTCGGTGAACCACCATTACAGAGGTAGTCGGTACAACTACGGTAACCATGGTTACGGTGCAGGGAATTACTACAATTCGTACCAGCAACCTTCGTACCAGCAACCCTCGTATAATAACAGGAGGTATTACCACCACCAGAGACCGAGGAGTTTTCCACTTTATAGTGAGCGATATAGGAACACCCCTGTTCGCTATAATCTTTATAAAGGGTGAGATTTATTGGATTACTGTTTATAACCGAAAGCTATTTTACCGAAAATATGTTTGACCGAAAACCATATCTGGAAAAGGGCAAATTTGTAGATTATGAAACATTTAATCTTCTTTTTGAAAAATATTGTTTAATTTTTACCAAAATTTTAACCTAAGTGTAAAATGGCGTTTTCAAAATTTTGGTTTTTCGAAAAATGTCTTTTCGGTTGGAACATTTTTGATAACATAGGCGAATATTATCTTTACTTAAAGTTTCAAAAGGTCCAGTACTGTACTAGTAGCTATATTCAAATAAAAAGTAAATGTAACTAACGTTTTATTTATTTTTAGTGTTTAGAAGCGACAGAGGACAGTAAATTATCATCAAGTTCGGCCGAGAAAAGGGTTATAAACCCTATTTGTGTTCCAGTATTATTATCGTGCATGCATTTTACCTTACTCTTGTTTTTTTATGCTATTATGGTTTAATTTTAACGCCGATTTGTAGTTTAATTACATTCCAATTAAAGTATTTTTGGTGAAATAAAAAATCTACAAATAAAAAAATGATATTATTTCATTAATAGGTTACTTAAAATATAAACTTAAGAAAAAATAGATGTTATGATAAGTTTAAATAAGGTATTTTTAATAAAATAAAACTAAATTGCCCAAAAAAATTAAGCCGATAATATTTTTGTTAAATTTTATAATTGTTTGGCAACCCTGCAGAATCTCGCTTCCACAACAAATAGAAAGTCTTCAGTTTGTTTTGCTTTCGCTTGAGGAAAGTTCAGAGTTTAAAATTTCAAAACTTGATGGATTAGTTAATTAAAGTCGAATTAATTAGGGTTTTCTGTTAGTACAGGTATAAACTTGTTGATTTTAAGTTTTTAAAAGTTTAATTAATTAGTTTTAGACGCTAGTATTATTTTAGTTTTGTTAGACCTTTAAATTAATATTTAAATTTTGGGCGTTTACTTTGTACTTTTAAAACTCAATTAAACAACATTTTTTATTGTTTTATCGAGAGAGTTTGCTAAGACATTAGTTTAGTTTATTATGTTTTAGCGTTTGTACATTTGTAGCTATTTAATTTGTGGCTAAAATTTATATGTTTGTTTTTTTAGAGTTGTACGATAAACAGTTTACAGAAATTTAAGAAAATTAACTTTAGTTTATCAAATAAATCATGTAAGTTATTTTTATTTTATTACTGACCAAACATGTTTTGAAAAGATTAAAATTTTTAAATAAGAACTAATTTTTTTCTAGATTTTAAGCACAATGTTTTCTGTAGTAAATACCTGATTTAAAAAGCAGTTAAAATTATTAAAAACCACGGAAAATGGCCGAGGAAACAAAGATAGTTTATTATATCGGAGACGAACAAACCCCGTATGTTAGTAAAATTAATATTCCACCGAGTGTTATCACTTTAGGGGATTTTAAAGAAGCGATCAAGAAACCAAATCATAAATATTTTTTCCGATCAAAAGATGCTGAATTTGGGTGAGATTTGATTTAAATGAAAAATTGTTTTATTAATGTATCAACTTTTTACCAACATTGTCAGGCTATTATGATATTAACTACTTTTTCAAACCTTTTTTTTAAATCATTTAAATTGAATTATTTTATTAGAAAATTACCTATTAAATATTTATTAAAAAACGTTATATATATATATTTATTTTTTTAATCTTTTTTATCTTTATCGAAAAAGCTTTGCGTAATGTTTTTTAAATAAAAAAAAACAACTATGTAAAAATATCATTTTTATTTCACAGAGTTGTCAAAGAGGAAATAACAAATGATCAGAGCCACCTTCCTTTATGTGAGGGAAGAATAGTTGGCTGGGTAGGTGGAATAAATTTGAAAATTTACAAAGTTTTGGTGGCTTTAATAAAAATTGTTTAAGTTAGCACTGGATAAAATTTATTGTAAATTCACCTAACTTGTTTTGTATTATTAAACTGTTTTGGCTCATTGAATCTCAATAATTGTTTAATGAACCAATGTTAGACTAATCCATTTAAATGACAGCTTATTACATCCTAGTTAGATTATAATCATTTCCTGAAGTGGTCTATTTAAAACTTGTAAATTAGGTGGAGTTAAAACTTAAATTAAAGTAAATTATTTTGCTTATTCGCTATTAAAATTTGAGGCACCAAGCATTTCTTTATTACTACTAAATTAATAATAAAAATAAAAGGTTTATTAGCTATAAAATGGATTATTAGTTTTTATATTGCCGTGTATTTAAACTGGATGAAGCGATAACTGTTTGTAAAACTGTTGAACAAATAAAAGTTCCTGGCATATAGTAATAAATTAATGTGTAACAAAGCATTCAATTTATAACCTTAATAAAAAGGTGTTCAAGGTGGTACAAATATAAAAATAAACATTGTACTTTGATAATTTGACAGAAATTCAAATACAAGAAGTTATAAATCTGTCAGTTTTCAAATATGAAAGCAGAATTTGTACCCCCTGCTTATTAAATTCACCATAAACACATTAATTTAATGTTGAAAGTGTTTGCTGGATGAGTAAGCAAACTCAAAGGGGGACTTGGTTAAAACAAATATCTTCAAACTTGTTTATTTACTGACATGTCTTCTTAAAGTTGCCCTGTGTTGATCAAATACTGATGTTTGTTTTGTAGCTCGTGGCTCCAGACGTTGACAATTTCTCCCAGGATTCTGGTTCAGTCAACAGCTTACCTCAGCAGCCCCCTCCTGTGGTGACTGGCAATGAACCAAGACCTCAAGCCTTTCTGTAAGTTGAAAAACTAAAATTAAAGAATTTTATAAAAAAAAACTAAAAATAGTGTTATGTACTTTTAAAAATAATACTCGAAAAACTGAAGTCAAATGTTACAGTTTCACAACATTTTTTACACTTTTTTAAGTGTCTTTTTAATAGCTTAACTGTCAGTATAGTTATAGTCCATTTATCATAATCATCTTATTTGTTTATGGTTATTATAATGGCTATTAACCTGAGTGTTATTATAGGAGAGTCTAAACTCTTTTGTCCAGTTTTATTAGTTTTTAAAGCTCATAAATCAATCAAAAAGTTTCTTACAATTGTTTTTTACTTGTTTTATTGTTGGCTGTACTTTGTTAGGTATAGAAATAATGGTATCTAGTTTTAATTTATTTTTTTTAATCATTTAATTTTAACAACTTATGTGTTGTTTATAATAGTAAATTTTTGTATTTTATGAAGTATTTCGAGGAATTTTTTAATTTGTTTTATTTTCTTCAAGTTTTAAATGGATTCTCACTATTAGTTGTTTACTTTTATTTTTTCAATTCCAGTATTTATTGATTTGTTGTTGTAATGCATTAAAGATTACTTATAAATTTATTTTTATAATTTAATGTAAAATTGTTATTCACACTTTCAGTTTAGGTATATATATCCTTAATTTCACATAATTTATGTGATTAAAGTTGAAAAAAAATCTTTCTTAAATTATTTAAATATTTATATAATTGTGATTTTAACTTTTAGTCGAAATGGAATGGGACCGAGAGATTCAGACACAGAGTCAATAATATCACATCATCGCCCCCCACACAGGTTATATGATAGGTATGGGGGAAGTCAATCAACTTTAATGAGCAGCGACCTTTCAACAACATCTTGGGATTCTAGGGAAGATACCATGAGCGAGTGAGTGTTAAACTTAATTATGTTATAGTAAAGTAATTGATATAAAATTTAATATATGTTTATCTCTGTTGTGGAAAGGACAATTTCACAACCTATAAATAGAGTAACTTTAGTTATCCCAACCCAGTCTCAAGTTTACTTTCGCAGTTTGAAATATTACAGATTATAACTGCCCAATATTTAAGCTGCTGGTTAGGTATTGACTTAGCAGGAGTTTATATCGTTCATAGTGCCTTATTTAAGGGTACTACAGCATGAAAGGAATGGGATTTAAACCCAGGACCTCATGTATTTTTGATAATTGTAGTAATATGTGTAATTGAGTTCTTTTAATTATATGTTTTTTTGGTGAAAGTTGTTTTTACAAATTATCAGTTTTATTTTTCAATGCTTTATTTGTATAAACCTGAATATAAAAGCTTCCATTGTTTGATTTTCAATACAAATTATTATTTGCTTAAATTCTGCTTAATAGGATTAAGTTCTTAAACAGTATGAATATAAATGTTAAAAAAATAAACTAAAAAATAAAAACATTTACAGAATATAAAAAAAATATATTTATGAAATTTTGTTGTAAAAAAATGTAAGCTTTGATTTTTAATTACTAGCAAAACCAACATTTAAATTTATTCACAGGTACAGTACCTGTACAGATATGACTGCTTCTTCAAGGCACCACAAACAACGATTAAAGAAAAAATATAAAAAGAAACGACCAAGACCGGGATCTGATACAGTAAGCCAACAATTACTCAATAAAAACTCTTCATTAACTCTTTTTAAATATAAATATTAGTTAATAGCCTATCCTTTGGTCAGGATTTTAATCGTTGCAATATGGTTGCAACTTGCATCGAATATTTCCTTGCGATAATTTACCCGCACACCACAATCTACAGTTTACACTAAATATGTTGTTCACTAAGTTCTATTAAATATAGGTGTATTTTGTAATAAAAAAGTGCATTTATTGGTGGAATTAATTACAAAAACCTGTGAAATGTTTGATTTTAAACTGTTTTTTTTTTTAATTTTTAGACTTCAAATTACTCCAGTAGTGTAACTGATTCATCCATGTCATTAAACATAGTGGTTGTAACACTTAACATGGGTAAGTCCTCGAAACTAAAACTTTACTTAAATGGGAGTTTATATAAAACTTAAAACTTGGTTGTATTTACTTTTACTTCTTGTGATTGATTTAAATAAATTTAGTTGAAATTTAACTTTTAATGTAAACAGTAAAACTTTATATTTACTTTATAACTTGTTTTAAAAGTGTGCACAAGCATAGGTTATAAAGTTGCCCATAAAAGCTGTGCAAATGCCAAAATCAAATAAGCCTTTAACTAAAACTGACTTTTACATTTTACTAAAATCAAATATTTTTTCATTAAAACTTACATTAACATTTAACTTTTTGTAAAAACTTTACATTTTTTTAATTTTTAAACATGGCATAAACAAACTACTAACTAAAATTAGTGTTGTTTTAGACTTTAAAAAATGTGCCAACATTTCAGAGCACTTGAAATTTGATATATTTTAACTTATGTTACAGAGAAATACAGGTTTCTTGGGATAAGTATTGTGGGACAGAGTAACGACAAGGGGGATGGAGGAATTTATATTGGGTCTATCATGAAGGGGTAAAAGTTAACCTTTTTTTAATAAAAATGATTTAAAATTGAAATAAGTTTTATACATAGGCTATATATATATACTGTACCTTAATGTTGTTTTTGATGGACTAATTATGATGTAATTATATGTTGTAAAATTAAGTTATGTTTTTTTTAATTGTATCATTCAGACACAATTTCTTAAACTTGTAATTAAAATATTGTAAGTCTTGTAATTAAGTGAATGCCTGTTTATCATGCCAAACATCAAATTAATTGGACTTTAAGTTAGACAAAAAAACATGTTGTGTATGATTAAAGTTTGGGAAAAACAAAAAAAGGTAAAAATAGTGATTTTTAAAAATTCCATATCTGAAAAAATCTGGTATTTACATTTTTTTTTTGTGTCATTAGAGACCATTATATAGGTTTTTGTTTTCAGCTGATAAGATTAAGTTACAAACACTTATGTTTTATTCCATTGGAATTTTAAAACTTTAAATTGTTTTGTTAAATACATACTTGGTATTTTTAAACCCAGAGTTTATAAGCTTACCTATTTAACCTTAACTTAAACCTGTAATAACATATTGACAAAACTGTTTCAAAGCTGTCATAATAATCCTTAGTTTAACCTTTTATTATCTTTTAATAATCTCTGGAATTTTCACCAAACAGGCGTGGTTATTAAATTATGTGTTAAAATTTTGGACAGGTTGTTTGGTGGTGGTTATTATGGTTTAAATAGGAACAAGTTTTAACTAATTAATTACCTTCTGTATAAATGCCTTAGGCTATTATAAACTCTACAACCTCATTTCATGAAAATGTAGATTTTATCTTAACTTTATTTACAACTTTTTAGGTTTTATTGGACTTTGAAGTTGAATTTAATGTCAGTTTTTTGACTTTATTTTCACAACATTTTAATAACTCAACATTCTTCAAATTCAACTTTTTTTTGTATATTTTTTAGAATTTTTTTAATGTATATATTTCAAAATTATAACATTACTATGGTTTTACTTAACAAAAGTGTAATTAAGTAATATATTCGTTGTAATACTTAGGTCAAAATTTAAATTAATTAAGAAATTAATTTATAATAAATTAATTTTTGTTATTTAAACCAATCATATCATAACGAACTTCCAAATTCAACTTTCAAATTACCAAAAATAACTTTTTTTATTTTTTTTTAGTGGGGCAGTAGCAGCAGATGGTCGTATAGAACCAGGTGATATGTTACTTCAAGTTAATGATAAAAACTTTGAGAATATGTCAAATGAGGAGGCTGTAAGAGTGCTAAGGAATATTGTTCATGACCCTGGGTAAGTAAAACATTAATTTAAATAAAAAAAATCTTTATTTTTAAGTTTTTCTAAATTTGATCTGTTACGTTGCAAATTTTGTGTTTTTTACTGATTTAAATAATTCAATTTATGTTATTAATATGTGTAAAAACAAACCAAAATTTACATCTATATATAGTGGGGTTTGGTGAATAGTATAATATATATAAATGTATATTTAATTTATAGGCCTAAAAAATAAAAAAAATGTTGTTTGTGGTGTGTGGGTAAATTATTGCAGGCAAATATTATTTGCGACCATATTATAACTTAATAAAACACTATCAACCAGTTTTTTATGTAGCTGATTAAAATATAAACTGATTGCCTTGTTTTACAAATTGAATCAAATACACCTTTTACCTGACTATAATTATCTTACTCTATTGCAGACCAATCCACTTAACAGTAGCTAAATGTTGGGATCCAACACCAGAAAGTATGTTCATAATACCCAAGGATGAACCTGTTAGACCAATTGATCCTGCTGCTTGGGCTAACCACACAATGGCTGTAAGGGACCAATATGGTAAGTTCTTGTTAAGTTTATTGTTGTTTTAATGTGAATTGTGTTGCTTTTTAAGTGGATATATTGTGTAAGAAAATGGAAAGTTGGTTTAAAATTGTTTAAAGTTTATTTTTGCTCTACTTTAGTGAACTATTACAGCAAAATATTGATTAGGAGTTGTGACCATATCAATAGTATGAGTTAAACTTTGTGCTAGTTTTATGTTTTTTCACACCACTTGTTTTTATACAACAAGTAACTGAAGTTATATTTGTTAACAGGGGATTACCCGGGTCCCTCACCCTCATATGGGGGCAACTTGGAAGCCAGCTCCGACACTTTAGCCAACTCATTACCTGAAAGTGAACGTAAGTTTATGTTTTTATAATAACTAGATCATAAAGTTAAAACCATATGTAACTTTTAATGTAAAAAAAATTAATAAAGCTATATAAATAGGTAAAAAGTTGTAGTTTTTATCATATTTTAAAATTAAGCTTTATAGAATAAAATAAAACCGATAACATAAATATATTTTAAAATCAAGTTGTTATGAATAACACAAAATCTAACACCACTAAAGTTAAATCATGTTTATAATCAGGTTATGACATGCCGTTATCAATCCGAACCACGATGGCTGTTGTTGTAAAACATTTAAAAATGCCCGATAGTGGATTGGATGTGAAGACGAGAATGTGGCTCAAAATCACCATTCCTAATGCTTTTATAGGTTGGTAGTTTTAACTTGATATAAAGATGAGTATTTTTACTGCTAAATTTTTAATGATTTTGTGCAGAAATTACTGGTACTGTTAACTTTTATAGGTTATAGTTTTCATTTTATATAAATGGAGTTTTTTTTGTTAATTTTACAGTTAATTTTTATTTCATGGGTATGTGCTAAAATTACCATTACTAAGCTTTTATAAGTTGGTAGTGTTAACTTGATATAAAATAAGTTTTCAGGTTATTTTTACTGCTAATGTATTAATTGTTAAGTTCTTAAATTACTGTCATTATTAGCTTTAGTGGGTTAGTAGTTTTAAGTTTTATATAAATTGTGTTTTAAGGTAATTTTGGTGCTAATTTTTTATGTTTATGTTTTTAATTAACTGACAGCTATATATTTCTTGTGACAATTTAAAAAAGTTGTTAAAAAATTCACAATTAGTTACATTTTAACACTGTACAATATAAACTGGTTTTAAATTACATAATAACCAATACTTTAACATGTTAAAAGTGTAATAAATATCATAAATAGGATGCTATTAGCTTGTTATACATACTTTGTTACCTCGTATTACCCTCATATTAGGTTCATGAAAGGTCATAATCTGTATGTTTAGTAATCATATTATAGTAGTAGTGTGTTGTTATATGCTGTTATGTCTGTGTATTTAGGATAAGAATTTTGAGAAACTTTTTTTGTTGTGATTTTAAGAAATTTAAAATATTTTAACGTAATAATATTTTAATTTTTTATTTGGTTATTTTTTTAAATTTTAATTTAAGGTAATGGGTGTCCACAAATGCCAGACCTAATGGCAAATAGTGTGGCTTTTGTGCAGTTCGAACCTGAAAACTTTTGGTGTGTTTAAGCTAACTGTAAACGCTGGGTTCAAGGGCGAATAGTGTGACATTGGTGGGGCTTGAACCTGAAACCTTTTGGTGTGTTTAAGCTATCTGTAAACGCCGGGTTCAAGAGCAAAAAGTGTGGCATTGGTGCGGCTCGAACCCGAAACCTTTTGGTGTGTTTAAACTATCTGTAAACGCCGGGTTCAAGAGCAAATAGTCTGGCATTTGTGCGGCTCGAACCTGAAACCTTTTGGTGTGTTTAAGCTAACTGTAAACGCTGGGTTCAAGGGCGAATAGTGTGACATTGGTGGGGCTTGAACCTGAAACCTTCAAGTTCATAATTTAATGCCATGACCATTAACCAATATATTACACTATTAAACTTTGTAAACCAAACTTTTAAATATTCCAGGTTCAGATTTGGTTGAATGGTTGCACCAGAAAGTGGAAGGATTACAAGAGAGGAGAGATGCCAGAAAATATGCTTCAAACTTGCTTAAAGCTGGATATATCAGACATACAGTGAACAAAATAACTTTCTCTGAGCAGTGTTATTATGTGTTTGGTGATCATACTGTTCCTATGCACCAGGGTAAATTTAAAATTAAAATTTTCTGTAATTTAAGATCTGTTTTTTACAAAACTTTATGTTTAAATTTTTCTTTTTGTAATATTCACAATCCTTTTTTTTTAGCAATAATATTTATTACAAACCTTCAATATAACATTTTGTTTGCTAAAAAACCTAAAGTTAAATATGGTACTAGTAACTTATAACATTTTGAATCTAGTTTAAAATCCAAGAATATAGCATTTTAGTTGCTAAAAATTAACATAAACTAATAATATGACACAAGTTTTCAATTTCAAGTGCATTTCTTTTATTTTTTCCCAAAATTAATTTTTACTCAACTTGAAATTTATATGTTCCTGTTATTTAGATAATTTTTGTAGTAATATCATTTATTAAAAACCTAAAGTATAACATTTTGTTTGCTAAAAAAAATTACTGATCAATTTTAAGTGTTTTTTACCCCAAATTAAATATAATTTTTAAAATATAACAATTCGACCTAGAATATAACAATTCGGTTGCTAAAAAAAATTATGTTGGAATACCTTTTTTTTATTTTTAACCAAATGTTGAATTGTCTTGTGCAAAAAATGATTTTAATCCTAAAAATAAATTCACTTTTTTTAGATATGGCAAACTTATCCCTCGGAGATTCAAACAGCGACCGTGACTCTGATGTGTTGGGACCCCTACCCATGACTAACAACAAACTACCATGGGGTGTACCAGGGGGTAGCAGTCATGGTTACCCCTCCTACAACAACCAACAACAAAGTTATCACCCCTATAACCCCTCACCTCAGCTGGGGAGACCTGGGGGTGACTTTGTAGCCCCACCTCCAGCTTATTCTTGTATATCGGGGCAATCCGGGGACAATTTTGATGGTATGATAAATTTTTCTATTTATTATTTTGTTTTTGGAAACAGATCTTGTTATTTAGTTTATACTAAATAATAGCCCACCTCATGGTCAGGATTTTAATTGTTGTAATATGGTCACAACTCTCAACTAATATTTGCTTGCGATAACCCTGTAATTTATATATATATAGATGTTTTTTTAATTTTTAACTGTATTTATATCAGCCTATTTTAAAATATTGTTTAGTAGTGTGGTTAAACTGGTTTTGAGACAAAATGTTTCAGATTCGAGCTGCATGAATGTCACGAAACACGCATCCAATAAAATATAAAACCTATGATACTAAAAAAAAACTAAAATAAAAAAAGAAAGATTTAAAAATGAGATTTTTTAGAACATAAGCTTGATTTATAAATAACTGCAATTATTTGTAGGTTATATAGGCTATTACATTAACATAGTTATATTATAAATAACATATTACACTTTACAGTGGCAAGCATTCATAGTGCTAATGGAATGATGATGCATCGAACACCGAGTGAGTTGTCGTTAACCCGCCAACACTTGGCCACCTTTGATGCTGGGTCGGGGTCCGGGAGCGACAACTTGAGTGAGAGTCGGTACAGTTCGAGAAGTGGCAGGAGCGGGGGATCGAACCACAGAACTCAGAGATCACATTCAGGCAGTGAGAAGGATACCCAATCTCAGGTAAAATTTATTAATAAAGTTAATTTAATTTAAAAAAATTGAAAATTGAGTGAAGAATATTTCTGAAAAATTAATAAAATAGTTTATTTTTAAATAAATAGGTGAAGTTAGTTAAATTTTTGAGTTTGTTTATAAAATGAATTTGTTTTGATATTTTTGTAGATGTTAAATTCTAAAGTTTTAAACTTATATTTTTTACGGTAAAATTTCTTTTTTATTTTACCTGTAGTTTAATCTTGTCATATTTATAATAAACTTAAATCTTATAAATTATTCACAATATTTTCCCTCTATGGAATATTAGTTTTTATTGTTTTAACTTTTAGGTGTTTTAAAATTGCAATTTAGTAATTTTTTATATATAATTTATTCGCTTTTAGCAATTTTGTTGTTAATTTAGAAAAGTAGAAAAGCAAATTTAATTTTATCATATTTCGCTTTAAACTTTAGAAAACTTTATGAATATAAAAATTGTGGTTCAAATAGAATATAAATATAATTCCTTGCTAAAAAAAACCCAAATTTTTGTTAAATTTTACATTAAAACTCATTTCCGAATTGTAAAGTATCAAAACATTTTGAACAAACTCAAAACAAAGACATTCTTGAGAGGGTATCGCAAGCCCTCTTAAACAATGTAGTGGTTAGTAAAGCTCTCAGTAATTTGATTACTAAACGCAGCTTTTTTTAGGCTTTATTATGACCTAGAAAAAAGCTCTAAAGGTAAAAATGCACGACTTTATTATCTAATCATGCAGCAGTGTTTAAATCCAATTTAAACCACGCTTAATTTATTTGTTGTTTGGCTTAGCTTTTATGTTTGTTGTTGCCTCATAATCGTGCTGTTATGACATCACAAACCGAAAGTTGTTTGTCACGGTTTACGCTTCATTGCTCTCTCGGTCTGTTATCAATTGTTTTGTAAATTTCGGCATTTTTGTTTATTTTTTGTTAATTTATTTAATTTGCATGCTTATCATCTAATTTGTTTGTTTATTTTAATTTTATTTTGTTATTTTATTAAGATTTAATTTTAATTTGGCTGTTATAATTAATGCCTAACTAATTAATGCTTTAACTTAATTAACATTTTAATTAATGTTAATTTACAACAAGGTAAGTATAATACCTGTAATATTTAATATTACAATTATAAAAACACAAAACATATCATAAACTACAAACTGTTTATTTTTTAATTAATTTTTTTTTAATTTTTTTTTAAATTAATTATTTTTAATTTTTACTTATTTATTTTTTTTAATTTAATGCAACTTTTCAATATTGTCACCTAAGTCAAAATATTTTTAAATAAAAAAAATTTAAATTATTTCTAATTTTATTTTAGATGAGTTTTAACATGGGGGGCTCAAACTCTGGTTCACTTCATCGTCGTCATAAAAACCAGGGTTCAATGACCTTGGATCGACCTCGACCTCCTTTACCTCTTCCAAGGTCATCCAGTCAAAGGTCATCGAACTCTGACCATATTCCGGTGAACCCATATCACCCCTCGATGCAAAATGTTAACCCACCTGGGGTATTACCCTCAAGTAGTCACCATGGTAGCAGGAACCATCTGCCACCAAATAACAACCAGATGAATGGTCCTTCACACCAACCAGTAAATATGACCAATAACCAAATGCTGAGACCACATCCTAACCAAATACCAAATAATGGTCCGAACAATATCAACCAGATGCAAAGACCAAACACCAACCAAGTACCACACAATGGTCAAAACACCATTAACCAAATGCAAAGACCAAACCCTAACCCAGTACCACACAATGGCCAAAACCCCAACAACCAAGCACCATTAAACAACCACCAGGGAAGACCATTAAATGCAGTGCCTCAAAATTTAACCAATTCTCAGCAATCTTTCCAGCAAGCAATGGGCAACCCATGTGACTACTTTGTTGGTGTCATGTGATTATGATGTCATCAATTAAACAAATGGTTTTGTTATGATGTCACAAAACAATATGTTACAACAAGTGATGTTATTCCAGTATTGAATGGTTTTAAAAACTAAAAAATCAGTTTAAAAATTTCGAAATTGTTTTTAGTGATTTTGCTTTAAAATGGCAATCTTGATATAATTATGTTTGGTACTTTTAATTTTTTTGTACTTTTTAGGAAATGCTTTTTATTTTTTGTTTTGTTGTTGCTGGAATTAAGTTTTATTTCTAAAACAATTTATTCCATTTTCTTTTTATAAATAACATTGTTATTTTAATGATAATTTTTATTCTGTCCTATTTTTATTACTTAACTTTAAAAATAATGTTTTTAAATGTGTTAGTTATCTAATGTTGCTATAATATTAATATAGTTGTTTCTTATAGAAATAACCAATTTTTTAGTTTAAAATCGTAGCAATAAGTCTGCCTATCTTTAAGCCAAGATTATTTACCATCTTGCAATAACTTCGTCTTAGTGTGAAAAATGTTTAAAGGGGCCCTGAATTTTGTACCGTAAAATTTTTAAAGGGGCTCTGAATTAAAATGCACTTGGTTGGAATAATGTTTATGATACTACCTATCAATCGTGCTTTAATATAACTCTTACTTGGTGTGCTTTAAAAATTTCTTGGTGGTTTTTGTATTGCTTGAAAAATACCACTTTAAAGATTAATGTGTTTTTAAATTGTTAAAATTACAACTTTTTTTTAACATATTTAAAATTTAGTTTAACTGACGTATTGACTATCAGAATCTTAACAATTTTACCTACTATGTTATCTTTATTTTGTATTAATTATTGTATAAAATTACTAAATGAAATTTTTTTTTTAAATTTCGAAAAATTTTCTTTTATTTTTATCCCGAATTTTTGTGTTTTTTTCGTTTTTATTTTCGTGAATGTCTTTTTACTTTAGACCAATAATTAAAATAACTTCAAAATAATAAACTTTCACAATACGTTAGCACCAAGTTGTGCGATTTATTAAACAAAAATACAGAAAAAAAGTAGAAGAAAACAAAATTATTTCCTAAAAATTAATAAAAATATTGCAAATGTAATTCAACTAAAAGGTGAGTTGCATTTTCAAATATATTTAAAGCTACTTAACAAAAATAATACAACTTGATTTTTGTTTTAAGGCCATTCAACGGTTTCAGAAGATAGTTGGATTAAAGTTAGTAAATATTAAATAACGGTCTTGTTCAATGTATGCTGTCTATGTAGCTTTGCGTAGATTAATATTACAATTAAAACCATTTTAAATTTTAGTATCCTCTTCTTACTTGTTCATAGGCTCCATCTCAGCTGCGATATTTGCATTTAAATCCCGCTTTGAAGACCTTCTGGAGTACATGAAGGTAAACAAACCATACACTAGCGATGTTATTAAAGACGATAACGAAGCGATCTGAAATAAACCATCGGCACCGACAATGTGAAATATAAAACCTCCAATTATTGCCCCCATGCCATCACCTGCAGTAAAAATAAAATTATTTGACTTTTAAAGATTTTATTTTCGATTATTTTACTTTAAATAAACGATTAATATATTGCTCTGCTATAGTGGCCGGTCAACATAATTTGACGGAGATTTAACCTCATTAAATGTACACTATAGTTTATTTTATTATTAAAGACAAATTTGAGAGAAGTTCTACAGATTATATTGAAATGAAACCTTTAACGATTTTAAAACTGCTTTTATGTTGTAGTGCCTTTAAATAAGTTGCTTAAATCAGTGTGAATTTTTGCTGTGCCAACACCTAATCAGCAGTTTATAATTATCAAGCTATTTCAACCAACAATATTTTTAGCTAACCAACAATATATTCCAAACTGCCGAAGTTTACTTAAGACTGGGTTAATGACGTTAGTGTTACTCTATCCTATCAATTGCAGGTTATTATATTACATTGACATATTCATAGTATTAACATACAAACCTAAGTTCCACGAAGCCATATACACTAGACCCATCATCGTCGCTTCGAGTCCTGGTTGAGCAACCCTCGTCGCGTAAGTTATCACAGTTGGCCATAATAGACCGTAGGTGATCCCCCTAAACAGGTCCATAGGTATGATCATCCATGCTTCGGTGATGATCGTGTAAATGTAAAAACGAATCTAAAAAAGTTAAAATAGTTGGCTAAATTTTAAAGGTATTTCAAACCTATATAACCGGCAGCGTGGCGAAGTGGTCAGAACACTTGGCTTCACTACATAAGGTTCTGGGTTCGATCCCCAGTGATTTCATGCTGTAACTCCCTTGAGTAAGGCATTATAAACGGTATAAACTCCTGCTAAGCCAACACTTAATCAGCAGTTTAATTATCGGGCATATATTATCCTAAACTGACAAAGGCTGTTGCTCTAAGACTGGGTCGGGGTAACTGTTATTACTCTATTACTCTATGTTTAGGTTGTGAAGTCGACCTTCCCACATTAAAGATATTTAAATGTAAAAAATGGGTCTAAAAAAGTTCTATTTTTACTTATACCAAACTTACCGAAAAAAGTAACATTGTTCCACAGAAGATCGTGTTACAACCGAACTTTTTGATCAACTTTCCCGAATAAAATAAAAAAGGTAAATCTGCCAAACAACCCGAGGTAGTTGTAGCTCCCAGCACCAAAGATGAAGCGTTTAACTTAACCTCAGCAAACCATAGAACGTACATTCCTAATATACCTTGTGAAAAACCGTAGGACACAAGGAAAAGTAGAAAAGCGACCACTTTGACTTCTTTGAATATTTTCTAAAAACATTTTTAAAAGAAAAAGTAAAATACTTGAAACCTCCTAGAAAGTTAGGTCAATATTTTTATAGGAAATCGACTTTTAAAATTTTAATTTTGTTGTTAATTAAAAAAGACAATTATATAAAACTTTTAAATGACTGAAAGCCATTTTACCCAATAAACATTTTACCGAAAATTAATATTTTAAAAACGACTTTCTACCGAAATATTCAGGTAAACTTTCTCAAAAATTTAAGGGTATCTTCAAAATAACGATTATGTTGGACTGGGGTTAAAAAATGTCATATGTCAGCGTTTTAGGGGCATATAATTTTCGGTCAAACGACGCTGATTTATATCAAAATTTTAATATTTTAGAATCTTAAAAACGCCGCTAAATTTGCATAATTAAAATAAATGAAACTCACTTTAAGATCTCTAAAGTTGACAGGTTGTGATTCGTCGCATTTAATTGGTAGTTTAACTGCAACAACGCAAGCCAAAATCCATAACACAACATTCCCACAAAACATAGGAAGAAACTCGACGTTAGTTGAAGAATTCACATCATTTGAGCTCTTGATTAAATCTAAAAAGTGGTTCAATTAACAGAAGACAAAAAAATTAATTTATTTGCTACTTGGATATATCCTAAGTGTTTCATTACAGAAAATTACTAATTTTAAAGAAACAATAACTACATGAGGTCTTGGGTTCGATCCCCACTGCCATTATCCTGTAGCGCCCTCAAGTAAGTTGCTATAAACGGTATGAACTCCTGCTGAGCCAGCACTTAATCAGCAGTATAATTATTGGCCAATTATAATCTATAATATTCTAAACTGTCAAAGGCAACTTGAAACTGCGTCGGAGTAACTGATGTTACTCTATGTTAGGTTGTGGAGTAAACCTTCCCACATCGAGGATAAATAAAAAAAAAAAAAAATATTGTTGCACACTATTACGTCATAAATAAATATAAGTGACGTCACATACCTCTAGCGTACCCGATCCCGAGTGTAAAAAGCCCGGCACTGATTGAACCAAACAACATCTGAAACCCAAACTTGTCGCGATTTTTTTCGCCCAATATTGACATGGTCGTGGCATCCACCAACCCTCCTGTCCCGTTCATTGCAAACATAGACAACAAAACAAGTGTCAAAAGGCCCCAGAATGTGGTACTAAAAGCGCCACCACCTGTCACATTTTCAGTCACATTGTCACCCGAATTTCGGGCACAATTAAGCGTTGTTTCGTTGTTTAAAGTTTTACAAGTATTTATTGACGTAAAATTTGAACATTCAAGTTCGGTTGTGTTATTCAAATATGACGTCGTGCACGACATTGTTTTATTGTTTGTGACGTCATGGCACAGGTATTGTTGTTCGGACAATAATGTTGAGTTAGAACAATACAAAGTAGAAATATCTAAAAATAAAATTTAAATTTTACACTTTGAATTTTTAACTATTTTTAATAAAAGTTTTACGAACTTTGCAACAGTCCCGTTTCTTCATCGCCCACAAGCGGTGAAATAAAATACTGGGAGAAAAAGATAACGGCGCCAGAGAGCAGGATAGCCACCATCACATGTTTCGGTTTTTTGGTTTTGTCCGAAATAAACCCTATCACAGGAGATACAATAACAGCTAAGATTTTCTGCAGGGATAAAATGATCCCAGCTTCGTAAGTTGATATTCCGATATGTTTGATAAATAAACCTTGAAAAGTTATTGCACAAGCCAAACCTAAAAAGCAAAAGATTTTTTAACTTTTTTATTTTGGTTTTTCGCGCTTTAATAAAAGTAAATAAAAAACTATTTAATAAATTTTACATTAATATTGTTCGTCCATTTTAAACTTTTAAGTTTTTGTCATTTTAAAACAATTTATTTTTAAGAAGTTAGCGACCCATATTCTGTACAAATTAAATATAAATAAAAGTAAATAAAAAGATATACTACAAATATTACAGTGATGCGACGGGAAAAAATGACAAAATCAATTTAATGATTTAAAACATGCTAAAAGTATTAATGTTTACATAAAGATTTTATAATATATTATGGCATATTTATGTATGCCCAATTTACAAGCATTTAAAATAAATAAAACAGCTGTTTGTGATGCAAGGATAAATTATCACAAGCAAATATTAGTTGAGAGTTGCGACCAAATTACGACAATTAAAAATACTTATTATATAATTACAATTTATTCAATTAAAATTTATTTTTCCCAAAAAACAAAATTTTTAAAACTTTTTTTTACCATTATTTTGTTCAACATATTTTTAAAAATTAGCAAACACTTTTTTGGGGGGGATAACTTTTCTTACAACTTTAATGTGTATTTTTAAAAAAATTGACTTGAATATACCCTTTATAGGTCAACCTGTATTTGTAACACTGGTGTTATTGTTACGTTACTATGACGTCACTTACCTCCTCTTTGAAAGAAATAAAGAAGCTTCACCGGAACCAAGGGTTTGTTCACGTGACATTTCCCGCGTTCTTCTGGCCAATCAGCATCCTTATTTTGTTCCTCCATTTTAAACTTTCAAGTTTTTGTCATTTTTAAAACAGTTTATTTTTAAAAAGTAAGCGACCTATATCTGTACAAATCAAATATAAATAAATTTTATTTTGATTTTTTAGGCATTAATGAATGTAATAAATACGATATACAATAAATATTACAATAATGCAACGGAAAAAAATGACAAAATTAATTTTATTATAATTTAAAACATGCCATAAATATTATTGTGTACATAAGGATTTTAAGTAAATTATAAATTGGTTACTATACCCACTTATCACTACATTAAATCGTTGGTTCGATCCCAACTGCTCTCATGATGTAGCGCCCTTAAGTAAGGCACTATAAATGGTATAAACATCTGTTTAGTCAATACCTAATTAACGGCTTATAAATATTGGGGAATAATTAATCTATTATATATCTAACTGAGACTGGGTCTGAACAACACATGCTATACACAATGTTTAGTTAAGTAGGTCAACCTTTCTACATAACGGATACATAAATATAATAAAAACATATTCGTGCAAATACCAATTAAATATATTTTGTTCAACTTATAGTCTTGCACTTGTTACACCAACACCAGTAACAAAACGATGTTTTCGCTTTTCGTTATAAACTGGTTGGCTGACAATATATTTTACGCTTCCATTTTCAGAAAATTGAAAATTTACTTCATATTTTGTAGAATATTATTACTGCCTCCCCTTAATATAATATAAACAGCTGACTTGCTGAACAGGCATTTGAAATGTTATTGATTTAAAAAGATATAAGTGGCTAAGTAGTGGACCGTGACTATGACTTAACAGTTTAAAACAACCTGCAAATTTTTACATATAAAATTACTAAAATATTATGAAATTCTTATTAATTTGGTGACTAACTTTGGCATATTTTCTTGCCTCTACTAATAGATAGATCGATTGCTTAACAACTTGTTTGTTGAATTTGCAGTTTATATTTAACACATCTTTTTACATGGAGACTTTAAACTAGTTTTTCTGGTATTGACTTGAATTTTAAACGACCTTTTATCTCTTTATACTAAGTGCAAATGTTCGTTTTAAAGAACAACAGAAAAGGCAATTTTGTTTTACTGAACAGACGCCACTCAATAAACATGAACTTTAGACATAACTTAAATTTAGAGTTTGTTTTTGGAAATAACTAGTAGCTAACATTTTATATTCTTAAAATTTCTTATAATTTTATATGCGAACATTTTATATTTTTAAACCAACTTACATATAAAGGCAATTGTAACTTCATAAATTCACTACAAACGTAACAATCACTTATAACTTACTCATAAACAACTTTAATTACTGTATGTTTAATCCATACAAAATGTTATAAAAAATATTAAATTTATTGCTAGGCTAAGAAATACTGTTATAAAGTTTTCAACTTGTTTTTACCAATCATTTAAAGTAAATTTAAAACTAACACTGGTTTGCTTGTGTGGCAAAAAGTAATAAAAAGTGCTAAACACACAGTTTAATGGTAGTAGGCTTGTTGACCTTATTACGTCACTCACATTTTAAAATTTGTTTTTTTGTTTTTTTTGCAACCGCTGTGTTTTTTTTGTTTACTAAAATGATAAATATTAGTAATATAACATACCACCTACTCTTTAGACCATTATAAACAATGGATTAGGCTAATATAAACTAAACCCTCCTAAACAATTTATTAGTTACTAAGTTAAATTACTATAAATATTCATATTTTTAATTTATAGCAGCTGCGTTAAAATATTTAATAACAAAATTCAATTAACGATTTTAATAATTAACATAATGGTCAAAAAATTATTTTTTTTTAAATTTGTTTACTATTTCAACAAATAAATATATTTTAGGTAATGTATAATTATTAAAATTTTAAATTATTATTCTTTCACCCATAAATTCCTATAAGTTACATAAAGATTTTTCTAGTATTTTAAAGTTTTTAGTTTTTTTATCAATTAACTTTGAGGTATAAATTCTGAATCTTCGAGTTCTTGGGTTGGGGGATTATTTGGTCGCCCCGAAGCTGTTTTTAAATTCATCCAAAATTCTTTGTTATTATATCTTAAAAATAAAAAGTTATAATATATAGGTAAAAACTATAAACGGTATAAACTCTTGCAAAGCCAGCACTTAATCTGCAGTTTAATTACTGGGCAATTATAATTAATAATATCCCAAACTGCTACAGTAAACTCGAGACTGGGGCAGGGTAACTGATGTTACTCTATGTTTAAGCTGTAAATTCCCCTTATTGAGAATAAACAAAGAAAAATAGTAGAAAAAAACATAAAAAAGGGTAAAGATGCTGACTTTAATTTAATGATATAAAACGAGATTTATTTTTTTCTTTTTTTTCTGAAACTTACTTTTCTCTAAAATTGGTCACTAACGATTGATTCAAGTCACCACCAAAAGGTTTATGCATATCATTAACTTGTGGAGTTTTATTTCGCTCTGGAGCCAACTGGAAGATTTGTAAAATTTTTATTTAAAATAGTTTAGAAAGATTGTGTCAAACAAAGCTTAAAATGAATTTTATTAGCCCTTGAGTAAGGCTTATAAATGGTATAAACTTCTTCTGAGCCAAAACCAATTACCAGTTAAATTATCGGGTAAACCATGATTTTCCAAACTGCTAAAGGCAATTCAAAACTGGGTCGGGGTAACTGATGTTACTCTATGTTTAGGTCTTGAAGTTGACCTTCCCACATAGAGGATAAATAAACAAAAAGGCTAATGTTACATTTAACCACCATACAACCAAGTACTTACTTCTTGTGCAATTGCCCGAATATGATGCGGTTCCATCCCACAACAACCTCCAATATAATTAACTCCAAGCTCGTAGGCTGATCTTGCAAACTTGTGGACCTCGAATCTTGTCAGTGTTCGAGAATCTAAAGCTGTTAGAATATTTTTCAAATAAAAAAATCGAAAAAAATTACTTGACAATTTTTTTATATTATCTCCAAGTGCCAGTTTTTATTTTTTTTAAAGGGTACTAATGTGACGTGTTTAAGCTATCCATAATCGCCGGGCTCAAAGGCAAATAGAGTGGCAAAGGCACGGCTTAAACCCGAAACCTGTCGGCTCTTGATTTTAGCTTGACTCGATAAAATGTTTATCAATAAGCCAACAACTATTACAGCAAATATTAGCTCCATTAACGCTTTACTTAAGAACACTACAATATTAGCACTAAAAAATTAATATCAAAGTTATTTGGAAAGGTGAAAACAGATCTATTTTCATAAATTACAGCTAAGTGGACAAAATCCTCCATTTATAAGCGTTTAAAATAAATAAATCTGTTGTTTGTGGTGCATGGGTGAATAATAACTGGCAAATATGAGTTAAGAGATGCAACCATATTACAACTATTAAAATTTCAACCGCAAGCCATCAACAAGTTTGCCCTATTAAGAAACAATGTTAAACGTTTTCAACTTACACAATGGGGCATCCGGAAGGGCCATGTATCCTTGTTTATTGTTCTCCACCTCCGGACACAACCATCCCAGGGGTTGACTTATTAAATATGGGTTCAACCCTTGTTTGGTTAATTCCTTTTTTATTCGCCCCATCACGACTAGAGTAGTGTTGACGTCATAAAGACAATTTGTACCTGGTTATGACGTAAGAATTAAATAAGTTTTTGTAGATTTAACATTTTAAAATAATAAAAACCTATTTTTTTTAAACTTTTACTTTAAATTATAAAGAAAATCACTTATCGAAATTATTAAACAATAATCTAATATGTTGATAAATGTTAACCTAATATAATTAACCGAGTCGCACCAATGCCACACTATTCGCCCTTGAGCCCAGCGTTTACTAATAAACTGAAACACGTTACAAAAAACTATTTCCCAAATAAAATATAAACCTATCACCTTGTAGTAATATATGATAAAATCTTACCTATAATATCAGCTCCGGTTTTAGCCATCCTGACAGCACATTCTTCCACTGATATCCCGTTTGAGTCTCCAGTTGGTCCGATCCTCATCGTGCATGCGATTGGTTTGTTTATCTTTGAACAAACGTCCAGACAAATCTCTAACTCCTTGATGTTGCTGAAAAACTAAAACATTTTGTTAAAAAATCTTAGGGACGACAATCCACTAAAATTTAGGTCAAAAGTTTTAAAGCAAATTTAAGGATATTGTCTAAAAAAAACATTTAACTCAGTGGAAATATTTCCCAAAAAAGAAAAGTTTTAAAAAGTAATATATTAACGACATTTGGTTGATTGTTTTTTAGATACTTTTAAGTATTTTCTAGAAAAGGAAATGAAATAAAAGTGTTTTATTGTCGGTAAATGGCGTTTTCGTAAATATTGTTTTTAGTCAAATGCCCAATCAGTGAAATACTTTTTAGTTTATTCAATGGAAAACCCTACGTTCGGCATTTCAATTGTTGTAATATGGTTGCAACTCACAACTAATATTAGCCCACAATAAGTAACCCATGCACCATAAACGACAATTTTATACATTTTTTAGTCCTAAAAATTAAACATTAATATATCTTGCCACAAAACATTATATATAGATTACAGTAGGCCTTATACGTATAACAAACATCTACCTCAGCTAACACGAAGTCTACGTCGTTGTCGCTAAATATTTGGAGTTGGTTTTCGAATTCCTTCCTCACAACTTCCTCACTTTCACCCTTGAGATAGGATAATACGGGGGAAATCCCCCCACATACTAACGCATCACCCTCGCATGCCACCTTGTGGGCGATCTCGCAAGCTGCTTTGTTTAATTCACTTGTCTGAAAATAGGATTTTGTTTAATTAGTAACATTCGTTGATGTCTTTACAGTTTACTTTGTTGTAATATGTAGTAAAACAATTCAATTTATTTATTGTTGATGTTCAAATAACGATTTTGTAGCTTAAATATTAAATATCTTGCATTGTTTTTACTCCATTCTAATTTTATTTGGTAGTTTTGTTGATATCAAGTGATTCTGTTTGTGGTCAATATTGCTAGCTAGTTTTTTAGCTGATTTTAGGCGGCAGAAGTTAGTTATATAGCGCCTTATTCAAGATAGGAAACCAACAAAAAGAGCATTAATATTAAATTTAATTATTCTAGGTATTAAAACATTTTATTTTGTTGTTCGTGCTAAAGGACTAAATTTAAAACCCAAACATTAAATAACTTTTGGCTCTGTTTTGAGATGCGTTTATCAGTGACAATATCGGTTTAAAACCTGTCCAGCTAATTGTTTTATGGGCTTAGTAGGAGTTTGTTTTGCCGTTTATTGCACCTTGCTTAAAAAGGGCTGCATTAAGAATCGAACCTGTGCCTACCGTATAAGTGAAATTAGTCCCATCATCCAGTTTCCCATCGCTCGAATAAAAACACGGCGTCTGAAGAACATCGGCACCCGCTCGTAAATATTCCCGTAAAAGTTGCTCCACTGCCTCGGGGTATTTCAACACGGCCTCCGGGCTCCACAACCCCGCTCTACAGTAACCTCTTTTCTCCAAGGTCATACACATGCTCCCATCGCCCACTACCGGACCTTCTGCGAGGCGTTCGAGGATTCCTTTCGAGCTAGCAGGTCTAAATTATTAACAGAATATTGTTAAAAGCTGATTCGAATAACTAATAAAGTAAAAACATAATAAGCAATTAACTTGTTTAAACTAACAAGATGTAAGCCCAAAATTTAGGTTTATGAGAAGTTATTAGCCTGAATTTAAAAGCAAAATTTAAATATTTGTGTTAACTAACCTATAATTTTGCGATTTGTTTAGCTTACATTTAGGCGTTTTTTTGGAATTCAAAGCTTTTGATAAAGTTTATTATTAATGACCTTTAGTTCTGACTTTCCTATTTTAGCGTAGTCATTTATTTAAACAAACGACGACATTTCGCCAAACAGATGGTAAGGGCAGAATGCAGTAATGCTGAAAAAACTGCTGCTACTGCAAAAAGTTGTAAGGAATTGTACCTAAATTGCTAAGTCCAATGCATTATGTATACCATTTAAGCTTAATGTTGTATTCATGCTGGGTCTGGTGACCATGTCATAATTTACTACATAATCTTTATGTAAACATTAGTATTTACGTCATGTTTTAAATTATAAAATTTAATTTTTTTATTGTTTCCGTCGCATTAATGTAATATTTATTGTAAACATTTTTATTCACTTTTATTGATCTGCGAAAAATCCAAATAAAAATATCAAAACTTGTTATTTAATGAAAATACTGACCTGATTGAAAGTTGTAATATCTTCGTTTGTTTTAAACCAAATAAGTTTTTATGAGCAAGAATTGAACGAAAACATTTGGTCGACATTTTATTTAATCCCTAAACAGCTTACAGGGTTCACATTTAACAAAACATGAGCTTCTCACATCTAGAAAACAACAAACAGAACCACTAATTTTGCTAAAACAATCAAGTTACTTTAAACTGTATAAACCAATATATAAATACAATACTAAAAAAAACATTTTTAACGACAGAACACATCTCATTTGCGGGCTTAAAACTCTTATTTTTAGGCAAAATATTGTAATATAACGTAGCCCTGCGTTGTTAACCTACTTCACTAGTGAACCATAATCTATTTTGAGACCAACTACTACTGCTAAACTAACTGAACCATTTCAAAACAATTCTATAAACAACTTTAAATTCCTTTCCGCTTAGCTAAATGGTTTTTGTTACAAGATATTAAATCGTTATAGCTTATATATAACAATGCGTTACGTTTTATGATAACGTTTCTTTAAAGTAAAAGGTTTTTGCGTTATTAGGTATACCGATTAAATATTAACTTTTCACGATCTTAGTCAATTAAAGTCTGTTGCACTTTTACTATTTATAGATTTACCTCAGACTTTACGCGTTATCTTATGTAGTTAAATATTTGAGAAATTACCTGGACATTTCGTTGTTTACAACTTTAAAGTTTTCTACTTCAACTTTTGTATTAATTTTTAAAAATTTTTTTTTAAATATTTATACGCGATATAAAGGTCAACTTTACGACCCAAACATAGAGTAACATCAGTTACTTCGACCCAGTCTTAAGTTGCTTGTGGCAATTTAGGATATTATAAATTATATTTGCCTAATAATTATATTACTGATTAAGTGCTGGCTCAGCAGGAGTTTGTACCGTTTATAGCGCCTTACTCAAGGGTGCTACAGCATGGCAGCAGTGGGAATCAAACCCAGGACATCTTTAATAAGGTGTAGATATTATTCTAATAAAAAACCTAATTAGATAGTTTGACCTTAGTTTTTTTGTGGTTTTAATGTAAACATAATCTTTTCACGCACATTCAACTAAACTGCTGCACCAGTATTTGGAAGAAAAGATATGTTATTTTTAAATTTTACATTTTTTAATTTTTACTTTGTCTTTTATTCCAATATTAACAAATTTTGTCATACATTTCAGGTGAAATCTTAAAGCAGGGACCAGCCAAGAACGGGCTTGAAAGTTGCAAAGATAACCCAGAGTGCACTAGCGAGGATTCGAACCACTGGGTTCCAGTTAACACAGTTGACTACAAACCCCAAGAGTTAAAAGATTTCCAGGAGGCTTTAAACGCGGCTTATCATCCTAAAAGTTTCATGAAATCCCAGGTATTCATGTTATGGCATGAACTTTCACCTAGGTTTGTTGTCCACTTGTTCAGTGAGGATGTATATGAAGCCAAACAAGCAGTTGACCAGTTTACAGATAAAATATTGGTCACCAAAAAAGCTAAAACAGATCAGGATATTAAAGACATTGCTGAAACTAACTTTAACTTTAAAGTTAATCATCAAGTTAAGTTCTTTAACAAAAATTAATCTCAATTCTTTAGATATAGTTAATATTGTTTGATATATTTGGGTAGTCATTTATTTGATTTTTATTGATCCTTTGCATTAAAAAAAACTTTGTTTTTCTCTTTTAACCCCACTTGAAAGTTATTTTAGCTAAAGTTAAAATACATTTTTTCGCTTTATTGTAATGATTTAGTTTTTTTTGCGCGGAAACTCGTTTAATTTTAACACAATAACAAGGCATATATCATCGCCCGAGGTTGATTTTGATTTAAAAAAAAATGTTTATATTTAATAAATATTAAATCATCTTCTTGATTGGCCCATTTGTTCAACCTAAATACAATAAAGAACAGTTTACTGGCTTGACAAGGGTTAGTTAAAAGTCATTAACCTTTCTATTTGGAATTACTCATCATTTTTATGACTAAAAATAACGGCGATAAAGTTTATTATTTATTTGCTAAACACATGATTAAACTTGGACTTTATTAACAATATTGACTTAACACAGTTATTAGCTACATAACCTATATTTTTAATTTCTCTTTAAAAAAGGATTATAAAGAAATGCATCGGTTTTATGAAAGTAAGGAAATAGTTGAAGATTATTCAAAATATAGACCGCATTATAGCCAAGATATTGCGGGGAATATTATGGAATATACAAAAAGAGAAAACTACGAAATAAATGGAAATAAAAACCTTAATCTTATGCTTGATGTGGGATGTGGAGGGGGCCAATCTACGGAAATCTTTTTAAGTTATTTTAATGAAATATTAGCTATAGATCCAAGCCAGAATCAAATAAAAACTGCCATTCAAAATAACGTTATGGAGAATATTAAATTTCAAGTTGGCGTTGCGGAGGAGATTCCAGTGTCAAGTAAGAGTGTTGACTTAATTGTGACAGGGGAGGCGATCCAGTGGTTTAACCTTCAAGATTTCTTTATAGAAGTTGATCGCGTTCTTAAACCTAACGGTTGTCTGGCAATTTTTGGTTACTGGACACCAGAATTACAACCATTTTTGGGGGATAATAAGCCAACATTTTGTGAAACTTCTTCTAAATTATTGTCAGACTATGCATTAGAGGCAGCAAGACTTACTAATCGATATGAACAGTCTATACCATACTTAAATCAATTTAAAAATATATTTGACTTGATTCCGTACCACAATAAAAAAAGAATTGATTCCATAAAACTTGAAATTCAAAGTAATTTTAATAATTTACTTGGTTTTATAAGATCTATTGACGGCTTTGACTGCTTTCCTTATTTAATTAACGATTTTGAATCGAAGGTTAAGAAATTATGGAATTTAGAAAACAAACCAAATAATGAAATATTGTTAAATATGAAATTTAATTACTTTATATTACTTGCAACTAAAAACAAATAAACTTCTTTTGATGAATAATTAGTAAATAACTTTTACAACTATTAAAAAATTTATTTTACACGGATTTTTTGTTAATGTTTTCATGATGCATTTTTTATTTTTGATTTAAACTTTTGATTGCAAATAAAACAATATTTAAAAATTAAAAAGTTGACCAAAAAAATAAAAAGTTACGTCACTGCGGTTAGGCATAATTCAGTTACAACATTACTTTCAATGCTGCGTAATGTTTAATTTTGCTGATTTAGCAAAAACTCTGCGTAAAGTTAAGGTTACGTGATTATAAAGCTTTAGGTAATGCCTTTTGGAGTTACCTCACCTCAGTGTAAAACCTGCGAAGCTGTAACCAGTAGCATATGGAGGCGGGATGGCCATAACGACTACATTTGTCAAAGTTGTTTTATTAAAAACGAAAGTGCGAAAAAAGAAGTCCTCGAAGAAACTGCAAATGGGAACGGAAAATCTAAAATTGTGACTCGAAAAAGTAATATTAGGTTAAAATCAACTCGAAGCAAGGTTATTGCTAAAGGAAAGAATCGCAGAACTGGTCTTTTTAAGTCAAAACGTTATCCGAAATCAAGCACATCAAACTGCACAAACGTTGTCAGTGATTTTATATTTTACAAAGCACAATATTTTCAAAGTGGAGATATAGTATCTGTAATTGATTGTGACAACAGACAGACTTATTATGCGCAATGTAACCGATTTATGACAGATTTATTAGGCTCAAAATTTGTGTCATTTACCTGGTTACTTCCTATTCAAAAACTTGACCCAAATGCTGATTTTGATCCCAGTTTATTTTACTTAGGACCTGAGGATGATATTATCCATGATATGGCTTGTGTTGAATTTGTAATGCATGCTCCTGCTGATTATTATAAAGTTTTAAAAAGTCATTATCCAACTATGCCTACTTCACAACCTAAAAACTTTATTAGTGCTAGTCTTAAACCTTGTCTAAAAGATTAAGGATCTTTAGTAGAACATTTTTGCAACAACAATCTTAAGAGTCACAAGATAGCAAATTGACCAAGCAACAATGAATTTATTAAATATTATCCTAACCTTTATTAGAGGGTTGGGTAGCATTTAATTAAATCCATTTTAAACCTCTTTTAAAATAACATATTTTTTTATTGTCATAGGTTTGTACTCAAGCATTCTTTATTTAACAATAACTTTAGTTACATTTGTTAAAGTTTTGCAATTTATTAAACTTTTCTATTTGCCTTATTTTAATGTTTTTGTATGACTAAACTAAACTTGCTAATTGTATTCTTGCATGACCTAAGCAACATTTAAATGACTTGCAAAATTTTAAATTAAATGAATTCTAGTTTCCTTTATTTTCACATAAACCCCTTTTTTATTATTTGTTTAGATTTGAAAATGTTATAATATCAATTAATATTTAAACTAAAATGTCGGGAATGAAAGATTTAGTTTCGGGCGAATGTGGGACCTCTAACGCCCTCGTGCGGGCAACTCACCACTTCACTAAAGATCAATCATTTAAACGTGAAGGTTTTCAAAGACAGGGTAAATTAAAAATACTTTAGTAGTTGTTGTTTTCTATTAATTTTTTGTTAAATACCACTTTACTTTTTTTTTTTTAAATTGTTTTTTTTAATTATATATATATACTTATTTTTTAATGTTTTACTTTTTTTAAATATTCAAAAATAATTTTTTTTAGTTCGGCGAAGTGGGGAGCAAAGTTTTGTGGATGAGTTTTTAGTGGAGCAACAAAATCGAGGAAGATCTCAACCTCACAGTTTTCACATGAACACTTTGCTCCGTGAGGTCCGGAGTTTAGAACATCCAGGACCTCTTGTCCAACAACATGGTACTTTAAACTTTTGGATATATTACTAGTTAATAACTTAACCCCTGATTGGAATTTAAATTGTTGCAATATGGTTGCAACTTTCAACTAATACTGGCATGTAATAATTTACCTGTGTACCACAAACAGCAGTTTTAGCTACTTTGTTTGGCCCTAGATTGGACTTATCTTCTATTAGACTTCATTATTAATATAGTTTACACACATACAAAATTAAATTTCCATTTTAAAAGAAAAAAAACATTTTAAATATATTTATATGAATTATTTTTAGGTCCTCCAAATTTAGTTGTTGCAGAACAATGGAGTAAAGAGTTTGAACAACAACCTATTATGACATCACAACCTGGTCATTCACAAGCTAGTTGGGTGGAAGAATTTAATCAAATGGGTAAAAATGAAATTTTTTTTTATAATTTTTATTTGTTTGAATAAATCTGTTTCAATATGCTATTAATGTTGAATGTTTGGCTATTAATGTTGAAATTTTATTGTAGGTCCAATCGAGGACAAATTTACGGAGGAATTTTTACACCAACAAACCAACCACAAGATGGAGCAAGCTTGGTAAGTTTTATAAATATTGGTAAGAAACTTGGCAGTGTGGTATACTGGTTATGGCATTGTACTATGAACCAAAGGTTTCGGGTTTGAGTCGCACCAATGCCACAATATTCGCCCTTGAGCTCAGCATTTACAAATACTTTAAAAATGTCACAACAGCACACCCTTACCCAAAAAATTATAAAAATTTATTACCCTAAGGTAATGTTGAAAAACAAAATATTGGTGGAAAATAGTTGATCATAGAATTGTATTGACTGCTCTTCTAAAATATCAAAAATAAACAAGAAGTTAGTTCGAATATACATTTTTTAGGATCCAAGAACTGGATGACAAAGAAGAAGTGGAAGATCAGGGATTACAAAGAGCAGCTGGAGAGATGTTGGATTCAGTTCGGAACGATTCAAAAATATCAGGAACTCAATTTATGAAATTTGTCTCCGATCTCGCCAACAAGAAATCGGATGATTGGTCAAACGAATTTCTTCAACAAAATAAGGTTTTATATTTTCTATGTAAATAGTAAATTTGTGTAAATATTGATTATGTTGTAATTTTTGGAAATTATTGATTTTATGTGTTATGCAATTTTGTTTACATTATATATTTTTATTACTTTTACTTTATGTTAAACAGAGAATGCACTTGGCTTTACAACATAAGGTAGTGGGTTTAATTCCCAACTGCTTCCATGCTGTAGCGCCCTTCAGTAAAACATTATAAACTGTATAAAGTTCTGCTAAGCTAAAAAAACAATCAACAAATTAGCAAAAGAGCAATTATAATCTATAATATACCAATCTGTCAAAGTCAACTCGAAACTGGGTCGGGGTAACAAATGTTACTCTATGTTTAGGCTGTAAAGTCGACCTTCCTAAATTAAGGATAAGTAAATATGAAAAAAAATAGGTTATGTTAACAATTGACTATTGTGAGAACAAAATTCTATTATTGCACTAAATTCTTCTATGATTTAAATCACAGGCAAGCACTTCATCCAACTGGGCAAATGAGTTTGAAAAAGTCTATCCTAATCTTCACCCAGATTCATGGAGTGATGAATATTCAAGGCAGTTATCAAATGAGAGTCAGAAAGCTGTTCCAAACACTGTGAGAATAAGATTTGGATAAATTTTGTTTAAAAAGTGTTTTTTAATTAATTTTTTTTTTAAATTTAGATTATTTTTTGTATAAATAAAGACTAAGAGTTATCTAATTTTTAATTGTTAAAAATAATTTAAATAATTATTTTAAAATTTTTTTTTTGTAGGATCAGGAGGAGTTTTGGGACAACCTCCAGGAGCAGTGGGTGGATGCGATGAAGAGCGATCATCAAGATTGGTTGGATGACTTTCAACAAGATGCCTACAACATCAACAAGGTTTCCTAAAACTAAATTCTTGAAATGTTTCTCCTAAAAAATTTTTTTAGATTTTTTGCCATCTTCAAATTTATTTATTTTATGTGTTATATTTTCCAATTACAATAGAATTAATATTTTCCAATTACAATATTTTTCTTGCCCATGTGTAATAAAAACAACTTATAGTTGCCCATGATATGTTAACCCACGCACACCACAAATAGCAGTTTTATTTATTTTGAAGCCGTATTATTTGGACATGTATATATATTGTCCAACCAAGCTCCAATAAATATCTATATATATCACATGATGATTAGTGATTTGTTTTTTCCTTAGGAATATGATTTTAAAGAAGAAAATCCATTTAAGGATTTGGAAAATTCATTCGAAGAAGGCTTAAAAAGAATGAGGTTAGGGGATTTACCTAATGCAGTACTCTTGTTTGAGGCAGATGTACAAAGTAACCCAGAACATATTGAGGTAAAAATAAAAACTTTTTGTCTTGTTTAATATATCTAAGTGTACCTAATTATCTTTAGTTTTTGGCTAATTTAATTGTTATAACATGGTCGCAACTCTTAACTAATATTTGCTTGCAATAATTTACCCACACACCACAAACTGCAGTTTTATTCATTTTGTAGGCCTATAAATTAAACAAGTTCCATTTAGTTTCATTTTTATAAAATATATTTTCAATGTACAATATTGTACTGGTAAACAATGTTAGAATTAAACTCTAAGTTATGTTTAATGTTTTAATACAGGGTTGGCAATACTTGGGCACAGCTCAAGCCCAAAATGAACAAGAACAAGCAGCTATCAGTGCTTTACAGAGGTAATTACTTATATTATTGTTTAAATACAAATACTTTTGTTTTTTGAATGTCAATACTTGATTTTATGGGATATTATAGATTATAATTGACTAAAGTTCTGCTGGTAATTAAGTGCTGGCTCAGCAGAAGTTCATACCATTTATAGCACCTTACTCAAGGGCGCTACAGCATGAGAGCAGTGGGAATCAAACCCACACCTTTAAGTAGTGTAGCAAGTGTTCTGACTACAGCACCTAGCTACGGATAAATATTTAAAAGCATAATAAAAAACAGGACATTTTTAATTAACTAAACTGCCATTATAACATGTTATATCTAAATAAAAATAATTTTTTAGATGTTTAACATTACAACCAGACAACCTTCCAGCTCTGATGTCCCTAGCAGTAAGTGAAACGAATGAATCGATGCAGTCTCAAGCTTGTAAGACTCTTAAAAAGTGGATTCAAGCCCATCCAAAGTTTGTTTTAACTTAACATGTTTAAAAACTTAAATAACTACAAAATGGGGACTTGATAACAAATTGTTGTAATTTAAAAAAAAACGAGAAATTTAAAATATAGTATGTTAAGCCTTTATGGTCTTTTTTTTCAATTTTAAACATTTTTTAAAAAATTTTTTTAAGATATAAAAGTTTGATACGAAACCCGATTGTGAATGATTCTCCAACTAGGGATAGTCCCACACAATGGATAGGAAGCATAGCTACAAGGTAAAATAAAAATTCGAAAAGTTTATAAATTCTTACCGTCAAATATTCTGTAAGAGTTGCAACCATAATACAACAATTTAAATTCCAACCAAAAGGTAGAGCTATCAACTAGTATTAAAAAAAATTTTAATTTTAGTTCATGTTTTTAAATCTATAATTGCCTTTTTAGCTTTAAGAAATAGAAAAGGGGTTAGTTTTTTTTACATTTATTCATCCTTGATGTGGGAAGGTTGACTTCATGACCTAAACATATAGTAACATCAGTTACCCCGATCCAACCTCAAGTTAACTTTATTAGTTATGGATATTATAGATTATAATTTCCCAATAATTTAATTGCTGATCAAGTGTTAGCTCAGCAGAAGTTTGAACTGTTTATGGTGCCTAAACTACTTGCAAGTTAATAACCCCCTTTTTTATAGTGAATTGTTCCATGAAGTCCAGGAATTATACGTCGGAGCCGCCCAACTTTCACCTCACAACCCTGATCCCGATGTCCAATGTGGGTTAGGAGTCCTGTTCAATTTGTCGAGTGGTTACGACAAAGCTATCGACTGTTTTCAAGTAAAAACTTAAATTTTATTGTTTGTTATAATATTCCAAAGTTTTAATTAATTGTACAAAATTATTTTTTAATAGCATCTTAATTAGACTTTTTGTATTTTTTTAAATTATTATTTTCACTTTTTAGTCAGCATTAGCAGTAAGACCAGATGATCCTTTATTATGGAATAAGTTGGGAGCTACATTGGCAAACGGGAATAAATCTGAACAGGTTTGTTATTAAATGTTTTTAATTTTAAACTCGGTCCCCATCAAACTTAATTAAAATTTTTTGTACTTTAAATAATTACAATTTCAACTATTAAATTTGTTAAATGCATAGTATTAAAAACTATATTATGTCAATTTTTTTATAATATTGCAAACATTTTTATTTATTTAATGTAATTTCTTGCTTGCAGGCAGTGGAAGCATACAGGAGAGCATTGGAATTAAATCCAGGTTTTATAAGATCAAGATACAACCTTGGAATCAGTTGCATCAACCTTGGTGTTCATAGGTAAGTTAAACATACAAGTTTTAAGAAAAATATTTAAGGATGGATTATGCCTTTTTTAATATCTCTTTTTTATGTGGTTGGTTTTGGGAACACCATCATTTAAAAGTATAAAATTTTGGCAATAAAAGTTGTTGCCTTTTCGTTGTAGTTAACATTGCTCTCATGCTGTAACTTGATTAAGCATTAAGGCATTATAAACGATATAAACTTCTTGTTAAGCCAGCACTTTAACAGAAATATAATTATCAGGCAATTATAATCTATAATATCTAAAACTGTAAAAGGCAACTCGAGACTGGGTTGGAGTAACTCATGTTACTCTATGTTTAAGTTGCGCATTCGACTTTCCCACATTGAGGATAAATTAACATAAGAATAATCTTTTTATTATTACAGAGAGGCAGTTGAACATTTTCTAACAGCGTTAAACACACAACGAAGTGGTCAAGGACCTAGGGGGGAGGTTGGGCAAATGTCTGAGAATATTTGGTCCACGTTAAGAATGGCGTTGTCATTCCTGCGAGATGATGACTCATATGAGCTCGCCAACCAACGTGACCTGGATGCTCTTTCTAGAAAATATGGGGTTGATCCGAGTCATAATAATTTAAAAGAAGTTGATCCAGTGGCATAATTGTGCCACAAATCACTTGGCATAATTGTGACATGTGTCATGAACTAAGTGGGATAATTGTGCCATGAATAAAATGGCAAAATTTTGCTATAAATTAAACATGCCACGGCATAATTGTGACATGTGTCATGAACTAAGTGGCATAATTTTGCCATGAATAAAATGGCAAAATTCTGCTATTAATTAAACATGCCACGGCATAATTGTGACATCTGCCCAAACTGAGTGGCATAATTGTGCCATAATTAAAATGACATAATTATGCTATAACATACATAAAATGTTTGTGTCATGACTTGAGTGGCATAGTTGTCCCATAAATTGCGTGGCATATGTCACATACCTTTCTAACTTTACTGTGTTCAAGAGCTTTTGTTTTAATAATTTTACAATTTAAAAAAAGTGTTTTAATTAAGTAGTGACATATTTTGCAAACAAATAAAAATGTGTCTATGTTGTACATATTAGTTAAATACCCCATTAAGCTTTTGCCTTTCTTTGTTTTGTATTTGCTTTTTGTTTAAATGGAACTTTGATTTTTAATTGTGTTTTTTTTGGTAGTGGTTATTTGTTGTTTAAATATTTAAAATCTATGCATGCAATTTTGTATTTATATTCAATTGCTCAATTAATTTTGTATAAAGAAATTAATGTTTTAACTAAGTAATATTTATAATTAGTCTTAAGTTAACTTTGGTAGGTTTAGCAGGCAGCGTGGTGTAGAAGTCAGATCACTTACTATACTGCATTATGTCGTGGGTTCAATCCCCACTGATCTCATACTGTAGCGCCCTTGAGTAAGGCGCTATAAACATTATGAACTTTTGCTGTGCCAACACTTAATTAGCTGCCAATTATAATCTATAATATCCCAAACTGCCACAGGCAACTTAAGACTGGGTTGGGGTAACGGTTGTTGTTACTCTATGTTTAAGTCGCACATTCAACCTTTCCACAATGAGGATAAAGATATATAAAAAAATAAGCGAAGCGTATTAAGTTAACCTGTTTAATGCATGACTGATTTAGAAGAATTACGAGGTCAACCCAAATTTAAAAGTTTTGTTGAAGAAATTTGTTTGAAAAGTTGTTTTACATTAAATATAAACTTTTAAGATGTATGTAAATGAAGAAGCATTAAAAGGGTTTTCATCTTATAAGGTAAGTTAAATTTGTTTGAGTTTTAGATAAATTTAAAACGGGTCAAAGCTTACAAATACAAAAAACGTAAAAGTAATTTATCTGTCCTGACTGTCTGTCACTTTTGTCAGTCTGTGTGTCTGTTTTTGTTCAACATAATTTAAATCAATTTACAAATTTTAAATGTTGTTATTTAACTTCAGAAGTTTATATTTAAAAAAGTACAATAAGTTAATCTTTGGTGACCATGCCATAACATACTTTTTTTTTTTTGTATATATCTTTATCCTCGATGTGAGAAAGTCGAATGCTCGACTTAAACATAGAGTAACATAAGTTACCCCGACCCAGTCTCGAGTTAGCAGTTTGCGATATTTTAGAGACTATAATTGCCCGGTAATTATGCTGCTGATTAAGTGCTGGCTCAGCAGGAGTTCATACCGTTTATAGCGCCTTACTCAAGGGCGCTACAGCATGAGATCAGTGGGGATTGAACCCACGACCTCATGTGTGGTGTAGCAAGAGTTCTTACCACTACACCACTTGAAATCTTTACGTTAACATTAATACTTTTGGCATGTTTTAAATCATTAAATTGATTTTGTCATTTTTTCCCATCGCATTGTTGTAATATTAATCCAGTCTGGAAAGTAGGGCAGTTTTCGACGAGATCTCGTGCGTGCAAGCGTAAAAAAATGAGTGACCGCGCATGCACGCGTACCAAAATTTCCGGTTTAGGCGTGCACGCGTGATACATGTTAGCATGTTTTAGGCGTCAGTACTGCGCGTGCACATTTTTAAGACACCAGGCGTGCAAAACGCTAATTCCAGACATGCATTTTTTTTAATGAAAAAAAAAAAAATTGCTGTAATATTAATTGTATATCGTATTTATTATTTACTTTTATCAATGTGCGAAAAACCAAAATAAAAAAAAATATATATTTTAACTCAGGACTGTTTGATTGTTGTTTTTTTTTAAATAATTACCGTCTGTCTTGTTTATTATATTAGAGAAAGTAATAAATAAATATTTTAAACTTTTTGTTTATATTTCAGTATAGTTCTATTGATAGTTCACCACTCTCTAATTATGTAATGCACCCATTCTGGAACAATTTTGTGAAGGTTTGTTGTTTGTTTAATTTTAATTTAGTAAAATATGTAGAATTTTTGCATTGAAACTTGCATGAAAAAACCTTCCCATAATAACATTTATAGATATTTATTGAAAATTATTTTAAATTGTCAAACAAATATATACTATTGGTCATTTTTTGAACATTTTTTAATCACTTCAACTAGTTAAACATACATAAATTTTTATTTTTAGTAAATTTTATGCTATTTTACAGCAATTTTAAAATAATTTATGTCAGATATATATAATCCACAAAATGTAAGGGTTTTGCAGTTTTTGCGCTTTATAAAAAATAATTTATTTTATTTTTAGGTTTTTCCGTTATGGGTAGCCCCAAACTCAATAACCCTGGTTGGTTTCTTCCTTCTAGTTCTTCAATTTACAGTTTTAAGTATTTTAGATCCTTATATGGATGGTAAATATATAACAACTGGACCAAGTTGGATTTGGGCTTTCTGCGCTTTTTGTCAATTTTTTGCACATCATTTAGGTAAGAAGTATAAGTTGTAACTAAAATATTTAAATTAAATTTATTTAAAAAAAACGTAATATCATCTAAAATGGTAATTCTTTTTTAACTATTTTTTTATAATCTTTACAATCCTTTTTAACAAACAAAAGTTTTGATTAAATTATTAATTTTATTTTTTGTTTTTATTTTATATTGTTTTTATAGACGGAGTGGACGGCAAGCAAGCTCGTCGAACTGGTACCTCATCACCACTAGGGGAGCTGTTTGATCATGGCTTAGATTCATGGAGCGTAACCTTTTTCACTGTGAACATTTTTTGTGTTTTCCCATTAGCTGGTGTTTCAAGTAAATTGAATTTTAATAAATTAATTCAGATTCTTATTTATTACAGTTATTAATTATAATTTAGTTTTTGTTTATTTAATTTAAAAGATTTGTTTTTATTATTATAGATTATCAGTTTTTTGCTGTATTATGGTGCGCTTTATTTCCCTTTGCGTTTACACATTGGGAGAAGTACAATACCGGGGTTTTGTATCTACCATGGGCTTATGATCTAAGCCAAGTTGTAAGTGATTTATTTATAATATAAACAGTATTTACAAAATTAAAGAAGTTATTTTTTATTTAGAGTTTTATATACATTTTATTTATATACATTTACAGTGTAAAAGGCATACAACTTTTTTGTTATTTATTTATCCTTGATGTGAAAAGGTCGACTCTACGACCTTAACATAAAGTAACATTTGTTACCCCAATTCAGTCTTGAGTTAATTTTGCTACTTTAGAAAAAATACTACATAAAAGCAGTGAAAATTAAACTAACGATCGTATGTAGTGAAGTTTAGTGTTCTAACCACTACAACATGCTGGGCCTTAATCGTTAAATTTTTCGATCCTAATTTTTTTTAAATTCGTATTAATTATACATTTAATTTTTTGTATATTTTTAGGTAATGTTTATTTGTTATTGCCTTAGTGCATGGTATGGAATACAAATGTGGGAAGACATTTACATTTTCGGCATCCCAGTCAGACTTCTAATGCAAATTATGTTTTATTGTAAGTAAAATTAAAAATAAGTAAAAATTTACCTAAAATTTAACTGCGTAAAAGTAGATATATTATATATTATAAAGCATATGCTAACTAAACAGACAAATATATTGTTGTTTAATTTTATTATTTCCTCTTTTTAGCCTCTGCGTTAGTTGTTGCAATTCCTGTTTCAATCCATAATGTTTATCAGTGAGTTTTTTATTTTAATTATTTGTGGATAAAAGATATTTTTTAAATGTAACTGTTTGTTATTTAATCAATTTATTAGTGGTATTTTTGTAATAAAAACAGACATTTCGTAAATTTAATTAATATCATATGTTTTCCTGTATTGGCACGTAATTGGCTGTAACAAAATTCATTTTAAAGTGTTTTATATTACATTAAATTTAAATATTTATGTATACCATAAAATACATTTCTTAGCATAGTTATTATACTAATATGCAGTTGGTTTTAATCAGAAATAATAATTTTGGAAATTTATAAAAATAAAATGAATTTTAAAACTTATATCTATAATTACAATAACATATAGGCAACGTGAGACTGGATCGGAGTAACTGTTGTTACTCTATGTTAATTTATATACAAAAAAACTTAAATTCTGGATTTAGAGCGAATAAAAATGGAACAGGAAAATGCCGAAGTTTGTATGAGATCATAATTCCGTTAATCTCCACAACCTTATGTTTTATCATCACTACAGTTCTCGTTATTATTTCACCATCTGATATCATGAACTCCAATCCAAGGATGATTTATTTTCTTGTTGGAGTAGCTTTCTCTAATATTGTGGTGAGTTTTTTTGTATATATTTTATCCTTGATGTGGGAAGGTCGAATTTCACGGCCTAAACATAGAATAACATCAGTTACTCCGACCCAGTCTCGAGTTGACTATAGCAGTTTGGGATATTATAGATTATAATTGCCCGATAATTATGCTGCTGATTAAGTGCTGGCTCAGAAGGAGTTTATACCGTTTAAAGCGCCTTACTAAAGGGTGTTACAGCATGAGAGCAGTGGGGAATAAACCCACGTCCTCATGTGGTTAGCAAGTGTTCTAACTACTACACCACAACCAAACTGCCAGTTTAGAATTAATTCACCTAAAATTTAAATACTAGTCAATAGCCTGCCCTACAGTCAGAATTTTAATTGTCGTAATATAGTTGCAACTCTTAACTAATATTTGCCTGCAATAATTTACATGCTCACCACAAACAGGAGTTTTATTTTGCAGTCCTTTAAATTGTTCTTTAGGTTCCATTATATATAGATTCAGAGTTCAAATTATTATATACATATTGAGTTAAATAAAAACATCATTTAAAAATTAAAATTGGTTAAATTTTAAATATTATTTAGTTTAAACTATTTAGTTAAAACTTTAATTTTTAAAGATATTTTTCATTTTTATTTTAACATTTTTTTTTGTTTTAGAGTCGAGTAATAGTTGCACAAATGTCCAACACTCGGAGTGAAATAATCAACAAGTTTATTTACCTTCTCATCATCTGTGTTGTCATAATTGTCGCAACCAATGATGTCATAATCGAGTTTTATACTTTGTTGGCTGCTAATATAGTCATGACCCTTGCTCACCTACATTACGGAGTAGTAGTTGTAAGTAATTTGTGTCATTTTTTTTGTAAAATTGAAAAAATTTTAATTTACAAATTGTTTGGTTTAAAAATGCTAAAATTAAAAAAAGATTGGTTGTAGTTAATAATAGATAACGTTTTTTTATTAAAAAAATAAATTTTACAATAAAAAATTTTTAAATATCATTATCTGACCTTATTATATCAACATATATGTGTAAAGTATATTGACAAACTAATCATTTTATTTAAATTGTCAATTTAAACTTTGGACATTGATCAAATAATTTTAAACTTTGTTAAGTTGGATAAATGTAATGTGTAATTTCTACATCATTATAACTTGTAAAATTATTTTTTTGTATAAATCTTTATCCTTAATGTGGGAAAGTCAAATGCGCGACTTAAATATAGAGTAACAAAAGTTACTTCGACCCAGTCTCGAGTTGCCTGTGGCAGTTTAGGATATTATAGATTATAATTGCCCTGTAAATAAACTGCTGATTAAGTGCTGGCTCAGCAGGAGTTTATAGTGCCTTACTCAAGGACGCTACAGCATGAGATCAATGGGAATTAAACCTACGACCTCATGTGTGGTGTAGCAAGTGTTTTTACCACTACACCACGCTGCCGGTAAAAATCAATTTATTAAATTAAATATTGTTTTTTATATATGTATATATTAATCCTTAATGTGGGAAGGCGACTTTATGACCTAAACATAGAGTAACATCAGTTACCCTGACCCAGTTTCAAGTTAACTTTGTTTGTTTGGGATATTATAGACTATAATTGCGCGGTAATAAATCTGCTGATTGTTTTTTTAGGTCAGCAGGAATTTATTTAGCTTTGTTAAAAAAATTGGTATTTTAATTTTTGTTTCATGCTAGAAATATAAAATTAATGTTTTTTTTTAGGTTGACACTTTAGCAGAACACTTCAATATTTTTGTATTTTCAACTAAGAAGAAAACTGCATGACTAGCACGCTCTAGTGGTGATGAAAATCAAAAACTTTTGGACACTAAAGATGAAGTTAATAAAAACGAAGAAGAGGTTTAATTAGATTTTAATTAAATATTCAAAAAAAGACAAAAAATAAAAAAGTTTTTGTTAAATTTTTTTTTTTACTCGGACCAAAAATGTTATTTGCAAATTTTTTTTATTAATAGGAAACTTATTTTAATATTGATGCAATATCTAAGTCTAAAAAACTAAAAAAAATGTAGTATTTTAATGCTGTTACGTATTAGTTGTATTACTAGTTTGGCTTAAACATGTGCTACCTATAATTTAAAATTTATTAAAACTAAAAAAAAGCAATGTATATTTCTATTTTATTAAATTAAGTAATTAAATTTGAAAATTTTTATAAATTAAAAAATATTCAAAATAAATATGTCTTCACTTGAATTGTAATTTAAGTTTTAATTTCTATCTCTTCTAATTTTAAAAACTGTGATTTTGAATATTTAATGTAAAATGTGCTGAAGCCTTAAGTAAACATTGAGTTATATAATCCCATACCATGCTGGTTATATAACATTTTTTATGTGAAATTAATTATTTAGAACTTTAATTTACATCAGACTAAAGTGTATTGTAAAGTATATATAAGGTTTATATGTTCGTACTAGGTTTTAAAATGTATTTTTATATTTATTTTTGTGTTATATTGAGCTTTATAAGAGGGTTGCAAAATAATTATTTTTATTTTATTGATTTTAATAATTTAATAATTTTAGTCAGAAAAGTAGTGCTGTTGTGTGTTTTTTAATTATTCTGTGTTTATTTTATAAAATTTAAATGTTTGTGTGTTTTTGTGATATTTTGTTTTTATTTTAAATGTGGGTTGAATAGTTAAATTAACAAAAACTAACTAAACAGAATTTTTAATGTTATAAAAAAATTAATTTCTAACTTTTTGTTGTTTTTAGAACAATGTTCGTTTAATAAAAACTAAAAACACTGAGAATTCACGTTTATTTTAACAGCACTTGCACAGTTTTGAATTAAAAGTTTGGCTTTATTTACAGTGTGTAAAGATAAGACTTAAAATAACATTAGTTTAATATTTTATTATTGGTTTTTTAACAACTTACATATACCATGAGTATTTGTGGATGTTACAGTTTTTATTTAGTTAAATTTTTTAAGTTATTTGTATAAGATATATTTAAGTTGGCATTTTTTTTGAATTGTTTTATATTACAATTATGGAATGCATTAATTTATATTATTAACGCAGATTTTCATTTTTTTTACTGTTAATTAGCAATAATTTAATTTTAACTTTTAATTATTTGATTACAGATTAATTGTTGTAAAATTTAATTAATTTAAAATGTATATCAGCAAGAAACAGTTGGCTGGTTTTTCAACTTATAAGGTAAATTTTAAAAATTTTTTAAATAAACTGTTTTAATGAATTCTAAATTAAAAACCAAGTTATATTAATTTCAATTTTTTTAGTATTTTTTAATTCAATATTTTAAACATTAGCACAAACTAATATCAAAATACTAGCAGAAACACTCTAATTTCAACACTGTAAAAACAACTTGAAATATTGTTTTAAATCTAGTATATTAAGTTCATCTTTTTATAATTGTTTCAATAATTTTTAAACCTAAAACAGCATTGACAATAAATTTTAATTTGATTGCTTTTTGAACAGTATAATTGCATCGACACATCACCTTTATCAAATTACATATTCCATCCTTTTTGGAACCAAGTCGTTAAGGTAAATTATAAAATTTACAATAAAATAAAATTAATTTTTGGTTCAAGCTATAATATACTAGCAACATAAAGTTTTTATATTTTGTTTGGTTTTTAAGTATTTAATGCATTTCAAACCTAAAGGATACGAAGGAAAATTAACTAAAAAAATGACAACCTTATATTTAATTAGTTTGTTACATTTAAATTGCTAGATATTCATACTACTTAAAAGGTTAGGTAAATTTGTATGTTGATATGCTTTATATACTACATATATATAGAGAAAATACTAGAAATCAGTGTGTTTTACTGTTAAAAAACGGTACAAAATAGGAACATAATCAGTTTAAAACCAGTAAAAGTGTTAAACTTATTCAATTTCTTCAAGCCTTTTTTTGACTTCGATTATTCTTTGCTTCAATTCTGTGAGCCCATATTTTACTTCAGATTCATCCACTTCATTCCCTTCACCTGAACCATTTACTCCGTTGGTTGTATCTGAAACATTAACTTCTTTGTCACAAATCTTTAAAGCCATTTCGCATCCAACTCTAGCCACATCAATGTATTTTTTACTGTATCCACCTGCAGCAATATGAGCCAGGACACAACGAGCAATGTTATACACAGCCCACATGTAAGTGCCTTCGTTCTTCTCAAACAATTTCTGGATTCCGTTTTCTTCGCTTTTAAATCCACATTCAAAAGCTTCAAAGGCCTTTTCAAATTCCCCTAGACCGGCAAAACCCTTCATAGCTTGTATACAACAATTTGCCGCCATTCCAATTTTTAAATTTTGCCGAGAAATTTCGAATAATTCAGCGCACTCTTCTAAAGCTAGTTGCCTTTCTTCTTTATTAAGGAAGGAAAACATCTTACAGTTGGCTTTGACAATGTACTTCTGAGCATTAAGGATAGTATATGCAGTACCTTTAACTTTTTTCAACTTTCCACATTCAAACATAATATCAGGGGCCCCATCACGCGACTTATAAGCTTCCTCTTTTCCTTTTCTCAATCTTTTAAGTCTATCCTCCGGACTCTCTTGTCTGTAAGAATCTTGAAGAAGTCTTGGGACTCGGTAATTAGCATCGGTTATGTACTCATGGAGCAGAGGGATTTTAGTCATCTTCTTAACTTCGACAGCCATATAATAAGCAAGATCCCCATAGTATTCACATTCTTTTTGGTCATCTTCTTTCATTAGGTTCTGCAGGTAAAGAACGACCCTTGCAAGAATATGAAGATTGGCTATAATCTGCTCAGCCAGGCAAACTTTTTGATACTGTTCGGGAGGCAGCATGTTTCCAGTTTCTTGCAGGATCTTGTAGTTATTCTCATTTAACTTCCCATTTCGTTCCACAGCAGCTTTAATGGGTAGAAGTTTGTTATTTGCTTCACTTTCTGTCATCCCATTTTGAATGCAGTGCCACACAAAATCTTGCAAGTTGCTTTCATTTATTTTGACAGTGGTGAAGATATATTCATTTATCTCATTTATATCTATTTGTTTTCCAACTGCCACACAACATTTAACAATATGTTGTGCTTGGGTTTTTGGGTTAAGATTTTTTTTAAACTTTAAAGCATCCATATCTGGTTTGCTCTGAAGCAAAGGTAGGCAGCAACCTGGATTTTCCAAGATACAAATTGTCCAAATTTGTTGGACAGCTTCTTTGAGCACATCTGAAGCTTGTTTCAGCTTTGATTTGTCAGGACCCTGGACCAAAGATTGCCCTAAAAGGCCGTACACATGACAGGCTGATATCACCAAGTTAAAATCTGTTAAATTCCCTGCATGAAGATAGCTTTTAAGATTTTGAAAAAGCAAGTGCAGATGTTGACTTAAATGGTACAAAGTCTTATCATCCTTGGCTTTTCTATTATCCTTATCTACTAAACATAACACAGACTTTAGCGCCACTTTGAGATATTTCTCTGGGTCTGGATTGGGCAGATTAGAGTGAGCAGATTCAGTAATAGTGATAGAGCCATCCCTTTCAATAACATCAACTTCATAACTGCCCAATTGCGATATAAGTTGCTCGGATATAGCTTTAGGATTTTCACAGAAACATCCAAGTATTGCTTCAATTAAGCAAACCGGTAAATATTCATGGGAAAAAAATTTCCATGCTGCTTGTAAATGTGGAAGATGTTGTGAAACTACTGTTTCGTGATCTAAATTAGTAAATTGAAAAAACTAAATTAGTAAATTGAAAAAAAAAAAACTAAACTAAATTGAAATTGTTATTTAGTCTAGGCAATTTAGTTAATTAAAAAAGCTTTAGATGAATTTAGAATTTGAAAACTTAAAAAAAAAAGTTAGAAAAATTAAGATAAATACAGAATTTAAAAACTTTAGAAAAAAAGAATTTAAAAACTTAAAAAAACAATATTGAAATCGAAACTTTAGAAAAAGTGTGGCAGTGTTTAAAAAAGGAGTTTTAGGTTTGATTTTAGCTGCTGTTATGTTTACATTCCTTATATAACTAAGGCATAATTTCATGATGAGTCATAAAACATTAAAAATTTAGTGATGTAGCAAGTCAAAAACAACTAAAACTGACAAAATTTATCGTTTTTTCGTGCTGTAAAATTAGTCAAAAAAAACATAAAATAACTTACCTATTTCTTCTCTGTTCGGCATCTTTTTAACTTTAACAATAGTCACCAAATGAAAATACTTTCAAAATCACCTTAAAACTTTAAATTATGTCACAAATTTGCCTTTTTAAATGTTGTTTTTTTGATTAAAATTGCAACACAAAAATTGTTTTGAAAATTCCTTAGGTAAACTACCTGGGGATTTCCCTACAGGTGGAATTATTTTTTTCATTTTATGTGTTCGATTCAACATTAAGTGACGGTAAAAAATTGTAAATATGGTAAAAAAATAAAAATAAAAAGATGTTAAAAAAAACAAAAACAAAAAAAAATGTTAAAATAAAATTAGCAAAAAACACATTTTTTACAAAAATAAAACAGTCTAAAATAGACACCAACATCAACTCAACAAATTAATGTACAAATAAACAAATATACACTCAACTCTAAAAACTATCTTATTTTAAATCACAGTTAGTCCCATTATGGCTGGCAGCAAATATTCTCACATTCACTGGATTTCTCCTCTTAGTTGTGCAGTTCATCGTAATGTGTTGTTACGACCCAGATTATAAATCTGCTGAACATGATTTGATCCCGTCTTGGGTTTGGTGGTTCAGCGCGTTTTGTCATTTTACTTCACACACTTTGGGTAAGTATTTTAAGTAAATAAGTTGCAATTGTTTAACACTTTACAAAATTGATTTTTCTTAAAGCTTTTTAATGTTATTCTTTTCGTTATTTTGGGATAGTTTTGTATAACTATTTTTTAGGTGTATATAAAGATGTACATATTTAAATTTTGATGACTGCAACTATTTTAATTACATACAATTTTTAGTTTGTGTTGAACTTCACACATTTTTTCTAGCAATTAGTGACAATACATTAGTTCCAGGGTAAATAAATAAATAAATTCGAAGGTTTCAAAAAACCGTACAAACCTACAAAAATTAAAGATTTATTTTATTATCTTTTTAAGTGGACTTTAACCTGTTAAAAAGTTGTCTTAGAAATCTTTATTTTTAGACGGGATTGACGGCAAACAAGCTCGTCGAACCAACACCTCATCACCACTAGGGGAGCTGTTTGACCATGGTTTGGATTCCTGGAGTAGCTCGCTGATTACGATGAACGTTTTGTGCATTTTTAAGCAAGAAGCTTTTGGATTCGGTAACGAAACAAGTTTGTGATACAGTAACCTACTGAATTTAATCTAAAATCCAACCAAAACAATGGAAATAAATTAAGTAACGATTCACTTTGTCTGTACAATGGCGTGAGCATGTGGTTTTTGGTATATTTGTTAAAAACATTGGTTTGTGGTACGAAAGGTCTTAGGTTCAAGCCTCGCCGAACCAATAATCGATTTTTTTTATATTTTTGAAACTCGAAAATTAAGTTTAATAAAAATTATAATCACAAGACCGAAATTTATAAAAATAAATATGAAAAATGTAATCATAAAAACTTGCACAAAAATTACAACTCTTGTTGTTTATATTATTTTTTAATTACAATTTTTATATTTTTAAAGTACCTGGCGGATACATCAGCATCTTATGTCTAACCTCATTCGCTATCATCACTCCTCACTGGGAGAAATACAATACAGGGGTCCTCTACTTGCCATGGTCCCTAGATCTTAGTTTGACAGTAGGTTTCTGTTCGTTTTAGTTTACTTTTTAAGTTGTTTTCTGTGTTTCTTAGTCATTTTTATGTTATGTTATGTTTAAGGGAAATAAAATACTGTTGTTACTTCGCCCTAGTCTCAAGTTAACTTTGGCAGTTTAAAACATTGTTTTTTTATATTTATTTATCCTTAATGTAGGAAAGTCGACTTTGCGACTTAAACATAAAGTAACATCAGTTACCCTGACCCAGTCTCAAGTTGACTTTGGTAGTTTGGGACATTATAAATAATAATCGCCCTGTAATTATGCTGCTGATTAGGCCTGGCTTGGTAGGAGTTTATACGGTTTATAGCGCCTTACTAAACCCTTAATCTTGAATTGCAGGTGATTACGATATGTTACGTCATCACAGCTATGTTTGGAACTTTATTTTGGGAAACAAAAATATTTGGGATTAGTTTGACCATGTACATTGCCATGGTTGTATGTGGTAAGTTATTTGTGACGTCATAAACATTTTAACTAACTCGTGTAAACGCTAAAACAAATATTTTTATTTTTTAATTTAACTTAAAAAATGTTTTTGTGTGTTCGTTTAAAGCATTTAAAGTATTATTGCTACTGAACAAAACTTAAATTTAATAATTTAAATAATTTTTCCGCTAATTTAAACAGTTTATTTTCTTAATTAGCAGCTAATTAAATTGCATGTTAGAATCAAGTCAGTTTTAAAAAAATAGTTATAATTAACAAATTAATAAAAAACATTGCATGGCGGTCAGCTTATACTCATTTAAGATGTAATTATAAATATTATGCTAGCAATAGCAATTTTAATTCAGTAAAGTTCTTAATATCTTTGGTTTTTATTCCTTCTAGTAAGCACAATTCCAATCGGAATACCATTGACAATATATAACATTATCAGGTAATTTTAACTATATTTTAACCTACATATAACTCTTTAAGCTTAACTATAACCTAAATATTATTTAATTCAGTGCCAACTTGAACCAGAATGGAAGGGGTTTGTCTTTTATAGAAGGAATGAGGCCTTTAATATCACCGTTTATATTATTTGTTGTTATGTTTATAATCCGATATTTAGTTGATGGAAATGACAGAATTTTGTTGTTTTTGACAGGAGTTGTGTTTTCGAATATTATGGTAAGTTAATATCACAAGTTAATACCGTTTATAATGTCCTACTTAAGAGCTCTACAGCATGAAAGCAGTGGGGATCAAACCTAGGACCTCATGTAGTAAAGCCAAGTGTTCTAACCACTACACCATTTTTGAATGAATAAATTATTTTTTGACAAGTATAATCAGTATGGACCAAAAAGAATATCAATAATGAAAGTTAATTATTAGTTTAATTAAACAATTAACTATTAAATTTTCTTTAACAATTAAATTTATTTTTTTAGTGCCGTTTGATTATTTGTCAGATGACCAAAACCAAATGTGAAACTTTCAACAAATTAATTTTAATATTAATTTCTTATTTGGTCTTAATTTGTTTAACAAATACTAAAAATATCAAGTTTTATATTTTGGTTGGCACTACAGTGGTCACAACTCTTGCTCATATACATTATGGAGTAGTAGTGGTGAGTGTTTTGTGACATTTTATTTAACTATTATTTTTTTTTTAATTTTTACAAATGTTGATTTAAAAATTTATTTTTAGGTTCGTGGTTTAGCAAAACATTTTGATATTTGGGTTTTTACACCTGGAAAAAGGAATTCAAATACTAATGGCATCAAAACCTCAAAAAACAACAAAAACTAGTTTTCTAAATTTGCAGCTTTTTAGTGTTACTTGTTTCTTCATGTAAATAAGTTTTTGAATTTATCTTTTTTTATCCTCAAGAAAATATTTGGTTTTTTGTTTTTTACTGAATTAGTTGATTAATAGTATCAGGTTTTAGTGTTTTTGTTTTTTAATTTTACTAAAGGTACTGTTTTTTCGTTTTTATTTTAATACAATTTCTTACTCAGTTTAATTTATAAAAATCTAAAATTTAATAACCCGCAAGGTGGCATAGGAGATCAAAATCTAAAGTAAAATTCAGTTTTTTGGTATACCAATTATGGCGTCGGACTACGAGCCGAAAGGTTTTGGGTTCAAGCCGCAACAATGCCACATTATTTGCCTTTGAACCCGGCGTTTACAGAAAGCTTTAACTTTTCATAACAGATCACCCTTTACCAAATAAAAATATAAAACATATCACCTTAAGGTGTTATACTACAAAATTACTGTATAATGTATTAATTGTATGGTCCTTGGTTTAAGTCCCACCAATGCCACATTATTCACCTTTGAGCCTGGTGTTTACAGATAGCTTAAACACGTCACAACAACTCACTTTTCTACAGTTAAACTATAAAACCTAAACTTAAAGTGATATAGAAAAAAGTCTGTTTTCGAAATTAAAAAATTAATTTTAGTACAAAAACGTTAAAATAGGACATACTAATAAAATCGTTAAAATATGCAGATGTTGTAAAAATAAATTTACAACTTTCCAAAAATAAATTCATTACACAAATAACATTTCAACATAATCTAATCAACCTAAGTGAGATGTATTCCCATGCCTATAATGTAACATCATGAGGTAACAAGATACATGACTATGACGTCATATTAGGTCTAATACTATTAATAAACAAATCAATCATCAGAAATTTGGAAATTGCTTTTTGCACAAAAATGGCAATTTAAAAAATTACAGTAATTTTTTTTTCAATTAGTTTGAATAGAATTTGCAACCCCTAATCCCCCTATTTCTACGAAATGTTTTTTAACCTTTATGACGTAACAAAACCGCTATTATGAGATAACATTACGAAGCTTTTATCTTGCTGTCAAGTTGTGGATTGGTTTTCATTAATCTTAAAATTTTGATAAAAAAAATCCAAAAAAGATAAAATGATAATTATGTTTAAAGCTTGATATTTAAATTGTATTGTAAGTTTTTATATATTTTCTAAAATCTGTATTTAAAATAACTTAAACTAGCCAATAGCCTGCGTTACAGTCGGCATTTCAATTGTTATAATATGGTCACAACTTTTAACTAATATTTGCCCGCAATAATTTACCCACGCACAACAAACAGCAGTTTTATATATTTTGTAGCTTATAAATTAGGCAAATATATCGCCTACTTAGTCCCATTATATACATATATTACTCATTATAAAACAAACAGAATGGTAGCGAAACTTGTTGGTTAATTTGCAGACAAATTTAAGGTTTCCTACTAGAATGAAATCATCAAGTTTGAGATACACCCACACAAGAATTAAAATAAACATTAACTTGTTTGGTTAATTTCTTACGACAAAAAATAATGCTTAAAAGCAATTCAAATAAAACTTAGGTCTTAAAATATTTTAAATTAATTAAGTTAATTAACAGTTTTTTTTTAATTAAGTTTTTTCTTTTTTTAATTACTTTGTATTTTTTGTCAAGTTTTTATCTTATTTTTCCTTATATGACGTCATAAATAGGGGGTCGTAACGTCCACCCCATTCCTTTTTTTTTATGACGTCATAGATAGGGGGTCGTAATGTGACCCATAAAATCCGCCTCTAATTACTCCTCGGGGGTTTATAACAACACTTTTGACCCTCGGTCTATTGTTGTAACCCAGCTGGGGTTAGGGGTACTCGAACTTTCGATGGCCAACAATAGAAACATGATACGTCACAATGGGGTGGCTTGTTACGTAAGAATACAATTTGTGTCAAATTTTAAAGTGTAAAAAACTGAAAAAAAAAGATTTATTTTATTAAAAAAATTGTTTTAAATATTAAATTAGTTTAAATAAATAATTCCGCCTTTTTTTAAGATTTTTTAAATAAATATAATTTTTAAAAATGCAAGAGCGTTAAAAACTAAATTTGGTGTTAAAATCTAAAACAAAATCAGAATTTCGATATAGATAAGACCTTCGTGACGTCATATAGACCTAGGTTTGACGTCACAAACAATAGGTCGCAAATTTTAGTTATATTTCTTAATATTTTAAATGTAAACAACTTTGTTAACGTATTTAAACAGGGTTTGCTACTTAAAAATGAAAATGTTTGCTTAAATAATGAATTTATTCGTTTAAATAACTGTGCAAATATAACATAACAATTCAATTAAATCACAAAATAAATCATTTTAATATTTAACAAAAACCAACTTATACTTAAACTTAAATATTCAAGTCTTTATAACAGTTTTAAAAACTAATAATTTAAGAAATGTTTAAATTGGAATACTAATATTAAACAACAAATAAGCCAAGTTTTAAGTCTGTTTTGCAAAGATAAAAGTTAATATATTTGTATATGTTTAAATTTAACTTGATTTTTATTTGTTAGCAATAATTAGAAATTATTTAACTAATTAATTCCATTATTTGTCACCAATATTTGTTCAGTATAACTTGCAATATTTACCGACTACCTACAAAGCGTAATTAGTCTAGCCGACATAGCAGGAATATTATTCACACACAACCCGAGATCCATTTCAGTCGACGAGAATTTGCGCGCCACGAAAAAATGTCTTAAATTTAACTTCGCGAAGAAAACGCGACCGAAATCTTTAGTGAACAATCGTTTAATACAACATCAAAGCTTCGAATTATCTTTGTAACTAGAACGGACTGTATTAAAGTTTAGGTGTGACGTCATAAAACAAGATTAATTACGTCATAGATGGTAAAGTTTAGATGGTAAAGGCAAAAGTAGGGTCAAAAAAGTCAAAAATTAGAGAATAAGGTTTGCAAAAATACGCAGAGAAAAAAGTAAGAACAAGTTAATAGGATTTAAAGTAGTATCTAGCATTTTAACGTTAACTTAAACCTAATCCTAATGATCTGGTCATGTTATTTACGCTAAAATAAGTTAAATTATATGTCTAATTATAAAGTTACAAGTAATAATGTAAATATATCAAATGCGTTTTGCAAATTTTAGCAAGTTGTAATTACCCACATTCATTTCACATAAACCAAGTTTATAATAATTCTATAAAAGCATATTTATGTAAGTTGTATTGGGTTTTCAACTATTTATTTAAGCCCATAAGAAATAGAAGCATAAGTACTCTCATAGCCTTGAGACGCCGATCAAAAATAAAAGCGATTTTTAGGATTAATTCTTGAAATACCTTTAACTAAAGTAAAGAGAAAATGGCATGTAGTTTTTATAAGGTTAATTGCTATATAATGTATGTGACTTTAGGTTGTATTTCGTAATTTCTTAGGTATTATTATAATTTTAATTTACACAACATTTGTTTATTAAAATTTATAAATGATATCACTGTATTTTTTTGTGATATATTTTCTTGATTTTTGCGCAAATTTGATTTATTTGATTCAAACTTCCTTGTTTATAATGACAATTGTCGTCATAAAAATATTTATGAGATCACAATAATGGGGAATTCAGAAAATCTGACAATTTTGTCAATTTTAAATTCCGATTTCGCAATATACAGTTTATATTAAACGTTAAAGTGTTTATATAGAGGTCATTTAAGTAAAAATTATTTAGATATTTAAAATCAATTTAAGTTTAGAGCTAAAAAGTACATAGAAAATGATATCAAAAAATATTTATTAGTAAATTTATTATTAACCTATTATTAGGTATATAGTTATTATAGAGTTAAAGTGTTAAAGTACAGATAGGGTTACAGTATAAATATATGTTTAAATAACACCATAAAAGTAATACGAAATTTAAGAACCGTAAAGTTAAAGAGTTAATTCTAAAAGTGTTAAAAAATTATTATATATTTTTTTCAAAATGTTAAATTTTCTGATCTCAAATTTGTTAATTTTTTATTTTTAAACAATGTTAATCTTTGTTATAACACCCTAACCACAGAGAATGTTTAAATGTCTTTTAACTATAATGTTTTTTGATTTAATCTGATTAAATTCCTCGAATAATTTCTTATTTATCCCCAAACCGGAACAAGATTTCATTCTTGTTTAAATTTGTTTTCAATTTTCAACCAAGTTTGTTTAAATTTAAACCATTTAAATCTCCGTTTCAAAACAAAGTTTAGATTTGAAATGAACCGAAACTTGATATTTTAATCGTTGTAAAAGTATTGACGTCTATGTATATTAGTTCATTTATATTAGTAAACATGCAAAATTAGAAATAAATTTTGCTAGACAAAAATTTTTAGAGGAATTGGCACAATTCAAACATAAATAAACTTTAAATTAAACTTTAAAATTAATTATTATCTTAGATATTCAAAAAAACTTTTAATAAAAATTGTATTTAATATTGTTAAAAAACTTAACTTAATAATGTTGTTAAAAAGTTTAATTTTAAGTAAAATTAAGTTTAAATTGACAATATGTTTATTGGTTTTTGATTATCAGAAAAAAAGTTTAAAATTTTAGTATTACGTGTTCGCCTTAGGCTTATAACTAACCATGAAAAATTTAGCAAAATTTTAATCTTAAACTTGTTTAAAAAGTCAGGGTTTTTATAAACGCAAGTTTAAATATTTTTCGAGTAGTTTTTTTACTATTTGGATTTACGCCAGTTTTATGTTTGAAATGTAAGCTTATATTGATAAAGTGGTCTCGTATTCTCATGCATGGGTAACGCTAACAGGGTCTATTAAAACTTCTTAAAAACTTGAGTTTTTAACAACTCTGCTTTGACTGTTTTAAACCTACTTTAATTTTGTAAATTTAGCATAAATTAACATTTGAATTTTGGACAGAAATTTTGGTAACATTACGTTAAATTTAAAAAGTTTTTCATATTAAATAACTTGTTTAACGCTGAGTTATATTTACAGCTATTAGGTTCAAATTTTATTGGGTTATTTGATCCCAGTATTTTACATTAAAAAAATGCTGGCTCTATAACAACGAAGTTTTATTTTTTACATCTAAATTGTAGCAAATTTACGTCTGTTCGCCGGTAAAGAGTCAAAAGCGTTAAACGCTTACCCAAAACTAGAAATTAAGTTTTGAAAATAGTTTTTGTTATTTTAACCCCTCTGAAATATTTTGTAATAATAACCACTTAAGACCGTGTTACTACAACCTAATGCATTTTAAACGCGGTCCAATTATTAACTTAAATGGTCGAATGGCTTTGTCTAAGTGTAAAATAGCTGGGGCCTAAATGCTGTAGGAAACCGGCGATGACTCTTTAAAGTTAAGTCTATATAAACAAAAACCTCTGTACGGCGCTATCCAAAAGGTTTTGCGTTAATTTTACGATTTAGAAAACCACTGACGTATTAAAGGAACTATTTTCTCTGTATTTGCGAGGCGGATTAACATATTTTACAAAATTGCGAGAAATTATTGACACAAGGGATTTCTTGTGTTTTTTTCTCCTACGAGACAAATTTATCTTTATTTGGTCATAACCATATTGTTTGTGACGTAATTAGTGACGTCATAATATTATAAACGTCAGTGTTAGATTGTAGCTTCGAGTTTTACTTAATATGGTAAATAGACACAAGTTAAGTCTAGAAAAATGTCTAAAAATGTCAATTTTGGCAAAGTTAAGTTGAACTTAGACTTTAGAACTTTCAATTAGATTTTAAGTGATTAAATTAAGAAGAAGTTTTAGGTTTTGACGACTTGCAGATGGTATTCGGATCTTGAATCAAGATTTTGTGATTCTGATAAATTATTAGATTACAAAAGTTCAAGTTTGTGGATTACTTTAAAGTTTATGAGAAAGTTGTTTTGCAAAATGTTTCGTATTAAATAATGCGTTATATGATATGGGAAGGTATCAAGATATAACAATAAACTATTATGTAACGCAAAACATACTTATGTTCAAATCTTTGTTAAAATTAGGTTTTTAGAACAAAAAAATGTTACTTTTTTGTCAAAAAATGAAATAAATGTAGGACATAATTATATATAAAAGAAAATAATTAAATATATCATATTTTTGTTATAAAAACTATTAAAAAATAGCAAAAAAAGAACAATAATGATATTTAAAAGATATTAATATATTGACATAGGATTTAATTTAAGATTAATCGTCTTAAGGTAACCGTCGTTTAAGTTAGCGCCACAAGTTTTGTTTATTTGTGGATTTAAAGTTGATTCTAGAAAGTGAGAACTTCCGCTGCCAGATAATTGCGAAATCCGCTTAAACTTTAAAGCTTAATTTTAACCAGTTTTTAATTAAAAGTTAGAATAGTAAAATTAAAAATAAGTCATTTAAGTAGCTAGCCACAATCTTGAACCATATTTTATATATAGAAATTTTTCTTTATCTTAATTTTAATCAATTTTTAAAAATAACTTTTTTTTAGATTTTGTGTGAAGTTTTAATCTGCTTTAGCCTAAGGGATTAAGCGGTGAAGTTGATTGTTAAAGACAATCAGGTATTGTTACGTCACACAAGTCCTTTATTGTATAATAAGAAGATTAAAATGAGGATTTTTTGGGCGTTTTTGGCGTCTTTTTTTGTGGCAAGTTTTTGCGAGGAAATTTTAACTCCGGAAGTGGTTTCGGCGGAATCGGGAATTTTAGCGGAAACCGGAATTTCGGCGGAGTCAACAGACAGAAGCAAACGACAAAGTGGACCTCGTAAGTTCATTAATTAATCATTTTTTAATTAGTTAATATTTTAAAAAAAATGTTAAAAACGTAATTAAAAAAATAATAACGATAGCATCGTCGTATAGTCCTAATCTTTAATTAAAGTTCTTTTATCTTATTATTTTTGTTTGTTTATTAATTTTTTTTACACTTGACCACTCACGCATTAAACAAATTGACCGATAGTCACGTGACCTTAACATAATCACGTGATATTTACCAGATGAAAGATGAATGCTAAATTAGGGATTACTTTAAAGTTTAAAAGATCACAAATTTTAGTTTTCGAGGTTTTATGCGACTTAACCCAGTATAAAGCACGTTCTTATCTGTTTATTTAATGAGGTTTTAAAATGGTTTTTAAGGTTTAAGTTATTGAGAATAAGGTTTTGTATACCTAGAACTTGATCAACTAGTTTTACGGAATTTAAAAAGCTTTTTATCCTCGATTTTTTATTATAAATTTTGATGGTTTGAGCCTGGATTTTATTTTTTTATTTTTAAGTCCTAAAATTATTGGATTTTCTTATTTATTTATTTATTTTGGGTTTTCGCGCATTGATAAAAGTAAATAATAAATACGATATACAATTAATATTACAACAATGCGATGGGAAAAAATGACAAAATCAATTTAATGATTTAAAACATGCCAAAAGTATTAATGTTCACATAAAGATATTAAGTATGTTATGGCATGGTCACCAAACCCAATTGTTTAACAAAATAATATTTAAATTTTAAAAAAATATATTTTTGCAAAATATTTAAACCTAATAACGCAATAATGTGTAAAAATATAGTTGCATAATAGTGGTTTTCAATTTAAAAGAAAGGTTTCTTTACAAAAACTCTAGGAATTTAATCGATAACATCATAATCTAAACACCAAAACACAAATATTTTGGCTTAATGTCTGACACTTTAACATATTTGTTGAGGATACAAACAAACCACAGACAAAGTTCTAACTTGAGTTTAAATACAGGCATTAATATTTTTAATTTTTAAATTCAATTTTTTTCCTTTTTTGCAACTTTTACTTATGTATATTTATTACCCACAATCCTTTCTGCAGACGACAGTATCTTGGAGTTGTTTATGTCGTAAACAATGACGTAACAATAGCCTCGTTGTCTTAAATGTTGTTGTGTGGTATAAGTTGATTTGCAGCGGATGTGGTTTTAAACTTGAAGTGTTTGGTTTTTTAAATTTTTAGTTTGTCGTGGTTTTGTTGAATAAATTACCGATGCCCTTGTAAATGACCTTGAAATATGTAATCTGGTTGCGCTCAGTAATATTTCATTTAAATCTCAATTTGACCTCCCATTTAGTAAAAACTCCACTTTTATCTCCCTTTAAACCCCGTTTAGTAACCCTCGAGTTCAAACCCCCAATTCGACCCTTATTTTAACTCTTTTTAGTAAAATTTTATTTTTACCCTTCTTTGGCCCCCACTTTAACCCAGTTTAGTAAATTTTATTTCAAACCCTTATTTGACTCCTATATTTTATTCCTTTTAGTAAACTTTATTTTTACTTCTATTTAAACTCTTTTTTATATCATATTCAGTAAAACCCATATTTAATAAAACCCCCATTCCAACTCCCTATTTGACCCCTATTTAATAAAACTTAATTTTAACCGTAAATTTAAAACGTATTTCTCCTTTAAATCTTGTCATAACTTATTCCAAAATACACATTTAATTTAACCCAGCAGCAATGTTGTTCCAATTAATCGACCTCTAACCATTAACAAGTGCAGCTACTTAAACCTTATATTAATAATATTAGAGTAAGTATTTAATCACAGGTTTGCGTGCATTAAATAATATCGTGGGTGGGCGAGAAAGTGTTTACTATCAACTTAAAAGTTGTTGCTAGACGTGAGTTTTTCAGGGTTTTTAAACTTTGATAATTTAAATGTTGATTGATTTTTATTAAAATGGACAAAACTTTTAAAAATATTTTATTTTGAAAAAAATTTGGGGCTTAAACTTAATGAATTTTTTTGGCTTGAATCTTTTTTATTTAAATTAATTGCTAATTTGTCAATTTGAAAGGCCGGTTTTAAGTAAAAATATGTACCAAAAGTTCTAAATTTACTCGCAAATTCGTTCTTTTTTAATTTTATTCGCTTTTCCAGTTGCTTTTTATAAATATTTCAATTTAAAGGGCACAAGTTGACTTAAAATATGTATTAAAAGTTTTAAAGTTTACTCCGTAAATCAGTTTTTTAAAGTATATTTCAGAAATCCGTTTTTTTTTTCTTTTAAATTTTATCCGCAAATCCGCTTTTATTCTTTTAAAATTATCCATTTTTTTATTCATCTGCGTATCCAATTTTCCTGATTTTCACGATAACAAAATCTCAATCAGTAAAACTCAGAAGTGCAAAAAACGCCGACACCAAAATTTTTATTTTTAAATTTGAAACTGTGAATTTTTCACGGCCCATTTAAAACCTCTTTGTTTGTGTTTATACAAAAACTCTTTAAAAAATGAACTGTTGAAATATATTGTCTACGTAATAAGCGGGATTCTATTTAGTTTTATGACGTCATTATTGGTGGTTAAAAAGTTTATGCTTATTATTTTTCAAGTACACTTAACCTTAATATTATGATCCGTGAAAACGTAGAATTTTGTGTGATGTCATAAAGAGGGTATTGTTTTAATAGTAAGATATGTTAAAAATGGATTGTGACGTCATAATTAAATAATTTTTACAATAGAAAATTTTTGAAATAATTTAATTATTCTGCAAAACATTTTTTTTTATTTGTGTAACAATGTTGATTGTTCAAACGATTGTTATGTAGTAAATAAAACATAAATGACTCGGTTTCAATTATTCTAATTTAAAAGTTTTATGTTTTAAAATTATTGAGCTAAGTGTACATTTAAAAAAGTTAATTTGTTTTAACAAAATACAAAAAATGTTTCAACAAATTTAAAACATTTTAAGTAGTTTTCAAGTTTATTAAAATTTTTGTCAATTTTTAAACCCATTTCATTTTTTTATTTAGGTTTTTCGCACATTGATAAAAGTAAATAATAAATACAATTAATATTACAACAATGCGATGGGAAAAAATGACAAAATCAATTTAATGATTTAAGACATGCCAAAAGTATTAATGTTCACATAAAGATTTTAAGTATGTTATGGCATGGTCACCAAACCCAGAAAAGTTTAAATTCAAATTTTTTTTAAATTTTAAATTTTAATTTTTCCGCCCAAATAAAAGTAGTAAAAAAGTTTGCAATAAATATTACAATAATGCAATTACAATAATGCAATGTTTACATAAAGATTTTATGTTATGGCATGGTCACCACATCTCGACCAAAAGACAAATCTAAAAAACTAAATTAATTTTTAACACAAATCGACTTAACAAAACTTGTTAATTTTCCAGACAATTAAGGTTAACCATTGACTAAACAACTTTATTGACTTTACGATCTCAAATTTAATTTAAATTTACTTTGTAATCAGCACTATTTGTTCCTATGTAGTTCCCAGACAGAAGTTTTGTATTTATTTCCTTTTTATTTGCAGACAAAAGCTTTATTTTGTTTGGTGGATTTTAAGTAAACGTTGTGGTGGCTAATTATTGGTGCAAAACGCTTTTTAGGTTTTTAATTATTTAATTAAAATGTTGCTCAATAAGTATAAGTAAAAAGATTATTATTTAAGAACACTTTTCACTAAAAAAACTAATTAAAAAGTTAATTGATTAATTAAAACAACTGTCAATAAAAAAGGGTAAAAGTGAATTTTATTTATAAATAATAATCATTAAAGAACACTAATAAAAAGTTAATTATTTAATTAAAATGATAAAAAAAGTTGCAAAAAATATTTAAGATTCTATCTTTAACATTGTTGGTCAAATAATATAAGATTATGACGTCATTACTACGACGAAGGAAACCGATTATGACGTAACAGTTAACACAAACCACTAACAAACCAATGGGGATAAAGTTTGGATTAAGAAATTTGTGTCATTCAACAAAAATAACAAATTCAACTTCAGGGATTTCACACCGAGATCTATTTTCCTCTCACGATACAAGTCGCGGTCAAGTGTCTGTGACGTCATATTTGTTTATTTCGTCATAATTTAATAATTCTATTTATTGGTTTAAATTTAGTTTTTGTTAAAATTTTTAAAGAAAATAAATGAAAATATTAAGTTTTACAAATTCTAGTTTATTAAATCTCAACTTTTTCGTTTGTTAAATTTCATGATTTTAAATTGATTCCGGTTTGTTGATAGTTTGGTTAAAATATTAAATTTCGCTTCGTTAAAATGAAATCTAAGATGTTGGGGACATTGCGTTGTAATTATGTCGGTATAGAAAGCAGTTTATGTCTAAAATTGCGAGGTTTAAATTTATTCAAAATTTAATAGAAAAAATAAAAGTTTAAATTTTTTTAAATGTAAAAAAAATTTTTGATTTTGATTTTTTTTACGTTTTTTTCTTTACGAAATTAATTTTGTTTAAAAGTTTTAAAAATGTTAACTTTTTAATAAAATTTAATACCAATTAGAAATGAATGATTATTATTCACAACGTTAAGTCTCTTAAGTAATATTAAATTGTGCCAATCTTAATAATCTCTTATCAGTTAATGATATTATATATTAAGTTAATTAATAATATACTTGGTGATTACAATCTGTCAATTTTGCAACTTTTTCGATTTTATTTTGGTTTCCGCGGATTAACATAACTTCCACCTCGACCACCTGTTCTTAAATTGTTTACGTAACAAGCACAACCACGTGATGTCATAATGAAAAGGCCATTTTCAGCCAAATTTTTAAAATTTTTAAATTTTTTGAAAGATTTAGTTTTTAAAATATTATTTAATAAAAAAATAAAAACCTGAAAAATACAAAATTTAAATAAATAAAATTTTTCAGATTTAATTAATTTAAATTTTGTAGATTTTTCTAAACTATAAATATGTGAAAATGTGGATTATTTGTATTTTGGCACCTAAGCCGACTATTTGTCTAAATAAACTTTTAAGTAAGATTAAGTGAGGCATGAAGTTTGTTGTTACTTTAACCTGGGTTGGAATATCTTCGAATCATTATAATTTAACATTAACGACTCGTGTTAAACTTGTTAATTAATCGATAATAAAAGAAAAAATTATGTATTTAAAAATTGGGTTAAAATTGTAAATATTAGTTGATAGCCTGCGCTTGACATTTTAATTGTTGTAATATGGTCGCAACTCTTAACTAATATTTGCTCATAATAATTTACACATACCCTACCCAAGCTTATAGGATTTCAATGTCACTTAACTAAAATAAGTAAAATAAAGCACGTTGTGGGGTTTAATTAGTAATTAATAAAGCGCACAAAATATTATAAAATTTTAGAATCAAAACAACAAAAAATAAACATTAAAAAATGCACAAAACTTAATTTTAACAATTTATAACTTTAGTGTATTTTTAAATTATATTAATCCTAAAATTTTTAATTTTTAATTTCAATTTTTATTTTTTTAGCTGTACCTCCTCCCACTGATTTAATCATCGATGTCGTTAAGGAAACTGGGTTCAGAGTAAGATGGACCCCAGCGAGGTAAACTTAAAACATTTGTTTAAAACTTAAATTTAATTCATATTTTACTTGTTATTTGTAGCAAGTTTTAAATTAATGTTTTTAATTATATTCCAGTGTTGCAAATTATTATGATAAATGATTCGCTATCTTTAGAAAAAATAGCAATTTTACGTAATTTATAATTTTTATCTATTGCTTACAACTAATTACAGTTTTAAACTCCTTATTAAGGCAAATGTAATCTTTCTTAATTTTTTTTAAACATAATTGCAACGGTTATAAACATTTACATGAAATGATATTTGTACTGGGACCAATATACAACAGTTACAACATTTATAGTTAATATTTTTTAAATTATTATAAAAAGTTAGATTTTGACATTTTATTAGTATTATATTTTAAACATACTTTTTTGCAGCATTTTAAAAGTTAACAATATACATATACTAGTTCCAAATTAAAATAAAGATGTAATTTTATGTTAAGGTCGCGCATTCGACCTTCCCACATCAAGGATAAGATACAAAAAAATAAAATAAAGTTTCACATTATGTTATTGCTAAAAACGGCTTAATTTATATTGTACAGTGCTTTAGATATAATTTGTTAATTAACATCAATTTTTCTTATGTTATGCTTTATATTGTAGTGGGATAACGGGAAATTACATCACAGTTCGTGAGATTGGAGGAGATGGTCTACAAGAAGCAAAGCTAAAACCCAGAGTCCGGAAAGTGAAAATAACCGACCTCAAACCAGGAACTTATTACGAAGTTGAAGTGAAATCTTTACATGGATCGAGGAGCAGTGGTTCCCTGGTGCTAAGAAGGCAAACTAGACCGGCAGGTGGGGCTATTTTTTTTTAATTTTTTTAAAAGTTTGGTAGTTTGGTTAAGCGGTCATGGCAGCGGACTATGAGCCGAAAGGTTTCTGGTTTGAGCCCCACCATTGTCACACTATTCGGTCTTAAGCTCAGCGTTTTTAGACAGCTCGATCACTTACGTCACAACTGCACAATATTATTTAATAAAAAATATAAAACCTATCACCTTAAGGTAATATGTAAAAAATGGTAGTTTAGAGTATCGTTTATGGCATTGGATTATGAGCCGAAAGGTTTCGAGTTCGAGCCGCACCAATGCCACAATATTTTCTTTTGAGCTCGACGCTTACAAAATGTTATTACGTCACAATAGCATACCTTTTCCCAATAAAATTTAAACATAAGGTAACATAAAAAACGTCATCAAAAATAATTTCCTATGTTTGATTAAAATATATAAATTTTATAAGTTTATGTTAAAAATTCTTTCCATTTTTATAAAAACTCTTAAGTTACCACTTTTGTGCTAAACGATGACAAAGTACACACTTAAGTCACCACACCCACTCGATTAGGGTCTCAAGTATGTTACAATTGTCACTCGACGTTTAATATCTAAAATTCCATAAAATAATTTAATTTTTTATAAATTTGAGGTCAAGTTAAAAATGTATTGTGCGTGTTGACCAATCAAATAATGACATTTTTACTTGTTAAACATAAATCTTAAGTTTTAGGAAAAATAAAATAAATGTTTGTACATAATTTAAAGTTAAAGTAAAGGTTAATTACGGCTTATGATACAAACTTTATATTAAACCTATAATTTATAACTTAACATCTTGTAATATACAATAAACCAACATTTTTGGTGTTAAAATAAAAGGTTAACAAGGTTAACTTACATAGCTTAACTATTACAAACTTAAACCAATTCTGGCGCAGAATATTCAAATTTCGCGGTTTATTAAAATAGTTGTGACGTAGACAATGAAACCATTGTTATGTCATGGTAACTTGTAGTGTATACAAACGGTTCATTGAAGTTTGGAAAATCAGAAACAAATTAAAATTCGATTTGTCTTGCAAGTTGACTTTTCTTATTTGTGACGTCATAGTTAGCCCATTGTAAACAGGATCTACAAAGCGCTATAGCACGGTAAAGGTTTAAATTATCAATCAACGCTTTATTAAAAGATCTAATAAAGGTTTATATTATGTTGGTTATAAGCACGTGTAAGCTATTTTGTCAACACTTTAAAATAATTTATTTGTGAATGTGGATTTGAATATTTAAAGAAATTATAATTTTTTAACGTGCTGAAAGTTTTATTAACTTTTAACTTAATTTTTTTAAGGGTTTTTAATTTTAGAAGTCAACGCTTTTAACTTAACCGGCAGCATGGTGTAGTGGTAAGAACACTTGCTACACCACACATGAAGTCGTGGGTTCAATTCCCACTGATCTCATGCTGTAGCGCTCTTGAGTAAGGCGCTATAAACAGTATGAACTCCTGCTGAGCCAGCACTTAACCAGCAGCTTAATTATCAGGCAATTAGAATCTATAATATCCCAAACTGCAAAAGTCAACTCGAGGTTGGGTCAGGGTAAATGACGTTACTCTATGTTTAAGTTATGAAGTCGACCTTCCTACATCGAGGATAAATTAATAAAAAAATAAAAACACCAACCGTGTTTGATTGACGGTTACGTGACTAAGCTACCTAATTACCGGACCTTAAAAATAACTTCACGCCACTCTACAGTCGACTTATTTTACGCATGATTGGGTTTCGATGACGTAATTAGAGAGTAAAATTGACCCAGTTTAAATTTTGATTAACTCATTGTGGTTTATAACAATTAGAAATAAACTTGATTGTGTTTGATAAGGTGTATTGTTTAGAACAATGGGTATTGTTATTATAATAAACATAATCACTGAACTTTTTATTTTTAGATGAATTTGATTCCCACCACGACAATATCATCGAAAACACTTTACTCGCCTCATCACATGACCCTACGTCACACCAGGGCGGCTCTTCGTCATCAGGAACCCATCATGTCGTGACGTCATCAGGAGGGTCGACTGTGGATGGAACTCGTCGAATTGTGACGTCAATAAATGGAAATCACACGGTTGTGACGACATCGGGAGGTCGTCGAATTGTGACGTCATCGGGCGGTGGACACACTATGACGTCATCAGGAGGTTCTACAGGAGGTGGACGTCACGTGATTACGTCATCAGGAGGTTCTTCCTCGTCGACAGGCGGTGGTGGTGATCGCGTTGTGACGTCATCAAGTGGTTCTACGTCATTGAACGGAGGTGGTCAGGTTGGAAACCGAATCCACAATCATTTTACGTCACAGGGGGGCGCTTCAACGTCCGGAGGAGACGAATTTGATGTAGAACGAGGTAAGTCACGTGACTACGCGATAATGACGTCATAAAATATATTAAAACAATGCATTTTGTTGACCTCACGTTAAAACATTAAATACGATTATGACATCATACTTTTATTCGAATGACGTCATATTAAATACGACTATGACATCATACATTCATTCCAATTAACGTAACATTAGATACAATTATGACGTCATATTTTTAGGACGCCACAGCGGGGGAACGTTTTTCCAGGATTGTCATAAATCCCAGAAGACGGATTTGGTAATTTTAACGGACGGATCGTGGAGCGTGGGTCCTCAGAACTTCCGGAAGATGCAGGATTTCATCATCAGTTTGGCGGAGGCTTTTACGATTAGTTTTGATGCTGTTCTGATCGGGATGGCTCAATACTCGGATGACCCGAGGTAAGGGACAACTAATATTAAGTTTTGTTGCGTGGTATGGGTATAATAACGGACCGAAAGGTTATGGGTTCGAGCCACACCAATGCCACACTATTCACACTTAAACCCGGCGTTTACAGATAGCTTAAACACGTCACAAAAGTGCACCCTTTCCAATAAAAATAAAATTCTTTTTTAGGTGATAAGGAAAATAGACGTAAACAAAACAATCTAGAAATTAAAGACTGCATTATTTAGTATATTTAATATAACAATCTCTCATATTCATGACGCATAATACACTCTATTGTTTCATAAAATTTTAGTTGTATATCTTTCATAACTTTATTACATATAATAAACACATAATACTCTATTGTTAATTAAAAATATAAACAATCAAGTTTCCCTTTGTTCTAGAACTGAGTTTAACTTGAACGACCACCCCACCCAGGACGAACTGATCGAAGCCATCAACAACGTCCCATATAAAGGGGGAAACACCGCCACTGGGGCCGCTCTTGATTACATCACAGACAACCTTTTTAAACGAGAAAACGGAGCGCGACAAGGTAATGACGTCATTATAACGTCATAGTGTCCAATTGTTGTGCTTATTACCTTAAGGTTTGATCTATACTGTGACATTATAAAGTGTAAAAATGACGTCACAATTAATGGTTGCGAATATATTTGTGACGTAGTGTGTTGGATAATAACGTCATAATGCTATTGGTTATTTGTTGTGACAGGAGTGTTAAAAACAGCTGTTATCATCACCGACGGCGAGTCTATCCTTGATGACGTCACAGAGCCAGCCATGCGACTCAGGGAAGCAGGAGTAGAAGTTTTCTCCATCGGCGTGGGTGCCGCACTTCGGTTAGTACCCCTGTTGTTTAATATTAGGTGGTTATAGTTGTTTATTACTAGAGGTAATGGAACAAAGATATAGCTTGGTAAACATTTATCGGAACCAGACATTAGACTTTATAAAACTACTTCCCATCAATGACATTGACTTGACCTTGCAAAAATAAAATTGTGTCATCTTTCAATGTCAAATTGGGCAATGATAAATTATCAAATAATTTGTAATTAGCAAGCAATTTATTTTTAATATTTAATTAAATTTTTTTTACAACAAAGTTTTGATTTAGATCTGAGCTTGAAGATATTGCCTCCAAACCATCCCGCCAACACGTTTTCTCTGTCAACAACTTTGATGACATTAAAGATATTAAAAACATACTCTTGAAAGATGTCTGCAAACCTATTGGTAAGTTTTACAATCTTTGTATATTACTAATTAAATAACGTCATTAAAAACGATATTTTTGTTGTATTTTGAAATGGTTTTTGACTTACGAAAACTGTTTTACGGAATAGGCGTTTGACCGAAAATCAAATGCCCTATAAGGTTATTTTACCGAAATTTAAGACATCTATATTAACCCAAGCTTATTCTAGTTATTTTCTAAAAAATGTTATATCATCTTCGAATACATTAAGATTTAAATTTCGGTAAAATCTCAATATTCTAAAATTCCGGGAATATGTCCATTCGGTTTATTGGGTTTCCGGTAAAAGGGGGTCACTGTTTTGAAATCATTTCTTGGTCATTAGTTAAAGATTTTTTGCTGACCTTTGTTAAAGGATTTGTTATTTTCTCCTATCTTCTATAATATAAAATATCTAGCTTTGTTCTTCTTATAATGTAGCCCGATAAATGAACAATTTTTCCCTAATCCTTTAACGAGGCCTGATTATCGACTAAATTAGACTTTAAAGTGGAGAACTACAAGTTATGTGGGTTTATAACGTTGTTAAACAACAATAGTTTCACAAAACATTGTAAAGAAACTATCACTTTAAAAAATTTAGTTAACTGCATTTTATGTGAATTTTTTTACAGGTATATTTTTATTTTTTTTAAATTATTTATTCGGTTTGATTGCTTTAACGTTTAAGTAGTTTTTAATAGGAATTTGCGTTTTGTTTTTTAGGGTTTTAAGTCAGAGTAACACAAACATAAAACATTGCAAAAAAATAGAATTTAAAAAAAATTGTTAACTTTATTTTATTTAAAATATTTTATAATGCATTTTAATTGAAAATTGGTTGTTGGTTAGTTTAATTGACTGTTTAAGTAGTTGTTAATACAATTATTATGCTGTATTATCTAAGTTTTAAGTCAAAAATACAAAATTTATCGGGTTTTGATTCTCTTTGAAAGGTTTTCTAAACAACAAAAAGCCGCAAATATGTATAGTGTGACGTCACGTTGGGTCGATTTAGTGATTGTGACGTTATTGTGGTTACTGCTAAATGACCCAAATCCCTCCCAAAATAGAAACCCGGTTGTAATTGAATATTATTGTTATGGGTTAGATGGGTTATTGAAATATTAAGTGATAGTGTGGGTGAATAATGTTGTGATGGGGTTTATAATTGGGTTTATTAAAATATACACAATGCCCTAATGCATTGTTTTTACATTTTTATAATATTGTTATTGCATTGTTAATTACATTGTTGTTACATTGTTATTGCATTGTTTTTCATTGTTTTAACTTTGTGATTTAAATTGTTTTTACATTGTTATAACATTGTTTTAACATTGTTTTTCATTGTTTTAACTTTGCTATTTAAATTGTTTTTACATTGTTATAACATTGTTTTAACATTGTTTTTCACTGTTTTAACTTTGTGATTTAAATTGTTTTTACATTGTTATAACATTGTTTTTTTTACATTGTTAATTACATTGTTGTTACATTGTTATCACATTGTTAATTACATTGTTGTTACATTGTTATTGCATTGTTTTTTCATTGTTTTAACAAGAATTTAAATTAATTAAAATTTTAACAGTTTAGGTTTACTTAAATACGTTAAATTTTAAATTGCAAATCGAAATTTAAATATTTTTAAAAATTTTGTAAATTAAAGGTTTAAAATTCTCTTAAACTTATTAAGTTACTGAATACACAGAATCTTAATGTCATACTTATTTATGATACACTTAATCCAATAATGGTTTGAAGATAATAGCTTGTGTGTATTACATGAATGACTTTGTTGTTAAAACGTCTGTGTTATCGATATATTTATTGTTCACCTAGAGAAAGTTATTCAATCTAAATATTATCTTTTAAATATTTATATAACTTGACAATAAGAAAAAGACTTAAAAAAATAAAGATGCAGAAAAAATACCAAATTAAAATCAAATCCATTCAAAATTTAAATGATTTTTTAGTGTAATCTATACAAAAAAAAATTAATTTTGAATCAAAAACTTTATTTTATTTATTTACACTTTTATGTTTTAAATATTTGTTTCTATTTTAGCAAAAGAAAAACTATGTAATTTAAATAAAATTATTTAAATTTTTTAGTTAAATTTCGAATAAAATATACAGAAAACTTAACAATTTAGAATAAAAAAAATAATTTTTTATACTTTTATGTTTTTTATTTTCAGCTTTATGTCGCGACCTCGCTCCTCCTTCCCGTGGTTCAATGTCCTGCAGTGCTGAGAGATTAATCCAAGATACAACTTGCACATTCACCTGTAATCAAGATTATGAGCTCAAAGTTGGAAGCCAGAATATTGGTGAAGTTTCTTTAACGAGAATCTGTCTCAAAACTGGATACTGGAACGCACCAGAACCTATTTGTATCCGTAAGTTAAATTTAATAACTTAAGTTAGTCAATAGCTCGTTTAGGTTTACTTAAATACGTTAACTAATATTTGCCCATATTTGCCCGCCTATTAACTAATATTTGCCCGCCTTTTGACTAATATACAACTCTTAACTATATATTTGCCTATATATTTGCCCGTGTTTTAACTAATATTTGCCCATATTTGCCCACTTTTTAACTAATATTTGCCCATATTTGCCCGCTTCTTAACTAATATTTGCCCATATTTGCCCGTCTCTTGACTAATATACAACTCTTAACAAATATTTGCCCATGATAATTTACCTGCACACCACAAACAACAGTTTTATTTATTTTAAAATTCTACAAAAAAGGAAATAAATACACATACATACGCCAATTTATTTATATATAGGCCACTAAGCTTCATTATCTATATTTTTGTTAAAACAAGTGTTCATTTATTATGCAAAATTAGTTAGGCTTGTTACAAAATTTGCCATTTAATTAGTTAAACATTTTTTCGTTTTTTAATTTCATGGTTAAACGAACTTTTAAGCGTTGGAAATTTGCACAAAAATTATACATAAAAAGGTTAATTTTTAAGCCGTACGTTTTACAAGTAAATGTGAAATGAAACAGAATAATCTTTCAATTACTTTACAATTACACCTAAGATCACGTTTGTTTACAAAACATTATTTCACGCTTCTTTAACGCTAAATTTTAATCTTTAAATATTGTTAAATATTTCAACTTCTAATTCATTTAACCCAGTATAACTTACTCTTTTGCTCCACCTAGCGACCATATGTACGGACTTGGAGCCGCCACCAAACGGGAGGTTTGCTTGCTCGCAGGAGAACAGAATAGGGAGCGTTTGTACGTTGACCTGTGACGTAGGGTATGAGACGTTTGGTGACGTCACACCAAGATGTCAATCGGACAGTTCGTGGTCTTCAAATAATGCTGGATGTCTACGTGAGTTTACTTTGTAATTTATTTCAAGTTTTTTTTACTACTTTTGGATCTTTTTTTTATCACCTTATAATGATAGGTTTTAATTTTTATTGAGTAAGAGTGAGCTGTTGTGACGTGTTTAATCTATTTGTAAACGGTGGGCTCAAGGGCGAACCGTGTGGCATTGGTTCGGCTCGAACCTGAAACCTTTTGGTGTGTTTAAGCTATCTGTAAACACCTGGCTCAAGGGCAAATAGTGTGGCATTGGTGCGACTCGAACCCGAAACCTTTAGGTGTGTTTAAGCTATCTGTAAACGCCGGACTTAAGGGTGAAAGTGTGGCATTGGTGCGACTCGAACTCAAAACCTTTTGTGTGTTTGAGCTATCCGTGTACGCCAGGTTCAAAAGTGAATAATGTGGCATCGGTGCGACTCGAACCCAAAACCTTTTGGTGTGTTTAAGCTATCTGTAAACTCAAGGGCAAATAGTGTGGCATTGGTGCGGCTCGAAGCAGAAACCTTTAGGTGTGTTTAAGCTATCTGTAAACACCTGGCTCAAGGGCGAATAGTTTAGCATTGGTGTGGCTCGAACCTAAAACCTTTTGGCTCGTAATTTGATGCCAAGGATGGTAAATCACATCATCGAACTAATTTCAACAGTTTTTGTCCAGTTATTACTTGTATACGAGCGACACCACCCGACCACGGTAAAGTGACTTGCACGGACAAGAACAAGTACGCCTCCCAGTGTTCGTTTTCGTGCAAAAAAGGTTATGAAATGGAGGGGGAATCACCGGTGACGTGTCAGGGAACTGGTAGATGGAGCCAAGCGTTTCCGACATGCTCCAGTAAGTATATTAATACGTTTAAAAGTTGGCTTATTTACTTTGTTAGTATCCTGTTTCTGTGGTTTGTTTAATGTTTACCATAAGGTTAAGTTTTGTCTATTCTTAATTAATCAGGTTAGGATTTTACTTTTTTATTACAATGATTGGTTTTTATTTTCTAATTTATAAGGATATTATATTGTCAGGCTTAAAAGCGAATAGTGTGTCATTGGTGCGGCTCGAACCCTAAACCTTTTGGTGTGTTTAAGCTCTCCGTAAACGCCAGTTTTAGGGGTGATTAGTGTGGCATTGGTGCGGTTCAAACCCTAAACATTTTGGTTCGTTATCAGATGTCCTAACCGGTATACCACACTACCGGACTAGTTTCAAAATCAACATTATACAGATTTCGGTTTCACCAAATTTATTCAAAATTTTTAAATCGAATCAAGTTTTTAAAAATACCTTTTTTTCACTATTTTTAAATGTTAAAAACTTAATTTTCAGGAATAACTTGTTCCCGTTTAAACAACTTGGACCACGGTTCAACCACGTGCACAGACTCGATCAACTTTAACTCAAAGTGCTCCTTCACGTGTTTGGAAGGTTACGAACTTTTGGGCTCATCTCTCGCCACTTGCGGCGGTCTAAGAAAGTGGAAACTGTCAATCAAAAAACAATTTCCAGTTTGTGAGAGTAAGTGACGTCATAGATATCTATAATGATTTAATAACTGTGATTGAATACCACATGTTGCGTAATAATTTGATTTACAAATAATTTAAAAGGTTGATTTCTTTGTTGAGGTATTGTTTTAAAACTAAGGTATTTTTGGAGTTTTCTTTTTAACTTTATTAGTTTAGTATTTAAAAACTAGGCTTGTTATAAATTAAACTACAAATGTTTAATTAAAAGATAGTAAATTGTTTAAAAATAAATTCAAAAAAGCATATAATAGATTTAGCCCAAAATAAATAAAAATATTCCAAATATATTCGGTTTGACCTCATAAATTGTTATTTTTTTTCTTCAACTTTTGAGGATTAATTCAAGCTAATGTTTAAAACTAAATGATGTTATATTATGTCCCACAGATCAGTTTTACTTAAACATTTAAGTTAAAAAAATGTTAAACAATTTTTTTTACCAGGAATCCGATGTGACGAACCCCAATTAAGCGACCACGTGACCCGGCAATGCACAGATGGAAATTATTACGGAAGTCAATGTAGTTTCAGGTGCGATGTGGGATATAATCTGGTGGGGGAAACCAACACGGAATGTACTGGGACTAAATCGATGGGGGATTGGACGCACAGTTCACCTTCTTGTCAACGTAAGATTGGTTTAACTGTTACGTCATAGAAACAAACGCCTTTAGTTGTTACGTAATAGAGAAAAATCACATAGGATTGGTTTAATTGTTACGTTATAGAAAAAAATTTTAACATAAGGTTAGTTTAATTGTTAGGTCATAAATATCTAGATTTTATAACAACTTAAGTAAAATCTTGTTGAATGAACTGATTTTTTAATTATTACGTCATAGTTGTCACTTGTCCGTTTCTGGATCCGAGCCCGAACGCCGAAGTTTTATGCACGGACCGAAATAATTACAGATCGAAATGTAATCTTCTCTGCAATGAAGGATACGAGTTGGTGGCTGACAGTTTGATCACTTGTGGCGCTAGTGGGCGGTGGAAGGGAGGATTGTCAAGTTGTAAACGTAAGTCTCGAGTTCGAATCTAGGCAATGGCAGATTTTAAATTAAGTTAAAAGTGAGGACCTAATAGTAATTTTTATTAAAACGCTGATTACTTGCGTTTATTATAAAAATAACTTTTTATTTTAAAATTATCTACTTTTAAAGTAAAACCCTTTAATTTAAACAAAAAAAAAATATGTTAATAAAAAATAAATTCAACTTCTACGCAATATTACCTCAAAATTTAAATAAATAATTGCAAAAATTTAAACAATCAAAAATCGTCTCTAAATTAATTCGTCTAAATTTTCCAAAAATTGTCATTAAAAATATATTAAGTTTCTATGCAACGCTACCTTAAAGTTTAAAGATAAGTAATTGCGCCAATTACATGCGTTTATTATAAAACTAACCCTGTACTTCTTAACTTTGCGCTTTTTCATATAAAAAAACTATATATTTTAAAGAAAAAAAAAACATGTAAAATAAAGAACAACTTTCATTAAAAAATAAATTCAATTACTACACACCAACTAAATTTTTAAAAAAATAATTGCAAAAAGTTATGAACTTTTAAAAATCGTCGTTAAAAATGGTTTTTGCTTTGCAAAATTTCCGACAAAAAGATGAACTCGTTTGTCTGCAACTCACGAAATCTTGTTGTTTATCTTATTTTTAGAGGCAAGGTTGAAGCCCGTGGCGCTGAGACTATGTTGCTTATTAGATTAACTGATCAGACAAGCCCCGGGGTTTAACTTGAAAATTAAAGCTTAAAAGGTCATGAAAATGTGATTTTGAGATAATATTGAGCAAGAAGAAAAGCAGAACTAACTTAACGAGCGAGGCTTAACAATATTATTTAAAAAATAAGAATACATTAATTCGAAAATAGTCAAATTATAGGAATTTTAAAGGTTTTTGAAAATAGCAAAAAAACGGCAAAGTTGTAAAGCGTAACATAACAAAAAAAATTTACATATAGCTAAGGCTAAGAAAAATTATTAGAAAAAAAAATATAAAAATAAATATTTTAAAACAGACATACCTATATGCAAATGAAGCATATAGATTATGTATAGTTAAGGTTGCAATATTAGGACATATAAATCTAGTAAATTGCTTACAATAATTTCAGTATCTTTAGACGTAATTTTAAATCGCATTTTCAGGTTTTTAAGCTTAAAGTTCAACTTCAGATCTTCAGTAACTACAAAGAAATATTTTATTAAATCAACTCGTAATTTTCTGCTGCGCTCATGCGAATATAATGAACGAAAATCTATGTAATTCGAGCAGCCTAAACCATGTGCTCAGCGAGGCGGCGAGCATATACCGCGCGTGTTTTTTTTCTGTTAACCTATTATAGTCATGCATTGTATGCTGTGACGTGGTGCGTTAAAAGAAAGTGAAAATAGGAAAAATTTTAACGGATTAGTTTCGTCTGCTTTAAAACTTGGGGTTGTAAGCGTAGTTGTGCAAGGGAAAAGTTGAATCTAAAGTTGCAGTTTTTACAAGTTCTTCCTTTAGCAAAAATTTTTAGTTTTTGAAAGATCAAGAAGATAAAAATATAGATTACGCGCTAATTTATGCACAAAAAAGACAGTTCAATATATTTTATTTAGTTTATTATATGCAGGTATTCCAATATATAGATTTTAATAATTAACTAACAAGTAAAATGTAGTTAGAAAGAGTAAAATAGATGTAGAAAAAATATTACTAGATAGACAGATGTTATGACTGATTTAAGGCCAGGAGCGGATGACGTGACATATTGGTGTCCACTTTCGCTAGAGAGCTTGTCATGTACTGTGACGTCATAGTTAGTATCGACAAGTTCTCTCAGTGGGACTTGATAACCGCTATACGTCGCTGCTGAGCGAAGATTGACAGCTCAAAATATTTAAAAAGTTGTGTAAGTTAAAAAATGTTAAATTTTTCTTAAATTTAAGTAAAAATAATATTTAAAATGCTAAAAAAAGGAAAAAAACGCACCGACGTATTTCTTAACATTTATTCTAATTTAAAAATTTTAAAAGTAAACATCATTATGTTACTTTAACGAAAAACATAATTAAAATACCATATACTCGCTTTTTGCTTAGGTTTCGTTTTTGCCAGTAATTACCATCACGTGATTGAGGTCGGTAAGACGATGTCTGGCAACTTATTCAACCGTTTCCTCGCATATTCTTAAAACAAACATTTTTGTCGAATGAATAACTCACATTTTTTTACTCTATTTTAACTTTTTTCAAAAATGTAAGATATACCAACCAAAGAACGATAATAAGTCAAATTTAAAATGTATAATTGTTTTTTTAAATCTGTTAAAATTGTTTCAAATTTGTTTAAATTTCAAAAATGACAAATTAGAAAGAGTTTTGATGTTATATGTGCTTATCTTAATATAATGGAGATTATTTAAATTTATATGCCTACAAAATAACTATTACTGCTGTTTGTTGTGCGTTGGTAAATTATTGCGGGCAAACATTAGTTAAGAGTTGCGACCATATTATAACAATTAATATCTCGGCAGAAGGTCGTGCTATCGACTAGTTGTATATTAAAATCTTTCTTTTTTATAGGAATCCGTTGCGAGGAATTGAACCCGATCACCTTTGGTTCAATCTCATGTTCAGACGAGCAATATTACGCATCAGAATGTACGTACTCCTGTAATACCGGCTACCAGCTAACATTCGGGTCTAGGATCAGAAGATGTCAGTCCGATCGATCTTTTGACGGCGTGGCTGCTATTTGCTCTAGTAAGTATACGCGAGGTTCCGCGTTCGAATCTTAATAGAGCCTGGCTGATTGCTAAAACGTTAATCGTGTATTTTAAGATTAATAATGTTGTAAAAATGTGTTAAACAGCATTTAAAATAAAATATAACAAGCTTAGATTAATATATATTGCCTGTAGACTTTATAACGGGTAGTTATTAATATATTTCTTGCGATTTAAAGTTTAAAAAGGTCTTAAAAATTTTAAAATTAAAGTAAAAATAAAAGAGCTTGTTTATCGTTAGTTCTTCCCATGACAAAATCACTATAAATCCTATAAACCTTAAACCTCATAAGCTTTACCATTCTCTCTACTTTAAATCCGCGTCAGTTTCGCTTGTTTTGTACAAAGTTAGTTTTGTCTAAACATGGGTAAACCGAAACAAGAAACAACACTTAAAAAATAATTTAACTAAAATTAAAAATGTTGTATTTTCGTAATAAACAGTATATATATAATAACTATAAGAAACCAATATATTTGCTCTGTAATTTTTGCTATTTTTTACCTTTTAAATTAAATTTTTTGGCATCAATAAAAAGCAAATAAAATAATTAACAATAAATATCATATTGATGCAACCTAAAAGAGAACAAAAATTTGGGATTTAAAACACATCATAATTAGTAATGTTTACATCAATTATAAATAATGCATCATTATGCTTATTTTTTTAATTTATATATTTATAGTCTCAATTTAATAAATTTTTTTCATTCTTTTTAATGAAATATTTTAATTTTTAGTCCGGCAATGTTTCGCTGCGGTTCCACCACTGAACGGAAAAGTAAAATGTTTTGACGCCAATAACTTTGGTTCCACGTGCACATTTACCTGCAACCTCGGGTTCGAGTTGGACGTGCCGGAACAGGGGGTCCGGAAGGTTGACCGAACGTGCCAGGCTGATGCGCAATGGACGAACACGCAACCAATCTGCAGATGTAAAAATTTTTTTTTATAATTTTTAAAATGAAATACTCGCAGTGTGGTAAAGTGGTCAGAACACTTGGCTTCACTACATGAGTTTGTGGGTTCCATTCCCACTGCCGTCATGCCGTAACACCCTTGAGTAAGGCGCTATAAACGGTACGAAGTTAGCCAATACCTAATCTGCAATTTAATTATCGATTTAATTTTAATTATAATCTATAATATCCCAAACTGGCAAAGGCAACTCCAGACTGGGTCGGAGTAACTGATGTTACTCTATGTTTAAGTCGCGCATTCGACTTTCCTACATCGAAGTTATAATTAAATATATACATAAAAAAGCAATAAAATACAAAAAAATTGTTGCAAATAAATATATTATTATATTGTATGGTAATTCTATAATATTATTAGCATTAAATACTGTGTGCACGTTTTCTCTATTTTAAAGCCTATGCAACAAACTTTATAAACCAATCTTTCCTCAAGATTAAACTTAAGTTAAGTTTACATAAAAACAAGGATTTTATCTTGATATAAATGGCAACTTTACATAGACATACACAAACAATCGAGTCGTGTATTGCTGGGTTATCATATTAATCACATTTTGTAATAATATCTAAACCGATAATAGATTTGTCACGGTTAGTTCCAGGTATTTCGCATCGCCCGAGGTTTATTTAAGATAAAGATAACAACCTTAACATACCGTTCGTGCCGTTTATTAATAACCTCACTAAACATTCAATATCCATTAGTGTGTTTAATTCTTAATCTTAAAATCTCTTATTTTAGACTTTGTTTTTGCTAAATCGTTGATTTCTTACGTCTTAGATGAATTTAAATTTAATAATTAATGGATTAAATTATATAAAATTGTATGTTATACTTTTGGGTCATAGTTTTTAAAAATCTTTAATTTTTTGCTATTTTTTGATCGTTTTATGCTATATAGTCGACTATTTTTTCATTTCACACTAATCTAATTTAATAACTAACGCACCAGATTATTTAAAATAATATTTTAACTTGTTAGAACAGTTTTTTGTTAAAAAAGTGTAAAAAAGTGTCTAAAATTCAAATACAAAACATTTTTTGCGCTAAAATGTTGCCTACAACTCAACTAGTAATTTAAAACTTAATCTAACATTCTTGTTTAGTGATTAGTTGCGGGACTATACGACCTCCTCTGGACGGGGCAGGACATTGCTCGGATGAAGACAGTTATGGTTCAATCTGTCAATTCACCTGCAATACCGGGTTCGAACTGAGTGGTTCTGCGGAGAGATTGTGCCAGGAAACCCGCCAATGGACTGGAAACGAGACCCTCTGTTCCTGTAAATATTTAGACCCTTTTTATTTAAATAATTTGTTAAGAATATTTATTTATATATAAGTAATTTTCTAAAGACAAATAGTACAATAACATTTTAAATTTTTTATGACGTCAAAATAACAAGTCCCGGGGTTTTATGACCTCATAAACTTTTTAATGAAATAACGCTATTTTTATTATGACGTAGTGGTCAAATGTGGCGCCCTGAGTGCACCGGTGAATGGAAGAATGGATTGCACTTCGAAATTGGGAGTCAACGCTTTTGATTCAGAATGTAACTTTCGATGCAATGTAAGTCATGTAGAATAAAGTTATTTAAACGTAGTTTGTCGCCTTCTTGTTTTTTACATAAAAACTGATTAATTACCTGCAGCATGGTGTAGTGATCGGAACACTTAGCTTCACTACATAAGGTCCTGGGTTCTATCTCCACTGCTATAAGACTTTAGCGCTCTTAATTAAGGCGAAATAAACAATATAAATTTCTGCTAGGCCAAAATATATCCCAAACTGCCAAAGCCAACTTGAGACTGGGTTGGGGTAGCAAATGTAAATCTATGTTTAGGTCGTAAAGTCGACCTTCCCACATCGAGGATAAATAAAAATTTAAAAAAAGGATTTTATGTCTCAAAATGCATTATTTAAAATTCAGTTTATATTAATTATTCAATCCATTTTAAACGTTAAAATTAATTTCTTTAGTTAAAGTTATTTCTTGCATCGCATTTCTTTTTTTGTATCTAGTTTTTTTTTTTATGTAGATTGGTTACACTTTGTCTGGCAGTTCAACGCGAACCTGCCAACGTGTCAAAACCTGGTCTGGTGTGGTAACCACGTGTTTGTTGATCACGTGTCCTGTGCTCGATGAACCGTTGCACGGAAAGGTCACGTGTTCAAATGATAATGAATATGGCTCCACGTGTTCAGTCGCTTGTGACGTAAGAATTACCAAATTTAGATTTTTGTTGTTGTTTTAAATACTGGTCCATCCACATAATAGATTAATTACCATATACCTTATTTATGTTATTGTAACATTAGGCTAAATTTTTACTGAAATTTTTATTTAAAAGAAGGATAATTATTCAATAATTTGTTTTCCAGTAATTTTTTTTGCTTTTCTTTTCTTAGCGCTAAATATCTTTATGCTAAACTCTTATAAAGTCACAATTAATCAATAAATATGGGATTTTATTCTTTACAGAGGGGATATTTTCTTTCCAGTGGCGACAAATCAAGATATTGTCAAGAAACTGCTTCTTGGTCGGGCAGAGAAGCCACTTGCCAAAGTAAATTATTATTCAAAAACTTATAAATTTTACAATAAAAGTTATTTTAAAATACTTTTAAATTAAAGTATCAATTGATTGGTAAAAGAAGCGCTATGTTTATTAGGTATTTATAGCGTTTTACATGCGCTAATACGGATATCAAATATTGTTTCAAAAAACAAATATTTTTAACCTTTTCTTGCATACCAGACAGTTTACATAAAGCTTAAGGGTCTTGGTATAGAATATCATACCAAAGATTACCGATAACATCTCTGTAAAGAACATAATTCGCGAATCTAGCGATCTCATGCGTCTATCTCTAAAACCGCGCGCGCACATTTGTGTTTATACCTCAGTGACGTCATAAAGGTTCTCTATTTAGTCATGACTTGCCCAAATTTGGTGCCTCGAGATCATACTTCGATGACGTGTACAAACGGGATCAGGTTCGGGTCAATTTGTACTTTTAAGGGAGAGTTAGGGTACGAGTTAATGGGTGATGCAGTCGTGGAATGTGACGAATTCGGAGGAGATGATCCCCCCTTAGCAGATTGTAAGTTTAATCCCTTAAATTTTTTTAAAAATATTTTACTTAATTTGTTGTTTTTCAAAAAAGAACAACAATACGCCTAACTGTTTTATAAAAACTTGAAGGCCAAACCTGTTTTACTAAATGTCAAACCTAAATGTTAATCCGTACAACATTTCAATAAACAACTCACGCATTTCCTTCAATTAAATCTTATTTACATGTTATTAGCCAACTTTACAATTTCTTTTAAGTATTAAACACATAATATTGACAATTTAATCTTCAATTTTTAATTTGTTTCAGTGATAACATGTCCAAGTATTGAAGTTCCTGACAATGGTAAAATGTCTTGTTCGGACAAGAATATCTTTGCATCATCTTGCTACTTTAATTGCAATGTAAGTCGATTTGAATTAATCTTTTTTGAATAATTATAAACATTTAGTTTCATGTAACGCTATTTTGCTGGCATAGTCTACTCAGAAGTTTAGCTAATGCAATTTTTTAAAGATTTGTTAAGATACATTCCTTCTTGAAGTAAAGAAGGCAGTTTCCTACTGAAGTAAAGTAGTAACCTACTGAAATATGGCTTTAAGAACGATTATAAGTTTATCAATAAAAGATAAACACTCATTTAATATAATAGTACTAACTAAATGTAGTTTTAATAATATTAAATTAAAACTTTTAAGGATGGATATGAGATGTTTGGAAGTGTTTCAAGAAACTGCCAACTTGACAAATCGTGGAGCGGCGGTCTTGTAACATGCGTTCGTAAGTTCAATCAATAAACATTATTTATTTAAGCAATTTTGTTGTAAAAACTAAGCTGTATGCTTTAGGTTTGTCTGTATATAAATTTACATACATTTATAATTGTGCTACAAAAGCGTGCATAAATTTAAATATAACGTTTATTGCCATGGCATTGTATACTAATCTTTGCTAAAAACCTTATTTTTAAAGGTTACATTTAGGTTGGTTGCTTAACCTTTGGTGCATTTTTGTTTTTAGAAATAACTTGCCCAGTGTTAAGTGCACCAAGGTTTGGATCAGTTGATTGTAGTTCAACGAATATTTACCAGTCAACTTGTGAATTTACTTGTGATGTAAGTGGTTATAACTTTACTGAAAAATAACCAACTCATAGTTAAAAATAAATACAAAAGTATGAAAACCCAATTAGCAATTTAAATATTAAGGTAATATAAACCTAAACATTCTAAAATACCAAAGTCAACTTAAGACTGGGTTTGGGTAACAAATGTACTCTCTATGTTTGAGCTGTGAAGTCAACCTTTCCCCATAAATAATATATAAATACAATAAAAAGTAGGTAACTTAGTAGCAAATATTAAAATAAACGTTTTTTTCACCATAGAATGGATACGAATTAGTTGGGTCATATTCAAGAAGCTGTCAATCATCTCACAGTTGGACTGGGGTTGAAGTAACTTGTGTTTTAATCACTTGTGGACAGCTAAATGCACCAACTAATGGTCAGATTACTTGTTCTAAAAGTGGAGACTTTGGGTCAACTTGTTCTTTTGAGTGCAATGTAAGAAAATAGTTTGTAATAATTTTAATAGGGTATTTTTAATATTTAAACAAGTTAATGTTAGTAACCGGCAGCGTGGTGTAGTGGTAAGAACACTTGCTACACCACACATGAGGTCGTGGGTTAAAACCCCACTGATTTTATACTGTAGCGCCTTTGAGTAAGGCGTCATAAATGGTATGAACTCCTGCTGATCCAGCACTTAATCAGCAGTATAATTACTGGGCAATTATAATCTATAATATCCCAAACTACCACAGGCAACTCAAGACTGGGTCGGAGTAACTGACGTTACTCTATGTTTAAGTCGCGCATTTAACTTTTCCACATCCAGGATAAAAATATATACAAAAAAAGTAGCAGAGTTACCATCAATGAGTTGTTTATATTGATTATAATGTATATTTTATTCTTACTTTTATAGGAAGGCTACAACTTGGTAGGAAGTCAGCTTAGAACTTGCCAAGCAGATCATGCTTGGACTGGTGTTTCAACATCTTGTGTTTGTAAGTTAAATTTATATTTTTTTATTTTTACACTTTTTAAATTGGGTAATACAACTGTTAGATGTTGTTCTTAAAGGTTTAATGGTTTTGGGTTTAATTCCCACTGCTGAAGCACTCTTTAGAAAGGTGCTAAAATGTTTATCTTTTGTTAACTTAATTAGTAGATTAATTATTAGGCAATTATAAGCAAAATTAATCCAAACCTCTTAAGTCAATTTGAGTCTGGGTCAGGGTGGCAAAAGTTACCTTATGTTTAATTTGTAAAGCTGATCTTCCCACATCGAGTATAAATAAATACAAATAAAAATTGCTGATAAAACTTTTGTAATATTTCTAGTGGTGGTTTGTCCCCAGTTCCCACCTCTAAGCCATGGAAAAATCAAGTGTTCAGATTCTTATAATTACGACTCAAACTGCCAATTTGTTTGTGAGGTAATATTAAGTCAAATCCAATCTTATGAACTTGTGTGATTAACATTAACAATACACTTAACTAGTTTTATAAATTGTTAAATGTCTGTATCAATTTTTAGATAGGTTATGAAATGTCAGGATCATCGAACAGGATATGTCGGGATGATGGAACTTGGTCTGGAAGATCAACTTCTTGTGGAATTGTAACTTGTGATATCCTTGAAGCTCCTGAGAATGGAGCCATCAGGTAAGTTACCTACAATTAGAAAAGGTTTAAATGGTTTTATGAATAGCAATAAAGAAATAATTTGCATTATTAAAAAGTAATAGAAAAATGTTTGCAAATGGTACAATATTTACATAAGTTTTAGTTATTTATTAGCTTTTTGTTAATGCTATTACAAAACTAAATTTAAAAAAGTTTTACACTGTTTGCAAATTTAAAATGTTTAATAATTATAATTTGTACTTAGATGTGTAGACAGCAACAACTTTGATTCAACATGTCGATTTACTTGTAACATTGGCTTTGAATTAATGGGGAGCAATTCAAGGACTTGTCAGGAGAGCACCCAGTGGTCAGGAATCGATACTTACTGCCAATGTAAGTTGCACTAAAATAAAATCATACAACCATAAATATCAAGGGCTTCTTAGGCTTTTTTAGTGATATGCCTTTATATTATATCTATACAATATATTGTATGACAATGTATAAATACCGGCAGGTGGTGTAGTGGTAAGAACACTTGCTACACAACACATGAGGTTGTGGGTTCATTCACCACTGTTCTCATGCTGTAGCCCCCTTGAGTAAGTCACTATAAATGGTATGAACTCCTGCTGAGTCAGCACTTAATCAGCAGCATAATTATCGGGCAATTATTATCTATAATATCCCAAACTGACAAAGTCAACTCGAGACTGGGTCGGAGTAACTGATGTTACTCTAAGACGCGCATTCGACTTTCCGACATCGAAGATAAAGATATATACGAAAAAAAAAAAAAATTTCACATAACAGTAGGCTATATACATTAAAACCAGCTTTTATTATTATTAAGTTGTTGGAATTAATTTTTATAACAATTATTTTTTTACAGTAATTGTGTGCCCAGAGGTTGCTCCATTACGTTATGGTTCAGTAGAATGCACCAATGAAAACACTTACAATTCTGAATGCTCATACTCTTGCAATGTAAGTGAAAAGTTAGTTTTAAAAACATCAATGTAACATTTAATATGATAATGTCAATAGTGTTAGTTATATTTACAGTTAAGCAATTTTTAAAAATTAAACATTGAAGCATTCAATAAAAATATATTTGCCCAATCATTTTATTAATTATTTAGGAAGGTTATGAGTTTTTTGGAAGCACAAAAAGGACTTGTCAGTTAAATCATGAATGGTCTGGAATTGGAGTCAGATGTGTTTGTAAGTTCTATATAATAGTTATTCAATTATGTTTTAATTAATTCCATAAAAATGTTAAATGTTGTAGTAGTTAAAATTATTTTTGACTTTACTACATGAGGTCATGGGTTCAATCCCTACTGTCTTTATGCTGTAGCTCTCTTAAGTAAGGTGCTTCATGCAGTATGGACTACTACTGAGCCCAAAATCTATCAGCATATTAATTATTGGGCGAATATTTTTATTAATATCCCAAACTGGCAAAGTCAACTTGGGACTGGGTTGGAGTAACTGATGTTACTTTAAGTTTAGGCTCAAAAATCTACCTTTTTACATCTAAGATAAATAAATAAATTTATTTATACACTTGATTAAGTTGCTTAGTTTACAATAATTACAAAACATAACTATCTTTATTTAAACTAATTATTCAGTAAAATCTTATTATGTTTAGTGACTACTTGTCCTGAAACATCTCCACCTTTAAATGGGAAAATAAGATGCTCGAGCGAAAATGAATATTTGTCTGAATGTGTTTCATCTTGTAACGTAAGTTAAACTAATTATCTTACAAATTATTATTTTATTTTATTGCTTTTATTAAACAAAAAAATTGATTTTCTAAAAATATTTTAAGTTATTTTTATAGATATTAGTTTAGCAGATTTTTGTAAAAAAAACAAACTAATTTTAAAATAAACTTATACGAACAGGTCGGTTATGAACTGTTTGGCTCCACCTCGAGGACATGTGAAATAAGTCATGCATGGTCGGGCATCGAGGCAACTTGTAGACTGATCACCTGTGGGGCATTGAAAGCGCCCCCTAATGGTGGTATTACTTGCACAAACGAGGACATTTTCAACTCGGAGTGTAGCCTCTCATGTAACGTAAGTATTGGGAGGATTTAAAGAATTTGTGAAAATTTTTAAACTTAAAAATACTTTAACCAATTGATCTTGTTAAGTTTTAGTCTAGAATATATTATTATATGATATCATTTTTCTACTTTTATAGAAAGGCTACAACTTGTTTGGGAGCCAGCTTAGAACTTGCCAAGCAGATCATGCTTGGACTGGTGTTTCGACATCTTGTGTTTGTAAGTTAAATTGTTTGTTTCAATTTATTTACCACAATTTTCTGTAATTATTTATTTTAATAATAGTTTTATTGAATTCATGTTAAATCCTAGTTTTTAAAATTCATTTTTTATACAAGAAGTTTAATAATCATTTTATGTTTTTAGTAATAACTTGCCCTGAGTTGACCACTCCAAGTCATGGTAAAAAAACTTGCACAGATTCCTACAATTATGATTCTGATTGTCACTTTATTTGTGAGGTAAAACCTAAGCATTTAATAAAGTTTTGTTATCTATATTTTATATTGGTTGATGTTAGTATGTATATGTCAGGTTTATAAGCCTATAAAATAAATAAAACTGCTGTTTGTGGTGTGTGGGTAAATCTTGTTAGACCAATATTAGTTAAAAGTTGCTACCATATCATGACAAATAAAATTGTGACTATAGAGTGGGCCATCAACAGTTTTTGTTAAAAAAAAATAAGATCAAATTTTTAATCAATGATTGACTATTTGTACTTAAAACTCTTATAAGATTTGGGATAAAACAAATTAATAAGTTTTATTTAATGTCCTAATTTTAATTTGCGATTTTCAGATTGGATATGAGAGAAGAGGGTCGTTACACAGAATATGTCAAACAAATGGAACTTGGTCTGGACTTGCTGCTGGTTGTGGAATTGTAACTTGTGATGTTCTTGAAGCTCCTGAGAATGGAGCCATCAGGTTGGTTGCAATATCTGATAAATAACATTGGTATACAATTATGAATCTGTGTAGATATATTTGTAAAAATTGAATATATTTAAAATTAATTTTAAAAGAGATTTGAAGTCTATTGAGTGTCAATTTGGTTTGAAGAATGGATTTACAATTTTGTTAGTAATTTTTGAATTTAATTTTGTACTTAGATGTGTAGACAGCAACAACTTTGATTCAACATGTCGATTTACTTGCAACATTGGCTTTGAACTGATGGGAAGCAATTCAAGGACTTGTCAGGAGAGCACCCAGTGGTCAGGAATCGATACTTACTGTCAATGTAAGTTGGATCTAATGCTTATGTCTTTTACTAAAACTAAGTTTAAAGGCATAAGTCAGTATGTTAGTTTTCCATAAATGGTTAAAAAAAATTGTAGTAACTTAATGTTTTTTTATTTATCTTCAATGTGCAAAAGAAATAGAGTAGCATCTGTTACCTTGACCCAGTCTCGAGTTGAATTTGCCAGTTTGGAATATTATTGATTATATTTGACTAATAACTAACCTACCAAGTTACTTACTAACTACATCAAGCTGCTGTTATTTATTTCAAGTATTGTAAAACATTTTCATGATGTAAACTTCTTATTTTTTTTGTTTAGTGATAACATGTCCATTACTTGTTGTTCCGAACCATGGCTCAGTTAAATGTACATCCACAAATATTTATGATTCTTCTTGTACCTTCCAATGCGATGTAAGTATAAGTTTTTTTAAGTTTTAGATATATTAAACTTGTCATATTCCTAAATAATGATTATTCAGGTAATGTAAAATTAAATCCTTCTTTTAAACATTTATTTTTTGAAATCAAGGTATAATTGTAATTTTAATAAACCTAAGTATTTAAATAGAATAAATTTAATTCAAAATTTAATCTTTTTTGTAATTTTATTTATTCTTGTTTTTATAAATAATGTTTATCCTCAACAGACTGGTTACAACTTGGTGGGAAGTTTAACTCGAGTTTGTCAGGAAAGTCATGTGTGGACTGGAGGAAATACTAATTGTGTTTTGGTCACTTGCAACAGCTTAACAGCACCATTTCATGGTGGAATGATATGCACTGGAGATTCTTACAACTCTGAATGTTCATTCAAGTGTAATGTAAGTTTGCTTTAATTTTGTTTAAACTAACAAACCCACTTTACATTTGGCATTTTAGTTGTCATAGTATGATCTTAACTCTTAACTTATATCTCCCTGTGATCATTTTTTCACACACCACGAATGACAATTTTATTTATATTAAAGGCTTTTAAATTGAACAAACATATTTATTAATATTGTCCACTAAGCTTTATTATACATAGATTTTAAATCCTGTTTATAGTTGTGATATGTCGTAGTTAGTACACTTAGCTTCACTACATGAGGTCTCTTGTCAACCTAAAAACTAATCAGAAGGTTTAAATACATTTATTAAAACACAAATCTTCAACTTTAAAAAACTATATTTTAAATTACATAAATGTATAGTATTGGTAAATTAGTTGGTAGTAAAACGTAAAAATAAAACAATTAGCTATTTTGCCTACCATGTTTTTTTATTACTTTAGGTTGGTTTTGACATGGTAGGAACAGAATTGAGGACATGTCAAGCAGATGGACGTTGGTCAGGAAGAAGAGTGACGTGTGGTATAGTGACCTGTAATGAACTAGATGCACCTGAGAATGGAAAGAGAAGGTGTGTATACAAAAAATTAAAACTTGTAAAATTACAGATTTTGTGGTATTTTTGTAAAGTCAAAAAATTGCGTAGATAACTTTTTTTTTGTATATATCTTTATCTTTGATGAGGGAAGGTCAACGGCGCTACCTAAAGTAGAGTAACATCAGTTACCCAGATGCAGTCTTAAGTTGACATTGGCAGTTTGAAATATTATAGATTATAATGCCTGATAATTGTGCTGCTGATTAAGTGCTGGCTTAGCAGGAGTTCATACCATTTATAGCGCCTTACTCAGGGGCGCTACAGTATGAGAGCAGTGGGGATTGAACATGCAACCTTATGGTGGTGTAGCAAGTGTTTTTACCACTACACCACGCTGCTGTGTTAAATATATAAGAGTCTGGCTTAAAAATAGATGCATCATAAATTTAACAAAAATTTGTTTAAATCTTATTTTATTTAATTTTGTTGTTAGATGTGTAGACAGCAACAACTTTGATTCAACATGTCGATTTACTTGCAACATTGGCTTTGAACTGATGGGGAGCAATTCAAGGACTTGTCAGGAGAGCACCCAGTGGTCAGGAGTTGATACTTACTGTCAATGTAAGTTAATACAATTTGTTTTTACTTTTTGTACAAAATTACTTAAAGGTTTTTAAAGTTAAGGCTCATATTTAAGCCAATTTTTTTCTATTTATATTGTTATAATATCTTTGGCTGATTTTTTTTAGTGATTGTTTGTGAGGAAATGAGGAGACCAAGAAATGGAAAAGTTAACTGCACAAAAGACAACATATTTAGCTCTGACTGTCTATTTAAATGTGATGTAGGAATTTTACAATTTGAAACATTTGTTTTTTTTATTAATACACCATCAAGTTTTATTAATATGTTAACCGAATATAATTTTAAATTAAACTTTTTTATTTTTTAATAATTTATTATCAAAGCTAATAAATATATAGATTAATTACTTATAGATATGTTAACCAAATATGATCACTTTAACATTGTATTTTTAAAAGCCTATATGTTTATATTTATAATGTTAGACTGGTTATGAGCTGCTTGGGAGTGTCAAAAGATCTTGCAACCTTGATCATGAATGGTCTGGAGCCACAACTACTTGTAATCGTAAGTTTCAACAAGTTTTAAGTAAAACATTTTATTAAGGCCTCTAATACTGACAATTATTATATTCATATTCATAAAAACTAAAAGCTTTTCATCTATTTAATTAAAATTAAAAAAACACAATTATTAATTTTAAAAAATAAATTTTTAAGAATCAATATTTAACTGAGCTAAGTCAATAATTTTAAAGACCTTGTAACCCCTACAGAAAATTTATAAAACCACAAAATATAAATAACTGCTGTTTGTGGTGTGCGGGTAAATTATTGCAGGCAAATATTAGTTAAAAGTTGCGACCATTTTACAACAATTTAAATACAGTCGGTACAATGGACTATCAACTTGTGTTCTAAAGTTACCAGTTACATACTTATTTATGAACATCATTTTAAATGTTTTGTTTTATAGTGATAACTTGTCCTGTATTAAAAGCCCCTAACAACGGTAAAGTGACTTGTGTGAACCACAACAATTATTTATCAGAGTGTATTCTTGAATGTGAGGTAAAAAGCTTTTCTTAATTAATCTAATTAACAAGTTTTGGGCTATTAAAGCTCACCTTTTTGCAGTTTTTGTTGAATAAATTTAAGTTAAATTTAAGAAAGTAAAAAAATAAATTAAATAAGACAAATATTTTTAATTTGTTTTTAGGAAGGGTATGAGCTCTTTGGCTCCAGCTTGAGGACATGTGAAATAAGTCGCGCATGGTCAGGTATTGAGGCAAACTGTCGATTGATTACCTGTGGGGTGTTGAAGGCGCCACCTAATGGCGATGTTAGTTGCAGCGACGGAGATTCATTTTGGTCAACTTGTGAATTTACTTGCAACGTAAAATTAAATAAATATTTTGTTTTTTATTTAATTTAAATGTTAGATGTAGTTAAAATTCTTAGATTTAAATTGTAAAAACTTTTACAGGTGAAATAATATAGTTTATTTAATTTAAATGTTAGATGTAGTTAAAATTCTTAGATTTAAATTGTAAAAACTTTTACAGGTGAAATAATATAGTTTATTTAATTTAAATGTTAGATGTAGTTAAAATTCTTAGATTTAAATTGTAAAAACTTTTACAGGTGAAATAATATAGTTTATTTAATTTAAATGTTAGATGTAGTTAAAATTCTTAGATTTAAATTGTAAAAACTTTTACAGGTGAAATAATATAGTTTATTTAATTTAAATAACCCTTCTTATAGAATATTAATTATTATAATACTTTTTGATGTTTTATTTTGTTAAATAGTATAACTTGGTTTTAAATTTAAATTTATTTTCAAAAAATTGTTAGTTTAATTTATATTTAGACATTGTATTATTATAGGAAGGATACAGTTTGAGTGGAAGTCAGTCGAGATTTTGTGAACTGAATCATGCTTGGGATGGAGTTCAAACTGTTTGTACTTGTAAGTTTTATTGATTGTAATATAAAATTTTTATCAATGCATTAGTGCAATATTTCTTGTAACAATTTTTATTACTTACATTGGTTGCACAAAAAACATAAATAAAAAAACTAAAATATAATGTAACTTTAAAAAAGATTAATTTTTTACACTACTAGTAAATTTAAATTTCATTTAATGAATATTTACTACACAATTTGTAATGTTTAAGATGTTGGTAAGCATTAATACTTTTAACATTTTAGTGAAAACTTGTCCAACTCTTTCTGCTCCAAGTCATGGAAGGAAAACTTGTAGTGATTCGGATAATTACGAGTCTGATTGCAGATTTATTTGTGATGTGAGTTTATATTTAACCTTGTATAAACCTATGTTTAAATAAACTTATCCAAGTAAAAAATAAAAAATTATTTAGAATTTGTTAAAAGATTTTAATGTAAATACAATATTGTAAAAAGTTTATTGAAAAATCAATTTTAAATCTATTTTATACCATTTTTTGAATTTATTTATCTTCGATGTAAAAAGGTCAACTTCCCTAAACATAGAACCTAAATCAACTTCACAGCCTAAACATAGGTTGAGGTAACACTACACTACTAGTTTTAAATATTTTATGTTTTATTTTAGGTTGGTTATGAGCTGCAAGGCAACAGAATAAGAAGTTGTCAAGCAGATAGCAGTTGGTCTGGAGTTGATGTTAGTTGTGAGATTGTAACTTGTGCTCAGTTGGCTGTGCCTGAAAATGGGAATAAAAGGTAAGCACTTTTACTTAGACATGTGGAAAATACTTAAATTAAAAAAAAATCCTATTAATATAAAAATATTATTAGTGCACATCCCACATTGCTAATTAACAACATTAATTGTGTTAAAGTAAAGTTGATCAATTTAAAGATACCGTTTACCAGTTTTTTTTTTATTATTTTTTTATTTGATGTTAAAAAGTCGACTTTATAGCCTAAATAAACATAGAGTCCCATATGCTACCCAATTTAGTCTTAAGTTGCATTTGGCAGGTAATTGAACTGCTGATCGATTAACCTTATGTATTATAATAATCAAGTTATTTATAGATGTGATGAAGGGGGAGATTTTGACAGCAAATGTCGATTCACCTGCACAGTTGGTTACCAACTTATTGGAAGCTCAACCAGGACTTGTCTTGAATCTGGGGAATGGAGCGGTCAGCTTACTTCTTGTGAATGTAAGTATTTTAAAGCAGTTTTAAATATTTTTTAAACAAGCATTTTAAAAAGCGATAAACCTCAATATTTTTAATTCAATTTTTTCTTTTTAAAATAACATATAAACATTAAAATCAATTTAAGCCAATCTGATATTGTTTTGTAAAAATAAAATTACCTATAACTATGTTTTTTGCTAACCTTTTTTTGATTTTTAAACGGTGAAATTTAATTGACTACATAACTTTAACTTAATAATTATAAAATGTTAAAGTTTTAATAAAGTAACTTATAAAACTATGTATTTTTCCAGTAATCAGATGTGGAGAACTTGATAAAATCAAGTTTGGATCGATCAAATGTACAGCTGATGATGAATATTCATCAAATTGTAAACATTCATGTAAGGAGGGTTACGACTTAATTGGGGTTTCATCAAGGACTTGTAAGGAGGACCATACATGGACAGGAAGTCAACCTTCTTGCCAGAGTAAACATTTTCCTTAAACTTTATTAAAATGGTTTTAAAAACTAAAGATGCTTTATCTTTATGGTTGCCAGTCTAACTTTACTAGTGTTAAAGTCAATCCTTACTAGCGTTGTATAATCTTTTATCTCTTATGCTTAAATGTGCTGAATGGGTATATTAAACATAGCTATCTTGGTTTAGTAATATGTCATGGGCAGTTTTATGCAGTAGTTTGTATTTGTACATAATTTTAAATGCCATTTAAGTGTATTGTATCAAAAACTTATTATACAACCATTTATTTTTTAAATTATTTGTTGAAAAAACAGAGAATAAAATATTTTTTTAATGCTACATTGTTATATATTTTAATTTGAAAGACAAATGAACTACATTAACTTGAAATTTTTGTTTTTTTAGTTGCCAGTTGTACTCCTGTCATCCTCCCACCAAGTCATGGAACAGTTTCCTGTTCAAAAGAGGACAAATATGGCTCAGTTTGTGCATTTGTATGCGATGAAGGTTTCAGGTTGCAGGGGACGTTGTATCGGGAATGTAAAGCTGATCATACCTGGACATTTAAACAACCAAGTTGTGAAGGTAAATTAGAAATTTAACCAAGTTCAGTCATAGATTAAATACATTAAAAATTTTACTTTTTTTGCAAATATTTATATGTTGTAATCACTTAGTTTATTTGTTTCATAGAATGTGAATAAAATGTTTTATTATCTTATAACCTTTTTAATTTGAATTAAAGTGTAGATGTCTTTATTTTTAAAAAGTTAATTAAAATCTAACTTTTTCATTGTTCTTTTTTTCAATTAACAAAATATTAATGTGTTGTATATTTTTTATTGTATTTTAAAAAATTGCTAAAGATAAGATAATAACTTTTTAAACAGTGCCTTGAATTCAGGCAACAGCAAACCAAGTTAAAATATATTTTAATAACATATTTTATATTTTAAACTTTTTAAAACAAACATTTTTCAGTGATTACTTGCGAGCAATTTGACTTTCCATCTTCTGTGGAAATACAATGCACAAATGGAATGAATTTCGGTTCCATCTGCACCCTTATTCCACCTGAAGGTCATGACCTTGAAGGCCCCACCACAAGGACTTGTGATGATAACCCTAGTTTTGATGATTGGTTGGGACCGAGTAGATTGATTGGTGGGTCAAAAATTTTTAATTTTAACAAGTTAATTTAAATGAAAACTTTTTTTTAATTTTTGGCTAATTTATTAATTACAAAAACATAATTTTTATTAAGTTCCAAACTAGATTAGTTTTGGAGCTAAATTTAAATTATTTTAAGTTTAATAAACCTAATATTTAATCTTGTCTAATGTTTGGCACTAAGAGCGTAGTACAACTGATATAACTATTTTAAATCAAATTTTAGATTGATTGTTTAAATGTACAACTCAACCATAATTTGTTTAATTTTAGTAAGAGAATGTCCAGCCCTAACAGCTCCATCTAATGGAGGAATGGTTTGTTCAAACGGAAACATGTACAAATCTGAATGCCAGTTTGTTTGTGATGTAAGTTCAATTAAATTTAATGTTATTAAACTCATATCTGTTTCTTAACCCAAAGGCTTATTTTTTGTTTTAAATAAACCTGTTTTTTAAATTGATTTGCCTTTGATGAAATAACCTAAACATAAAGCAACATAAGTTACCTCAATCTCGAGTTGCCTTTTGCCCTTTGAGATATTATAGATTATAATTACCTGGTAATTAAACTGATGATTAAGTATTGGCTTAACAGGAGTTTATACCATTTATAGTGCCTACCTGACAATAAATTGTTTAAAAATGAACTCTTTTTTTAATTTTATGATGGTTTAGATTGGGTATGAACTTACTGGCTCAACATCAAGAAAATGTCAAGATAATACAAAATGGTCAGGAGAGAATACAGCTTGTATTGGTAAATGTTTTGTATTTTTTTATATATTTGTAGGTTATTTCACCTTATAAAGTTATATTTTAATAGTTAATAGTCACATATATTTAAATATATTTTCCAATACAATATATATTTAACTTATACAGTTAAAATTAGTGTTTTAGTAATTAAAATTTACTTTATTTATTAGTATTTTTTAAAAACGTTTAGTAATCCAAATTAAAGTTGTTATTAGTTTTTTTACATCATAAGTAACTTGATTTTTACTTCACAGTTATTGATTGTGAGGTCATAGATGCACCAAGGAATGGTCGAATACAATGTTCTGACTCATATTTAATGGGATCTCGATGTTCTATTGAATGTTTTGAGGGGTATCAGTTAATTGGAGATGATATTAGAACTTGTTTGAATACAAGAGTGTGGGATAATGATCAACCTTTGTGTCTTGGTAGGTTATTTTACATCGTTTTTTAGTTTACTAGCCAATAGCCCACTGTACGGTTGGCAATTTAATTGTAATATAGTTGCAACTCTCAACTAATATTTGCCCACGCCAATTTACCCATGCGTCACAAATGACAGATATATTACCTTTGTTAACCTATAATAAATAGGACATACATATGTATGTATTGTTCACTAAATTTTATTATATATAGATTAGGAAATATTTTTTTAAATATAAAATAACACTTTTGTTCTAAAATTTTTTAATTTATTTAGTACAATTTCAAATTGTGTTTTTTTAAATTTATAAATTTAAAACAATTTTTTCATTAAGAAAAAAGAAAAGTTATTTTTCAAATACTTGTAAATAAACTTAAAAAATATTTTTTAAACATAGGTATCATTTGCGGTGCCGTAACGGTACCAGATCACGGTTCCATGCAGTGCACCGAAGGAGACCACTACAACTCAGTCTGTCAGTTTAGTTGTGATGATGGGTATCGACTTGGGGGAAGTCTTTCGAGAACCTGTTTAAATACTCATGTATGGAGTGGAGTAGATACAACTTGTATATGTAAGTAAAATCATTTGTTTTAAAATGTAAATACAATAGTTGGAACAATTGGCTTTATTACATAAGGTTCTGGGTTCGACCCGCGCTGCTCTTATGCTGTACCTTTTAAAGGCACTATAAACTGTATGAACTTTTGCTAAACCAACATTTAATTGGCAGCTTAATTATGTGGCAATTACAATCTATAATATCCCAAACTGCCACAGGCAACTCCAGAACTGAGTTGGGTTAACTTGTGTTACTCTATGTTTAAGCTATAAAATTGATCTTCTCACATCAGGGATAAAAAATATATAATCAAGATAAAAATTTTTAACAATATAATCTTGACTAAGCTAAGGTTATTTAAATAATGCTACTTTTTATTAACCATCTTATATTGACATCACAGTGATCAGGTGTGGACCTCTGGAGACTCCTTCTCACGGAAGCGTGACGTGCAGCGACAACGACGTTTACAACTCGGCATGTGACCTGTCATGCATCAGTGGGTATCAACTGATTGGTTCAGATCAGAGGGTGTGTCAAGCTAACGGCCAATGGAGCTTGGTTCAACCTGTTTGTAATAGTAAGTTTATAGTTTTACAATTTTACTATTTTTTTTTAATTTTACAAAAATACAAAATTACCTTAATATAAATACTGTTTAATTTACCAAAATTATTTCTGTAAATGAATTGCTAGAATATTTAGTATCATATAAATCATTTTTACAATAAATACAGTTAATAGGTAAGGTTTATTAGTTTGTAAATTCTGTTAATTTTAAATTAAAACCCTAAATTAAGCATTGTTTTACTCTATATAAGTTAAAGTGGTATAATTAATGCACTGTTATACTACTAGTTGTTATATAAATAAATTTTGCAATAAATTTATTAAATTTGTTTTTTAAAACGTAAATACTTCTTGTAATTGGTTTAAAATAAAATTTTTTCTTAGTTGTAACATGTCCCAAGTTGTTCAATCCAGCCAATGGAGTTGTCTCTTGTAACTTTGGCAACAACTTCAACTCAGTTTGTACAATCTCTTGTGTAAATGGTAAGTAGGTCTATTAGAATTCACACTTTAATAACGTACAATTCTACCAAGTGTTGTTATCTTTTAAAGCACTTTGTAATTAGTTGCCTGGACCCTTATTTTGCTTTATTCTATAATATGTGGGATTTAGGTGTTAAAAATGACCTATAATATAATATTTATGGTGCAAAATAGTGGATGACTTTGTTTGACTTAAGTTAAAGAACGAAAAACCAGTTTAAGAAATTTTATGATTGTATTTTGTTTATTAGCAATTTTTCATAAAATTTTGTTGTTTTAAAGGTTATGAGTTGATTGGAACCAGAGTTCGGATATGTGGGGAAAATGGACAGTTTGATGGATCCGATACTTTCTGTAGAAGTAAGTTAGAAGAGAAAACTTGTTGTATAACATATAATTGCTATCGTAAATCATTTTTATAACTAATTTTTTTTAAGTTACAATTAGATAAAGTAAGATTACAAAACACTTTATAAAAAATTGTGCTAAATGTTGAATAAAGTGGCCAAACTATATGCCAAAGTAAAGGTTTTAAAAGTTATCCTTACTTATATTTTAAAGCTTGAATCATACCATTAACCAAGCTATTTGTTTATAGAAGTTTTCTAAATTGTTGAATGAGGTGTTTTTTATGCTTAATTACAAGTGTTTTTGTTCAAAAATTCATTTTTTTAAAACTTTACATAGTGTAAAACTATAAAAACTACCTTAATTGTTCACAGAGATTTCCTGTAGAAAGTTGGATGAGATTGAACATGGTTCACTTAGATGTGTTGATAGTAACAAGTATAACAGCATGTGCTCGTATGTATGTGATAACGGTTACAACTTGGTTGGGACTCCATCAAGGAAGTGTATGAGTTCTGGGGATTGGTCAAACTCACAACCTGTTTGTGAACGTAAGTTATCAGTTGTTTGTTTTATGCAAAAAAAAAAACAGGTTAATAATTAAAATCTTACTGATTTAAGTTTTGTATTAGTTATGTTGATTTGGGATTTTATATAGTGTTTGTAATAACTAGCATTTTAATACTGTCTAATCTTTTTAGATTATTATTTTAAATTTTTAGTTTTTTTTAAGTGACTTAGCCATCAGTATACTAATGTTGAGTTAACTGTAAAACTAGTTCTCTTTTTTTTTGCTCCAGTGATTTTACCTTTTTTATCTGTTCTCTTTTTTGTTTTGTAAGTTCATATTAGTTTGTGCCTGATAGGCTATAGACCTTATTTTAGTGATTGTTATTGCTTTATGTTTAGTAATCTTGGTTACTTAGTACATGTTATTTCTAATTCATTTTAAATTTAGTTTTAGATATAAATAATCTGTAAAAATTAAGTTTTTTAAATTTTTGCTTAAAATTAAACTTTTGTATTTTTGTAACTTTTGTTTAATTTTAGGTGCAAATTGTTTGAACTTAAGAGTGCCCCCTCATGGTAGTATAGAATGTACAGATGGTAATTTATCGGGGAGCAGGTGTGTTGTCACATGTGAGGCATGTTACTCGTTGTCCGGCTCCTCGAGCAGGACTTGTAGAAGTGATGGGGCATGGTCGGGTGATGCAATGTTGTGCGATGGTAAGTTGATAGATTTTGATTAACTTTTTTAAATTATTAACCAAATATTTGCATTTTATGACATAGCTTTTCAAGAATTTATTTTATGTGAGAATGTTACATAAATTGTCGTTCAAAATTGGTTAAAACTTTTAACTGATACTAGTCTGCCCTAAGGTCGGCAATTTAATTGTTGTAATATTGTCACAACTCTCAACTATTATTTGTTTGCAAAATTTACCTGCACACCAAAACTGCAACTTTAATTTATTTTTTAAGCTTTAAAAACAAAAAAATACACAAACTTATTTTTTTATCATCTACTTTGCTTCATTATATATAGTTGTATATTAACTGTTGCTCTAAAATATGATTTCTATATGCCTTTTCGGCCAATTATTTTATTGATTTCTAAGGTTTTTTATTATTAATTAACCAACAACTTAACTGTTCTAGTATCTACATGTCGACCTCTCAGAGCACCCAGGTATGGATTTATGGACTGTGGAGATTCCCTCGATGAATGTGGAACTGTTTGTACTTTTGCTTGTAAGGAGGGGTACAGGCTAAGAGGGGTGGAAACAAGGACATGCAAGGTCGATTCAAGGTGGACAGGGTCACCACCAGAGTGCATAAGTAAGTTTATATATAGTGTTTCTATAGAATTTAAGTTAAATTTAAATTTTGCAGCAAAATTAAGTTTTTTTTATTAAAAATAATAAAGTTTAAAAATATGGTAACAACTGAATTTAGTTGTTTAAAAAACCAGCAGCTTTATGTTAATTTAGTGCAAGCAATATTATTAATATATTTGTAAAAAAATAAAAATGATTTTTATTGAAACACTGCTGTAAAATTTTGTTTTCTAAAAAGTTATGTAGTTAATATAACCTTGTAATATATACACTAAACTTATTAAAAAAGTTTTAATTAAAGATAACCTACTGTCAACTTATTGTAAACATTTAATATTAAATCAAGTATTAAACTTTTATTAGGTTCAACATGTCGAGATATCCCACCCAATGATGATGTTGAGATGAACTGCACTGATGACTCCAACATTGGAAGTAATTGTTCGTTTACTTGTTCTAACCAGGGAGCTAGTATGTTGGGTTCTAAGTTTAAGGTCTGCCAGGATAATGGAGCATGGAGTAAATCGAATCCTGTCTGCAGAGGTAAGTTGCATTGTGTTAAATAATTTTTATTTTTTATGAAAGTTTTACTGAAAAATATCTTAGTAATTAAATTGATTTTTGAACTGTTGTTGTTGTTAGGTTATACAAAATTCAGGCTTTGTTAGTAAATTACTTTGAAAGATTTTTTTAATTTTTTTTAATGTTACTTAAAGGTGACAGGTCTTGTATTTTAAATGTGAAAAATATGTGCTGTTGTGATGTGTTTAAGCTATCTGTAAACACCAGGCTCAAGGGTGAATAGTGTTGCATTAGTGTGACTTAAACCCAGAATCATTATAACTTGTATTCTGCTGCCATGACTGGTATATCACACTATCAGAGTTACAATGTTTATTTCAACTTTATTTTTTATTTTCAGAATGTAAAACAGCAGTGAGTGACATTTTGTTTATAATTGATGGAAGCTGGTCAGTGGGTGAAGCAAATTTCAGGAAAGTCAAAGATTTTCTTAAAGCTTTGGTTGAACCATTCCAAGTTGGGTAAGTTAAAACTCTTGCTGTTTAATTTTCATTTACATATATAAGAGCTTAGTGAACATTATATATATGTCCAGTATATATTTATGTATGTCAGTATATATATATGTATGTCCAATTTATAAGCCTACAAAATAAATAAAAATACTGTTTTGGTGCGCCGGTAAATTATTGTTGGGAAATATTAGTTGAGAGTTGAAACCATATTGCAACAATTAAATGCTGATTGTACGCATCTATTGACTAGTTAAACTAGAAGGTTTATTACGTTTTTAATTTAATGATGTTGTTGTTTAAAATTTGTTTTCTCAAAAAAATTAAGTTTTTATAATGTTTTTCGTAGTTGGGACAACTCCAGGTTTGCTGTTGTTCAATATTCAGATGATCCACGAGTTGAATTTTTAATGAACGAACACTTCACTGTAACTGATGTTCTTAATGCAGTAGATGCTATTCCTTATAAAGGTAAGAAAATATTAAAGATTTGTTGGTAATGCAATATAGGATGCTATTACACTAAATAGATAAGTATTAGAAACTGGCAGCATGGTGTAGTGGTCAGAACACTTAGCTTCACTACATGAGGCCCTGGGTTCAATCCCCACTTTTCAGCTGTATTGCACTTAAGTAAGGCACTATAAATGATATAAACTTCTGCTGAGCCAGCACTTAATCGACGGATTAATTATTGGGCAATTATAATCTATAATATTTCAAACTGCTAAAGTCAACTCAAGACTGTTGATGTTACTCTATGTTTAGGTCGTGAAGTTGACCTTTACACATCAAGGATATATAAACAAAAAACTAAACTTTTAAAGAATTAAAAAAAAAAAAAATAAATGTTATATGTTTCAGGTGGAAACACAAATACTGGCAGAGCTCTTGAGTTTTCACTTTATACTGCTCTTGTGCCCTCTAATGGTGCTCGGCCAAATGTGAACAAAGTTGCTCTCATATTGACGGATGGAAGAAGTCAGGATTTAGTTGGCAACCCTGCAAGAGAACTTAGACAAGCTGGGGTTAAGGTAAGTTCATCAAAATACAAACTACCTCATATTGTTAAACAGATTTAAAAACTTAGTTAAATATTTTTGTAATTAAGAATCTTCATGACTTTATTATAGTTTACTAGTAGTTGCCCTTTGGTTGGCATTTTAATTATTGTAATATAGTCACAACTGTTGGTTAATATTTGCCCCCATTAATTAACTTGCAAACTAAAAATGCAAGCTTTGTTTATTTTGTCGGTGTATTAATTGGACCATATACACATATATTGTCCACTAATCTTTTTATGTATAAGTTTAGGATATCATAATTAATTTTAATAGTTATCTAATACTGGTCTTACAAGAATTTAAAACAAAATATTGAAAATTCGAAAAAAACTTAAATTTAAAATTATTTTTAATTAAATAAAATTAAAAATTATTTTTAATTAAAAAAACAACAATTATGTAATATTAACATTTTTGATCTTAAACCTCAGGTGATTGCTGTGGGAGTTGGAGATGCAGATTTAGAAGAACTGAAAGCGATTGCAAGTCCTCCTTACGATAAATCTGTGTTTAAAGTGGAAGATTTTGATTCCATCAGTGAAATTCAGGGAGTTTTGTCAGCTAGGTTGTGTGAATCTGTCAGTAAGTCCTTTTCATTATAAATTAATTTATACTAAAAGCTTTGTTACACATACTTAACTAGATTGTTTGTACACTATTTTAAACAAATTGTGCTATATTTTTACACTTGAAATATAGAACAATTTTATCTAACAATGCACAATGAAATAGTTGGTATTCCTATCTATTTTTAAAACCAATTTTTAGTAAATTGTAACGGTTCTATTTTCTTAGTTTTATATCTTTAAACTTAAGATAGAATTCAAGTATAAAGGTTCCTTTATTAATACCTTAAATATATTGTAATTTTAGCAAGTGTAACTGTTTTATAAACAATTTTTTAAATTGTTGGTAACCTGTTCTGGCTGGGTTATATATTTAAAACAAATTTTGTTAAAATTGTATTTGTTTACTTTTTAGTTGTATAAAACTTTAAATAAAATTATAAATTATAACAAGAACTATTTTTATTCCAGGACCACCAAGTGCTTGTGGGTGTCCAGCTGGTCCACCTGGTTTACCTGGGCCTGGAGGAATACCTGTAAGTAGTTGTTTTAAATGTAACAATCACTTAGCCATCTATTTTAAAGTATTTGTAGATATTTAGTTTTTTTGTCAATATTTATAGTTACCAGCAGATTGAGGTTGATATTTTTTAATTTCAAAGCAGTGAATTTAAATGGTTCAACTTCTGAAGTTAATTATTTTATTGGTAAACTACTTGCAGTTAAAACTTTAAGTTCCATATTTATAAAAATAAAAAACAAGTTTAATTACAGGGTAAACCTGGAGTTTCAGTCAAAGGAGACAAGGGAGCAGCATTTAGTGTTATTCATGTGGTAAGTTCCAAGTTTTATGGTTGTTTGCAGCTAATTCATGTAGCTATTAATATATTTGGAACATAAACAAATACATTTACATCTGAAACATTTTTAAAATCTGCTAATGTTTTATTCATTGCATTCTGTTATGCAGTGTTAATGTAATTTTAACTAGTATAAGTTAAATTTATTGAAACTTTTACTAATCCAAAAAAGGTTTGTTCTTAAGCTACAATAAAAAATAACAAAAAAAAATTATAATTTAATATTTATGACCTGTTTCAAATCATAAAAATTTATTTTGTCATTTTTTCTGCGCATTAATACATTATGCATATACATATGTATGTTTAATAAACTTATATTTTAACAGAACTATGAAGGACAAACCATCACAGCAAGAAATGGAGATGGGTCAGTTGTTGATGTGAGCATTCCACGAGACCTTAAAGCGGTGAGACTTGGTTTTAACAAACATATTTTTCATTTAAGTGGGTTGGGGGAATTATTTTGTTTTTGGGTGGGTTTTGGATAGGTTGTATGGGTCATATTGTTTTTTCGATAGGCCTGACCTTGTTTTGGGTGGATTTTGACCTTGTTTTTAGATGGGTTAAACATTTTTCAATGAGTCCTATCACTGTTTAAAGTTTTTTTTTTCTAAATTGAAATTTATTAAATTTTTAATTTGAATTATCCAGAGACGTTCTGATGACGATGAGTTGTTCTTTGCCATGCCTGGACCCCCAGGACCTCCCGTAAGTTTGATTTCAATTAATTATTATTAATTAATAAACTAATTAACAAGGTTGTGGGTGTGGGAATATTACAAAACTTTGAAAATCATTGGTTTAATGATTTTTTATTTAAACATAGTTATTAACAAATTTAGTTTAGAAATAATAGTTTTATATTGCATTATCTGATTTGCAAATATATTTGAAAAGTTATTTTAAAATTAACTTGCATTTTTGGCTGCTTCCGCTAACATTCATAGATTTCTAGTATATTTAAAAGTTTGTAAATTTTTATTATTAAATATTTTAAAAAGGTGAAATTTAATTAAAAAAATGTATTAATTTATTTAAGTGGTTTTGTAAGATTTAGGTGAAAATTAACAAACAGATATCAAACAAAAGTTTGATTCTAGAATTTCACGCTTTATCGCTTTTGCTTACTCAATATATGAAACCCATAAATATTGAGTTCTTTAAATAACAACTTGTGTCTTTTCATGTTTTTCTATTATGCAACAATCACTTGTGCTTGTTGTATTGTTACATCATCAATCAACTGAAACAGGGACCTATTGGTGAAGTGGTGAGTCTGTTTGTCGCTGTAGCGATTAAGTTGCATGTTTGTTTTTAGAAAAGGAACTTTTTGGGAAATAATTTTTAAAATTTTCAATTATTAAAATAAATTAAACTATTATAGGGGTATATTTTTGTAGTATATATATTTAAAGACATATTCTTACCAATATTAATGTTTAATTTAAAATATGTTTTAGGGGAAGACTGGATTGGAGGGACCAATTGGACCTCCTGGCATACAAGGAGAACTTGTAAGAATTTATATAATTTCCAATTTTAGTAAAACCTATAAAAACTTAAAATTAAAGTTAAAAAAATTTTAGTAAATTTTTTTCCCCTTAAGTTTTAAAAAAAAATAAAAATAAAACTTTTTTTTCTTGCCCTAAATTTACAATTTTTTTAAATTTAGGGTCCACAGGGTGAAAGGGGTGAAACTGGACCCCAAGGTCAAGATGGAAGGATGGGTGAAAATGGAAACCCTGTAAGTTAAATTTTTACAACTTTTAACTAATATTTTTCCCTTTATAAATTACCACCTCAGCTTATTATGCTGCTGATTAAGTGCTGGTTCAGCAGGAGTTCATACCGTTTATAGCGCTTTACTCAAGGGCTCTACAGCATGAGATCAGTGGGGATTGAACCCACAACCTTATGTGTGGTGTAGCAAGTGTTCTTACCACTACACCACTCTGCCGTTCTATAAATATATAACTTTATATATATAATGGGCACTAAACTATTTTCATATAGTTGTCAATATAGTAAAATACAATTTGTGTGTCAAACTTTTTTTTTCTTTAAATTATTTGTATAATATTTTTTTGTTTAAATTTAAGGGAACTCCAGGGAAACAAGGACTTTCAGGAAAACCTGGTAGAATTAGCAACTCTGACAAAAACAACATCCTCGCAACAGCTGAAGATATGGCAAGAAGAATTTCACTCGGTAAGCAACTTTTACTTAACTTATATTAGCCAATGATAATTTTCCCGAGCACCACAAATAACAGTTTCATTTATTTCATAGTCAAGAAATTAGACATAAGCTACAATCTTTTTAATTGTAGAAATGAATAATTATAATCTAGTGCAATTTGTAAATTTGATAACAGTTCAAAGATGATAAAAATATTACCTTTAAAGTTTAAATTAAACAATTATCTTAAATTTTTTAATATTATTTGGTAACAATTGAAATTTATTTTTTAAGATGAAATCAATCGGAATCTGGCCTCGATGAGTGCTGGTCGTCACCCCTCAAATATCCGGGATCCTCGTGCCACTGGTGTAAGGGGACCACAGGGACAACCAGGACCACCTGGACCCCCAGGACCAAGAGGTTATGTGGTAAGTTAGGGTATTTACCTATCGGAACTTTTATTTTGTGAAATATAGTTTTGCAAATTTTCTAAAAATAGGTTTAAAAATTTTATTATTTTTTTAACAGTTCTAAAAACCAAATATTTTTCTAGGCCACCAATTTGATACATTTAGTTGTTGTTCCTTTTTTATTTCCATATTTTTTTTTTGTTAAACACAATATTTTACAGGGATTTGAAGGTCCTCAAGGTATGCAGGGGTTAGCTGGTACACCTGGAATGAAGGGAAGCATGGGATTAAAGGGTGGGTTAGCATATCCTTGTAAAGAAAATTTTACATTTTTTAAATAAAATTTATTTATGAAATTCATTTTAGTTTTTAATTTTAAAGCTAATCAATATATAATATATATAAAATTGATTTTTAGGGTCTTTGGGAGACAAGGGGGCAAGAGGATCGCCAGGAATTGGGGTAATGGGTCCACAGGGTCCAGCTGGGCCAAGAGGTATTTAGTTGTTTTGACAAATAATAATTAAATAAAATATTAATTGATTTTAGCCTTAAATTTTAAAGGCTTATATTTTGTTTTGATACTTTTAGAGGTTCCTTTAATTTTTTGTATTAGTTTATGCTCAATGTAAGAAAACTTTACAACTTGAACATAAAGTAATATTTTTTACCCAGACGCAGTCTTAAATTTATTTTGCTTAAAATATTATTTATTTTAATTGCCTGAGAATTAAGATGCTGATTGGTTTTAAAGCTCAACATGAGTCTATACCATTAATAGCGCATTACTCAAGGGTGTTACAGCATTAAAACAGTGGGAAAATTAAACTCAGGACTTCATTTAATAAGGCAAAATGTTTTAACCTATGTATTATACTGGTTTGTTTTATGATAATTTAAAAAAAATTTTCGCTGAGTAAATTCATTTTTTAAAATTAATTTTTTGCTTAGGGGTTCGTGGTAAAAAGGGGGTCGGAAAACAAGGAAAAACAGGAAAACGAGGTCCTCCCGGAAGACCCGGAAAAACTGTTTATCGTAAAAATAGTAAAAACCAAAAAACTGACATAAACTGAAAATTATAACTTTTTTGAAATCCATTAATACAGCATACCTTTCCTGCTATGTGATTGCCTTAGTTTTTACCTATTTTTGTAAATATTGTTTTCCAAAATTTCACGTTTTAAATTCAGTTGTTTTTCAAACTTTTTCTGTTTTTGTTTTATTTTTTATTCTTTTGTTTTCGGTGTTTTAAAAACAATTAATTTTAGTTAATTTTAATAACAAAATATAATTTACACAGTTTAATGATGCTATGCATATAACGTTTTTCCAGTAACAATCAACGTTTTCTTGCAAGAATGTTTTATCAAAAATTAATTGACTTATCAGTATTACTACTTTTAAACTACCTTTTACATTAAACTTTGCCTTAATACAATGTTTATAAAAACAATTATTTTTTCTGTATTAAAAATTGACGTAAAATACTAGCTTTTGTTAAACAATTTAATGTAATCTTTAGCAAGGAAAAAATACTTATAAGTTGAGCAAGAAGTAATCTAAATTTGCCATACATTTTGTTTTTAAAACAAATTATGTCTGATTATTAGTGAAGACAGTAAGTATAACCCAAAACAATCACACAATTTAAACAAACTAAAATTTAGTAATTATGTTATTCTTATCACGTATAATTTTACGTTAATAAGTCACGTTAATAGCTTTTGTTTAAATTTAATATTTTAAAATAGAAATAAAAATTTTAAATTATAAGTTCGATGTACCAAATGACACATAACAGTTACAACTTCTAGATAAAAACAATAACAAACCATTAAGATAGTGTGGAGTACTAGAAGTATGATAACAGTATTGCGATATAAATTTTGTTATATAATAAAGTTAAGAGGTGGCATAATGTTTAAAGTAATATTATTATCTAAATTAAAGAAATATTATCTTTTAATCTTTAAAGGATTTCGTGCAAGAATTGTTTAATAACTGCTAACTATAAGCTTTAAGTATTGTAGCTTATTTTGGATAAATCCACATAAGCCAACCTTTAATTTTATAAACAAACAGTTTTTGATGTTGATTTAAAATGAAATTGTTATTTATTTGCTGTCAAGCTTTGGCGTATTTTTCCTCCCTATTTTAACAATGAGTTCCAATGCTTTTAACTATAACTTGTTTATCGAATTTGCGGGTTATTTAACAACTCTTTTCACATGGGAACTCTAACCTCGTTTCTCTAGTATTAAATTATTTTTCCAACGATTTATTTCTGCTTTTTATTAAGTGCAAATGTTCGTTTTAAAAACAGTTAGGCAATTTCGTTCTGCTGAACGGACGCCACTTAATAAACATGGATTTAGACATTACTTAAATTCAGAGTTTATTTTCGTAAGATTTAGCCAGAATTTTATATTTTTGTATCAACCAACAACTAAGGACAGTTTTTAAAAATTAAATAATAATTCGCTACAGTATCAAACTATTTGGATCGTGTTTACTTCAGTTTCAAATTGTCTTTTGGGATACTTAAAACAACAAAATCAAGGTTAATACTTTACTAAATATCTTTAAATTGTTTAACAAAACATAATGTTTTAAGATAATTTTTTTTAAACTTAATTATAAAAGTTAACAGCCTGACATGGTCTTTTAAAAATTTTGTAACCGACTTTTGACCATTCTGTATATGAAATTTTACAAAAGGTTCAACACATAAATAAATTTTTAATTGATTTTTACAACTATCTGTTTTTTTGTAATGATTTATTTTCCCAAAACTAAATTTAAAACGGATTAAAGACGGTCAATTTAAAGTTTAAAAATTCGCTCTAGCATTGATTCTAAATATATTATCAATATTTAAAAATAAATTGGAAAAAGTTTAATTAAAATTTTAGCATGTTTTTACATATAAGCAAAACTCCTGTTAAAAAACGCAATTGATAAAAAATTAAAGAGCAATAACAAACACATATGCATACAATTTAGGAAATAAAAAAAATTTATTTACATATATATTTATTAAAAAAACAACATATGTATTTATCTAAGTTGTACTATTACGCTCACACTGCACGCCAGATTTTGCTACAGACACCAGAGGTTTAGTAAAAAAATTTCGCAGGCCGAAGGTGGTTGGTAGAAAATTTTTGCAGGCTGTAAGCGCCTAACTTAAATTCTTCCTAATTTTAGTTTTTAAGACATGGATAAAAAAATAGATTTTCTAAAAACTAACATATATTTTTATCGCAACAATTGCTTAAATTTTTTTATATATTGTATTTTTGCGAAATTTTATTTTGAATATTGGTAATATATGGTCTTACGCTGACACGTTCCGCACGTTTTTTTACCACATTGGTAATTAAACCCTAAACTTATAAAAATATCTTTTGCAGATTTTATGTCGCAAACTCAGAGACCGAATTTTCTCACGATCGATTCTTCTGGCAACCATTTTTATATACCCATATTTCAAAAGAAAGGCGACCTCCAATTTAACGAACTAATCTGAAATTAATCTTCTTTTAATAAAGTAAGTAACTAGGAATTAAAATTAAATTTTTGGTAAATCGCCAAACTTAAAAAATTGTATATATTAGTTACACCTTTAAAAGCAAAGTTGTTTAACTAACATTTTTACAAAATTTTAATATCGTATATTAATATATACCATAGTTATGACAAATTTATTAATTTTTTCCAAAGTCGCAAAACTTAAAATTTTTATTGAATTAGAAACGTATTGTTCTAACTAAGATTCAAGATAAAACATTTCGCAGAAAAATGTAATAGAACCGAAGTTACAACTTTTTTATATTTCGCTGATATCGTGACCTATTAACCTATAGGGTGGTATAGAAATATATTAACAAAATTGACCAAAAATTTTTTTTTTGTTCAAATTTAAAATTAATTACACTATTTGAAGGCGGGGTTGTTTAACTAACATTTTTACAAAATTTTAATATCGTATATTAATATATACCTTAGTTATGACAAATTTATTAATTTTTTCCAAAATCGCAAAACTTAAAAGTTTTTATTGAATTAGAAGCGTATTGTCCTAACTAAGATTCAAGATAAAACATTTCGCAGAAAAATGTAATAGAACAGAAGTTACAACATTTTTATATTTCGCTGATATCGTGACCTATTAACCTATAGGGTGGTATAGAAATATATTAACAAAATTGACCAAAAATTTTTTTTTGTTCAAATTTAAAATTAATTACACTATTTGAAGGCGGGGTTGTTTAACTAACATTTTTACAAAATTTTAATATCGTATATTAATATATACCTTAGTTATGACAAATTTATTAATTTTTTCCAAAGTCGCAAAACTTAAAATTTTTATTGAATTAGAAGCGTATTGTTCTAACTAAGATTCAAGATAAAACATTTTGCAGAAAAATGTAATAGAACAGAAGTTACAACATTTTTATATTTCGCTGATATCGTGACCGATTAACCTATAGGGTGGTATAGAAATATATTAACAAAATTGACCAAAAATTTTTTTTTAAATTTAAAATTAATTAAACTATTTGAAGCGGGGTTGTTTAACTAACATTTTTACAAAATTTTAATATCCTCCAATTTAACGAACTAATCTGAAATTAATCTTCTTTTAATAAAGTAAGTAACTAGGAATTAAAATTAAATTTTAGGTAAATCGCCAAACTTAAAAAATTGTATATATTAGTTACACCTTTAAAAGCAAAGTTGTTTAACTAACATTTTTACAAAATTTTAATATCGTATATTAATATATACCATAGTTATGACAAATTTATTAATTTTTTCCAAAGTCGCAAAACTTAAAAGTTTTTATTGAATTAGAAGCGTATTGTTCTAACTAAGATTCAAGATAAAACATTTCGCAGAAAAATGTAATAGAACAGAAGTTACAACATTTTTATATTTCGCTGATATCGTGACCTATTAACCTATAGGGTGGTAAAGAAATATATTAACAAAATTGTCCAAAAATTTTTTTTTTTCAAATTAAAAATTAATTACACTATTTGAAGCAGAGTTGTTTAACTAACATTTTTACAAAATTTTAATATCGTATATTAATATATACCATAGTTATGACAAATTTTTTAATTTTTTCCAAAGTCGCAAAACTGAAAATTTTTATTGAATTAGAAGCGTATTGTCCTAACTAAGATTCAAGATAAAACATTTCGCAGAAAAATGTAATAGAACAGAAGTTACAACATTTTTATATTTCGCTGATATCGTGACCTATTAACCTATAGGGTGGTATAGAAATATATTAACAAAATTGACCAAAAATTTTTTTTTAAATTTAAAATTAATTAAACTATTTGAAGCGGGGTTGTTTAACTAACATTTTTACAAAATTTTAATATCCTCCAATTTAACGAACTAATCTGAAATTAATCTTCTTTTAATAAAGTAAGTAACTAGGAATTAAAATTAAATTTTTGGTAAATCGCCAAACTTAAAAAATTGTATATATTAGTTACACCTTTAAAAGCAAAGTTGTTTAACTAACATTTTTACAAAATTTTAATATCGTATATTAATATATACCATAGTTATGACAAATTTATTAATTTTTTCCAAAGTCGCAAAACTTAAAATTTTTATTGAATTAGAAGCGTATTGTTCTAACTAAGATTCAAGATAAAACATTACGCAGAAAAATGTAATAGAACAGAAGTTACAACATTTTTATATTTCGCTGATATCGTGACCTATTAACCTATAGGGTGGTATAGAAATATATTAACAAAATTGACCAAAAATTTTTTTTTGTTCAAATTTAAAATTAATTACACTATTTGAAGGCGTGGTTGTTTAACTAACATTTTTACAAAATTTTAATATCGTATATTAATATATACCTTAGTTATGACAAATTTATTAATTTTTTCCAAAATCGCAAAACTTAAAATTTTTATTGAATTAGAAGCGTATTGTTCTAACTAAGATTCAAGATAAAACATTTCGCAGAAAAATGTAATAGAACAGAAGTTACAACATTTTTATATTTCGCTGATATCGTGACCTATTAACCTATAGGGTGGTATAGAAATATATTAACAAAATTGACCAAAATTTTTTTTTTTTAAATTTAAAATTAATTACACTATTTGAAGCAGGGTTGTTTAACTAACATTTTTACAAAATTTTAATATCGTATATTAATATATACCATAGTTATGACAAATTTATTAATTTTTTCCAAAGTCGCAAAACTTAAAAGTTTTTATTGAATTAGAAGCGTATTGTCCTAACTAAGATTCAAGATAAAATATTTTGCAGAAAAATGTAATAGAACAGAAGTTACAACATTTTTATATTTCGCTGATATCGTGACCTATTAACCTATAGGGTGGTAAAGAAATATATTAACAAAATTGTCCAAAAATTTTTTTTTTTCAAATTAAAAATTAATTACACTATTAGAAGCAGAGTTGTTTAACTAACATTTTTACAAAATTTTAATATCGTATATTAATATATACCATAGTTATGACAAATTTATTAATTTTTTCCAAAGTCGCAAAACTTAAAAGTTTTTATTGAATTAGAAGCGTATTGTCCTAACTAAGATTCAAGATAAAATATTTTGCAGAAAAATGTAATAGAACAGAAGTTACAACATTTTTATATTTCGCTGATATCGTGACCTATTAACCTATAGGGTGGTATAGAAATATATTAACAAAATTGACCAAAAATTTTTTTTTAAATTTAAAATTAATTAAACTATTTGAAGCGGGGTTGTTTAACTAACATTTTTACAAAATTTTAATATCCTCCAATTTAACGAACTAATCTGAAATTAATCTTCTTTTAATAAAGTAAGTAACTAGGAATTAAAATTAAATTTTTGGTAAATCGCCAAACTTAAAAAATTGTATATATTAGTTACACCTTTAAAAGCAAAGTTGTTTAACTAACATTTTTACAAAATTTTAATATCGTATATTAATATATACCATAGTTATGACAAATTTATTAATTTTTTCCAAAGTCGCAAAACTTAAAAGTTTTATTGAATTAGAAGCGTATTGTTCTAACTAAGATTCAAGATAAAACATTTCGCAAAAAAATGTAATAGAACAGAAGTTACAACATTTTTATATTTTGCTGATATCGTGACCGATTAACTTATAGGGTGGTATAGAAATATATTAACAAAATTGACCCAAATTTTTTTTTTTCAAATTTAAAATTAATTACACTGTTTGAAGCGGGGTTGTTTAACTAACATTTTTACAAAATTTTAATATCGTATATTAATATATACCATAGTTATGACAAATTTATTAATTTTTTTCAAAGTCGCAAAACTTAAAAGTTTTTATTGAATTAGAAGCGTATTGTCCTAACTAAGATTCAAGATAAAATATTTTGCAGAAAAATGTAATAGAACAGAAGTTACAACATTTTTATATTTCGCTGATATCGTGACCTATTAACCTATAGGGTGGTATAGAAATATATTAACAAAATTGACCAAAAATTTTTTTTTAAATTTAAAATTAATTAAACTATTTGAAGGCGGGGTTGTTTAACTAACATTTTTACAAAATTTTAATATCCTCCAATTTAACGAACTAATCTGAAATTAATCTACTTTTAATAAAGTAAGTAACTAGGAATTAAAATTAAATTTTTGGTAAATCGCCAAACTTAAAAAATTGTATATATTAGTTACACTTTCAAAAGCAAAGTTGTTTAACTAACATTTTTACAAAATTTTAATATCGTATATTAATATATACCATAGTTATGACAAATTTATTAATTTTTTCCAAAGTCGCAAAACTTAAAATTTTTATTGAATTAGAAGCGTATTGTTCTAACTAAGATTCAAAATAAAACATTTCGCAGAAAAATGCAATAGAACAGAAGTTACAACATTTTTATATTTCGCTGATATCGTGACCTATTAACTTATAGGGTGGTATAGAAATATATTAACAAAATTGACCAAAAATTTTTTTTTGTTCAAATTTAAAATTAATTACACTATTTGAAGGCGGGGTTGTTTAACTAACATTTTTACAAAATTTTAATATCGTATATTAATATATACCTTAGTTATGACAAATTTATTAATTTTTTCCAAAGTCGCAAAACTTAAAATTTTTATTGAATTAGAAGCGTATTGTCCTAACTAAGATTCAAGATAAAACATTTCGCAGAAAAATGTAATAGAACAGAAGTTACAACATTTTTATATTTCGCTGATATCGTGACCTATTAACCTATAGGGTGGTACAGAAATATATTAACAAAATTGACCAAAATTTTTTTTTTTCAAATTTAAAATTAATTACACTATTTGAAGCGGGGTTGTTTAACTAACATTTTTACAAAATTTTAATATCGTATATTAATATATACCTTAGTTATGACAAATTTATTAATTTTTTCCAAAGTCGCAAAACTTAAAAGTTTTTATTGAATTAGAAGCGTATTGTCCTAACTAAGATTCAAGATAAAATATTTTGCAGAAAAATGTAATAGAACAGAAGTTACAACATTTTTATATTTCGCTGATATCGTGACCTATTAACCTATAGGGTGGTAAAGAAATATATTAACAAAATTGTCCAAAAATTTTTTTTTTTCAAATTAAAAATTAATTACACTATTTGAAGCAGAGTTGTTTAACTAACATTTTTACAAAATTTTAATATCGTATATTAATATATACCATAGTTATGACAAATTTTTTAATTTTTTCCAAAGTCGCAAAACTGAAAATTTTTATTGAATCAGAAGCGTATTGTCCTAACTAAGATTCAAGATAAAACATTTCGCAGAAAAATGTAATAGAACAGAAGTTACAACATTTTTATATTTCGCTGATATCGTGACCTATGAACAACCTATAGGGTGGTATAGAAATATATTAACAAAATTGACCAAACATTTTTTTTTAAATTTAAAATTAATTAAACTATTTGAAGCGGGGTTGTTTAACCAACATTTTTACAAAATTTTAATATCGTATATTAATATATACCATAGTTATGACAAATTTATTAATTTTTTCCAAAGTCGCAAAACTTAAAATTTTTATTGAATTAGAAGCGTATTGTCCTAACTAACATTCAAGATAAAACATTTCGCAAAAATTTTCAGTAAAACAAAAGTTACAGCAAATTTTTATTCCGGGTTTAATTAGGTCACGTGATATTTTTGGCCAATGCTATTTATTGAATACAAATTTTTTGAAAAAAATTAAAAAATTTTAAATCAAAAAATAATTGTTCTGTTGGAACTGCACGGGTCCAATAAACGTGTTTACAAAATATTTTTTGAAAATATTAATATTCATAAAAGTTATGACACTTTTATTAAAAATTGATGAAGTCTTAAACCTAAAATTTTATATTTTATTAGATGCGCATTGACCTAACTAACATTCAAGATAAAACATTTCGCAAAAATTTTCAGTAAAACAAAAGTTACAGCAAATTTTTATTCTGGGTTTAATTAGGTCACGTGATATTTTTGGCCAATGCTATTGAATACAAATTTTTTGAAAAAAATTAAAAAATTTTAAATCGAAAAATAATTGTTCTGTTGGAACTGCACGGGTCCAATAAACGTGTTTACAAAATATTTTTTGAAAATATTAATATTCATAAAAGTTATGACACTTTTATTAAAAATTGATGAAGTCTAAAACCTAAAATTTTATATTTTATTAGATGCGCATTGACCTAATTAACATTTAAGATAAAACATTTCGCAAAAATTTACAGTAAAACAAAAGTTACAGCAAATTTTTATTCTGGGTTTAATTAGGTCACGTGATATTTTTGGCCAATGCTATTGAATACAAATTTTTTGAAAAAAATTAAAAAATTTTAAATCGAAAAATAATTGTTCTGTTGGAACTGCACGGGTCCAATAAACGTGTTTACAAAATATTTTTTGAAAATATTAATATTCATAAAAGTTATGACACTTTTATTAAAAATTGATGAAGTCTAAAACCTAAAATTTTATATTTTATTAGATGCGCATTGACCTAATTAACATTTAAGATAAAACATTTCGCAAAAATTTACAGTAAAACAAAAGTTACAGCAAATTTTTATTCTGGGTTTAATTAGGTCACGTGATATTTTTGGCCAATGCTATTGAATACAAATTTTTTGAAAAAAATTAAAAAATTTTAAATCGAAAAATAATTGTTCTGTTGGAACTGCACGGGTCCAATAAACGTGTTTACAAAATATTTTTTGAAAATATTAATATTCATAAAAGTTATGACACTTTTATTAAAAATTGATGAAGTCTAAAACCTAAAATTTTATATTTTATTAGATGCGCGTTGACCTAACTAACATTCAAGATAAAACATTTTGCAAAAATTTTCAGTAAAACAAAAGTTACAGCAAATTTTTATTCTGGGTTTAATTAGGTCACGTGATATTTTTGGCCAATGCTATTGAATACAAATTTTTTGAAAAAAATTAAAAAATTTTAAATCGAAAAATAATTGTTCTGTTGGAAATGCACGGGTCCAAGTAACGTGTTTACAAAATATTTTTTGAAAATATTAATATTCATAGAAGTTATGACACTTTTATTAAAAATTGATGAAGTCTAAAACCTAAAATTTTATATTTTATTAGATGCGCATTGACCTAACTAACATTCAAGATAAAACATTTCGCAAAAATTTTCAGTAAAACAAAAGTTACAGCAAATTTTTATTCTGGGTTTAATTAGGTCACGTGATATTTTTGGCCAATGCTATTGAATAAAAATTTTTTGAAAAAAATTAAAAAATTTTAAATCAAAAAATAATTGTTCTGTTGGAACTGCACGGGTCCAATAAACGTGTTTACAAAATATTTTTTGAAAATATTAATATTCATAAAAGTTATGACACTTTTATTAAAAATTGATGAAGTCTAAAACCTAAAATTTTATATTTTATTAGATGGGCATTGACCTAACTAACATTCAAGATCAAACATTTCGCAAAAATTTTCAGTAAAACAAAAGTTACAGCAAATTTTTATTCTGGGTTTAATTAGGTCACGTGATATTTTTGGCCAATGCTATTGAATACAAATTTTTTGAAAAAAAATTAAAAATTTTAAATCGAAAAATAATTGTTCTGTTGGAACTGCACGGGTCCAATAAACGTGTTTACAAAATATTTTTTAAAAATATTAATATTCATAAAAGTTACGACACTTTTATTAAAAATTGATGAAGTCTAAAACCTAAAATTTTATATTTTATTAGATGCACATTGACCTAACTAACATTCAAGATAAAACATTTCGCAAAAATTTTCAGTAAAACAAAAGTTACAGCAAATTTTTATTCTGGGTTTAATTAGGTCACGTGATATTTTTGGCCAATGCTATTGAATACAAATTTTTTGAAAAAAATTAAAAAATTTTAAATCGAAAAATAATTGTTCTGTTGGAACTGCACGGGTCCAATAAACGTGTTTACAAAATATTTTTTGAAAATATTAATATTCATAAAAGTTATGACACTTTTATTAAAAATTGATGAAGTCTAAAACCTAAAATTTTATATTTTATTAGATGCGCATTGACCTAACTAACATTCAAGATAAAACATTTTGCAAAAATTTTCAGTAAAACAAAAGTTACAGCAAATTTTTATTCTGGGTTTAATTAGGTCACGTGATATTTTTGGCCAATGCTATTGAATACAAATTTTTTGAAAAAAATTAAAAAATTTTAAATCGAAAAATAATTGTTCTGTTGGAACTGCACGGGTCCAATAAACGTGTTTACAAAATATTTTTTGAAAATATTAATATTCATAAAAGTTATGACACTTTTATTAAAAATTGATGAAGTCTAAAACCTAAAATTTTATATTTTATTAGATGCGCATTGACCTAACTAACATTCAAGATAAAACATTTCGCAAAAATTTTCAGTAAAACAAAAGTTACAGCAAATTTTTATTCTGGGTTTAATTAGGTCACGTGATATTTTTGGCCAATGCTATTGAATACAAATTTTTTGAAAAAAATTAAAAAATTTTAAATCGAAAAATAATTGTTCTGTTGGAACTGCACGGGTCCAATAAACGTGTTTACAAAATATTTTTTGAAAATATTAATATTCATAAAAGTTATGACACTTTTATTAAAAATTGATGAAGTCTAAAACCTAAAATTTTATATTTTATTAGATGCGCATTGACCTAACTAACATTCAAGATAAAACATTTCGCAAAAATTTTCAGTAAAACAAAAGTTACAGCAAATTTTTATTCTGGGTTTAATTAGGTCACGTGATATTTTTGGCCAATGCTATTGAATACAAATTTTTTGAAAAAAATTAAAAAATTTTAAATCGAAAAATAATTGTTCTGTTGGAACTACACGGGTCCAATAAACGTGTTTACAAAATATTTTTTGAAAATATTAATATTCATAAAAGTTATGACACTTTTATTAAAAATTGATGAAGTCTAAAACCTAAAATTTTATATTTCATTAGATGGGCATTGACCTAACTAACATTCAAGATCAAACATTTCGCAAAAATTTTCAGTAAAACAAAAGTTACAGCAAATTTTTATTCTGGGTTTAATTAGGTCACGTGATATTTTTGGCCAATGCTATTGAATACAAATTTTTTGAAAAAAAATTAAAAATTTTAAATCGAAAAATAATTGTTTTGTTGGAACTGCACGGGTCCAATAAACGTGTTTACAAAATATTTTTTAAAAATATTAATATTCATAAAAGTTATGACACTTTTATTAAAAATTGATGAAGTCTAAAACCTAAAATTTTATATTTTATTAGATGCGCATTGACCTAACTAACATTCAAGATAAAACATTTCGCAAAAATTTTCAGTAAAACAACAGTTACAGCAAATTTTTATTCTGGGTTTAATTAGGTCACGTGATATTTTTGGCCAATACTATTGAATACAAATTTTTTGAAAAAAATTAAAAATTTTAAATCGAAAAATAATTGTTCTGTTGGAACTGCACGGGTCCAATAAACGTGTTTACAAAATATTTTTTTTAAATATTAATATTCATAAAAGTTATGACACTTTTATTAAAAATTGATGAAGTCTAAAACCTAAAATTTTATATTTTATTAGATGCGCATTGACCTAACTAACATTCACGATAAAACATTTCGCAAAAATTTTCAGTAAAACAAAAGTTACAGCAAATTTTTATTCTGGGTTTAATTAGGTCACGTGATATTTTTGGCCAATGCTATTGAATACAATTTTTTTGAAAAAAATTAAAAAATTTTAAATCGAAAAATAATTGTTCTGTTGGAACTGCACGGGTCCAATAAACGTGTTTATACAAAATATTTTTTGAAAATATTAATATTCATAAAAGTTATGACACTTTTATTAAAAATTGATAAAGTCTAAAACCTAAAATTTTATATTTTATTAGATGCGCATTGACCTAATTAACATTCAAGATAAAACATTTCGCAAAAATTTTCAGTAAAACAAAAGTTACAGCAAATTTTTATTCTGGATTTAATCAGGTCACGTGATATTTTTGGCCAATGCTATTGAATACAAATTTTTTGAAAAAAATTAAAAATTTTAAATCGAAAAATAATTGTTCTGTTGGAACTGCACGGGTCCAATAAACGTGTTTACAAAATATTTTTTGAAAATATTAATAATTATAAAAGTTATGACACTTTTATTAAAAATTGATGAAGTCTAAAACCTAAAATTTTATATTTTATTAGATGCGCATTGACCTAACTAACATTCAAGATAAAACATTTCGCCAAAATTTTCAGTAAAACAAAAGTTACAGCAAATTTTTATTCTGGGTTTAATTAGGTCACGTGATATTTTTGGCCAATGCTATTGAATACAAATTTTTTGAAAAAAATTAAAAAATTTTAAATCAAAAAATAATTGTTTTGTTGGAACTGCACGGGTCCAATAAACGTGTTTACAAAATATTTTTTAAAAATATTAATATTCATAAAAGTTATGACACTTTTATTAAAAATTGATGAAGTCTAAAGCCTAAAATTTTATATTTTATTAGATGCGCATTGACTTAACTAACATTCAAGATAAAACATTTCGCAAAAATTTTCAGTAAAACAAAAGTTAAAGCAAATTTTTATTCTGGGTTTAATTAGGTCACGTGATATTTTTTGGCCAATGCTATTGAATACAAATTTTTTGAAAAAATTAAAAAATTTTAAATCGAAAAATAATTGTTCTGTTGGAACTGCAGGGGTCCAATAAACGTGTTTACAAAATATTTTTTAAAAATATTAATATTCATAAAAGTTATGACACTTTTATTAAAAATTGATGAAGTCTAGAACCTAAAATTTTATATTTTATTAGATGCGCATTGACCTAACTAACATTCAAGATAAAACATTTCGCAAAAATTTTCAGTAAAACAAAAGTTACAGCAAATTTTTATTCTTGGTTTAATTAGGACTCGTGATATTTTTGGCCAATGCTATTGAATACAAATTTTTTGAAAAAAATTAAAAAAATTTGAATCGAAAAATAATTGTTCTGTTGGAACTGCACGGGTCCAATAAACGTGTTTACAAAATATTTTTTGAAAATAGGAACTGCACGGGTCCAATAAACGTGTTTACAAAATATTTTTTGAAAATAATAATATTCATAAAAGAAAAATTTTTTTTTAAAAATTTGTAATCAATAGCATTGGCCAAAAGTATCACGTGACCTAATTAAACCCAGAATAAAAATTTGCTGTAACTTTTGTTCTACTGAAAATTTTTGCTAAATGTTTTATCACGAATGTTAGTTAGGTCAATGTGCATATAATAAAACATAAAGTTTTAGGTTTTAGACTTCATCAATTTTTAATAAAAGTGTCATAACTTTTATGAATATTAATATTTTCAAAAATTATTTTGTAAACACGTTTATTGGACCCGTGCAGTTCCAACAGAACAATTATTTTTCGATTTAAAATTTTTTAATTTTTTTCAAAAAATTTGTATTCAATAGCATTGGCTAAAAATATCACGTGACCTAATTAAACCCAGAATAAAAATTTGCTGTAACTTTTGTTTTACTGAAAATTTTTGCGGCGAAATGTTTTATCTTGAATGTTAGTTAGGTCAATGTGCATATAATAAAATATAAAATTTTAGGTTTTAGACTTCATCAATTTTTAATAAAAGTGTCATAACTTTTATGAATATTAATATTTTCAAAAAATAATTTGTAAACACGTTTATTGGACCCGTGCAATTCCAACTGAACAATTATTTTTCGATTTAAAATTTTTTAATTTTTTTCAAAAAATTTGTATTCAATAGTATTGGCCAAAAATATCACGTGACCTAATTAAACCCAGAATAAAAATTTGCTGTAACTTTTGTTTTACTAAAAATTTTTGCAAAATGTTTTATCGTGAATGTTAATTAGGTCAATGCGCATCTAATAAAATATAAAATTTTAGGTTTTAGACTTCATCAATTTTTAATAAAAGTGTCATAACTTTTATGAATATTAATATTTTTAAAAAATATTTTGTAAACACGTTTATTGGACCCGTGCAGTTCCAACAGAACAATTATTTTTCGATTTAAAATTTTTTAATTTTTTTCAAATAAATTGTATTCAATAGCATTGGCCAAAAATATCACGTGACCTAATTAAACCCAGAATAAAAATTTGCTGTAACTTTTGTTTTACTGAAAATTTTTGCGAAATGTTTTATCTTGAATGTTAGTTAGGTCAATGCGCATCTAATAAAATATAAAATTTTAGGTTTTAGACTTCATCAATTTTTAATAAAAGTGTCATAACTTTTATGAATATTAATATTTTCAAAAAATATTTTGTAAACACGTTTATTGGACCCGTGCAGTTCCAACAGAACAATTATTTTTCGATTTAAAATTTTTTAATTTTTTTCAAAAAATTTGTATTCAATAGCATTGGCCAAAAATATCACGTGACCTAATTAAACCCAGAATAAAAATTTGCTGTAACTTTTGTTTTACTGAAAATTTTTGCGAAATGTTTTATCTCGAATGTTAGTTAGGTCAATGCGCATCTAATAAAATATAAAATTTTAGGTTTTAGACTTCATCAATTTTTAATAAAAGTGTCATAACTTTTATGAATATTAATATTTTCAAAAAATATTTTGTAAACACGTTTATTGGACCCGTGCAGTTCCAACAGAACAATTATTTTTCGATTTTAAATTTTTTAATTTTTTTCAAAAAATTTGTATTCAATAGCATTGGCCAAAAATATCACGTGACCTAATTAAACCCAGAATAAAAATTTGCTTTAACTTTTGTTTTACTGAAAATTTTTGCAAAATGTTTTATCTTGAATGTTAGTTAGGTCAATGCGCATCTAATAAAATATAAAATTTTAGGTTTTAGACTTCATCAATTTTTAATAAAAGTGTCATAACTTTTATGAATATTAATATTTTCAAAAAATATTTTGTAAACACGTTTATTGGACCCGTGCAGTTCCAACAGAACAATTATTTTTCGATTTAAAATTTTTTAATTATTTTCAAAAAATTTGTATTCAATAACATTGGCCAAAAATATCACGTGACCTAATTAAACCCAGAATAAAAATTTGCTGTAACTTTTGTTTTACTGAAAATTTTTGCGAAATGTTTTATCTTGAATGTTAGTTAGGTCAATGTGCATATAATAAAATATAAAATTTTAGGTTTTAGACTTCATCAATTTTTAATAAAAGTGTCATAACTTTTATGAATATTAATATTTTCAAAAAATATTTTGTAAACACGTTTATTGGACCCGTGCAGTTCCAACAGAACAATTATTTTTCGATTTAAAATTTTTTAATTTTTTTCAAAAAATTTGTATTCAATAGCATTGGCCAAAAATATCACGTGACCTAATTAAACCCAGAATAAAAATTTGCTGTAACTTTTGTTTTACTGAAAATTTTTGCGAAATGTTTTATCTCGAATGTTAGTTAGGTCAATGCGCATCTAATAAAATATAAAATTTTAGGTTTTAGACTTCATCAATTTTTAATAAAAGTGTCATAACTTTTATGAATATTAATATTTTCAAAAAATATTTTGTAAACACGTTTATTGGACCCGTGCAGTTCCAACAGAACAATTATTTTTCGATTTAAAATTTTTTAATTTTTTTCAAAAAATTTGTATTCAATAGCATTGGCCAAAAATATCACGTGACCTACTTAAACCCAGAATAAAAATTTGCTGTAACTTTTGTTTTACTGAAAATTTTTGCGAAATGTTTTATCTCGAATGTTAGTTAGGTCAATGCGCATCTAATAAAATATAAAATTTTAGGTTTTAGACTTCATCAATTTTTAATAAAAGTGTCATAACTTTTATGAATATTAATATTTTCAAAAAATATTTTGTAAACACGTTTATTGGACCCGTGCAGTTCCAACAGAACAATTATTTTTCGATTTTAAATTTTTTAATTTTTTTCAAAAAATTTGTATTCAATAGCATTGGCCAAAAATATCACGTGACCTAATTAAACCCAGAATAAAAATTTGCTTTAACTTTTGTTTTACTGAAAATTTTTGCAAAATGTTTTATCTTGAATGTTAGTTAGGTCAATGCGCATCTAATAAAATATAAAATTTTAGGTTTTAGACTTCATCAATTTTTAATAAAAGTGTCATAACTTTTATGAATATTAATATTTTCAAAAAATATTTTGTAAACACGTTTATTGGACCCGTGCAGTTCCAACAGAACAATTATTTTTCGATTTAAAATTTTTTAATTATTTTCAAAAAATTTGTATTCAATAACATTGGCCAAAAATATCACGTGACCTAATTAAACCCAGAATAAAAATTTGCTGTAACTTTTGTTTTACTGAAAATTTTTGCGAAATGTTTTATCTTGAATGTTAGTTAGGTCAATGTGCATATAATAAAATATAAAATTTTAGGTTTTAGACTTCATCAATTTTTAATAAAAGTGTCATAACTTTTATGAATATTAATATTTTCAAAAAATATTTTGTAAACACGTTTATTGGACCCGTGCAGTTCCAACAGAACATTTATTTTTCGATTTAAAATTTTTTAATTTTTTTCAAAAAATTTATATTCAATAGCATTGGCCAAAAATATCACGTGACCTAATTAAACCCAGAATAAAAATTTGCTGTAACTTTTGTTTTACTAAAAATTTTTGCAAAATGTTTTATCGTGAATGTTAATTAGGTCAATGCGCATCTAATAAAATATAAAATTTTAGGTTTTAGACTTCATCAATTTTTAATAAAAGTGTCATAACTTTTATGAATATTAATATTTTTAAAAAATATTTTGTAAACACGTTTATTGGACCCGTGCAGTTCCAACAGAACAATTATTTTTCGATTTAAAATTTTTAATTTTTTTCAAATAAATTGTATTCAATAGCATTGGCCAAAAATATCACGTGACCTAATTAAACCCAGAATAAAAATTTGCTGTAACTTTTGTTTTACTGAAAATTTTTGCGAAATGTTTTATCTTGAATGTTAGTTAGGTCAATGCGCATCTAATAAAATATAAAATTTTAGGTTTTAGACTTCATCAATTTTTAATAAAAGTGTCATAACTTTTATGAATATTAATATTTTCAAAAAATATTTTGTAAACACGTTTATTGGACCCGTGCAGTTCCAACAGAACAATTATTTTTCGATTTAAAATTTTTTAATTTTTTTCAAAAAATTTGTATTCAATAGCATTGGCCAAAAATATCACGTGACCTAATTAAACCCAGAATAAAAATTTGCTGTAACTTTTGTTTTACTGAAAATTTTTGCGAAATGTTTTATCTTGAATGTTAGTTAGGTCAATGCGCATCTAATAAAATATAAAATTTTAGGTTTTAGACTTCATCAATTTTTAATAAAAGTGTCATAACTTTTATGAATATTAATATTTTTAAAAAATATTTTGTAAACACGTTTATTAGACCCGTGCAGTTCCAACAGAACAATTATTTTTCGATTTAAAATTTTTTAAATTTTTTCAAAAAATTTGTATTCAATAGCATTGGCCAAAAATATCACGTGACCTAATTAAACCCAGAATAAAAATTTGCTGTAACTTTTGTTTTACTGAAAATTTTTGCGAAATGTTTTATCTTGAATGTTAATTAGGTCAATGCGCATCTAATAAAATATAAAATTTTAGGTTTTAGACTTCATCAATTTTTAATAAAAGTGTCATAACTTTTATGAATATTAATATTTTAAAAAAATATTTTGTGAACACGTTTATTAGACCCGTGCAGTTCCAACAGAACAATTATTTTTCGATTTAAAATTTTTAATTTTTTTTCAAAAAATTTGTATTCAATAGCATTGGCCAAAAATATCACGTGACCTAATTAAACCCAGAATAAAAATTTGCTGTAACTTTTGTTTTACTGAAAATTTTTGCGAAATGTTTTATTTTAAATGTTAATTAGGTCAATGCGCATCTAATAAAATATAAAATTTTAGGTTTTAGGCTTCATCAATTTTTAATAAAAGTGTCATAACTTTTATGAATATTAATATTTTAAAAAAATATTTTGTAAACACGTTTATTGGACCCGTGCAGTTCCAACAGAACAATTATTTTTCGATTTTAAATTTTTTAATTTTTTTCAAAAAATTTGTATTCAATAGCATTGGCCAAAAATATCACGTGACCTAATTAAACCCAGAATAAAAATTTGCTTTAACTTTTGTTTTACTGAAAATTTTTGCAAAATGTTTTATCTTGAATGTTAGTTAGGTCAATGCGCATCTAATAAAATATAAAATTTTAGGTTTTAGACTTCATCAATTTTTAATAAAAGTGTCATAACTTTTATGAATATTAATATTTTCAAAAAATATTTTGTAAACACGTTTATTGGACCCGTGCAGTTCCAACAGAACAATTATTTTTCGATTTAAAATTTTTTAATTATTTTCAAAAAATTTGTATTCAATAACATTGGCCAAAAATATCACGTGACCTAATTAAACCCAGAATAAAAATTTGCTGTAACTTTTGTTTTACTGAAAATTTTTGCGAAATGTTTTATCTTGAATGTTAGTTAGGTCAATGTGCATATAATAAAATATAAAATTTTAGGTTTTAGACTTCATCAATTTTTAATAAAAGTGTCATAACTTTTATGAATATTAATATTTTCAAAAAATATTTTGTAAACACGTTTATTGGACCCGTGCAGTTCCAACAGAACATTTATTTTTCGATTTAAAATTTTTTAATTTTTTTCAAAAAATTTATATTCAATAGCATTGGCCAAAAATATCACGTGACCTAATTAAACCCAGAATAAAAATTTGCTGTAACTTTTGTTTTACTAAAAATTTTTGCAAAATGTTTTATCGTGAATGTTAATTAGGTCAATGCGCATCTAATAAAATATAAAATTTTAGGTTTTAGACTTCATCAATTTTTAATAAAAGTGTCATAACTTTTATGAATATTAATATTTTTAAAAAATATTTTGTAAACACGTTTATTGGACCCGTGCAGTTCCAACAGAACAATTATTTTTCGATTTAAAATTTTTAATTTTTTTCAAATAAATTGTATTCAATAGCATTGGCCAAAAATATCACGTGACCTAATTAAACCCAGAATAAAAATTTGCTGTAACTTTTGTTTTACTGAAAATTTTTGCGAAATGTTTTATCTTGAATGTTAGTTAGGTCAATGCGCATCTAATAAAATATAAAATTTTAGGTTTTAGACTTCATCAATTTTTAATAAAAGTGTCATAACTTTTATGAATATTAATATTTTCAAAAAATATTTTGTAAACACGTTTATTGGACCCGTGCAGTTCCAACAGAACAATTATTTTTCGATTTAAAATTTTTTAATTTTTTTCAAAAAATTTGTATTCAATAGCATTGGCCAAAAATATCACGTGACCTAATTAAACCCAGAATAAAAATTTGCTGTAACTTTTGTTTTACTGAAAATTTTTGCGAAATGTTTTATCTTGAATGTTAGTTAGGTCAATGCGCATCTAATAAAATATAAAATTTTAGGTTTTAGACTTCATCAATTTTTAATCAAAGTGTCATAACTTTTATGAATATTAATATTTTTAAAAAATATTTTGTAAACACGTTTATTAGACCCGTGCAGTTCCAACAGAACAATTATTTTTCGATTTAAAATTTTTTAAATTTTTTCAAAAAATTTGTATTCAATAGCATTGGCCAAAAATATCACGTGACCTAATTAAACCCAGAATAAAAATTTGCTGTAACTTTTGTTTTACTGAAAATTTTTGCGAAATGTTTTATCTTGAATGTTAATTAGGTCAATGCGCATCTAATAAAATATAAAATTTTAGGTTTTAGACTTCATCAATTTTTAATAAAAGTGTCATAACTTTTATGAATATTAATATTTTAAAAAAATATTTTGTGAACACGTTTATTAGACCCGTGCAGTTCCAACAGAACAATTATTTTTCGATTTAAAATTTTTAATTTTTTTTCAAAAAATTTGTATTCAATAGCATTGGCCAAAAATATCACGTGACCTAATTAAACCCAGAATAAAAATTTGCTGTAACTTTTGTTTTACTGAAAATTTTTGCGAAATGTTTTATTTTAAATGTTAATTAGGTCAATGCGCATCTAATAAAATATAAAATTTTAGGTTTTAGGCTTCATCAATTTTTAATAAAAGTGTCATAACTTTTATGAATATTAATATTTTAAAAAAATATTTTGTAAACACGTTTATTGGACCCGTGCAGTTCCAACAGAACAATTATTTTTCGATTTAAAATTTTTTAATTTTTTTCAAAAAATTTGTATTCAATAGCATTGGCCAAAAATATCACGTGACCTAATTAAACCCAGAATAAAAATTTGCTGTAACTTTTGTTTTACTGAAAATTTTTGCGAAATGTTTTATCTTGAATGTTAGTTAGGTCAATGCGCATCTAATAAAATATAAAATTTTAGGTTTTAGACTTCATCAATTTTTAATAAAAGTGTCATAACTTTTATGAATATTAATATTTTCAAAAAATATTTTGTAAACACGTTTATTGGACCCGTGCAGTTCCAACAGAACAATTATTTTTCGATTTAAAATTTTTTAATTTTTTTCAAAAAATTTGTATTCAATAGCATTGGCCAAAAATATCACGTGACCTAATTAAACCCAGAATAAAAATTTGCTGTAACTTTTATTTTACTGAAAATTTTTGCGAAATGTTTTAATTTAAATGTTAATTAGGTCAATGCGCATCTAATAAAATATAAAATTTTAGGTTTTAGACTTCATCAATTTTTAATAAAATTGTCATAACTTTTATGAATATTAATATTTTCAAAAAATATTTTGTAAACACGTTTATTGGACCCGTGCAGTTCCAACAGAACAATTATTTTTCGATTTAAAATTTTTTAAATTTTTTCAAAAAATTTGTATTCAATAGCATTGGCCAAAAATATCACGTGACCTAATTAAACCCAGAATAAAAATTTGCTGTAACTTTTGTTTTACTGAAAATTTTTGCGAAATGTTTTATCTTGAATGTTAATTAGGTCAATGCGCATCTAATAAAATATAAAATTTTAGGTTTTAGACTTCATCAAATTTTAATAAAAGTGTCATAACTTTTATGAATATTAATATTTTTAAAAATTATTTTGTAAACACGTTTATTAGACCCGTGCAGTTCCAACAGAACAATTATTTTTCGATTTAAAATTTTTAATTTTTTTTCAAAAAATTTGTATTCAATAGCATTGGCCAAAAATATCACGTGACCTAATTAAACCCAGAATAAAAATTTGCTGTAACTTTTGTTTTACTGAAAATTTTTGCGAAATGTTTTATTTTAAATGTTAATTAGGTCAATGCGCATCTAATAAAATATAAAATTTTAGGTTTTAGGCTTCATCAATTTTTAATAGAAGTGTCATAACTTTTATGAATATTAATATTTTTAAAAAATATTTTGTAAACACGTTTATTGGACCCGTGCAGTTCCAACAGAACAATTATTTTTCGATTTAAAATTTTTTAATTTTTTTCAAAAAATTTGTATTCAATAGCATTGGCCAAAAATATCACGTGACCTAATTAAACCCAGAATAAAAATTTGCTGTAACTTTTGTTTTACTGAAAATTTTTGCGAAATGTTTTATTGTAAATGTTAGTTAGGTCAATGCGCATCTAATAAAATATAAAATTTTAGGTTTTAGACTTCATCAATTTTTAATAAAAGTGTCATAACTTTTATGAATATTAATATTTTCAAAAAATATTTTGTAAACACGTTTATTGGACCCGTGCAGTTCCAACAGAACAATTATTTTTCGATTTAAAATTTTTTAATTTTTTTCAAAAAATTTGTATTCAATAGCATTGGCCAAAAATATCACGTGACCTAATTAAACCCAGAATAAAAATTTTCTGTAACTTTTGTTTTACTGAAAATTTTTGCGAAATGTTTTATCTTGAATGTTAGTTAGGTTAATGCGCATCTAATAAAATATAAAATTTTAGGTTTTAGACTTCATCAATTTTTAATAAAAGTGTCATAACTTTTATGAATATTAATATTTTCAAAAAATATTTTGTAAACACGTTTATTGGACCCGTGCAGTTCCAACAGAACAATTATTTTTCGATTTAAAATTTTTTAATTTTTTTCAAAAAATTTGTATTCAATAGCATTGGCCAAAAATATCACGTGACCTAATTAAACCCAGAATAAAAATTTTCTGTAACTTTTGTTTTACTGAAAATTTTTGCGAAATGTTTTATCTTGAATGTTAGTTAGGTTAATGCGCATCTAATAAAATATAAAATTTTAGGTTTTAGACTTCATCAATTTTTAATAAAAGTGTCATAACTTTTATGAATATTAATATTTTTAAAAAATATTTTGTAAACACGTTTATTGGACCCGTGCAGTTCCAACAGAACAATTATTTTTCGATTTAAAATTTTTTAATTTTTTTCAAAAAAATTGTATTCAATAGCATTGGCCAAAAATATCACGTGACCTAATTAAACCCAGAATAAAAATTTGCTGTAACTTTTGTTTTACTGAAAATTTTTGCGAAATGTTTTATCTTGAATGTTAGTTAGGTCAATATGCGCATCTAATAAAATATAAAATTTTAGGTTTTAGACTTCATCAATTTTTAATAAAAGTGTCATAACTTTTATGAATATTAATATTTAAAAAAAATATTTTGTAAACACGTTTATTGGACCCGTGTAGTTCCAACAGAACAATTATTTTTCGATTTAAAATTTTTTAATTTTTTTCAAATAAATTGTATTCAATAGCATTGGCCAAAAATATCACGTGACCTAATTAAACCCAGAATAAAAATTTGCTGTAACTTTTGTTTTACTGAAAATTTTTGCGAAATGTTTTATCTCGAATGTTAGTTAGGTCAATGCGCATCTAATAAAATATAAAATTTTAGGTTTTAGACTTCATCAATTTTTAATAAAAGTGTCATAACTTTTATGAATATTAATATTTTCAAAAAATATTTTGTAAACACGTTTATTGGACCCGTGCAGTTCCAACAGAACAATTATTTTTCGATTTAAAATTTTTTAATTTTTTTCAAAAAATTTGTATTCAATAGCATTGGCCAAAAATATCACGTGACCTAATTAAACCCAGAATAAAAAATTGCTGTAACTTTTATTTTACTGAAAATTTTTGCGAAATGTTTTATTTTAAATGTTAATTAGGTCAATGCGCATCTAATAAAATATAAAATTTTAGGTTTTAGACTTCATCAATTTTTAATAAAAGTGTCATAACTTTTATGAATATTAATATTTTCAAAAAATATTTTGTAAACACGTTTATTGGACTCGTGCAGTTCCAACAGAACAATTATTTTTCGATTTAAAATTTTTTAATTTTTTTCAAAAAATATGTATTCAATAGCATTGGCCAAAAATATCACGTGACCTAATTAAACCCAGAATAAAAATTTGCTGTAACTTTTGTTTTACTGAAAATTTTTGCGAAATGTTTTATCTTGAATGTTAGTTAGGTCAATGCGCATCTAATAAAATATAAAATTTTAGGTTTTAGACTTCATCAATTTTTAATAAAAGTGTCATAACTTTTATGAATATTAATATTTTTAAAAAATATTTTGTAAACACGTTTATTAGACCCGTGCAGTTCCAACAGAACAATTATTTTTCGATTTAAAATTTTTTAAATTTTTTCAAAAAATTTGTATTCAATAGCATTGGCCAAAAATATCACGTGACCTAATTAAACCCAGAATAAAAATTTGCTGTAACTTTTGTTTTACTGAAAATTTTTGCGAAATGTTTTATCTTGAATGTTAATTAGGTCAATGCGCATCTAATAAAATATAAAATTTTAGGTTTTAGACTTCATCAATTTTTAATAAAAGTGTCATAACTTTTATGAATATTAATATTTTCAAAAAATATTTTGTAAACACGTTTATTGGACCCGTGCAGTTCCAACAGAACAATTATTTTTCGATTTAAAATTTTTTAATTTTTTTCAAAAAATTTGTATTCAATAGCATTGGCCAAAAATATCACGTGACCTAATTAAACCCAGAATAAAAATTTGCTGTAACTTTTATTTTACTGAAAATTTTTGCGAAATGTTTTATTTTAAATGTTAATTAGGTCAATGCGCATCTAATAAAATATAAAATTTTAGGTTTTAGACTTCATCAATTTTTAATAAAATTGTCATAACTTTTATGAATATTAATATTTTCAAAAAATATTTTGTAAACACGTTTATTGGACCCGTGCAGTTCCAACAGAACAATTATTTTTCGATTTAAAATTTTTTAAATTTTTTCAAAAAATTTGTATTCAATAGCATTGGCCAAAAATATCACGTGACCTAATTAAACCCAGAATAAAAATTTGCTGTAACTTTTGTTTTACTGAAAATTTTTGCGAAATGTTTTATCTTGAATGTTAATTAGGTCAATGCGCATCTAATAAAATATAAAATTTTAGGTTTTAGACTTCATCAATTTTTAATAAAAGTGTCATAACTTTTATGAATATTAATATTTTTAAAAAATATTTTGTAAACACGTTTATTAGACCCGTGCAGTTCCAACAGAACAATTATTTTTCGATTTAAAATTTTTAATTTTTTTTCAAAAAATTTGTATTCAATAGCATTGGCCAAAAATATCACGTGACCTAATTAAACCCAGAATAAAAATTTGCTGTAACTTTTGTTTTACTGAAAATTTTTGCGAAATGTTTTATTTTAAATGTTAATTAGGTCAATGCGCATCTAATAAAATATAAAATTTTAGGTTTTAGGCTTCATCAATTTTTAATAAAAGTGTTATAACTTTTATGAATATTAATATTTTTAAAAAATATTTTGTAAACACGTTTATTGGACCCGTGCAGTTCCAACAGAACAATTATTTTTCGATTTAAAATTTTTTAATTTTTTTCAAAAAATTTGTATTCAATAGCATTGGCCAAAAATATCACGTGACCTAATTAAACCCAGAATAAAAATTTGCTGTAACTTTTGTTTTACTGAAAATTTTTGCGAAATGTTTTATCTCGAATGTTAGTTAGGTCAATGCGCATCTAATAAAATATAAAATTTTAGGTTTTAGACTTCATCAATTTTTAATAAAAGTGTCATAACTTTTATGAATATTAATATTTTTAAAAAATATTTTGTAAACACGTTTATTAGACCCGTGCAGTTCCAACAGAACAATTATTTTTCGATTTAAAATTTTTTAAATTTTTTCAAAAAATTTGTATTCAATAGCATTGGCCAAAAATATCACGTGACCTAATTAAACCCAGAATAAAAATTTGCTGTAACTTTTGTTTTACTGAAAATTTTTGCGAAATGTTTTATCTTGAATGTTAATTAGGTCAATGCGCATCTAATAAAATATAAAATTTTAGGTTTTAGACTTCATCAATTTTTAATAAAAGTGTCATAACTTTTATGAATATTAATATTTTCAAAAAATATTTTGTAAACACGTTTATTGGACCCGTGCAGTTCCAACAGAACAATTATTTTTCGATTTAAAATTTTTTAATTTTTTTCAAAAAATTTGTATTCAATAGCATTGGCCAAAAATATCACGTGACCTAATTAAACCCAGAATAAAAATTTGCTGTAACTTTTGTTTTACTGAAAATTTTTGCGAAATGTTTTATTTTAAATGTTAATTAGGTCAATGCGCATCTAATAAAATATAAAATTTTAGGTTTTAGACTTCATCAATTTTTAATAAAATTGTCATAACTTTTATGAATATTAATATTTTCAAAAAATATTTTGTAAACACGTTTATTGGACCCGTGCAGTTCCAACAGAACAATTATTTTTCGATTTAAAATTTTTTAAATTTTTTCAAAAAATTTGTATTCAATAGCATTGGCCAAAAATATCACGTGACCTAATTAAACCCAGAATAAAAATTTGCTGTAACTTTTGTTTTACTGAAAATTTTTGCGAAATGTTTTATCTTGAATGTTAATTAGGTCAATGCGCATCTAATAAAATATAAAATTTTAGGTTTTAGACTTCATCAATTTTTAATAAAAGTGTCATAACTTTTATGAATATTAATATTTTTAAAAAATATTTTGTAAACACGTTTATTAGACCCGTGCAGTTCCAACAGAACAATTATTTTTCGATTTAAAATTTTTAATTTTTTTTCAAAAAATTTGTATTCAATAGCATTGGCCAAAAATATCACGTGACCTAATTAAACCCAGAATAAAAATTTGCTGTAACTTTTGTTTTACTGAAAATTTTTGCGAAATGTTTTATTTTAAATGTTAATTAGGTCAATGCGCATCTAATAAAATATAAAATTTTAGGTTTTAGGCTTCATCAATTTTTAATAAAAGTGTTATAACTTTTATGAATATTAATATTTTTAAAAAATATTTTGTAAACACGTTTATTGGACCCGTGCAGTTCCAACAGAACAATTATTTTTCGATTTAAAATTTTTTAATTTTTTTCAAAAAATTTGTATTCAATAGCATTGGCCAAAAATATCACGTGACCTAATTAAACCCAGAATAAAAATTTGCTGTAACTTTTGTTTTACTGAAAATTTTTGCGAAATGTTTTATCTCGAATGTTAGTTAGGTCAATGCGCATCTAATAAAATATAAAATTTTAGGTTTTAGACTTCATCAATTTTTAATAAAAGTGTCATAACTTTTATGAATATTAATATTTTCAAAAAATATTTTGTAAACACGTTTATTGGACCCGTGCAGTTCCAACAGAACAATTATTTTTCGATTTAAAATTTTTTAAATTTTTTCAAAAAATTTGTATTCAATAGCATTGGCCAAAAATATCACGTGACCTAATTAAACCCAGAATAAAAATTTGCTGTAACTTTTGTTTTACTGAAAATTTTTGCGAAATGTTTTATCTTGAATGTTAATTAGGTCAATGCGCATCTAATAAAATATAAAATTTTAGGTTTTAGACTTCATCAATTTTTAATAAAAGTGTCATAACTTTTATGAATATTAATATTTTTAAAAAATATTTTGTAAACACGTTTATTAGACCCGTGCAGTTCCAACAGAACAATTATTTTTCGATTTAAAATTTTTAATTTTTTTTCAAAAAATTTGTATTCAATAGCATTGGCCAAAAATATCACGTGACCTAATTAAACCCAGAATAAAAATTTGCTGTAACTTTTGTTTTACTGAAAATTTTTGCGAAATGTTTTATCTCGAATGTTAGTTAGGTCAATGCGCATCTAATAAAATATAAAATTTTAGGTTTTAGACTTCATCAATTTTTAATAAAAGTGTCATAACTTTTATGAATATTAATATTTTCAAAAAATATTTTGTAAACACGTTTATTGGACCCGTGCAGTTCCAACAGAACAATTATTTTTCGATTTAAAATTTTTTAAATTTTTTCAAAAAATTTGTATTCAATAGCATTGGCCAAAAATATCACGTGACCTAATTAAACCCAGAATAAAAATTTGCTGTAACTTTTGTTTTACTGAAAATTTTTGCGAAATGTTTTATCTTGAATGTTAATTAGGTCAATGCGCATCTAATAAAATATAAAATTTTAGGTTTTAGACTTCATCAATTTTTAATAAAAGTGTCATAACTTTTATGAATATTAATATTTTTAAAAAATATTTTGTAAACACGTTTATTAGACCCGTGCAGTTCCAACAGAACAATTATTTTTCGATTTAAAATTTTTAATTTTTTTTCAAAAAATTTGTATTCAATAGCATTGGCCAAAAATATCACGTGACCTAATTAAACCCAGAATAAAAATTTGCTGTAACTTTTGTTTTACTGAAAATTTTTGCGAAATGTTTTATTTTAAATGTTAATTAGGTCAATGCGCATCTAATAAAATATAAAATTTTAGGTTTTAGGCTTCATCAATTTTTAATAAAAGTGTTATAACTTTTATGAATATTAATATTTTTAAAAAATATTTTGTAAACACGTTTATTGGACCCGTGCAGTTCCAACAGAACAATTATTTTTCGATTTAAAATTTTTTAATTTTTTTCAAAAAATTTGTATTCAATAGCATTGGCCAAAAATATCACGTGACCTAATTAAACCCAGAATAAAAATTTGCTGTAACTTTTGTTTTACTGAAAATTTTTGCGAAATGTTTTATCTCGAATGTTAGTTAGGTCAATGCGCATCTAATAAAATATAAAATTTTAGGTTTTAGACTTCATCAATTTTTAATAAAAGTGTCATAACTTTTATGAATATTAATATTTTCAAAAAATATTTTGTAAACACGTTTATTGGACCCGTGCAGTTCCAACAGAACAATTATTTTTCGATTTAAAATTTTTTAATTTTTTTCAAAAAATTTGTATTCAATAGCATTGGCCAAAAATATCACGTGACCTAATTAAACCCAGAATAAAAATTTTCTGTAACTTTTGTTTTACTGAAAATTTTTGCGAAATGTTTTATCTTGAATGTTAGTTAGGTTAATGCGCATCTAATAAAATATAAAATTTTAGGTTTTAGACTTCATCAATTTTTAATAAAAGTGTCATAACTTTTATGAATATTAATATTTTCAAAAAATATTTTGTAAACACGTTTATTGGACCCGTGCAGTTCCAACAGAACAATTATTTTTCGATTTAAAATTTTTAATTTTTTTCAAAAAATTTGTATTTAATAGCATTGGCTAAAAATATCACGTGACCTAACTAAACCCAGAATAAAAATTTTCTGTAACTTTTGTTTTACTGAAAATTTTTGCGAAATGTTTTATCTTGAATGTTAGTTAGGTCAATGCGCATCTAATAAAATATAAAATTTTAAGTTTTAGATTTCATCAATTTTTAATAAAAGTGTCATAACTTTTATGAATATTAATATTTTCAAAAAATATTTTGTAAACACGTTTATTGGACCCGTGCAGTTCCAACAGAACAATTATTTTTCGATTTAAAATTTTTTAATTTTTTTTTAAAAATTTGTATTCAATAGTATTGGCCAAAAATATCACGTGACCTAATTAAACCCAGAATAAAAATTTGCTGTAACTTTTGTTTTACTGAAAATTTTTGCGAAATGTTTTATCTTGAATGTTAGTTAGGTCAATGCGCATCTAATAAAATATAAAATTTTAGGTTTTAGACTTCATCAATTTTTAATAAAAGTGTCATAACTTTTATGAATATTAATATTTTCAAAAAATATTTCGTAAACACGTTTATTGGACCCGTGCAGTTCCAACAGAACAATTATTTTTCGATTTAAAATTTTTTAATTTTTTTCAAAAAAGTTGTATTTAATAGCATTGGCCAAAAATATCACGTGACCTAATTAAACCCAGAATAAAAATTTGCTGTAACTTTTGTTTTACTGAAAATTTTTGCGAAATGTTTTATTTTGAATGTTAGTTAGGTCAATGCGCATCTAATAAAATATAAAATTTTAGGTTTTAGACTTCATCAATTTTTAATAAAAGTGTCATAACTTTTATGAATATTAATATTTTCAAAAAATATTTTGTAAACACGTTTATTGGACCCGTGCAGTTCCAACAGAACAATTATTTTTCGATTTAAAATTTTTTAATTTTTTTCAAAAAATTGTATTCAATAGCATTGGCCAAAAATATCACGTGACCTAACTAAACCCAGAATAAAAATTTGCTGTAACTTTTGTTTTACTGAAAATTTTTGCGAAATGTTTTATCTTGAATGTTAGTTAGGTCAATGCGCATCTAATAAAATATAAAATTTTAGGTTTTAGACTTCATCAATTTTTAATAAAAGTGTCATAACTTTTATGAATATTAATATTTTCAAAAAATATTTTGTAAACACGTTTATTGGACCCGTGCAGTTCCAACAGAACAATTATTTTTCGATTTAAAATTTTTTAATTTTTTTCAAAAAATTTGTATTCAATAGCATTGGCCAAAAATATCACGTGACCTAATTAAACCCAGAATAAAAATTTGCTGTAACTTTTGTTTTACTGAAAATTTTTGCGAAATGTTTTATTTTAAATGTTAATTAGGTCAATGCGCATCTAATAAAATATAAAATTTTAGGTTTTAGGCTTCATCAATTTTTAATAAAAGTGTTATAACTTTTATGAATATTAATATTTTTAAAAAATATTTTGTAAACACGTTTATTGGACCCGTGCAGTTCCAACAGAACAATTATTTTTCGATTTAAAATTTTTTAATTTTTTTCAAAAAATTTGTATTCAATAGCATTGGCCAAAAATATCACGTGACCTAATTAATCCCAGAATAAAAATTTGCTGTAACTTTTGTTTTACTGAAGATTTTTGCGAAATGTTTTATCTCGAATGTTAGTTAGGTCAATGCGCATCTAATAAAATATAAAATTTTAGGTTTTAGACTTCATCAATTTTTAATAAAAGTGTCATAACTTTTATGAATATTAATATTTTCAAAAAATATTTTGTAAACACGTTTATTGGACCCGTGCAGTTCCAACAGAACAATTATTTTTCGATTTAAAATTTTTTAATTTTTTTCAAAAAATTTGTATTCAATAGCATTGGCCAAAAATATCACGTGACCTAATTAAACCCAGAATAAAAATTTGCTGTAACTTTTGTTTTACTGAAAATTTTTGCGAAATGTTTTATCTCGAATGTTAGTTAGGTCAATGCGCATCTAATAAAATATAAAATTTTAGGTTTTAGACTTCATCAATTTTTAATAAAAGTGTCATAACTTTTATGAATATTAATATTTTCAAAAAATATTTTGTAAACACGTTTATTGGACCCGTGCAGTTCCAACAGAACAATTATTTTTCGATTTAAAATTTTTTAATTTTTTTCAAAAAATTTGTATTCAATAGCATTGGCCAAAAATATCACGTGACCTAATTAAACCCAGAATAAAAATTTTCTGTAACTTTTGTTTTACTGAAAATTTTTGCGAAATGTTTTATCTTGAATGTTAGTTAGGTTAATGCGCATCTAATAAAATATAAAATTTTAGGTTTTAGACTTCATCAATTTTTAATAAAAGTGTCATAACTTTTATGAATATTAATATTTTTAAAAAATATTTTGTAAACACGTTTATTGGACCCGTGCAGTTCCAACAGAACAATTATTTTTCGATTTAAAATTTTTTAATTTTTTTCAAAAAATTTGTATTCAATAGCATTGGCCAAAAATATCACGTGACCTAATTAAACCCAGAATAAAAATTTTCTGTAACTTTTGTTTTACTGAAAATTTTTGCGAAATGTTTTATCTCGAATGTTAGTTAGGTCAATGCGCATCTAATAAAATATAAAATTTTAGGTTTTAGACTTCATCAGATTTTAATAAAAGTGTCATAACTTTTATGAATATTAATATTTTCAAAAAATATTTTGTAAACACGTTTATTGGACCCGTGCAGTTCCAACAGAACAATTATTTTTCGATTTAAAATTTTTTAATTTTTTTCAAAAAAATTGTATTCAATAGCATTGGCCAAAAATATCACGTGACCTAATTAAACCCAGAATAAAAATTTGCTGTAACTTTTGTTTTACTGAAAATTTTTGCGAAATGTTTTATCTTGAATGTTAGTTAGGTCAATATGCGCATCTAATAAAATATAAAATTTTAGGTTTTAGACTTCATCAATTTTTAATAAAAGTGTCATAACTTTTATGAATATTAATATTTAAAAAAAATATTTTGTAAACACGTTTATTGGACCCGTGTAGTTCCAACAGAACAATTATTTTTCGATTTAAAATTTTTTAATTTTTTTCAAATAAATTGTATTCAATAGCATTGGCCAAAAATATCACGTGACCTAATTAAACCCAGAATAAAAATTTGCTGTAACTTTTGTTTTACTGAAAATTTTTGCGAAATGTTTTATCTCGAATGTTAGTTAGGTCAATGCGCATCTAATAAAATATAAAATTTTAGGTTTTAGACTTCATCAATTTTTAATAAAAGTGTCATAACTTTTATGAATATTAATATTTTCAAAAAATATTTTGTAAACACGTTTATTGGACTCGTGCAGTTCCAACAGAACAATTATTTTTCGATTTAAAATTTTTTAATTTTTTTCAAAAAATTTGTATTCAATAGCATTGGCCAAAAATATCACGTGACCTAATTAAACCCAGAATAAAAATTTGCTGTAACTTTTGTTTTACTGAAAATTTTTGCGAAACGTTTTATCTTGAATGTTAGTTAGGTCAATGCGCATCTAATAAAATATAAAATTTTAGGTTTTAGACTTCATCAATTTTTAATAAAAGTGTCATAACTTTTATGAATATTAATATTTTTAAAAAATATTTTGTAAACACGTTTATTAGACCCGTGCAGTTCCAACAGAACAATTATTTTTCGATTTAAAATTTTTTAAATTTTTTCAAAAAATTTGTATTCAATAGCATTGGCCAAAAATATCACGTGACCTAATTAAACCCAGAATAAAAATTTGCTGTAACTTTTGTTTTACTGAAAATTTTTGCGAAATGTTTTATCTTGAATGTTAATTAGGTCAATGCGCATCTAATAAAATATAAAATTTTAGGTTTTAGACTTCATCAATTTTTAATAAAAGTGTCATAACTTTTATGAATATTAATATTTTTAAAAAATATTTTGTAAACACGTTTATTAGACCCGTGCAGTTCCAACAGAACAATTATTTTTCGATTTAAAATTTTTAATTTTTTTTCAAAAAATTTGTATTCAATAGCATTGGCCAAACTTATCACGTGACCTAATTAAACCCAGAATAAAAATTTGCTGTAACTTTTGTTTTACTGAAAATTTTTGCGAAATGTTTTATTTTAAATGTTAATTAGGTCAATGCGCATCTAATAAAATATAAAATTTTAGGTTTTAGGCTTCATCAATTTTTAATAAAAGTGTCATAACTTTTATGAATATTAATATTTTTAAAAAATATTTTGTAAACACGTTTATTAGACCCGTGCAGTTCCAACAGAACAATTATTTTTCGATTTAAAATTTTTAATTTTTTTTCAAAAAATTTGTATTCAATAGCATTGGCCAAAATTATCACGTGACCTAATTAAACCCAGAATAAAAATTTGCTGTAACTTTTGTTTTACTGAAAATTTTTGCGAAATGTTTTATTTTAAATGTTAATTAGGTCAATGCGCATCTAATAAAATATAAAATTTTAGGTTTTAGGCTTCATCAATTTTTAATAAAAGTGTCATAACTTTTATGAATATTAATATTTTTAAAAAATATTTTGTAAACACGTTTATTGGACCCGTGCAGTTCCAACAGAACAATTATTTTTCGATTTAAAATTTTTTAATTTTTTTCAAAAAATTTGTATTCAATAGCATTGGCCAAAAATATCACGTGACCTAATTAAACCCAGAATAAAAATTTGCTGTAACTTTTGTTTTACTGAAAATTTTTGCGAAATGTTTTATCTCGAATGTTAGTTAGGTCAATGCGCATCTAATAAAATATAAAATTTTAGGTTTTAGACTTCATCAATTTTTAATAAAAGTGTCATAACTTTTATGAATATTAATATTTTCAAAAAATATTTTGTAAACACGTTTATTGGACCCGTGCAGTTCCAACAGAACAATTATTTTTCGATTTAAAATTTTTTAATTTTTTTCAAAAAATTTGTATTCAATAGCATTGGCCAAAAATATCACGTGACCTAATTAAACCCAGAATAAAAATTTGCTGTAACTTTTATTTTACTGAAAATTTTTGCGAAATGTTTTATTTTAAATGTTAATTAGGTCAATGCGCATCTAATAAAATATAAAATTTTAGGTTTTAGACTTCATCAATTTTTAATAAAATTGTCATAACTTTTATGAATATTAATATTTTCAAAAAATATTTTGTAAACACGTTTATTGGACCCGTGCAGTTCCAACAGAACAATTATTTTTCGATTTAAAATTTTTTAAATTTTTTCAAAAAATTTGTCTTCAATAGCATTGGCCAAAAATATCACGTGACCTAATTAAACCCAGAATAAAAATTTGCTGTAACTTTTGTTTTACTGAAAATTTTTGCGAAATGTTTTATCTTGAATGTTAATTAGGTCAATGCGCATCTAATAAAATATAAAATTTTAGGTTTTAGACTTCATCAATTTTTAATAAAAGTGTCATAACTTTTATGAATATTAATATTTTCAAAAAATATTTTGTAAACACGTTTATTAGACCCGTGCAGTTCCAACAGAACAATTATTTTTCGATTTAAAATTTTTAATTTTTTTTCAAAAAATTTGTATTCAATAGCATTGGCCAAAAATATCACGTGACCTAATTAAACCCAGAATAAAAATTTGCTGTAACTTTTGTTTTACTGAAAATTTTTGCGAAATGTTTTATTTTAAATGTTAATTAGGTCAATGCGCATCTAATAAAATATAAAATTTTAGGTTTTAGGCTTCATCAATTTTTAATAAAAGTGTCATAACTTTTATGAATATTAATATTTTTAAAAAATATTTTGTAAACACGTTTATTGGACCCGTGCAGTTCCAACAGAACAATTATTTTTCGATTTAAAATTTTTTAATTTTTTTCAAAAAATTTGTATTCAATAGCATTGGCCAAAAATATCACGTGACCTAATTAAACCCAGAATAAAAATTTGCTGTAACTTTTGTTTTACTGAAAATTTTTGCGAAATGTTTTATCTCGAATGTTAGTTAGGTCAATGCGCATCTAATAAAATATAAAATTTTAGGTTTTAGACTTCATCAATTTTTAATAAAAGTGTCATAACTTTTATGAATATTAATATTTTCAAAAAATATTTTGTAAACACGTTTATTGGACCCGTGCAGTTCCAACAGAACAATTATTTTTCGATTTAAAATTTTTTAATTTTTTTCAAAAAATTTGTATTCAATAGCATTGGCCAAAAATATCACGTGACCTAATTAAACCCAGAATAAAAATTTTCTGTAACTTTTGTTTTACTGAAAATTTTTGCGAAATGTTTTATCTTGAAAGTTAGTTAGGTTAATGCGCATCTAATAAAATATAAAATTTTAGGTTTTAGACTTCATCAATTTTTAATAAAAGTGTCATAACTTTTATGAATATTAATATTTTCAAAAAATATTTTGTAAACACGTTTATTGGACCCGTGCAGTTCCAACAGAACAATTATTTTTCGATTTAAAATTTTTAATTTTTTTCAAAAAATTTGTATTTAATAGCATTGGCTAAAAATATCACGTGACCTAACTAAACCCAGAATAAAAATTTTCTGTAACTTTTGTTTTACTGAAAATTTTTGCGAAATGTTTTATCTTGAATGTTAGTTAGGTCAATGCGCATCTAATAAAATATAAAATTTTAAGTTTTAGATTTCATCAATTTTTAATAAAAGTGTCATAACTTTTATGAATATTAATATTTTCAAAAAATATTTTGTAAACACGTTTATTGGACCCGTGCAGTTCCAACAGAACAATTATTTTTCGATTTAAAATTTTTTAATTTTTTTTTAAAAATTTGTATTCAATAGTATTGGCCAAAAATATCACGTGACCTAATTAAACCCAGAATAAAAATTTGCTGTAACTTTTGTTTTACTGAAAATTTTTGCGAAATGTTTTATCTTGAATGTTAGTTAGGTCAATGCGCATCTAATAAAATATAAAATTTTAGGTTTTAGACTTCATCAATTTTTAATAAAAGTGTCATAACTTTTATGAATATTAATATTTTCAAAAAATATTTTGTAAACACGTTTATTGGACCCGTGCAGTTCCAACAGAACAATTATTTTTCGATTTAAAATTTTTTAATTTTTTTCAAAAAAGTTGTATTTAATAGCATTGGCCAAAAATATCACGTGACCTAATTAAACCCAGAATAAAAATTTGCTGTAACTTTTGTTTTACTGAAAATTTTTGCGAAATGTTTTATTTTGAATGTTAGTTAGGTCAATGCGCATCTAATAAAATATAAAATTTTAGGTTTTAGACTTCATCAATTTTTAATAAAAGTGTCATAACTTTTATGAATATTAATATTTTCAAAAAATATTTTGTAAACACGTTTATTGGACCCGTGCAGTTCCAACAAAACAATTATTTTTCGATTTATAATTTTTTAATTTTTTTCAAAAAAATTGTATTCAATAGCATTGGCCAAAAATATCACGTGACCTAACTAAACCCAGAATAAAAATTTTCTGTAACTTTTGTTTTACTGAAAATTTTTGCGAAATGTTTTATCTTGAATGTTAGTTAGGTCAATGCGCATCTAATAAAATATAAAATTTTAGGTTTTAGACTTCATCAATTTTTAATAAAAGTGTCATAACTTTTATGAATATTAATATTTTCAAAAAATATTTTGTAAACACGTTTATTGGACCCGTGCAGTTCCAACAGAACAATTATTTTTCGATTTAAAATTTTTAAATTTTTTTCAAAAAATTTGTATTCAATAGCATTGGCCAAAAATATCACGTGACCTAATTAAACCCAGAGTAAAAATTTGCTGTAACTTTTGTTTTACTGAAAATTTCTGCGAAAGGTTTTATCTTGAATGTTAGTTAGGTCAATGCGCATCTAATAAAATATAAAATTTTAGGTTTAAGACTTCATCAATTTTTAATAAAAATGTCATAACTTTTATGAATATTAATATTTTCGAAAAATATTTTGTAAACACGTTTATTGGACCCGTGCAGTTCCAACAGAACAATTATTTTTCGATTTAAAATTTTTAATTTTTTTCAAAAAATTTGTATTTAATAGCATTGGCTAAAAATATCACGTGACCTAACTAAACCCAGAATAAAAATTTTCTGTAACTTTTGTTTTACTGAAAATTTTTGCAAAATGTTTTATCTTGAATGTTAGTTAGGTCAATGCGCATCTAATAAAATATAAAATTTTAGGTTTTAGACTTCATCAATTTTTAATAAAAGTGTCATAACTTTTATGAATATTAATATTTTCAAAAAATATTTTGTAAACACGTTTATTGGACCCGTGCAGTTCCAACAAAACAATTATTTTTCGATTTATAATTTTTTAATTTTTTTCAAAAAAATTGTATTCAATAGCATTGGCCAAAAATATCACGTGACCTAACTAAACCCAGAATAAAAATTTTCTGTAACTTTTGTTTTACTGAAAATTTTTGCGAAATGTTTTATCTTGAATGTTAGTTAGGTCAATGCGCATCTAATAAAATATAAAATTTTAGGTTTTAGACTTCATCAATTTTTAATAAAAGTGTCATAACTTTTATGAATATTAATATTTTCAAAAAATATTTTGTAAACACGTTTATTGGACCCGTGCAGTTCCAACAGAACAATTATTTTTCGATTTAAAATTTTTAAATTTTTTTCAAAAAATTTGTATTCAATAGCATTGGCCAAAAATATCACGTGACCTAATTAAACCCAGAGTAAAAATTTGCTGTAACTTTTGTTTTACTGAAAATTTCTGCGAAAGGTTTTATCTTGAATGTTAGTTAGGTCAATGCGCATCTAATAAAATATAAAATTTTAGGTTTAAGACTTCATCAATTTTTAATAAAAATGTCATAACTTTTATGAATATTAATATTTTCGAAAAATATTTTGTAAACACGTTTATTGGACCCGTGCAGTTCCAACAGAACAATTATTTTTCGATTTAAAATTTTTAATTTTTTTCAAAAAATTTGTATTTAATAGCATTGGCTAAAAATATCACGTGACCTAACTAAACCCAGAATAAAAATTTTCTGTAACTTTTGTTTTACTGAAAATTTTTGCAAAATGTTTTATCTTGAATGTTAGTTAGGTCAATGCGCATCTAATAAAATATAAAATTTTAAGTTTTAGACTTCATCAATTTTTAATAAAAGTGTCATAACTTTTATGAATATTAATATTTTCAAAAAATATTTTGTAAACACGTTTATTGGACCCGTGCAGTTCCAACAGAACAATTATTTTTCGATTTAAAATTTTTTAATTTTTTTTTTAAAATTTGTATTCAATAGTATTGGCCAAAAATATCACGTGACCTAATTAAACCCAGAATAAAAATTTGCTGTAACTTTTGTTTTACTGAAAATTTTTGCGAAATGTTTTATCTTGAATGTTAGTTAGGTCAATGCGCATCTAATAAAATATAAAATTTTAGGTTTTAGACTTCATCAATTTTTAATAAAAGTGTCATAACTTTTATGAATATTAATATTTTCAAAAAATATTTTGTAAACACGTTTATTGGACCCGTGCAGTTCCAACAGAACAATTATTTTTCGATTTAAAATTTTTTAATTTTTTTCAAAAAAGTTGTATTTAATAGCATTGGCCAAAAATATCACGTGACCTAATTAAACCCAGAATAAAAATTTGCTGTAACTTTTGTTTTACTGAAAATTTTTGCGAAATGTTTTATTTTGAATGTTAGTTAGGTCAATGCGCATCTAATAAAATATAAAATTTTAGGTTTTAGACTTCATCAATTTTTAATAAAAGTGTCATAACTTTTATGAATATTAATATTTTCAAAAAATATTTTGTAAACACGTTTATTGGACCCGTGCAGTTCCAACAAAACAATTATTTTTCGATTTATAATTTTTTAATTTTTTTCAAAAAAATTGTATTCAATAGCATTGGCCAAAAATATCACGTGACCTAACTAAACCCAGAATAAAAATTTTCTGTAACTTTTGTTTTACTGAAAATTTTTGCGAAATGTTTTATCTTGAATGTTAGTTAGGTCAATGCGCATCTAATAAAATATAAAATTTTAGGTTTTAGACTTCATCAATTTTTAATAAAAGTGTCATAACTTTTATGAATATTAATATTTTCAAAAAATATTTTGTAAACACGTTTATTGGACCCGTGCAGTTCCAACAGAACAATTATTTTTCGATTTAAAATTTTTTAATTTTTTTCAAAAAAATTGTATTCAATAGCATTGGCCAAAAATATCACGTGACCTAACTAAACCCAGAATAAAAATTTTCTGTAACTTTTGTTTTACTGAAAATTTTTGCGAAATGTTTTATCTTGAATGTTAGTTAGGTCAATGCGCATCTAATAAAATATAAAATTTTAGGTTTTAGACTTCATCAATTTTTAATAAAAGTGTCATAACTTTTATGAATATTAATATTTTCAAAAAATATTTTGTAAACACGTTTATTGGACCCGTGCAGTTCCAACAGAACAATTATTTTTTGATTTAAAATTTTTTAATTTTTTTTTAAAAATTTGTATTTAATAGTATTGGCCAAAAATATCACGTGACCTAATTAAACCCAGAATAAAAATTTGCTGTAACTTTTGTTTTACTGAAAATTTTTGCGAAATGTTTTATCTTGAATGTTAGTTAGGTCAATGCGCATCTAATAAAATATAAAATTTTAGGTTTTAGACTTCATCAATTTTTAATAAAAGTGTCATAACTTTTATGAATATTAATATTTTCAAAAAATATTTTGTAAACACGTTTATTGGACCCGTGCAGTTCCAACAGAACAATTATTTTTCGATTTAAAATTTTTTAATTTTTTTCAAAAAAGTTGTATTCAATAGCATTGGCTAAAAGTATCACGTGACCTAACTAAACCCAGAATAAAAATTTTCTGTAATTTTTGTTTTACTGAAAATTTTTGCGAAATGTTTTATCTTGAATGTTAGTTAGGTCAATGCGCATCTAATAAAATATAAAATTTTAAGTTTTAGACTTCATCAATTTTTAATAAAAGTGTCATAACTTTTATGAATATTAATATTTTCAAAAAATATTTTGTAAACACGTTTATTGGACCCGTGCAGTTCCAACAGAACAATTATTTTTCGATTTAAAATTTTTTAATTTTTTTTTAAAAATTTGTATTCAATAGTATTGGCCAAAAATATCACGTGACCTAATTAAACCCAGAATAAAAATTTGCTGTAACTTTTGTTTTACTGAAAATTTTTGCGAAATGTTTTATCTTGAATGTTAGTTAGGTCAATGCGAATCTAATAAAATATAAAATTTTAGGTTTTAGACTTCATCAATTTTTAATAAAAGTGTCATAACTTTTATGAATATTAATATTTTCAAAAAATATTTTGTAAACACGTTTATTGGACCCGTGCAGTTCCAACAGAACAATTATTTTTCGATTTAAAATTTTTTAATTTTTTTCAAAAAAGTTGTATTTAATAGCATTGGCCAAAAATATCACGTGTCCTAATTAAACCCAGAATAAAAATTTGCTGTAACTTTTGTTTTACTGAAAATTTTTGCGAAATGTTTTATTTTGAATGTTAGTTAGGTCAATGCGCATCTAATAAAATATAAAATTTTAGGTTTTAGACTTCATCAATTTTTAATAAAAGTGTCATAACTTTTATGAATATTAATATTTTCAAAAAATATTTTGTAAACACGTTTATTGGACCCGTGCAGTTCCAACAAAACAATTATTTTTCGATTTAAAATTTTTTAATTTTTTTTTAAAAATTTGTATTCAATAGTATTGGCCAAAAATATCACGTGACCTAATTAAACCCAGAATAAAAATTTGCTGTAACTTTTGTTTTACTGAAAATTTTTGCGAAATGTTTCATCTGGAATGTTAGTTAGGTCAATGCGCATCTAATAAAATATAAAATTTTAGGTTTTAGACTTCATCAATTTTTAATAAAAGTGTCATAACTTTTATGAATATTAATATTTTCAAAAAATATTTTGTAAACACGTTTATTGGACCCGTGCAGTTCCAACAGAACAATTATTTTTCGATTTAAAATTTTTTAATTTTTTTCAAAAAAATTGTATTCAATAGCATTGGCCAAAAATATCACGTGACCTAACTAAACCCAGAATAAAAATTTTCTGTAACTTTTGTTTTACTGAAAATTTTTGCGAAATGTTTTATCTTGAATGTTAGTTAGGTCAATGCGCATCTAATAAAATATAAAATTTTAGGTTTTAGACTTCATCAATTTTTAATAAAAGTGTCATAACTTTTATGAATATTAATATTTTCAAAAAATATTTTGTAAACACGTTTATTGGACCCGTGCAGTTCCAACAGAACAATTATTTTTCGATTTAAAATTTTTTAATTTTTTTTTAAAAATTTGTATTTAATAGTATTGGCCAAAAATATCACGTGACCTAATTAAACCCAGAATAAAAATTTGCTGTAACTTTTGTTTTACTGAAAATTTTTGCGAAATGTTTTATCTTGAATGTTAGTTAGGTCAATGCGCATCTAATAAAATATAAAATTTTAGGTTTTAGACTTCATCAATTTTTAATAAAAGTGTCATAACTTTTATGAATATTAATATTTTCAAAAAATATTTTGTAAACACGTTTATTGGACCCGTGCAGTTCCAACAGAACAATTATTTTTCGATTTAAAATTTTTTAATTTTTTTCAAAAAAGTTGTATTTAATAGCATTGGCCAAAAATATCACGTGACCTAATTAAACCCAGAATAAAAATTTTCTGTAACTTTTGTTTTACTGAAAATTTTTGCGAAATGTTTTATTTTGAATGTTAGTTAGGTCAATGCGCATCTAATAAAATATAAAATTTTAGGTTTTAGACTTCATCAATTTTTAATAAAAGTGTCATAACTTTTATGAATATTAATATTTTCAAAAAATATTTTGTAAACACGTTTATTGGACCCGTGCAGTTCCAACAGAACAATTATTTTTCGATTTAAAATTTTTTAATTTTTTTCAAAATATTTGTATTCAATAGCATTGGCCAAAAATATCACGTGACCTAATTAAACCCAGAATAAAAATTTGCTGTATCTTTTGTTTTACTGAAAATTTTTGCGAAATGTTTTATCTCGAATGTTAGTTAGGTCAATGCGCATCTAATAAAATATAAAATTTTAGGTTTTAGACTTCATCAATTTTTAATAAAAGTGTCATAACTTTTATGAATATTAATATTTTCAAAAAATATTTTGTAAACACGTTTATTGGACCCGTGCAGTTCCAACAGAACAATTATTTTCCGATTTAAAATTTTTTAATTTTTTTCAAAAAATTTGTATTCAATAGCATTGGCCAAAAATATTACGTGACCTAATTAAACCCAGAATAAAAATTTGCTGTAACTTTTGTTTTACTGAAAATTTTTGCGAAATGTTTAATTTTAAATGTTAATTAGGTCAATGCGCATCTAATAAAATATAAAATTTTAGGTTTTAGACTTCATCAATTTTTAATAAAAGTGTCATAACTTTTATGAATATTAATATTTTCAAAAAATATTTTGTAAACACGTTTATTGGACCCGTGCAGTTCCAACAGAACAATTATTTTTCGATTTAAAATTTTTTAATTTTTTTCAAAAAATTTGTATTCAATAGCATTGGCCAAAAGTATCACGTGACCTAATTAAACCCAGAATAAAAATTTGCTGTAACTTTTGTTCTACTGAAAATTTTTGCTAAATGTTTGATCTCGAATGTTAGTTAGGTCAATGTGCATATAATAAAATATTAAGTTTTAGGTTTTAGACTTCATCAATTTTTAATAAAAGTGTCATAACTTTTATGAATATTAATATTTTCAAAAAATATTTTGTAAACACGTTTATTGGACCCGTGCAGTTCCAACAGAACAATTATTTTTCGATTTAAAATTTTTAAATTTTTTTCAAAAAATTTGTATTCAATAGCATTGGCTAAAAATATCACGTGACCTAATTAAACCCAGAATAAAAATTTGCTGTAACTTTTGTTTTACTGAAAATTTTTGCGAAATGTTTTATCTTGAATGTTAGTTAGGTCAATGTGCATATAATAAAATATAAAATTTTAGGTTTTAGACTTCATCAATTTTTAATAAAAGTGTCATAACTTTTATGAATATTAATATTTTCAAAAAATAATTTGTGAACACGTTTATTGGACCCGTGCAGTTCCAACAGAACAATTATTTTTCGATTTAAAATTTTTTAATTTTTTTCAAAAAAGTTGTATTTAATAGCATTGGCCAAAAATATCACGTGACCTAATTAAACCCAGAATAAAAATTTGCTGTAACTTTTGTTTTACTGAAAATTTTTGCGAAATGTTTTATTTTGAATGTTAGTTAGGTCAATGCGCATCTAATAAAATATAAAATTTTAGGTTTTAGACTTCATCAATTTTTAATAAAAGTGTCATAACTTTTATGAATATTAATATTTTCAAAAAATATTTTGTAAACACGTTTATTGGACCCATGCAGTTCCAACAGAACAATTATTTTTCGATTTAAAATTTTTTAATTTTTTTCAAAATATTTGTATTCAATAGCATTGGCCAAAAATATCACGTGACCTAATTAAACCCAGAATAAAAATTTGCTGTATCTTTTGTTTTACTGAAAATTTTTGCGAAATGTTTTATCTCGAATGTTAGTTAGGTCAATGCGCATCTAATAAAATATAAAATTTTAGGTTTTAGACTTCATCAATTTTTAATAAAAATGTCATAAATTTTATGAATATTAATATTTTCAAAAAATATTTTGTAAACACGTTTATTGGACCCGTGCAGTTCCAACAGAACAATTATTTTCCGAATTAAAATTTTTTAATTTTTTTCAAAAAATTTGTATTCAATAGCATTGGCCAAAAATATCACGTGACCTAATTAAACCCAGAATAAAAATTTGCTGTAACTTTTGTTTTACTGAAAATTTTTGCGAAATGTTTAATTTTAAATGTTAATTAGGTCAATGCGCATCTAATAAAATATAAAATTTTAGGTTTTAGACTTCATCAATTTTTAATAAAAGTGTCATAACTTTTATGAATATTAATATTTTCAAAAAATATTTTGTAAACACGTTTATTGGACCCGTGCAGTTCCAACAGAACAATTATTTTTCGATTTAAAATTTTTTAATTTTTTTCAAAAAATTTGTATTCAATAGCATTGGCCAAAAGTATCACGTGACCTAATTAAACCCAGAATAAAAATTTGCTGTAACTTTTGTTCTACTGAAAATTTTTGCTAAATGTTTGATCTCGAATGTTAGTTAGGTCAATGTGCATATAATAAAATATTAAGTTTTAGGTTTTAGACTTCATCAATTTTTAATAAAAGTGTCATAACTTTTATGAATATTAATATTTTCAAAAAATATTTTGTAAACACGTTTATTGGACCCGTGCAGTTCCAACAGAACAATTATTTTTCGATTTAAAATTTTTAAATTTTTTTCAAAAAATTTGTATTCAATAGCATTGGCTAAAAATATCACGTGACCTAATTAAACCCAGAATAAAAATTTGCTGTAACTTTTGTTTTACTGAAAATTTTTGCGAAATGTTTTATCTTGAATGTTAGTTAGGTCAATGTGCATATAATAAAATATAAAATTTTAGGTTTTAGACTTCATCAATTTTTAATAAAAGTGTCATAACTTTTATGAATATTAATATTTTCAAAAAATAATTTGTAAACACGTTTATTGGACCCGTGCAGTTCCAACTGAACAATTATTTTTCGATTTAAAATTTTTTAATTTTTTTCAAAAAATTTGTATTCAATAGTATTGGCCAAAAATATCACGTGACCTAATTAAACCCAGAATAAAAATTTGCTGTAACTTTTGTTTTACTAAAAATTTTTGCAAAATGTTTTATCGTGAATGTTAATTAGGTCAATGCGCATCTAATAAAATATAAAATTTTAGGTTTTAGACTTCATCAATTTTTAATAAAAGTGTCATAACTTTTATGAATATTAATATTTTTAAAAAATATTTTGTAAACACGTTTATTAGACCCGTGCAGTTCCAACAGAACAATTATTTTTCGATTTAAAATTTTTTAATTTTTTTCAAATAAATTGTATTCAATAGCATTGGCCAAAAATATCACGTGACCTAATTAAACCCAGAATAAAAATTTGCTGTAACTTTTGTTTTACTGAAAATTTTTGCGAAATGTTTTATCTCGAATGTTAGTTAGGTCAATGCGCATCTAATAAAATATAAAATTTTAGGTTTTAGACTTCATCAATTTTTAATAAAAGTGTCATAACTTTTATGAATATTAATATTTTCAAAAAATATTTTGTAAACACGTTTATTGGACCCGTGCAGTTCCAACAGAACAATTATTTTTCGATTTTAAATTTTTAAATTTTTTTCAAAAAATTTGTATTCAATAGCATTGGCCAAAAATATCACGTGACCTAATTAAACCCAGAATAAAAATTTGCTTTAATTTTTGTTTTACTGAAAATTTTTGCAAAATGTTTTATCTTGAATGTTAGTTAGGTCAATGCGCATCTAATAAAATATAAAATTTTAGGTTTTAGACTTCATCAATTTTTAATTAAAGTGTCATAACTTTTATGAATATTAATATTTTTAAAAAATATTTTGTAAACACGTTTATTGGACCCGTGCAGTTCAAACAGAACAATTATTTTTCGATTTAAAATTTTTTAATTTTTTTCAAAAAATTTGTATTCAATAGTATTGGCCAAAAATATCACGTGACCTAATTAAACCCAGAATAAAAATTTGCTGTAACTTTTGTTTTACTGAAAATTTTTGCGAAATGTTTTATCTTGAATGTTAATTAGGTCAATGCGCATCTAATAAAATATAAAATTTTAGGTTTTAGACCTCATCAATTTTTAATAAAAGTGTCATAACTTTTATGAATATTAATATTTTCAAAAAATATTTTGTAAACACGTTTATTGGACCCGTGCAGTTCCAACAGAACAATTATTTTTTGATTTAAAATTTTTTAATTTTTTTCAAAAAATTTGTATTCAATAGCATTGGCCAAAAGTATCACGTGACCTAATTAAACCCAGAATAAAAATTTGCTGTAACTTTTGTTCTTTTATGAATATTAATATTTTCAAAAAATATTTTGTAAACACGTTTATTGGACCCGTGCAGTTCCAACAGAACAATTATTTTTCGATTTAAAATTTTTAAATTTTTTTCAAAAAATTTGTATTCAATAGCATTGGCTAAAAATATCACGTGACCTAATTAAACCCAGAATAAAAATTTGCTGTAACTTTTGTTTTACTGAAAATTTTTGCGAAATGTTTTATCTTGAATGTTAGTTAGGTCAATGTGCATATAATAAAATATAAAATTTTAGGTTTTAGACTTCATCAATTTTTAATAAAAGTGTCATAACTGTTATGAATATTAATATTTTCAAAAAATAATTTGTAAACACGTTTATTGGACCCGTGCAGTTCCAACAGAACAATTATTTTTCGATTTAAAATTTTTTAATTTTTTTCAAAAAATTTGTATTCAATAGTATTGGCCAAAAATATCACGTGACCTAATTAAACCCAGAATAAAAATTTGCTGTAACTTTTGTTTTACTAAAAATTTTTGCAAAATGTTTTATCGTGAATGTTAATTAGGTCAATGCGCATCTAATAAAATATAAAATTTTAGGTTTTAGACTTCATCAATTTTTAATAAAAGTGTCATAACTTTTATGAATATTAATATTTTTAAAAAATATTTTGTAAACACGTTTATTGGACCCGTGCAGTTCCAACAGAACAATTATTTTTCGATTTAAAATTTTTTAATTTTTTTCAAATAAATTGTATTCAATAGCATTGGCCAAAAATATCACGTGACCTAATTAAACCCAGAATAAAAATTTGCTGTAACTTTTGTTTTACTGAAAATTTTTGCGAAATGTTTTATCTCGAATGTTAGTTAGGTCAATGCGCATCTAATAAAATATAAAATTTTAGGTTTTAGACTTCATCAATTTTTAATAAAAGTGTCATAACTTTTATGAATATTAATATTTTCAAAAAATATTTTGTAAACACGTTTATTGGACCCGTGCAGTTCCAACAGAACAATTATTTTTCGATTTTAAATTTTTTAATTTTTTTCAAAAAATTTGTATTCAATAGCATTGGCCAAAAATATCACGTGACCTAATTAAACCCAGAATAAAAATTTGCTTTAATTTTTGTTTTACTGAAAATTTTTGCAAATTGTTTTATCTTGAATGTTAGTTAGGTCAATGCGCATCTAATAAAATATAAAATTTTAGGTTTTAGACTTCATCAATTTTTAATAAAAGTGTCATAACTTTTATGAATATTAATATTTTTAAAAAATATTTTGTAAACACGTTTATTGGACCCGTGCAGTTCCAACAGAACAATTATTTTTTGATTTAAAATTTTTTAATTATTTTCAAAAAATTTGTATTCAATAACATTGGCCAAAAATATCACGTGACCTAATTAAACCCAGAATAAAAATTTGCTGTAACTTTTGTTTTACTGAAAATTTTTGCGAAATGTTTTATCTTGAATGTTAGTTAGGTCAATGTGCATATAATAAAATATAAAATTTTAGGTTTTAGACTTCATCAATTTTTAATAAAAGTGTCATAACTTTTATGAATATTAATATTTTCAAAAAATATTTTGTAAACACGTTTATTGGACCCGTGCAGTTCCAACAGAACAATTATTTTTCGATTTAAAATTTTTTAATTTTTTTCAAAAAATTTATATTCAATAGCATTGGCCAAAAATATCACGTGACCTAATTAAACCCAGAATAAAAATTTGCTGTAACTTTTGTTTTACTGAAAATTTTTGCGAAATGTTTTATCTTGAATGTTAGTTAGGTCAATGCGCATCTAATAAAATATAAAATTTTAGGTTTTAGACTTCATCAATTTTTAATAAAAGTGTCATAACTTTTATGAATATTAATATTTTCAAAAAATATTTTGTAAACACGTTTATTGGACCCGTGCAGTTCCAACAGAACAATTATTTTTCGATTTAAAATTTTTTAATTTTTTTCAAAAAATTTGTATTCAATAGCATTGGCTAAAAATATCACGTGACCTAATTAAACCCAGAATAAAAATTTGCTGTAACTTTTGTTTTACTGAAAATTTTTGCGAAATGTTTTATCTTGAATGTTAGTTAGGTCAATGTGCATATAATAAAATATAAAATTTTAAGTTTTAGACTTCATCAATTTTTAATAAAAGTGTCATAACTTTTATGAATATTAATATTTTCAAAAAATAATTTGTAAACACGTTTATTGGACCCGTGCAGTTCCAACTGAACAATTATTTTTCGATTTAAAATTTTTTAATTTTTTTCAAAAAATTTGTATTCAATAGTATTGGCCAAAAATATCACGTGACCTAATTAAACCCAGAATAAAAATTTGCTGTAACTTTTGTTTTACTAAAAATTTTTGCAAAATGTTTTATCGTGAATGTTAATTAGGTCAATGCGCATCTAATAAAATATAAAATTTTAGGTTTTAGACTTCATCAATTTTTAATAAAAGTGTCATAACTTTTATGAATATTAATATTTTTAAAAAATATTTTGTAAACACGTTTATTGGACCCGTGCAGTTCCAACAGAACAATTATTTTTCGATTTAAAATTTTTTAATTTTTTTCAAATAAATTGTATTCAATAGCATTGGCCAAAAATATCACGTGACCTAATTAAACCCAGAATAAAAATTTGCTGTAACTTTTGTTTTACTGAAAATTTTTGCGAAATGTTTTATCTTGAATGTTAGTTAGGTCAATGCGCATCTAATAAAATATAAAATTCTAGGTTTTAGACTTCATCAATTTTTAATAAAAGTGTCATAACTTTTATGAATATTAATATTTTCAAAAAATATTTTGTAAACACGTTTATTGGACCCGTGCAGTTCCAACAGAACAATTATTTTTCGATTTAAAATTTTTTAAATTTTTTCAAAAAATTTGTATTCAATAGCATTGGCCAAAAATATCACGTGACCTAATTAAACCCAGAATAAAAATTTGCTGTAACTTTTGTTTTACTGAAAATTTTTGCGAAATGTTTTATCTTGAATGTTAATTAGGTCAATGCGCATCTAATAAAATATAAAATTTTAGGTTTTAGACTTCATCAATTTTTAATAAAAGTGTCATAACTTTTATGAATATTAATATTTTTAAAAAATATTTTGTAAACACGTTTATTAGACCCGTGCAGTTCCAACAGAACAATTATTTTTCGATTTAAAATTTGTAATTTTTTTTCAAAAAATTTGTATTCAATAGCATTGGCCAAAAATATCACGTGACCTAATTAAACCCAGAATAAAAATTTGCTGTAACTTTTATTTTACTGAAAATTTTTGCGAAATGTTTTATTTTAAATGTTAATTAGGTCAATGCGCATCTAATAAAATATAAAATTTTAGGTTTTAGACTTCATCAATTTTTAATAAAATTGTCATAACTTTTATGAATATTAATATTTTCAAAAAATATTTTGTAAACACGTTTATTGGACCCGTGCAGTTCCAACAGAACAATTATTTTTCGATTTAAAATTTTTTAAATTTTTTCAAAAAATTTGTATTCAATAGCATTGGCCAAAAATATCACGTGACCTAATTAAACCCAGAATAAAAATTTGCTGTAACTTTTGTTTTACTGAAAATTTTTGCGAAATGTTTTATCTTGAATGTTAATTAGGTCAATGCGCATCTAATAAAATATAAAATTTTAAGTTTTAGACTTCATCAATTTTTAATAAAAGTGTCATAACTTTTATGAATATTAATATTTTTAAAAAATATTTTGTAAACACGTTTATTAGACCCGTGCAGTTCCAACAGAACAATTATTTTTCGATTTAAAATTTTTAATTTTTTTTCAAAAAATTTGTATTCAATAGCATTGGCCAAAAATATCACGTGACCTAATTAAACCCAGAATAAAAATTTGCTGTAACTTTTGTTTTACTGAAAATTTTTGCGAAATGTTTTATTTTAAATGTTAATTAGGTCAATGCGCATCTAATAAAATATAAAATTTTAGGTTTTAGGCTTCATCAATTTTTAATAAAAGTGTCATAACTTTTATGAATATTAATATTTTCAAAAAATATTTTGTAAACACGTTTATTGGACCCGTGCAGTTCCAACAGAACAATTATTTTTCGATTTAAAATTTTTTAATTTTTTTCAAAAAATTTGTATTCAATAGCATTGGCCAAAAATATCACGTGACCTAATTAAACCCAGAATAAAAATTTGCTGTAACTTTTGTTTTACTGAAAATTTTTGCGAAATGTTTTATCTTGAATGTTAATTAGGTCAATGCGCATCTAATAAAATATAAAATTTTAAGTTTTAGACTTCATCAATTTTTAATAAAAGTGTCATAACTTTTATGAATATTAATATTTTTAAAAAATATTTTGTAAACACGTTTATTAGACCCGTGCAGTTCCAACAGAACAATTATTTTTCGATTTAAAATTTTTAATTTTTTTTCAAAAAATTTGTATTCAATAGCATTGGCCAAAAATATCACGTGACCTAATTAAACCCAGAATAAAAATTTGCTGTAACTTTTGTTTTACTGAAAATTTTTGCGAAATGTTTTATTTTAAATGTTAATTAGGTCAATGCGCATCTAATAAAATATAAAATTTTAGGTTTTAGGCTTCATCAATTTTTAATAAAAGTGTCATAACTTTTATGAATATTAATATTTTTAAAAAATATTTTGTAAACACGTTTATTGGACCCGTGCAGTTCCAACAGAACAATTATTTTTCGATTTAAAATTTTTTAATTTTTTTCAAAAAATTTGTATTCAATAGCATTGGCCAAAAATATCACGTGGCCTAATTAAACCCAGAATAAAAATTTGCTGTAACTTTTATTTTACTGAAAATTTTTGCGAAATGTTTTATTTTAAATGTTAATTAGGTCAATGCGCATCTAATAAAATATAAAATTTTAGGTTTTAGACTTCATCAATTTTTAATAAAATTGTCATAACTTTTATGAATATTAATATTTTCAAAAAATATTTTGTAAACACGTTTATTGGACCCGTGCAGTTCCAACAGAACAATTATTTTTCGATTTAAAATTTTTTAAATTTTTTCAAAAAATTTGTATTCAATAGCATTGGCCAAAAATATCACGTGACCTAATTAAACCCAGAATAAAAATTTGCTGTAACTTTTGTTTTACTGAAAATTTTTGCGAAATGTTTTATCTTGAATGTTAATTAGGTCAATGCGCATCTAATAAAATATAAAATTTTAAGTTTTAGACTTCATCAATTTTTAATAAAAGTGTCATAACTTTTATGAATATTAATATTTTTAAAAAATATTTTGTAAACACGTTTATTAGACCCGTGCAGTTCCAACAGAACAATTATTTTTCGATTTAAAATTTTTAATTTTTTTTCAAAAAATTTGTATTCAATAGCATTGGCCAAAAATATCACGTGACCTAATTAAACCCAGAATAAAAATTTGCTGTAACTTTTGTTTTACTGAAAATTTTTGCGAAATGTTTTATTTTAAATGTTAATTAGGTCAATGCGCATCTAATAAAATATAAAATTTTAGGTTTTAGGCTTCATCAATTTTTAATAAAAGTGTCATAACTTTTATGAATATTAATATTTTTAAAAAATATTTTGTAAACACGTTTATTGGACCCGTGCAGTTCCAACAGAACAATTATTTTTCGATTTAAAATTTTTTAATTTTTTTCAAAAAATTTGTATTCAATAGCATTGGCCAAAAATATCACGTGACCTAATTAAACCCAGAATAAAAATTTGCTGTAACTTTTATTTTACTGAAAATTTTTGCGAAATGTTTTATTTTAAATGTTAATTAGGTCAATGCGCATCTAATAAAATATAAAATTTTAGGTTTTAGACTTCATCAATTTTTAATAAAATTGTCATAACTTTTATGAATATTAATATTTTCAAAAAATATTTTGTAAACACGTTTATTGGACCCGTGCAGTTCCAACAGAACAATTATTTTTCGATTTAAAATTTTTTAAATTTTTTCAAAAAATTTGTATTCAATAGCATTGGCCAAAAATATCACGTGACCTAATTAAACCCAGAATAAAAATTTGCTGTAACTTTTGTTTTACTGAAAATTTTTGCGAAATGTTTTATCTTGAATGTTAATTAGGTCAATGCGCATCTAATAAAATATAAAATTTTAAGTTTTAGACTTCATCAATTTTTAATAAAAGTGTCATAACTTTTATGAATATTAATATTTTTAAAAAATATTTTGTAAACACGTTTATTAGACCCGTGCAGTTCCAACAGAACAATTATTTTTCGATTTAAAATTTTTAATTTTTTTTCAAAAAATTTGTATTCAATAGCATTGGCCAAAAATATCACGTGACCTAATTAAACCCAGAATAAAAATTTGCTGTAACTTTTGTTTTACTGAAAATTTTTGCGAAATGTTTTATTTTAAATGTTAATTAGGTCAATGCGCATCTAATAAAATATAAAATTTTAGGTTTTAGGCTTCATCAATTTTTAATAAAAGTGTCATAACTTTTATGAATATTAATATTTTTAAAAAATATTTTGTAAACACGTTTATTGGACCCGTGCAGTTCCAACAGAACAATTATTTTTCGATTTAAAATTTTTTAATTTTTTTCAAAAAATTTGTATTCAATAGCATTGGCCAAAAATATCACGTGACCTAATTAAACCCAGAATAAAAATTTGCTGTAACTTTTGTTTTACTGAAAATTTTTGCGAAATGTTTTATCTCGAATGTAAGTTAGGTCAATGCGCATCTAATAAAATATAAAATTTTAGGTTTTAGACTTCATCAATTTTTAATAAAAGTGTCATAACTTTTATGAATATTAATATTTTCAATTATTTTTCGATTTAAAATTTTTTAATTTTTTTCAAAATATTTGTATTCAATAGCATTGGCCAAAAATATCACGTGACCTAATTAAACCCAGAATAAAAATTTGCTGTAACTTTTGTTTTACTGAAAATTTTTGCGAAATGTTTTATCTCGAATGTTAGTTAGGTCAATGCGCATCTAATAAAATATAAAATTTTAGGTTTTAGACTTCATCAATTTTTAATAAAAGTGTCATAACTTTTATGAATATTAATATTTTCAAAAAATATTTTGTAAACACGTTTATTGGACCCGTGCAGTTCCAACAGAACAATTATTTTCCGATTTAAAATTTTTTAATTTTTTTCAAAAAATTTGTATTCAATAGCATTGGCCAAAAATATCACGTGACCTAATTAAACCCAGAATAAATAGTTGCTGTAACTTTTGTTTTACTGAAAATTTTTGCGAAATGTTTAATTTTAAATGTTAATTAGGTCAATGCGCATCTAATAAAATATAAAATTTTAGGTTTTAGACTTCATCAATTTTTAATAAAAGTGTCATAACTTTTATGAATATTAATATTTTCAAAAAATATTTTGTAAACACGTTTATTGGACCCGTGCAGTTCCAACAGAACAATTATTTTTCGATTTAAAATTTTTTAATTTTTTTCAAAAAATTTGTATTCAATAGCATTGGCCAAAAATATCACGTGACCTAAATAAACCCAGAATAAAAATTTGCTGTAACTTTTGTTTTACTGAAAATTTTTGCGAAATGTTTTATCTCGAATGTTAGTTAGGTCAATGCGCATCTAATAAAATATAAAATTTTAGGTTTTAGACTTCATCAATTTTTAGTAAAAGTGTCATAACTTTTATGAATATTAATATTTTCAAAAAATATTTTGTAAACACGTTTATTGGACCCGTGCAGTTCCAACAGAACAATTATTTTTCGATTTAAATTTTTAAATTTTTTTCAAAAAATTTGTATTCAATAGCATTGGCCAAAAATATCACGTGACCTAATTAAACCCAGAATAAAAATTTGCTGTAACTTTTGTTTTACTGAAAATTTCTGCGAAAGGTTTTATCTTGAATGTTAGTTAGGTCAATGCGCATCTAATAAAATATAAAATTTTAGGTTTAAGACTTCATCAATTTTTAATAAAAATGTCATAACTTTTATGAATATTAATATTTTCGAAAAATATTTTGTAAACACGTTTATTGGACCCGTGCAGTTCCAACAGAACAATTATTTTTCGATTTAAAATTTTTAATTTTTTTCAATAAATTTGTATTTAATAGCATTGGCTAAAAATATCACGTGACCTAACTAAACCTAGAATAAAAATTTTCTGTAACTTTTGTTTTACTGAAAATTTTTGCAAAATGTTTTATCTTGAATGTTAGTTAGGTCAATGCGCATCTAATAAAATATAAAATTTTAAGTTTTAGACTTCATCAATTTTTAATAAAAGTGTCATAACTTTTATGAATATTAATATTTTCAAAAAATATTTTGTAAACACGTTTATTGGACCCGTGCAGTTCCAACAGAACAATTATTTTTCGATTTAAAATTTTTTAATTTTTTTTTAAAAATTTGTATTCAATAGTATTGGCCAAAAATATCACGTGACCTAATTAAACCCAGAATAAAAATTTGCTGTAACTTTTATTTTATTGAAAATTTTTGCGAAATGTTTTATCTTGAATGTTAGTTAGGTCAATGCGCATCTAATAAAATATAAAATTTTAGGTTTTAGACTTCATCAATTTTTAATAAAAGTGTCATAACTTTTATGAATATTAATATTTTCAAAAAATATTTTGTAAACACGTTTATTGGACCCGTGCAGTTCCAACAGAACAATTATTTTTCGATTTAAAATTTTTTAATTTTTTTCAAAAAAGTTGTATTTAATAGCATTGGCCAAAAATATCACGTGACCTAATTAAACCCAGAATAAAAATTTGCTGTAACTTTTGTTTTACTGAAAATTTTTGCGAAATGTTTTATTTTGAATGTTAGTTAGGTCAATGCGCATCTAATAAAATATAAAATTTTAGGTTTTAGACTTCATCAATTTTTAATAAAAGTGTCATAACTTTTATGAATATTAATATTTTCAAAAAATATTTTGTAAACACGTTTATTGGACCCGTGCAGTTCCAACAAAACAATTATTTTTCGATTTAAAATTTTTTAATTTTTTTAAAAAAATTTGTATTCAATAGTATTGGCCAAAAATATCACGTGACCTAATTAAACCCAGAATAAAAATTTGCTGTAACTTTTGTTTTACTGAAAATTTTTGCGAAATGTTTCATCTTGAATGTTAGTTAGGTCAATGCGCATCTAATAAAATATAAAATTTTAGGTTTTAGACTTCATCAATTTTTAGTAAAAGTGTCATAACTTTTATGAATATTAATATTTTCAAAAAATATTTTGTAAACACGTTTATTGGACCCGTGCAGTTCCAACAGAACAATTATTTTTCGATTTAAAATTTTTAAATTTTTTTCAAAAAATTTGTATTCAATAGCATTGGTCAAAAATATCACGTGACCTAATTAAACCCAGAAAGTCATAACTTTTATGAATATTAATATTTTCAAAAAATATTTTGTAAACACGTTTATTGGACCCGTGCAGTTCCAACAGAACAATTATTTTTCGATTTAAAATTTTTTAATTTTTTTCAAAAAATTTGTATTCAATAGTATTGGCCAAAAATATCACGTGACCTAATTAAACCCAGAATAAAAATTTGCTGTAACTTTTGTTTTACTGAAAATTTTTGCGAAATGTTTTATCTTGAATGTTAGTTAGGTCAATGCGCATCTAATAAAATATAAAATTTTAGGTTTTAGACTTCATCAATTTTTAATAAAAGTGTCATAACTTTTATGAATATTAATATTTAAAAAAAATATTTTGTAAACACGTTTATTGGACCCGTGCAGTTCCAACAGAACAATTATTTTTCGATTTAAAATTTTTTAACTTTTTTTAAAAAATTTGTATTCAATAGTATTGGCCAAAAATATCACGTGACCTAATTAAACCCAGAATAAAAATTTGCTTTAACTTTTGTTTTACTGAAAATTTTTGCGAAATGTTTTATCTTGAATGTTAGTTAGGTTAATGCGCATCTAATAAAATATAAAATTTTAGGTTTTAGACTTCATCAATTTTTAATAAAAGTGTCATAACTTTTATGAATATTAATATTTTCAAAAAATATTTTGTAAACACATTTATTGGACCCGTGCAGTTCCAACAGAACAATTATTTTTCGATTTAAAATTTTTTAATTTTTTTCAAAAAATTTGTATTCAATAGTATTTATTGGCCAAAAATATCACGTGACCTAATTAAACCCAGAATAAAAATTTGCTGTAACTTTTGTTTTACTGAAAATTTTTGCGAAATGTTTTCTCTTAAATGTTAATTAGGTCAATGCGCATCTAATAAAATATAAAATTTTAGGTTTTAAACTTCATCAATTTTTAATAAAAGTGTCATAACTTTTATGAATATTAATATTTAAAAAAAATATTTTGTAAACACGTTTATTGGACCCGTGCAGTTCCAACAGAACAATTATTTTTCGATTTAAAATTTTTTAACTTTTTTCAAAAAATTTGTATTCAATAGCATTGGCCAAAAATATCACGTGACCTAATTAAACCCAGAATAAAAATTTGCTGTAACTTTTGTTTTACTGAAAATTTTTGCGAAATGTTTTATTTGAATGTTAGTTAGGTCAATGCGCATCTAATAAAATATAAAATTTTAGGTTTTAGACTTCATCAATTTTTAATAAAAGTGTCATAACTTTTATGAATATTAATATTTTCAAAAAATATTTTGTAAACACGTTTATTGGACCCGTGCAGTTCCAACAGAACAATTATTTTTCGATTTAAAATTTTTTAATTTTTTTTTAAAAATTTGTATTCAATAGTACTGGCCAAAAATATCACGTGACCTAATTAAACCCAGAATAAAAATTTGCTGTAACTTTTGTTTCATTGAAAATTTTTGCGAAATGTTTTATCTTGAATGTTAGTTAGGTCAATGCGCATCTAATAAAATATAAAATTTTAGGTTTTAGACTTCATCAATTTTTAATAAAAGTGTCATAACTTTTATGAATATTAATATTTTCAAAAAATATTTTGTAAACACGTTTATTGGACCCGTGCAGTTCCAACAGAACAATTATTTTTCGATTTAAAATTTTTAATATTTTTTCAAAAAATTTGTATTCAATAGCATTGGCCAAAAATATCACGTGACCTAATTAAACCCAGAATAAAAATTTGCTGTAACTTTTGTTTTATTGAAAATTTTTGCGAAATGTTTTATCTTGAATGTTAGTTAGGTCAATATGCGCATCTAATAAAATATAAAATTTTAGGTTTTAGACTTCATCAATTTTTAATAAAAGTGTCATAACTTTTATGAATATTAATATTTAAAAAAAATATTTTGTAAACACGTTTATTGGACCCGTGCAGTTCCAACAGAACAATTATTTTTCGATTTAAAATTTTTAATTTTTTTTCAAAAAATTTGTATTCAATAGCATTGGCCAAAAATATCACGTGACCTAATTAAACCCAGAATAAAAATTTGCTGTAACTTTTGTTTTACTGAAAATTTTTGCAAAATGTTTTATCTTGAATGTTAGTTAGGTCAATGCGCATCTAATAAAATATAAAATTTTAGGTTTTAGACTTTATCAATTTTTAATAAAAGTGTCATAACTTTTATGAATATTAATATTTTCAAAAAATATTTTGTAAACACGTTTATTGGACCCGTGCAGTTCCAACAGAACAATTATTTTTCGATTTAAAATTTTTTAATTTTTTTCAAAAAATTTGTATTCAATAGCATTGGCCAAAAATATCACGTGAACTAATTAAACCCAGAATAAAAATTTGCTGTAACTTTTGTTTTACTGAAAATTTTTGCAAAATGTTTTATCTTGAATGTTAGTTAGGTCAATGCGCATCTAATAAAATATAAAATTTTAGGTTTTAGACTTTATCAATTTTTAATAAAAGTGTCATAACTTTTATGAATATTAATATTTTCAAAAAATATTTTGTAAACACGTTTATTGGACCCGTGCAGTTCCAACAGAACAATTATTTTTCGATTTAAAATTTTTTAATTTTTTTCAAAAAATTTGTATTCAATAGTATTGGCCAAAAATATCACGTGACCTAATTAAACCCAGAATAAAAATTTGCTGAATTGATAAAGTCTAAAACCTAAAACTTTATATTTTATTAGATGCGCATTGACCTAACTAACATTCAAGATAAAACATTTCGCAAAAATTTTCAGTAAAACAAAAGTTACAGCAAATTTTTATTCTGGGTTTAATTAGGTCACGTGATATTTTTGGCCAATGCTATTTATTGAATACAAATTTTCAACAGAACAATTATTTTTCGATTTAAAATTTTTTAATTTTTTTCAAAATATTTGTATTCAATAGCATTATTGGCCAATAATATCACGTGAACTAATTAAACCCAGAATAAAAATTTGCTGTAACTTTTGTTTTACTGAAAATTTTTGCAAAATGTTTTATCTTGAATGTTAGTTAGGTCAATGCGCATCTAATAAAATATAAAATTTTAGGTTTTAGACTTTATCAATTTTTAATAAAAGTGTCATAACTTTTATGAATATTAATATTTTCAAAAAATATTTTGTAAACACGTTTATTGGACCCGTGCAGTTCCAACAGAACAATTATTTTTCGATTTAAAATTTTTTAATTTTTTTCAAAAAATTTGTATTCAATAGTATTGGCCAAAAATATCACGTGACCTAATTAAACCCAGAATAAAAATTTGCTGAATTGATAAAGTCTAAAACCTAAAACTTTATATTTTATTAGATGCGCATTGACCTAACTAACATTCAAGATAAAACATTTCGCAAAAATTTTCAGTAAAACAAAAGTTACAGCAAATTTTTATTCTGGGTTTAATTAGGTCACGTGATATTTTTGGCCAATGCTATTTATTGAATACAAATTTTCAACAGAACAATTATTTTTCGATTTAAAATTTTTTAATTTTTTTCAAAATATTTGTATTCAATAGCATTATTGGCCAAAAATATCATGTGACCTAATTAAACCCAGAATAAAAATTTGCTGTAACTTTTGTTTTACTGAAAATTTTTGCGAAATGTTTTATCTTGAATGTTAGTTAGGTCAATGCGCATCTAATAAAATATAAAATTTTAGGTTTTAGACTTTATCAATTTTTAATAAAAGTGTCATAACTTTTATGAATATTAATATTTTCAAAAAATATTTTGTAAACACGTTTATTGGACCCGTGCAGTTTCAACAGAACAATTATTTTTCGATTTACAATTTTTTAATTTTTTTCAAAAAATTTGTATTCAATAGTATTGGCCAAAAATATCACGTGACCTAATTAAACCCAGAATAAAAATTTGCTGTAACTTTTGTTTTACTGAAAATTTTTGCGAAATGTTTTATCTTGAATGTTAATTAGGTCAATGCGCATCTAATAAAATATAAAATTTTAGGTTTTAGACTTTAGCAATTTTTAATAAAAGTGTCATAACTTTTATGAATATTAATATTTTCAAAAAATATTTTGTAAACACGTTTATTGGACCCGTGCAGTTCCAACAGAACAATTATTTTTCGATTTAAAATTTTTTAATTTTTTTCAAAAAATTTGTATTCAATAGCATTGGCCAAAAATATCACGTGACCTAATTGAACCCAGAATAAAAATTTGCTGTAACTTTTGTTTTACTGAAAATTTTTGCGAAATGTTTTATCTCGAATGTTAGTTAGGTCAATGCACATCCAATAAAATATAAAATTTTAGGTTTTAGACTTCATCAATTTTTAATAAAAGTCTCATAACTTTTATGAATAATAATATTTTCAAAAAATATTTTGTAAACACGTTACTTGGACCCGTGCAGTTCCAACAGAACAATTATTTTTCGATTTAAAATTTTTTAATTTTTTTCAAAAAATTTGTATTCAATAAATAGCATTGGCCAAAAATATCACGTGACCTAATTAAACCCAGAATAAAAATTTGCTGTAACTTTTGTTTTACTGAAAATTTTTGCGAAATGTTTGATCTCGAATGTTAGTTAGGTCAATGCACATCTAATAAAATATAAAATTTTAGGTTTTAGACTTCATCAATTTTTAATAAAAGTGTCATAACTTTTATGAATATTAATATTTTCAAAAAATATTTTGTAAACACGTTTATTGGACCCGTGCAGTTCCAACAGAACAATTATTTTTCGATTTAAAATTTTTTAATTTTTTTCAAAAAATTTGTATTCAATAGCATTGGCCAAAAATATCACGTGACCTAATTAAACCCAGAATAAAAATTTGCTGTAACTTTTGTTTTACTGAAAATTTTTGCGAAATGTTTTATCTTGAATGTTAATTAGGTCAATGCGCATCTAATAAAATATAAAATTTTAGGTTTTAGACTTCATCAATTTTTAATAAAAGTGTCATAACTTTTATGAATATTAATATTTTCAAAAAATATTTTGTAAACACGTTTATTGGACCCGTGCAGTTCCAACAGAACAATTATTTTTCGATTTAAAATTTTTTAATTTTTTTCAAAAAATTTGTATTCAATAGCATTGGCCAAAAATATCACGTAACTTAATTAAACCCAGAATAAAAATTTGCTGTAACTTTTGTTTTACTGAAAATTTTTGCGAAATGTTTTATCTTGAATGTTAATTAGGTCAATGCGCATCTAATAAAATATAAAATTTTAGGTTTTAGACTTCATCAATTTTTAATAAAAGTGTCATAACTTTTATGAATATTAATATTTTCAAAAAATATTTTGTAAACACGTTTATTGGACCCGTGCAGTTCCAACAGAACAATTATTTTTCGATTTAAAATTTTTTAATTTTTTTCAAAAAATTTGTATTCAATAAATAGCATTGGCCAAAAATATTACGTGACCTAATTAAACCCAGAATAAAAATTTGCTGTAACTTTTGTTTTACTGAAAATTTTTGCGAAATGTTTTATCTTGAATGTTAGTTAGGTCAATGCGCATCTAATAAAATATAAAATTTTAGGTTTTAGACTTTATCAATTTTTAATAAAAGTGTCATAACTTTTATGAATATTAATATTTTCAAAAAATATTTTGTAAACACGTTTATTGGACCCGTGCAGTTCCAACAGAACAATTATTTTTCGATTTAAAATTTTTTAATTTTTTCCAAAAAATTTGTATTCAATAGCATTGGCCAAAAATATCACGTGACCTAATTGAACCCAGAATAAAAATTTGCTGTAACTTTTGTTTTACTGAAAATTTTTGCGAAATTTTTGATCTCGAATGTTAGTTAGGTCAATGCACATCCAATAAAATATAAAATTTTAGGTTTTAGACTTCATCAATTTTTAATAAAAGTGTCATAACTTTTATGAATATTAATATTTTCAAAAAATATTTTGTAAACACGTTTATTGGACCCGTGCAGTTCCAACAGAACAATTATTTTTCGATTTAAAATTTTTTAATTTTTTTCAAAAAATTTGTATTCAATAGCATTGGCCAAAAATATCACGTGACCTAATTAAACCCAGAATAAAAATTTGCTGTAACTTTTGTTTTACTGAAAATTTTTGCGAAATGTTTTATCTTGAATGTTAATTAGGTCAATGCGCATCTAATAAAATATAAAATTTTAGGTTTTAGACTTCATCAATTTTTAATAAAAGTGTCATAACTTTTATGAATATTAATATTTTCAAAAAATATTTTGTAAACACGTTTATTGGACCCGTGCAGTTCCAACAAAACAATTATTTTTCGATTTAAAATTTTTTAATTTTTTTCAAAAAATTTGTATTCAATAGCATTGGCCAAAAATATCACGTGACCTCATTAAACCCAGAATAAAAATTTGCTGTAACTTTTGTTTTACTGAAAATTTTTGCGAAATGTTTCATCTTGAATGTTAATTTGGTCAATGCCCATCTAATAAAATATAAAATTTTAGGTTTTAGACTTCATCAATTTTTAATAAAAGTGTCATAACTTTTATGAATATTAATATTTTTAAAAAATATTTTGTAAACACGTTTATTGGACCCGTGCAGTTCCAACAGAACAATTATTTTCCGATTTAAAATTTTTTAATTTTTTTCAAAAAATTTGTATTCAATAGCATTGGCCAAAAATATCACGTGACCTAATTAAACCAAGAATAAAAATTTGCTGTAACTTTTGTTTTACTGAAAATTTTTGCAAAATGTTTTATCTTAAATGTTAATTAGGTCAATGCGCATCTAATAAAATATAAAATTTTAGGTTTTAGACTTCATCAATTTTTAATAAAATTGTCATAACTTTTATGAATATTAATATTTTCAAAAAATATTTTGTAAACACGTTTATTGGACCCGTGCAGTTCCAACAGAACAATTATTTTTCGATTTAAAATTTTTTAATTTTTTTCAAAATATTTGTATTCAATAGCATTGGCCAAAAATATCACGTGACCTAATTAAACCCAGAATAAAAATTTGCTGTAACTTTTGTTTTACTGAAAATTTTTGCGAAATGTTTTATATTGAATGTTAGTTAGGTCAATGCGCATCTAATAAAATATAAAATTTTAGGTTTTAGACTTCATCAATTTTTAATAAAAGTGTCATAACTTTTATGAATATTAATATTTTTAAAAAATATTTTGTAAACACGTTTATTGGACCCGTGCAGTTCCAACAGAACAATTATTTTTCGATTTAAAATTTTTTAATTTTTTTCAAAAAATTTGTATTCAATAGTATTGGCCAAAAATATCACGTGACCTAATTAAACCCAGAATAAAAATTTGCTGTAACTTTTGTTTTACTGAAAATTTTTGCGAAATGTTTCATCTTGAATGTTAATTAGGTCAATGCGCATCTAATAAAATATAAAATTTTAGGTTTTAGACTTCATCAATTTTTAATAAAAGTGTCATAACTTTTATGAATATTAATATTTTCAAAAAATATTTTGTAAACACGTTTATTGGACCCGTGCAGTTCCAACAGAACAATTATTTTTCGATTTAAAATTTTTTAATTTTTTTCAAAATATTTGTATTCAATAGCATTGGCCAAAAATATCACGTGACCTAATTAAACCCAGAATAAAAATTTGCTGTAACTTTTGTTTTACTGAAAATTTTTGCGAAATATTTTATCTTGAATGTTAGTTAGGTCAATGCGCATCTACCAAAATATAAAATTTTAGGTTTTAGACTTCATCAATTTTTAATAAAAGTGTCATAACTTTTATGAATATTAATATTTTTAAAAAATATTTTGTAAACACGTTTATTGGACCCGTGCAGTTCCAACAGAACAATTATTTTTCGATTTAAAATTTTTTAATTTTTTTCAAAAAATTTGTATTCAATAGTATTGGCCAAAAATATCACGTGACCTAATTAAACCCAGAATAAAAATTTGCTGTAACTTTTGTTTTACTGAAAATTTTTGCGAAATGTTTTATCTTGAATGTTAATTAGGTCAATGCGCATCTAATAAAATATAAAATTTTAGGTTTTAGACTTCATCAATTTTTAATAAAAGTGTCATAACTTTTATGAATATTAATATTTTCAAAAAATATTTTGTAAACACGTTTATTGGAGCCGTGCAGTTCCAACAAAACAATTATTTTTTGATTTAAAATTTTTTAATTTTTTTCAAAAAATTTGTATTCAATAGCATTGGCCAAAAATATCACGTGACCTAATTAAACCCAGAATAAAAATTTGCTGTAACTTTTGTTTTACTGAAAATTTTTGCGAAATGTTTTATCTTGAATGTTAATTAGGTCAATGCGCATCTAATAAAATATAAAATTTTAGGTTTTAGACTTCATCAATTTTTAATAAAAGTGTCATAACTTTTATGAATATTAATATTTTTAAAAAATATTTTGTAAACACGTTTATTGGACCCGTGCAGTTCAAACAGAACAATTATTTTTCGATTTAAAATTTTTTAATTTTTTTCAAAAAATTTGTATTCAATAGTATTGGCCAAAAATATCACGTGACCTAATTAAACCCAGAATAAAAATTTGTTGTAACTTTTGTTTTACTGAAAATTTTTGCGAAATGTTTTATCTTGAATGTTAATTAGGTCAATGCGCATCTAATAAAATATAAAATTTTAGGTTTTAGACTTCATCAATTTTTAATAAAAGTGTCATAACTTATATGAATATTAATATTTTCAAAAAATATTTTGTAAACACGTTTATTGGACCCGTGCAGTTCCAACAGAACAATTATTTTTCGATTTAAAATTTTTTAATTTTTTTCAAAATATTTGTATTCAATAGCATTGGCCAAAAATATCACGTGACCTAATTAAACTCAGAATAAAAATTTGCTGTAACTTTTGTTTTACTGAAAATTTTTGCAAAATGTTTTATCTCGAATGTTAGTTAGGTCAATGCGCATCTAATAAAATATAAAATTTTAGGTTTTAGACTTCATCAATTTTTAATAAAAGTGTCATAACTTTTACATCTAATAAAATATAAAATTTTAGGTTTTAGACTTCATCAATTTTTAATAAAAGTGTCATAACTTTTATGAATATTAATATTTTTAAAAAATATTTTGTAAACACGTTTATTGGACCCGTGCAGTTCCAACAGAACAATTATTTTTCGATTTAAAATTTTTTAATTTTTTTCAAAAAATTTGTATTCAATAGTATTGGCCAAAAATATCACGTGACCTAATTAAACCCAGAATAAAAATTTGCTGTAACTTTTGTTTCACTGAAAATTTTTGCGAAATGTTTTATCTTGAATGTTAATTAGGTCAATGCGCATCTAATAAAATATAAAATTTTAGGTTTTAGACTTCATCAATTTTTAATAAAAGTGTCATAACTTTTATGAATATTAATATTTTGAAAAAATATTTTGTAAACACGTTTATTGGACCCGTGCAGTTCCAACAGAACAATTATTTTTCGATTTAAAATTTTTTAATTTTTTTCAAAAAATTTGTATTCAATAGCATTGGCTAAAAATATCACGTGACCTAATTAAACCCAGAATAAAAATTTGCTGTAACTTTTGTTTTACTGAAAATTTTTGCGAAATGTTTTATCTTGAATGTTAGTTAGGTCAATGCGCATCTAATAAAATATAAAATTTTAGGTTTTAGACTTCATCAATTTTTAATAAAAGTGTCATAACTTTTATGAATATTAATATTTTTAAAAAATATTTTGTAAACACGTTTATTGGACCCGTGCAGTTCAAACAGAACAAGTATTTTTCGATTTAAAATTTTTTAATTTTTTTCAAAAAATTTGTATTTAATAGTATTGGCCAAAAATATCACGTGACCTAATTAAACCCAGAATAAAAATTTGCTGTAACTTTTGTTTTACTGAAAATTTTTGCGAAATGTTTTATCTTGAATGTTAGTTAGGTCAATGCGCATCTAATAAAATATAAAATTTTAGGTTTTAGACTTCATCAATTTTTAATAAAAGTGTCATAACTTTTATGAATATTAATATTTTTAAAAAATATTTTGTAAACACGTTTATTGGACCCGTGCAGTTCAAACAGAACAATTATTTTTCGATTTAAAATTTTTTAATTTTTTTCAAAAAATTTGTATTCAATAGTATTGGCCAAAAATATCACGTGACCTAATTAAACCCAGAATAAAAATTTGCTGTAACTTTTGTTTTACTGAAAATTTTTGCGAAATGTTTTATCTTGAATGTTAATTAGGTCAATGCGCATCTAATAAAATATAAAATTTTAGGTTTTAGACTTCATCAATTTTTAATAAAAGTGTCATAACTTTTATGAATATTAATATTTTCAAAAAATATTTTGTAAACACGTTTATTGGACCCGTGCAGTTCCAACAGAACAATTATTTTTCGATTTAAAATTTTTTAATTTTTTTCAAAATATTTGTATTCAATAGCATTGGCCAAAAATATCACGTGACCTAATTAAACTCAGAATAAAAATTTGCTGTAACTTTTGTTTTACTGAAAATTTTTGCAAAATGTTTTATTTCGAATGTTAGTTAGGTCAATGCGCATCTAATAAAATATAAAATTTTAGGTTTTAGACTTCATCAATTTTTAATAAAAGTGTCATAACTTTTACATCTAATAAAGTATAAAATTTTAGGTTTTAGACTTCATCAATTTTTAATAAAAGTGTCATAACTTTTATGAATATTAATATTTTTAAAAAATATTTTGTAAACACGTTTATTGGACCCGTGCAGTTCCAACAGAACAATTATTTTTCGATTTAAAATTTTTTAATTTTTTTCAAAAAATTTGTATTTAATAGTATTGGCCAAAAATATCACGTGACCTAATTAAACCCAGAATAAAAATTTGCTGTAACTTTTGTTTTACTGAAAATTTTTGCGAAATGTTTTATCTTGAAAGTTAATTAGGTCAATGCGCATCTAATAAAATATAAAATTTTAGGTTTTAGACTTCATCAATTTTTAATAAAAGTGTCATAACTTTTATGAATATTAATATTTTCAAAAAATATTTTGTAAACACGTTTATTGGACCCGTGCAGTTCCAACAGAACAATTATTTTTCGATTTAAAATTTTTTAATTTTTTTCAAAATATTTGTATTCAATAGCATTGGCCAAAAATATCACGTGACCTAATTAAACCCAGAATAAAAATTTGCTGTAACTTTTGTTTTACTGAAAATTTTTGCGAAATGTTTTATCTCGAATGTTAGTTAGGTCAATGCGCATCTAATAAAATATAAAATTTTAGGTTTTAGACTTCATCAATTTTTAATAAAAGTGTCATAACTTTTATGAATATTAATATTTTCAAAAAATATTTTGTAAACACGTTTATTGGACCCGTGCAGTTCCAACAGAACAATTATTTTTCGATTTAAAATTTTTTAATTTTTTTCAAAAAATTTGTATTCAATAGTATTGGCCAAAAATATCACGTGACCTAATTAAACCCAGAATAAAAATTTGCTGTAACTTTTGTTTTACTGAAAATTTTTGCGAAATGTTTTATCTTAAATGTTAATTAGGTCAATGCGCATCTAATAAAATATAAAATCTTAGGTTTTAGACTTCATCAATTTTTAATAAAATTGTCATAACTTTTATGAATATTAATATTTTCAAAAAATATTTTGTAAACACGTTTATTGGACTCGTGCAGTTCCAACAGAACAATTATTTTTCCGATTTAAAATTTTTTAATTTTTTTCAAAATATTTGTATTCAATAGCATTGGCCAAAAATATCACGTGACCTAATTAAACCCAGAATAAAAATTTGCTGTAACTTTTGTTTTACTGAAAATTTTTGCGAAATGTTTTATCTTGAATGTTAGTTAGGTCAATGCCCATCTAATAAAATATAAAATTTTAGGCTTTAGACTTCATCAATTTTTAATAAAAGTGTCATAACTTTTATGAATATTAATATTTTTAAAAAATATTTTGTAAACACGTTTATTGGACCCGTGCAGTTCCAACAAAACAATTATTTTCCGATTTAAAATTTTTTAATTTTTTTCAAAAAATTTGTATTCAATAGCATTGGCCAAAAATATCACGTGACCTAATTAAACCCAGAATAAAAATTTGCTGTAACTTTTGTTTTACTGAAAATTTTTGCGAAATGTTTTATCTTAAATGTTAATTAGGTCAATGCGCATCTAATAAAATATAAAATTTTAGGTTTTAGACTTCATCAATTTTTAATAAAATTGTCATAACTTTTATGAATATTAATATTTTCAAAAAATATTTTGTAAACACGTTTATTGGACCCGTGCAGTTCCAACAGAACAATTATTTTTCGATTTAAAATTTTTTAATTTTTTTCAAAATATTTGTATTCAATAGCATTGGCCAAAAATATCACGTGACCTAATTAAACCCAGAATAAAAATTTGCTGTAACTTTTGTTTTACTGAAAATTTTTGCAAAATATTTTATCTTGAATGTTAGTTAGGTCAATGCGCATCTAATAAAATATAAAATTTTAGGTTTTAGACTTCATCAATTTTTAATAAAAGTGTCATAACTTTTATGAATATTAATATTTTCAAAAAATATTTTGTAAACACGTTTATTGGACCCGTGCAGTTCCAACAGAACAATTATTTTTCGATTTAAAATTTTTTAATTTTTTTTAAAATATTTGTATTCAATAGCATTGGCCAAAAATATCACGTGACCTAATTAAACCCAGAATAAAAATTTGCTGTAACTTTTGTTTTACTGAAAACTTTTGCGAAATGTTTTATCTTAAATGTTAATTAGGTCAATGCGCATCTAATAAAATATAAAATTTTAGGTTTTAGACTTCATCAATTTTTAATAAAATTGTCATAACTTTTATGAATATTAATATTTTCAAAAAATATTTTGTAAACACGTTTATTGGACCCGTGCAGTTCCAACAGAACAATTAGTTTTCGATTTAAAATTTTTTAATTTTTTTCAAAAAATTTGTATTCAATAGCATTGGCCAAAAATATCACGTGACCTAATTAAACCCAGAATAAAAATTTGCTGTAACTTTTGTTTTACTGAAAATTTTTGCGAAATGTTTTATCTTGAATGTTAGTTAGGTCAATGCGCATCTAATAAAATATAAAATTTTAGGTTTTAGACTTCATCAATTTTTAATAAAAGTGTCATAACTTTTATGAATATTAATATTTTTAAAAAATATTTTGTAAACACGTTTATTGGACCCGTGCAGTTCCAACAGAACAATTATTTTCCGATTTAAAATTTTTTAATTTTTTTCAAAATATTTGTATTCAATAGCATTGGCCAAAAATATCACGTGACCTAATTAAACCCAGAATAAAAATTTGCTGTAACTTTTGTTTTACTGAAAATTTTTGCAAAATGTTTTATCTTGAATGTTAGTTAGGTCAATGCGCATCTAATAAAATATAAAATTTTAGGTTTTAGACTTCATCAATTTTTAATAAAAGTGTCATAACTTTTATGAATATTAATATTTTCAAAAAATATTTTGTAAACACGTTTATTGGACCCGTGCAGTTCCAACAGAACAATTATTTTTCGATTTAAAATTTTTTAATTTTTTTTAAAATATTTGTATTCAATAGCATTGGCCAAAAATATCACGTGACCTAATTAAACCCAGAATAAAAATTTGCTGTAACTTTTGTTTTACTGAAAACTTTTGCGAAATGTTTTATCTTAAATGTTAATTAGGTCAATGCGCATCTAATAAAATATAAAATTTTAGGTTTTAGACTTCATCAATTTTTAATAAAATTGTCATAACTTTTATGAATATTAATATTTTCAAAAAATATTTTGTAAACACGTTTATTGGACCCGTGCAGTTCCAACAGAACAATTAGTTTTCGATTTAAAATTTTTTAATTTTTTTCAAAAAATTTGTATTCAATAGCATTGGCCAAAAATATCACGTGACCTAATTAAACCCAGAATAAAAATTTGCTGTAACTTTTGTTTTACTGAAAATTTTTGCGAAATGTTTTATCTTGAATGTTAGTTAGGTCAATGCGCATCTAATAAAATATAAAATTTTAGGTTTTAGACTTCATCAATTTTTAATAAAAGTGTCATAACTTTTATGAATATTAATATTTTTAAAAAATATTTTGTAAACACGTTTATTGGACCCGTGCAGTTCCAACAGAACAATTATTTTCCGATTTAAAATTTTTTAATTTTTTTCAAAATATTTGTATTCAATAGCATTGGCCAAAAATATCACGTGACCTAATTAAACCCAGAATAAAAATTTGCTGTAACTTTTGTTTTACTGAAAACTTTTGCGGAATGTTTTATCTTAAATGTTAATTAGGTCAATGCGCATCTAATAAAATATAAAATTTTAGGTTTTAGACTTCATCAATTTTTAATAAAATTGTCATAACTTTTATGAATATTAATATTTTCAAAAAATATTTTGTAAACACGTTTATTGGACCCGTGCAGTTCCAACAGAACAATTATTTTTCGATTTAAAATTTTTTAATTTTTTTCAAAAAATTTGTATTCAATAGCATTGGCCAAAAATATCACGTGACCTCATTAAACCCAGAATAATGTTTTGCTGTAACTTTTGTTTTACTGAAAATTTTTGCGAAATGTTTTATCTTGAATGTTAATTAGGTCAATGCGCATCTAATAAAATATAAAATTTTAGGTTTTAGACTTCATCAATTTTTAATAAAAGTGTCATAACTTTTATGAATATTAATATTTTTAAAAAATATTTTGTAAACACGTTTATTGGACCCGTGCAGTTCCAACAGAACAATTATTTTCCGATTTAAAATTTTTTAATTTTTTTCAAAATATTTGTATTCAATAGCATTGGCCAAAAATATCACGTGACCTAATTAAACCCAGAATAAAAATTTGCTGTAACTTTTGTTTTACTGAAAACTTTTGCGGAATGTTTTATCTTAAATGTTAATTAGGTCAATGCGCATCTAATAAAATATAAAATTTTAGGTTTTAGACTTCATCAATTTTTAATAAAATTGTCATAACTTTTATGAATATTAATATTTTCAAAAAATATTTTGTAAACACGTTTATTGGACCCGTGCAGTTCCAACAGAACAATTATTTTTCGATTTAAAATTTTTTAATTTTTTTCAAAAAATTTGTATTCAATAGCATTGGCCAAAAATATCACGTGACCTCATTAAACCCAGAATAATGTTTTGCTGTAACTTTTGTTTTACTGAAAATTTTTGCGAAATGTTTTATCTTGAATGTTAATTAGGTCAATGCGCATCTAATAAAATATAAAATTTTAGGTTTTAGACTTCATCAATTTTTAATAAAAGTGTCATAACTTTTATGAATATTAATATTTTCAAAAAATATTTTGTAAACACGTTTATTGGACCCGTGCATTTCCAACAGAACAATGATTTTTCGATTTAAAATTGTTTAATTTTTTTCAAAAAATTTGTATTCAATAGCATTGGCCAAAAATATCACGTGACCTAATTAAACCCAAAATAAAAATTTGCTGTAACTTTTGTTTTACTGAAAATTTTTGCGAAATGTTTTATCTCGAATGTTTGTTAGGTCAATGCGCATCTAATAAAATATAAAATTTTAGGTTTTAGACTTCATCAATTTTTAATAAAAGTGTCATAACTTTTATGAATATTAATATTTTCAAAAAATATTTTGTAAACACGTTTATTGGACCCGTGCAGTTCCAACAGAACAATTATTTTTCGATTTAAATTTTTTAATTTTTTTCAAAATATTTGTATTCAATAGCATTGGCCAAAAATATCACGTGACCTAATTAAACCCAGAATAAAAATTTGCTGTAACTTTTGTTTTACTGAAAATTTTTGCAAAATGTTTTATCTTGAATGTTAGTTAGGTCAATGCGCATCTAATAAAATATAAAATTTTAGGTTTTAGACTTCATCAATTTTTAATAAAAGTGTCATAACTTTTATGAATATTAATATTTTTAAAAAATATTTTGTAAACACGTTTATTGAACCCGTGCAGTTCCAACAGAACAATTATTTTTCGATTTAAAATTTTTTAATTTTTTTCAAAAAATTTGTATTCAATAAATAGCATTGGCCAAAAATATCACGTGACCTAATTAAACCCAGAATAAAAATTTGCTGTAACTTTTGTTTTACTGAAAATTTTTGCGAAATGTTTTATCTTGAATGTTAGTTAGGTCAATGCGCATCTAATAAAATATAAAATTTTAGGTTTTAGACTTCATCAATTTTTAATAAAAGTGTCATAACTTTTATGAGTATTAATATTTTCAAAAAATATTTTGTAAACACGTTTATTGGACCCGTGCAGTTCCAACAGAACAACTATTTTTCGATTTAAAATTTTTTAATTTTTTTCAAAAAATTTGTATTCAATAGCATTGGCCAAAAATATCACGTGACCTAATTAAACCCAGAATAAAAATTTGCTGTAACTTTTGTTTTACTGAAAATTTTTGCGAAATGTTTTATCTTAAATGTTAATTAGGTCAATGCGCATCTAATAAAATATAAAATTTTAGGTTTTAGACTTTATCAATTTTTAATAAAATTGTCATAACTTTTATGAATATTAATATTTTCAAAAAATATTTTGTAAACACGTTTATTGGACCCGTGCAGTTCCAACAGAACAATTGTTTTTCGATTTAAAATTTTTTAATTTTTTTCAAAATATTTGTATTCAATAGCATTGGCCAAAAATATCACGTGACCTAATTAAACCCAGAATAAAAATTTGCTGTAACTTTTGTTTTACTGAAAACTTTTGCGAAATGTTTTATCTTAAATGTTAATTAGGTCAATGCGCATCTAATAAAATATAAAATTTTAGGTTTTAGACTTCATCAATTTTTAATAAAATTGTCATAACTTTTATGAATATTAATATTTTCAAAAAATATTTTGTAAACACGTTTATTAGACCCGTGCAGTTCCAACAGAACAATTATTTTCCGATTTAAAATTTTTTAATTTTTTTCAAAATATTTGTATTCAATAGCATTAGCCAAAAATATCACGTGACCTAATTAAACCCAGAATAAAAATTTGCTGTAACTTTTGTTTTACTGAAAACTTTTGCGAAATGTTTTATCTTAAATGTTAATTAGGTCAATGCGCATCTAATAAAATATAAAATTTTAGGTTTTAGACTTCATCAATTTTTAATAAAATTGTCATAACTTTTATGAATATTAATATTTTCAAAAAATATTTTGTAAACACGTTTATTGGACTCGTGCAGTTCCAACAGAACAATTATTTTTACGATTTAAAATTTTTTAATTTTTTTCAAAAAATTTGTATTCAATAGCATTGGCCAAAAATATCACGTGACCTAATTAAACCCAGAATAAAAATTTGCTGTAACTTTTGTTTTACTGAAAATTTTTGAGAAATGTTTTATCTTGAATGTTAGTTAGGTCAATGCCCATCTAATAAAATATAAAATTTTAGGCTTTAGACTTCATCAATTTTTAATAAAAGTGTCATAACTTTTATGAATATTAATATTTTTAAAAAATATTTTGTAAACACGTTTATTGGACCCGTGCAGTTCCAACAGAACAATTATTTTCCGATTTAAAATTTTTTAATTTTTTTCAAAAAATTTGTATTCAATAGCATTGGCCAAAAATATCACGTGACCTAATTAAACCCAGAATAAAAATTTGCTGTAACTTTTGTTTTACTGAAAATTTTTGCGAAATGTTTTATCTTAAATGTTAATTAGGTCAATGCGCATCTAATAAAATATAAAATTTTAGGTTTTAGACTTCATCAATTTTTAATAAAATTGTCATAACTTTTATGAATATTAATATTTTCAAAAAATATTTTGTAAACACGTTTATTGGACCCGTGCAGTTCCAACAGAACAATTATTTTTCGATTTAAAATTTTTTAATTTTTTTCAAAATATTTGTATTCAATAGCATTGGCCAAAAATATCACGTGACCTAATTAAACCCAGAATAAAAATTTGCTGTAACTTTTGTTTTACTGAAAATTTTTGCAAAATGTTTTATCTTGAATGTTAGTTAGGTCAATGCGCATCTAATAAAATATAAAATTTTAGGTTTTAGACTTCATCAATTTTTAATAAAAGTGTCATAACTTTTATGAATATTAATATTTTCAAAAAATATTTTGTAAACACGTTTATTGGACCCGTGCAGTTCCAACAGAACAATTATTTTTCGATTTAAAATTTTTTAATTTTTTTTAAAATATTTGTATTCAATAGCATTGGCCAAAAATATCACGTGACCTAATTAAACCCAGAATAAAAATTTGCTGTAACTTTTGTTTTACTGAAAACTTTTGCGAAATGTTTTATCTTAAATGTTAATTAGGTCAATGCGCATCTAATAAAATATAAAATTTTAGGTTTTAGACTTCATCAATTTTTAATAAAATTGTCATAACTTTTATGAATATTAATATTTTCAAAAAATATTTTGTAAACACGTTTATTGGACCCGTGCAGTTCCAACAGAACAATTATTTTTCGATTTAAAATTTTTTAATTTTTTTCAAAAAATTTGTATTCAATAGCATTGGCCAAAAATATCACGTGACCTAATTAAACCCAGAATAAAAATTTGCTGTAACTTTTGTTTTACTGAAAATTTTTGCGAAATGTTTTATCTTGAATGTTAGTTAGGTCAATGCGCATCTAATAAAATATAAAATTTTAGGTTTTAGACTTCATCAATTTTTAATAAAAGTGTCATAACTTTTATGAATATTAATATTTTTAAAAAATATTTTGTAAACACGTTTATTGAACCCTTGCAGTTCCAACAGAACAATTATTTTTCGATTTAAAATTTTTTAATTTTTTTCAAAAAATTTGTATTCAATAAATAGCATTGGCCAAAAATATCACGTGACCTAATTAAACCCAGAATAAAAATTTGCTGTAACTTTTGTTTTACTGAAAATTTTTGCGAAATGTTTTATCTTGAATGTTAGTTAGGTCAATGCGCATCTAATAAAATATAAAATTTTAGGTTTTAGACTTCATCAATTTTTAATAAAAGTGTCATAACTTTTATGAGTATTAATATTTTCAAAAAATATTTTGTAAACACGTTTATTGGACCCGTGCAGTTCCAACAGAACAACTATTTTTCGATTTAAAATTTTTTAATTTTTTTCAAAAAATTTGTATTCAATAGCATTGGCCAAAAATATCACGTGACCTAATTAAACCCAGAATAAAAATTTGCTGTAACTTTTGTTTTACTGAAAATTTTTGCGAAATGTTTTATCTTGAATGTTAGTTAGGTCAATGCGCATCTAATAAAATATAAAATTTTAGGTTTTAGACTTCATCAATTTTTAATAAAAGTGTCATAACTTTTATGAATATTAATATTTTTTTTAAATATTTTGTAAACACGTTTATTGGACCCGTGCAGTTCCAACAGAACAATTATTTTTCGATTTAAAATTTTTTAATTTTTTTAAAAAAATTTGTATTCAATAGCATTGGCCAAAAATATCACGTGACCTAATTAAACCCAGAATAAAAATTTGCTGTAACTTTTGTTTTACTGAAAATTTTTGCGAAATGTTTCATCTTGAATGTTAATTAGGTCAATGCCCATCTAATAAAATATAAAATTTTAGGTTTTAGACTTCATCAATTTTTAATAAAAGTGTCATAACTTTTATGAATATTAATATTTTTAAAAAATATTTTGTAAACACGTTTATTGGACCCGTGCAGTTCCAACAGAACAATTATTTTCCGATTTAAAATTTTTTAATTTTTTTCAAAAAATTTGTATTCAATAGCATTGGCCAAAAATATCACGTGACCTAATTAAACCAAGAATAAAAATTTGCTGTAACTTTTGTTTTACTGAAAATTTTTGCAAAATGTTTTATCTTAAATGTTAATTAGGTCAATGCGCATCTAATAAAATATAAAATTTTAGGTTTTAGACTTCATCAATTTTTAATAAAATTGTCATAACTTTTATGAATATTAATATTTTCAAAAAATATTTTGTAAACACGTTTATTGGACCCGTGCAGTTCCAACAGAACAATTATTTTTCGATTTAAAATTTTTTAATTTTTTTCAAAATATTTGTATTCAATAGCATTGGCCAAAAATATCACGTGACCTAATTAAACCCAGAATAAAAATTTGCTGTAACTTTTGTTTTACTGAAAATTTTTGCGAAATGTTTTATCTTGAATGTTAGTTAGGTCAATGCGCATCTAATAAAATATAAAATTTTAGGTTTTAGACTTCATCAATTTTTAATAAAAGTGTCATAACTTTTATGAATATTAATATTTTTAAAAAATATTTTGTAAACACGTTTATTGGACCCGTGCAGTTCCAACAGAACAATTATTTTTCGATTTAAAATTTTTTAATTTTTTTCAAAAAATTTGTATTCAATAGTATTGGCCAAAAATATCACGTGACCTAATTAAACCCAGAATAAAAATTTGCTGTAACTTTTGTTTTACTGAAAATTTTTGCGAAATGTTTCATCTTGAATGTTAATTAGGTCAATGCGCATCTAATAAAATATAAAATTTTAGGTTTTAGACTTCATCAATTTTTAATAAAAGTGTCATAACTTTTATGAATATTAATATTTTCAAAAAATATTTTGTAAACACGTTTATTGGACCCGTGCAGTTCCAACAGAACAATTATTTTTCGATTTAAAATTTTTTAATTTTTTTCAAAATATTTGTATTCAATAGCATTGGCCAAAAATATCACGTGACCTAATTAAACCCAGAATAAAAATTTGCTGTAACTTTTGTTTTACTGAAAATTTTTGCGAAATATTTTATCTTGAATGTTAGTTAGGTCAATGCGCATCTACCAAAATATAAAATTTTAGGTTTTAGACTTCATCAATTTTTAATAAAAGTGTCATAACTTTTATGAATATTAATATTTTTAAAAAATATTTTGTAAACACGTTTATTGGACCCGTGCAGTTCCAACAGAACAATTATTTTTCGATTTAAAATTTTTTAATTTTTTTCAAAAAATTTGTATTCAATAGTATTGGCCAAAAATATCACGTGACCTAATTAAACCCAGAATAAAAATTTGCTGTAACTTTTGTTTTACTGAAAATTTTTGCGAAATGTTTTATCTTGAATGTTAATTAGGTCAATGCGCATCTAATAAAATATAAAATTTTAGGTTTTAGACTTCATCAATTTTTAATAAAAGTGTCATAACTTTTATGAATATTAATATTTTCAAAAAATATTTTGTAAACACGTTTATTGGAGCCGTGCAGTTCCAACAAAACAATTATTTTTTGATTTAAAATTTTTTAATTTTTTTCAAAAAATTTGTATTCAATAGCATTGGCCAAAAATATCACGTGACCTAATTAAACCCAGAATAAAAATTTGCTGTAACTTTTGTTTTACTGAAAATTTTTGCGAAATGTTTTATCTTGAATGTTAGTTAGGTCAATGCGCATCTAATAAAATATAAAATTTTAGGTTTTAGACTTCATCAATTTTTAATAAAAGTGTCATAACTTTTATGAATATTAATATTTTTAAAAAATATTTTGTAAACACGTTTATTGGACCCGTGCAGTTCAAACAGAACAATTATTTTTCGATTTAAAATTTTTTAATTTTTTTCAAAAAATTTGTATTCAATAGTATTGGCCAAAAATATCACGTGACCTAATTAAACCCAGAATAAAAATTTGTTGTAACTTTTGTTTTACTGAAAATTTTTGCGAAATGTTTGATCTTGAATGTTAATTAGGTCAATGCGCATCTAATAAAATATAAAATTTTAGGTTTTAGACTTCATCAATTTTTAATAAAAGTGTCATAACTTATATGAATATTAATATTTTCAAAAAAAATTTTGTAAACACGTTTATTGGACCCGTGCAGTTCCAACAGAACAATTATTTTTCGATTTAAAATTTTTTAATTTTTTTCAAAATATTTGTATTCAATAGCATTGGCCAAAAATATCACGTGACCTAATTAAACTCAGAATAAAAATTTGCTGTAACTTTTGTTTTACTGAAAATTTTTGCAAAATGTTTTATCTCGAATGTTAGTTAGGTCAATGCGCATCTAATAAAATATAAAATTTTAGGTTTTAGACTTCATCAATTTTTAATAAAAGTGTCATAACTTTTACATCTAATAAAATATAAAATTTTAGGTTTTAGACTTCATCAATTTTTAATAAAAGTGTCATAACTTTTATGAATATTAATATTTTTAAAAAATATTTTGTAAACACGTTTATTGGACCCGTGCAGTTCCAACAGAACAATTATTTTTCGATTTAAAATTTTTTAATTTTTTTCAAAAAATTTGTATTCAATAGTATTGGCCAAAAATATCACGTGACCTAATTAAACCCAGAATAAAAATTTGCTGTAACTTTTGTTTCACTGAAAATTTTTGCGAAATGTTTTATCTTGAATGTTAATTAGGTCAATGCGCATCTAATAAAATATAAAATTTTAGGTTTTAGACTTCATCAATTTTTAATAAAAGTGTCATAACTTTTATGAATATTAATATTTTGAAAAAATATTTTGTAAACACGTTTATTGGACCCGTGCAGTTCCAACAGAACAATTATTTTTCGATTTAAAATTTTTTAATTTTTTTCAAAAAATTTGTATTCAATAGTATTGGCCAAAAATATCACGTGACCTAATTAAACCCAGAATAAAAATTTGCTGTAACTTTTGTTTTACTGAAAATTTTTGCGAAATGTTTTATCTTGAATGTTAATTAGGTCAATGCGCATCTAATAAAATATAAAATTTTAGGTTTTAGACTTCATCAATTTTTAATAAAAGTGTCAAACTTTTATGAATATTAATATTTTCAAAAAATATTTTGTAAACACGTTTATTGGACCCGTGCAGTTCCAACAGAACAATTATTTTTCGATTTAAAATTTTTTAATTTTTTTCAAAATATTTGTATTCAATAGCATTGGCCAAAAATATCACGTGACCTAATTAAACTCAGAATAAAAATTTGCTGTAACTTTTGTTTTACTGAAAATTTTTGCAAAATGTTTTATTTCGAATGTTAGTTAGGTCAATGCGCATCTAATAAAATATAAAATTTTAGGTTTTAGACTTCATCAATTTTTAATAAAAGTGTCATAACTTTTACATCTAATAAAATATAAAATTTTAGGTTTTAGACTTCATCAATTTTTAATAAAAGTGTCATAACTTTTATGAATATTAATATTTTTAAAAAATATTTTGTAAACACGTTTATTGGACCCGTGCAGTTCCAACAGAACAATTATTTTTCGATTTAAAATTTTTTAATTTTTTTCAAAAAATTTGTATTTAATAGTATTGGCCAAAAATATCACGTGACCTAATTAAACCCAGAATAAAAATTTGCTGTAACTTTTGTTTTACTGAAAATTTTTGCGAAATGTTTTATCTTGAAAGTTAATTAGGTCAATGCGCATCTAATAAAATATAAAATTTTAGGTTTTAGACTTCATCAATTTTTAATAAAAGTGTCATAACTTTTATGAATATTAATATTTTCAAAAAATATTTTGTAAACACGTTTATTGGACCCGTGCAGTTCCAACAGAACAATTATTTTTCGATTTAAAATTTTTTAATTTTTTTCAAAATATTTGTATTCAATAGCATTGGCCAAAAATATCACGTGACCTAATTAAACCCAGAATAAAAATTTGCTGTAACTTTTGTTTTACTGAAAATTTTTGCGAAATGTTTTATCTCGAATGTTAGTTAGGTCAATGCGCATCTAATAAAATATAAAATTTTAGGTTTTAGACTTCATCAATTTTTAATAAAAGTGTCATAACTTTTATGAATATTAATATTTTCAAAAAATATTTTGTAAACACGTTTATTGGACCCGTGCAGTTCCAACAGAACAATTATTTTTCGATTTAAAATTTTTTAATTTTTTTCAAAAAATTTGTATTCAATAGTATTGGCCAAAAATATCACGTGACCTAATTAAACCCAGAATAAAAATTTGCTGTAACTTTTGTTTTACTGAAAATTTTTGCGAAATGTTTTATCTTAAATGTTAATTAGGTCAATGCGCATCTAATAAAATATAAAATCTTAGGTTTTAGACTTCATCAATTTTTAATAAAATTGTCATAACTTTTATGAATATTAATATTTTCAAAAAATATTTTGTAAACACGTTTATTGGACTCGTGCAGTTCCAACAGAACAATTATTTTTCCGATTTAAAATTTTTTAATTTTTTTCAAAATATTTGTATTCAATAGCATTGGCCAAAAATATCACGTGACCTAATTAAACCCAGAATAAAAATTTGCTGTAACTTTTGTTTTACTGAAAATTTTTGCGAAATGTTTTATCTTGAATGTTAGTTAGGTCAATGCCCATCTAATAAAATATAAAATTTTAGGCTTTAGACTTCATCAATTTTTAATAAAAGTGTCATAACTTTTATGAATATTAATATTTTTAAAAAATATTTTGTAAACACGTTTATTGGACCCGTGCAGTTCCAACAAAACAATTATTTTCCGATTTAAAATTTTTTAATTTTTTTCAAAAAATTTGTATTCAATAGCATTGGCCAAAAATATCACGTGACCTAATTAAACCCAGAATAAAAATTTGCTGTAACTTTTGTTTTACTGAAAATTTTTGCGAAATGTTTTATCTTAAATGTTAATTAGGTCAATGCGCATCTAATAAAATATAAAATTTTAGGTTTTAGACTTCATCAATTTTTAATAAAATTGTCATAACTTTTATGAATATTAATATTTTCAAAAAATATTTTGTAAACACGTTTATTGGACCCGTGCAGTTCCAACAGAACAATTATTTTTCGATTTAAAATTTTTTAATTTTTTTCAAAATATTTGTATTCAATAGCATTGGCCAAAAATATCACGTGACCTAATTAAACCCAGAATAAAAATTTGCTGTAACTTTTGTTTTACTGAAAATTTTTGCAAAATGTTTTATCTTGAATGTTAGTTAGGTCAATGCGCATCTAATAAAATATAAAATTTTAGGTTTTAGACTTCATCAATTTTTAATAAAAGTGTCATAACTTTTATGAATATTAATATTTTCAAAAAATATTTTGTAAACACGTTTATTGGACCCGTGCAGTTCCAACAGAACAATTATTTTTCGATTTAAAATTTTTTAATTTTTTTTAAAATATTTGTATTCAATAGCATTGGCCAAAAATATCACGTGACCTAATTAAACCCAGAATAAAAATTTGCTGTAACTTTTGTTTTACTGAAAACTTTTGCGAAATGTTTTATCTTAAATGTTAATTAGGTCAATGCGCATCTAATAAAATATAAAATTTTAGGTTTTAGACTTCATCAATTTTTAATAAAATTGTCATAACTTTTATGAATATTAATATTTTCAAAAAATATTTTGTAAACACGTTTATTGGACCCGTGCAGTTCCAACAGAACAATTAGTTTTCGATTTAAAATTTTTTAATTTTTTTCAAAAAATTTGTATTCAATAGCATTGGCCAAAAATATCACGTGACCTAATTAAACCCAGAATAAAAATTTGCTGTAACTTTTGTTTTACTGAAAATTTTTGCGAAATGTTTTATCTTGAATGTTAGTTAGGTCAATGCGCATCTAATAAAATATAAAATTTTAGGTTTTAGACTTCATCAATTTTTAATAAAAGTGTCATAACTTTTATGAATATTAATATTTTTAAAAAATATTTTGTAAACACGTTTATTGGACCCGTGCAGTTCCAACAGAACAATTATTTTCCGATTTAAAATTTTTTAATTTTTTTCAAAATATTTGTATTCAATAGCATTGGCCAAAAATATCACGTGACCTAATTAAACCCAGAATAAAAATTTGCTGTAACTTTTGTTTTACTGAAAACTTTTGCGGAATGTTTTATCTTAAATGTTAATTAGGTCAATGCGCATCTAATAAAATATAAAATTTTAGGTTTTAGACTTCATCAATTTTTAATAAAATTGTCATAACTTTTATGAATATTAATATTTTCAAAAAATATTTTGTAAACACGTTTATTGGACCCGTGCAGTTCCAACAGAACAATTATTTTTCGATTTAAAATTTTTTAATTTTTTTCAAAAAATTTGTATTCAATAGCATTGGCCAAAAATATCACGTGACCTCATTAAACCCAGAATAATGTTTTGCTGTAACTTTTGTTTTACTGAAAACTTTTGCGAAATGTTTTATCTTGAATGTTAATTAGGTCAATGCGCATCTAATAAAATATAAAATTTTAGGTTTTAGACTTCATCAATTTTTAATAAAAGTGTCATAACTTTTATGAATATTAATATTTTTAAAAAATATTTTGTAAACACGTTTATTGGACCCGTGCAGTTCCAACAGAACAATTATTTTCCGATTTAAAATTTTTTAATTTTTTTTAAAATATTTGTATTCAATAGCATTGGCCAAAAATATCACGTGACCTAATTAAACCCAGAATAAAAATTTGCTGTAACTTTTGTTTTACTGAAAACTTTTGCGGAATGTTTTATCTTAAATGTTAATTAGGTCAATGCGCATCTAATAAAATATAAAATTTTAGGTTTTAGACTTCATCAATTTTTAATAAAATTGTCATAACTTTTATGAATATTAATATTTTCAAAAAATATTTTGTAAACACGTTTATTGGACCCGTGCAGTTCCAACAGAACAATTATTTTTCGATTTAAAATTTTTTAATTTTTTTCAAAAAATTTGTATTCAATAGCATTGGCCAAAAATATCACGTGACCTCATTAAACCCAGAATAATGTTTTGCTGTAACTTTTGTTTTACTGAAAATTTTTGCGAAATGTTTTATCTTGAATGTTAATTAGGTCAATGCGCATCTAATAAAATATAAAATTTTAGGTTTTAGACTTCATCAATTTTTAATAAAAGTGTCATAACTTTTATGAATATTAATATTTTCAAAAAATATTTTGTAAACACGTTTATTGGACCCGTGCATTTCCAACAGAACAATGATTTTTCGATTTAAAATTGTTTAATTTTTTTCAAAAAATTTGTATTCAATAGCATTGGCCAAAAATATCACGTGACCTAATTAAACCCAAAATAAAAATTTGCTGTAACTTTTGTTTTACTGAAAATTTTTGCGAAATGTTTTATCTCGAATGTTAGTTAGGTCAATGCGCATCTAATAAAATATAAAATTTTAGGTTTTAGACTTCATCAATTTTTAATAAAAGTGTCATAACTTTTATGAATATTAATATTTTCAAAAAATATTTTGTAAACACGTTTATTGGACCCGTGCAGTTCCAACAGAACAATTATTTTTCGATTTAAATTTTTTAATTTTTTTCAAAATATTTGTATTCAATAGCATTGGCCAAAAATATCACGTGACCTAATTAAACCCAGAATAAAAATTTGCTGTAACTTTTGTTTTACTGAAAATTTTTGCAAAATGTTTTATCTTGAATGTTAGTTAGGTCAATGCGCATCTAATAAAATATAAAATTTTAGGTTTTAGACTTCATCAATTTTTAATAAAAGTGTCATAACTTTTATGAATATTAATATTTTTAAAAAATATTTTGTAAACACGTTTATTGAACCCGTGCAGTTCCAACAGAACAATTATTTTTCGATTTAAAATTTTTTAATTTTTTTCAAAAAATTTGTATTCAATAAATAGCATTGGCCAAAAATATCACGTGACCTAATTAAACCCAGAATAAAAATTTGCTGTAACTTTTGTTTTACTGAAAATTTTTGCGAAATGTTTTATCTTGAATGTTAGTTAGGTCAATGCGCATCTAATAAAATATAAAATTTTAGGTTTTAGACTTCATCAATTTTTAATAAAAGTGTCATAACTTTTATGAGTATTAATATTTTCAAAAAATATTTTGTAAACACGTTTATTGGACCCGTGCAGTTCCAACAGAACAACTATTTTTCGATTTAAAATTTTTTAATTTTTTTCAAAAAATTTGTATTCAATAGCATTGGCCAAAAATATCACGTGACCTAATTAAACCCAGAATAAAAATTTGCTGTAACTTTTGTTTTACTGAAAATTTTTGCGAAATGTTTTATCTTAAATGTTAATTAGGTCAATGCGCATCTAATAAAATATAAAATTTTAGGTTTTAGACTTTATCAATTTTTAATAAAATTGTCATAACTTTTATGAATATTAATATTTTCAAAAAATATTTTGTAAACACGTTTATTGGACCCGTGCAGTTCCAACAGAACAATTGTTTTTCGATTTAAAATTTTTTAATTTTTTTCAAAATATTTGTATTCAATAGCATTGGCCAAAAATATCACGTGACCTAATTAAACCCAGAATAAAAATTTGCTGTAACTTTTGTTTTACTGAAAACTTTTGCGAAATGTTTTATCTTAAATGTTAATTAGGTCAATGCGCATCTAATAAAATATAAAATTTTAGGTTTTAGACTTCATCAATTTTTAATAAAATTGTCATAACTTTTATGAATATTAATATTTTCAAAAAATATTTTGTAAACACGTTTATTAGACCCGTGCAGTTCCAACAGAACAATTATTTTCCGATTTAAAATTTTTTAATTTTTTTCAAAATATTTGTATTCAATAGCATTAGCCAAAAATATCACGTGACCTAATTAAACCCAGAATAAAAATTTGCTGTAACTTTTGTTTTACTGAAAACTTTTGCGAAATGTTTTATCTTAAATGTTAATTAGGTCAATGCGCATCTAATAAAATATAAAATTTTAGGTTTTAGACTTCATCAATTTTTAATAAAATTGTCATAACTTTTATGAATATTAATATTTTCAAAAAATATTTTGTAAACACGTTTATTGGACTCGTGCAGTTCCAACAGAACAATTATTTTTACGATTTAAAATTTTTTAATTTTTTTCAAAAAATTTGTATTCAATAGCATTGGCCAAAAATATCACGTGACCTAATTAAACCCAGAATAAAAATTTGCTGTAACTTTTGTTTTACTGAAAATTTTTGAGAAATGTTTTATCTTGAATGTTAGTTAGGTCAATGCCCATCTAATAAAATATAAAATTTTAGGCTTTAGACTTCATCAATTTTTAATAAAAGTGTCATAACTTTTATGAATATTAATATTTTTAAAAAATATTTTGTAAACACGTTTATTGGACCCGTGCAGTTCCAACAGAACAATTATTTTCCGATTTAAAATTTTTTAATTTTTTTCAAAAAATTTGTATTCAATAGCATTGGCCAAAAATATCACGTGACCTAATTAAACCCAGAATAAAAATTTGCTGTAACTTTTGTTTTACTGAAAATTTTTGCGAAATGTTTTATCTTAAATGTTAATTAGGTCAATGCGCATCTAATAAAATATAAAATTTTAGGTTTTAGACTTCATCAATTTTTAATAAAATTGTCATAACTTTTATGAATATTAATATTTTCAAAAAATATTTTGTAAACACGTTTATTGGACCCGTGCAGTTCCAACAGAACAATTATTTTTCGATTTAAAATTTTTTAATTTTTTTCAAAATATTTGTATTCAATAGCATTGGCCAAAAATATCACGTGACCTAATTAAACCCAGAATAAAAATTTGCTGTAACTTTTGTTTTACTGAAAATTTTTGCAAAATGTTTTATCTTGAATGTTAGTTAGGTCAATGCGCATCTAATAAAATATAAAATTTTAGGTTTTAGACTTCATCAATTTTTAATAAAAGTGTCATAACTTTTATGAATATTAATATTTTCAAAAAATATTTTGTAAACACGTTTATTGGACCCGTGCAGTTCCAACAGAACAATTATTTTTCGATTTAAAATTTTTTAATTTTTTTTAAAATATTTGTATTCAATAGCATTGGCCAAAAATATCACGTGACCTAATTAAACCCAGAATAAAAATTTGCTGTAACTTTTGTTTTACTGAAAACTTTTGCGAAATGTTTTATCTTAAATGTTAATTAGGTCAATGCGCATCTAATAAAATATAAAATTTTAGGTTTTAGACTTCATCAATTTTTAATAAAATTGTCATAACTTTTATGAATATTAATATTTTCAAAAAATATTTTGTAAACACGTTTATTGGACCCGTGCAGTTCCAACAGAACAATTAGTTTTCGATTTAAAATTTTTTAATTTTTTTCAAAAAATTTGTATTCAATAGCATTGGCCAAAAATATCACGTGACCTAATTAAACCCAGAATAAAAATTTGCTGTAACTTTTGTTTTACTGAAAATTTTTGCGAAATGTTTTATCTTGAATGTTAGTTAGGTCAATGCGCATCTAATAAAATATAAAATTTTAGGTTTTAGACTTCATCAATTTTTAATAAAAGTGTCATAACTTTTATGAATATTAATATTTTTAAAAAATATTTTGTAAACACGTTTATTGAACCCGTGCAGTTCCAACAGAACAATTATTTTTCGATTTAAAATTTTTTAATTTTTTTCAAAAAATTTGTATTCAATAAATAGCATTGGCCAAAAATATCACGTGACCTAATTAAACCCAGAATAAAAATTTGCTGTAACTTTTGTTTTACTGAAAATTTTTGCGAAATGTTTTATCTTGAATGTTAGTTAGGTCAATGCGCATCTAATAAAATATAAAATTTTAGGTTTTAGACTTCATCAATTTTTAATAAAAGTGTCATAACTTTTATGAGTATTAATATTTTCAAAAAATATTTTGTAAACACGTTTATTGGACCCGTGCAGTTCCAACAGAACAACTATTTTTCGATTTAAAATTTTTTAATTTTTTTCAAAAAATTTGTATTCAATAGCATTGGCCAAAAATATCACGTGACCTAATTAAACCCAGAATAAAAATTTGCTGTAACTTTTGTTTTACTGAAAATTTTTGCGAAATGTTTTATCTTGAATGTTAGTTAGGTCAATGCGCATCTAATAAAATATAAAATTTTAGGTTTTAGACTTCATCAATTTTTAATAAAAGTGTCATAACTTTTATGAATATTAATATTTTTTTTAAATATTTTGTAAACACGTTTATTGGACCCGTGCAGTTCCAACAGAACAATTATTTTTCGATTTAAAATTTTTTAATTTTTTTAAAAAAATTTGTATTCAATAGCATTGGCCAAAAATATCACGTGACCTAATTAAACCCAGAATAAAAATTTGCTGTAACTTTTGTTTTACTGAAAATGTTTGCGAAATGTTTTATCTTAAATGTTAATTAGGTCAATGCGCATCTAATAAAATATAAAATTTTAGGTTTTAGACTTCATCAATTTTTAATAAAAGTGTCATAACTTTTATGAATATTAATATTTTTAAAAAATATTTTGTAAACACGTTTATTGGACCCGTGCAGTTCCAACAGAACAATTATTTTTCGATTTAAAATTTTTTAATTTTTTTCAAAAAATTTGTATTCAATAAATAGCATTGGCCAAAAATATCACGTGACCTAATTAAACCCAGAATAAAAATTTGCTGTAACTTTTGTTTTACTGAAAATTTTTGCGAAATGTTTTATCTTGAATGTTAATTAGGTCAATGCGCATCTAATAAAATATAAAATTTTAGGTTTTAGACTTCATCAATTTTTAATAAAAGTGTCATAACTTTTATGAATATTAATATTTTCAAAAAATATTTTGTAAACACGTTTATTGGACCCGTGCAGTTCCAACAGAACAATTATTTTTCGATTTAAAATTTTTTAATTTTTTTCAAAAAATTTGTATTCAATAAATAGCATTGGCCAAAAATATCACGTGACCTAATTAAACCCAGAATAAAAATTTGCTGTAACTTTTGTTTTACTAAAAATTTTTGCGAAATGTTTTATCTTGAATGTTAGTTAGGTCAATGCACATCTAATAAAATATAAAATTTTAGGTTTTAGACTTCATCAATTTTTAATAAAAGTGTCATAAATTTTATGAATATTAATATTTTCAAAAAATATTTTGTAAACACGTTTATTGGACCCGTGCAGTTCCAACAGAACAATTATTTTCGATTTAAAATTTTTAATTTTTTTCAAAAAATTTGTATTCAATAGCATTGGCCAAAAATATCACATGACCTAATTAAACCCGGAATAAAAATTTGCTGTAACTTTTGTTTTACTGAAAATTTTTGCGAAATGTTTTATCTTGAATGTTAATTAGGTCAATGCGCATCTAATAAAATATAGAATTTTAGGTTTTAGACTTCATCAATTTTTAATAAAAGTGTCATAACTTTTATGAAAATTAATATTTTCAAAAAATATTTTGTAAACACGTTTATTGGACCCGTGCAGTTCAAACAGAACAATTATTTTTCGATTTAAAATTTTTTAATTTTTTTCAAAAAATTTGTATTCAATAGCATTGGCCAAAAATATCACGTGACCTAACTAAGATTCAAGATAAAACATTTCGCAGAAAAATGTAATAGAACAGAAGTTACAACATTTTTATATTTCGCTGATATCGTGACCTATTAACCTATAGGGTGGTATAGAAATATATTAACAAAATTGACCAAAAATTTTTTTTTTTTTTAAATTTAAAATTAATTACACTATTTGAAGGGGGGTTGTTTAACTAACATTTTTACAAAATTTTAATATCGTATATTAATATATACCATAGTTATGACAAATTTATTAATTTTTTCCAAAGTCGCAAAACTTAAAATTTTTATTGAATTAGAAGCGTATTGTCCTAACTAAGATTCAAGATAAAACATTTCGCAGAAAAATGTAATAGAACAGAAGTTACAACATTTTTATATTTCGCTGATATCGTGACCTATTAACCTATAGGGTGGTATAGAAATATATTAACAAAATTGACCAAACATTTTTTTTTTCAAATTTAAAATTAATTACACTATTTGAAGCGGGGTTGTTTAACTAACATTTTTACAAAATTTTAATATCGTATATTAATATATACCATAGTTATGACAAATTTATTACTTACATTACATAATGGTTATTTTTTAACACCTAAACATTTTAGATATATTTTAAAGTGAAAAACAATTAAATGTAAATTTTGAACTCCTGATATTATTTGAATATTTTCAATATTAAACAAAAAGTACCTGATATGTTTTCTGCCCTGTGTATCAATCATAGTTTACTTAACATTTTTTTTTTTTTTGTATACATCTTTATAATCGATGTGGGAAAGTCGACTGCGCGACTTAAACATAGAGTAACATCAGTTACTCTGACCCAGTCTCGAGTTGCCTGTGGCAGTTTGGGATATTATAGAGACTAAAATTGCCCGGTAATTATGCTGCTGATTAAGTGCTGGCTCAGCAGGAGTTCATACTGTTTATAGCGCCTTACTCAAGGGCGACAGCATGAGATCAGTGGGAATTGAACCCACGACCTCATGTGTGGTGTAGCAAGAGTTCTTACCACTACACCACACTGCCGGTCAACATAAATCCAATATCTTCTAGATATATTTCCAATAGTTTTTAACCAAAATTTGCTCATAAACATTCTTATAAGCTTTTAACATAAATAAAATTAAGATAACCTACATGTAAATACAATTTATTTAAGTTGAAATACAACAAAAAGATTTACTAAATTTGCCGCCATTAGATTTAAACAACTGCTTACATTTAGTTCATTCATAAGTTGTCATGCTTGAGTGAACAAGAATAATAATACAGTGTTGCCAATAATAAAATAAATTTTATTAATTTAATTTTTATTCAAAATATAGTGACCTTGTTTAAATATAACTAATCAAATGCTAAAAATATATTAATACTAATTTTTTCTAAAAATACAAATCTTTTAAACATTAATGTTATAATAAAAATCGTGTGTTTACGTGAAACGATTAAAAAATTTAAATAGATCGTGCTCATATAATCAATAATATTGGGACACATTTTTCAATAAAATCATCGTTATTTGCATATAAAGTTCATTTTAAATACTAGATTTTAATTTCTAGCTTGTTCTGTAAATCCCTTTTATATTTCATTTGTTGTTTCGTCACTGGATTGTTCTATGACGTCATTATTGGTTGATTTTTCCGTATATTTATCGAGTTTAATTTTCTTGAAGGAGTCCGTAGTTTGTGGTTTAAGTTCGTATGTCATTTTTCTCCAACTAAATTAAAAATTTTAAAAATTACAAACTTAGCAAAATTTTAAGGTAAAAATTTACGTAAAATGTTAAAACAAAGAATTAATTTGGGTTTGGTGACCATGCCATAACATACTTAAAATCCTTATGTAAACATTAATACTTTTGGCATGTTTTAAATCATTAAATTGATTTTGTCATTTTTTCCCGTCGCATTGTTGTAATATTAATTGTATATCGTATTTATTATTTACTTTTAACAATGTGCGAAAAACCAAAATAAAAAAAATAAAAAATTGTGATTTTAAAATTCAAGCATTTTTTGTACAAATTTTGTAGCATAAAATGTGATATTTTACAATATATCAAACAAGCTAATGTTAAATCAGTGTAAGTTATTATAAGCTGTTATCCTAAAGTATTTTGTAACAATATTAGGCAAAAAATTTATTAATTTATCAAAATTTTAACCAAATTTTAACAAAATTTCTGCATTTGAAAAAAAAATTACAAAGTGTTTATTACAAAACGACTTATTAATTTAAATTAATTAAATTAATTAACATAAGACCTAATTGGAAATACATGTAATTAAACAATTAGTTAATATTATAAATATTTTTTTAAATTAAATTTAATGAAAATATTTCTTGATGTGCAAACACAGATTAATTGCAAGCATTTTATGTTAATTTTTTAATTAATTAAAAGTGAAAACAAATTAGTAAAACCCGTGCATCACCTGATTATACCTCGGTAAGGTTATATTTGAAGTTGTTGATTTCTTTGAGCTTACATCGAAGAAAGTTTCGACAATTTGTTGGCGGGTGCTTTTATGGCGGACGACAAATAATAAGAACAACATTAAACCTAGAAAAAAAATCAATTTTAAAACTGTAGAAACTTTATTACATTTATATCTATATATATCTATATATATATATATGTCTAATCTATAAGCGTACAAAATAATAAAAACTGTTGTTTGTGGTGTGCAGGTAAATTATCGCATGTAAATATTAGTTGAAAGTTGTGACTATATTATGACAAATGCCAACCGAATGGCAGGCTAAGTTATAAATGTAAACCCATGTCGCACCACGTAAATTTAGTTGTCAACATTCGATTATCAATTTATAGTAACTAGCCAAGTCGGCAGTCTTAGTACTTATAAATGCGAAGCATCTGATGCTAGAAAGACATCTATTTTTAAATCAGTTGATTCTTGGTTAGCTTTACCATTACGCAATTCAGATTATTTAATATATTTTAATGTCATTTAAATCTAATAATGATAAAAACCCTTTAAAAATGCTAGATTACAAAAGTTCAAATATTTAAGTTCACCCTAGCACATTAAACCTTACCCGAACCTTTACTTATATAAATTCAATATTAAATTAAACAGTGAACCAACCTTGTAAGGAGTTAAACACAGTAAACAAATAAGCAAAGATGATTCCTACATCCTCGTTCACGGTCACCACGCCAAAACCGAACACCCATGTGCCACCTAGCGTCAGAAATAAAGTGAACGAAAACATGAAATTTTTGCGAACTTTTTGTCGGTATTTCGTACGAGACTGTAAAAGCAATGAAAATGTGTTAAAGTGTTAAAACCATGTCTTCAATTCATTATAAAACTGCCCTTATTTGTTCAACAAAAACACAATTATCTAAATTAAATTTAAAGATATATTTTTGTTAAAATAAAATATATATTTTAGTACTTACATCGTTCGATGTCTGTGGTCTTTTAACGCATAAAACCCGGACAATGATCACGCAGTAAATAACAAAGTTCAAAGCAAGTAGAATCCCAGTTGGAATGGTCACAAAATAGAGGATATGATTATGATGGAGCCAGCATCTAAACACATTTCAGAATTAAGATTTTATTTGTTCTTAGTATGTGGTGTAGTGGTCAAAATACTTGGCTTTACTACAAGGTTCTGGGTTTGATTTTTACTAATGCTGTAGTGCCCTTGAGTAGGATAATATAAACAGTAAAAACTCCTGCTGACCCAATAATTAATCAACAGATTGAATATCGGGCAATTATAATCTATAATATTTCAAACTGTCGAAGGCAACTCGAGACTGGGTCGGGGTAACTAATGTTACTCCATGTTTAGGTCGTGGGATCGACCTTTCCTCATCGAGAATAAATAAATATAAAAATAACAGTAACGAAACTTGTTTTTAAAAGTAACAAAACTTGTTATATTCTCGTACTTTTATCAAAAAATCAAACTATAAATAAATAAAAAATGTGACAACTTACTGCAGATCGTCCCTCGTGTAATAATCTCTGCTCACTCCCACAAGAGCGCCCACAAATATCAGAGGAAAGCCCCAACCCAATAAAATCGAGCAAAGGAAAACACGAGAGTTGGTTACGTAAGCTCGGGAGAAAAACGGCTGAAAAGGATGTCATTTAAACGGTAGAATTTAAATTGGTTAATTAACTTACATATAAATATAACAAAATTATTTAAATACTTTGAAAAGTTTTTTACTCGATTTTAAATACTCGATAGCCCTACTGTGTGCATTTTAGTTGTCGAAATGTACTAACATTTGTCAGCGATAATTTACATATGTACCAACAACGGCAGTTTTGTTGATTTGGAGGCCTATTAAATGAACATACATACATACATATATATATATTGTCGACTAAGAACTATAAATAAATGTAAAAAACATTTTTGTATAATTTCAAGGTTTTTGTTATATTAAAAGACCTTTACAGTTCACTTATAACATAACTCCTTAAAAGTTGATATTATTTAATTATTAACCTAAAATTTTAGCGTCATTGGATCTCGGCTAAAGTATATAGTTTTAAACATGTAAAGCTTTAATATGTAATTTTTTTAATATGTAGGATTAAGTATGTATTAACTTTAAAACACGGTCACACCGGGAATCGAACCCTACACTTACGTGTATGATTGTAAGGTAAATATTCACAGCTTCTGACGTCATCCACCCAAATACACTGAGCATCGAGAAATGGATAATAACCCCAATGACCAAACACCCGATCTCGTTGGTGTATATCTCATAAACTTCACTTAATATGATCGATGTGTTCAATAACACCAGAGCTATCGCATAGTTTATGAGTAAGAAGGCTGCCCGGAGTTTTGCACCAGTACGTGTCCGTCTAAAACAGAAAATAAATTAACTGTTGATTTTAAAAAAAATATTAGATCGACATTAAATGCAAAAACTTTGAATTTTTATTCATAGATTTTAAACAAGATATTTTTGGTTTACAATTTAAGAAATATTTTTCAGAAGTTTAAATCCTTATTTTGCTGGTATAAATATCATAGCAGCGGACTGCAAGCCGAAAAGTTTTGGGTTCGAACCGCACCAATGCCATACTATTCGCCCCTGAGCCCGGCGTTTACGGATAGATCATACACGTCGCAATAGCACACCCCTACCCAATAAAAAATATAAAATTCTCTTAAAGTAGTGTGAAAAATAAATTAATTTAAACTCACTTGACAAATACATAAACTAAAATAGTTAAAATAGCCCCGCATAGTGAGAGGGAACAACCAACTAGTGTGATAATAACCAATATTTTGTTCATGCCGGGCGGAATTTCATTCATTGCCTACAAAACAATAAATAAAAAGTAGTTAAAAAAATTTAAATGTTAAAAAAAGTCATAAAACAAAATTTTAAAACAATGTATTCAACTTACATATAAAACTGCAAAGTTTGTCAAATGATCATACGAACAAGTCGCATTTGTGACGTTATCAATAGTCGGTAATTCCCCTGTTTGGGACCATTTATTAGAAGTTTCGTTCCAAAAAGAGCAAATTAATTTCATATTTGCTGGCGGACTTGAAACATAAGTCTAAAACAAAAGAAATTTACTGAAAAATTATAAAAACATATTTTAAATGCAATATTTTTTTTCAATTAAAATAAATCAGTTTTAATTTTTTTTTGACTTACATCGTTCAACTCAAATTGAATGGTGACATTTTCATTCAACTCAGACACATTAGCGCCCACTACCGTCCCACTTAACACGACCATAGATGACACTAGAGGGTTGTTGCTATCTTGGAATAACCTATCGTCCGGAAATGCATAAAATGTAACTCGCTTATCTATAGAAAAATTTAATGTTTTTAAAAAATTAAAAAAAAATAAATTTCTAATTTTACATTAATACATACTGCCCAAACGTACACCTAAGCCCTTTTTATAAATAACAATGTTATCTTAAGATAATATGAAAAAAAAAATTATAAAAATAAAATTAACCAATTTAAATTATTAATTTTAAAATAAATAAAATCTTAAAAAATTTTCAAAATTTTTACCCGGACTTTGATTGACAGCTTCTCCAGGCACAACAATGAACGACATAACGTCACTATCAGGTGATTGAACGAAGGTTTGTAATTGGTCAGATCTGAACCCGATTTGGTCTGGAACATTTAAACTTAAAACTTCAAACCCAACCCCAAGTTGTATATCTGAAAAAAATTACAATTAAAAAAAATTTAAAACTTTAATTTCTAAATTAAATAAGAAATGTTAATTGTTCTTAAAACTGTATTTTTTGCCAAGTTTTGTGTCTTAGTTAGAAAAATTATTTTAAACATAAAAAATATGGGTTGCTAAAAAAATACATTTGATTTTTCACAACTACATTATATTTAATAAATGTATTTTTCTGCATTAAATATGCAATTTTATTTATTTTTTATTTTAAAAAAAATATGAATGTTTAATTTTAAATTTAATTACTTAGATTGCTAACTAGAAATATATAAAAAATGTGAATTAATCGAAAAATAATATAAATTATAACTTTTGATATTACATAAGGCCAAATAGTTTATTTACTCTAATTTTATCAAACAAACAAATTAAAAATAAATAAAGTTCAAAAATTCATAAATTTCGTTTTAAAATTCTGTGTAAACAAATCACTGAAAGTATTGCAACAAAAGTATCACAATTCCAAGTAATTCTGTGGTAAATTTACGAGATTTGCTATAGCGTGCAAACACCAAATAAACCTCAAATATTTACTTTTTAGATAGTTACCAGAATATGGTGTATTGTTAGTTTAATGTATAAATAATAAATCTTTGCAGATTTTGCAAGTTTATTAAAGGCGTAACTAAAATGTGGTTGAGTGATTTAACGCATGTAAAACCAGTGTGTACATACAAGTTAAACATGTTACTATGCCTTGATCAAGCTTTAAAATACAAAATCAAAATATTTTTTTCCCTTGCATATCAAATTAAATTAAGAATGCTGATATTACAAAACTGTAAACTTTGGAAAACTTATCTATTTTTTGCATAAGTACATCTTTGTCAAAGACCCACACTAGCACCAGTAAACCATGAGGCCCTGTTAACGCCGGGCTTTAGGATAGATTTGAACTTGTGACCTTAAGAAAATTGATTAATTAATTTACGAACCTTCTGATGTTGGCTGTATGACCGCCACCGCTACACTGGGATCGACCTCCTGAAAGCTCCCGCCAGGTGGCACCACAACCCGCTCTCCAACGCTATCTAGTGTCTGAAGTAATCTAAAACGAAATAAAGTTGAAAAATTTAAAATTGCAAAAAAGAATAAATTTAGTTTTTACCAACTACGCTGTTTAATTGGGCATTTTAGCTGTAAAACCAACTAATTGTATGTTTTATTGTATTATATAAATTTAGTATTATGGCATTGTATGTATTATAAGCATTATTTATTAATTTCGGCTATATAAGATATAATCTCATGTGTTAAAATAAATTTTATGATTTAAATATTTTTCACCTTTCACTTTCTCCACTTTCCTCTAACTGTTCATCCGGAACGTCCAATAAATTTCCAATCGTGCCAATCACCGAAGCTGAGGTCTAAAAAAACAGATTTAAAAAAAAATTAAATTAATAACAAAATGATACCAAAAAAAACATTTTTAAAAAGGTCTGGTAAAAATATTTGCAAAATAATAAAGTTAAATAACTAATTAAAAAATTGGGTAAACCAGTAGTCTAAACAACTGTTAATTTCTTAATTAATAAAAAATTTAAATTAGTAATTAAAAAAAACTAATTCTCCAAATTTATTAAAATTTAAAAATAAAATTGAAAATTTTTTTTTACTTCGGTTGTTAATGTTGGTGCATTGACAACTTCTTCTAGAACATCGACTGTTGACGTCACAGCGTCCGCATCCAATTGATCTGGTTGTGACGTCAGAACCTCAAGGTCGTCTGCAACTTCTTGACGCTGTTCTTCTGTTGTTATGGTAACGTTCGTTAAACTCTTAAAAAAATGAAAAAAACATTTTTTTTGGTAAAAATTTTAATTTTTTTTTTAATTTTATTGTTTCATATAACTTATGTTTTAATTAATTAAAAAATTAAATTTAAAATACGTGTTAATTGTCTTTTTTTAACATTATAGCTTAATATATTATAAAATTTAAAAACGTTTTTTTTTAGTGTTGGCTCAATAAAAAAAATGAAAAAATTAAATTAAAAACTTGTTTAAAAATAACGCTTTATAAAAGTAAATTTTTGTTTTTTAAAATTGTAATTTAATATACTAAAAAAAATAAAAATTCAAAAAAGTTTTTTGTAACGTTTGCATATTAAAAAAAATCTTAATTAAAAATAAAAATTATTTAAAAAAAAAATTCTTTTAAAAACTTGATTAAAAAATATATTTTTGAAATAAATTTTTAAACTAACATCGATCGTGGTTGAACAAGATGAAAGCCAAACAGGTTGATTCCAATTCCCAGTTACATTACAAGACCGTGTTCCATATGGAATACCAGCTGTTTTGTAAAAAAATTAGGTTAAAATTTTAATAAAAAAAAAATTAAATAATATTAAATTTTCAAATTAAAAATAATATAAAGTTTTTAAATCCCAGAGTCAAGAATAGATTCAAAATGTTTTAAAGCTTACAAAATAAACATTTGGTCTTGATATAAAACAGTCGTTAAATTTACGCAACCAAAATTTATGGATTTTTATAAATTGTTGCCTAACACAATAGTTTATTGTTAAACTAATTTAAATACTAAAAATTAGGGAAAATTCTAGCTTATAAAGAATAACAGAAGACTGTTGCTAAATAAACACGGCTTAAAAAGCTTTAAATTTAATTTTAAATTAATGAAATCTAATTTTATTCCTAAAATTACCATTCGGTGTATTCTGAGGACATTTTTCTATTGTTACACTTGAATAACCGGCCTGTGTTGTCGGGAATGTGACATTGACAATCACCATTGTGTTGCCATAAATCAACATTTCCTCATAGCAAGTAACTTTAATGTAAATAATTGAGTTTAAATATAACAATGGTTTTAGAATATACATTATTACTTCTATTGTTAATGTTCAATGGTTATTTTAATAACCTATTTTAAAGGGGTAATGTAAAGTTTCAAGTTTTGCATAATTTAATATAAAATAAATATAAAATAATACAAAAATTTAAATACAATTTTAAAATAAAATTTGAAAAATATTTTAATAAAAACACAACTTTAATGTTACACCTTTAACAAATATACTTTAAATTGTGCAACTTCCAAACTGAAAGTTAACTAGTTCCACGAATTCGGCCATAAAACTCGAAACAATGCGTTGTTCAAATAAAGGGAAACTATTCTTGGATCGTATAAGTAAATAAAACGGGAAAATAAATAAAATGTAACTAAAATGTCGTCATTTACGCTCAAAGTAATTGAACAAAAATAACCGTAATTAAATAACTGTGGTGTAGTAAACAAAAACTCAAAGTGTTATATTATCCCAAACTGCCACAGGCAACTCGAGACTGGGTCGGAGTAATTGATGTTACTCTATGTTTAGGTCGCGCATTCGACTTTCCCACATCGAGGATGAAGATATATACAAAAAATATATATATATATTAAAGAGTTTTGCAATTTGGTAGCTTATGTTTATAGCACACAAGTATGGTTAACACTAAATCATAAAATGCCTTTTTACCAACTTTATTAAGTTAATAAAATCGCCAATATAAAATTTTAAAAATAATGTTGCATACAATTTATAAAAATATCTTTACTAAAAATATTAAACTATTTGGTTCCTTGTATTTTACAGCCCATAAAAAATTAGAACTGTAAAGTACAAGAGAGAATTAGCAAGGACCGTTAAGTACAAGAGAGTATTAGCGAGGACCGTTAAGTACAAGAGGGGATTAGCGAGGACCGTAAAGTACAAGAGAGAATTAGCGAGGACCGTTAAGTACAAGAGAGAATTAGCGAGGACCGTTAAGTACAAGAGAGAATTAGCGAGGACCGTTAAGTACAAGAGAGAATTAGCGAGAACCATTAAGTACAAGAGAGAATTAGCGAGGACCGTTAAGTACAATTGATTTAAACTTTTCTATAAAAATAATTAAATAAGTTTTTACCCGGTCTGCAGCTGTCTCCGACCGAATAATACCCAGCAATGCAGGAACAACGACAAAAAGTTGAGTTCGGCAAAAGTTGGCAGGGATCATTTAAAACACAACCTTCACATTCAGTTGGACAAACTGAAAAAAAATTTACAAAACATTTTGGTAAGTTTTGTAAAAAAATATGTTGAGTTTTAATAAACTAGTAAAATGCCCACTCTATGGTAAACATTTTAATTGTCGTAATATGGTTGCAACTCTCCACTAATATTTGCCTGCAATAATTTACCCGCAGACCATTTAAATCGCATTTTATTTTATTTGAGAGACCCTTAAATTAGGTGGTACATAAAGATGCATAGATTGCTTATACAATTATTAAAGCACGAAGTTAAATTCCCATTTAAAAACCGGCTAAAAAACAATGTTTAATTTAATTATTCATTTTACTAAGAAACCTACCGATAGACGGGGTGGTAGTAGGGGGGTCACCAGAACCTTCGTCCGTTATTGGGGGAAATCCCGTGTTTGGGGAAGCTGAAGTGGTACTGCAGAAGCAATAACAATAATAACAATAGTGAGTAGCATCCCAGTAACAGCATTCAGCGCAATATTCATCATAATAAGCATCACAAAACTGGGTCGTATTATGAGGATCAGGGTTTGAAGTTGTTGTCGGATTCCTGGTCGTTGTTCTAACTGAATCTTTAAAATATAATTTGTGGTGTACTTAGATTAAAAGGTAATATACTTGCTTTAGAAGTTTAAATTTAGAAATTAACAAAAATTAAGGGATATTTTATATTCTTTTAAGGTGTGGGGTTTTGTACTTTTGTGTAGAAGGGGGTGTAGTTGTAATGTGTTTAAGCTATTTGTAAACACTGGGCACAAGGGTGAATAAAGTGGCATTGGTGCGCCTTAAACCCGAAACCTTTCGGCTCGTAGTCTGATGCTACGACAACTTCTTCACACGAATCGTTAATTATTTGTAAGAAAAACTAAAATTACCCCGCGTAGTGACTTCGGTGTAGGGCACAAAGGTAGTGACGTCATCTCTAGCGTTCGAAGTATTTGTGACGTCATTTAAAAAAGTTGTAGCTGTTGTAGGCCAAAATGTTGTGAAGTTATCACCCGGAAGTGAAGATCCACTATAGCCGATCGTAGAAACTAAAACAAAATTAAAAATATTTTAAATTAAATTAAAAATATTTTAAGTAGTTTTTATAACGACACAAATTAAATATAAGTAAAAAATGTTAAAAAACTGTAAAGTTAATTAAACTATATTTACAATTGCCGCTAACTTGCTGAATCAGAAGAAACGCCACGAAAAAACTCATTACTTTAATAACAATCATTTTATAAACCTGCAAAAAACACTAAAACAAGAATTTAATGAAAATGCATTTTTAAATTTCAATTCTGTGTTTTGCGAACTAATATTTTGCACTTGAAACTGACAGCTAACTTTATATGAAACATTCAAGACAAACTGTAAAGTGGGAGTATCATGAAATTGTGGGTTCTTATATATAGCTTGTGTTAAATAAATATTGGAAGAGAAAGTGTATTGGATTGTGGTTTATTTGTTTAATCAAGTTATATCTTTTGTGCACAATTTTATAATGTTTACACAACTTTGAAACATTTTCTTTGAAACAGCCGTCAACGTGGCGTAGTGGTAAAAACACTTGCTACACTACACATGAGGTCGTGGGTTTAATCCCCACTGATCTCATGCTGTAGCGCCCTTGAGTAAGGCGCTATAAACGGTATGAACTCCTGCTGAGTCAGCACTTAATCAGCAGCACAATTATCGGGCAATTATAATCTATAATATTCCAAACTACCAAAGGCAACTCGAGACTGGGTCGGGGTAACTGATGTTACTCTATGTTTAAGTCGCGCATTCAACTTTCCCACATCGAGGATAAAGATATATACAAAAAAAAATTTTTAAAAACGTTTTTTTTCATATAATCTTAATTTGTATAATTTTAACCTTAATTTTATTAATTTTACAAATATTTGTATTTTATAAATTCTGAATAAATAAAATTCTTAATTTTTAATATCAATATTTTATTTACAATTTTCACCCAAATACTAAAAATTTACATTTTAACAAAAGTTAATAAACAAGATCATTTACAACAGAATACACCAATTTTTTTATGGTTACAATTTGTTTTAATGTAAATTAATGTAATTACGCAAAAAAAGGCAAAAAAATAACAACTAAAACCTAAATTGTTTAATCTATATTTGTTATAATTAATTAGTAATTAATAAGTTAACAAAGTCTTTAATTCATTTTTAAAATTTTTCAACAACATTTTTTATTGGTGTAACTGACTTGCAGTGCTGAAGAGAAGCACCTTTTTTCCTTTCTTCCCCTTCTTCTTTTTCGACTTCTCTCCTTTCCCAGCCGATGACGTCACATCGATTTGATCCAAAGCGCTACAAAGAGCGTCACCAAACGACGACTTATACGTAGGTGGAGCCACGTAATCAGGATCCTCGTCGTTAGGAACTACTTGTGACGTCACTGATGACGTAGAAGTACGGTTGCTAAGGCGAGGCCACGTGGGAAGGTCGTGATTAGAATTGGTTGATTTCAACATCTTACAAATTAAAGAAAATTTAAGTTGTTTTTATCCAAAGTAAATATGTAGGGAAAAAGATAATATTTTAGTGATGAACCGATCTTATTAAACCACGTTTCATATAGTTACACTACTTGTAAACTTAACACTTAGCAAGGTTAAAAAACAGGTCAAAAATTGTTTAAAGACATGGACAACATATCTGAATATAATGTAGCTTAATGGACAATATATATATGTATGTAGGGATGGGCCAATCGAATCCGAGTCCGAGTACTCGGCCCGAGTATTAAGCATATTTTAATACTCGTGCTCGTCGAGCATTCTTTAGTACTCGGACGCCGAGTAATAATTTGTCATTTAAGATCGTATACGATTTACTAAACATAAAAAAACACGAGGTTTGCCTTTTTCTAATAATTTATAATCTACTCTCAATTATATTACGTTATTTAAGCAACAATTGCGCAACTAATACACTTTTTACTACACTTTTTTTACTAAATTTTACGCATAATAAATTTGAGACTTAAACATTTTCGTTTGGACTTAAAATGATATTGCTATCAGCGGTAAGTAGTTTTGCCAACGTTAAACCTTTTATAATCCATAAATACGTGTTTTTGGCAAATTTTGCAGTTTTAAAATTATGCGGGAAAGATTCTCGTGAACAGTTATATACGTTTAAATGACGTCATAACCGAGTACTCGGACTCGGCCGAGTATCGCGACAAAATACTCGGGCTCGTCGAATCCGAGTAATTTGGATTTCAGCCCATCCCTATATGTATGTATGTTTAATTTATAGGCTTACTAAATAAACAAAGCTACCTTTAAAGGTGCTCAAATACGTTATCACAAACAAATATTAGTTGAGAGTTGCGACCATATTATGACAATTAAAATGAAGATTGCAGGCTGTGCAATCGACAAGTTTTACCTAATTAGAAAGTAAACCTGTTGTATCACAAAAACTAAACTCTTTTCTAGGGTCTGTAAAAACTCTTTAAACAACAATTTTAACATCACAAACTTACCTTAAACAAGATTCAAACTTAAGACCTAAAATCACAAAATTGAACAAATATTTACCTGAGCAAACGAAGGTCCGACATTCTCGATTTCCAAACTTCCAACACTACTCGAAGCCCCACTTGTAACGTTGCTCTGTGACGCCATAGAAGGCTCCTGTGATGTCACAACTTTGTCGTGTGACGTCATAAATGCCTCATTACCAGGTATCGAGTGAGGGTTGGATAGAAGGACAGAGAATGAACCAGAAGTTTGTTGTTGTTGAATTTGGGGAAATTGTTTTTGATTGTTTAAACTTATGTGAGCTGATGGGTCTGCAGGAAAGTAAACAAGTTTTAAATAAAGAAAATAAAGATTTTAAATAAGATTACGTAATTTTATTTAATAGACTCAATAACCTTGCATAATAATAACCTAAGTTTACATCTATATATAACGGAACTTAGTTGGACTTAGTGAATGTCCAATTTAAGTGCCCGCAAACTATACAAAAAAACTGCCGTATGTTTTGCACTAGTATAAATTATCGCAGGCAAATATAAGTTGAGAGTTGCAACTATTTTATGATGATTAGAATGCTGACCATAAGGTAGACTATCAACTAGTGTCCAATATTACAAAAACTAAACTGAAAAAAAATATTAAATTTTTTTTCTCTTACATTTTCCTTGTTTTCTTAAATCCTCGTTAAAAGCTTTTCTCAAAATTCTCTTTTCCTCTCTTGCCTTCTTTCTTCTTTGTGCTTGTCTCCGCTCAAGCATGTCTCGGAATGTGGCCAGTGTTGCCATAGAAACAATTGGAGGTCGAAGGTCAAGTTCAACCATGTGTATCTCAAGTGAGAGAGGCAAGTGAGAAAGGTAACGATATCTCTTTCTAGTTGCCTAAAATTTAAAAATTATTTGATTAGTTTTTGGAAAGAAAAAAATGATTTAATTAAAAAGATTTACTAATAAATGAACTAATCAATAAATTACATTCATAATTTACATGACTAAATTAAAGTGGCAGAAATTTGAATTACTTTTGAAATAAAACAATTTTTAAGAGATTTAATAAATATTATTTGATAATTTTGTCAGCATATATAAACTGTATTCCATTCTTCTAGTTAAGAAAACTTAAATAATACCAAGTCATATGTTTATGGTATAAGCAATATATATTAGAAAGGAAATGACACGATATTCAAAACAAAAACAATGCAGTAACTTAATTGTGAACAATTTTAATCAAACCTTATAACCATGCCTTATGGTATAATCATTTTTATTAAGTAAGTGGTCCTCCAGTTGTATTTTCTCAATTTAACTGGTTTTTAATAAATTATTTATTGTAATATGGTCGCATCAAGCAACTTACATTCATGGTAATTTACTGGCGCACAACAAGCGGCAGTTTTCTACTTTAAAGGCCCACAAGTTAAACATACATATATATATGTTTATTAATCCCCAATATATTTAGGTTACAATTTACCTCATTTACAGAAATTCTATCAGATTCAATAATCCTGGCATTAATAGTGGATGGACAACGATCAAAACTTCTATATTGGTGAACTAAACATTTAACATTTAGAGGGTGTATGTAAATATGTTGCCCATCTTCTGCCTGTTATTTAATTAAAATATAAAAAAAAGTTAAAGTTTTGATATTTATTATATTAAGTGATTCAAATTTAGCTGAAAATAAAGATAATGCATCTTTACTTTAGAAAAATGTATATATATACACTAAATTTTAAATTTTGTATTACTATTAAAAAAAACATTCGTAAAATATCATAAAAACTTTGACAAAAACTCTGAAAAATATAAAGAACCACTAACCTGGTAGAAGTAATAAATACGATCTGAAGTTGTGGGTTTTTCAAGTTCTTGTTGTGCATGAACTTTTGTTGTTTCATTAATATCTAAGCACAACAAAATAGCTTTAAAATAGTTATGTTTTGTGCCACTTTTAATTGCTTTAAAATCACTATCACGGTACAAAGAAATCATAGTCAAAATTTTAACACTCCGTTTTTTAAAAATTCATTTTTTTGGTTAAATCTAAATTTACCAGCAGTTGTATTATTTTCTACATTTTTTACTTCATCTTGAATTTTGTCTTTTAATTCTAACTCATAAGCTTTATTTAAATCCAATGCAAGTGTAATAAATGTTTTTTCCAATTCCTATTTAAAGAAGACATCATTAAAATTTTAATAATGGGAAAGAGTTAACCTAAAATAGAGTTACTTTTATACAGACCACAACCAAGAAAAGGAGTTTATTAAATTGCAAAAATTCAAACAAATTTTGGACCAAAATGTTTAATAATCAAACATTAAAGTTTAACTCACATCTTCCTCTGTAGCAAGTTTAAACTCAAGTTGTTCTCTTTCTACTTGGATAATATTTATCAAAATATCTGAAGGTTTTGCCACCAAATATTTCTTGTTACGAAAAATCTAAATTCAAAATTTAAACCCACATAGCATTATTTTAAATTCATTAGGTCTAATATTATAAAAGTTAGTTATTTTAACATGTTTTAGACACGAAGAATGAAAAAGAGGACTTCTGCCATTTGGTATTTATTTTAACACCTTACATTTAACTTATATGGGCTATTTAAATTAAAAAAAAAAATATTTTAAGTATCAAAAAAAATATTTAAAGTATCAAAATTTAGCAACATTACCTATATAAATAATAAAGTCTATAAAATTTCGAAGAAAGTTACTTAAAAGAATATAAATTTAGACTAAAAGTTTTTGTTTAACACCCTAACAATAAGAAAAATTAAAAAAATGTGCTATCAAACTACTGTTTAAACCTTATGTTGTAACAAACTAATAAAAACTTACCTCCGAATTAAAGTCTTTATTTTTCTCTGTTCCATTTGCTTCATTATCGTAAGCTTCCATGCAAGTATTTGTTCCTTTAAACCTTTTCATTAACTTCATTGTGATCATGCTTTGGTTGTCATGGACCATCTCCTCATGCATTGTAACACTATTACAAAAATTTTATCAATAACTGGTTTTGTTAACTAAAAGTAAAACAGAAAAAAATTTTTAAACAAAACAATTATTTTTTATTTACAATTTAATTGGACTTAACTTAAATTTGATTTTTATTAAATATCAAATTAATCTATATATAATAGAGCTTAGTGAATAATATATATGTCTACATAGTCATATAACAAATTCAAAAACCTTTAACTAAAAAAACGTCCGATCGTGGTGCTCAAATTATGCTGGTTAAGAGTTGGAACCATATTATAAGAATTAAAATACAGACCCTAAGGTGGGGTACCAAATGGTATGAATAGTCAATACAAACTATCTTTAATATTTAAATGCTTTTTTTTAACAATATTTCAAAGCCATAATTCCTAACCTTTTAAGATCTTTTTGTTGAACAGCTTCATGACAGATCGGACATTTCTTCCAAGATTTTTTCTCGTCTCCCAGAGCGAGGTAATGAAGAATGCAGGGCCAGCAATAAATATGTCCACACTTAGTTATTTTGGGGATGGTAGGAGGGTACAAACATATCGGACAAGATGGAGGCTCAGTGTTCCACATATTCTAAATATAAACAAAAGTGTTAAAAAAGTCAATTTAATAATTAATAATTGTTTCAATACTTATAAACCCAAGCCCTAGAATTTAAAATACTATTTTTTAATGGCAAAATACTCATACATACCCTTTTAAAATAGGTTTGGTGACCATGCCATAACATAAAATCCTTATGTTAACATTAACACGTTGCAATATTGTAATATTTATTGCAACAAGTTTTACTACCTTTATTTGGGCATGAAAAATTAAAATACAAAAATTTTTAAAAAAATTTTAAATTTAAAGACAAGGTAATATATATACATACCCTTTTATTTAACAAGAACTGTATACATAATTCTTACCACTTTCTGGATTAAATTCCATTCCAATGGTAAGTCTACATCATGTTGGTGGATTGTGTAATCAGGTCCTTCTAGCATCACCATTTGACAACTTAAAAAAAAAAACATTGTTTTGTAAAATTTTATGAGAAAAATACAATAAAATTATTCAACATATAAATACAGATATATAAGACTAGAAGTAATACATGTGTGTAGATTTTTTTTTTTAAACTAGAAATGCAATCTTTTTTTTAAACTAGAAATGCAAATTTAATTGTGCAATGTTTAAACTTAACTTAAACTAGTATTCCAGTTAGCTTTGCTAAAATATACACAAACATAATTTATTAAATTAATGCAAATCCATGTGTGAAATTTGCTAAATTTATACGAAAAAAGATTCAGACCCTAATCTGTGTTGGTTGTTTATTTAATTCTGATTTAAAATATTTATAACCTTACTTTGCTTGTATAAATTGTTCCTTATTAAACACATTAGCATTTCTTCTTAAATTATTTCCCTTTGGTACATATCCCAAGTTAGCTGCAGTATCGATTGTTGCATCATAGGAGAAGTTAAGAAGATGATTCAAGTTAATTTTCTTCCCACATTTGTTGTTGTCCAATGTAAAAGATGAGAATTCATCTCTTTGTTGTTCTGTCATCTTAAAAGTAGAAAATAAATTATGCGGTTGTTTAAGCAAAGAAAAAAATCAAGTTAAGTTAAAGTACTACAGGGATGTAAGAGTTTTTAAGTTAATTTGTATACAATTTATATAGTTTAGCATAACAAAAACTTAAAACTTGTATGATATTTGAAATTTAAAGTAAAATAATAAACATATGTTTTACTTAAATCTTAATGTAGATATATTAGTTAAAAAACTAGCTAAATATATTTTAAATTTAAGTCTTATTTAAATTTTTTTGGCATGAAAGGCTGCATTTAATTATTGTAATATGGTCTCAAGTAATATTTGTGAGTGATAGTTTGCCCGCGCACCACAAACAGGAGTTTAGTTTATTTGTAAGCTTATAAATTGAACATCAAATTTAATCCAACCTGATTTCTTCTCCCCCCATTATAATGTTGGTTGCCCCTTGCTCTTGCTTGTTTCTGAAGTTTATTAAAAGTTTTAGGAGGGTTGAGAGTCGTTTCTTTTTGTTTGTATTTAGTTGTGTTGTTGTTGTTGTTGCGGCCCCGATCTTAAAACAACAAATTGACAAAATTTATCAAGAAAATAATAGACTAATTTAGTTGTAATTTAGCATTAAGATTTTTTATACAACTACAATTTGATCAAATGTCAGCTTTTACAAAATTTGCCATAAACTAATAAATTATTCTGATTTTAAGTTTACTTAATGAGAAATGTGTTATTTAATTTTAATCGTTATAATTTTGCTACTAAGAATTTAACCAAATTGCAAATGTAACTATTCCATTGAATTCTTTAAATATGCTTGCAAAAAAAAACCACATAGTGTTGTTTTTAACTTAAAAAATAATGAACGGGTCTTACCATCTTTAAACTTGGGGCACACATTATCTGAACTTGGGACTTTGTGGAGCGATCTTCCAGACATTGTTGGTGAACTTGACATAAAAGTTAGGAACAAAAGTGATGTCCTCACGGACTAAATTCTGTTTCTTATCGAGCGAGATCATATTAACATTCCATATTTGCAATCAAAATAAGAGAAAAAAATTAAAGTTTTTCTCAAATGTGATGATTAGAATTAGAAGTAAGTTGAAAGTTGCTTGAAAGTAATGTGAAGGGTTGTCCTTCACGTTTGTGGATATTATAACTCTCCAGTAAATAAAGGAGGGCACAAAATGTTATTTTAGATTTTTAAAATTGAGTTTTTATTTTTCCTATGATGCAGAAACCATCGGTTTCTCCACCTAAAAAAAAGATAAAATTTTGCTATTAAAATATTAATTAACTAACACTTAAATTTTAGTATTAATCTAAAACCTAAAAATGGAAAAAAATTAGCAGTTTATATTAGAATTCTTTTAAACAATTGAATATTTTTCATTATAAATAAAAGCTTTTTTTATTTAAGTTTGTCTAACTATCAATTGCCGAAAAATGTTAATAATTTTAATAATTGGTTTAGCAGTAAAGGTCAAGAATAGATTTATCAATTGACATTTCCTTTTCACAGGTTTCCTTATCACAAGAACTCCTGACATTATCCTTATTTAATCTTTTAGTTTTTGAATTCCAGGCAGAAGGTGATAAAGTTCGTTTTTTTGATGGCAAATTTGAAGCAACAATTTCAGTGTTCACCTTTGTTAACTTAACTGGTTCTTTTAACAAACATTTACACAATATTACATGGTTTTTATGGGATATTGCACTTGGGGTTAAAATGGTTGAATTTTGACTAACATAAGTTTTTGATTTATTGTTATAAAATCTCTTTTTTATTTCGTCAGATTTCTTGTTCAAGTTTTCTTTTTGTTTTTTAAATTTCAAATTTAAATTTGAAATATGTTTTTGAATCAAAGGTACAGCCCAACCACTTCCTATGGCAGTGTTGTCAGATTTTTTTAAAACATTTTCATGAAATCTAATTGATCGAGGACAAATTGAAAATTTGTTTAATTTCATATTTTTGTTTTCGATTTTTTTATAATTATCGTCTAACACAATAACTTCCAATGCAGGTAAATCTTGTAAAAAAGGTAAAAATAAATCATCTGTTAGTTTGTTTCCATCTAACCTTAAATGTTTTAGTTTTTTTAACCCAGTTTTACATCTTCTGTTATTCATTGTTAAATTTTTAATTCCATTCACAGAAAGTTGGTTATGTCCAAGATTCAGAATTTCTAAATTGTTTAACTTTCCCAAATGTAACAAAATTTCATGATCATCTCCAATTTTGCAGTATGAAAAATCAGCCTCATTTAGGTAGATGTAAAGTAATAAATATTCTAAGTCAACTGATAAAAACAACCAGTGTCCACTTAGATTTAAAGATTTTAGTATTTTATCAGAATAAGCATCAATAAAAATGTTTAAAATCTCTTTCCAATTTCCCGCACTGTCAATTTCAAAATATCCAATTTCAAAACATTTTTTGAACAATTCTTCACCAATTAGCTCAGGAAATCCAATTAAAGAATCAACCAAATGAAAATTTTGAACAACAAATTCAACACAAATATTTCTCAAACTTAGAAGTCCACTTTTTTGGTCCAAAACTTGTTTTTTAAACTTTTTGTTTGGTAAATAAGGATTCCTACAACTTTTTAAGTTTATTTTTTTCCCAGAGTAATAAAAGAGATTTGATTCTGAATTTAGACAAACAGATAATTCCTGGGATTTATTATTTTTTCCACAATAAAATATTTTTCCCCCACCAACATCCATATTAAAACCAAATAAACTATTTTTATAAAATAATATCTAAAAAAAAATTACAAACTGACTAACCATAAAAAAAAAAGTATTTTTAAAAATCGACCTAATTCTTTAAAATAAGGATAATAACTTAAGTAAATGCAAAATATAACAACCTAATTAACATAAAAGTTAAAACAACTGACTAAACAAACGTTAACATTTAAATTATTCATTTAAAATGACACAACTTTACAAAAATGACGTCATATTCTGGGTTTTTTTAAACTTAAAAACTAAAATCTTAATATAATAATATTAACATAGAATGTGTATAAATGTCTTCTTTGGGTCTAAATTTTAGTTAAATCAGCTGTAAAGTTGTTAAAATTAATCAAATTTTAGTTAAATTTCAGGCGGCATGTCAATCAAAATTTGTTTCAATGACATTGACCAGTGTTTCCAAATAAAAAAAGTTTAACTTACTTTTTTTGAGAATAAACCATTTAAAATTTAATATATGCTCAAAACAAACTAAATTTAGCCTTCTTTACTTGTTTTATTATAAAATTAAAATTATATTATTTAAATATTTATAGGTATATTGTATTAAAAAAAAAATCGAACACAAGCATAAAACCTATAACAAATGTGTCAAATTTTCAAAACATAATTTTTACAATTTAGCTCTACCAAAAAAATTAAAATGTTAGTGTAAGGCAAGAAATCACACAAATATATTACAGTCTTTAAGATTAAGGTAATTTTCGTACAAATTAAGCAAGTATAAGTGCGTTATTTGTTACAAATTTACTCAAAAAACAATGATTTTACAATCAATTAAAAAATGGTAACAAATGATCAACTAAAATTACACAATTATTAATAATAAAAATAATGTTAATATTATCGCAGAAAAACTAAAAAATTAACTAACAAGCTGTTAATATTTCTAATTTAAGCAGAAGCATTATTTGTGTAAAAGCACCACTATTTTATTTTATATTTTGCTTACTTTAGATACAGTAAACTAAATAAAACTGTTTTAGTGTAGATTTTATAGCCGAAGAAAATTTTAACAAAACTAGTAAAAATATAAAATTAAAGTATTTTTCTTTTTGGCTTAAACTAATATTATTAAAAGCAAAATATCTTAAAAATGGTTACCAGAAATGAAATAAAATTGCATAAATAATTAAGCTAATTGCACAGCAGCAAATGTTAAGTTAAATGCACTGTTTAAAAGTAGTGCATTTTAATAGCAGAACAAAATATTAGCTATCTTAGGATTAAAAAAAACAAAAGTTGTAAAACACACAAGATTACATATTGCTGTTATAATAGGAGGCAAGCTTTAAAATAATTACATGTTGGTCAATATTAATATTAAAATACAAAAAAAAATGAAATAAAGTAACTTTACTCAAAACATATTTGCTAAATCCATTTAAATTGTTCTAGACATTTGATTTGGCAAAATATTTAATTTATCATAGTAAGACACTTAAAAAATATTTGATTTAAAACAGATTAAAAAGTTTAAAAGTTTTGTAAAATATCAACTACTTAAGATTTGGATTAATATATTAAAAACAAGAGTTTAAAGCTATAGGAAAAGTTGACTAGAGTATTATTATACCAATAGTGGAAAAGAAAAAGGGTCTTAAAAAAGACTAAATGATGTAACTAAAAAGAAACAAAATTAAAACAGATTTGAAACTGGGTCAAGTCTAAAAATGGTAACTACCTAAGAAGAGTAACTCAACCCTATTGTCATTAAAAAAAACTCCAAAACTATCACAACAAGGGTATTTCACTAATGAACCAAAAAAGTGGATAAAATAAAGGCATTAAAGGAAGACCTCAGAACCCATCACAATATGAAGTTAAATTATTGGGAAAGGAAAGTGTCCTCGGCAGGTGGAGCGTATGAAAATCCAATAAAAGCGTCGTCAGCTTCTTGTACACTTACACTTACCTGTGAGAAATGTTGGATAGATTTAGTATTAACAAAGTACCACAATCAAATATAAGTTAAAAGTTGTGACCATATTATGACAATTAAAATGCTGACTAAAGGGTGGCTATCAACTAGTACAAGTAAAAAAAAGATAAAATTCCGAGTAAAAAAGTTTGTCTCAAAAATGGTTACGACAAATGGTTTACTAACCAATATGTTATGTTTATAGTTTATATCAAACTACTTTTAATGAATTAACACAACTTTTTTACCTTTAAATCTTCTTTAACTGATTTAGAGATTGGTTCTCTCACAAACTCAGGGTCCACATGTTTTAAGTCTTCAGGTCCTGCCTGAAATTTTAATAAATTTGTTAAAAATAATGTTGAAAGTTTAGTTACATTTCCATTGCAGAAATTAAAAATTTAGCTGCAAAACTTTAGCATTAAGGATCTACAAAAAAGCATAGCTTCTAACGCTAAGTAATCAATATATAATGGAGCTTGGTATATGTCCAATTGTAAGGCCTATAAAAGTAATAAAAAATATCATTTATGGTGCGCAGGTATGTTATCCTTGTCTAGTAATAGTTAAAAGTTGCCACTACATTTTGACAGTATAATGCAGTTCATGAAGTAGACTATCAACCAGTAGTAAAAATAACTTTAACTTACCACATTAGGATTGTAGGGAGCTTTAATTGTTTTTGCCACCAGTTGTTCCCAGTTAATTGTAACAAAAAACATATGTTCTTTAATGGCATTCTGGATAAAAATAATAATTGTTATAAAATATCTTTATCATGAATGTATAACCAGTATTTATGCTATTGAATTTAATTTTAACATCATAAACAATTTAAAATTAATATAAATTAGATGCTACATCTTTTAAAATCAAGTTAAAAAAAATAAAACTTACGAAATCTCGGATTCCTGTGCCAAGTCTAAATTCTGGTTTCTTTTGTAAAAGCTAAAAATATTTAAAATTATTAAAAAAAAAAAAAATAACAAAAATTCAACAACTCTTAAAAGAATACTAACTATCATACATTTTAAACATGGCTAAAATTTTATTTGCAAAGACTTTAACAGTGTTAAATTTTGACAAAACAACATATTTTAAAGTTAAAACAGTTTTAATTAAACCATAACAAACCAGTTCAAGAATGGCTTTAGCAGCAGAAGATATTGAAGGTCTTAACTTAAGTGGTTTGTACAAAATATTCTCATACATCTCATGTGTATCTCTACTGTAGAATGGAGGCTAAAATACAAAAATATTAAAATTATTTCAACAATTATTTTACACCAATGTTGTTAATCAAACATAAATTAAAACTTTATACAAAAGGAAAGAATTAGATTAAATTTTTATACCTAAATTTTAGTGTATTTATGTGCTAGTTATATTTAGTATTTTGAACCATGTTGCTAAGCAAAATATGGCAAAAGTACAAAAATGTATAAATATCTATAAATATTGACATATCTGACACTTACCAAACCGTACAACATTTCATATAAGACAGCTCCCAAACACCACCAATCAACAGCTTTGGTGTAAGGTTGTTTTCTTAACACTTCAGGTGCTAAATACTGAATAAATATTTGGACTTAGCATAAGCTTTTTGAAGAAGTAGACAAAGTTATTTTGCATTTAACATATCAGTACTACTACCAATACATGGTTGCATAAATAAAGAAACAATTTTTTTTTTAAAAGATTTATAAATTATTAAATTTTCTGTTTTCTACCTCTGGTGTTCCACAGAAAGTTGTGGTGGTTTGATGACTTTGAATTCCCTCCTTACATAAACCAAAATCCGTCAACACTATGTGACCCTAAATACGATAATAATAAAATTATAAAACATCTTTTATATAGACAAATATGTGACTTAAAAAGTTGCATTTAAAAGTGAAATTATAAAAATACACAAACAGTTTTAAAATGTAGGTTAATTTACAAGATTTCTTCTTAAATTTACTTTAAATTAGTTGTGTAAGATATGTTTGTAAGACAAACTATAATGACATTTTGTGCCTTTTTTGCATATTTACTTTAAGGCTATCGGTATGCAAATAATTTTAAAAAGAAAGTAGACTGTAATATTTGAACAAGCATTTAAACAAATAAAATAAGAATTAGTTACAAAAAATGGTCAACTTTATCAAAAAAATATTTCTTCAAACTTACTTCTGAATCAAGTAATATGTTTTCAGGTTTGAGGTCCCTGTATATAATGTTAAGTGAATGCATGTAGCCCACTGCACTTGCTATTTCAGCTGCATAAAATCGAGCCCTGTAACAAAAGTGCAAGTTAATATATTGCCATAAGGGTTACACTATGTTACAACCTACAGTAAGTAGACTAAACTTTATTCTACCTACCTATAATGAATATAGATACACTTACAGCTTGTAAAAGATGTCAATAACCATGACATGTTTTGAACCATAAAATTTGGTTACAACACAATAGCTTTTAATTGCAACATTACATTGTCCATTATATCATTTAAACTACTACTGTTATTGGTGCACAAAAACATATTTTTGTCACTATTAAAGGCATAATATTAAAATGAATAAATCAAAGTTTAAAGTTCAGTAAAAATCAAAACAAATAATATTTCACAACAAATTGGAAATAAAATCCTTGGTTTATAAGCAATCAAGTTGCAATAGTAAACAACTGGCATTATGATTCAAGTTTTTTAATTTAATAGGGTAGTAAATGCATGAAATTACAACTTTATATATTTGTAAATAATGGTGCAATGATATTTTATCAGCAATTTAAAATTTTATTCAAGAATGATTTTCATAACTGACAAACTCTTAAAAAACAACCAAAAAGTTATCCAAAAATCAAACAGTTCAAGTTTTAAATGAACTCTACAACTTTAAAATTTAAGTTAAATTTAAAAAAATAAAAAAAATGTTTAAAAAAAACTATTTGGTAAAAATTTTTTTTTTTAGAAATTAAAAAAACTTTTTAAAACACTGACCTTGGCTCTGGGAAAGTTCTCTCCCGTTGTAGATGAAAAAAGAGTTCGCCTCCGTTCACATAATCGAGGACAAAGTACAATTTATCAGAGGTTTGGAAACTGTAATGAAGCCCAACTAGGAATGGATGCTTGAGGTTCTGAAGCAAAACATTCCGTTCTGCCATGATGTGTTTTTGCTAAAATATAACAAAACAATTTGAACAAAGTTTTACACAACCACATTGTTATTAGGTATTTCTATAATATAAAATTAAGGTAAAATAGCCTACTAAATATCCCTTATAATGGGATACCTTTTATAAAGGGTTACACAACTTTTTTCGTAAAATTGGAAATATATATTTTTACAAAAAAAAAGGTTCTATAATAATTAAACAACTTTTAATTTAATTTAAATCCAATTTATTTTAAGTTTTACAAAGAAAATTGACATGACACAAGCATTGATGCAGTATGCAGTAGTGTCTATTATAAGACATAAACAAAAGTGCCAAAAGAGGGTTTGATTAACAATGTACAACAAGAAACATATTGCTTATACTAAATATAACTTCCAACTTGATGCCCCGGGCATTAACACTCATGAGTCAGTTCATTTTAAACTTTAAATAACCACTTACATAACATTAACTGCCCTACGTAATTATTATTGTATTATTGACTGAGTGAAAAGACATTTAATGAATAAAATCATTAGTAATATCTTTAATGCGAGGATATTTAAAAATAAAATAGTGTCTTTAAACAAGACATTTTCATTGGTATTTATATATTTATATACTTTTATTCATATTTTAAAGTTATATTAATAGAGAAGTAACCAGACTAGTTTGTTACACCAATAACCACAACTTAGAGTTACCTCATTTCGTTTTGTTATTGATTTCTTTTGTAAAACTTTAATGGCATAAAAGGTTCCTTCTTTCTTATGTTTGGCGAGCAAAACTTTTCCAAAACTTCCCTTTCCGATAACTTTTAAGTAATCAAAATCATTCGGTTTTGCACTAAATAAGAAAAATAAATTTAAAGTTAGAAAAAAAATTAAAAATAGAGTAAGCATTTTATTAACAACTTAAATTGACCCAAAAAATTTTGCTAAAAATGTTAAATTTTATGAAAATTGTCCATGAACCATTTTTGAAACAAAATTTAGTTGACGAGTAGGAAATCAAATAATAACCAAATCACAAAAAATGGCAAAGTTTTTTTAATTCTTAATATGTGGAAAAACCTTTTTAATATAATATATCAAAAATCGATTAAAAAAATACTAAATACAGAGTTAAATTTACATCTTGAAAGCACAGACAAAACAAATTAATGGAATTACCCTACTTGGAATTTTCCCTTGTGGTTATTGTTAAGCAAATCCAAGATTTACAAAAGGTGTAAAACAAACAAAATTAACTTTACAACAACCCTTAATTTTACATCAAAGCCAAGTCAAAGATTAACATTCATTTCTCCAAGAAGTATAGTTATAAATATATAACTATTACCAAAATATCAATATAGTTAAAACATATGACACAGTTTAAGATTCATATTTGCTGTGTGTGCAGTTTTATAATATGTTGAAATTTAAGAAATGGTTTCAAATTTTCCACCCACGGAACAAGGAAGTATTCCTTCAGATGATTCATCCTTTTATTGTTATATGTGACTGATACAATATCACCACCTTGTATAATGCATTACTATTTATATATTTTAATTCTAGTATATATATTAGAATTAAGTATCAAAATATGGTTCTAACTTAAGAACTTAATAAGGTTAAAACAATGTTTGTATAAATCCCATTGATTAAAACTAAAGTGAATTAACTCTTAACAACAAATGCTTAAAACAAAAATTTATTTTTCAATACTGTTTTTTAATGAATATCAGAAATGTGTAAAAAAATGTTTTATTTTTAGGAACCTTAGAACTTAATAAGATAAAATACAAGGTTTTTAAAGTAACTACTTGACAACAACAGACCAAGTTAACATGAGTTAATTTAAACACAAACTTACTAAGGATCAGCACTGGGTCCAAGGTTTATATTTTCTGCTTCTGTGGTGGGCTAAAAAAAAACAAAATTTGATAAATTTGTGCGGTATTCTAAACAAAACACAACAATACATATTAAGATGTCAGCAAAACATGGCAAATACAATTATGTTTATCAGTTTTTTAACTTTTAACAACATAAATTTGTGCGTAATTCTACACATGATACAACAATAAATTATAATGAGGTTAGATAACAGAGTAAATTGTTAAAAATATAACAAAGCTTTTTAAAAATATTTTGATTTTCCCATATATTTTGTGTTGTGTTTTATATCGTAATTTGTATGTTTTTTCGTCGTGACTTAGTTTTTTAGTTTTCTATTGAGTAAGAATTAGTAATATATAATCTTTTTTTTAGTCTGTCTTGGTAAAAGTAATCACTTTTGCATTATATTAAAAATTATGTTTTTTTTTAATTTTACCTTTGAATTATCTGAAGTTTCTCCTTCATCACTATCATGACTTATTCTGTTTCGAGGATTATCAAGAGCCAGAAATCCGCGAACATCTGGGCTGAAAAAGTTGATAATGTTGTTGTATATATGTTTAATTTTTGAAGCAAAATAAAATATGCATAATTATAAATAAAAAAAGAGATATAAAAATAATAATTGTTTCAGTAGCCTATAGTTAGTGCAATGAAATTTTCTTTTACTGTAGTTTTAGGCAATATTAATATTGTGGTATTTTACAATTATATATAGGGTTTATTATTAAAATTTTAAAAATTTGCATTAAAATTTGATTTAAAAACTGGAAAATTTATTGCTTACTGGTATAATGTTAATTATAAAATAAAACATTAATAAAACAATAATTTAAAATATTAGGTTTGACTTTTCTAAACCTTTCACTTACTACTGCAAAACATCAAGATTTGAAACAATTGTGTTAATAAAATCATTTAAACCATCCCTTCTCTGTCTGATAAATTCTGGATCAAAATTATTTCCAAAAATTCTTTTTGATGGCAATCTCCATGTTATATGTGGAAATTGTTTCTTTAACTAAAAAAAAATAATAAAAAAATTAATGACAATGATAACCTAATAATACACATTATTTGATAAAATTTTGATTTGTTTTTTTACACAAGTTTTTTTATAATGTTTGACAACTTATAATGTTCAACAACTTTTTATAAACAAACCAAAACTGCTTTTATGTTTATTTAACTGTTTCCTGTAAGTTTTATAACTTCCCTTGTACAAAATATTTCGTGCAGTAAATGCAGGTTACAAAAACAAAACATTGTTAAAATAAAAAACATAAATTATGCAAGTTAATCTAAAAAATATCACCCTACAAAAAAATATAAACGTACAACTTTATACCATGAAAAAATTAAATTACAAATTTTTTTTTTTAAATAACAACATGTCTAATAAATGAAACTTACTGAGTTATATAGTTTATCAAACTCAGCATATCTTCTAAAAATAAACCAGGTATCTTTCCCGATATGAACTTGCACTTTATAAACCTGGAATATAATTTAAGTTAAGAAAATGTGATTAGTACATCCTTTCAAATATACCTAATAATGACAAGTTAAATTTTCGATTTATTATCAAAAATGGTTTAAATCACTTAAAGATTATAAACAATTTTTAAGTTAGTTTATTTATGTTTCTTAAAACAAATGCTACAGTCCAGTCTTCAAAAATGTCTAATAAGATTTACTTACTGTAAATCGCTTTTTGCTTTCTGAATATTGGTCTCTAGAAAGTGAAATTCCGGCTTGCATTAAAGTTGGTTTATTTTCGTTAGAATCCATCTTTAATTTGTAACTAATTAACTATAATATAAACTATTTAAAAACCTACAAAATCTAAGTAAAAAATAAATTGTTACTGCTTTTTTAATATATCCTAATTAACAAAATCTTATATTTAAATAAGTACAATCGTATTTAGTTACAAAATATGTTAGTGTAACATTATATTTAATAGTTTAAACTTAAATAACAGCCTGCCAATCTGACTAATATTGAACAAATTAACGCATTCATATTTGTAAGTAACTTTCTAAATGAACTTTATTTTGTAAACAAAGTAAATTCGTTGTTGTAGAAAGTAATTACTTGCTTAAGGATACATTCGTCAAAACATAAACAAAAACTAAAAGAATTTTTACATTAGGAAAAAATTGAAAACGTAACTGATTAACGTAACTAACTTTCAGCCACAATAAATATTTTTTTCTAAAAGTAATTTAATTTATATATTTAAACAACAAAATTGACTAAAAAAATATATAATTTTAACTTTAATCAATGCACAAGTTTTTTGATAAAATAGAAAAAAAACTTTATTAAAGCAGCAGTTGTAACCGACAACGACATATAAAACCACGACTCCAATTTGTGACGTCATCACAACAAAAGGATTTATTTTAACGAAGCTACACATTTTACCAAAATACATTCCTTATATTTACCTAAAAATCATGTTATCGGATATTTTAATAGCGGGGTAGGTATTAATAACAATGTTTTTTAATATATTATAAAATACTTTATTAAACTTTTAACGGTCTAATCTAAAAAAAGACAGAAAGATATAGCTACCAACGGATTAACGTAACTGTTATTGTTAATATAATCAACTGTTTATATTTTTCTAGAACTCTACTTGTAAATGCTGGAGCGATTTTAAACTTCAATCTGTAAGTATATTTACTAAACTAGCGTTGGTCTTACATAGTTAATCTAATTGAAAACTGGCAGCGTGGTGTAGTGGTAAGCTACACCACACATGAGGTAAGCTACACCACACATGAGGTCGTGGGTTTAATCCCCACTGATCTCATGCTGTAGCGCCCTTGAGTAAGGCGCTATAAACGGTATAAACTCCTGCTGAGCCAGCACTTAATCAGCAGCATAATTACCGGGCAATTATAGTCTCTATAATATCCCAAACTGCCACAGGCAACTCGAGACTGGGTCGGAGTAACTTATGTTACTCTATGTTTAAGTCGCGCATTCGACTTTCCCACATCGGGGATAAAGATATATACAAAAAAAAATAATAATTCAATTTGTTAAAATTAGAAAATAAAAAACAAAATCTTCAATTTGTTTTTAGAAAAAAGAAACAAACTAGTTCAAATTTTGCAAATGAATTAGAAGAACCCTCAACAGGTTAATTAAATAACTTAACCAAGAACTAAAATTTAAACCAAAAAATTTCTTCAAAATTGCCCTGTTGGTGTGTTAAGTCTATCTATAAAAATATTCATTTTTCTAATAATTGTAGCTGTAAATGTAAAATAAAAAATTTATATTTAGGGGACAAAATACGTGAATTTTTAATGAACTTGAGATATTTTCGATTAGTGATAGCAGTTTGGAATATTTTTATTATGTTTGGAATGATAATGTAAGTTTTTAACAATTATAATAATTTTTATTATTTTAAAATTATAAAAAATATAAATAAACAACATCTTTTAATTTAAATTATAACACAATCATTTTTTTGCAGATTTTTTGGATCTTAAAAAGTGGAACACAAATTTTACCAAAATTGTATTTTATGTATAATAATATTTAATGCACTGTTTTTTGTTGTAAATAAATAGACCTAAAAAAGGATACAATCAATACTTCATATATATAAACCTAAGATAGTAAATAGTCATGTAATACAATTAAAAACTACATTAGTTCAAAAAAACTTCATTCCAAAAGTTTATTAAAGTCAAGCATAGAAGTAGATTATCAAAACTAATATTGTAAAACATCACAAAAATTAATGTTTACAAAAATAAATAAAAATAAAACAAAAGTTTAAAAATCCGAGACCCTTCCTTTTCTTTCCCAGTCCCCATATCTTGTGGGTTCAGGGCCTCTTGGACCCCCCTTTTCACCGGTTTTTGGGTTTACATTATTGGGGAATGCTGGAAATCAAAAAGGGCATGTTTTAAAATTCAAGCATAAGCTTTTTAAATAATAAAAAAATAAATATAGCTTGATATCTCTTAAAAAATTTGGAAGATATTTATGACAAAAAACATTCTTTTTTTTGAATATATATCAGGGAGTTTATACCGTTTATAGTGCCTTACTCCAGGGCGCTACAGCATGAAAGCAGTGGGGATTGTACCATGACCTCATGTGGTGTAGCAAAAATATATTGTGCCTGGTAATAGACTAATACACAACTTATACAAAAAATATTTCATTTAGTAATGGGCTTTAATATGTAAATAAAACTTTAACTTACGTTCCATTACATTAGCTCCCATATAGTTAGTTGAAGATTCTTGTTCAATTTCAACATCAAGTTTTCCTTTTGGGGTGTAAGGTTTTTTGGGTGGTTTTGAATCATTATTATTTGTACTATATGTCAACCTTGTCAGTTGGTTTATTCTTCTAATGTTGTTTAGAATAGTGATTGACTTGTTTGAAAACATTTTTAAATACAAATTTACATCACAAAACCTGATAAAAAATTGAATCAGAAAATATTTTAATAAATAGTCAATAAAACTAAAATGTCGTTTTTAAAAGTTCTACAAAACCTAATTAACAAAAAGTGTAAGCAGGGGTAAATATTAAGTTCATGTAAATAGTTTTATTACAAATATAAATTTTATTTAAAATATTTAAGCATTTCACTAAACTAATTAAAAAATGTTGCAATAACTAACTAAGATTAAAATAAAGTTCTTATGTTAAATTTAATCAGTAATTATTTTTTACTCAATATTATCAGAAACTCTGTTGTTATTTAAAAACTCTAGACAAATTAATACATCACAAAATATCCCCACATATAATACTAATTTGTAATGCATGATTAGGTTAAGGAAGATGTTGTTATAAAAAAACTTTACTCAAATTTTGGAATTAAACAAATTTGATAAAACTATAGAAAATATAATTCCACAAATCATAACTAATATACAAAATAGAAACTTAAAATAAGAAGGAAAAAGTTTTGATCAAAGGAAAGTTATTACTATGACGTCATACATGAAAGTATGGCAACGTGTTCAAAATCAGCTGATTTGTTTATATTAACAAACTCAGGACCAAGTCGTATAAGGAAACGTGTATAAATATATAACACGAATTTCGGAGGTCCTGTTACATTTCTAAATAACTAAAAGCTAAATTAACAATTTCCAAAAATGAACTAGGTGGTTGTATTAATAATAAAAGCGTTAAAAGTTCTGAAGTTAACAAACTATCTCAAATGGCCGCAGGACATTAACTTAATTAGTAGTAAACTAACGCTTGCAGATTCGTCTGCCAAACAGTCTGTTTGTTTGTAAAATAAGCTTGGAGTGGTGTACATTTTAACGTATTAGTGGTTTTAGGCCTACATTACTTTTTTATTAATGTTATTGATAACCTATTGCAGAGATTTTATGCTATTTTTTAGGGTAAAATTAAAAAATGGGTTTAAAACTTCTAGTTTTGCTTTTGTTCGTGAGTATTTTCGTGATACAAATATGTAAATGTGAATGTAATCACGATCACGGTGATGATGCAATTCAACAAGGAAAAGAGAAATGGTTTAAACAACCAGAAGAAGATGGTTCCATTCATGATCCTCATCACGGACACGATCATGGGCAGCATCATCACGGCCATGATCCCGGACATCACCACCACGGTCATGGGCATTCCCATGACCACCATCATGCATCATCTCATGGTAACTCACATGAACATTCTCACGACCATCACGGTAAAGCTCATGGACATCATCACCACCAAACTTCAAAACCTGCCAAAAAACCAAGAAGTTTATCTGACACCATTGACATGTGGTGGCAAGCAATCTTTGCCACATTACTTATTAGTGCCGCGCCATTTGCCATCCTCTTCTTCGTGCCATTGGAAAGTAATGCTGACGAGTATCAACCCTTGTTGAAAGTTCTGCTTAGTTTTGCATCAGGCGGTCTCCTAGGCGACGCTTTCTTACATCTTATCCCACATGCCATACATCCTCATACCCATGGCGACGAGTCACATGACCATCACCATGACGACCATGGTGGGCACGACCATTCTGGAAGCACAAAGGTTGGACTGTGGGTTCTAGCAGGTATTGTGACATTCTTAGCAGTTGAAAAATTTGTCCGACATGCAAAAGGTGATGGGGGTCACCATCATGGTCATAGTCATGGTAAAGTTGAAGATAAAAAAGAAGAAAAATCTGAAGCTGAAACTAAAAAAGAAAAAGGGGATGTGAAAGAAAAAACTGTGAGAAAACGGAAGGTCTCAGATGAAGGTTAAAAACTGTTTAAATATAAAATTAATCAAGTTAATCACATACTGTCAACAAAGTTATTTAAGAAGCTTACTTGTTTTAGGTTTAAACTAACTACAATAACAGAAAATATAAATACCAATTATCTTATCCAGATAAAACTGAAGAAACAGAATCTAAAGAAGACAAGAAGGAAGAAGTGGAGCCTGAGGAAAGCATGAAAGTGGCCGGATACCTAAACCTTGCTGCAGACTTCACCCATAACTTTACAGATGGACTTGCCATTGGTAAGTTACTTATAATTATTAAGTACTAGCCCTAAAGTTGGTATAAAAATTAGACATGATTTAAGGCTTCTATATACTTGATTTTTTAAATCCATAAACCAACTAACCAATCAATAATGTCAGATCAAAATACATTAAACTAAGCAAATTCAATAATAAAAGGCTAAGTTGCAGCTTAAGTTATTTTTAAATGAAGTTTAAACTTAACAATTTTATAACATGTTTAGGTGCCTCTTTTCTTGGTGGGCAGACCCTGGGTATTATCACCACAGTAACTATATTACTACATGAGGTACCTCACGAAATTGGTGACTTTGCCATCCTTGTACAATCTGGTTGTAGTAAAACTAAAGCAATGTTTTTACAATTATCAACTGCTACAGGTTTGTTGAATTTTTGGGCAAGTTTTTATTATGGGAAATTATTCGATTAAAGAGTTTAAATTTTAGTACTTTAAAAACTAAAAGATTTAATGAAAAAACAAACTAATTAATATATTTTTTAGCAGATATAAACACTTCTTTACTCAAAATTTTTTTATTTGGTGAATATGTTAAAAAACCCTTTAAATAATTTGTTATAACAAACTCTAAACTTACCTACGCTATAATTATATTCTTCAAAAAGTATTAAAATTTATAACTTTTAGGAGCACTGGCTGGTTGTATATTAGGGTTACTTGCTGAAAATATTGGAGAAGCTGCAGTTTTATGGATCCTACCTTTTACAGCAGGAGGTTTTATCTATATTGCTACTGTTTCAGTAATACCCGAGTTACTAGAGGACTCAAATCCTAAACAAACTTTTAAAGAAATACTTGCCATGTTAGTTGGTATAGCTATGATGGTGGTTATATCAGTTTTAGAATAAAATTTAGAAAATGAAATTAATATTTTTTTGCTTCTTTAGATTCATGAAATTAAATTGTAGAAAATTTTATTAAATCGAATTGTTTTTTTTTACTGATAATGAAATGGTAATGCTAATAGTTAATGTATTGTTTTTATATATATATTAATATATGTTTATATATATTGCATATAAAACCAATTAAAAATGAATTTGTGTTGTTAGCAATTATAATGTTTAAATGTTAAGGTAAAGTTACTTGAAACCTGTAATTTTTATTTCTTGTAACACTGCCTTTTACTATGACAGTTAAAATTATATATTCGTCACATAAACAAAATTGTGTTAACATTTTTATAAGTAAAATGTAATAATAAAATAACGAAATACACAAACTTATTTTGTCTTAGTATTATAAAGAAATTGAAATTTTAGCTTACCTTAAGTAAACATAGATGTCAAGACATAGCTTCGTAATATTGTACGATTTTACAGATTTTAAACAAAATATTCTAAAAATAAAATAAGAGGTAAAAATTAGAAACTTCAAATTATAATAAGTTGCTACAACTAAACCAAAACTGTGCATAAATATAGGAATACTAAGAATTAAAGATTATTTTGTAAATTAGTTCAACAGCAAAAACAGATAAAAAATAATAATTCTAATGTTATCACAATTACAGGGTTTTCTTTTCGTATTTATGAAAGCTTGTGCAAAATCTAAGTTAATTTAAAATATAAATGGTATTACACAGCACTATAGATGCTTCATTCGAATAAAATACATCGGCATATTACTCTCAGACCCAAGCAAAATAATTTCATTTCTACCCAGCACAACTTTAAGTCTTTTTGGTACGTTTTTAACCAAGAAATTAGACATCAACGTGTTATTAGTTGGATCCATTTGGTTTACCCATTTTAATTCCCCATTTCTTTCAATATTACTTAAATCTAACATATACATATACAGCGGTGAATTCTCATCGTTTGCTGAATTTTGAGGTCTGTTATGTGATATTCTATTATTGCATATTTTTGGGTTGGAATTGGACGGTTTGGTATGATCAGTTTGCGAATATATTGTTTTAAAACAGGCAGCTTTATCTAGCGGAGGCATATGTCTAGTATCATAAAACAAACTAAATAACATCAGTGTTTTACCAACTAGAATATAAGGAATATCGTTGAAATTAAACATGGATTGAAAGCAAGGACCAAAAGTTTGTTCTTCATTCTCAAATGACAACAACTGCCAGGTCCATTCTGCATACCCTGTTTTAAGTAACAACCAACCTTTTCCTATTTTCGGTGAATGACTTAAAACAAGAATAGCAGATGAATACGAACTATGGTCGAATTTAACCATTATTCCCTTTGACGTTTCATTAAAAGAGTGAGGAAAGGGATCCCCTACTAACATCTGTTTTTCCCAAGTAAAGGTATGTAGGTTTAAGCACCAAAGCTCTTTATTATTAAAGTTTTGAGATGCCATTTTCCTGCCCCCATACAACACCATTATATCACTCTCAGGGTCTAAGTCGTCCTGCATAACACAAGTAGTTGGCATGTACAATTCAGGTGGACAGTCTTGTTGTAAGAAAGACTTATGAGTTAATAGCCCAGTAGTTGTGTTGTAGATGTGTAAATCATTGTTAAATTCAGCTCTGCCTCGGCCTAAAGTGTTGGTAGGTGGCAGAGAAGAGCCCCCAAATATCAACAAGTAATTTTTATAACTCTGAAAAGCACATCCAAACTTGGGAGCCATAAAATTACCTTTAATTAATGGTCTGTGCCATTTCAAAGTGTCCATTTCAAGTCTTAGAAGGTCATTGAATCCAGTGTGTGCATTATTTAAAGAACGACCTCCAAATATATAAATAGAACGACTGTGGTCATTATAACACATTGATTCACCTATTCTTGGGGTAACATTCGTAACTTGGGTTCCAAAATCAACTTGGTACCATTCAATATTACCCTGTTTGCAACTTTGCTCAAATTTCTGTGGATTTTGTTGAAACAAACCGCTTATAATTCTGTCCCATCGCTTACAAACACGAGCTGCGATGTTATATTGTTTGTAAGGGGACAAGTTCATAAAAATTATCTCCATTATTTCATCAGGTAAGTTGTCCATCTTTCTCTTAAAACACTGGATTCTATATACACTTAAAACCAATGATTTAAACCTTCATACAAACGTATTTTATATTAAACAACACTCTGTCTGTTTGTAATTTAAAACAAAAATTACTATAAGAAATAATATAAATACCGGTAAAGAGTAAGTATCGTATTACACCGTTTGGTTAACCAAGCAATATACGCATTTTTTTTAAATTTCACTTACTGGTTTCTTTTTAAATAAATAACTTGTTTCTTTTTGCCTACGCTTGTTGTACGTTACTGCACGTGTTTGCTATGTCATTGTTTTGATTTTTTGCAAATTTATTCAATTTAAAAATCAAAAAGAAGTTAAATAAACTTAAAAGTATTTAACAAATTTATTTTTATTAATTAATTGGTTTATTTTATCTCACAAAGTAGTTATTTATATGTGTATGTAGAACATCATAAAATCCACATCGAGGATAAACTAAATTTAAAATTATTAATTGGAAACACTGAACATGCACGTTTGTTATTGTTTACATTGAAAAACAACTTGTTATTTCTATGCAGTACATCTTAAATAAAAAGTTTTATGCTACGCTAAAATACTTCATAAAGGTTTACAATTTGCTACTTCGACTTGACACAATAAGCCTTTCCTTTTAGGTAAGAATTGTGTTTGGCCCATTTAAAATAAAGTGCTTCCAATTTTATTTTATTTATACTTATTTTTGATGTGAAAAAGTCAACTTTAAAAACCTAAACTTTGAAAGTTTTGTTACCCTGACCCAGTCTTTAGTTGCCATTGGCAGTTTAAAATACAAATTGCCTGTTAATTTAACCCGTGGTTGAATGTTGGATATTATAGGACTTTATACTGTGTGTTTGTTTATAACACTTTAGTTAAGGCTGCTATAAAAGGGCAGTAGTGGTAATCAAACCGAGAACCTCAAAAAGTTTAATGTTCTAACCACTTAACCAACCTTAGTACTTGACAAATCAGATGCTTATTAAAAGTAGTTAAAAGGAAAATCATAATTTGACAATGTTGTTTATTTTAGAATCAAACAAAGCATGTGTTGCCCAAGTGGCATGAACACTCTAATGTTAGCGATGAAGACATGAAAACTCCGGTGTTTCATCTGACCCTGTTGTCCAGGCAACTATGCAAGAAATGACCCCATCTCTAGAATGCCATGTTCAACAATAACAGCCTGTTGTTCTTTAACAGAGATAATAAATACACATAGAGGAAACCAAGGACCAAAAGGGCAGAGTTTAATATTCGTCTGTAAGGGACGACCAAAAGCTCGATGATTTTTTGTTCACCACATTAACAAATATGTGTATAAAAAGCACGTTCCCACTTTTGTTAAAAACCAATCTTTTTAAAAAAAAAAATAAAAGTGTGAAAAAACTTAAAATAACTTATTTTGTAAATTTCAAATTAATATTGCCTAACTGCATTTATCTGTAATTTTTGCACAACTTTATTTAATGTTGTAGCTGTATAAAGTAAATTTATGAATGGTTTTCTATGAAAAGCATACAGCTGATAAATAAAAATAACATTAAAAAACTTCCTTTGAAAAATTTTTGATCTTTTTCCTTCAGGAATTTAAAACCGAAAGTTATATATATTAAATCTTTATATTTAATTTATTCATATTTGTTTTAGTGTTTAAAATAAAATATTTCAATTGTTTTATGCTGAATTATATATATACATATTGTGTGTAATAATCTATAGTTAAAATTAATTAACAAGTGTAAACCAATTTTTTGACAATTTCACTTATTTTTTGTAAATATTTTAAGTAACAAATGTTTTAGTAAAGTTGCAAGTTTCAATGCAGAACAACTTTTGTTAGATGTTATTAATTAATTAGTTTTATTGGCTATATTTTTAAATTGATTTGAAAACCTAACAATAATGTTTAATACTGTTTTGCTTTTAATCATGAATGTGATTTTGTTCACGATATTTTGTTAATATTAATTGTTAATTAATTGTATATGCTAAAAAATAAAAAACAACAATTAAATGAATTTCGCCAGTCTTTTTAAGTTAATATTAACCTACCACAATGACAAGAATTTTACTTAAAAAAATCAGGTTAAAATTTTTTGTATTTTTTAATACTAAAGGTAATTAATGTTTAACTCCCAATAATTGTAAATTGCACTTGTTAAATTTTATTTTTTTAATTTAAAATTTTTCATAAATCACAAATAAATTCCCTTGTATTTTATTGTAACATTACCAGCTTTACATAACTGGCTTTCAACAAAAGAAAAAACATATTAACAATAATTTAAAAGTTATTAATAATTCGTGAGTACATAATTTATATATATATATGATGAAATTAAGCGGTTATTATGTTTATGTATGTGAATAACTGCCATATGTAGTTGGCACATAATTTATCACAGGCAAATATTAGTCAAAAGTTGTAACCATATTATGACAATTAAAATGCCAACCGTAGGACAGACTATTGTAGTTGTTCGAAAAAACAAACAATAATTGTTAAATGATTATTTTTTGTGTTTTTATAAATATAATTAAGTAATGTTTAACAATTAAGGGTAAAAATTGTATGACCTGATTTTGATAATTATTTTTTAGAAAAAAATCAATTTTAAAATAATGTTTTGTTCAAATCAAAACCAGGTCACTCTGGTTTGTTGGTGATAAGCCATTGCACCACGACAAGGTCAACCAGAAAGCAATGGGTTAGTTCTAGGCCAACACCGGAATTTTATGGGAGTCGTCGGGAGGAGGTAAGGTCAGAAACCCATAAAACCCGGCAAAAACCTTTGGATGTATACGGCGGACTAAAACTAACTCTCGGTGGTTGTAAATATTAACAGAATATCGGTCTGATCGCAATTGGTTCTGAACCACTAAAAACGATTAACCTAACCTAACATGAACTGAACTGTAAGACTGTAAAACTGTGATGATGTGATTGATATTTTGATTTTTCCAATTTAGGTTGTTGACCTAAAACCTAAAAACATTTGAAAAAAAGCAAGTTTATGGTTAGGGTTAGTTTAGAATTAGTTAGCCTGTGGAGCTGAAAAAATAAAATGGTTATGGGTTAATCTTAGTTAGCCTGTGGAGCTGAAAAAATAAAATGGTTAGGGGTTAATCTTAGTTAGCCTGTGGAGCTGGAAAAAGAAACTGGTTAGGGGTTAATCTTAGTTAGCCTGTAGAGCTGAAAAATGAAAATGGTTAGGAGTTAGTTGGGTGAAAAAAATATGCCAGCGAGATACTTACATTGGGGACCATACTTACCCAAAAACTTGAAGTTGCTAGATGGCTTAAAAAATCTTGAAAATCCATTATTGAAAATCCATTCTTGAAAATCCATTTTTGAAAATCCATTCTTGAAAATCCATTCTTGAAAATCCATTCTTGAAATTCTTTAAAATTTCTAAGTATAATTTAAATAAATTTTCTAAACCACCGAGCTAAAATTAAAATGTTTGTAACTTGTAAGTAACTAAGTCTTCAAACTTTTTAAAAGTAACTAAATTCTTTTAAAACTTTTTACTATCATTTTTTGCTAACTCTGCCATTTTTTTTTGAATTTCTAAAAATTAAATTTCTTTAAGATTCACTTTTTATCGCAACTACGCAAGATTGAATCGCAAGCAAACGTAAAAACGTCGGAATCGAGCGTGCCAAAAATTAAATTCTTATACGAAAGAATGAGCGATTCATTTAAGCGAACGTCGCTATCACATAAGTGATATTATAACACATTTAGTGTTTAAATTCTTTTTTGTAAGAATTTTTTTAAAGTTAAAATTCTTTTCTGAAAGAATTTAACTTGAACTACAACACCACATTAGTGGTTATCATAGCAACCAGCTTTTGTTTGCTCCATCTTCATTTTTCAGTCCTGAGTTTCTTCAGTCCCGAGTTTGAAGGTCAAAAGTTTGATAAAAATTTGTAGTAAAAATCCAACAGCAGCACAAGTTATTAACTTAAGTTATCTACTATCAACTTTTAAAAAACTTTAAATATTTTTTTACAAACTACAAAAATAATGTAAAATTTTACAATAAATTGAAGACTTCATCCAAAATCTTTTTCCTCCTTTTTTGCTCTGTGAAGACCTATATCATAACATTTACAAAATATAGAGAAGTTTAACCCAAGCATGGAAAATACTTGACCAAACTTTTAATTAGAAAGATAAGAAAAAGATCATACAAGTTAGAAAACTGATATGATGGAGAACGGCGGAAATTGCGATTGGTTATCTGAATTGAGCGTTTACTGATATCCGTATACATCCATTTTGCTTTAAAATTAGAAAAACCGAGTGAGGCTTGTCCTCTTTACAAATATTTATATATAAGTTTTAATAGTTAATATAGGTATTTAAGTTAAGTTACTTAAGCCTACAGTTTAAGGACCCCCCCATTATCCTAACCTATCTCCTATCTTAACATGACCCCCCCATTAACCCTATTTGTTTAAGGGCCTTAGTTGCAACAATGTTGCAGTTAGGTGAAAAATGAAAAAGTGCCAGAGGGCGAAGCAACAAACGTTAGAGCTAACTTAGCCTAGTGAAAATTAACAAGAAGGGGTTTAAATACTAAAAGAGATAGAGTTAATTAACTTAATTAATGAGGTTTTTTACCATGAGATTCGATTGTGTAATGTGTAGCAACTGTGTGGTAATAAACCACGCAGATTCAATTGTGTGGTAATACAACCACCGATGAATGATTGTGTGGTAACAGAACCACTGAGGTTGGATTGTGTGGTAATAGAACCATCGGGGTTGGATTGTGTGGTAATACAACCACCGAGGTTGGATTGTGTGGTAACAGAACCACCGAGGTTGGATTGTGTGGTAATAGAACCATCGGGGTTGGATTGTGTAGTAACAGAACCACCGAGGTTGGATTGTGTGGTAATAGAACCATCGGGGTTGGATTGTGTAGTCTGGAGTGGAATCCACAGCTTGAAAGGATAGAAGGATCTCTAAAACAAAATCAACAAATGTAAGATAAAGTAGTTATTTGAAAAATATGACAACAATAAGATATTTGGTCATACTTTAAAATAAAATTTTTATCAACAGCAAACTTTTTATTTATTTGTCCAGTAGTCGTAGTAGATACCGCATAAAAATTTATTGTTTAACAATTTAAATACCAAAATAAATTACAAGAACAATACCATAAAATTGGAAAAAGTGACAAAGTGGTTTACTCATTTTAAGGCCAGGTACATGAAAAACAATAAAATAAAACTTACTTTGAAGCAGTTGAAGATCTAACAATTCCACGTTGCCCGTTTTGCAGAATTATCATTCATAAACCATTCTGCGAAAATAAAAAAAATTTATTAAACTTTTGCTTTTAGGTAAAAAATTACTTTCAGTAGGTATTTAATGGTTTTATATTTAACTTAAGTTTGTAAATGACTTGTAAATAGGCATTTTTTATTGGTAGAAAGTATATTAAATGTTTAGCTGCATGCCATATGTTCGCTAGTCGTTAAAACATAAGTAATGACAACTAATAATTATACTAATACTTGGCCCAGTATTTACTTATAAGTACTTGTACAAACAAACTATTTCTAATTTGGAATATCCCTAATAAAAGTTATATGTTTAAGAATTGTAATTACCTTTGATGTGAATGGTTTTCAACTTCATTGCTTTTATGTTAAAAGCCTTAATCCAAATTAGGCATTGTAACTTTGCCTGAAAAAAATAAATTAAAATTATTAACATAAAAAATATGACATTTAATTTAAATTATTTTATGACCATTTTATAATAAATACATATATGTTTGTATAAAGATAAATGCAGAATTAAATAGTACACTCATACAGTTAAAATATTTTGAACTTTATGAGCTCTTTCAATAACCAGTAAACCACTTTTAATATATAAAAATTTTAATTACCTTTTATTATTGGATAGTTTAACAGTGAACTTGTCTTCTAATTTGCTTTGTTTTAAATATGTACAGCAATCTAAAATCAAAATAAGTGTGTTAGGGTTTAGTTTTCATAAAAACGACAGTTTATTTATTTTGTTGGCCTAAGTAGGACAAACGTCATATATATATATATATGGTCCACCAAGCTTTAATATATATTAGTTTAACAACCAAATATTTACCTTATATCGTAATTGCTGTAGCTTTGTTAAATGAATGATTAAGTCCGCGTCTTTAAATCTCTCCTAAAAATAGCAAAATTGAGATTCTTTAAAATATTGTTTTAAATTATATATGTTTATTTTATAGTTCTACAAAAATTTGTAGCAAGAACAATATTAATATAGTAGTTTTTAGGTTGTGTTTCTAAATAGCCACTTCCTTTGTTTCAATATTGTAACTTTTTGTTGTTAAATTAAACAAAGTAAATTTTTACCTGGAGCCAAGTGGATCCAAATTGTGGAATTGGTTGCCTTGTTTGCAGAAACAAAAATCATTTTCAAGTCGTCTAAAATAAAAGCAAAATTAATTTTCAAATATTTTAAACCCTATTATTCTATTGCATTAGCTAACCATAAGTATTATTCTTTGCTTAAAAATATGTTATATAGTTTTAAAAATACAGTTAGTTCTAATTACCTTATTGTGAATGGCTTTAAACTTCATTGCTTTTATGTTGAAAGCCTTCATCCAAATTAGGCAATGTAACTTTGCCTGTAAAAAATAAAACAATATTTAGGTTAAAGTTGGTGCACAAACAAAAGAAAACTATAATATGCCATTATTACAACTTTAAATCTAAATTTAATTCTAATTTTACATTACCTGTTAAAATTGGATTGTTTAGCTGGTTAATTGGTTTCTTGTGTAGCGTGAAACATTTGTACGAAGTTATCTGAAATAATAAAATATTGCTAATAAAATAATTAAGTAATCTATTTTTTTAGCTTATTTTAATTGTCGTGATATATTTGCAACTGTTAACTAATATTTGCTTGTGATAATTTTCCAAACACCACAAACAGAGGTTTTGTTATTGTAGTCCTGAAGCTTAGTGGACGATAATATTACACACTAAGCCTTATTATATTAATTCACATATACATAATTCTAAGATCAAAAACTTTACCTTATAGCGTGATAACTTCGTCATTTTAGAATGATTTTTGTCTGCGTCTTTAAGAAGTTCCCGTTATCCGATATTCCTCCAGTTCCTTTTGATAAAAACCCTAAAACAGTATTCCTATTTTTTCCTACTCCTAAAACAGTATTCCTAGTATCCTAAAACAGAACTTCAGTATTCCTCCAAAAATTCCAGTTATTCTTCAAAGAAAAAAAATTCCATTATTCCGTTAAAAGAAATTCCAGTTTTCCCTTTTAAAAATGCCAGTTTTCCTCTTTAAAATTCCAGTTTTCCGCTTAAAAAAATTCCAGTTTTCCGCTTTACAAATTCCAGTTTTCCGCTTTAAAAATTCCAGTTTTCCTCTTTAAAAAATTCCAGTTTTCCTCTTTAAAATTTTAGTTTTCCTTTTTAAAAAATTCCAGTTTTCCCTTTTAAAAATTCCAGTTTTCCCTTTTAAAAATTCCAGTTTTCCCTTTTAAAAATTCCAGTTTGACCTTTTAAAAATTCCAGTTTGCCCTTTTAAAAATTCCAGTTTTCCCTTTTAAAAATTCCAGTTTGCCCTTTTAAAAATTCCAGTTTTCCCTTTTAAAAATTCCAGTTTGACCTTTTAAAAATTCCAGTTTTCCCTTTTAAAAATTCCAGTTTTCCCTTTTAAAAATTCCAGTTTGCCCTTTTAAAAATTCCAGTTTTCCCTTTTAAAAATTCCAGTTTTCCCTTTTAAAAATTCCAGTGTTCCCTTTTAAAAATTCCAGTGTTCCCTTTTAAAAATTCCAGTTTTCCGTTTTAAAAATTCCAGTTTTCCCTTTTAAAAATTCCAGTTTTCCCTTTTAAAAATTCCAGTTTTTCCCTTTAAAAAAATTCCAATTTTCCCTTTAAAAATTCCAGTTTTCCCTTTTAAAAATTCCAGTTTTTCCCTTTAAAAATTCTAGTTTTCTGCTTTAAAAACTCCAGTTTTTCCTTTTAAAAATTCCAGTTTTCTGCTTTAAAAATTCCAGTTTTCCGCTTTAAAAATTCCAGTTTTCCCTTTTAAAAATTTCAGTGTTCCCTTTAAAAATTCCAGTTTTCCGCTTTAAAAATTCCAGTTTTCCGCTTTAAAAATTCCAGTTTTCCCTTTTAAAAATTCCAGTTTTCCCTTTTAAAAATTTCAGTGTTCCCTTTAAAAATTCCAGTTTTCCGCTTTAAAAATTCCAGTTTTCCGCTTTAAAAATTCCAGTTTTCCCTTTTAAAAATTTCAGTGTTCCCTTTAAAAATTCCAGTTTTCCGCTTTAAAAATTTCAGTATTCCGCTTTAAAAATTCCAGTTTTCCGCTTTAAAAATTCCAGTTTTCCCTTTTAAAAATTTCAGTGTTCCCTTTAAAAATTCCAGTTTTCCGCTTTAAAAATTCCAGTTTTCCCTTTAAAAATTCCAGTTTTCCCTTTAAAAATTCCAGTTTTCCGCTTTAAAAATTCCAGTTTTTTCTTTGAAAAAAATTCCAGTTTTTCCCTTTAAAAATTCCAGTTTTCCTCTTTAAAATTCCAGTTTTTCCTTTTGAAAAAAATTCCAGTTTTTCCCTTTAAAAATTCCAGTTTTCCCTTTAAAAATTCCAGTTTTCCTCTTTAAAATTCCAGTTTTCCGCTTTAAAAATTCCAGTGTTCCCTTTAAAAAATCCAGAATTTCCTTTAAGGAAATTCCAGTATTCCTTTATAGAAATTTTAGTTTTTCTTCAAAGAAATTCCAGTTTTCCTCCAAAAAATAAATTCCTGTTTTCCATTAAATATAGATTCCATTTTTTCGTTTCATTGTAATGACAATAATTGCATAACGGTTACATTTCCAAAAAATGTTCTGTCATAATATTTTTATGACCTGTTTTTAAAGTCTATAATAATTGTCTTTATTGCAATTTTTAATTTTTTTGGTGGTATTGTCAATTGTCTTAAACATTCAGTATTCACCGATGCAAATAAATACGAATGAATAAAAATATATTTTTAAACCTTCTTATTGTGTTTTATATAAAAAACTAACTCAGTTTAACTCAACTTTAATGTCCAGTAATACCTAACAATAATATTCCAATTTAAAACAAATGTCAACTTTACTAACGATGCAAAGTAGTAGCGAATAAATTAACGTAACTTTAGAAACTGAACAATAGTTATTCCAAACTTTCAGAGGACTAAGTTTATAATTTTGGGGGGCATGACAATTTCGCAAAAGCTCGCTTGAGCACCAATAATTATGATCGCAAAAAGCAGCAGCAGTTAGTAACACCATGCAAAAAATAAAACACATGCAGTTCATGCAGCATACATGCAATTTGGGTAAAGAAAAGGAGGGGGGAATTGATCAAAATTTATAAACTTGGATTCTAAACTTTCGAAATAAAATATTATTCAGATTTCTAAAGTTACATTAATCTATTCGCAAGTACTTAACACCATTAGTTTAGTTGACAAAATATTTTAAATGTTTATATTATTGTTAGGCAGACCTTCTATTACAATAAAGTTAACCAGGTATAAATTTGTTTTAAAAATATTACATTCATTGCGTTCGTTTTAAAGTAAAACGATATATTGTACAGAATATATATAAAAAATTTAGTCAAAAATAGTATATATTTGTGTTTTTAAAAAATATATCTAATATTGCATTGTTTTATAGTAAAACGTCATAGTTACAAAAATGGTGAAAAATGATAAAATATATATATTATATATATATATAAAAATAGAGTTAAAAATGTATAAATTTGTGTTATAAAAATAGAATTATTGCGTTTGTTTAATAGTAAACCATATAAAAGTGATATAAAAATATAGATTATATATAAAAATTAATAAAATGTTTATAAAAATTAGGTTAAAAATGTATAAATTTGTGTTTTTAGATATGCCTATAATAAAATTATTGCGTAGCTACAAAAATGTTAAAAATAAATTAAATATATATATTATATATATTAAATATATATATTATATAAAAATGTATAAATTCGTGTTTTAAAAATATAATTATTGCGTTAGTTTAATAGTAAATGATATATATATTATAAATTTGTGTTTTAACATTATATATACTACAAATATTGTGTATGTTTGTAGATAAAACAATATGTATATAATATTAAGTAATAAAAATTGAAGTACTTGCACTATAACATTTTAGCTGTCTTTATTTCATTTATAATCATTATATGTGATATTGTTAATGTCCGTAGTACAACATTTTCACAATAAAGTTTTGTAACTTACTCAAATCTGCATAACAGTTAAAGTTTTCCATAAAATCTTCTTAAATCTGCATAACAGTTAAAAGAATTCCAAATTTTGTTTGAATCCACAAACAGTTGAAGATTTCCAATGAAAATCCAAATTTCCAAGTGTCCAATCCAGAAATCCTGTTTAAAAAAAAATAGATTTCAATATTTCATAATCATAATTAATATTTTTAAATATTATAACCATACAGTTACCATGCTTTCTGTATTTTATTATTATTAGAACGTGGCATAGTAGTCAGAACTTTGCTACCCTACATGGAGTCTGGGGTTTGATTCCCACTGCTTTCATTCTGTAGCGCCCTTACGTAAGGCGCGATAAATGATATGAACTCCTGCTGAACCAGCACTTAATCAGCAGCCTAATTATCGGGCAATTATAATCTATAATAACAGTTACTTTATGTTTAGGCCATGATGTCAACCTTTCTACATTAAAAATAAAGATAAATATATAAAAAAAAGTATATATATGAACTGCCGCAAACCAATTTTAAAGTAAATTTAAAAAATGTCGCCAACTAAAAATGCCCAACAATTTTAAAGGGTTACTATGACGTCACAAATCTGCGTGTTTTAAACCATGGCAACTATAAGTGACCTAAATATTAGAAAGGTTAATACCAGACAGCAATTGCAGCACATTTTAAAACTCCTTTAAGCACTTGCATCATTATTTTCCTTACTTAAGCAAGTTTTAACAATAATTACCCTAATTTAACTATCAAATTACTACAACAAGAATTTCTAAAGGATTAAAAACCGCCCTTTTTTAATTTATTTGATTTGTAAATTAATAACTAAAGTTTAAGTATAAAAATTTCCAAATTGGCGCAAAAAATTCGCAGATAACATTTTTACGCGCCATTTTATAAGATTTTCATAGAAATCAGTTTAAGCAAATTTTAATATTTAATATATAACCAGCGTGTTAATCTATGCCTAGCGTTAATTAACGGTCCATCTTGAACTTATCATCACATTAGCGTTAACTATTTTAATCATTTAAATTCGCAAAGTTGTTAAGAAATGACAAAAAACTACCAGTAGATGCGTTAACGATTCAGCTAAAAAGAAATCCTAAAAACTCAACAAAACACTTGAAATATGGTTGGTGACATGATATTGTTGTCAATTATAAAAAATTGTTTTAAAACTATTTAAATAAAATGTTATTCCGCCAGTCGCAATAGAAGTTTATCATTTCTTACGTCATAATATATTATTGAAAACAATTAAATATTAATATATACTAGTTCATGTATTAAATAACGTTACTAATTGTTCTTTAATTAAGAAAAAACAGTAAAACTAAAACAAACTTACCAAGAAAGAGACATGTAACAACGGAGCTCCAAAACACGTGCGCACAACAGGACTGGAAAGCGCAAAAAGAACTTTTAGAAACGCCCTGTGACGTCACAAACCACGTTCTGCGTTTCAGTCTAGCGCAATTCTTGCGGCGACATTCCAGCGCTAATTGTTTTTTTTTTTTTTAATTTGTTAATTAATAATTATCCTCATTTAAAAGCTACAATTTACTTAATAAATATGTAAGTATTATGTTTTGTGCTCAAAGTTTAAAAATAGAGTTATTTTAATTTGTTTAGTAATACTTTTACGTTGTTTTAATTGCTTAAATAAAGTATAAATGGTAAAGGTTTATTATTTATTTGTTTATTATTATAATGTGATTAAAGTTAACAAGCTTCTATCTTGGCAATAGCTAGTTACAAACCATTGAAACTAGAATTTTATTTTGTTTGTTCATTAAAAGTATATGCCTTGTTCTTTTTTAAAAAAATTTTTGAGATATTATAGATTATAATTGTCTGATAATTAAACTGCTGATTAAGTGTTGATTTTGTAGGAGCTCATACTGTTTATAACGCCTTACTTAAGGGCACTACAGTATTAGGGCAGTGGGGATCGAAACCAGGACTTCATGTTATAAAACCAAGAGCTCTAACTACTACACCACACTGACACTTATTAAATAAGTTTATTTATAATTTGTATAAACAACATTAAATTAGCAAAGCAAAAAATAATAAACTATTGTCAAAATTTTTTGGAGTCATTTTGCTAATGGTTAAACAATAATTCAAGTCAACCGCCTTTTATAATGTAGTTTAACGTTTTAATAACTTATAAAACGGAACTCAAAAAATTTTAATTAAAAATTTCAATTGAAAATTTAATTAAAATGTCTAAGACTTAATTTTTTACTAATGTTTAAAACAAATCGAATTGTTTTTAAATGAATTAAAAATCGGATTCCATTCTTTCATCATAAAGTCACGTTTTGTTTTACTTCCCTTCCCAGCGAAACCTCTAAAATGAGTAGCAATTTTCAACTCATGGGCCACCACCATTTCATCCGGCATTCCAATCTTATTACGTAACACCCCGGTCACCCATACGTCATCAATGGGTAGAGATTTAGTCGTTCTAGCTACTTCGTATAATTGCCTAACGATACTAACACTAGTTGTATATAAACCACCTAGACATGTTTTAGGAAAGTGAGTCCATTTGTATTCATCCGCCGTTACCACATTTTTGTTACTCTCATTTCGTATTGGGTTTAGATAAATATTTTTACTATACGTGCAAATAATAGGAAAATCTGGCCATTTTTTCTTTATTGTAGTGTTAATGTTTTGATCAACAAGTTGTTTAAGAAGCGAAATATTAACAAGAAAGTCGTCGTCTCCAGATGAGTAAAAGATCGAAGAAGGAAGGCGGGAACTTGACCACTGCATTCCCGCCAAAGTTTTCAGGACCACGTTCCTTGAAAAATAAGAAAAAACGATTAAAAAAAACAAAAAATTTTGTCTTAATTTTATTTAAGACTTACTTATAATCGTCAGGTCCATCGAATTGTATAATATCTTTGTATCTTTCGCTTTCTTCGTTTAATAGCTTTTTATTGCGACCTAGCGATTTCCCAACAACGAAAACTGTGTGAAATTTTGCGCCTTCCAAGTAACTCAAGGACGCCCACGTGCGGCGAAGTAATTCTCTTCTCATGTAATTTCCAGCAGCTGATTTTATAAAGAAAACCATCTGCCAAGATACATCTAAAAAAACTCTTTTTAAAAATCATTACGTCATATAGGCAGTTACGTCATTTTTTATGTTTTCTTACTTTTAGATTTAAGACAATCGTTCGAAGCGACTTCAAAATCCAAATCTGGTTCTTTTAAATAAACAATTCTAGGCATGACGTAATCGTTGACGTAACCCATTGTAGATGTGACGTCATATATTCCTTGCGTTAGGTTTTGAGAAATGACGTCATTAGTAATTGGCGTGACGTAAGCGATAGTGTCATCAATCGACTTTAATTCTCTTAACAAAGTTAATTCAAAAATAAATTATAATGAAAATTTTACATAGAAAAAAACTTGCGAAAAATTTAAATATTTTATACAAAATAAGTTTCACAAATACCTTTTAACTTTAAGTTGCTTCGTTAGGTGAAGTTGAATTGTTAAAATAAGTAAAAAAAAAACACTAATAACTCCTAATAAAACTGCTTTTTGATTCATTTTAACTAAACACAGTAAAAATGCGCTTTTACCTATATGAACATATACTTTTATACCTTTGCATCCAAAGATTAAACCAAATCTATTAATATTTAACTGAACTTGAACTATAGTATACGCTTATTGATTTACCTTATCTTATATGACTCAATATATATTTGTTTTAATGTAATACTGAGTTTCTTATATGTTAAATACAGCAAATCAAGTTCATAATAAAAAAACTATTTAAGAAATTATTTTAACATTGTTTTTCTTTCTATACTAATTGTATTCCCTCACTGCAATAAATATATTAATTATCGTTATTGTATTATCCGTTTGGGACAATCTAAAGTAAACTTACAGTTACGTTGATACAGACAAAGTTTAAAAATATACGACTTATAAATAACATAAGACTTAAGTAATTCTCTATCAATCCACTTAGGTTGTTATATGTTATATTAGCAAAGGTATGAAGTCTTATGTCAAATCCGGTTTGGTGTTACAATGTAAATTGACAACGTGTTTCGTAATACTAAAGGATATAAAATTGTCGCAGAGGGATGCTGTACTTTACAGTGGGTTCATTTTGTTGTTTGTTTAAATAAAGATGTTAGATTGAAGAGAAAAAAGGTCAACCACTTACATAGTTAAGGATCTACTTAGAATAGACTCTATGCAGAAATGATTCAAACCTTTTTGTTTGTCGTAAAAAAAGTTTTGTTTTACATATACATATATTTAAAAATAATAAAATTACTAAATCAATTTATATAAACAATGTTAATTTGTTAAAATCTAAAACTGATTTATTAAAATGATTTAAATTACTTATTTTTTCTAAAACAAAAATAATTTAGTAATAAAAGTTTATAGGTTTAATTCACATGTATATGTGCTATATATATTAGGGAGATAAATTTAAGCTTACGATAGTGCTGATATTAATGTTTAAAAATAAACAACTTATAAATAAATATTTAAAACAACTTATTAAATATAAACTAACTGTATGTTTACAAAGTATTATTCTACACTGAACCCTTTACTATAACAGATAATGTAATATATAATGTTGAATAATAATATATAATATATGGCTTTTTAAGTTAATGGTTTATGTAACTAAGAAGTAATATTAGTTTATTTATTCAACCTTATATCGGTATTTAAACTATATAAAATATATTGATATTTTTTCTTTATTGTTTCTACTATATAAGGTCTGATGCTATACGGTCTACTGTAATAATCAATGTTGTTTAATTGTAGATCTTAGGCACTTGAAAAATACAAGTATTTATTTAAACCCAATTTAAATGCTGTTAGTTGTTCAAAAAGTAAAAGTCAATGAAAACGATCTCAACCCCTTTGTTTATGATTTAACCATATTTATTTATTTGTGAAAACGTCACCGTGACGTCATTTTTTACTTTTTATACCAACTCTTATTACTGCAGAAATTATTGCAAAACATAAATGCCTTTATGTTTTTTAACGATTTCAAGTCGATTGTTTAGGATTTAATCATAGAAAACTAACCTTAGTTTAAAGTTCTCTTTTATTTAACCCCAGCAATTTTAATGTATAAAAAATATCTACCACATTTTTTTTAAGTTTTAATTTATAATGTTTACAACTTACTCATTCATTTAGTGTTTTATCCAATCTACAGCTTCCGATTTTAAATATATTCAAATTAAAATTGTATTTGTATACAAACGCAAACTTTTACTTTAATTCGCGTAACTTTTAATGCTATGGGCAGCAGTGTAGACAAAATCCCACACAATTTAATAAATTTGTCATCAAGCAAATATACCTTTTTTAATGGGTTAATTTAAATATATACTAAAATGAGGAATATTTTATTAAAAAACATAAAGGCAGTGAAAAAAATTAATGGCAGTAAAGAAATAATTTTCGCAGTAATAAGAGTTGGTAAAAAAGGAGAAAATGACGTCACAAAAAGTAAAAAATTACGTCACGATGACGTTTTCACAACTCTCAATTGGTTGGACTAATTTGTGACGTCATCGACACCAATGATAGCTTTAAGTTTGGCGAATGAGATGACGTCACGGGATCACGTGGCAAGACCGAAGTACAGGTTTTAATGACGTCACTACTGACAAAAGTATGATCACGTGATTTTATTTTGGAACTTTTAGGTTGACCTCTTTTGAACTTTTGCTCGTATACGTCATCACTGCAAACTTCGACTGCTTCGGGTAAAAGAAAGGTCAACTGCCGATTGATGACATCACAACCAGGTATGACGTAACTGTATTTTCGTGACTTCCCATTGGTTAACTTGATTCTAAAATCAAGATTGTAAAATAATTGTTAAATAAAATAATTAAACAAAATTAGAAATAAATCCACTCCTCTCATGTTGTAGCACCCTTGAGTACGGCTCCATAAATGTTATGAACTCCGAACTCCAACAAGCCAACACTTAATCAGCAGCTTAATTATCAAGCAATTATAATCAATAGTATCCCAAACTGCCACAGGCAACTCGAGACTGGGTCGGAGTAACTGATGTTACTCTATGTTTAAGTCGCGCATTCGACTTTCCCACATCGAGGATAAAAATATATTCAAAAAACTAATTCTTAAAATTTATTTTCCCAATAATAAAAATACATATTTAAAACAAAAATACCTTAAAATGTTAGATTTTATCATATTTAGAATAATCATCTGGATTTGAGTTTTCGTAAACTTCTGAAATATTTTCTTGTTTTTAGTTTGTCCTCGATTTGAGGTTGTCATGGTAACGAGCTGGATGGCAGTCACGTGTTTTTCGCTTGATCGAACAACATCCAAAAGAGCGTGACATACTTCTGTGACATCATGATTTCGAATTTCTACAAAAAAATAAAACAAAAAAATAATTTTGCATTAAAAATTAAATTTGATTAATTATTAATTAAAAGTAATTAGTCAAATTAATTAAAATTTAATTGTCTTGATAAGAAGAAAAAATTTATTTGCCATCTTTTAAACTTTTTACCAAAACTTTAAAAAAATTAAATAAAAAAATTTAAATAAAGTATTTCCTTACCTTGCAACCCAGTGCATGCGTTGCACATTTCTTTACATTTTTCCTTAATATTTAAATCTAAGTTAAAAACTTTATTAGAATGCTTACATCTGAAAAAAATAAAATTTCTTTAAAAATCGGAATTTTGACAAAATTAGTATTACATTTTTTAAAATACTAAAAGTTAAATAAAAACATAGCATACCCTATTTAATGAATCATTTACTTTAACATAGAATAAGACTGTTACCCCGACCCAGTCTCAAGTTGCTTTTGGCAGTTTAGGATATTTTTGAATATTATTGCCCGATAATTATGCTGCTGATTAAGTGCTGGCTCAGCAGAAGTTCATACCGTTTATAGCACCTTACACAAAGGCGCTACAGCATAAGAGCAGTGGGGATTCAACCCACGACCTTATGTAGTGTAGCAAGTGTTCTTACCACTACACCATGCTGCCAGTACTTAACTCTAATTGTTGTTAAAATTAAAAACGAACCGGTTTGTTGGTAAACAATAATCTAATATTTCCATAAACTCAGGCCCTGGTTTGCTTTGGGTTGAATTTAATCTTTTAAAAACATCGTTAAATCCAAAATAAAGAAGACAAAGAGACGGTTTTCCATCCCTTCCAACTCTTCCTGATTCCTGGAGAGTTAAAAAAAATAAACATTTAACACACTGTATTTACTGCATACTCAAGTAAATTAAATTTTAAATTTTTTCCGCCTCACTTTTAGAAACTTGTAACTTGTAATATGCCAAAATTCAGACTTATACACGATTCGTAAGTAATAATAAAGTTTTAATTTATTATGTGACTTTTTTACCTTTAACAAACTTCGTATTTTTAAATTTAAAAAAAAAATAAAAAACATTAAAGGTTGTATCTTGGTATTTTGCAAGGTTATGTGATTAAAAATAAAGTTAAAATTAAAAATTATGCATATTAGCCAAAGTAAGAAAATGTCAAATGTTTCCTTATAGGCTATATAAACAAAAACTCTTTTTTGAGCTACAAGGTTTTATAAGTTAGCCAACAATATAACATATAAAACAAACCAAATAAATATAACACACACTGTAATCTAGATTTAAGTAAATGTACACAAGTTAAAGTACCTGATAGTAATTATTCATTGATTTGCTGATGGAATGATGAATCACAAATCTCACATCAGGTTTATCGATTCCCATCCCAAAAGCTACAGTTGCTACTATTACCTGAGTGTAAACATTAATAATAAGTTAATTTAAAAGATGTCAGCAACATAACAGCATATTTTAGTATTGTAATTATATATCCGGCAGCATGGAGTAGTGGTAAGAACACTTGCTACATCACACGTGAGGTTGTGGGTTCAATCCCCACTGATCTCATGCTGTAGCACCCTTGAGTAGGGCGCTATAAATGGTATAAACCCCTGCTGAACCAGCACTTAATCAGCAGCATAACTACCGGGCAATTATGGTCTCTATAATATCCCAAACTACCACAGTCAACTCGAGACTGGGTCGGAGTAACTGATGTTCTCTATGTTTAAGTCGCGCATTCGACTTTCCCACATTGAGGATAAAGATATATACAAAAAAAAAATTTAAGATTTAAATAGAGCAAAAAATGAAAATCCATAAACTACAAACCTGTATTTTATTGTTTTTCCAGTCCTGATAAATTTGAGTTTTATCTTGAGGACTTAGCATAGCGTGATAAATTTCACTTTTTATTCCTTGTTTTATTAAATAATTATTCACATCCGTACAATTTCTTCTTGAAACACAATATATTATTCCTGAATAAAAACATGTTGTTATAAATACGATAATAAAACATTTACTACACCACGCAAGGTTGTGGGTTCTATTCCCTCTGCTCTTATGGCTACGGCATCTTGAGTAAGGCGCTATAAATGGTACAAATATTTGCTAAACCAGGACCTAATCAGCGGCAATTATAATCTATAATATCCCAAACTGCTAAAGGCAACTTGAGACTAGGTTGGAGTAACTGATGTTACTTTATGTTTAGGTCTTAAATATGACCTTTCCACATCGAGGATAAAGATATATACAAAAGTATATCAAAAAAAAAAAAAGTATATCATATATAAATAATAAGTATAAAAATATGCCAAAACTCAGGAAAAAAATGCCCCAAAATGCCAGTTTGCTAATTAATCAATAATCATCTAATTATTTATTTTTTTACCTGACTGATTTTGAAAATGGTGTTTGATAATTTTTGTGATGTCGTAAACCACATCTTTATGGTTCATTGGTTTCGTTCGAACGTCATAAAATAAATTTAATCGAAGATTAGTTGATTTGAAAACCAAACATTTTGGAATATTTAGAATTAATTTTGTGTCTTCAATAATCTAAAAATGCAATTGTAAAAAATCAAAAATTAAACGAAAATTTATTTTTGTCCTTCAAAACTTGATTTAAAAATTTATAGAAACAGAATTAAATTTATTTTTATCACCAAATTTAGTCATTTTTGCCAATACAAATCGGCAGCTTGGTGTAGCAGTTAGAATACTCAGCTTTACAACATGACGACCTGGGTTTAATCCCCATGGCTCTTATGCTGTAGTGCCCTCATGTACGGTGCTATAAACAGTATGCTGAGCCATCACTTAATCAAAAACTTATTTACTGTGCAATTACAAACAATAATATCCCAAACCGTCAAAGGCAACTCGAAACTGGGTTAGGGTAACTGTTGTTACCCTATGTTTAGGTCGTGAAGTCGACCTTTTTACATCAAGGATAAATAAGTGAATCAAAACTCAAAATAATTCCAAACCTACTTTATTAGTTGAGGTTGCAGACAAACACATTATCGGTGTTTTAGGAAAGTTTTCTTTCAACAAACTTAATGCTTTGTAACCTAATATACCAAAAAATAATAATCAAAATAAATACTGTAATGAATTTATCACCTTGAAATATTAAAAATTTAATAAAACCATTCCATTGAAATTACAAATTAAACAATTATTTAATAAGAAATAAATTAACAAAATTTACTAAATCCACCAACCAGGTCTGAAGTCATTCCCCCATTCACTGATGCAGTGAAATTCATCGATTACAATTCTTGATAAGTATCCTCTTTTATAACTCGCTGACAACTGAACATCATGATTTATTTAAAATTTCTACTTGGTTAAAATAAATCAAAAATCAAATAAGTTTACATTAGGATATAGTTATATAAAATTAAAACTAAATGAAGTCTTACTTGTTTCAAAAACTTTTTGTTTTTTGTTAGTTTTTCAGGGGTAACATAAAGTAGTTTTAACTCAGAAGAACTTTCTTCAATTAAGTTCATTATCTCAAAATTTTCTTCCTAAAAAGAAAAAATAAAGTTACTGATCTCATTTTAGATTAACACATTGTCAAGAACAACAACAATTTTAGTAAACTTCGTAAAAAAAAATTTCTGAATTAAATACTCTAATTTAAAAAATAATTCTAATAATCCCATATTAAAAAAAACATTCAATAATTAAATAAAGTTAATCCCATATTAAAGTGATAATAATGTTTACCTGGGAAGTCTCAGCAGTCAACATTCTGGCACTTACTCCAAGTTTGTTTAAATTAAAAACCTGGTCTTCCATAAGTGATATTAGAGGACAAATCACTAAGGTGAAACCTGCAACAAATTTAAATTAAGTTTGATTGAAATTGTGACCCATAATCTAACTTAAGAGTAAATTGTATGACTTATGCTCAAATGTTTTATTTACTAGAAAATGAATTTAAGCCGTTAATATAAACTGTTTATGATTTGCTGATACAGTTTTTGGGATCAATGGAAGTGGGTACTATAATTACCTCTTACTTAAAACAGCTTTAAGAAGTAGTTAAAATTAAAAGCAGTTCAAAAAATAATATAAGAGCAGATAAAATCAAACTCAAGACCTAAAGTAATGACTTAGAGCACCTCAAAAGTATTTTATACTACACAATTAACATAACATTTAATTTACTCAAACATTTTTTTAATTTAATCAAAACAACTTTTCTCCACCTGTTGATATCAAAGCTGGAAGTTGAAAACATAAACTTTTCCCTCCAGCTGTTTCCATGACTACGATGACATCATTACCTTGTAAACTTGAGTTCATGACCTCGAGTTGAAAGGGTCGAAACTCAGTGAACCGAAACACTTCACATAATTGTCGGCGGAGTTCTGCACTCCAGGAAAAATCTGGAAAATAAACAATAAAAATTTGTGAAATCTTTTTTTATATTTATTTAATGTGAAAAAACTTTTTGACCTAAACATTGAGTAACACTTGTTACTCTGATCCAGTCATAAGTTGCATTTGCCAGTTTGAAATACTGTTGATTATAATTGCCCAAAAATTAAGCTGCTGATTAGAGATTGGCTCACCATTTATAAAGGTTTATAGAGCCTTGCTCAAGAATGCTACAGCGTGAAAGCAGTAAGGATTAAACCCACGACCTCATGTGGTAAAGTGTTTCCCAAGAGTTCAAACCACCACACCACGCCACACGACTAACATGAATCATAAAAAATTAATAAAATATAAAGCTAATACTTAACTTCTAAAAATACACTAAAAATTTTACACAAAGCTTTAGAGTTATTTAATTATATTTACCTTGAGATTTGCCAAAATTTTCTATTATTTTTTCCTTTTCATTGTGAAAATTTTTTTCCAGTAGAATCTTTAATAATTCTCGATCAAATTTTTTAACAAAACTTTTTTCCTTCTCACGAGAATTCCATTGGTTTTCTATATTTTAATTAATTTTATTTTAATTAACATAATTTTAAAATAAACGCAGTTTTTGTTTAATAAAAAACATTTATTTCTATTTTTAACAAATAATTCAAAAAAAATTAAAAATTAATTTTACCTATTATTTGTTTCTTTATCTCCAGAAGACCTTGCCTCCCACAATTTTTAAAGCTGGCAATTGCTTGATGACAGTCGGTCGTCCGAATGTTGACTGGCAGGTCGGACACACCCCTTTGTCTGACGTCAGATCTTTCACTATTTTGTGATCGTAACACTTTTGTAGAGTGCCTAAAAGTTAAATGAAAAATATCATAAAAGTAGCGGGAATCAAACTTAAAACCTAAAAACCAGTGTTTTAATATAAGATTCGAAGTTTGATTTCCATTGCTTGGAATTAAAAGAATTTTAAAAAATCAACACAAGAAAAATTGGAGATTCTTTTTTGTATATAAATTTATCCTCAATGTGGGAAAGTCGAATGCGCGACTTAAACATAGAGTAACATTTGTTACACTGACCCAGTTTCGAGTTGCCTGTGGCAGTTTGGGATATTATTAATTATAACTGCCCGATAATTATGCTGCTGATTAAGTGCTGGTTCAGCAAAAGTTTATACCGTTTATAGCGCCTTACTCAAGGGCGCTACAGCATAAGATCAGTGGGGATTAAACCCATGACCTCATGTGTGGTGTAGCAAGTGTTCTTGCCACTACACCACGCTGCCGGTAGAAGATACAAATATCACCAAACATGTTTTTAAACAATAACAAATTTACAAAAATCAGTGACACTTGGCTTTACTACATAGGGTCCTGAGTTCGATCCTCACTGCTTTTATAATGTAGTGCTCTTAAGTAAAGAAAAACGGTTGCCGAGCCCAAAACCAATCTGTCATTTATAATCATGAACATCCAAAAAAAAAATTAACTCGAGACTGGATCAGGGTAACAAATGTTACTTTGTGTTTATACCAAAAAGTTGACCTTTCAACATTAAGGAAAATAAATCTAGAATAAAGTAACAACCTGATCCCCTTTTCAAGTATCTTAAAAGTAGGGTTCCACATTTCCTGCAGTAAATCTTGATCACTGGTATCCTAGCTACCATAACTTTACAATATTTCACATTTTTAAATATTTAATCCTAATTTAAACCTGGATAAATGAAAAATTAAATTTCTGGTTACAATGTGGCTTCAAAAACAAAAATATATATACACAATATTCTATAAATTTGTTAGTATTAAACTCTATTGCATATTAGCAGAAACGAGATGTAATAATAAACATTTGAAGTTAAATAAATACATTTGGTATTATTTAAAACAGACACAGCAAAAAAGTGCATAAAATTAATTAAAATATATTCTAAACGCAAAAGCAAACCTAATTAAATAATTTTAAAAATAGCTTTTTAGGCAAAAATGATTCAGAAATTTACTTAAATTAAAAAAAGAATAAAATATAAAAAAATAATTTATTCACCTTTTTATAATTTTAAATAATTATGTTAAAGGCTACTAATTTTACCAAAATAAAATAGTCATATTTTTACTAATAAATTTTAGACACTTTTCTACTTAGACATGGTAGACACTTTTTTATAGTTCATCATGATTATTTAAATAACTAGGTAAAGTGTCGGCCACGCATCTGAACCCCAGGTTTGTTGCTGAACTATCTGGAGTATTCTCACTTCTGGCTGCACATCTGTATCTGTAGCAAACTTTCTGTTGAAAGAAAAGAAAAATATTTGATTACAATTTTTGTTATGAAAATGTATAAATAATATTATCGATATAAATACTTAAATATATAATATCCCAAACTGCCACAGGCAACTCGAGACAGGGCCGGAGTAACTGATGTTACTCTATGTTTAAGTCACGCATTCGACTTTCCCACATCGAGGATAAAGATATATACAAAAAAAAAAAAAAAACTTAGCTATAATTAGAAGAAATGTACTAAACAAAGAGCATAACTGTAAAGATTAGTCTTATTTTTTTTTAAATAAGAGTTAAATATAAATTTTAATAAACCTATAAGGTTACCAGCTTTTTTGTCTTTAAAATATCTTCAATAAAAATGTTATTTATAAAAACTAAGTTAAAAATTTTAGTTTAACATAGAATGAACTTATTGTTTACCTTATGACACATGTAAGAACCACCTTTCTTCACCTTTACACTACCTTTAGCTGGTCCTTTCTATAATAAGAAAAAAAACTTGCAGTGTTAATTATTCCAACATTTGTCAAACACAACATTTAAGTTTAATAATCTGTTAATTTGATTTGACCAACAATGCCCAACAAAATAAACCTTAAGAAAGCAGAAGTTGCTTTTGATTAGACTGTAAAGTCAGCCTTATACTATTAAGAGTAAAGAAATAATAAAACTAGTTCAACCCAAGACTGGGTCAGGGTAACAATGTTACTCTATGATTGTATGTTAAGTTGGCTATTAAACATCAAGTGTAAAGAAACATAATTACTTTTTTTTGTATATATCTTTATCCTCGATGTGGAAAAGTCAAATGCACGACTTTAACATAGAGTAACATCAGTTACTCAGACTCAGTCTCGAGTTACCTGTGGCAGTTTAAGATATTATAGATTTTAATTGCCCAATAAGTAGAATGTTGTTTAAAAAACTCAGCAGGAGTTTATACCATTTATAGCACCTTACTCAAGAGCACTAAAGCATAAGAGCATTGGGGTTTGAACCCACGACCTCATGTGTAGTGTAGCAAGTGTTCTTACCACTACACCATGCTGCCGGTTTACTATTTTAACCCAAGGGTAACAAATGTTATAATTAGACTCTGCGGTCAACCTTTCCACATTGAAAATAGGAATAAAAAATAAAATAACAATATATTCCACTTACTGGGTTGGTGACTGGATCTTCGCTATGTTCCGTGCTATACCAATCCCTCACCCACTCCCACACGTTACCCACAGTATTATGAAGCCCGTAGTTGTTCGGGGGGTAACTATCAACAGGGGCTGTGGCCTTGTACCCATCCTTACCCGTGTTTATTTTAGGGAATTCACCCTGCCAGATATTCACCCTGTAGAAAAACATTTATTTGGTGTATACAACATTTTTAAATGTATAATTATATTATGTTTAAAGAATGCAGTTTTATTTTACCTATTTTTTAAAAAATATTTTTATCCTCGATGTAGGAAAGTCGAATGGGCAACTTTAACATAGAGTAACAACAGTTACCCCGACCCAGTCTTGAGTTGCCTTTGACAGTTTTGGAATATTATAAATTATAATTGCCCGATATTTAAGTTACTAATTAAGTCCTGGCTTAGCAGGAGTTCATACTGTTCCACTTAAATTGCAGTTTTCGTGATTTAGCTTTGGGTAGTAAAATATTAATTTAGTGTTAAAATAACTGTATAATAACTAGACAATAATATTTTAGTAAAACTTATCTTTGTCATATCAAAACCAAAATTTTACCAAAAAAAAACAACTTCAAATTTTCAAAAAAATTTACCTAAATTGTTTTTGGGGCATTAATTTGTTGCCCCATGGAAATAACTTCCCCTCCAGACCCCCTCTGCTCCCTTTCTCCCACTCAGCTTCTGTTGGAAGCCTTTTCCCCGCCCACTTACAGTATGAAGTTGCATCTTTCCAAGACACATGAACTACAGGGTGGTCCAATCTGAAAAGGTGATAAAGTATTTGTAATATAATATAAATTTCAATATAAAAGGATTATAATTTAGTTGTGAAATAATTTACTATATTTAGCATTAGCCCTAGGATTTTAATCTCAATTTTAGAAAACTAAAAATTATTTTACTAAAATAAAATAAGAAAATGTTAATTCTAAAGAAATAAAAACTTGACTTCTTTTTGTAAGAATATTTAACATATTATTTAGTAATATTTTATATACATTTTCTTTAACATAACTTTTGTGTTTTTTTTGTAAAGTCTTTTTTTTAGCTAAGTTGTTTTGTGTTGTTAAAATACTAAGTGCCCTAGTAAACCCAAAAACTGTAAACTAAATAATGACACAGACCACTAGGTATATATGTTTAGCAATAAACTTTAAGTGGAAATGTGGTATCAAATTTAAACAACAATTTCCTTTATAAGTTGTGTGTTTAATTAACTAATATGCCTGTACTGTTTAAAATGTTAAATAATAAAGTTTAATTGATTTTAAAGTTTGTTAAAAGCACTATAAGAAGTGTTATAGAACGTATTTTAACTTATATTATACTATCAAAAATTAACCAATTTTTTCAAATTTAACAACTGTTGGGAAAAAATTGCTATATAAAAACCTTTAAAATAATATTTTATTTAATTACCTTAAAAAAAAATTTAAAACTTAAACTAACCTGTCTTTAATGTTGGAATCGAGTCCTTCAGGATGCAACCAATCAGCTCCTTCCACAGGCAGCCACCAAGGAGAGCTAGCAACCTGTTGGTTTATCCTCGATAATGTTTCTTTGCTTAACAAATTCTCGAGGACAAACGAATTCCCGAAACCCTCAGTTTCAGTTTTAAAATTTGTTTCCGAGACAAAATGGGCGAAGTCGATATTACTGACCTCGTATTTGTCCATGTAGAATGCTTTTAGAGTAACTCTGTGAATATTTATAAAAAAGATTCTTGTAAATTATGTGTTTATGTTTGTTTGATGTATATTTTATAGTCTATGACATGCAACCTAATAGGTAATTATATATATATTTAAGTGTTCTTTTTAAACATATTTATCGGTTTTTCTATTACAACACCGGGCCACACAGGACTTTTAGGTTTTTAGTTCAATGACATTATACCCAAATAAACAATCAACGCGTCCTGTGTAGTCCTATGTGGTAATTAGTAAAACCCAATATTTATAGATTAAGATTTATAAGTTCAGTACATAAATCGTATATGATAACAAAACGTAATATAGCCAAGTTTATTTGATAAATTAGTTCAATAAAGTTACCTTCTTTCAGGGCCCTCCCCATCATGGGTAAGTTCCTCATTAGTCCCCATAATAAAATCCCCAGCTGGGACGAATCCCATTTCATTAAATCTTCGATCATCGATTTGTATAAGCTCTGAAGCTAGTTTTACATTGCCAGTTAAACCCTGAAATTTGGATATAGTTTTAGTTGTATTATAATAATCTTACATGTACGGTAAATGGTTTTAAACTAAGTTACAAGAGGACTAAATCACATGTGTTATTACTCTTTAAATTTTAATATGTGAATGAGCTATACTGCAGAACTAAAATTTTGTACTTCAGAGATTTACACAATTGAAAATTTTTTGAACAATTTATGCCAAATAAAATATTTTAATTGGTCACAACTTTTCAACATCAGTAAAATTAACGCAATATCAATTTGAATTTGAAGGTAATTTACATTGTATATATTTAGCAAAACCCTAGAGTTCTTCAGACAGAGGTGCCAGTAAACAATATGCATAGAACATGAAATGACATAGTTAAAAACATAGCTTTAGAAATAAAATTTGAAAAAAAAATAATTTTTTACCTCAGTTAAACGTTTAACTTTTTTTTCAACTTTTGGTTTAAAATCATCCTCCTCTTCAACCATTATCTCACCATCTTCATCATCTTCATCTTCATCGTGTTTATCCTCGATTTGTCCCTCAGGTGTCTGTTTATCCTCATTCTTTTCTCGATTCGTGTCTCCACATCCACAATCTTCTTTAAGTTCTAAAATTCGTTTTTTTAAAAAGAACAAATTACAAAAAAAATAAAAATTTTAGAATAGAATATTTTAAAATAACAAATGCAAAATTTAATTTTTAAAAAACTTTTAAAATAGTTAGTACCTTCGTCTTTATCTTTGATTTCGGTAGATTCACTTGCACTACATTTGTAGATCAAAAATAAAAGACAGAAACCGATTAAAAATCCTTTTAATTTCATTTTTATAAATTTCTTTTGTTACTTTCGTTTGTTTTTGTTTTTATAAGTTTACCACGTGCTTTAGTAGAACAAAGATTATGACCTAAAACAAATTTTAGTTTGTCCTCAATAAAAAAATATTAAAAATGTCTTATAATAAAATTTTTATAACTTTTTTGTAATTAATCTTTTTGAAATATTTCTTATTTTAAAATTATAAAAAATAAAATTTTTTTGAGCATTTTATTAGTATACTAAACAAACCATCACCAGATACATTGCCCACCACATCTAGCGCAATTTTACTACCTCCATCTCCATGACTACAGGTTACGCGACCCCAAGTGCAACTTAAATTGTTTGTTGATAATTTCAAGTACAAAAGTCTGAAGTACTTGGTACTGTTTACTCTGTGAAAATGAAAGTGTTTTAAAGTGGATGCTAATAGGCTTGTTTAAAACTAAAATGTATTTAAATTTGTTAGACTTTAAGCTTGTTATAAGCCAGAATAGGATATAGTAGAAAATTGAATTAAATTTGTAGATTTTACATTTTTGATTGCTTTTAAACTGCGCATTTTAAACTGGATAAAATTAAAGTTAATATTAAAAATAAATATTTTTTTATATTTTATGGACTTTACTTACAATTTGGTGGTACATTTATATAACTAACTGGATATAACAGTAAATTTAATTGTGGATTCTTCAAAAAATTAAAAATTTTATTTATTTTTTGTTTTGTTTTAACAGTAGAACTATGTATATTTGTGTAATGTTCCAGTTTAAATGTTTGTAATAAAATGCATGCGTTTATTTGTTAAATAATGAACTAAAATGGATGGGGTTAAAATACTGGGTAAGCCAGTTATCCCGGACTTCCATTCAACGTTGTTGAGCTCTAATCAATTGTTGCCAACGTTGAGCGACATAAGGACTCGACAATGTTACGTCACAAGTATGTCGATCAACAAACCGGTTCAACAATTTGTTGATCTTAATCAAAACAATGTAAAAAGTTTGTATAAACGGCAAGAAGAAATTAAAAATGACATTTTTTGCAAAACTTCTGAGAGTCAAAATTTAGTTGAGGATAAAAATAATCAAAGATTGTTTACATCAAGAACAAAACTATCAACTTTGGTAACTAACAATGAGTCGATTCATGAAAAAGAAATTAAAAATGAGAACCTTAAACCAATTGAAAATGAGATTTACCTGCGCTCTAAAGTACAATCAAGTCGCTCTAAAACGAAGCGGAAAAAATCAGGAAAAAGGAAAACAAAATCAGCGACAAAGCGAAAATCAAAATCCGGGACATCGAAAAAGAAAGCAAAAACAAGCGATGAAAAAGGACGGGGCGAAGTGGTTTTACCTTTAAGGAAAAACCTCAGTTCTTGTTTTCCTCTTTACTCAACTAATATGTCTAAAGCTAACAACTTAGAAAAATCTAAGACTTTAGTTGTTATGAAATCTAATTTCTTTAAACCTACAAGTCCAGTTGATCTTAAAACTCCAACGAAACGATTTTTAAGTCTACCCCCTGCTCCACCGGTAAAATTACAGAATTCTAAACTGCTACGACACACGTCGCTAACGGAAACAAGGTCATGGCCTGACCCCATGACCTTGCCAAAGGATCAGCATAGGTCAGATAGCATCACTTTACCACCCACCCCCTTAAAATCATTAAATGAAAATATAACACCCCCTAAAACAAATCTGCTATCCTCCATTCCCTATCCAAAAGGTATGTAAAATATATTTTAAAAATAAAATTGTTTTCTTGTTAAATTTCTAACATTATTAATAATTTTAAATTTTATTTAAATAATTAGGCCTAAGTCTTGTTTTGTAGTATTTTAATTATTTTTTTAATATTCGAATTATTTATTTTTAGATTTAATAAGAAGAAATATAGACTTTGAAAAAAAGGTAAACATAAGCTAAAATTAAACAAGTAACAATTAACATAATATGGGCAATTAAATTAAACATAAAATGATATGAATTGGGTTTAATAGGATGTAAAATAATGAAGCTTTGCTTTTGTTTTATTAAATATTGCTTTTGTTTTATTAAACTTATATCATTTTATATTTCTACTTGCTTAAAAGCTAAATATTTTTTTACCCAATTAGAAACAAGGTTCACTGGGTGAAAGGTTAAACCTGATCCACCATTATGGCAGCGATTACCACCGGGTGGCACAAAAGAGGGAGGATGAGAAAAGAAGAGAGAACTACGCTCGACAACTGAGAAGCAAGCAAGCGGAAAAAGTGATGGTGAAAGAAGAGAAATACCAACAAAGAAAAAAGGCAAAATTTTTAATAAAAATTTAATAAATAAATTTTATTTCAAATCCCTTATTTAATTTCTATTAAGTAAAATTGTAAGGTCTGTTTGAATAATTTTTTTGGGGGTTTTTCGCGCATTAATGACAGTGAATAATAAGATATATAATTAATATTACAACAATGTGACAGGAAAAAATGACAAGATTAATTTAATGATTTAAAACATGCCACAAATATTAATATTAACATAAAGATTTTAAGTATGTTATGGCATGGTCACCAAACCCAGCATATTGTGTTATTTAGTAAATTTTAATTAAATACAGAAGTCTAATTTGTTTAAGTAAAGTAGCATAATAAATATGCCACTTTTAATTAATTTAAAGCTCAAGTCTTAAAGTTTTATTTGTTCAACACTTTAACATTATTTGTAAAACAATGTCTGCAAATATTTTCAACATTCAATTCTTTAATATTAAAATAAATATTTAATTTTTTAGATTTATGCCCTTAATAGATTAATGACTGCCTTGGAGTTGGAAAAATTTAACAATTTCTTTTCAACAAACAACACTGTGTGACGTCATAACGTTGACCTCATTAAAAATAATTCTGATGTCACTACTGTTACTGCTGTTTAATAATTTTTTGCACTTATTTGTGTTTTTTTTTAATTTGCAACAAAAATATTGCCTTAAATTTTGTGCCTAATTTATATATGTTTGATTTGTATTTAAATTGTGCTGAAATGCAATTTTATGAAATTGTTAGAATAAATTATTTAAAATAATGATCGTCTGGGTACTAGCGGCAACTTAAAGGCAGTTTTATAAGGAAAAATTTTAAACTTTTTTTTGATATAATCATAAATAATTTACACATTTCACCATTACTTAGGTCAAATTTTTGTGTAAATTTAAGGGTGTTTTCCTGAAAAAGAGTTGGGGTAAATTAGGGGTAAAAAAAATTTCTTATTATTTGTAAAATTGCGCTTTGAAGAATGTGATTTTGGTATGTGTCAATAATGGTTTTACGGGCAGTGTCTTGGGCTGACTTTAGGCGTTTGCTTAAGTCCTCGACTAGTGTCTTGTATGGCGTTGCTTCTGTCGGACAGCCCGTTCCTGCATCGCCTGGCAGACGTAACTTGTGGCCGGTCAGCAAGTAGTGCGGGGAATACCCGGTGCTTTCATGAATACTAGCGTTATAGGAGGCTACCACTGCGGGTAGAGGTGGAATATTATTTTTTTTTTATTTTTAATTTCTATATTATTTTTCTTTATTTATATATATATATATATATTTTTTTTTGTATATATCTTTATCCCCGATGTGGGAAAGTCGAATGCGCGACTTAAACATAGAGTAACATCAGTTACTCCAACCCAGCCTCGAGTTGTCTTTGACAGTTTGGGATATCATAGATTATAATTGCCCGATAATTATGCTACTGATTAAGTGCTGACTCAGCAGGAGTTCATACCGTTTATAGCGCCTTACTCAAGGGCGCTACAGCATGATATCATGGGGATTGAACCCACGACCTCATGTGTGGTGTAGCAAGAGTTCTTACCACTACACCACGCTGTCGGTCATTTGAAAACAATTGACCCCTAATTCCAGATTAAAACGTTTTTAGTTTTTCCTTAAAATAATATTAAAATTTTTACAAAATTAAATTTATTAAAGAGCAGTTTATTTAATGTTATCACGTGAAAAAAAAACAGAAAATCAAAAACTTTAACAAAAAATCAACGTTCGGGGATAAACATAAAAAAAATATTGCCATCTAGCGGGCTACACATTGTTGCAAAGCCGAGTTAAACATCCTATAAAGTGAAAACGGGATTTGGGTTTCGTTTAAGTGCTTTACAGGACGAAGACAAGTTGGTAATTCTGCTTCCAAATGTTGGTCCAAAACTTGACAAGTTTTCTGTTTTGCCGCTAAAAATTTCGTCGCTGAAACTTCGTCAGCAAAACAAGTGTTTTCAACTTGATCGAAGTGGAAAAGAATCAAGCTCTTGTTGGCAGCCCTGTAAATTTACAATTTTTTAATTATTTGGGAACACTGATTTTGATTTGGGTTTTTACCTTTTAGACAGCTTTTCACATCCATTGATGACGTCACAAAACTCCTTTGGTGGGGCGATTGTGTCGTTACAAATTCCATTTTCATCGCGATTTACAATTGATCGTTTCATGACGTAACAAACGGGTTGTTCCATTAAAGACGAAAACGAACGATCGCTTAAAAATAAAAATACAAAAAATTAAATGAATATCATTAATTAAAAAATTAATTAATTGCAAGCTTTACCTCGACCAATCAGTGGCGTTATTCTGGTCACGTGGGCACATGTTTGACCAATCATCGTTTACGTAGCACATTGCGGCGTAAATTTCATCTTTTTTGGGACAAATTTCAAACCTAAAAACAAAAGTTAAATAAAATTGCATTTTTTCACTAAAGCAAGTTATTTAAGCAGGGTTATAAATATCACTTTTTAAGAAATATTAATTAGGTAACTGGTCAGAAAAAAAGTAATTTCAAAATAGACCGAAAATTTGATTAAAAAAAACTGCCGACTTTGATTTTGGAAACAATATTAATTAAAATAGTTTATTTGATAAACTAGATAATCTTTATATGTATAAACGAGCTTAGTGGATGATATATATTGGAATGTCTAATATGTAGCCCTACAAAATAAATAAACTGCTGTTTGTGGTGCGCATGTAAATTATCACAGGCAAATATTAGTTGAGATTGGCGACCATATTACTTAAAATCTCGTCCATTGTGCAGGCTATCTACTAGTAGTGAGTAATCTAACAAACTATGACAAGCAACCAAATTGAAATTAAGATTAAATTACCTTTTATTCAAAGTTTGATTTTGCAAAGAGAAGTCGAATGTTGGTGCAAGATAGAAAGTTCTAGAAGGTTGGTAAATGGTGGGTTCGGGTGAGGGTTGGGGTAACGGTAAGGGGCACATTGCGTAAGAGTGAGAGTAACTGTTAAAAGCGTCATAAAGTTACGTCACAAAAAATGCATTATCAAAAAAAATTTTTAAAAATGTTTTACTTGTTTTCGCTTGACTGATCTTTGACCTTACATTGACCTGCAAGTTTACAAATCTCCAATGACATCATTCTGACCACACTAATCGCTGTCGAGTCCGTCGCGTTGTTATACAATGGTTCGTACTTGTAACATACGTCATCACCAAGTACCAGTGACGTCATAGACAAAAGAAGAAAAAATACGAATTTCATTTTTAGTAATTTAATAAAAAAAATTAAAATAAAGTTTTTTGTTTTGATTTTTTAACTAAAAAGATTTAAAAAATTGTTTAAAATCTATGATTTTTATATAGTTATGACGTCATAGATACATTAAAACAAAATGGCTGACAGTTTTTCGCTTAACTCTATTCATAAATGTAAATTAAGTTTTATAGCTGTAACTTCATTATAGCTAAAAAAGCTTTTTAAAAGTTTAATATAATATTATACAAGCAGTTAAAACATAATTTACTTTATTGTTTGATTTTAATTGCCATAATTAGTGCTATAAAATAAATAAAAATACATATCTTAACAAAACTTCTAAAATAAGTAACTTGGTTGTTTAAATTTAACTTGTTCTGTAGCTGCACTGTAAAAACACTGAAACAAACTGTAAGATTCTCAACTAATTAGCGTCGATTTTTATTCGCCTAATTAACAAGTCGCGCATAAATAATCAACCAATTCTCGAATGCAAGCTGCTCCGGGTTCAATTATTTAAAGAAATTTGACGAATTATTGATTACAAAAAATGTTGAATAAATTTAATAAATATTTTTATAAAAAGTTGATGAATATTATCTAAAATATCTTTTTTTTAATAAAAAACCCTAATTTAAATATTAATTACTTAATATTAAACTTTACCAAATTTTAATTTACATTATTCTGATAACAAAAGCTTAATTTTAATTATTAAATGTTTATGTTAATGACGTCACAATGTTTCGATTTAACACGTCATAATTGAAATATATTATCACATCCGTTTATTCATTGTTAACTGATGATTGTTCGGTAACAATAACAAAACGATGGAAATTAATTTAAACCAAAACAATTCAAAAATAAATGAAAGTTGTTAAAAAATTGAAAATATTTTGTTGTTTTTTGATTTAAATAAATGCATAGAAAAGTTAACAAAAAGCGCGGAATAAAAACGAAGTTAGTCTGTGACGTCATAAGTACATAAAATTACCTAAAAATGTAAAAAATGATTGTTAAAACTGAACCAATATGACAAGAGAACGTATAAAGATGACCTAAAAAAAGAATTTTTACAAAAATATTTGAAGAAAAAAGAAAAACTAAAAAAATTGAGGCAACTCTGGCAACACATGACGTCATAAAACAGTAAATATGACGTCACGACACCTTAGTATAGCGTAAAAATTAATTTAAATATTACGTCATAATTATTTTATCAGACAGGGGTACTATGAGCAATGACGTCATCGGGTAAAACCTCGCCACCTAACGATTGATTTTTGGGAGCAACACAATCGATTGATTGTGATAAATTATGACGTAACAATCCCCGCTTGTTTTTCGTCGAGTTTGTCCTCAGAGAAGAATGTCGTTCGAGAGTTTCACTCAACCCTGACGGAACAGATATCGAGTCTATGATGTCATCGATATTTTCGACAACTGATGACGTACTCGTGACTTCATTTGATGGCCTAACTCGACTGGACCTGGTTAAGCTTTGAACTCTGCTTGGAACTGGGGCAGTCGGGACTGATGACGTAGTAGTGGTGACGTCACCATCGGTTTGTATGCGATTTTCTTCTCTTTCGAACCCCAGGTTTACGACTCCAGTCATTACCTATGACGTCATAAACATTTATTATTTTAAGAACAATTTAACTTTTTAAATGTTTTTTATTAAGAAACTTACCTGGTAATAAGAAGGGGGGAGTTCCCCGGTTTCCATGGTTGCTAGGACTTGTCGGTAACTAGGGGGACTCTCTACGTCACCACTCACCGTGGTGATGGTTCCCCTGGTGTCCCCGGTACTGTCCGGGTTCGAACCCCGAGAGTTCCATCTTTTACGAACAAATCGAATCACAATTCTGCAAAAAAAAATTAAATTTATTTTCAACAAAAGAAAATAACGGGAAGTGACGTCACCATGAGATTATGACGTCAGAAGTAAAATGTTAAGCTTACCTGTGTAATATAAGCCCCACAGCGACGATTACAAGAATCCCAATAATCAACAAAACTGGAAGGAGTATTTTGTAGGATGACGTAGTTAAGGTCGAATTATTCGGGGTCGTGACGTCATCAGTTGCTATGAAAACCATGGTGGTGGTAGTGGTGGCGCTGTTGCCGCGTATCCGGTTTATAAAACAATTTAAAGTCAAGCAAGTTTCCATTTTAATTTGTAGTCAACTTTTTTTAATAAATATCTGAATAAAATAAAATAATTTAAAGTTAAACATTTTAGTGTTTTATAATTAAGCGGGTTTGGTGACCATGCCATAACATACTTAAAATCTTTATGTAAACATTAATACTTTTGGCATGTTTTAAATCATTAAATTGATTTTGTCATCTTTTCCCGTCGCATTGTTGTAATATTAATTCTATATCATATTTATTTACTTTAATAATGCCTAAAAAACCTAAATAAAAAATCTCCTTCTCCAATTCTTTTCACCTTTTCTTACTTAGAATAAATTTTTAATTAATTTTTTTTCGTGAAACAAACTTTAATCTAAATTCGTGTCAAAATTTCCTTTATTTGCTTAATCCTTGGTTTTAAATATAAGGCTCGGCTCTTATCACACGTGATCATGTACTATGACGTCACAAACATGTTTTGTTTTATTAAACTTTCCTTAAACCAACACTCATGATGACTCTGTCGTTTTCCAACAAACTTATTAAAACAATCCCGCGGTTGTGACGTCACAATTCAATTCTTTCAACAAACAAGTAAATAATTATTTATATTTTTGAATTTTTTTAGTTTTTAAAATTAACTATAAATAACGCTAAAGCGCGAAAAAAACAATTAGGTCGTGAGTTCTAGAATGTTATTTGTTTTAGGTGAAAAATAGATCAATTTTCACTTTCGCGACACCTTAACACTAAACTTTTAGGACGTAATAATTAAAAAGTAGGGCAACCGCCAGAAGAAACCCTTCTATAAACTAATTAAATTTCGCTAAAACTTTCTTAACTATTCTTTTAAAATAAAGACTTTCTATCTTCCTTATTGTGATGTTCACTATATTACGTGTTTTGTCATAATGGGCATTGTTACTTCTCAACTTGACTTTTATGCATTACGATTGTTATTATTACAAAGCATTTATTGCATCACAAGAACAATAACAATTGAAATCATGAATTGGCAGAAATTTCGCCTTAAATGCCCGCAGGGTGGTGGTATGTTAAATAAAAGTTTAATTACAAGGAAATTGCGACATAAACTTGAACTATATCTTAATTACAACATTCATTTTCCAACAATTTTGAATTAAAATATTTTACTAAAAATTTGACTGAATATTAGGAATAATTTTTAATTAGAAATTGATAAAAATCCACTTAATATTTTGTTTTGTAAACAAATATATTTTTCGGTCTGTGAACCAAAACAATTCTTGTGAAGTAAGAATAACAAAACCTGCAATTTAAGATTAAAACCCTTTTAAAACAGGGGTTTCAATCTTAGATTGCAGACTAACTACACGACAAAAATTTTAACCACACGACAAAAATTTGTGAAACTACGCCACCAAAATTACTAAATTTAAAATATAATCTCTTACAACAACATTTATGTTAATATGAAATCAAGTTGCATAACCTTAAGTCCCACTATATAACTAAATAAACTGATACTGACTCTGTTAACTATAAAATAATATTAAGTAAGCAAATGCACTTTCCGTTCTGCAAAGTCAATAATATTAATTTTAAAATCCGACATTCATACTACATTAAAAACAAAACCTAAATTTATTTTTTTACAAAGTTTTAAGTTAAAACTGTACCCTAACTAACCAAAATTAATAAAATTTGAAATATATTTTAACAACGACATTTACGTTAATATAAAACTAAATTAATTAACCTAGAGCTCCACTGTTTCAATACATTAACTAATACTGCTCTAATTACCTTTAAACTATACTAAATATTATAATTTCATCTTAGAATAACATTTTAAACTTTTAAGTTGAAATTTTATAAATTTGTCGACGTTTATATTTTATTCTGCCAACCTAGCAGTTCGTTATTTTCAGAATTTAGATTTTGCATTGTTCTATTCCTGTAAATTAAATAATAATCAATATTCTTTACCACAGGGGGTCTAATAATCTAATCCATTTAAATTGCATTTGTTTGCGAAATTTATAAATCTAATTTTACTAAAAATAAAATATTATTTTTTATCGGACCCAAAAATAATAAATCACAAACAAAAATAAAATTATTAAAGGTGTAAAAATAATTAAAAAAAAATTTAAAAAATACAAATATTTTTTTTTGGATTCGGCGTCTGCAAATTATTAAAACCCGATACTCCACTGTTGTAAGTCACGTGGATGCCAAACAATGCACGCTATGACGTAACAATGTCCAAACTAACATAATCCCAGATTAATTTCTAGATTTTCTAAATTTAAACAAAACCGTTTCTATTATTAACAATAAGTTTTCTATTTTTAAACAATTACCAGAATTTATTTAAACTAGTTTTAATCTAAAGCTTTTCACTTAGTATTTACAGCTTTATTTATGTTTAGAGAAATTCATTTTAAATGAGAAAGTAAAGACAATAAAACAACAACAATAATGACCACAATTAACTTAACAATTATACCAACTTAACTAAACCTATAAACACAGCTTATGTGAAAACAGTTTTGCCTAACTTATACTTACTGTTATAACAAGACTTCACCTAACTAGCATACCCAGAACATCAAGTTCTTTCTAATTATTACGTAATAGGACTTTTGGGTTTGGTGACCATGCCATAATATACTTAAAATCTTTATGTAAACAACAATACTTTTGGCATGTTTTAAATCATTAATTTGATTTTGTTATTTTTCCCGTCGCATTGTTGTAATATTAATTGTATATCGTATTTATTATTTACTTTTATCAATGCGCGAAAAACCAAAATAAAATCAAAAAAAAACAATAAATTATATTCAAAGTCCTAATTAAGGCCTACCTAATAGACGCGTTTACATATTTAAACTGAATTCTTAACTATAAACTAAAACCAACAAGATTTTACTTATAACTAGCTTATTATCCAAAACATCCAGTTCTTCTTAATTATTACGTAATACGACTTACAATTGATTGCATTTAAATTTGCAACTTAGGTCTTTCTTTTAAAACCCGTTTGTGAAATTTTCCTAAACTGAATTTTTAACTACATAAAACTAAACCAAGTTTTGCTCAAAACGCTTTGCTCGAATGTTGTGCTTTCTGCATTCCTATCGACCTTATAACAGCGCCTTTATTACTTCATTGTTTTAAACCGCAATCCATTTATGACGTCACGCAGCGCCGTTCCATTTAATCCGTTTGTTTCTTTACCGGTTTTTCGCTTCTTGCAATACTCAAACAACCTGGTTTTAATTCGAGAATAAAATCTTGTTTATCAACAAACAGAATACAGATGCCAGACTCCTCGTAACCCTGCTCCACTTGTGTCGTATTTATGACGTCATAATCTAATATTCTAGAGACAGCGCCGTTCGATTGAAGTGTAGATATATACCTTGGTATTATGACATCACAGTGCACCCCTGTTGTCTGCCTTAATTTATATTTGACAATATGATTATGACATCACAGTGGTTGGTTTATGAACGAACAAACCAGATGGCTTCGAATCTCGATGGAGTAGCGAGATATTAAACATCGATATTTCGTCCCCTGGTAGTTTCCATATGGGATATAACCCAAGGTGGAAAACATATGTTCAACTTATTCTCGAGACAGAACTGTTAGCTCGACGGCGACAATAAACTACGACGTCACTATGTCTATTCGACACTGTGTATAAGACGTCACAATATTTTTTGACTCTGTGTATATGACGTTACAGTGACTATCGATTCTATGTATATGACGTCAGAATGTCTTTTCGAAACTGTGTATATGACGTCACAATGACTATCTACACTGTGCATATGACGTCACAAATACTATTTGAAACTGTGGACAATCAATAATCATAATTTATCTTTTAAATAAAATAAAAATAAGTCAAAAATTAATATTTTTGTTGTTAATTAAATTTTAATTACGAAGTGTTGTAATTAACACGTTTTGTTAATTTTGTCGTTTCAAAACAACTGTTTCCAATAATTAAACCGTGAAATAAGAAACTGGGTTCCAATTACTTCATTTTGTGAATTTATTTTTAATCCCATTTCAAGTTGCCGCTTCGGGAAACACGAACAGTGTGACGTAACAGTGGAGATCATGACGTAATAGTTGTGATTGTTATTTCGCAGAACACATTGTTTTTTTTTTACTTAAATTTTATTTTTGGCAAAATAATTTAAAAATTAAATTAAAAAAACGAAAAATTTATTTTTTATAAAAACAACAAAAATTCCATCGCACAAGAACGACGTGTTTGATTATGACGTCACAAACGCAGAGGGAATGCAAAAAACTCTTACGTAAGTGACGTCACATTCGAGTCACGTGATCGACTTCGACTTTCTGCGCATGCGCAGTTTTGGGTCGAAGTGTCATCGAGTTTCCATGGCAACTAAATATTTGTCGTTTTAGGATGATGACGTCATCAATTATTTTTCGTTCAGTAAAGTTTCAATCCAGGGAGTCAACTTCGTACAATCTGGACCAATCCCGAATCGGTATCTGTATGACGTCATAATAACATTTATTTATACTTATTGTTTAACTTGTATTACGTCACAATACCAAATCATTACCTCACGAAACCGTTTTTATCGACCAAGAATTTAACAAAGTTCCAAGTGAGGTCGTTCGCCTTAATTGGGGTCCAGAACAACCCAGCTGTGTCCCCGATAGTTGGGGTGGTTGGGGGGCAGGATGCCTGCAAAAAGGTGAACGATTTTATTGGGTTAAAAATTGACGTTTTGTAATTAATTTTAAGATAAATTTTGTAAATATTTCAAGTGCCAGGAGCATTATGACGTCAATGTTACGTCACTGTGTTTTATTAAGACAACATTGTTTCAACTATGACGCCACAAACCTTTAATTGTGAGAACAACGGAACTTCGTTGGCCCCGTTCAACTCCGACTTTGAGAAGAAAGTAATTCTCGGATCGGGGACAAACCCGTTGCCAGGTCTGACGTATTTGATGCTGTTGATGATCTCATCGTCATGGTCGGGTTGTTGGAGGCCGAATTGGTTGCAAGGAAAGGCCAGGATGTTGACCGGGATTGATGTCTGGTAAGACTGAGGAAAGAATTTGAATGTTTAGGTTAATAAGAAAATAACTGATTTGAAAATTAGTTTATTTTAGAGGTAAAAACTCAGATTTTGCAGACTTTAAATGGGGTTACTGTTATTCTAAGTAGTATGAATATTATTCTAAATGGGGTAACTATCACTTAAATGAGGTAACCTATTTTCTAAATGGGGCAACTATCCTATTAAATGAGTAAGTATTATTCTTAATGAGGTAACTTATATTTCAAATGGAGTAACTATCCTTTTAAATTGGTAAGTATTTATCTAAAGAGGATAACTTATATTCTAAGAGTTGTAGCACTTAAATGGAGTAGCTATCACTTAAATGGAGTAGCTATTACTTAAATGGGGTCCCCTATATTCGAAACGGGGTAACCTATATTCGAAAAGGCTTGAATTTTATTCTAAATGGGGTTACCATTATTTCTAATTTCACCCATGCAAGTTTACTATTGGCTGAAGTTTACCCCTATCTTGTTTTAATTATTTGCCGTTTTTATAAATTTTTTCATAGCTTAAGACTTACCTATTCCACAACCCTTACCTTGCAATGCATTAAATATTTAGATATTGTTTATTTTTTTATAAATATTTTGACCCATTTTTCATAGTTGGAAATATTAAAGTTTAAAATATGGGTCGGAGTAACTGATGTTACTCTATGTTTAAGTCGCGCATTCGACTTTCCCACATCGAGGATAAAGATATATATAAAAAAAATTAATTCTTACTTTAAGCATTGCATTCATTCCAAGATACTGAGGGATTGTCGCCCCTCAGTAAGTTGCAACATTGATCAAGATCGAAACATTTCCTTTAAATTTGCTCAAGTTGATTTGCTCACCGTTAATACCGGTGAAAGATTGGTCGTATACAGACCACTACAAACAAATAATAGTGTTTACAAATGTAAAGATTTAATATAAATTAAATAATATTAAAAAGTCTCAGGTAGAGAGCGTAAGAGAGCAAATATTTTACAATTACTATTATTGTTAGCAGTGTAGTGCACTGGTCATGGCATCGGAATACAAGCCGAAAGTTTCCGGGTTTGAGCCGCACCAATGCCACACTATTTGCCCTTAAGCCCGACATCTACAGATAGCTTAAACACACCAAAAGGTTTCAGGTTCGAGCCGCACCAATGCCACACTTTTTGCCCTTAGCCTAGTGTTTACGGATAGCTCAAACACACCAAAAAAAATTTCGTGTTCTAATTTTAAGGTGATAGGAAAAAAGTTGTTATTTTATAACTCGTATTATAAAACGTTTATTTTAACCCCTTATTGAAATAATGACGTAACGGTGATGGCGTACCTTAGTTCCATTAAAACAAGTTGAATGTTCGACTGGATCGGCAGCCAAAGCTAAGCTGCCAAACAGCAGCAAAGCAGCGACCGAGTTTAACATTTTCAACTTAAATTCACTGAAAATGAAACTTTACGTTTAGAATTTTTCCTTTACAAAACATTTATACCATTTTAAATTTTGCATGTTCAAATATTGGATATTTTTTTTCGTATATATCTTTATCCTTGATGTGGGAAAGTCGAATGCGCGGCTTAAACATAAAGTAACATCAGTTACTTCGACCTAGTCTCGAGTTGCCTGTGGCAGTTTGGGATATTATAGATTATAATTGCCCGGTAATTATACTGCTGATTAAGTGCTGGCTCAGGAGAAGTTTATACCGTTTATAGCGCCTTACTCAAGGGCACTACAGCATAAAAGCACTGGGGATTAAACCCACGACCTCATACTTAGTGTAGCAAGTGTTCTTACCACTACACCACGCTACCGGTAAAGTTTGATAATTAGATCTTATATTTAAATTTTATATTAGATTTTATATTTAAATTTTACAAAGCAAAAATGCCTTCACATGCCTTCAAAAACTCAAACTTTTCAGTTTCCTAAACTGCTTTTACTTTAAAACATATGTTAAATTTGTTAAAATGTGTTTTATATATAATTCTACAGATCACGAGTTTTGTGAAATATTAACTGTGGTTGGCACGATCAACCACATGACATAAGGGCCGGTCACTAGATTTTATTAAGGGGGTAAAATTTTATAAAAAATTTATAAACAAAATTGATTTTTCTTTTATATAACTGTAACAACGTTTTTTAGATATACATTATGTAGTCTAATTTTGACAAAAACTTTATGTATTTTATGTATTAACTCGCTTATATTATCATAAACTAAATACCTTCTTAGTTCAATATATTTAACTCTTTTCTGCATTACTAGAAATTGCATTTTTTTTAAAAAATGCATTCTCACTGCTGCAAATAACAATTAGTTAATATTTACCCTAATCCAAACAATACAAAACTTTAATGCTTTTTACAGGAAATCTTACGTTTGATATAATAACAATGTATATAAATATTTTAACGAAAACTATTACTATTTTAACTTGTCTGTAGCCTATACCCTTTGAACACATGCCTAACTTTCCTTAAAATTTGTAGAATTTACTTTTAAAAATATCGTAAAATTTGTAAAATTTCCCAAAATCTCATTTTTATTTCTGTATATATTTTACCTTACATAACCTCAGAAAAATGAGAGAGTTGAATTTGAAGAAAGAAAAAGGCAATTTTAGCGTAGTAAAATTTTTACAAGATTTTTACCCGCTAACTGGAGCTAAAGAACTGCGAATAATTATATTTAATTTGTTTTTATATAAAAGTGATGGACACATAATGATAACAAAATATTTAATTTAAATATTAAGGTTATTTAAAATATTTTAGAATTGAAATATTCAAAAAAATTTTTTTTTAAATTAACAAAAAAATTAAATTCAAAATAACGGAACCCACTTTAAAACAACTCAGAAATTTTCGAAATGGTTGTAACAATCGTAATAATTATGACGTCATAAACCTTTTGTGGACTTTGACCTGAACGTAAAAAGAATTCGGCGAACGACGACAATTGTTAAAACGAAATTATTTTAGATTTTAAACTCGCTAAGTTAAAGTATCGAATTTAAAATATTAGGAATTATATTTATACTAGCTCTACGGTAGTTATACAGGACCAGATATTTAAATTTAGGTTCAAACCTAGTGCAAACTTTCTATAAACCTAATGTTTTATATGCATTGTTAAAATAACAATCAGACAATGACAACCCATTAGAAATTGATTTTTGATTGTTAAAATTATGTTTTACAATGGTGTCATTATTTATAACAATAAACGTGATTTTGAATGCAGTAAAGTTGATAGAAATAAGATAAAATATGAGGTTTTAAACCACATTTAAGTTAACACGGTAGCTGAGATCTTATATATATAGCCACGGGTTATATTTGGTTTGAAAAACAATTATTTAATTTGGATCTGGATTTAAATTGGATTTTCAATTTTTTTTTTTTTTTAAAACGGAAAATTGAAAACAAAAAGCTAGAAAAACGGTTAAATATCTTGCTAAAAATAATTAAATTTTAATTAAAGTCTACTTAATTACATTAAGGTTTTTTAAAACTGTAAATAATTTAAAAAAAAAAAATTTTTTTTTGTTTACGTTAAAAATATTATTCCGCGTATTTTGTATCATTCCGCGCTGTGAAACTAGACCCTTCCGTAGAGAATAAAAAATCTCTGTGACGTCACAACCAGGTAGGAGAACCCAAGGTACGGTTCATTGTAACGTCACAGTCGAGTGATTGTTGAACAAACAAAGGAAGAAGGCGACGCCTTTCTTTATATCGCGGTTGTACGGAACTACTTACAATTATAAATCTGTTCTGCAACTAGAGACGACCCAAATTAAAGCAAATTTAAAGTAATATCAGCCTTTATTAATATTGCAGTGCATTTAAATATTGTTAAAATTATTTATTTATTTTTCAGCATAAAAATATTATAATATTAAACAAAAGTTTTAAAGTGTTAAAGTTGTTAATATGGCTTCAGTTATTTTAGTTCTTGTTCTAACGACGATTCTATCCCTCATCTGCTTTCCTGATGGAACTGGAGGGAAAAGCACCATTAGGGTTCCACGAAGTAAGAGATTTTTTAATTTTAAACATTAAAAAGGTTTAAAAAGTTGCTTAAATTGAGACTAAGATGGGGTAATATCACGAGGTCAACAATATCTTAAACTTGTACAACTTGGGACTGGGTTGGGGTAATATCATGAGGTCAACAATATCTTAAACTTGTACAACTTGGGACTGGGTTGGGGTAATATCATGAGGTCAACAATATCTTAAACTTGTACAACTTGGGACTGGGTTGGGGTAATATCAAAAAGTTAAGAGTGAATAAATTAAGTTATACTTAATAGCGTAAGACTGCTACAAGTAAAATTGTCGCAAGGTAATTATCGCTGTTCGTATATAGTTATAACTCATGTGTATATATGCGATAGCTTGAAACTTTAATTTCACTCTAAGTTTGCTGCATTAACAATTAAGTATGGCAATGTTATTGCAAGTTTAAAACGTGTAAAAAAGAATTTAAAAGCTGTTATTTTATTTATAATTCAAAACTTATTGTTAAATAATACGGGTGTGTTATTAAAGCAAAAACAGAAAACCCATCGACAACAAACCCATATAAAGTAAAAGGGAACCCGCTGAAATAAAAAAATAGGTATTTGCAGAAACGGGATTTTCCATCTACTTTGTACTCGACTAAACTTAAATTGCCAGTGATTCGTATGAACTTTCAAAACCCACATAATTATATTGTAGCAGACTTTTAATGTATTTTCTCTAAAAATACGACGTTTATTTAGTACCATGTTATAACTGGGGACTATTACCTTTAAGTAAATAATGGTAAAATTATATTAAACTCCAAATTAAATAAGGAACTAAAATAAAGTTTATATTAAATACAGAACCGATATTTAATTGCTTGTTAAACTATAAAATAAGGTTTTAAATACGCTTGTATAGCTTATGTATCAAGCATTATAATGCATTGTAATCTACTATATTTACAGAATTTTTGTAGTATAAGTTTTAATGTAGTAAATAGTGTGTTCAAGTTATTTGGGTCATTCTGCAAATTGTAAGCTGATCTCACCTTTCACCTTTCGGCTATATTGACTCTCTCTAAATAATCGTATTTATTACGTCACAATACCGTTCCTTTATTGCGCAACATTAAAGTTTGGTTCCGTAACAGGAGAACTTATGTTAAAATTAACCTTTTATTAGAACATAAAATTAATTAGTTTAATTGATATAATTTTATGTTTTTTTTGTGACGTCATAGATTTTATTTATCGTAAGTGACGTCATTTTACAGAAACAATTTCATTGGTTTATAACGATTTTTAAATTTAATTTTTTATTACAAAATAACAAAAACAAAATTTAAATCAACATTATGACATCACAGGGTAATATAAACAAAATTAATTTCCTAAACCAATTTTCTTAAACGGAAGGAAACCAAAACAACAATAAACTATTGTTACAAGATTGTTAAAATAACAATGCTATTGTTGAAAACGGAAAGTTTAATAATTTGTCAAATCGACAAAGTCGGAAAAAATAAATTTTTGTCGGTAACGAAAAAAAGTGTTTACTTTCTGTTTATTTAAATAATTTAAAAGTGTTTACCCATTTCCTGTTTTTGTTTTCAAATCGTGAAATTGTCGTTAATTACAAATTAAAACATTTTTATTTACTCAATAAACGATTTCTTATAACGTAATAATCATTTCTATGACATCGTAACAATAACAAACAATTTGTAAACAAAAAAATCCAGTTTTGAAATCAAAAAATCGTTTTTAAAATTTTCCATAATATTTTATTTTATCGACCGATGGATTACTATGTCGTCACTATCGATCTATTCTTACACGTCTGAGGTGTTTATGACATCACAGTACCGGCTAAGTACAAAGTACAAAGGTTGGCATAACAACCACGATATTTTAAATGTAAATTCGAAAGTCCAATTTTTTTATCTACTAAAAAATTCAGAAATATTAAAAGTTAAATTATTTTTTACGTTTTTGTGGTTATGGTTTGAACGGAAGACGCGATTTAGGTCCAAAAACAAACAAAGATTTTATCTAAGTTTTGTTTATTTGGGTTGGGTTTTCTATTTACTAAAAATACCTCGAAATAAATCATCTTGTTTACAGCAACACGACCTTCAAGATGGAAGGTGTTGTTTTAAATATCGGTTTTATTTTAAGCCTTTTACAAAATAATTGACATTTTAAAATTGAATATTACCTAAACCTAAAACTGAAGAATTCCATACAATATGAAGGGTTTATAATGTTAAATAAATAACCTTTCTTTATTAAAAATACAATTTTAATTTAATAATATCTGCAAATATTGTAAAAGTTAGAGTTTGACCATATTATGTCAATTGAATTGCCAGCAGTAGATCGGGATACCTACTTGGACATTATAAAATATAATAAAAATTGTAAAACTAATTAAAAACAAGTTAGTAACATTTTTTTTTAATTTTTAATTTTTTTTCCAGATTTTGGTTGTATTGGGGGGAGGAAAGATGACTTATTTGGCCACCGTGACATCTCAGCCTGCCGTGGCACGTGGCAGGGCCACATCGAGAACAGTCACATTTGTACCCCGGACTGGCATTTGTGTTCCCGGTATGACGTCATAATTGTTTTATTATCAATTGTAAATTTTATATTTGCAAAACTTGAACTTAAATATTAATTTAAAGGATTTAAATAATTTAAAGTTAAACTTGACCTTGACGCTAGGTTATTCTTAGAATCGAATTCCTAAATTATTACGAAACAATTCTAAGTAATTTTATAAAAACATTTAAAAAAGATTTTCAGACTTTATTGTTCCAAATATTTAACATTTTTAAAGTCTTTAATTTAATATTTTAAGGTTAAATAACTCATCGAGATAATATTTAAATCACGTGGTTTGAACCCAGCCCATATCTGTAAAACTAATCCATTCGAACATTGATTTATATTTGGATTAAAAAGTAAATTATTCACAACATAGTAGCTTGTTTTGTTGGACTTTAACCCAAAGATTATAAGATTAAAACTTCGTTATTTTGAGATAAAATTCAGAATTCAAAGTTCAGCTTGAAAAAATTAAATTTCGATTTTTAAATTTTTTTGTTTAAATTTTTGTCATTGGACATCTAACAAAAGTCAAAAGAATGCGATTTATGACGTCATATAAAAATAAAGTGACATAACAAACAATTAAATCGAATATACTTGAAAACCCTTTATTGATGACGTAATAATTGTCGATTATGACGTAGGAACGACACGGAGCTTCTGACGTCAATATCTTGGTACGAAGCTTCCCACGTGAAAGGTTGTTACGCCATCAACGCTGCTCATAATGGGGGAAGATGCACGGGATGTTCAGCACAACAGGTACTATGACGTCACAATTTGTTTTAATAAACACCTTCGTACTATGACGTCACTATCTGTGTATATTTAATACTAAGGTACTATGGCGTCGTAATTACGAACAGTTACGGGGGTTTATTACATAGAAATTGCAACTTTATTCAGTTAGTTTTTCGATGTTTTGGGACAAATAAGAAACCCGTGCTTTGGGGTTCCTTTAATGTAGTTGCAAGACTTTTGTTCAACAAAATTACAATAATGTTGCAACTGCATTCTCACCATGGCTTAAAATAGAAATTTTGTGAAGTAATTTAGTTGTTGCGTCCGGTTGTGAAAATCTCAGGTTTCAGGAACAATTTAACACGGACCACGAGTTGTTTTGTTCCATGAATTCCCTAAATTAACAACATTTTATCTTTAAATTTTAGAATTCACAGAAATAACTTAATTACTGTGTTTTTTGATGAGCAACTGTTAGATAAAAGTAGTTTAAAATAATATTCACTGCCTGTAGAAAAGGTGTTTGATCATAAAAATGTTTTTGCAAGTCGTTAAAACTATTTTAAACTTGAAACATGGGTTTGCTGTCTCGTTTAATACTTAATTATTGTAATTAACTTTTATAATAACAATATCATTTAATTTTACACGATTTTTGCCTCATATATTTGCGTATAAATATTTTTAGGTTTTTATGCTTTTTTTGTAATTTTTTCTTGGTTTCCAGTGCGGATTTTGTCCTATGAAAACTATTTAAATTATTCAATAATTTGGTATTTTTTACGTAAACAAAACTTGAAAATTGTCTCAAAATAACTTAGAGCTTCTTGGTTATAACATTATGCCATAGGTCATATCTTAAACTTCGGTATTTTTAGGACGAATTGGCGGGGATCGGAGCTGATTGTCCCCGTCAACAAGAATCTCAATCCTCGTGCTTTGGAGCTGGAAAAATTGATGCCAGTTGTTGTTCAAATGTGTACGGCCACGATGCTTGTTCTCACACGCCTTGGATCAGCGGGGTTTTATGCTGTAGGGATCGACGCGTCGGTACGGGTGAATTATTATTTTCGATAGAAGTGGGATTGGAAAATTAATTTAAAATCAACCAAAAACGATTTTGAGATTTGACTTTAAGAGAATATTTGTAATATTTTACATTTGTAGAACTAACTTGTTATATTGTTAACCTCGTGTAATTAAACCTCCCAATTAAACCAACTATGATGTCATAAATTAATTTTAAACTTGATTATTTACGAATTTAAGATCTTAGAGTTAACTTTAACTAAACAGGAGTTGTGACTTATTTAGGCTCCCCTCCAGTTATGACGTCGTCACCAATTTCATCGGTCAAGACCCCTGTTGGAGTTGAGATATTCATAAAGTGCAAAGCGAGGGGAAGCCCTGTTCCCAGGATCACGTGGTACAAGGATGACCTTCCTATGGCGTCAGATGACGTCACTTATGACGTCATCACAAGAAAGAACGTGGTTTATTCGAAATTAATTATTCCGGATGTAAAAGAAAAGGACGCCGGGTTGTATCAGTGCAAAGCTGAAAACACGTAAGTTTAACTATGACGTCATAGATAAACAACTTACGTAATAATCACATAAACAATCTCGAATGCCGAAAATTAATTTAATTTTAAACTCGACCTTGCAAACCATTCGCGATACTTAAAGCGATTCGGTTGATTTGGTCACAATAAGGTCTGTGACATCACAAACACTTAACCTGAAGTTACCTTTTCACTATTTGGATGCGCCCATAACGCGATAAATCTCGACCAATCAGCGTGCAGAGATTTGCAGTTTGTTATCAGCTGATTTGGTGTTGATTTAAAATGTTTTGGACGAAATTTATGAGATCGTAAATTTGTTTTTAACTACGATTGTGATTCATTTATGATGTCATAATACTAATGAGGTTACTGACGGTCGTTCTACTTCATATTTTATACAAAACAAGATTCAGTGTTTACCTTAAAAGCAAATACTTAAGATTTATGTTCGGGTCATTAAAACATAGATTGTTGTAGTTTCAAGTTTCCAATTATTACGCAACTAAACATTGTTAAATTCATTGTCTATTTCCTTAAAGTCAATTGTTATAAAACAATGCTTTTTCCGATGTTAAACCATTGCAATATGATGTCACAATAGACATAACAAACACGTCAAATTAAACCCCCTAAACACAGAAAAAACGGAATAGAAATATAAATAAAAACCCACTAAAACACCAACAAAGTTGTGGTTATCAGACTAGACAATATTCAAGTATGAAAATAACTTTTACACTTTAAGGTTGTAAATATTTCTTGTTAACCTAATTTTTTGTTGCAGGCTTGGATATGCGCTTTCTTATACCTCTGACGTAAGAGTTTATCAACCAATGGTGGACGTCGTTGCATGTCGCAATCGTAACAATCAACAACTACTAAACGGGTAAGTTATTATAGTGACGTCATAATAACCAAATAAGTCAAAAAATAAACAAATTATTTTTGTGCATTTTTACTCGTAAAATTGATTTTTTATTGTGACGTCATACAGAGGAACAATGGCGGCGTGTGAGGGTCGCTGGAAAGGGGTCGTGAGGAAGGCGGGGCGACAACTATGTGCACGGGGTTGGCATGTTTGTGGGTTGAAAGATAGGAGCATTTTAAATCAACTTTCTTGGAAGGAATCCTCGTCCGTCGAAGGTTGTTTCGCTTACAACGCTGCGACATCCGATAACTTCGCTTGTGCTAAGTAAGTGACGTCATTATTATAATTATGACGTCATAATTAGGTAATAGATCTTACAAAAAAATGCAATTATAATGAATTGTCCCCTAGGTTTGGTTTCAAATAATTTTAATCTTTGATTTTGACGTTATTTTAAAATCGTGACGTCATGTATTTTTTGACCTTGAATTCATGAACCAAAAATTTTTCCAGGTGTTCGAAACGTCAGAAAGGAAATAGGATGGCGGGAATAGGGGCGGGGTGTGGGATGATTGACAGGCCCCAAAACTCCTGTCTCAACAAAGGGAGGATCCACGTGTGGGGAACTCCCGGGGTAGAGAGCGAGAACAACCTGAACCCAGTGACCCCTGTTTCGAGTAGAACCCAACGTTCGTGTCGGTATCACAAAGGGGTAACCACCGGGGTGATGTGTTGCAAGAGCAAGAGCAGACGACAAGGTAATTATTACGTCATCATTCCTAGCTTTGTTGTTAAACTATGACGTCATCATTATATTTTTTAATTTTGCACATATTTTCACTTTTTAATTTTTGCAAACATGTTGGTTATTGTTACAATAGTTTAACTATGACGTCACTTTGCCCCATTGAAAATACCGCCATGACTTGCCGTCTTCCAAATTGGCGCCAATTAGGGAGTTTAAATAACGACAACACAATAAAACAACTTTGATATTTAAATATTAGTAAATATTTACATGTTAAAATGTTGTTCACAAAAAAAATTTTAGTATTTGACCGACTTAGATATTTAAAAACACTTTTATTTAAAACATTTTCACACGCGGAAATTGAACGAGTTTAGTTGACTTGCGACCGAGTGAAAAGTTCATGAAATTTATGGAATTTATGTTTAACATAAAACTTTACACTTTAAGGTTTAGGCTGTACAAGGTTTTATAACACCAACATACTTATAAGCTTGTAAACTATGTATATAAAGTTTAATAATATTTAAAATTAAAGATTTAAAGTTGTACAAGGCTATATAACATTAACATAGTGTATAGTAACTGTATGCTTGTTATAAGGTTTAATAATATTAAAACTTTAAAGTTTTTTAAATCGAAGTTTTAAACTAAGAGGCTAACCACACCACAAAAATTGGTGAAATTTAAAATGTAATCTTACAACAACATATACTTTATTTAAAATTAATTTAAATGACTTTGAGTCAATTTTTCAAGTTTATTAGATAAATAATTTAAAAAATTTTGAACCTTTTTCTACAAAAAATTCACCTAATAAGTCAACAAACACTTTAAACAATGAAACTATTACGTCATAAAGACAACACAAAAAAAGGAACCTCGTAAATTTTTCTTTTTAAACGCCCACGCCTAATTTCAACAACATTTAACAATCGTGCTGTAAAATCTGTCAACAACCTTGTGACGTCATAGACGGTATCAATAACCATTCACGTTTAACAATCAACACAATTCACTTTATCAAGAAATTAATTTTTTAATTTTGCATGAGTTAATTAATTAATATTTTAATTTAATTAAACGCATGTTTTTATTTTTATTTTCAATCACTTTTCACGATGACGTCACTCGGTAATTGATAACGTCACAGAGCCCGTGTGTAGTCCGGGGTGTGAGAACGGGGGTAAATGTGTAGAGGGGAATATTTGTAAATGCCCCAGGGGGCGAACGGGGTCAAGATGTGAGGTCAAGTTCGTGGGTAAGTTTTCATGATTTTGTTGTTTATGGAGATTGTGAAAATTTTTGGGGAAAGTACCTCCAAAAATTTCCTAAAAACTACCCCTAGAAAAGTCCTACTGTTGTAGATTAACATCACCCGAGACAATTTAATCCGAGGACAAATAAATTAAATAAAAATATTATCTTCGATTGTTTATTTTTTAATTAAAATTAACTAACAAAATAATTTAAGTCTATACGACCCGAAGACAACCTAGCCCCCAAAAAAACATGTTGCTAATTAATTTTAATAACCTAATCCCTTAATTTATTTGGAAAATACTTATGGGTAAACCCCTAACCCCTTTAAAATGAATCCCCAAGCCAAAGTCTTACATGTTATAACAGTATTGGTCAACTTTACCCTGAAAAAATCGACCAGAAGATAAACTAAACCCAGATGACATTTTAACCCCATCAAAAGTAGCCCCAGAAAAACCCATCTTGGTAATTAATTTTAATAAAAAAAGTATCCATCAAAGGGAATTGAATCTGACACTAGTTTTAAGTTATTTTTGGGTCAAATTATTCGGATACCGCCATAACAGAGGACACTGCCCCTACCATTTTTTTTGGTTGTGTTAAATTGACATTGAGCCTTTAACTAAGTGCACCTATAGGTTATATATACTATATAGGTAGTTATCACAAATATTTTGAGTGTTTAGTGCCAATAGTTAATATTTAAGAGCGATTAAATTTATTACTTTACGGTCAATTCCGTGTTTTATTTAATTTTGGTTAATTCTGATTCGTGATCAAACGCATGTTTAAAATTATTCTGTTTATTTAACTAATAAACTTTTAACCTTTATATTTTATGTTCAGTTATTACGTAATTTAAGTTAAATTAGCTTTACTTTTATTTTAATTCCAAACTTTAAGTCACAATTTGCAAAACTTATTTTTTTGCCCATTTTTTTGCCAATCATTAAAAAAATATAATCCAAGAAATTATTCTTCAATTACATTTAAAAGTAACTTAATTTTCTTTTTAAAATTTGCTTTATATTTTTCGTATGTAAATTATTAAAAATCAATTTTCCTATAAGGTTACATTTTTTTAGGTAAAAAATGCCAGACTCCGTGCCAACCTAACAGCCATTGCAGTAGAAAAGGAGTTTGCAAATGTGATAAAGGGTTCAAAATGTTGGGTGACGTTTGTGCCCCAAAACGCGGGGGTTCGCCCAGAAATAAATGTTTAAACGTTGAGTGTATGAACGGGGGGAAATGTAGAAGGGGTAAATGTATTTGCCCCACTGCTTATTCGGGGGATTATTGCGAAAGAGGTAAGCATTGTTATCCATTGTTATAACTCATTGTTAAAAAATCAATTGTTGTACTCTTTGTTTAATTGTTGTAACAATTGTGATTGTTTCAACAATAAAACTTATTGTAATTGACTAACAATCACTCATTTTAAAATCAATTTTTCTTATAAATACTAACATTTATTTTAAACAATAAAAAAAGTATTTAAATTTACTAACACAACCTTAAAAATTAAACCAGCATATTTTTAATTTTAAAAATGGATTAAATTCATAAAAACAATTAATTCCTTTTTAAAAATATTCCACTTAAGACTGGTAAATTATTAACGAAATATTAATTTTAACTCGGATAAATATTTGTGTTATTGGGTTGGACTTATAACCTAAGTTCAAAGTTCACTTAAACTTTATTATTCTAAACTTTTAAATCATTATTTAAGTCTAAAAATATAAAACTTTTACTCAGAAAATGACATTTTCCTATCAATAAACTCAACTTTAATTTTTGTTTAATATTTTTCCTGCATGAATTTATATATTTTCTATCCTATTACGTCATTAATCACGTGTTTCTATTAGACCAATCACCACTCTCAATTCACTGAGCACTTAACATGATCTCTGTCATCATCTAGCGGACAAATATTTTTACTACCTCAACACTGAACTAACAGCATGAACTTTTAATTAATTAGAAAAAAACGAAGAAATAATTAAAACAAAAATTCAAACTTTTAAATATTTATTTTAATTTTTATTATAATCGGTATTATTTATATTCTATTACGTAACAGCCTTAATTGTATGTTCCATTGTAAATATTGTTCAATTTATACAACGTAAACATTTTTTTAAACTTTTATATGACGTCATAATTATGTATTGTCTTAAAGGCGGGGTTCGATCTTGGCTTTCGAGAATTAAAGGATCATTTTGGAGTTGGAGTTAATTTTAAACATTATTACGTCACAAATACATAAATTCTTGCGGTATGCACAGGTTTTAAAGATACACAATTGTTTGTAAATAACATTTGCACTGTGACGTCATAGTTGGGTTGAATGGTTCAATTAAAAACTAGCACGGGCGGTCGAAGACGTTTTTACTCAGTTTTCAAAAAAAAAGAAAAAAATTTAAGAAGCTTTGTTATTTTTCTTGTTACTTTATAATCATTGTTTTAACATGTCATATTCATTGTCCTTGTTACGTCATAATCATTGTCTTGTTACGTTATAATCATTGTCTATGTTACGTCATAATTATTGTCTATGTTACGTCATAATTATTATTGTTTTTTATGCGGTTTCTTCAAAAATGTCAGGGAATAAAATTTATTAATTCACAACGCGATAAAAATTAATAAATTATATTTTAAAAAGGTGTATTTTGTAAATACTTTGTTTTTATTTCGTTTTATCTTTATAGCTTGTTAACATGAACAGTTTGAAATAATTCAATTTTTAAGATTAAATAAAAAAAAAATTTGGAATATTTTGTTTTTTTTGTTTTTCGTATGACCACTCGAAGTTAAACTTTGCTCTAAAAAAAGAATATGGTGATGTATGTTATGATGACGTCACAACCCATGTGCGAGTACCGTAGTGACGTCATAACGGTAGTAAATATCCAACTTACTAGATTGTAGCATGGCACTTTAAGTTAAAAATGCTTTTAAAAACTTTTATAAAAAAAACTTTCATAAGTTTACAAAGTTTTATTCGTTAGTACTTCGAAGGTTTTTAAATACGGTTTTAGTTAAATAAACCTTTGTAAAACCGTGTCATAGAGTGTGACAATGACGTCACAATAGAAACGTTTTTATTATGTATTTAACGTTTGGACGTAGGACCAATAGTTACCCTTTGTATAACCACATAAGACAATGAAACTGTGACTTTAAATACAAAAGATCAGAAGCAGTTACTGTTAAGGGAATAATACATGAAAAGTAGCTCAATGTCCCCCACTGGTGGAAGACAAAAATTTTGTTTCGATTGATTTTTATTTACAATTTCAACACTGTGGTTATAAAATCAGTAACTGTTACGTTCGTTAGTATACAATATAAAATACAATGACGTTACATGACGTCATAAAATCGTTGACGTGGTTTACTCAGGTTTTGGAATCTCTGACTCGGACGAGTATTTCAACTCAGATTTGAGAAACTCAGAGTCCTGAAAAAATATAATTTTAAATTTTAGATAAAATTTTATTCAATTAATATTAGGCGGTGGATTTTATAACAAAAAGGCAATTATAACCAACAATATCCCAAACTGCTAAAGACAATTTAAGACTGGGTCAGGGTAACTGATGATACTCTATGTTTAGACTGTGAAGTCGACCTTCCCACATCAAGAATCGAAAAATACAAAAAAAAACAAAGCAAAATTACAAAATTTTAAATAAATCCAAACTACGATTTACCTTCAGCATGGCCATCAGAACTCCAGCAAGGATAGAGATAGGTACCGCGACCCAAAGAAGGGCAAAGCTGTAACCATAACTAACACCCCCGTACTCAATTTCCGCCAATGCTGCCTGACGTTCTAAATCTTTCTTGGTGTTTTCAACTTGTCCAATAAAGATGCCGAGTGAAACGATGTAGACTAAAGCTATTCAAGTAGAAATCAAGCAATTTAGAATACAAATATAAACATGTCATAAAGGCTATTGTATACATAACAATCCTTATTTCAATAACAAAAGTCTATTGTTATACCATTGTTTGCAAACAACAATGCTATTTATATATAATATTTGCTTAACAACAACAACAAAAATTTTTCTTAAAATACACTTTTTTATTCTAAAATAAAAGTTGTAGAACCCACCAGTAAAGCAACTGAGAACTGCTCCGAGAATTGCTTTTCCTCTTCCTTTGTTGAAGAATCGTGACATCACAATGAGAGCACAAATACAAGTGCAAATAATCCCCAGGATCACTAACACGGCGCATCCAACCAACCACACTTACAAGAAATAAAAGATTTTAAATTTAAATTTGTTTAACAAATACTTAGACATATTTTGTAAAATGGCAACTCTATGATCCACCTAAATGCAGGTTATTAATACAACCACTGTATTACTACTACCCACAACGGCAACGAACTAATATATAACACGGCTAATTAAGAGTAGTAACAAACAATATTGTCATTAATTTAACTTTTTTTAGTGTCGTCGCTTAGACCCGTAGCTAACTTTGAAGGTCAAAATGGAAATTTTGTTAAAATATAGTTGAAGATAATTTAAAAAGCGGTTACATATGTCGTAAAAAGGCAAATAAATTACACCAAAAATAAACGATCAATTTTTGGGTAGATTTACCATTGAAAAACGGGTTTTCAAACACAGGTATAGTATTCGATAAATGTTAAATATATTCTCCCAATTTGTACTCGCTAATGTTTATCTAACCTTGTGTTTTACGTTGAACCTTTAAATAAAACAAAATTTTACTTACATGCCCCTGGTTGTTGGCCACTAGGTGTGTTGTTGTATTCAGCCAACAATGACCTTGAGAAGAGGGAACTCCATCCTCCTGTTGCCACGGAGATCACGGAGAAGAGGAACGAGAGAAAGAGAAGAAGTGAGATTCCAACTAGAGTCTTGAAGTCGTCCAGAAGATCCATTTTTTTTTATAAAATAAAATATTTCAAAATAAAATCTAAAATAAATCAAATACAAAATTTAATCTAATATTAATTTAGTTCCGTGTGACGTAACTGACGTCACACTACATATGTGACGTCTCAAACAAAATTATATCGTAAGAATTATCAAAACGCAAAGTTGAAGAAAATAATCGCCTTTATATTGAGTTTTCTATGACGTCACAAGCTTTTATTATTACATAAATTTTAAAATAACAAAACTAAACTTTTCTAAAAATTGTATCTTGGCTATTATTCTATAACTACTAAAAAATTAGTAAATTAACGTCCATTTTTTTAATCCTTTTTAATATTGAAATAAAGATATTTATATCACTAAACAGCTAAAAGAAACAACTAATATAAGAAATAAACTTATCATAATTAAATTTATAAGTTTAACTAATTCCCAGTGTTTTTATATTTAATCTTTTGTTACACAATTCGATTATAAACTATAAATAAATGCTTAAGTTTTAACTACATAAAAACAGGCTATACCACACCCTAACTCGTTCTGGACTACTAAACTTCGAATTTTTGTTTTGCCCTCCAGCTCCTTTGTTCAGCATCGTTGGTTTTTGCCCGAAGTGTTTTTAAAAATCGTTGAAAAATTTTTCGCTTTTGTGTTTTTTTTTCTAATTCCGAAACTTCGTGTTTTCTGTATTAAAAATTGGCGACTGTTTAGTATAACTTCAGTCCTTACTATACATAATAAATAACTTATTTTAGCGTAAATTTATGCGAATGAATGATTTTTAAAAACATCACATTTAAAAAAACTGTTTAAAATTCTTTAAAAAATGATCAATTTTTTATTTTAATATTAAAATAACTCAAAGGTAATTTTTTTTTCTGATCATTCACCTAATTTTATAAATAGCGACGTAATAAGTTAAGTTTTTTGGGGTTCCTGTTTTTTAATTTACTTGTTTACATGTTAATGACGTCACAATAGCGGGATAGTCGTCACGATTGGTAGCATTCGACGAATAGTTTACCTTATTTTATGCTCGGTTGCTTAAAATTTTGCAAAACAACCCAAATTTTTTGTTTTTCAAGTTTTTTTTACAAAGTTTACAAAAGTTGAAGAATTCACAATGTTCCTTAAAATAGAAAGAAAACTTGAACTTAGAAAAGTAAAATAAAAAGAAAAAATTGTTTAGGCTTCTTTGGACGCTTAAATCTCAACAAGAAATGAATTGATGACGTAATAAAAACGTGAATTTAGTGAAATGATTATGACATCACAGTGCTTAATTGTTCTTTGGCAATGTTACTATAACTCGAATAAAACAGATATTCTATTATCTTTAAAACAATACAAAATTCAAGTTGTTTACAAAATTAATTATTTAAAACTTGTTCACGCTTTTAATACTAGAACGCGGCAGAATATTTAATTTTTCTATAGAATGTATTCTTCCGCGCTTTTGTTCTAATATTCAATTACTTTTTGAACTTTAAATACTTTTTAATTTGTCCCGTGACAGTTGGCAAGTAGTAACGTCACAAATACTTCATTATTGACGTCACAGTGACAACAAGCTCACGTCACAATCTCAGAGAACAGAAGCGACCTCGGACAACATCTGCGAGAAATCCTGCGTGACAGAAAGTTGTGGCAACATTAAACTCTGATGTCGTGACGTCATCGGCACCGGTGACGTCACGTCGTTCTCGACCATGTCTACGTCATTCCCGCTCAACGCCAGGATACCGTACCCCTCGTCGAAATCGAGGTCAGGGGCTTCCCCAAATATGGAGGGGGTTCGTTGTGGGGTTAAGATTTGTTGAGGTCGGATGGTGAGTTTGGGGAATAATTGTTCGGTGATGGATTGGATGATGCAGGGGTTGTTGTTCAACTTTAAACGGGGGGAGGGCATTACACGGTGTGCACGGCGGGGCCTGTAACATTATGACGTTATAAAACGAAAATTATAACATAAAAAAATATTTATTATGACATCATGAAAAAAAAACATTATGACGTCATAAAAAATAATAACAACTAGGTTTATTAAGGATTTACAAATGGAAATGACGTAATAAAATGATTATGACGTACCTTCCTCTCTTTACCCTTATCCCGGTTGTTTTATTCTGGGGGAGAACAGATTCGAAAAGTTGATTCAAAAGTTCGGTGTCTCCCGCGCGAATCGTCGGCGGTTCGTTTGTGACGTCATCAGAGGATTTCGTGTCGTTCGGCGTCGGAGACAATCGGTTATCTGTTACGTCATAAGAGTTGGTAAAATATAACAAAGAACACTGTATTTAAACAATTAAATAAGTTAGACACAAACAATAAACAACTATGACGTCATACCTAGATCATTGTTGTAATTGTGATGAAATAAAGGTTGGAGCGGAGGAAGAACACTGTAAGGAGTCGGATTCACTCGATTCGGTTCCTGCCAGAAAGACTTCGGAAGAGCTCGCTGGTGCATCGGTAATGGGTCTGTGACGTCACAAATAATAACAATTATTGTACAAATATTTTGCTTATGGAAAAAATTAAAAAGTTGCTTTTTATAAAACTTTAAAGAGATAGGTTTTATATTTTTATTGGTAAGGGTATGCTGTTGTGGCGTGTTCAAGCTATCTGTAAACGCCGGGTTCAGGGCAATGAAGTACCATTGGTGCGGCACGAACCCAAAACCTTTCGGCGTGTTTGAGTTTGAGCTATCTGTATACGCCAGGTTCAAAAGTGAATAAAGTGGCATTGGTGCGGCTCGAACCAGAAATATTTTGGCCCATACTTCGATGCCAAGACCAGCATATTACACTAAATGACCATAAAACTGACTAAAAACTAAAAGTTTACCTTTCTTTGGTTTTCTTGGTGGGGTTGGAACCACGTGACCTGGAGGTTCGATCGTTTCTTTTTGACGAAGAAATTTCTTCCCGTTTTTAGTTTTAATAATTCGGTGATTTCCCCGCTGGGACTTTCCACTAGATTGTCTACGTCATAAAGTACAAGTTCAAATAAAATTTTACTAATTACTTTCTAATTAAAATTAATTTTTTTCCTAATTTACCTTGAACTCGAATCCGCGCTTTTTTCCCTCGAAACTTCCTTTGCGCTTTCTTCATCACTAGAGGTCGCACATGATGACGTAGACGACGAGGATAAACTACAAACCGCCACCCTTTTACCGCCAGAGGGCGGCCTATTTGCTGACCCAGTGCGACTGCCAAAAACGGGAGTTCCCCCGCTGGACAGAGGTCGTGACCCGACAGATGAGGATAAACTGGAGTAAGCTGAGTCGTTAACTTCACTCGTGTTCGTGTCGTTTTCGCTTTGTTTGCGCACCGAACGATGTGAAGATTTGTTCGTGGTCGGTGGACACGGCGTCACGCTCGGTCGCGGTGACAACGATTTCGGATTGATGACGTCACAATTTGAGGTATTGACCACTGAATCGACGTCGCTGCTGTCGCTATCTGGTTGTTGTTGGTTGTTTACTTTACTAACCAAACTCAACCACGCGGCCGTTAAATTATCCTTTGTGACGTCAAAATCAGCTGGCGTGACGTCACAATCAATATTGTTCGTTTCGACCTTCGGCGCAGCACTGGACCTTTTAGAATCCTGTTTAATTATTCTACTTGGATTTGGAACATTTACGCGAATGACGTCACTATTAAGTTTTGTGACGTCATTGGCCTTTTTGTTACGTGGTCGACTACTGCGAGTTGGTCGCGGTTCAGCGGTTTTGTTCGTGCTTACAAACACATATTTGTTACTATCCGCTATATTGTCACGTGACTTTACCCTCCGTGTCACTTTGACGTCATCAGCTCTGACGTAACGACGATGAAGAAGACTGTTCGGTTCTCTGATTGGTTTAGCGTCTCTGGGGGACGTGGGAACTAAATTGACCTTCAAACCACGTGGTTTAATCGGTTCAATGTCACCGTCATGCTCCAGAGCATCCGGTTTCGGTTGAGAGGTTTTGCTTTTGTTTTGAACAACGACATGTGATGACGTCACTGTCGAATTAAAGTTTTCAGAGCTAGTTGATGACGTAGTATAGTCGTGGTCGTGACTGCACGCGTTTGCCCTTGCCGCACATGCCGCAGATACACCACTAGGTGGTGATAGTGAGTTCGATTCGGTCTTGACCACATGACGTCGATTGTTTGTGACGTCATCAAGCGTTTCTTTGTGGTCTGTTTGTTGCCTTATTATGACGTCTTTTCCAATGTTTGTGATGTCGATCGGCGGACATCGATGTTTCTCGGGTTTGGGGAATTTTTCCTGGGTCGTGGGTCTCCGGTGGATCTTCGGGGTAGTTAGCATCGGAGTGCGAGGAAGTCTGTTCGTAGGGTTCATTGTTTTATGACGTCATATAACAAATAAAATATAAGAAGCAAAAGCTGCTTTAAAATCTAAAAGCAAAATTATAAATGAAAACTAGAGTCTAAATCTGGAATATTTAACTAATGTTTAACTGAATTTATTAAAAAACAGGAACTTTATCTAAGAAAAGGGAACTAAAATGGTGACAACACTTTTTCTGTTGAACATTTCCAAACAAAACATAAACTAACTTGAAAGAGATTATACAAAAACTTGACTAAAATTTCATATTTTATTCTCTAAACTGAGGTGAAACTTTGCTAAAATGATAATAAAGGCTCATTTATATGGACTGACGTCATTATATTTGCCTAAATGACGTATATTTAAGGCTAGTTTGCTTACAGAACTAGCAAGTATAACATAGTTGAGATTACTGGTAAACAAACCCTAAATTAAACAAACTTTCCAGTGTGGTTGTAAACCATTATGATCTCTATAACAACATCGTTGTTACGTCATAATGTCATTGTTTATTCATAACGAACAATTGTGATGAAAAATTTACGAGATGGCGGGAAAATAATTGGGCGTGGTTTAAAAAAACAGCTGTTTTATGCAAATAAATTTTAAAGGGGATTTAACTTAAAACTAACAAAAACATCTGCGAAATTTATATTTTAACTGAGTAATTAAATTACTTATATTCCAATATTCTGGGCTTTAACTTACAGTTATATTTAAACACTGGATTAAAAAGGGTAAAAAATGATTTTTTTTATTTTATTTTGTTTGGTAAATTGTTTTCCATTCTGAAAAACTTGAAATTTAACAAATTAAAAACCAACCCAAACTTTAAATGCAGCATAGAGTTACAAAACTTTAAAAAATATTTTAAAAGTTTTATTTAAATTCCAAAAATCATAGATTAAATCAAAATTCAAATAGTTCCCAACATTCTACAATTATAATGTTCTTAATTTTTGTTCCAATTAATTTTAAAATTTTAATTAAACGTAAATATCGACAAAAAAAAACAAATCCATCAAAAACACAAATTTTTATTGTCCTTATTAAAACGTCACAATCAAAATTTCACCATCTTTAATCACGTGACCAAGCAAGCCAAAACTCGTCTAAAACACTCGAATTTCAATCCTCGACGGAGGCGCGACTCTTTTATGACGTCACAATAGATGAAACAAAGGCGGACTTCGCTAAGTAACGCTGATAAAACACGAGTTGTAAAATAACTTAAATTTATAAAATATTTAAAATTAAATTAATTAAAATCTAACATTACCAACCTAATAATCTATTTTTAATTCAAATCACTATGACGTCATAATTGATACTTATGAATTGAAGCATAACAATCGTTTTATCTCTACCGTGTAATGTGAGACAATCCGTGATTATGACGTAATCAATAAACGTTTACATCACAGACAATAAATTTTATGCAAAAATAAAAAGATTTTTTTAGTTTAAACGTTGCTAGGAAACCGTATTAAATATTAATTGAATTGTAAACTGTACACGTCACAATTAAAGTAGAACACTTGACATTATTTCAATGACAAACCAGCTCTAAAAAATTATTAAAACTCAATCGATTATTTAAACCCTTTTAAAATAAAACCTCAATTACTACATTTAAACTAACACTAGTCCAACACATTTATTGATTAAAGGGTTAATTGTTAGATGTAATAATATTAATAAAAACATCAAAAATTTTAATTTAAAACCTGCTATTTTTAAAGTTTTGTTGTTCTTAATGCGTCATTTATTAAACAAATAAAAGTTTATTTATTTAACTACACTAAATCTTATCCTGTTTTAATGATTGAACTAATAATATGCATCAATATTTAACTTTAATTTTAAGCTTGATTTAATATGGTTAACTAAAAATGTAACGTACAACTATCAGACTATTAACAGATTACACAAATCTTTGTAATTATACAAACTTCAAGCTTTAAAAATCCAAAAAACTGTGTTTATTTTACAAACTGATTTAAATACAAGGACATAACTTTAAATACATTTTCCAAACTTAATATTCCTTTAAATTATAACATTACTCAATATATTAAAACTACAGATCTTACAAAATTAGTCATTTAAACAGTTACTTAAAAAATAATACTAAAAAATTATTTTTGTATAGCTTTTAATTAATTTCTAATACTTATTTAATATTAACATTTAAAAGATAGTTGTACAACATAGAATATACCACCTTAAACTTGTCCTGTAATCGCTTAACCTCGCCAGCCTACATTAAAGCTGCTACACTGACTATGTAATAATAGCTCCGAGATATATTTTCGCAAAAAGGAATTCCATGCTTCAGTGAGTACAAGTGCGCGAAATATTGACTGTTACTAAGGCGACAAAGCACGTGATGCCTCGATAGCGCTTTCGCTGTTTCGCGCGTTGCTCTATAGCATAAACTAGCGGTTGAAAAAAATTACAAAAAAAACATTAATTTTTTTATAAATTTAGATTATGATATTTTTTGATTAATTAACAGATTAAGAAATAAAAAAAAAAAATGTTTGTTGTTTACGGAAACCAATGAAAACTTACAGTTTAAAAATAACAAACTGTATTTCATTTAAAACAATATTTATTTAACAAATCCAGAAAGAAAATTTGATATTGTTGAAATTATTCCCTGTTTATTTTTAGTTGTGCATAGAATTTATGAATGGTGTATCATTGTGTTGATTGTTATTGTTAACAAACCCCCACAATGACGTCACAAGGAATGTGGATGAAGTAACAAGACGTGAGTGACGTCACAGCCGAATTATGACGTAATCTTCCGGTTAATGAAAATTCCATGAATGAAAATAAGATTACAAACAACATTATTACATAATATAAAATAATTGGAACATAAGATAATTAATTGAATTGTTAATTAAATATTTTACTAATTTTGTACAGTGCATAATTAAATAAAAACAAATTAATTAAAAATCAAAATTTTAGTTAAACTAGAAAAGTTCTTAAAAACAATTTAAATTATTTAATACCTTAATTAACTAAATGGGAATTTAAATATAACCTTTAATTTTTTTAGATGATTTATACAATGAAAAGGGTTCTAAATAAATATATCAAATTTTTAACCTAAATTTTGCCATATTTGCAATAAAAAAATGAGGTAATAATAAAAACTAACAAAACCTAGGCAATAGTTTTAAAAAAATCATCCAAAAACACAAAAAAAATTCCTATTTTCTTATTAAATTTTACACTATAAAAGGAAAATAATGGCTGTAATCTAGGTTAAAGGTTGCTTGTATTTTGGGGAGAAATAATTTGTGAATTTTTCTTTAAATTTTCGTTTAAATCCATAAAAAATTGATCATTTTTGTAGGGTAAAAATTCAGGTAAATCAAGTTTTTCTTCAGCTGTTTTAATGTCATTTTTGATCGCTGTTATTAGTTCATCTAAAATTTTAAAAATAAAAAAACATTTTTAAAGATGATTTTATTACAATAATAAAAAGTGTTTACTATAGAGTTTAAGTACTTACCCAAACTGTTGAAGTTCTTTTCACCCCTTATATAACCCAGCATTATAATACTCAAAGATGAACCATAAAAATCCTCATCAAACTTGTGCATTATATGGGTCTCCTTTAATAACATAACAAGTTATATTTACTTGAAAATCATAACAAAATTCTGAAGAATTTGAATGTTTTCTATTTTTATTATGTTTTATTATGCTGGGTGTAGAAAGCCCGACTTTATGACTTAAACATAGAGTAACATTAGTTACCCTGACCTAGTCTTGAGTTGACTTTGCCAGTTTGGGTTATTATAGATTATAATTGCTTGATAACTAAACTGCTGGCTTAGCATGAGTTCATACCGTTTATATCACTTTAATCAAGGTGGTTACATCATAGAGCAATGGGGATCTAACTTGTAACCTAATGTAGTAAAGGCAAGTGTTAATTAACATACCATTGATTTCTTTTTGTTCTCATAGTAGGGATTCCACCCTACACTCAACACCATTTTATGAACCTCCCCATTGTTAACTTGGGCGAAACCAAAATAAATTCCAAGAGATAGTTCTTCAGGAAGGTTCTCCACCACAGACTCGGGAAAATTGGCTAAAATATAAAGTAAGTTTTACGTGGTAGCGTGGTGTAGTGGTAAAAACACTTGCTACACCACCATGAGGTCATTGGTTCAATTCCCACTGCTCTCATGCTGTAGTGCCCTTGAGTAAGGCCCTATAAACAGTATAAACCGAGCCAGCAATATTAAGGGGATACAATTTTTTTATTATAAATTTGGCTTAGGAAATAAAATTTGTAACCCTTAATAATAAATTTTGTAATTTTTTTTTTAAGTTTTCAAAATTATTTTTTTTACCTGTAGGAATCCCTAGTTCCTTGCTTCCCCTTCCAAATCCCTTTACCACTAACCCCCTACAATAATGGGGTAATTGTGACATCACTTTTTCTAATTTCATATTTGATTTGAAAACTTAATGCTAGAAAAATTAAAAAAAATTATTGTTTTAGTTGAAAATATTAAAAAAATTATATCAATTATTATTGCTACAATGTAATTAAATAATTACAAAAAATCTTAATTTTAGTAGTCATGGAAAGATAAAATACAGTGCACCTATAAAGTTGCCAAAAATAAATAAAAATTAAGTAGTTTGTACATTTTCATAGTTGTATGATTGTTTAAATAAATTTTAGCACGATTTAAATGATAGCAGTGAAAAAAAAAACTGTTGTCCAATTTTAACCTTCAAAAGGTAACATGATATAATATTCAATACATGATTATAGGTATGATAAAGCAGTTTAAAGACATTTGCCTTGTCATGTTTAAAGTAGTACAATAGAATTCTTTTCTCTATGGTATTGGTTATAAAAATAAAAAAAAGGTTTAAAATTTAACCACAAAAACACAAATATAAATCAGGTCTTTTTATAGAAAAAAAATTTAAAAGAAAAAAAAGTACTTTAAGAATAATTAAACTCAAATTTAAAATAGGTCTTACTTTTGTTCAAAAGAATTCTATTATTTAACAATGTTTTTAAAATTAATTATTATTTAAACCTGAAATTCATGTCTTTAACTGTTTTACACCCAATCCCTTGGATTCTTTAAAACTTCCCACAATTCATGCTCAGGGGTTCCGAGTTTGGGGGTGTGCATATACTGCCACCTAGCTGTCAGTGGCAATGACATTAAAATACTTTCATATCTTGCCCCTGGTGTCTGGAACCCAAACTTTGTGCCCCGATCATAAATCAAATTAAACTCAACATATCTCCCCCTTCTTAACTGTTGCCACTGTTTTTGCTCTTCCGTAAAATTCCGGTTTTTATTCTTCATGAGGATCGGAATATAAGCTGGAACAATGGCTTTTGCACATGACGTTACAAAATTAAATGCTGAGTCAATGTCAGGGCCTTCAAGGTCGTCAAAAAATATTCCCCCAACTCCCCGGCATTCACCCCTGATTGGTATCCTGAAGTAATCATCGCACCATTTCTTAAACTTCGGGTAATACTCAAGGTCATGAAAGTCGCAAGCTTGTTTAAGTTCATTATGAAAATGTTTGACATCATTTACATCCAAGTACATCGGGGTTAAATCACACCCACCACCAAACCACCAGGTTTTCTCTCCCTCCTGGTTAACAACTTGAAAGTATCTAAAGTTAAAATGCATGGTGGGGCAATGTGGGTTAGTGGGGTGAACTACAGAACTTACCCCCATTGCAACAAAGGGTAAAGATCCATCTGGGTTAGCCCCAAAATCTTTACCCCTTGCTCGCATTTGCTTTACAGCAGCTTTGGGTAGGTTGCCGTGGACGACAGATACATTGACCCCAGCTTTTTCAAACACAACTCCATCTTGTAAAACACAAGTTACCCCACCTCCAGTACCCCCTTTCTTCTCCCATTTATCTACAAAAAACTTTTGCCCATTTTCTTCTAGAGATTCAATAGCTTTGCAAACTTCTCGTTGAATTTCCATAATCATGACCTCCATTTTAGAGGTCATTTCATTTGGGTTTTCATTCAAAGTTTCTAAATCAGAGACCGGTAGTGCCATAAATTTAGTAACATCACTTTTTTTGGTTGTTACAACATTCTCACAGCTTTTGCAGTCAGGTTTCAGAAATAAATTTGTTTGTTGTTTGTGGATTAATAATCCAGTTGAACTAGTTAATACAATTCCACTAATCAATAACTTGCCTTTACTAGACAAATTTTTACTGAATAGGCCAAACATTTTAACTCTTTTTAAAACCTAAATAAGTAAATACAATGTTTAAAATTTAAATACAAATAAAATAAGGTCTTTGAACATTTTTATTGAAAAGAATTGAAAAAGGACCGTAAAGTTACGACTGTTTTTTACAATGTTGCACAAACAAAAGTATAATTTCTCAGAACTAATATTAATATTCTAAATTTAATTTAATAAATAAAAAGTTTAGGACTTTCCATCTTAAAAGCTTTCTATTTGCGCTACAAATTTTATTGCCTAGTTAACAACCTAGAGCACATGTTGTAACATCACACATTAGCTAGCAGTCACGTACATACGTAGTAGTCTTTAAAATTTGAATGAGAAATAAGGTGAAATCCATAACGAGAGAAAAAAAGAAAAACAACTCGAAGTGACGTCATTCTCTCGAGCCAATACAGCTGGTCGAATCATAAACAAACCGGTGCGAATTGTCATCGTGAGTTTTTGCATTTTGTAGTTGGTAGGTTTCGCAACAATAATTTAGTCTATCTTAAATTATTTAGAACCTTATAGCCTTGAATTGGAGTCTAACCAAAACGCTGTTAAGTAAAAGTTTGTATTTGTTTTAGCAATTTTAAAAACATGCTGTCTTAAAATCTTGAAATTTTTGATTAATTTAATTAGGATTTCGTGATAAATATTCGTGATTAAAAGTTTTGAATGTAGAGCTAACGCAGATTTAAGATAACAAAATATAATTTGAATTCAAAGAAACAAAATTTTACTAAATTTAACTGCGTTTAACATAGGCGTATTTTTAATAAAAACAAATCTACGTAAATTATATTTTAAACGAAAATCAATCTTTAATAATATGCGCAAAGGATTACAAATAAGACTTAGTCATTTTATGATGGATGTGATAAGGATAATTAGTCAACATTGGCATGACAGTTTCCTGTGTTGTATGCATATTATATAAACTCATATCATGTTTTACATTATCAGGTTTAACTTTAAAGTTTTTGAGATCTTAAATAAAACATGGCCACTAACGAGTTAGGTTTTACTAGGTGTTCATCTAGTAAAAATGCCCCAAGAAAACGTCAGAATTTTAAGAGGGGAATGTCGCTACTGGGTCCTTTACCCAATTTAAATTTTGGACCCAAAGCTTTAACGAGGCCTGATGTTGCCCGAGATTATTGTTTGGACCCTGAAAACAAAACTTTAAAATGGTCGAAACCCCCTGAAAATATTCTAGTAATTAAAAAGATTGATAATGAGACAAATCCTTCGTTTAAGAAGCTAGCAACTTGGCTAACAAATGAGAAAAAACTTCAAGTTTTTGTGGAGAAAAAAGTCATGGAAAACGAAAATTTAAAATTGGACGAAGGGTTTTCTGAAATCAGAAACAAGTTGAAATCTTCGTACAACTCGGGGCAAATTGATTTAATTATCTGTCTCGGTGGTGATGGTACCTTGTTATATGCAGCCTCTATTTTCCAGAAAACGATGCCTCCAGTGGTAGCTTTTCATTCTGGTTCTCTTGGATTTCTGACCGCTCACAAGTTTGAAAACTTTCAAGAAATTATCTCAAATGTTTTGGAAGGAAATGCAATTTTAATGTTGAGAAGTCGATTGAAATGTAAAGTAGAAAGGTAAAGAAATTTGTTATTTTCTTATTTAACAAGTATAGCCTATCTAATACAAATATTATTGTAAAGTTGGTATTTAAAACAAATATTATTGTAAAGTTATATTTAAAATCAATCTTGTCTTTCAGATCTGCAAAGAATTTAAATGGTTCCGTTAAAAAGGAATTAAACAACCTTGACTTAAACTCAAACGACGAGAAAAAAATGCACCAAGTGAACGAGACTCATGACTTTACATGCCTCGTGTTAAACGAACTCGTCGTAGATCGAGGTCGCAGTCACTACCTTTGTAACGTCGACCTCTATCTTCAAGGTCGTCGAATCACCTCAGTTCAAGGTGACGGGTTAATTATCTCGACCCCAACAGGGAGTACAGCTTATGCGGTAGCTGCTGGGGCATCAATGGTTCACCCTGAGGTCCCATCAATAATGATAACCCCAATTTGTCCCCATTCTTTATCGTTTCGCCCGATTATAGTGCCAGCCGGTGCTGAATTAAAACTAACAGTTTCTGATAATGCAAGAGGCCCGGCGTCGGTCTGTTTCGATGGGAGATTCCCTGTTGAGATACACCAAGGTGATTACGTCACGATTCAAACCTCAGTGTTTCCAACTCCATGCGTTTGCAAAAATTCACCGTTTGACGACTGGTTCGACTCGCTCAGCACTTGTCTCCACTGGAATTCTAGACAACAACAAAAGAAGTTTACTCCAGATGAGTAAAGTCCTGGTTTGAGCCAAAAATTTTGAGTGTCTTAATTTTAATTTTTCTTGTAATTAAGGATCAGTATATCAACTTAAAAATATTGTAATTTATCTTTATTTATTTTAAGTCTTAACACATTTATTATAAACAAATGAAAAAATGTCATAGTAATATTATTTTGAAGTTTTATGCTTTTAGATTTTATTTGCAGTTTTCCTTATTTTGTTCCCATTAAAAAAATATGCAATTTTATTATTTTTGTGTGTAAATAAATATTGACAGTTTTCTACTTGCATTCCACAACCAAACTGCCTTATTTAAATGATTTGTTACTAAGTATTCATCTAAAGTTTTAGTTTAGTGAATTGTAAATTTAAATTCTTGGAAACTTGACAAGTTCGAAGGATTTTTCGCTTGGTTAACTTTGTTTGTTTTTTCAACAAATTCCCGAAACCTTGTGAGCGTGAAATTAAAGTTGTTTGCCTTCATTTTATTACATCATTACTTTAACAACTTAAGGTACTAAAAGTATTGAGTAGTTTGATTTTATGATAAAAATACAATAGACTGTTTCACATTTTAATAACACCTATTTTTATAGTTGTTTTTACTTTACAATGAATTGTAAAATATTTATATTTTCTTGTTACTCAGTTATTTTCTTGGTTTCAGTTTGTTACATAAATGTTTTATTCCTTTTTTGTCGTAAACCTGATTTTGTTTGTGTCGTTAAAACATAATTATGCATATGTGGTTGCCATATAATGTTTTTGCATGTAATTACTATGTAATTTAAGTTATATTATCAGTTTAATAACCCCTTGTACTGCAATTATTTGTAATAACTGACAATCATATATTCCTGCAAATTGTTTTACTTGTCAATTAAATAATTTCCAAAATTCTAATTGGTTTTTAAACCCTGACTTTTGACATACTTCCATGGGAAAGTTGTTTTAGACATAGATTAGATATACCTCCATTATTATCTTTATTACTTAATTACTTTTATGTTTTAATTAGCTGCATTTTAAGCCAAAACAACCAGTATTAATTTAGTATTGGAAATTCAAGAATATTTTTTGAAGCTTAAGTATAAAGCCTTTATATTTTAACCGTTATATGTATATATGCAAATATTATTATAATAAACAAAATTTAAAACTTAACTTTTGCTATATTGCTTAGCAGGTGGTTAAATAAACTAAAACTAATTTAATTTTTAATAAAGAAGAGAGAGGGAGATTGTCATGAATTTTAGTATTTAACTTTAAACCTTTTTCTTATATGTAAATTTTATTGTTTTTCTAGTATTTAAATCTCCCTACAAAAATATTTTGACAAGAAACCATAGTTTACCTTTCACAAGTCCTTTTCTTAAGGTAGTTTCCATTATATTTTCAATCATTTATTAACTTAATACTTAGAAAATATTCTAAATAAAAAGAAATGGCAATAGTTGTAATATGCTTTTATATATTAACACAAATAAAAAAGAAAACATTCGATAAATTTGGATGTTGTAATTATTAAGTGCATTTTGTTGTTAATTATTAAAAATATTAAATTGTTCTTTTTTTAAATTACATTGGTTAAAATTCAAATTTATTTTAACGTTGTTTAATTATTAATTGCATAATAAATTAAATATTACAATAGAAAAAACTGTTTAAAAAAAGCGAAGTAACATAATGTAGAATTAAGTTTAAATTAACTGCTGAATAGGAAATCGTAAAATATAAGCAAATAGTGCTGGTAAATTTGCATGAGTGTATATTGGTTGCAACCATATCATGACAAGCAATTTTATGGTAAATCACCCAAGTCAGTATAAAAGCAGCTTCAAAAGGTTGTACCAATGTAAACTTTTCTATGCTTAATGTTAATGTTTATAGTCAGCCTTTCCTTTAGGTTTTATTTTAGGCAAGTTCATCTGTATTAGCCCAGATGATAATATTTTGACATGTCAGCGGTAAAACTTAACTTCAGACCCCAGTCATATAGTGAGTATTGTCAAATGACTTCAGACAATTTCGCTAAGCTTCGAGTAATGAAGTTGTTAAATCTTTTATCGGAAGCTGTAAGCTTGTGACCACCTCAAAAGATAGGATTTTGACTGCTTTGACCAGATTGTTTTAATGCTGGTTTATAGACTTTATAGTTTAAATTAAAAGTTACAAGTTTTTGGATTTTAATCAATTTAATTTTCTCCCAGCTCTGGTTTTCTCACTCCACGGTCTCTCATCATTAAATTCTCTTAATAACTCTCCATCATTTTTCACCTTTTTCTTTCCAATAATTTCATTCTCTCCTGTTCTCTCACTTTTCTCCTGAGGAGCAACTCTCTCACTATTCTCACCATTGCTCCTTACATTTTCCTCATGAGAGGAATTTTCTTTTTTTGTGAGATCAGCCTTTGCAAGATCAACGAGGTTATCAAAGGGGCCATCACCTTTTGTGACCTCTGCATATGAAGGCAGTGTGTTAAGGTTGTCATTGGCAACAGTGTTTCCCTGAGAACTAGTTCCAGGGTTGCCGTGAGAACTATTCCAAAGATTTTCACTTTTCATGGTTTCAAGTAACTGTAAAGCTTTTTCAGCGTTTCCACAAAAAACCTCACCTTCACTCGATTCGGAAGAATAGTCATCACTGCTGTGTGGCTGATTGGTCACATCGGGGTCAACTTTGCTGTTTACTGTTTCTTTAGTTTCAGTAACAACCTCTATTTCTGGTTTTCTGAGTTTATCTTAAAATTAAAAGTTAATTACAAATAAAAAAATTTGTTTTAAATTTATAAGTTTTAAATCTAAATTACCGTTGAGTTCTTTAATTTTGAGTTTCAGTTTTTCTTGTCGGTCGTAAGCTTGTGAAAGTTGAACGTCAGTTGTTTCTAAATCTTGAACAATTTCCATTAAACTTCCAAGAACCATGTCACCAGCTTTTCTAATGCGGAAATAAAAAAATGTCAGATAAAAATTGCAAAAATTGATTTGAAGTTTTTGAAAAGTTAGGTTTATATAATACAAAATAAGGATTACTTGAACTTTACGATTCTCGGTAAAATTTACAACCATAAAGTACAGGAGAAAATTTGCTAGAATTGCAAAGTATGAGAGTGAATTAGTCAGGACAGTAAAATATAAGAAAGAATCACAAGAACTGCAAAGTACAATAGAGAATTATCAAGGACCGCAAATGTTAGGAGAAAATAAGCTAGGACCAGATAGTATGACAAAAAAATCAGCAAGGACCATAAGGTAAAAGGAAAATTTATAAGAAAAAGTGTATATACATGTGATCCCAAAATTAATTTCGGTATCCAAGTTCTTTTATATTTAAATCATTACAAAATACAACAGTTCAATATAGAATTTACATACACAAAAACATACACAATTTTGTAAAAAAATACAAATTATATGACTTACTTTACACACTCAACAATTGGAAAATTATTTTCTTTTACGTTTAATTCTCCTTCTAAACTTAACAGAGCAGATTTGACCTGGGGTAACCTCTGTTGCTGATGTATGATTGGATAAGGCATGTAAGTGCCACAACTTGATGCTTTTAGGTTGGCAATCTCTACTTTACAAGGTTCAAACCTCCTGGGAAGATAAATTGACAGAATACAGGTGAATAAAGTAAATTTAATAAAACTTTAAACTGATTTAACAGGTACATAGCAAAACTGGCAGCATAGTGTGTTGGTTAGAACACTTTGCCTTACAACATGAAGTAACTAGATTAATGACCACAGCTATAATGCTGTACAGCATGCTATTAAGTAAGACAATGTGAACGGTATAAACTCTTGCTAAGCCAGCACTTAATCAGCAGCTTAAATATAAGGCAATAATAATCTATAATATTTCAAACTGTCAAAGTTAACTTTAGATTGGGTAGGGTAACAAATGTTACTCAATGTTTAGGTTGTCAAGTCGACTTTCCCACATCGAGGATAAATTGGCTTAAATATTGCACCTAAGATATGGAACAACCTTTGTAAAAATTGCCAAAACTAAGATACAAAATAAGACCATAGAACATTAGTTTTTACACTTCATTAAACTTACCTATTATTTATGACATAAGTTGAAAACTTCCATCCGTAAGTACTTTTACTTTCACACCAGGCTTCCTGCATTAATATGCTAATGAACTGGGAGGGGGGTTCCCCCTTTTCTTCAAGGTGTTTACAGAATCTTTTGTGGATTGACTAAAAACATAAAAACAACTCAAAAAGTTATTTTTTAAATAAAATGAAAACTTCGAAAATTTTAAACTTTGAAAAATTAGTAATACTTTGACCTACTTACCAGTACTAGTAAAAAACTTACATTATACCCATTTTATTTTTAAATCAGACTTTTTTACCTTCTCTCTTATTGTTAACCTTGATGATCTTCTTCTACAGAATTTAAACCACCCCATCACATTATTCTCACAATTTGGGGCTCCATTTATTAGGGGAAGCTCTCCTATGCTGTGGATTGCTATAAAAACATTTGCATTTTAAAAATTATAACAATATGAATGGTATAGCAATCTAAAATGTAAAAAGGCTGCAGCATTGAGTAACATCAGTTATCCTAACCAGTCTCGAAGCACCTTTGCCAGTTTGAGATATTGTAGGTTATAATTGCCCGATAATTAAACCGTGATTTAGTGTTGGCTCAGAAGAAGTTCATACTGTTTATAGTGGCTTACTCATGGGTTCTACAGTGTGAAAGCAGTGGGGATTGAACCCCTGACCTCATGCAGTGAAGTCAAATACTTTAAATATATTGTAAGAAACTTATTTTAGATAAGTTGAACAAACTCACACAAGATATTTTCAGTTTCACAAGTCATGTTCGAATCTGTGATCTTAGTTGTAGTCTCTTGTGAAGTCTCACCATACAAACAACCTTCACAATGACCTTGAGACTTGGATGCTTCGTACATCAACATTGCCATACATGGTGATGATAACTTTACCTTCATATTTGTTTTTTAGCTGTTTAGTGAAATCTGTTAAAATAATTTAAAACTGGATTTGTATAATGGATATTATACAAATATATATGCTAATTATATTATTAAACTTAAAAAAAACAAAGCAGGATTAAGACTTAAAATACAAAAAAACTGACAGGCTTAATAGCCAGAAGCTTAAACTGTCATGTCAATGTCAACGTCCGTTAAACGACCGTAACCGTAAGTCTGTAAGTTACATAAGATTACCACTGCTGGCAAAATTCGTAATTTTAAAAACCTTTAAAATGTTTAATAAAGTTTTGAACTAAGCTGGCATACAAATACTTAAATATTATTCTTTTCTTCAACTTTACACCCTTAATTTAACTAGGGGTAATTAAAAAATCCTCAAAAAACATTTTTGTTACCTTTTAAGTTACGAAATATTGCAGAAGTAAGATTATTACCAATATGCGACCAAAATGATAGTTGTAACCGAAAATAAAAATTTAAATTTTTATTCTATTTATCCCCAGTAAAGTATAAAAAAAACATTTAACCAAAATTTTGTAATTACATCAAACTATTTTGGTTTTTAATAAATTATTTAAAAATTAAATTTTTGAGTTTGTCGCAAACAACAGCGTGGTGTAGTGGTAAGAACACTTTCTTTACCACATAAGGTTTTGGGTTTAATCCCCACTGCTCGCGTGCAGTAGCGTCCTTGAGTAATGCGCTATAAACGGTATAAACTCCTTCTAACCCACCACCTAATCAGCAGCTTATTTATTGGGCAATTATAATCTGTAATATCCCAAACTGCTAAAGGCTACTCGAGGCCAGGTCGGAGTAACTGATGTTACTCTATGTTAAGTCGCACATTCGACTTTCCCACATCGGGGATAAAGATATACACTAAAAAAAGTAGAAAAAAATTGATTTATTGCAAGAACGAAAATTAGAACACAGCACAAGATGAACGTCATATCACAAATTAGAATGACGTCATTGTTACATAACAAAGGCAAAAATATTCGAACTACTTTGAAAAACTTAGTCTGTAAATTTTAATAAAAAAATTACAAAAACATTTTGTTTTTAACAAATGTAATTATGACATCATCAAATAAATTGCTTACGTAGCTGAACATAGAATATGATGTAACATGTACTACAGAAGATTTCAATAAATAACAAGAAGCAAGAATCGTCGAAGCAGCTTAACACTTTATTGAATGAAAAATTTATTTTGTTTTAAATAAAAATTCCAAATTTTATACAATTTGTATTAAAAAAAGTTTTAATTAGTTTAAATTAATATTTCTTTGGAGATTTCTGCAGAAGTTTGAACTAAAGGAAAAATGTGGGGACGCGGAATTTGGGGGAATGAAAAATACATGAAGCTAAAAAAGGAAAGGCGGAATCTTAAAAAAATAAAACGCGAAAAATCCGTTGACTGTTTATTAAATTTGTATTAAAATTATTTTAAAAATTAAACTGTATCACCCGAAAGATGGTTAGGGTTAAAAATGTCTTATTATCAGTATTAGGTTTTTGATCAAATGACAGCATCCTTAAATAAACAGCCAACGAAATTTCCGCGTTTTCCGCGTTTTATAGTTTAAGATTCAGCCTCTCCGTTTTACGCTTTCCTTCAATTTTCGTTCCCTCATTTTCAGACGACCCCAAAAAATGCATAGAACAACGTCACAGTATTTCTAATTATCACGTCATAAGAACGCACTAGTGACGTAATTACTCATAACATTATTACAACACAGCATAATTATTCAAGAATATTGTGACGTCATTATCAAGTGATTGTAATAGTGTTATCAATGTCAGGAAACAATGACGTCATTAAGGACAAGACAGTCAGGTCGTTGTTACGTCATCATGTTCGAATTAGAAGTAGTAAGATCAAGGCCTTCGTTATTTGTTGAATTCCTGGAGGATTGAGATTTCAACATCTCGTTGATATCCCGTCGGAACATTGGAAGGTTTTGGGTGAAACTGGAACAAGAAATAACCCTTTATGATGTCATAGGGCGTTTTTAGGGGGTAAAATAACCAACCCACACACTCAGTTGCATGAAAAAATTTTATTCAATTTTTCACACAAGAAGTATTGAAACCTCTCTATAAAACTATTTTAATTTATGGGAAAATTTGTGCAAATATGTTAAGGAATTGTGTGATTTTTGTCATCAAACGGAAGCAATTTTCTATTTTCATTGGGGATATTCGTGTTGGTACAGCGTTTTTTGGCAATGCATAACTTTATAAGCATTTTATAAGCAGTACTTAAACACTTGGCTTAAAGGACAAATAAATGTTGGTGGGGTTCAAACCCAAAACCATACGGCCCCTAATATGCTGCAATTTTTAAAAAAAATCACAACCTTTAAGGTCAAAAATTAAATTTTAACTCACCGGTCTCTAGTTTTTGAGTGTAAATTCTTCTCGATTCCCGACATTAAGTGGTTAAAAGCCTCCCTCACTGTCTCCTGATTTAAAGGACCATGGTCAACACTTGATTCACAAATTGATTTCTCTAATGAGGCCAAGTACTAAAAATAGAAATCTAATTATAACGGAGCTTAGTAATATTCCAAACTAATCATTTTTATCAAAAAAAATTTTTTACAACAATTTTTTTTTAAACTTACATCTTGGTTGAGTAAAATAAGTCCAAGTAAAGGTCTTGACATACTCCATTGGTTCCTACAATCTTCAAACATAACTGTATGCAGAACCAGTGATAATGCCTGAAATCAAAACGATAACTAGTTAAAGTCTGCAGTAAAGTAAAGTTGTTAAACAAAGTAACACAAAGCTTTAATACACGAGGTCCTGGGTTTGATTCTGACTGCTTTTAAACTGTATAGCACTTAAGTAAGGTGCTGTAAACCGCATAAACTTAAGCTGAGCCTACACTTTGCTGAGCAGCTTAATGAACTGATTTCTTAATTTTTAAAACTGTCAACTTACTCTTTGTAGTATTTCTGGTCTCTCGTTCATAACTTGTAGAAAATGATGTTCCCGTTGTCGGGCAAGGTTGTCATGGGGTTTGGTTACCGAGGCAACATCACCGTTGCTAAGATGGGGTCCACGTGCGATGATGCGAAACAAAAAAGTGACAATATGGTCCAATGCAGTACAACAATTTGTGCAAATTGAAGCATCTAAAAAAGTTAATTTATTTTTTTTATTTTTACATATTCCTTTGAGGTGATAGGTTCTATATTTTTATTTGGTGTGCCGTTAATGACATGTTTAAGTTATCTGTAAACACCGGGCTCAAGGGCAAATAGTGTGGCATTGGTGCGGCTCGAACCCCAAACCTTTTGGCTCGTAATCTGCTGCCATGAACGCTTAACCCTACTACCGGACTTTATTTTAGTTTTTTAGAACAATGGAGCTCAGTGAATAATGGAGCTCAGTGAATGATATATATGTGATGTCCATTTAATGGGTCTACAAAATAAATAAAACTGCTGCCTGTGGTGCACAGGTAAATTATAAGGGACAAATATTAGTTGTGACCATATATAAGACAATTAAAATGTACAAAAAGTAATAATTATAGGTGTATGAACAAAAAAATGCAAAAAATCAAAAATTAATTCAATGGGTTAATTTTGTGTTTGTTTTTAAACTAATTTTAATATTTTTTTCCAAAATTGAATTAAAAATCAATGTTTCCAAAAATATTTGTACCTAAAGCAGTGATTCCATCGGTAATGGTAGCACAAAGATGATAAATAATTTGAGCTGGCAACCCTGCCAGAAAGGTCATGTGATCTTGGGTGATTAGTTCAAGCAGATTGTAATATGATGAACTTAACTTTGGGTAATCCTAAAAAAAAAGTAAACAAAATCTGTAAAAAATAAGTTTATTTAATCAAAAGGTTATATCCAAAACTGTACAACAGTTTGTTAACTTAAAAGTTTGCTAATATTACCAAAAAACTTTTAAACAACTAAAATTTACACGAAAAACTAAATTTTCAAAAGAACATTTCAATAAAAATTAGGTTAAAAATTTGCTTATAAATCAAGGGACACTTTCTAGAGTAGAGTTAGGGTAAACTGGAGCTAACAGAAAACGACTCATAGTAAGTAAAATCACAGTTTTGTGGCATATAGTGTTTGGCCAAATGTCTTTTAAGTGAAATAGTTTTCGGTAACATAACAGTACCCAAATTTAAAACATATTATATTTAAAATTGCTGCATTAAGGACACATAATAGTAAAGTATTATGACAAAAATTACAATATTTACCCATCTAAATGCAACATTTTTTAACACCTTTAAATAAAACATAACACAATAAAATTTTAAATAAAACATAACACAATAAAATTAATAAAACTGCACTAAACCCTATTAAAATATAACAAAACTCACCAGTAAATGGTTAATTTGAACCGACATCACAAGTTTAACAAATACATTGAAGGCATCTTCCAAAGTAGGATCATTATAAAGACTAAAAACACCAAAATTAACATAATTTCCACTCATAGCATTCTTAAGTAGATTAAAACACAAACTTATTCCTTTTAACTTGTGTGAATATAGTTGGCTTTTAGGGGGTTCACCATTAGTGAGAATACGAGATCCTACAAAAAAATTTAAAAATAAAATAATTAGAAAATTTGAAATTAGTTCAAGTTAAAATTTTAATGAAGGTGTTTTATAAAAATAACCTAATTATGTTACATTAAATTTTATAAATTTTTAAAAGTTTAAAAACAGATTCCAAAAACTAAAAAAATTAAAAACTTAATTTTTATCTAAAAACTAATTTTGAAAACTTTTTTAGATTTTTATAAAAATTTTTATAAATTTTTTGAAATTTATTTTTATATATTTTACTACACTTAAACTCACCAAATGAGCACATAATTTTGCTTGCAACTTTAAATAATAAAATCCCATTTGGTGATGAAACGTCGACGATTAATCTTTGTCCTCGATTTAAAACCATTTCAATAAATAACTAAAATAAAAAAATAATTTCAATAAACAACACACACACTGACATTTTATTATTTTTTTAATGATTTATTTACCACAAAAACTCCTTTTAATTTTTTTAAATTTACATTTTAAAACAAAGCTTGTAACTTACCTTTAATACAGGGGTTGTGACTGAAGGGTCATGACCCCAAAGTTCGATCGAGGTTTGAAGAATATCAGTAAAAGTTGGATAACTAAAAATTAAAAATAAATTATTTAAAAGTAAGTCAAAAAATGACAAATTTACATAGGTAATAGGGCTTAGTATATATTTGTATATCCAATTTATAAGCCCATTAAATAAAACTGCCGTTTATGGTGCATTGGTAAACTATAGAAGGCAAATATTAGTTGTGATTTGCAACCATATCAGAACAAATAAAATGTCGACTGTAGAGCATCTATTGACTAATGTTTATAATAACTTTGAACTTACATTATATCGAACAGCATGGAGTAACTGTTTTTAGTGTTAAAAGCGTAGGTGATTCCCCTAATATCACGTGCCAAACCAATCAACGTTTTCATTGCACAATCACTAGAAAAAAAATTAAAATCAAAAAAACAATTCAAGTTTAAATTAAATTTAAAATTTAAAACACAAAAAATAACAAATTTTGAACCCTACTTGTTTAAATTAATTGAGTTTTGTAACATTTGTTTTAAGTTGGACATCGTTGTTGTCATGGGCAACATAAACCTGGTTAACCTTTCTTCATCTTCACCTAAAAACAAAAACAAATAATTAATTTTTAATATTTTAATTTGTCGCTATTTTTTGTCCTCAATTTAAACTAAAAAACAAAAAAATTTAAAATGATATTAAAAAAAAACTCAGTCTTTAGTTGAATCAGTTTAAGATCCTAACCTTAAGTTATTATTAATATTTTTTGTTAATTATCTAAAGTTTAATTAACTTAATTAAAAAGTTTAAACGAACCTAGATCGACCATAAGCAACCTTCCAAGTGAGGTATAAAACATTGTTCGATTTCTTCCTGTGGTGGTTTTAGATTCGATGTTTAAGAAGGGAAAATGAGAACTCTAAAAATCAAAAAAAAATATGATTTAAAAACAGCTATTTTATAATTTTTTTATATTTATTTGTTATCAATGTGGGAAGGTTGACTTGAGTAACATTTGTTATCCTGCCCCAGTCTCAAGTTAACTTTGGCAGTTTGAAATATTATAAATTATAATTGCCCAATAATTAAACTGCCGATTGGATTTTGGATCAGCAAGAGTTATACCGTTTATAGCACCTTACTCAAGGGCACTACATCATAAAAGCAATGGGAATCAAACCTAGGACCTCATGTAGTGAAGCCAAGTGTTCTTACCACTACACTGTGGATACACATATTTCTAAAACTCACAAATTTAGTAAACTTTAAGTTAAACAAAAGTAAACAATTGCTCACTGGATTGCTCTCCAGCATGAACTGCACAGCTTCCAGTTTCACCAACTTTCTGACACAACTGAATCCCAGCGACAGATCGGTCAACAATTGTAAAGTTCCTGAAGTGATTGGTTCACTGTTCTCCCAGTATTTCAAGTTTGTTATTCTAGAAATATAAACATTTATTATAAAAAAAAAACAAGTTTCAAATATGGCTTACCTATACCAAAAAAACTAACAACACATGGTTTTTAGATAAAAGTAAGGTCTCAAAATGCCCTTGGGTTACTTGTTGTTTTTATTTTTAATTATGTTTTAATAAAAATTAAAGTTTATTTTTTAATTTTAAATTCTCCTTTATTTTTCGCTTTTCTTTTAAGTTTTAAACAACTTACATTTTAGCTATAAAAGTGCTTAAAACTGCTGAGTCATCATTCAACTGCAAAACTTCGTTTAATCTTTTATAAACCTAAAATCAAAACAAAAAATTGAATCCAAAAAAAAACTATAAAAATATTTATTTCTTCAGGTTGTAAAAATAATATTATTTTATGTTAACTATATATTATTTAAACAAAACTAAACAAAAACCTTTGATGTTTTTTGGACTTGGTCCCCAATATAAATTTTCCGAAAATGTTCAAAAAATGTCAAAAATGAAAGTTCTATCGTAGCATACCCATTTCCTGATGCCAAACGACTAAAAAAAGATTTCATTTTTATCAAATTTAATAAAAAAAGGGATCAGCAACATCAGCATCTTTTGGTAAAATAATAACAATGCTATCTTAGTTCAACAAGTAATCAAACAGGCATACCCAAAAACTTTTAATTTGTACAACTCAGATAAAGTAATATTATAAGGTCAATAATATCTTAAATTTGTATAATTTCAGACATAAACTATAACAAAAATTTATTACTTAACCCCATTCACTTTACCACACCACCATTTACATCTATATATATATAAAAATAAAGCTTGGAGGTATGTATGTCCAATTTTTTGGCATACAAAATAAATAAAACTTCCATTTGTGGTGCTTGTGTAAATTATCATGGGCAAATATTTAGTTAAGAGTTGTGACCATATTACAACAATTTAAAATGCTAACCGTAGAGCAGGCAATTAACTAATTAATTAACTTAGTAAGTATTACTCACCGATCAGTAATATTCATAAGTTGAAGCACTCTTATAACTAACTCTCCATCCATACAATCATGCTCATCTGTTGCCGCAAATGAAACCCTTCCCGATATAACTGAGCCCACTATGTGAATGATCCAGGTTAGCTTACCTTTGGAATTTAAGTAAAGATTAAATTGGGATGTTTAACATAGGGTTAGATTGGTATTAGGAACTAGAAAGTTAGTTACATATAATTCTGACATTTTTAAATAGGCAAGCTACAAAAATGTGAATAATTTAAAATGCATAACAGTAGAAGTTAAAATTTCTGTGAATGTTTAAAGGCTTATTATTAGTTTAATATTACTGCATTTTTATACTTAATTAATTACAGATAATAGTAAATAGTTTTTTTTAACAAAATTGTTTTGTGTATAAAATCTTGTACACTTGAATAACTTATTTTAATCGTAAATTATTGTTAACATACTTGTATATTGTTAAAATGCTTGTGTAAAAATATTTTTAAATATTGGTTAAGATTGTAACAAACCTAATACAATTAAAAGTTGTTGGTTGTCACTATTTGTCCTCAACAATTCCTCCAATCTGGCAGCACATTCATCAAAAGTTTGAACCAATAACTACAAGTTAAAAAACTTGGTAATATAACATAACATCTTTAATAAAGTTAGTTATTTTAGCCAGGTTCTTGAATACATAACTCTATATAAAACTTATAAATTAGACCACCAAACAAAAAACTGGCAAAGTTAATTTTTTACTGAGTCAGGGTAACTGATGTTACTTTATGTTTAGGCTGTGTTGAAAAGACAACCCTTCCACATCGAGAATAAATAAACAAAATGCCTAGTTAAGTAACTTTAACATAAATCTTATAACCTCACCTGACAAGTATTACTATATTCACATCTAGCTATAGTTGATATTTGCTCTAATTGTTGTTTAACAAACGACATATCATCCAATGGATTTTCTATTCCATCTCTGTAACATTTAAGTTAGTTTTTAAAAAAAAAATTTAAAATGAAAAATCTGCAAAACTTTTTTTGTTTTTAAAGTCATATTAACGTTATTATACTAGTATTAACTTAATATTATATTATAAAACAAATTTATAATCTATATATAATAGAGAATAGCGGATGAAATATATGTATGTATGTATGTATGTCCAATTTAAAGACCTACAAAATTTAAAAAACTGCCATTTATGGTAAATAATCAAAAGCAAATATTAGTTGAGAGTTGTAGCCATATTATGACAATTACAATGCATTCTGTAGAGTGGGCTAATAACTACAACTTTAATATAGAAAACCTATTTTTTATTTACAAATTGATAATTACCCTGATTTAAAAACTTTTTTTAATTAATCACTGTTACCTTAATATAACTTCAACAGAGTCCAGCCTTGAATCGAGATATGCTTTTAATATTTCGGGCATATAAGTCTCAAGTCTATGTGGCTCCGGTGCTTTTATATAAGGAACACTTGCCGCCATTCTCTGTTCAATAAAAATATTTAAATTATTCATATTTTTATATTTATTCTTAATTTTGTAATTCGGGGTTCAGTAACTATGTTTTTTTCGAAATTTTATATGTCATTTTTTTTAATAAATATTTTGTAAATAATTTAACTGTAAGTTAGACAAAACTCTTAATGATTGAAATTTTTTTCCGTAAATATACAATTAGAAATATTATCTATATATAATAAATTTTGATGAACAATATACACGTACATTTCTGTATGTACAATTTATAGACCTACAAATAAATAAAACTGTCATTTGTGGTGTGTGGGTAAATTATTGTTGGCAAATATTAGTTGAGAGTTGCGACCATGTTGCGACAACTAAAATGCTAACAATCAATTTTATATAATCTTTATAAACTGGCAGCTTGGTGTAGTGACAAGATAACTTGCTACACTATATAAGGCCCTGGGTTCAATCCCCATTGCTCTCATGCTGTAGCCCCCTTAAGTAAACACAATTAACAGTATGAACTCCTGCTGAGCCAATACTTAATTAGCAGCATAATTATTAGGCAAATATATTCTAATTAATGTTACTCTATGTTTAAGTCGCATATTTGACCTTACCAAATCGAGGATAAAAATATACAAAAAAATATCCTTGTTACCTGCCATAAGCTTAATAAATAGTGAGCAGAGTTAGGAGAAAAATGCCACATCCTTAGTGATGTCACAGTGAAGTTTGCCACCAACTGCATGCACTCTCCATAACATGAAGCCTTCACCATTTCTCCTAGTTGGTAGTTTGCTTTGACGCGCGCCAACATGCGACAAAATTCATGGAAAGTTGCTTCATCAGACAATTTCTGCAGTTAATAAAACTTAGGTTGTAATTGAAAGTTTAAGTTGTTAAAAGATGTGTAAAAATATGTAAAGGTAACTTTTTATTTTTTTAGGAAAAATCTTAAATTACTTTTTCAACATCAATTGGGGTTAAAATTGGAATAAAATTATAAAAAATCTTTAAATAATAAAGCTTAGTGGAATGTACATGTAATTATTATTTATTTATATGCCTAAAAAATTAAAAAAACTGCCAGTTGTGGGGGCACAGGTAAATTTAATCGGGCAATTAGTTGCAATTAAAATCTGGTTTTACATGCAAGAAAAAACAATAATCAACCTGTGGATTTTCCAGTATTCCTTTTATACCCTTCATGATATCAGACAAGAACTTTGTACGTTCAACATTGTTAAACAAAGATCTTCGGACCGACACAATTTGTACCAAGCATGACATCACTACACTGCATAAACTTACTGGCAACCTGTAAATAATATTTATTTAAATGCTTTTAAGACTGAAGTCTTAAGGTTAATCTTCAAGCCATACAAATAGGTAGGTCCAAAAAATAAACAAAATTATAACTAAACATTTTTTTTATAAATTTTTATCCTCCATATGAGAAGGTTCCCGCAGTCGATTTGTTTGGGCGAATTATGAACTCCGATCCACCAAGATGCTACCGTAAGTTTTAAATTTTTTTTTTGTATATATCTTTATCCTCTTTGTGGGAAAGTCGATTGTGCGACTTAAACATAGAGTAACATCAGGTACCTTGACCCAGTCTTAAGTTGACTGTGGCAGTTTGAGATATTATAGATTATAATTGCCCGATAATTGAGTTGCTGATTAAATCTTGGCTTAGCAAGAGATTATATCGGTTGTAGCGTCTACTTAAGGGTCCTACAGCACTAGAGCAGTGGGAATTGAACCCAAAAACTTATGTAGTGTAAAAAGTGTTCTGACTACTACACCACACTGAAAAAAAACAAAAACTTACACATTGTAAAGATTTAGAAATAATTGCGATGTGCTAAGATCAACAAATGTTGAGCGCCATCCAGTGGGGATTTGTACTGTACCGAGATCATCACCAGATTCGTCATACGAAGTTCCGATAAAGTCAAACGACAAACAAGTTAAAGTTAACCTTAACACTGCAGCAAGAAGTTCACACTAAAAACAAAAAAGAAATTAATTAAAAAAGGTTAATGTACTAATTACATTAATTAATTATTTTTTTAATTGAGGCAAAACTGTTAAGTTGTCAATAGCTTAAACTAAGTACTAATAAGAAAATAATTAAAATATTTATCGCAAAACATAACTAATAACGAATTACCTAAAAATTAATCGTTATTAGCATAAAATTTTACGGTTCTACAAACTACAACACAGAACAAAAAATAAAATGCAGAAATTGCAAAGACTGTTTTTTTTGTATTTGGGCAACTAAAGACATTTTCTAGAAGAAGGTTTGGGCTGGGGTTAATAAAAAGTTTTTTATTTTTGGTATTTGGTTTTTAATTAAATGACAGTATCACAAATAAACAATCAACGCATCCTAGGTGATAATTAGTAAAACCCTAAATTTATATCATAAAATAAACAAAAAAACAAATGTATTAGAAAATAAAAACTAAATATTTACTCGATCATTTCCTTGTATGTTTTCACTTGAAGCTAGAGCTTGGGTCAACAAATTACAAGCAAGTTGAAATATCTCAAATAAAGTTGTGTCTCTGAACGAAGCAGTTATTTTACGATGTCTGGTTAAGGGCCGAGCATTATCTGATCTGTTTACATCAGACACTAACACGTTTAATAGTTGGACTCCAATTATACATTTTTCAGTATTGCCCTAAACAGAATGTAAATTATATTTCAAATTTAAATGTTTTTAACAAAATTAAATAGTGTAAAAAAAACATAAAAATTTGGATTTTTAAAAATTAAATTCGTATTATAACTTAATTTTAGGCACTTTAATGTAATTATCATGTTTATATACAAAAAATAATGAAGAATACCAATTTATATCATATATAACAAATTGACTTAAAAATAACTGGCATACCTGCAGCGCCAATTAGTAGATAGGCTACTTTTTTTTTTGTATCTTTATCCTTGATGTGGGAAAGTCGAATGCGCGACTTAAACATAGAGTAACATCAGTTACTCCGACCCAGTCTCGAGTTGCCTGTGGCAGTTTGGGATATTATAGATTATAATTGCCCGATAATTATGCTGCTGATTAAGTTCTGGCTCAGCAGGAGTTTGTACCGTTTATACCGCCTTACTCAAGGGCGCTACAGCATGAGAGCAGTGGGGATTGAACCCACGACCCCATGTGTGGTGTAGCAAGTGTTCTTACCACTACACCACGCTGCCGGTACTTGACTTCACTACATGAGGTTTGAGTTTTAATCCTCACTGCTGCTATACCATAATTGTGTATAATTTCAGTTAATGATATCCCAAACTGGCTAAGTCAACTTAAGACTTGGTTTGAGGTAACAAATGTTACTCTATGTTTAGGCTGTGTAGTCAACCTTTTTACATAAAAAAAAAATTGTCAAAAATACCAACTTGTAAGAACTTTGTGATGTCAGAAACGACATTGCGGAAGAACCATTCCTCCTTGGAACCATCGAACCATGACAACTTAGTGATGCGTGCAAATAACAATTCCAATTCTTCTTCAACAAAGGAGGCCTGTTTTGTGCCCGTGTACAAATAATTAAGAACGTAATTTCCTAAACAGCAAAAAAAAAATTAATTTAGATTCAAAAAAAAAATTTAAATTTAATAACTTAAAATTGTCTAATATTTATTTTATATTTTTATTTTTTTTCAATATACAAAACAAACATTCAAACGTACTTATATCTAATCTGTCCTGTACTGAGAGGGGAATCCCCTGTTTTGTTACCCTCTTAGTTAGAGTAGATGATGATATCAATAAAGCATAAGGAGACTAAAATAATAAAAAAAATAAAATATAATTAGAATAAAAAGTAATAATTTATTGCTTTGTATATGAAAGTGAAATAATATATTTTGGATAAGTTATGATTTACAAAAAAAATGAGATCAATTAAAAATGTTGAACAAAATTACAGTAACGATAAAAATCTACCTATATAAAGTGAAACTTAGTGGCTGATATGTATATGTATGTCCAATTTATAGTCACACAAAATAAATAAAACTTTTGTGGTGCATGGGTATATTATCGCAGTTAAGTATTAACTAATAGCTGCAACCATATTATGACAATTAAAATGCATATAACGACGATTAAAATTTTTCTAATTACCGCTGCACGTTGCAACAAATGTTGACATTTCTCCAGAACATGAGGATCGTTCACAAGTTCAACTAAAACCTTCTCAGCTTGTTGTCGAACATTCGAGTCTCCTGTTTCATACATTGCTGAACATATTCGTTCCAGCTCCAACACCTCCTAAAAACAATATTTTGAATAAAAACAGAAAACTGGACATTGCCTGTTATTTTAAATGGTTTGATTTCTACTTGCCGAGCGAAAAACCAGCAGATTAACTTTTAGACAATTATAATTAAACTTTTAAACTGGCAGGTCAACTTGAGGATAAGTGTTACAAATGCTACTCTATAAGTCATAAAGTTGGCCTTTCAACAATATAGATAAACAATTATTTATATATACAAAATTTGTGGAAGTTTTTATGTTCAAAAATACATAGCAAATCTTAAATTGAGTTAATATTTAATTTATTACAATCCAAACCACTTATTTTTTAGAATGTTGTCATGAGTTTTATTAAAAAATTTTAAGTTTTAGGAAAGTTAAAAATATATATATTCCAAACTAAATAATAAATATATTTAAACTATTTGATTCTGATTTGTTAAATAAAATAAACAGGATATTTTAATATTAATAATAATAATGACATAAATAATATTTTAAAACAATTTCCGGAATTGTTTTAGCATCCTGTAAAAATAATAAAATTAACATTTAGACAACAATTAGTTTATAAACAAAAAGTTTAACATTTTTACAAAGCATTTAACATCAAAATAATGTAAACTGCACCTGTTCCATATTTTGTTTTTTATCTTCGTTTAGAACAAAATCCAAAAATTGATTTTTTAAATAACAGATATTTTACGATAAACTAAAAACAAATATTATTTGTTATTAAAATATATAAAGTGTTTATCTAAGTCTTATTTAGGATAGCCTGACAATAATTGCATGCAATACAAAAAATATATATTGACTGGTTTTTACAATGTCTTAAACCAACAATAGTGCAAAGAGTTTAATTATTTCAAGAGAAGAGTTAGAAAAGAGGACAACTGAAAAATTAAACAACATAAACTTATCCTTTCTCAAAATGCTTTTTTAATATCCGTCAAACTTTCAACCTTAATTTTAATAATAGGGGGCAGTACTAAAATACGAGATGCGAGAAGTTTCAAGGTGGGGAAATACCGAAGCCATATGAACGTTAACAAAAAATCGCTAAATACAAAATAAGATGGAATTTTTATACCCTTCCCTTATCTTCCCTTGTGCTTTATATTCAATTTTGCATCATTCTTTGACCTTTAAAGTCGATCCGGCATCATCCCTCAGCTCTTTAGGTAAATACCGCATTCATCATGAAGTAAAATACAAAAATGTCATTCCGTAAACGCATTCCGCAAATTTTTGTTAACATTTACATATGGTCCCACACTATCCCACATCCTGTACTTAAGTATTGTCCATAATAGGTCACTTAAAAAAAAGTTGTTTAGAGAATATGTCTTTTTGGCTATTTAGGTAAAATTGTTTTCAATAACTGGGCTCTGCATGTTCAATTTATAATTCTACTTTAGTAGAGTTTGTAATATTACAATAAAAAAACATGATTTCAACAAAATTACCAATTTAAATTTAAACAAGTAACTGTCTGACTGTTTAAAAAAATACAAAACCCTTTGATACCATTTGATCAGATCTGCAGATAGTAAACGACGTAACGTTATAACAAAACCTTTTAATAAAAGTGAACCTTTAACAAAGTGTTAGTTAATGTAGAACCTTTTTATCTTGTTTTAGAAAAAGTATTAAAGTAAATACAACCCGCTTAGTTGGTTTGTTAACAAATTGGGAAAACGTGACTTCTGCATTTTTGTTGTCAGCGCAATGGAGTATGGACACAGCCACGTGACTTTTCATATTTTTTATTTTTTAGTAAACAAATTATATTAAGGATAAATCCAAACATAAGGATAAATCTAAACAGGATTATAAATTATTATTAGAAAAAATATTTTAAAGTTTCCATAAATGCTGGCTGCTTTGTCTAGTAGCTTGAACACTTTGCTACACTGCATGAAGTCAATGGTTTGATTCCCGCTGTTTAAAATGCTGTAGGGCTAATGGGTTATAGGGTAACGTCGCAACAACAGTAAAGTTAACTTTTAAGTTGACTTCAGGGTGGTTAGTTAACGTAACATAAAATTCTGTTATGTGATTTTCGTTTTTGTCACCTTTTTATGCATTTTAGTATGTTTAATATTTTATCTTTGCAATTTTTCACCCTAATTTTTAAATAGTTTAAATTCGTAAATAAATATAACAAATTACAAAGATGCAACATACATATAAATCAAGTTAAATTTTGCTAGTTTCTAGTTTGTGCTGCCTATACACGCAATTTAATTTAACACAATTTATTTATTAAATTTTTTTTTTTAATAACTACTTCAAAGTGCATATATATGTAAAGCAAATGCATTCTACTACCTACAACAAGAATTTGGTTAACTGTTAGAAAAAGGTTAAGGACAAAACATGCAACCCTTTATATGTGATGTAAGCGGGACAAAAAATTGGCTAAATACTAGTATTTCAATGTACAAGCTAAAATAAGATCAAAATGTTAAAATAAAATATTTACACATTGATTTGTTACAAGTAATACATTTGGTTTTAGCAATATTTAATAACTATCAGAGTTTAATTTATAACACATTTGAATTTTAAATGTAAAAAATTTGTATCAAAAACAGAAATAAAATTAATTGTATAAATAAATCTGAGAATATTAAAGTGCATAAAATTTTAAAAAAGGTGCAAAAAAACAGTGGAATTATAGTTCAAAAAATGGAAAGAAAAAAATAGATTTATTTAACAAATAAATACAGTTCAAAAAAATACGGTTGTAAATAATGAACTATAGTTTCAAAAACAAAAAAATTATATTAACAAAAAACATAAAAAAAAATTTTTTGAACCCATTTTTCAGGTGTTGATATCATGATAAACAATCGTTTAAAATTTGATACCAATCTTTCATGTTCGATTTTTAGATTGACATTAAAAGGTAAAACAATGCATATTCAAGATAAGAAGTCAGATTATAAATGTAAACTATAAGTTGTATAAAAAGATAAAAATATGATAGAAATAACAATGCATAAAGATTAAATCAAAAAATTAAAATGCATAAAAATTTACCAAGGGCAAAAAAAAAAACTTTACATGTTTTAACATAAAGTAAAACTTAATAACAGTTATAAACAATAACAGCAATAAAAAAAATTGAAACTACACTTATATTACAAAAAGTTACTAGCCTAATATATCTTTTACATCAGTACCTACATGGGACCCTGGCTGTGCATTAATCTCCTTCACCTCATCAGCAAATAAATTGCTATCAGTTATATTATTCTCACTGAAATTGTTAGCTACAATAAAATAAAAGATATTTAAAAAGCAATACAACATTTAGAGGCAGTTAATTTAAAGCATGCACAAAGCATTACTTTTAATGAAGGTATTTAAATAAAATATTAACAAACATAAAACTTAATATTATTCTTTAAATTTTTTTTAAATATACCAGTGGATGTTGATTTAATCTCAGCATTGCCTTCAATATGAGTGTTGTGAAATATTTGATTGGTATTTTCTAAACAACATTTAAAAGGGTTATATTAAATAAAGAAGATTATTTAATAATATAAGTCTATAAATTTCATTTCAAATATCTATAAAATGTCTTCTTAGGTGTATTATAAGTAATTGAATTTAAAAAATGTTTTTATTTTCTTAAAATTACTTTTTATAGGCCCATGCAAGGTTGATGATGAAGGACTGGTGCATAAAGAATGATATCTCAATTTGCCCTTTGTTACCTTGCATGTAAACAAGTTTTTAAACGAACATGTGAAAAATTTTCCAGCAGGGTTTGTGTCAACAGCATCTTTTTTTGGTATAATTTCAATTTCATAAGTTTTTAACACTTGGTACTTGTGTATTTCAGAATATGTCTCAAAATCATCATGAGTGATTGTAAGTTCAACCCTGTCTGTGACTTTGTCAATGGGCCAACTAAAGTTAAATTTCAATGTTAAATTAAACACTAAGGAACAACTTAAGTTATTTTAGTAAAATATAAATTTACAAATTAAAAAATAATGAATAAAATTTGTTTCTGTACCAAAACAAAAATTTATAAATCAAACTTTTAAACAAGCTTAAAAGATATATTATATATAAGTTTTATTGCAAAAATTTTTTAAAAAGCATAAATTAATTTTGTAAAACATTTACCTTAACTTCATCGTAAATATATCCGGTTTTTCAACTAAATCTTCTCTAATCACTAATTTTAAATGCGAGTTTTTCTTTTCTAAGTAGCAATAATAAGTGTGGGTCTTTTTAGTTTCTAGGTTTTCATATTGTGATACGACATGAAACCTAAAGACATACAAAACAAAACTTACTTTATACTAAAATAAAAAAAAATATTTGTTAATACAACAGCAGATTTACCAGTTCAATGTGTCAGTAAAAAATGAAATCCAGTTGGAATCACGATTGCCAACACGTTCATCATATTCATGTTCGGAATCTAATTGAATCCAATCTTTACCATCTTTGCTACTTTCAACCTTTAAAACTTTACATTTATAAAACAAAGCTCTAGCACGAATTTTTAATTAAAATAATTATAACATGACTTTAGAATCTATAACATGTTAATAACAAAAAAATATTTACAATAAAATAACAATCTCCAGTTTCAGTTGTTGTATGAAACGGGGTATGAAGAGATATCTTTACTGGTTTTTTAAACTTTAATCCGATGGGCAAGCATTCATATTGTTGAGTTATTATAAGTCTAGGATCATCCTAAAATAAATCAGGCTATAAGGTATATTTATCAGTTTAAGCAAACCTTTTAAAAAATACACATTCACAACTTTTTAAAATTAGCATTAATAGAATTCTAGTTTAAATTTATTTTGATAAGGTTTTTATCATTTTAAAAAAATAACATAACTCCCTTTTTTAAACATTTTTGTGTTTATTTGTAAGTGATTTGCAAACCTCATTAAATTCAACATGTTTGTTCCAAAGAATTGGATTAATAGTAATATCAACCCCTTCTTCAATTGCGTCTTTGGGAATATCAATAACAATTTTGTTTCCTTTTTTTCCTACTCTACCACCCCCTTTTCCAATCCATTTGGTGATACTGCTGGCTTATAAACAACAGTTTTTCCAATGTTTTAACAAATGTTAAAAAATCATACTAAATTATACTTTAAAACCATGTACAACAAATAAAAAACTTTGGCATGATCTTTTCATTTTTTGTTTAGTTATTTTTAGTATTAAAAAAAATATATTTAACAAAAATAACATTTATTAAACCTTTTTTAATTAACTGGATTTGTTTATCTTTAACAGTTTGAGTCTTCTGTAACATAAAAAACAAACTAGTACTAGTAACTAAAATTATTACTTTAAACTGTTAAAACAATTAGAATAAAATTCAAAACATATTTACAAACAGACCAAATTTGTAATAACTAAAACCAACAGCAAATATGTTAACAAAATAAGTAAATTCACGAACTCACTTTTGCTTCAGGTTTATATTGTTTAGTAGTTGAATTCTGTACAGTCTTTACACCTAAAAGATTACAAGTGTTATAATAATATCACAATACAGAGATAATTTATTGGATTACATTAAACAACTAAAGTGTAAAAATTAAAATGTTTGACTAAAGTGTAAAATTTTCCATATTTTATTTTAATTATAGACAATTTAAACACAAGAATACCTTCAATTTTTAGTATTAGGCGATAGAGAAACATTTTATTTATTCTATATTAAATATATAATAAAAAGTAAAAAAATACCTTGTTCTGGTGCAGTATTAAGCTCTTCAGGTGTTAACTGGGCATCAGCCTATTTGATAAATTAATAAAATTATTTTATAGTAATGTATAAGGATAATAGCGCAATCATTTATAAACTTGGTGATTTAACACTTTTCTATTAAAAAAAATAAAACTAATTACATTAATATTAAAATAAAACATTAAAAAGCATACTGAAATTAACCATTTTAATGTTGCAAATTTTATAATAATCTTACTGTTGTTTCAAGTCTTTGTTGTTTGGGAAAAATCAAATCATCGGAACTGCTCTCTACACATTTTCTTTTAGCTATAAAATTATTACAACCGTTTTATTGGTTGTTTTTTCGTATATTTAATAAAAAAATTAAGAAGTACATAAATTATAGTAACAAAATTTACAATAATTTGTCCTGATTAAACAAAAAAGAAAATTGTAAGAAGCACAAAATGTATAGTTTTAAATTTAAATTCATTTTCGAAACCTTGTTGATGCCTACTTGCTTGTTTTTCTGGTATGGAAGGAATTTCCTAAAAAAATAGAGCAAAACATATTTTAAATAAAAGTAAAAAATAACATAAAATATTGGTTATTTTAACATTTACGATAGCCTAACATGTAGTTCTTCTTTAAATACAAATAAAAAATATATTCTACAACAAACATATTTCTAAACACAAAATAATGTTTTTATTAAAAAAATTACCATTGCTTCAGGTTCATGTTGTTTAGTAGTTGAATTCTGTAAATACTTTACATCTAAAAAGTTTACAAGTGTTATAATAAAAATACAGAGTTATACTATTCATTCTATATACACCAGGCAACTAAAGTGTAAAACATACCCTAATAAAAAATTTAAATTTAAAAACCTAAAGTTTTCCAAATTTTACTTTTAAATTATTTCCTACTTAAACAAAAAAATACCTTGTTCAGGGCCAATAACATATTCTTCAGGTATAAGACAAGCAGCATCAGATTCTACAACCTGGTTGGTAAAATAATTACTTTAAAAAATATATTATAAACATAAATGATATATATATATCTTAATTGCTTTAATAATTAACAAAAATTTTCATGCACATTAAATTACTAACCTATTAAACAGAAGCTAAAATAACATCATTAAGTAACATTTAAATAATACAAACTTAATAAAATTTAATAAATTTATTAAAAGGTGCAGCTTGCTTCTTACAATCTGATCATTTAGTTTGTTCTGTTTTATAGAATGGTTTCTTTTTAAAACCTAAAAGTTACAATTTATTGCAAATCACCCAATATTTATTTTGACAAATATTTAAATAAGGTGTTTTAAACTATTATCTTATTAAAAAAAAAAAATTTTATGTGAATTTTAAATTTAAGAAATTTTACACAGACATTACAATATCAAACTGTAATACTTTTAAAATATTGAACCCCTTATCATCATAAGAAAAACAGAAAACAAAAAACTCTTTCGACAAAACTTACTTTTGATTCAGGTTCACATTGTTCAGTGGAAAATAAATTAGATTTGAAGTTGTCCAGTTTTTTTTTTTTCATCTTAAAAAATTTAAATATTAAACAAACACTACAAAAAAATTAATTATATTTAATATGTAAAATAACTTTTATATTTTTAATGATGGTTATAGGTTATGTTAAAACCGGTCAAAATTCAATACATTTTTGATTTAATTAACCACGTGCAAAAAATGCAGTATAAACAAAAATAAAAGACATCACATCATAGAATAAACAAAAAAGAATACCTTGTTCAGGGACAATAACATTTTCTTTAGGTATTGAAGAAGCAACAGATTTTACTACCTAGTTAGTAAAATAATTATTTAAAACAGAATAATAAAAGGCCCGTAGATAAACCATTTTAATTACTAGTAAATTTTTTTAAACTTATATCTAGTCTCTTACTTACATTTTCCGATTGTTTATTTGATTTCTTTACAAATGAGACAGCATATTTCTTTTGATTTGGTGGTTTACCTTGTTCCTGCCTAGCTAATAAAGCATCTAGTTTGTTCTTATGTGAAGTTTTAGCAATTTCTTTTTTATCAAATAATTCACCTGGCACCATTTTCTTAAAAAAACCCACAAAAAATTGTTGACTACTAATCATACTTTTATAGCAAGTATAGTGCATACTTAGTCAATTTAGAAACCTATTGAGTACAATATATAAGTGCTATAAAAACTATTGAAAGTTAAATAACATATGTTTTGATTGATATGGATATGTATATATATTAATATAATTTGTGACCTAAGTAAAACATAAAGTTAACCAATGGTTCACTATTTTTAAAGTTAACTAATGGTTCACAAAAAGTATTAAAATAATTATAATTTTGAGTTAGTTTTAGGTACAAAATAAAGAAGATATTTTACAAAAGAATAATAAATAACTTACCCGGTCTAATATTTTAGTTCGTTCCTTCTCGTTAGTTGTTAGTGGTTTAACTGAATAACAAAAAATAAATATGACTTGACGAAATAAAACATTACAAAAAATATTTAACTTTTATAATACCTTTCTTTTACTTAAACTTAAACTCAAAAAGTAATGAGTGGTATTTGAAACTTAATACATTAAATAAATAGAAATCACTAAAAAAATAGAAAATCGATTAGTAACATAAAATCGACCTACATTATTATTGTTAGTTGAACCCTGAAAATTTAATTAACAAACTTACTTTTGACCCCCGAATCAATATGTTTAGACATATTATTGAACATTAAAGAACTTGAATATCCTACAGACCTAAATTAAAAATTTAAAAAAAAAGTTTAAAATGAAAATTAATATATTTATTTTTTAAAGTTTTTTCGATTATTATAAGCTTAACAAAACTTACAGTTTCATATTTGGAACTTTTTTGCTTGCCTTCTCCAATTGTTGTTCCCCAATCTCAGTAAAACCACAATCCCATACATATAAGCAGTTGATGTTGTGGAGACATGATGAGAAAGCAACAGCACACTCATCTCCAAGATTGTTGTAGCTTATATATAACTTTTGTATCTAAAATAGTTGAAATTTTTGTGTTAATTACTTTATTTTTTATTTAATATTGACTATAAGTTAATTAACATTAAAATACAAGCATAATAATTATTATGTTTTCTTAAAACCAAACCTTAAAAAATTGTAAAAAGATTGGTTTTAGCAATTACACACAATTCTATTTGGGTAATATACAGGGTATATATTTTTAATTTAACAAATTCAATAATGCCAAATAGTAAAGTTATACACTCACAGGAATTGTTAGTTTTGAACAACCTCTAGCAATGGCCAATCCACCAACATCTGTGAAGTTACAACACCTAATATCAAGTTCCTCAAACTTGTCAATAACCTCACCCAGTATTGTTGCAGCATCATCACCAATTTCGTTCCCTGACAAGTCCAACTTTATCTAAAACAAGATGTCATTCTTACTCACTATTAATTTTTTTTAAAGTAAAATCCTATTTTATTACTTAGGATTTTATTGCTAGGAAAATCCTATTTTATTCCAATTATAATAAGATTTAAAAAATAATATATTTATCGTTTAACTTTAATATTTTTTAAAAACCACTGTTTAAACTTTATTGTATTTGCAAATGTGACATCATAAATACCATGCAATTGCCTGATACAAGCATTCGTTTTTTCTTTTATACAAAAGTAAATCTTTACAAAATTTAATTACCTCTATGATGTCAAAAAAGTTAATTGTGTTTTTTTGGTAAAAAACACATCAGAGTGGATTGGGCTATTATTGCTCATATTTTTATGTTGTTTATTTGTTTTACATTACCTTAAGTTTTAAACCTTTAAAGATACTAGGCAGTTGAGATAGGTCAGTTTCTTTAAACACCATCCTTAAAGAAAGAGGTTTGGTCAATTGTTCAAACAAGTAGCCAAGATGGATGTAGTCACTCGGCAACAACGTTTCCTTAAACTCAAGGTCTAAATAATCAGGTAGAAGACTTAGAATAGACTGGTTGAGGTCATCATCGTTGGATTCATACAAATAACTGCTAAGTTCAATAAAAGTTGCTAAAGAATTGACATTTTGACTTAAATTATGAGCATAAAGACTGTTGAGTTCAAACAGGGTTGCAGTGTTTGTTGATGATGAAAAATCAATTTTTTTACACAAATCTTGAGCATATGTTTTCAGAACAGCTCGTTTCTCATCATAAGCGGTTGAAGAACCAGATTGAAATTCAGACAAATCCTTGGAACTGTAAAACCCAAACAGAAATTTTGTGACTACTTCCCATCGACTAGTGGAAAACTGGGGAACACATTCTTGAAATTCATCCAAACTTGCCCATAAGAATAAATACATGGCAGCAAACAGTTCTAGCCAGGTGAGATGACTGAAGTTGCTTCGTTTGTCTCCTTCCAATATCTTGACTTTCATGTTTGAAAAATCATAAACAAAAGTGTCAAGAAAAGTATCAAGCATTTTTTTGGTAATTCCAGCCTTTTTGATATCTTTTTGATCAAAAAGAATTTTTTTCTGCTCAAACCCATTCCATGCAAGAAAAGCTAGGCCTTTAAATTCGTTCTCAAGAATGTCCGTGTTGTCAGGAAAATGATCTGACCTCATATAATGCTTTAAAGAAGTAAGCATAACATTTGTCATAGTTTTTAGATTAACTTCAGAGCCAGAAAAAATTGCTTGATTAATGCAGTGCATGGATAGAATACAGTTGACAGGAACATAATTGTAAGCATCAATATCTGGATGATCTTGTAAGAAGGTTAAGACTTTAGGTGAATTTTCCCCACATATTTGCACGCAAATGTTTTCTTGTGCTTCCTTATTGAAACCAAGTAGTTTTAACACTAAGATAGGCCTGCAAGAAGGATGCCACTCATACATTTGCCTCGGTCGAGAAGTGATAAACTTATAAGCATTGGGAAATAACTTTCCAGTAAAAATGTTTTTTAGAAAATCTTCGGCAGAGCCATTTGTAGATACCAAGTTTTTGGGTGCTTCCCCTAAAGTAGTACTACCGGCTTCATCCAGTCCATCAAAGATGAGGATAGTGTCAGAACTGTTTTTAATGCAATTAAATGATTCTACATCAGTAGATTCTGGCTTATCCCAATCAATGGATGAATTTGTAACAAGAAATCTGAAAATCGACATTTTTTCGTGAAAATCAACTGATCGCAAAATAATGCTGAATATAAATTTTATATTCTGAAGAAAGTCGCTATTTTCAGAAAAAATTTCCTGAATCAGAATTTTAATAAAAGTTGATTTGCCAGTCCCTGCGTGCCCAACAAGTGCCATGACTTTAGAATGTATTTTAATAAAGTCTCTTTTTTTTTTGTCTAATTCAAGTCGTTTAGCTTCATTTTTTGTCGTTTTATTGAATTTTCGTTCAGCTGCTGCTTCAGCATTTCTTTTTGCTAATTCAAATACTTCATTCACCTTAATCTTTGTACCAGAGTGATAGTCAGGTTCAGTTAACTTGGACATTCTTTCAAATTGTTCATTTCTGGTATGAAAGTGATCAACTGAATCTAAATCTTTAACATCAGTTGAAGAATATTCAACAAGTTCTAACTCAACAAATTCTAATTGTTTGTCCAACTGGACAGGAGAGCAAAATTCATTGGCAAAACTACTAGCTTGCTCAAAACATTTGATGGAAAGTTGTTCACATAAAGAATTATCTAAAATAATTATTATTTATTAAAAACAACATTTTAAAGTGTCATATGAATTTCCAAAACCCAAAATTTAACTTTGGTATGCAAGCAGAAAAGTATCAAGGTTAGTCAGCAGTGGCTTTCAAAATAAGCACAGTGGTAAGTTGAAAAGAATGACAATTTTTATTTAAAAAATGTAGGCATATAACCTATAAAGCGGGGGTTAAAATTAAAAAATTACAATTAGTTAAATGACATTGCAAAATATTTTACTTTAAAAGTAGAGACTCCAAAAAGCGCTGTTTATATTGTTTAATCATAAAGTATACTGTACTCAAACGTCAAACAGAAAATTCATAATAGCTTTACCATTATTGAACTGTAACATTATTAACCAAAAAGTATATTAACTTTTATTTAACCTGTATCAAAAGTTTCATGATGCTCCGTAGAAATTTGGGTAACAGAACTTTCATTAAACAGGTTATAACTGGGGTTATAGTTGATATTTACATTTGCATCTGCAAACAATAAAAAAGTTTAGCTTTGATTACAAAAAAAAATTATTTTATCTAAAAAAAAAACAAGCTTGCTAATTTACATGTAAGCAATTATTCAAAACAAAACTTTATCAAAATTAAAAAACAAAACTTTGAAGAGTTAAATATTGAAGGTCAATAAAATTAACCAGAAATAACTTACTAGGAGGTATATGCCTGGCAATGCTTTCAATATCTAAATCTGAGTTCAAACCAAACGAGTTCTAAAAAACATAAAAACTGGTTTTTGTTTAATATTTATAAATTAAAACACAAATTACAAGTGGGTAGACATATGTGCAAAATGCTATAAGGTATACTTGTTTAGTGATGTAACATTATTTTAAATATTTGTTTTTGAATTTATATTTTAACAAAAACCAGCAGTGTGGTGTAGTGGTAAGAACAAGTGCTACACCTCACCGTCGTGAGTTTAATACCCACTGCTCTCAAGCTGTAGCGTCCTTGAGTAAGGCGTTATAAACAGAATAAACTTCTGCTTAGTCAGCACCGAATCAGCAGTTTAATTATAATTAAGACATTTACAAAAAAAACTGATTTATGCGAAACCCACTAATATACCTACATTTTTAAAAAAATCATTTTAACAAAAATCACAATACAAAAAACATTTTTTTGCATTTGGTAAAAATTCATAAATTGAACTTTTGTTACTTGATGTCAAAAATTTTTTCATTTTAAAAAATATACAACAGAAATATTTTATAAATTATTCTGCAAAAACAAATTGTTGCTAGCTTAATTTGTTAGAATCTTACTTAGCATAACATTTAAAATTATGAAAATGAGGTAAATACGATGACTAAATCCATTCCCTTACAACATAACTTTTTTTAAACTGTTTAGTGACCAAATTCAAATTCTCTTTTTAATTTTTTTTTAATAAAAACTAAACAAAACTTATTTTCACCTGAAAATCTTCAAGTTGTGAAGATTCTTCGTCATTGTTCTTTGGAAGATCTGGATTATTAAATTAAAATTTTTAAGCCGAAGAAATTTGAACAAATTAACATAAAATGACAGTGTTTATTTTTTAAATTTGTAGTTAACTAGGTAAAACAAAGCTAGAAAAATAGTGTTTCTTATTTAATTACAAAACACAGGAAGTTACATAAGGAAGGCAAATTGCACCAATACAGAGGCGGAGTAAAACACACGAGCTTCATTACTACAACTTATTAAAATTTTTAAAGTATACAATCAAATTAGGACAAGTCTTTGTATAGAATTGTTAATGTATAGATAAAGAAGCAAAAAAAACTTATGGTCTTTGAAACTTAAACTTTATAAAGGTTACAAAACCCAAATTCAACTAAATTTACCCTTAATGTGTCTTTTTCTTGGCTCAGGAAAAACTTTTTTGTATTTCTTTGCTGTTGGTTCTGATTCTTCAAGTTGCTCCTTTAAACAAAAAAGAATGTTTTATTTTTAAATAAAAACCAGTAATTTAATTTCACTTTAATAGCATTTTAGGGCCCAATTTAAATTATAAATAATTTTTATTTATTAACAAAATAACTTTAAAGTCAAAACCTGATTTGAGGCAGAAGAACTTAGCCGTTTATTTTCATTCAAAATGGAACCTTTAAGGTAAAAACTTAAGTTAATGCTGAGTATAATTTTAATTTTCAGTTTCTTTTTCAATATTTTTTAATTGATTTTTTGTTTGACGATTTTTCTCTAAAAGTATATTTATTCAAGCAATACATTTCACAAAATTAATATTATCTGTATAAAAAGTTTACTCAGTTGTAAATTTGGTTACTAACACTTTGATCTGGTTTCTGTAGACAAACAGAATCGTGTAAAATTAACAAACATCTTACTTTGGGGCAAATTCCTTGAAATTTCAGCAAAATCACTGCTAGAAACATTTAAACTTTCTGATTGTACTTCTAAGTTCTGTAAAATGTAAATTAGAACAGAATTATACTGTTGTTACTTTTTCTAATAATTTAATTGGTGTATAAGTCTCATTGACTTTTGTACCAAATTTTACTACCGCAACCTTACAGGTTGGTTAAAAATTTATTTTGTTAAAGAATAAATTTAAAACTTGTTTTTTCTTTTAAAATTTTTACTGATTTAAAAATATATTTGCAGTTAAATAAGGTGGTGGTGGTACTAAAGTAAAGAAAAATTTTTAAATACAATAATTTACCTGGGAAGTTAAACTTGATTCAGGATCATTTGGATTTTGCAACTCTGGATTCTTAACATCTGGTAACACTGGATCATTAACATCTGGCAACACTGGATCATTAACATCTGGCAACACTGGATCATTAACATCTGGCAACTCTGAATTATTATTGTTTGGCAACTCTTGGTCACTTGATTCATTAGTTTCTTCCATAATAAAACTTTTAAATAAATTTTTAAAGTTTGACAATGCAGAAAATGGGGACGCGGAATTTGAGGGAATGGAAAATGAAGGAACGGAAATTGAAGGAACGGAAAATGAAGGAACCGGAAAATGAAGGAACGGAAAATGAAGGAACCGGAAAATGAAGGAACGGAAAATGAAGGAACCGGAAAATGAAGGAACGGAAAATGAAGGAACCGGAAAATGAAGGAACGGAAATTGAAGGAAAGTGAAAAAAGGAGAGGCGGAATTCTAAAAAAATAAAACGCGGAAATACCGTTGACTATTTATTTGTATTTAAGTCGATATTATTTTAGAAATAAACGGGCATTTTATAGAAGAGGGTTAGGGTATGCTGGGGTAATAAAAATTAACTCATTATCGCTTATCAGTTCTCAAATAAATGACAGTAAACCTAAATAAACAGTCAACGGTATTTCCGCGTTTTATTTTTTTAGGATTCCGCTACTCCTTTTTTTACTTTCCTTCAATTTCCGTTCCTTCATTTTCCGGTTCCTTCATTTTCCGTTCCTTCATTTTCCGGTTCCTTCATTTTCCGTTCCTTCATTTTCCGGTTCCTTCATTTTCCGTTCCTTCATTTTCCGGTTCCTTCATTTTCCGTTCCTTCATTTTCCGTTCCTTCAATTTCCATTCCCTCATTTTCAGTCGACCCCAGAAAATCATAACAGTAAATAACAAGACAATGTTAAAGGTTCATTTTATTCAGATCACCTAAAAAAATAAAAACAAAAATTTTGATTACAAAAGTTTATATATCTTTTAAACAGTTGAATAGGCATGTTTGCAATGTAAAAATATTTAAGTGCCGAGAAAATATGCAGAATTAAATGGATCGATGTTTTCTGAAAGGTTTTCGAATCATTTGAAAAGTTAAACCCTAATCTTCACCCATTTAGAATACATTTAAAACATTCAATTTATTTGGTATACATTTGATTCCGCATATTGCATAGTTTTGTCTGGTTGTAGGTGCTGGTAAGAAGTAAGGTTTGTTTATTTTATCAAAGGTGCTTTTTTAATTTCTATTCTAACATACATTGGCGAGCTGTGTAAGACAATTAATGTTTATATACGTTGGTGTTGCCGTTGTCCTTGATCAAAAAGAGGAACACAAACAGACAAAGAATATTTGTTTATATAGACAGGGTGAATGACGTATAACTAAGTATTTTCTATCGTTTTTTATCCTCGGCTTAGAAGTCATATATTAATTGTTTAAAAAAATAAATAAATAATTTTAAAAAAATATTCTTCGTTCTATTTTTGTACAATCTTGTTTACATTTAAAAATTAGACGTTAAAATTTAAGCGCATTTTGCAAATTAAAAAATATCGTAGCATTTTAGTTATATTTTGTAATAGCTGTAATAAAATATATGTAATTTTAATTTTAACGGATTTGAACAGTTGTTTTGTTAATTTGACTAAGCAAAATTTTGTAAGGAAGCTTAAATCACTAATCACGGTTGGTTTAACTGCCGAGGCCTTCTAATAAAACAATATTCTGAAAAACAATGTAACATATCTATTTTCTAATTTGAATTAAAATATAAGCACATATCAGGAATAAACCAAATGTAATTGCAATACAAATGATATACCAATATGTACTACTTACTACACATCCAAGTTAAACTAATTTTTTTAATCAAAGTTCATTAAAACACAAACTTTTTAACTTCACCAATTTTAGTGCCATGATATCATAATCAAATACTGTTGACGTCATATAAAAAAATGGGTTTAAAAGCGTTAAAAAAGATTAGTTATTGCAGCTTTAGTAGAAAGTTAAGGAAAATAAATCAAAAGTAAAATGAAATTAATAAAATAACAAAATGTGATGATTATTTATATATACTGCTAAGCAAGATTAAAAAAAAATGGTAAAAATATAAAAATGTTGGATTTTTAAACCCTAGGCAATCCCAGTATAACTATATATAAAGTTTTTATAAAAACAAAAATAGGAGATTTTTAGTTTTTGCGAGTTTTAAAACACTCCAAAAAACTTGTTTTTTCCATAAACAAACGATTTAGACAAGATTTCTTTAGCGCAGGGTTGGCAGATAATTGAAGGTAAAATTGCTCCGAGTTGTTAAAATCCAGAAGTTGACGGGAAACACCGAACAAGTTGTTATCACTTAGTATTAAACTCAGAACATTTGGGTTATTAATAAGAAAATGACCAGGGGCGTTTCGCAGATTATTTCCCTGGAAATTTACGCTCACGAGCCCGGGAAAAAAGTGTAAAATTCGACGGGCTAATGGAGTGGTAATATTATTATAACTTAAATCTAGTTTTTCAATATTTTTGGTCGAAATTAAGGCAGTGTTTCCATCGTCAAGTTGAACAGTTAACATAAAACCTTCGGGAATTAAATTTTTACGCATGGTCACGTGATCACAATATAGTGTAGTGGAAGAAATAGAATCCATTCTGCAGAAATCTTGTTCAACTGCAAATCAATTATTTATTACTTAAGTAACCTAAAACAAAATAACAAGTTACACAATTTTTTTAAATATTTTTTACACGCTTTACCAGTATAACATAAAGATAAAAAAATCCTATAATTTATATAAAAAGATTTAAATACAATTTACTTTAATTACAAAAAAAACAATCATTAAAATTAAAATAATTTTTTTACCATTTTTTAAAACTTTGTAAGTCGTTTCCATTCCTCCTTCCATATGATCAAACACGTGACAATGAAGCAACCAATCACCGGGCGCGACGGTTACCATGTCAACCGTGCCGACAAAACCCGGGTAAACGCTAAATACGTCACCTCTATAAGCTGACGACGATCTAGAATCCAATTTTAACGTAAAAATAATTAAACTTTTGTTAATTTATTTATCCTCAATGCGGGAAAGTTGACTTCACGACCTAAACATAGAGTAACATCAGTTACCCTTATCCAGTCTCAAGTTGACTTTGACAGTTTTGAATATTATTGATTATAATTGAGCTGCTGATTGGTTTGCCAATCAAACAGATTATAGCCCCTTCATTATAGGCGCTTGAGCATAAAAGCAGTGCGGTTCGAACCCAAAACCTTATGTACATGTAGTAAAGCCAAGTGCTCTCGTACATAACAGCACAAGCGTAGGTTAATATATTGTAATATCTTAAGCTAAAGAAAACCACTATTTTCCTATAAATAATGCCCATACTTAAACAAATTCAGTTCCTACTTACACATGAATATAAGTGTGTGCATGAAAATGAATGGAATGAAAATCGGTCTCGCTTCCCCAACCAATGAGATGCCATCGAACTAACCAGTTTTCCCTCATTATTAAACCTGGAACGTGGGAAAGATGACCGTTGATTGCTAAAATAAAATATATTTTTTAAATAAAAAAATGTTACTATACTGGTATTTATGATTACTGTTAACAACTTAGTTAAAAAAATAGAAGAAGAGGGGATTAAACCCTAGAGCCCTTTACTACATGCTCTCATGCTGCAGCGCCTTTGAGTAAGGCGCTATAAATGGTATGAACTTCTGCTGAGCCAACACTTAATCCACAGCTTAATTATCAGGCAATTATAATCTATAATCTCCCAAACCAAAGGCAACTCAAGACTAGTTTGGTGTATGGGTTAACTTTAAGTTTGGGTTGTGAAGTCGATAGGTTGAATAAATAAGAAATTGGAAAACTTATAAATGTAAAAATGTATTTTACTAATATTAATCAAAGCAGGTGTAAAAAAGGTTTCAAATTATTTCACATCAAACTTTAAACCCATCACCTTTCATTTTGTTGCTTTCCTCAAATTGTTCGGTTATTTCAAATTCACTCGGTTCAACTCCAACAAAAGTTCGGATATTTTCATCTAAATATGGACTTAAGTTTTCATCGACGATGTAAAATAGAAGAAAGAACTCTGCATCTATCTCCTGGAGGTTTGATCCTCCTTTGAAATAAAGTTAAAATCAATTTAATATTTCATTTTTTTTTGAATTTTATTCATGAATAGCTATTTAATTAAAATAAATCAGTATTATGTGCAAATTGAGAATATGGTTTTTATAAACCAAGATTTAAAATAAGGCTAGTATACAAATATACTTTATCGCTAAAGTAGCTAAATAAACCATAAGCTGTGAACATTTTAAAAACTCTAAATACAATAATATTTACCATTTTTTTTTAATTTATGACAAAAATTTACAATGAATCATATTAGTTGATACTTAACCGGCAGCATGGTGTAGTGGTAAGAACACTTGCTACACCATACATGGAGTCGTGGGTTCAATCCCCACAGCTCTTATGCTGTAGCGCTCTTAAGTAAGGCGCTATAAACGGTATAAACTCCTGCTGAGCCAACACTTAATCAGCAGTATAATTATCGGGCAATTTTAATTTATAATATCCCAAACTGCCACAGGCAACTCGGGACTGGGTCTGAGTAACTGACGTCACTCTATGTTTAAGTCGCACATTCGACTTTCTCACATCGAGGATAAAGATATATACAAAAAACAACCTTAATTTACTTATATTAAACACAACACACAAAGTTAAACTTGACAGTTTGACAAGTAACTTAAAAAACAGCATTTAACAGAAGTACAAACCTTTAGCACAAACTAACAAAGGTCCAATGAGACCAGCAACTGGGTCAGTTACCCTGTTCACCACTGAGATATAAACAAAAGACTGACATGAGGGTTGATCAGGTTTTGGTCCAGCTTCTGGTGGGATCTGGGTAAGGTTAATAACTTGAGGCTGGGTTGTTAAATATAGAGCTAGATGGATGATATGTATGCTTAAATGAAAAGCTCACAAAATAAGTGGAACCTTCGTTTGTGGTGCTAGGGTAATGTATCGCTGGCAAATATTAGTTGAAAGTTGCGACCATAATAATATTTAAAATGCTTACCAAAAAGCATGCTATTTACTAGTCCATATAATGTTATGCATTGACTCTGTACTTTTCCCAGTAGTTTTAACAAATACAAAAACATAAATGTGATTTTATTTTAGTTCAGTCAAACTTGTGGCAAAATTGTTTATAAAAATGCCACACTTTAAAACTTAAAAAATTTAAATCTTATTTAAGTTGTTATTATTAATTTTTACAAAATACAAAAACTCACAATCCAGTTATATTCCTTAGAGGTCCCAGGTTCAACTCCCACATCTCCCTCTATTAATGAACTGGGATCTACAGCTCCCCATGGAAACATGTTGTAAGGTTTACTGGCGTTATTCAAAAACAGAATCTATAACAAAAGTTTTTTTTTTATTAAATATTTATGCAATATAGGTAATTAACATGACTTAGTTATTGTCAGGTGAAAATAAATTTAACCAGTAGCGTAGTGTAGTAGTTAAAACATTTGGCTTCACTACAAAAAGTCCGGGGTTCAATCCCTCCTCCTCTCATGCTGTAGCACCCTTGAGTAAGGTGCTACAAACGGTAGGAACTTCTGCTGAGCCAAAACGTATTTAACAGCTTATAATTACCAGGCATTTATAATCAATAATTTTCCAAACTGCCAAATGTAACGTGAAACAGTTTAGGCCAGAAAGTCAGCCTTCAATTTCTATTAGATATTTATTTAAACTATAAAAAAATTCTATTTCACTGATCAATTAAAATTATAAAAACCTTGATTTTGTCCCCCACTTCACCCTTAATAATTGGACCCATAAAACCCAGGTGTATTGGTTTAGGGACTTTTTGGGTAAATGTTTCGTCGGTATATTCAACAAAAACTGCTTTCTTGTATTTTGAACCTGTTGAGATTTTAATTAAAAGTTTTAGATTATTTTAAAATTTTGTACTGTATTTTGTACTTCTCAAATAATAATTAAAGATCTCAAACAGTTTTCAAAAAATAGCCTATTATAACACATTTTAATATTATATTGTTATAAACAATAAAAGTAAACGAACGCATTATAAAATTTTATGTTAATCTCTAAACATTTTATTAATGCTTTTTTTTAATTTAAATACTTTGTAACAATATATTTAAATTTAAACACTCTCTGTGCATTTTGCCATTATTTTTACATCATAATCTTACCGATAGTTTGTCCAGGTATTCTAAATGCATGAAGATAACCTGCTGTATCTTCATTAACGTGGATCGGTTGGTTAAAAACATTTAATTGTCGTTCATTATAATCCCATATCACCTCTTCTGCTGCTATGTAATACTGCCTGATGTTGTCATCATTTGTGTCTGTGATGTCATTATTTGTGTCTGTGTCATCAGAATTGATATTGTCTTGATTGGTAATGTTACTGCAATCTCTGGCCTAAAAATTTTGAATAAAAATTATCAAAACAATTTTTATGGAAGGTTTCTGGTTAAAAAAAATTCGTTTTAGCAAGATTTGATTGATTTATTTATTTTGAGTATTTTTTAAATGTACTTACATGATAGAAAGTGGTCATTCCACCAAGAATATGATCATCCAACCTACAAGATACTCTTCCTTTTCCAGGGTAAACAGGAGTTATAACAACTGTCCGAGATATGTGAGGAAACAAGTCAACAACTCCTGTGTTTACTCCTCTAAAATTTGTAAAAAAAATTTCTCACATAAATAATTTTTAATATAAATAGTCCTATACTGGCATAAATTTTACTAAACCATATTTTAAGTTGAAGATTTTTTTACTAATTTTCTAATAAGTATGCCGGCAGCAAGGCGTGGTGGTCAGAACACTTGGCTTTACTACACAAGGTCCTAGGTTCGATTCCCAATGCTCTTATGCTGTGGGAGCCTCGAGTAAGGCGTTATAAACGGTATAAACTCCTGCTGAGCCAACACCAAATCAGCAGCTTAATTAGCGGGCAATTATAATCTATGATATCCCAAACTGACAAAGCCAACTTAATTCTAGGTTGAGGTTACTAATGTTACTCCATGTTTAGGTTGTGAAGTCGACCTTTCAAAAAAAAGAATAAAAAGATGTATTGTTGTTGAATCATATTGAATCTTTACAACTTACTGGATTCTTGAAGCAATTCCATCAAATCTAATAGCATGCATATCTGTGTCAGTTCCAACAGATAAAGTATGGAAACTCGTATTTTCATGAACACACATTTCCACACCAAACAAGTTTCCGTACATCTTTCCATTGATCGCTGAAATATTTAATTTTGTCAAAAATTGAAATTGTTTTAAGCTTAAAAAAAAAATTTAGAAAAATTTGTTAAATAACAGCTCAAAAAATGATAGATATATTAAAATAAATACAAGTGGCATGGTGTAGTAATTAAAACACAGCTTTACAGCATAAGGTTATTGGTTTGATTTTCCTGGTCATGCCATTGTAGTTTAAAGTAAGGCACTATAAACGATACAAATTCCTGCTAAGCCAAAAACCAATCAACAGATTAATTATTTAGCGATTGCTCAATAATAACAAAAACTAACAAAGGAAACTTGAGACTAGTCTGGGGTAAAAAAATTTTACTCATAAAGCTGGCATTACTACATCAAAGATAAAAACAATAAATAAAAATCTTGTAACAATTATAAAAGTAAACCTACCATGCATAATATTGGATTCTTCAAAATCTGGATCACTGACATCTAAGTTAGTTTGATCAGGAACAAATAAATCTAAATTCTCATCAAAATACCAACTTTCATTTTCATTAAACACAGTTAATAGAAGGTAGATGTTAGGTTTACTCATTTCACTATCATAAGTGCCTATAAAATATTAATTTTTCACAAAAAAATTTTTTCACTTGAAAAAAGGCACGTCAACTAAATATTATGCTATGTCATTCAAAAAGTTAAAAAAAAATAATTTATTGAACAAACATATAAATGACCAACCTTTTTTGCAAACAACCAGAGGACCAATTAAACCAGCAAGCTGGTCTTTAGTAAAGTGAACCGATGAAAAATATAAATAAGTTAAACAATTAGGATCTTGATCTGTAGGTGATACACTTGGTGGAATGGTCCTTAAATATTAAATTAAAACTTGAGCAATTAATAATTATAATATTATCTTTTCACAAAGAAATGTTATACAATCTTATGCATCATTTAAATGAACAAATTCTAACTGGGTATAAATCAAGCAAAATATGCAATTAAGGCTACCAAGTGTAAGTATGTTGTCCTCCTGGATTAACTGCCTCTATTTCACTGAAGAAAACTCCATGAGGTTCTATATTAAATGGCTGTAAATAAATAAACTTAATGTTATAAACATAAATATAATGGTGAATTTTGTATTGTTAGTAAGTAAATAGCAGTGAAAGCTAATCAATGTTAATTTTTTAATATTTAAGTTTTAATTAACAGAAAAAATGTGCATTCAATGGTTTGATCTATAGTCTATATTTTATCATTTAAATTAAACTGACAAAGGCAACTTAAGATCAACAAAAGATTTAAGAAGTATTTTTTCTATGCTTTAGGGTGGGACTTTTTACAACTGAATAAACCTTATTTTTATTTATTTTTTAAGTATTACTTACATGAGTTGCATTATTCCGGAATGTTACCCTTATTGTGTCACCCACTTCACCGGAGATAACAGGACCCAAAATCCCTAAATGGGGAGGTGATAGTAAGAGTTGGGTGAACGTGTCATCAGTGTACCCACTATAACGTGCTTTCTTGTAAGTTCCTCCGATACGATTTGGACCGCTTTTAAAAAATACTGCAGAATCACTAAAAGAAATAATTTAAAACTGTTGGATATATACATTGTCTAAATTCTATTTTTAAATATGCTTAAAGGCAGCTAATTCACTTAAAAAAAATCATTTATATCTATAATATATATATATATATCCTCTTTAATATAAAGTATTTTTAAAGGTATATATAGGAAAAAAATAAAGTCTATAAAAATTTCAAAAATATATTTATAACAAAAAACTCACAAAAAATTTAAAAAAAAATTGTAATAATAACAAAGTTAAAAGTAGCATAAAAAATATTTAAATTAACCTGCCAGGCTCTGTTATATTTTCCCCTGTAAGCTGATCAATTCCAGTAGGGGCATAATCCCAAAGTACTTCTTCAGCTAAGATAAAATATTCTCTAACAATTCTATTTAATGGAGTGGATTCATCAGATTTGGAAGAACAATTTGAACTGACAGTAAAATAGGCTATCATTCCCTCTGTTAGTACAAACAAAAAAATTGATGATTACTTTTTAATAAAAAAAATTTATAATTGTTTAATTGGTTTTTGATGGTGCCTAAAAACGTGTTTAAAAAAGTGTCAAGTGTCTGGTTTTAGTACTACATTATAAAAGTGTAATGTGGGGGTTGAAACACTTGACTTTACTACATAACGTCCTGGGTTCGATTTCCACTGCTCTAATGCTTTATCGCCCTTGGGTTAGGCGCTATAAACAATATGAACTCCTGCTAAGCCAAAACTTAATCAGCAGATTAATTATCGGGCAAATATAATCTATATTATTCCAAACTGCCACAGGCAACTTGAAACTGGGTCGAGGTAACTGATATTACTCTATGTTTTTGTTAAAAAGTCATCCTTCAAGGATAAATAAACATGAAAAATAATTTATGATATCAAAAATTTACACACCAGTCTCATGACTGTACAACTGGCAGGCTACTTTCCATCTTCCAGAATTGTCTGCTGTCATGGTAACCGTAGTAAATGTGGCTGGGATTAATATCAGAGTATCTTGTCGGTGGTTTTTGTGCAAAATCTTTAAAAATAAATAAAGGTTTTGTTAGTAATGGCCTAGTTAATATCAAGTAAAAAATATTATTCAAACTTAATTTGTACAAAGGACTGCCATATTAAAAAAAATTTACCAGTTTAGACAACTGTACAAGTTCTTGGTATCTGTCTCATTGTTAAAATTATTAATATCTAACGTACAATAAATATGCAGCAAAACGTACTTATTAAAAATAAACCACACAACAAGTTTAACATAGTATTATCTTAAACTGCGTTTAATTTGTAATTATTTTCTTTTAAATTATTTGTTGTCATTTTAAATTTGACAAAACTTTTTCGCGCGTGTTTTTGTATTTTCAAAATTATAAAAAAGTTTTCGAATGTTAATCAGTGTTGCCAGATTAATTTAACTTTTGCGCTTTATTATTTGATACCTTAATTACTTTTATAATTTGTACAAGTAGTTGAAAATATTTTTTTTAGTTACCGTTTGCCCTTGAAAATGAATTGGATGTAAATCTCGATCAGATCCCATTCCTAGTAAAAACCAATCGACTTTATCCCCAATGCATACGTCATAACCAGGTGTGTTACCGAACACATAACCATTTACAGTATTAAGAACAGTGCTTTGTAGGAATTCGTCAGTTATTTTAAAAGTTTGCCAGTTAGAAATGAACATCTTAAAAAATAAGAAATTTATAAAGTTAAAAAACTTTTAATTAATTAAAAATGCCATCAGTTATTAGGGTATAACTTTTACAGCTCGATTCCTATCAACGAATTTTTAAAAGCTCTTGATAGTTTCCTGTTACGCAGAAAAAAAAGAAGTACAATTTTTATTGATTTTTTTACTTGTATATTATCTTCAAAATACCAACTATCCATCTCAGATATGGAGAAAAATAAAGCGACAAATTCGTGGCTGACGTCATCCCGCGTGTCATCATCGTTGTAAGTTCCTAGAAATGTTGACATTTATTCATTTTAATATTTTTAGATATTAAATTCCGTTTATTTAAATTTACAAAACGTAACCTGTGAAATTTACCAGCAGCATGGTGTAGTAGTCAGAACACTTCCTACACTACATAACGTTCTGGATTCGATCCTCAGTGATCTCATGCTGTAGTGCCCTTAAGTAAGGCGCTATAAACAATGTGGGCTCCTGTTGAGCCAGCACCCGATCAGCAGCACAATTATCGGACAATTTTAATCTATATAATGTCCTAAACTGCTAAACATCGAGACTGCGTCCGGGTAACTGTTGTTACTCTATGTTTAGTAATTTTTAAAGTAATATAAAAAAAAGAAAACTAGTACCAGGTTTACAAATGATTAAAGCCCCGATAAGACCGCTGTTAATATCCTTAGGTGAATGGGTGTGAGAATGATAGGCCCAAGTTAAACAATTTCCATCGTCCTCCGTCGGTCCATATCTGTACAAAATGTTTACCCGTTTTAAATTGGTTAAAAGAATAGATTCTAACTTGGATTTCAAAAGCAATTGACTATTAGATGTTGATGATAAGTTAAGGGCAGGATGGGCAATAGGTAAAAAGTTAGTGTGACATAAACTTGAACCTTTGAGTCGTACTTATATTTATCTTTGGACAAAACCCTATGCTTTAAGTATTATGTAATTTTTGTCGTTAAGGTAATGGTTCCTATATTTTATCAAACAAAGGATGTGCTGTTGTAACGTATTTTAGGCTATCTGTATACGCTGGGCTCAAGGGTGAATAGTGTGGCGTTGGTGCGGCTCAAACCTTAAACCTTTGGTATTGTAAATCCGATTTTACAAAAAATTAAAAATTTAAACTAACTCTGGTTTGACCTCCCATTCGTACGTGTGCCTGCCACCTGGTGGTACGTGATTGCCCGGAATATTGTCCGCGTTGTTACCATAGGGGGCGCCCTCGTTTTCCTTAGTGTAAAAAACTCCATGTGGGTGTACTGAAAATGGTCGTGTGGTGGCGTTGTTGAGCAGATGGATAAAAATACGATCGCCCACCTTGAAAATTAAATAAAAATAGCTTCTATTTACCTAACTAGTTTAAAACAAAACAACTTGCACCAATTCCCTTAAAGGCGAGTTTATATTAATTAAATTTCTTTAACTAATCCAAAGTAACAGTATTTAATCCCCATAACCTTAAACCACATTTCAATTTAAACGATTTTAAACATTTTAAAATAAGTTCTATTTTTAAACTTAGTTGTTCAAAGTAATATATATCAAAATTTTATAAAAAATAAAAATTAGTTTCACCATAATTACCTCCGCTCTTAAAGTCGGTCCGAGAAATCCCAAATTGGGATCGTGGGGGATTTCCCTAGTGTAGGAGTCGTCGGTATATCTGCGAAAAACAGCTTTCTTGTATCTTGATCCTATTGGTCCAAGCGAACTAAAATGTGATGACGTAACGTTATATTGTGTGACGTAATACGAGCTATCAACGACGTTACAACCAAGCCAAAATATGACGTAAAAAATAGTCACGTGACTACTTACCCGTCATCCTCCAATAAGTTTCCGGTCACGTGGTTGACCCCGGTTGGCGCGTAATCCCAAATAATTTCGTTTATCGCGAGATAATAATTACGATCACGTGCAAACGTGGGTAACGTCATTGTAAACGTCACCAACAACGTGATCGTTATTACATCACAAAGCCTAACCATATTTGTGTTCTAAAAAAAAACTTAACATTTTTTTCTGCTTTTTTTGATTAAAATAAAAAATTAACCTAATTTCAAACACTTTAATATTCACATTTTCCAACTAAAAGCGCTTTGACATTTAACGAAAACTTATCTAGGCCAAAGAGGAATTTTACAGATTACACTTATTCACTAAACTAATGACGTAGTTGTTAAACCAGTTCCTCAATGCCGCAAAAATTTCACTAAAAAACTTGCCGAAAATTTTAAAAGTTTTCTTGAACTTTTTTGTTAACTTTATTTTTGAAATAAAATTTAAATTAACCAAGGTTTCTTTATATTTACCTACAATTGGAAAAACATGTTTTAAAGATTATTAAAACAGGAAACGAAACCAATAAAAAACAAATACAAAACTGAATTGATTTAAATTGATTGCCAACAATAAAGTATAGAAATTTAACTCAGTATAATTCTACTTTTAAATGCAAATGTTAAGTTTAAAATTGAATGCTAGATTTTTATTTTATTAACTGTTTAAAAACACCACTGATCTTATAATAAAGATTATGACTAAAATACTTTTTTTTCTGTAAAAATATATCTAGGTCATAAACAAACCGATCACTTTAAAAGTGGGTCATTCATACTCTAAAACTTATAAATTTAGTTTTAAAACTTCTAAACTGTTAACTTTTTCATTTGATTGTTGAATTATATATAACATTATCTGCATTTTAATGCACCATGCTGTTATACTCCTATCTTAAACAGTTTAAACACGTGTTTCTTGACATTCCTCGGTTAAAAATAGAAAAAAAAAACGAAATTGCAAGAACCAGTGATGCGCACAAAAAAACGTTTTTTGCATAAAGCGAAATTTTTGCTTTTTAGAAAAGATTTTGTCCAAAAATTTTCGGCGTTTTCTGAGTTTATATTTAAGTAAAAAAGTTACACATTTTTCTATAATAATTCCTTTTTTAAATTAAACCTTGATATGACATTTATTTTTCTTATTTTAAGATAAACACTTGCGTTATGTCTAGTTTTTTGCAAATCTTAAATTTGCGACTTTAACTTTACATGTTTCAAATCATTTTTCGTACCTCTATTCTATGAATCTAAATTTTTATTTTAATTTAATTAACATATAACAGTTTAAAGGATTGTTTTTTTATTGGATGGTATTTAACTTTAAAACTCAAATTTAAAGAAACATAAATTTCAAAATAACAAGTACCGCTCTAAAGTTTTTTTTAACTATTTGTACCTCACAGTGACTTTTGTGACGTCATTGAGACACAGTAGATTTGATGACGTCATTTTAAAATTGGGACCATAATGAAATACAGAAAATATCACAAAAATACTATAAAATAAACAAAAAAAAAAAATTTTTTTTTGACGTCATAAAGACAAAGTTTTACGTCATAAACATTTGAACAAATTATGACGTCATTCTTAGACGCCAATTTAATGACCTTATCATATAATGACGTCACTATATAACCAATCGTGATTTAAGGACACCAGCACAAAACAGTAGAACGCTGAACATAGCGAAAAAAGAAAAATAATAAATATTCGGGAATTCCCCAAAGCAGGTGACGTCATTGGGAGGGGTACGAAAGTGCTCGGGGAGGGCAGACTAAAAAAAATTAAAACTTTTTTTAAAAATTTAAGTTTTGTAGAAAAAAAAAACAATTATTTTTCTATTTTTATTTACCCAGCCTCCCTTCTGCATGATCCAATCCAGGACATATTCCGAAATATAATCACTCGTTATTTTAATAACTGATTCAACTAATTCCGTGTGACCCTGGTTAAAACATAAAAAATATTAATAAAAAATTAAATAAAAAATTAATTAATATTTATTTGAAAATTTTTTTAGATGTATATTCGAAGTTATGTAAATATTATATTTCTTAATAATTTGCCTAAAATAACTTTATTTTATTAATTAATTGGTTTGTTTAATTTAGATACTTTATTATAAAAATAGGGATTTTAACGAACTTGCATTAAACAGTCAACTGCCATGGCACCAGATACACACAAAATAGCTAACACCCTGCCCCATGTGTAATGATCTGTATCAGTCCCAATTATGTGAGTTGAAATCCTAAAAAAAAGACGCCGCAAGGTGGCCTCGGAGTCGAAAATGTAACCGAGTTGACGCGAAAGGTTTCGATAGAGATTCGGGTATATTGATTCAAACGAATGACCTAAAATAAAAATTTAATTAAAGTTGTAAGTGTTAATATATTCATGTAGTTTCCCAAGCTTATAAACCTCTTTCAATCCTCTACATAAGTGTAAAAGCATCAAGCGTTAAAGTACATGGTTTATGGTTTATTTATACTAACAGTAAGCCCAAAATATCAGGTTTGATTTTAAATTCTTCAGTGGGCTAGCGTCCCTTGGAAACTAATTAAATTTTAAACCAATATTTAAACTACTGATAACAACGTATATGTATATCCTAACAAGATTGATGCTAATAAACAACGTGTTATATTTATTACACATTTTAAGCTTACTTTACATTCTTGTTATTGTTTTAAACCGCATTGGAAACCGAAACAAAAAATAAATATTTTGATAAACTATTAACTTACGAAACTTTAGGAGTAAATTGGGTAATAAAAATATAAAGTTTTGTTTTTATTATCAGTATATAAATAAAACGTATAATAAACGGTATAGTCTAAAATAAAGCGTTATTATTTTTTATTTTTATATATAACTTAAAATAATGTTTACATGTGTAATATCAATATCCTAACCTTATTCATTTTATATTCTTATGTTATTGTGTTTACTTTGCCTTAGGCGAAACCACCTTCAATTTCCGATACAAGACATTAGCGAATATTTCAGATTATCGACATATTCTACGGCTTAAATTAAAGTTAATTTCCAACAAACAAAACCGGTTTAACTTGTTTATATTTTAATAAGCTAACATTGTAGAAGTCTATATTGTAAATATATCCTAAGATTGGCCTTTAAAAATCGATTTAAAGAAGTTTAACATTTAAACTTATTTAAATATTTATTCCTGATCTGACATTTATTAATTGACACATGGACTGAAAGTAGAATAAACATAAATAGAAATATATCAATTCAAATGTCAGATCTTGATAAGTATCGTATTTATAAAATGTCAATTTTGCAAAATCGAAATATCAAGAATATCATGACATTTCGCTATCGAAATTGATATAAATTTCAAAAAAAATCGTAATCTTCTGCGTAAAACTATTTATCGATTATTTTAGATCTATTGTATTCAACAGAAGTCGAAAGTTTAAAAGGCTTTGTTCTTATAAAGCTGACTAAAATAGCTTATAATATAATATTCTATATAAAGAAATTACAACTGTTGTAAAAGTATTTTAAATTTTAACTTCTACTTTTAGTATAACTATTTGCAAATAGTTTTTATAATTTTCCATTACCAACAAATTAAAAAAATTTCACTCACCAATATTTAAAATTTTATTTGACAACCCTTGGTTAGTTGCAGGCGGATATTTCGTCACAGTTACCCTACTTCCATGCCCGCTTCTTTTTATTCGGTAACAAACGAAATCTCGAACTATACCCTTTGTCTGCTGCATCGCGTCGTCATACGCGTTCGAGAGAAACACCGAATCATCTTTTTCGTCGAACGACAGAGAGTCTAGAATCGACGAAAGAAGGCGAGACGACCCAAAGGTTCTTGAGACCCGGCGACCGATGCTGTTCTGAATCGATTTTCGATGCTGCTGTGCTCTGAGGATAAACTTTTGTTGGATTTCTTGTTTGTAGTAAGTGTCACGGTCGACTGAGTTCCGGTTAATATCTTTTTTGAGGTTCATTTTGGGGCAAAATTTTTAGTTAAATAAAAATTTGTAGTTTTCTAAAAAAATTTTTTATTAATTATTAATCTTTAATGTGGGAGGGTCGGCTGCACAACCAAGCGTTAAGTAACAACTGTTACCCCAACCCAGCTTCGAGTTGCCTTTGGCATTTTGGGATGATGTAAATGATAATTGCCCCATATTTAATCTGCAAGTATTGGCTCAGTAAGAGTTATATCGTTTATGTCGCCTTACAGATAAAGGAACTTTGTACCACGATAAAATTCTAAAAATCCTAAAACCACGAAATTTTATTAAAACAAGTCTAAAGTGCTTAAATCTCAAGTACTCTTAAAATTTCTCTTAAACTTTAAATATCGCGATATTGCCTCGCTAAGTGTTATCATAATAAGATCAGAAAAATAGAACAAACAAACAAGCATCTAAAGACTGGTCTAATATAAAAACTATTTTTAACCATTGCCTTATTGCAATCTATTTTAAAATCTGTTTTTATTAATATATGATTTGCCCTTTTATGCTATTTCCTTCCAGTATTGTCCTACTATCCCTATATTTCAACCATCTAAACTGCATGCATAATTGAATGCAGGAAAACCATATAAAAGGAAATTACATTTACAATCTAGGGTGGTTCACTGTTTTAACATAGCGCGTGCGGCACATACACAAAAGCCTAAATAAGAAACCAATTCAACGTCTGTATTATTCGCTTAAGGCCGAATAAAAATATTTAGGCTTAAAAGAGCCTTGTACGTTTCTTAGAATATTGTTATTGTTTAACTGTATTTAAAATCCATAATACTTAGAATGCTGTGATTGTTTAATTTATTTGACCTTAAAATTAAAGCATAAACACATTCTAAATCGATCCAAATAAATTGATAATACTTACTGACTTAAATTGCTATTTTTTGTAATTTTAACTTGTACGTAAAAGTATATAATCTTACAATATCTGCCCTTTAAGTTAAAACCTTTAGAATCAAAATAAATTCTTAAACTTATTTTAAATACACCGAAAAAAATTCGATAATCATTTGTTACCTAAAATTTTATTTTTTTTGTATCTTTAACGTATATATAAAAGTAGGTAATCTTACAGTGTATATGCCTTTAAGTTATAGCCTCGCCCATACGTTATGTTACACCTTAACATCGTTCTATAAATCATAACCAAATAACTTTAAATATAAATAAACTTTTCAAACTACCACGTGTTCGGTTACTATTGATATTTCATTTCTAAAATTACATTTTTTTAGCTAAAAATTTAAACTTAATATTGTACGGTTTATAAATCAGAATTTCCTGTCCTATCAACCAATACACACTGTTTCAAATCCACTCACAACATGATTATTATTTTGCATGTATGTTTTAATCAATATTATTACAGTGAAGTACATATCATTAAAATACCTGCATTATAATCATAAAGTTTAAGTTATTATTAAACTATACCGGACATATATCTTAATAGAGTAATACTAATATCCGAAGTATATTTAGGGTTTAAATAAATAAAGTGTGATTGTTATAACTTAAGCTATTAACAGGAATTTGTAAACTTTTATATAAACTACATAAAAAACTTTTTTAATTTTTTGTATAAAGTGTATTTTTAATCGAAATGGAACAAAATTAATTTAACGTCATGTTAATTAAAATGACGTCACGTGGGCGTGTAACTATGACGAAACAAGCAACAAAACTTTGAACGTCCAACACTCTGTGACGTCATCGTTAAACCGCTTTAGCTTTCCTAATAATTTAACATTAATGACGTCACAATGCCATTTATATTTAAAATAAAATCTTAATGACGTCACGCTGTCACGCATGACTGGGAAGGAGGAGTAAGTTTTAATGACGTCATAATCCGATTAATTCTTCGTTCACAATCTCTTCGGCAGGTTCGACTCCAACGTTTTTCTTTTCGAGCAAATATTTCAAGTTGTTCTAAAAAAAAAAAAACTTGTTTAAAAAATGTTCAATTTTAAGACATATAATAATTTAATAATTACTTTTTGTAGTGTTTCCAATTAATACGAATTTCCCAAATTTTTCGTTGCTTTCCTCATATCTTCGAAAAATATTTGGTCGCATTGTTATTACTTGTCGTTGTTTCGTATCTAGAATAAAAACAATTTATTTAAAAAATCAAAAACTTTTGACCAAATAGAACACTTGTTACACAACATGATGTCGTGAGTTCAATCCCCACTGATCTCATGCTGTAGCGCCCTTGAGTAAGGCGCTCTAAATGGTATGAACTCCTGCTGAGCCAACACTTAATCAGCAGCATAATTACCGGGCAATTATAATCTATAATATCCCAAACTGCCACAGGCAACCCAAGACTGGGTCGAAGTAACTGATGTTACTCTATGTTTAAGTCGCGCATTTGACTTTTCCACATCGAGGATAAAGATATATCCAAAAATTAACCAAATAATAGTAAGTAAAATTTATTTTTTACCTTTATTAACTGTCCAGTTGTAAACTCTTGTCGATAATTTAGTTAATCGAATCGCTAGCACAAGATTACTGACGTCATCATTGTTATTCGCCATCAAACTTAAACTTTGATTAATGACGTCATTGCTTTTAATAAATCGAAAAATTTTAGGACCAGAATCAACACAAGGTGTCGCAGTTTCTACTGATTTTGTTGTCGGATTTTGTACAGTTTTGATTGATTGAATTTCTTGATTTTTAATTGGTGGAGTTAAAATGACGTCACTCGGGCAAACCTTGCAACATTTGTTTGATGACGTCACGGGGGAACGACATGGAAAAGTTTTCGGACATTTTGGGATTTTACATTTTACTTTTCCGTTCTAAAAACAAAAAAGGGTTATTTATTTCAAAATATGTAATATTTTAATTAATATTCAAATACGTATTCTTACGTCACAATTGCACTCGATGCAGGATCGGTCCCGAATCTGAGGTAACGATGGCAACCATACGTCACCATGAGCATACGTCATCGATCCTGATTGACAGCTTTTAAGCTCCGCCTTTTCTTTGATGGCTTCAGTTGGATTCAAGTTTACGGGAATTTTGTGAGAATTTTCCGGTCGATTTACATCAATTGTGTCCGTGATAAATGGAAGAAGAACATTTTGGAGATTATCTTGTCTATTAGTCGATTCGGCCCCCGAAGTTGAACCCATATTAGAGTTAACAAAGTGATCCGGTTCGCTGGTCGATTCGGACCTCAAGTTTGACCCGATCTGTGGGATGCTAGGTTCAACTTTCCGGCATTGTGGGCAACAATCCCCCGATGTTGGTCTTGTTGGGTTTAAACAAGTTATTTTAGGACATTGTTTAATTCGACAATAGATTTCACCTTTCTGAAATCAAAAAAAAATAGTAAATGTTTTAAATAGGCGAGAATTATTAAGAAGTACTAATTAAAAAATGATTAAATTAAATTAATTACGTTTTTCAACTTACCAAGCAAACACACAACGAACATTTATTTAATTGTTTGGCAACCCTGAAACCATCAGGATTTGGAAAAAATTCGCCATGTTGCCAACTAATAAAATTCTTCGTACATTGTTGTTCAATTTTGGGGGCAACACTTGGATTTATTCCCGCGCCAATGTTACCACGTGACCCAAATACCCTGTCACGTGACGAAATCACTCTAGCGGAACCGGCGATTTGGTTTTCCTCGTAATCTTCGCCGAATGGAAATTTCGATTGAAATGAAACGCTCATTGGCGCCATCGAGTGGTGGGTCGGACAGACCGGGCAACATTTCCCGGGAATTCTTTTTGGATTTTGACATTTTGTAACAGTCGGGCATTGAACGCTTTTACAAGAAACCGTAGCCGTCTGAAAAATATTAAAACTTTAATCATTATCACACACTCTAGTCAATATCCCCTTACGGAAGGCATTTTAATTGTCGTAATATAGTCGCAACTATTAACCAATATTTGCCAATAAATTGGACACATACATATGAATAAATATTGTCTACCAAGCTTCATTATAATTAGAAAAATTGAAAAAAGGAACTTGGATTTAGGCCGTACCATTTGCCCTTGAGCCCGGCGTTTACGGATAGCTCAAATACCTCACAACAGCACATCCTTGCTTAAAAAATCTCAAAAACCTATCCTCTTAAGTAAACATAAAAAAATAAAAGTTTTTATATTTTTACTTACCTTCTTACATAAACAAACCATGCAAACCATCAACCCAAAACCTTGAACATTTGGGTTCCACCTCTCCCCTATCTGGTACACGACGTCCTGGGACACGCATACGTCATCGTCTGATGACGTTACATCTGTCAATCAAACATCAAGACAATAATTCTATGATCTACTGTATATTTTAAAGTAAGTTAAAATATAAAGAAGTGACCAAAAGCTTACCCAAACTTGAAGTTAATTCAGGAATTAATATCAACATAACAACAAACATTTGGAACATTCTTAAATTTACCAAATTTATTTTAAAACTCTTAATTTCTAATTCAATTAAATTCAAAGTAAAACTCAATCTATCGCCTTGCAATTTAGTTTTGAACTATTTTTAATAAATTCTAAAAGATTGTTTTGTATTTGAAAAAAAAAGAAAAAGAAAAGATGTCAAGAACTACGACGCGTGTCTTCATTTTTCTATTGTTATGACGCGACAATCAGTTCTTGTGACGTCATGATCAGAGAGACAAGGTGTAAGAGGTGACGTCACGCGGGCTGTCAGATAAGTTAAACAAACAAACAAGTACAAAGATCGTTTGTTAGTTAACAATAGATTAGTTCATGACATCACGTGATCGTCGCTTTTTTTAAATATTTGTTTTTAGAAAAAATATAAAAATTAAATTTATATTTTCTTCTTCACCGTTTCAAATGGAAGGAACAAATATTTTACCGAAAACCTACGTCTGAAAACGCTATTTTACAAAAAATAAGACACTTTTTATTAACCTTCGTTTTACACTAACCTTTTCTACAAAAATACTTTTTTATTTTCCCCCAAAAATTTAACCTAAATTTCGCTAAAATATCGTTTTTAATATTTAAATTTTCGAGAAAATGTCCATTCAATTATTGTACAGCTATCTTAAAACCAATATTTTTATGTAACAATAGAATAATGTATTTATATAGTTTACGCGAATGTGAAAGGGTACAGCAAGACGACAATAAAGAAAAAATCTAGATAAATTATCTTCAAAAATAAACACTTACAAGCAAAAAAGAAATTGGCACGAAATAAATCCAAATTATAAATAAAATTCTGTATTTAAATATTATAGAACTTAGAGTTATTTTGAAATAGCTATTTAGGTTAAAAAACGTAAAACATAACACATCGTTGTTTTTAGAGCATTTTGGTCACACAAAAACGAATAAAAAGCCCAACTCAACAAGTATTGGTCGAAAAAAGGCGAGTAATAATATGATTGAGAATTTATGTTTTGAGATAACATTAAAAGTTATTAATGCATTGATATACAGTAACTGGTAAGTTATAACGAGTAAAAACCAGATATATTGTTATTTATATATTGCACAAAAGTTTAAGTAAACTATATCTATGAAAATACTACCTAACTTGCCAGCACAAGACCTTAAATTTTAACAATTCTTTAAATTCTAAAAATCGTTAAATTGTTCCACCGCACGTGGGCGTACAAGAGCGACGTTTAAATCGTTAAAACAAGGGCAGAAATGTTACAGCAGTTTAGAAGATTGCACAAAAATAAAGACAACTAAAACCAATTATTTCAAAATTTCGTCTCAAAAAAATCCAAGTATTTTTTTCTTGCTTAAATAGCGGATGAATATTTAACGCGCGAAAGCTCTAAACACCTTTTAAAGCACGAGGAATAACACAATGAAACTTTTTCGTTACAGCGAACAACGTCAGTGATAATGCGCGGATGAATACGGAAAAGAGAAAATAGCACCGAGAAAACAACTAAAATATTTTAATCCGAATTTTGAGCCAAAATAAAAAAAAATTTTGATAAAAAGTCGACCTTGGCCAACCAATAAATATTTCTTCATTTTGTTACGACAAAAACGACCAAGATTAACAAAAGCTCACGGGCTCCCACCAGCGGCTTGTTAAAATCAATTTACAAACACAAATTGTGCCCCGAAAGCGAGGAATATTGCACTGAGAAGATACAAGGCCAACATTATCGCCGCTTTCTTGTCGTCAGACATCGGTTGCGTCATCGCGTCACGCTCGACTGACTCCAGTTGATGCAGTGACGTCATGTCGTTGTTGGCGACGTGTTCTTTACTCGGGGAAAGCACCATGTGAGTATCCACAAGTTCGGGCAACGCAGTCAGGCGAACGTCGTGTTCTAAAGTGACGTCATCACCACTCGATGACGTCACGAGGAAAGTGTAAGCGCTGGGGGGGCTCTGAAGTTCAATGACGTCATCATCTTCGAGTAAGTTATCGTTCGACGACGTGGATTCGTTCGATGAGTGGTTGTCATGACGATTGTTAGTGATGTGACGTAATGAGTAAAGTTTGAGTCGATATTCGGAGTTGGGTTGAAGTCCAGTCACGTGATAACGAGTTTGGACGCAATCGATGCTCTGAGGATAAACAAAAATGAAAAAATTAAAAAAAATCCTTTCTTTTCCTAAATAAATTTATGTTGAAATTTATTTTTTACTTGTTTAAAGGAACCATCAAGTTTCTCCAAACTTAATCGATATTGTATTGGATCGCCTCTAATTGGTTCAACTTTGGACCACGTGACGTTGCATGACGTAGGTTGCACGTGACTTAATTGAGGAGCTAAACAAAAAGAAAAAAAAATAATTTAAAAAAAAATTTTTCCTAAAATAATTTTTTTTCAAAATAAAAAAGTTAATTTTACCTTCCATGGTAGGAGGAGACTGTGGCGTGGTGTTAAAGTAATAAAGTTGTGAGAAATGACCTTCACCTTCGCTATTACTCGCATTTATTCGGAACCGGTAGGTGGTGTGCTCGAGCAATTTCGTGACTCGATAGCTACAACTTGAACCTCGATATATTGTAGTAAATCGACTAAAGAAGGAATTTAAAATTGTTTATTAATGTTAACATTAAGATTAACATACACAAGTTAATATAGCCCACTTAGTAGGTGGCATTTTGAACAAATTTGGCCAGTAACTATAAAAACGATTTTTGTAATATAGTCGCAACTAAAACTTGCCCTAAACCGGAGAAAAAACAGGTTACCATACTTCTTCCTGTGACGTAGAAAGTACTAAGTTGGCGTTGTGAATGTATACAAGCCAGTACTTTCTACGTCATTACAAACAGGGCTTCCCTTTTCTTTTTATTTAAATTTAATTTTTTTAAAGTTGTATAACTTAAAAAGTAGGTGAAATTATTTAAAGTTAAAATCTTTTTGTGTTCAGTGACACCAACTTTATTAATTTTTGAGTAAAAAATAATCGCCAATATGGGACTTTATGTGTTCTGTGTAATATAAGTTACTACTGTTACGTTATAAGTCTTAAACTAAATATTAAATTTTGAAAAAAATTTTAATTTCTTACCTCCCGTTTTTGTCTCTAGTTTGGAGTAAGTATTGAACCCCAGTTTGTGAGTCGTCACTCCATTTAAGTTTGAGTGAGTTGGAATTTGAATGCGTACACGAAAGTTGAGGGGGGTCTGGGGGGAGGGGTCGAGTGTGAAGGGTCAAAGGTGAACTAAACTTTCCACAACCGATCGAGTTAACCGCACAAACTTCAATCCTAGAAAACAAATAAAAAAAATATAATTTTTAAAAGTTTAATCAAAAATTTAAGAAATTTAAATTACAAAAATTTATCTTATTTAAAAAAAAAATCTTATTTTAAACTGAAACCTTAAAAATTAGAAACAAAATTAAATTTTTTCAGATTACTAAAAAAGGCTAAAATTTACCAAATTTTTCACAAACCTATATTCTTTGTCTGGTTTCAAATCTTTTATGCAATAAAAAGTGACGTCACCATCAACCTCAATGACGTCATCACGATTTAATTCATCCGCGTTCGTATTCTTTCGCTCGCGCACGCGCAGACGGAAGCCCGTGATCTCCTTCCCGTTGTCGCACGGCAAATCCCATTGGACGCTTGCCGATGACGCAGTAATGACGTCACAAGCTTCCTCCTGTTCTGATTGGTCGTCTGGGATGAACTCTCGAAGGTTGGGAACAATTTGAGGAAAGGAGGGAGGCGTGGTCACGTGACCCACGTCAGACAAGGGACTTTGGCCCGCGATGTTAATCGCCTAAAAAAAGGAAAAAATTACGTCATAAATTGGTCACAATTGCATGGCAGCCATGGCAACCCGTTCCTAGCAACCACCATAGTAATACTCAATCAACCTAGCAACCAGTAATGACGTAACAATAACGAACCTGAACACTGTAGTAATAAGGAGTATTAGGGGTGAGTCGAGTAAAATGATGACAGGTTTGGGGTCCAGCGTTGTGCACCGACATCGAGGTTTCAACCCCGCCCCACTGTAACCGATATCCCGTCACTTCTGCACCGTTTCCCCGGGGTTCCTACAAGAAAAAAAAAATTAATTTAAATAATAAATAAAGTAATCCCAGTAGTGTGTGGTAAAATGGTCATGATGTCGGACTACGAGCCGAAAGGTTTCGGGTTCGATTCGCACTAATACCACACCATTGACCCTAAACCAGGCGTTTACAGATAGCTTAAACACACCAAAAAGTTTCGGGTTCGAGTCGCACCAATGTCACACTATTCGCCCTTAAACCAGGCGTTTACAGATAGCTTAAACACACCAAAAAGTTTCGGGTTCGAGTCGCACCAATGTCACACTATTCGCCCTTAAACCAGGCGTTTACAGTTAGCTCAAACACACTAAAAAGTTTCGGGTTCGAGTCGCATCAATGTCACATTATTTGCCCTTAAACCAGGCGTTTACAGTTAGCTAAAACACACTAAAAGGTTTCGGGTTCGAGTCCCACCAATGCCACACTATTTAAAATTTAAGCCTGGGGTTTACGGATAGCTTAAACACATTATAACAGCACACCTTTTATAATTAAATTAAAAAAACCTATCACTTTAAAGTAATACAAAAAAATTAAATTTTACTTTTAACAATTAGTAAAACAAGTTTAATTTAGACAATTATTTAATTTATTTATCCTTTACTGAAATATTGCTGGAATTAAAAATATTCAAAATTTAAACGATTCCACGAAAATCATTTTCCAGCTGTGAGTTTAAAACAACATAATTTCATTTAAATCGAGCATTTTAATAGGAACCACAACAAACATCAAATCTAAAACATTAAAACCATCGACAACCATGTCTAGACATTATTACGTGACAATAATCAAGGTGGTCACGTGACCATACACGTGGCTCGATATACAGGTGTTTAAAATATTGAGAAAATATTATTTTTTCTAAACGGGTTTCATGGTAAATATTAAAGGAGTATTTTATATTAAATTTAAACAATAATATAATTTGTTATAACCTAAGTAAGGTCCCGAATTTGCTATAAAAATGGGAAGTTAAAGCAAAGAAAATCCTTACAAATAATTTAAAATTTATTTAACTTACTGTCCAATTAAGTTGCAATGACGTAGGCGTGACGTCAGAGGGTAAAGGGGGTTCTGGTTTTTCGGGAGTCCCCGCCCCAGTTACGACTTTAAGGATATCAGAATATGGACCCAGCTACAAAAAAATTAAAATCAATTTAAAAATAATTAAAAAAAAAATTAAATTTCAAATTGTTTACCCATTTAAATATTCCACTTTAAATTTAATTACCCACATTTCCCCTAATTTTTTACTCACCCCCACACAATTTTTCACTCATTCCAAAAAATTTTTTTTTACTTACCCCGACAATGTTGACCGCTCTCACGGCAAACGAATACGTCATACCAGGGGTAAGACCCCCAATCGTGTACTCTCGATCTAAACCTCGATATGGTTCGTTTATGACGTCACCATCGCTACATGTGACGTCATAACGCGATATTGTTGTTCCACCACAATAATCAGGAGCATCTAAAAATTGAAAAAAAATAAATAACGAGTTTAACAAATAATTAATCAAAAAAATTAATTAGCAATTAAAAAATTCATTAATTAAAACAATAAATAAAGTGATATAACCCACCCCATTTTATAGTTATACAATTCGGTTTCGGTCTTAAGGCCAACATAGGTGACCTACATTGACCCGGGATCACTGGTTGGGTGGTTATCATGGCAACGTCGGAGGGGGTACTACACCCCCCTGCTGTCTTGCAGAAGACTCGTAACCGATATGTGTGGCCTGTCAAATAATAATACATTTTTTTTATTTTAATAAAACTTAATGTTTTTTGCAAAATTTAATTAATTTAAAAGAAATAATTAATTAAAAAAGCTTTTAAATATTTTGTTAGAAATCATTTTATAAAAAAAAGCAACACAGAAAAAAATAAAACTCGATTTTTTCGTGTTCTTATAAATTATTCATAAAAATAAGGCGAGACTGATCACGTGACTATAAGTGTCATTTAAACGTGAAAGGATCGACTGTTACGTCATAATCGACACAAGGCGCATTTTACCCACCAGGTTCTAACTGGTCCACCAAACATTCTTGTTCTAACCCAGAATACACCACTTCCATGGGACTTCCCCGTTCCCGAGACATCTCGACAAAATAGTCAATCACTTCTGATCCACCGTTGTCTTTCGGGCTCTCTGTGACGTCATAAAAAAACAATTATTACGTTAATCGTGAATAGAGTTTAAAATAAACAAAAAATACAAGTTAGAAGTTGAATTAAAATAGTTTTTAGGTTAAAATGGTTGAAATTTAAAGTTAAGTTGCTGTTGAGAGTGCTTGAAAGGCGACAGAATAAATAAAACTCAAGTATTAGATGAGTGGAGGTTTTAACAACTTCAAGGTCAACAACAAAACTTTTTTTTTTTTTGAGAATACTCCAAACAAAGATTAATTCTAAAATTAATTACAAGTTTTTAACCAAATCATAATCACCTATATTAAAATTCTTAAACTTAAACTTCAAGTTTAACAACAAAACACTAACTTTAAAAAACTGGATTTTGTTGTAAATATTTATAAAATATATATGTAGATAAATCCTAGAATTAAAGTCAATAGTTTAACCAAATTATAATAACCTTAATTAAATTTGCAATTCAGTAACAGTTTAAATTAAAAATTTACTTAAACATAAATAATTTAAATGATTAATTACAGTTTAATTAAAATAATCTCCTACACCTTTGGTTAAAATTTAATTTTTTTCAATTTAAAAAAACATGAAATCTTACCCCAAGTAAGTTTAAAGAATCTTGCATGAACCCCTCCTTTAACGTGGGGCTTTCCCGGTGAGTGGGGTTTATCGGGGCACGTGGCGTAGGACATCGTCTCGCTCCACTTACTTCGACCCTCTTTGTTGTACGCGCATACCTGTATGACGTCACAATAGATAAAAAGATAATACAAATGGAATATACTTAAATCATGTCCAAAAATGACGTCACACTTTATTTTAATGACGTCATAAACACGCACAGTAACATCACAATCCAACTTACCCTGAATTTATAATGGGTACTACGGGAAAGTCCCTTCACGTTGCATTTCATTTCTTGGCCATCGTATACGGGTCTGAACCCATACCCCGAGTTCTCGTCGTTCATTTCGAGAATGTAACTCAACATATCGCCCCCGGGACTTACCCACATTAAAGAGAGGGATTTTATCAATGATTTTGTCATGCGAGGGGCTTCTGGAGCGCTCGGGACGGTTTCGTGCGTCTGGAATCGAACCTCAGAGCTCCAGTTGCTAAAAAATAAATTAATTTGTAAAAACTTTATCAAATGACTATGACGTAATAAAAAGAGTTTGTGACATTTCTAATCAAGAAAAAACGTTAAATAATCTTGATTTGTAATCCTAATTAAATCTTTTAATTCTAAATATCAAATATTAAATTAATCTTAATAACATACAAATTATGACGTCAACAACGTTACAATAACAACAACTTCTGTCGTAAAACAATCGATCGAACGTCAAGACAGCGCATATGACGTCACAAGTTAATTAAAATGACATTATGAAGATTAATTAATATCGGAATTCAAATTTAATAAAAAATAACAAAAATATAGAGTTTATATTTTTAATTAGATTTTATTAAATATTTTGAAACTTTAGTAATCTAAAATAAATAACAAAATTTCGTAAACTATAAAATTTAATCTAAAAATGTTAAAGTTGACCGGCAGCGTGGTGTAGTAGTCAGGACACTTTTCACACTACATGAGGTCCTGGGCTCAATCCCCACTGCTCTCATGCTGTAGCGTCCTTGAGTAAGGCGCTATAAACAGTATAAACTCCTGCTGAGCCAATACTTAATCAGCAGCTTATTTATCGGACAACTATAATCTATAATATCCCAAACTGCCAAAAAGGCAACTCAAGACTGGATGGGAGTAACTGATGTTATTTTATGTTTAGGTCGCGCATTCAGGCTCCCCACATTAGGGATAAAGATATATACAAAAAAATTTTTTTTTTACCTTTTTCCGATTTTATTTTCTGCGGCAAGTCGAAAAGTATAAGCATGTGCAGGAACTAGTTTGTTAATTTTGTATTGACGCTGAGGGTTGGTGAATAAAGATTTAAAGGAACCTCCATTCTTCCCTTCGTTCCATTCCAGATAATATTTGAGAATCTTCTCACCATTATCATTAGGTGCCTGCAAGAAAAAGGTTATTAATATTTACCTTTTTTGTTTTTTTTTAATTTAAAGTAATTACAAACTAATAACTGCTTTAACAACTATATTAGATTTTTAAGTGGTCTATACTTTAGTATTGGAATATAAAACTCGGGATTTTGAGCAATTAATTAAACAAAATACTCATAGTGTGTTGGTTTCAATTATTAAAGTTAAAGTTTTAAATAGAAAATGTGATTGAAAACGAATATTGCATAATCAGGCACGATTTTGTAATTTTCACGAATCGAAACTTAAATCGAAACTGCCCCCAGATAAATTTAAAATGTCAAAAAAATAAAAAATTTGTTCTTAAAATTTAAACAACAAACAATTTTTATTTGTTTAACAAACAACATTGTATGACGTCATAAAGTAAAACTTAGTAAAAAACAAACGAAACCCGATATTTTAAAAATGACGTAATTGTTTCCGAAACAAACTGTAACTATGACGTAATCAACTTTAATATTCAAATCGAAATAAATTATTAAATTTTTAATATTTTGTTTACAACGCTTAATTCCAATAAATAAATACTATAAGTTCATAAAACCTTGTTTATGTAACTATTTATGACGTCATAAGAGAGAAATAGGAAGCACTTATGACGTAGATAGTTGATTAAATACTAGTATTTAAAGTTTGACCAAATTTTAAAATATGAAAATAAATTAAATAAATTACTTTTTAAATAGTAATTATAACCCAACAACATTATTTAAATAATTTAAATTTTGTGGTAATTTCCACCTAAGGCTTGAAAAATTAGGAATTTTATAAATTCCCAAATTAGGAAAGGAATTTATTCAACTAAAGGGGAACTTTTTTACAAACTCATTTCAATAAAAATAGAGTGAATGAAATATTATATTTACTATCAATATAACTTGTGACCTTTAGAATGAGAAATAATCAATGATATACCTATATAAAGTTTAAAAATAACAAAAACAAAGTGATTCATCATTTTTTAAATAAACACCTACACAATTTCAAAATATTTCTTTGTAACATTTATATTTTTAATCATTGTTGGAAGGACGACTTAACAGCCTTAACATGGAGTAACATTAGTTACTCTGACCCAGTCTTAAGTTGACTTTTCCAGTTTGGATTATAATTGAATATAAATGACAAAAAGTAAATTTGCTGATAGTATTTTTAAAGTTTTTTTGGGCAGTTTAGAATATTATTGACCTTATTTTATCAACTGCTACCACCAAGATTTTTAAAGTTAAAAAAGTATGAAATGTTAGTACCTTAAACAACCATGTTACAATATAAAAGCTTACAATATTAAACTTAAAAGTTTACATGCATTACTTAAGTAGATATCATAAACATGTGCACTCCAATATAACTTTCAACTTACCGTCCATTTAAGAAGAAATGAGTTCTTTGTTTTGTTTGTTAACTTAGGAGGAGATGGCGTGTCCGGATGACAACTTAAAGTGTGGAAGTTGGTGACATCTGATGCCCCCCGTTGGTGTTTATACAACGGACATACTCTATAAATGTATACAGGTTGTTAAAATATAAAAAAAAACATAATTCCATCACATAATTTTTTTTTTTTTTTGTATATATCTTTATCCTCGATGTGGGAAAGTCGAATGCGCGACTTGAACATAGAGTAACATCAGTTACTCCGACCCAGTCTCGAGTTGCCTGTGGCAGTTTGGAATATTATAGAGACTATAATTGCCATCTATATATAATTGAGCTTGGTGGACGGTATATTTATGTTTATATGTTTGTCCAATTTATAACACTAAAAAATAAATAAATCTGTTGTTTGTGATGTGCAGGTAAATTATCACAGGCAAATATTAGTGAGAGTTGTGACTGTTTAATGACAATTAAAAGTTAGCATAGGGTGGGCTATTGACTAGTAAAAACAAATCTTTTGTTGGAAAAAACAAGTTTTGTAATATGCAACTTGGACAAAAATGGAAGCATGCCATTAGGATTAAAACATTAATTATTAATTAATCCCAAAAAGTTTTATTTTTAGAAATTACATAATCCAACGAAAATAAATTATAATCAAATTCCATTACATAATACTGTCAAAATAATCTAAAAAACTGTCAATTATAACCATATATACTTCACAAAATTTAAAACTAATTTGTTACAAAATACTAGTTTTCCCCATATGATATTTATAAAACAATCTGTTTAATACAATAATATTGTTATTCAATCTCTGATAAGAAGAAACTCCTCACTGCACCTGCTTTATTGGTATATTAAGCATATTGTGTAACATATTGTTGGTATATATTTCAATAATAAAATTACAATGTTTCCTTCAACCTAATGTCGGATTTTAAATTTTATATTGTGTGTATATTTCTGTCAAATATAGCAAGTTTAACCAACCCAAAAATATGCTGAAATGAGTTTAAAAGTGGATATGTTATTAAATGTTATATTTAATTTTTAGGTTTTTAAAATAGTCAATAGTTTATTTTTTTACAGCTATAAATTGACATTTATACAAATAAACAAATCGCCCACTAGGATCTTTTATATATAGGTATGAATATTTCCACAACAAAAGTATGACAAATCTGTGAATATTTAAACTTATCATACCCACACATAACTCAAGTGATTGCTAAAATGACTACAGTTTATTTTTAGTTTACTATTTTAAAGATCCACTTATATAGGAATATACATCATAGGTTTTAAAGTTTAAAATATTAATGATAGAAATAAAACTTGTTAAAATTTTAGATTATTTACCTGACACTGTAGTCTGTTGCTGGCTTTAATTCTTTTAATAAATATTCCTTTAATTCCCCACTAAAAACATTAATAAATTAAAACTAAATACAAAAAAAAGTTAAAGTTTTAAGCTTCATTTTAATATAAAAAATGTGTTAAAAATAAATTCAGAAAATGCCCATAATTTTCACATCTTTTTATCCATATTTTTTATAATTAATGTAAATTATGTATTAACTTATTGCTTACTTTAATTTTTGTTAAGTTATGTTACCTGTAAACTGATTTATAATTTGCACCATCCTTCTTTCTATCACAAAGATGGAGTTCAAATAAAATTGAAGTTACGTCAAAATTTTCATCGTTTATATTTTCTGGGGTTGTCCAAATTATTTTCGCTGATCTTGATTGGATTTCAACAACCTTTAAAATAAATTAATTATTATTTTGGTAACATTTTTTAAAGTTTACATAAATGTTACTTAAATATTTTATTCAAATCATAAAAGACTTATTCAACTATTTAATTTAATAAAAATTTTTTATCAAATACAAAATAATAATTATATTAATTATTTTAAGAAAAAATAGGGGCAATTTTATATGCTTTTTAATAATTTTAAAATGTGTTAAAAAACCAAAGTCAACAAAATATAACCTAGTTTAAGTATTGCAAATAAACACATGAACAAGAAGAGTACAAATTTGGTTTGGTTCATACACAACAACTCCATTTCAGTCTAGACATTTACACAATAAAGTAAAAACAAATAAAATTGTTGAAGACAAATTACTTTACATTTTAAAATATATTTTAGTTAAAAAATACTGAAAAAATTAATATATGAAAAATATTTAAATTTTTTCACTAGTATGTCATATAAGAATGCCAGATATCTTAAAGTTATCTTATACCATTATCTTTTTCACACCATATACTACTACAGGCATTTCAAGCTTTTTTCTCTGTCTAGCCAGGTTAGACAGTGTTAACAACATTTTTTAAAGCACTATACAAACGTGATAACAGATAGTCAGCGCCCAGCGGGATATCGGCTGTTAAAAATATTTCAAACTAACCAAATATACAAACATTTATACACACAACAAAAATACATTTTTAAAGTTTTATCAAAAAATTTATTTTTTCCAATACTTTGATATCTAACCCTACTAAATACATTTTTTATAACAAAATGTTTTTTAACACACTACAGTTTGTTTTTAGATAAAGTTGATAACAGACAATAACCTTAGACTAACCTGTGGTTTCTTGATTGAGGATAAAACTTCAATCAGGTTTACAGCATTTAAAGTGTCTGGAAAATAAAAAATCTGGGTTAAAGTTGAAAGTTGCCGATTTTTAATAAAATTAACTATTTTTTTACTGTTTTAATTAAAAATTAATTTGTATTTACTTATTAACAAGATGGATTTAGAATTTAAATATATTATCTTACAATGATATGCATTAGTGTATCTTTTCGAACTACTAATAAGTGAAAAACGACAAAACAAACTTAAACTAAAATAACTAGACAAAAACTCATTTAAAACCAACAAAAAACCAGACGAACTACTTTTCAAGGTTTCCTTGGTTTTTGTGGTCAGCTTAGCACGCAATATTCAACAAATAAACAAAAACAAAATACACAAAAAAGCATAAACTTTATATGGACAAAATGTAATAGAAATTGTCACAGCTGTTGAGATTTTAAACTAATAATTTGATTGTAATGAGATGACATTAAACTTTAAATTACTGGTTGTTCGCACACTTTTGTACCCAAATAAGCACAATTTAAACCACAGTGGTTAACTTTGCCGGCTTTAAACTAGGTCATTGTAACTTAAGCCAAGTTTGTTGCAGCATTTTTTCTAACAAAACTGATAACAAATGGATTAGGCAACCTAGACCACCCAAGAACTTTTTAAAAATCAAATAGAAGCATTTAATCAAAATACTATGACATTTTATTACAAAATACTTTTGACATTTTTAAGTCAATAAAAGATAGCTAGTTAGGATATACAATTGATTTACAAATACAACCCTAACCTAGTAAATTGTCACTTAAAATTATAAAACATTTTTAAACAATTCTTACACTAGATATATTAATTTAACAAACATTTGAAGTTTTTGAAAAAAATAGCTAGTTAAGCATATATAATTGATTTACAAAACCAAGCCTTACCTAGTATATAACTTATCACAAGAAGTTATTAATATTTTTAAACAGTTTTTACACTAAATATAATTATTTAAACAAAAAAAAAAGTTTTTACAAACCTGTTACATTAATATTCTTGGTTTTATTTTCCCTTAAACTCTGCATAGCAAAATTTAAATCCTTTTCACTCCCTGATTTCCCGTTTCCAACCTGGGACTCAGGACTTGGACTTAATGATGGAATGTAGGAGGAAGAGTTGGAAGCGGGTGATGATGTCACTGACCCTGGATCGTGGAAGTTCTTTTTAGGCTGGATGCGAGATCTGGGAGAGCCAGGATTCATTGTGGAAGAACTTGGAGAAAAATCTGAGGAATCTAAAGAGGAAAAAAGTGAAAATTATTAAATTTTTAGGTTAAAAATAATTGCAAATTTACCCCAAAATGTAAAGTTTAGCAAAACAATTATTGAACCTTAAATAAATGTCATCACAGTTCAATATAAAATATAGATTTCTTTAAAACCATGATATTTACAATATGCCACAAACTTTTACAAAAACTTTTGAAAATACACAAAATATCAACCTTAAATAAGTTTCTGCTGGCCTTTCCTTCTCAATTTAATTTAAAAAACTAGATATTTTAAATATAAACTACTAGAATACTAAAGTTAATAAATTAATTAATTTTAATAGATAGTTCTCTGCAACTGCAGTTAAATGCCACAAATACAACTAAAACTGCCTCAAGCTATTTACCAGACAATTAAATAATATAAAACTCAATTAAACAAAAAAACTAAAAAAAAACTCATAGTACCTAAACGAAATATAAATACATTATTATTATGACAAATAATAAGCTTACAAGCAGCTTAATTGTTGATCATTAATAACATCATAAACTTAACACAAGAGTTATTCAAATGTCCACGTGTCCTGTTTAAAACACATTGGCATAAAGTTAAGTTGGGCAAATTTTAAATTTTTAAACCAACTATTAACGACTAAAACATATTAAAATGCATAATTAAAAACAGTTGTAACTTTTTTAATATTAAACACCTAAATTATGCTTACGAATTTACACAAATTTCTTTTAAAAACAAACTATATTACTATAATATAATGCTAAAAATACCATTTTTGCAAAATTTAATGTTAATATATTTTAAATCATGCTTTCAATAAAGTTCTACCAATTTATTTTATAAAAAACTGTTTTAACAACCCACAACTATCCCCTATGTCATTATATTAGTTCCCCTTAGTTCAAAAGGGTCTCGAATTTCAAAGTAGGTCCATAGTTAATAATCAACCAAGCGAAAAACAAATAAAGTCACATGACCAAACAATTGATATCAGCTGATGTCGTGAATAACACAAATCGAAAATATCCAAAAAAAAAATAATTTAATTTATCTAAAATTTAATAAATACTTTAAAAAAAAATGGTAAATTTAACTTTTTAAACTTTATAGTACTTGATTTTTTATTTAAATTATTAAACATTTTAATTATTATTTCAATATAAAAATTCAACTATATTGTCCTTTTTATAAGACATTAAAAACCTAAATATAACAACTATTTAATATATTACATATTTAATTTTCTAAATTAGATAAATATTTTACCTTTTCGTTTAAATTTATTTTTCCTTTCTTTGTACAAATTAACTTGTGCTCCAAAATTCTTTCTACTTGCCTTAAAATTATTCTGCAATAACTTCACATTTTCATCTACATTATTGTACACACAATATGATATTTCATTTATTATTTTGACTACTTTCATTATTTGAAACTGAGTTTGGGGTATATAATAAACTGTAGTATACTGATCATAGACTGGGTATAGTAAACTGATCTGTTGTTGTTCTAATTGATTTATAATCTCACTATTCTGTAAATCTAGCAAAAAAGAAAAATACTTGACTATTACTGTTAGAAATCATCTACCATTTTTTGCAAACAAGCTAGTATAAAAAGTTGTAAAAACATAATACAAAATTGATTTTAAATTTTTTTAAACTTTACAAACAAAGTGAACAATGCATTGTTTGGTTAATAATACAAACTCACCTGAAAGCCTGTTATTGGAGTTTTCAGGATTGTAAATTGGTCTTGGAAAATAATGAACTGAAGCATCCGGTCTACTGTGAGGGTCAAGCTATAAACAAGTTTGCAATTTGTTAAAATATTTTAACCGGCAGTGTAGTGGTCAGAGGCTTTACTACATGGGGTCGTGGGTTCAATACCCACTGCTCCCATGTTGCCTCTGAGTAATGTGAATAAATAGTATGAACTTCTTTTAAGCCAAAACTAATCAGCAGCCTTATTATTGTGCATTTATAATGTATATTACCTCAAACTGGTTGGGATAAAAAAATACAATCATAAAACATTATTAAAAATATTTACAAGAAACAAATCAAAATTTAATAATAAATTATTTAAATAACTTACAGCGGGTGAAAAAATAGGGTGAACCCCCACAGCTGATGGGTGAATCAGGTGCATGGGGTGAGGGGGGTGGTGTGGGGTAATAAACATCCCCTGATCAGGGGGCATCCCACTTGGGATTACAACAACTGTCCTCACCCCGTTTTCCTCAATTACCTGGGACACATAACCCGGGGGTACATAAATTGGGGGGATTGCCCCATTTTGGGACACCATTGGTACTTTTGCAGGACCTGTGGGGTTAAAATAAATTTAAATTAAAAAAATGTATAAAATTTAAATTTTTTTTAATTTAAATATTTAAAACAAATAATGTTCAAAATAAAGCTTTATGTTTTTACAGAAAGTAATAATAAGAAATAAAGATAAATATTTAAAGTTTTAATTGCAGATTATAAATAGTTTTAATTTAAGTTTTTCATATATAAAAAGAAACTAGTAATTGAATTAATTGTTTGTAAATATTGATACTAAAAGTAGATATATGTATTTCAGTGAACCAATACATTAAATTAAATATTATTAAATAAAAGTTGGGTTTATAATATTTTATTAAACAGTTTATGAGAAAATTACTTATATTTATGTATTCCCATGTTAGTCATGAATACACACACGGTACACATCCAATATAAACATTTTAAAATTAAAGTCATGTTTAAAGTTTATTCCCAGACAGTTGAATGTCAATGTTTTAAAATGATTCATTCTGAGCGTTGCCAAATATTTTTATTTCACCACCACAAAAGGAGAAAATAATATGGAAACCAAGGTTTAATTGTTATTATTAGAAAGTGAAGGTCTGCAAAATTTCAGACTTCGATAATATCTTAGGAAATAAAACCACAAACTTTTTCTCCTGTTTGGAATTTTATAAAATTTTAAAACAATAGCGAGATTGTATTTTAGAGATATTCACAATAATAAACCCAACATTTTAACAACAATGAAAAATACAATTTTGAACCTTCTTATTTAATTAATTTATTTCACGACAATACTCATAACATTACTAAATAAATAGCCCACCCTATGGTTTACATTTTAATTGTTGTAATATTGTCACAATTCTCAACTTATATTTGCCTACAATAATTTATCTGCGCACCACAAACAGCAATTTTGTATATTATGTAGGCCTTTGAATATAACATGAACATTTATATACTATAAAAATATTTTATTAGTTAAAAACATTATATCTTATTTAATCTCGTAATTAAAAATTGTTTTTACTTTTTTTGGTACAAGAAAGCCAAGTTTTAATTAAAAAAATCCAACTTAAACTTACCAGGAATATAATTAAAACTTCCATCCTCGCATTGGATTGTAAAAGTTTCTCCAGGGTTGACATGAACCATTATTGTATTCTAAAAACAAAATATCAGGTTTGTTAAATTTTAGCGATATTTCAATTCGTTATTAAATTACAAACATTAATTTCCATGCAAAAAAACAACAAGTAGTAATAATCGATTTTTAAATGTTGTAGTCTGACCTTATAATGTAATATAAAGCAGGCAAATTTTAAAACTTAATTTACACAACCAAATTAGAAAAACAATCGCTAAAAAGTATATTAATCTATTACTTAAAACCTGTACCAAAAAGAATATTATTTAAATATTTAAATCCTAATATTTTCCCATTTTTCTACCTGATATTGTGATTGAAAATGTATAAAATATTCTGAATTATTATTATTAGGTTGTGGATTTTGTTTCCAATGTTCATTAAAATTTTGTTCGACTGGGGGCGGAAACTTTGCTGCCTCCGGTGGTAAAAAAACCATGACGAAAACTCAAGATTTTTTTTACATAAAAAATATTTTTAAAATAAACTTCTTTGTTTTTATTTTTAAATCAAAATTATATCTGTTAATATAATTAAACAAAAACTTTGTAAAATTTTTTATTTTGTTGTTAAAAATCAATTTAATTTTGAATTAATTCTAAGAAAGTTATTTTTTACTTTCCCATTCTTAGATGTAACCTTTTTAAATTTTTATCCACTGATTATGATCACAATTGACATTATGTTTCATTTAATTTCTAAAAATAACGATACCTTTAAACACGTTTTTACTAGAATAAAATTTCTAAAAGTTTCTGTTGCTAAAAATGTCATAAACTACGACCTTAAGGTCATAAACTACGACCTTAAGGTCATAAACTACGACCTTAAGGTCATAAACTACGACCTTAAGGTCATAAACTACGACCTTAAGGTTATAAATATTCACAAAACTTTTTTATATAAAAATAAGTAAACTTAAAAATTAAATAAAACTAAATTTTGAACATTAAAAAATTGTTGATTGGTTTTTTAGTTTTAATTTTAAACTTAAAAATCACCTTTTAAAATTCTAAATTTTTCTAACTTAAATTTAAACTCGAAAAATTAAACAAAACCTGACTAAAATTGCAACTTGCAAACCAACCACAACAAACAAAATTTAATAATTTCCAACTCCTCGAAATATCATCTAAAATTAATTTTAAAGAGCCCGGGGCCCTACATACACTGACACAGAGTTGCACCAATACCTTAACCCCAAACAGTCGCAATTTATATGTTTTCAATTTTGAGAATTTATTTTCGGCATTATATCTGGAATTTCCCAGAATTGTAATTCGAACTCTTGATAAATTTTCGGTATTAATATGAGGTGAAGCCACAATGACATTTATTTTGATGGTAAATATAGAAATTATATGTTACATGCAACCAATTTAAGATAATTTACATATTAACTAAATACATAACTGATATATTAAACCTTTAAAAAATATATATGCTAATTAAAAAAATAAGCTAATCAATATTAATTCTTTTTTTACCTAAAAAAATGCTATTTTAATTATTATACTAATAGCAATACTGCAATAATATATGTTTACATAAATACAAATTAAAATTTAAAAAAATAAGTATTTTCCAAAACTGTTATACTAAAAAACCTTTTCTAATAAAAAATAACTGAAAAAAAATATTAACCTTTTTAAACCGAGAAAAAATAACATTTAATAAACTGATCTAGTATAAATACCATAATAACATATTTTTACATAAATGCAAATTAAAATTTTTAAAAATATAAATTTTTGATAAAAACCTTTACATTTAAAAAATAAAAACTAGTTTTAAGAAACAATCTTGATTATATCTTAAACTAAAGCCAATCCAACTTCAATGAAATCATAAAAACAATTTTGTTTAAAAATAACTTTCGATTTCCGCGCTACAATTACTTCCTAACTAGTTAAAAACATTTCAAGAAAACTTTTTATTAAAACCGCAAATTCCCTTGCTTAAAACTTAAAATATGAGCCCACTCCGGGATATAAATTCTCACACGAATATATCCTAATAAACTATAACAAATTGGTGAGAATAAATCGTTGAAACTCGGCCAATATTATTTCAGTTTCCGTCGACGGAAACATGTGTTCAATTCATCGCGAACGAAATAATAAAAAAAAAACTAAATTTGTGCAAAATATAAAAAAAAATCAATAAAGTTAATTCAGCAATTTTTTAACATAATATAACAACATCTAAACCTAGAAAACTCCAAAAATAAAAAGCTGATGTAGCAATAAATTATTTTTCAACAAAATTTTAATTATTAAAAGTTTTTTTTTGTCCTAATTTAACTTTTTTTTATACAACAACAGCAATTAAAAAGCTTTAAAAACAAAATTTATTTTGCGCGAAAATTAAACAATATCTATTAATATCAAATAATACATCTCGTTATTACGTCACAGAAACAATAAAAGTTGAATTAACAATATTTATCCTTTAATGTAAAACACAATTTTAACATTTTTTAAATCACGTTTTTAATCTAACGAAGCAATTATAAGATACAAAACATTACATCGTTGCTTAATTACTATAATAAATACAGCATTAACACGATTTTGAAACTTAAATTCCTCGATTTAGTATTCAAATTACTCTAGTTCATAGAATTTAGCGTTTTTAAAAGTTAATTACTTAGATAAGTTAATTAATACCATTCTAATAATTAACAAAATGTTAAAAATTAAATAATATTAAACTAAAAGTAAATATACACTGAACTGTAGTTGTTATTGCAGGTTAACTTTGCAACTGCAGTTTTAAACCTTTTTTTTAAATACTGGGCGTCCAAATAATATTGAAGCAATTGAAATTTAAATTGAGCAAAACCTGTTTAACCTTGAAGTCGTTTAAACTTGACCTTGAAAACACACCCTTTCTAAAAATACTTGAGATTAAAGTTAAAAATGAAATTCAAAAACTAAAAAAAATCAATTTTTAAAATAATTTCGATATCCGATAAAAACGGTTTTTAATATTTCTGACGTAATAATTACTAGTAGTTCTAGAACGTAGACGTCTAAGAATGTTTGACTAAGAAAATAAAAAACTCCTTGACTAAAATTTCAAGAAATATTTTCAGAAAATTTCGAGTACCTCCGCGAAAAGTAAATAGCGCGCAAATAAGTGTGAAAATAATATCTATTCATACGCGGTTGTGACGTAATAGTGAGCACCAGACTAATTAAAAAAATCAATTTAAATTTGCAGAGAAGAAATAAATCAAAATATTTTTTTCTTATTTTAAAACATAAACTAATATAAGTGTAATATAGTTAATAAAATAATGCTATTTTTTAAGAATTCATTTACTAAACTAACTGCATTACTAATTTATAATATTAATTATAACATTTTTTAGTTAAAACTACACTTCTATTCTACATAAAATTAAAATAAACTGAATTTTTTGGCTAATAAAAACCATATTGGTTAAATCCTATACTGCACAAACTGGAATTATTAACTATTTCAACGTAATAAGCATTATAATAATAAGGTATTGTGCGTCATAGATGGTTTCCTAATTTATCTATTCTTATCCATTGTTCTCGTTTCACCTAATTAAGTTAAATTTAACTTATTGTTAGGTTAGTAGAACTAAAAATTGCAAAATAAATTTAATTAAATATAATTTAAAAAATGCAAACTCAGCAAAATAAACGCAGGAAGTTTCCAAATAAATTAAAAACGTTAATATTTATAAAAACAACAATTTTAAAACTTTTAAAATAATTTCAATTTGTAAACAAAAACTTAAAATCGTCACTTTCAATTTCAAGGTCACGTGACACCCAATTTTACGGTCACGTGACCCCTAGATCGGACTTTAAACGAAATACCGCAAAATATATCAAGCGCAACGCTCGCACACCAACCCTTTACCGAATAATGACCTCTTTAATGACGTCATAATAATGCTAGGCTTCCTATTTCCGCAACAGCTAAAAAAACAAAGGTGATATTGTTTCGTAATAAACCATAAAAATAGGGAATTCTGCTGAAAATGTTAAATTTATTTAATTGTAAGTTATAACTGCTTATTAATGTCTATTCCATTTCCCTTATTCTTTAATTCCTTGCTATTTTCAATTAATAATTATAAACTTACTAGATAAAATTAATTTATAACTTCAAAAATGTGCAGAATGCAATGCTTTTTTATAATACTTAATTTATTTACTTTACTAATTTATTAAAAGTGATTTAAATAAGAAAAACGGGAACTGATATGAATGCAAACTTCTAAACTGCATCTGTCTGGGTAGCCTGCATGAACTACTCTTGAGAACGAAAACTCTTGTTGGGACTTTAAATGCATGAAACTCAACCGTGACTGAAACCTACAGTGGCGCTTAAATAAGATGGGTGAATATAAATGGGGTGATATGGAAACTCAATGGGTTAAAAGACTTGTTTTGGGGGTCAAAATCGTTTGGAGGGTGATTTGGGGGGCATTCAAATTTTTAACTACCTACAGTATGTTTTTAATTCAATAAATAAAATAAGTTTAACACTTTATAATATTAATAAATGGCAGTATATTATTTAACTAGTTTAGAATTAGAACGATAAAAATATATTTAAAAGAAAAACTAAAGCTCTAACTTATTTCAATAATCTTAGTAAGTTGAATCTATTAAAGGTTTTAGAATTTTACGAAGGAAAATCTTACAGAGAAGTTTTATTAAATTTTTCCATCGCTTTAAAAATTGTTTTCTCGAATCGCTTTAAAACATAGCGACAACAAAACCCTTAAAATTAAACCAAAATATAACTCATCCATCACAATCTGAACTAGAGATAAAATAATAAAATATTGTTGCGTCATAATAAAACGATATATCTTAAAAACGTCGTTAAATATATTAAAAGTGACGTCACTGGCTATATATTCGCTAAAATCGTTGCCTGGGTTGTAATATAATGAAAAGTATTAAAAACAGCGGGGTATAGAAAAAAGAGTTTATAAGAACAACTGTTTTACTCTAGCGCAAAGTTTTCACTAAATTTAAAACTAAAAAAACTTTAAAATTGAATAAAACTGGAGACACTACAAATATAGTTTGGTTTGGTGACCATGCCATAACATACTTAAAATCTTTATGTAAACATTAATACTTTTGGCATGTTTTAAATCATTAAATTGATTTTGTCATTTTTCCCGTCGCATTGTTGTAATATTAATTGTATATCGTATTTAGTATTTACTTTTATCAAAGCGCGAAAAACTAAAATAAAAAATAGTGATAACTTGAATTCTAAAAAACTTAAAAAAATAATAATTTTTAAAACAAGTTCATATCCTAGCAATAACTTTAAAAATACCCTGATTTTTAATTCTGCTTTAGTAAAGGTGTTTTTAAAGCGTGTTATTTTTTGTGAATTTTACTAACATTGAAATTCACGTAATCGATAATATTCCAACTTTTTCTAGTTTAAATATTGGTACTTCCCCGTTTCTAGCCTTAAATTAAACATTTAAAGTTTCACTTCAACAAAATATTTTTATTACTTTACTAATTAATTACTAATTAGTAACATTAGCTTTAATTGCTTTAATTTTACCAAACTATTCAGACTAACATTATTTTAATTTCGCTAAAAATTTATGAATATAAAGTAATTTTAAAGTAATGTTAACTCAAATATAATATAAAACTCAGTTATATTCTTATCCAATACATCAACTAATTTAAATTCTACACCATATGGTTACATACATGTTCTAAAACATTTATTCAACAAACAAATCAAATATTTCTCGATGTAAAGGACACGTGTAACTAAACTGAAATGATGCAATATTAAACAAATTGATTGAATTAACTGTTCTTATATAAAATATTTTGCTAATTAAACTGTAATTCTAATAACCTTTATTTTAATAAACCTATTTTCTTATTTTTCTTTTCTAAATTATGGGCAATATTTGTTGTAACAAGCATAAAAATAAATCTCAAAATTATATTTTTTCACAGAATCCTAATTCACATTTATTGATATTCTCGAATTTTAAGCTAATTAGTGAATTTCTCCTCGAAAATCAATATCTGATGACGTAGTTCGCTTTGAAACCTTTTTTATTTTGATTTCTGTTTTTTTACTTAAATCTAAACCCGGATTTGTATTTCAAAATCAAACATAAAAACGAATTAATTCCCATTTCAGTTTAATTATAGTCATAATGGTTCCTCTATGACGTCATAACTGACACGAGCTCGTTTGTTTTATCCTACAGACAGGATTCGATCGAATAAACAAACAAGAATTATGACGTAACATTCAGGAAGACCATTGTCATGAGAATAACCCAAAATAATAAAATTTTTGCTTTTTTGAACTAAATTTTCTGCTGGATTCAAAATATTTATTTCTACCCTAGCTCGGTATTAAATGAGAATATAATAGCTTGAAAGTGACGTCATAATCGTAAGAGAAACCTGTATTAATAAATAATGAGGCAGTCTGGACACATTCCATTTTAATTCATCAATTTAAAAAAACATTTTATGTAAAAAATCAAAAAATTGATAATTTTTAGTAAAATCTAATTAATAAATTAGTTAATTTAGCTTATATTATTTTATTTAAAATAAATTAATAGCCCTGCGCGTATTGTAAAGATGTGTAAAAGGGGATAATTCGTTTTTAAAATACTAATTTCTTTTGTTAAACATAAAAATATTTATAAATATGGAAAATAATTTGATGAATAATTTAGTGTTGTACGTGACTCGGTGATAATAGAGGAATGTTTGTTTAACTAATGTGTTTACGGGCGTTTGAAATGCAGGGGTAGATAGATGTGGTGTTTAATGATTTAAAATCGAATAAAAATTCATATTTTAAAATTTTACCCCGTCTTAAAAACCAAAAAAAAAATTAAATCAGTTTTTACGATTTGCGTATTACTAAAACAAAACCTGGTTTTTAGAACCTAATAAACCTTTGACCCAATTTAAAACAAACCATTTAAATACAAATCTTACACTAGTTAATAACCAACATATGCAACGATTTTAAGCTGTTAAAAATACAATTAAATTCCGATAATTGAATAAAATTTACATCGAATCGCGAGGCAGCATTTCCTATTATAAACCGTAAGGTCTGTAAGCACAATATACACAACTAAACTATAATACCCTTAAAACAGGATGTATTTTAAATAATGAATATCAAGCACCATTAGGGATAATACGAAGCACACAGTTAAAAATTTCACACATTCTCGATATTTTAAAATTTGATTGTGACGCATATGGCTCGAAAATGTAAAAATTTCGTTTTTTTGAACTTGTTTTTTGATCAAATGCTTGAAAAATGTCAAAATATGACAGTACCGTACACACATGACTCATGACCGAAATGTGACATTTAGTTGACCTTCTTAAACATCGAACCTTTAAACAAAAACAAAAGTTAATAAAATATAAATGAATATAAAACATCGATATTGAAAAGATTAATCGAAAATTCGCAATAAAAAATACACCAACACACTTTCAGACATATTTTCAATTAAAAATTAACAAATAAATATCTTTAATTTAAAAACAAAACGCAATATTTCAATAAAACGATCAAATTTGGCGAAATATTTTGTTGCATATTCGAAACTAAAAATGTTTTTGAAACTCAAGTGCAGACAAAATCGATGAAAACACGTGGCCACCTCCAAACAAGGTCTGGGTGTCTGGGTGTCAAATTAAAACGGAAAATAACTCGAATATTTAAGTGACGTCACCTCAAATACCTCAGTGACGTCATTTCGTCGCGCTGGCTTCATTATAAATAAACTTTTTACAATTATAATTTTTTTTGTACAGCAAAATTTAAGTAAATTTTTAATTACATTTTAATAATTAAAAATCAGAAATTTAAAATTCAATTATTTAAAAGCATTCACGAATTTGTTATTCGGCAAAATTACGTAACAAGAAACAAAACACATTCCAACAACATGGAATAAAAACGTCTTGAATCCAACAAAAATGATCAATTAAAAATCAATTAACACAGAACAAACAGAACTTGTTTGAAAGTAGTCACCCGACCGGAAATAACAAATCGAAAAGATTTTTAAAAACCAAAAATGTACAAAGTTAATCAATAAAAGCGCGATTGCTTTATTATCAAATCTTGCATCTTTATCTGTTCAAGATTTGATTTAAAAGGAGAATAATTTAAAACCAAAAGGCCTTAAAGTTGACTTAAAACTGTAAAAAATGTTTTACTTCAAATAAAAACTTGATTTTTTAAACTTCTTTGCTTTTATTCAAAGATTCACACGAACCCAATATTGACCGACGAATGATACGTCACAAACGTTCAATTGTTGAAAAACAAAGGAGTTAAACGCCGCGTGCACTGCTGCAGTGTGCTCTGTTTCGGAAACCGACCAAACCGCTCGCTAAGAACGACTACAACGAACTAAATCGACCAAGAAATCTCACTTCGTTTTATCAACAACTACCGCCCTTTAAGTTATTTCTACCGGCGAAAATACAAGGAATTTTATCACATAAAAGCTCCATTGTAACAAGGTTTATTAACAACTTGTACAAATAAAACATTTAACTCATGGCTAGACAACTTTCATGTTTTGAAGATATGTTATCCTAAACCTAATGATCTGTACTTATCATTATGATCTTAGCTTTAAAGTTTATTTAAAGATAACAATTTCACAGAGAATAATGAACCCAATTATCTAATTTTTAAATAAGAAAATTCACCTTTAAAAACCAGGGTGTTTTAATTCAGTAAATTTAATATTCTATTTAAAGTTACATGAACAGGTGTTCTAATATTATCAGGTGGTCAAATAATTGGTATTTGTATTAAGAAATCCTATAGAGCTCACAGAAAACCAAATTGGTTCAAAGAATTGCTTTATTTCAAATTTTCATGTTTGTTCAAATTTAAAATTAATTTAATTTTAAAACCAGGCCAAATTTAATAATGGAGTTTGTAAGGCTTATCATAAACTATTAAATAAATATTTTTAACCAAAATTTAGAGTCAAAAATAATATCAACATTCAATGCAAAAGTATTTAAATAATAATTAATTTATTTACTAATATTTACTCAGTTTTTAAACTTTAAAATTGTACTTAATAGTTTGGTCTATTGATATCTCCTTGCCCTTTAAAAAATGTGCCATCAAATAAAGTTTTATTTACAGAGAGATAAACTTTTATTTATTTAAGTTTTACTCTAAAGTTCAACTTTTGCCACAAAGCCACAATCTAAATATTAACAACCAACTTGTGTAAATATTGTGTAAAATTCATTTATTTACCATTACAATGCTTTGCTGCAAACCTATTTCTTTAAGTGTAGATTTACTTGCAAAATTGCAAAGTTAAATTTAAATAAATGTTAAGATCAATATTAACAAGTAATTTTAAGTCTCTTGCAAAAAAATGTAGTGGATACCAGTTATGTTACTTTAAATTACTAATACATGGTTAAGATAAGCTATAAAATTATTTTAAATATTTTTCTCGTTCTATAAAAGGTTAACCTACAAAAAATATTTCAAACTAAATATTAAAATATTAACCTCAGGGTAGGTTTGAGTGGCAGAAATTCGTTCCGGTCCAGAAGACGTTGTTGTGACAGCTTGAGAGTTCACATGATTATGGTGGATGTTGTTATGGTTTATCATTTCCATAGTAACAGTTGGCACGGGCATCTTGGATCAGTTAACCATAAGGTTGAATACAACACAACATCGAACAAATTTATCAACTTTAAACTTTTGGTAAAAATCTAATTAGTAATAACAATATCTGAATATCTAGATATAAAAGTTACATCAAAATGTATTTCCTAAAATTATTACTTAACAATTGGTTGGTTCTTAAAAAAAATTTCATATTTTTGTATTTTGAAGTTTTGAGCCCATTGTCAGATTGTAAATATTGACCTACATTTAAGTTCGCAAAATTCTTGTACTATTTAACTGTCTATTATACTGTTAGCTGCAACTAATAAAAAGGCATTGTCTACTAGGATTTTAAAATTGTTTGTCATTATTTTTAAATAAAATTATTTTTTAGCTTAAATATTCATAACATCTGCACGTGGTTTTATTAGGTAAACAAACTTTAAAATACGAAATCGAAACTAGTTACTGAATTACGTAACTTTAAATTTCCTTATTTACCAGAAATTTCAATTGATTTACCATATTTTCTACATATTAACAATATGTTTAACTAATATTTATTACATTTTAACACTTTTTAGTTATTTCTTTAAGATAGTTTTTAGCGAACTTTCTCCTACAAAGATTGTTTACTTAATGAACTGAACAGCTATGAGAAAAAAATTTGTTTATTACTTTAGGCGAGTGGGAGTTGTAACGTATATATGACGCGTGAGGTTATAAGCTCTATAACAGTTTCTACTTATCGGAAAATATTTTTTAATATTGATTAATAAACTTAAAAAATATTATTTAAGCTTTAATTTACCTTTATTTTAGTTTTTAGGAAATAAATTAAATTCATTCTTTAAATTTCTTTGTTAATTTCATTACCATACTTTTTTAAATTAGATTTTTTACATATTTTTAATTTACTGATTCAATTTTTATGCTTTTACCTAAATAACAAATCACAATTTTTAATCTAATATTAAATTATAAAGTTTTTATTTCTATTTTATTGGACTGATTTCTTTATCAGGAGTATTAGAAGATTTCCATCATTATATTTCAGTATTAAACGAACATTTAATCATTGCAATAATACAGCATTATAAATAACTGTCAGAGCATTTACATATTAATACTAAACAAACGTTCAGTAAAAAGAAATAATTCTGACAACAAAAGTTGTAAGAAATAGATAAAACATGACCTGGTTGCGTCAAAGTTTTTATTTTTTTGTAGTTGTTATTTTAGACAACGTTCGAAATATACAGATCCAATATAACCTCCTCTCATGGAGCGAACAACATTTTGTTCAAATTGTCTTTTGTTTGTACTCAAAATTTCGGCAGCTTCTTTGTTTAAGGGATCCTCTGGATTGGGCTCCTGAAATAAAGAAGATAAAGAGTTAAATAAAGCTTTCCATGTCATGTTATAGCATGTATAAATCTATGTCAAAAATTATTTATTATTTAAACTATAGGCCTATCTACTTTAACTATAGACACTGGGTTACTTATTTAGCTCGAAAAATTATAAAAAACATTAAAATTAGTATAATATTTGTTCACATTTAAAAAAAATTGATTATAGCCTATACTTTTTTATTATTCAAATTAGTTAAAAAATTTCAAGTAACGTATCACATTTAAATTTTAAACAAATTACATTTCCAATTTTTAAATGACAGAAATACCAAGTTATAATTTTAAATACAACAAGTAACTGACCAGGAATAGATATTGGATCCCATAAATAACAGCATTGATTGTAAGAACAGGTTTCCAATCCTCTCTCAATATATTTAAACAAACATTTCCTTCCAGATCAATGTTGGGGTGATATACCATCGTTTCACACTTGACCTTGGGTGCTTCGTGGGGGTAACTCAATCCAACCTGAAGGGTAAAAGGGGGGAAAAAGTAAAATTTTATATTCTTAAATTTTTTTTTAGATGTAAAACGTAATAGAAAATTTCCAAAAAAAAAATTTGGGCAGTTTTTAAAGATAGTTTTCATATAAAACATGACAAGATATATATGCAGGTTTTATACATTTTAATTAGCATTTGAAAATGCTACTTGATTTGTTTGGTAAAACATATAAAAGCATACCTACAGTTAGGCTAATATCATTTACCTATAGAAATTTAAAAAAAATATATTAGTTAATTCTACCTTAAAAGAGAATGTAAACTTTCCCCCTCTATAATATCCCTCATCAGGGGTAATGATAAGTTTAAAGTTGAGAAGGTCATTGGGGTCAGGAAACAAGGTCACGCAAGTTTTAGGTAACTGAAGTTCATTTAAATCTACACAAAAACAAAAATATAAATTGTGGGTAAATGTTACCGGATACAGTAATACAAATATATTTTTGTGTAGCCTATAGTTTTTTAATGGAATGCTACAGCATGGGAGCAATAGCGATCAAATCCTAATTTAGTAAAATCAAGGTCGTGACCACTACCCAGTGTGCAGTGTGTTTTTTTCGGTGAAATAAATGCACGCCTGAAATTAACGTTTTGCACGCCTGGGTTTTTTTAAAAATTGTCATAGTACATGTGCACGCGCATTCACCCCATTTTACATGCTTGCACACACAAGATCTCGTTGAAAACTGCCCTACTTTTCAAACTGGACCACTACACAATGCTGCTAACTAGATATTTTTAAATATGAAAAATTTAAAAGCTATTTACAAATTTAGTTTTTACTACAACTACATTTGATTGCAAATTGTGTAATTGTAGTCTGGAGGCAACCTAGTAAGCTACATAGATGTTAAAACTTTTTTGCATAACAATCTGTAATAAAAATTCATTAATAATCAAACAATAACTTAAAATATATATTTATAAATTTGACAAATAACTTTTTTTTAGTTGGGTAAAATAAAATACATTTAAACAAATTAAAATTACCTTTGGTTAGTCGTAGCTGAGCGGCAGTTGCTTTTCTTTTTCCCGACGTTGCCTGACCTGAAGCAATCTCTTCCTTCTTCTGTTGTTTTAACGAAAATAATTTGATCATTTTTGTTAAATTTCTGTACTTTTAAGTTAAAAAATTGCCTATAGGCCTTAATATATATATAAGTCTAAAGATTTATTAAAATAAACTTTGTGCTAATACAAGTTTAATTCACAAAATTAATAAAAATCAAAATCACATTTGCTTTAATTGAACAACAATCAGCTGATTTGTGAAATAAAAATTGTGACTTTTTTAAACCAACAAATTGTGCCATGGCATCTATGTTTAATTAATAAAAATAAATCATAAAAATTTCTAGTATTTCTTTATATGCAAGGTAAAGCAATTATTTTTTTTATTTAATATTTATCTTTTAACTCAATTCAAATAAAGTAGATTTATTTTTTGCATCTGATATGACTTAGGGCTTAACATTTTTATGAAAAATACCTATCTTTACAAACCATTTGCTAAAATTTACAAATCAAAAGACTTATCCTAACTCGTGGGCTAAGGAATTTATTACACAATTTTGAAAAACGTTTTAACAAAAGAAACACATGCTAATTGCTAAATTACACTACAATTCCTCCAAAACTATGAAGTCTTCATCCAATACCTGAAAGCTATAACAACAAGAGGTTAGAAGACTTACCTTAAATTGGGTGACCATCCTTATTTGCAGGCTAGGGAATGGACTAAACATAGCAACCTAGGCAAGTTCAGACTCCAAAAAAGAGGCATTCTTTATTGGGAACAACCTTGCTGCATTCCGAAGGTAAAAGTGACTTGCTTCTGTTGTTACGGCAACGGTTAAGTTTAAAAAGCGAATTTACACAAGTTGGTTTAACGACAGAAAATGTACAAAAAGTGTAAAGGTGTCAGTGAAATATGTTGCTCAAAAAAAATGAATTACTAAATATTTAGAAAAAATATTTAAAAGTTTTAAGTTCAACTTTGTTAAATAAACAAAATAAAATGTTAATAGAAATAAAAATGGCCCTTTTAAGGAGAAAAATTGTACATTTTAACCAATATTCATACAAAAATTGTATAACTTTAAACATTTTGTTTTTTGCTTAACAGTACTTTGTATAAAAATATGTTTGTACAATTTGTTTTAAATGCTTTCCATAAGTAAAGTTTTAATATAGGTTAAGGTTGAAATGTGGTTCATAACAAAAAGGTTTAAAAGTTTGTACAGAACAGAAAAGTTATAAAAATTTTGAGTTTTCTTTAAAATATGTTAATTTTTTTAAACGTTTACTACAGAGCACATAAATGTTTAATAAGCTTCCAAATTGTAGAAATTTCCAAACAGTTGTTGAAGTACAAAGGTTTACTTTGTTAAATCTAAACTTTTGTTTTAATTCAATATTTTCTTCCTCCCCATTTTCTGCCCCTGAACCCTCCCCTTTGTCCTCTCTGACCACCCCTTCCACCTCTGTTGGGGCTGTTCTGGTAATCTGAAAAAAATATAACAAAATGTGTTTTAAAAATGGTGGTCTCATGCAATACAACAAATTAAGTAAACATATGTTTATACTATAGCAATTTAAGTATAATCAATATAAATTGTAAAATATCTAAAGAAATTTATAACAAAATTTACTTACGTGAAACATTGGTGCTAAACTTCCCCTCTGGAGCTTTGTAGATGGATCTTTCATTCTTGTTCTTGCTTTCACCCATATCCCCACTTGTACTACTTCTCTTTCTTGCTCTGTAAAAAAAAGCGGGTTGTGAAAATATCTTCTTTTTTTTATCCTTGATATAGGAAGGTCGACTTTACAGTCCAAACATAGAGCAACATCAGTTACCCGAGCGCACTATTAAGTTGACTTTGGCAGTTTGGGATAGTATTTGATCATAATTGCCTGATAATAAATCTGCTGAATGAGCATTGGCTTGACAGGAGTTTATACCACTTATAGTGCCTAAGGGCTATAAGTGGTAAAGCCAAAGGGCTAAGGGCGATACAGCATAGGAGCAATGGGGTTCAACTCTAGACCTTATGTGGAGAAGCCAAGTGTACTACACCATCTTGCTCAATTTAATAAAGCAAAAAGTAAAAAAGAGGACATGATTTTGTACTTACTTTGCTTCAGGGGAAACTGGAGTCTGTAAAATTAAAAAAAATATTAGGTTTTTTAAAAAAGCTGTGTTTATCATATTAAAATAACGCAATCTTTAAAGTTTACATTAGTTCGGTACATGCTTGTCTTAAAAATATATTTCAGTTTTTTTTTTTTAATTTACACTTGAATTGATCCTAAAATAAACTTACAGTGGTGACTGGCTTCTTCCATGAAATGGTAACACTTGTTTTGTATGAAGGTGGAATGTGGAATAAATCCTACAAATAACAAATACATCGAAATAAATCTAAAATTTAAATACTAAAACAAACTGGTTTTACTTTTAGTTTAATTTTGTGTAGATCTATCCCTTTTTTGTATTACCTTAAAGTACAAGATTTTATATTTTATAGAAGAGTGTGCTGTTGTACTGTGTTTAAGCTAACTGTAAATGCAGGGCTCCGTGTATTAGCGTAACTTAAACTTGAAAACTTCTAGCTCGAGATAATCAGTATACCACACTACCGGACTCATTTTTTATATAAATATTTTAAAATTTATAGAGTAATTTTTTACTGCAAGTCTTAATTTAACAAAGTTTACCCTGATAAGAGCATTAATGTTGTTGCAAGTCTTCAAAGCAACAAGTTTGATCTGACTTTCAGGTTCAGCTCGAAGTTGGATTGGAGTTTTCCCTTCAATCGAGGCTTTCAGTTGTTTAATATAAACTTGGAGTCCTCTCGCAAAATATTGAAGTCTAAAAAATTAATACACAGTAAATTAAAAAGCTTATGGATCAATAGGTTAATTACTTTATTTTCTAACTATTCTAATGTACCTTTATACAAAAATATTGCTTTTTAAACAGTAATTGCATTATTTTTAAGTTTTCTACGTTTTATATAGATGATAGTGTCATAAATTCTATAGTTGCATTTTATTTATTACATTAAAATATTTGAATAAATTATTTGAAAACTACTTAAGTTACAAAAAAATAAAGGACAAAATGTACCTGATTCTGAAGTCTTTTAATTTAGCAGCATTATCATCTCCAGTAAAGAAATCATCTTTATATTTTCCTATTTCATGAAATGCATACATTAAGCACTCGACATAGGAAAACTGAAGTTTTGGCTGTTTTGTGGCACCATTGCTGTCAACACTGCTGTCTGGTGGCAGGGGCATACAAGCCTGAAAAGAAAAGTTTAATAATTTTTTGACAACTTATGGTAAAAATTAGTAAAAATTAAAAGGCAAAACGGCAAAAATAAAAACAACCCAATTTAATACTATACTCTTAGAACATTAATCTCTATATATAAAGTAGTTTTTTGGTCTATATAAATGTATGTCCAATTTATATAATAAACAAAACTGTCATTTGTGATGCTCAGATAAATTATTGCAGAAAAAATAACGAATGTGGGCAGGATATCAATTAGTCAATATAAAGCAGTTAACATTATGGTACTTACAATGAGCTTGTTAAACAATGGTTGTACACTGTCTTCAACACCTTTTCCATTCCCACATAAAACTGACAATTCAGCAACTTGCTTTAAAATCTCAAGTTTAAGATCGGTTTGTGCTTCCTAAAAACAATTTGATTTTTAAACCTAAAAGTTTGTATAATTATAGATATTAAACACTAGCCAATTTTTTTGAGAAGTTTTGGAACAAAAAATGAAATTTTTTAGTTTGGTATTTACCTTGTTGTTGTCACAATCCCCATTCTGACTTTCAACTGTGATGTCATCAAAGAAGGGAAGAACTTTTTGGCAAATAAAATTCAAATATTTGGTTCCGTGCACATTTCGCTAAAAATTAAAATAAATAAATAAAAAACTTTTGTTTGTGGTGTGCAGGTAAATGTAAGTTAAGAGTGACCGTATTATGTTAATATAGTATAGACCAGGAGCATCAAGACAGAAAAAAAGCCAATAATTTCTAAAATAATTGCCAGAACTTTATTACTCTACTTTTTAAAAACTATGTTCAAAACAATTTACATAAAAATTATAAATACCGAGCATAGAGGCAGGGCCATGCCAACACATTGATGAACTCGGTTGATTGAATCGGGGTCACTGGGGTCAAATTCAAACCCCATTTGATCGGTAATAATGTTGACGAGTTGTTGGCGACCTTGGATGGTTTGAAGGTGGTGTAAGTTTGACAAACCCTTGAGAATATAAAAATTAATTTAAGTTGATTTTAAAGTCTGCATTGTCATAAACCATGACATTTATTTATAATTGTTTATGCATGTGAAAAGGTCAAATGCACAATATAAACATAGTGCAACAACTGTTACCCCGACTCACTCTCAAGTTGTATTGGCAGTTTGTATCAAACGTACGTATCGAACGTACGACCTTATGCAGTCAAGTCAAATGTTTCTACCTTTACACTTACATACAATTATCAATCACTCGCATACAAAATAAAACTTCACTCCACACAAAATAAAACTTGCACCATTATATTATAATTAAAACACAAATAGTATTCTTTCCAAGATGTTTTGACACATAACACATCTTTATAGATAAATATACTTCACACAAATGATATCCAAACCTGCATAATAAGTCTGAATTCATCCCCAGTAACATCCTCCATAATCTTCTTACATTGCTCCAAAACAAACTCCTCCGTATCCTTGTTCATGTCGTTCTCTGTGGCTGACTTTAACTTAGAGCACAGAAACTGCATCGCTTTCTCTCGTTGTTCCTCATCTCCCTTAAGGATGTGAGTGAAAACCCCAGTAAGAGTGTCTAAGAATAATAAATTGTAGAATTCAAGAGAAGTTGAAATCCAAAATTAACTCATTTAGAAAAGTAAAAAACTTTAAAAAAATGAAGTGATACATTAGTGGGTTTTCCATTTTAAAATGGCTATAATAAAAACTAAAATGTGAAAGAATAGTGTATATGTACCACAAAATTGAGGAATAAATAACTGACATTTGTAACAAAAACTAAATAATACAAAATATGTTAATGTTGATCCAATAAAAATAAATACCTTTAGCATCAAGAGCAAACAAGGCATTAAGGGCGACAGTAACAGCACTACATTCACTTTTGTCCTCACAGCAGAGCAATTGAATCAAAACATCCGCCAATCTTGCTACATGTTGTTTGTCTGATTTGCATAAGTTTGGTAACTCCTTAATAGCAGCAATTCGAATCTAAATTGAATTTTAAAAATGGGTTAAAAAAGCACTGTTGATGCTTGTGACTTATAATGTATACTAAAAACCCAAGTAATCATATTTTAAAATATAATTTAAAGTGACACAGTTTGGGTTATCTATTTAACTGAAGCAATTCAAATCTAAATCAAATTTTAAAAAATGTTTAAAAGGGCATCGGTTTCTTTTAAAATATATTATAAAACTAATATTAAGTGATTAGAAACTAAGTTTTTTGAACAAACCAAAGTTTACCATAAAAAGAATAATACACTATAAAAACAAACAATTTATCAATCTTTTGTTCGCAATATTTTCTTAACTTAATACAGTTTTAAAAACAAGAAACAAATTTCTTACAGCTGCTTCTTCGTCTTCACAAAGATCCAACAACGCATTGATGGCTAATTCTGCCTCTCCCGTGAAATGTTTAAAGAATCGAGCAATAAACTGCGCAGCTAATCTCTTGGTTGCCGTATTTCCTTGTACACCTTTGATGATAGTTTGATATGCTTCAGGGTGCTAGTAAATAAAAAGTATTTATAGCAATGTTAAGATAAAAGATTATGGTTTTCAGTTTTTGAGTTAAAATGTAACATTGCCATTTATTTATCAACTGCTGACATTTTTTGTATATAAAGTGAAAAAGTCGACTACACAACCTAAACATAGAGTAACATTTGTTATTCCGACCTAGTCTCTAGTTGCTTTTTACAGTTTGGAATATCATCATGCTGTAGCACCCTTGAGTAAGGTGCTATAAACAGTATGAACTCCTGCTAAGCCAGCACTTAATCAGCAGCATAACTATCGGGCAATTATAATCTATATAATATCCCAAACTGCCACAGCAACTCAAGACTGGGTAGGGGTAACAGTTGTTACTCTATGTTTAAGTCGCGCATTCGACCGTTCCACATCGAAGATAGAGATATATACAAAAAAAATCATAAATTACAATTGGCAAGAGTCATACTGCTTATAACCACTTACTTGAGTGTGTTACAACATGTAAGTAGTGGGGGTCAAACACTAGACCTTATTTCAACTACTACACCACGTCGACAGTTTACACAAATATTTTAAACAACACAAAGTTAATAACAGGTAACTGTCTACAGAAAACTTTTACAATACTACAGTTTTGCAGTTGAAAAAATTAATTATATACAAATGTATTTATTCCAGTTATAACATAATTTTAAAATATATAAAACTAGTTACGTTTTTAGCATTTTCCTTCGCATCTGCAAGCACTCCAAAACTTTTGTAAAGTTGTTCAACATCAACCGACATTTTTTCGTTTTATTCAAAAAATTCTCACCGTTCAAATCCTTTCTTATGTTGAAGTTTAGTCTGTTTGTATTTCTGTATGTTATAGCACCAAATTATGCAATAAAGCTTCTTTATATTGTTAATATCACTATCTAAAGTTTAAATACACCTGGAGAAAAAGCAGAACAATCAATACGCATGGAAAGAAGTGACTCGATGTAAAACAAATTGACAACACTGCAAATACGTTTTATAAAAAATAAAATATACTATAATATATATTTTCTATTAAATCTGTCTAATAATTTAACTGAATTAAAAAAATTATAATAACATTAAACAAATTTTAATAAATTTTAAGATATTTTTATTTTTAATATTGACGCACAAATAATTTATCATTTTTATTTGGAAACACTAACAAACTCAAACTTCTGATGACATTTTTAACAAAATGGAGGCAGCAACACGTGGTACCGATTTTTCAAATATACAAGGCGAATTTCTAATATATTTCATTACCCTTTGCCCGCTACTAGACGTAAGTAACCTTTAAACAAATTATTTGTCCTTTTTAATTAATCTAAAGTATCGCATTTCCTACTTAACTTACATAATATATCAGATTACCTCATCGAAAAAATCTGACGGGTATGAAACTTTTAAACCACATTTTAAAGTGTTTTTACCGAATATATTGCTTTAAAGTTTTGTCAGAAAAACAAAATTAATCTAGTACTTGGTCCAAAATCTACAGCTGCGGGAAAAAATAAATTCTTGGTAATCTTTTTCGCTGCATGAGGCCTTTAAAAGTGTTTTGTCACAACGTGGCACAAAGTTAATATTCTCCCGCTGCCATTTAAAAATATAACTTTAAGTAAAATATTTTTAGACTTCAATTTTAAAGTACCATAAAAACAACAAAAACTGTACTTGAACATTTTTAAAGCAGCCCGCTTTCTGCTGCTTGGGAGGGTATTTTACAAAAACAAGTAAACTGAATTTTTAAGTTACTATTTTTCAGAAAACCAAAATTAACCAATACTTTTATATATTTGTTGTATTTTAATAAACTCTTAATCTTAAAATGCACAACAACAAATATTAAAAAGGCTCAAATCTTGAATTATACAACTGTTAAAACGCTGGTCGCTAGCAAAATAGGTCGTAACATTGTTAGAAATTTTAAGCGATAAAAAGTCTAGTAAATTCTCATATCGAGTTGGTTGTTTCAAAGCTTAGGACTTCGGTCGTTTCTTCTGGCATTTCGCCGGAGTGATATGCCGTTTTAGTCGTTGTTTCGGTTATAGGAGGGGTGGGTGAAGCATCTTTAGTTGTGGTTGTTGCTGTCGTACTTGTTGTTGTTGGCAACGTTGAGATTAGAAGTGTAAGTGTAGCTGAATCTCCTAAGTCTACCACTCTTCCGAATAAACTAAACGCCGAATCACAATATTCTAAACATTCTGCCTCTTCTTGAAAGTTGTTATAATTAGGAAGACATCCACCGAAAACGAATCTTTTGCACGATACAGTTTTGACATCAAAATACCTGAGAAAATAAAAACAGTTTTAAAACTTTTAACATTTAGTGTTTAAATTGTTAAATGAAATATGCTGAAACAGATTTATCGGAAACTACTGTTTACAACACCCAAAAATTAACAAACTTGTGCTATAATACTCGTTAAATACTCGTTGTTTGTATTTTTAAGGTCTCTTAATACTTGTTGTTTGTGTTTTTAAGGTAAACAAAAGCGAATAACTATGTACACATTCATGATAACTTGAACATAACTTACCATCGTGGAAAGTAAGCGCGACAAGGACCAGTTTTATCGGGAAGTGTACAGACAGCAATCGAGTCCAAATCTTCTCTAGCTGCGTCTAAATCCGAGTACAAAGTTGGGGCTAAATCTAAATCTGTGACTCCAATTTCAAAATTACGTTCCAGAATAGAATCCCCACCACCTGGAAAACAAAATGAAGGTTAGTGTTGGTGTTATTACATTAAGTATGGTGTTACATTTTCTGTGTGAATATATAAAAAGCCTAAAAAGTAGACATTTTTTTAACCTTAGCAGGCTTTTGTACAGTTTGGTAATTCGTGTGATTAATTAACATAACTGTTTGATAAGTAACTGATATTTAAGGCTTGATTTATAAGTGGTTTATAAGTGTTATTGTAATGAGTTTATAGCTAGAGAAAATGTATACGATTTTTTGATGGTAAATTACGATGCTATGCCTTGTTAATATTACTTTTTATTCACCTGGTAAATCAGCATCATCAGCTTGACTAATAAACGTTATATTAAGGGCATGCTCTTCTATATCCATAAACACATCAGTGTCAACTAAATTAACCCCGTCTTCGGCTAAATCGTGTTTTAGAGCCAACCAAGTTGGTATTTCGATTTCGTAAAATGCAATAAGATCAACCTCAACGAAAGTTGTTACCGACGATTGTGGCCCTAAAAATTAAATTCATGTTATGTTGAATAGGATTTTAAAACAGTTTCTTTCAAGAAATTGTTCGATTTTTTGGTATTTGTGATTAATATATTTAATCAATGACTAATTAGCCGCTTAATTATACAAACTATTTTTAACTATTTTTGAAAACCCCAGTTTTTTTAGTGAGGCACTGAGCGTGTTTTTTAAATATCAGTAAATGTTTACAATGAAACGAATAACATAGCCTTGTGACGTATTTAAATATCCTTTTTTTTATTTTAAAAATCGTTTAACTTACCACATGCCATCCTACACTGCCAGGTATACTCGTAATTATTTGCGTTCCCCCCACACCCGTTGTACAAAAACTTTTCACAAGTATTTGATTCAGAGTTAAAACGATATTGAATCTTGGGGTCGTTTTCTTCACAAGTGTCACCACTATCGGCCGGGAAAGAACATTTGTCTAATTCCTGAGGTTCTGTTAAAAAATAAAGCTTTAATTTGAGAATAGGAACGGTACAAAATGGTGGATTAAAAAGCACAACGTCTTAAATAATAATGCGTATAATCTGAAAAAAAGGAAAAATGTTTAAACTAAATAGCTTTTATAAGATTACTTTGGTAATAAAGGCTAACGGCGTTTTTATTACCAACTAAAATATGTTTACCAGTTGTATATACATTGTTTTTTAAAGTGCATATTAAACTTGATTAAAAGTATTACCACTTCTGACTTAGTGGCCAATAACAAAGTGTAAGAAACTAATATTTTTTATTTACCGCACGACTCCTGGCAAGTTTCAATATCAGTGTACCCAAAACATGTTTCTTCTTGTACGGGTTCACATTTTTGACTGGCTTGATTATAACGATATCTGTGGATTATAATAACTTTGTTAGATTGTGTTTTAGTTTGTTTGACAGGTTAATATAAGTTTTTTTAAAGTTGATGTTAGTTAAGTTGACTTTTTGCTTTATGTCTTGTAATTGAAGTTGATATTTGGCACAAAAAATTAATTTTGTTTTCTTACTATTTCAGAGTTTAACATTACAATTATAAGCGCGTTTGTCGTGAAATTTTGTATTTGTTAAAAAGACTTTTAATAAAAAGTTGTTGTTTACTTGATTGCATCTGGTTGACATGGGTAATTTACAAATGGCACCTTACATCCATCATATGCTTTCTCAGTTTGGGGAATACATAAATGTAAAAGAGTTTGAAAAGTAAATCTGGGTAAACTTGTCCGATAATTTCCCGTGTCCACATACGCACAAAAACAACCAATAATCGAGCTACATTGTACGTGCTGTAGAAAGAAAATTCATTGATAAAATTTCAAAAAAACTTGTATGATAACTTAAAACACATAAGCTTTAACAGTATGGTAGTGTTAAAAGCCGGTCATTGCGTCGGAAAACGAGGCAAAATAGTTTCGCGTTCAAGTCGCACCAATGCCACACTATTTACCCTTAAGCCTAGCGTTTACGGATAGCTTTAACACGTCGGAATATCACACCCTTAAATAAAAAAATAAATTTATTCCGTAGGAGGTTATGGAAAAAAAGATATGCTAAAACAACTAAGTATTATGGCATAAAAAAAAAACTTTGAAGTATAAACTTGCCATTTACATAAAGTTTCGTAACATTTAAAAACATAATTTTTTAGACTAAAGGCCTTTTTACACGACAAGGTAACGTTGCGTTGCGCTGCGTTGCGTTACGTCACTTTACCAGCTCTAGGGATTTTTTTAAAATTTTAATAAAAAATATATATCTAATAAGTATACCGCTTACGAAATCTTGCGTAAATTTCGCTCCAGCCACAAAACTTTACGAAATCTTACGTAACTTTCGCAAACTTTTGTACGTGTGAACGACCCTGTTCATTTTAAATGGTTGCGAAATTTTACACTACGTTGCGTACGCCGTGTGAACGGGCCTTTAGCCATAAATTTTTGATTACCCCAACAAATACTTACACTATAAAGACCCCCTGGAACACATAACTTTATGTGGGTTATTGGAAAAAATGCGAATCGTCGCTGAAAAATGCTTTGTTTAATTTGTTCTTCTTCAACGTAACAGGCTCGTTCAGTATATTGAGGTTGACTTTTTGTGCACCCTAGAAATTAAAACATAGGTTAATAGAGGTTAATTTTTGCACTACAGTAATTTAAGTTATCTTTTATTGAACTTTTCTGTCTTCCTAGGTTTGATAATATGTCGATTTTTTTACCATTATTGGTTCTTTTGGGTTTTTGGTATAGTTGTTTTAAGCACTTAGTAATTAAATAAAACCTAATTTGACAACGCTTAATAATAAAAGTATAAACTTACCTATAAACAATGATATAGCACCCAATAGAAAAATAATCTTCATTTGCATTTTGATGGTAATTTAATTTAATTTATATAAAAAATCAGCTTTAGTTCAGTTTAATAATTCTTTCTAAATATTTTGAAAGTTTTGATTACTTGCAATTCTTAGTTTAAATGATAATTAAGCCTTAATTTGTCTCGTATTTATATTAAAACACTCTTCATAACCACGTGTTTATTTTCCGGTTTATTACGTCACAACGCTGTTTATTGCATGTGCAGACGTTGTGACGTCATAGGTTATTCGTGTGATGCATTTTGTGAATTCATGACTTTATTTTTTGGAGTCAGTAATTAGACATTTCGTAATTAACAAGTTTTTAAATAAGACGGTATGAGCTATTTTTAAACATTTCTTGCTGTTTGGAATATTCCAATCACGTATTTTTAATGAGATTCTTACGACTTAGATTCTTAGCTCATATTTATTTTTGCTACTATTGTAATGTTTTCTGACTTACAATTTAAATATCGTAGTTAATTATCGTTTTTTTTATATATTCTAACCTTTACTAATCACGGTGAATATAAGTTTAGTTTGAATATTCTGTGATTATAAACATCACTAAAAGCTAAAACGGAAATAAAATATTTTTTTTGTTCTGTAACTGTCATAAATTGATTTAATTAATTACTAGTTTGTAGAGTATGCTGGTAAAACTTAAGCTTAAATATTTAAAGGCTTTAAGTTTAGTTGTAGCTCAAGGTTTATGCTTACTTGGATAACATATTAAAGAGTTTAGAGTAAGTTAAATTAGTTTTAACTTTGTTGATATTTATCTGCAATACCTGAATAAAATCTGATGTTAAATGCGCTGCTGTAACTTACAACTGACTGCTTTTTTGTAATTTTTAATCCTTCATTAAACGATTTAAACTTCTTTTAGCCACAAGGGATTTCCATTGCTGTTAGCAATAACTTGGAAATATCCATAAATGCTGAACAAGATTTTACTATTTATATTAATTCAGTACCAACCACTTAAGTTTAATTATAATGTAAAAATCCTAAACCAAATGCCCTATAATTCCTACACAACACCACCATGTATTTAAAATTTTACGGCTATCTTGTGCTGTCTTTATTGCTTGCTTTTTGTGTTTAAAAGGTTACTAGATTGAGTTCTAACTAATTGCTTACAATTTGCCTTATTTATATACACGTATCAAGTTTTCAATAACACGACCCTTGCAGATATTTCGTTTTTAACTCAATTAATCAAGTTTTTAAGTGTTATATTTGCAAGAACTATTAATAACATCTGATAAGGTGAACTGATTAAGATTTATGTTTCTTTATTTAGCCTAAATAGCCTGAAGCGGTGTATTTTGTATTCAGTTTACCTGTTATTTATTACCTGCTTAATATACCTTCAATTTAAAGTTAAAAAGTGGTTTTAAAATTTAAATAACTTTTGTTTTTTTCCTGCATTAATTAAAAGGAATTTGTTTTGCAATTGGGATTCTAAATTAAGTTCATTCTGAGATATATATAGTTAAAAGTTGTAAAAATAAATCTTCTTCTGTTTTTCGACATTCGGGTGACGTCAATTTTTGTGTTTGATGACGTCATTTGTGGTCGTATGTACGAAGTGAATCATGATAGGTTTGAAGTCGTGTGTTAAGCTGTGCCAGTGCATTCGATTGTCCTCCGGCAATGAGGGCATTGTGACGTAATAGTTGACTTATTGTAGTCAAGCCTCGTACGCCGCACCGAGCGAAATAACATTTGTTTTAATCGGCGATTTTGTGACGTCAGCCATTACAAGTTTGGAAATTTTTTTTTTAATTATAAATTAACCATATTATTTTTGAGTATTCGGGTAAATATGTTCCATATTTTGCAGTTTTGATTTCCGTTTTTTTTGAAGTTTATTTAAGGAAAATCGTGATCTTAAGTAATCCATTAAATATTTAAAAAAATATATTTTTGTCTTTGGTTTTACTTGTTTGTAATTTTTTTTTTATTTATGTAACAAGCTATGTTTTTAATGTATATATATTGAATAAATAAACTACTGTATTTAGCCTTGCATTGCTTGAAATTAAAATTCAATGTTTAATGTTGTTTAATAACACCTGGTAATGGTCTTAATATCGCAATTCAGCTTTATCGGAATTAGGTTAAAATCGTAAATAATATTATATCGCGCAAATAGCGGTCAACAACAATCTTTGTGACGTAGTATGGATTAATCGACGACGCACGAAGAACCACGCGCATGCGCAGCGTATTACGTCATAAATACGTGACATTTCTTCCGTTCCATAATTATTATTTCCCAATATTTTATTTTTAATTTTAAACTTTTTTTTAATTACGTTTCTAAGGCTTTTCCTATATTTACACAATGTTTATTAATAAAGACTTTTTCAATGTTTATTAATAAAGACTTTTTTTTTTACTTTTATTTAAGTACGAGACCAACTAAATGTAGAAAAAAAACAATAACATAAAAAACATTGCGAGAAACAATAACACAAAAACAAAAATAAAATCGTAAAAAATTGCGAGCAACGAAAACACAGAAATAAAAAACAAAATTTTTCACAATTTTATAGAAATAAATTCTTTAATGAGTTGTTATCAAAAACTACATTGTCAAAATAAAAAAAAATATTGTTAATACTGAATGCATACAATATGTTTGAAATATGAATAATTTTACATCATTTTGAGTTTTAAATACCAATATAATTACGAAGGCCAAATATTACAAATACATGATTAATTAAATTTCTTATTTGATTGTAAATTTCTTTGTATTAGGCTTATACTAATTAACATTATGTCATTTTTTATTAATATTTGCTTAAATATTTTTGGCATAATCCTTTATTCCGGTGTGAAATATTTTTATTTTAAACTTTATACTTGCTACAAATTAAAATAACTTTGGAGAAAATTACTTTGGTTTTAAATTCAACGAATAAAATAAAATTCTCTTTTGAAATAAATTATTGCATGTTGTTGTTTTTATAAAAATATTTTTCCGTGAATTCAACAAAGCTTTACGTGTAAGTGAAACACTTCTTAATGCTATAATATTTATGGTCGGTTACTTCGTTTTATTCATTTCTTCGGTTATAATAAAGCGAACTTCTACGACCTATAAAAAATATAACAATTATTAAGACCTTTACTTTTAAATATTTTGTAGACAGGATCACTTAACGTTGTTTTAAGTTAATTTATTTAAATACCGTTTGAACGACTTTCTGCTTCAAACGATTCCCTCTCACGTGCGCCATCTGGCGGTGGAAAAAATCCAGGTCCTTTGTTGTCCGGACTGAACTAAAATTGCACGAAAGTTGTTTAATTAAACAGTTATTAATTAGTAAAAGAAATTCAAGAAATTTTATTTAACTTACTCCATGCGGATATTGTTGATACGCTGGCGAACCGCGTGGGTTACATATTGTTGCGTCACAAATACCAGGTCTACCTCGTCTTCCTTGAACCCCCATCTTACCCCTAGACCCCTCTACTCCCTGCCCCCCTTTCGTGCCATCTTTACCATGTTTACTTGTACCTTTACTACCTTTACGACCTGGAAAAAGTTAAGCGTAAAGTTGATTCACCTAGCTTGGAAATTAAATCTTATGTTTTTTATTTTATTTTTATTTCAGCCTTTATAAGTGCATTAAATGTTGGTGTTTTTTTTGTGTAAACTTCTAAGCTAGTTTGTATGTGGTGTTATTATACACACAACAATAAATAATTATTTTAGGTTTGCATTAGTAGGTTTGTTGTTTACCTGGAAGTCCAACTGCACCTTGTTGGCCTGAAATTGAATGTCCCCTTGGCCCTATGTCACCTTTATTACCCCTTGGCCCTAAATCAGGAATATTTTGGTTAATGTGAATGCCAATACTTGCATTAAGTTTTAGGAGAAACTTATCTTTTTACATTTGTGTTACAAACTGTTATTCACTGCAATGATACAAAATTGCCATTAACATTACCTGCTAATCCTGTATCACCCTTAGCACCCATTAACCCCTGACTCCCTTTTATACCGACTTCACCATGGTAACCAGGTAACCCAGTATCACCTTTGGGCCCTATAGGACCAGGGGGCCCAGGAACATGGTACCCGCGGATTGTGGAACATTTCTGACATTCTTCTCGTACTGATTCCATGTATCTTCAAAATGAATGAATAATTAAAGTTTAAATTTGGTGATTTAATTATGGATTCTACTATAAATGTAACTACTAAAATCATTATCTCTTATGTCATATTTGTGTGTTGTAAAAATTGTTGCTTAAGGTCAAAACACTTGTCTTTACTACATGAGGTCATGGGTTCAATCCCTACTGCTTTCTAGTAATGCATATAAACAGTATAAACTTTTCCTGAGCCAACACCTAATTAGCAGCTTAATTGTCAGCCAATTATGATCTATAATAAGTTAGGGTAACTGATGTTACTTTATGTTTAGGTCAAGCATTTGACCTTCCCACATCGAGGATAAATAAATATAAGAAATAAATTTTTGACTTACAGTGGTAACATTTCTGCTAACTTTTCTTTCACCAAATCTTCAATTTCTTTTAAACTTCTTGGTGGCCCTCGGCCTCCTGGGTTACCTCTCCCACCCACTGGCCCTATATGACCTTTTGGACCCCAAGGGCCTTCCTCACCCTTGTTCCCCTTGGGTCCTGCAACTCCAATCACCCCAACATTACCCTGTTGCCCTTGGTTACCTTTTTCACCTCTCTGTATTAATGGAAATAGATGAATATTTATGTAAAAATTTTAAAGTTATATAATTTATGGCTATAGCCCAAATATTATCTTATAATTGTTGAAATGTTGTCGTCTTTACCAGCCCAATGTCTCCTATTTCTCCTTTAGCTCCCTGTAAGTAAAAACATATTTTTACAAGGTTAAAGTAAATCATTTTTTTAAACTTTTTATTAGTTTTGATTAAATGGCTAATTATCACTCTCTACATTAACAATAGTTTCATAATTTATTTTTATTTATAAAGATTCTAACCTTTATTCCTTGTCTTCCTGGAGTTCCTTGTACTCCTTGTTCACCCTAGAATATATTAATTGTTAATGAAGGTTTGTTGTGATTTAAAGAAGTAAATAAATGATGTATGTATGACTTACCTGTTTTCCCATCTCTCCTTGTATGCCTTCATGTCCCTACATGAAAAGTAATTTTGTAAAACTATTAAATCAAAAGTGAAAAGGTTCGGTTTCTGAATACTAAAATTCTTTCTGGTTAGTTATTGATTTTGATAACAAATTTTTTTAAATCTTAATAAAGATAAACACCATGTTTTAGTTTTTTTTAACATTAGGTAAAGGAATCTTTCAAATATTGATATTACGTTTTTGTAAGTTTATATTGGTTGGATTTTAGTTTGTATTTAGGTAAGTTTACCTTGGGTCCGGGTGACCCATGCATTCCTGGATGACCTTGAAATCCAGGTCCTCCAATGGATCCTTTTTTACCCTAAATTTAAAAATATAAGTGTGTTTAGTTTAGTTGTAGTTTTTATGTACTTTAACTAATTGCTTTGTAATACAATTTAAATTTGTTTGTGCTTATTTAATGAAGGTTTAAGGGATATTGTATTGTTAAATATTACATAAAATACTTACAATTTCTCCTTGGTGACCTCTTGGTCCAATTGCCCCTTTACTTCCTTGATCACCCTTTAAAGAATAATTATTTTTTGATTATTTTAATATAAAACTTAAATAGTAAACTTGCATATTAACTTTAAGTTTTACTTACTTTATTTCCTATCCATCCTGCATTACCAATATTTCCCCTTGCTCCTGGAGGTCCCTGTAATACGAAAGTGGTTAATAAAAATCTTATTTATCTTTTTTTAAACAAATATTAAAGTGTAGAAATTGTGTACATTTGTGCAAAATCTTTCAATATTTAGGAGATTACTCAACATGTATTAATTCTATTGATTGTTTTGTTGATTATATTGTTGTAAAATGCACATGTTTGGTATGTTAATATTCCCACCATTTTATATTAAAAGTTAACAGATTTCTACTTATATTTACTAACTTACCATTGGGCCGATATCTCCCTTTTTTCCCTTTTTACCTTCCATACCCCGCTCACCCTATTATTTAAGCCTTGCAATATTAATTTAGGCAAAAAATTTAAAAACTACCATTAGATCTGATTAAGAGTATACTTATTTTAATATTGTTGTATAATATGACCAAACTTTTACTCCAATACATTTTCTTGTTTTATTTAACAACTTTAACTAATTTAAATTGACTTTTTTGTTAGTTTACCAATTTTCCTTGTTGTCCAGGCTGTCCATGTTGTCCTAGGTAGCCCTACAACAAAATAAACATTTAATTTACATTCATATTTTGTACTTAAAATGATTAAAGTATGGCATAGTTTTAACCTTTGGTCCTCTATCTCCCTTTTCACCAAATTCTCCAATTTTTCCTTGAAGTCCCTATAACAATTGTTAATTAGTAAATAAAAATTAAAAGTTAATTATCAGGCACTTCTAATCTAAAATATCCCAAACTGCCAAAGTCAGAAAAAACTTAGACTGAGTCAAGGTAACTGATGTTACTTTATGTTTAGGTCATAAAGTCGACCTTCCCACTTTGCAGATAATTCAATATACAAAATACAGTGTTGAATACATTATGTTTTTAATGTATTTTGATTTAACCAAACTTACTATTTCGCCTTTTCTTCCCGGTCTTCCATTTTTGCCTCCACTAACCCCAGCAACTCCCTAGAAATTAAGTCATAATATTTATGTAAATTGCCTAAAGAGTAGATTTAATAAATGTAAAATTTATTTTATTGTGTAATATAGAATTTTGTATTTGTTATAAAATTTATTGTTTGGTGTATTGTATCTATGGTTTGTAAATAATTAAATTTTTTTTATCAAAATAAAAATGTTTTTACCCTTAATCCCATACTTCCTTTGCTTCCTTTTGGTCCGATTCCTCCTTCTTCTCCCTAAAGTAAAATTTTATCATTATTTTATTATTAGAGCTATGATCAAATTTTAATTGCATTATTTTACCTTTTGTCCTGCTGCCCCCTGGTTACCCCTGCTTCCAATATAACCCGGACTTCCGGTCACACCCCGTTCTCCATTCGCACCAGGAACTCCAGGAGGACCGGTAATACCCTAAAAATATTAAATAGGTTTAAAATATCATATTGGCAAAGATGTGCTTTTAAAATATCATATTGGCAAAGAAGCTATTGTAAGAATAGCCTTCTACAGTGACTGTATTGCACAATTAATATTTAACATAGTACAGCCTAAATCTTTAACTAAGTGATCTTACCTTTGGTCCTTGATCCCCCTTATAACCTCTATATCCATGTTCACCTGGTGGACCCTATAAACAGTTTTGTTAAAAGAATTGGTTTGGGTACTTATGCTTGTAACATTAAATTTTAGTAAGTGTATTGTCTTATATGTTGTATGTGTGTAGAACTTACCCTATTACCTTGCGACCCTCTCATTCCCTCACCTCCAACAACACCTCTTATACCCTGCATCAAACAATATAATAAGAGTTGTGGTATGCTTGAAAATATTCATTTAAACTTTTTTGTAGATTTAGGTTTTTTGTGTATCAATAAGAGTAATGGAAATTAATATACCTTTAATAATACATTATTGCAATGAAGAAAAATGAATTATTTAAATTTATGATTTAAAACATGCCATTGATAAATATTACATAAAATTTTTCTAATATATTATGTCAAACAAATATATCATTAGATTAACATGAACTAGTTAAGTGCTATTCACCCCAAGATAATATATGTTAAGATGTTGGACTGATAAGGAACTAGAAAATGTTATCAGGGCCTATATAATTCCTGTATCTAGTTTATTTATTATAGGACTAACCTGTGGACCCTGTTTCCCTTCATACCCCGTTAAACCATTATCTCCATGATGTCCCTGTTATACAAAACATAAAATTAAGTTTCTAAGTAATGTAACTATGGTAAAACTTACAATATTATAGAGAAAAATCAACAAATTTTAGGCAGTAAAAAACACGTGCAAAAATATATTGTTACTAATGGTTATGTATGTATTTGTTAAACTTAAATACGGTTCATATTCACCTATTTTATCTATTATAAAGCGACCAAGTTTCTCAACATTATTAAGTAATAATATTTAACTTACTTTTGGTCCTCTAAGTCCAGCAAAACCACGTGGTCCAGGCTCACATTGTTTACGTTCTAACCCTTTAAAGTTCGGAATAACACCACCATTAAATGATGGATTAGTTGGTCTTATTTTAACACTTTCTGTTGGCATAGGGTTCACGCCTCCGTTTGAATGTATAATAGAAGGTCTAACTCCTATATCACGGCCAGTGTTTATGTTATTATTGTTAAGGTTAGGTAGTAGTGTTGCTGCTTCGGTTTGTCGAATTTGTTTTGCTTCTCTAGTAGGTTTAACTTGTCCAGATCCACACTAAATGCAAGCAGTTGTTAAATTGTTAACTATTCTGTTTCTATATAACAGCTGACGATCTAAATTTTGTTTTTATTATTTGTAATAATTATGTTTAGGTACGAGTCCAACTATAAACTAGATAAAAATGGTTAAAACAGTTGTTATATTCACAAATTTGCGACGTATCTTACTTTTATTTGATGACTAAATTTCTATGTTTAAATGTAGATGTTAAGATAAAAAAAGTTACCTGAATTGTTGCTGTTATTAAAACTATAGTTATACATACGAATTGTGCTTGATAATAATCCATGTTAAAAGTTTGATTAAAACTAAGGTTTTTACCTATTTAGATTAAAGTTATTAAACTGAGATATAAAGTCGATTTCTTTCTATGTGAGAATGGTAATAAAAATATATTAAATTTTTGGTTTTAAAATGTCGTCATAAAAATTGGTGAAAGTTGAATAAATTGTTATTTTTGTTGCGCTAAATTATAAGGTAAAATTTTAAAGAAAATTATTAGTTTTCTGTTTTGAAACTACTATATATAAAATCTTTAACACCTTACTACACCATATGGTATATTGTTATTTTTCAAATAATAAATTTTAGTTTAAAACAAATATAAAAACTTTTAGTGATTTAAAAAATTGTCACGGTTACCTGTTGGTTTGTGTTGCAACAATTAAACTTTTGTGAGTCATAATCGTATTTTGCTCCGCATATAATCAACAACTCTTTGAAATCCAACTAAAAAAAATTAATTAAATAATAAAAACTTGGTTAAATTTGGCTAATGTCGTATTTTAGTTGGGGTATGCATATTTTATTTCATGTATAATATACACATATACACTAAAGAGTAGGATTTAAAGGTTATAAAGCTTTAAAGTAGGGTCTTTAACATATAGTATAGACAAGAAAAGAAATATATAAGTTTACAATATATTTTTACTTACAATAACTGTGTCCTCGATGTAATTTTTAGCCATAATTATTTTTCCACTCGTGTCAATCAAACTTGGGGGCGTGGAGTGTTCAATCTGACCAATCAGAACACAGTCCAGAGTAAGATGGGCGTGGCTTGGTGATACGTATAAAACTAGTTTGTGGAATCCACTTTCAAATAATTTGTTAACTCCTGTAAGTTAAAAAAAATGAAAAAGTGTTAAAATTTATTTCTCATGAAAGTTTTCGTCTAAAAGATGTTTTAAATTAGTTTGTTAGTCTATTGTACAAAAAATTACTATCAATCTTAATATATCGTTTTTATTAACATTTTTGGGAAATATTTCATGTAAAAGTTCATTATTTAGATATCACAACATATGTTAAATTAGTAGGTTAATCGTTTTTTGTACAAAACTAGACTAAAAGTGCCATAATCGTTAGATGTACATAACTTAAATATTGTTTTTATAAACTTTTTTTGAAAAATTGTAGTTTAAAACTCTAATATGTAAGTTAAAGTTGTGTTTTTTACCTTTAAAAGTAAAAGTTTTTGTTTTCCCGTTTTTATCTTGAATTAAATATTCAATTTCTCGTTCACGTGATCCCTTGATCCGAAGCGAGAATATAGCGCCCACCAACGGTCGTTGTATTTCGAATAATTTCCAATCTAAGCTGGACGTGTCGTCGAACATTCGGAATGTGGCAACAATGGCAAAATTTGTTGGAAATTTCGATTCAAAAACTCGACTGAAAAAAAAAATTGTTTTAGTCGTTTATATACTGTTATGTTATAATAATAACTAGTCGATAGCTAGCTCTATGGGAAGCATTTCAATTGTTGTAATTTGATCGCAATTGTTAACTTAAATTTATCAGTGATAATATGTTCGTGCATTAAAAATAACAGTTTTTTAATTTTGTATGCCTATTAATTGGGCAAATATAGAATCTACTCAGCTTAATTATATAGAGATTTGGATGCTGGAAATGTTACTTAAAGAACACTGATTTTGTTGTGTGTTAGACAGGTCATGGCAATTGCTTTTTTACGCCATATAGTTCTAATTTTAATAGTTATAAAATCGTCTAAACATTTTCCAACGTTAAATATTGTTTGTAAACTACCTTGTAGGTTTAATGTTAAGATCAGAGTAAGGTCCAACCCCGTATATTAACTCTTGGTTGTTGTTGTATGTAGTAGAAGGAGTGCCTTCTGTCTTCATTAGTTTAAGTAAATCAAAACCTGTGGTTTAGTTATTTAATTAGTGAATATATATTAAACCGTGTTTTAATTTAACTATAAAAGGTTATGGATGTTGTATGGATTTTATTAACGTTATAATTAAACGGTAAATTGGTTAGTAAAATTAATTTTTTGGTAATTGTTTAGCAGTAAATGTATTGTTTAATATATCTTCATAAATTACCTTTAAATTCCTGGTGATCTAAATTGCCAGTTACACATGTTTCATTTTCTAAAATATCAAGAAAAGTGTTCAAAGTAAAATATTAAATTTATATAATGAGTAGTATTAAATTGATCGCTTAATATTATTTTTTAACTAAAGAAGTGAGCTTTATAACTATAATGCATAACTGTTACTCACGGACACAAATGATTTTCATGAATTTTTCTCCGGTTTGAATAAGTTGATCAAAGTTTTGAATATAATATTGGTGCAAGTTGGTTGGTGGGGATGCAATTATGCCTAAGTCTACAGTTTTCACTGTTTTACCAATCTAAAACAAGTTGAAAGTTTAAATAATTAAGGTTGTTTTGTTTGAAAGAATAACGAAAGCGTGGTAAAGTGGTTAGGACACTTTGCTTCATTTCGTGAGGTCCTGGGTTCGATTCTGATCTTCTGCTGTTTGCAGTATAAACTCCTGCTGAGCTAACACTCAATCATCAACTTAAATATCAGGCAATTATAATCTATAATATTCCAAACTGCTAAAGTTAACTCGAGACTGGGTTGGGGTAACAGTTGTTACTCTATGTTAAGATCGTGTAGTCGACCTTCCCAAGGAAAAGGTTTTTGGAAAAAAACAAGGAACAAAAGGTTTGTACTCTTATAGGGGTTTACATGTTAAAGTAAAAATATTACTTACCCCGATCGCAAATCTTTCGACTGATTTTTCTTCCAATAATTTTGTTGCGCTTATGACGTCACTTTTTGAAACCCATTGTCCGTCAGTTACCATTATGACGACACGTCTTACCCCGGTTGCTAAGCTACGACCTCCTTTTTTCAAGGTAAACCTGGTTAAAAATATATTTTTGTTAAATTTACAAACTTTTTTACTTTTTTAAAAATGTAAAAAAAGGTTTTTAAATATGTTAATTAATTAATTATGTTTAATATATTTTTTTGCTTCTGAGCCAATTTAATAAAAATTTAAATTGAATTTTAATTTTGTTATGGTAAAAATGTTAAATTTTTACATTTTTGTTGCTGTAAATCTCAAAGCTCTTCCAGTTGCGGTTCCTTTTGCATCATATTTGATCCGCATGATGGCGTCGCGGAGTTGTTTATGGTTGGTAAATTGATCTTTAAGAAATATGTAGGGACGAATGCAACTACTATATTGTACGACTCCAATCTGTAAAAAGATTTTGGGAAAATTTAACATTACCTTTCTAAATTCATTAAACTTAAAATATAGACCGTGTTTAAGATTGTATTTAAATTAATATTTGTCCTTTTAGTTAATACTCTGTGTTCATACACGTTTGTTTAAAAATATTCTTTTTACCCTTGTTTTATCTGCTCCAATGTCAAACTTTGAAGCCATATGAGCAGTGAAATTTAAAACCTTTCTGAAATTTCTCTCCCCAACACTTTTTGAACCATCCAGTAAAAATATTAGGTCAAGTTTTTGGTTGTTACATGGACCTGAAAATAATGTTTAAGATTTCTGTGTAAAACTTGTAAAATTAAATAAATTTGTACTATTAGAGGTTTATTTACAAGTTATATAAAGTTGTGTACATTTGGTTATATACTATGAAATTTTTGTATTGTTTTAAAGTGTATTTAAACAGAAATAGTTAACAAAGGTGATATAACTGTATTTAGGTATTTAACTTTGTTGTTGTTTGTTAAAAAACAATTTTTATTAAATTAATTTGTTCAATTTTTATTTTACTTAGTTTATTTGTTGTTTGTAAGTTAACTTTAACAAAAAAACGGTCATTTACTTGGTTTTAGGTATATTTCTTTATTGTTAATACTTAAAAACAAGTTTGTTTTTACTTAAAATCAAAATATCTATTTCTATGATGCTGCTTACTCAACAGCAATTAATTTAAATACAAAATCCCAACTTCAAAGCGTTTTAATCTCATGTAAAACGTCATAATAACAAATTATTATCGAACCTTTGTCCCCACTTCTTAGATTTGTTGTCTCCGCTAAATTCCTGCGAAAAAAAACAAAAAAAATTTAAGATTCAGCCAAAAAAGTTAAATTCTCCACAAAAATTCAGCTTTGTTGTTAACGTGTACCAAAATATTTTTGTTTAACACATTTTTGCGGCGTTCGCGCTGTAAGATATTATCTGTGACATCATAATGCGAATTAGCATGGTATTATGACGTCATTGAATTTTTGGCGGTCGAATATTTTTTTATTATCTTGAATTTTTTAATCGGATTTTAAAAGAGTTCAACTGTTTAAGAAACTTCAATCAAACGACCGGCAATGTCGCGAATTTCAAAACATTTCGGGTCACGTGACCGGCTTTGTGACGTCAGGGAAAATTTAAGTGCATTTTTGCAAGTTGTTATTTTTTCTGATTTCGCAATATTTTCGTGAATTGTTACGCGCCACTCATAATTTACTACTTATTGTGACGTAACAGAGAATGATTGTGACGTCGACAATGCGATATTATGATTATATCCAGGTTTAAATTGATCCGCCTACGATTTTGACGCAGAATTAAAAATTAAGTGTTTTGTCATTTGATGATAGATTTAACCTTATATAATAACGTTATAAGCATGTGATATTGACTCTAACTTGAAGGTAAACAAAAATATTTGTTAAACATTTTTTTCCAGAAATAATTATTTTGTTGTTGTTTGTGAACTATTATGATTTATATAATTTTCCCAATTTTTTAAATTTTAGTAGGTTTTTGTAATATATTTAAATGCTTTTGTAGTAAAAAAAGTTGCTTAAATTTTTGTATATAACTTTAAAATACAAAAAAAACATATTTTAATGAAATTTTATTAAAAAAATAATGCTTAATATAAATTATATATAGGCTTTATTCTAAAAATGGTTGTTTTTATAATTGTTTTAACTTGCGTAAACATTACATAAAAAGTAGATATAACTGTGTTAACATTTGGCCCGGTCAGACAAAAATATTTGATTTTTATCTTAAGGTTTAATAACAAGGTCATATAAGTAAAGTGACTACTGGGTGTTAATGTGTTTGTAGTGTAAACTAATTTATTTCTTGGAACTAAATTATAAAGTTTTTCGAACTTTGAGCAATAATAGGATAGGGACAAATGATTTAAAACTGTTTTGAAATGTCTTACAAAATATAAAGCAGGAAAAAATGTTTTTTTTTAATAATTATAAAAAAAATAAAATAAAGCTTGAAAAAAATTTAACTGGTTAGAAATGGGTTACTAAAATATAAACCACGAAAAAATGTTTTTTTTTTTACTCTTTTACAATACTTTAAAAACGAATTTTAAACTTAAAAAAAAGTAATTTATTTTTCTTTGGTTCTAAAATAAAAAAAATTTTAAATTACGATAAAATTTTTAAAATACATGCTCTTAAAAAATTCTAAACAGGTTTTTATTTATATAAAAATATCTTTCTGTCAAATTTTTAACAATGCCTTTATTTTTCTAAATCTTTCCACGTATTTCAACGTTAACAAAGGATTTAAATATAATTCCCAATTCATTGTACGTGGATTACAAATTCAACAGAATGCAAAACTTCAATGCGTATTAACTTTACCACAATATCAGTCAGTGCCGGTTTTATTGAATCACGTAAAATTTTATTAATATCTGATATTTTGATGGCGTCATTAAAAATTGTGTTTTACAGATTTTGTGTTTAATTTCGTTTTATTTTTAGTGTGTTAGGGTTTTGGGTAATCAACAAAAACAGGATTTTAACAGGTTTTTCGCATTATTGGTATTTTTCTTAGATCAAACCAAAATATTAAATTACTAACTTGATGATTTATTAACAAAAATTTTACTTGGTAAATTTAGACCCTCTGATGTGGTCTAATTAAGTTCTAATTAAAGAAATTAACAAGTTTTTACCGATTCGAAGTCGTTGCCTGAACGTTTGGATAACTTCTCGCTTGGTGTCGTCGCAGAGCGTTCATAAAATCCTCTAAAAATGTCAATATTATTATTGGCTTCTTGCATAAACTAATTAGGAATTATATTGAATGCACCTTAGGCTAATATGTGGTAATATTTAAAAATGCCCTTGAGCATTATTAATGATATGAAAACAAATTTAAAATCGATAAAGGTAAATTGAGTTGTTTGTTGAGTGGTTAACATTAAGATAATTTAAAGAGAAAAACCTAAATATAAATTGGTTTATTAGAAATATTAGGTTTAACATAATATTATGATTCCTAGTCTAATAAATCACGCGTTTATTTGAGTTCAATAAGTTAATGAAAATTCACATTTTTTGGTCACGTGACCCATTTTTTCGTCTTGTCACGTGACTTGGCAGTGAAATCTAAAACCTGACGCACGTGCAATCGCTTGTCGTGACAATCGGCTTAAACAATTCTTATTTATTGACGCAACAATGAAGTCTCGCACGCACAAGTTAACACAACTCGATTACTTATCAACAACCATCAACCAAAAGTCACGAAAATTTCGATGTAACTCGAACCAAATTGTACATCAACTTGTAAAGGTCATAGAGTTAATGCATGCTGATATCTATGCCAGCAATGCGAGCACATCGCTTGAACTCGGTAATTCTAACTGACTGATTTTAATGCAGTTAAGACTTTAAACCCACTTAAACTGATATTTAAATGTCACTTCGATTAGTTTGTCATTGCTGGACTTCTGCTGTGCATAGAACCTCGTGTTTTAAACGTTTGCAATTACAAAATTCAATAATTTTACAGTTTTTGACCTTGTTAAATTTTGTCAATTTTTTTCAAATTTTTGTCTGCAATATTTGCCGCTGTGTGGCCACTGTTACGTGATGTATCGGTTTATATGACGTCATAACACACGCGCAAGAAGTTGATGAACGAGTTTTTTATTGACGTCGTTGGTTGGTTGAGCGATTAACATTTTTCGAGCATGTTTTAAGTGATTATATTTACACAGATTAACATGCAATAGTTCAAGCATAAAACCCAGAAACTTATATGGACAATAAGGTATATTGATATTACTCTTCAGGTTTAAATGCACTTACAAATATGTGCTCTTTTTAGCAATTTATAACACATAAATATGTCTGTTGTAAAATCGTTTTTAAATGAAGCTTGTACTCAAATATAAGTCATCTTAACTTTAGGTTAAATATAGGTTTCCTACGTAAATTTGATTGTAAATAAAGGGTTTTATATAAACCTAAATTAGGCTTAAATGCAAATATTATTGGAGTGTTATATCTTACTAGTTTTTAAACGGTTAAATTCAATACTGTTTTTAACACAGAAGTATATAATGTTGAAACACAATTTTGCACTTTTAGGATTTTTAAAATTCTTTTTTAATATTTATAACTGCGTTCTAGTTACTATATTTCGTTATTTCTATCATTTTATTGATTCACATTTCTTAATTATTCAAATCGCGGAAAAAAGTGATGACGTAATATAATTAAACGTAATATTAACTTAAACTAATTTTTTAACGATTATTTGGCATTTTCAAAATACATTCTTAAATAAACAAAAACTAGTTTTTTATGACGTAGAAAAATTTATAAAATTTTTGTAATTTATTTATTTTTGTTGACGAAATTTTTCCGAAGTAATTTGGTTAATTTTATATTTTTATAATTAGTTGATTGTACTTACCAGGGACATAGGCATTTGTGACGTCACTAAGAAACGCCGAAAGGATTATTAAAATTAAAAATTTCGACGGAATATTCTTGTTTTGATAAACATTTATTCCGGTTCTTTCCATCTTGGTTAAACTAGAATCTCTAAAATTACACGCATAATATACAAACAATAAAATTAATCATTTTTAAATTCTGTTTTTGGGGGTTTTTACCGCTTCTCAATACTTTTAACCTGTTTTTATTTTATATTGGTTACTGATAGACTATTCACATACAGTTGTCTACCTTAAAAACATATTTACTACCTTATTTTATATTTTTTTTTACAAATTTTAACTGTTTTTGGCTATTTTAAAGTGTCTTCTAACTAGCTTTTACTTAAAATATATTTTTTTTACTATGTATATACTATAGATATCAATTTTAATTTTTAAATAGCTAACTTTAACTTAAAATTTATACATACAAATAATATATATTTATTACTTAATTTTATATATATTTAATTTATTTAAATTTAATAAGCTTAACCATAACCATTAGAAGTTAGATAATACATGGACATAGGGGTTGTCTTGCAAGTATTTATATGTTGCACCTATTAACAGGGACATGTGAAAAGAGGTTTTTAACTTTGTTAATTGTTAAACTAAAACCATTAAAGCTTGATTCCATTACAAAGCAATTAGAACCTTCCCACAATGCATTAAAACATCCTGTTATATAGGGTCTACTTGATTATTAAAATGGGTCACTTAATAAGGTTCTTAAGCTTGAATTTTGTAAGATTTAAAGCTTGTTTTGTTAAAGTTTTTGGTAGATTTCAAGGAACAAAATATTGAAATAAGAGAACTTTGAATTAACCTAGCATATTAATACGTAATGATAGAAATTTAAGTTTTTAACCTATATTTAATTTCTACAATTTAAAGTAATTTTTTAATGTATTTGATATAGCTTGAGATACAAATAAAATGTTGATTCATAATATTATTAAGCTCAATAATCTACAAGAGATTAAAAACTTAATAGGATTTAAAACTCAATTACCACCTGCGAAATAAGTCTTAGTTTTGTTTAATTTTAATAAATATAAAAACAATTAAACAACGCACGAAATATATTTGCAAGAGTTTGCGATATTTTGAATATATAAGACTTGTATATTTAAAAGCACTCTTATCTGATGATTGAACCTGCGTATTAGCCAAGGGCAATGTAATATGAGTTTAATATATATATTTCATGTTAAAATAACAGCATTACAATCGTGTTATTTTCATGATTTTGGGGTATAATGTATTTATAGCCTATCTTGTAAATAATTCTGTGTATTTATTTAAGATAGTGGTTTGTTTTTTAAAGTGGGTTTTAAATAACATTTAAGAGAATCTTGTTGTTTTGTGGTTGTGTTTTTTTCGTTGCCAAACATCTTTTACAGCTAGTTCTAATTAAAATTTCTTTTTTTTACCTTATTTATTTTTCTATACATTTTTGAGCTAGGCTTGGATATCTATTTTTCTCAAGAAATTTTGCCACAAAATTTATAATTTTTAAAGTATTTTTTATTGGTTTAGCAAAGTCACAGAAAAATAAAACAAAAAATAACAAATTGAAGGTTTTTACATTATCTACATTCACTTGATACAGCTCGTTAGCTAACACACAAAATTACAGAAATAAGCAAAAATAAAATTTAAAACAACAATTACAGAATGATGGGCAAATTAATCATAGCAGCAACACTTAAACAACATTTTTAACTTTGTGGGATATTAATTTTGAGTTAAAATGCATTTTTCATTGACGTGTGTTGCTCAGATTAATGTTGTAAGGGATTTAGATAAAAAAGATTAAAAACACAATCATGTCTGTATATCACAATGGTTCATTATTATCACAGTGCTACATCTACAACAACAACTACTTGGTTGACAGTTTACACCGCTTTCCACCACGTTGGGGCGCTATTTCTCTCCTGTAAGCCACAAGCTGGCGATGACGTAACAAATTGATGACGTATAACGTCTAAAACGTTCCTAAACTTTTAATTTTCGGGATCAGATGATTTTCGAAGAATTAACGAGGGGTTAATGAACTCGGCTGTTATCGTAGCTTGGGGCTCCTTTTTTGTTGTTGTTGTATTTTTAACCTCGACAAAAGAGTTTGTTGGGGATTCCCCTTCCTGGATGATGGGGAAGATGGGTAGAAAATGTTCGGTCCCTTCCTGGGTCGAACTTGAGAGGTACGAATCGTCAATCGGGGGGCTTACCTCGGGCGTCGAAGTCGGACCTCTTGAGAAAAGTGAAAATAATTGCACCTGGACGATTCGGTTCCTTTCTTCTTCGGTCAATTCGTCCTCTTTTTCTTCCTGTTGTTGTTTATAAACCTCCTCTTCATATTGTGCCGTGTAATCTTCGTATAAGGCTTCAAGTTCTGCTAGTAATCCAGCGTCGGTATTCGGGTTTTGGGTTGACTCTTCGTAGTTATAATATACCTCACTGTAAAACTCATCAACTGGTATATAATCAGTTGGGTTGTAATGCTCGAAATTTTCAGTTGGAACGTAAGTTGTTCGGTCGGTGAAGTTTTCTTCTTCTCGGTTGTAATATTCTTGTTCAATTGGTGATAAAGTCGATGGTTCTTCACTATAATCATATTCCTGGTTCACTAAATCTTCATACGACATATCCTGATATTCATATTCGTTGGTTTCTGTTGGTTGTTGGTCTTCTGGTCGTGTGGTTTCGTACTGGTGGTTTTCTATGTTATGGTAAGTTTCATTTGACTCTTCATATTGATCTGGTTCGATGTTTTCATAAATGGTTTCTTCGTAATGGTTAACCTCTTGTGGGCTGCTGTCTGTTATTTCGTATTGGTGATTGTCTTCAACCTCATATTCTTCATCTGGTTCGTTTTGGTTGTTTTCTGAGTTCTGGTTATTTTCTGGATATTGGTGATTTTCTGGGTACTGGTGATTTTCTGGGTATTGATGGTTTTCTGGGTACTGGTGATTTTCGGGGTATTGATGGTTTTCTGGATATTGGTGATTTTCTGGGTATTGGTGGTTTTCTGGGTACTGGTGCGTGTTTTCTGGTTCTTGTGGACCATTTTGGTGGTTCACTGGTTCTTCTACGTTACCATCCCGTTCCATTGGGTAACCAAATTCATTAAATTCACCATCCCCGATTAGTTGGAAAGCCAGAATCTCATCGTTGGGATGGTCCAGTTGGTATTCTTCCCCTGTTAAATAGAAACAAATGGTTAAAAATTTGGCACTTTTAAATGGTATTTTAGTAAATGGTTTATATCTTAGTCATTCTTTAATAGGTACTTGAAATGTTGATCTTATTTAGTTATATATAGTTAAACTTGTAATTGTTTTAAGTGTAAGTATAGTGTGATTATTAGGATAATTCCTTCAAGTATTTTAACTAGCGTTACATCACAATTTAGTGTCGACATTTACACCACAAAATCTGGAATTCGTGACTTTAATATTTAAGACTGGGTGTGGTAATTATCTGTGGTTCTATTTCCCCTTTAAAATAACATCAAGTACTTACAAATGGCGCCTCGTATGTCGATAAGCTCATGATTCTCTTCAAGTGGTTCCGAATACATGCACTCAATGTTTGTAATACAAGTTCCATTAAACTCGTAGAAACCAGTGGGGCAACTACAAACTGGTTGGCAGGCGTCACAGCTCTCACCAGAGCCTTCAAGTAGCACCATATCAATACCTGGTTGGCACACCCTTGCACAACCACATTCTATGTATTCAAATCCATCTCTGTAATGTAAAGTTAAGATTAGAATATAAGTAATTAAATATATTTTAAAGTAATTGCTAATGCATTGTCTTGCTTTATATTTTAAATGGGTATTAATTCGTAAATGGTAATTGAATAAGGAAGTGCATTAAACATTAAGTTGTACTTTACAGTAAATGAAATGTTAATGTATAAGTAGTAAATAGATGTATGATAGATATCTTACATCATTTTAAAAGGTAATTGGTGTCTTAATAGCATTCGTTTTTTTAATGTATATAGTTTATGACGTTTTCCAATCAGCTTAAGATTGTTTATTCTTATACAATATTCATCATATTTAAATAGTTTTCATTAAACAAAATTAAGTCAAAACTTACGTGCAAGTCTCTGCTGTAACTTCTTCATGTTCATCATGGTTATCTGAGATTTTTTCAGCTGTTTTAAGATATTCAAGATATGCTTGCCCTAAAAAAAGTTTTTGTTAAGTAAAGTTATAAGTAATATACATTGAAATTCTTAATTAAGTTTCTGTCAATGTTTTGATATTAAATAAAAGTTTGTTTTTGTCTTCTTAAATAGTTTGTATTAGCAAAAATTGTTTGCTTAACTTATTAAGAAAAAAGGCATGAACCTTAAGTTTATGTCAAAGCTTTTAGATTAAATAGTTTTTCTTTTATTTTATAACTTACATTCTTTTGAGTAAGCTTGACAAACTCGTTCAGTCATTGGTCGTTGAAACCTTGTTCCAACCTCGGTTCTTGGTATTTTATCTCCAGTCTTTGTATCAACACAAAAAAAACTAACACTATCTCGTTGTAGGGCCTAAAATATAAAATTCAAGTTATAAACATGTTCATAATCATAATTTTTTTAATTCAAATTTTAGGCTTAATTAATTTGGGTGTTTATGGTTTATACTTATATAGTTTTGTTTGAGATATTTATATTTTAATATATTCTTGTGGTAACGCTAAAATGTTGACATATATAAAATAAGATCATTTTCTAAGCTATATTTCTTTTGCTTAGGTGCGGCAAATACTAGTTCTACCACTTCAAATGACTTTAAATTTATTAGTTTAGCCTTGTCTGTACAGTTTTTCGTAATTATCAAAAGTTTAAAGCAAGTTAATGCTGGTGTTTAGTGGACAAGCCTAAATTACTGCAAACTTTAACAAATTCTCAAGTGCTTAAACAAGGTTTGCGCTAACTTAAAAGTAGTTTTAATAACATATTGCAAGTGTAGTGTGACGTAACAATGCCACGCCTATGACAAACATCTACGAAGGTGTTCAACCAGGTTTGCCAGTGCTTAGCACGAAACGACATTTTTGTTGTAACCGCGACAACTTTTTTTGACATGTAACTTCGTAGTTTTTAATTAGTAGACCACATTAACACCAACTATGTTAAACTTTAAAGTTGTGAAGTACGTGGGTTTGAAACCTGTATTTTACTAAGTTTAAATCTTTGTTAAACTTGTTTTTTTAGTAGGTGTATTTTGTTTAAACTTTCTTTGATAAAAATTGTTTTTTGGGTTGTTTTGGGTTGTGATTTGAGGCCCTATATCGCGATAGACAACTGCTTTTTAAAATTGATCACTTATTTTTATTTAAAATTTTTTTCTTTTTTTAAATTTGAACTTACCAAAAATTTTCCGTCTTCTTCGCATTCCGGGTAGTAGTCGAAGGGGGTTCCCCCTTGTAGTTGATAACTGGCGATAATTTGTTGATATTGGGTTTGTCTAAATTGACAGAACCTTTCGTCATCTGATGGTTGTTCTGTGGGAACTTTAAAGTTAAAAACAAGAAAAATATTAAAATTTGGTTCAGTGGAAAAAAGTGGGTTTTTCGGGGGCTTTTTCGAGTATATACAGTTTATAGACAATCCAAAATAAAATTAACTATTAAAATAGTTTAAATTTACATTGAAATTAATTTAATAAAATTTATTTTTAATTTAAATTATTTAATTAAATTTTTATTATTTCATTTCAGTTATAAATAGCCATGCATTTTTGCCCTTATTAGTATTAATTGTCACATCACCAAATTAGATATTGTTACGTCACCAAATAATAATTCATGCTTAATAGATGAATCCACTTTATTCCACTGTTCCAAGTTTTAATTAAATAAAGAAATTATAAAACTAAAAATAAGCGAGCTTTGTTAATGAAATGATGAAATGTTTAAGTTAAAAACATGCATTAAAATAAAGAAATATTAAAATGTTTTAAATTAAGTTGATATTTGTTAAATAAAAAATTAATCAATTTTAACGGCATTTCAATTTAAAAAAAGTAAAAATTAGTAAAATGATATGGTTAAAAAGACAATATGCAGATAAAAATAAAATGTAAAATAAAAGCTTCATGCTTACATAACTTCAAATATAAACTCACCACAATTAAGAGTTTCTTTGCTGTGGTAATGAGACTTGGTATTTTCCAGGGTTTCCCCAGTATTTACATCGACACAGAAACAAAATCCGCTGTCGTGGTGATCGCATTGGGCCGGCTGTAAACAAAAAAAATAAATTTATATTAAAAAAAATAAATAAACATGTATTTTGTTAATTGGTAATTCTTTATGTATTGGTTTGTATTGGTTTAAGAGTAAATGATTAAATTTCTTTGTAATAATTGACATGTATATACTTAAATAAAGATTTAAATAGCAAAAAATTGAATATTTTGCCGGCCTTAACACGTGCACTTTTCCCAGAAAGCGTTCGATTTATTGGCCAAATTATAATTCCAATTATGTAATCACGTTTCTATAGCTTATGACGTCATTACGTTGGTTTGGTATTTATCAAGAGTCAAAATGTAGAAACGTTTTCAAAGTATGCAAATATGGAATTGATTGGAATTTTAAATGTTTGCAAATTACATTTAATTACGTTTTATTTGATCTTATGCAATAGTGTAATATTAGCATAAGTTTCAGTTAATCTTTTATTGATTTATTAAGGTAAAATTTTATTGGGGAAAAATTGTTTTTATATTTAATTTTGGTTGAAAAATTATTGACTAAAAAAAAATTTGGAAAAACAATTTTTTTTTTTTTTTTTATAAATTTTTTTTTATTTCTATTCCACTTACCCTCCATTGAATCCCAGTGGAATCACATTCAGGAATGTAATGAGGGTCACTAGTTATATCCCCGCTATCCATAATTTGTTGTCGTACTTCGTATAACCTTTGCTTGCATGTTTGTTGTACTGGAACACCTATGAAATAAACTTTTAAATTATCACGATATCTTACAACGTCTTCGTCTAGACTTTTTTTTGCAAAATTTCGCGGAATTGTAAAGTTTTGAACTATGTCCAAAATACAAAGGTTTAAAAATTATTTTAATTTTTGTAAATAAATTTTAAAATTTTAAAAAATTTTAAATTACTTTTAAATTTTTTTATTAATAAAGTTTATAATTGCAGCTAATATGTAAATAAACAGAACAGATTCTATTTTGTATTTAAACGCTTCCAAAAAAAAAATTTGCAAAAATATTTAGGTAAACTTCAAAGTCTAAAAAGTTGAAGTTTTTTCTATTACCTTGAACATCTAAACACGCCGATAAAAAGCAAATAATTGCCGCAAATAAAACCTTTGTATTCATTTTCAAACCTTCAAGAAAAATAAAATCCACAAATTTCAAAATTATTCGCTACTTTCTTAGATCTGCTAAACTTAGAATGAATAAAAATAACTTAGTATCGAGCTTATATAGCTTTCTGCTTTGCAAGTCAACTGAGAGCAGCTTATACCTTTAGGCCATTTTGCCTTTTTCGTGAATATTAAACGACCGCGTGGGTTATATCGTCTAGTCTCATATTTAACTTAAATTTTTTGTTAAAAATAACTTTGCAAGGTTATATAGGATTGCTTAAAGGCGTTTCACGAGGCCTCAGTTTTCTAAATTTAGCATTTGTTCAAATAATTTTAAGAAACAATCTACTTTACTTCAAATAATATAAACTTTAGATATTTTTAGATCAAATTTAAGCCCTTATTTGGCCTTTAAATATTGCACAACAAAAGACGATATTTTTCTTATAAAAAACTTTCAAATTTGAAATCTAAGAACGTGTATTTTATTTAGAGAGAGGTCATTCTGTCAATTTAAATACGCATTTCCTATTAAATAGTTAATAGATTACAACGCGTGCAAATGCATTGCTATTTCGCCATTGTAATAGTTCACATTTAAGTTACATAATATCATGACATCCTTTGTAGGGTTGCATATATTTGATGAACTTAATTCCATATTTCTATACACGGTCTTCTGCATTTTTTATATTAAATTGATTGATTTTGTAGCGAAATCTTTTCGTAATGACCTATAATGCATTTCTATTTAACATTTACTAATTAGGTCGAAAATTATTTGAACGTTATTGTAATTAGTCCGATACACTCATCATATTGCTGATAAACTTAATTAAAATATTTTCGGTGAAAATAAAGATCATATATTGCAAAATTGTGAAATTAAATCATTGAAAATTAGGCTGAATCACGTGACTTTATCGGTAAAAATTAGGCTAAAAGTTAAAACCTGAAAAAATCGTTACAATCAAATCGATGATTTATGAAAAATTATTTCGTCATAATAACACGAATAAATTAAAATGACGCATTCAACATTTACATCCTGTATTGCTCTTTCTCAATTGCATCATTAAGGGCAGGGTATATTGCAAGGGGAGTGGTAGTTTATATCAAACCCACGCGGTATTTTGTCATTGATATTTCAAGGGGACTGACCTTATGTTTTAAGGGAGAAATACCTGATATAAAAGCGACCTTGTGAGCTCATAATCACCATGTTTATACCTCAATTTGGACTCATTTCTATGTTGAGAACCTTCAGTTAGTTTTCATGTACTAATTAAACCACAATTTTAATCAATTTTAAAGACTAAAATAACTTTACATTGTCGCTGGCTGACACCACCCTTAATATAAACGAATATTCGGAAACTAACACATTTTTATGTCGTTTTTTTTATCTATTTTAAAACAACTTATTTTGTATAGATAATGAATAATTATAATCATTAAGTTTTTGTTTATATATCCTGAATAACCTTTACATTCGGAATTTTCCAAACATAAATAAACAAAAACAGATCACGAAAAAGGTCACGTGATGTTATTCTTTGGTTTCTTTAACACGAAAATCGGTTGCAACCCGCAGCAACTTAATTAGTTGAGTTTCTTTAAATAGAAATCTTGTAAAATCCCTTAAATTAAACCCTTAATTTTATAGGTTATATTAATATTGCATTCATGTATATCATACCACGTTTCTTGCGTCTGCGTATTTAAATAGTTCTAAGATAAATATAATAATTATGAAACGTCTGAGATTTGTGATATTTTTGGCAATAACCTTTATTTAAGTTGTGGTTCTTAAAATTTTCGATGTGTAATGTAAATTACCATTCGGTTTCTAATTCTGCTTAGTTAGCACTTTGATTTAAAACCAATACATTCCTGCGGCAAGTTCCGACGAAAATTATATATAACTCCTTCCTAGGGACGCACATAGATACGTAGAGCAAGTATTTCTATTCTTATCCAGCATCGGAATGTAGCATACGAAACTTAAATTAATTCTAAATTGATATTCGGACCAGAAACTTTCTAATGTTGTTGTTTTTTTCGGCAATGTTGTTTTAAAAATAGATGTTACGACGATAAGTCTGTATGCTGTATATAATAGATTATAGTTTGAAGTACGGATTGTTGTTTAGTTTATTTACAAAACAAATTTGAAATTTTTACCTTTAGGGAAATTCGATAACAACAGAAATTTTAAACTTCTAATTTTAAAGTTTTGCACAATTTGAATATATGACGATCGAATAACGTAATTTACCAAACAATAAGATTAATAGTTATTTTAAATATCTACTTACATTTAAATTAAAATAAGTTAATGATAGAATTTGTGACGCAAATTCAAATTTTTAAAGTTTCGAGAAGGTTGCCGAACAAATAAAACATTTTAAATATTAAAAAAATATCACAATTAATGATTTATTCTAAATATCACGTTCTTAATTCCTTTCTTTAATTTCTATGACGTACTTTAAGGTTTAAGGGTGGATTGAAATATATGTAGATTTTAAGATAAGTCAATTTCCATTGTGTTTGACGTAAAACTTATAAATATTTATTTTTAGAAATCGTAAAAGTTGATTTATCAGGAATTTATAACAAATTTGTGCGTCAAAGCGGGTGTTATAACGTTGGTTGTCGAAGTTTTTGATTTATTGTTTGGTTTGGTTTTATATATTTAAACAATCTGGTGTTAATTTTGCGTTTTTACTAATTAAGTGTGCAAAAATGGCATTTGAAATCTTTCTTTCAAGTTATAAATAAATCCAACCTATGATTTAATACACAAGTTCATTTAATCTCTTCTTTTAACAACTTGATTTAACTTTAAATCAGGAATATCAGGTTTTCAAATACCATTCTTATAAAAATAAATAAACACATACCTAAAACTAATTGCTTGGATTCGTGTATTAAGATTATCTTAAAAGTTAATTTAACAACACACTGCTTTTACTTAGATTGTAAAATTTTCTTGTTACTTTTATATTTATTTTGGAATTAAGGTATAAAAATAATATGGACTTCCTTGTTTGCGATATAGACGCCTAAATTAGTTTTACTTAAGTGTCAAGGGACTTTAAAATAGGTAAACTTTGATATATTTAGCTCAGTGCAAATGTTACTGTGGTTGGTATCAAGAAATCGTGATCCTTCTAACGCTATATTTTAAAACCTAGTGCGTTGCAGTACTGGTGCCTATTTTTGTCCAAGCGCTCTCCAAACCTTGTTGTACAACCAAGCCGTTGTTACCACAAAACCTTAAAGATCACACCCTCTTAAAACTTGAAAACTGATCCTACAGATAAGCTGGGCAGGGCCAGTTTAGAATATACAAACTAGATCACGATGCCGTAACTCACGTTCATTTAATCCGAGCTAATAATATGTGCAAGTGCGGCATTTATATCGACTTCGCAACTGTGCACGGACAAACCAATGTCACGTTTTTGAGTCGGTTCACTTAAGTTTGAGCACGCTTGTTTACCTGTTTTATTTATCTGACAAGGTTGTGAAAAGGTCCTTGCTTAACAACGTCAAAAAACATGAGATTTAAATATTTGAAATATTTTTGGTATTTTCGGAAAGTTGCAATATTGTTGATTTTATTTAATCGACATATTTAAGGGTTATGACATCCTTTAAAATACCAATCTGTCATGTTCTTTGTTATTTAGGATACAAAAATACCGCTTTAGATCGTGCAGTAGTGTACACCAGCTTTTATAAAGCGGTATCATAATCGTATTTAGGTTCTTTATAATACAAGTTCTAATTCCTATATCAACACAATTTGTGTTAATTGATCTGTTGATGGCAAAACTGGGAAATTTTGTGTGTTGTTAATATCCAAGTTGAACTTTAACATTATAGTAGTAGGCCTACATATAACATTTAACGGTTTAATTACATCCATTATATTAATGCATTCAATTAAATATATTACTGTTTATATGAGTAGACATTAATAAAATGTCTGTAATAATAACATTGACTTTAAAGTAATATAACTTGTCTCGTTTTCAAATTGAAAATAAACAAATAAAAAGCTAGACTGTCTGCAATTATGGTTGGTAAAATTTTCGTTTGTGACGATTTTATCACGTGACCAAATCTTCAAGGGTTAACGTTGATTTGTTGTTGTAACTCAGTTGTGTTTTTTCAAGATTTTTTGATATAAAAAAATAATTTTGAAACTTTTGTTTATTAATTGTGGGTAAATGAATATCAAAAATAAAATTTTGGCAGAATATATTTAGATCGGTCGATTATCGTTTATATCAAAAAAAATTTTGTTTTTTCTTTATTTAAAGTTGTGTATTGGTCTAATTATGGTGTTTTAAACAGATATTAGGAAATATTTACTAGGCCAAGTCTTATTATAATAGTAGATTTAACTTAACAAATGCACTAAAATTAAGAATTCGATATTTTTAAAGATTTTTGTTATAAATATTACGTTATTTTTAGCAATAAATAATGGATTTTTTGCAGCATTTTTGCACTATATTATTACACAACTTCTTGCAAAGATGCAATTAGTTTTCTACTTTGTAAATAACACGTGTTCAACTAAAATGCAGTTGGACTCACCTTTTTAATTTCACTTTCAGAAAACTTGTACAAAAATCTAAGTTATAATTAACACCTAGGATTACGAGGCAAAAATAGAACTGAACAAAGTAGGTAGCGGTTAAATTAGATGTTTTAAACTTGAGTTTTAACTTGATTGATGTCATAAAACTGTTACAACGCCTCTGCGTGGTATTTACCGACTTTAAAACTGATCTAAATCGAAGGTTGGACACTTTTACGCCCATTTTATTTTGATATTAACACTCCTTTACGCAGTAAGGGATTGGAAAGCGGTGAATTTAAAGTTTTTAGTTTCTGAAAATAGTTTTTTTAGGTTTAAACGTGGAAAATTTGGATCTTTATCTCTTAAAATTGTCTAAATTAGAGGAAGTCTTAAAAATTCTAAGTATTTTGGACATTTTTCATTTAGTATTTTGGTTGTTTTCAGATACCACTTTTATGACGTAATATATGGATAGTATGACGTCATTAATGTATGTTTTATGACATGTTGTTTTAGCAATTAATGTTTTTCGATAACTTAATTGAGTGACAACCCTTTTTTCTGTCACGAACCTTGAGCACATTTTTAAATTTTCGTGCCAGTTCGCTTTCGTTCGACATCGGCACCTACGTCATCACGGAACACGTGCGTACGTGAGTGAAAATAATTGTGACGTCACTGTCGTGTTTGTTTGCGTTTTCAATGTTCGAGGAAGGTAAAAAATATTGTTCCGCGGTTTTTAAATTGCCGTAAAATTTCTTGTTTACCCACATTTGGGTGAGAAATTTCTATTTTTACTTTCAATTGTAATCTGACAATGAAGTATTGTGGTTATGACAAATCAATATTTTACAATTGACAATTTGCAGTAGTAAATAACATCCGACAATGACTTATTGTGAGTTGATTGTTAAAAATAACGTAAACAATGCAACTTATTGTCCATTTAAATTTACTTGTTGACTGCATTGTATTTATACTAAACAACAATGACGAATTTAAACCGAATAAACCTGTTGAAATTGTATTTAAAAACAAGTTTCGGATAGTAGTTGTGTATTGGTGTGAAAAAACGAGTCATGATTTGTAAGAATTTGTTGCCTAAACCCGGGTTTTATAACCAAGAGTTAAATCTTAAACCTAATTCACACTTAAACTTTCCGAAGCTTACTTACCTACACAGTAAAGTTCTAATACTTTATATAATCCATTACTACAAGCTTAATCCTTGTGTTTTTACATATTCAAACCAAATAGGTATTATCCTTATTATAATAGAGCTTAATATGCGGTAAATATCAACTTTACTATGAAAAATTAAGGCTTGGGTTTGAGAAATGAATAAAAGACTAAATTTTAAAAATAAATATCGTGAAAATATTATGAGTTTGCCTCATTATAACTCCACCCTATTTAGAATCGGATTCCCTGCCCAATATTCGGTTACTTTCTCCGATAAAATAACTTGAGTTTGAACCGCATTGTTGAGATATCATTTAATTAAGGTTGTTTCCAATTCAGCCCAAATTTCTTCGTTCCTAATTTGGAATTTTTATTTAAACCATAATTTGTTTATTGTCTGTTATGTAAATTAAGTTAAATTTTGTATAAATGCATTGTCATTATGCCGTTGGAAGATTAACAGTTGATGTAGTTTTTGCTTGTCTACATTTCTTTATATTTTTAACAATTAATTGTTAGAAAAATACCAACTTTATATTTTAAATAAAGACAAAAAAGAGTCATTGAAAAACTAAATATTAAATTTTGATGTAAAATAAGGTAATTTAGGATCAACATTTTTATTTAAAACAAAAGGGGGTTTTCGCACATTGATAAAAGTAAATACTAAATACGATATACAATTAATATTACAACAATGCGACGGGAAAAAATGACAAAATCAAATTAATGATTTAAAACATGCCAAAAGTATTAATGTTTACATAAAGATTTTAAGTATATTATGGCATGGTCACCAAACCCAATTGTTATATTGATAACATAAAAACATTTTGCTTGTAAAAATTAAAGTTTATTCGTGATAGACAGAAAATTTATGAAAATATTGCTAATTAGCTAATCATGTGATGCTATCAACGGCCCTGTTTGTTTTTATATAACCGTAACGCTATCAGAACTTGGTAGTTTTCTAATTTTTGTCATTTAAGAAGCCTGTTATCTCGGGAAAGAACCAACTTGGAATAAGATTAAAGAAAGTTTTCAGAAATTCACCTAAATTCTAGCCTGCCAATACATGACATAGAAAAATACCAGAATTTTCACATTTTTCTTATATTTGTCCGTCTTCTATTTGCGTAGTTTTTATAGTAAATCTAATTTTAATAGAATTTTGTTATTGCCGCTTGGACCATAAACGTGCAAACGCAAAGTTACACCATGTTTGTTTATTATCAGTTCATCAGCGTTCGTAAGATTCTAGTTTTATGAATCAAATACGAACTATCTCGTGATAATGTCACGTGACTCACCTGACCGATTGTTTGATCATAAACCTCTGATTGTTAATTATGTTTTGCAGTTTGGGAGATTTTATTGCGAAACATTTTTCATGTTTGGGTAAATGATTAGATCTTAAAATTTACGATTTTTTTAATGATTTGAACTTTAATTTAACATTTTTAAACTGTTCGTAAAATAAGATTTTGACTTGTAATTTGAAAGCTGTTTAGAATGCGTCAAAATGTTGATTAAATCAAAAATAATAGAATTCCCCGAGTTATTACTAATTATGGTTATTACTCAAGGTGTTATTGCATGGCACCATTGGTTTTTAAATATTTTGCCGAACCAACTCGTATATTTATTTATGAATGGTTAAACTTTATGTCTACAACCTTAAAAACGAATTAATCATGATCATAAGTTGCCCAAAAAAGGAATTAAAACATTTTAAGTGGATTTTTTTTGTGTAAATTGAACCTGAATTAGTGGTTCAGTTGATTATAATAATAGGTAAATAAAACATCACCTATACAAGTGTATACAGGGTTGAATTAAAATCATAATTTAACGGGAATTTCCGAAATTTACATGTTTCAAGTTAGGTCAATTTCTGACAACCACCTTTCGATTATTAAGTGGTGCTCGCGTCGCGACAACATTCCTTATTGTTTGAGACAATGGGCTTAACAATTAAGCATTGTCGTTTACATCCGATATTACGAGAATTAAATTAATTAAAACTATTTTCAGACTTTTAATGAAGCGCTATTAACGCGTTATCTTTCGCCACTTGAATCAAGGTCAATTAATCAGACAAAAAGAAATTTTTAATTTTTTTATTTTCTTTGATTGTCTCAAAATTTTACGACATAACCCACGCGTTTTATGACGTCATAATTAGGTTTTATTGCATGGTTATTAGGTAGCCCCCGCAGAAATTAAGATCGCGGTTCGGTTAGTCACAAAAAGGAACATAAAAAGTGCGAAATTAATTGTAAAAAATCATGTTTTTATTGTCATTAAAATCTGTAATAACTCCTATGCCCTTAAGCTTAAAAACTACTGTTTTTACTTATGCAAAATGAATTAAAATTGCACAAAAATATGGTAAAAAGGGCAATTTATGAATAGTTATTTTTCCCTTTTAAAATACATGAAAAAAATTGTTTCAAATTTTAAATATTAATATTTTTTTTAAATTTTTTTTGAAACTGATCCACGTACACTTCAATCAAACACATATTTTGTTGTATGACGTCACAGAAGCGGTGTTTGTGAAGTCACAAAGTTGTTTAAAGTGGGATATGTGGTGTCGAATTAAAGTCAAAAACATGACAATTAAATGTTAGTTGAAGTCAGTTTGCGGTTAGAACTCTGATTTTCGTGTTTGGGTCGATTGCAACTGCTTTTTTAGTATTTTTTAAATTTTAATTCGAATTTTATGGCAGGAATTTTGTATTTTATTTAAAATGTTTAAAAATAGAAATTTTGTCATTTTTGTGTAATTGAGATTTTATGCAAATCTACAAAAGTCTGGAAGAAATTTTGGTCTATATTTATATAAATTTAACTTTTTACGTAAAAACCATTTAAAATTTTTTTAATTACATAACGAATTACAAATTTTTGTAATTTTTATTGGTTTTTGAATGACTATAAAAAATCCAGCATCTTATTAATATATTACGTCATAATGAGTCTGCATTCTTACCCAATAAATCACTATTGTGAGGTCAACCAAACACGTGGTTACAGTTAACCAGAATTTTTGTGTTTTCCGATAAATTCTGTAACTTTGTGACATTTAAAAGAATTTTAAGGGATGGTTGTTTAAATTATTTTGAATCTGGGAACGTGTGTTTTGTATACAAATATTAACATATAAAATTGGAGTTTAATATTTATCTGAAAACCAATTCGTCTACGTAAAATTTGAACTTATAACATTCTAAAATTAAGCTTTTTAAATATGTCATTGGTTTGTTGAATAATATCATTATATAATATGGTTGGTTGCATAAGCGTTTTGGTATTTTATTTATTTCTATTTATTTAAAGGCCCCCTTAGGAACAAAGTGACCTTTAAAATAAAATGTAAATTTTCGTCCGACAATGTCAATATTGTTGTATGTGAAGATTATTGGATTTTGTTAAAATTTAAAGATCTGTGGTTCGTTCAGCAGGTGACATTTGTAGCTCGAATTTAAATCAGGCCCTTAAGGCACATTAACATGTAAAAAATTTAGTATTTTGCATCAAAATAAAGAGTTCGTTTGGTATTTAATCTGTTGAAATATTGAAAACTTTGTCATTCTTTTATCATTACTAAATTTAATCTAAAAATTCCGTAAATTTTTGTGAAAAACTTTAAAAAAAATGATTTTTTGCTAATAAGTTTGTATGAAAACAAATAAATTGCGATTTAATATTTAAAATTAGCAAAAAATAATCTGTAAATTTTTTTTTAGAATTTTTTCATTCTATAAATATCATTTTTAATTCTGGAATATTCTAGTCCTAATATATTAAACGTGCAATTTTGCACGAAAATCATAAACTTCGGAAAAAAATTAAACTAAAAATGTAAAAATAAGGGTTTTGTTGCAAATAAAAATATATTTAATTTATTTTGTAATTTCTATTTTTAAAAAATAAAAACAAAAAGTTTAAAATAAATCTCAAAATTTTAAAGAACCTAAATCGCAATTTTAATGATATTTAAAAAATTTGCAGTTTATATATCTTATATGTAGGTTCATATATTACAGGTGCATTTTAACAAAATCTAATGAAATATCATGTTTTCCTAGTAATAACAGGTTAGGGGGAAATATAACTGCGCATTTCTTTAACTTTACATCCAAATATAGTCGCATATTTCTTATCATATTATCATAATATATTTAAGTGGTTATTTTCTTGCAAAATAGTTTAATCTTACCATCTTTACGTATATACTGCCATTCAAAATCGTTAAGTATATAGTATATGACACCCTTTTATAAGTAATGTGTTTACATACCGTTAATACTAACAAAATTAGTGAATTTCTGTAATTTTATTAATTAATTCAAGTGTAAATTTTTCATAATTTGTCAAAAATTCCCTTTAAATTATGAACTGCCCAGGTGTTCTATGACGTAATAATACAATTGAGTAAATAAGCAGTGTTGTTAAATTAAATAACCACAAAAAAGTTTTAAATTAAGAAGATTACAAGACAGCAAATAACAAAACAAGGTAATTTTGCGGATTTTTTTGCAGTAGCGTAGTTATAAAATATATATAAAGAAATTATATTAAGGTTAGCTTACGATCGCCACCAAACGCCAAATAAATTTAAAATAATATTTTTTTAGGTTTTTAAACGTGTAAAGTCGCTTAAATTGCAGACGAAATAGCAAAATTAATTGTTTTGTTTAATTATTTTAAGTTTTAACTTATTACGTGATTATTTTTTTATCAATTACTTATAATATAAAATTAACTGTTTATAAATTTTAAAAAATAGGAATTTAAAATGTAGTTAATTTTTTATTGCCAAATAATTAAATAATTGTTTAAATACTCGGTATATTGAAGAACCCTCTTTATTTGGTCACGTGACCACTCCAGCGTATTGTTCTCTTCGATTGTTGAGGTTCTATTGTGACGTAGCTTGTATTTATTATGACATCATAATAAGAATGTGCCAGGGTATGATATTTGACCGCTATTGTATGTAGGACGAATTAAATTTTCATTTTTTAATATTTTGCAACAAATTTGTTAAATTTAAAGTTAATTTTTAATGGAATTTAACACATTAAGTATATAGTGAATAGATTTATTGTTAAATAAATATTGGTTTAAGGTTCTGGTAGTTAGGATATAAACTTGCTAACAATATGAAATATTGAGAGTTTCGTGACATTTTTGCTTTAGTTTAAAACAAATAATTTAAGCTAAATTCCTCTGCTTATAAGTACATTCATTGTAAGCCAATAGTGGGGTTTTATAACATTATAGCAAGAGAATGATGTGTTATATATGCTAAAGTTTAAGTTGGTCTTTGAATTATAATATTTTAAAGAAATTGAAGGGTTTAAGGTTGTGTTATTGGCATTTATGTTGGTTTAAAGTTATCATAAAAGTGTTATAAATTTGTTTTTTTGTTATTATTAAGTAAGTGCGTGCATTTTAGTCCAAAAATATTCAAATTTTAAACACATTATTAAGGGTTTGTATTACTACTTTGTAGGTAGACCTTAATATACTGTTGTACAATAAACTTACATACTAAGTTTGAAACATATTTATTTGTACAGAAATAAGTCTATATTTAAAAGTTGAATGGTACATATGGCTGTACAATTAACGTCTTCTTACTGCTTTGTTGGCAAACCCAATAAATAAACAGGTTAAGTTAAAGTATTTATTTCCCTTACAGAATCAATCCTAGTATTAAGTTAAAGTGTAAATATGGCTTCCCGAAGCGCTGGAACGTTAATTACCACTCATAATGCAACTTATGTTCCCCCATCTATAATGCCTGGGTAAGTAAAGGCAATTTTCTTAGTTCTATTTTAAAGTGGAAATATGATGTTTTTAGACTAATTAGATTTTAAGGTTTAACATATTATTGGCCTTACAATATTACGAAAAACGAACACAAATTGCATTTTTTATTGTTTTTATATTTTATTGATGGTGTGCTGTTGTGACGTGTTTAAGCTACCTGTAAACACCAGACTTAAAGGTGAATAGTGTGGCTTTGCTGCAGATCGAACCCAAAACCGTTTGGCTCATAATCCTTATTATTTTTTTCCTAATATTTCAAAAATGCATGTCACAACAAAATATATAATAACTTTAACTACCTAAGTTAGGTTCTATAAATAACCAGTTTTCGTGTTATTGAGTAATATTTATAAAATTTTACTTTAACAGCTACCGCGGTTACGTCCCCAACCTAATGTACAAATACGGGGATAGTTACGGTAACGCCACGTTGAAATATTTCCAAGATTTCAGGTCAGCAACTCTTAATACAAGTCGATCTACTTATGCTAAGAAGGGTGGGGAGGTAAAATTACTTTTATTTATTATATTAATGTGTGTTTATAGTTTTATTCTTGATGTGGGAAGGTCGAATGCATGCCTTAAACATAGAATAACTTTGGACCTAGTCTTAAATTGTTTAAAAATCGCATTTTAATAACATTTGACTTTACAGCCTAAACATAGTGTAACAACATTTGACTACATTGCTTAAAATAGAGCATTATATAGTTTATCTTATTTTAAAAATCCAACTAACTTTACAGCCTAAACCTAGAGTAACGCTTTCCTTCGTAGCTTTAAGTTTCTTTTCATAAGTTTTTATATAGTTGACCTTTTTAACTATTACAGAGTGTGGTAATTTTAATTCTTTTTATATTTATAGTTTCCAACCATCTACACCTACAACCCATCACTAGTATTAGGAAACCGAACTCGAACCAGAGAGAAATATCGAACCACTCCAACCTGGACTCGTTTTAATTTGGATTACGATCGGTCTAAGGAACTTGAAAACTTGGACAAGGTTTTTGCATAATTGTTATTTTAATATTAATATGGGTTAAATAATTTTTTTTCAAAGTTATGTATAATTATTGTGGGAAGATCGACTTCACTATCTAAAGATATAGTAACATCTATTACCCGACCCAGTCTCGAGTTGTTAGTGGCAGTTTTGAATATTATAGATTATAATCGCCAGATATTAAAGCTGCTGATTAAGCGCTAGCTCAGCAGAAGTTCATACCGTTTATAGCGCCTTACTCAAAGGCGCTACAGCATGAGATCAGTGGGGATCGAACCCGGGACGTCAGCCTTTTTCAAGAATAAATCAAAATTTTAAACCCGAACATTTAAAATAACATAATATTTATTTTCTACAGATCTCCCAAGCCCACCGAGACTCGTACAGAGATAAGACTGGTATGGTGAAACGTCAAGATCATTTCGTTATTCCTGTCAAAGCTGAGGAAAGGTTTCTACCTGCTATGTAAGTTTTAGTGATTTTTATTTTTTCTAACATTTTTACGTGCTATAATTTGGATTTTATTTTATTATTTTTGTGTTTTTTTTTCATTTAAAGTTATTTTTATTTGATTTTTTGTTTAACTTTCTTTTTATTTTTGAATTTTATTTGTTTTGCTGTGACGTCATAATAGGCACTCGGCAAAACCGCGACCCGACCAACCATGGAAAATGGTGGACCCTCGTGCGCCACCTCGCGTCCGAAATCAAAAACATGTTTGTATGTTTTATAGGGAGGGGACCCACCCTTTGACTTATTAGGAGTAGATATCTTTATAACCAATTGATATGTAGATTTTTGTAACTTTTGAATAGTAGTATACTAACCAGATTATATTTTTATTGCGTTTTATAAATTGCTTTTATTCTCAGTAGATTTTTATTTTCTGTTTTTATAATAAACTTGGCATCAAAATGGGTTTTTGGATTTTTTGAGTTTTTTTTTGGTCTGATTTCTGAGTCCTTGAATGCTTGCTTGAGCATTTACAGCCAAAACGTTTTTAATACCAAGTTTTCTGTGAGTTGGTTTGAATTTTGAGTCTTAATTTTTTGTGAGTTTTTGAGGTAAATGGGTTTAAAGTTTTGAGTTTTGCGTTAATTTGTTTAAATAAAACAGTTTAAATTTACCAGTTTTTAGTAAGTTATTAACAAAAAATTTTGTGTTTTTTGAACCGTATAGTAAAGTATAAAACAGTCAAATTATGACGTCATAATAAGTTATCGATGTCGTAATTTTTACGTATTTTAGAACGTTAGAACCATCACGACTTGCCCGCTCTGCTGACGTAGACGTTAGTGACGTCACAGACCCCCAAACGCGATTAACTTTCATGCGTCAGAGGTTCGACGGAAACTCTTGTGTTAGGGATAGAGCGATGAGAGATGTTCATTTCGAAACTCGATAAAAAAAACTTTTTGATGAGTTTTTTGTATAAAGTTGTTATTAGATAAATTTCATCGCTAAGAAGTTGTAATTTTATTGTATATAAGTTAAGGAATAAACACCTAAATATTTAAAATCTAGTCTAAATTTTCCAATTTCATTGCCCAAAATACAACTGCACTTAAATGTATTTTTTTTTTGTAAAAATAGGGATTTTATCGCATTTAGTTAAGGATTAGGGGCTTAATATTGAAATTCTTGTCTAAATATATTTTTTCACTTATATTCCATTTTTTATATTTATTTAAGAAATTTTGGTATTTAGTTAAGGAGCGGTTAAAATCTTTTTTTATTTATATTTTATTTTCAGTATTAATTCAGTATTAATCTTACTATTTAAGTATAAGAACACAAAAAAAAGGTCTTATAAAAATAGATTTTATTAATATAAACTACAAAACATACAAACGTGTTGCTAACTATTTTGAATATTAAACATTAACATAATATATGAACTAATACAAAAATACATATATAGCATCAAAAGTATCAAAAATTAAATTATTTAGAAAAATATATGAAATAGCAAAAGTTAAATGACAATAGATTACATGAGCCCATCTTTTAAAATTGCATTAAAAGTTCTTTCAGTTAAATTTTCCATTGAAAAAGTTGGCACATTATTAGAATAAATGACAAACATTTGATATTGTGACCTCACAAGAGCAAAACATTTGTAACTCTCTAAACATCTGTAATGAGATAAACAAGTTGTTCCGGGTATATCAGAGTGGATGCTGTCTGGTATAGGGTTGTCTGATTCTGTTAAAGGGTTGTCTGGGTCTTTTGGTAGAGATATAGAAGTACCTACAGTCATTCTGTAAAAAAAATTAAAAGTTATTTTTATTATTTTTTTACCCATTGTATTAAAAGGGGGTTACTTGTTCAGTTTTTGTTGTGTGTTTAAAATTTTAATACCACTGATTGATAGCCCGCCCTAAAAATACATTTTAATTGTTGTAATATGGTTGCAACTTTCAACCCATATTTGCCAGCAATAATTTACCTGCGCACCGATAATGACAGTTTTATTTATTATGTAGGCCAATTAATCAGACATACATATATACATTGCCTACCAAGCTTTATTATATACAGATTTAAACTATGTTTTATCATTTAGTTTTGGAAATTCGGTCAAATTACATTACACGTAGCCATAAAATATAAACCTAAAACATTCAAAAACTCACTTATAAAACTGCACCAGTTTTTCATGTATCCAAGCCTTATTATACTTCACCCCACTCTTCTTTTGTTTCCTTCTACCCAGTGTATCATCATTACTAGAAGTTGGACATAAATGAGATAAACATTTACTGTTATCTGTATCTACCAGTAGTAAACCTAACAATCCACTTGGTAATGAATGTTTTATTTCTTCGGGTAGGTTATCACTCTGATGACATTTTTGAAGGGTTGTAATACCTGAGCCCCAAAAACTAAAAATAATATGTTTGTAAGAAATTGAATAACAGTCTCAACTTAAAAAATCAGCCTATTCGTTCTTATATGGCAAACATTAAAGTGCTATATTAAAGAGTTTTGCAATTATGTAAGTGATGTTTATAGCATGTTAGTATGGTTGACACTGAATCATAAAATGCCTTTAAAACCTTTAAAAAGTGTCTGTGGTACTTACAGTTTAATTTTCAAAAAATATTGGAAAATTGTCGATACCAAAAATCAGGTTACCATATTTTTTTGTGTGACGTAGAAAGTTTTAAGTTAGCGTAGTAAATATGGAGGTAAATGCTAGGGCTGTGTTAAATTTTATCCAGAAAGGCAAAAATTTAAATATTTCCTTCTCACCTTTGGATTAACTTATCCTGTACATGGGTAAGAGAGGGTTCGGGGCCACATAAAACACAAACCCTTAACCCACCGCCCAGTTTACCCCCAGTGTTAGATAGAAGGGTGAATACTAGCAACCGGTGGGGTATATTGGGGCTACTATGGGGTAAATAAATGGGAATATCACTCGATGTTATAGAGCTCGGAAGAATGTTGATTAACTGAAAAAAAAAAGTTATTTTTTATTTTTTTATATCACCTTAAGGTGATAGGTTTTTGATATTTTTTATCGGGTGAGGGTGTGCGGTTTGGGACGTGTCTTTGTAAACCTTGGGCTCAAGGACTAATAGTGTGGCTTGGTGTGGCTCGCACCTGAAACCTTTCGGCCTGTAGTCTGCTGCTATGACCAGTTCACCACACTGCCGAACTTTTCTTATTTAATTCTGTAAATCAGAAACTTACCCTTCCAATCAGTGCCATCTCCTGGCCAGTTAGCATCCACCATTTCTCCGTTGCACAAACTATCTTTCCATCTAAACATAAACACCCATAAGTGCTGTCTGCTGCTTCAACAAATGCATCCAAGTGGGCCTGTAATAAACGGTTGCTGTTACTTTCTTGGGAATATAAAAAAAATGGAAACCTTACACAGCTTAAAAAAAGAGTGTTTTTTTAAACGGGGCAGTAACGTCCTGTGCTTTATAAATTAGGTGGTTTTCAACTTAATCACATGTGTTATGTCCTTAAACTAAATTTTTCTTAAAAGAGCAATTGTTTCTAAAGATTTCTAAAATCCTAATTCGACTAATTTGTTTAAAAATTTCATATTTTTTAGAGACAACTTCGAAATGTTAGATCTGAGTAAAGAAAATATAGAAGAAATAAGTCAAGCATAGAAAGTGCAGCATTAAGTTATTATTTATAAAAACTTTATAAAATAAACAAAATAAAATAGTTACCAGCAGTAGTTTAGATTCAGAATTGACAAGAAAATCAGCACAATGAGTTATATCGCCAAAATTTGAGAATAAATCGACCGATTTACTAACTTGAGCTTTAATATAAACAAACATGTTAACGTACATTTAGTTATTACACAAACAAACATTGCTTTTGGTATTGACATATAGTTATGATATGACAAATTATAATAACAATACATAAGGTTTTATATCTATATTCTGCCAATTAAAAATATTTTTATATGACATCATAAATGATATGATTAATTGTTGTATACTAAGGTGGGACAAGTTAGAAATGTTAATTACATGCCATTAACATAATGAACAGCTATATTGCATGTAAAGCCCTAATTAAAACACCTAAGCGTTTAAAAATGACGCATACATTGCCTGAATATTAATTTATATAACATGATTGACTTTAGAACAAAGTTTAAAGGTTAATAAAGTCATGAAAAATAAATCAAATGCCTACGTTGAATCATCAATTTTTAAAAGCTTCACTAAATACGGCATTTCAAATAGAACTTAATTGACATAAAAAAGTTCAAAATATTCTTTATAATTATTTTTAAACAAGTATATAGTTTCATACAAATTTAAACATGTTTGTTAATCATTTTACACTTAATTGAAAACATTGAAAAAACACATGGTTTATGCTTTTTAAAAAGAGTAACTTAACTTAAATTACCTGTGTCAAGAAAGCTATCAATTAATTTGTAACAAGATCTTAAGTCACGTTTTAATCTATTTGTGTTCTGTGCTTTTGTAACTTCATCTAAACCTGCAATTATAACATGACATTTAAAATTAAAGTATTTATAGGTATAGTCATAAATGTCAAATTCATGGGTTTAGAAAAATGATTTAAACATTTTAAAATGCCATTTGAATATAGGCATACACTATTTATACTTAATTAGTAATACCAGTCAATGCATTTTAATTGTTGTGATATGGTTGCAACTCTTAACTAATATTTGCCCATAATAACTCACCCAGGCATCACAAACAGCAGTTTTATTTATTTTAAAGGCCAATAAATTAGATATACATACATATCTATTTTGTTTAGTAGCCTATCTCTATTTTATGGGGATATTAAAACTTTATTGTTATTTTATGTTTTTTATTCACCTGTCAGCAACACCAGACTGTGAAACACATTATCCAGCAATCTAAGTAAATGTAAGTCACTGACAGTTGAAGTTATATTTCTACTTGGTTGTTCTGATTCAGTTATTTTATTTTCTTTGTTCTTTTCACGATCTGGGGTTGGAGCTATTGCTATAAGGACTATGCTGTCTGAAAATCATAAATAATGTAAAAGGTTCAACATGCGTTAGTTATACTGTAGTGAAATTATTTTTTTATATTGTTGCACCCTTAAGTAAGGTGCTATAAACTCCTGCTGAGCCAATACTTGTTAACCAGCATAATTTTCAAGCAATTATAATCTATGATATCCCAACTGCCAAAGTCAACTCAAGACTTGGTCGGGGTAACTGATGTTACTCAATGTTAAGGTAGTGAAGTTGGCCCTCAAAAATTAAGCATGAATAAATATGAAAAGTAGATTTAAAATATGTTACCTTGATAAAGTTTCCACACAACCCAGTAATCCTCAGTAAATGTTGACATCAGTGAAACATCCCTGTTTAAACCAAACATGTGAACGCCATATAAAGATCCAATGACTGGGAAGGGAAGAGGGTTGCAACCTTAATATTAGAAAATAACAACTTTATTTTTATACCTTATATAGTTAAAAGCAATTTTTTATAAATTTATAAGGCAAATAATGTGATTTTATTTATAGCAGTTGATAGCCCATAAAACAACAATTCTATTTATTTTGAAGGCCTATAAATTCTACATACATCTATATGTATATATATTTATTATCCATTAGGTTTTATTATATATTTATACATAGATTTTTCACCATCATTTCAACAAGCCAACAGTTAGATTTTTTGAATTTTAAAAACAAATTTTTTATTTAATTATGATTTTAAATTAGAAGCATCTCACCAGTTTTAGTTCTAGTTAAAAGTGGAATTCCTCCGTTTGCTGTAACACACAAAATATGCTCAGCCATTCTTAAACCTATTTACAACAAACCTAAAAGAAAATCAACATAAAAAATAATTTCTTTGGGCAAAGTATATAGCTTCCACTTTATTAACAAAGTTAAATTTTTTACAAAAATAAAAATATTTTGAACTAGGTTTTTTAGGTTTAATTAATAAAATAAATCGATAGCAAAATAGTTCAAAAGGTAAAATAGCAATAGTTTAGGTTTAAAAACACCAGCCTTTATAATGGGGGCAACATAATATATATTCAGCAAATTAACATAAATATAAGTAACACTGTGTACCTAAGTTCTGCAGTAAATTATAAACATAGTATTCCAATGCCACATTGGCATTATTATTTACTATAATATCAGTATATACATATAAAACACACAGTTCAGTTACTATTAGGCAGTACAACCTAAAATATATCTAAAAATTTAAACTAATAACACTGTTGTACTAAAGATTTTATTTAACTAATGAGTTATCACTAGAGGCTTGGAATTTTCTTCTTTGTTTTCATTTTGTTGTCGAGTCAATGTTTTGGGATCTTCGATATTTTGTCCTTTGTGAGTTAATTCAGTTTGGTTAACATCATTCTCTTTTTCAATTTTATGTTTATCTTGGTTTTCATTTTGTTGTACTGTCATCGGTTTAGAGTCTTCTTTATTTTGTTGTTCATGACTTAATTCAGTTTGTTTAACAGCGATTTCTTCTTCAGTTTTATTATTATCTTGGTTTTTATTTTGTTGTACTGTCATCGGTTTAGGATCTTCTTTATTCTGTTCTTCGTGACTTAATTCAGTTTGTTTAGCCTCGTTTTCTGCACCAACTCCTGCCCCTCTAACCCCCAGTTCTTTAATTTTCCTTGCTTCATGAATTGAGTTACTTATATCTTCCAAACTCCGAAGTGCTTGTGCATACTCAAGTTTAGTTTTACTTAACTCAACATCAAGTTTACGGACACTTTCACTCAGGTCTTGAAGTCTTTTTTGGCTTTGCTCTTTAACATTGAAATAAGGCCGAGATTTGTTAATACTGGATTTATATTTGCGCTCCAATTTTGTAACTTCTTTTTCGCAATTCTTGAATATTTCAGCGCATTTTAGGTGCTCGATCTCACTGTTGTTTTTTGACACTTCTGCTTCATTTACTTTTAAAGTTGCTTGGTTAAGCATTTCAGGCCAAGCGGATTCTAGATGATTACTGTCCATTAACATGCCTTGTTCGGCAACGTTGACCATTTCTCGTGCTGCAGTATGCATACTTACTGCTCTTTCAAAATTAGCTGCTGCACATTGTGTATCATATAATGCTTCTTTTGCTTTACGCTTTGCTTCATGATAGGGTCTAGCTTTCGTTACACAATCACCTAAAGTTTTAGAAAAATGGTTAAGTTGCTGAGTTGATTCAGCCAGCGCTGTTCTATAAAGATCGTGCTTTTCCCTTATTTGGTTCTCAAGTTGGTTTATTAAATTACTCGTTGAATTTAGACATTCCAATTCATCTTTAATTCTTGGGTCAATTATTCCACAAACAGGTACTGGGCTAACAGGCCCCACGTTAGAATTTTGATTCATTTTGACGGGTATAAAATATTCACCATTTAAACATTGCAACTTTAATTCATTTTGTCAACTAGAATGTATATATTTCACCCTAATATAAAACAAAATGGTATGTTAAAGGGTAACAGAATTTAAACAGTAAACTATAACTTAATGCCAAACAAATCTAAAATAATATTTAAAAGATGTTAGCCTTTTTTGGTTAACTAACAGGAACTCTCATAATCAAAAATTAACATTTAATTATTTTTAATTCATTCGGTCATTTACTCATAATCTATCAGTCTACTTGTCTGCTTTAATTAATAATTGTTCGTTCGTAATGAGAAGGTCAATGCCTAACAATATCATTAGTTATAATTTCCTTAAAAAATAATAACATGTAAGATAATTAAAAACTACGTAATATACTTTCAATCCTATACCAAGTACGTATTGTTTTTTTACTCAAAAATCGTTGACGTATAACTTCGCTTTTTATTTAAAACATTACGTCACACAAGCGCTAACTACGTCATAAAAAAGGAAAAAAAATTCAAGCGTGCCTACTTATAAGTAAAAGACAATAATATTAAGTTATTCGTCTTAATTATAGCATAGAGTTAACACGAAAATTTAGGTAAGAAATCTAAACTCTGAAGTTTTATGATCTTCAATGTAAACAAAATAAATATTTACGTTGTGACGAACGCTAACCAGTGTTCCCAGTTAGTTAGCCAGCTTATTTATTTATCCTCAAACAAGTTTTAAAATTTGCAAGAATGAAAACTGCATTTAAAATTGGTGCCATTGATAGCTTGACATTCTAGATTTCATTGTGTTATAATTTAAAGTTACTAGTTTTATTATTTATTCCCATATAAGCAATTTATCCCCATATAAGCAGTACAAAAATGCAGCAGCTGTTTGCAAGCGTTGGAATAATATCATAACCTATTTAAGTCAAAAAAATTCAGCAAAATTTAAGCACAATTGCAAACAGGGTAATATTGAATGGTACCAAGTTGATTTTGGGACCCAAGTTACAAATGTTACCTCAAGAATGGGTGAATCAATGTGTTATAATGACCACAGTCGTTCTATTTATATATTTGGAGGTCGTTCTTTAAATAATGCACACACTGGATTCAATGACCTTGTAAGACTTGATATGGACACGTTAAAATGGCACAGACCATTAATTAAAGGTAATTTTATGGTCCCCAAATTTGGCTGTGCCTTTCAGAGTTATAAAAATTACTTGTTGATATTTGGGGGCTCTTCTCTGCCACCTACCAACACTTTAGGCCGAGGCAGAGCTGAATTTAACAATGATTTACACATCTACAACACAACTACTGGGCTATTAAATCATAAGTGTTTCTTACAACAAGACTGTCCACCTGAATTGTACATGCCAACTACTTGTGTTATGCAGGACGACTTGGACCCAAAAAACGATATAATGGTGTTGTATGGGGGCAGGAAAAAGCTAGGGTCAAAAAATGTTAATAGTAAAGATCTTTGGTGCTTAAATTTGTATACATTTACGTGGGAAAAACAGGTTTTGGTCGGCGATCCATCACCGCTTACTTTTAACGGAACTGCTAAAAGAATTATGGTTAAATTTGAGCATAGTGTATATACATCCGCTATATTTGTATTAAGTCAAACTCCTAAAATAAACAAAGGTTGGTTGTTACTTAAAACAGGGTATTCTGAATGGACTTGGCAGTTGTTAACGTTTGCAAATAAACTAGATAATTTTGATCGTTATTTTCAGTCTATGTTTACATTTAACGACGTGCCTTACATTCTAATTGGCAACACTTTGGTTTTATTTAGTTTATGTTATGATGCTATGCATATGCCACCTTTAGACAATGCTGCACCAATACAGACCTTATATGCACATAAAGATAATAAAAAACTTATAAATTCAAGCCCAAAAATGTGCAAAAAATCAAAAAATTTAACATTAAACAACACAAACTCATCGCCACTTTATATGTATATGTTAGATTTAAGTAATATTGAAAGAAATGGGGAACTAAAATGGGTGAACCAAATGGATCCAACTAATAATACGTTGATGTCTAATTTCTTGGTTAAAAATGTGCCAAAAAGACTTAAAGTTGTGCTGGGTAGAAATGAAATTATTTTGCTTGGGTCTGAAAGTAATATGCCGATGTATTTTATAAAATAGGTGTCTTTTTTATACTCAAATTTGTCAAATATACTTGCCTTTTTTATCAGCATTGTAATGTATAGCATATTTTTTTTGTCATATTTATAATTTTGAATCCCCAAAAAATTAAATTTTATATGCTGTAATTTTTTACTGTAAAAAATTTTGTTTTAATTATTATCAGTTGCTCAAAATGTTTTGCTATAAATTAAATTGATTAAAGATGTGTTGTTACTTGATGACGTTTTGTTTTTATGACGTAATTATTGCCCCTTTGAACTTTCAAAGGTGAAGTAAATTATATGAAAATATGCGAAGTCATTAGATCGGCAATTTAAAAACATTTGATATTTTTATTAAAAACTAAATATTAAAACAATATTACGCCATTGAAAATTAAAAAACTTTTTTTAACACCTATTCACGCAAAATACAAATCAACAAACCGTATAATAATTTTTTTTTTTGGTTTTTCGCGCATTGATAGAAGTAAATAATAAATACGATATACAATTAATATTACAACAATGCGACGGGAAAAAATGACAAAATCAATTTAATGATTTAAAACATGCCAAAAGTATTAATGTTTACGTAAAAATACATAAAGATAATAAAATTGACCGCAAAATAATAATTAAAAAACTGTGAAATACTGGATATTGGATATTAAATAATAAAACTTAACATTTTTATTAGTTCTACTAGTAGTCACATTTTTACTAGCAGTCGAGATCAAACGCTCGTGAAAGCGAGTTCCGGGAATTCCGGCGTTAATTACATCCCGGGACAATTGTGAAATTTAATCCTTTCTTTTTTAAATCACTTGATAGTTTTTAGCTTGAATTGAGTTTATAGCTTAAATTGAAAAAAACTAGAAAATTCTGAAATCAATAATATTTAAATACGAATTGCTTGTTTAGAAAGTTTAGCAACAATTTCTTAGCTTAAGTTGCCTTTCTTTATATACAGGGTAATTAGAAGTAAAACTTGCTAATCTAGTAGTCAATGCTTATATTTTGTTTATATAAAATATATTTGAAAATGAGTTAGCTTATTAAATTGGAAAAATAACAATATGGCGGTTTGTAATTTTTTATGTTAGTTTTATTTCATATTTTTTCACCTGATACGATGCCAAATTTGGGTTTAAATTTTATTTTCTAATACATTAAATGTTAATGTAGCTCGAAAACGCCTCCATTAAATATTTGTTGACAAAGCTTCTATAAACGTAACCCCTAATCAATTTTAATACCATTATGCTTATCCATGCGTTACATACGCAAAATTATACCAATTCACTTTGGCTATAGGCTTATAAAAAAAAATTGTAAAGATTTTATAGTTAAGCGAAAACAGTTTTCCAGTTACTCAGTTTTTACTGGAATAGACAGGATTTAAAAATATTATTTGTAGCTATTTCTAAACAATAGAAGGCACAAAATTGCGTGGTATCAAGTATACAATTAATTCTGTGTATTATAACTTTGTCATTCTTAATCTACTCGTTTATAAAAATAAACCAATATTACGTCATAGTGAAACACAACGACGCTACTTGTTATATTATCATTCAACGTTATATAACATTACATACAGGGATACCAACAGGCAATTTGTAGAATAATATTTTGTGAAGATACAGTTCGTTTATATTCAATAGAAATCATTTAAAATTATTCGAAGTCATTAATTTTTTATAAGTCACTTATTAATAAACAAGTTAACATTTTTTTAGGTTACTAATTAGATAGTAAACACAATAACATATTGGAATGCATGACATATGTATGTGCTTAATATATCACGAGCTTAAAAGTAAATACACTGAGTTATAAGTTGCAGAAAACAATGTTGAATTGAAAACAGTTGATTTTAAATATTAAAAAAGAATGAGGTGGTATTTGTGGTTACTTTGTAATTGTAAGTCGCCTTTCTGTTAAGCTTAAAATTAGAAAACAATATTTTGTTAGTTAAAATGAATCGAAAAGCAGTTTTATTGGGAGTTATAAGTGGTTTGTTTTTACTTATTTTAACAATTCAACTTCACCTAACAAAGCAACTTAAAGTTAAAAGGTATTTGTGAAACTTATTTTGTATAAATATTTAATTTTTTGGCAAATTATTTTGTGTTTTAATTTAAAAACTAAAAAGTATTTATTAAATTTTTAAGAGAATTTAAGCCAAATGATGACATCATTGCTTACGTCACGCCAAATACTAAAGACGACATATCTAAAAACCTGATGCAAGGAACTAAGAACATCAAGTCAACTAAAAATCACGGGGACGTCATGCTCAAAGTAAGTGACGTCACGTCTACCATGGGTGACGTCAACGATTACGTCATGCCTAGGATTGTTTATTTAAAAGAACCAGATTTGGATTTTGAAGTCGCTTCGAACGATTGTCTTAAATCTAAAAGTAAGAAAACTAAAAAGATGACGTAACTGCCTATATGACATAACTGCTTTTATGACGTAACTGACTATATGACGTAACTGCCTATATGACGTCATAGTTTTTAAAAAGAGTTTTTTTAGGTGTTTCTTGGCAGATGGTTTTCTTCATAAAATCTGCTGCTGGAAACTACATGAGAAGGGAATTACTTCGCCGCACGTGGGCGTCCTTGAGTTACTTGGAAGGCGCCAAATTTTATACAATTTTCGTTGTTGGTAATCCGCCTGGTGGCAATAAAGGGCTGCTTAACGAAGAGAGCGAAAGATACAAAGATATTTTACAATTTGATGGACCTGACGATTATAAGTAAATCTTAAATAAAATTAAGACAACATTTTTTGTTTTTTTTTAAACATTTTTTTTTACTTTTAAAGGAACGTGGTCCTGAAAACGTTGGCGGGAATGCAGTGGTCAAGTTCCCGCCTTCCTTCCTCGATTTTTTACTCATCTGGAGACGACGACTTTCTTGTTAATATTTCGCTTCTTAAACAACTTGTCGATCAAAATATAAGCATGACAAAGAAAAATGACTGGCCGGAGTTTCCTATTATTTGCACTTATAAAAAATTAACTGGGGAATTCCCAGTAAGAGCTAAAGGTTACAAGTCTACAATTTCTAAAGATATTTACAAGTGGCCAAAATATCCTAAAACTTGTTTAGGTGGTTTATATACAACCAGTGTTAGTATTATTAAACAATTGTTCCAAATCGCTAGAACGACTAAACCACTTGCGGTTGATGACGTATGGGTGACCGGGATATTACGTCATAAGATTGGAATGCCAGATGAAATGGTAGTAGAGCATAAGTTAAATATAGCAACTCATTATAAAGGTTTCGCTGAAAAAGAAAGTGATTTACATCGAGGGTTTATGACGAAAGAATGGGAACCTATTTTTGATTCTTTTCGTAGCAAATCACTTTGTTTAAAGTTTTAACAAATAAATGATAATTCTTTTTATTTTATTGTTTTAATTTAATATTTTTGGTAATCATTGAATTCAATTACTTATACTTTTTTTAGTTTTGCACAATAAACGTTTTACTTCGGGGCAAAACTTGTCTTTTTTATATTCTCTTTAGCTCTAAACTAATTGAAATATTTATTTGTATTTTAATACTATTAACCTTAGCGTTTTTATAGACTTGTGTGTGTTTTGCAGTGTAAAGTTGTACAATTTTAGGATATTATTGACTTTATGACATTACCCCAACCCCAGTCCCAAGTTTAAAATAATATTGACCTCATGATATAACCCCAACCCATTCTCAAGTTGTACAAGTTTAAGATATTATTAACTTCATGATATTACTTCAACCCAGTCTCAAGTTGTACAAGTTTAAGATATTATTGACCTCATGATATCACCCCAACCCAATCTCAAGTTGTACAAGTTCAAGTTATTATTGACCTTATAATATTACCCCAACCCAGTCTCAAGTTGTACAAGTTTAAGATATTATTGACCTTATAATATTACCCCAACCCAGTCTCAAGTTGTACAAGTTTAAGATATTATTGATCTTATGATATAACCCCAACCCAGTCTCAAGTTGTACAAGTTTAAGATATTATTGACCTTATGATATAACCCCAACCCAGTCTTAAGTTGTACAAGTTTAAGACATTATTGACCTTATGATATTACCCCAACCCAGTCTCAAGTTGTACAAGTTTAAGATATCATTGATCTTATAATATTACCCCAACCCAGTCTCAAGTTGTACAAGTTTAAGACTTTATTGACTTTATAATATTACCCAACCCAGTCTCAAGATGTACAAGTTTAAGATATCATTGATCTTATAATATTACCCCAACCCAGTCTCAAGTTGTACAAGTTTAAGATATTATTAACCTCATGATATCACCCAACCCAGTCTCAAGATGTACAAGTTTAAGATATCATTGATCTTATAATATTACCCTAACCCAGTCTCAAGTTGTACAAGTTTAAGACTTTATTGACTTTATAATATTACCCAACCCAGTCTCAAGTTGTACAAGTTTAAGATATTATTGACCTTATGATATTACTTAAACCCAGTCTCAAGTTGTACAAGTTTAAGATATTATTGACCTTATGATATAACCCCAACCCAGTCTTAAGTTGTACAAGTTTAAGACATTATTGATCTTATGATATTACCCCAACCCAGTCTCAAGTTGTACAAGTTTAAGATATTATTGACCTCATGATATCACTTCAACCCAATCTCAAGTTGTACAAGTTCAAGTTATTATTGACCTTATAATATTACCCCAACCCAGTCTCAAGTTGTACAAGTTTAAGATATTGTTGACCTTATGATATAACCCCAACCCAGTCTCAAGTTGTACAAGTTTAAGATATTATTGACCTTATAATATAACCCTAACCCAGTCTCAAGTTGTACAAGTTTAAGATATTATTGACCTTATGATATAACCCTAACCCAGTCTTAAGTTGTACAAGTTTAAGACATTATTGACCTTATGATATTACCCCAACCCAGTCTCAAGTTGTACAAGTTTAAGATATTATTGACCTTATAATATTACCCTAACCCAGTCTCAAGTTGTACAAGTTTAAGACATTATTGACCTGATGATATTACCCCAACCCAGTCTTAAGTTGTACAAGTTTAAGATATTATTGACCTCATGATATTACCCCAACCCAGACTCAAGTTGTACAAGTTTAAGACATTATTAACCTCATGATATTACCCCAACCCAGTCTCAAGTTGTACAAGTTTAAGATATCATTGATCTTATAATATTACCCCAACCCAGTCTCAAGTTGTACAAGTTTAAGACTTTATTGACTTTATAATATTACCCAACCCAGTCTCAAGTTGTACAAGTTTAAGATATTATTGACCTTATGATATTACTTAAACCCAGTCTCAAGTTGTACAAGTTTAAGATATTGTTGACCTTATGATATAACCCCAACCCAGTCTCAAGTTGTACAAGTTTAAGATATTGTTGACCTTATGATATAACCCCAACCCAGTCTCAAGTTGTACAAGTTTAAGATATTATTGACCTTATAATATAACCCTAACCCAGTCTCAAGTTGTACAAGTTTAAGATATTATTGACCTTATGATATAACCCTAACCCAGTCTTAAGTTGTACAAGTTTAAGACATTATTGACCTTATGATATTACCCCAACCCAGTCTCAAGTTGTACAAGTTTAAGATATTATTGACCTTATAATATTACCCTAACCCAGTCTCAAGTTGTACAAGTTTAAGATATTATTGACCTTATGATATAACCCCAACCCAGTCTTAAGTTGTACAAGTTTAAGACATTATTGACCTGATGATATTACCCCAACCCAGTCTTAAGTTGTACAAGTTTAAGATATTATTGACCTCATGATATTACCCCAACCCAGACTCAAGTTGTACAAGTTTAAGACATTATTAACCTCATGATATTACCCCAACCCAGTCTCAAGTTGTACAAGTTTAAGATATCATTGATCTTATAATATTACCCCAACCCAGTCTCAAGTTGTACAAGTTTAAGACTTTATTGACTTTATAATATTACCCAACCCAGTCTCAAGATGTACAAGTTTAAGATATCATTGACTTTATAATATTACCCCAACCCAGTCTCAAGTTGTACAAGTTTAAGATATTATTGACCTTATGATATAACCCCAACCCAGTCTTAAGTTGTACAAGTTTAAGACATTATTGACCTTATGATATTACCCCAACCCAGTCTCAAGTTGTACAAGTTTAAGATATTATTGACCTCATGATATCACCCCAACCCAATCTCAAGTTGTACAAGTTCAAGTTATTATTGACCTTATAATATTACCCCAACCCAGTCTCAAGTTGTACAAGTTTAAGATATTGTTGACCTTATGATATAACCCCAACCCAGTCTCAAGTTGTACAAGTTTAAGATATTATTGACCTCATGATATCACCCCAACCCAATCTCAAGTTGTACAAGTTTAAGTTATTATTGACCTTATAATATTACCCCAACCCAGTCTCAAGTTGTACAAGTTTAAGATATTGTTGACCTTATGATATAACCCCAACCCAGTCTCAAGTTGTACAAGTTTAAGATATTATTGACCTTATAATATAACCCTAACCCAGTCTCAAGTTGTACAAGTTTAAGATATTATTGACCTTATGATATAACCCCAACCCAGTCTTAAGTTGTACAAGTTTAAGACATTATTGACCTTATGATATTACCCAACCCAGTCTCAAGATGTACAAGTTTAAGATATCATTGATCTTATAATATTACCCCAACCCAGTCTCAAGTTGTACAAGTTTAAGATATTATTGACCTTATGATATTACTTAAACCCAGTCTCAAGTTGTACAAGTTTAAGATAATATTAACCTTATGATATAACCCCAACCCAGTCTTAAGTTGTACAAGTTTAAGACATTATTGACCTTATGATATTACCCCAACCCAGTCTCAAGTTGTACAAGTTTAAGATATCATTGATCTTATAATATTACCCCAACCCAGTCTCAAGTTGTACAAGTTTAAGATATTATTAACCTCATGATATCACCCAACCCAGTCTCAAGATGTACAAGTTTAAGATATCATTGATCTTATAATATTACCCCAACCCAGTCTCAAGTTGTACAATTTTAAGATAATATTGACTTTAGGATATTACCCCAACCCAGTCTCAAGTTGTACAATTTTAAGATAATATTGACTTTAGGATATTACCCCAACCCAGTCTCAAGTTGTACAAGTTTAAGATATTATTAACCTCATGATATCACCTCAACCCAGTCTCAAGTTGTACAAGTTTAAGATATTATTAACCTCATGATATCACCCCAACCCAGTCTCAAGTTGTACAAGTTTAAGATATTATTAACCTCAGGATATTACCTTTACCCAGTCTCAAGTTGTACAAGTTTAAGATAATATTGACCTTATGATATAACCCCAACCCAGTCTCAAGTTGTACAAGTTTAAGATATTATTAACCTCAGGATATTACCTTTACCCAGTCTCAAGTTGTACAAGTTTAAGATATTATTAACCTCATGATATCACCCCAACCCAGTCTCAAGTTGTACATGTTTAAGATATTATTAACCTCAGGATATTACCTTTACCCAGTCTCAAGTTGTACAAGTTTAAGATAATATTGACCTTATGATATAACCCCAACCCAGTCTCAAGTTGTACAAGTTTAAGATATTATTAACCTCAGGATATTACCTTTACCCAGTCTCAAGTTGTACAAGTTTAAGATAATATTAACCTTATGATATAACCCTAACCCAGTCTCAAGTTGTACAAGTTTAAGATATTATTAACTCTTTGACATAACCCCAGCCCAGCCTTGATATATACATATAGAAATTATTGTTATAGAAATTATGAACTGGACTTTTATTATTTCAAGGTTTTTTCGCTATTTTAATATTTTTTATTTTTTTAAAAAATTGTATTTGCAACCTTATTGTAATATATCATTAAACATTAAGCTAATAAAACGAACACAACAGACCTAAATCATTTTTTCTTTAATCAGATTAGAAAAAGATTTTAATGAAAACAAACATCAGTTAAATTTAATGAATTATAAATAGGACTCCATCCTTTTTCAACTTTTGTACTTAACGCATGCCCCTTCTTATTATTATAATGAGTTGCTATATTTAACTTATGCTCTACGACCATTTCATCTGGCATTCCAATCTTATGACGTAACACTCCGGTCACCCATACGTCATCAAGCGCAAGTGGTTTAGTCGTTCTAGCGATTTGGAATAATTGTTCAATAATACTAACACTGGTTGTATATAAACCACCTAGACATGTTTTAGGAAATGTTGGCCACTTAAAATCTTTTTCTGTCATTGTACTTTTGGTTCCCAATCCTCTTAAAGGGTATATACCATCGAGTTTTTTGTACGTGCAAATAATAGGAAACTCTGGCCATTTGTTCTCTATTGTGGAGTTTATATTTTGATCGACAAGTTGTTTAAGAAGCGAAATATTAACAAGAAAGTCGTCGTCTCCAGATGAGTAAAAGATCGAGGAAGGAAGGCGGGAACTTGACCATTGCATTCCCGCCAACGTTTTCAGGACCACGTTCCTTGAAAAATAAAAAAATGATTAAAAAATAAATAAAATAATTTTGTCTTAATTTTATTTAAGATTTACTTATAATCGTCAGGTCCATCAAATTGTAAAATATCTTTATATCTTTCGCTTTCTTCTTTGAGTAGACTTTGTTTACTATTTGGCGGATTACCAACAACAAAAATTGTGTGAAATTTTACGCTATTTAAGTAGCTCACGGACGCCCACGTGCGGCGAAGTAATTCTCGATTGATATTATTTTTGGCTGCCGACTTTATAAAGAAAACCATCTGCCAAGAAGTTTCTACAAAAATTATTAAAAATAATTTTTCATTTTTCAAGTTTTTTATTAAATTTTTTTTAATGTTTAGATGTTTTATAGAATTACAAAAATTAATATTATTTTTATACCTTTAGAATGGACACAATTCCGAGTGTTGTTTAAAGTTAATTCAGGTTCTATTAGGTAAACAATTTTAGGCATGACGTAATCGTTGACGTCACTTAAATTGAACTTGGTTATGACGTCATCAATAGTAGGAGAGTCTACAACAGGTTTGACATTTCTAAAAAGGGATTGTTTAAAACATGTAAGGCCTAACAAATTAAGAATTAATTGTAAAATTTTAACAATTTTTATAGATTAAAAAATTTAATTAGATAGCGGTTAACCATTAACTAATATTGGAATTTACTTTTCATATTGAATTTTATGGTTTCACATGCTAGTCTAAATACTGAACTATATTATTACCCCCGTTTTCTGAGTTGGTTTATAAGCAAGGACTGCAACGTAAAAATTGCTGTTGCCAATAAATAAATAAACACCAACAAATATGCTTTTATTTTAAACATTTTAAATATTTTATTCTAAAACGTAATAGGAAGTTAAATATGTTATTCGTAGCGAGTATTTTTACTCGTAAATGTTAAAAAAGGCAATATATATTTAGTTTTGCTTCAATACTTAACTTTAATCTAACTTTGGGTTTGGTGACCATGCCATAATATACTTAAAATCTTTATGTAAACATTAATACTTTTGGCATGTTTTAAATCATTAATTTGATTTTGACATTTTTTCCCGTTGCATTGTTGTAATATTAATTGTATATTGTATTCATTATTCACTTTTATCAATGTGCGAAAAACCAAAATAAAAAAATAAATAACTATTTTGCGCTTTAGTTAAAGTTAAAACTATAATATACACTCTTTTAATATTAAAAGATACTTCTTAAAGAAACTGATGCTCTAGGCTAAAACCACAACTTTTCTGTAACCGCTGAGGTCTGTTTAGTTTCAAATTAAATTATTTTTATGAGGTATTTTCCAATAAAAAAGAACTTCATAAATTTTTATTATTTAACCAGCGGTAATGGTTCTCTATATTTAGCACAACTCAACATTATTTTTGAGTACAGTATACAATTTAATTTATGTTTATTTATTACTCAAGTTTTTAACAACTTAAATTTACCTGCTTATAACATTAACTTCCTCTTACAATATAGAACATATAATCAGTCATTTAATGATGTTATTTACATCCTACAATACGACATTACAAATTTTCTCTATTCGGTTTAATGTTAAAAATTGGTCATAAAAGTTGAAAGCTTATACTTGGTTATGCCTTGTCTAAAGCTAGCTCGATTTACCATTAAGCTCTAAATTATGATATCAAGCTTATTCGATGATTACTCCCTATGACACACGGTCTTGCTATGTTTGTTTTGTCTGGTTTTAGTTAAATATTAAAAATGATTAATTTTGACAACGGTTAAAGCTGTCTTCGTTAAAAATTTACAAAACCCTTTTTTAAATATATCTTTATCCTCGATGTGGGAAAGTCAAATGCGGGACTTAAACATAAAGTAACATTTGTTACCCAGACCCAGTGTCGAGTTGCCTGTGGCAGTTTGGGATATTATAGATTATAATTGCCCAATAATTATGCTGCTGATTAAGTGCTGACTCAGCAGAAGTTTATACTGTTTATAGCGCCTTACTCAAGGGTGCTACAGCATGAGAGCAGTGGGGATTAAACCCACAACCTCATGTGTGGTGTAGCAAGTGTTATTACCACTACACCACGCTGCCAGTAAATTAGTTATAATTGCCTGATATTTAAGCTACTAATTGGTATTGGCTTAGCAGTAGTTTAAAATGTTTATGTCGCTTTACTTAACATAAAACTACGGTTTAATTTTTTTAATTTTTTTTATTTTGTTGACAAAATCGGATAATTATTTTACTTGTAATGACAAATATTATCCCCAAATTGTTTATAAATTTTCCGCCAATCTTCGCTCATAAATTCCCGCGAGGATTCAAATTTTTTCCCCTTGTAACCATTATAATGAGTCGCAATATTCAATTCATGTGTCACAACCATTTCGTCCGGCATTCCAAGCTTCTGACGTAACAACCCCGTAACCCATACGTCATCAAGGTCAATCGAGATAGAAGTCTTTGAAACGTTAAACAATTGACCAATAACTCTGACGTCACTAGTATATAAACCACCCAAGCATGACTTTGGAAAAGTTGTCCATTTGTAGTCGGTTTTTGAGATCCAGTTTTTTGTTTTTTTAACTCGATTTGGTTTTTCATATTTAAGTTTCTTATATGAGCAAATAATTGGAAATTCCGGCCATTCGTGATAATTTAAACCTTTTATATTTTTATCGACAAGTTGTTTAAGAAGCGAAATATCAACAAGAAAGTCGTCGTCTCCAGATGAGTAAAAGATCGAGGAAGGAAGGCGGGAACTTGACCACTGCATTCCCGCCAACGTTTTCAGGACCACGTTCCTTGAAAAATAAGGAAAAACGATTAAAAAAAACGAAAAATTTTGTCTTAATTTTATTTGAGATTTACTTATAATCGTCAGGTCCATCAAATTGTAAAATATCTTTGTATCTTTCGCTCTCTTCGTTTAACAGCTCTTTGTTACCATCTGGCGGATTGCCAACAACGAAAATTGTGTAAAATTTTGCGCCATTTAAGTAACTCACGGACGCCCACGTGCGGCGCAGCAATTCTCGTCTGACGTAATTTTTGGCAGCGGATTTAATAAAGAAAACCATCTGCCAAGATACATCTGTAATACATAAAGACTTTAATTATTACTCTATGACGTCATAGTATTATCGTGTCATACCTTTGTTCTCAAGACAATTGTCTGTGTAGTTTAAATTCAATTCAGGCTCTTTTAAAAATCGAAACAATGGTCTGATGAGGTCATAATCATCACGTGGTATCATTATTTCGTCATGATTTGGCTGTCGCGTGGTCGTTGCTTGCGTTCTTATAAAAACAAAATTTATATTTTTAAAGATTTCTACTCAAAGTTGATGACGTCATTCAAACCGTAAACAAACGACATATTATTACAATTTTGAACAAACAAATTACTTGTAAAATTGGTACGTAAACATGTTAATATTTATGTTAAACATTTCTCTGTTTTTTTAACGAATTTAAATGAGGAATTCTACTTTTTAACAATTCTAAATACGTTGTTATTTCACAATAGTATATACGCTTTAAAACTTCGCAATTAGAAAGTAATTATAATTTTAACTGAAGATACAAAAACTTAAAAATAAAAAATTTTCACACGACAATGAAAATACATTATGTTAATTGCGCAATAATGAATAACAATAATTCATGTATAATGTCAATTAAGTTGGGAAAAATTTTTTTTGGACAAAAAAAAAATTTTTAAAGAATGAGTCAACTGAGGTTTTTAAAATACAAATTTAACTTTAAATGAATGTAAAGTAGGTTATGATTTTACTAACAAAAAACTTTAATTTACGACCAAAACGGGCGTTATTAGTATTTCGACGACGATAACAAAACTTTATAAAATTACAAATTTTGTGCTTTTATTTAGGTTAACCAAACAACATGGGGTTTAGGTTTATATTTCTACTGCTTACAAATTATAGTAATATTAGAAAAAGATATATTTTATGTTTATTTAATGACATTTTGGCAACTAATATAACTCGACAACAGCCGTGTGCTGTAATTAAATTGTTACAACTTAAGGTTGAGTGGGAGTATTTATATTTATGCTATAACTTTAATTAATAAAAACTAAGGCTTTAATAAAACATTAACAAAATACCAACTTAATTATATCTGAACCTTATCTAACTTATCTTATTTTGATGACTTATTAAACACCTTTATACCACATATACTTACGTTTTTTCAGTGCGACATTTCTTGGGTAAATATCTTTGTTTTTCCCGTTCCACTGTTTTTCTATTCAGCTCATAACTCGTTATATAAATTTGAAATAGTTGGCCCATAAGAAAACCGACCAAAAACAAGATAAACAAAATGGTTACTAATCTAGTAGTCTTCATTTTAAAGCACTGTATTTTTAAATACAACTGTAATAGAAAACAGTTTTTAAAGTGTTGTTAAATAACACCTTGTTTATATTTGTTGCTATTTTTAAAACGAAACCTAATAAAAATATTTCTTTATCTAAATTGGGCGTAGGCTGTGTTAAAAAAACATTATTTTTTATGCAAACATGATAATATACATCTTAGTTATTTACATTACTTCAATTAACATTATTCTTATATCAACTAACATAAAAATTTGATAAAGTTTTATAATAAACAAACATAAACTTTTACAAACACATATTTCTTTATGTCTGGTCTATCCTTATTTTGCAATTTAAGTTTTAATTAAGCCGCCTTTCTATTTTCGAAGAGTAAGTTTTTTTAATTGTGACGTCACAGAGTGCAGGATATCGTAATCTCACGTTTAAGTAAGGAACTGAGAAAGCGACAAAAATTTAATAAACAAACAACAATCTTAAGCAAAATCGTTTGGAAATTTTTAGTAAATCTTTATTTTGCTTCAAATTTTTTTATTTAAACCCATTTTTTTCTATAAAAAAAACTTGTTTTTAATATTGGATAAATGAAATTGTTGATTTAAAAGTGAAATTTTACGTGGGCACCTTCTATTTCCTTTATAAATTTTAACTTAGTAATTTATGTGGTGTTGTTTGTTATCAATTTGTTTTAAAATTACCTTCTAAAAACTGTAAAATTTGAATATTAAAATTTAGTATTAAGTTTAATTGGAGATGTTGTTTAGTCATAGTAAATAATATCTAAATGGAATTTTTATGTGAAAACAATGTGGTGTTTGTGACGACATTTTTGCTTAGTCAGTGCACTCAAACCATCTCCTGCTTGCAATTATAGTTAAATAAAAAATCGGTGAATTTTGTAATTTTATTTATTTAAATTATCCTAAATTAACATAGTATTAAAATACAAAAATACAAGAATAAATGTAAAACACTTTATAATGTTACATTATTATAAGTATTAAAAAGTTCTTAAAAGCTTTAAAAAAAATAAAGTATTAAAATATTTGCCAAAAAATTTGTTAGTACTTCTTGTATTTAACAGGTGTGCCCACGTGACCTTAGGGTTTTACGTAAAAATGTAAACAACATCACGTGAATGGAGTTGTGTTTCCAAAATTAAAACTTGACTTTTTATACAAAAAGACGAATTCTTTAAAAACTATTAGTTAGTCTTTAAAACATTAATTTGTATAACATGAAAAAGTTAAAAAAACGATTTTTAAAATTGGTGCGTTATTTCGCCAATATAAGGAAAAAATGCCTGTTTTTAAATGTGTGTCAATATAAAATGATTTGGAAACACTACAACAATCGGGATTCTAGAATTCTGCATTACTGTTTTTTTTTCGTTACTGTTTAGTTTATTTTTTGTAGCGATTTATTTTCTATTTTTATCTATTGTGTTATTAATTTGTTAATAATAAATTAGCTTTAAATGTTAACTGTTTCTTACTTGAATAAATAAATTATATTTTGTTTTAAGTAAATCGTTATACTATTCTGCTATTAGAAAACTATAAACGCTTTTAGTTTTCAAGTTTTAAATTTTGGAGATTTTTTATTTTAATTTAAAATCATGAAAATCAAATATGAAAGTGGAGTAAGCGGTTATATTGATGTTTCACACATGGAATTTTATCCAGACCAAGCAAAAGGATGGTTAAGTCCGTTATTTTTCGTTAAACATTTTGAGTTATTACGGCAAACGATTTCAGCACAAATCTATATTGCTGGGCAAGATAAGAACCAACATTTTAACAAAAACCAACGAATTTTTATTATCAGGCAGCAAATACATTTCACTGAACACCTAAAATCATTCTTGGAGAATCTGTCAGAATATTCTGCAACAAAAAAAGATGAGGCTTTATTGAAATTTATTCACACTACTGCAAAGATAAGAAATTCATCAGGAATATATCATGTTGAGGTGAAAGAAAATGGTAACGGTAAAACGCTTGCTTATGGTAACAGCATAGTTGTTAGGGTTAATGAAAACAGAAGACCAGCGCCATTTTCAAACCAATTTCGAAGTTTTGTCGAAAACCATCAAGTTTCGAACCCAATTTTTGATACGATGGAGGTTTTAAAAGTGATAAAAACCGTACCAGAAGATGCAAGGGTGTACCAATGGTCCCGCAAACTTACACACTTTGATACAGACCATAATGGCCACACTAACAACTCAGTTTACTTTCTTTTACCATTTGATTGTCTAGCTCATGCAATACATGAAGGAGTTATAACTTCTGTTCCGAAGAATCTAAATGAAATGTTAATTGACAGCTTTGCTTTTGAAGTTGCGAAGGAGACGAAGGAAGGTCAAATTATGAGCGCCATCGTGTGGGAAGGGCTGCCGTTAAATTTTAATTTTATTATGATGGTCGAGGATAAACATGTGGCATATTTAAAACTTATTTTTCAGTCCAAAAATTAAATCATATTTTTGTTTAAAAATAAAAATGTTTAATTTCCGAATATAGATAAATAATTTATTGATTAGTTTATTTTAAATATATATGTTGGATTTTGTTTCTATTTATTTATTAAAAAATATTTTTATGTTTAATGTTTATGTAAACATTTAAATAATTCTTGTGATTTTTTTACAAATTTAAGCAGTGTTTATGTAGCTTATATATGCAATTAATTTAATGCATTTAAACCTATTGTTATGACAATTATTTATATGTTGCAATTATTTTTTCCAGACCTTATGCAATTTTGTATCCTCTTTATTATTCTATATATTATTTTAATAATTTTTTTTAATTTTAACAGATGTTAATTTAAATTTATAAAATTTAACAAAATCAAAGCATGGAAACTGCTGAAGAGAAACATCGCACTGATAGTGCAAATTTATTATTATTTGTTGCACTTTTGATGCTAACAATATTCACAATTTGGATTTTTAAACATAAAAGGATTCGTTTTGTACATGAGACTGGGTTGGCTATTCTGTATGGTAAGTTAAAAAATATTGTTTTAAATATAGTTTTGGAATAAGTACAAAAGTTTGTCTTAATAATATTTTCCATATTTCTTGTTAATTTGAAGTTGCAAAATGTTTTATTAATTAAAATGTGAATGGTGTAACTTAGTACTACATCTTTTACTGAAGTGAAATTAAGTTGGTTAATTTTACAATAATATAAACCAAATTGTATCTTGTCAATTATTTTATTCATTATAATATTTCTACATTATTTTTTCAGTTTTAATTTATAAGTTTTTGATTGTTTTCCAGGATTAATTATTGGAGTTTTGATTCGATATACCAGCAAAGAGCAAGGCACTGTAGAATCAGCTTACCTACCATGCAATAACACTCAACGAACTACCCCTGCAATATTAGAGATCAACATTAATGGAACAAATCAAACATATGCTCATACTCTTCAGTTTACAAATTGTCCAAACGTTACTTTCACTAATAAAGAATTACAAAAGGTAAATACATGAACTTTGCAAGTTTTTTCAGCTTATTTTTTCGACAATTTCTTTTACTTTAATACATTAGATATACTGTAAATTACAAAGGTTATACTGTATATTATTGGAGTGAAAATAATACTTGGTTTCAAACAATATTGTATTGGCAATATTTAAGTTAAGATAAATGTAAATAAACTGTTTTGTCAGCGAACAAAAACATTTTTATTAATAACATAAGGAATATATTTTGACACAATTTTATGACTAAATATATCTAAGTTAAGATTTAATAAAGGCATGTTTAAAGTTTAATAAAAGCTCCTTTTTATAGTTTATTTACATGTTATAAAATATAGAACTCTTAGTCGTAAAAATGTGTTTAAATATTTTTCCTATGTTATTAATAATTTATAAAAGGTGTAACTGTTTTTACTTATGACATCACAACACAAAACTATTACCATTATATTTTAATAATTTGAATCCAATGTACTTTGTAGTTAGTCATTTCATAAGGATTTCCTTTTGTCATATTCATAGCCTAATGTTAGTCATCAACTATTAATAAAATACAAAATTAAGACTGAAAGTATGTGCAATGCATTCATATGTTCTGCATTTGTACAAAGCCAATGGAACTGTGTTAAAGATTTTTATTTAATAGAACAACCTATTTTACTTTAGCATTTTTGCTTTAACATAAATCTAAGTTTTTATAATTTTACACTCTGCTAATATGAAAGTGTTAATTTACTTTCGATTTCTTTTTAGTTTATTTAAATATGCTATGTATATAGGCTATATCTTTAAATCATAATTCAAAAAATTGTGCTACTTTTATTTGACCTTCTATTGATTAAAATTATTTTTTTAGGTTACTTTTGATCCTGAATTATTTTTCAACATTCTTTTGCCCCCAATTATATTTTATGCAGGCTACAGTCTAAAAAAAGTAAGATCTTACATTAATTTTCTACTTCAAAATATGGCTTAAAATAATCAACATAATTAATATTAAATACCATTTTTAAGTTAAAGGTGGTGTTAGACTCTTAATCTTAGTATTTCTGTTAACAACTTTTTTTTTTAGAGACATTTTTTTCGAAATATTGGATCGATTTTAACTTTTGCTTTTATGGGAACTTTTGTTTCAGCTTTTGTTATCGGGTAAGTTATATATCTAACTTTACTAATTTTAATATTTTAGTATAATAGTATTTAAATTTTAAGCAGTAGTTTTTTTAAATATATTTTCGTGTTTATGTTTATTCCTGATGTCAGAAGGTCGACTTCACAGCTTAAAAATAGAGCAATAATTGTTACTTTAATCCAGTTTTAAGTTGACTTCGGCAGTTCTGAATATTATTGATTAAAACTGCCTTCTATATAGGCTCATTTTTCTTGTTCAATTTGTTTATATGTGATTTAAATATTTACGCATTATATTTTTGTATAACAATACTGTGATTATGATTAATTCTAATATTCCTTAAACTTATCTTTACAGCGGAATAACGTACGGATTTGTCTTAATTATGCTCTCCTATGTTCCTGGATTACAGTTTGGTTTCGTTGACTGTTTGTTGTTTGGGGCGATAATATCAGCCACCGACCCGGTCACAGTTCTTGCCGTGTTTAAGGACCTTAAAGTTGATGTCAATTTGGATGCTTTGCTTTTTGGGGAAAGTGTTTTAAATGATGCAGTGGCCATTGTGCTTGTATCGTAAGTTTGTTTAATAAATATTTTTTTAATTTTTAAATTTCTTTGAAATATTGAAAAATTGTGTTGTGAAACGTATATGTTGTGAAAACGTATAAATATTTTTAAGTTTAATTCCTAGAGCTGTATAATAATAGTTAAATTAAATTGGTAAACTGTTAAGTTCTGAAAAAATAACATGTAAACAAAATAGTCTATAGGGACTAAAATCTAAAAATTGTTTTTTTAGTTTTATATAAAATCAATTTCTTTAAAATCAATACCAATTTATACAATCAAGTTTGGTCAGCTACCCTTTGTATAAACTTTTTATAAAGCTTTTGTTAAACAATTATAAAAAAATGTTTCATAAAATCATTTTATAAGAAACAAAACTTAACATTAGTAATGGGCATATTCATATAATATTTTTACTAAATATTGATTTTAATTTTTTAGATCCATTAAGAAATATCAACAGGCTAGCGCGAGTGAGTTTGATTCTGGTGCATTTTTCAGTGCACTGGGTTCATTTATTGGCGTATTCTTGGGCTCATTTGTAATAGGAGGTCTTGTGAGTGTAGCCACTGCATTGATGTTTAAATTCACCAAAATTGGACAATTTCCTGTACTTGAAACCTCAATATTTTTCCTTATGAGCTGGGCATCGTTTCTTTTAGCTGAAGCGATCGGTTTGACTGGAATTGTAGCGGTTTTGTTTTGTGGAATTACGCAGGTGAATATTTGTTTATTATTGCTTGATATTTATTATTATTTTGTACACTTTAGATTACTGGTGTTTTTGTGTGTTTAAAAACATACTTCAGATATTTTTGTATTTTGTTTATTATATTTTTTTTTAAATTTTTTAAATAATGTATGTTTACAAAATTTATTTAAAAGACTTACAATTACTTTAAACTATATTTTTTTATGTTTTTCTAAATATTCTTCTTAACAAAAATATATTCATAAAATTAAGTAAACTTTTACTTTATCATAGAAATAAAATACCCAACAAAAAATACCCAAAGCCAAATCAATTTTCACATTTTTAGTAACATTTAGTTGTAAATTAACCTTTATTTTAGTATTAACTCAACTTAATTAACAAAACTTTTTAATATATTAACCTTGTTTATTTGAATACAGGCCCACTACACTTACAACAATTTGTCGAATGAATCGAAAACTCGAACCAAAGAACTATTTGAACTCTTAAACTTCCTGGCAGAGAACTTTATATTCAGTTACATGGGAGTCTCCATGTTTACATTTGATCATCATCAGTTTCAACCTATCTTCATTGCTGGAGCTTTTGTAAGTGACTTTTTGGGTTGTTTTTAGTATTTTTAACATGGATAAACGAATAATATATATATTTTTTGTATATATCTTTATCCTCGATGTGGGAAAGTCTAATGCACGACTTAAAACATAGAGTAACATTAGTTACTCTGACCCAGTCTTGAGTTGCCTGTGGCAGTTTGGGATATTATTGTTTATAATTGCCTGATAATTATGCTGCTGATTAAGTGCTGGCTCAGCAGGAGTTCATACCGTTTATAGCGCCTTAATCAAGGGCGCTACAGCATGAGATCAGTGGGAATTGAACCCACGACCTCATGGTGGTGTAGCAAGTGTTCTTACCACTACACTACGCAGCCGGTGAATATAATATAAAATGTGTAACATAAAACCTTTTTGCAAATGCCATTACTCTGTTTTTAAAGGCAATTTTTGCAAAATATATTATGGGTATTGTTACCTGTTTTTTTTTATAAAATCTTAAAATTAGAAGGATGAAAACATTTAAAATTAAATTTAAACAAATATGTTTTTAGTTTATTTTACTGCTATTAAATATCAAAAATTGAATAATTAAAACCATTTTTGATTAACATTTAAACAAATGTGTTAGATTAATAGGTCAAAATTTTTGTAAATTCTACATTTTCACTTTGCCAAAATTTTCCATATTTTTAGCTAGCAGTAATAATATCACGAGCATGTAACGTCTACCCACTTTCCTTTCTGTTAAACTTGGGTCGAAAAAGGAAGATTCCTTATAGCATGCAACACATGATGATGTTTGCAGGTAACTTAATATTACTTGTCATATAATCTATAGATAACGTAGTTAAATTTGGATGATAAATATATAAATATGTAAATTCAAATCATAGGCCTACAAATAAAACTCCCATTTGTGGTGCATGGGTGAACTGCCACAGGTAAATATTAGATGGGAGTTGCTACCATATTATGACAATTAAAATGCTAGTTGTAGGGCGGGACTAGTAAAAACTAAGTTTGGCTCATCTTATTAAGATGTAACTTATTGTTTACTAAAGGTAAAATTAAAAATAAAAACATACGTTATATATAATTAATTATAGAATAAAAAATAAAAAATTTAGTTTTTTTTGAATCTTTGCACAAATTTTTAAACCCATAGGTCACCAAAAAATTTTATATTTTTATAGAGAAACATTTTATTATTACAGGTTTGCGCGGAGCTATAGCTTTCACATTAGCCATCCGTGAGACTTGCACTCAGGGTCAGCAGATGATATTTAGCACAACTTTGTTGATTGTGTTTGTTACTGTATGGGTGTTAGGTGGGGGAACCACTCAGATGCTAACCTGGCTCAATATTAAGTAAGTTTTTGTCAGTATTCAATTTTTTTTTAATTTTTGTGAAATCTATATTGCAAGGAAATCTCGCAAGTTTTAATGCTTTATACTGTTGTTTATCGCAATAAATTTACTTTTTAACAAGCTGATTTTTTGCATTTTTTAAATTCCTGTAATGTGGATATTTTTTATGCTAAGTCAACTTTGTTACTTTTTATCAAGTTTGTCAATAATGTAATCCTAATTATTACATCAAAGTAACTTTATTATGACATCACAGAGTTGGAGTTGATCCTGATGCTGCCCAACCAACAGAAGTGAACGAAAATCAATCAAACTCGGCAACCACTACCACTGGAGGGCAGGTGAGTTACTTTGGTTATCATGGTAACAACATGATTTTAATGCAATTTTCAAGGATTTTATATTCAAAGTCTATTTATATATGAAAAAGCTTAGTGGACTTTAAATATATGCATGTCGAATTAATATAAATACAAAATAAATAAAACTGCCATTTGTGGTGTGCTGGGTAAATTATCACAAGCAAATATTATTTGAGAGTTGCAACCATATTACAACAATAAATATCCCTACTGTAGGGTGGGTTATCAACTAGATTTTTCAATCTATAAGATTTTATTCAAAAAAATGTTTTTTAAACTTCAAAATTGTTGCATTATAATCATGTTGTTAACTTATTTGTTGTTTTTACCTGTAAGCAACACTGTTGTAGTGTTTGTGGTGTGGTCACAATTAATATTAATTTTTTATTTGCCATGATTGAATGTAGTTAAAATATTCAAGTATTTTGGTGAAAAAAATATGTTTATTAAATCTATTAACATCTGTGTTGCGTGAAATGTTTCGGGTATTTATTTTTTATGTTTTCAGTTATTTTTTTTCTACTAAAAATTTATATATTTGTATAAAATATATATCTCTATTTGTTGTCTTTTGAAAAAAAAAATTTAAAATTAGTAGTTTTATACAGAGAAAAAATATAATTTATAAACTTTTTAAAATATTGAAGTAAAATAAAAAACAATTTTATTAAAAGGCTGATTATGATTTTCAATATACGTTCTTAACACCTTCATATAATAACCAAGTAAGTTCGTATGTTTGCACGCTTGTTCGTTTGTGTTTTTTTTACGTTTTTACTGGTTTTGTCATTTTTTTAAAAATTTGCATGAGCATGTGAATTAAAACACTACCGTAAAATCTTTTTACTAAACTTCAAAAGTTTGCAAACTTATTTTACTAACATATTATTTAACATTTTAATTTATAAAATCATTATAATAAATCCGGTTATGACATCATAGACTGAACAGACCAATCAGAGAGGAGGAAAATATGCTGACAGTGCTGCTATGTTTAAATATTGGTACAAGTTTGACCAATAGTATCCTTTTAAACCTTTTTCTTAATTATAGGAATATAAAAGAATATTAAAATTATTACTGATACTGTTTTAAATTTAAATGAAATATTTATCCTTAACCCATCCTAACCATTCAAGTTACCTGAAACCAATTTTAACTCATGCTGGTCCACCATTGACCACCACTTTACCAAATTGCTGCCATCCAATTGCCAGTTGCTTAACCAGTCCCAGAGCTTATGCTGTAAGTTTGAAAAATTTTTATAAAAAATACTTTAAAATTTATTTATAGATTTTAACCTTAATCATATTAAAATATAATTTTTTTAAGGATCATAAAGTATAAAAAATGGTTTTAAAATTAATGGTTATTTTTTGCTACAATTTTTTTGCAATTTAATTTTAATTTAATTTTAAATTTTAGCAAGAAATAGACGAAGAGAGTGACACTGACTTTATCCTCGATGATAGTCACATGACAGTTACAACTCCACCTCCCGTTACCATCGACAACCTGGAGGGAGTTCACCATGTAACCAACCTTTCAACTGGTTCTTTTCAATCTGGTTTAGAAAATAAACCACCTTCTGGTGATTCTCAGACACCAAATAATGTGGTTTTAAAAGTGCCAGAAAATGGTGTTTCTGAAAACACCAGTGCATCAAATAATGGTTCTCTAGCACCAGATAATAATGGTCCTGCAACCATAGAGACCAATTCACAACAACCAATAACTTTTGCAACCATACATCAGAATTATGGTAATGATATGGTTCCTAATGTAAATGGTCCAACCAGTGAAGTAAATACATGAAAATATTTTTTTATTTTAATGGTGTTTTCTGCAAAATATTAACCATTCTTTAACTAGAAACCATTATTTAAAATAACGCAATAACTTTATTCCATTTTGCAATTATAATGTTAAAAATTTATTAATTATGTTTTTTTTATTTTATGTTATATTAAAAAATATTTATTCCAAGTTTTACCTGTAATTGTAATCATATATTTCTATACTGAACTAAATATTCAATGTTTGTAGAGGAATTTTTACAAATATTTTCACATTTATTCCATATTAAACTTATACACAACAATATAACGATAATAAATATTTTCTTGTTTGCTATAAATGACATTATTTAACACACTGTATTTATGTTATTATAGTAATAATATATTTCATTTGTATATATTGCATTGCCTATTTGTAAATTGTTTAAATTTAATATTTGTCGTGTACTAATGATGTTTTATAAGCCATTTTGGGTTGAATAATTTATTTAAATTTACACAAAAATTTGGAAATTTAAACTTTTTGGGTTTTGCCTTTTTAGCAGAATGTAGTTATTTTACCTATGCACTACCAACAAACTATCAAACTTTACTGAAATATTTTATTATAAGAATCAACTCATAAAGATATATATTTATAGTATTAAATTTAAATAATTTTTAACTCAGTTTTGAACTTGAAAATTTATTTTTTTTTGCTTTAAAAATTGAATTTATTTTTTGTAAATATTGGGACTTTGTTGTTTAAAAGTGTTAAAGTAATTAAAGTTTGATTGTTGTTTTAGTTGCGTATAATTTTGTCCATGTTTCTGTATTTGATATATTTCATTGTCGTATTAACTCTTTATTATTTCATTTAGGTAAATAGGGTTAAAATATTAAATAAATTTGTGATTTAATAAATTGAGGTCTTCGAGAAGCAAAATTTTGAGAAGCAAGCAGAATGGTTAGTAATGTTATATTTATTACTTTTAAATTATTATTTGAGTTTTTTAAAAATAAATGCTATAGTTTTGTTAAAATTCTTAATGGAGTATTTTTTTGATATTTTGACTATACTGTATCACATTTATTTTAATGAAAACGCATTGACAATCAGGCCAAACAAACTGTTAAAATATCATTTTTATGGTTAAATAAAATTTTAAAATCAAGAAAAATACATCATTTTGTCCTTTTAAATATTGATATACATTTCAATCCAATTTTTTTATTAAATAAATATGCAGGTTTAATAATAAAAATAAATTTTTATTTTTAGAGATTTCGTTTTTGTGGGGACTTGGATTGTCCTGATTGGGTTTTAGCTGAAATCAACATTTTAGCTCGATTGACTTCGGTTAAAATGAAGTTAATTGTGGTTCAAGTTATAAAGGGTTTGCTCAATGGAGAAATGGACGTAAGGACTTAACTAAAATTTGTTTGTTTGTAAAACTTTCAATTTTGTATTTTTTATTTTCCTTTTTTACTTATTTATTATTTTTAGTTTTTGAAAATAGAAAAATTAACTTCTGATGCAAAATATGGTAAGTTTTTTTTGTTTCTGTAATTTTTATTAAAATGACATTTTTTGAAACTTTTTTTACTTATTTTTTGATTTAGATATTGGAGATATAAAAGCCAGTGTTGCCGGCTTAGAATTTATAATTTCAAGTGCAGCCAAGCATGAAGTTGATGGGGAAACACTGTCCAATGAACTCCAACAATTAGGGTTGCCAAAAGGTTTAAAATTTTGGGTTAAATTTATAAATAACCTTTTTTTAATAATTCTTAATTTTATCCTTCTACAGAGCATTCAGCAGCTTTATGTAAATCATACGAAACAAAAACAAGTGAATTACATGCTGAGTTTCTACGCAGAAGCTTCAGAAAGTCAAGTTGTTTGGAAAATGTGGATTGGAAAATTAACCCAGGTTTAAGTGGGGAAAAAACTGTGGATATTAGATTGATGGTAAGTTCGTTGTTAGGTTACTGGTTATATAAAGTTACCTTAGTGCATTGTAAGGGCTAGACTGTAGTTAAAGCCATTGGGCACTACAACATGAGGTCCTGGGTTCGATTTCTTTAGTGTCTACAAAATGCAAGGGTCACAAAATAAAAAAAAAAATTAACTAATCTGCAGCATGATTATCAAGAAAATATAATCTATATAATATCCCAAACTGGCAAAGTTAACTGAGACTGGGTCAGGGTAACAGATGTTACTCTATGTTAATGTAATGAAGTCGGCCATCCTACATCGAGGTAAATAAATATAATAAAATAAATTTTAAACTAAATATAATTTTTTTAATCAAACAAATATTTTTTTAGTTGAAAAATTCAAGAAATAATAAAAATGAAGTTTTAGAATTAAATTTATCAGAATCAAAATTTCGCGTTTTGTTACATGGTAAGAAAAATTTTATTGTTTTTTTAATATCAGACTTTTATAACAAAAAAAAAAAATTAAAAAAATAATTTTGGATAAATTTTGTTAATTGTTTTTTTTCTTCTAATTTAAATGTCTTGTTATATTCAAAATAAAACAAAAAAATTTATTTACAGTATTAAAGTAATATTAATAAATATATTGTACACAGTTTTAATAGCAACCTTGTTAATAAATATTTTAAATTAAACTAAAATCTTGATTTTAGAAATGAAACAAGTACAATCTCAAATCCAACAACTTGAAATATGACCACTATGTGGCATAAAAGAGCACTAATTAAATAAATAATTAATCAAGTTAAAAACGGGGCTTAAGTGATTTTAAGTGGGACTCTTCTGATTGGTCAAAATTGAATCGTTTATAAGCAAAGAAGATGACACATTTATGGCAGTGTAAAGAAATTCAAGATTATTTCACCAGCTTTTACAAATTGGGTTTATAACTTATGTTTTCGTCTTTAAATAATAATTTAAAAAGTTGTTATCCTAAGGGCAACAATATTTAAGTCATTTCAATTCTTACTAATTGCAAAAAATTTTGTGCAATAAATTATTTTTTTAACAACCCTTGGTTGATGAAAATTCGCGGTAGCTGATGACGTAACGATGATTGATTACGTCATTCAAGCTTTATTTGATAAGCTTCGTCATGATATTTTACGTTAGTGGTGCTCGTGACGTCACTGAATATTATCGACGTCATTATTTATCTTAATCAAACTATATCGTGATGCTCGTAACGTCACAATATATTACAATATTCGTCATAGTCTAATAAGGTTTTGAATAGTCACGTGTTAGTTCTTTGGTCACGTGCTTGTTGATGGACAATCTTTTGGTTTCGTTACAGCGAGTTGTGGTTTTAACCTGCAAAGAAATGTCAAAAATCATGCATTTTTAAACTATTGTAAATAACAGACATAAATAGCAGACAAATAAGGTTTATTGTGACGTAACTACGACTTACTTTTTAATGAGATTTTTGGCTTTGATCCATTTGTTCTCGGGTTGTTTATTGCAAGTTATAATCACCGCGCTAACCATTAATATTGGACCTCCGAGTGCTTTCACTAAACTATCGATGGCTTCAACATTTCGGGTTTCAGCTGAAGATTAAATGTTGTAATTATAGAAAAATATTAAGGACAAGATCGTAACCTTACTAGGTGTTAAAATTCAAGGCTAAAAAACGGTGACTACCCCTATTTTATAAATGTTTAAAAAATTAGTTGTCCATGTAGTGGTAATTGTGTCCTAAAGTAAAACACCTTTTGAGCTCTTATGCAAAACGTCACAATTACCTTTGTTCTTTTTCTTTGTTGACGCAGTCTGACATTTATTTTTAAACTTTGATTTATCGTTTTTATAATAAACTGGCTCCATTAGGTTGTCTTCGCTATTATCCTGTCGTTTAATTTTTGCTTTATCCTCAATGATGTCATCAACAAGTTGGTCATAGTTGATTACACCCGATCTGTCCTTGTCAGCAAACCTGCCATAAAGTCAAAAATTATAAAAAAACATTTTTTTATTTATTTTTTGGCTACTTACTTTACCATTTCGTTGATTTGTTTGAGTGACATATCCTCGCTGTGTGTCGTCATCATTTGGATGACGTCATTTGATTTCACGTGACCTTCATCTTGAGCGACCAACCGAAACGCATTTCTGGTCAATAAAATAATAAAAAATAATCTAAAATTAAAATTTCGAAAATTATCCGAGCTGGGATTCGAACCTGAGCTCCCCAGCTTCGCCAGTCACGTGATTCAGAAACTCGATGACCATGCAGAACTCGCTAAAGTCCAGTGTTGTGTCGTCATCAACTTCCATTAGTCTGATGACGTCATTTGCGTCCTTTTCTGTCGGGTTGTACCCTAGTGCTCGTAGTGCCATTATAAGATCTCTATTATGACGTCACAAGTTATTTTTAATTAAGCATTTGTTAACATTTTTGTTAAGTCACAACTACTTACTCGAGATCCATTGTCTTTGTATTGTCTACGTCATAGAACTCGAATATTTGTCGAAATTCGTCCAATTCGTGTGGTTCAAACTTCGAGGTTCGACTTTTTGAGTCGTAAAGTTCCTGCAATCTACGACGGCCGTTAGTGGTCGCCTTACTCGAGCTCTGGCGCCCTCCCTCGCCGAAAACATTTCGTGCTCTCTGCGTGCGTGGCATATCCCTACGTCATAATAATATGAAGTTAGTATTTTGTTAAGTCATTCATTTTTAAAGCTTTTTTTATAACTAACATTTTTACCCGCGTTTTTTTATTAAAAGACAAATTTTGGGAATATTTTTTGTTTTGTTTTAAGTTTTTATATTAAGCCTTCCATTAGTAATATTTTTTTTAAATAAATAAATTTTATTAAATCAAAAAATACTTTCTATAATGTCTAGTTAAAATTAATTAATTTGCAAAAATGGTTTTCAACTTTTTTTACCTTTCGCGCTTTTCAACTAAAAGACAAATATCTGTCATAAATTTTATTTTATTTTTAACAGGTTTCGAAATTTATTAAAACTACCTTTACTTCATTTTAACTAACTCAACTTACAAATTTGAGGTTAAATTACTTCGGTCTATTGCGTATAAAGCCTATTGTTACACAACAATTAAAGTAAGACGACATTGTGAGGTGTATGGACTTCTTTATGAATTATTTATCAATTAATTATCACTTACATGGCCTGTTGAATTATGGGTAATTTTGTCAGCTTAAATATACGACAGTCGTTTACTCTAACTTTAATTTTTTAAGTTAGTTTTTTTATTTATTAAAAGTTTATAATTTTGTTTGTTTAGTTAATTTCTTGCAGCTGTTAGAACTGTTTTTGTTTGTAATTATATAGCTTAATATTCTAGCCTAAATTCATTAAATTTTAATTCAGTTTAAAACTTTTTTTGGAAAAACATCAATTTGTTTATTCCAAAGATGCAAAGATTAATCTACCTTTACCTTTTTTTAATCTTCTTTTTCTTACTTCTATATTTATTTTCTTTAAAATCACTCACTTAGAATAAGTTTTGACACAAACTTGAGTAACAAAACTCATTTTAACTTACCCAACAAACCAGTCCATATAGTCCAAGAGACGAATATTCCTTGATCGAGACATTATCTTAATTAAATTTAATCTGCTAACGTTAGGACTAATGTGCATTTAAAAGCTTTTAACTCTTTGTTTAGATTTGATAATTGCAGCAATTAAATGCCTTCTTATAAATATCCAATATCTTTATATCTGTTAAAAGTAAGGCAATTTTGGATTTTGTTAATTTTCTTTAACTTTTTTTTAACTAAGTTTTTACCTTTTATTAACTCTCTTTTCTCTATGCTGTCTTATCTTATTATTTTCGACAGGTTTTAATTATTTAAACGTTGCATCACAGTCAGTTCTGATGTTTTAATTAATCTGTCAGAATAATCGACAAACAAGAATTTGTTTTGTCAGAATATTAATTAGAATTTTATCAAAGCATTTTTTTCTACTAAAACTCAAAATTTAAAAGATCTTTTCGTTTGTTTTAAAATCTATTTTTTGCAAACCTTTTTAATGAAGTAAAATCGATTTTGTAGAGGTTATATAAACATTTATTTTAGCTTTTGGAAGGTTTTTAGTTTGTTAATGTTGCGTGAAAATGTGAATAAATTGTTTTAAAATAAATTCAACTTAATTAATAAAAACCAACTTAATTAAATAAAATTTATAAATAATTTTATTAATTTCGAATTGACTATAAACTAACATAATATGCTGTAAATAATATTTAATAAATAAAAACATATATTTTAAAGAGTTTAATTATTCTAAACTTCTAAATATAATGTGTGTATAAACTTAAATATTACTTACATAAAGTCATCCACACTTTTGCGGTCCTTCAGTTCCTTTAAAATCTTAAATTTCGGCATTTTTAAATATTACAAATTCAATTGAATCTAACTCCTTTAAATATTTTCTTGAAGTGATAATATTTTACACAAATTTGAAGTTCCATTGATTATTTAATTATAGAAATTTGTTTATTTAATTAATTATTGATTTTTCTTACTTTAAAGTGGGATGACGTAGCTGTAATTAGAAACTTATGACGTCACAGTATTAAACTTTAAATTTTGTTTTTATTTTTAAACGAATTTAATTTTTATGGGTGTTGTTAATATAATAAAATAGGTATTTAAATATTTAAATGAAGTAGTCTTTTAAACAAAATATTAAGATTTTACAATCCTTAGTTTTGTCTTTTCAAATAGCTTGTAATACGACAAAAATTCCAAAATTCCACCAGGACAAAAATTGCTGCGTTAAAATAATATCATCATTGCTTCCAAGTAGGAATTAAACGAATGTTATCATAAGGTTATGCCGTACAAGTAAAACGCCACGCACCATTTACAAGACGAGCAACCACGTGGCTGACTCTTTTGATCAACTCTAAACCTAAAACAACAAAACTTTACGACTGGAAGTGACGGGGTGACGTTTTGAGCGGGGTTCTAACCCACGTGGGTGGCCACTCCGCGTTTCCATGGTGATAAATGAGCCCCAGATGCTAGTTGTTTTGATGTGTTGATAAGCTGGAATTACAAGCTTGTTTACGCCGAAAAATTTAATCGATTTCGGGGGTTTGGGGGGGAAGATGAGGATTCACATTTTTCGTCGGATTTCTTTAAAAACTAAATATTTGTTTACATTAATTGTATATTTTATGTTACTTTTAATACTCAATACAAGGTTATTAAGTAACCTAAGTTATGTAAAAATCAATATATAAAAACTCCATTGTTAAAACGCCTTTAGCATAAAAAATAAGAATATATTATTTTAAAATTAAATTTGGGATATTTTTTAATAATTTTTGGGTGTTATTTTAATTAATTTTTTTGTTTTTTTAAACGGTATTTGAATATAAAAAGATTTCGGTTTAAAAATGAAAGTTTAAAGAAAAACACAGTCTTGTGAACTTGTTTCAACTATGAGGGATAATATTTTAAAAGCTTCCGGCCCTCTTAAAATTATAATTAACTTTAATTCGTTCTCTTCAAATAACATAATTTGACATATTTACTACTTCTTTTCACGCCTCATTTCTACTAAAACAACAAGAATGTAAACGAGATTTTACTCAAAATAAAGACTTGGCAGTCGCTGTGGTGCTAATCAACATATAAGGTTTCAAATGAGCTCAAATATCTGGAATTATTTCATTTATTTGTTGCCCGCACGGTTTAGGATATCTAGTTATCCTTTAAAATCGAATAGACTACGAGGTCTTCCAATCAAAACAAAGTATTTAAGAGCTTCGCTTCATTAGAGTGTGTGATGAAAGGAGAACTGAGATTAAGATCGCTTAGATTTCTTATCTTCTCAAAAAAGATTTAAATTAAAATGCTCACAAACTTTTTTTAATATTTCTAATGTTTTATTTCTTGACTGGTCATTTAACATTTTTTAAAAGTTATGTTTTTACAACTTATTGTTTTTGAGTTGAATTTAGGTTATTTTGTTTATGTTAGAAATTAATTTTTTAGACTTAGTTTTAGAAAAATATTCTATCCGTTAGTGGGCGCTTGTAAGCTAGTTTATAATTTGTTGATGCTTTAGTTCAAGCTAAACTGCGGTTGTTGATAAGAAAAAATGGCCGAAAATCAAGCATATTGTAGTATTTAGAAAGTGTCAGTCAATTTGGGTTTGAACAGATTGATTTATTCTCATTTAGACCAATGTTCACAAGTTCCTATCTATGCTATAGCGTACAACATTCACTGAAAAAATCAAAAAAAAAAAATGCAGCTACTTAGCTTGTGGAGGCTTAAGCAGTGTTTTTAAGTCTATGAGCTGTCAGTACGCAGTTTAAAACCAGTTTAAATTGAGTGTTTTCGGCAAGTACTTGACTATTGAAATCGGATACAGCTAATAGTACATGCTTAAGATTTAAATAATAAACTTTGTAAATATTAGAAGTTGAATTAAGAGTACATGTTATATGTAATTAAAAACTTATTAGACCTTGGTAATTTAAGTTAAATTAGTTTAATTCTTTGGGATTATTGTCTAAACTTTTGTTTACTTCTTAGAGATAAGCTATAGTAAGATATTCAGCTTTTTAACTTAGTTGTAATCCTCGAGTTTTTAACACTTACTTTTAATCTAAACCTAAACTACTTGCTGGCAATATTTGGTTGAATTAAAATTTGCAATGCACCAAATTAGACCAGTACCAGCACACCTTCAATCACAAGAAAATATCTCATTCAGTATCAACCAAATTCTAAGTCCAGAATCTGAAGGTTCTAATATGGACGATGACAATATAGTTCGTGAGTCATACAACAACTATTCTATAAACCATTATGACGCGAAGAATTGCAATGGGAATGAAAAATCAAATACTAACAACGGATATTTTTATCCTCAAATTAGTAATTACTGGGGTGGGGATCTGTATAACGGACATTATAACAGAATTCCTGATTCTTCGTTTTATTATCATGGATATAGTGGAAGAAATTCAAGTTTTTACGGTCATGATTATTCGAACTTTAACAATTCGTGCGCCAGAGCAAAGGAAAACACCACAAACAGTTTTGATTTAACTAATGGTATTACAGACAAGCAAAACTACCAAAATGGTTTAGATAATGTTGGGAATTCGTACGGTTTTTCATCTATAAATTCGTCTGATTCGATTTCGTCAAGTGAGGCTAATTCATCGATATTCGGATCAAATAATTCCCGCCATTTTTCAAATTTCAGCAACTGTCGTTTTCGTGAACGTGAGGGAGCAGTTTCAGGGGTAAGTGAGGATAAAACAACAAACAATGAACGTTCTAACCTTCTTAACAACACCCCAAATCATGATTTACACAACAAAACTAATAATCACACTTATTCGGGCGCTTTTTCGGCCGCTAAGTGTTACGGCAATTGTTGCTCTGGCTACGCGGCAGCAGCGGCATTATTATCCGGCGGAATGCAGTCTCAATCTGCCGGGGTCGGATCACTATCAATCCCCGCAATAAGTCATGCGATTGCCCCTTCTCATTCAAATTTAAGTCAACAAGCTGCTGCAATGGCAGTCGTGGATTCAGCTGTTGCAGCAGCCTCTAGTGGTAATCTTTTGAGAGTTCCACATCGACCTTTACATCGATCTTCACTACTTTCAAGCACTTTTCCTTGGATGGAAAGCAGAAGGGAAAGAATTGCTTGTAAGTATTTGAATTTTTATTGTAAAGATTTTTAATTTAAAGACTATATTCTTAATTAAATTGATGTAGTTATAGATATTCTGGTATTGTCAATGCCTTAAAAATCAACTGTAACAAAATACTTTAAAGTGGGCCCAGTATACATTTAAATGCACACTATATTACATCTCTACTTCTTTGCGTCGTAAATGTTAATTTTTTGCTACCCGAACATACACATATATTTTTACTTTTTTACTAAACAGGAAACATTGGTTGCACATGTTTCTTTAAAAATAAAATTCGGGTCAAAAAAGTCCGCAAAAACAAACCATTCTAAATTTGAATATAACGTAGTTGTTTCTTTCACAAATTTAAAAAAAAACAATTGTTAAACCCGCCAAAAAATGATACTTTTAATATTATTTGCGGTTTTAAAAGCACCCGCCATTTTACTTTTAAGATTTGTTTTCATATTTGATTAAATTAACACCTCAATGTAATACTAACTAACATCAAACGATTGTTTATTATCTAAATATTGAGATTACAGAGTATATGAAACTTGCGTTTAAAAACCTTAACCTAAATCCGATTTCATTTTTCTTCAAAGCAGAAAACGTGAAAAGTTTGAAATTCTGCGACATTTTTAGAAATTAATCTAAAGGTTGTTTAAATGTGGTTAAATTAAGCTGTTAAGTATTTCTTTTTAACTTGTTTCGCCAGTTTTTAACATAATTAAACAACGATTAAAGCGGTAATTATCTTCTAAAAAAATTACTCATTACTCAAAAATTTAAATAATCTTATTTTGGGGTAAAATAAACAAATAATTTGTTATAAAAATCAAACAAGTTTAAACATAACAAAACAAGGGTCGTGATTGATTATGTCATGTCAGGCCACACGTGTGACGCGTGGCACAATCGTAATGGCCAGTCACAGGTGATCTGAAGCGGTCACTTTACTTGTCTCAGATTGTTATCTCATGAACAAGACAGATTAACCCAGGTTTCTACCTTTGATGAACAACTTTTGTTATTTTTGTCCGAGATAAGAAAATTCAAAGCATTTTGAAACTAAATACTTTGTTTAAATTATTCTTAAGTTATATTTTGACAGGTTTAGTTGTACTTCTTAAGATATTGTTGTTGCTTGCCATTTTTACGCGTTTTAACAAATGACTTTTGCAACTTGAAATGCGAATCGGTTTCAAGTTGTTCAATTTACCGAAAATTAACATTTTAGCTTATCACTAACTTACACAACAATCTAATTAGGAAACTATTAAACTAACAGTATGTTTAAATATTACAAGGTTTACAAAAAAATAAGTATTTGGTGATCTTAAGCAATTTAAAAAAACACATAAATCATATAAATTGTTTTCATTTTTTTTAAATTAAAATTGTTAAACATTGTTACAACTTATTAGGAATCTTGTTAGGTTTGATCTGTTGAATATCGTTCATCATATTTATGTCGGAGATTAAGTGATTAACAAGTTATTAAGTTAAACCTGTAATAATATGCTGCCAGAATTTTGTTATTACTTAACGGATAAAAACTTACGGTTACTAAAAACATTATTATAATACTTGCGTTTTTTTATAAAAAAATATATAAATGGTTCTTGGCGCTAAAATTAAAATAAAAAAAAACTTAAACCAACAGATAAACAAAACCATTTTTAAACCATTTTTATATTTTTGGTAAAATAAAATAATGTTATACCATAATGCAAGGGTTAATTGATTTAATGTTTGGGAAAAAAATTTGAACATGGAAAATTTATTATATCTGTTTAAATTAAAAATTTTCCAAACTATTTTTTAGATTTATTTTTATAAAAACCACACTCAAATTAATCATTTTTTATTCAGTGTTTTGCATATAAGCTTAAGAAAAGTTTTACCCACAAAAAACAAACCTAAATTTGTGTGGTAATCGCCATTAAACAGACACTAACGTTATAGAACCAATTATAAGTTTATTTAAACAAGAAAAAAGCATAGTCAGTACGCGTTTCCCTTAAAACTTATCTACTAAAAATCCTTTATTGTAGAATTGACCAAACTAAAAAAAATTTCCGTTTATTACAAATTCCATTTTTACTATATAAAATGCTCAATATTTTTCTATAGTAACACGTCGTATCGGTCACCCTTACCAAAACCGAACCCCGCCCAAGAAAAAGAAACCCAGAACCTCTTTTAGCCGACTTCAAATTTGCGAACTTGAGAAAAGATTTCATCGGCAAAAATATCTGGCAAGCTCAGAGCGAACTTCGTTGGCAAAAACTTTAACAATGACCGATGCTCAGGTCAAAACCTGGTTTCAGAATCGAAGAACCAAATGGAGGTAAATACAATTTAGATTATTATTCGGTTTTACATATATAAGTTTACAGGCTTTACTTGCACTATCGATAAAATTCAAACTATTTCCATTTTGGTTTGATTTTTATTACTTTGAAACAACTTTTGTTGCTTTTAAGTAAAAAGTATGCTTAAGGATTTTAAAATTGTTTTTAACGTGTTGTCAGATAACACATTTATTTGATTTTTGACTTGATTTACACAATAATACTTATAAAAATTCGGCCTCTGCTTAAAATAGTTTAGTTAACGTTTACATTACACAGACTCTAAATTACACTTTTTTGTTTATGGGTAGTTACCCATATTTATGGTTTTAAAATTGGCCGAAATTATCTTAAAAGAAACTATTTAAATTTTAACCTTTTTCAACTTGTTTTCGAAACGCTTTCCTTGAAATCATAAATTTTATTTTTAAATGTAAATATCATTAAAATATAAACATTACAAATAAATATTCAGTTACATTACAATTTAAAATAAAATTTAGGCAAAAATAAAATATTTGGCTCATAAAAATTTTTGTTAATAAAACGTTTAATTGATTTAGGATCAAAGGTTTTTGCAAATATTTAAGATTTAAATTTATATTTTTATAATTTGTAGTTGATTTTAAACCTACATATAAACTAGACGTAAGCGGCTTATTATTTATATTTATTTAATGCGCGCTGTTTTCCTAATATATAGCAAATGGATTTTAAATATAAGTTTAGTTTTAATTTAAAGTGATGGTAAATATAAAAATTATGGTAAAGATATTTTTGGTAGATTATATTCAAAATAATTTGTTAAAACTCTAGTTTTGGGTTTAATATTTTACAAATTTTAATTTTAAGTCTTAAAATTTCAATATTTAAAAATAATAATATCCAAAATTCCAAAGTTTAAATATATTTGACAGTAAATGTTTATATATTTTGATTTAATATTTATAAACAATATAATATCTGCCTCATGACATAAATATATTTATTTATATTCTGCAGATGTCTATTTAATATATTGAAGGTTATGTTAAGGTCATATGCGGGCGTTATTTTTAATTTGTTTAGATAACACTATATAACACTGTATGTTAAACTATCCAAACCAACATATTAAACTATTTTAATTCAGTTTTATTTTTACTATGATGTCATATATGATATTCTATGACGTGATTTAATTTCATTTTACCAGAATTTTTAACGACTAAAATGACTTAGTAATATTTTATGTTTTTTTCTGGTTATTGTCAAAATGTTTTTTAAGTTATATTTTTAATCAAGTTTAACGATAGTTATATCTAAACATAGAATAATTGGACTCCTAATACAACCACGAATTCTTTTACACTCTTTAACTTAAAATATCCACTTAAATTGACGGTGAAATATAACTTTTACAGGCTTAGTTGAGGTATGTTTTGAAAGGGTTTTGTAGAATTTTGAAAATTTTGTTTCAATTTTTATTAAAATGTAAAATTTGTTTCCGCTATTAAGAAACAGCTGCCATAACAATCTCGCCTCTCCATCAAATGACGTCATAATACCGCTGTTATGACGTCATTTTTATCAAAAATTCTCTATTTAATTTTTTATAGTGATATCTTGTTAGACATTTATTAAATAGACTTTTGTAGATAATTGAGACGTCATAATATAGTTTAACATGTGTGGCCTCTAATTGGTTCGTAAAACATCCATTAGGTCGGTAACCATGGTAACGTTGTTGTCATGTCAACTAATCACGTGGTGCGCAGAAGTAATATGATCACGTGACTTGAAAAGCCGAGTCGTTAATTTAAACAAATTAGGTTTTTGTTAAACTTCATTGTTGAGTTGATTGTTTAAGTGGGGTTAAAATTTTAATTTGTTTATATTGTTAAATTTGCATTACCTTACATGTTATACATGGATATATATATATTTGTATGTTAATTAGTGTTTTATTAGTTGATAGCCCACACTAGAGTCGGCATTTTAATTGTCCTAATTTGGTTGCAACAGGCAACTAATATTTGCTCGCGATAATTTAACCCACGCACCACACAAAAAAACGTTTTATTTATTTTGTATAGGCCTGCAATTTGGATACGAATATGTATATATATCGTACACTTAGCTGCACTAGATTATAATCTGATTTTTGATAGTGATAACTTAATCACAAACTTGTTCATTTTGTTATTTTTTAATTTGTATTTTTTTCAAAAGCCTAATTTTCTTTTAATTAACTATCTAACATTACCAATATGTTAACTGTTATTTGCTCAATTGTTAATAATATTGTATTGTCTTACAACAATGCAACAATAGGATTATTATCTGTTAACAATTACGTTTAAACCAACAAAACAGAATAGTAATTACATAGATTAATGATACTCATTTTCCTTTTAAAATATTTAAAATAGTGTTTGAAAGATATTTTGTTAAAGTGAAAAATTGTGGTTTTTATAATTTAATTATAAAATGGGTAATTATATTTAAAAACAGACAAACTATTTTCGATAAATTTTTAACTTTTATTAAAATAATATTTTTGATTTTATTTAAACTATTTTGTTTAAAAATAAATTAATAATTAAACAACGTTTAAAGTCATTTACAATTTGGCGGAAAATTTGATCAAATTTGAAAATAAAATTATTCGCTTTTTTATAATTTAATTTTTTTAAATTTATTTTATTCGAAATTTTACGATTTTTATTTTCAAAACCCTGAAATCGATTTAAATTTAAAAACCAACATTTTTTATCTGAAAATTTTATTTTTATTTTTGCGACAAGTGTTAACTTCGGCCATTTTGTTTTTTTGCAAAATATTTTTTACTAAAACTAAAAATTTTAGTTAAACAAAATTCAACAAAATTAAATAATATTTCTAATTTATTTAAAATTTAAACTAAGAAACTACGTTAGAAGGTTTTAATATTCTTGTTTAAATTTTTTTTTAAAAATTGTCTATTTTTTTGCATCGGCCTGTTATTGTTACGTCATAAACCACACAATTGTTATGTAATAAGTAAAAAGTAAATTATTTTAAATTGGAAATATTCTAGATTCATTTTCTAGAATTTTTTTTACTATCTCTAAAATAAAGTTTATTTTATATTCATCCGCTTCGCTTATTGTTACGTCATAATGTGTTTAAAATTTGTTGATTCGCTTATTTTTATCGAACAAGGTGGTCTTGTTCCTTATAAGTGACGTCACAATAGACGTGGGGCTAGTTGAGGTGATAACTGATATGGGGTAAGATGGGTAAAATATGCAGCTGGGGCCTGGGGTTTGTTGTTTTAAACCCAAGCTCAAAATGAATCGATTCTAAGCTCGTGATGACGTGATGTTGGTATAACAATCAACCTATGTGTGACGTCATAATAAGGGTTAGTTGGAGTTGAAATTAACGAGTTTTGCGCTAAATTGATTTCGGTAATTCGGGCGCGTGCGGTTACAACTTTTGTTTAGACCACAAATTTAAAGTAGTTACGACTCTTGTTTTGAACACGGTCGTAAAAAAACGATTAGTTTTAATTGAATTTTGGAAGAAAACGTATTTTGTACAAAAAGTTAATCAGTAAAAATTTTAATTTCGGCTTAATTGGGTTTCTTGTTATAAAAACATAAAGTTCAAAAGATTTGTCGAATTTTGCTTGCTAGCCTGCTAATGAGCTTCAACTAACGAACCGTGCAGAAGTCTTATCACCACCAGACATCTTTTCAAGTTTTTGTGATCTTCTTTTTATTATAAAAAGCATTTTTTAAACGATTTTTAACATTTAAAAGTGTATTCGAGTTTCATAATCGACAATCACACTTTTATGCGCTAATAATTACTTATCCAATTGTGTCTGTGATGTCATAAAAGTGATTATAATTGAACAATATATTGTGGGAGGTATGGGTTGGTGTGTATATATCAACAATTAATTAAACTGCAAATAATCTTATAATTAAAGGCTGAAAACAGAGCAAAAATAACAAAATTTAGTTAACTTGCCAGTCTTAATACAAGGTTAAGTTCTTGTAATTGCATTCCTGCTGAAAAGGGAAATATTTAACCCGTTTTGTGGTATTTTTATTGATTTTAAATTGTTATGGGGTCTTATTTGTTAAAAAACTTAATAATTTTGCAACATAGAAATCTTAAATTTCGATATAATATAATAAAAATTCAATAAATGTTTAATAACTTGTGAATTTAAAAAGGTTATTTTATTAAAAATGTTGAAATAAACTTCGTTAATTCAATAAATTATGACCTTTATGTAATATAAAGTAATAAAAAATAAAATATTCAGATAAATTGAATTTTTTTTTTCAATTTTTAGTTTTTAAAATAAATATGTTTGCAAAAAAAATAATTTAAAAAAATTTATAATAATTTTAATAACTTTCATATTAAAAAAATAATAAAAAATTTAAATAATAAAGTTTTAAACCAATATTTCTAAATTACATTTTTAAAATTAAATTTTTATTTTTTATCGAAATACCACAGCAAAGCCCTTAGGGTAGCCCTACTATTTCATATACAGCTGTCAGTATAATTCCATTTGCACACTTTTATATTGGATCTTACTATCTTAACAAGCAAACCATGGTTTAAACATATTTAATATTGATTCACCTGCCTTTCTTATCATTTTTTACTCGCTTTAAATTTGAATTTCACGGATTTTTGGCTTAGTTTTATGACAAGAAAAATGGCGATTGTGAGTCACAGTGTGTAATAATTTGTTTGTATACAAGAAATTAGAGTTGTAATTCTCGGTTTAACTTCGCCTAATCTTGTTTACGCTAAACAGTAGCTTTTATTTTTTCTTCAAATATTTTGTGTTTTTGTTTAAATATTGACTTAAGCGTAACAATAATGTTTTGTTAAATATTTATACTTGTTTATTATTTTGTTTGTTTTCTAATAATACAAACTGAACTCTAAAAATTGTAACTTAGAAAAAAATAACATTACTTTGAAATGTTGTTTAACTTAAATTTATTATTTTTGGAGAATATTTTTTTACATTTAAGTTCATAATACCGTAGTAAAAATAGTTGTCCTTAATTTAGAGTTCAACTGCACCAGACCATTAAAACATATTTTTACTAAAACCTAATAAAGTTGTTTTAAAAATCAAGAACTTTTTAAAAATTACGTTTTTAAAGAATATATTTTAGAAGCTGTACAATATTTCATTGTTTAATAATATAACAGTAGTAAGGTCATCTTTGTTTAATAAAACATGTTTTTGCTAAACCCAAAAAATGCGTTTTAATTAGGAATAAAATAGTTTAAAAACGTAATGGTAAAAAATATTTTTTTTTAAATAGTAATTGTAAAGCTATACAATATTTTGTAGTTTGCACAATAAAACAAGTAGTTAAAATTAAATTTAAACTCGCAAAAGGCTAAAAGTATTTTGTATATGTATACAGTTTAATGCTAACCTTAGTTTAAGTTATTAATATCAATATTTTTAAGAGTATTAGTTTATTTTATCTAAAACATTACTTAAAAAAAAATTTTTATTTTATTTAAAACATTATTTAAAAATTTCTTTAAAGTTTTGAATTTTTTCAAAATTAAAGTTTAGACCTTGAATTTATTTCATCTAAAACTTTAATTTTAACAGAAGACAAACAACGGAAGAACGAGAAGCGGAGAGGCAGGCAGCACAACGTCTCATCAACCAACTTCAACAAGAAGCCTTAGCTCATACCCCTATCCCAGCCCCCGATGCTCTTTGTTTAAGAAACGCTTCTTTATTCGCCCTTCACAATCTACAAGCTCGACTACAGAACGTTTAGGGTTGTGTCACGTGACCGTGACGAGCGCGACACGATGCGTGTGACGTCACAATGGGTTTTGTGTCGTTGTTAATACACACTAAGGGGGTTGTTAGTAGCAAAGTGTGGAAATTAAAGAAAAGAAAATTTGTTGTTTTTAATATTCTCGATTGAGTGGTATTCATGGGCGATTGTTTTTAGTATTGTTCCGCAATTTCGTAAAAACTTCATTTTTTATAGAAAATTTTTTTTAAATTTTTTATTTTCTAAATATGTTGAATTTAGTATTAGGTTTATTTGAGATTTTTATTACAAATTTCAAGATTTAAATCGAGCAATTTAAAGATATTTATCTAGTAGGCCCACCTTGCCCGATTTCCTAACAATAAACAATCCAATCATTTGCTTTTATCTTATCTCGATCTTGCTACAGTTTCCCCTTAAAATAAACCAAAATAGTCGGTCAAAAAGTCGATATTAGACACCCTAGAGTCACGCTGAAGTGTCGTCCCAATTTCACGGCGTTCATGCTAAACTTCAGCACCTGTTAAAAAAGATTAATTCGTTTCCATCAAGAAATTTGTTTTTTCTCGAAATTTAAAGTTCGTTTCTCTTTAGTTCTTTCTTTATTGTTTTGTCACACTTTAATTGTGACGTCATTATTGTCCGTGTTAGTCTTTTTTGTGTTTATTTTAAGTAAATTTTAAATAAATGTTTTATTAGAAAATAAGAATTTTTTTTAATTTTAGGAATTTATCAAAATTTTAACATCTGTAAAAAATCTAATTTTTTATCTTTAATTTATTTCCGTTAATGACAAGATTTTGTAAGCAAAAAGTCACAAAAACTCTTTGCTCTTCAATTACATTAAATTACATTTAAAACAAAGTTGAATAATTGTTACATTGTGGTTAAAGGGTGAAGTATTGTCATTGTAATTATCACGTCACTATCTGCCTATTGTCTTAAATCGGAGGTATTAGTTTGAGAATTTCCATAACTTCGCGGCTTGATAAATCACTCGTTTGATTGACAGCTCAACTGATGACGTATAATGTAAACATACGTCACAATTAAAATGATGAAGCGAATCAGACGCGTAGTAAAAAAAATTGACTAAAAACATTTTTAAATTTCAAAATTTGTTTTCTAATTTTCTGGAATATCCCAAATAATCACTCATCTATGACGTAACAATATTCTTTAAATCCAAAACACTTCACATTGTTAACAAACAATTAGTTGTTTTCTTTCAAAATTTAAACTAAATCCTGTTTCTTAATTCAACTGAAACAAAAAGATTTAAACCACGTGGCTTAAAACTAATCACGTGACCTCAAATCAGTCACGTGACCACTTGGGTTTAAATCAGAGAGGAGCCTTTAAGTCTGTGGGAACAAAATGAGAATGGATTTTAAACGGATCATGAGAATGTAAATAAATAATTTTAAGATTTAGTAAATTCTAAATCGAAGAGTTTTAACTTAAATCATTTAAAAAGTGACTCAAACTATAAAAAATGTTTTTTTTTTAACTTTGCCAAATTTTTAGACATATAAAAATACTTTTTTTAGGTTTATATCTTTTAAATTTTTATTTTGTTTCTATTAAATTGTTTAAGTTAATTTTTGGTTTTGATTGTTGGAATTTTAGTGAATTAAAGTTTGTTTAGTTTTAAAATATTAAATTTATTAAAGATTTTTGTTCTTTTTAAATGTTTAAGTAAAGTTTTTATTCTTTTGGTGGCCAAAATTTGCTCTGATTGACATCAAAGTTGTTTTACTTTTATCTTTATCTTAACTTTACAAGCTAGACAATGTTGGCGACCTGCTAATAAAATAAAACTGATAAAATTTGATGCTAAACTTGGTTTCGCTCGCTCTAAAAATGACTAAAAAAAGAAAAATTTTTATTTTTAGTAAACTAGTTATAATTATAAATAATAATAAATTTCAAATTAATAAGAATGAACTTTTAAATCAAGAATATTAGTTTTTTAAACCAGGTACAATAAATTAAAAATTAGACTTTTTTAAAGTCTATATAAGGCATTGAAGGTATATTGTTTTTGCTTAAAAATTTTAACGTTACTCTACATATAACACCTCGTAATATAATCGGCAAATTAAATTTTTTAGCTTTTAAAACTAAATACGATTTAAGGTAAATATCATCAAACGAAAAATTAAGTTAAATTTTGAACAGTTAAAAGAAGAATTAATAAAAACCCGATTACTAAATCAAAAATTGTTTATTTCCAAAACAAAAACCCGCTTTAAAATGATATTTCGACTTTGAAGAAAACTGAACAATAATCTCACTACTGTATTAATCCCATGTCATAAGCCTTACTTTTCAAGAGTTTTTTTCATAAACAACTCGCCGAGATCAAAGTCAGTTTTTTACATGATGTAGGATTAAAAGTTGCCTGTAAACAAAACTTAACACACAAGGAGCCAAAAGTCTAGGTTCTTGGGCAAAAATGTCGCCTTTTTCGGGCTTAAATTTTGATTAATTAATGTTACATTTCTAGCGTTTATGCACGACAAATTAGAACGGAGATTTAAATGTTAATATTAATTCCCTTATTTGTAATACCCAGAAATTAATTCTTTTAAAGATACCACCCAAATCGTTGTTTTTTTCGTTGTCTTTTGGGTTAGATTTGTTTTTAATTAAACTTAGCAATAAGATAGTAAATATATTAAGTTTATCAAAGTTTTTTTTTATAATTAGTAAAAATATGATCCCTGAATCGTAATTATTTAGAGTACTTATTATTGTTATAGTTATAATATATTTATCTTTAATTGTACAAGCTAAGCCTGTAATTGGTTGTTTAAATGTGACAGTATGACGAAACGAAATTATTACAAAAATTAACTCGTTATTACTCTCTAGCGGATAAATATTATTTTTAATTTTAAAGTTTTTGCGTTAAAATGTTTTTTTTTATTTATTTATTTGATCTTGATGTTAGAAGGTTGCTTTTACGACTTAAACATAGTAAAATTAGTTCCTCCCACCCAGTTTCGAGTTGCCTTTGGCAGTTTTAGATATTTTTGATAAAAACTACTCGATAATTGAACTGCTTATTGATTTTTCGACTTAGCAAAGATAATTACCGTTTAAAGCAATTTACTTAAGAAAACTAGAACATGGTGGCAGTGGACATCGAACCTAGGACCTCATGTAGTGAAGCCAAGTGTTCTGACTAAATCACAACGCTACCAGTTAATTCCTGAATTTAAGTGTTTGAAAATTTTAAATTTTATGATTTATCATATATGTATGTTTATTGTCTTATATTGTAATTAAAGCTAGTTTTAATTGAGTTGTATATATCTTTAATTAAAAATAAATTGACAACACGACAATTGTAATACATAACAAACAAACCACATGTCTTGCGCAAGAATTTATTTCAACATTACTACGAAAAAGTTTGTTTAAATAAGGGAAGTTTAATATTAAATGTTAGGTTTTAATGTTTATAATGTTGCATGCTGTTTAGGCTTAAAAATTTAGGTTTAAAAATTGTTTTATCTCAGATATTGGGTTTAGATATAAAGTTATAAAAACGGTGTGAACTCCGGCTGAGCCAACACTCAACATTTAATCATCATCAATCAAGCAAATATAGTTTTTAATATTCCAAACTGCCAAAGTCAACTCGAGACTGGGTCAGGTTAACTGATGTTACTCTATGTTCAGGTCTTTAAGTTGATCTTTTCAAACCAAGGATAAATAAATGAAAAAAAGGTTTAATTAATGAAATATTTTGTTTTTTTACATAAAAAGGTCCAAGCTTTTAATTTTTTTAACACAAGTTAATTTTTTAGATTAAAAAATATCTAACTGTATGGTTTCTAATATAAATGTTAAAAAAAATGACGGAAGTTAAACTTGAGACAAAAGTTGATAAATTCATCCATGGCTGCCAACATTGTGAGAAAAGTTTTCCAACCAAAAGAGACTTAAGAAAACATAATTTAACACATTATAAACCAGAAGTAGCGCATTGTAAATATTGTCTTGAAATTTTTCAAGACCATTCAATTAAAGATGAACACGAAAAAGAGCACTACAAAAACATGGTAAAATGTAAATTCTGTATGAAATCTTTTCGTAATGAAGATATCTTGAAAGATCATGAAAATATGCATAGGGGAGTTCGCTCCTATCTTTGTAAGATATGTACTCGATCTTTCACAACTTCAACTGCTCTAACAGTTCATTCTTATACACATTTATCACAGTGGAAATATAAATGTAAACTGTGCCCAAGAATATTTATAACTCAAGAAAGATTGGATAGTCATATATTACGCCATCGAAATCGATGTTTCAAGTGTCAAGAATGCGATAAACGATTTTGGTCAAAGCATTTATTAATAAAACACGAACGACTACACACCGGAGAAAAACCTTTTAAATGTGAACATTGCGAAAAAAGATTTCATTCGACAGCGAATTTATGCAGACATAGGTATTCGCATTCACCAGGTATTAGGTGCAATATATGCCAAGCTTTACTTGCTACTAGCAGAGCATTAGCACTACATATACAAAAACATGACCCAGTAAAAATTAACTACGTTAACTGTCCAATTTGTGATAAAAAATTTTCGTCGATGTCAAACCAACGTCGACATATGAAAATTCACGAAAGATTGAATTATTATAATCAGGAATGTAAAATTTGTCATAAAATTTACAAATATAGAAAAAATTTTGATACTCATATGAAAACTCATACGAACGCTCAACTCTATAACTGTTATATCTGTGATGAAGGCTTTTTACATATGAACAAACTACAAGAACATTTTGTAAACCAACATGACATTGGAAAAAAATTTCAGTGCGAATTCTGCCCTCAAAAATTTATAACAAAACCTTTAAAAGAAAAGCACGAAGCAGCAAATCACAATAAATCAAAACCTGTAGTGGTACCTGATGTGGCCGAAATTATTAGGAAAAAAATCGCAGCTAGACCCTACAAGTGTAAAAAATGTCATCAATGGTTTAAATATAAAGCAGATTTAACCAAGCATGAATGGTTGCATAATAAAAAGAAGTTAAGTTGTGTTATCTGCATGAAAAGATTTGCATATCAAAACAAATTACAAAATCATTATGAGTGGCATAAAAAAAGTGATCTTAAAGGTTTTTTAAATAAAAAGAATTCAAATTCAACAAAACCTCAGAATGAAAAAAGTGAAAAATCAATACAACTTTTAAAATTTAATTTACCTTATAATATTAGGCTTAAAGAATGTTCTGTTGTACTAGAAAGAATACCATCAAAACAATGTGTCTCTGCATTTCAATATTACAGTTGTCTTTAAATAATTGATTAGCTTTACATTTTACAAGAATACTAAATTAATCAAATGAATTAAACCCTTACTTTGCCCCATTTTAAGATTATTTGATTCACACATTTTGTTCGTTCAATGCTATTCCTTTTTTATTTGTGTGGGAAGGTTGACTCCACGACCCAAAAATAGAGTAACAACTGTTACCCCAACCCAGTTTGAGTTGCCTTTGGCATTTTGGAGATATTAACAATTATATTTGCTCGTTATATAATTGTTAGATATTAACAATTATATTTGCTCGTTAACTATAACTGCCTATTAAATGTTGGCTCACCAGAAGTTTATACCCTTACTTAATAGAGCTACACCAAAAAGCAGTGGGGATCGAAACCAGGACGTCATGTATTAAAGAAAAGTGTTCTGACCACTACACCATGCTGCCGGCGCTGCTATATATATTTTATTGATATCATTTTTGTTGTACTTTTTTTGTTGTAGTTTATTTTTGTAAGTTTTTTTGTTATTTGTTATCATTTTATTTTTAAAACACAGTTTGATATTTTTTATACTAATGTAGTACTTGTTTTACTTTCTTCATACTAAAGGCGATTTTGTTAGTTTCCTATTCATTTTGTATATTTTTTCTGTAGTTTTGTACTTTTACTTAGAGGTGCATGACAATAAATATTATAGTAGTACATATTGGAAAATGACAAAACCTATTTTAAGGTAAACAACATGACATAGTTTTTTTTATTTCATATTAAAGAGCTGCCAACTTATTAAAAAAAGTGTGTTATTTTGTTTATTAATTTTAAAACCTTTTATTTGTGTTTTTGTTTGTATTTCTTGTGTTGTTTTTTGTTTAAAATTATGCCTTTTTTATTGAATATAAGTACTTTAGTTGTTAGGCTTTATACTGGACATAAATTGTTGCATCAAACTGCTATATTTGTTATGTCATTTTGTAAATTAATAAATTAATATTTTTGTTATCAGATTTATTAAATGTTTTTACCTATAAAAAAACTTTTTAAATTTTGGTTAAGTTTTTATATTGTAACAGAGATAGATAAATATATTGTTTAATAGTTAGACAATTATTTAAATATACCTTTTATGTTTTTTTTAATTATATTGAGAAAGGGCCTAGTTAATTAGCAATTTTATGTGTTTTTTTGCAGTTTTTATTTAAATTTAGCGACTTTTACTTAAAACTTCCTTACCGCGAGGTAGAGCTAGTGAGCAGTTAGGAGATTCTCTCTCTTGTTTACACAATGAGAAAAAGGGAAAAAAAGAGAGACGACAAATTTTTGCTGGCACGGGAAAATAATTGCGACAAAATTTAAACGTAAAGACGACAGTTAAAGGTAAAGTGAGTAACAGTTTGAGAATAATATATGAAGTAAATAAAGTTTTAAAAATGTGGAATCTAATATGGATATTTTTGTTCGTTTTTATCACCAAAAAAGCATTATCTGATGAAGGTATGTGTTAAATAAATATTTAAAAATACATTGTTATATTAAAAAGTTTGAAAAAATTATGTAAAATGGGTTATTTTAACGTTTTATATGTTAAATATAGGTGTAAGTGTTTTTTAAGGCCATTTTAATATAACCAAAGCATATTTGGCTTGTGCTGTTTTTTTTTAAAACTAACTTTAATTAAGTATGTAAATTAATCTTCGCAACGTTACTTAACCTCAAGTACTGTAAATTAGTGGAAAATTATGTTTTTAAAATGTAGTAAATAAAACTTGACACGGAGATTTTGGCCAAACCTTATTAAGTAACCGCCCACCCTATATCAGTTGTCGAATATAAGGCGTAGGTTTAATATTCGTCATGTTCAAATATTAAATTTGTTTGACTTATTTTTGGTTTCTTTGTTTGCGTTTTGTCGGTATGTTAAAAGAAAATAGATTTACATATAAGTCCATATATTTAAAGGTTTATTAATATACAAAATGTGTCAAAAATTTTGCTGTTTTTATTGTGCCAAAAATTTTACATTGTTTATATAAAATAAAAGGTCGATAATAAATGATTTAAGTTTTTAATTAAAGCCATTACCACAAACTTGGGCTCTAAATCCTTTTGTTTATTTCTTTGAATTATTAAGAAGTCCAATAAAGTTGGTTTATTTAAGTTCTTTTAAACTGAGACGACTGAAAATGTTAAAGTTTAAGGATTAGATTTAATCCACCCTTTCCATTATTTAAATTTAATTTGACACCGATATTTTCAAGTCTACGACCAGATCTATAAAGTTTTACGATACATAGCATTTTTATGATTCTAAGATTTCAAAATGGCTTGTAACAATTAATTTTACGATGTCATTAACATATCAGTTTATTGAATCACTGGGTATTCATTGTAGTTGTTAAATATTCCAATAAAATGTCATTTTTTAGTTGTTAGTAATGTTAATATTTAGGTTGTTATTTTGTTAAATTTGATTTTGAAATATTTTTACAATTTCTTAAAATATTTGATGATTGTATAATTTTATAAGATGAAACATTATTTAATTAAAGTGTCGCCAAAGATAAACAGTATTCCTTAGATATCTTTTATTTCTAATTCTTTCAAAAAGTGATTATATTACTTCGCTTACATGACTCTGAATAGATCAATTTATCGTTAACCTCTTTCACATATGGCTTCAAAATGAGTTAATTAGACCAAGGTATTTGGTTATTAGGTTAATTAAACTCGCATTTTTCAGGCCGGATATGTGAGGTTGTTATTACAGATGTATTATTTTGCGGCTTTAGAATGTCAATTTTAAGTTTTTTAGTTAATTACTGAGTTATAATAAAGCGTGTAATTGTAAAGTTACAACGTCGGAGAGTAAGTACTGCTCGCCGGCGGGCATTTGGTCACGAAATTACGGCCTTTTTGAATTCGTTTTTCCAATTAAATTTAAACATTTTGTCCATTAAAATTCGTCCTTTAATTTTTCGTTTTAAGTGGTTTTTGTAATTGTGTGTAATGGGCCAGTTTTTAAAAGTAGATATCACTAAAAAAAATAAAAATTTTGCGTTTTTTCGTTCAGTTCATTAAATATTCAGTGGATTTTTATTTGTTCCGTTTCTATATTTTAGCAACTCCCTTGCCATTTAGTTAATGCTAAAGGATTAAGTCACTTCATTGACATATCTGCAGATTCATACGCTCAGATTACCAAATCTTAATCCTTCAAAAACACGATTCATATTCTTATATCGATCTACGACGTTTTTTCATCAATTTCGTGGTTTAAAATGCTGTAATTTTAACAGTAGAGCCTTATTTTGTACATAAATCACTTGTAAATTATACAACACTAAATATTTGTATGATAACATCATATATTCTACATTTGATCATTTCAAATGCTTTTATTTAAAGTATTTCACCCTTTACTAACTTTAGGGTGCCAAAATTACATGTAAACTGCCCCTACTTGGCATTGAAAGAGTTGTAGGTTGGCAACAACGGTTGATATACTGAAGAGTACTCGTTTCTTTGATAAAATACTTTATGTAAAGGACCAGTCTTTTTTAACGACTACAAAATATTTAGAAAATTTCGAAACGTTTTTTACGTTCTTAAAAATACCAAAATTTAAAAAAATCACAACTTATAAAAAGATAATTTAGTGAGGTTTAACATTTCAAAAATTAAAACCCATTTTTACCGCTTTAAAATTTAATAAATTGCTTCTAAAATTGTATTTTTATTAATTTATTTTATGGATTTTTTTCACAGTTTGATTAATTTTTTGATGCTGGTTGTTTTATGGTAAAGTCAATACCCATTGTTTGTTCATAAGACCTCATTTTATACGTACTATCTTTTAATTGGGCCACAAATATTTATTCTTCGTTTTTACTTTATTTATTTTGAGAATTATTTTGATTAACTTTTGTGTGGTTAGATTAAATAGGTTATTATTGTATAAACTAGCAATAAAATTACTAGATAAATTTAATATATAAGCGTTACACTTTTGTTAATTCTGCCATTTTTCTCTTTGTTTTTTATTCATTTTAAATGTGTTTAAAGTTTTGATATATTTAGCCTAAATTATTTCAATTTAAAATGGTGTTAAGTTAAGATTTTGTCCAGACATCGCCCGTTTCCTGCTTGGAAAAAAGTTGAAACCCAGACGTTTGCGTTTCGATTTGGTTCGAGTTAAAAGCAAATAAATTAGTTGTTCACCTGTCGTTTCGTTGACGTTTGTGTCACATGTCGAAATCCTTAAGCATTTTTAAACCTAATGATTTCATTATAATGTTTGTACAATGTCAGTTTTACTTACAAAAAATGCTTGAAATTAAATCAAAAAAATAATTTGATAAATTTAACAAGTTTTTGTCTAAGTTAATTAAAAATTTCAAACCTTTAAAACTATTTAATTAACTTTAATATAAACTGAAGTATAGTTAACATTATAGACAGTTTTTTTAAGTTAAATAGCAATATATAACCTTAATATAATTCCAATACACTTTAACCATTACGACTTTGTAAATTAAATTAAATATATAAAAATGGTGCCAAAAATTTAACGGTTTTGTTTTACTTTTGATATCATATACCACATTTGTTTGGGTATTGTTAAGTAATAACAATAATAATATAGTGTTACGTATTATTTATACAATATTAATTATAAATTTCCAAGAGTGTGCAAAAATAGATAAATTTAAACAGAAACTATATTCATTTAATTTTAGATTTAAGATTTGATAAATATTCTTAATCCATTTTTAATCTTTTAATCATTTGTGATGTTATATTGATATAAAAGATACGCCTGATTTGCTGTATAATGTAAACTTATGTTATTTAGAAAAAAATATTCGAAAAATTAAACATTAATTAGGGTTGGAATAATATTTAGTTAAATTTTTGTTTTATATTTTATCACGTTAGATAAACATATATAAGATTTATGGAGTTAAATTTTTAAGTATATAAATAAATACTTATTTTTAAGAACTGTTTAAGTAATAAGAAGTATAAGAACCGTAAAGTTAAAGAGTTCGTACAAGGGCCGTAAACAAAAACTGATTTATTCTCTTAAATAAATTCAAATTTATTAAATCATATTCTTCCTCTGATGTTGTTTTACAAATTCTTATTATCTTAAACTTATTTTCATTTTTGCGGGGAGTTGAATCTCATGTTTATTAAAACAATTTCGCTAATTTAAAAGTTTTGCAAAATGTGGTTTCAACTTTTGACGTAGGTTAGCATGAGCGCGACTTAATTATGACGTCACTATTCTTGCACCTGTGCGGATGAATACACAGTGGTTTAAATATTGGTTTAAAAACTTGAACAGTTTGTTTTTTTGCTAGTACTAATATTTAACTAAGCGCGGAGTAATATCAGGAACGCGGAACGTTTTACTCGCTCTACCTCAGCGTGGTTGTTATGGTTACGATTTCATGCGAAATAATTTTATTTTGAATTTTATTTTAAACAATTTTAAATTTTTTTATAACAGTTTAACTTATAAATAATAAATTTTATTTTTTCAGCGATTTTATTGGACACTAGGACAGCGACCTCTGACGTAGGATGGACAATGTCGAAGGGATCCGAGGTAAAATTTTAATTTTAAAATTTTCACTAATTTTCTTAAACTCAAAATAGCTTTTGTTTAAATTTCAGTTATTTATTGTTTTCCATAAGATAAATATATAAATAAGACGAAATATTAAAATAATTTTAAAAGCATATTTAGCGTAAAATTGACTTTAAATAAAGAACTCATAAATCATTAATAAACTGAGTATTCTAGAATATGACAATAATGTTTATTCGATTATTAATAATACATTAACACATATGCCTGGTCACGTGACTAAAAAACAAAAAATAAAAAAAACAAAAATTTGCAATTTTTTAAAAATAATTACAATTACTTGGCTTATGACGTCACAATTTATGTTTTGTTGTGTAATAATTAAATATCGCCGATGGCGATTGTAACTCGGTCGTTCTAATAAGGTCAAGCGGTCATTTTTGTTGCAACAAAATAAGATGTTTATGATGCATTGTAGTTCCTTTGTTTGCTAATTATGACATCACAACAACCTTGTTTATCTTTTAAAATGATAATAAACGATTTTACTGCATCCTGTGATGTCATAAACATAATTTTTCTTTAAAATTAACGCTTGATTGATTACAATATAAAAATAAATTTTGTGGAATTCAAGTTGATTATGACGCGACAATTTATATTAATCCACGTTCAATAGACCTTGTGACGTCACAAAGAAATAACAATCACACAGACAAGGTAGACAATTAAGTGAATTGTTATTATAAGAAGCAGACTCGGATTGTATGAGAACACGAGGCTTGTGTAAACTTATGATTTTAACCAAATATTTTAGTTTTCTTTAAAAATCTGGCGCAATAATACAAATAGCACTCCGCGGGTTTATTTACACAATATAAGTCACCTGTGCAATCAACGAAGTTAATTAATAACCCGTAATAACGTGACTACGTAACAATAGGGCTTCTGTTTAGTTGGATTGACTTTTATATAAAGTTATTATGAACAATTTTAAGTGGAAAATTATGTCGTAATATAAACTATTTTTAATTGTAAAAAACTATTTTTAATTGTTGAAATTTAAATATTTTTAAAAGTTTTGTTTATTTTCCACTTAATTTAAACACAAAACATTAAAACTTATTTAAATAAAAATTTTAATATGGAATTCTAATATAAACTATAACCACCTAAAGACAAAAAATTAGTATGTTAAAAAGCTGCTAAATATAGTTTTGCTAAATATAGCCTATAGTTTTTGTTTTTTAACTGCAATTTGAACCTAAGACGCTTCGCATCATAATTTTTGCTTTGCAAGTCTTTTAACTATTTGGAAAGTCAGTACTTACTTTGACATTTTACTCTTTACCTCTTTTTAGTGGCAGGAGGCGAACAGTCCTCATCCAGACGGGAGCGAACGAAGGATGTTGATGGTTTGTCAGATCCAGCAACCCCACCAAAATAACTGGGTCAGAACCCCTTATATCCCCATACATGGGGCTCAAAGGGTGCACGTAGAGTTTGAATTTACAATAAGGTTGGTCCTTGTTATTTAGTTTTACTGGGAGTTAAACCAGGTGCCTTTTGGTTAAAATTTAGTTTAGTTCTGGGCTATTATTTTGGTTTAGTTGTTGGGTAAAGTTTGGGGTTTAGCGGAATTTAAACGCGGTGCCTTTTATAGTTGTTTGGGTAAAAAAGTGGGGCTTAGCTGGATTCAAACCCCGTGTCTTTAGTTAAGTAAATTTTAAATAAGTTGGTTAGCCTTTTTTGAGGTCATGCTTGGATTCGAGCTCTTAACTTGTCGTTTATTGAATTTTAAATATTGTTTTACAGAGCTTGCGAAGATGTAGAGAATGTTGCAACTTGCAAGGAAACTTTTAATTTATTTTATTACGAAACTGACCGGGATGAAGCAACAAGCACATTTCCACCTTGGAGGGAAGGCGTTTATATCAAGGTTTGTGACGTCACAATATTTTATACTAAAGACGTAAAACCTAAATAGAAATATAATAAATAAAACGTGAAAAATTCACCTTTGAAAATGAACGTAACATTTAAATAAAGTAAAATAATAATATTTATAACTACGCCCCCTATTATTACGTAACAACGTGTTCTATGTGACGCATAACGTTCAATTACAATGGATTTCCGAATCACTGTCATCAAATAATTCCCGGGTTAACTTTTTCACATGATTGATCAAAATATTTTTATTTCCTCGTTTAAATTGAAATTTGAAACCAGTTTTCCTTAAACATTTGGTTTTAGTTTAAGATCTTTAAACATTGTTATTTTTAAAACAATAACTTCCCAAATTAGAATGGATTATTTATTTTTATTGGAAGTGGATTTTGTTTAGTAAATTGTTTATTTGGGGAATTTTTAAACTTTATATAGTTTAAGATTTAGCTTTATTTTTATATTAATTAAACATTTAATATTACGCAACAAATTATTTTTAATAAAAATGAATTGTCTTGTTAGTTTTTAATTTAAAGAATTTTTAATTTTTGTTTAATAAAATCAAGATTGTAAAGTTATTAATAAAAATGATTTACGATTAAGCTGAATTTAGCATTTTTTGCAAATATTTTAAAGTTTAAATTTTACCTTCACTGGGATTCGAACCTGCAACCTCTTATATTTAAGGTTGATACGATCGCAGCTGATAAAAGGTTCAGACCGGGATCCCATGAAACCAATTTCGAAACCAGGGATATTGGACCTTTGACTAAAAACGGAATTTATTTGGCTCTACAGGTAAAGTATTGGAATATAATATTAAAAATAAAAAAAAACAACTTTAATAATTAAAAAAATGTGTTTTTTTAATAAATAAGTCAATACTATTTTTTTTGCCAATTATTTTTATTTTTTTTTTAATTAAACAAAATTATTTTTAATCAATATTTTTTTTTGTAGGACACTGGTGCTTGTATGGCTTTAATGCACGTCCGAGTCTACTATAAATACTGCCCTCCAACGACCAGAATGTTGTCAACTTTCCCACGGACGATATCTGGACCGGAAATGTCGTCATTGGTCGAATCTGAGGGAACTTGTGTCGCAAACTCACTTCCGGTAAAAAAAAAATTGAAAAAAAATTGAAAAAAAATATGTTTCTTTTTTTTATTTAAAAATTTAAAATACTATGTGAGCTTTTATTAAAATGGAATAAAAAAGTTTGCGAAACTAAAAACACATTAAATATTAGTTTATTTTTATTTTTCAATCATATTTAATTTAAAGAAAACTTGATAATTTACTTCTGATTTTAAACTCTAAATATCATGATAACTTAAAGTTTTAACCAACTCTCTTTCTATAACAAAACACATAAGATCGAAAAACAATGTATTTTAATTCTTGAGCCTGAATTTTAATTGCCACCAAACTTTATGCACACAAAATATTAACAACTTTTATTTATATTTAAACAGAGCATAGGAGATGATCCAAGTTTACATTGTAATAGTCAAGGTCAGTGGATCGTATCAAAGGGAAGTTGTGTCTGCGATCCCGGGTTTAATCCCAACTCAAAGAAGACCAAGTGTCAAGGTATTTATTACTAACATTTAAATGATTAGGATAAAACTGTTATAGTTCAAGATTCAAAATTTGATGATTTTTTGATTTTTGTAATTAAAGTTTTTATTAAATGTAAATATTATTCTGAAGTTAAAATAATTAAGATAGAAGTTATAATATATTCTTAGAATTATCTAAAAATGATAATTTTTGTTGTAAATATCTTAAGTTAGATAAATGTATAAAATATTTTATTTATTTTTTATGGTAAATTTAAAGTCTTTAAAAAATGAAAATTGGTGTTTAGAATTTTTGCAAGTTGTTATACCTTACCAAAACTCTTTATTATATTAAGATATTCTTGTAAATATCAGGCATGGTTTCGGTTCATAAAAATCCTGGTTGTCAAGTTGATTAATTATCAGTAAATATTTAACTTCAAATTCCTCGCATTTTAAGCGTGGTGCGAACAGAAGCAATACAGTAGTTCAAATATTAAACCATGGGTTCGGGATAGATAAGAAAATAAATGTGTTTTATATCGACTTTTTTGCCTTTCAATTTGCTTTTCCGTAACAGTTAAAGATAAGGTTTTGTTTTGAACTAAACCGATGCTTTTGTTTTCGCCGATCGATAGAAAATATTTGTATTAAGATAGATTGTATTTTTTGGGTTTTAAATTTCAGAATAAATCATTGCAAGACGTTAATTTTATTTGTATAGAGATTTTGTTAATGTTTTGGCAATATTTGTAAAAAAACTTAAGTTTTTATTTAATGTTTTGGAAATGTTTGGCAAAAAAAATTCGGGTTTTGATTCATTTACTAAAATAATTTCTTGAAAAAGTTGTATTTTGGTTATTTTTTAAATTTTTTTGTGTTATAATTTGTTTTTTGTAAAAATTTGAAATTTATTCAAAAATTTCCTAAAAGTTAATTTTTTTATATTTTTAAAGTTTTTACAAAATGTTTAATATTTTCTTTCTTGTTAAATATTGTTTTTAATGATGTAACCAAGGTTATATATTATTCATAAAACTTCATAATACCTGCCAATATTGCCTAAACCCCTTCTATCGATCGCTTTAACCGCGAAAAATGTCACTCCGCGCGCTATAATATCTAAAACTTTTAAATTCCAATTTTGCGGCCTGAATATTAATGAGCTGGCGTAATTTTGTTCCGTGCTAACATAATTAAACCGCGGAAGAACACTAAATAGGTCGTACTTAAGTGCGGATGAATACAGGATCCTGTTTATTTACACTTGACGCAAAAACGCGGAATAATCTCTTGTTTTAAAATAAATCCGGCGCCAAAATTCGTGAAATAAAATCACGATTGTGACGAAATTCGTGCAACAATTTACCGCTCGCTTAAACCTCGCTAATCCAACCTTACTACGTCATAATCACTCAGCTATGACGTCACAACCAAATAAGGAATTGTAATCGCGGTTAAAAAAGCTTGTAACGATGTGGGGTAGCTAATAACCCTTAAACCCCGGGTTAACGATGGGTTATTGACACGTCATAATAACCTGTTTTACATCAAACAATTGTTCAATTATTTGAATTTTTTTTATAAATTATTCTCTTTTTAGATGAACCAGGTTTATCATTATTGTATAAGTCATAATAAATTATATGTGACGTCACAATAAAACCTCGCGGCCCAACGATTTTAAGCAAATCTTAAACATCTGTGTTAAGTAATAATCACATTGGTTAAGGTAACCTATATTTTAAAAATTAAATTTATTGTCTCAATCAATGTGAATGTAAAGATCAAATATTACTAAATAATCTCCTATAATGACGTCACACAGACTTATTGTTTGAATAATTGTTTTGTAAACATTTCAAATAAAACCGGCGCCACGTGTTTTTATTTTCCCAAAACATCAACCAATCAAAAGCTTTTGTTTTCCAATCTGGGAACCTAATTGTCCAATGAAAACCCTACAAGCGTCTAGGCCCCGCCCATATTAGAAATATCAATTAAATTAGGAATTGCGTTAAATAAAAATCGTGGCAAAGTGTTAGAAAAACATTTAATTCAAGACTGGGTCGGGGTAAAACCAATTTATTAAAGTGAGGGCGGTTAGAATTGTATTCAGGGCAGAATTGACGATTAAATAAAGTTGAGAATATGATCCGAGGGGGCGGGCTTATAAAAACAAATCAATTGTCAACCAAATTCGATCACAATCTGGGAAATTTAAACAAAATTTCAAATTTTAAAAAAAAGTTATGATCCTTGTTTAACACTTTATCTCGTTTATTATTTAATTCCTATTATGACGTCATAGTAAAATACACTGTTATGATTGTTACGTGACATATACGCCGATGTGTTAACACTTAGTGAAGAATTTTAATCGATTTTAATCTTTTATTTGGTTTTAAAGTTGATCTTAGTTACGAAACAAACTTATTAACACGTTCGAACCCGATTTAAAGGATTTAACTTCGATTTAAATTCGATTTAACCCACTTTTACTTCGACAGATCACGTTTTTAAGAAAGTTTTCTCATATTTTTTGCAAATTTTAACATTTTTTTGCAATTGTTCAAGTTGTTCGATTTCAAAACTTTTAAACAAGAATTTTTCGATTTTACGCAAATATTTCGCGATCACTCGAGCGTACTGGGGTTAAAGAATTCTAGTATTTTGATCCTTGTGTTTGTTTCTACGATGTGGGTGATTGTGACGTCATAGTTGATGGGGTAAAATTGATTGTTGGTTAATTACTGATTGATTTTAATTTATATATAAGCATCTGTGGTTAATTAAAGTAGTTTTAATTTTAAAAAAATGTTAATTTGTTAATTAATATTCCTAAAAGCCATTTATTAATTTTCTTAAATATAAAAAATAATTTTGGAAACCCTGAAACAAAAGAAGTTAAAATTTGCTGGAAACACTGATTTAAATCAAACGCAAATTTTAAATCTCAGATAATTCTCAGCTTTTATGAATCACAATCACAAGGTTTAAATTAAAGTCGTTTGTAATTCGACTTTTCAAGGAAATTCACACAATTTCACGCTCGGCTGCTTTCGAACCCGATATTTTTGTGCAATTTTGTCGGTCACGTGACCTTCTGCTTGACTAAGTTTAAGAGTAGACTGGGTTGAAGTTACAAATTCCTGATTTGCTCAAAATTGTGTTTTTTCGACATTTTTAAGTGGGACTTCCTCTTGTAAATTAAAAACAATGTTTTTAGCTGAATTTTGGATTTTTTGAACCCAAATTTTTTGTCAGTTATGTGAATTTAAATTTAGTTTATTCTTAACGGGTTTGTTATAAATTATTTAAAAGCAGAAGTTTGATAAAAATATTTAACAAAATTAATTAAGTTATAAAGATACTAAAATTCAAAATATAAACAGTATTATATTTAATTTTAACGCTTAAAAACTAATTTTAAAAGCACTAATTTACCTTCTATAATGTCGACTTTAAAATCCATATATTTCACACCCTATTACGTCACCCTTTATTTTTAACCCACCAATATAACTTGACCCATTATATCAGCTGTATTTGTCCAAGTGTAACTTTTATTGAACCGTGTGGTTACATATAAGGTTAACCTTTAAGTTAAATATAAATTTCCGTTTTATTTGACCCCGCTTTATATCAGTTACAGCTGAGAATTTGGCCTTAAATTTATGATAGGTTCACAAGAGTTAATAGAATATATTTTTAACCAATTTGAAAAAGCATTTTTTACTTAAATTTAGATGATGGTTTTGAAGTGAAATTATTTTATGTCTGCAATTTAAAAAACGCGTTTATTTTAAATATTTTATTGTATTTTTAAATTAAAATTTCCTTATTTTAATATTTTATTTTATTGTAACAACAGTTTGAAATATTTTTAAGAAAAATTTAATTTTTGAATCTGAATTATAGAATGCTTTAAATTTTCAAAAATTGAATAAAATTTTTTTTCAGCTTGTGGTAGGAATCATTACAAATCAACCGTGGGCAACGAACCGTGTCGAAGATGTCCCGCTTACAGCCACACACGTGACTATGGTGCGACCTCGTGCGGATGTTCTTTCGGATATTATCGAGCAAAGTCTGACGACGCTTCAGTCGCTTGCACAAGTGAGTTAAAATTCGAGATTTTGACAGTTTTTGTAAATAATTCCAAGTCTTAAAAGTTTGTTTACTTTTTGGTTCTTATTGTTATGACACGCTCATTGTGATGTAACAATGAACTTCATTGTGAACCATGTTTGTCGTAGTTAGACACTTTTCGCATGGTTGATTTTCTATATAAACATGAATTATCGGATTTTAAACAAAGTCACGTGATCCAAAGTTTATAAAGTTTAAGTTTTTTTAAAACAATTTTTTTTTGCATTTTGATAGTTATTGTCACGTGACACACTTAAGTTTAATTTAAAATCTGAGTAAACAAACTCGACTCATCACTTGAGTACTACTTACCGACGCCATGCATTGTTACGTCACAACCAACGCGCGATTATTGAAATTCAAAATTTAAAAAAATATAAACCTTTTTTTCAAATTTAACCTTATTGTCTGTGACGTCACTTTTAACACTTATGACATAATATTTAGAACCTCCGAGCCGACCCGTGAGCTTAAGAGCAACTGTCAATCAAACCTGGGTTTCTCTAGAGTGGGGATTTCCCTTAAACGATGGTGGGAGAGATGATATTACATATAAGTAAGTTGTGAACGAATTTTATTTAATTAATTATTTTTTAATATTTAATCACATTTTAATTGTTAATTATTTAAAAAATTATATTTTATTTTAATTTTAAATTTCTTAGGGTTGAATGCCAAAGATGTCAGAGCGGATATGACGTATGTGCTTCTTGTGACGAAGGCGTCGATTATGTTCCCTCCAAATCTGACCTCGTTAAACCCAGGGTCAAAGTTCAAGACCTCAGTTCATTTGCATATTACAAATTTAAGGTAAGATCATAAAAATAAAGAAAATAAATGTCTGCTAATTTTTTATTAAAATATTTAATTTAAATTTAAACTGACATTAAGACCTAAAATAAACAAAATTTTCTTAAAACCAGAACACCTAGTATATTAACAGATTTAATCCTTGAAAACTTTAAAATCTCATGTTAGTATAACAAGCATAAACACATTATAGAGACCACACTATAACATTATACCTACCTTACATGTAAACAAATTATAATTAGGAAAATTCGAGCACCACGTTTTTATTTTCTCCCTTCTTTAAATAAATCCACTAAAAACAAACAACTTCTTGAATGTAATAACGTTTATGACATATGGTTAACGGTTATCTTGATTAAGTTAAATGAAGGTTTATTAAATTACATTTATTAAGATGCTTGTTCTGTTTAAGGTCTTAATAGACTATAGATACTTAAATACTAATATTAAGATACTGTAAAGAATAGGAACACTATAATACTAAATATTGTATAAGCTAGAAATACTTAGTTATATCCCCTTTTTTAATTGTTTAATTAAATTTAATTAATTATTTCTTAATTAAGTTTTTACAATTTAAAATTTTTATTTTTTTACATTTTTTTAGATCTGTGCTTTAAACGGAGTAAGTGTTGTAGCTTCAGCGAGTGAGAGTAGTAACAATTGTGCCACGTCCACCGTCGAGACAAGCCAATCAAGTAAGTCACATTTTCTTCACAACTTTTACTTATGATAGCGTGTGAATGATCACGTGACCCTTGTTTAAACTCTCAACGCTTGAATGATTTTATATTGAGTGAAAATTCGTGATCAAATATTGATTTTAATTCAAAACCAAAAAGCGTTTAATTTTTTGTCTTTGTTATTATTTTGCTAACCCCGCGACCTGACCCACTTTTGGCGCTATAAATAGAAGTCGTCTATTTTAAAGTTTGATTGACAGGTGGGTGGTAGGGGCTTAGGGGGTGAAGAAAAGTTTAAGCTGGGTCGAAATGCTAGGAATTTTGTTTACAATAATTTTAAAAATAATTTAGACATTAATTATTTTATTTTTAATTAAATTTTAATACAACTCTTGTTTATTTTAAATTTTTTTATTTTTTTAAATCTTGAAATAATAATTTTTAGCGCCCTCTGTCGTTTTAAACGTTGGCATTAGTGACGTAATAGACGATTCATTCTTGGTCACGTGGCACGCTCCGGAGAAATCGAACGGTCGGATTCAACGATACGAAGTGGTCGTCACGATAGCCGATGACGTCACAACTCCGATGGTAAACTACACTACGTCAGAGTTTATGAGGGTCAAAGGGTTATTTCCCAACACTGATTATATAGTGGAGGTAAATATTAAAAATCGAATTTTTATATTTTTTTTAATTTAAAAATCTAAATTTTTTTCGTACCATCTTAGGGTTGTGGGTTTTATATTTTATTTGGGTAAGAGTGTGCTATTGTGACGTGTTTAGACCTATTTGTAAGCGCAGGGCATAAGGGTGAATAGTGTGGCTTAAACCCGAAACCTTTTGGTGTGCTTGACCTATCCGTAAACGCCAGGCTCAAAGGCAAGTAGTTTAGCATTGGGACGGCTCGAACCTATAACCTTTTAGTGTGTTTAAACTATCCGTGAACGCAGGCTTAACTGCAAATTGTGTGGCATTAATGAGACTTAAACTCAAAACCTTTCAGCTCATTACACTACTGAACAAATATATTTAATTTTGACAAATTTTTAAATTTAATTTTTTAGGTTCGCGCCAGCACTGCAATTGGATTCGGTCCCGCCAGTGTCCCCGTAAAAACTCGAACCCGGACCCTACAAACCACGCCCGCTAGCGGTCAGAGTACTGGGGATAATTTCACTTCGCTTCAACTTATCGTTGCCATTGTTGGTGGTTCCATCATCGTTCTTACTATAGTTATCATTGTCTTCTTCTGTCGAAAGTAAGTCTGACGTCATAATGTTATAAAAATGACGTTATATTATTATATATTGACGTCATAATCATAAAAGTTTAAACGTTTTGTCATTAAAGTTATATTCCTAAAATTTTAGTAAATTTAATAAAAATTTGAATTTAACTTAAATGACGTCACCTTTAATGACGTAAAATTTTTTATTTTAACAGAAAATCGCACAAAAACTACAAATCCTCGAAACTGGATCCGGAGAAGTTTCCGATGTTCAAATCCGGGACTTTATCGAGTGATTACCCAGTTTCCCATAAAACTTATATCGACCCCACAACATATGAGGACCCACATCGAGCTGTCGTCGACTTCACCAAAGAAATTGACCTCGGTTACGTCACAATTGATGAGGTCATAGGCGGAGGTATGTGACGTCATTTTTTGTATTTATTTTTCTTATTTTTTTAATTGAATTTTTAATTTATATCTAAATTTTTTCTGACCTATTTTTTCACATATTTCAATTAAAAATATTTTAGGATAATTTTAACGTTTTTGATCTTTTCTCGCCTACCACGTGTCAATTACATTATCTCCACTGTGACGTCATAAATAGTCTATTGTGGGTAAATAAATAAAATCTTTTCTTCGCCGACTTTTAGGCGGAATTGATTTTTTCGGAAGGCTTAAACGAATTAAAAACGATTTTGACACAAATTCGAGAATTACGATGACAGTTACGACCTCACAAATAGGAATGTGTGTCGCTGCGAAGGCGCGGTTTTTATTTAAATCTCGGGATTAACTCAACTACAACAATATTCTAAGTTGTTGTTATCATAAACTCGCCTGTGACCTCATAAACATATATGTGACGTCATAATGTTATTTGTTTCAGGCGAGTTCGGGGAAGTATGTCGGGGTAAGATGCAGATGGCGATGAATAAGGGTGAAAAAGATGTCGCGATTAAAACCCTTAAAACGGGGTACAGCACCCAACAGAAACTTGATTTCCTGGGTGAGGCTTCGATCATGGGTCAATTTGATCACCCCAACGTCATTAGATTAGAGGGGGTGGTCACTAAGAGTCGCCCTCTCATGATTATAACTGAGTTTATGGAGAATGGATCACTTGATGCTTTTCTAAGGGTAAGAAAATATTTTATTTTATTAAAATAAAAAAATTTTTGTCATCAAAAATTTAACATAATCTTAAAAAAAACTAATTTTTATTAGAAGTAATTAGAAAAACTAATTAACTTTATTTTTTATTTTTTTAAATCAAGTCAAAGTTGAGAAATTTTTTTTATTTTAGAAAATTAGGAGTAACCAAATTTTTCTGTTATTTATAATTGAACAAACTCTTCAATTAATTTATTATCAATTAGAGTAATTAAAAACTAATTAATTTTATTTTTGATTTTTTTAAATTAAGTCAAAAATTTTTTTTTTAATTTCACACGATATTAAACACCTGTGAAAATATTCTCAAATATTTTGAGGTTAATTTTATCGGAATATTTGATCAATGACGTCATTTCAACAAGGATGTCTTAGTGTTACGTAATAAACAATTTGGTTATTCCGACTAATTACTTTAACCAACAAACTCTTTAAAAATATAAGTTGTCAAAACGCGTTTAAAATGAACTGTGAGAATAATATTTCGTCGTGAAAGAGTTATGTGAATGTTACAGGTGTTGGACTTAGAAAATTTCACGAAAATATTTTTAAGTTTTGTGTAAATTTGAAACCAAGTTTGATTTAAATAAAGATAAAGCCGTGAAATTGGATTTTAAACCTAGAACACGGAAAAATGAAAATATTTTAAACAAGACTGTTATCTATGTAATGTTTATATACTTACACGTATTTGGTTAGGCAAGTTTAAGTTTTAATGAACACGATTTTGTAAACAAACCGGAGCATTCTTTAAACTTTGTTTTTACATATTTTGTAACATTAATTTTACATGTCAAAATGGCTAGACTTTTCACAAAATAAAAATATTACAATTTACTTTTATAATTACAGAATCAAATTACAGCCTAATTGTCAATTAAATAATTAAATATTTCACAATTTTTTTAGATTTTAAACATTTAAAAAAGTAAAATATATTTGAATTTTTTTTTTACAAATTCTGCACTTTTTGCTTATTTAACTTTTTTAACTCTTAAACATTACTTAGTTTGTTTTTTTTACTTTTTGAAACTTATAATTTTTTTTCTTTAGGCTCATGATGGTGAATTTAATGTGATCCAGTTGGTCGGAATGTTACGAAACATTGCAGCAGGAATGAAATATTTATCAGATATGGGATATGTACACCGCGATCTAGCGGCCAGAAATATATTGGTCAACGCCCAACTTATTTGTAAAGTCTCAGATTTCGGACTTAGTCGAGTTTTAGAGGAAGATTCAGATGCTACTTATACAACAAGGGTAAGTTAATATTTAAATTGCATTAACATACATATTACCAGCAGCGTGGTGTAGTGGTGAGAACACTTGCTACACCACACATGGGGTCGTGGGTTTAATCCCCACTGATCTCATGCTGTAGCGCCCTTGAGTAAGGTGCTATAAACTGTACGAATTCCTGCTGAGCCAGCACTTAATCAGCAGTATAATTATTTGGCAATTATAATCTATAATATCCCAAACTGCCACAGGCAACTCGAGACTGGGTCGGAGTAACTGATGTTACTCTATGTTTAACTCGCGCATTTGACTTTCCCACATCGAGGATAAAGATATAAAAAATATATATATATATATATAACTGACCTTAGTGGACGATACATATATTTATGTCCAATTTATAGGCTTACAAAATAAATAAAACTGCCGCTTGTAGTGCACAGGTAAATTACCACTAGCGAATATTAGTTATCAGTTGCAACCATATTATAACAGTTAAAATGCCGACTGTAGGGTGAGCTAAATACTAGTCTATCCAATAAAAACAAAACATGTCATTTAAAAAAAAATGCTTAAAGTAGTATTTTTATCTATTTATAAAAAATATATAATGCTTTTAATTTAAGCTATGTTGTTGGATTTATTAATTTAATTTTTTTGTAGGGTGGTAAAATTCCGATCCGCTGGACGGCGCCCGAAGCGATCACTTACCGTAAGTTTACATCAGCGAGTGATGTTTGGAGTTATGGGATTGTGATGTGGGAAGTGATGTCGTATGGAGAACGACCATACTGGGGAATGTCAAACCAAGATGTAAGTTATTAACCATTTTTTTCGAGTTTTAAGCAATTTAAGATTTTAAAAATATGAGTAATGGTGCGTATTACAAAGTACATTGTTACGTCATAGCTTTAAAAAAATTATTTCAAAGTAATAAATAACGCTTTAAAAAACATTTTTCGAAATGCCAACATATTTTGTAAGTTTAAGGCACATCAACAAAAAAATGTTATAAAAATCGATTTTTTAAAATTGTTTTTAACCTTCGTAGGTTATCCAAGCAGTGGGTACTGGATACCGCCTTCCCGCCCCTATGGACTGCCCCCAAGTTCAACATTCTCTCATGTTAGAATGTTGGAAGAAAGGGAGAAACGAGAGACCCAAGTTTCCACAAATTGTCTCAAGTTTGGATCGAATGTTGAGAGACCCTTCACAACTCAAAGCTATCGCTGGTGACCAGTAAGTGTATTGTGACGTTGTAATATGCTTTTAAAATAACAACTTTTAAATAAAATTGATATTTTAAAACTTTTTTTTATATTTGAGCACTTACTTAAAATTTTATATTTTTTGTATATATTTTAACGTTTTTTTTTACTTTGTAGGAAAAAAACTTGCACTATGACATCACAGAATAACGTTGGTGAGCCAATGACGTCACCACTTCGTGACGTAACTTCCTCGGAGTCGTTGGGAGGTTGGTTGGAGAGTATTGGGTTGGGTGGATACAAGGAAAACTTTACTAAAAATGGATGCACTTCTCTGGAACAAATCATTCAACTTAACGCCAGGTTGGTGGCCGCTAGATGATGCTAACGAGCAACATTTTACTTGTTTGGAAAATTTTCTTATCTGCAATCCTGAAATCGTGACCTTTTTTTAAACAGCTTATATGTGTATATGTATAATATAGATAAGACTAAGGTTGTGCTATGTCAGTATAATTTAAAACTGTTTGCATATTTTAACATTTTAAATAATTTTTAGCGAATTATCCCGTATTGGGGTAACTGAGGCCGAACACCAAGAACGATTACTTGATAGCATTGAATCAATTAAACCAAGTCCTAGTTATTACACCAAAAACCCTCCACAATATATTGAAGAGGGTCTTACCGGGATCCCTGTTTAGGAGACCGTATTGTGACCGAGAAGGGTCCGCACATTAAAGTTCATGTCGTGTGTTGGAGTAGTTGGAAATTCAAAGATGCAAAAAGTTTGAAAAAAAAACTATAAAATGTTTTTTTTTTGTATTTTTGTTGCTATATGTCTTTTAAAAGACAAAAACTAAGAAAAGGCTTTTGGGCCTTTACATGTAGTGGAATATTTATTAAACTATTGGTTGATTTTTGCTGTATTTTTATTTATTTAACAGCATACTATTTTTTTTTCCCAAATATTGTTGTAAATTATTGTTGAATTTTTATGCTTTCTGAATTTATTGCTAACTAATACGTCACAAAAGCAAACCATTCCAAATTGTGACGTCACTTGTAGTCGATTGTTTCGCTTGCCTTTTTGTTTTTACACAGAATTTTAATTTATTGTTTTTATGTCGATTTTTTTGGAAGCAGTTTTTATAATCTTTATGGATTGATATTACCAATCATTTTTATAATATTGTTAAAAAACCAAATAATTATGAAGTTTTTAAATGATAATTTATCTTATAATTAGTGCAATTTTACGCTAGGGGTAATGCTTTTTATCCAGGTTTTTTTTATCTATACAGTTACTACTAATAATTTTTGGGTTTATTTTTTGTCCACTGTGTTATTAAAAAACTATAAATAAAAAAATTACAAATAAATATTTATATTGTTTCTATTATTTATTTCTAAAGGGAAATTCCCTAAAGTCTGTTATGACATCACAGTGCTACACGTGGTTTTAAAATACAAAAAAATGCGCTAGAATTTAAAAATTATTAATTTTTGAATATTTGAATGCAAAAATCGTAGTTCATTTGCTGTTTTACATAACAGGATGCATAATAAAAGTTTTTAGTCAAGTTTAAGCGCGTTTAAAATAGTTTTTAAGTTAAACTTGTGTTTATATTTCATAATACCAACATCCGATATTCTAAATTCTAAGGAAATATTTTAAGATTTTAATCCAGCGAAGTCTGCTGGTAAACATTTTACTTTTGGGTAGATGGGGGCGTAATTGAATTAAGGTTTTGTGTTAAGAACAATATACTAACATAACAAATAGTGTGTTTTAATAACCTATTAATTAAACAAAAGATAAAAAATAACATTCTTTTAATGTAGAAACATTATAAAATGGGCCTAAAAAATTATTTTTATTTAATTTTTTTTTTAATTTTAGGAAAAACATAAATGAAGATATGTTTAAGGTAATTAAGGTAAACTGGTAGGGCTGCAATATGATTTGTATACACTAAACTATAAACAAAAGATTATTATCTAAGTTAAACATTTCTCATTACAGTACCAAAATAGTAATGAATATTATCGTCACGTTTATGAAAATTGTAAAGCACGATTATACCAAAATCTGATGCAAATTACATTAAACCTTAATAAACTATGTCTTTATTGTTGGATGTAGCTCCCGATATGCGCTAATCTTAATGTAATGGTGCTGTAGATTACCCATATATTTATAAACAATTTGACAGCTAGACTTTGTGCTGATTGTTTTGGGATCTATTTTAAGACCTTAATGTGTGAATTATCAACATTAGATCATTTTTAAATTAGGATTTTAATTAAAAGTTTATTCTTATTAAACTTGATCCTTTTTTACTTTTATTCAGCTGTTTTTTTTCATATTTTAAACCATTTTTTTTGAAATCATTTTTAAATTTTAATAATACAAATTCCTTTTTTTGTAGATATTTTTATTTAAAGAACAAACATAGATAGTACATACAACTGGAAAGGCAACAAAAAGCAAAGCCAGGAACAAAAGATAACTTGCAGCAACGAAATAAAATCCATCAAATTGAAGATTTTTGTCGAGAACGAGCGCAACAAGTAAGCCACTTAATATATTTATGTCATTTAATTTTTTACTATATAGCAGTTTAAGATTTAAAATACTGTTTGTAAAGTTATAATTGCACAAATGAGAACCAGCCCAAATTGCTTTAAATTTTTTTATGTAATTTATGCAATTTTATTTTAAACAAATATGAATAGAGTATATATAAAGCAAGTAATATAAATTTTTATATGATCGCGATCTAATATTATAAATTGCAATAGTTTAAGCGCTAATGCAGTTAATTAGCATAGAGTTTAACCAAATAGTATCATACACTTGATTTTAAACCATAGTGTAACAAAATGGTTTATTGTTCTTAACCATTTTTATGGTTGGTTAACTCCTAACTCACTACAAACCAACCTCTGGCTTAAAATCACTAATGGTTGTTTGGTTGTTATAGCAAAACACCAACCCTTTTCCCACTTGGTTTGGTTTTTATCATGGTTATAGTTTTTGAGTCTTTGACTCTTCTACTTTTTGCATAAAGTTCACTTAGACCGAAATTCCAACAATTAAGTTGCTTTCAGCATAGGTTGGGAGACCTGATTGTTTTCTTTTAGTTTTATTTAATTCTTGAACATGAGTGAGAATAAGCTCTTGGTCAGATTTGTTTGTAATTCCTATTCGTTCAAGTTCACTGAAATGTAAAAAAATGAGTTAATTTAAAATTATTTAAAAAGTAAAAAATTAACCACAATAGAGAAATTTTTAATTCCACCAATTAAAAATATTTTAAATAGCAGTTGACTTTCTTTCATAACCAGTTAATTAAAAAAAACGAATGTATTACAATAGTGAATTTTATGGGTTTATTTTCTACATAACTATTGTTCAATAATTGGGTGAATTTTTTAACCTAAAAACGTGTACCCACAAAAAGACAAGTTTACCACAACATAGATATAATTAACCACTTTATGACCTAAATATTTCGACTTTTGGGTGTGCTGGGTTTTTTACGTTTAACAAGATTGTGGAGGGTAAAGATATAAGGTTTAAACTAAGACAGAAGTTAATTTAACTCAATTAACATCACTCTGTATAGGAGAAATAAGAAATAAAATTTAGAGGATTGCATTCTTTTACCAAATAAAGCTTTGTAAATTGAGAATACGCAGTTATCCTTAAAGCAAATAGAAAAAGACCATTTGTTAACCTAGATAATCTTTGCGTCGGTAAAAAGAAAAGCTTAAGAGTAATTAGAGTTGACCTTAGTGGTAAAAACTTGACCTCTTAGCTGATAATTTTTACGCTGCGTGCTTTGCACAAATGCGATCAAGCGTGTATAGGTACAGATAGGTATTTAGGTGAACATTTAAAATGCATTCAACCGAAATAAAACAAAGGTATCAAAGCAGTGTTTTTAACAGAAATGTGTTATTTATAAGTTGTTGTGTAAATTGTTTTGCACTTTTTGGTGACAATATCCAATATATTTAGAATGTAGCCATAGAGATCTAATAAATATTTAAATACTTTTTAATTATTTGAAAATTGTGACTTTGATATTATAAATTGATTCTATAAATAAATTAATAGTTTTTGTTTTTTTATGCCTTAATGCTCCTTCAATGTACTTGGTAACATAGTCACTTAACTCTTGAGCATTAAAATGCATTATTTTGCAAAACAACTTTTATAGTTATTTTATATTATTTTTTAAATTATTTACCTGACGTCAAGTTGTTTAATTTGTTCAACTGAGTTGCATCCATTTTTGTTAAAATCTTCTTTATATTTTCCCATCCCCATTCCCTCTAACCAAGCTCCAAGTGATGATGTATCTGTTTGTGATGTCATCATCGGAGAGTCCTCGTCCAGTCCGGAGTCGCTCGAAGAAGTTTGATGATTGGTTTTGGGGATTAGTTCGCTGGTCACGCCCGATTGGTTGTTAGTCTGGTTGCCAGGCAACCTTCCGTTTCGACTTCGCCTGAAAAATTGTCGGAATTTATTTTCTAAAACTTTTGAATATTTGTAAACTTTGTGGTTTAACTTTGACGTTTGATTTAATATCTCAACTTAAATATTTGCACAAGGTTGTCTTGTTGTTAAAGGAATTGTCTGTAGATTTTACATGTTTTTGCATATTTTTGTGTTGTAGATATTTACATTTAGGGGTGATTTATTTCTTTTGGTACAAAAACTTGGTTTTCTATGAAACATTACAGTGTCTTTATAATTTTGTAATTTGGATTAATTTTCATTTTTTTTAAAATTCTGTAAATTTGTTAATGTTTTCGTACATTTCTGTGGTTTAAGAAATTAGTACCTTGATGGTATTGGTATGTTTAGTAAATACCCAGTGTTTGCTTAATGTTATAATAGATTTATAACAGATAAATGTTAATTTAAACTTACTCTGGTCCTGCCTTAAGTTTAAGCTGGCTCGGATCCCTTAACATTTTATCTAAAGAGGCGACAATTTGTCCAAACTTAGGTCTTTGGTTGCGGTCTTTCTTCCATGACTCTAACATCAACTTGTGTTGCACTTGTGGACAATCCATCGGTGCTGGTAGTCTGTATCCACTCTCAACAGCATTCATTACCTGTGTGATGTAACAGTGGAGGTTTAATACAGGGTTAATTATTCTTAAATGCTTTTGTATACAGATTTGTTTTTATGATTTATAACAAGGTTGATTACATTGAAATGCTTTTTGTATATAGGCTAAAATTTCTTTGTAAATAGGGATTTTAAAACAACTTTAATGTTAGTTAAATGCAAGAATTTAGAATAAATGAAACGTACATCTCTGTTTGACATTCCCCAGTATGGTCTCTCTCCATATGACATCACCTCCCACATCACAATCCCATAACTCCAAACATCACTCGCTGATGTAAACTTACGGAATGTGAAAGCCTCAGGAGCGGTCCATCTGATTGGAATCTTACCTCCCTAGAGAAATATAAAATATCCTTTATTATTATTGTAAAGAAATTGATATTTTTCTCACATCATTGGATTTACCAATCTTGCATAACTTATTTTGGCTTAAACTTATATTAAATAATTCTATTTTGCTTGACACAGTTTTGAATAGTAAAACCTATATTAAAGCAAACTCAAGCAGAAGTAAAGCAAAAACCAATCTTTTTTAAACCTCATCCAATTTTTTTATAAACCAAAAACCAATCATTTTACATTACCACCATAATTTTGATTTACCATAGGGCAAGTTAAACCAATTTAAAAGAATTCGATTTTTGTCTTACCCTTGTTGTGTAAGCTGCCTCTGAGTCCTCCTCAAGAACTCGACTCATTCCAAAATCTGAGACTTTACAAATAAGTTGAGCGTTGACCAATATATTTCTTGCCGCTAGATCGCGATGTACATATCCCATGTCTGATAAATATTTCATTCCTGCTGCGATGTTTCGTAACATTCCAACCAACTGGATCACATTAAATTCATTGTCATGGTTCTATAAAAAAGTAATAATAGAAATTAAAGTTTTTGAAATACGTAGAACGATTTCTTTTTCTTTTATTGTTGGAGTTTAATAAAGTTTAATAGAGTTTTGTTTTCTGTAATATACAATGTTTCTTGCTGTTGTAAATATAAAAAACACATTTTTATTTATAGATTAATATAGCATGATCAATTTGTAATTACAATTTATGGTATACGATAAAGCATGTTTAGGTGATCTTTTTTAATTTTGAGATTATAAGTACAACAAGGATAAAGTCTTAAATGTCGTACACGTCGTTCACACCCTGTTTTTTTTATTAAATTAACACCAGAATGCTCCATTTAAGCCTCACTAATACCAGCACCTGCATTAAACATGGTTATCTCTATATCAAATATCGTAAAACACAAGATTTTAAAACTTGATAATTTTTGTGGAATCACGTTTAGACAAATAACTTTTGTTGAAGGTTATAAACAATGATTTGCATTTTACCTTTTTTGATTAAATTTTTTTTTATATTTTTTTAAATTGGTCAAGAAATGCAAAAAAATCGATCTTTTAAAGCGATTTTGTTATATTTGTTATGTAACTAAATGTCAGTGTTGTTACCAAAAATGTGTCCTTAAATACGGGTCGCAACCTCTTGTGACCTTTGTAACACAGGGTCATTAACCCTAAGTGTCAGGGTCATTGTCTTTACATTTACATTCGCGCTTTAAGCTCTTATACTAACAACCAGTGGTTAACTCATAATAATTTTAAATCTGTTCCAGTGTTTAAAATTTATGATAACAATCTGTTGATCTTGGATAACAATCTTTAAAGCAACCCTTCATGAGAATGCGGTTAACCTTCCTCTTTAACATTTTACGCACGAGTAATTATACTAATTAAAATATTTGTTACTTTTTTAATAATCCTAAATTGGTTTTGTTGATCTTACTTTGCAATTAAAGTTGGGTTGTATTTTAACAGAATAATTCATACAGTGTTTTGTATAATTTAAAAATTTTTGTTTAATGGAATCAACTGCTTAAATAATTGTCAAATTTAATATAACTGTTGATCTAATTGGCGTTAGATCAATAATTTTTTAAATTTAATTAATTGAGTTTTAAATATATAAGCGTGTACATTCTTCATGGTATTATAGGCTTAAAAACTGTTAAAATACAATGTAAGAACTTCTATTTTTATTTTGTTTTTCAAAAATAATCTTGCAAAGAATCTAAATTGACTGTTGGCCTCTATAGCATGCTTGAGTTAATTTATAATGGAGATGTTAGTGGTCAGTGGGTAGTAATGTCACTTAAAAATGTTGTCCATTTGTTTACACAGGCAACCTATGTACACCGTACTTGTAAACTGGCTCGTTTTTAAACTGGGGTGCGGTGATTATTTTGTCTTTTCTCGTATAGGATTAACTGTTTTGTTGTAGTTTTTATGCAGTGATTTAAAGATTGAATTTCAGGTCATTTTAAAATTGCTGACCAGTGTCTTGGTAAGTGTTAAAAGGTAGATTTAAACTGTCATGTTTTATTATAGATTAATTACAGATAACTAGTAAACAAATATTTTTTACCAAAAAACGTGTATACATTGTTTAACAAGACCAAACTCTTGAAAAAGTCCTTTAAAATCTTTAAAGAGTTCTTTTAAACTTTATTTTACTTTTACACTACCTGTTTTCTCCTATTCTTGTTCATTTACTTCTTATTTTATATTAAATTTGTCCAACTCACCCTTAGAAAAGCATCAAGTGATCCATTCTCCATAAACTCAGTTATAATCATGAGAGGGCGACTCTTAGTGACCACCCCCTCTAATCTGATGACGTTGGGGTGATCAAATTGACCCATGATCGAAGCCTCACCCAGAAAATCAAGTTTCTGTTGGGTACTGTACCCCGTTTTAAGGGTTTTGATTGCAATGTCTTGTTCCTTCTTGTTGGGGGGTTGTAATGTCCCTCGACATACTTCACCAAATTCACCTAAAAAGAATTTAAAAATTTTGATGTATTTTTCTATGATTTTGTAACCAGATTTTATTATGTTCTACTTTTAAAAACTTGATTTAACACCTACACACACTATTTCTTTGGTAATGAATAAAAGTTCTGTTTTGTTGCCATATTTGGTTAAAATTTTGAACTAATTTTTATTTTTTATTTTCAATTTCCCGTTTATAAAAAAAATCCCTAAAATTCAAATAATGTTCATGTCTGAAGTTTAGTTTCCTGTTTTTTATTCAGTTTATGACCTCATAAAGGTGTCTACTGTGTCATCATGTTGACAGACAATTTGTTACGCTTTCAATATTTGTTCCTCAATTTTACTAAATATTTTGAAGTGCAACAATTCCTAGATTTTATCTTTATACAAATCACCAAACTAATTTTAAACATAAACTCTTGATCTAATTGATTAAATTTTAAACATGGCGTTTAACATTAAATTTAAATTAAATGAACATCAAGCACACGTATATCGGTTCATTGTTTTTCTCATGTTATGGTCTTTTATGGGTAAGAGGTATTGGTTTTATAGAGCTAAGAAGCATTCTTAAATGTAAAAAGATCTGTAAAAATATATATTTTACAAGTTTTGCTGTTTTAAAGAGACTTTTTTAGTGCATGTACTTATGCGTTTTTTATAACTTTTATGTTTAGCGTTGTAAAATTAGCCTAAAATTCCTTTCTCTACAAGTATTTATAAATGCAAAGAAAAAACTAAAAAAATAAGTCTTACAAGTTTTGATGTTTAATTTATGCTAATTTTAGCTTAAAATTTATAATTCTACATCTACAAATATTGTCTCAGGAATAATATTTGAATAATGCAAAAATTCTTTATTATTTGAACCACAAAACCCAATTATGACATCACACTTACCTCCACCTATCACCTCCTCAATCTTGACAAAACTTCCATCAATTTCTTTGGTGAACTCTCGAACTGCCTTATTGGGGTCCTCATAAGTTGTTGGATCAATATAAGTCTTATGAGGTGAACTGTAGTGACTTGTAAAACTCCCGTTGTTGCTGTACATTGGGATTTTCTCTGGGTCTAGTTTGGATTTCATGTTACGTGATCTCCTGTTGAAAATAAATAAATTTTTGTTGTTTTTGGTGTTTTATATTTTGTAAAATAAATGGGATAAAGTTTGTTTTTTGTAAGAAAGGTTAGTTTCTTGGTAAATTTTAGTGAAGTTTTTTAAATTTTTTTTTTAAATTTAGTAAAATTTTCTATGTTTTTAGTAGATTTTAGTAAAGTTTTTGTAAATTTTAGCAATTTTTTAGCATGAATTTTCATCAGTTTTTTGAAAAAATGACTTTTGGTTTTTTATTTTTAATTTTGTTTATATTTTGTTAGGAAGTTGGTTTGCCAGAATTTTAAGATTTTAATCTATTTTTGTAGTATTTAGTTTTCAGTTGGAGACTTTAAAATATGTTAATTAATTGAATAATTAAGCAACAGCTAATCAGTAAAACGTTACCTTGTTAATAAACAACAATTGTCAAACTTGGAATAAATTATAAATAAAATGATTTATGTTTTAATTGAGTTAAATTGTGCAATAATTACCATATTAAATTTCTTAAAATACAGATAAATATTTAATTGGGTTCCTTAACACTTAAACTATAGAAATCATTTCAAGTGTAATTAATCACCCAAAAATATTTTAAACCAAATTTCGATAAAAGTTTTTATAAAAAGCATAATCCCCAGCTTTAAAGTTGGTTATAAATAGATTCTATGTGTTTGCTGTAGTGTCAAAATAAAGAAAGATTGATTGCAAACTTAGTGTGCTTTGAATTAAAATATTTTACCAGGTTTTTTGGCATTTAAGATTTTGTAGTTTAAACACTTGTGTGGTTTGGCAAAATTATTCGTTTTGTAAAAGCAATCCTGGTTAGTGTGTTTTTGTAAGTTTTTAAAATTAATAAATTATTAGTTGTTACACAAATACTATAACTGTCATCCAAAAAAAAACAAAGTTTTATATTAATTTATAAATAATGTCTTTGGATCAATTCTTAAATATAAAAAATGGTTAAAAAAAAGTTTTAAAATTTTTTATTTTTTTATAAATTCTATAAAAATCTCACCTTCTACAAAACAATAAAACTCCGATGACAATAAAAACAATTAAAAGCCCTCCTCCGATAGCAGCAACAAGGGTCATGACCCCATTGTTGTCACCACTATTGTTCATCGCTGTGATCGTTGAACCATCAAGTGTTTGAACTTTGACCTCTGTACTGTAGGGTCCATAACCTGCCAAAGTCCGAGCTCGAACCTGTTGTGATGTCATAAGTTAGTTAATGATGTCACAAAAGTAGATAAAAAAATCCAAATTTACAATATTTAAAAAGTTGTTAGAAAATTACAAAAAAATAATAAAAATTTATAATTACAAACAAAAGTTAAATAATTAATTTAGTTTATCTTTTTTTCATTATTTTTCAAGTTTTTTCTTTAAGTACAAAAATTATTTCCAGCATAGACTTTTAACCTTTAATTTCACTTAACACACCACAACAGCCCCCCTCATTTAAAGCTTTATCCCTTATTTTAATAAATTAAACCAAACAAGGATATGAACCCGGTTTAACCCTGTGTATTAGCCCTGTGTTAAGTCTTATTACCCAAAACATGAGAGTTTGATCCTATATTTATGGATTTTTTTAGGTTTGCGTACTGTGATTGACTTGTTAGTTGGGGGCGTTTTTGGGTTTGGTTTCCTTAAGTTTGTAAATTAGAAATTGGGTTCTGGTAATTCTAACAGGAAACAAAACCCTATTATTTGGTCATTATGTTGTTGACAATCACAATTGTTTTTTTTGTAAAATTATCCAGAAAATAGAGTTTTAACTTTTGTTAAGTTGACTTTTGGTATTAATGTAGTTTAAAAGTTACATCAAGTTAAAGTATTCAAGTTATCTTTACTTTAAATAAAAAGCAGTAAAATTGTTTTATAAGCCAACTTAGGACTGGGTAACTGATATAACTCTATATTTAGGTAATGAATTCGACTTTCCCACATTATGGATAGTTGTACTTAAAAAATTTTACCTTTATTGTGTATTGTACAAATGATTTCAATCCTTCCACTTTTAAACTTCTAATTTTTGACTTGTTTGAAAACTGTGATTGATCTTCACCAATGATTGTGATGTCATAATTCTGTATTTGTCCATTACTTGAAGTTGGTTGGTCCCATGTGATTAGAAACGAGTCAGATTCCACCTCACTTACTCTTACTCCAATTACTTGTGATGGGGCTGTGTGATGTCATAAACAATGTGGTTATTAGGTTATAAGTTAGTTATTTAATGTTTTATAATATGGCTTTGGGTAATTTAAGAAATTATTTGTTTTATATTATTTTGATTTTAACAAGTTGAAAGTCTGACCTAAAGTTGGCATTTTAATTGTTGTAATATGGTTGCAACTCTCAATTAATATTTGCCAACAATAATTTACCCCTGCACCACAAACGGCAGTTTTATTTTTTTGTAGCCAATAAATTGTACATACATAAACTTATATCCGACACTAAGCTCCATTATATAGAGATAGCTTTTAAATAGAATAGTGAAATTGTAATGGGTGTTATTTTAGCAATATTATTTTTAGTTCATGGTTAAATTAAATTTAGATGATTTAATATAAATGAGTAATCTAAACAAATTAAGTTAGTTACCAGACTAGTTACAATTTTAACTAGAGTTCAATGTTATGGTATTTATCTAAATATTTATGACTCAAAATTTTCATAAAATGTGTCTAGGACTCTTTTCTCATTTAAAAAAAAAATCAGAAAAAATATTTATAAGCTTGGGTAACTATAGGCTGTGTGAAAGTTTATGATACAAACAAAAGCATTTACAAATAAAATATTTTTTTTTTGTTTGAAAAATAGTTAAGGTTACCTGCTTGGTTCGTTTCAATAGTTGCAACTTCATAATTGTTAAGTTGATGACCACTAGATAGCGCTACTTTTGTGACCTCTGTTTCAGCATAAACCTGGAATATATATAAGTTGAATATATCGTTAAAACAGTAATCTAAGTTAGAACTTTAGATTGTATTTGCTTTTTAAAAAACACATTTAAAAGATGTATAAATAAAAAAATAAATAATAAAAAAAATTTTATAAGTGTTATTAATGATTTTTTAGTGGGCCTATGGTTTAAAAATATCTGCGACGATTTTACTATAGTTTAAAACTACAATGATGTAATACTAAAATAATATTTTCTTGCTGGATAATTTAAAATATATCAAACAAAGTGTGTTTATATCATAACAATAAGGTAATGTGATAACAATATAATAATTGTCAAGATAAATTTGTGACATTCTGTCAAGTGTAACAAACCAAAAAGTTTAAAAACTTTTAATTCCAAACTTTTGACATTTCTGTTGAAATTATTTGTTTGTGGTGTCTAACAAGTGCGTTGAACCTTAGCAAACCCCACTTCCTATCCTGTTTCAATTATTTTAATATTTTAACCCTTTAATAATATTACCTGTGTGGGGTTTTAGCATGATATGATATACCGGTAAACTATGTGCAATTATTTAATATCTTTGGCATGTTTTAAACCATGAAATTGATTTTATAATGTATATACATTAAGCTGTTAAAGTGTTATTAAATTGGTGAGATTGTTACTAGCATTGGTGTGTAAAAACTTGATTTAATTAACAAAATTGAAGTTATTTGTGATTTTTGAATATATAAATAAAAAATTTTGTGGAATTTTAAATTGTTTTTGGGGTTCTTTTTCGCAACAGTTGTCGTAACAATTTAATATTTGATATAAACAAAATAATGACATAATAACCAAAATTACAAAACCAATTTTGGAAGCAAAAATTCCTTTTACAATATACATTACAATTATATCCAATAACTTAATACTCAACCTTCAGTTAACATAATATTTTGACTCTTATTGAGTTTTGAGAATTGAATATTTTCAATATTTATACGCATGGGGTTTATTATAATGGGGTAACTTAAACTAGATCCTACAATTTAAGTGTTAAATGATTTGAAATTCAAGAAATGGATTTACTCAAGGATTTAACCTGCCGGCAATTGAATTAAATTGTCTGTGATGTCATAGGGAAATGGATAATTTACTTCTTGTGATGTCATGTTGGTTATTTTAAAGGAATTTTTTAGATTTTTTAAAAATTTTAATATCAAAATTGAATAGGCATATTTGTGCCATTTTTTTGGTTTAAATAAAATTTAAAAAATGTCCCTTAGCATAAAATATTATTATCATGTATAGTTGATAGCCTGCCTTATTGTCAGCATTTTATTTGTCGTTATATGATCGCAACTCTCAATTAATGTTTGCCAGTAATAATTTACCTGCGCACCACAACCAGCAGTTTTATTTATTTTAAGTATATAAGTTGGACATACATCTATTCATGTATATAAATGTTGTCCACTTAGTTTTGTTGCATATAGAATATTACAACTCTTACCTCAAACTTGTAGAAAGCAAAGGAACTGAGGTCTTTAATGTTGACGGAAAGTTGTTGAATTTTATTTTGTTCAGGAAGATATTTCACTTTATTTGAACAAGGGCCACAGTTTATAAAATGAGGAGACTGACATTTGTAACACTTTATACTGAAACAAAACAATTTAAGTTTAACTTAACATGGCATTTGCATTAATATCAAAGTAATATCACAAAAGTAAAATTACTGTTTTACAAATTTCTTTTTAGATAGTTGATAGCAAAAATTTAACACAATTTTAATGTAAAATATTGAAAAATTGTTTAACTAGATATTTATATTTTAAATATAAAGTAAACAATATTGTATAGTGTAGTATATGAAGCCTTTAAATTAAAAAAATGCTGAAAACTGCAAGAATTAATAAGATTAAAAGGTTTAGCTTATGGATTGAGGCTTGTAGACAACAAAAACTTGTTTATAAATTTCTCTACCACCTGCTACCAATTGTAAATAAAAGATTTATTGTAAAAGATAAAATAACAGTTGGTTTGTGATGTTTGGTTAAATAAAAAAATATTATTTTGAGTCTTTTTAAGTAAAAATAAACTTTATTTTCCTAGGTTACTGAACCCAGAAAAAATAATTGTTGTTTGCTAATTAAAAAACTTTTTTTTTTTCGAGTATTTTTGGACAAAATTTTACATTTATATTTTTTCTTTACTTTGTAACATAACTTTTAATCTTTAAATGTTAACAAACAAACCTGTATGTGATGTCACTGATGCCTCCATAATGTACGGGAATTCCCCAACTAAGATACACCGAGGTTTGGTTGACTGTTGAATAAAGATTGATTGGTTTGCCTGGAGGTTCTGGTAACAAAAAATAAGGTTTTAAATTGGTTGTTATGGTATTTGTAAATTGGTAAAGTGATTTTTCATTCTTGTGTATCAAATATATAAAACTGATTCTTAGTTGAATATAGTCTAAGTAATATTATATATCTAATATATTAGGCCTTTTAAGAAATTTATTAATGGCTAAAGTAATGGAAATTATTAAATTGTTGTTGGTCTTGTAGAAAATTTTAGAAATAATATTTAATTTTTGTTTTATATAAAATACTACAAACTTATTTTTTCCTGTAAAATTACTACATATAGAAATATATTGGTTAACTTATTTAAACAGGGGTCACAATTTGATGACCTTTTGGTGTGACCTTTTTGACCTTTTGTAAGTGGACACAATGGTGTTTATTGTTAAACAATGGTTAGGTTGTGAGGTAAACAAATGCAATTATTTCACACAATTTAAATTGTTGAAGAGATTTGTTCAAGTAGGTTGCGATAAAATTTCAATTTTTAATTAAACTCTTGAGATGAGGTTTTTGGTTAATTTAAAAAAAAGTTTTAGGGGTTGTAAATGTCTAAGTGTTTAGTTGTTTGAGTTTTAAATGTTTATTATGTGTATTATATTCAGTTGTAATCAAATAAATACTTAATTTGTCTTTTTTGCTGCAAAAACAATTTTTATAAAAATTATGCTATATAAAAAAAAATTATTTATTTCAAATATTTGTTAAAATAGTTTTTAAAATTACAATTTTGGTTTGTAACAATTTTATTAAATATTTAAATATTTCAATTTTGTTTTTTTTGTAGTAAAAATACCAAAATTAAAAAAAATTGGTTTTATTTTTTTTATGTGAGATTAAAGTTGTCATATTATGATTGGTTGATCTTCACAACCAATCACGGATTAGATTACAGGTCATGTGACCTTGACCTTTTGTTTAGAGGATAAATAACAGGTGAAATATACGCAGGTGGTTGAAATATTTGTCTCAATTTGTTAAAAATTGTTGAAATATTGGGTTTTTAAAATTGTGTTAAAAATCGTTTTTTTTTAGAAATTTTATTTTTTATTTTTTTTAATTCTTTGTTTTATTTGAATTGTTAATGGCAAAAAAATCTGTAATTTTTATTATTTTTTTGCTAAAAGCGTTTTATATGATACCAGTATAAAAAAGTGTATTAACCAACCAGTTTTAAAATTGTGCTTAAAATTTTTTTAGGAAATATTAATTTTCGATCCTTGATTTTTAATTTTTAAACACTTTTTATTTTACTTAAGTTGTTAATGGCAAAAAAATCTGTAATTTTAATTATTTTTTGCTAAATAAGTCGAACTTATATTACCAATATAAAAGAATTTATTAACCATACCAACCCTATTTAAATAAACTACAAAATTCAAGCGAGTTCTAAATTTTTAAACACGCGCATTTAGCAACTGTCCATTAACCCAATAATTTGAAGTTATTTTAACATAAAACAGATCGCAATTAATTATACCAGAGGTCTGGAGTTTGATTCCTACCAAGTGTTTTGATAACAGGAATTTAATGAAAATTTATCTGTTTTATGTGGGTCGCCATAAAAGATAATTTTATCGTAATTCGTTTATTTGAAACATTAAAAGATAACAAACACTTAGCCAAATACTTTTAACATTTAAGTTTAACAAATTCTTTTAAAATGCTAATTTAATTCAATATATGATAAACATTAAGGCTGATGCCTCAACCTGTTTTATATAATATTTTTGCGTAATTTTTACGTCGAATAAAAAAACAATTTAAGTTGATTTACGTTTTTACCACTTTTTAATCTAGCGTTATCTTACGTAAAAAGACGTTTGATATTAAATATTGTAAATCCAAAAATTTTTTTTAAGGGTTTGTTACTTACTTGTCACTTACAAATCTTATTAACGTAATTTTTACTTTGCTAAAACCGCTATTATACGGTCTTACAAGCGCTAAAAATTAGCCAAATATAAGAAAACGTTTGTTTGTAAGATATTACAAACTTATTTTGAGTAAATTTCTCATAAAGTCTTAAGTCATTTACTTGAGCATGGCTGATCGGCCGAGTTAGTTGAGTGGACTCTATAATACCCATACATGCAATCGCATACGGTGGATCCCCTTGATCGAGACATGCTGTTGTTAGGGCAGGTTGTGCATTGTTGGTTGGTGGCGGTTGATTTGTAAGAGTTTGGTTGGCAGGCTGAAAAATTGTTTAAATATTATTATAAGCAAGGCATTCAAATTAAAAGCATTTCAACATCAGCTTTATTATAAACAAAAGAAAATGCATTAATTTGCGCATCTGTAAACTGCGAATAATATCTATCCGTCCTTTAGAATACGATATAGAATTAGTTTTTGATTTTTAAAAATACCCCCTTTAATTACCCCACTTTGACCCGGTGAAAAGCGTCCACATTTTTAACACCCTTAAAAAGTATTTAACATTAAAATTAAATAATAGTTCGCAATAAATTAAGTTTAAAAATAAACGCTGTAAAGATACAAATGAAAAAGTCTTTAAAAGTTTTAAGAAAAGTTTGCCAATAAATAAATTTCTATATTAAAGGCGTATTATATCAATGCATTATAATATGTCATTCCTCTTGACAAAATCTATTTTCTGTATTAAAAAACGGTTGTTTTAAATAATGATGAATTAGTAATAAATCATAAGCAAGTTTAATAACGTGACAAAAATTCGACGAACAGCAAAAAGTGGAAAACAGTAAAACTACCACACACAAATATCTAACATAACAAATCCACAATTTGTAATGACAGACGATCAAAACGTGACCAGATCTTGTCTAAGAATTCAATTGACTGAATTCCGCTGTTTATTTTGACTTTTGGGGCAAAATTGGGTTAATTTGGGACCGTTAAAAAGTGCGACGGTTGTAACTTAATCATTGCAGGTGTCGCAATATTTCACGCGTCGCAGATTTTTCTACCGGTCGTTAAAATAACAAGATATTTTTCCCCAGTGAAACGTCATGACTTAATCACGTGATGACAGTAACCCAGTCACGTGGAACGACAGCGATTACCTGAAACTGGGTCACGTGATCCATTTGTGTTAAAATCGCGGAACTAAATCCTGTCAAAACTTACGAAAATTTTTGTTTTTTAAAAATTCGAAATTTTGTTTTAAAATCAACCCCACTCTAAGTTACTCCATGTTATCTACATTCTATAAGATAATATCATTTATTAAACACTGTGACATAAAATAATTATATTAATTTCCATTTAAATTATATTTTTTTTATCGTTTTTTTTCCATTATATAATAACTAATTTCAAATTATTTTGATAACTCGCTTATTTCAATTATTACGAACTTATTTGAACTAATACGTCACAATATTACTTGTTACGTAAACAAGACTTAACCCCGCCCCATATTTGGGTCGAACCCCCGTTGTCGTAGCAACCAGACACCCAGGAATGTTACGCTTGAGCGCGTTTTGTTTTCGCTTGAATTTAATTTCATCGAAATTTAATCTTTTATTAAAATTACTTAATCTTCGTCGTCTTCAGATTCCGTTTCAATTTAACGAAAATTTGGTTTGTTAAAAAAAAAATAAATTTGTGAATTTAAATTTGTGAAAAAAAATTGATTTAAAATATTTAAAAAAAAATTATGTCTAGGACTTTTAGTATTATAAAGTATTAGAAGTTCATTTTAAGTTCATCTCTAAAAAACAATCCTTTTCTGTGACGTCACAGACGAAAAAAACAATGCTTTGCTACCGTGGGTGAAAAGTTTATAATTTGAGGTCATAGAAAATTGGTTTATGACGTCACAGATCACAGAATATTTTAATTGTCAACATTCACGTGTTTAGAAGACACGGTTGTCATTGTGACGTAAACAATGCAAAATAATGGCGGAAGAATATGAGTGATCGATTATGTGATTGACAAGCGATTGTTTGCAAACAATGGATCCGCGTAAAAATATCGAGATAATTAGAAAACGTGATAATTCGAGAATGTTTGACAAAGATTTAAAACCAAATGAAAACGTTGATCGGATTTGTTTCATTTCTTCGTGTTTTCTTTTTTAATTCGATTCTTTTTTCCGATTGAAACACAATTGTGTATTTGTTCTTTAAACCTTTGTATCAGCGAAATATTTAAGTTTTAAATGATGTTCTCTATTTATAAACTTCAGATTAAACCTCATTTGGTTTATTAATCAGTGTTATAAAGTCTTGAGTTGGACATACAGATCCTAATGTTTAAAAATATTTGTTCTATAAACTTTTGTATCAACAAATTATTTATTTTTAAATAATGTTTTAGATTTATATTCTTCAAATCACTTTTTTATAAATTTTTTTTTACAGATCTTAAGTTGAAAATCAAAACCTTTTTTTTTAAACTTGTTAAGTAATTAGTGACATTATTAATTAAAATTTGTAAAAATTTTAAATATTTGTAAAAATTTTTTTTTTAAATTTGTAAAAATTTTAAATATTTTTCAAGTAATTACTGACACATTTAATGATAAGTTGTTAAAAAAATTGCCCTTTTTATAAATTAATTAAAAGAAGTTTATCTTTCATGTTTTTATATAATATAAGATGTGTAAAGAAACCATATCCTTATACTCGGTTTGTTTTCAGTGAATAAAGTCTTGTTAGTTATAAATTTCAAAGTGTAATCTCACAAAACATAAACTTTTACTTCCCGGTTTTAACCCAAAAATCGTGTCCAAAATGGATTAAAAATCCTCAAAATTAGAAAAGTTGACATTTTTAAGGATTGACTCATAATAGTTTATGTAACTTCGCGGAATAATATTTGATATTATGCGGATTTATATTAAATATCCAACAATAAACAAAAATAGTAAAAATTACTATTTTTTAATTATTTTTGTGCGGATTGATACTTAAACAATTAGGCGGATAAATATTAAATATATTTTAAATTTCCAATATGTTTTTTTTGCAACTTTAGCAAAATTTTAAAACCGCGGCAAATAAACGTTTTGGTTTGAACGGTTTATGACGTAACAAATATACACTGTTTGTATTCATTCGCAGTTAATCCACAAGTGTAAATAGATTTAAAATCGCGTGGTAATTAATCAAGTTACTTTGTTTCAATTTTGTTTAAATTAAAATTTTTAAGTTTTGACAGATAGAAAAATTTTCTTTTAATTAATTTCCTAATTGCGCGGGAATAGTTTTTTTGTAATTAAATTTTTATTAATTACTGTTTAATTAAAACCTTTATTAAAACAACTGAAAGCTAATTTGCATAATTTTTAGTCATTCCGTGAAGTTTTCGTTTGCCTAAAAAAGTTTTCCATTATTGGTTTATTACATCACAATTGTTCGCCAGACGTCGTCTTAAAATCTCTTATCTCTAAACGATCGACCCTCGATTAATTTATCTTAACCCATGTTACCCCGAGGCCCGAAGTAACCCCGTGAAATGTAAGGAATTTGCCCGTCTTAATGAGTCCCTGTCTCCCTTGTATAGATTTGGGAGATTAATGAAGATAGGATAACATCTACGCAGCGTTGCGTTAAATTAGTTTTCAAGGTTTAATAAAGAACTTGATATTTGATATTTTGTCTTCAACTATTCATTCTCGTCGTGAGAAAGTCAAAAGCTTAATTTTTAGTCTTTTTTCGCTTACAAAATTCACGTTTTTTACGCCCAATATTGTTATTTAAAAGTATTTTTATAATCCAGTTCATAAAGTGTTAAAATCCCAGATTTGCAGCTTTAAAATTCGCGTTTTTAATTAATCCAACCCAGTCTTAAGTTGTACCAGTTAGTGATATCGCATTGTAATATACATTATAGGTTAAAAAACAGATAAAGTTTGTCCTATATATTATAAGCCTGTATGCTTATTGTACTGCAATGTTTAAACTTGAGATCGTGGATTAATCTTGAAAGTTACAAATACCCTAAGGTGATAACAACGCAATGGAATATCTCTTATTATTAAATCTACATCATAACATTGTAACTTATAACCTTTTCAAATGTTGTATCTTTGTTAAAACTTACAAAAAAGCGTACATTTAAAAAACTTTTGAAGCAATTTTTTAACTTATTTCCTAAAGTCAAACTTAGTATGGCTATGTTACATATCTAACACTAAATTTCTTTACCATTAAGACTAAAAAACACAGATTACAATCAAACAGCAAATTATGCTTTTAATATGAACACTTTTAAGTACTTACCCTCACAAGATTGAAGGTTCGATGTAGAGCTAGGTTGATAACCTGCAGAGCAAACACATTGTCTTGAAGGAACTGTCCACTCTCCTTCGGCGTTGCAATATAAACTTGGAAATTTGCCTTTGTTTGGCTGGAACAAGTTAAAAACATGGGATTTAATACAAAAATCTTGTCGAATAGAAAACATATGATACTGTTTTTTAAGACTTTTTTGCATTAACTTGTTTTTGTTTAAAACTTTTATATAAATTTCCTTCATTCCTCAAGTCCAGCTTTAAGAGATGATATTAAATGTTGAGCTTGTGTTTGATTAGACAAATTTGTTTTTTAAGGAACAAAAAATAATACTGTTTGATGCCAAAATGTACTTTAGAAAATCTGTTAATACATTTGGATATTTTGTGGAATATGGATTATGTTCTCTTGTTTAAAACTCATATACTCGTTTCTCGCATTCCTTAAATCCAGATTTAAAAAATGATGTTAAATGTTAGTTCTATTTTATGTAGTAATTCGATTAAACTTGGTTTATAAAGCAGCGTTATCAACTTATTAGTTTGCAAAGTTCAATAAATTTAATATTAGTTGCATTTAATTTCTTCACATGTCAGTAATTCTTAATAAAATGATTATTGGTTCAAAATTCACCAAATTTTTCAACGCCCCCTAAAAAGTTTTAAATTCCAATCAATCAAATTCTCCTAACCACAAGTGTCAAGTTGAAACTTACCGCGATCGCGTTTCGAACACAATGGCCCGTCGCTTCCACTAATGACGTCATTTCCGGGCCAGCTGTCGTGCGTGAGAAAACCGCTAGATTTTGGGTAGCCTCGGAGCAGTATTTATAGTAAACTCGAACGTGCATTAAAGCTACGCAGGCTCCAGTGTCCTTGAATAAACAAAATCTAATTAAATATTCAGCAGGTTAATAATCGTGCAATTGACAGCCTGGTGTATTGGTTAGAACACTTGCTACACCACATGAGGTCGTGGGTTAAATTTCCATTGATCTCATGCTGTAGCGCCTTTATGTAAGGCGCTATAAACGGTATAAACTCCTGCTGAGACAACACTTAATTAACAGCTTATTTATCGGGCAATCATAATCAATAATATCCCAAACTGCCAAAGGGAACTCGAGACTGGGTCGTGGTAACTGATGTTACTTCATTTTAAGGTAATGAAATCGGCCCTTTTACATCAAAGATTAATAAAAGTAAAAAACAAATAATTATAATAAAATTTAGGTGTTAGGAATAGTGTTGTAACAAGTATAAGTTTTACTATATAGCCAAGCGTATTTAAGCAAAAAATATATGCTTCAAATAAAATAATTTGACCAAAACATTAAACGTAATCATCTAAAATAACCCCCCAAAAAGCTTCAAATTATTTCTAAAAACTTCAACTTTTTCTAATTCATCTATTTTTTGTTTTTTTTTATTTAAACCCCTTTTCTTCCATAGAACGTACCTGTATTGCAAGATAAATTCCATTCTTCTTGATTGGTCCAATATCCCGAGTTTCAAAGTTTGTGTTCTCCCAGGTTGAAGTCCCAGGTTGAAATCTTTGATCGGCTGCTATCGTATCAACCTACAATACAAGAGGTTGCAAGTTCGAATCCCCGACAAGGTAAAATGTATTTTTATTTTAAAATACCTAAAATTACGTTTTAATAAGGCAGTATTAGAGTTAAGGTAAATTTAAAAGCAGCATTTAAAAATAAAGCTCGTTTTTAAAGTTATTAAGTCAATTTGTGTAAAAAATAGTTTTGCATATTATTAAATTAATTGCATTAAATTTAAGTTATAGAAATGAGTAATAGAACGTGTTAAATATTGTTGTCTAAATTTATAATCATGTTTACACTTATTATCCTCCTATAATACAAGATTTAAAGTAAATTGGAAGACTGTGTAGTTAGTTAATCTTGTTAGTGGTTTAGAGTTGGGTTGTTAAATTTAAATTAGGATTAAGTATGGACGTATTTGGTCTTATTAAGCTTGTCTAACATTCAACTTGGCGCCTGTTGTGTTATTTGATACAATTATAAAGTCGTGTATTCTACCGCGTTTGTAATAGAAAGTATTCCTCCGCAGAATAATATTTTCAATTTTTGTAAATTAATAAATCGGACATTTAAAAAAAAGTGTATTAATCCGCCAATTTTTGGCAAATATTAGTATTTATCCGCGTAAAAAGTCAAAAAAAGTGTATTAATCCGCATATTTTTGGTAAAACATTGGTATTCATCCGCGCAAATAGAGCGTTTGTTTCCAAACAGTAAATCAAAAATGAAATTAAAAACAATTAAAAAATCAAGAAATAATGTGTTCATTCGCCAATTGTAAATAGTCCCACCTTTTGATAAGCTGAATCCCTCCACGGCGGAAAAGTTGTGGTCGCTTCGTCTCGATCAGTTTCGTAATAAAATAAATTGAAAGTTTCCTTGCAAGTTGCAACATTGGGAACATCTTCACACGACCTTAAAATAAAAAAAAATTTAAAAAATCGAAAATAAATTGAAAAAAAAGTAAAAAAATTATTGTAATACATTTAAAATTACTCAAAAACGTTTAATATTAACAATGTTAATATAATTGTAACATTAATGGATTTGCAGCAAATAACAATAATGCATAAATAAAAAAATGAAAAAATAAATAGGCTGGAATATATTTAGAGATACTTAAATACATTTTTTAATGTTAAAAAAACGCTTGCTCTTTTAAAACGCATAACATAATTGCATTTGCAGAGTATAATTCTTAAATATTTAAAACAAAACATATACATATAACTTAATTTTAATTTGTAGTAAAATATAAGTTTTTTTAAGTGTTTTTTTTTTTTTATTAAATAGCCTAGATAACATGATATTTAGAGAAAGGGAAAGCTATACTACAAACAGGTTTTTTTGATAATGTTTTTTTATTTAAATGTGCCCTTTCTAAAAACACATACGTTTTGCAATTTCAATTCTTAAAAATGTCAAATATCGATTTGTTATTTGATTCTATCACTCCACGATCTAACAACGTATTTTCTCAAATACACAATTTTAAACTTAATTGTAGGTTTCAACATAATTATATCCTATTCGCAATGACATTGCGTTTCCTTACAAAATTGTTTTGAAAACTTTTGAATAAATTAATTTTTTTCCTTGGGTTATTATGAATTCAGGAAATTGTTTTATTAAGGTTAAGTTTACCATAAACGCTATACAAATATGAATAGTAATATCTAGATGTTATCAATTTGAAATCTATCACTAGAAGAAATAATTTTAAATAAAAACTAATAAAAAAAAATTTGGAACAAAAAATTCTGCAGGTGCAAACTACCAGAATCTTTAAAAACTGTTTTTTTTTATAAGTTTTTATTTTTAAAAGTTTTAAATTTACATAATTTGTATTAATATAAATTTTTCAAATCTTATTTTGTTGCGATTTTTGAAAGTACATTAGTCTTAAACTAATGTTTTTTAATAAAACAAAAAACGGAAAAATTTATATGAATTTACATATATATACTTTGAATAAAGGAATGTAAATAAGTTCAAGAAAACAAAAATGTCGTTTAATACAATCTACATAAAAGTACAAAATGTCAGAACCGTTTAAAAAACTAAAAAAAAATTTTAAAGTCACATTTTTATATAAAAAAAAAATTAAAAAAAAAATTTTAAAGTCACATTTTTATATAAAAAAAAATTAAAAAAATCATTTTTTACCTGATTGTAAATTCGACCTCTACGTACACCCTTTTAGCCCCATTTACCGGGATATAAGGGGTCCTTAACCAATTGTTTTGGTGGGGTTTTGTGATCTGGCACACCATGTGCATTCTTAAATCGTTTCCGTTCTTGTCACTTCCGGTCATCTCCTGCCACTGTAAATAACAAAAATTCCTTAAAATTAAAACTTTGCGTAATAGTCTAAAAAAACGGTAAATTTTTTCTAAAAAATGACAATATTTATATTTTAAAATGTCGTTTTAATATTGCAATTTATGCCTAATGTTTTTTGTGGTTATTTTAGGACTTTTTCGACAAAAAAAGATGAATTTAATAAAAATTTTATATTTTAAATACAAAAAATGATATTTTAATAAAGTGATTGTTATTTTAATAATGGGTATTGATGTTAAACTTGATTTTTGTCTAACAATGGTTGACATTTGTTCAGTTAGAATATCACAATGTTTTCTAGATTGTGTAAAAAGTTAAGTTTTTGTGCAAATATTTTCGTATTTTAAGCTTTCCCAAAACACATTTTCCTTGTTTCGTAACAATGGAGACTTCCTCGCTGTCATTGTTACCTAATAATGGGTTATTTTATCGTAACAATCAAGTTCACCGTGTTCGATTTCAAGCGAGAAACCGCGCGATGTTTTTACTGAATTCTGTCACATCAAAGCAACGTCATAATGCCCAAACGACTGTGACGTCACAGAGAGCTTGATAAACTGGATTATTTAAGGGGCGGGGCGTATTAATTTAAGTCATTTCGTTACGGTTCGTCACCCACTTAAATGTTTTATCGTTTCGGTTTGGTTCAATTTGTTCGGTTTTAATTCCCACCCACAATTTATCTTCTTCTTATCACGTGGTCTGTACATCGTCACAATTAATCGTACTGTGACGTCACACTTAAATTGTTTGAAGTCGGAAAATATTTCGTCGTCGATTAGCAAGTGTGAAATCGAACCTAAAACTTTTTCACGCGCACTTAAGATACTGAGTTATTGTGACGTCATAAATGCATGGTCGCGCATGAACGCGTAACACGGAAAAGTTGTTTGTTCACTAAGGTAGGAAACCGTGTTTGCAACGAAGCGTGACCGAGTTTAAGCCAGGTTTTTATTAAGACTAAAATGGGGGGTTGTATTTGACCTTGAAGCTGGGGTGAAGGGTAAACAACAATTTGTTGGGATTTATTAAACTCTTATTATCTGGTTTGCTACATTGGCTTGCAAGATTTATTGGAAATTGGGTTTCGTTGGTTTTTATTTGAATTGCACATTAGCTTAGTTTTTTGGATGTTTTTCTAACTTTGTTCAAGTAACTTTAAATTTTTATTGATTGCACTTTGTCTAAATTTTGTCTAAATTTGTATGGTAAAGTGTATTTAGTTTTTGTATAAATGTGTTTTTAAATGATTTTACCTTTTTTTAAGTTTCTTTTTATTAAATAAAACTAGATTTAAATTCAGAGCATAAATGTGTAAAAATGCACTGTTTAACATTCATCCAATTAATATTTAGTTTGTACGACATGAGATAAGGTCACATAGAAATCATATATTTACATAGAAATCATATATTTGCATAATAATCATATATTTACCTCTGAATCTTGAGACATTGTCCATCCTAGGTCTGATAAAGCTGTCCTCGTGTCCAATAATATCTCTAAAAAATATAAAAACGATTAATTAAATTTTTCTACTTTTAGGATATATATCTGATAGGTTAAACTTTGTGTATTGTTATAGTGACGTCATAGAGGCTTAAGAATAAATGTTTTGTCTGTTATCGGTTTTAAATCAAAACACTATCGAGACAACGCGAATTTTTTTAAATTTTTTGGCAGAAAATTATAAAAAAATGAAAACCTTGATTTTTGTCAATATTTAAATTTCGCGTAAGAATTTATTTATTCGGTATTCATCCGCGACGGTGAATGACACGGTAAGTAGATCGGAAGTGAAAACTCGAATTCAGGTGTTTTAAAGGTTCGTGTTTCAAGTTATTTTTAGAAGTTGTCAAAATTCAAAGAATTTTAGTCCTAGGTGGGCAATAAAATGTTAGGTCGTTTTTAAGGCTAAAAAGTTAAAGCTTAGTTATTTTATGCGGTCATTTTATAATATCTTTTTGTATTTCTGTAGCATCTTAAAAAATCTACAAAATTCCGCCTTTAAAAACCTAAAAATTGTTCTAAAATTGAGTATTTTAGGAAAATATGAAATAAAAATAGATTTTCCAAACTTGTGTATATTTTACCCCACCATTGTTTATTTAACTAATGCATTATTACATCACACTTTGGGTTTATGACAAGCCTTGGTGTTAAAATAAAGTGATTAATCAAATATTTCAACCCAGTCCATTAGAGAAAAATGTTGGTTGTGTTAAAATAAGCTTTGAAGTTTGTGGGTCAATATTTGATGGGCAAACAAAATATTTAGTTTTCTAAGGACCGAAATTTTTAAAAGTTTATTTTATTCAATAACTTTAATAAACTATGAGTTTAAAAGTTTTTTTATAGTCAGTTTTTAAGATTATTTAAAAAAAGTAAAAAAAATTGCTTTTAAAATAAATTAAAAACACAATTATTTAAATAAATGATAAAATAATCCCCTGCAGCATTTATGACGTCACACCCGATATTTATGAGGTCACAATTTCAATTTAACACCTCAATTTTCTTTTGTTACAAAATCGTGGTCACAAAAATTAAAAAAATAATTTTGTTAATTTTTAGTGAATAAAAAATTTTAAATTTAATCCGTTCTAGTTTTAAATTATTCAGCAACCCAAAGATTTAAAATGATCAAATTCCCCCGCAGTTTAATTTAAAAAAAGATTTCAGTTGAAACTGTATCGAAATTTTATAAATATTTAAAATCAAAAATATTTTAATTTTGTTTGTTAATTGGCTTAAAAATAAAGCGCTCAAAATAAGAAAGAATTTGAATTAGTTTAAGTACTTCTGTTTCTTTATTATAAACTCGGGAATTAGGCTTTCAAGTAAGATATAAGTGGTCTTAAACAATTTGCGATATTTCGACGTCCTACGATGCTAGAACACTTTCTTTTTAACTTTGTTTGTTGTGTGAATAATCGTCTTTGTGACGTCATAATTCATTATCTTGGAATTAGTTAATTTATCACCAAAGAGAAAATCTTAAACCATTTTAAAATAAAAATCGATAATTTTTTTAAATTTAAATGTTTTAAATTAACAAACAGTGTTTTTTTTAAAAGATTTAATTCTATATTGCCATCCACTTCCGTTTAAATACCTTACAAGCCTTAAATTGAAATTTCTTAGACGGACAATTTAACTTTGAATCCTATAATTAGATTTTATTCGAGAATAACTTAAGATTTAATAACTCGCTTGTTCGAACGTTTGTCGTAAATTTAGAAAAGAATTTTAAACTTGTTGTGCCACTTATGACGTCACATTCAATATCTTAAAATCCTTGTTACGTCACAACAACTACTTTAGTAATCTTTTTGAAAGGTATTGACTTAAATTAAAATTCATTTAAATATAATTTTTTTAACATTATTATGACGTCATATATAAAAAATGTGAGGTCGTAAACCCGGATTGTCATGTCATAAAATGATTGTGGACGAAATATCTTCGAAATCTCGACACGGAAATTAGAAACAGATTTAATTTCAAGGGAGAAAAAAATTCGTTTAATTTTACGACCTGAAATATTCGGGCGAAATTTGATCTTATTCTCACATTGATTCAACGCGTTCAGTCCCACGCTCTAATGCACGACTGCATGAAACGGTGCGTGTATAAATCTTAAGTCAAAACAAATTTCTCATAACATTTTTAACGCTGGGTTCCACGAGATTATGGGTGATTCACCCACTTTTTCACCCCGAAACAGTTAGAAACTTAAACAAAAAGGAAGCGTTTAACATTTTTCGGGGTCTAATGATTCATAATATGCACGGGCTCTGATTGCTCATACTAAAAATTTTGTTTATTTTTTTGGTTATTTTTTAGCAAGATTTTTGACCGCCATTATTAGTCATCAAAACAAAGTTAAAGACATGAATATTTCCAGACAATTATTTTTATTTTTGCACAATTTTAAACTTGTTTTTTTCCACATTTTTTTAAACGACTTAAAATGTTGGGTCTTACAGAATTTAAATTCCTGGTGTTAATTTAAAGAAACCTCGATTTCCAATGTTATTGTTATGGTAAAACTCAGACAAAACATCTCAAATAAATACCACGTTATGGTGGTTGTGTTGGGTTGAGCGGTTCTACTTACTTGAACTTATATTTTCTAGATTTAAATTCCTGTTTTGGGCAACTTTTTTTTGGGTTAACAAAATAAATTTTGGTGACAACTTTTTTGACGTATTTTAGACAATTTTTTTACCCGAATTAAGATGTAGAACTATAAAAATTTTGTAAATTTGCTACATAGTATTGTATGTTAATTGCAAAACTACTTAAAAAATGTTATTTTAGCTTATACTAAATGTATGAATGTAATTTTAAACTTTTAAAAGTGATACATCTTAAACCAATACAAAGTTGTACCTGTTTAAACTTTATTAACATTAATAATTTATGATTTTATACTTATATATAGAAGATGTAACAATAAATAATGTCCATTTGAATTTGATTATAAGAATTAACCAGCTGATATATTTACCTTCAATAGACTTGGTCATTAAATTTATTTGCGGACGAAATTATGAATCACAATTCTGTCTGGTTTTGCGCGCAGTTTATGATTTAAAGATTTTATAAAAACAAACAAAGCGAATTTTGAACCCATTTTGCCACATTAAAAACTTTACGGGTTAGAAAATTGATATTATTTTAATAAAAACTCACAAAAAAAACAAATAAGTTCACTTTAAAGACACTTTAGAATCCTACAATTCCATTCGTGCAAATATACAGGAAGTGGTCGTAATAAAATGTCATAAAAACGCGAGAACGTCGCGCCTTCGATGTAAGGAAAATAATTGGAGTGACCCCGGGCTTGTAAGTAGTAGTTAGCGTCGCGATCGTCGCGATTTGACGCGATTATTATCTCGAAATATCATCAAATAACAATTCTTATATTAAATTAACGCGAGACTCGTTTCTTTATTAACTTAAAGGCCGCGCACGTTTTATATTATTTATCCATTGTCTGTGTTTGTCTTCGCTCTCCTAACATTGTGACGTCATAATATTAATATTGTGACTATAAAATTGATTTGTAGTTTCGAGTAGATTTGAAATTGATAAATCGTCTATTGTTACGTCACAATATTTAACAATGAACTCGATATTGTCACAATTTATTTAAAGAAATCTTTTGAAGTTTAAAATGTATTTATTCTAGTATTAAATCAGAAATTGGTTTGTTTATTTAAATGGGAAGTTCAAGTCCTTTTGTTAATTACATTGTGACGTAACAATTGGATATTAAACAATGAAAATTTTGATAATTAAGTTAAATTTTAACCCAGTCTCAAGCTGTTAAGATTAAATATTTTTTATTTGTTTTAATTTCTCACCTTCATTTGCTTTGGCCGAGTTTATCTTTATCCAAATAAGCAGGGTTGTCAATAAATAAATTCTCGTTCGGTTCCATAAACCCATTTTGTCCAAATTTACCCAAAAAACTGGGAACACTGTTTTCCTATTATGTTGTCTTTTATTTTAATCCGATCCAGCTGGGTTTAAATCCTTTAATATCCTCTTTTATTTATCTCAAGTTAAAACAGGTTAAGTTTAATACACTTCTTACTTTAAATCTAAAAATGGCGTTACATTTTCAGTCGAAATTTTTAATCGAAATTAATTACTTTTTTGACGGAAATTTTCTAACTTTTGTTCACGCTAAATTGCTTTTCTGAAACCACTTAATACAAAAGTTTAAAAAATCGTTTTTAGTTCGTATTTCTCTTATAATTTAAACAAATTATTCCTGTTTCTGCATTTTCGTTCCATCTAATTAGTTTCTCGACCCAGACTCAAACAAATCTAGTTTGTGTCGTCACAGTAGAACAAACTCACGCGAATTCTTTCATCACAATTACTCCTTGTTTGCCTTTTTTTGTCTTTTATTTTCATTGAGGTATACTGCTCCAAAGCGCCAACTAACGGCTATAATAATTTAAATAAATTGCGCAAATTCAGTTTTTTAACCCAACTTTATACGCATTTTATTATTAATATTAAATATAGCAAATAAATTAAAATAACAAAATATTTTTTAAAACTATAAATGATTGTTTTTTTATTGTTATTATCAGACAATGTCAATTGTTTACCTCATTGTTAACTAAACAATCAGGTTTATTAACTCAGGTGTTAAATTTTTCACTTTATTGTTTAATTGTCCTAATTCTTATTTCCTTCCTCTTAGTTTTAATCTTTAAACATTTTAGTAATTCATGATCGGGTTTGAAATTTTTGTTGAAATATTTAGAAAAAGAACCTTAAATTTTTGATGTAAAATTGTATTTAGTAAACTTATTAACTTTAGATTTATTTTCTCCTTTTACTTTATATAATAAATAAATACAGAATATACTAAATATTTAACATTTTAACTTAATGCTTTTATAATTAATTTTTCGTCCATTATTTTAATATAAATTTACTCTGCTTCCAAAAAAAAGATTAAATCTAAATCTTAAATAAATTTATTTTATTCTATTTGAAAAAATTTAAATATTTTAGTTTAAATACTTATTATAAGGAAGCGATTACAATAATTTGTTGTTGTTTGATCATAAATTTGTTTTTGTGACGCAATAAAATTGCCTATGACGTCACACTTGGGAACAATCGGTAGATTGTGATACGTTTTAAACCATTGTGTTTATGGGCGTTGATATAAATCAGTTATTTTTATTTATTTAATTAAAATTGTCGTAAAATTTGATTTTTAATTTAATTAAGTTATAAAAAAAACACAAAGATCAAATAAATATTTTATATTCGCATTTTTTTACAAAATAAAAATAATTTTTATAAAATTTAAATATTTTATGAAACTTATTTTTTATTAAAAGTTTTTGAATTGTTTTTAATGTTAAATAATCGAACCTTTATGTTAATGAAGGCAAAGAATGCCACGAGCCAAGTTAATTCTTGTTTAATGTGCAAAGATTAACGGATTAAGACAAAAATTTAAGTTTAATTTGTGTTAACAAGACTTAAGTAGTTGTCAGATCAGGTTTGAAACGGTGTGAATTTAAGATATTTAATATTTTTTGTTTAAAAATTTAGCATTGAATTTTCTTTATATTATTTGGTGGGTTTATTTATTAAATAACATTAAAAAATAAAACAGCGAGAATTCATTGATATTCTTTGAAAAAAATTGAATTTTGATTTTTCTTAATTTTTAACTAATTTTTATGTTTTGTCTATGTAATATTGATATATAATTTTTAATTTTTGACATTTTTTTTAACATTGATTATTAACATATCAGGACAGTGTTAAATTTATTTACATTTTTAAAAATTTTTCGTTTAAATTTGCTTAGGTTAGCCTAAACTTAAAATTTTAAGTAATGCTATTTAGTTTAAAATTTATAACATGAGGGAATTGTTTGTAAATATATTTAAACATGATTTTTAATTCACTCTATTGAATTCGATGGGGTAGTTATTACTTTTACAATAAGTTTTTAGATTTGAAATATTTAAGATTTTTAAGATAAGTTTTAAATTGTTTTTTTTTGTATATATCTTTATCCTCGATGTGGGAAAGTCAAATGCGCGACTTAAACATAGAGTAACATCAGTTACTCCGACCCAGTCTCGAGTTGCCTGTGGCAGTTTGGGATATTATAAATTATAATTGCCCGATAAATATACTGCTGATTAAGTGCTGGCTCAGCAGGAGTTCATACCGTTTATGGCGCCTTACTCAAGGGCACTACAGTATGGGAGCAGTGGGGATTAAATCCACGACCCCATGTGTGGTGTAGCAAGTGTTCTTTTCACTACACCACGCTGCCTGTTTAAACACACACAAGTTTTTTTTTTTATTTTAGTTTATTGTCGAACGCGACATTTCAATTTAAAAACAAATTTCTACTTTTAAGTGAAGAAAGCGGTGGTAACAAAAAACAACAAAAAAAAAAAAGAAAAAAAAGTGAGAAAAATAAAATAGTACGCTTCGTCGGACATAAGTCACGTGACATGATGTGTGACGTATTTAGCGTGTGGTCTGCCAGCAGAGCGTTGGTGACGTGATGGACAATAAATTATGACGTCATGGTGATGAAAAAATAAATAATTGTGACGTAAAAGTGGCGATTGTCATTTAATTGAAACAAAATATTTACAAAGTGACATTTTTGGGCACTTTCTAGAATCCACAAACAGTTTTGTAAATTGTGACGTCATAAATGTTATGGTTACAAAATAAAAAGGAACTTAAAGTATTGTCATGGAAGACAATGTTTATTGTTATTTAACAATAAGGTTCTTAACCTCGGGTTTTCATTAACTCTCTTGGTCTCTGTGACGTCATTCATTTTTACATTTGGGGGTTTTCCCTCTATGACGTAGGTGATCACACCGCGATGCCAACAATGTTGACTTCTTCAATCTTTCTTCTTAAAATTTGAGCTTCGCGAATAATCGTTGTGACGTCATTATGGTCAGTAATTCCCATTCGTTCGCATTCACTAAATAATAAAATTTAATTTTAAAAATTGGAAACTCTGAACTAAATTTAAATATTTTGTAAACACTGGATAAAACATTTGCGTAACACTGAAAGGAATATTTGGGAAACACTGTGCAAAATATTTTGGAAACACTGAAAGTAAAGTTTTACCTTGGGGTTAATCTCATTATTTGTTCAGCTGTGACGCAACCATGCCTCAACATTGCTCCCTTATGATGTAATAAATGCATCTGTTCTAACCATTGTCCAAGAGAGGAGAGGTCAAGGATTTCTGGAATACAATCTTCCTGATCTCTGAACGGTCTAAGAAAATAAAAAAATTAGTTAAAAATCAATTTTAAAATTGTTTCTTATTATGGTCTTGAAGATTTTGTTTTAAAGAAACTAAAGATTTTAGTTTTAAATATATCTGATTGTTAAGATCTAACAATGGCTAAAAACAACTCCATATTATTCCAAATCATATGTTAGGTTATATGATTTAATTGCAATTTTGTTAAGGTTTGGCATAAGAAAAACGCCTGGAATAACTTATATGGCAAACTACTATTTATAGTTACGATACCTAGTTGTGTTATTTTACGAAGGCTAAAAACAACCTATTGTCAAATAAGTTAAAGTCAAACTATTTCCTTGGCACCAGACAAACTAAGTAGTTTCATATCTTATTTCACAAGTTTTCCATGTTCATCCTTATTAGCTTCCCTTTTTATAAGCCTAACCATGCTTACCTGTTATTAAGGGTGTCTTTAAGGAAGTCGTCATCCTCCAGAAACTGTTGCAACAAAATTGAAATTTGCTCAAAACTCGGTCGACAAGTTCGCTCGCTGTTCCAACACTCCAACATCAGAGCATGAAGGGATTGGGGGCAGTAGCAAGGGGGTGGGAGTTTGTACCCACATTCGACAAAGTGGACGACCTGTAGATGGATAAGGTCATTACTTGTGATGTCATAAACAGGGCGAAAGTAATTGTTGTTACAGTATTGGACCTTGGTTACTTTATTACGTTAGGATATGTGACGTTATAATGAGGTGTGTTTGACGTCACCGTGAGGACATCATATTTTAACGTCACTTTGTTACGTCATAATGTGTACTTACGTCTTGGTTTGACATCTCCCAATAAGGTCTTTCCCCGAATGAGAGAACCTCCCACGTCACAATACCAAAGCTCCATACGTCACTCGATGACGTAAAAGTTCGTTTCGTTATTGCTTCTGGCGCCGTCCAGCGGATCGGAATCATTCCCCCCTAAGAATTGAAATCAAAAATTTTAAGTTTTTTTAGGTTTAAAAATTGTAACTTTTGCATTTTTTAACTATTTCTCCCAACTTCAAAAACTTTGAACTTACCCTTGTTGTATACATGGCCACTTCTTCTTCGCTAACATTTTCCAACACTCGGCTTAGGCCAAAATCTGAGACTTTGCAAATAAGTTGGTTGTTGACCAATATATTTCTTGCCGCTAGATCGCGGTGTACATATCCCATGTTGGACAAGTATCGCATCCCGGTTGCAATGTTTTGGAGGATTAAAGTCAGTTGGTTGGACGTTAGCTTGCCTTCATTTGCCTAAAAGTGAATGTAAAATGTAAATAGTGGCACACTGAACCCATTTGACATGGTTTTAGCGCTTTTGTTGTCAAAAATATGCTTTAAAAATTATAATTCTAATATGTTACTGCACTGAATGTTATAGTATATTTTGGAAGAAGAGTGTAAATTTTAACTTAAACTTACTCTCAAGTAATCATCAAGTGATCCATTCTCCATAAACTCAGTTATAATCATGAGAGGGCGACTCCTAGTGACCACCCCTTCCAATCTGATAACGTTGGGGTGATCAAATTGACCCATGATCGAAGCTTCGCTAAGAAAATCAAGTTTTTCTTGATTGCTGTATCCGACTTTTAAAGTTTTAATCGCAACACGTCCGCGAGATGGAACCAAAGAGCCCTTGCAAACTTCACCAAACTCACCTGAAAAAAATTAAATAAATTTAAAATTAACGTCAAAAAAATTGACATATTTTGAAAAAAATGATCCGAAACGTTTCCTTACCCCTGCCTATAACTTGTTCAATATTGACCATTTTAAAATCGATTTCTTTGGCGAATTCCTGCACAGCAATATAAGGATCTTCATATGTACTAGGATCGACATATGTCTTAGTGCTCAAGAGATCAACTGTGGGAAGAAATAATTTAACATTAAAAAATGATAAATGTTAAAGACATATATATAATGGAGGTTAGGGAGTGATATATATATGTCCAATTTATATGCCCACAAAACAGTTAATGATGCTGTTTGTTATGGGTAAATTATCACAGGCAAATATTAATTGAGAGTTGCGACCATATTACAACAATTAAATCCTGACCGTATAACGGACTCTCAGCTAGTTTTTATAAAGTCACAATTCTCTATATTTTCATTCAAACTTATATTTAAAAGTCACCTTTCTATGATTTTTTTTACAATTTTTTCCATTTACTTAACAACAAAATTTATATGTACCTGAGCTGTTAATATATCCTGGATATTTTTCTAAATCCGTGTTCGCTGCTTTCTTATATTGGTTTCTATGACGGCATAATATCACCATTAATCCAAGCGTTATCATCACAATACCGAAGATTCCCGCTATAGCGATTATCAAGTTCTCGTGGTCGGGAGGTGATCGCTCTGTAGCTCCGTCTAGTGGTCCTTCTACGATGACGTCATTATTTGAATCCGCGCTTAGGTGATGGTTTGGTGACGCGGTCACGTGATCTGGTTTGGTTCGAAACGCGGTCGCTCGACTGTAGAGCCCGTACCCAGCTTTACTTCTTGCTCGAACCTAAATCATTATGACGTCATTATTGCCTTTTTAATTAAGACTTAATTAATATGTTTGTAAAAGTACTGTGACGTCACAAACCTGCACGATGTATGACGTCGAAGGAGTAAGGTTGTCGAGTCTAAACGTGGTCGATGACGTCACGTTGTCTTGGATACCGTGAATGCTGCTGTATTGTACTTGGTAGTCGAGGATTGGTGATTTACTTTGTGAGGGAATTCCCCATTGAAGGATGACGTCACGAGTGCTCACAGAGATGACGCGAATTGGGGCGACAGCGGATGGAGCTATAATGACGTCAAAGTTATGTTAATGTTACGTAAAAATTAAGAATGTTGAGCATTTTAACTTTTATGTTGATGTTACGTAACAATGGTTATTAATTAATTAACAGTTAAGTAATCAACTTACCAGCTTGATTGGTTCGGATTCGAACCTCAGAATTTTGGGGTTTGATGCCGCTTACTTTTGTTACCCCGTTGTAAGAATATATCTAAAATAATTTAATTATGTTTTAACATAAAATAAAAATTAAACATTAGTTTAAAATAATTAAAAAGAGTGATGACGTTGCTATATAAACTTAGAGTGATGACGTAATAAGTTATGACGTACCTTGAACCTATAATGAGTTCTTGGGGTAAGGTCTCTAACGACGAGCTTAGTTCGGGTAATCCCCGTCTTTTTGGGGTAAAAATCCACCCCATCACTACAGGGTGAACACATTGAATAAGCGGGGTCACATCTTTCGCACAAAACACTAAAAATTTAAGTTTTTTAAATTGTTTGAATATTTCAAGAGAAAAATAAAAGTTTTGGATATTTTGAACCTACCTGTATGTTGTATCGCTCCTTCCACCTTGGTCACGTGGTTCAGACCACGTGATCGTCACAGATGTTTTGTTTACAGCGCACTCGGGGGTAACCGGTTTGGTTGGGGGTCCTTGAAAAATAAACGATTTTTGAAATTATTTTAAAAATTAATTTTGGTTTTTTTAATAAATTAATTTTGGATTTTTTGTTTTCATATGACCTTGTTATTCGGTTACTTTATGTGAAAATATTTTCTTGGATCGATTAAAATAAATCATGTCAAAATCTTAAGGTTAAAATCGATAAAGTTGCCATTTCAAAGCTTTTAATCGACTTTTATTGGCATTTGTCGCCATATTTGTGGTTAAAAATACTTTAAATTATGAACTTTTAGAGCGCTAATAGTATGCGTACAATGATTAAATATAACAAAAAGAAAAACACCTAAAATATAAAAGTAAAATGATTTAAATCTTGCTTTTACAATTTGACGTAATTAGTTAAAAGCATGTCCTACTGTGGGGATTTTAATTGTCATAATATGACCGGTGCACCAAAAATGTTAGTTTTTTAATTTTGCAGGCCTATACATAGTTATATTGTCTAATAAGATTTTTTATTTATAAAATATGGCTAAAAATTTTAAAAGTCCGGTAGTATGGTATACCGGTCAATGCGTCGGACTACGAGCCGAAAGGTTTTAAGTTCAACCCAAACCAATTCCACACTATTCGCCCTTAGGCCCGGCATTTACGGATAGGTTAAACACGTTCTTATAATATCACACCCTTACCCGTTAAAATATTAGAAACCTATCTCCTTAAAGGAATATAAAAAAAATTTAATGTTATTTTTTAATGAATTTTTTAACTTACTTGTACAGGGAACTCCGGGTCGATCTTCAGGCGCCCGAAAGAACCCGGAACTGCAAACACAGGAGGTGGATTTGTAACTGATGGTGAAACTGTTCTGAGGACAAACTTGACACATTTTGTTACCAGCTTCACTCTTGAATTTTCCCATTTCACATTCTACAAAAAAGGTAAAAATTTTATTTTCAAAGACAAATATTTCAAATTTTCCTTTTGCAAAATATTTTCGTGTTATTCAGGTTTAAAAGAATGTAAAAACCTTTTTAAATACCTAAAACTGATTGATCGCTCGGAATTATTTGTTTTTAAAATATTTGAAACACTTAAAATGATAAATTCCCCGTTTAAGATATTTATTCAGATGAAAAATGTTCAAATATTGATCAAACATGTTTATGAGGATAAATCACTTCGTCACGCCTGGTTTAACGTCAGACCACGTGACGTGTTTACAAAAATGTCAAAATTTTCTCATAAAAATTTTTTCATAAAATCTTGACAACTTTTCAACAAGTTTTAAAGAAATCTTCAAAGTTATTGACCCCCTTATAACATCTTGTTTATGACGTCACAATAGCTCGACGCTAAAGTGGGCAGCTGAATGTGACGTCAGATTGCGTCTGGGTAAATATGGGACGGAGACCGCGCGATATCAAAAGATGTCATTAAAATATCGAAACCGATTTTAACAATACTCTTTTGTGACGTCACTATTGCAGGAGATAATCCCCATTGTCTTAATCGCCACATTATCTCGACAGGAAATTAAAAATCTCCATTAATTTCGATCTATGCTGGTTATTAATTCTCGAGTAGCTCGTTGCTACGGCGACGCATGTCGTGACATCATCAAGTGACGTCATATTTTTCTATTTCTTAAATTATTTTAGGCCGGTGATGTCATTGTTAAAATTACTCCACAAATCGACGCCCACGCGTATTTGATTGTTAGACACTTCCATCGTCGACCCTGTTTAATTATGACGTCACAACCGTGCGAATTCCTTACTTCTGGGGTTTAAAAGAGGGTGAGTAAGTGCGATTCGTTCGTTTGAAGGTCACGTGTCACTGGGTAATTGTTTACGTCATAATCCAAGATTATTATGACGTAAAATAATTTAACATAGTATGAGCCACCTAATAACATATCCCAATAATCCACAAAATCTCTGGTTTCCTTTCCTGTTCGCTAACAATACCCTGTATATGACGTCACACAATGAAAATGGACATCAATCATCGGAATTACATTACACATCCCGTTTTAACAAAACAAACAGAATATTAAGATATTTGGGCGCAGGAAAGGGACAAACACAGTGAAAGGGTTATATTACTCCTGTTATAAGGATAGGAGAAATATTTGTGATGAAAATGTGGCGATGGATTTGTGATGATTTCAATAATAATTGTAATAAAGAAAATGTTTGAAATTTTGGCGTTGTAACTTCGGCCATTTTTTATTTTAACCAACATTTTTCTAACTTGAAAAACAAGAAAATTGGGGCAAATTCCAGGCGCCGACAAGCACTCGTATTATGCGCAAATAATAAACCCTTTTGTGACGTCATAAGTAACATGGAGCGTCTTTTTAGCAGTGGTTTACTTTCCGACAAAAGATTTAATTTTTTTCAAACAAAAACAAGGATTATGACTTAAATAAAAATTTCACGGCTATCTGGTTATCATAACCCCGCCTCTACGGATCAGGTTAAAGTATCAAGTTACTCTAAATCTGTGTTATTATACCAACATTAAAATATTTTCGGTTTAATTTAACACCCACGTGGCATAATCAAATCACACTACATTGTCAATACATTGTGACGTAACAATGCACGTTTATTATTGGGTTCGATGGTTTGATGAACGAACAATGAAAGATAATTAAAAGATTCGATTTATTTCTCGAAGAGCTTAACTAACAAGCGAGCAATTAGTAAAAGATCGCCGAGTTAAAATCGATTTTAAGTAAATATCAATTACATTTCGTTTGAAATAATCAGACCCATGTACACATATCAGTGACTTAACGGCCCTTAATTGGAGAAAGTAGACTCAAATAAAGGGCGGGATCGTTGTAACATCATCTGATTTCACTTATAATGTTATTTAATACCGTTTTAATTGTCAACATTTTGACTGAAAAGCGAAAAAACAATTTGATTTCTTTACAAAATACTCTAAAACATGCGAATGTGTTTGGGCTAATTGTGTCAACACAAAGCTGGTTGTGACGTAACAGAGACAATCTAGCTTACAAAGGAGTGTAGTGTTGCTAATGTTTCTTCCCACATTGGTTTAATATTACAGGAGTTTACATGTTCTAGAATACAACCATTATTCAAAAAAACATGGGAAAAATTCTTTGGGTTGGGATACAAAATTAACGGAAATTGAAAACAACAATTTGGGACAATTGTAAACCAATCAAACAGTTCTATTTAACAAGCGTGTAAAAATTGTTGTTTATAAAGTTTTAAAACTTTTATATCTCAATAACATTGCCCTAGCTTAAACTAATAAGCTTATCAATTGGTTGATTACAATTAGCATATTAAAATCAAATTAAATTTTAAATCAAACAGTTTTCAAATCCGAATTAAAAACGCAACCGTTTAAAATGTTTATTAGAACGAATTTAAAGCCTTCTAATATCAAAGTATAAGAAGCACTTAATACGGAGAAGTAAGCTAATGTTTTTATAAACATCAGACGAAATTTTCACGAGTTTCAAATCTTAAAACAGTTTTCAAAACTCGCACTTTACTTAAGAAAACTTACAAACTAATATAAGATTGAACGGTCACGTGTTCACCATAAGAGCCCTTTAAAATAATATTCCAGACAAATAGAAAATATTTAACTGTGAATTGTCAGTTTAACATTAAGAATTTGCTCAAATTTACTTCACTTTTCGCAATAAACTTTACTCTGAGAAAGTGGTTTAAAGGAACCGTCTTTCAAGTTTCGTAATTCAATTATTTATCCATTATAAACCACCAAGGGATTTGAAATTAATCCTTATTCGAGAAATAAACGCTTTGTTTTAACTCAAATTCATTCTCGAATAACCATAATGTAATAAAATGACGTCATAATTGAGTTGAAATTTAACAGAAACATCGAAATCTCGTCAAAAGGGCCTAGTTTTAAATCTGTTCCCAATATTTGCATTTTTACTTATTTTTGTCGCATTTTTGTTTGAACTTGAACTTATATAATCCCCCTAGTAACCCGTATTTTCGCATAACAACGGCCTAAGTTAAATTGAAAACTGTATGCTATTTTGTCCCTTGAGTATTAAGTTAAAAATCGCGCAAAATTGAATTAAAAATAATAAACACTGAAGTCGGGGTTAATAATATTCAATAACCAACAAATATGACTCAAATTAACCTCACATTTTTCAGATATTGAATCAATAAAATTTATTGGAGGTTTGTAATAACATTAAGTCGATAATACGGTCGTCCATTGTGCGTGCGTTATGATCTAATAATGTTCGATATCAAAACAACCATTATGACACGATTATATCCAACTGTGACGTCACAATACTAACTTGTCGATGGAAATTGCGATAAATTTATTCATTTCCTCGCGACAGATTTCGAATATTTCGGACAATAAAAACGCGGTCGTTGCGATCTAGGGTAACAAGGTCGATTCGTGACGTCATTTCCGGTTTACAAGATTATTTAGTTTTGTTAAAACTTGCAAAAAATTGGCGCGAATTTAACAACATTGCTGCATTCGTTTCAATAATAACAAATAACAATTGTTAAAATAGGATTTACAAAAGCCTATATGACGTAACAAACCAGGCATCTTATTACCAAATACCTCATATTGTTATGTTTTATCATTACGAACCTAATGTTAATGGCAGGTGTTTTTAATTAGATAAAAATGTATTTGATGGAATTAGGTTAACTCGAGGATGCATCTGCTAAATCCTTATAAGCTACAGCCGATAAGTCATCTGCCTTATAAGACTTATCTTAAAAAATCGATTGAAATTCACTTTACTAGGATTTTGATTGTCGTTTTTCGGAAATTTTAAAATGTCATTTAAAATACTTAATTTTACCCTAATTTAAAAACTAAAGGGGTGTAAACACTTATTATATACCTTACTTTAAAATCGATTAACTTATATAAAAACTGCAGGGGTATAAATACGAATAAGATACAGATCTTACTTTAAATTCCTAACGCTAAAATATTTACAAAGTGATCATAATTCAACTAACAGTGCTGCACTTGTTTAAAATGAGTTTTAAACTTACCTGTGCATTTGGTGAGATCGCTGTTGGGTTCGAATCCCGGCTCGCACAAACAACTTCCAGATGGAACTGACCATCTTCCCTCTCCGTTGCAATGTAGGCTTGGAGCTAGTTGGAAAAATAGATGGAATGTTTAGATGAGTTGATTTATAAGCGGGCTGTATTTGCACATTTTTTAAATAAGACTTTACGAAAAGGTTCTTTAAGATATTTCTTATATGTTGGCCCCCTGTAAAGAGCTTAGTCATTTATATTAACAAAATAGGCTGTGGAACATGTGAAAATAAATTTATTCAAAAATTTTGGACATTTTTTGTCTTGTTAATAACAGAACAAAAAATATTTTTATTGGGATTTTTCACAAATCGATTTTCAAAGTTTTTGCCTTTAAAACCTCCACAATAACGTAACATCACTTAATCTATGTATATCATGCCCAGACATAAACAACTGCTTTAAAAGTCGATTGTTTTGACAGTTGGTTAAAAGTCCTATTCCCACAGGAGGGGAATTCCCACCGGTAATTAGTGTTGTCGGATCAAATCAAAAACAATTCGAAAAATAATTAGCCTAAATTTTCACTCACAAGAGGATTCTTAAAAATTCAATTTATGACGTCATAATTATGAGTGACTTACCTGGTCCGTTTTTGGGTAGGATCGCGTTGTCCACGCACACACCGGTGACGTCGACTAATGACGTCATCTGAGGTCCAGTTATGGTGACAGGGAATGAAGCAAGGTTGTTGTATGCTTGAGGACATCTCTTGTAATATATACGAACGTATAAGATGGTCATACATGCTCCAGTATCCTATTTAAGATGGAAAAAAAGGGTTTAATTAAGGGTTTGGTTTGAAATCAATCGTTGATTTCCACCTTTTTGTAGCGATTAAATAAATTTTTATACTTTTAAGGCATTAACTTGTGTATTTTTCGAATGGATGTCAGATTAAATTATTAATTAGCATTAAACTGGTCTAGTAGTTAGTTTGTTACCTGAAAAGCGAGATAAAATCCCTTTTTATTTACTGGTGGAGTTATTATTCGAGTCTCAGTATTTACCCTCGTTCGGTCGGGTTTAAATCTCTCATCTGCTGCTATATTATCAACCTATTGGGGATTGAAATTAATAGTTTAAGGTAAGGGCTATTTTGGCTTAAACTAGGGGATTGGTATGCATTTTTAAGGTCTTACTAAAAGGTATTTTGTAAAAGGTTTTAATTTAAAATAAGAAGATTTTAAAAGGGTTTTAAAATGTATATCTTGTAATTTAAGTTGAGATATAAATTAAAAATATACCCCATAACGTCACATATAAATTTTATTAAGCATATTCTAACTAAATCCAAGCCAACTAAAGTTAATTTAAGATCAAAACATTGCTTTAAAATCCACATTAAATCACTCTACACCTCCCAATAACCACATTAAACCAACCTTGGTGTAAGTTTTAACATCCATGTGAGTTGACCTCGGGTCGTGTTCCATATTTGAGGGCAAGTAATAAAGATTAAAAGTTTCCTTGCACGAGACGATACCACTCAAACCTTCGCATGATCTAAATTTAAAGCAAGTTTAATTAAATACGAATGTAAGTTTATTAAACGGCAAGAAAACCTAAAAAAATGAATTTAAAAAAAAAAACTTGCAAAAACATATAATTGGGTCTTGATTCTGTTTTAAAACAATGACACATTCATGACGTCACAAACCTAATCGCGAACTTGATCTCGACGTAGATCCTTTCAGCTCCTTGTCGGGGTTGGAACGGGGTCCGGAGCCAATTATTTTGGTTCCGGGATCGAATCTTACAAACTTGGAAAGTTCTCAGGTCCGCTTCGTTCTCGTCGCTACTCGTTAACTCTGTCCACTGTGACGTCATAAATATTTAGTTATGATGTCATAATCAAAATGGTTTAGAATTTTGCGTTAAAGTCCTTTTGTAGTCTATAAAGTTTTTGGTTAAATGTGACGCCATACGGAAATTATGACGTCACAATCTAAAACAATATCCTCCAACGTTACTTGAACGATTTAGAAGGTTTTCTTAGCAACTCGGAAACCCGATAAGCACAGACACGCGCATATATGACGTCATAATAAGAAACATATTACGTCATAATAACCTGCAATTATTGCAGACGTGTGCTTAGAATAACACTTATTAGTATTAATTGTTAATTAGAAAAGAGTTAATTTCTTTATTATTAGTGATTTGTTTTGTTTAAATATATTTCCTTTTTGAATTTAGATTTTTTTTAAAGTTTTTCTAAGCCAATTATGTTTTGACACGAAGTTTTAAAAGTTTTTTGATTTTAAATTAAGGTTTATAAAAATTAAGTTGATTTTGAGATCATAAATTTAAGTTTTAAAAACAGTTTTATCGGTCTGATGTTTGCATTAGTTTTACCTTATTCATATTTTCTTAAATTTTACACAAAAAGACATGATAAAACGGTTTAGAATCACAAAACACGCGTGTTTGCCTTGTTCAATTTGTTGTTTTAAACTTATTTGTTCATCAAATGTTTTTCGGACACCAAGGGGGGCAAAATTTCACTTTTTAGGATAAATTTTTGTTTTGAACGAAAACGCTTACTCAGTTTTATTAATTTATTGTCGTATGAAGTTATATGTATAAAAATTGTTAATTAAACATTTAAATAAATTAAATTATTTTGATTTTGAATTGAAAGCGAGATATTTTCTTTAAAACCAAACTGTTAGTCATCTTTTCAAGTTAAACCAAGCGATAATTTGTTTGAAATTAAATATTTTCAACTTTCATTCAAAATTCTTTGATCTAAATTGAAAAAATTACCTAAACAGATTCCATTACAAATTAAAAAAAAAATTAATTAAAAAATGTTATTTTTGCAAAGTTTTGTGTATTTTGACTTTTAACAGCTGATCATTTAAAAAAAGAGTTTTAAAATAACTTTCGCTGTTTTTGAAATCACTCGATTGTTTCTCACTATGACGTCACACTGGTGTCGCGACATCTTTGATGTGGGTGCGAACACCGCTTTAATGGACGCGATCAATGCTCAGTGTGATACGTAGCACCATTACCACCGCGCTTTAGAAGGAATATGACGTCACAAATATAATTATCTTCGGATTAAGTTACATCTTGCGACTTTGACCGTTCCGCTCCAAAACGCTGATACTTATTAAAAAATTATGGCGTCACAATCCTTAATGAAAGTGACGTCATAATTAAAGTCGCGATTCACTTACCCCAGGACCAGAGGTTGGCCATCCCAGGTCTGACGTGGCGTTACGTGTATCCAGGATCACCTCTGTAACAATTAATACATTATGACGTCATAATTAGCATGGTAGCGACGTAGTCGTGGAAATCTCAAAATGACAAGAGACACAAAATTAAATATTAAAATCGAATTTATTATTAATGTTACTAGGCAACACATGTTTTTTTAAGTGACGTCACATTTGTATTAATGACGTCACAACTTACGTTCTTCGGCGTCGCAGAAATGATGAAATAATCCAATCGAGGTTAAAACCAGGATCAAAATATAATCCTTTTCCATTCTTTGTTGTGTTATGACGTCACTATTTGATCAATAAAACAAAAATATGACGTCACAATGACAAATATAATACTTGCGTTTTTCGGGTATAGACAATTAATTCTAGTATTTCAATATCGCTAAAATTAAAATAGTTATCTTATTTAGTTTTTAAGTTAATTCTGCCTGATATTTTTATTTTTTGATTCCATGATTAATAATTGAAATTAATTTAATTTTATAAAATCAATCAAAATGGTCTTCTAACTGTCTCGTTAATTTAAACAAACTTCCACTGTTACGTCATAATAGGAAACAATTAAATCTAAACTTTACGACTCCCTGGCAATAAACATTATCTTGTGATGTAATAAACAAGTTTGTGACAATACTAGCAATACAACTCGAATGAACTGTGTCTTGATCTGCTTAATATCAGAGTTCTAAAATTTTTTAAAAATTTTAGGGATTTGTATCTCCCTCTTTTTTCCTGCGGTTCTCTCACATCGCCTTTTTCTCTCTCTTCTTATTTGTTGATAGTCGGGGTATAGTGTTACCAAGCGGTAGGGTTTGAACTCCGTTTTAAAAGGAAATAAAACAGAAAATTCGACGCCGTTTCCTTTCCAAGTGTCGAAAATATTAATCTATTAAACACCGAGATATTGGGTATCAACTTTGACCTTTCTAGAACGGATAGAAGTCTTTAATTCTAGAACGGGGTGGTTACTTATTTTATTCGATTACAAGCATTTTCATCTGCAATGTTTGGTTTAACAAAATTAAATTTTGATATTTAAAATGTTGATAAAACATGTTTAAAATTTAATGACAAAGTTTAGACAATTTTTACTGTTTACGCAAATCAAGTTTAGGTAACAAATCGATTATTTTTATATATTTTTTAACAAAAATTAGGAGAATCTGCATTTATTATCTAAGTTTAGTGACCATGTTTCTTTTTAATTTTGGTTTTTCTTACATTGATAAAAGTAAATAATAAATACGATATACAATTAATATTACAACAATGCGACGGGAAAAAATGACAAAATCAATTTAATGATTTAAAACATGCCAAAAAGAATAATGTTTACATCAAGATTTTATAGCATATTATCACATGGTCATCAAAATGTTATAATAAACTATAAAATTTTTATGTAAACATTAATATTTATGGCATGTTTTAAATCATAAATTCCATTATGTCATTTTTTCTGTTGTATTATTGTAATATTTTTTATATATTTTTTTTATTTAAATTCATTGTAGCGCAAAAAAAACTTAATAATTAAATATAATAATTTCATTGAAAATAATTCTTTTTGCAGAGGCTCAATTTGTTTAAATTTAATTAAAGTCGTCTGCATCAGAATTCCAGTATTCCACACATAACACCTTAAAGACAATGCAGTTTACATGACCTCATAAAGGAATAAACAAACTTGATTGTTACGTCACAACGAACCTTGTTTACTTAACCGAGTCAAATGCAGATAAAAGGGCACCGGTAGCTAGACAGCCAGGGTTTGCTAATTAAGGAAATTAATTTAAATCTTTCCTAAATCTTAATTAATTATCTAAACTTAATTAATCTTTTTTAAATAAGTTTTAATATCTTAAATTTTATCTAAACTACCTTTAAAATTACATTTCTAGATCTAATAATTTTTAAAATGTTTACTGTTTATTAAATTAAGAATATTTATTATTATGTTTTAGGTTTTTAATTACCTGCAATAAACATATTATATCGATTATTTTTGTTTATTAAAGTAATCTACATCCATATACTTTGGCGTAAAATATTATAATTGTCTAGCCAAGTTTGAGAAGTTTTATTAATAATTTATGATTTGAAATACACAAAATGTCGTTTTTAATTAAATTGATTTAAATTCGTATTTTTCAACTGAGGATAACGTAAAATATTAAATGTGACGTCAGTTTATGGCCTGTGTACTGGAACGTAGTGCGTAAAACCATGCTTGATTTTTTAACACGTTGTATTTATAAATTTAATGATTTTAGATTATATTTATTTAGTTATATGTTAAGACTTATTAATAAGTTGTTATATACTTAATTAGAGTATAAACCCAATTAATTTTTCATTGGTATAAGTTTATTGTTTTGCTTTTTATAGTTTAAATATTCGATTAAAGATCACAGAAAATCTGAAAATAAAACCGGCAGCGTGGTGAGGTGGTAAGAACACTAAGCTTCACTACATGAGGTCGTAGGTTCAATTTCCACTTCCCTCATGCTGTAGCGCTCTTAGAGTAAAAGTAAAGTGCCATAATCCGTATAAATTTCCGTTGAGCCACAACTTTATCACCAGCAAAATTATCAGGAAATTATAATCTTTATCTGTTTATAATATCTCAAACTGTCAAAGGCAACTTGAGACTGGGTTGGGGTAAGTAATCTTACTCTATCTGTCTATGTTTAGGTTGTGCAGTTGACCTTTTAACATCGGAATAAAGATATATACAAAAAAAATATAAATGTGTCTAAAATTAAAACCAATTTTATGTTTTGTTTATAGCTAAGGGCAGTGGGCTTTAAATTAAAAATTATAAAAAACTGCTTTTTTGGTAATGGGACAAGCAACATCAAAAGTTGCACGAGAAACCAAATCAATTGTGAATGCGAGAAAGTTACGAAATAGTGACTTCAGTGCAAAAGTTTTAATAAGAAGATCACAAGGTCCTTCTGAACTTCACGAACGTACAAGACTTTCCAATTATCAAATTTTTACAACGTTGGGAGTTTGTTTGGTGCTTGGTTTCGGTGTTTTAATTGAATTAAGGTGAGTTTATCGGTTTATTGCAATTTCATAAATTGCCTATAACTAAATATAATAGCTTTATCTTAAAAAGTATTAAGTTAATATATACAACACAAAATTGAGTATATGTATAAATTGTTCGGGTATTATTTTCTATATCTATGTATTTATGTAACAATTAATGACTATTGCCTGGTTTAAAAAAAACTTGGTATATAACTGAGCTTAACACTTCTTAATTTTGTAGGTTTAATTCTGATCTAGTTAATAACGTGGCTGAATCAAAAAAATTTAATTTATTTGCTGAGCAAGAAAGTTTGTACGAAAAACTCAAGAAATCTTATCAGGTAGAATGAAACTTAATTCTTTAAACTCATATTACTTTAAAGAGCATAAATATTAGTTAATAAATGCTTTAAATTTCTGTTTAATTTCTGTTTATATAAATAGTTGTGGGGTAAAAAAGGACACCTGAGCAGTAGTGAGACTCTTTTTAGGACACTTGGGCAGAAGTGAACTCTGATATTAATATATAAGTTCGAATATTGAATTATTTTTTAGCTATTATCAACATTTTATTGTTTTAGAAAAAAGACGAGGAATTAGTGAAGAGCCAAGATGGGTCGAAGACATCTTGATCCCGAAAAACGCAACATCCGAGGTCCTGGACCTAAATCCCGCCGACAGCAAGATTTGGCTATGCCTAAGAAATGGAAAGGTTATTTGTTGATACTTTATTGTATAGGCCTATATAAATTATATTTTATTTAAAGTCAGATTCTTTAATGATTATTGCATTTGATAATGAGTTTAATTCGAATATATTAATTCAATTTTACAGTTTTTTGCTTATGAATTTTTTTGTTTTTAATTATTAATATTACTATGACCTACTTAGTATAGGTCTATTAACAATATTTTAAATATATTTAGATGAAATAAATCCAACTAAAAAAGCCTCAAGTCGAGCTAAACAAAGGGAAAAAAGAAGATTATTAAAGAAAATATTATTGAAGGCAGACACACCGGGTTCGTTGTTAAAACATGATCTCAAATTTATTTCCGAAATTTGTGTTTTTGATAATTATGCTGCTGATTAAGTATTGGCTTAGCAAGAGTTTTTATTGTTTATAGCAGCCTTCCTAATTATTAGCGCTCCAGCATTACAGCAGTGGGGATTGAACCCACCACTCTTAACTAATATTTATCTGTGTCAATTTAATGGCCTTCCACAAATGGCAGTTTTTTTGAAATTTAAGGGCCCATAAATTTGACATACTTATAAATATCGTCCACTAGCCTTATAGATTACAAAATATTTTAAACATATTTTAGAAAAGAAACTCAAAGAAAATGATTCTGAAAATGAGGGCCCATTGTTTAGTGACAATAAAAACAACAATGGTGGGTTACTATCAGATGGAAATGAGGAGTCATTGTCAGACAACAATGAGGAAACAATGGGCAACAATGAGGACAATGAAAACCATGGTTTAAAACTGCTGGAGTCTGATTCAGATGAAGATGGTTTGGTAATTAAAAACATTTTTAATTAAAAAAATTAATTTTGCATTTTTATTTACTTAAATTTTAAATTATAAGTTTTTTTTTTGTATATATCTTTATCCTCGATATAGAAAAGTCAAATGCGTGACCTCAACATAGAGTAACATCAGTAACTCCAACCCAGTCTCGAGTTGCTTTAGGCAGTTTGGGATATAATAGATTATAATTGCCCGATAATTCTGCTGCTGATTAAATGCTGGCTCAGCAGGAGTTTATACCGTTTATAGCGCCTTACTTAAGGGCACTACAGCATGAGATCAGTGGGGATTGAACCCACTACCTTCTGTGGAGTGTAAGTGTTCTTATCACTACACCACGCTGCCAGTTCATTAATATTTATTTGTTTAACTTAGAAGCATGGGCGTCGATCCAAAAAATTTTTTTACTAATGTTAGGGGTGCCAAAAAAAGTAACGTATTTTCTAAAAAAAAACGTTTTAAAGTGCTCATAGTTGGTTTAGCTTTTCTAAAATAGACTCTAAATAGTCTTAATCTTGATGTTCGCAACGATAGCAGACCACGTTGGTTTTTAACAAACGGAAGTACAATTATTACTTAAAATAGAGGACAGACAATCGTTATTTGTTTCGCAATAATTCCAGTTTTACACAATCTACAACGTGGCACGCAGAAAATGCCATTTTGATTAACATTTGTTAAGTACTTGGCGACATTCCAAGTATTTATTATCGTGAAATTTTTTAGATCGCGTATATAACTATCCGTTTTTACACCAAATGCAAAATTTTGCAAATATTCTAGGGGTGCCACATATATTCAGCATTTGATAAAATTAAAAGTGGGGGTGCATGCACCCCCTGCACCCCCAGGATCGACGCCAGTGCTTAGAAGTATATATTTTTATTACTTATTGATTTAGAAACAAATATTTTCATTAAAAAACAACTAAAAATTAGGTTTGAATTTGTGAAAGGGTTTTATTCTTACTTTAACAGTTATGACTAAATTGGAATTACAAAAAAAATTCATAACTTTTTTTTATTACTTATTTTTATAAAAATCAAGTATTTTTATTACTTTAAACATCTTGAGTCTAAATCTAAACAATAACTGTCATGGCTAAAGCATTTTTATACAAAATTTATTAACAAAAAAACTTTTAGTAAAATCTAACATTTAAGATTATTAATTTATTTAAAAAGATCAATTTTCTATAAAATATTTTTAAATTAAAAAATTTTTTTTTTAGATGGATGATAATTTTGATGGAGATGAAATGAACAACATCGCCACCAAGGAGAGAATCTTGGATGAGATGAACATTGATGATGTCATAAGTGATGATGATGATGTCATAAGTGAAGATGATGATGTCACAGACGAACAACTTCCCATTGAGAAAAAATCAAAATTGACAAAAAAGAAACAAAAACAAATCAACAAGTAAGTTAGAATTTTTTTTTTTTTAAAACATTTTTTTGTTTGTTTAAAACAAACCTCGATGTGGAAAGGTCAATTGAACCTCGATGCAGGAAGGTTAACCCGCTTGACCAAAACATAACATCAGTTACTTGACCCAGTCTTGAGTTAAATTTGCCAATTTGAAATGTAATTAAATATAATTTTTTGATAATTAAGGTCATGATAATTTAGTGTTCGCTTAGCAGAAGTTTATAACATTTATAATTCTTTGCTCAAGGGCACTACAGCTTGAGAGCAGTGAAAATTGAACCCAGGACCTCATTTAGTGAAGCCATGTGTTTTAACCACTACACCAGTAAAAATAATAAAGCAATTTTATATAATATAACATAATAAAGTAAAAAAAATTGAGTTTTAAATTTTTTTTTTATCAATTAAAGATTTAAGTTTTTTAATATAAAACTTTAAAAAAACTTTTAATTTTAGAGAAATACCTGAAGGAAAACTAGAAACAAATATTGCTGAAAATGAACCTTTTGTGCTACCTAGTGGTCAGGAAATCGACGCTGAAAATATCCTTTTAAATTGAACTTTTAAAATTGGGTGTTTGTAGATTAAATTTTTTAAAAGGTTTAAGGTTTTACAAAATATAATTAGCAGATCAAAATATAACGCTAGCAAATTAAATTTTTCCTTAACCTTGTTTTACTGGTCCAGAGTCCAGGTTTAGACGTTGTTCATCAACGAATCAAAAATATTGTTTCAGTTTTGGGTGATTTTGCTAACAAGTCAGAAGAAGGAAGGTAACCAGATTACAAAAAAAACAAGTTATATAATTTTGATTAAAAAATAAATTCATGAAATAGAATAATTTAGTGTAACAAATGTTAATGTCTGTTAAATTTTGTAAAACTATTATTTATTTTTTATTTTTAGAAAACGAAAAGAGTATATGTCAGTATTGCGAAAGGATCTGTGTACATATTACAGTTACAACTATTTTTTAATTGATAAATTTGTCGATATGTTTCCATTAAGTGAGGTAAGCTTAAAAATTTTATACCTATTTCAATCTTTTGGTTTTAATATTAGGGGTCTTGGGTTTATTTCCTACTGCTTCAATGTTGTGCACTATTAGGTAAGGCACAATTATATTTAAAATTATTTGAAACTGTCATATGTAACTTGAGACTGGGTCGGGATAACTATTGTTACTCTATGTTTATGTCGTAAAGTCGATTTTCTCACATTAGAGATAAATAAAAACACAAACATAAGCTAAAATTATTTAGTAAACTTAATGTTTTGTTAATAAATAATTTAATTTTGTTTTAGTTAATTGCATTTCTTGAAGCAAATGAAACCAGTAGACCTATAACCATAAGAACTAATACTTTAAAGACTAAACGAAGGGATTTGGCACAGGTAAAAAATAATTTTTGTTCAATATATGTAGTTCTACAAAATATGTTTTTGATATTTTTTTTTTTATTAAATAATTAAATAATTTTATTAATCACCACAAATGGGAATATTTTATTGACAAAGTGGTCTTGTTTGTGAGATTATTGTGATTGTCAAATGTCTCAATGATGAAACAATTCCACTTTGTCTTATTTGATTATGATGACATCTGGGTGAGATTCTGAGGGTCCTTTTACATTAAGTTGGTATTTAAATGGACTTATAGAATTTACCATTGGGGCTGTAAGTCTTAGAAGTTATCTATAACATGTTAATAACAGGAATCGAGCTCTAGACATTTAAATTATAATCTATATAATATTTCAAACTGCTAAAAAGGCAACTCGAGACTGGGTTGGAGTAACTGATGTTACTTTATGTTTAAGTTGTGCATTCGACCTTCCCACATCGAGGATAATTATATAAAAAAATGTTTTGGTAAGAATTCTACAATAGTGGTGTAGAATAATGACTATGGCCTTGGATAAAATAGCAAGAGATTCAACGTTTAAACTGTAACCAGCCTTTACAAAGAGCTTAAAAAAGTCCATGAGAAAAAAAAACATTATACAACAAACCTTAACTATATTGTATTTTAATATATTTCAGGCTCTTATATCGAGAGGAGTAAACTTGGACCCTCTAGCAAAATGGACAAAAGTTGGTTTGGTTGTTTTTGATTCTCCCGTTCCAATTGGGGCAACACCGGAGTATTTAGCTGGGCATTATATGATCCAAGGTTAGTTGTTTTTTCAATTGATACAGTTTAAGAGTGATTTGAAAAAAACTGTTTAAATATAAGCGCCCAAATTCTGATCTGTAATTTAATTAAAAAATTCTTGAATTAATTAATTAATACTTTGATTATACAGTTAAAATAAAGATAGCTCATATTAGAGATGGGCCAATCGAATCCGAGTCCGAGTACTCGGCCCGAGTATTAGAAAAATTTTAATACTCGTGCTCGTCAAGCATTTTTTAGTACTCGGACGCCGAGTAATAATTTGTTATTTAAGATCGTATACGAATTACTTCACATAGAAAAACACGAAATTTGCCTTTTTCTAATAAATTAAAATCTACTCTTAATTATATCACGTTATTTAAGCAACGATTGCGCAACAAATACACTTTTACATTGTAAAATTTAACGCATAATAAATTTGAAACTTTTACATTTTCGTTTGGACTTAAAATGATATTGCTATCAGCGGCAAAAAGTTTTGCCAACGTTAAATAAACACTTTATAATTCATAAATACGTGTTTTTTGGCAAATTTTTCAGTTTTAAAATTATGCAGAAAAGATTCTCGTGAACAATTATATATGTTTAAATGACGTCATAACCGAGTACTCGGACTCGGCCGAGTATCGCGACAAAATACTCGGACTCGTCGAATCTCAGTAATTTGGATTTTAGCCCATCCCTAGCTCATATACTTTAACGTTTTGTAATGATTTTTTTATTGTTTAAAGGAGCTTCCAGTTTTCTTCCTGTAATGGCGTTAGCTCCTCAACCTGGTGAGAAGATCTTGGATATGTGTTCAGCTCCTGGGGGAAAGACAACTTATATTGGTAAATAAAAACTTTACTTGATTTTGCTACTGAATGGCACTTTATATTTAGGTGTTAACATTTCTATAAGTTTAAATGAAGAGTTAGGTTTTAAAATAAAATGTAACTGGCTACTTCGAATTATTTATAGTTTTATTTGTAAAAGTTCTACACAAATTTGCTAACATTAAGTATTAGCTTTGTTCTATTGATATGTTATTGCAGCTCAACTAATGAAGAACAGTGGGTTTATATTTGTAAATGATGTCAACAAGCAGAGATTGAAAGCAGTGGTTGGGAACTTGCATAGAATGGGAATAAGTAATACAGTGGTGTCTAACTATGATGGAAGATCTTTTCCTACCGTAAGTATTAAGATTGTATTTTACCTACTCTGTAATAAAAATTGCAAAACCAGTTGTAGTTCGAGGCTTTTTGTGTTTAGTTTTTTAACTTGTACATCTATCTACAATCTAGGAAGATTGACTCTATGGCCTAAATTTAGAGTAACATTTATTTTATTGACCAAGTCTCGAATTAATTTTGGAAGCTTAAAATTGTATTTAACATATTGTCAGATTATTAACTTTGCTTGGTTTTAAGCTCACCAGTAGTTTATACTTCATAGCACCTTGCTTAGAGCTTTACAAAATAAATACAGTGGGGAATAAATAACCAAGTGTTTAAACCACTGCATTTAAACTAACTTGTACAACAACCTTTTTCATTTAACAGATTATGGGTAACTTCTCCCGAGTTTTGTTAGATGCTCCATGTAGCGGTACAGGGGTAATATCTAAGGACCCTGCTGTTAAAATAAGCAAGGATGAAAACGACATCAAAAAATGTTCTCATTTACAAGTAATTATTATATCAAGCATCATATGTTAATATAAATTTAATTTTCTTCGATTTTAAAGTTATTTTTTGTTGAATTTTTGTTTCACAGAAAGAGTTAATTTTATCTGCAATTGATTCTTGCAATGCAACTTCTCCATCTGGTGGATATATTGTATACTGTACGTGCTCTGTTATGGTAAGTTAATTTTTAAACATAAAAACATCTGATTAAATGTAACAATGTAAACAACAATGCCCAATTGTTATCCCATTGTTCCAGGTTGAAGAGAATGAGGAGGTGGTGAATTATGCACTGAACAAGAGAAATGTGAAACTTGTTGAAACTGGACTTCAGTTTGGAACAGAAGGGTTCAGCAGGTTCCTATTTAAGTTTTTATATGTAAATCTAAGTGTGATATATCATTAAATCAGGGTTTTTGAGTCAAAAGGGCTGGGATTTGAGCCATACCAATGCCACCCTATTAGGTTTTAAGCTCATACTTAATAGATCACAACAGCAAACCTCTTATCAAAATAAATATAAATTAATGAAAAAAAATAAATATTTATTTTTAGTCCTAAATTATGGGTTCAGATTTGTCTTTAGTTGTGTTTGCCAAAATTAAAACAATTTTTATATCATGGAGCTAAATGGAGGATATATATATGTATATAAATGTAGTCAAATTTATAGGGCTACAAAATAAATAAAAACAGTCATTTAGGATTCATTGGTAAATTACTGTCGGCAAATATTAGTTGAAAGGTGCAACCATATTACATTCTGATCGCAGGGCAGGCCATCGACTAGTTTTTTATATTGCAAATTTAAACTATTTTTCAATAATTTAAATTTATTGAAAACTTCAGATTTCGCAAATATCGCTTCCACCCCTCCCTTAAACTGACCCGACGATTTTACCCTCACACCCACAACATGGATGGGTTCTTTGTTGCGAAATTCAAGAAGTTTTCGAACAATATACCGGCTGATGATGTCACAAAGTTTAAAGTTGATCAAAAAGTAGAAGACAGTGAAAGTGAGAGTAATGATGAAGGTAAATTTTTTTTCTAAAAAAAACATTTTTAAAAACCAAAATTACAAAAAGTAAAATTTTATCGAAATTTTGGTCAAATTTTTTTTGTAAATTTAAAAACATTATCTAAGAGGTATAAGGGTAATAGGGGGTTAATTTAAAGTGTCCCTATTTTAGATATCTCTATCTTTATTGTTGTTAAGAACATCTTTTCAACCTAAACAAAGAGTCCCATTTGTTACCTCGACCCAGTCTAAGGTTGTCTTTGGCGGTTTAGAATAATATTAAATATACTGAAATGTCATCAATCTGGAAATTTGGGACATTTTCAGGGTAGCATAAGGGTAGAAGGGCGCTAAAATAAAATGTCCCACGTTTGGTAAAATGGTGTTCTAAGACATATTTCAGTGAAACCCTTATTTTGTAAAATCATTTTTAATATTATCCCATAATTCATTAGACTTGAATGAAGAGAATGAAGAAGTGAAAGAGGAAAAATCAAAGTTTAAGAAAAACTTTAACCCAAACAGTAACAAACCTTATATTTTATTGTTTAATGTATCTTTTAAATAAAGTTTTTATGTGATTTGTAGCAAAAAATCTGTTAAATTTGTTGGTTTATAACTAATAGCATCATTTTGTTTTTCTCTGAAATTAAAAACATTTTTTATTTTTAAGTTCGACCAGCTAAACCAACCATGCAACAACTGAAAAGATATCAACGGAACAAAAACAAGCCTGGAGCATTAGTTCGGCCCATTCCCGGTATCTTGGATAAAAAAAGGGAGATTTCAAAATTTGTGAGCAAAAAGTCTGGCAAAAATCAACCAAAGGAAGAAAAAAATGTCACGAAAAAGGGACAAAAATCTGGAAAACATCTTGGGAATAAAATAAAAAATCAAAAGACTGTTGTTAAACCTAAGAAGGTTAAAACTCCTGTTTCGGAGAAAAAAGTTGTTAAAAGTACTGCTTTAGAAAAAGTTGAGGTTAAAACTCCTGCTTCAGAGACATCAAAAGTCAAGAATTCTACTCCAGAAAAAAAGGACTCTCCAGCATTGACAAAAGAAGAGAAAAGATTGAAACGAAGACAAATGATGAAGAAAAAATACAAAAAAAGAAAGATCACGTCATAACATGTGACGTCATTAATTCAACATGATAAAACATTTCGTGGTTTTTGTACATTGATCACTTAATTATTAAACTAAAAGTTTAAAAATATGTGTTATATTATTTGTACAACAAAACGCTGTTAGCATGAATGATTATAACTCTGTCTTAGCGTTCTAATGAAGGTTTGTATTATTGAAGAAAGTAAAAAATAAGGATTTATTAAGTTACCAAGGCTAAAATTTTATAAATTTCTAAACTATTGAGGATAAACTTAATAAATTGGTTGCTAGGGGCGCCAAAAATTTGTTTTGATTTTAAACCACGTGGGTCGGAGCGCGCACTGTATGTTTGCTTTAACAATTTGTTATTCAGGTCTTTAAAATACTGTCTAACTAGAACAAATTTGATATAATTTACATGGAATATGAAAATATTCAGATTTATAATCCGCGAGAAGGTAAGATATGTTAGTGTTACTCTTGATGTTTTATTATGTAGTATTACTACTTTATGAAGTTAAAACTCGACATATTTTTTAAATATCAACACACAAATAGTTACATTGCTTTGTCTTTATTTCTGTTATAAGCATGTTTATAGAACTTTAAGAAAAATACACTTTAAAAGAAAGATGCAATATATAATGATAAACTTTTTTTTTTACAAAGTCTGCATGTTCTTCATGCATTGCTCATATATCTGTTTGTTCATTTAACCCTAAAGAGATAAAATAGAATTAATTAACATAAATATAAAAAAACTACAGTAAAAATATTAATTGGACGACTATTTATATATACTTAAAACATATATCTTTTCTTAATATAAACTAGTGTCACACTCAAAGTATAATTTACTTTTTACAAATATGTCTAGCAGCATGATGTAGTGGTCAAAACACTTGGCTTTACTACATGATGTTCTGGGTTCGATTTACACTGTCATCATGCTGTAATGCTCCTAAGTAAGGTGCTATAAATGATATGATCATCTGCTGATTCAATGCTTAATCAGCAGCTTAATTATCAGACAATTTCAAAAGTATAATATCCCAAACTGCCAAAGCCAACTCTAGACAGGGTCAAGGAAACTGATGTTACTCTATATGGTTGAAAAATTGACTGTTTTACATCAATAATTAATAAAAATAAAGAGATAATATTTAAAATTACTTTTTTGTATAAAATGCCAGGCCTTCAACTTACACTTAATAGCACACTCGGTTGTAATCAACACAGCAGTTGTTGAAAAAGTTACAAATTAGTGAGCAACCGCAATGACCTCCAGCATTACCACATCTTCCTGCACAACTCAAGCTAGAAGGTTGATTAAATGTACTTTTTTTAGTTGTGGAAAAATATTTGGTAGTAAATGGGGTATAGCGAGTGGGAGGGGGAGTATAACGTGTAGTTGGGGCAACGTATCGGGTCGTTGGGGCGACATATCGAGTCGTAGTTGTTTTTGCTGTTAAGTAACAATATAATATTTATAAGGTTTTAACATAATTTATTAATAACAAAACAAGAAATTAAATCTCTTTTTAAATTGACACACTAAAAAAATTGTTATACTACGTTACATACAAAATTCACCTACTTAAAAATTTATAAGAGGTAACTCTAAACAAGATATACTTACGGTGACAGGTTGGAGTGGAAGGGTTATCCCATTTTCCACTAGACTGACATTGAGCAACAGTTTGACCACTTAATGTATACCCAGTAGTACAGTAATAACTGACCGTGTCATCTGTGTTCCATTGAAATTTCCAAGTTGGGATATATCCTCCATAGCGAGGCGCTGTCGGGTGTGGGCATTTTTTGTTTTCTGAAACATTATAAGAGGTATTTTACTTTATTTATATAAATATTTTAAAATTGTTTTTTTTTTTGGAAGGAATTTAAAAATGTTGCAGCAATAGAAATGGCTAGGGTTATATGTTTTTTTGTTATATTATTACTAAATGATAAGTTGTTGTAAATTTTTTTAGTTAATTTATATAATGGACGGTAGTGCACATATATATGCATGTCTAATTTAAAGGCTTTCAAAATACATAAAACCCTGTTTATGATGCTTTAGTAAATTGTCACTAGCAAATATTAGTAAAAAGTTATGACTTTATTACAATTAAAATCCTGACCAAAGGTTGGGATATTAGCTATTGTTTAAAAAGTGCCTTATAACAAACCATTCACATTTACTTAAAATTAACTTTATAACCAATGTACTTACTTTTACATGTAGGCACACTGTTATCCCAGTTTCCATGCTTACAAGTCGAAATTGGTTTTCCCACCATATAGTAACCATCATTACAACTGTATTGAACCTCATCGTTGTGGTCCCACACAAACTTCCAGGAGGGACTGAATGCTCCGTACTGTGGGGAGGCTCTATGAGTGCATCTCAAAGCTGTAAGTAGAAAAAGTAGAAATAAATTGCATTTCTTTAACTATATTACAATACTTTTGCTATTTAAATAATTATTATGTGATTTAGTTGAAAATATTAGAAATCGTAAATGCGTTATGGAATATTTTTTGTTTTACTTTCGAAAAATTATTTTTAATTGATATAAACTTTGGTTATGTAAATTGGTTTTCACTAACCAACACAAGTTGGCACACTTGTTCCCCATCTTCCATTAGCTTGGCACAGAGAAGAAGCATGTCCAACTAACTTGTAGTTTTTATTACATTTAAAAGTTGCAGTGTCATCGTTGTAGTAAGTTGTTTTCGTTCCCACGTATCCTCCATGTTGTGGTGCATCTCTTGTGTTACAATGCCCTAAAACAAGAAATGTTACATGAAAAATTTGGGCGGTGAATTTAGGGGTAATTATAGCAAGTGTTTGGTTTGGATTGTTCTCCATGTTTTAGACTGAACGGTTAGCACTGGTTTCTATTCCCAAAACCACGTCGTAAAATGGTAAATAGACTTTATCAAAACCCCTTAGACGCGACTCTTTAAGTCTTTTGTTGGCATCTCACTTACTTCTACAAGTAGGAACATTGTTATTCCATCTTCCATCGTCCTGACAAGTGCTTCGACCGTCCCCGTACAGTTGCCAAGGGTCATTACACGAATATGTGACATGCTGTCCAGCGTACCACTGGTTTTTACCTGCTGGGCTGTATTTACCGTATTGGGGAGCATTTCTATGTCGGCAAAATTCTGTTAGATTGTAAAAGTATTTATGATTAAAACATTGTACTTTCAATAGTATTGTTAATTTTCTAAGATATAAGTCATTTGTTGGCAAATTCTCTATGCAATTTTGTCAAGGTTTCTTAACGAGAAAACCCCTGTTACAACCCATATAACAAGCTACCATTTATATAAATTTATATACAAAGTGAAGTGTTTTACTTTTGCAAGTCGGGACATCGTTGTTCCATCGTCCGTTGATCCCACAAGTCGACCTCGCATCCCCGTACATAAAATATCCATCATTACATGAGTAAGTTGCCGTGTCTCCATTGTACCACTCTCTTTTGTTTTTGGGGAGGTATGTTCCATATTGGGGGCCATCTCGGTGGTTACAGTGACCTGTAAAGTAAGGTCTTGTTAATTCAGAAAAACACATATATTTCTAGGCCTGTATTGTTTAATAATACAAAAGAAATGTCGTAAACTATCACATTTGTAGTCCCGTTTGAAGCCAATTAAATGCCTGCTTACTTGGTTCTTAGCTTTCACACTTTGAAAGGTTTTTTATATAAAAGTGACTTAAACCTCTTTAAAAAGGTCTTCACTTACGTCTACATGTTGGAACAGCATTATTCCATTGCCCGTTCTTTCCACAAGTGCTTTGGCCTTGTCCGTAAAGAATCCATGGTAGATTGCAAGAATATGTCACGTGTTGTCCATCGTACCATTGAGTTTTATCTGGAGGACTGTATTTTCCGTATTTGGGTGCATTTCGGTGGGGGCAAAATTCTGTGAAAGGTAATTAAAGCATTGTAAATATACCTAAAAAATTGTGTTTTTGTTTATAAATTTTAAGTCACCAACTTGACTTAGAACTTAATGCGCTCTTGCCATTTGTAAAGCGAATTTTCTTTGTTTTTTTTTGGAGAGAAATTAAACGTAGCAAGGCTAAAACTTCATTTGTAGCTTACAGAAGTTTGCGTTTTATTTGATAAACATGGACTTTAAACAATAAGATAAAGATTTACTTTTGCAAGTCGGGACATCGTTGTTCCATCGTCCGTTGATTCCACAAGTCGACCTCGCATCCCCATACATAAAATATCCATCATTACATGAGTAAGTTGCCGTGTCTCCATTGTACCACTCTCTTTTGTTTTTAGGGAGATAAGTTCCATATTGGGGGCCATCTCGGTGGCCGCAGTGACCTGTAAGACAATTATTGTTAGTTTAGAATATTTTATAGTTTTGTTAAGGCCTGTATACTGTCTGATAATTCCAAACGAAGGGTCGTAAACTGTCATTTTGGTTTTTAAAACCATCATAAAATGCTTGCTAATTTGGTTCTTAGCTTAAGCTTGTTTATTTGAAACTAAGCTTAGAAGCCTTTGGCTTTTGAGTTTAACATTTTGAAAGGTTCTTTATATAAAAGTGACTTTAAAAAGATCTTCACTTACGTCTACACGTTGGAACAGCATTATTCCATTGCCCGTTCTTTCCACAAGTGCTCTGGCCTTGCCCATACAGAATCCAAGGGGCATTACATGAATACGTCACATGTTGTCCATCGTACCATTGAGTTTTATCTGGTGGGCTGTAGGTTCCATATTTGGGTGCATTTCTATGTCGGCAATATCCTGTACAAATATTTAAAATTTAATACAAACATCAAATATCAATGCAAGTTATATGCATTCAGCTGAAGGGTATACTTCCGATCTCAGCCTTAAGGGTCTAAAATTAGTGCAAGCAACAAACAAGAATGGGTATGTAGCTTGTTGGTACAGGTTAAAGTCTAACCTGTATTGCTTGTTTTAAATCAAAATTTTTGACGTTCAACTTTTATCAAAAAAATCAAGAATTGAATCTAACAAGCTTGTTAAGGCAATTCTAGTTTTGTAAGCACAACTTAATTGTAAGTTCTTTGCTTCATGTTGTCTTATATACAAATCTATTAACCTAATCTGGGCCTAAACGTTTTGAAACCAAGTTATAACAACGCCCTAATCATGACTTACGTTTGCAAGTTGGGACAGCATTGTTCCATCGCCCAGTGGGCATACAAGTTGCTGACGCATCCCCATACATGAAATATCCATCATTACATGAGTAAGTTGCCGTGTCTCCATTGTACCAGTTCTTCTTGTTTTTAGGAAGGTATGATCCATATTGAGGACCTTCTCGGTGGTTACAATGTCCTGCAAATTTAAAAAATAGTTTAATCTTTGTTTTTTTTTACATACAAGGTGACATGTAAAATACACACCAAATTCAATCTGGTTTAAAGGTTATGTGTTGCTAAATTCTATAAAAACAATGATAAAAGAAGTTGTTCCCTAAATGTTTCTAAAGAAATAGGGCCTGATCTGAATTTAGTGTGTTTATATCAGTCCCAAATAAACCTTTTTGTTGAGTATTGGTACAATTAGTTGCGTTCATCGTGTCAGCCTTGTTTTTCCGTGTAAAAGTTTTAAATTTTCTTTGAAAAAGGTTGTGCTGTTAAGCAGTCTTTAAAGATCGGGCCCAAGAAAAAATAGCATGACTTTAAAGTTTGAACCCGACACCTTTCGGTTAGTAACCCAATGCCATGACAAAGATACCACATTACTAGCTAATTCAACTTACTTCTACAAACAGGAACATCATTATTCCACTGTCCATTGTCCTGGCAAGTGCTCTGACCATTCCCGTATAGTTGATAAGCGCCACTGCATAAATAGGTCACATGTTGTCCAGCATACCACTGGGTGTTATCAGCAGGGGTATACGATCCATACTTGGGCGGGTCACGATGTTTGCAGAACTCTTAAAATTTAGATGTAAATTAAGTGTAAACAACAAGTTACTTTAAGTTTTATGACATCATATGCTTGAGCTTAAAGATTCACGTACACTATTTTGAACCTAAATCTCATGCTCTTTTCATATCAATTTAAGATGTTATGTTTATATTTTATTGAAAAAGGATATGCTGTTGTAATGTGTCTTAAACTCCATGAATCCATGAACGCCTAGTTCAGGGACAAATAGTGTTGCATTAAGGCGACTCGAGCCTAAAACCTTTCGGCCTGCAGTCCGGGGCCATAAATGGTATACCACACTACTTAAATATTACACTATTCACTTACTTTTGCAAGTTGGGACAGCGTTGTTCCATCGACCATCAAGTCCACAATGCGATGTAGCATCCCCATACATAAAATATCCGTCATTACATGAGTACGTCACATCGTCTCCATTATACCAGCTCCTCTTGTTTTGGGGTCGGTATGATCCATATTGAGGGCCATTTCGATGGTCACAATGACCTATAGGTAAACTTGGGTTAAGTTTCGTAACAATAATTTAATTAACCCGAATGGATGCTTTTTTTGTGGAATATTGTTTATAATACTACATAATGTTTAGGCTATTTGACAACGGGTTGCATAGTTTATTAGGTATTAAATAAAATCGAACTATTTACAATAGATTTATAATTAATAAACAGTCAGTCTATTTACATATTATTAAGTTCAGATACTTTAATGAAGTTGTAGTAATTGTTAAAGGTTTTAACTTACGTCTACAACGTGGGACATCGTTATTCCACAGACCATTATCCTGGCAAGTACTTTGTCCTTGTCCGTAAATTTGAAAATGGTTTTCACATGAATAAGTCACGTGTTGTCCAGCATACCATTGTTGGTTGGTGTTAGTGGGACTGTATGTTCCATATGTAGGCGCAGATCGATGTTGGCACTTTCCTATGTAAAAAACAAAAAAAAAATATTAAATGTAAAAAAAAAAAATATTAAATGTTGTTTGAAATATTAAATGTAAAAAAAAATTAAAGAAATTGGGGAAAATTGTATAGATTTAAATCAGAGTTTTTTTTTAATTTGTTGGTTTAATGATTTTTTAACGAAAATACATTCTTGCAATTTATAATACTAGTAAATATTAGTACAGTATATATGTTTAAAGGCCAGTTATGTCTCATCTATTACTCCCAAGTCTTCAACAGCAAATTCAAACTTAATTTACGTTTACAAGCTGGGGCTTTGTTATTCCAAGCTCCATTGTGACATCTAGCGGTCTTGTCACCGTGTAAAAAATAACCGCTACGACAACTAAAGGTTTGTTGATCACCATCGTACCAGTTGTTCTTGTTAGTTGGAGTGTAGGAACCGTATTGTGGAGCGCTTCTATGTTGGCATGGATGTCCTACAACAAAAATACGATTTTTAATAAAAAGGTTTTCGTTTTTTTTTTAAGAAGGGTTTACGCCGAAGGTTTTCAGGTTCGAGTCGCACTAATGCCACACTGTTCGCCTTTAAGCTCGGCGTTTACGGACAGCCTAATAAAGGTTTCAAAAGCACGGTCTTACTTAATAAAAATATTAATTGTATTCCTTTGAGGGAAAGGTAAGGGGTTACGTTTATATGAAGCTAAAAAAATCAGTAAAACAAGAGTTATGTTTTGATATTTGAACTTCTATGTAAAATTGATAATAAAGCCCGCTTACGTATTCGATGGCACTGCGGGACATCGTGGTTCCAACCTCCGTGACTGTTACAAATCGACACCGGGGTTCCAACCATTTCGTAATTATCATTACACGAATACGTGACTTGAGAACCTGGGATCCAACTACTCTGACCGTGTGGAGAATACCTACCGTTAGTTGGCGCATCACGGTGACGACATTGAACACTACCTGTGGTCAAATAAGGATGTTACAGTAAACGTGTTACATACAATTTAGCTTGTAAAAACACATTCTATTTTTTTAAAAGCTAATTTTGCTTTTAAATAGCGCCTCTTTTTAATAGTATTTTATTGGATTTTGTTAGACGTATTTGTAGCGATTAAAAGGCTAAAAAACTCTAACTTTGCGAATAAGTTACACGAACTTTTACCAAAATAAAGTCGTTAAAAATAGTCTACTTACTTATACACTTTGGCACGTAATGATCCCACGAGCCATCCAACTGACATATTGATGTATCGTGTCCAGCTAAATTGAACCCAGAATTGCAACCATATCTGATAGTTTGGCCAGGGTACCAAGCCTCTGAACGTAGGAAGTTGTTGTCGCTACCGTGCTGGGGAGGAATGCGAGAGGGACATCGACCTTTTTGTAAAATTTTTGATTAAAATTTACTTTGCTTTTTTGAAAGTATATTTTATCGGATAAAACATAATTTTATGCAATATTTTTGTCCGGTATTTGGTAAAAAATTGATTTTTTTAGGCAAATCTCTCATATGGGTTTGACTTTTAAAATCTTTTCGGTAAAAATTTTTTATAAAACGGTGATTTAAAAAAAAATTAGTGTTTCCAAACAATTTTTTACCTTGAGGTTCGTTACAAGGAAAAACATTGACAGGGAAACGCTGAAAGTTGAAGTGAAACTGGAAGGGAAGTCTTGGCGCGGCGTAGGATCGACCATAGACTTGTGGTACCCGACACGGGCCTGAAATATAAATTTAGAATTTTTAATTATAGAAAAGTTTGGTTTTAATCAGGAATGTGTATTAAAAATCTTAATTCTGTGGGCCACATAAGACACCTTGGGGGTGTATGGAACATCGTGGATTTAATTTTAAAAACCAAAAAACGTGTAGCCCAAACCCGTCTCAAGCACAACCTGGCCCGCGTAAAACACCTTGGGGTGTACTAAACGCCGTTGATTTATTTTAAAAAGGATAAAAAACGTATTTAAAGGGGCTATTTTTAAACGCAATAAACAATCGTTAAAAAAAACAATTTTTAAAATTAAAATTTACGAAACACAAAATCGAAACATTTTAAATATTTTTTTTTATACTGAAAAATCTACCTAATTCTTTATAATTATTTTCATATTTATTTATCCTTAATGTAGAAAGGCCGATTTAACGACCTAAACATAGAGTAACATTAGTTACTCCGACCCAGTCTCAAAGTAATTTTGCCAGTTTAAAAATTATTGATTATATTTATGAGATAATATTTAGTTGGTTTTTAGCTCGACAAAAGTTTACATTTCATATAACCCTTTACCCAAAAATCCTATATTTTTTAGCTTCTTCCCCAAGAATGCCAGAATAAAAAAAATGGAAATTGCAGTTTGGTTTTTAACGGACCGGCAGCGTGGTGTAGTGATAAGAACACTTGCTACGCCACACATGAGGTCGTGGGTTCAATCCCCACTGATATCATGCTGTAGCACCCTTGAGTAAGGTGCTATAAACGGGTTGAACTCCTGCTGAGCCAGCACTTAATCAGCAGTAGTGCAATTATTGGGCAATTATAATTTATAATGTCCCAAACTGGCACAGGCAACTCGAGACTGGGTCGGAGTTACAGTTGTTACTCTATGTTTAAGTCGCGCATTCGACTTTCCCACATCGAGGATAAAGATATATAAAAAAAAAAACTTAAAACTTACGGAAGCATCTTGGTGGACCGGAGTTCCATAAACCGCCCAAACAAATCGACTGCGCTGAGCCCTGGAGCACGTGATTAGAGTTGCAGGTATACGTGATCTTTTCACCTTCTCTGTACCCATATTTCTTCGGTTCGTAGGAGCTGAAAACATGCCACAATGGGGGCGGGCACGTCGCTGCGATCCCTGCCACGAAAATACACGCCACGGCCACGAGATTAGAAATAAACGTCATTTTTGCGATTTTTTCGAACAACTTGATTTAAGAAAATCAAGATAATAGTTTGCTTGCATCTTTGCAGCGTCTTTTATACTTTTTTGCTGGAAAATTTTTGGCCATCGGCAATTTTAATTGCGCCCGATAAAAATAGACCTGGAATTTTCTATGATAAATTTCTCGTATTTATTAGTGCAAGTTGATTAGCTTCGGATTAATGGTTTTTAACATGACTTTTGATTTTCGTACATGATTTATTATAGAGGGGAAATTACGTTGAGTGACAACCTGCCATTTGGAACGAAACTGTCTTAAAATAAATTCGACTTTGCCAAATTAAAAACAACTTAAATTTTGCAATTTAATGATTAAGAATTTTTGAAAAGGTTAAATATATAAAATTATTGGCAAATAAATGTAATAAAGTGGTGATTATAATGTGCATTTATAATGTTTATTGTTAATCTACTTATCCTAAACGTGATATGTTTATTTATTTTTTGAAACAATTTTCGTAGTAAACTTATAAAAACCACTTTTACTTTAAATAACGAACTACGGTAATTTTCTTACGTCGGTACTTAACATATTCTTCGTACGATATTAAATCGGCTTTTTATTAATTAATATTGATAAAAAAATATTAATAGGACAGTTTTATTGGTGACTAATAGGTTAATTCGTTCTGGAAATTACCATGTCATTTCAATCTCGTCGTTTTATTAATTTCAATTTTATGCAAATTGTTTTTTTAACGTCGAATCCAACTATCTGCAATCTGAAAACAAACTTTTTTGAGGTCATTTTAAACCCTTAAATCCTAAACCTTGTTATATAATATTGTTATGTAATTACAAACATTACATAACATAAAAAATAAAGACATTTTAAAGAATAAAAAAGCGCAGTTAAGTGTCATTTTAAAAATGTGTTTTTTTTAATTAAAAAAAACTTAAATTTAAATTTAATTTAAAAACCACAAGAGATTAAAAACAAGAACCAAAATATGCTTTAAACTTAGAATGTTTTTAAAGTATTTTTAAGAAAAATTCCATATTGGAAAGGTGTTGACCAAAATATAGCCAACAGCAAGTATCAAAATACTACAAAAATATAAAAATAATTAATAAGACGTAAAAAACCTGTATTTAAATTAACGGCAAAAAATTCCAGATTGCAAATGCCAAGGCTATTATTGCACCAGAATGGTGTAGTAAAAACAAACCCAAAGAATGTTCTTGCAACATTTAATGCTGCGGTTTCCACTTCTCAGTTCTGTTTTTGACTTATATCGGATTATAATTCAGAAATAGATCTTAAAAGGCGATTCTAACCTGCGATATCGCCTAACCACTAAACCCAAATCCCTATTTAGTCATCACGTCTTATAGAATATACAAAGCCTACACATGTTTTGTACATATTCAACATCGAAAAGAAGATTTGAACATGCGATAATAACACCACACATTTTAATCTACGATAGAGCAAAGGCTAAGATTTTTTGTATATTTTTTATCCAAATTTTTGCACACTATTTACTCAACATTTAAAACACAATTTTTTTAAGAAACTTGTTTGCCCTTAGTTTCTTTATAAAAAAATTTAAACATTTGTAAACATGTGTTAAAACGTCACAAATAGTCACAACCTTTATTCAGCGGTGGGAATGTCGTCGTTTTAAAATCAAGTTTACATAAAAATATATATATATTTAATGTTATTTAAAAAAGAAATGTTATTGGATAATCACCATAAATATAATAATGCTATACGTTGATAGAGAAAACAAAGCATATTTAAGCCATTTAAGAAGTTTGTTGGGGTTGATATTTTTTGGGTATTTAGTGTTAGTTTAACTCTTTTAACCCCAATAATTTTTTTTATGTTTACCAAATTAATTAACTTAAATTGGTCATAACTTACAACTTACATGTGAATTAGAACTACCAAAGCCCAGTCTATAGATAGTTTTGGACTATTTCATACTAAAATGTAATTTTTACAATGACCGGCAGCCTGGTGTAGTGGTAAGAATACTTGCCACACCACACATGGAGTCGTGGGTTCAATCCTCACTGATCTCATGCTGTAGCGCCCTTGAGTAAGACGCTATAAATGGTATGAACTTTTGCTAAGCCAGCAATTAATCAGCAGTATAACTATCGGGCAATTATAATCTATAATATCCCAAACTGCCAAAAAGGCAACTCAAGGCTGGGTCGGAGTAATTGATGTTACTCTATGTTTAAGTTGCGCATTTGACTTTCCCACATTGAGGATAAAGATATATACAAAAAAAAATGTAAGTGTAGGTACGTAGCAAAAGTTACTTCTAAAAAATGTTGATTCTAATACATTTAAATTAATTTAAACATCTTTTTTATAGTTTTTAAACACTATTTTTAATGTACAAAATAATTTTACAAAAAAAGCTTAAAACAATCTAAAAATGACAACTTATGATGAGCACTCGAGTGTGCCTCATTTTGGCCACACGAAGCGCCATAGAATGGATATTATGGATGAATATCTTGCTAGTATCGGCTACCATCGAAAACCAATTCCAAAAGATGGTTCTTGTTTGTTTAGAGCTTTATCTGAACAGGTTTAAGAAAACTTATAAATTAAAATAATTTAAACTCAGTTTTGTTTTTAACTTTAAATAGTGTTTTTATGAATCTGCTTAATAATATTGCAATTTAAAAATTACCGAGTTGAAGATTGTTATTTTTTAAATAATTTACAGCTTTTTTCTACTCAAGCCCACCACCTAGTGGTGAGAGAATCTTGTTGTCGTTATATGAAGAAAAATCAATCTACTTTTGAGAATGTAAATTGTTACAAAATTGATTAAGAATATGCTAATTAAAAAACTTTTAAACCGATTCTGAATAAAGTGTTTATAATTGTTTTTTATGTAAGATTACTATGTATTTACTATGTTTTTTAGCTTTTTCAATAAACACAAAAATAGTAATTTAAAATTCAAGATGAGTTGGAGTTTTTAAGTGTTTTATATAAATATTTTTTGTACAGTTTATAGACGGTTCATTTGATGAATATTTAACGAAGATGATTAACCCAAAGGAATGGGGAGATCAACTTGAAATTAGTGCATTATCCAAGATGTATTTGTAAGTTTAATTATTATATGTTTCTTATATCAAATTTAAAAAATATAACTTTCTAAATTGTTTTTAAAGGCCAATTAAAATTGGGTAATAAACATTTTACATTTCTTACTAAATGCTTTGTTTTATTTCTTTTTTAGAGGTATTATGCCTAGTATCTTACATAATCTTCAAATTATTTTTAGATGTGATTTTTGTATATACGAACAACCGGGCCAAAGAGCAAAGAATGTGACAGAAAATGACTTCAACAAGAAAGTTTATTTATGTCACTCTGGGCAGAAACATTACGATAATGTTTACCCTGTTAAATATTTTACTAATTTTGGAATTTGTCAATGTAAGTTTATGTTTAAAATTGTATTATTGTAAACATATTTCACCTAATAAAAATATTAATTAATTAATTTCTTAAGTGGCCAACTATTTGTTTTCCAATGCGACCTCCAAAATAGCAACCTAATTTTTCAATTTACATATTTTAAAATTTAATTAAACATTTCTATAATAACAATGTATTTTAAATTTAAAATTAATCAAAAATTATTAATATTTTCAGCAATTATTTACTCTCTGTTGTTTGAGAAAATACTTGGCTTCGATAACCTTGAAAGTCAAAGGTCCATCACGACCTTTAGAATGCTCTCTACCCCCTCTAGTGATGATGAAGACGAAGAAACAGTGTTTCCCTCAGATTTTTTATATGAACCTTCGATTGGAATTTTAACTCCAGGGTTGTCAAAAAGTTTTAAAAACTTTTAATTTTTATAAAAATTGTTTAATTTTAAATTGTTAATGAAACCTTTTTAATTTATGAATTATGTTATGTTATATCTAAAAGTTGTTTGTGCCTAAAATAAAGAAGTTTTTCTTATATACAGAGTACCTCCGGAATGCCAGCTAGGACTTGCTTATAAATTTCCAATTTCAATTGATTTTATTCGAGGAATGGATCCCCATATTTACAGGAATATTGATTATGATTTTTGGATAACAATTAAGAGAGGTGTGGTGTTTAAAATTGACTGTAAATAAGTGTATTGTAAATGTATAAAGTTAATATAGGTTGTCTTTAATATTTGACGTTAAAATATTTTATTTGAATGAAAAAATAACTTAATTTTTTAGCCCAACAATACATAGACTTTGCTGTAGCTGAAACGATGCCTTATTTAATAGGAGATAGATGCATGGTCACTTTAAGCATTTACAGGTAAAATAATTCAATAACAAGTTCTAAATAACTCAATAACTAAATTAACACTCAGTTTATAAGTTCTGTTATCAATATACTATTTATTTAAATTTGTTACATTCACAAATCTTTAAACGGTCAAGTTTAAGAAGTTATAAAAATTAATATTTTAACCTTCTTTTTTACTTGATTTTTAGCAAGCCTCTGGTTGGTCATGTCCAGGAGGTGTCGCCAGATTTTGGACCAATCACAGTGTTTATAGAGGACCTAGGTGGAAAACATACAGTTGCTGTAAAGAATGCAAAACCAATGTGCAACTATAACAGTAAGGCTTGTTGACAATATCAGTGTAATATTATACGCCATATGAATGGCTTAACTTTTTTAAATTCATTGATTTTTTTTTATTAAAATGGGTTGATTAAGTTGATTTGTTAAAAATATAAAAGAACATTATTAAAGTTATTTAAAAGGATTGAATTTTTTACCTGTAATACATATTTTGTCATATAAAAAAGTTTTTTTTTTTATGTTAACTTTTTTAAATTCAAAAACTTGTCACTTTTTAAAATTAAACAACATCAATTTTAAGTGTATTTTTCAAAGCCTAATACTTTAACTTAACTTTTCACAAGACTCATGGTAATGTTGTAGATGGATGTAGATTGGAAATGGGAAAATATCGTCGCAAACCTTTCCAAGATGGGAGTGGATGGGGAAATAATGGAAAGGGGAAAAGATACAGCTACAGAAACAAACACTGGTAGAAAAAACAGTTTTATTTACTGTTTTGCACATTTTTAACTTTATATATTTAATTTAAATATAAAGAGGGATCCTCTTAAAATCTGTTAATTAAAATATATTTATTTATAAACCAATATGTATTATCGTAAAGACTCTTAGAAATCAGTTATATATGTTTTAAATTTTGTACTTAATAAAGCTTTGTGGATAATATATATATGTCTTAGGTTATTGGCCTACAAAATAAATAAAATATGCTGTTTGTAATGCGTAGGTGATCACGGTTTGTAACCATATTATCCATTTAAAATCTTGATTGTAGGCTAGCCTATAAACTAGTATAAATAATTTGGGTTAGTTTTAATTTTTATGTTATAATTTATTGAAATATTGAATTGTTTATTTTTTTAATAATTTATATTTTTATTTTTCAGTGGAATGGCATCTTACCACATGGGTGAATTTGGTTTCAATCCAAGATATTTGGAGTTTGTTGCTTCCCAGCAGAAGAAATTACGGGGATCAGTTCCTGCTATGTCTGGTATGAAATTTTTTTATTGAACTATCATTTTGTATAAATTATAATATTATTTATTGTCTTAATAATTATTGGGTTGTACTTTTTTTAAATAAATGTTTTTCTTAAACATTGTTTTTTGGTGTTTTTTACATTTATTTTTTGTTGTTGTTGATAATGACTAGTTGAAAGTAACATTTTAATAATTGGTTTTAAATATTTAAGGTAATGGTAATGGTAGAAACGGAAATTCATCGAATTATAAAAACAAAGGAAAAAACTCACGGAAGAAATCAAGTTTAGAGTCTATTAGTCCCACACTGGGCAAGGTTAGTGATATCAAAAAATTGGTTTGATTGTATTTTATAAAATCCAAATTGTCTTTAAATATATATTTGTTATAACATTTATTATTATCTTAAAGTTTTATAACTTGTACTAATTAAAAAGTGTTTCAAATTGTAAATTTGCTTTTAAATTACTAATTTTATAATTCCGACAAAATTATGCTTTTAAAAAGTTTTATTTGATTTCTATAGAATGCCATAGATCACCCCGGTAACTATGACAACAAGGATTGGGAGCCGGGTTACCACGATGAATATGGTCCCCCGAACGAGACCAATCAAATGTGTCGAATAAGGAATGAGGAGGGATTAGCCACTCAAATATGGAATCTTAATATTAACTCGGTGGAACAACCTACGTAAGTTTAAAACTTGATTTTTTTATTTTAACAAATTTTTAAATCACTTAATTCAATTTAAATATTGTAACAAATATTGAATTCTTTGTTTGAAACTAGTTGCTTGATCTAGGGTCTGTATTTTAATTGTCATAATATGGCTGCAATTTGCATCTATGATTTGCTGGCAATAATTTACCCATGCACCACGACTGGCATTTTAATATATTTTGTGGGCCAATATATTTAATATATATGTATATCCACTAGGCTTTGTTATGTATAGATGATTGATATCATAAAAATGCTATTTTAGTTCAAAATTGAAAAGTGCAATACTTAATTGACACTTTTTTTAATTATCTAAATTTTAGTTTTATATATAATGTTCAAATTTAAGGATTTTATTTTTTCCAGACTTGACAGTGGAGGTTCGGAGAATCAAGTTAGTCCAGACAGTCAACAAAATGGTCAAAATATTCACAGTGATGTTAGTTCATTAAATGGAGTCAGTACAACAACTAATTATATTTCACAGGCAATTACAATTTTAATTAATTAATTAAACTAATTGGAGCAGAAATTAAGAATTTTTTTTTAATTTTTATTCGCCAGAACTCTCAAGATAGCATTGGTAGTAACAAAACCATTAACTACCAAAACACCAACCCAAATAAACAACCAGAAGATGAGAATAACAACCATGACGTATCATCCACACCACCAATAAATATACAACCAGAACCTAATAATTACCAGCAAAATATTGGTTACGATGCATATGGTCAACCAATATCTCAATATGGTAAGTTTTGACATTTTTGTTAAAAATATTAGAAAAAAATCAAGATTCGTTTTTTGTAAAAAAAAATTATTTTTTTGTTATATTTGCAATTTATTATTTCATCATACTACTAAAAGGATTGTAACATCTTGAAATCAGTTAATGCATAATCATTTATTACATTTTGCTTATATTTTGCAGCAAATTTATAATAAAATTGCTAAAACAATTATCAATTTTTTTGCGTTAATATTTTGTTGTATACAAATAAAAACCACTAACTACACTATACCATTATGACATCATAACCTTCATTATTACCACACAAGGTCCATCATCTTACCCCCCTAACCCACAACCCCCTCAATATTACCCTCAGCAAAGTTTACCCAGTTATTTACCCTACACGATGATCGATAACGAAGGTAAAGAAGTTTTAATCGCTGATGAAAAATCCCCGTTCCATTATTTCTACAATTTAGGGGTGGAGGTATTTTTGTTTGTTTTTAAATTATTGTAATTTTTTATTTTTTAAACTTTGTATGTGTAGCTTTAATATAGTAGATGGTTTTCCATGTTTTTTTATAATATAATAAATGTACACAAAACTTGAATATTTTTCTATTATCCAAATAATTTTATTTATAATTTTGCCGTTTATATATAATGGAGCTTAGTGGGTGATATATAAGTTTGTATATCCAATTAAAAGCCTTTAAAAAATGATCTTTTGTGGTGTGCTGGTGAATTATTACAGGTGAATATTGGTTGTAAGTTCTAATTGGTTGTAAGTTTTAAATCAGCAGCGTTGTGTAGTGGTAAGAACACTTGCTACACCACACATGAAGTGATTGGTTCAATCCCCTTAGATCTCATGCTGAAGCACCCTTGAGTAAGATGCTATAAACGGTATAAACTCCTGCTGAGCCATCACTCAATCAGCAGTTTAATTATCGGGCAATTATAATTTATAATATTCCAAACTGCCACAGGCAACCCAAGACTGGGTCGGAGTAACTCATGTTACTCTATGTTTAGGTCACACATACGACTTTCTCACATCGAGGATAAAGATATATACAAAAAAAGCATATTATTACAATTAACAAGCCATTCTTAGACCCATCGAACTAACTTTCATAATAATTTTAGTATAAACTATTTCGAAATTATTTCAAATTTTTATATCTGAATGTTTATCGCACTAATATATTTATTGTTAATTGCCTGTATAACATGCAGTATCACACACAATGCGCTTTTTATTAACTTAATATTGCATATGCTATCAAAAAAGGCTGTATATGTATTAACTTTGTGTTTTGTTATCATAGTACTATCGTCAACTTAGTGCAAGTGGTCAGCGTCCTGTTCTCATAAATGGTGCTTCCCCTCAGTATGTTCAACCTAATAATAACACAATGAGCTTTATTCCTAACAATCAACCTTACATTAATACACAACAAGTTAGTGTTTGTCTTTTTCACTAATGCTGGATAAATATTCATAAAAAAATGATGTCTTGTAATTTAAAACTGGTTTAGGGCAATATTATAAGATTATTAATACCCTAAACTTGTACAAATTGAGACTAGGTTACGGTTATATTATATAGTTAATAATATCTTGAACTTGTACAACTTGACTTGAGACTTGGTTGAGGTAATATTGTGAGGTCAATGATATTTTAAATTTGTACAACTTGAGTCTGGGTTGGGGTAATATTATGAAGTCAATAATATTTTAAACTTGTTTATGGTGACAAAATTATCAATAACATTTTTTAATTTAAGTTTAAGTAAAAAATTAAAATGTATTTTTTTATGTAGCCTAACCAATGTGTACCCCATTTTCACCCTCATACCATACCACAAGCCAATCAATTCAACAACCCAAGGTTACTGGTTCAAATCCAACCTAACACCCCTTTAGTCCAACAATTTCAACAACCTCAATATACTTCTCCACAAGGCAAATTTTATTTCATCTTTGTTAAATTGTTTTTGTGCTTTTTTTGTAAATTTTTTTTTTTTTGTAAGTTTTTTTTGTTATTTTAATTATTTTGTCAAATATTAGTTGAGGAAAATTCCCCTGAAGCCCCTTCTGTTAACATGGCAACTAACAACACCAACGTGACCCCACCCTCTCATATTTACATGCTACAACCCGAGGTCCCTACTTCATCCTTATATCCAACCCCAAGGGGTTACCATAATGGGTACAACAGAGCCCAATATGTTCCAAGGATCCCACATTATCCTTCTAATGTTTATCAACAGAGATTTGATGGACATCGCATGCAGAATTGTTCACAAGTGTTGCCCCAACAAAACCAACAACAACAGAGATTCCGTGCGTAATTTGGTGAGGTGTTTGCTTTTGGAAACCCTGGGTAAATTTGGTTTTTATTTTTTTTATTTCAGGGCTTTATCTTTTGGTTAGGGATTTTTTGTTTGGGTGGCTATTATTAATAATATCGTTAACTAGGTATTTATTGTAAGAATAAAACTACTGTAAAATAAACTTAGTTACTGATGCATATTTGGGTTATTTTTTTTATTTTAAAATGAATAATTTAATAAATTGGGGGCAAAATTATACATTTTGTGAAATAACTAATTGTATATTGTATGTTTGATTGTATAACCGATATTAAGTGCCTTAAATTTTAATCATATTTATTAAATATTCTCTATATATGATATTGTGTCAAATTAAGTACTGCCGTAGTGGTATTCTAACATTTTGTATCCCAAATTAATTTTGTGTATTGGTGTTTTTTGGTAAAGGGGTTACTATTTTTATGGTGTTTTTTGGTAAATGGTTGATATTTATATGGTGTTTTTTGGTGAATGGGTTACTATTTAATGGGTGGGTGATAATATTGGTTTAAAACTTTTATGGTTATGTTTTAATGAATAGTTTTATGTGGTTTTATTTGGTATATTATTTTTGTACTAATTGTTTTAACGTTTAGAGTTTATTTTGGTTCTTGTGAAAACGTGCGTACTGATGGCAGTATGTAAAAGTATTAAGTTGAAATTTGTTATTAATTTAAAATAGAGAAAAATATTCTTATGTTTGTTGAAAAAGTTAAAAAATTATGTTTAGCCTGTTTTATAATATAAATATATTCTTTATTTTTGTACTTCTGTTCTTTTTTCTTTATTATCCAATGATATTATTTAATTGCATTCTTATTTAATGAAATTGCCTGATTTTCTTTGTTTTTTTTACAACCACTGTTTTTTCATAATATTTTCATTTTTTCTACATTTTATTTTCATAGTTTTTCATAGAGGTTTCTTTTTAATAAATCTTATTATTTTGTATTTGTTTTGTTTAGAATATAGCTTTTATAGTTTAAGTAAGCGTTAAACATAAAGCAAAGCAGTCCACATTTAAAATATTATTTTTTACTGAGGATAAATATAAACGTTTTGAGGATAAACGAATAAAATGGTTTTTATTTAAAACAGCTTGAATTAAAATCTAGCAACCTTGTACTCATGAATTTCTGATGACAAGTTATATTCTCGAATAATTTTAGAATTTCCGAATTAAAAAGGTTTTAAAATAAATTTAAACAGAGTTAAATTAAGTACTTATACCCTATATTGTGTAGATTTATATTTAAAAGTTATATTTATGGTTGAATAGCAAGGAAAAATGCAGTTAAAACATATTAGACCGATTTTGGAACCGCAGGTAATTTTATTTTTGAAATTATCAAAGTTAAATTTATTCGCCAAATATATCATAACCTCTTTTAAACACATAATTGGTATGTAGCTTATTTACAAGATCAACAATTAAAAATACTATTGGAGCTCTCTTTTAACGTCGTCCAGCAAGTTTATAAAATGCGAAAATGGCGGATTTTTATAACCTTACCCTAATCTTCTCTTGTACATTCCGCCCTTTCCGCATTTATTTTAGTACTATTTGTTTTAACCGGCAAACAACACTAATAAAATCCATATTATCTTCTAGCTTGGAGCATCAAAGATTTGTTGTTTATGTTGGTCTCCTAACAACAATAAGTTGGCAGTTTGTACGTCAGACCGAGTTGTTTTGCTTTATGATGAAACTGGAGAACGAAGGGACAAGTTTTCATCCAAACCTATTGACTCTAAGGTAGGATTGTGGGTTTTTTGTAACTTTTTTTAAGGTTTTAACGGTTGAATTTTTTAACTAGTTTTTTGACGTAGGCTTTTAAATTAATTATAACTAGATATATTTGTATCTAAAGTTTCATTTCATAACAATTTCTTATTGTTTTTTTTTTTAATTTTGTAATGTTTTTAAAATTGCAAATATATTATTTTATTTATAGCCTAAAGTTTTAGAAGGTTAGCATTGATGATGTGTTTAATGACCTTAAAAAAATTCAACAATTAAAAGATTCCTTTAATTTTTTACAGTATGGGAAGAAAAGTTACATGATTAAAGCGATTGCCTTCTCTCCATGCTCATCTAAGTTAGCACTCGGTCAAACTGACAACATTATTTATGTTTACAAGCTGGGAGATGAATGGGGTGATAAGAAGGTTATTTGCAACAAGTTTATTCAAACTGTAAGTGGATTTAATGGTATAAGGATTTTAAAATGATCTTATGTTTTGATATGTGAATTAGCCGGTATTTAGTAGATTTATTTTTAAGATTTTTTTGGTTCATATCTATCTTATGTTTTTACTAGTGTAGGTTATTATCGATTTAGTAGTATATTTTGGAGTATACTGCGTAAATGCTCTTTCTAGCATGTTAAGATTTAGTTTTTTTGTGTATTTAAGCTAGAAACCTTTAAATAATTTGTACCAGCATGATTACAAAGCTTTTAAATTTAAGTTTTATATTATTCCAGAGTGCGATAACTTGTCTAACATGGCCACTTGAAAACATGATAGTTTTTGGTTTATCTGAGGGTAAAGTAAGGTTGGCAAATACAAGAAGTAATAAATCTTCTACTATTTATGGAACAACTTCCTACGTGGTTGCCATCACTAACAAGTACGTTGTGTGATTAGAATTATATTGTTAAGTATGATATTATGTGTATTTAAAGCAAATTGATCTTGAATGTAAGTTAATATATATTTTTAACTTACCAGACCCAGTCTTGTACTGCCTCTGGTAGTTTGGGATATTATAGATTATAATTGCTTAATAAATATAAGCTGCTGATTAAATGTTGGACCAGCATGAGTTACCCTTTATAGCACCTTACTAAGAGGTGTACAGCATGAGAGCAATAAGGATCTAACCCAGGACCTCTGTAGTAAAGTCAAGAAGTGTTCTGACCACTACACCACGCTTTCATAAAACTGCATTTTATACCACAGCATAAAAAGAAGTTTTGTTACCAAATTAACTTTTAGTAAAAGCCACAAATTCTTTTACATTTTAGTTTAAGTGGCAAGGGAGTGTTATCAGGCCATGCTGATGGAACGATTGTCCGATATTTCTTCGATGATGAAGGAAGTGGGGAGAGTCAAGGAAAGATTATAACCCATTCATGTCCTCCTTATGCCCTGGCTTGGGGCTCATCAAGGTATTTGTTCTAAATACATTTATTTTATTGAGTTATTCTTAATGTGGCAAGGTTGGCTTTATGGCCTAAAGATAAAGTCCCATTTGTTTCCCCAGCGTATTTTTTGTTCTTAATTTTGAAAGGTTGAATTTGTAGCCTAAACTACGATTTGTTATTCGACCCAGTCTCAAGTTGATTTTTAATCTGTAGATTGCCAATTTGGCATTAAGTTAATTTTCTAAATTGTAACTCTGGTATTATCTGCCTTTGATTTTTGTGTCTAATCAGAAATTTTTTTTTTTAATTTTACAATAATATATATTTTTCTACAGTATAATAGCAGCAGGTTGTGATAGAAGAGTAGTGGTGTACAACAAGGAGGGGAGGTCTATTCAAAATTTTGATTACTCTAGAGATGAAACAGAAAAGGAATTCACGGTTGCTGTGACGAACTCTAGTGGACAGAGTGTTGTTATTGGAAGTTATGACAGGTTTGTGTGGTCAAATATATAAACATGTTGTATGTATATTAAGTACTGAAGGTGGAAAAGTTAAGTTTTTAAATAAATGGTGTAACTTAATAAAAATAAAATTGATATATGTTATTTTTGGGCCCTTTTATCATTAAAAAACAAAATAAAAGTAATTAAATTATGTTAAATTTTTTTGACATTTTTGTCATTGTCTTCAGGTTGCGGTTGTTTAACTACAGTCCACGTAGAGGAGCTTGGGATGAAGGAAAAGCAAAAGAAATTAAAAATCTTTACACCATAACAGCTCTGGCTTGGAAGAAAGATGGATCAAGACTCGTGGCTGTAAGTTTACTTTGTTTTAAGATACAATTAAGCATGTTTTAGTACTGTTAATGTGACTTTGTTAACCAAGATTAATATATATATATACAAAAAGAAATAATTTCAAAGTTTAATTTTATGCGAGCTTAGGTTTAGCTTTGTAAAGCAATTATATTTTATGTGAATTTTGACACTAATTTAAATTATTTTTCTTTAATAACAGGGAACACTATGTGGAGGGGTTGAATTGTTTGATTGTTGTTTGAAACGATCGATTTACAAGAACAAGTTTGAGATGACATATGTTGGTTTATCACAGGTAAAACTCAAACTTTAATATTTTATATTATACTAGACAATAGCTGCCCTATGGTGGCCATTTTATTTGGAGTAATGTAAAGGCAATTTTTAACTAATATTTGCTTGTAAAGGTAAACTTGTGCACCAAAAACGACAATTTTATTTATTTTCCAGGCCTATAAATTGTACATACATATATATATATAAAAAATAAATATTTATAGCGCCCACTTAGCTTCATTATGTACAGCTGAAGGTTTAACACTATTCTGTTTATTAAATTTTTATTTTTTAACCTTTTTTGTTTTAGGTGATAGTTAAAAACCTGAGCACTGGAACCAGAGTGGTGTTAAAGTCACATTATGGATATGAGGTAAAAAGAAATAGTTTGAAGAAATAGTTTGAAGAAATAGTTTGAAAAATAGTCTAATCTGGATATTTCCTATAAAGCCAGTGTTAACTATTAACATTTTAAATCAACACGCACATTTTTGTGTTTTTGATTTTGTCTTAGATTGAAGAGGTTAAAATGTTGGGTGGAGATCGCTTCTTAGTTGGCCACACTTCTGATACTCTTCTATTGGGTGATCTCTTAACCAATCGGCTTTCAGAAGTGGCTTGGCAGGGAAGTGGAGGGAATGAAAAATTTTTTTTTGAGAATGAAAATGTTTGCATGATATTTAACGCTGGTAAGATCTTTACAACCTTAAAATTATCTATTTTAAATTAGAGCAACTATTAATGGTATAATGTAACTGCATATTTTCTGTTTTGCCAATATAACAGCATGTAGTCAATGGGAATCAAACTCATGGTCTCAGGTTTTAAATATACTTTAATAAATTACACCATGCAAGAAGTGAATTTAAACTTTTAGGTCAGGTTTTTGCCTAAGAAATCAATAAACTGCTTATAATAAAAATCAAACTTACAGCATTAAATGTGTAGTCATTGGGTATCAAACTTAAGACCTCATGCTTTAATTTTACTTCAGTACATCCAAATATGCCTGAAGTTGATGAAAATTTATATCTTTATTTGTACTCAAAAAGTCACTGACGTACTCGTAAAAAAAAATCAAACCGCTGGTACCAAAGTCACAATAAAGGTGACAAATAGTGCAATACTATACCAGACCCATTTAAATGTACTTTTAAAATATACTATAAACCACCTAATAATATATACAGGTGAGTTATCATTGGTTGAATATGGTAGTAATGAGGTATTAGGATCAGTTCGAACTGAGATGATGAACCCACATTTAATTAGTGTAAGGTTAAATGAGAGACAACATGCTCATAAACAACAAGATGCTAATAAGAAGATGGCTTACCTACTTGATCCTAAAACTATTTCTATTAGTAAGTACTCTATTTGTTCTTATGCAAAACTATGCTAGGTTTTGACTGTTAAGGTTCTCATATAATTTTGAAAATTATAAATTAAAATTGATTTACCTTTCAAGATTTTTTAAGGTATTAAACTGGCAGCATGGTTTAGTGGTCAGAACACTTGGCTTCACTACATGAGATTCTTGTTTTGATTCTTACTGCTTTCATGCTGTAACGCCTTTAAATTGGCGCTAAAAACAATACAAACTCCTGCTAAACCAATACCTAATCAGCAGCTTTATTATCGGGAAATTAAAATAAATAATATCTCAAACTGGCAAAGTTAACTTAAGACTGGGTTGAGGTAGTGGATGTTCCTGTATTTCTAGGTTGTAAAGTCTATCTTTCCAATTTTATAATATATCTTTTTATTGTTTAGTTGATCTGAATGAAAGTTACACAGTGGCAACAATTCAACATAATTCCAAACTAGATTGGCTTGAACTTAATGAGACTGGTAATTATTAACACAAATACCGTTGCTTTTATCAACTACTAATATGGTTGTAAAATTGTGAAATCCTTCGTGTAGGTTTAAAACAATAATATTCTTTAATTCCAGCAATGAAGTTGTTATACCGAGACAAAAGATTACGACTCCATCTTTACGATGTTTCAACTGAGACTCAAACTACTTTGCTCAATTACTGTTCGTTTGTTCAGGTAAAACATCATTAAAAACTTTAAGTATCAAACCTATAAAAGTGCTTGCTTTTAGTATTATAAGAAATGTTACTTGCAATCTGTGTATTACAGAACCAAATAAGATTGTCCACTCTATGTATTTTATTTGTTATAATATGCCTAAACTATCACTTACTGGTAATAACTAACCTGTTTTCACAAACATTATTTTTTATTTTTTTTTGAAAGTCTATTAATTAGATGTAAATATTTTAGTTTGTTATAAATTTGTTTATCTTTTGTTTAAAACCAATTCTTTTTCTTTCCACTAGTGGGTGCCACAGAGTGATGTATTAGTTGCACAGAATCGAGATAGTTTGTGTGTGTGGTACAACATCGATGCACCTGAGCGTGTCACCATGTTTCCTATCAAGGGGGAGATCGTTGAACTGGAACGATCTGATGGAAAAACTGAGGTCAGATTATAATAACTTATTTTAATATTTTTTTGTGATTTTGTTTTAATTTATGTGGTATTTTAATGTTAGTTATTTGGATTTTTATAATTTTTTTTTCATATTTTTAAATCTTGTTTTAGTGATAACTTTGTTGAATTAGGCTTACAGTTCAACTTTTAGTATTTAAAAATTGGTATTTTTTTCAATCTTTTAACTTGTTTTTTGTTTATATTCCAGGTATTAGTTCAAGAAGGGGTTAACACAATAACTTACACATTGGATGAAGGTTTAATTGAGTTTGGAACTGCTATTGATGATGGAAATTTTTCAAGGTAAATCCAAACTTTTGCGACCATATTACAACAATTTAAATTTCGACTGTTTGGAGGCTATTGACTATTATATAACGATTTATAGCATTTATTAGAATATATTCTAAATTTAAAATTTTGTATAACTATATACTTAAATTTTAAAATATTCGTTTATATAAAAAATAACTTAAGAAACAATTATTATTTTTTGTAATAATTGAATTAAGAGCTGTAAGCTTTCTTGAAACTCTTGAAATGTCTCCTGAAACTGAAGCTATGTGGAAGACATTGAGTAAAATATCGCTCGATAATCAACAACTTTTCATTGCTGAAAGGTGGGTTTTGCATATAAAAGATGTTTTTAAACCAAAGACACATTAAATTATATGATATTAATAACCTCAATCAGTTACTAGTAGCTTATACATTAAATTAATGTTGAGAAAATATGTTTTACAAATGGTAGTAACTAAAGATGGTGTTTATTGTTTAAAGATGTTTTGCTGCATTGGGTGATGTTTCAAAAGCAAGATTTTTAAGATTGGTCAACAAAATGGCTGAAGATTACAACAGAGAAACTGTAAGTGGAGTAATTCGCTTTAAATTTTCTAATCTAAAACCTGCAACAAAACCTTGTACCATATTTTATATTACTCACTAATTTTAATTGTTAATTTATACAGGGTTTAGATGGACATACTTACTACAAAGTACAAGCTAGACTTGCCATTCTGGATAAAGAGTTCAAGAAAGCTGAACAGGTATACAAAAATTTTGATAAAAAACAGTAGTTCGAATATTATATGTGTAACTATTAAATAATGAATTTAGTTTGTTAAAATCTATGAGAATATTTTGTAAATCTAAGTCAATTCAGATTTTATTTATAACTTATTTTAAATCATTTTTCTGAACCTAAACTTAAGATTTTTGTTTTTAAACAGATCTATCTTGAAAATGGAGCAGTTGATGAATGTATTGAGTTTTATGTTAACTTACATATGTGGAATGAGGCCATTGCAGTGGCTGAATCAAAGGTAAATGTATATTTATAACAACTAAGGCTCACCTACAGTTGGACTATAAAAAAAGCCTTTTTCAAATGCAAAAATTTAAATCTTAATATCGACTAAGGCTTACCCATAGTTGGAATGTGAAGTAAGGCATTTCCACATGCTAGACTATAAAATAAGCTTTCTTTAAATGCAAAAAGGGCTTTTTTAGAAGCTAGACTATAAAATAAACTGTCTTTAAATTCATTTTCCTCAACAGAACCATGCCCAAGTTGACACTCTAAGATCCCAGTATTACCAGTGGTTAATTGACACAAACCAAGATGAAAGTGCTGGTTTGTTGAAGGAGAAACAGGAGGACTACCACGGGGCTATTGCACTTTATATGAAGGCTGGATTGCCTGCTAGAGCCGCTAAACTTGCTCTGTCTAGATCTGTAAGTTGCGTTTGTGATTTTTATATTAGAAACATTTAAGATTTTTGGTGTTTTAATTTCCAATATATTAAAATTATATTAATTTTTTAGTTTTGTAGTACAACATTTTGCCAATTAGGTTCCATGGTAATTTTTTTGAACTGTGAAGGGTTATAAACCTGTTTCACCTGGTTCTAGTTATTTTTTGTTAATATTTACAACTATTTTGTAGGATCTGATGTCAAATCGAAATATCATGGAACAAATTGCTTCAGGATTGCTTAAATATGATCTCAATGAACAGGTAAACATAGATTTGGATATTTTTTATACGCACAAATACATTATTTATTATAGCATGTTACCAATACAAGTTAAATGTTAAATTGAAGTATTTATTAAACTCTTTTTATATTACAGGCTGGTGAATTGTTTGAGAAAACTGGTAACTTTCAAAATGCATTGGATTGCTATAGAAGAGATAAAGCATACAGGTAACTCTATGTTAACTTACTTTGATAAGTTATGATTTTATTTTTGTTACATTAAATAAAATATCAGCTTTTTAAGTTTACTTCAAATGAACATACTTAACAATACACTACTTGTATAAACTTAAAAATCATGCTTTACATATTTTACCCTTAATTAATTTTAAATACAAAACACCTAGTTCAAGGTTTAAATATCTTTTAACAAAAGCCTAAACTGTTTTATATAATGCAGGAGAGCAGTAGAACTTGCAAGGAGCTCGTTCCCAGCTCAAGTGGTTAGATTGGAGATGGAATGGGCTGATCATCTTTACTCACAGAAACAACTTGATGCTGGTGAGAAAAGTTAACATGTTTAAAAGTTCAAAAAAAGAGTTGTTAACTCAATTTTTTAATTGCATAATTGGTATATTAAAATTAAAATAATTAATATATGTAAAAAGGTTGACTGCACGACCTAAACATAGAGTAACGACTGTTACCCCAACATAGTCTTGAGTTGTCTGTGGCAGTTTAGGATATTATAGATTATAATTGCCTGATAAGTAAACTGCTGATTAAGTGATGGCTCAGCAGGAATTCCTATGTTTATAGCGCCTTGCTCAAGGGCACTACAGCAAAAGAGCAGTGGGGGTTGAACCCAGGACCTCATGTAGTAAAGCCAAGTGTTTTTCCCACTACATCATCCTGCCAGTCTTTTGTTGCCCTTACTTAAAATTTAAATTTTCTTATGTTTTTTTTTTCCAGCTATCAACCACTACATAGAAGCAGGTGCTACAGAGAAGGCTGTAGAGTCAGCTATAGGATCAAGACAGTTTAAGAAAGCAATTCTTATATTAGAGGGCCAAGAACCTGAGATGAGTAGCAAATATTATCATCAGATTGGACTTCATTACTCACAAATTAATGATCATGAGGTAAAATCTTAATTTTTTAAAGTTTTTAATTATTCTTAATGTGAAAAGGTCGACTTTAAAACCTAAACATAAAGTAACATTTGTTACCTTGACCCAGTCTCGAAATTATTTTGGCAGTTTAGTAGATTATAGAATATAATTGCTTGATAATTATGCTGCTGATTAAATGCTGGCTTACCAGGAATTAATACCGCTAAAGTGCCTTATTTAAGGGTGCCACAGCATGAGAGCAGTGGGGATCAAACTCAGTACTTCAGGTAGTGAATCCAAGTATTTGAACAATACAAATGACGATGCCGATAAATCTGTGTTAAGATAAAAGCAAATATTGCAAAGTTGTTAAGGTTTTAAACACACATTGCCAAATTGTAAAATCTCAACAATTTAAAACATTCCAGACTGCAGCCACATTATTCATGAAAGCAGGATCACGCCATGATGCAGTTCAACTTCTACTTGCCTCTGAAAAGTGGCAGGAGGCTTACAACTTGGCCCAAACATGCATGGAACCTGAGGAGGTTGTAACTCTTTATATTAACACTGCTCAACAACAGGAAGCTAAGGGCAAATACAAGGAAGCAGAAAGGTGATGGAAATGTGTAATTTTTTTATTTTTTATTCTTGATGTGGAATGGTTGACTCGGAATTTTACAGTTTATAACGCCCTCATTGGTGCATAAGAGCAATGAGGATCGAACCGAGGATCTCATGTAGTAAAGACAAGTGTTCTGACCACTTTGTGACCACTTAAATTTAAATATTGAAACTGGGTTATTTATCTAGTTAAACTACATCCATATAGTGCTAACAGATTTAATAAATTGTTTAATTTTTCTATAAAAATTAGGTTTAGAGTTGTGCAGCTTCAACTTTTGTAGGCTTAGCATACTTTAAAACATGAGTTAGTTTGTTTTTCTTGTATTGTAATATTATAATCTGTAGTTACTTAAACATTAGTCTTTGAATTTCATTTAAAATAATATTTTTTATATTATTTAATTAGATTATACTTAACTGTTGATGAACAAGACCTAGCTATCACCATGCACAAGAAACTACGTCGCTATGACGACATGATACGACTGGTTACAGACTACCATCCAGATTTGTTACAAGACACCCATCTCCATTTAGCAAAAGTAAATTTGATAACTAAGTTTACTATAAATAGTTGATAGCTTGCTCTTTGGTCGGGATTTTATTTGTTGTAATATGGTTGCAACTCGTCAGTAATATTTACTTACAATAATCCACCTGAGCACCACAAACAGCAGTTTTATTTTTTTGTAGGCTTATAAATTGGAAATACATTAATATAAATATCATCCGCTTCATTATGTAAAGATGTATTTGTCTAAAATGCATTAAAAAACAGCTAGGTTAAATATACGTGTAAACTGTAACACTAGTTTAATTATATTGTAATATTCATAGGAATTAGAAGGGGAGGATTACTTACAACCTGCTGAGCAACATTTTGTTGCAGCTCAGGACTGGAAATCAGCTGTTAACATGTATCGACAAAGGGTAAGTACCTGTAGGTAAAATCCCAAGTATTGACAGCATAATAGATATAATATGTTGTTTTAATTAACATGAATCTTTGTATAGGACATGTGGGAAGATGCATATAGAGTGGCAAAATCAAATGGAACTGCAACAGCTCACAAACAAGTAAGAAAACTATTATTAAATCAATATTTTTTAGCTTCAGGTTTGTGTATAAAACCTATGCTGTGAAGAATTCTTAAGTTAAGTGGTAAATTTGAAAATCAAATTAGTAAATTACATCAATTTACTTATATCTAAAACTAGCAAATTTATCTTAAGACTAAATTAAGGTAAAAAAAGTTTACTTTTATTTAGTCTGTGTGCAGCCTAATTGCTTCAAAAGCAAATAAATATATAAAAAGTATTAAAAACAAACTATAAATTAAATATTTATTATTATTACAGGTGGCTTACTTATGGGCGAGGTCATTAGGAGGGGATTCTGCTGTAAAACTTTTATCTAAATTTGGTTTACTGGAAGCTGCTATTGATTATGCTGCTGATAATGGGTAAGCATGAGTATTATAAACCCAATAGTTGCAGGAGATATCATTGTATAATATTTATTCTACTGTGATAACTTTATAAATTGGTATTATTTACTGATATAAAGTTAAGAGTAGACTGTCACTAATATTATCATTTTGTAAAAAATAGTTGGACTTAACTTATTTATTCAATATGTTGCAGAGCATTTGATTTTGCGTTTGATTTGGCGAAAACAGGAATGACAGATAAGATGGGAGATATTCATCTTAAATACGCCATGTTTCTTGAAGATGAAGGTAATAAGATTATAATTAGGCCCAGTATATTATTTCACAATTTCTTTATGAGGTTAAAATATATAATGTTTAATTGCAATATAATGTTGTTAAATGTTCAGGTAAATTTCATGAAGCTGAAATGGAATTTATTAAAGCTGACAAACCTAAAGAAGCTGTTCTTATGTAAGTTGTTATCAAATATAGTGATAACTCCTTTTTTAATGGAATATTGTATTAAAAAAAAATATGTAACGTTATTAAGTTTAAGGCACTTATGTTATGTGCTTTAAGTTAATTATTATTCATTTCTGTTGTTACCATTTGCTTTAGGATTTAAAAAAATACCTACAAACAATGTTATTTTCATTTAAAATATTATTATTTTTACCCATTTAAATCACTTAAGGTGCCACTATTGCAATCTTTTTCTTTTCACAAAAAGATACCTCTATTTTTTACCAATATAACTATTAACTAATATAATATACTTTAGGTATGTTCACAACCAGGACTGGGAAGGAGCTCAAAGAGTTGCTCAAAACCACGACCCAGATTCAGTGAATGATGTTCTAATAGGGAAGGCTAGGGTGGCATTTGATCAAAAGGTGGGTTTGCCTAATATATAACTGCTTTTTTTTCAAATTATTGTAGGTATATATGTATAAAATTGGCACAAATTTTCAAAAATTATGGAAATTTGGAGTAATTGATTTGGAAGTAAACTTATCGATTAATATTGTTTTATTTTGCCTGCCTCAGTTAAAACTGTCTTCATATGATTTGCAGGCAAACTTATCTACTAAATAATTCCCTTAATCCTTTAATTTATTTATTGTAGTTTCTTTTTTGTTTTGCTATATTAAACTATTTATATTTAGCTACTCGCCACAAACGGCGGTTTTATTTTTTTGCAGAGCACATATTGCCCACTAAGCTCCTTTACATAAAGATTTGTGTTTATTTTATATTAAACTATATTATACATTTACCCAGGACTTCCAACAAGCAGAAGCTTACTTATTAAGAGCCCAGCGACCCGACCTAACCATCAAGTATTACAAGGAGGCAAATATGTGGTCTGAAGCATTAAGGATATCTCGTGAATACCAACCAAGTAACAAATATAATGCTCTACAACAAGAATATCAAAACTTGATGGCACAGAAAGGACCAAGGTGAGAATCGTTTATAGTTGTACTTGTAATATTTTTGTTACAACTTTTTATGTATAATACAAATGATATTTAATTGCTGGCTTTATATACTGGCAATTGTTTTTTGGGCTTAATAAAAGTATGTGTAGTTGGCACTTTACAGATAAAGCAAAATTGGAAATAATACTTTACACTCAAGACCTTAGATTTACTTATTGTTTAGTTACAAATGCTACAAAGCTGCTAATATATATTAATTAATAGTGCATTTAGTATATTAAATGCTTGGCCACCAGCCTAACTTAGATTTTATGGATTCCTGAACTTATGTTAATGTAATATGCTAAAACTTGTGCTTAACAATAGTGCACTATAGCAAATATCAGAAATTTTCAAGTGATTTCATATGCACACATTCACTAATGTTTTTTACATACTTACAGTGGAGCTGAAGGATTAATAAAACAAGGAAGGGAATGGGAGCAACAAGGTGATTACAACCAAGCCATCTCTTTCTATTGTCAGGTCTCCCCTGATATGACTTCTGATATAAGGTAATCAACTTATTGCTGTATTTAAATAATTCTTAATATGGAAAGGTCCATAAATGTTATTATACCAGTAACTTTCTTTTTGTTATTAATGTTTTTAGCATCAATAAAAGTAATAAAAATATTCATAATAAATATTACATCGATGTGACGGGAAAAAATGACAAAATCAATTTAATGATTTAAAACATGCCATGAATAATAATGTTTACATAAAGATTATATAATATATTATGGTACCCAACCATGTTTTATAGTCTATTAATAAAACTGGTGATTTTTGATTTTGCCAAAGTAATTGTATTTTAATTTCTAAAAATTATTGTTAATCCGTTGCAGAGTTTTAGAGAAAAGTTGGTCCAAAGCAGCAGAATTAGCTCTCAAGTTTCTAACTATGGAGAAAGCAAGTGCAGTTGTGGAATTATTGGGTCCCAAGTTTATCAGGATTCAAAAATTTACAGAAGTAAGATTTGTTTAATTTAAATAATAATATACCAATGGTAAAGGCCCTAAACTTTGTAATTTTTTAAGGCTAAAAGTTCTGGCTTTTTGAAAAGTACTTGGCTTCACTACATGAGTTTAGGAGTTTAATCCTGACGGCTTTCATGCTGTTTCACCCTGGAGTAAGGCGCTATAAACAGTATTAACTCCTGCTGAGCCAACACTTAATTAGCTGCATAATTATCGAGCAATTATATACTATAATATACCAAACTGCCACGGGCAACTCGAGACTGGGTCGGGGAAACAAATGCTACTCTATGTTTAGGTCATGAAGGCGACCTTACATCAAGAATAAATGTAAAAAAAATAAAAATAATTGTTATCACTTTTATTTTTTTTAATTTAGGCAGCTGAGATCTATCTCCAAGTGGACATGATTCAAGAAGCTGCGGATGCTTTCATGCAGGGAGGAGAGTTCCAGAAAGCAAAAAGTGTTTGTCACGAATATGCTCCTGAACTGGAAGCTTATGTGGATCAGAAATATAAAGATCATCTGAAACATCATGGAGATACTAAAGCTGTAAGTAATGTTTAAGTACAGTTGTTATACTAGGAATGCTTGGTTTAAAACAACATTGTATCATTTAGTTGGCACCTATAGTTGTTTAAGTAAAGTTGTTGAACTGAGATAGTGTGTAGGCCATGCTGTTTACAGTCTATAGTGTTTAACTGTTTATAAAAAGTTAAAAATTCTTTATTATGGTAACATCGGTAATTATTTATGTTTTCTGTTGTTAAAAGACCACTAAAATAATAAATATGATAAAAATTAATTAGTTTAGGTCATTTTTAGTCTTGTTTTGCAATTGTAACCACAAAAATGTGGTATAGACTTAGATAACAATGAGAAAACACTTTTAATTCATATTTTAGACTTCAATATTTTTATGTTTCAGATGGCCTCAGTTGATGTAATAGCTGCATTGGATATGTATATTGAGAGAGGACAGTGGGAGAAATGTATTCAGACTGCTGAACAACAGGTATTACTTAACACTAAGTATACCCAATAATGTTACAAGTTATATTATGTTTACTTTTCAAAAGCTTGCACTATGGATGGCATCAGAATTTTTAATTTGTTGTCCTAATATGGTCACAACTTAAAACTAATTTTTACCTGAATGAATTTACCAACACCACAAACGCCAGTTTTATTTATTTTGTAGTCCTATAAACTGGTCATACATATACATTTGTAGCCCACTAAACTCCATTATATATAAATTGTTTATTATTTTTGTGTTTATAGAACTCCCAAATCCTGCACAAGTATGTAGCTCTATATGCTGCCAACTTACTCAAGGAAGATAATGTTTTGGAGGCTCTTGATTTATATGTTCAACATGGTAAATATTGCCATTAAATACTTGTATATATTTTTTGTATATAGCCTTAATCTTGATATCGGAAGTCGACTTCACGACTTGAACATAGAGTAACAACTGTTACCCTGGCCCAGTCTTAATTTATCTTTGATGGTTTGAAATATTATTGACAATAATTGCTAGTTCATTGAGCTGCTGATTAGGTATTAGCTCAGAAAAAGTTTTGTGTTGTTCATAACACCTTTCTCAAGAGTGCTACAGCGTAAAAGCAGTGGGGATCGAACCCACAACCTCATGTAGTGAGGCCAAACGTTCTGGCTGCTAGTGTTCTGATATGTTAAAAACATGTTTTTTAAAGTTTGTATTGCTTTGATGTTTTTACATGGCTATATAAATTAATTTTTACACCACAGGAGCACCAGCAAATGTCCAAAACTTTAACATCTACAAGAGAATAGCGAGTGAGATTTTAAATTCACCAGATTGGGATAATTATAAAACATGGGCAGGGTTGAGGGATATGTTGTTCAGTTTGGTAAGTAATGGGAAAATATTGGTTGCAAGTTAAATGTCATACACTGATTAACTGTTCCTATGAGAGTTAAAATGCATACCACAACTAGAGTATATATTAAGAAACTTGGTGAGCTATATATATGTGTGTTCAAATTATAGGACTACAAAATAAATAAAACTGCAGTTTATGGTGCACAGGTGAATTATCACAGGCAAATATTATTGGGAGTAGGAATCATATTACAACAATTAAAATCTTGTTCGTAGGGCAGGCTACCAACTAGTATATATTAGTTCAAACGTTTCTTAAATTTTAATAATATTTTGGGGAAATTTTTGCAGTCTATTCTGCTGCTATTAAAACAGATTTTTAACTTTTCCAACTCAAATTTACTAAATTGTAATAACTTTTACATTTCAGGTAAAGAATCTACAGAGAGAAGGAGGAACGGAAAGTGAGGATTATGGAGATTTTGAAACATTGATGTTGGTGGCTCATTATTATGCTGTAAGATCTGCATGTGCTGAACAATCTGGAATGGTAACAAATACTTTGTTGTATAAATCTTAAATTTATATATATTTCTAGTAATAGTACATTTACATATATACTATTGAATAGTTTTTAAGTTAAATGTATATGTTTGCCATTGTTTTTAGTGTATATTTTGATTTTTTAAGGTTTTTTAAAGCTACACTGAATCGAAAGTTTATTGGCTGGCCATTTAAATAACATATGTTAAAACAAATTTAAACTTTTACAATTTAATACTTGATCAATATAGTGGATTATTTGCTAAGGTTGTAAAGTTGGTCTTCTCTTATTAAGAATAAAATAAAATATTTTTTAAATGAATCATTTTTTGTTCAGGGTGAAATAATGTCGAAAATTTCAACCTCATTGTTACGTTACACTTCACTAGTTCCACCCGATAAAGCTTTCTACGAAGCCGGATTTTACTCCAGGGCTGCCGATAAATTAAACGCTGCTTTTGTGCTCTGGAATCGGTAAGTTCAGAGGTCCAGGGTTTGATTCTTGCCTAGTGCACTTTTTTTATTTTTTTTTTAAATTTTATTTTTATGAAATGCAACTTTTTAAACTCATTTTATGAAGTGTTTCCAAATAATTTAGGTACTTGGACCTTAGTGAAGCAATAGAGGAAGGATCACTGGATATGATTGACAACTCTGATTTCCAAGATACAGACATTCCATTTGAAGTTCCACTCCCTGAGAAACAATATCTGCATGTGAGTATATTCAAGTGTTTTACTCCTACACATTGTAAACTTTAACATAGATAATAAAGGACTTGGGTGATTTTAAATTTTAAATTTAATTATAAACAAACATTGACTAAGGCACTATAAACATTTTAACTCCTGCTGAGCCAAAACTTAATTAGCAGATTAATTATCGGGGAACTATAATTAAAAATACTTCAAACTGTCAAAGGCAACTTAAGATTAGGTCAGGGTAACTAATGTTGCTCTATGTCTAGGCTGTTAAGTCAACCTTCCCACATCTAGGATAAAGATATATACAAAAAAGCTTTGGCATATGTTACCTCTAAATATTAATAAAATTTATTTTTTAATTTGAAACTTAAAGGTGTTATTATATAAAAAAAACTGGAAAATTTAAATTTTAGAAATTTAGCATTTTAATTTTAACCAATTTTATTTTTTCCCAAAAAAATAACAAAATAAAATTTTGACCTCCAGGAGCAAGGTCGAGAAGAAGTGAGAAATTGGGTGTTAGCAGTGTCGGTGGACCACAAGGTGGAGCAAGTGTTGCCATTAGATGAACGAGACACTTTTGAAGGAAATTTAACTGCTCACCAGACTGGGATCAGGAGTCTTCCTTGTTTGATTACTGGTAAGTAGCCCTTTCTGTAACGTTTTTTTTCGTATTTTCTTGTATAGCTTCTAGACTTAGTATATAACGACTGATTTCACTTAAAGGCTGACACTCTTTGAATAATGGTGAGTAGATTATCAGGATTGGAATATTTTGTTCAGTTATTACTTAACTCTTTTTTGATTTTTTACCACTTCTGTTTTATATACTGTTTTGTCATACATACAAAGTAGATGAACTTAAAATAAGGAGGCTGTGGCTCCACATGAGTAATAACAATATCAAAAAGATTTATCATTAATAGCTTTAAAAATTTTAGAAACAATGGGGATAAAATTTTGTTTTTGACCCTTTTTTTTATTATATATTCTTCTGTGATATATATGTTATATATATAACAAAAAAAGGCCAACTTGCCAGCCAACTTATGGAGTAATATTACGTTGTCAAATCCTGATGATCTATATATTAACCTATAAATTGGGCTTACTAGAAAATATTTCCATTAACACCTTACTTAAGAGCGCTGGTACATGGAAGCAGTGGGAATCGTACCTTGTACTTTATGTGGTAAAGCCGTTTATCTTTGTACAACACTGCAGGCACCGAACAATCAAGTTTCCGATTTTGCATTGGCTAAATATGTAATCATTATTTATTACGTCATAGGCTATCCTGTGTTACGTAACATGGTCGATTTTAAAGTGCCCGAGCGTGCAGCCAATCGTGACGACTGGAAGAAGATTGCCTTGGTAACTAAAATGACGTCATCATTTGCCTTACAAGATGTTTTGAAGTTTATATCCGAGTTTGCTGGGCAAGCAACAGCGTCAGCTTTTAGGTCTTAGTTATTGGATTTTTGCTTAGTGTTTTGTATATAGGAAAGTTTAACACTGTTGTAGATTATATAATTGATTTAAATGGCTTTTAATTTGTGTTGTAGTTTTTTTTGTAATAAATAAAATTTATTATTAAAATAACGTTTACCCTTAACCACTGTAAGGGTTAAGCGTTTTGGTATTTAGAGTTAAAGGTCTGGGGTTTGATTCTTGTTAAAGCCATGCAAAACCGTCTCGCATCGGGTGAATTTTATTGTTAATAAAAAAAAACGCCACCAAAAATGTTTAATTGCAAAAAAACTATCGAATTTTCAAAATGATTGTCGCTAATTGAAAAGTGGAATTATTTTGATGTTTTCAAATATATACATCCGTCAGTTGGCGCTATGCAGCTGTATATCTGAAAAGTGTATTTCCTTAAAATACAACTTTTAATTACTTCTATAATTAATAAATAAATTTTAAGGATAGTTTAACTTGTTAAAAAAACTTTTTACACAAAACGACGTCATAGACTTGTAATTGTGTCGTAGTTTTCGCAGAACAATCACAAAGAACTTGCAGACCGCAAATATGTTGCGGTTTCTTAAATGATGGGAAAAAATAAAACAATTTTTTTTCTTAAAACTTACAAAAAAAGGTAAATCGGAAAAAAAATAACTTAAAAAAGCCTTTTAATATGCTAGTCAGATTTTAATAGAATATTTAATTATATTGGATATAATTCTAAGTTTAATAAAGTAACTACTAAGGTGAATCACCAGTTACATTTCTTGTTAGATAAATACTGATTTATATATATTATTAACTGATTTTTTGTAATTTATTTACATAAAAACAAATACGTTTCTTTTAAACACTACATGCCTACTTATATATATATATGTAATTTTTAAATAGGTTTATTCTACATTAATTTAAAAGCAGTTATTTTTTATTTCAGTTTACATGAATGTATAAAAACCACTTTATTCTATATTAATTTATAAAACACTTCAGTTTCTGCCCGTCGCAAATTAAATAAATTTCTTTAAATATTTAAACTAAACCCAACTTGACATCAAACGTAAACGCTTAAAACCTAAAACACTTTGTTACATCGCTCAAGTAATTACCGCCCTTTCAAGCCCAAAATTAAACGTAATTGTCATCTCAAATATTTGTGACGTCATAAGCGAAATTTTTAGAAAATTTTGTCATTTTAATAAATTAAAAAAACATTTAAAAAAATGTTAAGTAAAGTTTTGTAACAGTTTATAGTATCCCGCTATTTGTGACGTCATAGAATTAATTGTTGCGTCGAAAATATGGGATTTTCACATCGGCTGGGGATCGAATCTTCGCGTCTTTAAAGCTGCGAGTTTTTGCACCAAATTGCAACATTTGGCTTTGAATAAATATCAAACAACGTTTGAACCGGTGTGGAAATATCCAGCTTCGAATTAACACGCAGGGGTCTGTATTTGTGAAAACAGTTAGACTTTATTTTGGACAGAAGGGCTATTCACTAAGACAATGGACAACAATGCCTGCTTGTTGTATTGTCCTGCGACAATGCCATAAACGAGTTTTCGATTTTAGACAATAGATGCTTTTTACTTCGGTCTGCAAGACTTTGCGCTTATTTAGAATTTAAATTAAAGTTTTATTTACAATTTGATTTAATTATAGTTGACAGTTAGAAAGGTAACAGTCTTCAAAATTGACGAATTTAAATGGATATTATAAATATCACGTTCAGTCGTAATTTAATAAGTTTAAAAGTTAATAAACACTTAATTATAATAATGTTTATGTCTGTATGTTAGTTATAATAATATATCTAAATCTAGAAGTTAATATTTATGAGTTTAAAGCGCTAAGAAATGGTTTGTTTTATGCAATAATATTATAATTTTAAAATAACTTTAAGGTGTTTTCACTTGAAAATAAGTTCACTTTTAAGTTTTCTTTTCTTGTTTTGGGTATAACTAAATTAGTGTTTAGAAAATATAAAAAAACTGCGATTTTTTTGTCGGCATACAACTTGAAATTTTGCCGTTGTAATAACTCAAAATTTCGGCGACTTTGTCGGTGTATTTAGCAGGGAAATATGTCTGCTTCGTTTCCCCTGTTTTTGTTTCGTCGTTTTCTCTCTTGTTGGTTTCCTTGCTCTTAACCGAACGTAAACTAAGTCGTATTCTCTGCGCTTTAATAATTCGTGGTTTGCCGCCTGACTTATGTAGTTCGTGATCTTCGCGGTGGTTAAAAGTTGTCAAAAACGCAGCCAATTTTTGGTTTTCACAGCGTTTTTGCCGCCTTTAGGCCTAAATTAGCCTTAGTTAAAGAAACTAGTGGCTCAGGTGCACTTAGGGGTGAAAGAGAGATCGTGGAAGAAGGGTGTGACGCGTTGAAGAGAAAAAGAAAAAGGCGCTGAAGCGAATCGAGCGAAAATTAAACCGGGTCGTAGACACTCCCAGCCTGCTAGAGCTTGGAACGTTTTCGTATAACAGGAATGTTACTAGGTGTACTACGGGACAAAACATATAAGAGTTCACCTATTATATTAAATAAGCTTAAATCTATGTTAATTTTATATTGTAGGAACAGCTAAGGTGCCCGTGCCTCATAGAATTTGACCTAATTTTTAAGATAAAAGCGTTTTTTGGGACTGTAGGATACGGGCCAAGCAAGTCTTTATTTGTACGAGTTTCCAGGTTTAAGCTTTGCTGGATTGAGCTTAAATTAGTGATGAAATTAAGCAGAACGACAGCAGCAAGCTGTCATAAGTTACGCAATGGCGTTCTTCTAGTTTTAGCCGCTTTAATTTCAACGACAAATGCTAGAATGGACGAATGCGCGTTGCCGGACGGTAGCGCCGAACGGTGCCTTCCCCCATTCGAGAACGCGGCGTTTGGTCGAACTGTCATCGCAGACAACACTTGTGGGACCCCGCCCGGAAGTTATTGCCTCCAAACCGGGGTAACAGGGGTGACAAAATCGTGTCATACCTGCGATGCAAACGTTGAGCGACTTAGCCACAGCGCGGCCTATTTAACGGATTTAAACGACGAAGGAAAACTAAGTTGGTGGCAATCTCAGACGATGTTGCATGAGGTCCAATATCCAAACATGGTCAATCTTACTTTAAACTTACGTAAGTACATTTACTTAAACTTAAAATACGTAATTTTTTGTATTTATTTTCCACCAAAAATAAGTGTTTAATAACGTTAAAAACGTTAGCAATAGTTGACTTAAAATGTTCAAAAAACTAAGCTATGCAAATAGAAGTAAGTCTAACTAGTAATTTACAAATATTTTAAGCTTTTTACATGTGTTTTTATAAAGGCATTTACCACCATTTGCAAAGTATATTAAACCTTTATATTTTGCATACATATATAATTATATTAGGATATGATTTGCAACCTTTTGATTTAAATTGTCGAAATTTTTAAACTTTATAACGTAAGAACCTCTACGTTAATGTTTAAACACTTAAGGTTAGGTCAATATTGGGAAGAATGCGTCAGATTTGTTCAACTATTTACCCCGGTTTTTAAATCTCTAAATTTAGATTTTTTATTGGTTAAGGGTTTAAAGTTAAAAAATTTTTGTAGCATTTTAACGGAAATTACGTAAGTGATGACGTAACAGCATGTGACGTTGTACTCTGTGTGTGGTCACGTGATGTGTATTGTAAATTGTTTATGGCGTCACAAATATGACGTCACACTGAAAAGTGGTCTTTGTAGTATTGGTTTATCCTACTACGACCTCATTACGTCACAAAGGACTCGATTGTCTGTTTCGTTCTAAAACTCTTAACAGTGCCATGTTGTCGACCCAAATCTTCCTCAAAAAATTCATCCGCCAAATTTTGCCAAAATAAGTTAAATTGTGTATCACTCCGCTGTTAAAAATGCGACTAAGTTCTTTAGTTTTATTTGTATTTGTTTAACCAAGTTAAGAATAATCAAAGTTGTAACCGAAATGTGGTTTAAAACCTTTTAAATTTTAACCTGATTGCTCGTAGAATAAGAATTTTGTAACTTGTAGAAAAGGGTTTGTAATGGTTTAATATTCACCCAAGTTATATATTATAACACATATTAGTTAAAGTCGGATTTAAAAGAGTTTTAAACTAGCAAAGTTGTAGCGAATTTGTAAAAGAAAATGTGTTTACTTTAAAAGTTTAAAAGTTAATGATGTCTGTATCGTTGAAATTCGTTTCAATATTTCCGCTTTTCGTCTCCACCACGTTCGAATACTTCCTTATTCGCTATTCTGACGTCATAAACGAGTTGGTAGTTTCGCGAAATCGAGTTGCAAAAGTTCTTTGGAAGGTGAATTTTTCGGGGAATAAATATAAAGCGATTTTTATCGAATTTAATAAGAAACATAACTTTAAAGTGAATTTTACGCAAAATCCATTGAAATTGTAACTTGTACAACCTCAGACTTCGTCGCGGTGATTAAAATTTATCTTATTTGTAAACTTTAACATCAGATTTATCGAAAAATCAAAATACAAAAAACAAGCACAAATTTGGTTCGAATTTCCAACTTTAACACGTCACTTAGATTCCAGATCTGCGTTGTTTTCATTTTAACCTCTTTATTCGATCACAATTGATCTTCGACGTCAAACGTCGCGATTAATTAATATGATAACTATGACGTCACAAACAACTTATTGTTCCAACATCCCGCAGACCGCGTTTAACACCTTTTCGTGCGACAGAAATTAAATTTGACGTTTGAGCGTCTTTTTTTGTATAATTGACGGTTTTATTTTTGATATTTCCTGAAGATGTGGTGTTTAAAACCTTGATATTAACATGTGATTAGTTTGAAGACTTGCTTCTGTAGATCAGGAAACCTGAAAATTATCGACAAAAAGTCGAAGTTTGTCGTTTTTTTTGAATTTTGAATAAATTACTTATTATTTAAACTTGCAAAATTAAATTGTAATGCCATTAAATAAATGTAAGATATTTAAATTAAAATTCGCAAAATTTAAGGCGTCTATTTGACTCTAAAAAAACTTTTTTTTTACTCAACCTTTTTTATGAATAAAAGTTTAAAAATTAAGTTTATAAAATTTTAAATCCCGAATCTATAAAAAACATCGTCTTAAGGTAATTAAAAATGTCTAAAAATCTAATCATTATCATAATAATCTATCATCCAAGTTAAAGGAAACCATTTTCGGTTTTTCTTTTCCGTATTTTTTAGATCTAAATATTCTGGTTTAGTCTGTTGTTAACCTTACGCATGAGTTTACCATTTCAGTAGTTTTTTTAATATTTTTTATTAGTTATTGAAACATCAATGAATTTTATTTAAATAAGTTAATTTTTATGTTTTTTTTACTAAAAATAACAAAAAATTTTTCTTTAAAGAACTCTGTCTAAAATTAGGGTTAAATTTTATTTAAAGATTTTTGTTTTATTTGAAGCCCAAAAAATTCGTTTGTCGGAATTAAATCACGTGTTTAATGCATGACTGCACTTTGTAGGTCATATTTCAAAGGCAAATTTTAACAGATAATTAATCTAATTGGTTAACAAGAAAATGAACTTAATTTTTGTTTACATAATTTTTTTTCCTTTTTTGAAATTAATACGATTGAAATTTTCTGTAATTTTTCATGATTGTGTGAAGACCTAAAAGTTGTTTATTTTCACGTCGTGGTGTTAAAGTGACCTGGTGGCCTAATTAATTTATGACTCTGGCGATGGTGTTAAAGTTGTGGTAGGGTCAACATCAAACAAAATTTGAATTAAGATCGTTGTTAATTGACTGCTAAAAACTTAAGAATCAGGTTAATTTTAAAACAAATTTAAAAATAATTTTGACAATGTTAATTAAAAAAAAATAATTGCGTTAAATGGTCTTTATATTTAGTTTAATTTTAGTGTTTTTTTTGCAGTTTGCAGTGGAATTTAGAGTTCTAAATTTACAAATTTTTGACATTCCGTATAATGTATATTTCCCAAGATATTTTAACTTATTTATAACAAAATCAAATTTAATATCAGTTATGTATTTTGCCTTTGGGCTTAAACGGTTGGTTTGTGGTTTCAATGGAATTTAAGTTAAATAAAAATGTGGTTTCCAAATATTTATTTTCTTTTGTTTTATATTTTAAAAAAGATTACAAGTTTAGAAGTTGTATTATGAAATATGGTTAAAATTTTTTTTACTTTGATTTTTTTTTGTTTTTTGGAATTACTTTTAAAGCTTCTCAGTTTGTTTATTTAAATCAATTAATAATTTTTTATTTTGATATATGGTAAACTAATTTAAATTTTAATATTAATTGATTTTTAATTTGGATAAAAACATTTTTTTTTAATTTTTAATCGCATTTTTTTCTGCTTAAAAACAAGGTGTTAAAATAAAATAAATCAAGCTGTCAATTAAATTTCTTTTCTTCTAAAATCTTGACCCTGCATCCGCGTCTTGCTTGTTTCTATTATGACGTCACAACCCCATCATTACGTCACAATAGACAGACAATAAAACAGATTGCGCGACTGCCCTGATTTTAATCGTTTTATTAACATTTTGTTTTTTTATTTTACTTTTAAGTTTTCAACAAAAGATTTTTATTGCTCTGTTTTTCTCTTTGATGTTTTTCAAGTTAATTACAAAGATTAATTGAATTCTATATATTCGGTGCATGCTCTAATTGACTTGAATTTCTATTTCAACTGTTTATTTAAAATGGCTTTGAATTTGGTTTTGTCGTTCAACTATTCGTATAAGTTAGTGATATAAAAAAGATTTAAAAAAATGGATTTTAAATCAACCTTTATAAAATTTTGGCCTTGCCTTTTAAAATAACAAATTTTAAGATAAATCTGACACCGAATTCCTATAGAAACAAAACACCATAATTTGCAACACCTGACTGCACATCAGGTCACGTGATATTGTTATTATTGACGTCACTCGATTTGGAATTTATATTTTAAAGTTGTTGTTTATTGAAAATCCAGTTTTACTTGTTATTTCACAAATATGATTATTACGTCATATTACGTTTAATTTTTGAGAACTGTTTTCGTTGGTTTTTGTGTTTCTATTTCTCTTTAAGTATTACCGTTTTCATATTTGGTCATAAAAACACACTTAAAAAATTGTTTCTTATTACCTAATTGTCTAGTTTTATCTTAATTTTAGACGTTAAAATTTTGGGTTTGTCAAATATTTCGTTTCTTATTACATAGAATAAGTAGACGTCTAGTATTTTATTGGTTTAACCATTTAACTTAAATCATTTGAAATCTTTACATTGACACGTCATATAAAACTTGTTAGTTGGGTAAACAGGCGTTGTTGCTTTAATTTAAAAATTCTGCTCAAAAAAACAAGTGAGATAATGAAGTTGTTTTGCATATTTGCAATTTATTTTAATTACAAAATTCTAAAGATGTTAATTTGTGTTTTTTTGGTTAGTTTAACTCAATATTTCATTTGCACTTGAATAATTTGATTAATTACACAAATGTTCTCATTATAATTATATATATTGTAACATAGTCTTTTAAATTTAACATAAATTAATAATTTTTCCTAAAACTTTAAAATTAACGTAAATTTCTTTGGCAAGATTGTGAGTTTTGTTAATTTTTTTTTAGATATTGTTTTGGCATTTTAGTTGTTGTGGTTTTGTGTATTGGGAAGTTGAGAACAGGTTTAAATGCTGCACTTATATTGGTTGCAGCTGTTTGTAGATTTTATTGCTTTCGACAAGGTTTTGCTTTTGTCCAAATTCTGGCGTACAGGGTTTTAAGTTTTATTTACTTTTTTGTTTTAATTAATTGGGTTCCTTTAACTTAAATCTTGATAAATTGTTGATTTAACTCAAACCCAGACCCAGATTAAGTTACAATTTATCTTCGCGATTTCAATTCTTTGTTCGTTCGAACCTACATCTACCTTCTATTACGTCATAATGTAAATGTTAAATGTCTTACTAAATAAGCGTATTACTATATAAGATTGTGACGTCACTGTACGTAACAGAGCGGTTAAAACGTCAATCATATCACAGAACGGCTACTGATAAGTTGATATTTAATAACTTGCAAAAAAATTTTAAATTTAAATTTATTTATAAACATAGTTTTAAAAGTTTAATTTTTGGTTGGTAACAGGGTAAAATTTTGAGTATGTTACCCATATACCCTTCTCTTAGACGTTTAACGTGTTAATTAGTAATGTATGATGTCAAGGAACTAAAATGTCAAAACCTTACCTTTTAAACAACTGGGAATAAGTTAAATGTGACTTTGGATTTGTAGGATTTAAATATACTGTGAACATATATATCCTTAATGCTTTAAAGCAGGTTTATTTGCCAACTAGATTATTTAAAGTTGACATTTTTTCAACAACCAATAGATATGTTTTGTATTGGAGTAGTTGTAAGTAGTTTATTCATGGTTAACCAATTCGTTTTTTTTTGTTGTTTTAACACTTTTGGGTTCCACCTTAGCAAGGAATTCGATGTTGTAATGTTGATCATAAATAATATAAATTAGCTCTTGAATTTCTAATTATAGGATACTGTCTAGACATACGATGGTCAAATACAATTATTTTTATACAAAGTTAATATTTGCACTCAATCCGAATACAGAGTTTGAGAGATTTTAATTAACATGAATTCGTGATTAACTTAATTCAAGGTCCTGTGTTTAATTAGGATCTGGTCAGGCTAATTTCAAGCGACAAGACCTTGAATTAAATACTTGCTTGGTTTCCTTGCAAATTGGTCGTGAATTTTAGTAATTTTTTCTTACTATGTCCGGCATAATAATGAATATGATTTAGAGTAATTCACCCCTTCGTGAAAGTGATAAAATTTCGGTATTTTGGGAGGTTTTTAATCAAAATTTTACGGCCTTATAAATGTAGTAATAATGTTAACAATTTGGGTTATAACTTCACATTTTCTTATCTTTGTAATTGTATAAAATTTGCATTATAATTATTGCAATATTTAGTGCTAGAATAGCATTTAAATTTTTATTTTATAAATTTAAGAAGAAGTTAAAAATTGACTTAATTTTAATAAATGTTGCAAAACAAATGTAAAGCATTAAATCTTGTAATAAAGAACGTTTTATTGGTTTGTAAAGTAGCTAAGCAAACAAATATAAACTTTAAAAAGGTTTAATGACATCTCAAGTATATATATCACCCTTATATCGTGTTAAATAAAATCAAATTTTAAGTTTTTTTACTTTTTTAAATAAGTCTAAAATCTTGTTTTAAAAAATTGGAAATTTTACTTTTAAAATCATTTTTTGGTAATTAAAGTGTTCAAGGTGTACATGGGGCTCTTTAGAGCATGTTGTTTATTAATGACATGGTTCACTCAATTCCTGATATTTCTACGCTTCTATTGGCAATCATAACAAACTGAATCCAAGCAAATTCTTGAGCATATATCATATGTTAAGTGACTTTTAAATAAAAGGTTTATTACCAAAGGTTTAACAAACATGTAAAGTAAACGAAATTGACAAAAGAAAATCTTGTTTTACAATTTAACAACGCGCTGATGTTTTAATTACGACATCGGGATATTTTTGTTCGTTCCACGGGGTCTTGGCGTCGAAATTTCCGCTGATTTGACGTGAACCCCGTTGTGATTTCTAGACTGTTAACTTCCTGTCTGCGCGTCTACTTGCCGTAAGTTAAAGAGAAAAAAGAGAAAATTCGTTTTTTTAACTTCTTTACAAGGAAAGGTACGCCGTAGCTTTGTATAAGGCGAGAACACCTATCTTTACAAAAACACTAATTTCAAAACCTCTTTTATGTATTCTAAAAGTTTACTGTTCTGCATGACGTACATTAACTTAGTTGCAAAACCTTGAAAAAATTGATAATAATTTAAATTCTTTCACCTGTTTTTTTAGTGGTTTCAAATTGTGGGGCTTTCATCTTTTAGGATTTGGCAGATATATAATTATGAAATAAAGTAAATAAATATTATTTATTTTACCTTTTTATTACACCACAGGGCACGCTTTTATAATATTTTGATCCCTTAAAATTGGTCTGCAATTTTCATGGTTATATTGCTATTTTTAAAGTGTTTATAAATGTTTGTTTATTAATTGTTATAACAAAATCCAATTGTCTATTAATATTGTGTCAAAAACAATGGTTTAATAATAAAATGGTTTTTATAATGGGCATTGTTTTAATAATGGCTAACAATGGGTATTGTAAAAATGTTTATAATTGCCTCAATTTGGTAAAACTGCGATTTTTTTTAACTTTCTTGATTTTTCTTCGTTTTTTTTGGATTTAATTTTTCTTGTCTAACGACCACCTAGCTGTGCAGTGTTGAAATTTGATTTCCGCTTTTAAATAACTGGCTTTAGAGAGGAGTTTGGAATAGAAGTGACACTTTAGTTATATTATGGCTGTGAAAGCGTGTGTTCAGTTAAACAAATTCAAAATATGAGGCTCTCGTTTTAAAGTGTTCCAAGGTTAAAGTTCAGTTTTTCACAAATTTTTTTTAAATTAAACAATTCTGCATAATTTAAGTGTAAAAAATACGATATTTTAAAAATATTAAAGTATTTTTGTTCCATTATTTAAAAGATATAATTAATTTTGCATTAATTAATATAAATTTTTAATTTAGCATTTTTTCTTCCCTTTTTAAGAGTTCTTTTTAGTATAATTTTAAAAATAAAGATAACCGCTAAAACATAGACAATAAATGTTAATTACAATCGAACCCAAATTAACCAAAACTTATCATTTTTTACAGATAAGGCGTTCGACATCACCTACGTTCGACTTAAGTTCCATACTTCAAGACCTGAAAGTTTTGCGATTTATAAAAAGAAATGTGAGAGTTGTGACTGGCAACCTTTCCAATATTATTCAGGATCTTGTTTCTCAACTTATGGCATCGATAACGGGGTAAGAAGATTAAGTGAAACATAGTTAACCTGACTTTAAAAAGTTAGTTAATTTATTTTTGTGGCAACAATAGTAATGAAATTTATAAAGTAAAAAACTTATATTTTTAAACATCCAATAGATTTAAAATGCAAACTTGTTAGTTTTCGTTTTTTTTCATGACTTTTCTATTTCAATTTTTACACTAGTTTCATTGCCTTATTTATTTGTTATTATAACATATAACCCAAGCTTATTAATAATATCTCCCATGAGACTTACATTGACCTAAAAACTCATTTATTTATCTAATTGGTGGCACATTATTTGTGTTATCTATTTCCAAAACATTTCGCTTTGAAGTTTTAAACGATAGCGATTTAGTTTAACTATAAGCCAAGTAGAATAGGGAAATGTTGGTAGGATGGCAAGCTTTAAACCTTTAATCTTGGATTAAAATTCTTCGGTGGTAATTTGTTAAACTATTCCAAGAATTCAACTTTAAATCTTTTAACTAAGAAGTCATTATTGAAGGAAATATAAACAAGGATTTATAATAAGTTTTGTGACATTGTATGTAATGTAAAACAATTACTCATATAAAGTAACTTGTTACCTTATTTTAAGGGGCTCTTTTTCCCTTTTTTTTAGATTTGTGCTTAAGAAATAAGTTTTGTTTTTGGCCCTTTTTTAATTCTTAACATTTTTATTTTATGATCAGGGTATAGTCACTGTTGAAGATGAACAGAAGGCGTTATGCACTGATGATTACAGCGACATCTCACCACTGACGGGCGGTAACGTGGCCTTCAGTACTCTGGAGAGTCGACCGAGTGCTTACAACTTTGATAAAAGTCCAGTTTTGCAGGTAAAACTTGTGTGTTTTGGGAGAATATTTGTTGGATTTTTAAAGTAAAGCTGCTAAATTTAAGTAAATTTAAATTTGCAAAAAAAGGTAGTTGCTATAAATAAGTAAAAAATTAGAGTTTTTTTTAATTTTTTTTCATCTTTTTGAACCAAATAGTTGGGGAAATCTATGGGTAAATATTAGGACGTTTTAATATATTGTTTGTTTAACAATAAACCTTTAACCACTGAGATATAAATATTGGTCAAATTATTAAAAAATTAAAAAAATTATTTTAAAATATTTAATAAAATTAAAAAATAAAAATTTTCTGCAAAATTGATTTATTTGCAAAAACATTTTTTTGTCCACTCTGTAACTCGCCACTGCAGCTGCCCTTCGCGCTAGCCATTGTTGGCGACTGTGACGTCATAGTTAAGTTTAACGATCGCGTTTATTTATATCGAATATAGGTCAACCGGTAGGTGGATATTCTTTTAATTGCTCCCCAACTTCCGGGCTTGTTTTAAACGATTTTTCTTTAATTTTTACGAATTAATTTTTCGGATTAATAAATTTTTATTTTATTTTTTCGCTCGTCTGGTTTTTATTAATAGAAATAGGAAATGGATTAAAAGGTCAACACGCCTTAGTGATGTCATAATTACTCTCTTTAATGTCATAAACACAACACCTTTGCGTGTGTGGTGCTCAGAAATCCATGAATGAAAAAAAAATATTTACTTTTAATCTTAACATTTAATAAATTGTTGAAACGATAGCACTTTTTAAACTTAATTAAACAATTTTTTGTTAATTAATTCAGAGCATTTTTTTAAATTAACCCTCGAACAAAATTTGAGAGTATTTTGAATACTTTCTCTCGTGGTCACGTGATCTCTTAAAATAGGAAACCTAATTTTGTCACGTGATTTCGCGCACCTTGATCAAGAAAAATTTGTCGATTTTTGGGCAAAAAATTTCGTTTTTTCGTATTGCAATTTGTGTTATTTATGAACTAATAATATAAATCTTTTATAAGTCATTACATGTTTTCTTGTATATATTGGGAAAAAATTGAGTTATATTTGATTTGATTTTTAACGATTTTAAAAGTGAAATGTCATAATAATTTCGATTTAAATTTTGTAACAATTTTCAAGGTTAAAAAGTTAAATATTATGTAATTTTAACTTCGTAATATCTCGTACAAGTTAAATCAATTTAAACTTGATCTCTGAACTTAAGGAATTTTTGTTCGTTTTTGTTTAAAATCCGACTTCCGGATGCTTGCTTATTGTTTATATTCAAGTCTTTGTCGTCTGTTTAACTCATAACACGGAGCCTAAATGAACGAATTTTCGAACTAGGTTGACCGCCTCGGGGTACGAGGCTTAAACTTGAACTAAATTGTGATAAGAAAAATTGTAATTTTGTTTCTGTATTTTGACACAATTTATATTGCATTATTTTAGATTTTTTTAACTCAAAACTAATATTTTCTATGACTTTTACACTTATTTATATCTAATTTTTAACTTGTAAAAGCACAATGTTTGTATAAAAATTAGTATTTTGCATTTTTGTTCTTTAAATATCGTTTTATTTTAACGAAATATTTTTGTTACCAGGATTGGGTTAAAGCAGTTGCAATTCGAATTTCGTTAAACAGAATAAACACATTCGGTGATGAAGTATTTCGGGATCCTAAAGTACTAAAGTCTTATTATTATGCCATCTCTGATCTTTCTGTAGGAGCTAGGTAAGATATAAATTAATTTCAAAATATATTTTTTATTTTTTCAAGGCTAATTATTTTTCTATTATTGCATTTAGAAAATAAGTTTTAGTCGCCTTTTTTTACCCTTTTTCGTCTTTTTGAAACTGCCTTTTTTATTATTTTATAAACATTAAATTTAATAAAGCATACAAAAAAAGCATAGCCTAACTAGGCTAGGTTAAATTATCATGAACATTAAAATTAATAATATTTTGATCAATATTACGCTGGTGATCAAGCAGATATTATTTATTCTCAAGTTACAACATCCCATTCGTATTTATTTTCAAGACAAAAATTAGACTGTCTGGTTCTTAAGTTTTTAGTTTATGAGTCAATTTCTAAAGAAATTAAATCTTTAAATCGGCCTTAGAGAATACTTAAGTTAATATCTCAATTTATTTAAAGTTAATTTTGTATCAAATTTAGAAGATTTAAACTCAAGTTATTTTAAGTTTATTCTCAACAAGATAATTTGTTTTTTGGTTTAATTTTAATTTCAAAATTGCCACCTACAAACAACGTTTTAGTTGAATACACTTTTTTCAAGTACCCACGACCAGAAATGACGTAACGTCTCGATTTACCCAATTTTTCCGTCAACTAATGTTGACCCATATTAAAACTTACTCATTCGACCGCAACGTGGCTAATTGTGACGTATGCGATCACCTGTGTTACTATGTCACAATCTTTATTAATTCATAAATTGGTCGTAAAAAATTAGAGTTTTTACCAAAAAATCAACCTAAATCTACCTACATTTACATTTTTTAAATAAAATATGTAATTGTCATTCACAGATGCGCCTGTAACGGACACGCGGCGGAGTGTTACGTCACACATAAAGATGCATTGGTTTGTAATTGTCAACATAACACCGCGGGACCAGACTGTGAGAGGTGTGCTGACATGTTTAATGACAGGCCATGGTCACGCGCCACTAGAGATGACCCGGCAGTATGCCAAGGTAAGTCACAACTTCTACTCGAACCAATAATTGTTATTTTTTATATTAAGTTATCCTTGATGTGGAAAGGTCCACTTCACGACTTTAACTCAAGGTAACCTTGGTTACCCTGACCCAGCTTTAAGTTAACTTTGGCAGTTTGGGATATTATAGATTATAATTGCCCGATAATTAAGCTGCTGATTAAATCTTGGCTTAGCAGGAGTTTATACTGTCTATATATAACACCTTTTTCAAGGGCGCTAATTAAAAATACTAGGATCAGTTTTGGGTTGGGGTGGGGGTGTTTTTTTAGGGACATTTTTTAAGCTAATTTAGGGCTAAAAAGTTAAGACAACAGAAAAATACATAAAAATTTTGATTTATCTTAAAAGTAAAACAATGTTATAAAAGCCCAATAAAACTTGTAATTTTTACCCCTAAACGTCATAACATGGTAACTTACAAACCTTGTTAAAATAAGTGGTCAATGTACCTTTATATATCAAGCGTGAATGCATTTCATACACAAACAATTTTACAAGTTTTCAGTCTGCGCTTGCACTCAAGAAATGTGTTGTAAAAATAATATTTTATCATTGGTTTAGAATATTTATATATTAAGAAACCTATAGACACCAAAACCAGTTAAAATATAGTTTAAATTTAATGTAAAATGGTGTTTTTAATTACCTAAATCTAAGTCTATTCTTGCGACCGCTTTTTTGCGACATTTTTAATTTAAAATTGTCTTATGTTACGTCACAATACTCTTATTGCAACCATAAACATCATATAATCTAAATTTGTCGTCTGCGTTATCTCAGTGTGGTTAAAAAGTTGACCCGAATCACGTGACCACTTTCAAGTTAGAGTGGAATGCAATCTTATCGAACAAGTGATACTTAGTTAGAAATAGATCGTTTTGTAATTTAACCTCGTTTAATTAAACTTTGTCTGACAGCGAGATGGCGCATCGGAGCAGTTTGTTTATATTTTGGACAACTTAAAAAAACTGGTTACATATTAAAAACATAGATTTTATTGACTTATGCTTGTTAAAAAAAGCTAAATACATATTTTAATTATTATATACACTAAAAATTATATTAAAATTAAAAATTCAGATAAAAAATAACCTTATTTTTATTTTTAAATGTAGAAAAAATATTCTAAATTTAACGTTAATAATTATCCTAAATTTACAACTAATATTTAAAGTTGTTATTGGCAAACTTCGCCCTTATTTTAACCACGCCGCCCGCAATGTGGACACGCAGTAATTAACTCGACTTAGTGGTGATAATAATTACATTAAACTAATAATTTGACAAATCAAAACATGTTTAATGACACCTTAGTTCGCCTGCAATTAACTTCAATTAATTTTATTAAAATGGAAAATTTAAAAATTCAATTTTTCAAATTCTGATCTCAAGTTAAAATTTGTTAAATTTCCTTTTTTACTTAAACTTCAGGAAATCAAAATTATTGTCGCTAGGGAAGATTATGACATAACAAAGTCGTTATTATTACATCATAATTCAAATCGTTTTCTGGTCTTTGATCGTTTAAAAAACAGTTTTCCTTCAAAACCTCAACAAAAATATCATTAAATTAAATCGACAACGATTCAAACTTAACCAATTTAAAAATTAAACCTAAACAACATGAACCGGGGTGAATATAAGATATTGTTTTGAATTTGACGCTAATACGGTTAATAGGTTTATATTTAAAATGGCGAAGATTTTAAGAGTTTTCCCAGCGGGTTTTTGTATTTCCTTTTTCCATTATAATTAGGTGGTAGATTAGGACGTTTACGTTTCATCATTTGGTAAACATTAAGACTAAATGTAGGGTTCAAAATGATTACCAAAAGCCACAGAAATATAAAGTTTTTAAGTTAAATTTAAACCAGTTTTTCCTATTTTTGAATTAACAGAAAAAAAACAATTTTGAGTTATTTAAAAAAGTTAGAAAGAGATTTTTACAAATTGTTATTTAAACAGCATAATATAAGGTACAAAAGCAGTTTAAATTACATTTTTTTGCAGTAGTTTTAGTAAAAAAAATGTTTAAAACAACCAAATAATAAACTGAGTTTTGGACATAATTTAAGATGTTAGGAGTTCGATTATGTTTAATCTCACTGTGGGTTATTCCCCTAATTACCCCGATTAATTGTTATTTGATGTGGAATGGTGAAAAATGGGCGAGTAAGTGTTTCTAATTAATTACAAAAATTATTAATTATTAATTAAAAATACTTTTTTAACGAATTGGTCATAAAATTAAGAAACAATCGCCACCCGGGTCGCCGACAGGTGTTGTCGGTTTATGACGTCACACAGGTGTTATATTGTTAAAGGATTTCTGGATAGGAAACGTAATTCTTTGTAGTAGTCGGTTAATCTATGATCTTGTTATTATATCCTATTATTGGGGTTAATATAAAGATATTATCAGGTTTAAACCACGTTATTTCCTGCCACTTTTAAGGGTCTAAAATATGAACTAATTTGTAACTTTTATATTACTTAAAAAATGGATTTAAAGTAAAGTTTTTTATTGATATTAATTTGTGCTAAACAACCTTCTAACCAAGCTTTACAATTCACAAAATTTCAAACATAAAAATGATTAAAATAAATTGTTGAAATCATTTTGTTTGAAGTAAGGACCCGCCCTTTAAATTATCCCTCAACCGCTCTTCCTACGTTGTAGACGCTATTATATCTATTACGTCATAATGTTACTTTTAACATTCGTTTTATGATGTCACTTTGACAGGATCGTAACATTACCAAGAGTAACGTAACAATAAAATAAATTAGATTTTCATAAAAAAATTATGGAAATGTTACGTCATAATCGATTATAGGTGACGTAATAATTGAATTCGATTAGCTGTAGCCCTAAATTTCCGAAACATTTTTATTAAAATATTTAAAAGGAGTAAAAACTTGACTTTCTTCAATAAATTAAATCGTTCGTTTAAGCAATAAAAAAACTCGATAAATATTTCCATTAAACAGCTGGGAGTTTAAATTAAACAATTCTGAAAATCTACTTTTGCAAAGTCTGATATTTATAAATTAAACTTGGATAAAACAATTATTTTTTATGTTTATAGTAAACAATAATATAATTGGAATAATATGTAACTTAAATAATAAGTTTTTTTTAAATATAAACTAAAAAAATAGCCTTTTTACTGTTCAATTATTATTTCAAAAGTATAAAAATCTCGATTTTTTACAGAATGTGATTGTAATGGAATGTCAAACAAATGTTATTTTGACCCTGAGTTGTACCGACAAACTGGTCATGGAGGACACTGCACTGAATGCAGGGACAACACTGATGGACCTCACTGTGAAATGTGTAAACCTTACCACTACAGAGATGAACATAATCGATGCATGTCTTGTGAATGTAGTGGAATTGGTAAGTTCAAAAATTGTGTATTTTTTGTCATTTTAAAAGTTGAGTCACTGCCTATTAATAATTCAAGTATATTTGCCTGTCTTAATGATTTTAAATTTTGTGACAATTATTAAAATACTTATTTAAAATTATTATGACCTCATAGGAGCAAACAATCAGCAGTGTGATGAGCGGGGTCAGTGTAGATGTAAACCTGGGGTAGGTGGGGCAAGATGTGATCAATGTTTACCCGGGTATTACGGACTTTCCAGTGCAGGATGCTCGTAAGTTAAAATTTAAAACTTCCATAAAGATTAAACGAATATAAATTTTTAGTTTTTTTTTAACAAAATTAATTTCATTTTCTAGATTATGTCAGTGCTCACCAGAGGGCAGTATTGAGGGAAGTGTTTGTGATCCACAGAGTGGGGCTTGTGTCTGCAAAATAAATGTGGAAGGAATGAACTGTGAACAGTGAGTTCTTAAACTGTTTATCTTTATTTTTTGTAATTTAAAACATTAAAAGTTCATCAATTTTCTGTTAACTTTTGGTTAACTTTAAGTATTGCAATTCTTAATTCACTTTAAAATGTATAAAATAAAACATTCTTTATAAAAGATGCAAGCTTGGAACGATGAACCTCCAAGAAAGTAACCCATACGGGTGCACGACATGTTTCTGTTATGGTCACTCCTCGGTTTGTCATGTTTCTCAAGATTACACCATGGCTTATATTATCAGCGAGTTTAATACTGGTTAGTTGGTTGGTTGATGGTGTTTATTGGTCATTAAATGGCGTGGTCATAGTTAGTTGAATTTGTTCCTCAAAATTGGTTGAAAATTTTTTGTATTTGTTTTTTAAAAAATATTTCAGGGTATTTTATGCTCTACTAATTCTGTTGGTTTCATAGTTTTTAAAAATTTTGTGTTCTACAATTTGTTTGTTGTATCAACAATGGTTTTACTGTTTGTTGCACATGACCTATTATGACATTACAGTTACCCTTGAATGGTTGTAGTCTCACACCACACCCCTTCTGTATTTTAGTAAATTATCAGTAAACAAAAACAACACAAATTTGATATAAATTGCTTAAAAACTAAAATTTTTATTTTTAAATTAAAATTTTTGATTTTAGGCTCTGATGGTTGGACAGGTCGAAATTACTATGATGCACCAGCACAAGTTACCTTTAATGGTGGTGACATAAGTATGACACCTGATGGTTACTACATGTCATACTTTGTGGCACCTGGTAAGTGTCTTTAATTAGTTACAACTTTTGTTAAATAATATTCTGTACAACACACAAAAACATTGTTTTAATTTTAGACAAATTTTTGGGTGAGCAACATTTGAGCTACAACCAGTTTCTTCAGTTTGAGTTATGGGTAGGTGATTCCCCTAACTCAAGATTTGATGTGGGGTCAGGTAACGAACCAAACCCTTCTGCCCCTGTACATCCAAGCTCTGAGGATTTGATCCTGGAAGGAGAAGGATTTAGAGTTGCTCTTAGCATCACTGATCAGGTAGGAAAAAAAATTTTGTTTTAATTTTTTTTGCACCTTTTTTTTTAGTCAAATTTACTCAAATATGTTTTGTTTTTTTTGGTATTATTGTAAAAGTTTTTAAAGGATTTTTTTAAAGAAATACAAGTATTAAGATGTCATTTTTTTACTATAAATAATTTAACCTGTAGTAAATACTTAAGTAAATTAAAAACAACTTTTTTTTAAAGCTGAATTTACTTTAATTTTTTAGTAAAAAATAATTTCCAATTTTGTTTTTTACTTTCAGGACAATCCACTTCCAACCACAGAACGTCAGTTGTACCGATTCCGCCTCCATGGATTCTCCGGATTCCGACCTGAAATCTCTCCCCAAAACTTTCAGAAGATGCTCAACACTCTCAAGAAGATCAACATCCGATCAACTTATGGAGAAGGATGTAAGATAAAGTTTTTTTTTAATTTTATTAAAAAGATTTTTGTAGGTATTTCAAGTTTAAGTTAAAGCTTTTAGTTAGTTTTGTAATTGTAAGAAACTGTAGTGTAAATGTATAGGCTACATAAAGTAAAATAACTGTAAAAAATTGATGAAAATTTAATATTAAATATAAATAAGTTTTTTGATAATTTCTGTTTATAAATAGCAACAAAATCTTGATTTTTAGTGATTGGATATTTGGACAATGTCCAACTCGCCACTGCAGAGAGGGAAGGAAATGGACCTCCAGCAGATTGGGTTGAAAGTTGTGACGTGCTTGGTTACAATGGAACATTCGCTAACTTGTGTGCACATGGGTACACCAGGGATCCACCTAATGGTGGAGAATACGCAATCTGTGTAAAGTGTAATTGTAACGGACATTCCGATACTTGTGATTCTGAAACAGGTGAGGTTTTAAAGCCAATATTTTTAATGTTATTCTACTTTAACTGTAGGAGTAACTCACCGGTTATTTTACTTAATTTTAAGGTTTTAATTTTATTGAGTTAATCTAAATTTATTTTTTTACTTTAAATGCTTTTGAACTAGTAGTTTTTACATAGTTTGGATATACACCTATTTTTAATTTGTTTAAAATTTTCATTTTTCATTTTTGTTAAAATTTTTTTAATTGTAATCTTACTTACTTTCTACTAGGTGTTTGCGATTGTGACCACAACACAATGGGTGACCACTGTGAGCTTTGCGATGATGGGTTTTATTTCTCTGGTGACCCACTTAGAAAGGGAACTCCCCAGGAATGTCAACCTTGCCCCTGTCCTGAGAACTCAGCATGTGCAGTCATGCATGACGGAGAGGTTGTATGTACAAGTTGTCCACCAGGGCATGCTGGTAAGTTAGATATTTTTTATTTACCTAAAATGTGTAATTGAAACAATTGATTAAAAAAATAATATTATATTTTTCAATTTGTTAAATTTTCTTGATGTTGAGTTTATTGTTGTAAAGTTTTTTTATTTAGTTAAATATTGCTCTAACCTTTTTGAAAATGATTTTAATTATTTTAGATGCAAATTATCTAAATTTGTGAAAAGTAAATGATTTAAATTATTTTACTTATTTCTTTTCACCTTGACAATTTTTTTCAAAGGTAAACAATGTGAATTATGTTTGGATGGTTGGTTTGGTGATCCAAGAGGTTTGGGTCAATGTCAGAAATGTTTGTGTAACGGAAATATTGATGAAAACGCGATCATGAATTGTAATGGAACGACCGGAGAATGTTTGAAATGTATTCACAACACAACTGGGTTTTACTGCAACCAGTGTTTGCCTGGATATTTTGGCAAACCTGTCACTAACGTACCTGAAGAAAGATGCATGTGTAAGTACAAGGGGTTGTGGGTTTGATTCTTACTGTAAGAAGTTTTAGTAATTTTTTTTTATGCAACTATACACACAAATATAATCAAGTTTATAAACAGGTTTCTACTAAAATTTGAAGTTTAATATTTAAAATTTAATATTAAAAAGTAGGCTTGTTTTAACTAATCACTTTTCTTTATGTTTCCAGTATGTAACTGCAACCATCTAGGAAGTGTACACACTACTACCTGTAATGAGGTTACTGGGCAATGTACTTGTTTGCCTAATGTTGAAGGTAAGTTTAAAGTTGCATAAAGTTTAAATGGTTTTTAATGATTCAGTTTAAAAATTCTACTACAAACAAATACATTACAAGAATTTTCTGTGAGAGTTGTCACAATAAAGTTTTTTTTTTTAATTTTGTGTTAGTTTTCATAAATAGTTTATTCCCAATTTTCCCACCACTAGGTCGAGCTTGTGATCAATGTAGATCAGGATATTGGAACATCCACAGTGGGTCAGGTTGTGAGGCATGTAACTGCAACCAGGTTGGATCAACGACGGGTGAATGTGATGTTGATACTGGGATTTGTGCTTGTTTACCTGGGGTTGGGGGGCAGAGATGTGATCAATGTTTACCCAACTTTTATGGACTTTCCGGAACTGGATGCAAAGGTAAAAAAACTGAAATAAAAAGCTTGTTTTATTATTTTATAATCGCTGTATAAGAGATATTTTTAGTGTTTACAAATTGATTTTTACTTTTTGATTATAGATATGTTTATATATTGTTGTTACATTTATTTAAATTTAACAAAAGTATTAGTTTTGATACAGTTAAATCTACAATATCATTCTCAAATTATAGTTTTATAAGTAACAAATATTAAATATACAATAATGCCAAGTCCTCTTAATTCTTTCATTATAAAAGCAGTTTCTAAATGTTCTATAAATCTTTTTTCTTTAGCTTTTAAATTTGTTCTAAAATTAAATACACCTACTACCAAATATCTATTTTTTTTATCTAATTTTCCTTCTTCCAGCTTGTAATTGTAACCCTGATGGTAGTGCCCACCTACAATGTGGTGATGATGGAAGATGTGTTTGTAAGGAGGGAGTGCTTGGAGTGAAATGTGATCAGTGTCAAGAAAATTATTATGATATCGCATCTGGTTGTATTGGTAAGTCAATGTCAACTAAATTTCAAAATTTTGCAAGCTTAAATGATAATAACCCATGTAAATTTATATGTATGAACTTAAAATATGTTAATTCTCCTGTAGCCTGTAAAATTTAGTTTTTCAAATATTTGATTTATCAATTCTCCTCCAGAATGTCCAGCATGTTATGGATTGGTACAAGATGCTGTAAATGATCACCGAGGTGAGCTAGGGACTTTAGAAAACATGATCGATCAAATAGGAACCCAGCCTGGAAGTGATTTACAAGGAAATGACGAATTTGAGAAAGGATTAAAAGCTTTGAACGATACTTTGAGACAACTACAAGAGATTGCAAAGAATGAAGCAGGTATATATCAATATTTAGTGTGCATTTGTTAATTATTTAATTTGTTAATTTGGTTTAATCAAAGTTAATTTGGTTACAATTTGGTTTAATTAAAATGGTTTAATTTGGTTTAATTTACTTGGTTTCAATTTTAATTTGGTTTAATTAAAGTGGTTTAATTTGGTAACAAATTGGTTTAATTAAAGTGGTTTAATTTGGTAACAATTTGGTTTAAATAAAGTGGTTTAATGTTGTTTTAATTTGGTTTAAATAAAGTGGTCTAATGTTGTTTTAATTTGCTTTAATTACAATGGTTTAATCTGGTTTTATTTAACTTGGTTTAATTTATTTTTTATTTCAATTTGGTTTATTTAAGGTGACTTAATTTGATGTAATTGAACGACTTTACTTTTAATTTTTTAACGTTTTATCATCACCTTTTATTTGTACCAAATAAACAAATATTTTCTTTAATTCTTTGACTTAATATTAACTTTTCTACAAATCTCAACAGAACGAAGTGAAATATTATCCGACCAAATTGAGCAGGTTGGCGATCAACTTGCTGATCTTAACTTGAAGATGGCGGAGGTTGATCTTCAACTTCAGAGTTGTGAAGCAAGGATGCAGGAAGCGAGTGATGTCAACATGGAGTCGGGAAAGGAGAGAGATCAGATCCAGAGCGCATTGGATGTAGCAAAAATGAAGCTGAAACAGGTGAATTTTTGCTCTGAAGATTTTATAAAATTAACTAGCAAAGAAATGCATAATTTTGTTATTGTTTTTCAAAGAGAAGTTGATTTGTGACACATTTTTTATACAATAAAGCAGTTATATATTCTATTATTCTATTATTCTATTTAATTGATGTAAAATTAGTTAGAATGTAAATCTTTTTTTTGGCATTTTACAATGAAATATTATTTTTGAAATTCAATAAAATATTCAACATTTTTATTTGAAATATTTTTTAATTGAATTTATCTTGCAGGCTATGGACGATTTGGCAGCTTCTAAAATGATAGCGGAAGATAGTTTGAGCAAAGAAGATAACATGAGTAGGATTGCTCAAGAGGCTGAAGCTCTTGCTAACAAGTAAGTTCATTAGAATTTGTATTTAAACAATAACAGAAATGACTTTTTCTTTGCATTTATGATATATTCATTTCTATATTTTAAAACTAAATAAAAAAAATAAAATTACCATATTGAGTTTTGCGTATAAATTATGTTTAGAATATTTGTAATTCGTTAAAATCTATTTAAATTTCTTAACAAATGCTTCTTTTTGCACCGAATAAAACCTTCTCTGTCACTCTCAGACACCAGCTAGCGGCGGATCAAATCACTGACACGGCACAAAATGCTTTGGATACCTCAAGGTTGGCTCAATCTTCAATTCAAGATGCGATCGATGTTTTGGAGAATTTGTTGACAACCCTGGATAATATGATTGAAAATGAGTAAGTGCTGATATTAATTAGAAATTAGTTTTTACTACATTTGTAGAAATGTTAAGTGTTTTAGCTTTTTTGTTAGGAATTTTAAACTTTTTGTTGGGAACTCTTAAACTACATAATTACTTGTTTGAAGAATATTAGTTTTTGTTTCGTTAGCTAATAAATATTAAATTCTGGTTAAAAAACAGTAACAAACAAATTTGCCTCTAACTATGTATGTGTATGTACTTAGAATTTTTTATTTTTCATACTTTTAAACTATTTTAACAGAAATAAGATCCCTGCTGCCCAAAAACTTCGAAACGATCTTCTCGAACAATCAGCTATTGTTAAAAACAAAGCAGAAACAGCCAAGAATGAATCCACGGATTTGTTCACGGATGCAGGGAAGTTGGTTGTTCCGGATGTTGACACGGATAAGATGGATCGGACTGCTCAGATGTTGCAAGATGAAGCCGAGAAACTTATGCCACAGGTTGGTTAAAAAAATTTGAAATATATTTAATATAGCTTAAATATTAACCGGCAGCGTGGTGTAGTGATCACACTTGACCTTACTACATGAGGTCTTTGGTTCGATCTCCACTGCTGTAATGCTATAGTGCTAATAATTAAATAGGGTGCTATAAACGATATAAACTCCTGCTGAGCCAGCACTTAATCAGCAGCAAAATTATCAGGCAATTATAATCTATAATATCCCAAACTGCCACAGGCAACTTGAGACTCGGTCAGGGTAACTGATGTTACTCTATGTTAAGGTCGCGCAATCGACTTTCCCACATCGAGGAAAAATAAATGTAAAAAAAAACTAATCATTAGCTTAACGTAACAATAAACTTTTATTATGATGTCATAGATTGAAGCATTAGAGACAGAGTTTGACAACAACATCGTAGAATTGGAAGCTGATATGCAGAAAGCAGCAAGTCTTCTTAATTTGTCGAAAGCCTCCCAAGATGTAAGTGTGACGTCATAATTACTTAAATTTTTAAAAATTTTAAAATGTTAAGTGAAATATGTTTTTTTTTTAATTAATCAAAATATTAACCTACTATAATTTAACTTTAGAATGCTGATCAACTTCTTGCACAAACCCACGGAGCTTACTCAGAAAGTATGGAAGCAATTCGGCTCGGGAATGAAACTTACCAGAAAGTTATCGCAACCAAAAAATCACTTGAAAGTACGTTTAGTTGCTCATATTTTGACTAAGAGGATATTTCATTAAATCTTAATTATTTACTAACATTTAACATTTTTATTCTGAATTACTTTTTAAAGTTAAATTACCAATAAGTAAAACAACTTTAATAAAAATTTTAATTAAAAATATTGTAATAAAAAATGAGCTTAGTGGGATTCGAACACAACTCTTCTGCTTAAACTTATAAACCCTTTTGATACAATAATCTCAATTAACGATATTTATTTAAATATTTATATAAAAAGTGTTGTCATTGGGATTCGAACCTTCAACCTAACACTAACCCCTCTTACCTCCAGGTTTCGATGAAGAGATCAATATGAACAGAGAGAACGCGGAAAACGCGTTGGCAGGAGCTGACGACATTCGAAACACGATTGATCTTGCAAACACTAAAACAAACATGGCAAGAGAAGCGCTCGGAACCGCTCGTGAAACTGCAAAACTTGCCAGTGATAAAGCTCAACAAGCTCTTAATATTGCTGGAAATATTCAATCGGTAATTCATTGTTTTGTTAAAAATGTAAATTGGTGAAAAATAAAATTTACAATGGAGACTGCTTTGACTGAGATTCGAACCCCTAACTAACCGATCAATATTTTTACAGAGTGCTCAGCAGATTAAAACCGATGCTGGAAACTCTTACGACCGAGCAGCTGAGATCGGTGGAGACGTCGACAAAATAAACGGAGATTTGGATGGAATTGAGTCGGATCTTCAAGCCGCAGAAGCCAAAGCTGAATCAAACAGACTTGCCGTCGGCAATGTGAGTATGACGTCACAAACAATTAAAATTAAATTCAGTTATATATTCCTTGTGTTAACTTTTATTTTGATACGTCATAATGTATGACTGTGTGATGTAATCATCTAATAACCTTTTTAATTGTGACGTAGGCTACCATCGACGCGTCAAGAGCGAAAACGAAAGCCGATGAAGCGAAACAAAGAGTGGATTCGGTTCTGGAGCAGCTCCAAGATTTACTCGATCGACTGAGTAAGTTAAAATTTAAACAAATCTGTTTTTTTTTGTTAAAAATCTTTAATTAAAACTTCTCTTTAGTAAAAGACGTTAAATAATTTAACTTTAATTGTTATTTGTTGCACAGATTCAATGGTTGATGTTGATGATAGTGAAATAGCAGCAATGGAGGCAGAATACGCGAGGTTAAAAGCTCAAGTTGATGCTTCCAACATTCAGCAAACCATTACTTCGCTGGGGAATGATGTTTCAACGAATGCTGAGACTTTAAAGAGGTATGATGAAGAGATTACAAAATTAACTGAAGCGGTTGATAATCTGCAGGAAATATATGAAGCAATCCCGGCCGAGTGTTCTACAAATAAGCCAGTTGAACAACCTTAAAGTTGGGGGAAAATGATAAAAAAAACTTGATTATTTTTGACCGCGAGATGACAGTACAGAGGTCATTTTTATCCTATTTAAATCGAGACTTGATTTTAACCACTTTGCATGATGACGTAACAATTTCATCTCACGTCACCTCATTCTATTGTTAAACCCATTTATGACGTCACGTGACGTAAGATAGCGCGGGAAAAAGGTGGTTTCTCTCTCTCGTGCGTTTTTCTTTTTTTTAGTCGAATTTTTTTATCTTGTATTCTATCGCATTGCAGCATATTACTCTTGTTATTAATTTTTCTTTTTTTTCACTTACACAAAAGTCGCCAATTCTAACAAAACTCACACAGGGCTGCCAAGAATATTTAAATCGAGACCACAAGAATTACTCACATGTGGGTGCTTTTTTGCCGCCGTATATTGCGCCCACTAGCTACCTCATTAAACTATCCGGCCTTATGACGTAACAATGCGCCTATGGTGACGTAACAAAGCAGGATTATCACGCTTGATCGCACAGCTGTCATACAATCGGGTATTGTGTAGCTCACTCACGCTTTTCTGTAACTTATTTTGTAAATATTCATCCGCTTCGCGAGTGCTTTGGCTATGACGTCATCGCCATTATGATGACGTCACCGCAGTGGTGTCATTGGCTTCGTTATGACGTCACACACCCATTTTTACATTCTGTTATTCGACTATTGCGTTTTTATTATTTTTAGTTTTTTTGTTTGTCGCTGGCAAAGTTTTTGCCTTAAATGCCTTCTATACAGCATACGAGCTTCGGCAACTTAATTGTAGATGCCTTTCTCGCTACTCACTCTTCTTATAGTGTTCTTTTTGTGACGTCATAATCTATTAGCTAGTATTGCGCGCGTGTGTGTCAAATTTTTAATCAAATCTCATATTTTTTTGACAATCGTTAGCTTTTCTTAAACTAACATTTTCTTAAACCCTTTAACAAATTTGATGTTATTTGGGGCATGTTTTTGGATGCTTTAAAATGACTTTGATTTGTTAAAGGGTTGTAGTAGTTGCTTATTTGTAGAATGCTAACCAAATATGAAGCAGAAATTTTATTTTCATTTTTTCTTGTTTTTTTTTCTTGCACTATTATATTTTACGCATGATCGCGCAAGCACGTGCCTTGAAAACCACCCAACCGTGTCGCTTTTTATTGTTGCAAAATATTTTTTATCCTCAATTTTTTTAACCAAGAAAAAAACTTTTATCAGCTCTAGTCTTTGATTTTATTCTCACCTACGTCATTTGTCACGTGATATTTCTTCTGTGACGTCACTTTTTAAAGATTTTACTGATGTGCTGTAAACGTCATATCTTACGAAAAATATAATCCACGAAACGAAATAAAATTTGGAGTTTTTATTTTTTTTTTAAATACAAAAAATTTAAATAGTTTAACTTTAAATAAGAACTGTGATTAAAAAGAATGTTTATTAAATATTCAATTATGAGTTCTTTTACTGAGCAAGTCATACAAGAATGAAATGAAATTGAATTTTTACTTGAAGAGTATTTTAAGGTAGAAATGTTCGATACTTTATTAATTTTAATATAATTTTAAATAGACAAAAAAATTTTAAATAGTTTTGTATATAAACTATTTTATAATTTGTCCTTAATTTTCTCTAGACAAGACAACAAATTCAAAAGTGCTAATTATTCTATATACTTGATATAAAAAATAACGAACATCTAAAACGATTTTTAAAGATTTATAACCCTAATTTTAACTCGTAAATAATAAACTTTAATATTGTCAAGTATGTCAGTTCTCTATATCATAAAATTTAACATAAAAACAACACTGTATATAAGATATAAATACTCTATACATAAAATTATAGCGTCGTTAAACTTGCAATAAGATTTCTATGCAGTACTTACAATTTTATTAGCACTTAACTCTTATAAAAACTAACTTACTTACACTAGGCTTACGACCTCGACTCGATTAAGCTATTATTGTGAAATCACTAATATAAATTGATTAGAAATTAAGCTACTGGTATTTCTAAAACAAATTATGTGATTCTTATGTATTTTACGGGCAATGTTTTAGTATATAAGCTTCTGTGTCCAGCTACAAATCATCATTCAGTTGTTTGCATTCTAAGTTTAACTTGGTTTAGCTAAGCAGTGAATAATGATTTAAAGCTTTCGATATAAGTTGGTTATAAATCGTAATTCAATGTCGCATTATATTTTATTAGGAAATACGAATGAAGCGTTTGTTAAAATCTTACTGTTTGCGCTTTGACTGCTCGTTTTAGGAGACGTCAATAATTCAGCAAATAAAAGGTATTGTCACTTATTTCAATAAATAATTTCTATTAATTAAAAATAAGACTTCTTAAATATTTTTATTTTTTATAGGCTATATGCTGCTTGCTCTTGCGTTCTCTCTACCACTCCTAGTGGCCAGCAAAACGTTGGTTCCCCAAAGGGTTGCGACAGAGAGTAGGCAAACTTGTTTTTCTTGTGTGAACGCGAAATCAAACGAGGAATGTAACAGAAATGTGGTCACGTGTGAAGCCTCACAAGGTTCTTGTCAAACCGAGATTCGAGTTTTCAACACCAAGACTGAATTCTCGATCAGAATTGATAAAGTAAGTTTATGACATCATAAGAAAATCGATAAAAAATTTTTACAGTTTGTGGTTGCCTTCGTCACAATTAAAGTTACTGCAACGCTGAAATTGACGTCATAATACTAATTTTTTTTCAAATTTAAAAGTTTAAATTTAAACCTAATAATGACGTCATAAATATTTAAATATTTTTCCAGCGATGCAAACAGAGTCTGGCTTGTACCAACAATATGAACCAGAACGACAAGGTGGCATGGCCGGTGACACAATGCAATAACCTCCCCGACTCCCCACTTTCTGTTTGTCGATTCTGTTGTAACACTCCTAGGTGTAACGGGGAAATGCAAGGTAAGATTGTGACGTCATCTAGTGTTACGTCATCAGCTGTGTTTAATACTTTTTGTACGAATTTAAGAATATTATTAACTTTTTAAATTTTGTTTCTCCCCAGAACGATCATGTACCCCCCTACAAGCGCCCACTAACGGCGAGATGAGTTGCTCGTTCAACAACGACACGATGTCGGAGGTGTGCTCGTTCAAGTGTAACGATTGTCATAGCAACGGAGGATCGAGTCAGAGGATGTGCATGGAAGATAATGTTTGGTCGGGAGAGGACGCTGTTTGTACTTACGGTAAGTTTACAAGTTTTCAATATTTGCATGAATCCAATATTCTAATATGCCGGCCGTGGCGTCGGTTTGCGAGCCTAAAGGTTTCGGGTTCGAGCCTTACTAATGCCACACTATTTGCACTTAAGCCTGGCGTTTACGAATAGCTTAAAATCACTTCACAACGGCACATATTAAATTGTTTTTGTTAACTTAAACTTTCGAATATTTTAATCCTTATTTGTTTTTAGACAATCGGTGTGATAGATGCAGCGAAGAGATGACAATAGCGCCCACTGACGGTGGTGTGGTTTGCACTAACGGTCGCCAAGTTGGCTCAAAATGTTCCTTCTTTTGTGACGAAGATTTTGACCTCCTGGGGTCAAGTGACGTCACGTGTCAAGGGTTAAACAAACAATGGGATCAACCTAAACCAAGATGCGAGGGTATGAGTCCCAAATCGGTTTAAAATTTAACTATTTACACAAATTAATCAAAGAAAAAAAAAGATTAATCGAATTACAATTTTTATTCTTTACAGAATCTTTTGATGCTCCGATCGTCAATTGTGACGTAGTCTCCGTCATCGAACAAGGAGTCGCGAGCTGTTTACCGGACGACCAATCAGAAGGCTCAGTTTGTATTTATGAATGTGATCCTTGTTACAAGGTTAATGGGTCACATGTTAGAACCTGTCAATCAAACGCGCAGTGGAGTGGAACGCCAGCACAATGTGTTTACGGTTGGTTGATGATAGTTTATCCTCAATATTTGTTTTAGTCAATTTTTTGCAAAATTAAATTTTATTTTTTTTCATTAATTTACAGACCCAATTTCCGACCCATTGTGTCCCGATTCGTTCTGTGACGTCACAATGTTAGATGCACCAAACAATGGATTGGTAGAATGTACGGACGGTGCTCGATGGGGATCTACTTGCTCTTTCTTCTGCGATGACGGATATACTAGAAAAGGGCGGATGAATATCAAATGTGATCCGGAAACTGGAGAATGGGATAAAAAGAAGCCGTTCTGTAAATACAGTAAGTTACGACGTCATAACAAAAAAATGTAGTTATGATGTCATAAATATAACTAATATTCAACTTGTTTTGTTTAGTTGTATGCGACGACTTACCAACGCCCTCTAACGGGACGCAGAAATGTGACACTGAAGAGATGATACAGCGAACTGAGTGTACATTCGATTGTGACGTATGTTTCACTCTAGTTGGATCAAAGTTTAGATCTTGTTATGGAACTTGGTCGGGTAGTGAAGCAACTTGTGAATATGGTGAGTTGGTTGTTTTTAATATGAGAATATATTCAGATTAAATATTCAACAATTATATCTAAACATAGTCATAATATATAGTTTGAAAAAAAAAATTAACAATCTTAAGCTTGGCAAAAATTAACAATTTAAAAAATAAATGCTATTAAGCTTGTCAAATTAGGCAAATATTAACAAACATAAATGCAAATAATACAAATTTAACACTAAATTTAACATTTTAATATCATTTAAACTTTAATTTTTTTGTTATTTTTTAGACCCTATAAACGACCCAAACTGCCCCGCAGGTTATTGTTATCTTGGGACCGCAGAACCAATCGAAAACGGGGTCGTTGACTGCACTAATGGGACTCGATTGGGTTCCACGTGTTCGTTTAGTTGTAACCTTGGGTTTGCCTTATATGGGGCTGATGAAGTTCATTGTGACGTCATGAGTGGGGTTTGGAGTGACGTCAGAATCCCAGTTTGTCAAAGAGGTATTTAATTAATTTTTTTTATCTAAAAATATCTTTTTATTTGTTGTCTAAAAACTAGTCACTAACCCAGTGTTTCCAAATTATTTTAGCTTGCCACGAACTCGCCGTACCTTCTATTGATGGAAGTAAATGTGAATGTAGAAGAGGATTTAAAGGTGGGAAACACTAAGTTATAAAACAATGTCAAATTATTTTTATTTCATGCCCTATAAATTCGTAAAAAAAAATTTTAAACAATAATCCCTTGATTATAATAGTGATAATTAAATTCTACTTTACATAGGTGATGGTTATACAACTTGCTCTGAAATAAATGAATGTTCATCAATGAACGAATGTCATAAGAAAGCAACTTGCACAAACACAGATGGATCTTATAGGTAAGAATTATTCTAAATTCACAATTTTACAATTGCAACGTTAAGGCTATTAAAAAAGGGAGTTTATGACGTAATCTGTTCACAAAGCGGGTAAAAAAAGATTAGTAGCGTATCAGATGCTGTTGCTTTTAAAAATCTTCAAGTTAAGCTTTTAAAACGTTTTTTTACTTAATTAAAATTTTTTGTTTTTTTAAATATTCAAATTACCTTGTATAGATGTGATTGTATCTCTGGTTACACTGGTGATGGGATGTCCTGCATCGACATCGACGAGTGTCTTGTCGGAACTCATAATTGTGACGTCAACAATGGAATCTGCGTCAACGAACCTGGAAGTTTTTACTGCACATGCGCGGCAGAATATCAGGGCGATGGGATCACGTGCACAAGTAAATCATTGTTTCTAATTATGACGTCATTATCAGATATAATCATTCAAAATTATTTTTTTTAAATATTTTTTTGCAGAAAATGAAGGTGGTTGTCAGGGTAACGAGCTAGATGGCGGGAAATATTGTTACACTCTGGTGAACCCTGATCACGTGAGCTTTACGGCTTCGGACGCATGTATGAATATCAATGCTGGACATCCTGCTATAATAAGAACAAGGAAGGCTTACGAAATTCTGAATGCTAAACTACTGGTACGTTGTTTATTGCTTTATGTCGGTAATACCGATTGTAAATAAAGTAAATTTCGTTTGCTTAGTTAATTACTGAAGTTTGTATTGATACTTTCAAAACCTTTATTAACAACCAAGTCTTCGGTATCCATTACTTGATTTTAAACTTTAAATTTTTTTTTAAACTACTTTATTTATATATAATAACACTTGTGTTTATATTTGCCACAGAGCGAGTTAATCCCAACCGGTGACGTCACCACCACAATTTTGGGTCCCTACATTGGACTTAGTGACCGGAACCAACCTGGAGTGTACAGATGGAGAGATGGTGCCTCTTTAACTGAGGACAACTTTCAAGTTTGGCCCGAGCAAGTTGAGCGACTTATTCCAGGTAAAATATGCGTTAAAGTTGTACGAAATAAAGCATGCGAAGCATTGTTCATTTATAAGCATATGATTTGAAGTTAAAAACTAAATCATGAATTAATTTTAAATATCATTAACAGACAAAAAAAATTTTTTTCTAGAATATACAAATAAATTTTAAATAAATTTTAATAAATTTTTTAGAATAAATTTTAATAAATTTTTTAGAATAAATTTTAATAAATTTTTTAGAATAAGACAAATAAATTTTTTATCTAGAATAACGTGTGGTGCAATTCTTAACACTATCACGTTCTTATTTACTTAATATTTTTTCTTGTATTTTAAATTTTTAAAATATTTTTTTACTCCAGGAGCTGCCCGGTGCGTCCACTTGGTCTCGGATTCTCTTATATTTGGAACCCGGGATTTTAAATGGGTCCAATATCGCTGTAACGAATTTGCACGATACGTCTGCAACACCGAAAAGACTTATGGTTTGTATTTCGTCATTTTACCGAAATTTACGCTGTTTTTAAATTTTTCATTGTTTAATATCTTTCTATTGTTTTAGAACAATTAACATTGTGTCACCCGCCATTGTCAGTCATCCCTAACGGACAAGTCACGTGTTCAGATGGATGGAATAAAGACTCGAGTTGCGTTTTCTCGTGCGATCCTGGGTTCCACCTAGTTGGTTCCACTGATACTTTAGTTTGTCGACAACCATTGTTGGGTTGGGATAATATTATTCCTATCTGTGCAGGCAAGTTTCCACTTCCCTTTTATTTATTTATCTCTGTGTACTCAGTAACTTATGTTATATATCTACTTAAAATGCAGTGGCAGCGTAGTGTAGTGGTAAGAACTATTGACTTCACTGTATGAGATCCTGGGCTAATCCCCATTGCCCTTATTCTGTATTTATTGGGTCAATATAATCTGTAATGTATCAAACTGACAAAGAAAACTCAAGACTGGGTCGGAGTAACTGATGTTACTCTATATTTAGTTCGTGAAATCGACCCCCTACATCGAGAATAAATCTTTTTTTTTAACTCAATCGCACTAATTTTTTAAAATTTTTTATTTTAATTACAGAATCTGTTTGCGCCGCTGCCTTTAGCGCCCCTAATGGTGGTTCAGTCACGTGTTCGGACCACAACAGAGTAGGTTCTAAGTGCACGTTCGAATGTAAAGACGGTTACGTCATGAATGGGGAAAGTGACGTCACTTGTATGGAAAATATGAAGTGGAGCGACAGAAAATCTTGTTGTATTGGTAAGTGTTAAAATTTATTTATATTTTTTCAGGGACATACTTTTACCATAAACTTTTGCACTTTTTGTGGTATAATTGCTTGCTTAAGTTGACTTCCTTTTTTAACCCAAGTAAGATTGGTGATATTGTTATCTGCTTTTTATATATCGTGCTTTACCATACTGTATTTAAACTTGTTATTTTTTATTAGACGAATGTCCACCAAAAGCTCACATGGATCTGATTTATGTTCTTGATAGCTCGAGCAGTATTGGACATAAAAACTTCGAAAAAATGAAGAGTTTCGTTGAAGGGGTAAGTTGTGTCAAAGATTTTAATTTTTTAAACCTGTATGTAAATTTTTAATGGTAAACTTAATGTTAAGATGCTAAAAAACGGGATCTATATATACTCTAATCTCACTAAAAATGAACACTTAAATTTACCAAGTGATGTCATAGGTGGTTGATATACACTTAAGCTCAATGAAAACCTTATCAAGTTATTAAAATCTTGCATTTTTTTTCAGATTCACGATGGTTTATATATTTCATCCACTTACACACGAGTTAGTTTTATTTCGTTTCACTCAGCAATAGACACTCCTCATCTTAATAACACGTGGTTCTCGTCTAAACAACAACTTAACGAAGCTATCGAGGCTGTACAGTTTGCTGGTACTGGTACAAGAGCAGGTAAGAGCTACAAGTTAGAAATTTCGCATAAAATATTTTCTGATATATATCGATGTAAAGAAATTTGACCACACAGTCTATTTAAAAGACAAATAGTATTTAAAAAATCAGCAATTTGTTTTTAAGTCTTGAGCACCGGTTACAATGTTATTAATTTAAGATACTAGCTACATATAAATTAGTATTATCTGGGACATTTTTTTAAAATTGACGTTGCATTTTCTTCATGGCATTATAATATGTAGATATAACATATGTTATAATAATTTTTTTTTATTGTTTTAACTTGAGTTGATTTCTAAAATCTTAATTATGTTAATTTTCAAGGTTTGGCGATGAAATACGTTCGTGAAAACCTATTAGGACAGCGCCACGGTGCGACCACTGTCGTGATTATTCTTACTGATGGAAATGCGAAGGACAACGCAAAACTTGAGTGTAAGTATTAGAATGTAATCTATTTAGAATGTCTTTCTTTAAATTTATTAAGGTTTCTGGTTTGCCAGTCAAAATGGTTAACGCATAATTTTTATGGGGTTTAAATGTAAGGGGGTTTAGATGAAGGGGTCAAGTGTAAAGGGTTGAAATGTGACTGTATTCAAATGTAAGGAATTCAGATAAAGGGTTAAATAAAAAGGGCTTGAAATGTAAGGAGTTTAAATAAGTGTCTACGTAAATGGAATTTAAATGTATGCCTCTATTTGTTTATTATTTAATTTCTGATGATAAAATTAAATTGTTTTTAAATCTTTGTTTTTAACTTTCAGCCTCAAAACTTCGCAAAGAAGGGGTCCACGTTATTGTAGTTGGAATAACAGGTTCAATGGTTCGTGATCTCGAGGTCTTAGCATCGAAACCTGCTGAGGACAATGTTTTTAGTTTGCTTGATACAACAGAAGTTTTGCCCACGATCGGAGAACGTGTTTGTAATATTCAATGCTAACAATCGGCATTGAACGTAACAATGGGTTGTGTAACAATCACTACATTGTTATCTATGACAATTAGCTATACTAACTCTTCTTGCTGTTAACAATAAGTGTATCTTTAATTAAAAACACTATACAAAACTTTTTTAACTACTTTAATAAGGACTTAACTTGTAAAACACTATTTTAGTCAATTTTTACCGGTTTAATTACAATTGGATATCTCTAAATTTTATTTTTGTGTTCTTCTGTTGTTAAAAGTATATATTTTGTGCTTTTTGTGTGTTTAAATGGTGTTTTGTCATTTTTTTAGTTTTACAATTAAAATTCATAAAATTATATTTTTGTTTTAAATAATAGAAAAATATAAATTTTCTCATGGTTTTGTTAAGTGCAAATCAATATTACTCAGAGGCTAGGTTAAAGAAATTGCAAAAAAAGCTTATTAATTATTAAAAAATTGTTTTTAATTGTTAAAAAAATGTTTTTAGTTAAAAAAAGAGATTTTGACTTGTGTCACAAATCGGTTATAAGTTATATTCCCAATGCCAAAAAAAGAAATTTTAACAACGTCATAAAGAGGAACTATGTAACTGAATGATTGTTTTTAGTTATTCAAACGTAACATTTACCTTTTATACATTGAAAATGGTAACAATATTTATAAGCTTTTCATTAAAATTTCCAGTATTACTAGATTAAGTGTTTTTCTATTGGGTGTTTAGTATTTAAAAGCAAGGTTAATTTGTTTTTTAGAAGACTTTACATGTTGTCTTACTAATCTTAATTTTATTTTCTAAATTTGATAATGGAAGAAGAAAATGAATCCAAAAGTGACTCAGAGATGTCAGGCACAAGTGATACTGATTCGCCAGGTAAATAATAATGAATGCCAGACACTTCAGCCCCCAGACACTTCGGCCCCCGGACACTTCTGCCAAAATTTTTTTTTCAAAACAGCGGAGATTTTGCATTTTAATTACCGCGAGAAATTTTATTTTTGCGTAGTTATATACAGTTTTTTAGACAGTATTTAAAACAAAATAAGCAGTAAATTAATATTTTTTTTAAATAATAATGTGCAAGAACATGTTATCTTTCTTTTCCCGTGTCAATTTTTTAATTTTACAAACTAAAACCTATAAAAAACTAATTTTGAAAGCGCGCGCTTTAAGGTGACACAAGACAATGCGTTATGATATCACAGATTTTGCGAAATGAGGGCCGTTTTTGTAAACGATATTTGAAGAAAATATATCATTAATTAATCATTTTTTACACTGAGGAAAAGAAAATTGACACGCCAAAATAAAGATAACATGTTCTTGCACATTATTATTAAAAAAATTATTAATTTACTGCTTATTTTGTTTCAAATACTGTCTAAAAACTGTATATAACTACGCGAAAATAAAATTTCTCGCGGTAATTAAAAGGCAAAATCCCTGCTGTTTTGAAAAAAAAATTTTGGCCGAAGTGTCTGGTTACCAATAATAATAATTAGTAACTTTTTATTTTAAACTGTGGCAAGTCACATTTTAATTATCACTGAAATTTTTTTTTGCATATTCATAGACAGATTTTTAAAGATTTTTTGGAATTCCACAAACCATGTTATATCATTCCTATTTGCTTTTGTTTCGCTTGCTTTTAAACTTACTTTTTTTTAACTTTTATTAGGTTACAAAAAAAATTGTAATAATTAATTATGTAATCTTTAAATATTTAAAGAGAAAGTGTTTTCTAAATTTCAATGTATAATTAATTCCAATTTTTTTTATGAAAACTGTTTAATTTTTACTTGTGCTTTTAGATTTGTCTTATAAAGAGAAAAACCAGGACTCTAATAAAAATGTGAGTTTTTCTTTAAAAATTAAAAAAAATATTTATTTTTAAAAAATAATGATTGTTGTTTTAATTTTAATTTGATTTTTAAACCAAGGATTAAATATACTGGTAAAAACCACTTTATATTTTATTTTTTAAAGTTATAACTATTACTAAATCTAAATCAAATTAAGGAAAGAATAGCTGATGAAAATTCTCCACAATTTGTAGCTTTGAGGGAACTTGTAGCTGGTGCTCAAGGTAGTTATAAATGTTTTATGTTTTTATAAATTTGTCTTTTAATCTATTTTGGTTAATTATGGTTAAAAAATTTACGGTTTATTAAGTAATAATATTTGTATCTTTGTCTAAATATTTTTTTTATGTTTTTGTAGTGCCTGTTTCATTTCAAGTTAATTTACATCACACCAATGTCGAACAAATTACTGAGGTACAAAATGTACACAACATCACTGATTCCACTATTCAACATCTGGGTGACAAATATGAAAAAGAAATTGCCCCCGGTAAAAAAAATAATTTTAATAAAAAATAAAATAGATTCAGTATATTTTTGATTTTTTTTTAGTTGCTATAAAAAATGTGGTAAGGCTTTGGTTAGCAAAAACTATTTATATTATTTTTATTTTTCAACAACTTAAACTAGCAAAAAGTTTTAAAACATTGGTGAACTTTTTCAGTAATTTATAAATATTATTGTATTTGACCAAACTTTATAAAAATTGTTAAATTATTAACTCACTTATTAGTTAGTCAAAAATTGACAGTTAACAAAATTTATTTTCGGTTTTAGCTGTGTCTCATTAGAGTTTTTTTCATCATGACTTAAAGAATAGTCAATTAAATTAAACCTAAAAAATAAACGCCTTATTGTGCACTATATTTTAGTTTTAGGTGATTCCTTATGTGAACAACTTTCTGAAAAATGTTTTGAGCAAGCTAGACATTTTGCCGATGAATTCTGCTCTCCTATCCAGTTAGACAAACAATTAGAATTTGTTGAGTTAGAACTTGCTAAATATTCTTCCACTGATATTAAAGATTTAGATTCAGTTGATCACTTTCATACCAGAAAAGAACAATTTGAAAGAATGTCCAAGTTAACTCAACCTGGCTATCACCCTGGTACAAAAATTAAGGTAAATGAAGTATTTGAATTAGCAAAAAGAAATGCTGAAGCAGCAGCTGAACGGAAATTCAATAAAACGACTAAAAATGAGGCTAAACGACTTCAATTAGACAAGAATAAAAGAGACTTCATTAAAATACATTCTAAAGTTGTGGCTCTTGTTGGGCACACAGGGACTGGCAAATCAACTTTTATTAAAATTCTGATTCAAGAAATTTTTTCTAAAAATAGCAACCAACTTTCTTTCTTCAGAATATAAAATTTATATTCTGCATTATTTTACGATCAGTTAATTTTCATGAAAAAATGTCGATTTCCAGGTTTCTTGTTACAAATTCATCCATTGATTGGGATAAGCCAGAATCTACTGATATAGAATCATTTAATTGCATTAAAAACAGTTCTGATACTATCCTTATCTTTGATGGACTGGATGAAGCTGATAGTACTACTTTAGGGAAAGCACCCAGAAACTTGGTATCTACAAATGGCTCTGCTGAAGATTTTCTAAAAAACATTTTTAATGGAAAGTTTTTTCCCAATGCTTATAAGTTTATCACTTCTCGACCAAGGCAAATGTATGAGTGGCATCCTTCTTGCAGACCTATCTTAGTGTTAAAACTACTTGGTTTTAATAAGGAAGCACAAGAAAACATGTGCAGGCAAATATGTGGCGAAAATTCATCTAAAGTCTTAACCTTCTTACAAGATCATCCAGATATTGATGCTTACAATTATGTTCCTGTCAACTGTATTCTATCTATGCACTGCATCAATCAAGCAATTTTGTCTGGCTCTGAAGTTAATCTAAAAACTATGACAAATGTTATGCTTGCTTCTTTAAAGCATTATATGAGGTCAGATCATTTTCCTGACAACACAGAAGTTCCTGAGAACGAAATTAAATGTCTAGCTTATCTTGCCTGGAATGGGTTTGAGCAGAAAAAAAATTATTTTTGATCAAAAAGACATTAAAAAGGCTGGAATTACTGAAAAAATGCATAAAACTTTTCTTGACACTTTTGTTTATGATTCTTCAAACATGAAAGTCAAGATATTAGAAGGAGACAAACGAAGCAACTTCAGTCATCTCATCTGGCAGGAACTGTTTGCTGCCATGTATTTATTTTTATGGGCAAGTCTGGATGAATTTCAAAAATGTGTTCCAAAGTTTTCCACTAGTCGATGGGAAGTAGTCACAAAATTTCTGTTTGGGTTTTACAGTTCCAAGGATTTGTCTATGTTTCAATCTTGTTCTACAACAGTTTGTGATGGAAAACGAATGGTGTTAAAAACATATGCTAGAGATTTATGTCAGAAAGTAAATTCTTCTTCTTCAACAAATACTGCAACCCTGGTTGAACTCAGCAGTTATTTGCACGAATCTGGCAATGATAACCTCAACCAATCTGTCATCAGACTCCTACCTGACCAGGCAAATCTTGAGTTTAAAGAGACTTTGTTGCCGAGTGACTACATTCATCTTGGCTACTTCTTCGACCAAGTGACTAAGCCTCTTTCTCTACGGATTTCTAACAATGCAGTAGATGTCAACTCGCCACTTTCAGACTTTATTAATTCTTTAAGGACAAAGGTATAAAATTTGGATATATATACATAATTATAGCCCTATTTAAATTATATGACAATAGTAAAATAAAGTAGATGTGAACTATAACCGCTATTATGCTCCTGTGTTAATTATTTTTAAATTCATGCTTAATTCTAAATATCCAATATGTTGTACATAATTATGTACTGTTGTAACTTATATTTCTATTTTATTCACAGAAACAAATTGATGTATTACAAACTCATTTAAAGATATACGAAAATGTGTTTCCACAACTAAATGCAAGGCAAAATATTGGTAAAGTTGTATTTATATTATTTTTAAATTATTTTTGTTATAATATATTTTGGTAATTAAAAAGATGTATTAATCTTATTTAAACATATAATTGCATTATTTTCAACACCTATAAAAAGGGCTTTTTTAAATAATTTTATTAGGTATTTTACTTTGCTCGAAAAACTACAAAAATATTTTACTGTTTTAGTATTTCCTGTAATATCAGCTCAAAAAAACCTAAATGAGTCATTAGATCCTAAAACACTAGCTGGACCACAAGATACAAATGAACAAGCTGAACCATTAGACACAAATAAAAGAGCTGAACCATCAGATAAGAAGGAACCTGCTGGACCATCAGGCAAGGAGAAACAAGCTCGTGAACCACAGAAAAAAAAACCTGCTGGACCAGCAGATCTAAATAAACTGGCTGGATAAAACACCCGGACAAGCAGATAAGAAAAAACCAACTGGACCACCAAATAAGAAGGAACCAGCTGGACCACCAGATAAAAAGGAACCAGCTGGACCACCAGATAAGAAGGAACCAGCTGGACCACCAGATAGGAAGGAACCAGCTGGACCACCAAATAAGAAAAAACTAGCTGGACTAGCGGATACATATAAAACAGTTAAACCACCAGATAAAAAGGAACCAGCTGGACCACCAGATAAGAAGGAACCAGCTGGACCACCAGATAAGAAGGAACCAGACAAACCACCAAATAAAAATGAACCAGCTGGATCACCTGAAAAGAAAGAACTAGCTGGACCACTACATACAAATAAAACACCCGGACCAGCAGATACATATAAAACAGTCAAACCAGCAGATACGAATGAAACAGCTGGACCATTAGATAATATGCCACCAGCAGCATCATCAGATATTAAAAAATTTGATGAATCATCAGAGAATGTAAATTTTTTTAAGTTCAATTTTAAATATTATGTATATCTTGTGATTTTAAATTTATTTTCTATTAACTAGTTTATAGAATCTGATGCTGCTTGTCTTATAACTGAGAAGAATGTTACTTGCTCTGAACAAGGTATTTTTTGTTTTTCTAGGAAATAAGTTAAAAATAAAATTTGTGGAAAATTTAACGGTTTTAGCCTAACATTTTTAAATATTTGACTAGATTCATTTTTACATTTATTTGTTTGATGTAAAATTTGATGTAATAAAATAAACTTTGTATTGTTATGTTATTATAACACTTGCCAACTTTTTTAGGATCTTTAAAGAATTTAACCACTAAAGAATATGAACCTGAACCAATAGTAAGTTTTAATATATTTTGTATTTTTGTAAATGTTATGCTATCATATCCGAAAAAGTAACCAATATTTTATGTCATTTTTCACTTTTACTTTTATTTAAAATATGTTTTGCTCTATTTGTTTAGAAAATTCCTTCCATACCAGAAAAACAAGCAAGCAGGCATCAACAAGGTTTTGAAAATGAATTTAAATTTAAAACTATACATTTTGTGCTTCTTACAATTTTATTTTTTGTTTAATTAAGGCTGATTTTTATATTTATTATTAATATTTAACATAGCTTTTTTATTTTTATTTAATATGCAACGGTACAACCAGAATAATGGTTAGATTAAATTTTATAGTTAAAAGAAAACATCATAAAGACGGTTCTGATAATTTAATTCTTCCTAAGCAACAAAGACTTGAAACAACGGTAAAATTATTTTAAATTTTGCAAAAATAAAATAGTTAATTTTCTGAATGCTCATTAATGTTATATTGTAATATAAATGCATTTTTTCCTTTTGAATAGTAAACATTAAATGACATTAAACGGAAAATAATGGGGCTTATTTACTTATATTCATAATTACGAAATAATTTTATAAATTTATTAATTTTTTAAAAAGGCTGATGCCCAGTTGACACTTGAAGAGCCTAATACTAATCCTGAACAAGGTATTCTTTGTTTACACTTTATTAAATATGTTAAATTAATGTTAATAAACTGTGCAGATGCAAATAATGGAAAACCTTTACAGAACCCTTCACTTAATATACCTTCTCCTAAACAACATGAACATGGAGCAAAAGTTGGTTTAATAGAATAAATTTAATTTTGTTAAACAACATATTTCCTATAACTATTACAACTTGATTGGAATTGGCAGATATTTAAAACTAATCTGATTTTTATTTGCAATCCTATTCTTATTTTTGGGTTAAAGTGTCTGTTTTTTATTTTATAGATCACTACAACTATTCAAGAAAACCAAATTCAATTAATTAAAAAAGGTTTATATTTAACATATTTTTTCAATAATTGTATTTCTTGTTGCTACTAATATTATTTGGCAACAACCATTTTTTAAATTTTTGTGGTTGTATTTGCTTTTTAGAGTTGTCAGTAGTTTAAAAATTACAAAAACTTTTGTTAATTAGATGAAGGTCGTAAAAAAATGGTGGGACCAAAGGGCAGGCAACTAGGAAAAAGAGCAAAGGGTATTATTATAAATATTCCTGAAGGTGCACTTGACAAGGATGTTAATATCACTGTTAATTCTATTCTATGGAATGATAATGTTGAATTTCATGAGAATAAGGTTTGCAAATAAAACTTGGCTATGGTTTGTTATTTTTACCCTAATTGTTAAATGTAAATTTTAGTGTCAAATACATTTTAGGGAGATGATAAATTTTTAATAACTAAACAATTTGAATGCTTGCCTGTTGGATTGAAATTTAAAAAACCAGTGGAGATATCTCTTTACACCCCGTTTTATTCAACAACTGAAACTGGAGAATGTTACTTCTATGTAAATACAGTTAATTGTTGTTTTAATTACTGGATTTAATCCAACTACTAAGTTAATATTTTAATTTATTAAATTATATTTATTATGTTATATATTTTAATGTTATTATTTTGATTAAAGTCAGCATTCATGTTTTTTTAAAAACTATGATTGTTTTGAAGATTGAAAGTAGTGAGGATGGTCAAGAGTGGGTTGAATTAGATTCTGATTATAATGATTGTGTTGGCGATCGTAGTTCCAACTGGATTCGGTTTTCCACTGACACATTGAATTGGTAAGTTGGCTTTCAGAACCAGGGTACGAATTAACGTTTAAAAAACGATTCGCTAAAAATGAGGTTGAATTTTTAGAGCAATAATTAGGTCCAAATCATAATCTTCGTTTTTTGATAACACTTGACGCGTTGCGTGGCGTTTTAAAATGTAACGTCTTGTTAAACAATCGTTAATAATTTTTCGCACAAAAAACGAGACATTTTTGATTACTTTAAAGCTGTGTTATGTATTTAAAAAATTGCGCAATAACTAAACGAACCCGGAGGTGAAATTTACGCATTGCCAAACATGAAAAGTTTTTGTTATTAAATGCCCTATAGTACTACATTCACGCAGGATTATATTGGTGTAATTATAAATGTGTTAAACCGGTTAAAAATAGATCGTAACAATACACAAATATACACGAAAGTATTATTATGGCTTGAACTTTTTTGGTTGATTCGCTAATTCTAATATATTTGTAAAAAACGATTCGCTAATTTAAAAAAAACGATTCGCGTTTAGCGAATAGCGACCCGTTATTTCGTTCCCTGAGAACGCAATCAAACTTGGTAATTTTGGTTAAAATTAAATTTTTTTGTAGGTTTCATGCTATATCGAAATCCAAGGATCTAAAAACTGGAGAAGCTAAAAAAACCCAAAATTATTACTTGGAAAGGAAAGAATCACATTTAAAGTTAGTGATCAGGGAAAATAATATGGAAGAATCAGCGTTACTTGTAGCATTTAGGTAAACGTTTTACCTAAAAAAAACTTTAATAGAGATATGTGTTGGTATGTAAAATTTAGATACAATTATTTGTTTTTTAAAAGTTTATTTTTAAACTATATTCCATTTACAGAAACAAGTTACACTTAACGTTTTTATTTGTGAAAATGTATATTAGTAAATTAATTAAACTAAATATTTTTTTAACTTAAAATTTTAATTTTAGTTCACACATTCATGGAGTTGTAGAAATGGTTAGACTAACAATCACTCATGATGATTTTGAAACTTATTCTGAAATCCACGACTACCAAAGCATTAAAACTAATGAAATTGAACTAGTACCAAAAAAAGGTGTTGTTAATACTTCCCCTGCTGGAAAATTTTTTAAGTTTTTGTTTAAAAACTTGTTTACTTGCAAGGTAATAAAGGGAAAATTTAGATATCATCTTCCCAGTGGTCCTTCTTTATTAACCATGCATAAAACTATAAAAGGTGATTTTGGTAGGATAAAAACATTTTTAATGCATTTACTTAAAACATCTAAAAACACATTTAAAAAAAATTTGATAATATTTAAAAACCTATTATAATATTGGAAAAAATAATTTTTTTACAATAAATACCTCTTAATGACTGTTTAGAGAAAACTAATCAACCTTCTATGACTGTTCATGTTGGAGGTGATGCTAAGATTAAATCAACATCATGTGGTACCATTTTATATCTTTTTTGTACTAAATAATATGAAGTTAAATGTTTATAAATATTTTATTTAATAAATTTATTAAAGGTAGTTCTTTAAATTAAACTGTACCAAAATAAAATAATTTTTTTTTATTTAAATAAATATTTTCTCATAGATATAAGTGGCAGTGATTTAAAAAATACCAAATTTTTGGGTAAAAAGATCAATGAAGTTAATGGACAACAAGGGTCCACTGATGTTAAAGATATGGTAAACATGCTGTAAATTATTGTATTATTAGGTTAGCTTTAATTTTTTTATATAACTTTTAATGTTTATCACTGTAACAATTTTTTTCATGTTAAAAAAACTTTAAGAAGGAAGTTTAAACGCTTTATTCTATTGCACTTGTCAAATTTTTATGCATTTTATTTTTTTTTAATATTTTTATGCAACTTCAAGTTTTCATTCGTAATCTTGCTTCTTATCTTAAATATGCACTGTTTTAACATTTAATGTTAATCTTAAAAACTACACATATTCTGAATGACCACATATAAAAATGCTTAATCCTAATTTTTTTATCACAAATTTTTAAATTTTGATCATTAGCTAATATATTTGGCTTTAAAAATATTGTTATACTGGCTTGTGAAGCCTTCTTAGTAACTGAAGCAAATGTTATCAATTCGTATTGTTCTAATTTGTTGTTTGTTACATAAATATTAAATTCTGCTTAGTTTTTTTGGAGGTAAAACAGGAAAGAGCCCGTTTATAAAAGCCACGTTTTCACATAATATGATGGGGGGGAGGGGGGTTTATCGTTAATTAGGCCTATATAAAGACAATATTGATATATGAATTTGGTGAGCAAGTAAATTATCTAACATAAAATTGTTATAACAAGCCCATTTGTATAACATGAAAGCCTAATAAAAAAATTTGATAAAAAAAATAAAAACGAAAAGTGAAGCCCAAATTTTTGGTTTCTTTAAATTTAATATCATTGGCCCTGCTGAATATATAATGTTTTGACTCATTGTATTAATGGCAATGCATTTATTTGGTTGTTTCTTAGTTCTTACTGTTCTAATATATAATTTAAAAAATGATAAACTATAACCGATCAAAGTTATAAAAGTTAATTTTATATTTTGTTTTGTGTAAATTGCAAGGACTTTTTAGTTAATTTGCTAAAATATTTCAAAATCTATTATTTTAAGAATTCTGTGTAGTTTAAATTTTACATTTGTACACCATTCATAATCATACACCTTTTATAATTTTGGGTTCATAAAGATAAATAACATCCTTATATTTCTAGAAACAATAATGAATTATATAGAAATAAAAAGATTTGGATATAGCCAATCAATCTTCATTTTAAACATAGAAAAAGGGTTTGGGTGAATAAAATTATATAAAGGCTTAAGAAGTTAAAATCTTGTATTAATGCATATTGTCATAACGAAGATGCAAAATAAATCATTTTTCAAAAAAATGTAATAGATCAAAAGTTACAGCATTTTTATATCTCGCGTATAGTGTAACTTATTGACCTATAGGTTGGTATAGGAAAATAGTATATAAAATAACCAAAACGTTTTTTTTTCATAATTAAAAAGAAGTTAAATTACTAAAAGCGCGATAGTTCTATAGATTTGATTTTTCTATTCTGTTTTTATAATAGATTATTTCTACATTTGTTGTCAGTAATACCAAATTAAAACAAATCTTAAAGATAAAACAAAAGTGAAAGGTTTAGATTTTTTAACTAGTTTTTTATTTTTAAAAACAGTACGATAAAAAATTTTTTTTTTGCTTTAAATAAAAACATTGAATATAGCACATTGAAATTGAATAACTTTACTTACTACTACAAATGTTCCACCATGTTATAACAATTCCCATTCAAGACTTACATTAAAATAAAAACTTTACTTCAATATGACGACACAGGGTCACATGACGTTAGAATTAGTGAAACTAAAAATTCGATCTAACTTTTTTGTTTTTACATATTTTTGCAAATTTAATGGGCTTTTAATCAGACCATAAATTTTAATTTTTAAGATTTGGCGATTTTTATGAAATATGCTCATAACTTTTATGAATATTAATATTTTAAAATAATATTTTTAAAATACGTTTATTAGGCCCCTGCAGGTATTTTGGTAAAGTTCAATTAAAATTTGAAAATTTTTTTTTTTAATTTTTATTCAAAACTATATACGTATATGTCGACACAGGGTCACATGACGTCAGAAATAGTGAAACTAAAAATTCGATCTAACTTTTTTGTTTTTGAATATTTTTGCAAATTTCTTTAATACGTATTAAATTCATACCAATGCGCTTTTAATCAGACCATGTATTTTGATTTTTAAGATTTGGCGATTTTTATGAAATATGTTCATAACTTTTATGGATATTAATATTTTGAAATAATATTTTTAAAATACGTTTATTAGGCCCTTGCAGGTATTTTGGTAAAGTTCAATTAAAATTTGAAAATTTTTTTTTTTAATTTTTATTCAAAACTATATACGTATATGACGACACAGGGTCACATGACGTCAGAATTAGTGAAACTAAAAATTCGATCTAACTTTTTTGTTTTTGAATATTTTTGCAAATTTTTTTATACGTATTTATAAGATTAACCAATGCGCTTGTAATCAGACCATAAATTTTGAATTTTGAGATTTGGCGATTTTTATGAAATATGCCCAAAACCTTTGTGAATATTAACATTTTGAAATAATATTTTTAAAATACGTTTATTAGGCCCCTGCAGGTATTTTGGTAAAGTTAAATTAAAATATGAAAAAAAAATTTTTTATTTTTATTTAAAACTATATATGTATATGACGTCACAGACTCACCTGACGTCAGAATTAGTGAAACTACAAATTCGATCTAACTTTTTTGTTTTTGAATATTTTTGCAAATTTCTTTTATACGTATTTAAGTTTAACCAATGCGCTTTTAATCAGACCATGTATTTTGATTTTTAAGATTTGGAGATTTTTATGAAATATGCTCATAACTTTTGTGAATATTAATATTTTGAAATAATATTTTTAAAATACGTTTATTAGGCCGCTGCAGGTATTTTGGTAAATTTAAATCAAAAGTTGAAAAAAAAAAAATTTTATTTTTATTCAAAACTATATATGTATATGACGTCACAGACTCACCTGACGTCAGAATTAGTGAAACTAAAAATTCGATCTAACTTTTTTGTTTTTGAATATTTTTGCAAATTTCTTTTATACGTATTTAAGTTTAACCAATGCGCTTGTAATCAGATCATGAATTTTGAATTTTGAGATTTGGCGATTTTTATGAAATATGCTCATAACTTTTGTGAATATTAATATTTTGAAATAATATTTTTAAAATACGTTTATTAGGCCGCTGCAGGTATTTTAGTAAATTTAAGTTAAAATTTGAAAAAAAAAATTTTTATTTTTATTTAAAACTATATATGTATATGACGTCACAGGGTCACATAACGTCAGAATTAGTATAACTAAAAATTCGATCTAACTTTTTTGTTTTTGAATATTTTTGCAAATTTCTTTTATACGTATTTAAGTTTCCCCAATGCGCTTGTAATCAGATCATGAATTTCGAATTTTGAGATTTGGCGATTTTTATGAAATATGCTCATAACTTTTGTGAATATTAATATTTTGAAATAATATTTTTAAAATACGTTTATTAGGCCGCTGCAGGTATTTTGGTAAATTTAAATTAAAATTAAAAAAAAAAAAATTTATTTTTATTTAAAACTATATATGTATATGACGACACAGGGTCACATGACGTCAGAATTAGTAAAACTAAAAATTCGATCTAACTTTTTTGTTTTTGAATATTTTTGCAAATTTTTTAATACGTATTTATAAGTTTAACCAATGCGCTTGTAATCAGACCATAAATTTTGAATTTTGAGATTTGGCGATTTTTATGAAATATGCCCAAAACCTTTGTGAATATTAATATTTTGAAATAATATTTTTAAAATACGTTTATTAGGCCCCTGCAGGTATTTTGGTAAATTTAAATTAAAATTTGAAAAAAAAATTTTTTATTTTTATTTAAAACTATATATGTATATGACGTCACAGACTCACCTGACGTCAGAATTAGTGAAACTAAAAATTTGATCTAACTTTTTTATTTTTGAATATTTTTGCAAATTTCTTTTATACGTATTTAAGTTTAACCAATGCGCTTTTAACAAAGCCATTAATTTTGATTTTTAGGATTTGGCGATTTTTATGAAATATGTTCATAACTTTTATGGATATTAATATTTTGAAATAATATTTTTAAAATACGTTTATTAGGCCCCTGCAGGTATTTTGGTAAAGTTAAATTAAAATTTGAACAAAAAAAATTTTTATTTTTATTCAAAATTATATATGTATATGACGTCACAGACTCACCTGACGTCAGAATTAGTGAAACTACAAATTCGATCTAACTTTTTTGTTTTTGAATATTTTTGCAAATTTCTTTTATACGTATTTAAGTTTAACCAAAGCGCTTGTAATCAGACCATAAATTTTGAATTTTGAGATTTGGCGATTTTTATGAAATATGTTCATAACTTTCGTGAATATTAATATTTTGAAATAATATTTTTAAAATACGTTTATTAGGCCGCTGCAGGTATTTTAGTAAATTTAAATTAAAATTTGAAAAAAAAAAATTTTATTTTTATTTAAAACTATATATGTATATGACGACACAGGGTCACATGACGTCAGAATTAGTGAAACTAAAAATTCGATCTAACTTTTTTGTTTTTGAATATTTTTGCAAATTTTTTTATACGTATTTATAAGTTTAACCAATGCGCTTGTAATCAGACCATAAATTTTGAATTTTGAGATTTGGCGATTTTTATGAAATATGCCCAAAACCTTTGTGAATATTAATATTTTGAAATAATATTTTTAAAATACGTTTATTAGGCCCCTGCAGGTATTTTGGTAAAGTTAAATTAAAATTTGAAAAAAAAAATTTTTATTTTTATTTAAAACTATATATGTATATGACGTCACAGACTCACCTGACGTCAGAATTAGTGAAACTAAAAATTTGATCTAACTTTTTTATTTTTGAATATTTTTGCAAATTTCTTTTATACGTATTTAAGTTTAACCAATGCGCTTTTAACAAAGCCATTAATTTTGATTTTTAGGATTTGGCGATTTTTATGAAATATGTTCATAACTTTTATGGATATTAATATTTTGAAATAATATTTTTAAAATACGTTTATTAGGCCGATGAAGGTATTTTGGTGAATTTAAATTAAAATTTGAAAAAAAAAAAAAATTTATTTTTATTTAAAACTATATATGTATATGACGTCACAGACTCACTTGACGTCAGAATTAGTGAAACTAAAAATTCGATCCAACTTTTTTGTTTTTGAATATTTTTGCAAATTTCTTTTATACGTATTTAAGTGTAACCAATACGCTTGTAATCAGATCATGAATTTCGAATTTTGAGATTTGGCGATTTTTATGAAATATGCTCATAACTTTTGTGAATATTAATATTTTGAAATAATATTTTTAAAATACGTTTATTAGGCCGCTGCAGGTATTTTAGTAAATTTAAATTAAAATTTGAAAAAAAAATTTTTTTATTTTTATTTAAAACTATATTTGTATATGACGACACAGGGTCACATGACGTCAGAATTAGTAAAACTAAAAATTCGATCTAACTTTTTTGTTTTTGTATCTTTTTGCAAATTTCATTTATACGTATTTAAGTTTCCCCAATGCGCTTGTAATCAGACCATAAATTTTGAATTTTGAGATTCAGAGATTTTTATGAAATATGCTCATAACTTTTGTGAATATTAATATTTTGAAATAATATTTTTAAAATACGTTTATTAGGCCGCTGCAGGTATTTTGGTAAATTTAAATTAAAATTTAAAAAAAAAAAATTTTTTATTTTTATTTAAAATTATATATGTATATGACGACATAGGGTCACATGACGTCAGAATTAGTGAAACTAAAAATTCGATCTAACTTTTTTGTTTTTGAATATTTTTGCAAATTTCTTTTATACGTATTTAAGTTTCCCCAATGCGCTTGTAATCAGACCATAAATTTTGAATTTTGAGATTTGGCGATTTTTATGAAATATGCTTATAACTTTTGTGAATATTAATATTTTGAAATAATATTTTTAAAATACGTTTATTAGGCCGCTGCAGGTATTTTGGTGAATTTAAATTAAAATTTGAAAAAAAAAAAAATTTTATTTTTATTTAAAACTATATATGTATATGACGACACAGGGTCACATGACGTCAGAATTAGTGAAACTAAAAATTCGATCTAACTTTTTTGTTTTTGAATATTTTTGCAAATTTTTTTATACGTATTTATAAGTTTAACCAATGCGCTTGTAATCAGACCATAAATTTTGAATTTTGAGATTTAGCGATTTTTATGAAATATGCCCAAAACCTTTGTGAATATTAATATTTTGAAATAATATTTTTAAAATACGTTTATTAGGCCCCTGCAGGTATTTTGGTAAAGTTAAATTAAAATTTGAAAAAAAAAATTTTTATTTTTATTTAAAACTATATATGTATATGACGTCACAGACTCACCTGACGTCAGAATTAGTGAAACTAAAAATTTGATCTAACTTTTTTATTTTTGAATATTTTTGCAAATTTCTTTTATACGTATTTAAGTTTAACCAATGCGCTTTTAACAAAGCCATTAATTTTGATTTTTAGGATTTGGCGATTTTTATGAAATATGTTCATAACTTTTTTGGATATTAATATTTTGAAATAATATTTTTAAAATACGTTTATTAGGCCGATGAAGGTATTTTGGTGAATTTAAATTAAAATTTGAAAAAAAAAAAAAATTTATTTTTATTTAAAACTATATATGTATATGACGTCACAGACTCACTTGACGTCAGAATTAGTGAAACTAAAAATTCGATCCAACTTTTTTGTTTTTGAATATTTTTGCAAATTTCTTTTATACGTATTTAAGTGTAACCAATACGCTTGTAATCAGATCATGAATTTCGAATTTTGAGATTTGGCGATTTTTATGAAATATGCTCATAACTTTTGTGAATATTAATATTTTGAAATAATATTTTTAAAATACGTTTATTAGGCCGCTGCAGGTATTTTAGTAAATTTAAATTAAAATTTGAAAAAAAAATTTTTTTATTTTTATTTAAAACTATATATGTATATGACGACACAGGGTCACATGACGTCAGAATTAGTAAAACTAAAAATTCGATTTAACTTTTTTGTTTTTGTATCTTTTTGCAAATTTCATTTATACGTATTTAAGTTTCCCCAATGCGCTTGTAATTAGACCATAAATTTTGAATTTTGAGATTCAGAGATTTTTATGAAATATGCTCATAACTTTTGTGAATATTAATATTTTGAAATAATATTTTTAAAATACGTTTATTAGGCCGCTGCAGGTATTTTGGTAAATTTAAATTAAAATTTAAAAAAAAAAAATTTTTTATTTTTATTTAAAATTATATATGTATATGACGACATAGGGTCACATGACGTCAGAATTAGTGAAACTAAAAATTCGATCTAACTTTTTTGTTTTTGAATATTTTTGCAAATTTCTTTTATACGTATTTAAGTTTCCCCAATGCGCTTGTAATCAGACCATAAATTTCGAATTTTGAGATTTGGCGATTTTTATGAAATATGCTTATAACTTTTGTGAATATTAATATTTTGAAATAATATTTTTAAAATACGTTTATTAGGCCGCTGCAGGTATTTTGGTAAATTTAAATTAAAATTAAAAAAAAAAAAATTTATTTTTATTTAAAACTATATATGTATATGACGACACAGGGTCACATGACGTCAGAATTAGTGAAACTAAAAATTCGATCTAACTTTTTTGTTTTTGAATATTTTTGCAAATTTTGTTTATACGTATTTAAGTGTAACCAATACGCTTGTAATCAGATCATGAATTTCGAATTTTGAGATTTGGCGATTTTTATGAAATATGCTCATAACTTTTGTGAATATTAATATTTTGAAATAATATTTTTAAAATACGTTTATTAAGCCGCTGCAGGTATTTTGGTAAATTTAAATTAAAATTTGAAAAAAAAATTTTTATATTTATTTAAAACTATATATGTATATGACGTCACAGACTCACTTGACGTCAGAATTAGTGAAACTAAAAATTCGATCTAACTTTTTTGTTTTTGAATATTTTTGCAAATTTTGTTTATACGTATTTAAGTGTAACCAATACGCTTGTAATCAGATCATGAATTTCGAATTTTGAGATTTGGCGATTTTTATGAAATATGCTCATAACTTTTGTGAATATTAATATTTTGAAATAATATTTTTAAAATACGTTTATTAGGCCGCTGCAGGTATTTTGGTAAATTTAAATTAAAATTTGAAAAAAAAAATTTTTTATTTTTATTTAAAATTATATATGTATATGACGACATAGGGTCACATGACGTCAGAATTAGTGAAACTAAAAATTCGATCTAACTTTTTTGTTTTTAAATATTTTTGCAAATTTTTTTTATACGTATTTAAGTTTAACCAATGCATTTGTAATGAGACCATAAATTTTAAGATTTGGCAATTTTTATGAAATATGCTCATAACTTTTGTGAATATTAATATTTTGAAATAATATTTTTAAAATACGTTTATTAGGCCGCTGCAGGTATTTTGGTAAATTTAAATTAAAATTTGAAAAAAAAAAAATTTTATTTTTATTTAAAACTATATATGTATATGACGACACGGGGTCACATGACGTCAGAATTAGTGAAACTAAAAATTCGATCTAACTTTTTTGTTTTTGAATATTTTTGCAAATTTCTTTTATACGTATTTAAGTTTAACCAATGCGCTTGTAATCAGACCATAAATTTTGAATTTTGAGATTTGGCGATTTCTATAAAATATGCTCATAACTTTTATGGATATTAATATTTTGAAATAATATTTTTAAAATACGTTTATTAGGCCCCTGCAGGTATTTTGGTAAAGTTAAATTAAAATTAAAAAAAAAAAAATTTATTTTTATTCAAAACTATATTTGTATATGACGTCACAGACTCACCTGACGTTAGAATTGATGAAACTAAAAATTCGATCTAACTTTTTTGTTTTTGAATATTTTTGCAAATTTTTTTTATACGTATTTAAGTTTAACCAATACGCTTTTAACAAAGCCATTAATTTTGATTTTTAGGATTTGGCGATTTTTATGAAATATGTTCATAACTTTTATGGATATTAATATTTTGAAATAATATTTTTAAAATACGTTTATTAGGCCCCTGCAGGTATTTTGGTAAAGTTAAATTAAAATTAAAAAAAAAAAAATTTATTTTTATTCAAAACTATATATGTATATGACGTCACAGATTCACCTGACGTCAGAATTGATGAAACTAAAAATTCGACCTAACTTTTTTGTTTTTGAATATTTTTGCAAATTTCTTTTATACGTATTTAAGTTTAACCAATGCGCTTTTAACAAAACCATTAATTTTGATTTTTAGGATTTGGCGATTTTTATGAAATATGTTCATAACTTTTATGGATATTAATATTTTGAAATAATATTTTTAAAATACGTTTATTAGGCCCCTGCAGGTATTTTGGTAAAGTTAAATTAAAATTTGAAAAAAAAAAATTTTATTTTTATTCAAAACTATATATGTATATGACGTCACAGACTCACCTGACGTCAGAATTAGTGAAACTAAAAATTCGATCTAACTTTTTTGTTTTTGAATATTTTTGCAAATTTCTTTTATACGTATTTAAGTTTAACCAATGCGCTTGTAATCAGATCATGAATTTTGAATTTTGAGATTTGGCGATTTTTATGAAATATGCTCATAACTTTTGTGAATATTATTATTTTGAAATAATATTTTTAAAATACGTTTATTAGGCCGCTGCAGGTATTTTAGTAAATTTAAATTAAAATTTGAAAAAAAAAAATTTTTATTTAAAACTATATATGTATATGACGTCACAGGGTCACATGACGTCAGAATTAGTAAAACTAAAAATTCGATCTAACTTTTTCGTTTTTGAATATTTTTGCAAATTTCTTTTATACGTATTTAAGTTTCCCCAATGCGCTTGTAATCAGACCATAAATTTTGAATTTTGAGATTTGGAGATTTTTATGAAATATGCTCATAACTTTTGTGAATATTAATATTTTGAAATAATATTTTTAAAATACGTTTATTAGGCCGCTGCATGTATTTTGGTAAATTTAAATTAAACTTTGAAAAAAAAAAATTTTTTATTTTTATTTAAAATTATATATGTATATGACGTCACAGGGTCACATGACGTCAGAATTAGTAAAACTAAAAATTCGATCTAACTTTTTTGTTTTTAAATGTTTTTTCAAATTTCTTTTATACGTATTTAAGTTTAACCAATGCGCTTGTAATCAGACCATAAATTTTGAATTTTGATATTTGGCGATTTTTATGAAATATGCTCATACCTTTTGTAAATATTAATATTTTGAAATAATATTTTTAAAATACATTTATTAGGCCCCTGCAGGCATTTTGGTAAAGTTAAAATAAAATTTAAAAAATTTTTTTTTTATTTTTATTTAAAATTATATATGTATATGACGTCACAGACTCACCTGACGTCAGAATTAGTGAAACAAAAAATTCGATCTAACTTTTTTTTTTTGAATGTTTTTGCAAATTTCTTTTATACGTATTTAAGTTTAACCAATGCGCTTATAATCAGACCATAAATTTTGAATTTTGATATTTGGCGATTTTTATGAAATATGCTCATAATTTTTGTGAATATTAATATTTTGAAATAATATTTTTAAAATACGTTTATTAGGCCCCTGCAGATATTTTGGTAAAGTTAAATTAAAATTTAAAAAAATTTTTTATTTTTTTATTTAAAACTATATATGTATATGACGTCACAAACTCACCTGACGTCAGAATTAGTATAACTAAAAATTTGATCTAACTTTTTTGTTTTTAAATTAAACCCAGAATAAAAATTTGCCGTAACTTTTGTTTTACTGAAAATTTTTGCAAAATGTTTTATCTTGAATGTTAGTTAGGTCAATGCGCATCTAATAAAATTTTAGGTTTTAGACTTCATCAATTTTTATTAAAAGTGTCATAACTTTTATGAATATTAATATTTTCAAAAAAATATTTTGTAAACACGTTTATTGGACTCGTGCAGTACCAACAGAACAATTACTTTTCGATTTAAAATTTTTTAATTTTTTTCAAAAAATTTGTATTCAATAGCATTGGCCAAAAATATCACGTGACCTAATTAAACCCAGAATAAAAATTTGCTGTAACTTTTGTTTTACTGAAAATTTTTGCGAAATGTTTTATCTTGAATGTTAGTTAGGCCAATGCGCGTCTAATAAAATGTAAAATTTTAGGTTTTGAGACTTCATTAATTTTTAATTAAAGTGTCATAACTTTTATGAATATTAATATTTTCAAAAAATATTTTGTAAACACGTTTATTGGACCAGTGCAGTTCCAACAGAACAATTATTTTTTGATTTAAAATTTTTTAATTTTTTTAAAAAAATTTGTATTCAAATAGCATTGGCCAAAAATATCACGTGACCTAATTAAACCCAGAATAAAAATTTGCTGTAACTTTTGTTTTACTGAAAATTTTTGCGAAATGTTTTATCTTGAATGTTAGTTAGGTCAATGCGCATCTAATAAAATATAAAATTTTAGGTTTTGAGATTTCATCAATTTTTAATAAAAGTGTCATAACTTTTATGAATATTAATATTTTCAAAAAATATTTTGTAAACACGTTTATTGGACCCGTGCAGTTCCAACAGAACAATTATTTTTTGATTTAAAATTTTTTAATTTTTTTTTTTAAATTTGTATTCAATAGCATTGGCCAAAAATATCACGTGACCTAATTAAACCCAGAATAAAAATTTGTTGTAACTTTTGTTTTACTGAAAATTTTTGCAAAATGTTTTATCTTGAATGTTAGTTAGGTCAATGCGCATCTAATAAAATATAAAATTTTAGGTTTTAGACTTCAACAATTTTTAATAAAAGTGTCATAACTTTTATGAATATTAATATTTTCAAAAAATATTTCGTAAACACGTTTATTGGACCCGTGCAGTTCCAACAGAACAATTATTTTTCGATTTAAAATTTTTTAATTTTTTTCAAAAAATTTGTATTCAATAGCATTGGCTAAAAATATCACGTGACCTAATTAAACCCAGAATAAAAATTTGCTGTAACTTTTTGTTTTACTGAAAATTTTTGCGAAATGTTTTATCTTGAATGTTAGTTAGGTCAATGCGCATCTAATAAAATATAAAATTTTAGGTTTTGAGACTTCATCAATTTTTAATAAAAGTGTCATAACTTTTATAAATATTAATATTTTCAAAAAATATTTTGTAAACACGTTTATTGGACCTGTGCAGTTCCAACAGAACAATTATTTTTTGATTTAAAATTTCTTAATTTTTTTCAAAAAATTTGTATTCAATAGCATTGGCCAAAAATATCACGTGACCTAATTAAACCCAGAATAAAAATTTGCTGTAACTTTTGTTTTACTAAAAATTTTTGCGAAATGTTTTATCTTGAATGTTAGTTAGGTCAATAATGCGCATCTAATAAAATATAAAATTTTAGGTTTTAGACTTCATCAATTTTTAATAAAAGTGTCATAACTTTTATGAATATTAATATTTTCAAAAAATATTTTGTAAATACGTTTATTGGACCCGTGCAGTTCCAACAGAACAATTAATTTTTGATTTAAAATTTTTTAATTTTTTTTTAAAATTTGTATTCAATAGCATTGGCCAAAAATATCACGTGACCTAATTAAACCCAGAATAAAAATTTGCTGTAACTTTTGTTTTACTAAAAATTTTTGCGAAATGTTTTATCTTGAATGTTAGTTAGGTCAATAATGCGCATCTAATAAAATATAAAATTTTAGGTTTTAGACTTCATCAATTTTTAATAAAAGTGTCATAACTTTTATGAATATTAATATTTTCAAAAAATATTTCGTAAACACGTTTATTGGACCCGTGCAGTTCCAACAGAACAATTATTTTTCGATTTAAAATTTTTTAATTTTTTTCAAAAAATTTGTATTCAATAGCATTGGCTAAAAATATCACGTGACCTAATTAAACCCAGAATAAAAATTTGCTGTAACTTTTTGTTTTACTGAAAATTTTTGCGAAATGTTTTATCTTGAATGTTAATTAGGTCAATGCGCATCTAATAAAATATAAAATTTTAGGTTTTGAGACTTCATCAATTTTTAATAAAAGTGTCATAACTTTTATGAATATTAATATTTTCAAAAAATATTTTGTAAACACGTTTATTGGACCCGTGCAGTTCCAACAGAACAATTATTTTTTGATTTAAAATTTTTTAATTTTTTTCAAAAAATTTATATTCAATAGCATTGGCCAAAAATATCACGTGACCTAATTAAACCCAGAATAAAAATTTGCTGTAACTTTTGTTTTACTGAAAATTTTTGCGAAATGTTTTATCTTGAATGTTAGTTAGGTCAATGCGCATCTAATAAAATATCAAATTTTAGGTTTTAGACTTCAACACTTTTTAAAAAAAGTGTCATAACTTTTATGAATATTAAAATTTAAAAAAAATATTTTGTAAACACGTTTATTGGACCCGTGCAGTTCCAACAGAACAATTAATTTTTGATTTAAAATTTTTTAATTTTTTTTTTTAAATTTGTATTCAATAGCATTGGCCAAAAATATCACGTGACCTAATTAAACCCAGAATAAAAATTTGCTGTAACTTTTGTTTTACTGAAAATTTTTGCGAAATGTTTTATCTTGAATGTTAGTTAGGTCAATGCGCATCTAATAAAATATGAAATTTTAGGTTTTGAGACTTCATCAATTTTTAATAAAAGTGTCATACTTTTATGAATATTAATATTTTCAAAAAATATTTTGTAAACACGTTTATTGGACCCGTGCAGTTCCAACAGAACAATTAATTTTTGATTTAAAATTTTTTAATTTTTTTTAAAAAAATTTGTATTCAATAGCATTGGCCAAAAATATTACGTGACCTAATTAAACCCAGAATAAAAATTTGCTGTAACTTTTGTTTTACTGAAAATTTTTGCGAAATGTTTTATCTTGAATGTTAGTTAGGTCAATGCGCATCTAATAAAATATAAAATTTTAGGTTTTGAGACTTCAACAATTTTTAATAAAAGTGTCATAACTTTTATGAATATTAATATTTTCAAAAAATATTTTGTAAACACGTTAATTGGACCCGTGCAGTTCCAACAGAACAATTATTTTTTGATTTAAAATTTTTTAATTTTTTAAAAAAAATTTGTATTTAAATAGCATTGGCCAAAAATATCACGTGACCTAATTAAACCCAGAATAAAAATTTGCTGTAACTTTTGTTTTACTGAAAATTTTTACGAAATGTTTTATCTTGAATGTTAGTTAGGTCAATGCGCATCTAATAAAATATAAAATTTTAGGTTTTGAAACTTCATCAATTTTTAATAAAAGTGTCATAACTTTTATGAATATTAAAATTTAAAAAAAATATTTTGTAAACACGTTTATTGGACCCGTGCAGTTCCAACAGAACAATTAATTTTTGATTTAAAATTTTTTAATTTTTTTTTTTAAATTTGTATTCAATAGCATTGGCCAAAAATATCACGTGACCTAATTAAACCCAGAATAAAAATTTGCTGTAACTTTTGTTTTACTGAAAATTTTTGCGAAATGTTTTATCTTGAATGTTAGTTAGGTCAATAATGCGCATCTAATAAAATATAAAATTTTAGGTTTTAGACTTCATCAATTTTTAATAAAAGTGTCATAACTTTTATGAATATTAATATTTTCAAAAAATATTTCGTAAACACGTTTATTGGACCCGTGCAGTTCCAACAGAACAATTATTTTTCGATTTAAAATTTTTTAATTTTTTTCAAAAAATTTGTATTCAATAGCATTGGCTAAAAATATCACGTGACCTAATTAAACCCAGAATAAAAATTTGCTGTAACTTTTTGTTTTACTGAAAATTTTTGCGAAATGTTTTATCTTGAATGTTAATTAGGTCAATGCGCATCTAATAAAATATAAAATTTTAGGTTTTGAGACTTCATCAATTTTTAATAAAAGTGTCATAACTTTTATGAATATTAATATTTTCAAAAAATATTTTGTAAACACGTTTATTGGACCCGTGCAGTTCCAACAGAACAATTATTTTTTGATTTAAAATTTTTTAATTTTTTTCAAAAAATTTATATTCAATAGCATTGGCCAAAAATATCACGTGACCTAATTAAACCCAGAATAAAAATTTGCTGTAACTTTTGTTTTACTGAAAATTTTTGCGAAATGTTTTATCTTGAATGTTAGTTAGGTCAATGCGCATCTAATAAAATATCAAATTTTAGGTTTTAGACTTCAACACTTTTTAAAAAAAGTGTCATAACTTTTATGAATATTAAAATTTAAAAAAAATATTTTGTAAACACGTTTATTGGACCCGTGCAGTTCCAACAGAACAATTAATTTTTGATTTAAAATTTTTTAATTTTTTTTTTTAAATTTGTATTCAATAGCATTGGCCAAAAATATCACGTGACCTAATTAAACCCAGAATAAAAATTTGCTGTAACTTTTGTTTTACTGAAAATTTTTGCGAAATGTTTTATCTTGAATGTTAGTTAGGTCAATGCGCATCTAATAAAATATGAAATTTTAGGTTTTGAGACTTCATCAATTTTTAATAAAAGTGTCATACTTTTATGAATATTAATATTTTCAAAAAATATTTTGTAAACACGTTTATTGGACCCGTGCAGTTCCAACAGAACAATTATTTTTCGATTTAAAATTTTTTAATTTTTTTCAAAAAATTTGTATTCAATAGCATTGGCTAAAAATATCACGTGACCTAATTAAACCCAGAATAAAAATTTGCTGTAACTTTTTGTTTTACTGAAAATTTTTGCGAAATGTTTTATCTTGAATGTTAATTAGGTCAATGCGCATCTAATAAAATATAAAATTTTAGGTTTTGAGACTTCATCAATTTTTAATAAAAGTGTCATAACTTTTATGAATATTAATATTTTCAAAAAATATTTTGTAAACACGTTTATTGGACCCGTGCAGTTCCAACAGAACAATTATTTTTTGATTTAAAATTTTTTAATTTTTTTCAAAAAATTTATATTCAATAGCATTGGCCAAAAATATCACGTGACCTAATTAAACCCAGAATAAAAATTTGCTGTAACTTTTGTTTTACTGAAAATTTTTGCGAAATGTTTTATCTTGAATGTTAGTTAGGTCAATGCGCATCTAATAAAATATCAAATTTTAGGTTTTAGACTTCAACACTTTTTAAAAAAAGTGTCATAACTTTTATGAATATTAAAATTTAAAAAAAAAATTTTGTAAACACGTTTATTGGACCCGTGCAGTTCCAACAGAACAATTAATTTTTGATTTAAAATTTTTTAATTTTTTTTTTTAAATTTGTATTCAATAGCATTGGCCAAAAATATCACGTGACCTAATTAAACCCAGAATAAAAATTTGCTGTAACTTTTGTTTTACTGAAAATTTTTGCGAAATGTTTTATCTTGAATGTTAGTTAGGTCAATGCGCATCTAATAAAATATGAAATTTTAGGTTTTGAGACTTCATCAATTTTTAATAAAAGTGTCATACTTTTATGAATATTAATATTTTCAAAAAATATTTTGTAAACACGTTTATTGGACCCGTGCAGTTCCAACAGAACAATTAATTTTTGATTTAAAATTTTTTAATTTTTTTTAAAAAAATTTGTATTCAATAGCATTGGCCAAAAATATTACGTGACCTAATTAAACCCAGAATAAAAATTTGCTGTAACTTTTGTTTTACTGAAAATTTTTGCGAAATGTTTTATCTTGAATGTTAGTTAGGTCAATGCGCATCTAATAAAATATAAAATTTTAGGTTTTGAGACTTCAACAATTTTTAATAAAAGTGTCATAACTTTTATGAATATTAATATTTTCAAAAAATATTTTGTAAACACGTTAATTGGACCCGTGCAGTTCCAACAGAACAATTATTTTTTGATTTAAAATTTTTTAATTTTTTAAAAAAAATTTGTATTTAAATAGCATTGGCCAAAAATATCACGTGACCTAATTAAACCCAGAATAAAAATTTGCTGTAACTTTTGTTTTACTGAAAATTTTTACGAAATGTTTTATCTTGAATGTTAGTTAGGTCAATGCGCATCTAATAAAATATAAAATTTTAGGTTTTGAAACTTCATCAATTTTTAATAAAAGTGTCATAACTTTTATGAATATTAAAATTTAAAAAAAATATTTTGTAAACACGTTTATTGGACCCGTGCAGTTCCAACAGAACAATTAATTTTTGATTTAAAATTTTTTAATTTTTTTTTTTAAATTTGTATTCAATAGCATTGGCCAAAAATATCACGTGACCTAATTAAACCCAGAATAAAAATTTGCTGTAACTTTTGTTTTACTGAAAATTTTTGCGAAATGTTTTATCTTGAATGTTAGTTAGGTCAATGCGCATCTAATAAAATATGAAATTTTAGGTTTTGAGACTTCATCAATTTTTAATAAAAGTGTCATACTTTTATGAATATTAATATTTTCAAAAAATATTTTGTAAACACGTTTATTGGACCCGTGCAGTTCCAACAGAACAATTAATTTTTGATTTAAAATTTTTTAATTTTTTTTAAAAAAATTTGTATTCAATAGCATTGGCCAAAAATATTACGTGACCTAATTAAACCCAGAATAAAAATTTGCTGTAACTTTTGTTTTACTGAAAATTTTTGCGAAATGTTTTATCTTGAATGTTAGTTAGGTCAATGCGCATCTAATAAAATATAAAATTTTAGGTTTTGAGACTTCAACAATTTTTAATAAAAGTGTCATAACTTTTATGAATATTAATATTTTCAAAAAATATTTTGTAAACACGTTAATTGGACCCGTGCAGTTCCAACAGAACAATTATTTTTTGATTTAAAATTTTTTAATTTTTTAAAAAAAATTTGTATTTAAATAGCATTGGCCAAAAATATCACGTGACCTAATTAAACCCAGAATAAAAATTTGCTGTAACTTTTGTTTTACTGAAAATTTTTGCGAAATGTTTTATCTTGACTGTTAGTTAGGGAATGCGCATCTAATAAAATATAAAATTTTAGGTTTTGAAACTTCATCAATTTTTAATAAAAGTGTCATAACTTTTATGAATATTAATATTTTCAAAAAATATTTTGTAAACACGTTTATTGGACCCGTGCAGTTCCAACAGAACAATTATTTTTTGATTTAAAATTTTTTAATTTTTTTTTAAAAATTTGTATTCAATAGCATTGGCCAAAAATATCACGTGACCTAATTAAACCCAGAATAAAAATTTGCTGTAACTTTTGTTTTACTAAAAATTTTTGCGAAATGTTTTATCTTGAATGTTAGTTAGGTCAATAATGCGCATCTAATAAAATATAAAATTTTAGGTTTTAGACTTCATCAATTTTTAATAAAAGTGTCATAACTTTTATGAATATTAATATTTTCAAAAAATATTTTGTAAACACGTTTATTGGACCCGTGCAGTTCCAACAGAACAATTATTTTTCGATTTAAAATTTTTTAATTTTTTTCAAAAAATTTGTATTCAATAGCATTGGCCAAAAATATCACGTGACCTAATTAAACCCAGAATAAAAATTTGCTGTAACTTTTGTTTTACTAAAAATTTTTGCGAAATGTTTTATCTTGAATGTTAGTTAGGTCAATAATGCGCATGTAATAAAATATAAAATTTTAGGTTTTAGACTTCATCAATTTTTAATAAAAGTGTCATAACTTTTATGAATATTAATATTTTCAAAAAATATTTTGTAAACACGTTTATTGGACCCGTGCAGTTCCAACAGAACAATTATTTTTCGATTTAAAATTTTTTAATTTTTTTCAAAAAATTTGTATTCAATAGCATTGGCTCAAAATATCACGTGACCTAATTAAACCCAGAATAAAAATTTGCTGTAACTTTTTGTTTTACTGAAAATTTTTGCGAAATGTTTTATCTTGAATGTTAGTTAGGTCAATGCGCATCTAATAAAATATAAAATTTTAGGTTTTGAGACTTCATCAATTTTTAATAAAAGTGTCATAACTTTTATGAATATTAATATTTTCAAAAAATATTTTGTAAACACGTTTATTGGACCCGTGCAGTTCCAACAGAACAATTATTTTTTGATTTAAAATTTTTTAATTTTTTTCAAAAAATTTGTATTCAATAGCATTGGCCAAAAATATCACGTGACCTAATTAAACCCAGAATAAAAATTTGCTGTAACTTTTGTTTTACTAAAAATTTTTGCGAAATGTTTTATCTTGAATGTTAGTTAGGTCAATAATGCGCATCTAATAAAATATAAAATTTTAGGTTTTAGACTTCATCAATTTTTAATAAAAGTGTCATAACTTTTATGAATATTAATATTTTCAAAAAATATTTCGTAAACACGTTTATTGGACCCGTGCAGTTCCAACAGAACAATTATTTTTCGATTTAAAATTTTTTAATTTTTTTCAAAAAATTTGTATTCAATAGCATTGGCTAAAAATATCACGTGACCTAATTAAACCCAGAATAAAAATTTGCTGTAACTTTTTGTTTTACTGAAAATTTTTGCGAAATGTTTTATCTTGAATGTTAGTTAGGTCAATGCGCATCTAATAAAATATAAAATTTTAGGTTTTGAGACTTCATCAATTTTTAATAAAAGTGTCATAACTTTTATGAATATTAATATTTTCAAAAAATATTTTGTAAACACGTTTATTGGACCCGTGCAGTTCCAACAGAACAATTATTTTTTGATTTAAAATTTTTTAATTTTTTTCAAAAAATTTATATTCAATAGCATTGGCCAAAAATATCACGTGACTTAATTAAACCCAGAATAAAAATTTGCTGTAACTTTTGTTTTACTGAAAATTTTTGCGAAATGTTTTATCTTGAATGTTAGTTAGGTCAATAATGCGCATCTAATAAAATATAAAATTTTAGGTTTTAGACTTCATCAATTTTTAATAAAAGTGTCATAACTTTTATGAATATTAATATTTTCAAAAAATATTTCGTAAACACGTTTATTGGTCTCGTGCAGTTCCAACAGAACAATTAATTTTTGATTTAAAATTTTTTAATTTTTTTCAAAAAATTTGTATTCAATAGCATTGGCCAAAAATATCACGTGACCTAATTAAACCCAGAATAAAAATTTGCTGTAACTTTTGTTTTACTGAAAATTTTTGCGAAATGTGTTATCTTGAATGTTAGTTAGGTCAATGCGCATCTAATAAAATATAAAATTTTAGGTTTTGAGACTTCATCAATTTTTAATAAAAGTGTCATAACTTTTATGAATATTAATATTTTCAAAAAATATTTTGTAAACACGTTTATTGGACTCGTGCAGTTCCAACAGAACAATTATTTTTTGATTTAAAATTTTTTAATTTTTTTCAAAAAATTTATATTCAATAGCATTGGCCAAAAATATCACGTGACCTAATTAAACCCAGAATAAAAATTTGCTGTAACTTTTGTTTTACTGAAAATTTTTGCAAAATGTTTTATCTTGAATGTTAGTTAGGTCAATGCGCATCTAATAAAATATAAAATTTTAGGTTTTAGACTTCAACAATTTTTAAAAAAAGTGTCATAACTTTTATGAATATTAATATTTTCAAAAAATATTTTGTAAACACGTTTATTGGACCCGTGCAGTTCCAACAGAACAATTATTTTTTGATTTAAAATTTTTTAATTTTTTTCAAAAAATTTGTATTCAATAGCATTGGCTAAAAATATCACGTGACCTAATTAAACCCAGAATAAAAATTTGCTGTAACTTTTTGTTTTACTGAAAATTTTTGCGAAATGTTTTATCTTGAATGTTAGTTAGGTCAATGCGCATCTAATAAAATATAAAATTTTAGGTTTTGAGTCTTCATCAATTTTTAATAAAAGTGTCATAACTTTTATGAATATTAATATTTTCAAAAAATATTTTGTAAACACGTTTATTGGACCCGTGCAGTTCCAACAGAACAATTATTTTTTGATTTAAAATTTTTTAATTTTTTTCAAAAAAATTATATTCAATAGCATTGGCCAAAAATATCACGTGACCTAATTAAACCCAGAATAAAAATTTGCTGTAACTTTTGTTTTACTGAAAATTTTTGCGAAATGTTTTATCTTTAATGTTAGTTAGGTCAAAGCGCATCTAATAAAATATAAAATTTTAGGTTTTGAGACTTTATCAATTTTTAATAAAAGTGTCATACTTTTATGAATATTAATATTTTCAAAAAATATTTTGTAAACACGTTTATTGGTCTCGTGCAGTTCCAACAGAACAATTAATTTTTGATTTAAAATTTTTTAATTTTTTTCAAAAAATTTGTATTCAATAGCATTGGCCAAAAATATCACGTGGCCTAATTAAACCCAGAATAAAAATTTGCTGTAACTTTTGTTTTACTGAAAATTTTTGCGAAATGTTTTATCTTGAATGTTAGTTAGGTCAATGCGCATCTAATAAAATATAAAATTTTAGGTTTTGAGACTTCATCAATTTTTAATAAAAGTGTCATAACTTTTATGAATATTAATATTTTCAAAAAATATTTTGTAAACACGTTTATTGGACCCGTGCAGTTCCAACAGAACAATTATTTTTTGATTTAAAATTTTTTAATTTTTTTCAAAAAATTTATATTCAATAGCATTGGCCAAAAATATCACGTGACCTAATTAAACCCAGAATAAAAATTTGCTGTAACTTTTGTTTTACTGAAAATTTTTGCGAAATGTTTTATCTTGAATGTTAGTTAGGTCAATGCGCATCTAATAAAATATAAAATTTTAGGTTTTAGACTTCAACAATTTTTAAAAAAAGTGTCATAACTTTTATGAATATTAAAATTTTTAAAAAATATTTTGTAAACACGTTTATTGGACCCGTGCAGTTTCAACAGAACAATTATTTTTTGATTTAAAATTTTTTAATTTTTTTTTTTAAATTTGTATTCAATAGCATTGGCCAAAAATATCACGTGACCTAATTAAACCCAGAATAAAAATTTGCTGTAACTTTTGTTTTACTGAAAATTTTTGCAAAATGTTTTATCTTGAATGTTAGTTAGGTCAATGCGCATCTAATAAAATATAAAATTTTAGGTTTTAGACTTCATCAATTTTTAATAGAAGTGTCATAACTTTTATGAATATTAATATTTTCAAAAAATATTTTGTAAACACGTTTATTGGACCCGTGCAGTTCTAACAGAACAATTATTTTTCGATTTAAAATTTTTTAATTTTTTTCAAAAAATTTGTATTCAATAGCATTGGCTAAAAATATCACGTGACCTAATTAAACCCAGAATAAAAATTTGCTGTAACTTTTGTTTTACTGAAAATTTTTGCGAAATGTTTTATCTTGAATGTTAGTTAGGTCAATGCGCATCTAATAAAATATAAAATTTTAGGTTTTAGACTTCATCAATTTTTAATAAAAGTGTCATAACTTTTATGAATATTAATATTTTCAAAAAATATTTTGTAAACACGTTTATTGGACCCGTGCAGTTCCAACAGAACAATTATTTTTTGATTTAAAATTTTTTAATTTTTTTCAAAAAATTTATATTCAATAGCATTGGCCAAAAATATCACGTGACCTAATTAAACCCAGAATAAAAATTTGCTGTAACTTTTGTTTTACTGAAAATTTTTGCGAAATGTTTTATCTTTAATGTTAGTTAGGTCAATGCGCATCTAATAAAATATAAAATTTTAGGTTTTAGACTTCAACAATTTTTAAAAAAAGTGTCATAACTTTTATGAATATTAAAATTTTTAAAAAATATTTTGTAAACACGTTTATTGGACCCGTGCAGTTTCAACAGAACAATTATTTTTCGATTTAAAATTTTTTAATTTTTTTTTTTAAATTTGTATTCAATAGCATTGGCCAAAAATATCACGTGACCTAATTAAACCCAGAATAAAAATTTGCTGTAACTTTTGTTTTACTGAAAATTTTTGCAAAATGTTTTATCTTGAATGTTAGTTAGGTCAATGCGCATCTAATAAAATATAAAATTTTAGGTTTTAGACTTCATCAATTTTTAATAGAAGTGTCATAACTTTTATGAATATTAATATTTTCAAAAAATATTTTGTAAACACGTTTATTGGACCCGTGCAGTTCTAACAGAACAATTATTTTTCGATTTAAAATTTTTTAATTTTTTTCAAAAAATTTGTATTCAATAGCATTGGCTAAAAATATCACGTGACCTAATTAAACCCAGAATAAAAATTTGCTGTAACTTTTGTTTTACTGAAAATTTTTGCGAAATGTTTTATCTTGAATGTTAGTTAGGTCAATGCGCATCTAATAAAATATAAAATTTTAGGTTTTAGACTTCATCAATTTTTAATAAAAGTGTCATAACTTTTATGAATATTAATATTTTCAAAAAATATTTTGTAAACACGTTTATTGGACCCGTGCAGTTCTAACAGAACAATTAATTTTCGATTTAAAATTTTTTAATTTTTTTCAAAAAATTTGTATTCAATAGCATTGGCTAAAAATATCACGTGACCTAATTAAACCCAGAATAAAAATTTGCTGTAACTTTTGTTTTACTGAAAATTTTTGCGAAATGTTTTATCTTGAATGTTAGTTAGGTCAATGCGCATCTAATAAAATATAAAATTTTAGGTTTTAGACTTCATCAATTTTTAATAAAAGTGTCATAACTTTTATGAATATTAATATTTTCAAAAAATATTTTGTAAACACGTTTATTGGACCCGTGCAGTTCTAACAGAACAATTATTTTTTGATTTAAAATTTTTTAATTTTTTTCAAAAAATTTGTATTTAATAGCATTGGCCAAAAATATCACGTGACCTAATTAAACCCAGAATAAAAATTTGCTGTAACTTTTGTTTTACTGAAAATGTTTGCGAAATGTTTTATTTTGAATGTTAGTTAGGTCAATGCGCATCTAATAAATTATAAAATTTTAGGTTTTAGACTTCATCAATTTTTAATAAAAGTGTCATAACTTTTATGAATATTAATATTTTCAAAAAATATTTTGTAAACACGTTTATTGGACCCGTGCAGTTCCAACAGAACAATTATTTTTCGATTTAAATGTTTTTAATTTTTTTTAAAAAATTTGTATTCAATAGCATTGGCCAAAAATATCACGTGACCTAATTAAACCCAGAATAAAAATTTGCTGTAACTTTTGTTTTACTGAAAATTTTTGCGAAATGTTTTATCTTGAATGTTAGTTAGGTCAATGCGCATCTAATAAAATATAAAATTTTAGGTTTTAGACTTCATCAATTTTTAATAAAAGCGTCATAACATTTATGAATATTAATATTTTCAAAAAATATTTTGTAAACACGTTTATTGGACCCGTGCAGTTCCAACAGAACAATTATTTTTCGATTTAAAATTTTTTAATTTTTTTCAAAAAATTTGTATTCAATAGCATTGGCCAAAAATATCACGTGACCTAATTAAACCCAGAATAAAAATTTGCTGTAACTTTTGTTTTACTGAAAATTTTTGCGAAATGTTTTATCTTGAATGTTAGTTAGGTCAATGCGCATCTAATAAAATATAAAATTTTAGGTTTTAGACTTCATCAATTTTTAATAAAAGTGTCATAACTTTTATGAATATTAATATTTTCAAAAAATATTTTGTAAACACGTTTATTGGAACCGTGCAGTTCCAACAGAACAATTATTTTTCGATTTAAAATTTTTTAATTTTTTTCAAAAAATTTATATTCAATAGCATTGGCCAAAAATATCACGTGACCTAATTAAACCCAGAATAAAAATTTGCTGTAACTTTTGTTTTACTAAAAATTTTTGCGAAGTGTTTTATCTTGAATGTTAGTTAGGTCAATGCGCATCTAATAAAATATAAAATTTTAGGTTTTAGACTTCAACAATTTTTAAAAAAAGTGTCATAACTTTTATGAATATTAAAATTTTTAAAAAATATTTTGTAAACACGTTTATTGGACCCGTGCAGTTCCAACAGAACAATTAATTTTTGATTTAAAATTTTTTAATTTTTTTTTTTAAATTTGTATTCAATAGCATTGGCCAAAAATATCACGTGACCTAATTAAACCCAGAATAAAAATTTGCTGTAACTTTTGTTTTACAGAAAATTTTTGCGAAATGTTTTATCTTGAATGTTAGTTAGGTCAATGCGCATCTAATAAAATATAAAATTTTAGGTTTTAGACTTCATCAATTTTTAATAAAAGTGTCATAACTTTTATGAATATTAATATTTTCAAAAAATATTTTGTAAACACGTTTATTGGACCCGTGCAGTTCTAACAGAACAATTATTTTTCGATTTAAAATTTTTTAATTTTTTTCAAAAAATTTGTATTTAATAGCATTGGCCAAAAATATCACGTGACCTAATTAAACCCAGAATAAAATTTTGCTGTAACTTTTGTTTTACTGAAAATTTTTGCGAAATGTTTTATCTTGAATGTTAGTTAGGTCAATGCGCATCTAATAAAATATAAAATTTTAGGTTTTAGACTTCATCAATTTTTAATAAAAGTGTCATAACTTTTATGAATATTAATATTTTCAAAAAATATTTTGTAATCACGTTTATTGAACCCGTGCAGTTCCAACAGAACAATTATTTTTCGATTTAAATGTTTTTAATTTTTTTTAAAAAATTTGTATTCAATAGCATTGGCCAAAAATATCACGTGACCTAATTAAACCCAGAATAAAAATTTGCTGTAACTTTTGTTTTACTGAAAATTTTTGCGAAATGTTTTATCTTGAATGTTAGTTAGGTCAATGCGCATCTAATAAAATATAAAATTTTAGGTTTTAGACTTCATCAATTTTTAATAAAAGTGTCATAACATTTATGAATATTAATATTTTCAAAAAATATTTTGTAAACACGTTTATTAGACCCGTGCAGTTCTAACAGAACAATTATTTTTTGATTTAAAATTTTTTAATTTTTTTCAAAAAATTTGTATTCAATAGCATTGGCCAAAAATATCACGTGACCTAATTAAACCCAGAATAAAAATTTGCTGTAACTTTTGTTTTACTGAAAATTTTTGCGAAATGTTTTATCTTGAATGTTAGTTAGGTCAATGCGCATCTAATAAAATATAAAATTTTAGGTTTTAGACTTCAACAATTTTTAAAAAAAGTGTCATAACTTTTATGAATATTAAAATTTTTAAAAAATATTTTGTAAACACGTTTATTGGACCCGTGCAGTTCCAACAGAACAATTAATTTTTGATTTAAAATTTTTTAATTTTTTTCAAAAAATTTGTATTCAATAGCATTGGCCAAAAATATCACGTGACCTAATTAAACCCAGAATAAAAATTTGCTGTAACTTTTGTTTTACTGAAAATTTTTGCGAAATGTTTTATCTTTAATGTTAGTTAGGTCAATGCGCATCTAATAAAATATAAAATTTTAGGTTTTGAGACTTCATCAATTTTTAATAAAAGTGTCATAACTTTTATGAATATTAATATTTTCAAAAAATATTTTGTAAACACGTTTATTGGTCTCGTGCAGTTCCAACAGAACAATTAATTTTTGATTTAAAATTTTTTAATTTTTTTCAAAAAATTTGTATTCAATAGCATTGGCCAAAAATATCACGTGACCTAATTAAACCCAGAATAAAAATTTGCTGTAACTTTTGTTTTACTGAAAATTTTTGCGAAATGTTTTATCTTGAATGTTAGTTAGGTCAATGCGCATCTAATAAAATATAAAATTTTAGGTTTTAGACTTCATCAATTTTTAATAAAAGTGTCATAACTTTTATGAATATTAATATTTTCAAAAAATATTTTGTAAACACGTTTATTGGAACCGTGCAGTTCCAACAGAACAATTATTTTTTGATTTAAAATTTTTTAATTTTTTTCAAAAAATTTATATTCAATAGCATTGGCCAAAAATATCACGTGACCTAATTAAACCCAGAATAAAAATTTGCTGTAACTTTTGTTTTACTAAAAATTTTTGCGAAGTGTTTTATCTTGAATGTTAGTTAGGTCAATGCGCATCTAATAAAATATAAAATTTTAGGTTTTGAGACTTCATCAATTTTTAATAAAAGTGTCATAACTTTTATGAATATTAATATTTTCAAAAAATATTTTGTAAACACGTTTATTGGAACCGTGCAGTTCCAACAGAACAATTATTTTTTGATTTAAAATTTTTTAATTTTTTTCAAAAAATTTATATTCAATAGCATTGGCCAAAAATATCACGTGACCTAATTAAACCCAGAATAAAAATTTGCTGTAACTTTTGTTTTACTAAAAATTTTTGCGAAGTGTTTTATCTTGAATGTTAGTTAGGTCAATGCGCATCTAATAAAATATAAAATTTTAGGTTTTAGACTTCAACAATTTTTAAAAAAAGTGTCATAACTTTTATGAATATTAAAAATTTTAAAAAATATTTTGTAAACACGTTTATTGGACCCGTGCAGTTCCAACAGAACAATTAATTTTTGATTTAAAATTTTTTAATTTTTTTTTTTAAATTTGTATTCAATAGCATTGGCCAAAAATATCACGTGACCTAATTAAACCCAGAATAAAAATTTGCTGTAACTTTTGTTTTACAGAAAATTTTTGCGAAATGTTTTATCTTGAATGTTAGTTAGGTCAATGCGCATCTAATAAAATATAAAATTTTAGGTTTTAGACTTCATCAATTTTTAATAAAAGTGTCATAACTTTTATGAATATTAATATTTTCAAAAAATATTTTGTAAACACGTTTATTGGACCCGTGCAGTTCTAACAGAACAATTATTTTTCGATTTAAAATTTTTTAATTTTTTTCAAAAAATTTGTATTTAATAGCATTGGCCAAAAATATCACGTGACCTAATTAAACCCAGAATAAAATTTTGCTGTAACTTTTGTTTTACTGAAAATTTTTGCGAAATGTTTTATCTTGAATGTTAGTTAGGTCAATGCGCATCTAATAAAATATAAAATTTTAGGTTTTAGACTTCATCAATTTTTAATAAAAGTGTCATAACTTTTATGAATATTAATATTTTCAAAAAATATTTTGTAATCACGTTTATTGAACCCGTGCAGTTCCAACAGAACAATTATTTTTCGATTTAAATGTTTTTAATTTTTTTTAAAAAATTTGTATTCAATAGCATTGGCCAAAAATATCACGTGACCTAATTAAACCCAGAATAAAAATTTGCTGTAACTTTTGTTTTACTGAAAATTTTTGCGAAATGTTTTATCTTGACTGTTAGTTAGGGAATGCGCATCTAATAAAATATAAAATTTTAGGTTTTGAAACTTCATCAATTTTTAATAAAAGTGTCATAACTTTTATGAATATTAATATTTTCAAAAAATATTTTGTAAACACGTTTATTGGACCCGTGCAGTTCCAACAGAACAATTATTTTTTGATTTAAAATTTTTTAATTTTTTTTTAAAAATTTGTATTCAATAGCATTGGCCAAAAATATCACGTGACCTAATTAAACCCAGAATAAAAATTTGCTGTAACTTTTGTTTTACTAAAAATTTTTGCGAAATGTTTTATCTTGAATGTTAGTTAGGTCAATAATGCGCATCTAATAAAATATAAAATTTTAGGTTTTAGACTTCATCAATTTTTAATAAAAGTGTCATAACTTTTATGAATATTAATATTTTCAAAAAATATTTTGTAAACACGTTTATTGGACCCGTGCAGTTCTAACAGAACAATTATTTTTCGATTTAAAATTTTTTAATTTTTTTCAAAAAATTTGTATTCAATAGCATTGGCCAAAAATATCACGTGACCTAATTAAACCCAGAATAAAAATTTGCTGTAACTTTTGTTTTACTGAAAATTTTTGCGAAATGTTTTATCTTGAATGTTAGTTAGGTCAATGCGCATCTAATAAAATATAAAATTTTAGGTTTTAGACTTCATCAATTTTTAATAAAAGTGTCATAACTTTTATGAATATTAATATTTTCAAAAAATATTTTGTAAACACGTTTATTGGACCCGTGCAGTTCTAACAGAACAATTATTTTTCGATTTAAAATTTTTTAATTTTTTTCAAAAAATTTGTATTCAATAGCATTGGCTAAAAATATCACGTGACCTAATTAAACCCAGAATAAAAATTTGCTGTAACTTTTGTTTTACTGAAAATTTTTGCGAAATGTTTTATCTTGAATGTTAGTTAGGTCAATGCGCATCTAATAAAATATAAAATTTTAGGTTTTAGACTTCATCAATTTTTAATAAAAGTGTCATAACTTTTATGAATATTAATATTTTTAAAAAATATTTTGTAAACACGTTTATTGGATCCGTGCAGTTCTAACAGAACAATTATTTTTTGATTTAAAATTTTTTAATTTTTTTCAAAAAATTTGTATTTAATAGCCTTGGCCAAAAATATCACGTGACCTAATTAAACCCAGAATAAAAATTTGCTGTAACTTTTGTTTTACTGAAAATTTTTGCGAAATGTTTTATCTTGAATGTTAGTTAGGTCAATGCGCATCTAATAAAATATAAAATTTTAGGTTTTAGACTTCATCAATTTTTAATAAAAGTGTCATAACTTTTATGAATATTAATATTTTTAAAAAATATTTTGTAAACACGTTTATTGGACCCGTGCAGTTCTAACAGAACAATTATTTTTTGATTTAAAATTTTTTAATTTTTTTCAAAAAATTTGTATTTAATAGCCTTGGCCAAAAATATCACGTGACCTAATTAAACCCAGAATAAAAATTTGCTGTAACTTTTGTTTTACTGAAAATGTTTGCGAAATGTTTTATCTTGAATGTTAGTTAGGTCAATGCGCATCTAATAAAATATAAAATTTTAGGTTTTAGACTTCATCAATTTTTAATAAAAGTGTCATAACTTTTATGAATATTAATATTTTCAAAAAATATTTTGTAAACACGTTTATTGGACCCGTGCAGTTCCAACAGAACAATTATTTTTTGATTTAAATGTTTTTAATTTTTTTTAAAAAATTTGTATTCAATAGCATTGGCCAAAAATATCACGTGACCTAATTAAACCCAGAATAAAAATTTGCTGTAACTTTTGTTTTACTGAAAATTTTTGCGAAATGTTTTATCTTGAATGTTAGTTAGGTCAATGCGCATCTAATAAAATATAAAATTTTAGGTTTTAGACTTCATCAATTTTTAATAAAAGTGTCATAACATTTATGAATATTAATATTTTCAAAAAATATTTTGTAAACACGTTTATTGGACCCGTGCAGTTCCAACAGAACAATTATTTTTCGATTTAAAATTTTTTAATTTTTTTCAAAAAATTTGTATTCAATAGCATTGGCCAAAAATATCACGTGACCTAATTAAACCCAGAATAAAAATTTGCTGTAACTTTTGTTTTACTGAAAATTTTTGCGAAATGTTTTATCTTGAATGTTAGTTAGGTCAATGCGCATCTAATAAAATATAAAATTTTAGGTTTTAGACTTCATCAATTTTTAATAAAAGTGTCATAACTTTTATGAATATTAATATTTTCAAAAAATATTTTGTAAACACGTTTATTGGAACCGTGCAGTTCCAACAGAACAATTATTTTTCGATTTAAAATTTTTTAATTTTTTTCAAAAAATTTATATTCAATAGCATTGGCCAAAAATATCACGTGACCTAATTAAACCCAGAATAAAAATTTGCTGTAACTTTTGTTTTACTAAAAATTTTTGCGAAATGTTTTATCTTGAATGTTAGTTAGGTCAATGCGCATCTAATAAAATATAAAATTTTAGGTTTTAGACTTCAACAATTTTTAAAAAAAGTGTCATAACTTTTATGAATATTAAAATTTTTAAAAAATATTTTGTAAACACGTTTATTGGACCCGTGCAGTTCCAACAGAACAATTAATTTTTGATTTAAAATTTTTTAATTTTTTTTTTTAAATTTGTATTCAATAGCATTGGCCAAAAATATCACGTGACCTAATTAAACCCAGAATAAAAATTTGCTGTAACTTTTGTTTTACAGAAAATTTTTGCGAAATGTTTTATCTTGAATGTTAGTTAGGTCAATGCGCATCTAATAAAATATAAAATTTTAGGTTTTAGACTTCATCAATTTTTAATAAAAGTGTCATAACTTTTATGAATATTAATATTTTCAAAAAATATTTTGTAAACACGTTTATTGGACCCGTGCAGTTCTAACAGAACAATTATTTTTCGATTTAAAATTTTTTAATTTTTTTCAAAAAATTTGTATTTAATAGCATTGGCCAAAAATATCACGTGACCTAATTAAACCCAGAATAAAATTTTGCTGTAACTTTTGTTTTACTGAAAATTTTTGCGAAATGTTTTATCTTGAATGTTAGTTAGGTCAATGCGCATCTAATAAAATATAAAATTTTAGGTTTTAGACTTCATCAATTTTTAATAAAAGTGTCATAACTTTTATGAATATTAATATTTTCAAAAAATATTTTGTAATCACGTTTATTGAACCCGTGCAGTTCCAACAGAACAATTATTTTTCGATTTAAATGTTTTTAATTTTTTTTAAAAAATTTGTATTCAATAGCATTGGCCAAAAATATCACGTGACCTAATTAAACCCAGAATAAAAATTTGCTGTAACTTTTGTTTTACTGAAAATTTTTGCGAAATGTTTTATCTTGAATGTTAGTTAGGTCAATGCGCATCTAATAAAATATAAAATTTTAGGTTTTAGACTTCATCAATTTTTAATAAAAGTGTCATAACATTTATGAATATTAATATTTTCAAAAAATATTTTGTAAACACGTTTATTAGACCCGTGCAGTTCTAACAGAACAATTATTTTTTGATTTAAAATTTTTTAATTTTTTTCAAAAAATTTGTATTCAATAGCATTGGCCAAAAATATCACGTGACCTAATTAAACCCAGAATAAAAATTTGCTGTAACTTTTGTTTTACTGAAAATTTTTGCGAAATGTTTTATCTTGAATGTTAGTTAGGTCAATGCGCATCTAATAAAATATAAAATTTTAGGTTTTAGACTTCAACAATTTTTAAAAAAAGTGTCATAACTTTTATGAATATTAAAATTTTTAAAAAATATTTTGTAAACACGTTTATTGGACCCGTGCAGTTCCAACAGAACAATTAATTTTTGATTTAAAATTTTTTAATTTTTTTCAAAAAATTTGTATTCAATAGCATTGGCCAAAAATATCACGTGACCTAATTAAACCCAGAATAAAAATTTGCTGTAACTTTTGTTTTACTGAAAATTTTTGCGAAATGTTTTATCTTTAATGTTAGTTAGGTCAATGCGCATCTAATAAAATATAAAATTTTAGGTTTTGAGACTTCATCAATTTTTAATAAAAGTGTCATAACTTTTATGAATATTAATATTTTCAAAAAATATTTTGTAAACACGTTTATTGGTCTCGTGCAGTTCCAACAGAACAATTAATTTTTGATTTAAAATTTTTTAATTTTTTTCAAAAAATTTGTATTCAATAGCATTGGCCAAAAATATCACGTGACCTAATTAAACCCAGAATAAAAATTTGCTGTAACTTTTGTTTTACTGAAAATTTTTGCGAAATGTTTTATCTTGAATGTTAGTTAGGTCAATGCGCATCTAATAAAATATAAAATTTTAGGTTTTAGACTTCATCAATTTTTAATAAAAGTGTCATAACTTTTATGAATATTAATATTTTCAAAAAATATTTTGTAAACACGTTTATTGGACCCGTGCAGTTCCAACAGAACAATTAATTTTTGATTTAAAATTTTTTAATTTTTTTTTTTAAATTTGTATTCAATAGCATTGGCCAAAAATATCACGTGACCTAATTAAACCCAGAATAAAAATTTGCTGTAACTTTTGTTTTACAGAAAATTTTTGCGAAATGTTTTATCTTGAATGTTAGTTAGGTCAATGCGCATCTAATAAAATATAAAATTTTAGGTTTTAGACTTCATCAATTTTTAATAAAAGTGTCATAACTTTTATGAATATTAATATTTTCAAAAAATATTTTGTAAACACGTTTATTGGACCCGTGCAGTTCTAACAGAACAGTTATTTTTCGATTTAAAATTTTTTAATTTTTTTCAAAAAATTTGTATTTAATAGCATTGGCCAAAAATATCACGTGACCTAATTAAACCCAGAATAAAATTTTGCTGTAACTTTTGTTTTACTGAAAATTTTTGCGAAATGTTTTATCTTGAATGTTAGTTAGGTCAATGCGCATCTAATAAAATATAAAATTTTAGGTTTTAGACTTCATCAATTTTTAATAAAAGTGTCATAACTTTTATGAATATTAATAGTTTCAAAAAATATTTTGTAATCACGTTTATTGAACCCGTGCAGTTCCAACAGAACAATTATTTTTCGATTTAAATGTTTTTAATTTTTTTTAAAAAATTTGTATTCAATAGCATTGGCCAAAAATATCACGTGACCTAATTAAACCCAGAATAAAAATTTGCTGTAACTTTTGTTTTACTGAAAATTTTTGCGAAATGTTTTATCTTGACTGTTAGTTAGGGAATGCGCATCTAATAAAATATAAAATTTTAGGTTTTGAAACTTCATCAATTTTTAATAAAAGTGTCATAACTTTTATGAATATTAATATTTTCAAAAAATATTTTGTAAACACGTTTATTGGACCCGTGCAGTTCCAACAGAACAATTATTTTTTGATTTAAAATTTTTTAATTTTTTTTTAAAAATTTGTATTCAATAGCATTGGCCAAAAATATCACGTGACCTAATTAAACCCAGAATAAAAATTTGCTGTAACTTTTGTTTTACTAAAAATTTTTGCGAAATGTTTTATCTTGAATGTTAGTTAGGTCAATAATGCGCATCTAATAAAATATAAAATTTTAGGTTTTAGACTTCATCAATTTTTAATAAAAGTGTCATAACTTTTATGAATATTAATATTTTCAAAAAATATTTCGTAAACACGTTTATTGGACCCGTGCAGTTCCAACAGAACAATTATTTTTCGATTTAAAATTTTTTAATTTTTTTCAAAAAATTTGTATTCAATAGCATTGGCCAAAAATATCACGTGACCTAATTAAACCCAGAATAAAAATTTGCTGTAACTTTTGTTTTACTAAAAATTTTTGCGAAATGTTTTATCTTGAATGTTAGTTAGGTCAATAATGCGCATGTAATAAAATATAAAATTTTAGGTTTTAGACTTCATCAATTTTTAATAAAAGTGTCATAACTTTTATGAATATTAATATTTTCAAAAAATATTTCGTAAACACGTTTATTGGACCCGTGCAGTTCCAACAGAACAATTATTTTTCGATTTAAAATTTTTTAATTTTTTTCAAAAAATTTGTATTCAATAGCATTGGCTCAAAATATCACGTGACCTAATTAAACCCAGAATAAAAATTTGCTGTAACTTTTTATTTTACTGAAAATTTTTGCGAAATGTTTTATCTTGAATGTTAGTTAGGTCAATGCGCATCTAATAAAATATAAAATTTTAGGTTTTGAGACTTCATCAATTTTTAATAAAAGTGTCATAACTTTTATGAATATTAATATTTTCAAAAAATATTTTGTAAACACGTTTATTGGACCCGTGCAGTTCCAACAGAACAATTATTTTTTGATTTAAAATTTTTTAATTTTTTTCAAAAAATTTGTATTCAATAGCATTGGCCAAAAATATTACGTGACCTAATTAAACCCAGAATAAAAATTTGCTGTAACTTTTGTTTTACTAAAAATTTTTGCGAAATGTGTTATCTTGAATGTTAGTTAGGTCAATAATGCGCATCTAATAAAATATAAAATTTTAGGTTTTAGACTTCATCAATTTTTAATAAAAGTGTCATAACTTTTATGAATATTAATATTTTCAAAAAATATTTCGTAAACACGTTTATTGGACCCGTGCAGTTCCAACAGAACAATTATTTTTCGATTTAAAATTTTTTAATTTTTTTCAAAAAATTTGTATTCAATAGCATTGGCCAAAAATATCACGTGACCTAATTAAACCCAGAATAAAAATTTGCTGTAACTTTTGTTTTACTAAAAATTTTTGCGAAATGTTTTATCTTGAATGTTAGTTAGGTCAATAATGCGCATGTAATAAAATATAAAATTTTAGGTTTTAGACTTCATCAATTTTTAATAAAAGTGTCATAACTTTTATGAATATTAATATTTTCAAAAAATATTTCGTAAACACGTTTATTGGACCCGTGCAGTTCCAACAGAACAATTATTTTTCGATTTAAAATTTTTTAATTTTTTTCAAAAAATTTGTATTCAATAGCATTGGTTCAAAATATCACGTGACCTAATTAAACCCAGAATAAAAATTTGCTGTAACTTTTTGTTTTACTGAAAATTTTTGCGAAATGTTTTATCTTGAATGTTAGTTAGGTCAATGCGCATCTAATAAAATATAAAATTTTAGGTTTTGAGACTTCATCAATTTTTAATAAAAGTGTCATAACTTTTATGAATATTAATATTTTCAAAAAATATTTTGTAAACACGTTTATTGGACCCGTGCAGTTCCAACAGAACAATTATTTTTTGATTTAAAATTTTTTAATTTTTTTCAAAAAATTTGTATTCAATAGCATTGGCCAAAAATATCACGTGACCTAATTAAACCCAGAATAAAAATTTGCTGTAACTTTTGTTTTACTAAAAATTTTTGCGAAATGTTTTATCTTGAATGTTAGTTAGGTCAATAATGCGCATCTAATAAAATATAAAATTTTAGGTTTTAGACTTCATCAATTTTTAATAAAAGTGTCATAACTTTTATGAATATTAATATTTTCAAAAAATATTTCGTAAACACGTTTATTGGACCCGTGCAGTTCCAACAGAACAATTATTTTTCGAATTAAAATTTTTTAATTTTTTTCAAAAAATTTGTATTCAATAGCATTGGCTAAAAATATCACGTGACCTAATTAAACCCAGAATAAAAATTTGCTGTAACTTTTTGTTTTACTGAAAATTTTTGCGAAATGTTTTATCTTGAATGTTAGTTAGGTCAATGCGCATCTAATAAAATATAAAATTTTAGGTTTTGAGACTTCATCAATTTTTAATAAAAGTGTCATAACTTTTATGAATATTAATATTTTCAAAAAATATTTTGTAAACACGTTTATTGGACCCGTGCAGTTCCAACAGAACAATTATTTTTTGATTTAAAATTTTTTAATTTTTTTCAAAAAATTTATATTCAATAGCATTGGCCAAAAATATCACGTGACCTAATTAAACCCAGAATAAAAATTTGCTGTAACTTTTGTTTTACTAAAAATTTTTGCGAAGTGTTTTATCTTGAATGTTAGTTAGGTCAATGCGCATCTAATAAAATATAAAATTTTAGGTTTTAGACTTCAACAATTTTTAAAAAAAGTGTCATAACTTTTATGAATATTAAAATTTTTAAAAAATATTTTGTAAACACGTTTATTGGACCCGTGCAGTTCCAACAGAACAATTAATTTTTGATTTAAAATTTTTTAATTTTTTTTTTTAAATTTGTATTCAATAGCATTGGCCAAAAATATCACGTGACCTAATTAAACCCAGAATAAAAATTTGCTGTAACTTTTGTTTTACAGAAAATTTTTGCGAAATGTTTTATCTTGAATGTTAGTTAGGTCAATGCGCATCTAATAAAATATAAAATTTTAGGTTTTAGACTTCATCAATTTTTAATAAAAGTGTCATAACTTTTATGAATATTAATATTTTCAAAAAATATTTTGTAAACACGTTTATTGGACCCGTGCAGTTCTAACAGAACAATTATTTTTCGATTTAAAATTTTTTAATTTTTTTCAAAAAATTTGTATTCAATAGCATTGGCCAAAAATATCACGTGACCTAATTAAACCCAGAATAAAATTTTGCTGTAACTTTTGTTTTACTGAAAATTTTTGCGAAATGTTTTATCTTGAATGTTAGTTAGGTCAATGCGCATCTAATAAAATATAAAATTTTAGGTTTTAGACTTCATCAATTTTTAATAAAAGTGTCATAACTTTTATGAATATTAATATTTTCAAAAAATATTTTGTAATCACGTTTATTGAACCCGTGCAGTTCCAACAGAACAATTATTTTTCAATTTAAATGTTTTTAATTTTTTTTAAAAAATTTGTATTCAATAGCATTGGCCAAAAATATCACGTGACCTAATTAAACCCAGAATAAAAATTTGCTGTAACTTTTGTTTTACTGAAAATTTTTGCGAAATGTTTTATCTTGACTGTTAGTTAGGGAATGCGCATCTAATAAAATATAAAATTTTAGGTTTTGAAACTTCATCAATTTTTAATAAAAGTGTCATAACTTTTATGAATATTAATATTTTCAAAAAATATTTCGTAAACACGTTTATTGGACCCGTGCAGTTCCAACAGAACAATTATTTTTTGATTTAAAATTTTTTAATTTTTTTTTAAAAATTTGTATTCAATAGCATTGGCCAAAAATATCACGTGACCTAATTAAACCCAGAATAAAAATTTGCTGTAACTTTTGTTTTACTAAAAATTTTTGCGAAATGTTTTATCTTGAATGTTAGTTAGGTCAATAATGCGCATGTAATAAAATATAAAATTTTAGGTTTTAGACTTCATCAATTTTTAATAAAAGTGTCATAACTTTTATGAATATTAATATTTTCAAAAAATATTTCGTAAACACGTTTATTGGACCCGTGCAGTTCCAACAGAACAATTATTTTTCGATTTAAAATTTTTTAATTTTTTTCAAAAAATTTGTATTCAATAGCATTGGCTTAAAATATCACGTGACCTAATTAAACCCAGAATAAAAATTTGCTGTAACTTTTTGTTTTACTGAAAATTTTTGCGAAATGTTTTATCTTGAATGTTAGTTAGGTCAATGCGCATCTAATAAAATATAAAATTTTAGGTTTTGAGACTTCATCAATTTTTAATAAAAGTGTCATAACTTTTATGAATATTAATATTTTCAAAAAATATTTTGTAAACACGTTTATTGGACCCGTGCAGTTCCAACAGAACAATTATTTTTTGATTTAAAATTTTTTAATTTTTTTCAAAAAATTTGTATTCAATAGCATTGGCCAAAAATATCACGTGACCTAATTAAACCCAGAATAAAAATTTGCTGTAACTTTTGTTTTACTAAAAATTTTTGCGAAATGTTTTATCTTGAATGTTAGTTAGGTCAATAATGCGCATCTAATAAAATATAAAATTTTAGGTTTTAGACTTCATCAATTTTTAATAAAAGTGTCATAACTTTTATGAATATTAATATTTTCAAAAAATATTTCGTAAACACGTTTATTGGACCCGTGCAGTTCCAACAGAACAATTATTTTTCGATTTAAAATTTTTTAATTTTTTTCAAAAAATTTATATTCAATAGCATTGGCCAAAAATATCACGTGACCTAATTAAACCCAGAATAAAAATTTGCTGTAACTTTTGTTTTACTGAAAATTTTTGCGAAATGTTTTATCTTGAATGTTAGTTAGGTCAATAATGCGCATCTAATAAAATATAAAATTTTAGGTTTTAGACTTCATCAATTTTTAATAAAAGTGTCATAACTTTTATGAATATTAATATTTTCAAAAAATATTTCGTAAACACGTTTATTGGTCTCGTGCAGTTCCAACAGAACAATTAATTTTTGATTTAAAATTTTTTAATTTTTTTCAAAAAATTTGTATTCAATAGCATTGGCCAAAAATATCACGTGACCTAATTAAACCCAGAATAAAAATTTGCTGTAACTTTTGTTTTACTGAAAATTTTTGCGAAATGTGTTATCTTGAATGTTAGTTAGGTCAATGCGCATCTAATAAAATATAAAATTTTAGGTTTTGAGACTTCATCAATTTTTAATAAAAGTGTCATAACTTTTATGAATATTAATATTTTCAAAAAATATTTTGTAAACACGTTTATTGGACTCGTGCAGTTCCAACAGAACAATTATTTTTTGATTTAAAATTTTTTAATTTTTTTCAAAAAATTTATATTCAATAGCATTGGCCAAAAATATCACGTGACCTAATTAAACCCAGAATAAAAATTTGCTGTAACTTTTGTTTTACTGAAAATTTTTGCGAAATGTTTTATCTTGAATGTTAGTTAGGTCAATGCGCATCTAATAAAATATAAAATTTTAGGTTTTAGACTTCAACAATTTTTAAAAAAAGTGTCATAACTTTTATGAATATTAATATTTTCAAAAAATATTTTGTAAACACGTTTATTGGACCCGTGCAGTTCCAACAGAACAATTATTTTTTGATTTAAAATTTTTTAATTTTTTTCAAAAAATTTGTATTCAATAGCATTGGCTAAAAATATCACGTGACCTAATTAAACCCAGAATAAAAATTTGCTGTAACTTTTTGTTTTACTGAAAATTTTTGCGAAATGTTTTATCTTGAATGTTAGTTAGGTCAATGCGCATCTAATAAAATATAAAATTTTAGGTTTTGAGTCTTCATCAATTTTTAATAAAAGTGTCATAACTTTTATGAATATTAATATTTTCAAAAAATATTTTGTAAACACGTTTATTGGACCCGTGCAGTTCCAACAGAACAATTATTTTTTGATTTAAAATTTTTTAATTTTTTTCAAAAAATTTATATTCAATAGCATTGGCCAAAAATATCACGTGACCTAATTAAACCCAGAATAAAAATTTGCTGTAACTTTTGTTTTACTGAAAATTTTTGCGAAATGTTTTATCTTGAATGTTAGTTAGGTCAATGCGCATCTAATAAAATATAAAATTTTAGGTTTTAGACTTCAACAATTTTTAAAAAAAGTGTCATAACTTTTATGAATATTAAAATTTTTAAAAAATATTTTGTAAACACGTTTATTGGACCCGTGCAGTTCCAACAGAACAATTAATTTTTGATTTAAAATTTTTTAATTTTTTTTTTTAAATTTGTATTCAATAGCATTGGCCAAAAATATCACGTGACCTAATTAAACCCAGAATAAAATTTTGCTGTAACTTTTGTTTTACTGAAAATTTTTGCGAAATGTTTTATCTTGAATGTTAGTTAGGTCAATGCGCATCTAATAAAATATAAAATTTTAGGTTTTGAGACTTCATCAATTTTTAATAAAAGTGTCATACTTTTATGAATATTAATATTTTCAAAAAATATTTTGTAAACACGTTTATTGGTCTCGTGCAGTTCCAACAGAACAATTAATTTTTGATTTAAAATTTTTTAATTTTTTTCAAAAAATTTGTATTCAATAGCATTGGCTAAAAATAACACGTGACCTAATTAAACCCAGAATAAAAATTTGCTGTAACTTTTTGTTTTACTGAAAATTTTTGCGAAATGTTTTATCTTGAATGTTAGTTAGGTCAATGCGCATCTAATAAAATATAAAATTTTAGGTTTTGAGACTTCATCAATTTTTAATAAAAGTGTCATAACTTTTATGAATATTAATATTTTCAAAAAATATTTTGTAAACACGTTTATTGGACCCGTGCAGTTCCAACAGAACAATTATTTTTTGATTTAAAATTTTTTACTTTTTTTCAAAAAATTTATATTCAATAGCATTGGCCAAAAATATCACGTGACCTAATTAAACCCAGAATAAAAATTTGCTGTAACTTTTGTTTTACTGAAAATTTTTGCGAAATGTTTTATCTTGAATGTTAGTTAGGTCAATAATGCGCATCTAATAAAATATAAAATTTTAGGTTTTAGACTTCATCAATTTTTAATAAAAGTGTCATAACTTTTATGAATATTAATATTTTCAAAAAATATTTCGTAAACACGTTTATTGGTCTCGTGCAGTTCCAACAGAACAATTAATTTTTGATTTAAAATTTTTTAATTTTTTTCAAAAAATTTGTATTCAATAGCATTGGCCAAAAATATCACGTGACCTAATTAAACCCAGAATAAAAATTTGCTGTAACTTTTGTTTTACTGAAAATTTTTGCGAAATGTGTTATCTTGAATGTTAGTTAGGTCAATGCGCATCTAATAAAATATAAAATTTTAGGTTTTGAGACTTCATCAATTTTTAATAAAAGTGTCATAACTTTTATGAATATTAATATTTTCAAAAAATATTTTGTAAACACGTTTATTGGACTCGTGCAGTTCCAACAGAACAATTATTTTTTGATTTAAAATTTTTTAATTTTTTTCAAAAAATTTATATTCAATAGCATTGGCCAAAAATATCACGTGACCTAATTAAACCCAGAATAAAAATTTGCTGTAACTTTTGTTTTACTGAAAATTTTTGCAAAATGTTTTATCTTGAATGTTAGTTAGGTCAATGCGCATCTAATAAAATATAAAATTTTAGGTTTTAGACTTCAACAATTTTTAAAAAAAGTGTCATAACTTTTATGAATATTAATATTTTCAAAAAATATTTTGTAAACACGTTTATTGGACCCGTGCAGTTCCAACAGAACAATTATTTTTTGATTTAAAATTTTTTAATTTTTTTCAAAAAATTTGTATTCAATAGCATTGGCTAAAAATATCACGTGACCTAATTAAACCCAGAATAAAAATTTGCTGTAACTTTTTGTTTTACTGAAAATTTTTGCGAAATGTTTTATCTTGAATGTTAGTTAGGTCAATGCGCATCTAATAAAATATAAAACTTTAGGTTTTGAGTCTTCATCAATTTTTAATAAAAGTGTCATAACTTTTATGAATATTAATATTTTCAAAAAATATTTTGTAAACACGTTTATTGGACCCGTGCAGTTCCAACAGAACAATTATTTTTTGATTTAAAATTTTTTAATTTTTTTCAAAAAATTTATATTCAATAGCATTGGCCAAAAATATCACGTGACCTAATTAAACCCAGAATAAAAATTTGCTGTAACTTTTGTTTTACTGAAAATTTTTGCGAAATGTTTTATCTTGAATGTTAGTTAGGTCAATAATGCGCATCTAATAAAATATAAAATTTTAGGTTTTAGACTTCATCAATTTTTAATAAAAGTGTCATAACTTTTATGAATATTAATATTTTCAAAAAATATTTCGTAAACACGTTTATTGGTCTCGTGCAGTTCCAACAGAACAATTAATTTTTGATTTAAAATTTTTTAATTTTTTTCAAAAAATTTGTATTCAATAGCATTGGCCAAAAATATCACGTGACCTAATTAAACCCAGAATAAAAATTTGCTGTAACTTTTGTTTTACTGAAAATTTTTGCAAAATGTGTTATCTTGAATGTTAGTTAGGTCAATGCGCATCTAATAAAATATAAAATTTTAGGTTTTGAGACTTCATCAATTTTTAATAAAAGTGTCATAACTTTTATGAATATTAATATTTTCAAAAAATATTTTGTAAACACGTTTATTGGACTCGTGCAGTTCCAACAGAACAATTATTTTTTGATTTAAAATTTTTTAATTTTTTTCAAAAAATTTATATTCAATAGCATTGGCCAAAAATATCACGTGACCTAATTAAACCCAGAATAAAAATTTGCTGTAACTTTTGTTTTACTGAAAATTTTTGCAAAATGTTTTATCTTGAATGTTAGTTAGGTCAATGCGCATCTAATAAAATATAAAATTTTAGGTTTTAGACTTCAACAATTTTTAAAAAAAGTGTCATAACTTTTATGAATATTAATATTTTCAAAAAATATTTTGTAAACACGTTTATTGGACCCGTGCAGTTCCAACAAAACAATTATTTTTTGATTTAAAATTTTTTAATTTTTTTCAAAAAATTTGTATTCAATAGCATTGGCTAAAAATATCACGTGACCTAATTAAACCCAGAATAAAAATTTGCTGTAACTTTTGTTTTACTGAAAATTTTTGCGAAATGTTTTATCTTGAATGTTAGTTAGGTCAATGCGCATCTAATAAAATATAAAATTTTAGGTTTTGAGACTTCATCAATTTTTAATAAAAGTGTCATACTTTTATGAATATTAATATTTTCAAAAAATATTTTGTAAACACGTTTATTGGTCTCGTGCAGTTCCAACAGAACAATTAATTTTTGATTTAAAATTTTTTAATTTTTTTCAAAAAATTTGTATTCAATAGCATTGGCCAAAAATATCACGTGGCCTAATTAAACCCAGAATAAAAATTTGCTGTAACTTTTGTTTTACTAAAAATTTTTGCGAAATGTTTTATCTTGAATGTTAGTTAGGTCAATGCGCATCTAATAAAATATAAAATTTTAGGTTTTGAGACTTCATCAATTTTTAATAAAAGTGTCATAACTTTTATGAATATTAATATTTTCAAAAAATATTTTGTAAACACGTTTATTGGACCCGTGCAATTCCAACAGAACAATTATTTTTTGATTTAAAATTTTTTAATTTTTTTCAAAAAATTTATATTCAATAGCATTGGCCAAAAATATCACGTGACCTAATTAAACCCAGAATAAAAATTTGCTGTAACTTTTGTTTTACTGAAAATTTTTGCGAAATGTTTTATCTTGAATGTTAGTTAGGTCAATGCGCATCTAATAAAATATAAAATTTTAGGTTTTAGACTTCAACAATTTTTAAAAAAAGTGTCATAACTTTTATGAATATTAAAATTTTTAAAAAATATTTTGTAAACACGTTTATTGGACCCGTGCAGTTCCAACAGAACAATTATTTTTCGATTTAAAATTTTTTAATTTTTTTTTTTAAATTTGTATTCAATAGCATTGGCCAAAAATATCACGTGACCTAATTAAACCCAGAATAAAAATTTGCTGTAACTTTTGTTTTACTGAAAATTTTTGCAAAATGTTTTATCTTGAATGTTAGTTAGGTCAATGCGCATCTAATAAAATATAAAATTTTAGGTTTTAGACTTCATCAATTTTTAATAAAAGTGTCATAACTTTTATGAATATTAATATTTTCAAAAAATATTTTGTAAACACGTTTATTGGACCCGTGCAGTTCTAACAGAACAATTATTTTTCGATTTAAAATTTTTTAATTTTTTTCAAAAAATTTGTATTCAATAGCATTGGCTAAAAATATCACGTGACCTAATTAAACCCAGAATAAAAATTTGCTGTAACTTTTGTTTTACTGAAAATTTTTGCGAAATGTTTTATCTTGAATGTTAGTTAGGTCAATGCGCATCTAATAAAATATAAAATTTTAGGTTTTGAGACTTCATCAATTTTTAATAAAAGTGTCATACTTTTATGAATATTAATATTTTCAAAAAATATTTTGTAAACACGTTTATTGGTCTCGTGCAGTTCCAACAGAACAATTAATTTTTGATTTAAAATTTTTTAATTTTTTTAAAAAAACTTGTATTCAATTAGCATTGGCCAAAAATATCACGTGACCTAATTAAACCCAGAATAAAAATTTGCTGTAACTTTTGTTTTACTAAAAATTTTTGCGAAATGTTTTATCTTGAATGTTAGTTAGGTCAATAATGCGCATCTAATAAAATATAAAATTTTAGGTTTTAGACTTCATCAATTTTTAATAAAAGTGTCATAACTTTTATGAATATTAATATTTTCAAAAAATATTTCGTAAACACGTTTATTGGACCCGTGCAGTTCCAACAGAACAATTATTTTTCGATTTAAAATTTTTTAATTTTTTTCAAAAAATTTGTATTCAATAGCATTGGCTAAAAATATCACGTGACCTAATTAAACCCAGAATAAAAATTTGCTGTAACTTTTTGTTTTACTGAAAATTTTTGCGAAATGTTTTATCTTGAATGTTAGTTAGGTCAATGCGCATCTAATAAAATATAAAATTTTAGGTTTTGAGACTTCATCAATTTTTAATAAAAGTGTCATAACTTTTATGAATATTAATATTTTCAAAAAATATTTTGTAAACACGTTTATTGGACCCGTGCAGTTCCAACAAAACAATTATTTTTTGATTTAAAATTTTTTAATTTTTTTCAAAAAATTTATATTCAATAGCATTGGCCAAAAATATCACGTGACCTAATTAAACCCAGAATAAAAATTTGCTGTAACTTTTGTTTTACTGAAAATTTTTGCGAAATGTTTTATCTTGAATGTTAGTTAGGTCAATAATGCGCATCTAATAAAATATAAAATTTTAGGTTTTAGACTTCATCAATTTTTAATAAAAGTGTCATAACTTTTATGAATATTAATATTTTCAAAAAATATTTCGTAAACACGTTTATTGGTCTCGTGCAGTTCCAACAGAACAATTAATTTTTGATTTAAAATTTTTTAATTTTTTTCAAAAAATTTGTATTCAATAGCATTGGCCAAAAATATCACGTGACCTAATTAAACCCAGAATAAAAATTTGCTGTAACTTTTGTTTTACTGAAAATTTTTGCGAAATGTGTTATCTTGAATGTTAGTTAGGTCAATGCGCATCTAATAAAATATAAAATTTTAGGTTTTGAGACTTCATCAATTTTTAATAAAAGTGTCATAATTTTTATGAATATTAATATTTTCAAAAAATATTTTGTAAACACGTTTATTGGACTCGTGCAGTTCCAACAGAACAATTATTTTTTGATTTAAAATTTTTTAATTTTTTTCAAAAAATTTATATTCAATAGCATTGGCCAAAAATATCACGTGACCTAATTAAACCCAGAATAAAAATTTGCTGTAACTTTTGTTTTACTGAAAATTTTTGCAAAATGTTTTATCTTGAATGTTAGTTAGGTCAATGCGCATCTAATAAAATATAAAATTTTAGGTTTTAGACTTCAACAATTTTTAAAAAAAGTGTCATAACTTTTATGAATATTAATATTTTCAAAAAATATTTTGTAAACACGTTTATTGGACCCGTGCAGTTCCAACAGAACAATTATTTTTTGATTTAAAATTTTTTAATTTTTTTCAAAAAATTTGTATTCAATAGCATTGGCTAAAAATATCACGTGACCTAATTAAACCCAGAATAAAAATTTGCTGTAACTTTTTGTTTTACTGAAAATTTTTGCGAAATGTTTTATCTTGAATGTTAGTTAGGTCAATGCGCATCTAATAAAATATAAAATTTTAGGTTTTGAGTCTTCATCAATTTTTAATAAAAGTGTCATAACTTTTATGAATATTAATATTTTCAAAAAATATTTTGTAAACACGTTTATTGGACCCGTGCAGTTCCAACAGAACAATTATTTTTTGATTTAAAATTTTTTAATTTTTTTCAAAAAATTTATATTCAATAGCATTGGCCAAAAATATCACGTGACCTAATTAAACCCAGAATAAAAATTTGCTGTAACTTTTGTTTTACTGAAAATTTTTGCGAAATGTTTTATCTTGAATGTTAGTTAGGTCAATGCGCATCTAATAAAATATAAAATTTTAGGTTTTAGACTTCAACAATTTTTAAAAAAAGTGTCATAACTTTTATGAATATTAAAATTTTTAAAAAATATTTTGTAAACACGTTTATTGGACCCGTGCAGTTCCAACAGAACAATTAATTTTTGATTTAAAATTTTTTAATTTTTTTTTTTAAATTTGTATTCAATAGCATTGGCCAAAAATATCACGTGACCTAATTAAACCCAGAATAAAAATTTGCTGTAACTTTTGTTTTACTGAAAATTTTTGCGAAATGTTTTATCTTGAATGTTAGTTAGGTCAATGCGCATCTAATAAAATATAAAATTTTAGGTTTTGAGACTTCATCAATTTTTAATAAAAGTGTCATACTTTTATGAATATTAATATTTTCAAAAAATATTTTGTAAACACGTTTATTGGACCCGTGCAGTTCCAACAGAACAATTATTTTTTGATTTAAAATTTTTTAATTTTTTTCAAAAAATTTATATTCAATAGCATTGGCCAAAAATATCACGTGACCTAATTAAACCCAGAATAAAAATTTGCTGTAATTTTTGTTTTACTGAAAATTTTTGCGAAATGTTTTATCTTGAATGTTAGTTAGGTCAATAATGCGCATCTAATAAAATATAAAATTTTAGGTTTTAGACTTCATCAATTTTTAATAAAAGTGTCATAACTTTTATGAATATTAATATTTTCAAAAAATATTTCGTAAACACGTTTATTGGTCTCGTGCAGTTCCAACAGAACAATTAATTTTTGATTTAAAATTTTTTAATTTTTTTCAAAAAATTTGTATTCAATAGCATTGGCCAAAAATATCACGTGACCTAATTAAACCCAGAATAAAAATTTGCTGTAACTTTTGTTTTACTGAAAATTTTTGCGAAATGTGTTATCTTGAATGTTAGTTAGGTCAATGCGCATCTAATAAAATATAAAATTTTAGGTTTTGAGACTTCATCAATTTTTAATAAAAGTGTCATAACTTTTATGAATATTAATATTTTCAAAAAATATTTTGTAAACACGTTTATTGGACTCGTGCAGTTCCAACAGAACAATTAATTTTTGATTTAAAATTTTTTAATTTTTTTCAAAAAATTTATATTCAATAGCATTGGCCAAAAATATCACGTGACCTAATTAAACCCAGAATAAAAATTTGCTGTAACTTTTGTTTTACTGAAAATTTTTGCAAAATGTTTTATCTTGAATGTTAGTTAGGTCAATGCGCATCTAATAAAATATAAAATTTTAGGTTTTAGACTTCAACAATTTTTAAAAAAAGTGTCATAACTTTTATGAATATTAATATTTTCAAAAAATATTTTGTAAACACGTTTATTGGACCCGTGCAGTTCCAACAGAACAATTATTTTTTGATTTAAAATTTTTTAATTTTTTTCAAAAAATTTGTATTCAATAGCATTGGCTAAAAATATCACGTGACCTAATTAAACCCAGAATAAAAATTTGCTGTAACTTTTTGTTTTACTGAAAATTTTTGCGAAATGTTTTATCTTGAATGTTAGTTAGGTCAATGCGCATCTAATAAAATATAAAATTTTAGGTTTTGAGTCTTCATCAATTTTTAATAAAAGTGTCATAACTTTTATGAATATTAATATTTTCAAAAAATATTTTGTAAACACGTTTATTGGACCCGTGCAGTTTCAACAGAACAATTATTTTTTGATTTAAAATTTTTTAATTTTTTTCAAAAAATTTGTATTCAATAGCATTGGCCAAAAATATCACGTGACCTAATTAAACCCAGAATAAAAATTTGCTGTAACTTTTGTTTTACTGAAAATTTTTGCGAAATGTTTTATCTTGAATGTTAGTTAGGTCAATGCGCATCTAATAAAATATAAAATTTTAGGTTTTAGACTTCAACAATTTTTAAAAAAAGTGTCATAACTTTTATGAATATTAAAATTTTTAAAAAATATTTTGTAAACACGTTTATTGGACCCGTGCAGTTCCAACAGAACAATTAATTTTTGATTTAAAATTTTTTAATTTTTTTTTTAAATTTGTATTCAATAGCATTGGCCAAAAATATTACGTGACCTAATTAAACCCAGAATAAAAATTTGCTGTAACTTTTGTTTTACTGAAAATTTTTGCGAAATGTTTTATCTTGAATGTTAGTTAGGTCAATGCGCATCTAATAAAATATAAAATTTTAGGTTTTGAGACTTCATCAATTTTTAATAAAAGTGTCATACTTTTATGAATATTAATATTTTCAAAAAATATTTTGTAAACACGTTTATTGGTCTCGTGCAGTTCCAACAGAACAATTAATTTTTGATTTAAAATTTTTTAATTTTTTTCAAAAAATTTGTATTCAATAGCATTGGCCAAAAATATCACGTGGCCTAATTAAACCCAGAATAAAAATTTGCTGTAACTTTTGTTTTACTAAAAATTTTTGCGAAATGTTTTATCTTGAATGTTAGTTAGGTCAATGCGCATCTAATAAAATATAAAATTTTAGGTTTTGAGACTTCATCAATTTTTAATAAAAGTGTCATAACTTTTATGAATATTAATATTTTCAAAAAATATTTTGTAAACACGTTTATTGGACCCGTGCAATTCCAACAGAACAATTATTTTTTGATTTAAAATTTTTTAATTTTTTTCAAAAAATTTATATTCAATAGCATTGGCCAAAAATATCACGTGACCTAATTAAACCCAGAATAAAAATTTGCTGTAACTTTTGTTTTACTGAAAATTTTTGCGAAATGTTTTATCTTGAATGTTAGTTAGGTCAATGCGCATCTAATAAAATATAAAATTTTAGGTTTTAGACTTCAACAATTTTTAAAAAAAGTGTCATAACTTTTATGAATATTAAAATTTTTAAAAAATATTTTGTAAACACGTTTATTGGACCCGTGCAGTTCCAACAGAACAATTATTTTTCGATTTGAAATTTTTTAATTTTTTTTTTTAAATTTGTATTCAATAGCATTGGCCAAAAATATCACGTGACCTAATTAAACCCAGAATAAAAATTTGCTGTAACTTTTGTTTTACTGAAAATTTTTGCAAAATGTTTTATCTTGAATGTTAGTTAGGTCAATGCGCATCTAATAAAATATAAAATTTTAGGTTTTAGACTTCATCAATTTTTAATAAAAGTGTCATAACTTTTATGAATATTAATATTTTCAAAAAATATTTTGTAAACACGTTTATTGGACCCGTGCAGTTCTAACAGAACAATTATTTTTCGATTTAAAATTTTTTAATTTTTTTCAAAAAATTTGTATTCAATAGCATTGGCTAAAAATATCACGTGACCTAATTAAACCCAGAATAAAAATTTGCTGTAACTTTTGTTTTACTGAAAATTTTTGCGAAATGTTTTATCTTGAATGTTAGTTAGGTCAATGCGCATCTAATAAAATATAAAATTTTAGGTTTTGAGACTTCATCAATTTTTAATAAAAGTGTCATACTTTTATGAATATTAATATTTTCAAAAAATATTTTGTAAACACGTTTATTGGTCTCGTGCAGTTCCAACAGAACAATTAATTTTTGATTTAAAATTTTTTAATTTTTTTAAAAAAACTTGTATTCAATTAGCATTGGCCAAAAATATCACGTGACCTAATTAAACCCAGAATAAAAATTTGCTGTAACTTTTGTTTTACTAAAAATTTTTGCAAAATGTTTTATCTTGAATGTTAGTTAGGTCAATAATGCGCATCTAATAAAATATAAAATTTTAGGTTTTAGACTTCATCAATTTTTAATAAAAGTGTCATAACTTTTATGAATATTAATATTTTCAAAAAATATTTTGTAAACACGTTTATTGGACCCGTGCAGTTCCAACAGAACAATTATTTTTCGATTTAAAATTTTTTAATTTTTTTCAAAAAATTTGTATTCAATAGCATTGGCTAAAAATATCACGTGACCTAATTAAACCCAGAATAAAAATTTGCTGTAACTTTTTGTTTTACTGAAAATTTTTGCGAAATGTTTTATCTTGAATGTTAGTTAGGTCAATGCGCATCTAATAAAATATAAAATTTTAGGTTTTGAGACTTCATCAATTTTTAAAAAAAGTGTCATAACTTTTATGAATATTAAAATTTTTAAAAAATATTTTGTAAACACGTTTATTGGACCCGTGCAGTTCCAACAGAACAATTAATTTTTGATTTAAAATTTTTTAATTTTTTTTTTAAATTTGTATTCAATAGCATTGGCCAAAAATATCACGTGACCTAATTAAACCCAGAATAAAAATTTGCTGTAACTTTTGTTTTACTGAAAATTTTTGCGAAATGTTTTATCTTGAATGTTAGTTAGGTCAATGCGCATCTAATAAAATATAAAATTTTAGGTTTTGAGACTTCATCAATTTTTAATAAAAGTGTCATACTTTTATGAATATTAATATTTTCAAAAAATATTTTGTAAACACGTTTATTGGTCTCGTGCAGTTCCAACAGAACAATTAATTTTTGATTTAAAATTTTTTAATTTTTTTCAAAAAATTTGTATTCAATAGCATTGGCCAAAAATATCACGTGGCCTAATTAAACCCAGAATAAAAATTTGCTGTAACTTTTGTTTTACTAAAAATTTTTGCGAAATGTTTTATCTTGAATGTTAGTTAGGTCAATGCGCATCTAATAAAATATAAAATTTTAGGTTTTGAGACTTCATCAATTTTTAATAAAAGTGTCATAACTTTTATGAATATTAATATTTTCAAAAAATATTTTGTAAACACGTTTATTGGACCCGTGCAATTCCAACAGAACAATTATTTTTTGATTTAAAATTTTTTAATTTTTTTCAAAAAATTTATATTCAATAGCATTGGCCAAAAATATCACGTGACCTAATTAAACCCAGAATAAAAATTTGCTGTAACTTTTGTTTTACTGAAAATTTTTGCGAAATGTTTTATCTTGAATGTTAGTTAGGTCAATGCGCATCTAATAAAATATAAAATTTTAGGTTTTAGACTTCAACAATTTTTAAAAAAAGTGTCATAACTTTTATGAATATTAAAATTTTTAAAAAATATTTTGTAAACACGTTTATTGGACCCGTGCAGTTCCAACAGAACAATTATTTTTCGATTTGAAATTTTTTAATTTTTTTTTTTAAATTTGTATTCAATAGCATTGGCCAAAAATATCACGTGACCTAATTAAACCCAGAATAAAAATTTGCTGTAACTTTTGTTTTACTGAAAATTTTTGCAAAATGTTTTATCTTGAATGTTAGTTAGGTCAATGCGCATCTAATAAATTATAAAATTTTAGGTTTTAGACTTCATCAATTTTTAATAAAAGTGTCATAACTTTTATGAATATTAATATTTTCAAAAAATATTTTGTAAACACGTTTATTGGACCCGTGCAGTTCTAACAGAACAATTATTTTTCGATTTAAAATTTTTTAATTTTTTTCAAAAAATTTGTATTCAATAGCATTGGCTAAAAATATCACGTGACCTAATTAAACCCAGAATAAAAATTTGCTGTAACTTTTGTTTTACTGAAAATTTTTGCGAAATGTTTTATCTTGAATGTTAGTTAGGTCAATGCGCATCTAATAAAATATAAAATTTTAGGTTTTGAGACTTCATCAATTTTTAATAAAAGTGTCATACTTTTATGAATATTAATATTTTCAAAAAATATTTTGTAAACACGTTTATTGGTCTCGTGCAGTTCCAACAGAACAATTAATTTTTGATTTAAAATTTTTTAATTTTTTTAAAAAAACTTGTATTCAATTAGCATTGGCCAAAAATATCACGTGACCTAATTAAACCCAGAATAAAAATTTGCTGTAACTTTTGTTTTACTAAAAATTTTTGCAAAATGTTTTATCTTGAATGTTAGTTAGGTCAATAATGCGCATCTAATAAAATATAAAATTTTAGGTTTTAGACTTCATCAATTTTTAATAAAAGTGTCATAACTTTTATGAATATTAATATTTTCAAAAAATATTTCGTAAACACGTTTATTGGACCCGTGCAGTTCCAACAGAACAATTATTTTTTGATTTAAAATTTTTTAATTTTTTTCAAAAAATTTGTATTCAATAGCATTGGCTAAAAATATCACGTGACCTAATTAAACCCAGAATAAAAATTTGCTGTAACTTTTTGTTTTACTGAAAATTTTTGCGAAATGTTTTATCTTGAATGTTAGTTAGGTCAATGCGCATCTAATAAAATATAAAATTTTAGGTTTTGAGACTTCATCAATTTTTAATAAAAGTGTCATAACTTTTATGAATATTAATATTTTCAAAAAATATTTTGTAAACACGTTTATTGGACCCGTGCAGTTCCAACAGAACAATTATTTTTTGATTTAAAATTTTTTAATTTTTTTCAAAAAATTTATATTCAATAGCATTGGCCAAAAATATCACGTGACCTAATTAAACCCAGAATAAAAATTTGCTGTAACTTTTGTTTTACTGAAAATTTTTGCGAAATGTTTTATCTTGAATGTTAGTTAGGTCAATAATGCGCATCTAATAAAATATAAAATTTTAGGTTTTAGACTTCATCAATTTTTAATAAAAGTGTCATAACTTTTATGAATATTAATATTTTCAAAAAATATTTCGTAAACACGTTTATTGGTCTCGTGCAGTTCCAACAGAACAATTAATTTTTGATTTAAAATTTTTTAATTTTTTTCAAAAAATTTGTATTCAATAGCATTGGCCAAAAATATCACGTGACCTAATTAAACCCAGAATAAAAATTTGCTGTAACTTTTGTTTTACTGAAAATTTTTGCGAAATGTGTTATCTTGAATGTTAGTTAGGTCAATGCGCATCTAATAAAATATAAAACTTTAGGTTTTGAGACTTCATCAATTTTTAATAAAAGTGTCATAACTTTTATGAATATTAATATTTTCAAAAAATATTTTGTAAACACGTTTATTGGACTCGTGCAGTTCCAACAGAACAATTATTTTTTGATTTAAAATTTTTTAATTTTTTTCAAAAAATTTATATTCAATAGCATTGGCCAAAAATATCACGTGACCTAATTAAACCCAGAATAAAAATTTGCTGTAACTTTTGTTTTACTGAAAATTTTTGCAAAATGTTTTATCTTGAATGTTAGTTAGGTCAATGCGCATCTAATAAAATATAAAATTTTAGGTTTTAGACTTCAACAATTTTTAAAAAAAGTGTCATAACTTTTATGAATATTAATATTTTCAAAAAATATTTTGTAAACACGTTTATTGGACCCGTGCAGTTCCAACAGAACAATTATTTTTTGATTTAAAATTTTTTAATTTTTTTCAAAAAATTTGTATTCAATAGCATTGGCTAAAAATATCACGTGACCTAATTAAACCCAGAATAAAAATTTGCTGTAACTTTTTGTTTTACTGAAAATTTTTGCGAAATGTTTTATCTTGAATGTTAGTTAGGTCAATGCGCATCTAATAAAATATAAAATTTTAGGTTTTGAGTCTTCATCAATTTTTAATAAAAGTGTCATAACTTTTATGAATATTAATATTTTCAAAAAATATTTTGTAAACACGTTTATTGGACCCGTGCAGTTCCAACAGAACAATTATTTTTTGATTTAAAATTTTTTAATTTTTTTCAAAAAATTTATATTCAATAGCATTGGCCAAAAATATCACGTGACCTAATTAAACCCAGAATAAAAATTTGCTGTAACTTTTGTTTTACTGAAAATTTTTGCAAAATGTTTTATCTTGAATGTTAGTTAGGTCAATGCGCATCTAATAAAATATAAAATTTTAGGTTTTAGACTTCAACAATTTTTAAAAAAAGTGTCATAACTTTTATGAATATTAATATTTTCAAAAAATATTTTGTAAACACGTTTATTGGACCCGTGCAGTTCCAACAGAACAATTATTTTTTGATTTAAAATTTTTTAATTTTTTTCAAAAAATTTGTATTCAATAGCATTGGCTAAAAATATCACGTGACCTAATTAAACCCAGAATAAAAATTTGCTAAAACTTTTTGTTTTACTGAAAATTTTTGCGAAATGTTTTATCTTGAATGTTAGTTAGGTCAATGCGCATCTAATAAAATATAAAATTTTAGGTTTTGAGTCTTCATCAATTTTTAATAAAAGTGTCATAACTTTTATGAATATTAATATTTTCAAAAAATATTTTGTAAACACGTTTATTGGACCCGTGCAGTTCCAACAGAACAATTATTTTTTGATTTAAAATTTTTTAATTTTTTTCAAAAAATTTATATTCAATAGCATTGGCCAAAAATATCACGTGACCTAATTAAACCCAGAATAAAAATTTGCTGTAACTTTTGTTTTACTGAAAATTTTTGCGAAATGTTTTATCTTGAATGTTAGTTAGGTCAATGCGCATCTAATAAAATATAAAATTTTAGGTTTTAGACTTCAACAATTTTTAAAAAAAGTGTCATAACTTTTATGAATATTAAAATTTTTAAAAAATATTTTGTAAACACGTTTATTGGACCCGTGCAGTTCCAACAGAACAATTAATTTTTGATTTAAAATTTTTTAATTTTTTTTTTTAAATTTGTATTCAATAGCATTGGCCAAAAATATCACGTGACCTAATTAAACCCAGAATAAAAATTTGCTGTAACTTTTGTTTTACTGAAAATTTTTGCGAAATGTTTTATCTTGAATGTTAGTTAGGTCAATGCGCATCTAATAAAATATAAAATTTTAGGTTTTGAGACTTCATCAATTTTTAATAAAAGTGTCATACTTTTATGAATATTAATATTTTCAAAAAATATTTTGTAAACACGTTTATTGGTCTCGTGCAGTTCCAACAGAACAATTATTTTTCGATTTAAAATTTTTTAATTTTTTTCCAAAAATTTGTATTCAATAGCATTGGCTAAAAATAACACGTGACCTAATTAAACCCAGAATAAAAATTTGCTGTAACTTTTTGTTTTACTGAAAATTTTTGCGAAATGTTTTATCTTGAATGTTAGTTAGGTCAATGCGCATCTAATAAAATATAAAATTTTAGGTTTTGAGACTTCATCAATTTTTAATAAAAGTGTCATAACTTTTATGAATATTAATATTTTCAAAAAATATTTTGTAAACACGTTTATTGGACCCGTGCAGTTCCAACAGAACAATTATTTTTTGATTTAAAATTTTTTAATTTTTTTCAAAAAATTTATATTCAATAGCATTGGCCAAAAATATCACGTGACCTAATTAAACCCAGAATAAAAATTTGCTGTAACTTTTGTTTTACTGAAAATTTTTGCGAAATGTTTTATCTTGAATGTTAGTTAGGTCAATAATGCGCATCTAATAAAATATAAAATTTTAGGTTTTAGACTTCATCAATTTTTAATAAAAGTGTCATAACTTTTATGAATATTAATATTTTCAAAAAATATTTCGTAAACACGTTTATTGGTCTCGTGCAGTTCCAACAGAACAATTAATTTTTGATTTAAAATTTTTTAATTTTTTTCAAAAAATTTGTATTCAATAGCATTGGCCAAAAATATCACGTGACCTAATTAAACCCAGAATAAAAATTTGCTGTAACTTTTGTTTTACTGAAAATTTTTGCGAAATGTGTTATCTTGAATGTTAGTTAGGTCAATGCGCATCTAATAAAATATAAAATTTTAGGTTTTGAGACTTCATCAATTTTTAATAAAAGTGTCATAACTTTTATGAATATTAATATTTTCAAAAAATATTTTGTAAACACGTTTATTGGACTCGTGCAGTTCCAACAGAACAATTATTTTTTGATTTAAAATTTTTTAATTTTTTTCAAAAAATTTATATTCAATAGCATTGGCCAAAAATATCACGTGACCTAATTAAACCCAGAATAAAAATTTGCTGTAACTTTTGTTTTACTGAAAATTTTTGCAAAATGTTTTATCTTGAATGTTAGTTAGGTCAATGCGCATCTAATAAAATATAAAATTTTAGGTTTTAGACTTCAACAATTTTTAAAAAAAGTGTCATAACTTTTATGAATATTAATATTTTCAAAAAATATTTTGTAAACACGTTTATTGGACCCGTGCAGTTCCAACAGAACAATTATTTTTTGATTTAAAATTTTTTAATTTTTTTCAAAAAATTTGTATTCAATAGCATTGGCTAAAAATATCACGTGACCTAATTAAACCCAGAATAAAAATTTGCTGTAACTTTTTGTTTTACTGAAAATTTTTGCGAAATGTTTTATCTTGAATGTTAGTTAGGTCAATGCGCATCTAATAAAATATAAAACTTTAGGTTTTGAGTCTTCATCAATTTTTAATAAAAGTGTCATAACTTTTATGAATATTAATATTTTCAAAAAATATTTTGTAAACACGTTTATTGGACCCGTGCAGTTCCAACAGAACAATTATTTTTTGATTTAAAATTTTTTAATTTTTTTCAAAAAATTTATATTCAATAGCATTGGCCAAAAATATCACGTGACCTAATTAAACCCAGAATAAAAATTTGCTGTAACTTTTGTTTTACTGAAAATTTTTGCGAAATGTTTTATCTTGAATGTTAGTTAGGTCAATAATGCGCATCTAATAAAATATAAAATTTTAGGTTTTAGACTTCATCAATTTTTAATAAAAGTGTCATAACTTTTATGAATATTAATATTTTCAAAAAATATTTCGTAAACACGTTTATTGGTCTCGTGCAGTTCCAACAGAACAATTAATTTTTGATTTAAAATTTTTTAATTTTTTTCAAAAAATTTGTATTCAATAGCATTGGCCAAAAATATCACGTGACTTAATTAAACCCAGAATAAAAATTTGCTGTAATTTTTGTTTTACTGAAAATTTTTGCGAAATGTGTTATCTTGAATGTTAGTTAGGTCAATGCGCATCTAATAAAATATAAAATTTTAGGTTTTGAGACTTCATCAATTTTTAATAAAAGTGTCATAACTTTTATGAATATTAATATTTTCAAAAAATATTTTGTAAACACGTTTATTGGACTCGTGCAGTTCCAACAGAACAATTATTTTTTGATTTAAAATTTTTTAATTTTTTTCAAAAAATTTATATTCAATAGCATTGGCCAAAAATATCACGTGACCTAATTAAACCCAGAATAAAAATTTGCTGTAACTTTTGTTTTACTGAAAATTTTTGCAAAATGTTTTATCTTGAATGTTAGTTAGGTCAATGCGCATCTAATAAAATATAAAATTTTAGGTTTTAGACTTCAACAATTTTTAAAAAAAGTGTCATAACTTTTATGAATATTAATATTTTCAAAAAATATTTTGTAAACACGTTTATTGGACCCGTGCAGTTCCAACAGAACAATTATTTTTTGATTTAAAATTTTTTAATTTTTTTCAAAAAATTTGTATTCAATAGCATTGGCTAAAAATATCACGTGACCTAATTAAACCCAGAATAAAAATTTGCTGTAACTTTTTGTTTTACTGAAAATTTTTGCGAAATGTTTTATCTTGAATGTTAGTTAGGTCAATGCGCATCTAATAAAATATAAAATTTTAGGTTTTGAGTCTTCATCAATTTTTAATAAAAGTGTCATAACTTTTATGAATATTAATATTTTCAAAAAATATTTTGTAAACACGTTTATTGGACCCGTGCAGTTCCAACAGAACAATTATTTTTTGATTTAAAATTTTTTAATTTTTTTCAAAAAATTTATATTCAATAGCATTGGCCAAAAATATCACGTGACCTAATTAAACCCAGAATAAAAATTTGCTGTAACTTTTGTTTTACTGAAAATTTTTGCGAAATGTTTTATCTTGAATGTTAGTTAGGTCAATGCGCATCTAATAAAATATAAAATTTTAGGTTTTAGACTTCAACAATTTTTAAAAAAAGTGTCATAACTTTTATGAATATTAAAATTTTTAAAAAATATTTTGTAAACACGTTTATTGGACCCGTGCAGTTCCAACAGAACAATTAATTTTTGATTTAAAATTTTTTAATTTTTTTTTTTAAATTTGTATTCAATAGCATTGGCCAAAAATATCACGTGACCTAATTAAACCCAGAATAAAAATTTGCTGTAACTTTTGTTTTACTGAAAATTTTTGCGAAATGTTTTATCTTGAATGTTAGTTAGGTCAATGCGCATCTAATAAAATATAAAATTTTAGGTTTTGAGACTTCATCAATTTTTAATAAAAGTGTCATACTTTTATGAATATTAATATTTTCAAAAAATATTTTGTAAACACGTTTATTGGTCTCGTGCAGTTCCAACAGAACAATTAATTTTTGATTTAAAATTTTTTAATTTTTTTCAAAAAATTTGTATTCAATAGCATTGGCCAAAAATATCACGTGGCCTAATTAAACCCAGAATAAAAATTTGCTGTAACTTTTGTTTTACTAAAAATTTTTGCGAAATGTTTTATCTTGAATGTTAGTTAGGTCAATGCGCATCTAATAAAATATAAAATTTTAGGTTTTGAGACTTCATCAATTTTTAATAAAAGTGTCATAACTTTTATGAATATTAATATTTTCAAAAAATATTTTGTAAACACGTTTATTGGACTCGTGCAGTTCCAACAAAACAATTATTTTTTGATTTAAAATTTTTTAATTTTTTTCAAAAAATTTATATTCAATAGCATTGGCCAAAAATATCACGTGACCTAATTAAACCCAGAATAAAAATTTGCTGTAACTTTTGTTTTACTGAAAATTTTTGCAAAATGTTTTATCTTGAATGTTAGTTAGGTCAATGCGCATCTAATAAAATATAAAATTTTAGGTTTTAGACTTCAACAATTTTTAAAAAAAGTGTCATAACTTTTATGAATATTAATATTTTCAAAAAATATTTTGTAAACACGTTTATTGGACCCGTGCAGTTCCAACAGAACAATTATTTTTTGATTTAAAATTTTTTAATTTTTTTCAAAAAATTTGTATTCAATAGCATTGGCTAAAAATATCACGTGACCTAATTAAACCCAGAATAAAAATTTGCTGTAACTTTTTGTTTTACTGAAAATTTTTGCGAAATGTTTTATCTTGAATGTTAGTTAGGTCAATGCGCATCTAATAAAATATAAAATTTTAGGTTTTGAGTCTTCATCAATTTTTAATAAAAGTGTCATAACTTTTATGAATATTAATATTTTCAAAAAATATTTTGTAAACACGTTTATTGGACCCGTGCAGTTCCAACAGAACAATTATTTTTTGATTTAAAATTTTTTAATTTTTTTCAAAAAATTTATATTCAATAGCATTGGCCAAAAATATCACGTGACCTAATTAAACCCAGAATAAAAATTTGCTGTAACTTTTGTTTTACTGAAAATTTTTGCGAAATGTTTTATCTTGAATGTTAGTTAGGTCAATGCGCATCTAATAAAATATAAAATTTTAGGTTTTAGACTTCAACAATTTTTAAAAAAAGTGTCATAACTTTTATGAATATTAAAATTTTTAAAAAATATTTTGTAAACACGTTTATTGGACCCGTGCAGTTCCAACAGAACAATTAATTTTTGATTTAAAATTTTTTAATTTTTTTTTTTAAATTTGTATTCAATAGCATTGGCCAAAAATATCACGTGACCTAATTAAACCCAGAATAAAAATTTGCTGTAACTTTTGTTTTACTGAAAATTTTTGCGAAATGTTTTATCTTTAATGTTAGTTAGGTCAATGCGCATCTAATAAAATATAAAATTTTAGGTTTTGAGACTTCATCAATTTTTAATAAAAGTGTCATACTTTTATGAATATTAATATTTTCAAAAAATACTTTGTAAACACGTTTATTGGTCTCGTGCAGTTCCAACAGAACAATTAATTTTCGATTTAAAATTTTTTAATTTTTTTCAAAAAATTTGTATTCAATAGCATTGGCCAAAAATATCACGTGACCTAATTAAACCTAGAATAAAAATTTGCTGTAACTTTTGTTTTACTGAAAATTTTTGCGAAATGTTTTATTTTGAATGTTAGTTAGGTCAATGCGCATCTAATAAAATATAAAATTTTAGGTTTTGAGACTTCAACAATTTTTAAAAAAAGTGTCATAACTTTTATGAATATTAATATTTTCAAAAAATATTTTGTAAACACGTTTATTGGACCCGTGCAGTTCCAACAGAACAATTATTTTTTGATTTAAAATTTTTTAATTTTTTTAAAAAAACTTGTATTCAATTAGCATTGGCCAAAAATATCACGTGACCTAATTAAACCCAGAATAAAAATTTGCTGTAACTTTTGTTTTACTAAAAATTTTTGCGAAATGTTTTATCTTGAATGTTAATTAGGTCAATGCGCATCTAATAAAATATAAAATTTTAGGTTTTGAGACTTCATCAATTTTTAATAAAAGTGTCATAACTTTTATGAATATTAATATTTTCAAAAAATATTTTGTAAACACGTTTATTGGACCCGTGCAGTTCCAACAGAACAATTATTTTTTGATTTAAAATTTTTTAATTTTTTTAAAAAAACTTGTATTCAATTAGCATTGGCCAAAAATATCACGTGACCTAATTAAACCCAGAATAAAAATTTGCTGTAACTTTTGTTTTACTAAAAATTTTTGCGAAATGTTTTATCTTGAATGTTAATTAGGTCAATGCGCATCTAATAAAATATAAAATTTTAGGTTTTAGACTTCATCAATTTTTAATAAAAGTGTCATAACTTTTATGAATATTAATATTTTCAAAAAATATTTTGTAAACACGTTTATTGGAACCGTGCAGTTCCAACAGAACAATTATTTTTTGATTTAAAATTTTTTAATTTTTTTCAAAAAATTTATATTCAATAGCATTGGCCAAAAATATCACGTGACCTAATTAAACCCAGAATAAAAATTTGCTGTAACTTTTGTTTTACTGAAAATTTTTGCGAAATGTTTTATCTTGAATGTTAGTTAGGTCAATGCGCATCTAATAAAATATAAAATTTTAGGTTTTAGACTTCATCAATTTTTAAAAAAAGTGTCATAACTTTTATGAATATTAAAATTTTTAAAAAATATTTTGTAAACACGTTTATTGGACCCGTGCAGTTCCAACAGAACAATTAATTTTTGATTTAAAATTTTTTAATTTTTTTTTTTAAATTTGTATTCAATAGCATTGGCCAAAAATATCACGTGACCTAATTAAACCCAGAATAAAAATTTGCTGTAACTTTTGTTTTACAGAAAATTTTTGCGAAATGTTTTATCTTTAATGTTAGTTAGGGTAATGCGCATGTAATAAAATATAAAATTTTAGGTTTTAGACTTCATCAATTTTTAATAAAAGTGTCATAACTTTTATGAATATTAAAATTTTTAAAAAATATTTTGTAAACACGTTTATTGGACCCGTGCAGTTCCAACAGAACAATTAATTTTTGATTTAAAATTTTTTAATTTTTTTTTTAAAATTTGTATTCAATAGCATTGGCCAAAAATATCACGTGACCTAATTAAACCCAGAATAAAAATTTGCTGTAACTTTTGTTTTACTGAAAATTTTTGCGAAATGTTTTATCTTTAATGTTAGTTAGGTCAATGCGCATCTAATAAAATATAAAATTTTAGGTTTTGAGACTTCATCAATTTTTAATAAAAGTGTCATACTTTTATGAATATTAATATTTTCAAAAAATATTTTGTAAACACGTTTATTGGTCTCGTGCAGTTCCAACAGAACAATTAATTTTTGATTTAAAATTTTTTAATTTTTTTCAAAAAATTTGTATTCAATAGCATTGGCCAAAAATATCACGTGACCTAATTAAACCTAGAATAAAAATTTGCTGTAACTTTTGAGAATAAAAATTTGCTGTAACTTTTGTTTTACTGAAAATTTTTGCGAAATGTTTTATCTTGAATGTTAGTTAGGTCAATGCGCATCTAATAAAATATCAAATTTTAGGTTTTAGACTTCAACAATTTTTAAAAAAAGTGTCATAACTTTTATGAATATTAAAATTTTTAAAAAGTATTTTGTAAACACGTTTATTGGACTCGTGCAGTTCCAACAGAACAATTAATTTTTGATTTAAAATTTTTTAATTTTTTTTTTTAAATTTGTATTCAATAGCATTGGCCAAAAATATCACGTGACCTAATTAAACCCAGAATAAAAATTTGCTGTAACTTTTGTTTTACTGAAAATTTTTGCGAAATGTTTTATCTTGAATGTTAGTTAGGTCAATGCGCATCTAATAAAATATAAAATTTTAGGTTTTAGACTTCATCAATTTTTAATAAAAGTGTCATAACTTTTATGAATATTAATATTTTCAAAAAATATTTTGTAAACACGTTTATTGGAACCGTGCAGTTCCAACAGAACATTTATTTTTTGATTTAAAATTTTTTAATTTTTTTCAAAAAATTTATATTCAATAGCATTGGCCAAAAATATCACGTGACCTAATTAAACCCAGAATAAAAATTTGCTGTAACTTTTGTTTTACTGAAAATTTTTGCGAAATGTTTTATCTTGAATGTTAGTTAGGTCAATGCGCATCTAATAAAATATAAAATTTTAGGTTTTAGACTTCAACAATTTTTAAAAAAAGTGTCATAACTTTTATGAATATTAAAATTTTTAAAAAATATTTTGTAAACACGTTTATTGGACCCGTGCAGTTCCAACAGAACAATTAATTTTTGATTTAAAATTTTTTAATTTTTTTTTTTAAATTTGTATTCAATAGCATTGGCCAAAAATATCACGTGACCTAATTAAACCCAGAATAAAAATTTGCTGTAACTTTTGTTTTACAGAAAATTTTTGCGAAATGTTTTATCTTGAATGTTAGTTAGGTCAATGCGCATCTAATAAAATATAAAATTTTAGGTTTTAGACTTCATCAATTTTTAATAAAAGTGTCATAACTTTTATGAATATTAATATTTTCAAAAAATATTTTGTAAACACGTTTATTGGACCCGTGCAGTTCTAACAGAACAATTATTTTTCGATTTAAAATTTTTTAATTTTTTTCAAAAAATTTGTATTTAATAGCATTGGCCAAAAATATCACGTGACCTAATTAAACCCAGAATAAAAATTTGCTGTAACTTTTGTTTTACTGAAAATTTTTGCGAAATGTTTTATCTTGAATGTTAGTTAGGTCAATGCGCATCTAATAAAATATAAAATTTTAGGTTTTAGACTTCAACAATTTTTAAAAAAAGTGTCATAACTTTTATGAATATTAAAATTTTTAAAAAATATTTTGTAAACACGTTTATTGGACCCGTGCAGTTCCAACAGAACAATTAATTTTTGATTTAAAATTTTTTAATTTTTTTTTTTAAATTTGTATTCAATAGCATTGGCCAAAAATATCACGTGACCTAATTAAACCCAGAATAAAAATTTGCTGTAACTTTTGTTTTACTGAAAATTTTTGCGAAATGTTTTATCTTTAATGTTAGTTAGGTCAATGCGCATCTAATAAAATATAAAATTTTAGGTTTTGAGACTTCATCAATTTTTAATAAAAGTGTCATACTTTTACGAATATTAATATTTTCAAAAAATATTTTGTAAACACGTTTATTGGTCTCGTGCAGTTCCAACAGAACAATTAATTTTTGATTTAAAATTTTTTAATTTTTTTCAAAAAATTTGTATTCAATAGCATTGGCCAAAAATATCACGTGACCTAATTAAACCCAGAATAAAAATTTGCTGTAACTTTTGTTTTACTGAAAATTTTTGCGAAATGTTTTATCTTGAATGTTAGTTAGGTCAATGCGCATCTAATAAAATATAAAATTTTAGGTTTTGAGACTTCAACAATTTTTAAAAAAAGTGTCATAACTTTTATGAATATTAATATTTTCAAAAAATATTTTGTAAACACGTTTATTGGACCCGTGCAGTTCCAACAGAACAATTATTTTTTGATTTAAAATTTTTTAATTTTTTAAAAAAAACTTGTATTCAATTAGCATTGGCCAAAAATATCACGTGACCTAATTAAACCCAGAATAAAAATTTGCTGTAACTTTTGTTTTACTGAAAATTTTTGCGAAATGTTTTATCTTGAATGTTAGTTAGGTCAATGCGCATCTAATAAAATATAAAATTTTAGGTTTTAGACTTCAACAATTTTTAAAAAAAGTGTCATAACTTTTATGAATATTAATATTTTCAAAAAATATTTTGTAAACACGTTTATTGGACCCGTGCAGTTCCAACAGAACAATTATTTTTTGATTTAAAATTTTTTAATTTTTTTCAAAAAATTTGTATTCAATAGCATTGGCCAAAAATATCACGTGACCTAATTAAACCCAGAATAAATATTTGCTGTAACTTTTGTTTTACTGAAAATTTTTGCGAAATGTTTTATCTTGAATGTTAGTTAGGTCAATGCGCATCTAATAAAATATAAAATTTTAGGTTTTAGACTTCATCAATTTTTAATAAAAGTGTCATAACTTTTATGAATATTAATATTTTCAAAAAATATTTTGTAAACACGTTTATTGGACCCGTGCAGTTCCAACAGAACAATTATTTTTTGATTTAAAATTTTTTAATTTTTTAAAAAAAACTTGTATTCAATTAGCATTGGCCAAAAATATCACGTGACCTAATTAAACCCAGAATAAAAATTTGCTGTAACTTTTGTTTTACTGAAAATTTTTGCGAAATGTTTTATCTTGAATGTTAGTTAGGTCAATGCGCATCTAATAAAATATAAAATTTTAGGTTTTAGACTTCAACAATTTTTAAAAAAAGTGTCATAACTTTTATGAATATTAAAATTTTTAAAAAATATTTTGTAAACACGTTTATTGGACCCGTGCAGTTCCAACAGAACAATTAATTTTTGATTTAAAATTTTTTAATTTTTTTTTTTAAATTTGTATTCAATAGCATTGGCCAAAAATATCACGTGACCTAATTAAACCCAGAATAAAAATTTGCTGTAACTTTTGTTTTACTGAAAATTTTTGCGAAATGTTTTATCTTTAATGTTAGTTAGGTCAATGCGCATCTAATAAAATATAAAATTTTAGGTTTTGAGACTTCATCAATTTTTAATAAAAGTGTCATACTTTTATGAATATTAATATTTTCAAAAAATATTTTGTAAACACGTTTATTGGTCTCGTGCAGTTCCAACAGAACAATTAATTTTTGATTTAAAATTTTTTAATTTTTTTCAAAAAATTTGTATTCAATAGCATTGGCCAAAAATATCACGTGACCTAATTAAACCTAGAATAAAAATTTGCTGTAACTTTTGTTTTACTGAAAATTTTTGCGAAATGTTTTATCTTGAATGTTAGTTAGGTCAATGCGCATCTAATAAAATATAAAATTTTAGGTTTTAGACTTCAACAATTTTTAAAAAAAGTGTCATAACTTTTATGAATATTAATATTTTCAAAAAATATTTTGTAAACACGTTTATTGGACCCGTGCAGTTCCAACAGAACAATTATTTTTTGATTTAAAATTTTTTAATTTTTTTCAAAAAATTTGTATTCAATAGCATTGGCCAAAAATATCACGTGACCTAATTAAACCCAGAATAAATATTTGCTGTAACTTTTGTTTTACTGAAAATTTTTGCGAAATGTTTTATCTTGAATGTTAGTTAGGTCAATGCGCATCTAATAAAATATAAAATTTTAGGTTTTAGACTTCATCAATTTTTAATAAAAGTGTCATAACTTTTATGAATATTAATATTTTCAAAAAATATTTTGTAAACACGTTTATTGGACCCGTGCAGTTCCAACAGAACAATTATTTTTTGATTTAAAATTTTTTAATTTTTTAAAAAAAACTTGTATTCAATTAGCATTGGCCAAAAATATCACGTGACCTAATTAAACCCAGAATAAAAATTTGCTGTAACTTTTGTTTTACTGAAAATTTTTGCGAAATGTTTTATCTTGAATGTTAGTTAGGTCAATGCGCATCTAATAAAATATAAAATTTTAGGTTTTAGACTTCAACAATTTTTAAAAAAAGTGTCATAACTTTTATGAATATTAAAATTTTTAAAAAGTATTTTGTAAACACGTTTATTGGACTCGTGCAGTTCCAACAGAACAATTAATTTTTGATTTAAAATTTTTTAATTTTTTTTTTTAAATTTGTATTCAATAGCATTGGCCAAAAATATCACGTGACCTAATTAAACCCAGAATAAAAATTTGCTGTAACTTTTGTTTTACTGAAAATTTTTGCGAAATGTTTTATCTTTAATGTTAGTTAGGTCAATGCGCATCTAATAAAATATAAAATTTTAGGTTTTGAGACTTCATCAATTTTTAATAAAAGTGTCATACTTTTATGAATATTAATATTTTCAAAAAATATTTTGTAAACACGTTTATTGGTCTCGTGCAGTTCCAACAGAACAATTAATTTTTGATTTAAAATTTTTTAATTTTTTTCAAAAAATTTGTATTCAATAGCATTGGCCAAAAATATCACGTGACCTAATTAAACCTAGAATAAAAATTTGCTGTAACTTTTGTTTTACTGAAAATTTTTGCGAAATGTTTTATTTTGAATGTTAGTTAGGTCAATGCGCATCTAATAAAATATAAAATTTTAGGTTTTAGACTTCAACAATTTTTAAAAAAAGTGTCATAACTTTTATGAATATTAAAATTTTTAAAAAATATTTTGTAAACACGTTTATTGGACCCGTGCAGTTCCAACAGAACAATTAATTTTTGATTTAAAATTTTTTAATTTTTTTTTTTAAATTTGTATTCAATAGCATTGGCCAAAAATATCACGTGACCTAATTAAACCCAGAATAAAAATTTGCTGTAACTTTTGTTTTACAGAAAATTTTTGCGAAATGTTTTATCTTGAATGTTAGTTAGGTCAATGCGCATCTAATAAAATATAAAATTTTAGGTTTTAGACTTCATCAATTTTTAATAAAAGTGTCATAACTTTTATGAATATTAATATTTTCAAAAAATATTTTGTAAACACGTTTATTGGACCCGTGCAGTTCTAACAGAACAATTATTTTTCGATTTAAAATTTTTTAATTTTTTTCAAAAAATTTGTATTTAATAGCATTGGCCAAAAATATCACGTGACCTAATTAAACCCAGAATAAAAATTTGCTGTAACTTTTGTTTTACTGAAAATTTTTGCGAAATGTTTTATCTTGAATGTTAGTTAGGTCAATGCGCATCTAATAAAATATAAAATTTTAGGTTTTAGACTTCAACAATTTTTAAAAAAAGTGTCATAACTTTTATGAATATTAAAATTTTTAAAAAATATTTTGTAAACACGTTTATTGGACCCGTGCAGTTCCAACAGAACAATTAATTTTTGATTTAAAATTTTTTAATTTTTTTTTTTAAATTTGTATTCAATAGCATTGGCCAAAAATATCACGTGACCTAATTAAACCCAGAATAAAAATTTGCTGTAACTTTTGTTTTACTGAAAATTTTTGCGAAATGTTTTATCTTTAATGTTAGTTAGGTCAATGCGCATCTAATAAAATATAAAATTTTAGGTTTTGAGACTTCATCAATTTTTAATAAAAGTGTCATACTTTTACGAATATTAATATTTTCAAAAAATATTTTGTAAACACGTTTATTGGTCTCGTGCAGTTCCAACAGAACAATTAATTTTTGATTTAAAATTTTTTAATTTTTTTCAAAAAATTTGTATTCAATAGCATTGGCCAAAAATATCACGTGACCTAATTAAACCCAGAATAAAAATTTGCTGTAACTTTTGTTTTACTGAAAATTTTTGCGAAATGTTTTATCTTGAATGTTAGTTAGGTCAATGCGCATCTAATAAAATATAAAATTTTAGGTTTTGAGACTTCAACAATTTTTAAAAAAAGTGTCATAACTTTTATGAATATTAATATTTTCAAAAAATATTTTGTAAACACGTTTATTGGACCCGTGCAGTTCCAACAGAACAATTATTTTTTGATTTAAAATTTTTTAATTTTTTAAAAAAAACTTGTATTCAATTAGCATTGGCCAAAAATATCACGTGACCTAATTAAACCCAGAATAAAAATTTGCTGTAACTTTTGTTTTACTGAAAATTTTTGCGAAATGTTTTATCTTGAATGTTAGTTAGGTCAATGCGCATCTAATAAAATATAAAATTTTAGGTTTTAGACTTCAACAATTTTTAAAAAAAGTGTCATAACTTTTATGAATATTAATATTTTCAAAAAATATTTTGTAAACACGTTTATTGGACCCGTGCAGTTCCAACAGAACAATTATTTTTTGATTTAAAATTTTTTAATTTTTTTCAAAAAATTTGTATTCAATAGCATTGGCCAAAAATATCACGTGACCTAATTAAACCCAGAATAAATATTTGCTGTAACTTTTGTTTTACTGAAAATTTTTGCGAAATGTTTTATCTTGAATGTTAGTTAGGTCAATGCGCATCTAATAAAATATAAAATTTTAGGTTTTAGACTTCATCAATTTTTAATAAAAGTGTCATAACTTTTATGAATATTAATATTTTCAAAAAATATTTTGTAAACACGTTTATTGGACCCGTGCAGTTCCAACAGAACAATTATTTTTTGATTTAAAATTTTTTAATTTTTTAAAAAAAACTTGTATTCAATTAGCATTGGCCAAAAATATCACGTGACCTAATTAAACCCAGAATAAAAATTTGCTGTAACTTTTGTTTTACTGAAAATTTTTGCGAAATGTTTTATCTTGAATGTTAGTTAGGTCAATGCGCATCTAATAAAATATAAAATTTTAGGTTTTAGACTTCAACAATTTTTAAAAAAAGTGTCATAACTTTTATGAATATTAAAATTTTTAAAAAATATTTTGTAAACACGTTTATTGGACCCGTGCAGTTCCAACAGAACAATTAATTTTTGATTTAAAATTTTTTAATTTTTTTTTTTAAATTTGTATTCAATAGCATTGGCCAAAAATATCACGTGACCTAATTAAACCCAGAATAAAAATTTGCTGTAACTTTTGTTTTACTGAAAATTTTTGCGAAATGTTTTATCTTTAATGTTAGTTAGGTCAATGCGCATCTAATAAAATATAAAATTTTAGGTTTTGAGACTTCATCAATTTTTAATAAAAGTGTCATACTTTTATGAATATTAATATTTTCAAAAAATATTTTGTAAACACGTTTATTGGTCTCGTGCAGTTCCAACAGAACAATTAATTTTTGATTTAAAATTTTTTAATTTTTTTCAAAAAATTTGTATTCAATAGCATTGGCCAAAAATATCACGTGACCTAATTAAACCTAGAATAAAAATTTGCTGTAACTTTTGTTTTACTGAAAATTTTTGCGAAATGTTTTATCTTGAATGTTAGTTAGGTCAATGCGCATCTAATAAAATATAAAATTTTAGGTTTTAGACTTCAACAATTTTTAAAAAAAGTGTCATAACTTTTATGAATATTAATATTTTCAAAAAATATTTTGTAAACACGTTTATTGGACCCGTGCAGTTCCAACAGAACAATTATTTTTTGATTTAAAATTTTTTAATTTTTTTCAAAAAATTTGTATTCAATAGCATTGGCCAAAAATATCACGTGACCTAATTAAACCCAGAATAAATATTTGCTGTAACTTTTGTTTTACTGAAAATTTTTGCGAAATGTTTTATCTTGAATGTTAGTTAGGTCAATGCGCATCTAATAAAATATAAAATTTTAGGTTTTAGACTTCATCAATTTTTAATAAAAGTGTCATAACTTTTATGAATATTAATATTTTCAAAAAATATTTTGTAAACACGTTTATTGGACCCGTGCAGTTCCAACAGAACAATTATTTTTTGATTTAAAATTTTTTAATTTTTTAAAAAAAACTTGTATTCAATTAGCATTGGCCAAAAATATCACGTGACCTAATTAAACCCAGAATAAAAATTTGCTGTAACTTTTGTTTTACTGAAAATTTTTGCGAAATGTTTTATCTTGAATGTTAGTTAGGTCAATGCGCATCTAATAAAATATAAAATTTTAGGTTTTAGACTTCAACAATTTTTAAAAAAAGTGTCATAACTTTTATGAATATTAAAATTTTTAAAAAATATTTTGTAAACACGTTTATTGGACCCGTGCAGTTCCAACAGAACAATTAATTTTTGATTTAAAATTTTTTAATTTTTTTTTTTAAATTTGTATTCAATAGCATTGGCCAAAAATATCACGTGACCTAATTAAACCCAGAATAAAAATTTGCTGTAACTTTTGTTTTACTGAAAATTTTTGCGAAATGTTTTATCTTTAATGTTAGTTAGGTCAATGCGCATCTAATAAAATATAAAATTTTAGGTTTTGAGACTTCATCAATTTTTAATAAAAGTGTCATACTTTTATGAATATTAATATTTTCAAAAAATATTTTGTAAACACGTTTATTGGTCTCGTGCAGTTCCAACAGAACAATTAATTTTTGATTTAAAATTTTTTAATTTTTTTCAAAAAATTTGTATTCAATAGCATTGGCCAAAAATATCACGTGACCTAATTAAACCTAGAATAAAAATTTGCTGTAACTTTTGTTTTACTGAAAAAAAATTTGTATTCAATAGCATTGGCCAAAAATATCACGTGACCTAATTAAACCCAGAATAAAAATTTGCTGTAACTTTTGTTTTACTGAAAATTTTTGCGAAATGTTTTATCTTGAATGTTAGTTAGGTCAATGCGCATGTAATAAAATATAAAATTTTAGGTTTTAGACTTCATCAATTTTTAATAAAAGTGTCATAACTTTTATGAATATTAATATTTTCAAAAAATATTTTGTAAACACGTTTATTGGACCCGTGCAGTTCCAACAGAACAGTTATTTTTCGATTTAAAATTTTTTAATTTTTTTCAAAAAATTTGTATTCAATAGCATTGGCCAAAAATATCACGTGACCTAATTAAACCCAGAATAAAAAATTGCTGTAACTTTTGTTTTACTGAAAATTTTTGCGAAATGTTTTATCTTGAATGTTAGTTAGGTCAATGCGCATCTAATAAAATATAAAATTTTAGGTTTTAGACTTCATCAATTTTTAATAAAAATGTCATAACTTTTATGAATATTAATATTTTCAAAAAATATTTTGTAAACACGTTTATTGGACTCGTGCAGTTCCAACAGAACAATTATTTTTTGATTTAAAATTTTTTAATTTTTTTTTTTAAATTTGTATTCAATAGCATTGGCCAAAAATATCACGTGACCTAATTAAACCCAGAATAAAAATTTGCTGTAACTTTTGTTTTACTGAAAATTTTTGCAAAATGTTTTATTTTGATTGTTAGTTAGGTCAATGCGCATCTAATAAAATATAAAATTTTAGGTTTTAGACTTCATCAATTTTTAATAAAAGTGTCATAACTTTTATGAATATTAATATTTTCAAAAAATATTTTGTAAACTCGTTTATTGGACCCGTGCAGTTCCAACAGAACAATTATTTTTCGATTTAAAATTTTTTAATTTTTTTCGAAAAATTTGTATTCAATAGCATTAGTAAAAAATATCACGTGACCTAATTAAACCCAGAATAAAAATTTGCTGTAACTTTTGTTTTACTGAAAATTTTTGCGAAATGTTTTATTTTGAATGTTAGTTGGGTCAATGCGCATCTAATAAAATATAAAAAAAAAATATAAATAAAAAATATTTTGTAAACACGTTTATTGGACCCGTGCAGTTACAACAGAACAATTATTTTTCGATTTAAAATTTTTAAATTTTTTTCAAAAAATTTGTATTCAGTAGTATTGGCCAAAAATATCACGTGACCTAATTAAACCCAGAATAAAAATTTGCTGTAACTTTTGTTTTACTGAAAATTTTTGCGAAATGTTTTATCTTGAATGTTAGTTAGGTCAATGCGCATCTAATAAAATATAAAATTTTAGGTTTTAGACTTCATCAATTTTTAATAAAAGTGTCATAACTTTTATGAATATTAATATTTTCAAAAAATATTTTGTAAACACGTTTACTGGACCCGTGCAGTTCCAACAGAACAATTATTTTTCGATTTCAATTTTTTTAATTTTTTTTTTTAAATTTGTATTCAATAGCATCGGCCAAAAATATCACGTGACCTAATTAAACCCAGAATAAAAATTTGCTGAAACTTTTGTTTTACTGAAAATTTTTGCGAAATGTTTTATCTTGAATGTTAGTTAGGTCAATGCGCATCTAATAAAATATAAAATTTTAGGTTTTAGACTTCATCAATTTTTAATAAAAGTGTCATAACTTTTATGAATATTAATATTTTTAAAAAATATTTTGTAAACACGTTTATTGGACCCGTGCAGTTCCAACAGAACAATTATTTTTTGATTTAAAATTTTTTAATTTTTTTCAAAAAATTTGTATTCAATAGCATTGGCCAAAAATATCACGTGACCTAATTAAACCCAGAATAAAAATTTGCTGTAACTTTTGTTTTACTGAAAATTTTTGCGAAATGTTTTATCTTGAATGTTAGTTAGGTCAATGCGCATCTAATAAAATATAAAATTTTAGGTTTTAGACTTCATCAATTTTTAATAAAAGTGTCATAACTTTTATGAATATTAATATTTTCAAAAAATATTTTGTAAACTCGTTTATTGGACCCGTGCAGTTCCAACAGAACAATTAGTTTTCGATTTAAAATTTTTTAATTTTTTTCGAAAAATTTGTATTCAATAGCATTAGTAAAAAATATCACGTGACCTAATTAAACCCAGAATAAAAATTTGCTGTAACTTTTGTTTTACTGAAAATTTTTGCGAAATGTTTTATTTTGAATGTTAGTTGGGTCAATGCGCATCTAATAAAATATAAAAAAAAAATATAAATAAAAAATATTTTGTAAACACGTTTATTGGACCCGTGCAGTTCCAACAGAACAATTATTTTTCGATTTAAAATTTTTAAATTTTTTTCAAAAAATTTGTATTCAGTAGTATTGGCCAAAAATATCACGTGACCTAATTAAACCCAGAATAAAAATTTGCTGTAACTTTTGTTTTACTGAAAATTTTTGCGAAATGTTTTATCTTGAATGTTAGTTAGGTCAATGCGCATCTAATAAAATATAAAATTTTAGGTTTTAGACTTCTTCAATTTTTAATAAAAGTGTCATAACTTTTATGAATATTAATATTTTCAAAAAATATATTGTAAACACGTTTATTGGACCCGTGCAGTTCCAACAGAACAATTATTTTTCGATTTAAAATTTTTTAATTTTTTTCAAAAAATTTGTATTCAATAGCATTGGCCAAAAATATCACGTGACCTAATTAAACCCAGAATAAAAATTTGCTGTAACTTTTGTTTTACTGAAAATTTTTGCGAAATGTTTTATCTTGAATGTTAGTTAGGTCAATGCGCATCTAATAAAATATAAAATTTTAGGTTTTAGACTTCATCAATTTTTAATAAAAGTGTCATAACTTTTATGAATATTAATATTTTCAAAAAATATTTTGTAAACTCGTTTATTGGACCCGTGCAGTTCCAACAGAACAATTAGTTTTCGATTTAAAATTTTTTAATTTTTTTCGAAAAATTTGTATTCAATAGCATTAGTAAAAAATATCACGTGACCTAATTAAACCCAGAATAAAAATTTGCTGTAACTTTTGTTTTACTGAAAATTTTTGCGAAATGTTTTATTTTGAATGTTAGTTGGGTCAATGCGCATCTAATAAAATATAAAAAAAAAATATAAATAAAAAATATTTTGTAAACACGTTTATTGGACCCGTGCAGTTCCAACAGAACAATTATTTTTCGATTTAAAATTTTTAAATTTTTTTCAAAAAATTTGTATTCAGTAGTATTGGCCAAAAATATCACGTGACCTAATTAAACCCAGAATAAAAATTTGCTGTAACTTTTGTTTTACTGAAAATTTTTGCGAAATGTTTTATCTTGAATGTTAGTTAGGTCAATGCGCATCTAATAAAATATAAAATTTTAGGTTTTAGACTTCTTCAATTTTTAATAAAAGTGTCATAACTTTTATGAATATTAATATTTTCAAAAAATATATTGTAAACACGTTTATTGGACCCGTGCAGTTCCAACAGAACAATTATTTTTCGATTTAAAATTTTTTAATTTTTTTCAAAAAATTTGTATTCAATAGCATTGGCCAAAAATATCACGTGACCTAATTAAACCCAGAATAAAAATTTGCTGTAACTTTTGTTTTACTGAAAATTTTTGCGAAATGTTTTATCTTGAATGTTAGTTAGGTCAATGCGCATCTAATAAAATATTAAATTTTAGGTTTTGAGACTTCATCAATTTTTAATAAAAGTGTCATAACTTTTATGAATATTAATATTTTTAAAAAATATTTTGTAAACACGTTTATTGGACTCGTGCAGTTCCAACAGAACAATTATTTTTCGATTTAAAATTTTTTAGTCTTTTTCAAAAAATTTGTATTCAATAGCATTGGCCAAAAATATCACGTGACCTAATTAAACCCAGAATAAAAATTTGCTGTAACTTTTGTTTTACTGAAAATTTTTGCGAAATGTTTTATCTTGAATGTTAGTTAGGTCAATGCGCATCTAATAAAATATAAAATTTTAGGTTTTAGACTTCATCAATTTTTAATAAAAGTGTCATAACTTTTATGAATATTAATATTTTCAAAAAATATTTTGTAAACACGTTTACTGGACCCGTGCAGTTCCAACAGAACAATTATTTTTCGATTTCAATTTTTTTAATTTTTTTTTTTAAATTTGTATTCAATAGCATCGGCCAAAAATATCACGTGACCTAATTAAACCCAGAATAAAAATTTGCTGAAACTTTTGTTTTACTGAAAATTTTTGCGAAATGTTTTATCTTGAATGTTAGTTAGGTCAATGCGCATCTAATAAAATATAAAATTTTAGGTTTTAGACTTCTTCAATTTTTAATAAAAGTGTCATAACTTTTATGAATATTAATATTTTCAAAAAATATATTGTAAACACGTTTATTGGACCCGTGCAGTTCCAACAGAACAAATATTTTTCGATTTAAAATTTTTTACTTTTTTTCAAAAAATTTGTATTCAATAGCATTGGCCAAAAATATCACGTGACCTAATTAAACCCAGAATAAAAATTTGCTGTAACTTTTGTTTTACTGAAAATTTTTGCGAAATGTTTTATCTTGAATGTTAGTTAGGTCAATGCGCATCTAATAAAATATTAAATTTTAGGTTTTGAGACTTCATCAATTTTTAATAAAAGTGTCATAACTTTTATGAATATTAATATTTTTAAAAAATATTTTGTAAACACGTTTATTGGACTCGTGCAGTTCCAACAGAACAATTATTTTTCGATTTAAAATTTTTTAGTCTTTTTCAAAAAATTTGTATTCAATAGCATTGGCCAAAAATATCACGTGACCTAATTAAACCCAGAATAAAAATTTGCTGTAACTTTTGTTTTACTGAAAATTTTTGCGAAATGTTTTATCTTGAATGTTAGTTAGGTCAATGCGCATCTAATAAAATATAAAATTTTAGGTTTTAGACTTCATCAATTTTTAATAAAAGTGTCATAACTTTTATGAATATTAATATTTTCAAAAAATATTTTGTAAACACGTTTACTGGACCCGTGCAGTTCCAACAGAACAATTATTTTTCGATTTCAATTTTTTTAATTTTTTTTTTTAAATTTGTATTCAATAGCATCGGCCAAAAATATCACGTGACCTAATTAAACCCAGAATAAAAATTTGCTGAAACTTTTGTTTTACTGAAAATTTTTGCGAAATGTTTTATCTTGAATGTTAGTTAGGTCAATGCGCATCTAATAAAATATAAAATTTTAGGTTTTAGACTTCATCAATTTTTAATAAAAGTGTCATAACTTTTATGAATATTAATATTTTTAAAAAATATTTTGTAAACACGTTTATTGGACCCGTGCAGTTCCAACAGAACAATTATTTTTTGATTTAAAATTTTTTAATTTTTTTCAAAAAATTTGTATTCAATAGCATTGGCCAAAAATATCACGTGACCTAATTAAACCCAGAATAAAAATTTGCTGTAACTTTTGTTTTACTGAAAATTTTTGCGAAATGTTTTATCTTGAATGTTAGTTAGGTCAATGCGCATCTAATAAAATATAAAATTTTAGGTTTTAGACTTCATCAATTTTTAATAAAAGTGTCATAACTTTTATGAATATTAATATTTTCAAAAAATATTTTGTAAACTCGTTTATTGGACCCGTGCAGTTCCAACAGAACAATTATTTTTCGATTTAAAATTTTTTAATTTTTTTCGAAAAATTTGTATTCAATAGCATTAGTAAAAAATATCACGTGACCTAATTAAACCCAGAATAAAAATTTGCTGTAACTTTTGTTTTACTGAAAATTTTTGCGAAATGTTTTATTTTGAATGTTAGTTGGGTCAATGCGCATCTAATAAAATATAAAAAAAAAATATAAATAAAAAATATTTTGTAAACACGTTTATTGGACCCGTGCAGTTCCAACAGAACAATTATTTTTCGATTTAAAATTTTTAAATTTTTTTCAAAAAATTTGTATTCAGTAGTATTGGCCAAAAATATCACGTGACCTAATTAAACCCAGAATAAAAATTTGCTGTAACTTTTGTTTTACTGAAAATTTTTGCGAAATGTTTTATCTTGAATGTTAGTTAGATCAATGCGCATCTAATAAAATATAAAATTTTAGGTTTTAGACTTCTTCAATTTTTAATAAAAGTGTCATAACTTTTATGAATATTAATATTTTCAAAAAATATATTGTAAACACGTTTATTGGACCCGTGCAGTTCCAACAGAACAATTATTTTTCGATTTAAAATTTTTTAATTTTTTTCAAAAAATTTGTATTCAATAGCATTGGCCAAAAATATCACGTGACCTAATTAAACCCAGAATAAAAATTTGCTGTAACTTTTGTTTTACTGAAAATTTTTGCGAAATGTTTTATCTTGAATGTTAGTTAGGTCAATGCGCATCTAATAAAATATTAAATTTTAGGTTTTGAGACTTCATCAATTTTTAATAAAAGTGTCATAACTTTTATGAATATTAATATTTTTAAAAAATATTTTGTAAACACGTTTATTGGACTCGTGCAGTTCCAACAGAACAATTATTTTTCGATTTAAAATTTTTTAGTCTTTTTCAAAAAATTTGTATTCAATAGCATTGGCCAAAAATATCACGTGACCTAATTAAACCCAAAATAAAAATTTGCTGTAACTTTTGTTTTACTGAAAATTTTTGCGAAATGTTTTATCTTGAATGTTAGTTAGGTCAATGCGCATCTAATAAAATATAAAATTTTAGGTTTTAGACTTCATCAATTTTTAATAAAAGTGTCATAACTTTTATGAATATTAATATTTTCAAAAAATATTTTGTAAACACGTTTACTGGACCCGTGCAGTTCCAACAGAACAATTATTTTTCGATTTCAATTTTTTTAATTTTTTTTTTTAAATTTGTATTCAATAGCATTGGCCAAAAATATCACGTGACCTAATTAAACCCAGAATAAAAATTTGCTGTAACTTTTGTTTTACTGAAAATTTTTGCGAAATGTTTTATCTTGAAAGTTAGTTAGGTCAATGCGCATCTAATAAAATATAAAATTTTAGGTTTTAGACTTCATCAATTTTTAATAAAAGTGTCATAACTTTTATGAATATTAATATTTTCAAAAAATATTTTGTAAACACGTTTATTGGACCCGTGCAGTTCCAACAGAATAATTATTTTTCGATTTAAAATTTTTTAATTTTTTTCAAAAAATTTGTATTCAATAGCATTGGCCAAAAATATCACGTGACCTAATTAAACCCAGAATAAAAATTTGCTGTAACTTTTGTTTTACTGAAAATTTTTGCGAAATGTTTTATCTTGAATGTTAGTTAGGTCAATGCGCATCTAATAAAATATTAAATTTTAGGTTTTGAGACTTCATCAATTTTTAATAAAAGTGTCATAACTTTTATGAATATTAATATTTTTAAAAAATATTTTGTAAACACGTTTATTGGTCTCGTGCAGTTCCAACAGAACAATTATTTTTCAATTTAAAATTTTTTAGTCTTTTTCAAAAAATTTGTATTCAATAGCATTGGCCAAAAATATCACGTGACCTAATTAAACCCAGAATAAAAATTTGCTGTAACTTTTGTTTTACTGAAAATTTTTGCGAAATGTTTTATCTTGAATGTTAGTTAGGTCAATGCGCATCTAATAAAATATAAAATTTTAGGTTTTAGACTTCATCAATTTTTAATAAAAGTGTCATAACTTTTATGAATATTAATATTTTCAAAAAATATTTTGTAAACACGTTTACTGGACCCGTGCAGTTCCAACAGAACAATTATTTTTCGATTTCAATTTTTTTAATTTTTTTTTTTAAATTTGTATTCAATAGCATCGGCCAAAAATATCACGTGACCTAATTAAACCCAGAATAAAAATTTGCTGAAACTTTTGTTTTACTGAAAATTTTTGCGAAATGTTTTATCTTGAATGTTAGTTAGGTCAATGCGCATCTAATAAAATATAAAATTTTAGGTTTTAGACTTCATCAATTTTTAATAAAAGTGTCATAACTTTTATGAATATTAATATTTTTAAAAAATATTTTGTAAACACGTTTATTGGACCCGTGCAGTTCCAACAGAACAATTATTTTTTGATTTAAAATTTTTTAATTTTTTTCAAAAAATTTGTATTCAATAGCATTGGCCAAAAATATCACGTGACCTAATTAAACCCAGAATAAAAATTTGCTGTAACTTTTGTTTTACTGAAAATTTTTGCGAAATGTTTTATCTTGAATGTTAGTTAGGTCAATGCGCATCTAATAAAATATAAAATTTTAGGTTTTAGACTTCATCAATTTTTAATAAAAGTGTCATAACTTTTATGAATATTAATATTTTCAAAAAATATTTTGTAAACACGTTTACTGGACCCGTGCAGTTCCAACAGAACAATTATTTTTCGATTTCAATTTTTTTAATTTTTTTTTTTAAATTTGTATTTAATAGCATTGGCCAAAAATATCACGTGACCTAATTAAACCCAGAATAAAAATTTGCTGTAACTTTTGTTTTACTGAAAATTTTTGCGAAATGTTTTATCTTGAATGTTAGTTAGGTCAATGCGCATCTAATAAAATATAAAATTTTAGGTTTTAGACTTCATCAATTTTTAATAAAAGTGTCATAACTTTTATGAATATTAATATTTTCAAAAAATATTTTGTAAACACGTTTATTGGACCCGTGCAGTTCCAACAGAACAATTATTTTTTGATTTAAAATTTTTTAATTTTTTTCAAAAAATTTGTATTCAATAGCATTGGCCAAAAATATCACGTGACCTAATTAAACCCAGAATAAAAATTTGCTGTAACTTTTGTTTTACTGAAAATTTTTGCGAAATGTTTTATCTTGAATGTTAGTTAGGTCAATGCGCATCTAATAAAATATAAAATTTTAGGTTTTAGACTTCATCAATTTTTAATAAAAGTGTCATAACATTTATGAATATTAATATTTTCAAAAAATATTTTGTAAACACGTTTATTGGACCAGTGCAGTTCTAACAGAACAATTATTTTTCGATTTAAAATTTTTTAATTTTTTTCAAAAAATTTGTATTCAATAGCATTGGCCAAAAATATCACGTGACCTAATTAAACCCAGAATAAAAATTTGCTGTAACTTTTGTTTTACTGAAAATTTTTGCAAAATGTTTTATCTTGAATGTTAGTTAGGTCAATGCGCATCTAATAAAATATAAAATTTTAGGTTTTAGATTTCATCAATTTTTAATAAAAGTGTCATAACTTTTATGAATATTAAAATTTTCAAAAAATATTTTGTAATCACGTTTATTGAACCCGTGCAGTTCCAACAGAACAATTATTTTTCGATTTAAATGTTTTTAATTTTTTTAAAAAAATTTGTATTCAATAGCATTGGCCAAAAATATCACGTGACCTAATTAAACCCAGAATAAAAATTTGCTGTAACTTTTGTTTTACTGAAAATTTTTGCGAAATGTTTTATCTTGAATGTTAGTTAGGTCAATGCGCATCTAATAAAATATAAAAATTTAGGTTTTAGACTTCATCAATTTTTAATAAAAGTGTCATAACATTTATGAATATTAATATTTTCAAAAAATATTTTGTAAACACGTTTATTGGACCCGTGCAGTTCTAACAGAACAATTATTTTTCGATTTAAAATTTTTTAATTTTTTTCAAAAAATTTGTATTCAATAGCATTGGCCAAAAATATCACGTGACCTAATTAAACCCAGAATAAAAATTTGCTGTAACTTTTGTTTTACTGAAAATTTTTGCGAAATGTTTTATCTTGAATGTTAGTTAGGTCAATGCGCATCTAATAAAATATAAAATTTTAGGTTTTAGACTTCATCAATTTTTAATAAAAGTGTCATAACTTTTATGAATATTAATATTTTCAAAAAATATTTTGTAATCACGTTTATTGAACCCGTGCAGTTCCAACAGAACAATTATTTTTCGATTTAAATGTTTTTAATTTTTTTTAAAAAATTTGTATTCAATAGCATTGGCCAAAAATATCACGTGACCTAATTAAACCCAGAATAAAAATTTGCTGTAACTTTTGTTTTACTGAAAATTTTTGCGAAATGTTTTATCTTGAATGTTAGTTAGGTCAATGCGCATCTAATAAAATATAAAATTTTAGGTTTTAGACTTCATCAATTTTTAATAAAAGTGTCATAACATTTATGAATATTAATATTTTCAAAAAATATTTTGTAAACACGTTTATTGGACCCGTGCAGTTCTAACAGGACAATTATTTTTCGATTTAAAATTTTTTAATTTTTTTCAAAAAATTTGTATTCAATAGCATTGGCCAAAAATATCACGTGACCTAATTAAACCCAGAATAAAAATTTGCTGTAACTTTTGTTTTACTGAAAATTTTTGCAAAATGTTTTATCTTGAATGTTAGTTAGGTCAATGCGCATCTAATAAAATATAAAATTTTAGGTTTTAAACTTCATCAATTTTTAATAATACTTTTAATAAAAGTGTCATAACTTTTATGAATATTAATATTTTTAAAAAATATTTTGTAAACACGTTTATTGGTCCCGTGCAGTTCCAACAGAACAATTATTTTTCGATTTAAAAGTTTTTAATTTTTTTCAAAAAATTTGTATTCAATAGCATTGGCTAAAAATATCACGTGACCTAATTAAACCCAGAATAAAAATTTGCTGTAACTTTTGTTTTACTGAAAATTTTTGCGAAATGTTTTATCTTGAATGTTAGTTAGGTCAATGCGCATCTAATAAAATATAAAATTTTCGGTTTTAGACTTCATCAATTTTTAATAAAAGTGTCATAACATTTATGAATATTAATATATTCAAAAAATATTTTGTAAACACGTTTATTGGATTCGTGCAGTTCTAACAGAACAATTATTTTTTGATTTAAAATTTTTTAATTTTTTTCAAAAAATTTGTATTTAATAGCATTGGCCAAAAATATCACGTGACCTAATTAAACCCAGAATAAAAATTTGCTGTAACTTTTGTTTTACTGAAAATTTTTGCGAAATGTTTTATCTTGAATGTTAGTTAGGTCAATGCGCATCTAATAAAATATAAAATTTTAGGTTTTAGACTTCATCAATTTTTAATAAAAGTGTCATAACATTTATGAATATTAATATTTTCAAAAAATATTTTGTAAACACGTTTATTGGACCAGTGCAGTTCTAACAGAACAATTATTTTTCGATTTAAAATTTTTTAATTTTTTTCAAAAAATTTGTATTCAATAGCATTGGCCAAAAATATCACGTGACCTAATTAAACCCAGAATAAAAATTTGCTGTAACTTTTGTTTTACTGAAAATTTTTGCGAAATGTTTTATCTTGAATGTTAGTTAGGTCAATGCGCATCTAATAAAATATAAAATTTTAGGTTTTAGACTTCATCAATTTTTAATAAAAGTGTCATAACTTTTATGAATATTAAAATTTTCAAAAAATATTTTGTAATCACGTTTATTGAACCCGTGCAGTTCCAACAGAACAATTATTTTTCGATTTAAATGTTTTTAATTTTTTTAAAAAAATTTGTATTCAATAGCATTGGCCAAAAATATCACGTGACCTAATTAAACCCAGAATAAAAATTTGCTGTAACTTTTGTTTTACTGAAAATTTTTGCGAAATGTTTTATCTTGAATGTTAGTTAGGTCAATGCGCATCTAATAAAATATAAAATTTTAGGTTTTAGACTTCATCAATTTTTAATAAAAGTGTCATAACATTTATGAATATTAATATTTTCAAAAAATATTTTGTAAACACGTTTATTGGACCCGTGCAGTTCTAACAGAACAATTATTTTTCGATTTAAAATTTTTTAATTTTTTTCAAAAAATTTGTATTCAATAGCATTGGCCAAAAATATCACGTGACCTAATTAAACCCAGAATAAAAATTTGCTGTAACTTTTGTTTTACTGAAAATTTTTGCGAAATGTTTTATCTTGAATGTTAGTTAGGTCAATGCGCATCTAATAAAATATAAAATTTTAGGTTTTAGACTTCATCAATTTTTAATAAAAGTGTCATAACTTTTATGAATATTAATATTTTCAAAAAATATTTTGTAAACACGTTTATTGGACCCGTGCAGTTCCAATATAACAATTATTTTTCGATTTAAAATTTTTTAATTTTTTTCAAAAAATTTGTATTCAATAGCATTGGCTAAAAATACCACGTGACCTAATTAAACCCAGAATAAAAATTTGCTGTAACTTTTGTTTTACTGAAAATTTTTGCGAAATGTTTTATCTTTAATGTTAGTTAGGTCAATGCGCATGTAATAAAATATAAAATTTTAGGTTTTCGACTTCATCAATTTTTAATAAAAGTGTCATAACTTTTATGAATATTAATATTTTCAAAAAATATTTTGTAAACACGTTTATTGGACCCGTGCAGTTCCAACAGAACAGTTATTTTTCGATTTAAAATTTTTTTATTTTTCAAAAAATTTGTATTCAATAGCATTGGCCAAAAATATCACGTGACCTAATTAAACCCAGAATAAATATTTGCTGTAACTTTTGTTTTACTGAAAATTTTTGCGAAATGTTTTATCTTGAATGTTAGTTAGGTCAATGCGCATCTAATAAAATAAAAAATTTTAGGTTTTAGACTTCATCAATTTTTAATAAAAGTGTCATAACTTTTATGAATATTAATATTTTCAAAAAATATTTTGTAAACACGTTTATTGGACCCGTGCAGTTCCAACAGAACAATTAATTTTCGATTTAAAATTTTTTAATTTTTTTTAAAAAATTTGTATTCAATAGCATTGGCCAAAAATATCACGTGACCTAATTAAACCCAGAATAAAAATTTGCTGTAACTTTTGTTTTACTGAAAATTTTTGCGAAATGTTTTATCTTGAATGTTAGTTAGGTCAATGCGCATCTAATAAAATATAAAATTTTAGGTTTTAGACTTCATCAATTTTAAATAAAAATGTCATAACTTTTATGAATATTAATATTTTCAAAAAATATTTTGTAAACACGTTTATTGGACCCGTGCAGTTCCAACAGAACAATTATTTTTCGATTTAAAATTTTTTAATTTTTTTTTTTAAATTTGTATTCAATAGCATTGGCCAAAAATATCACGTGACCTAATTAAACCCAGAATAAAAATTTGCTGTAACTTTTGTTTTACTGAAAATTTTTGCAAAATGTTTTATTTTGATTGTTAGTTAGGTCAATGCGCATCTAATAAAATATAAAATTTTAGGTTTTAGACTTCATCAATTTTTAATAAAAGTGTCATAACTTTTATGAATATTAATATTTTCAAAAAATATTTTGTAAACACGTTTATTGGACCCGTGCAGTTCCAACAGAACAATTATTTTTCGATTTAAAATTTTTTAATTTTTTTTTTTAAATTTGTATTCAATAGCATTGGCCAAAAATATCACGTGACCTAATTAAACCCAGAATAAAAATTTGCTGTAACTTTTGTTTTACTGAAAATTTTTGCAAAATGTTTTATTTTGATTGTTAGTTAGGTCAATGCGCATCTAATAAAATATAAAATTTTAGGTTTTAGACTTCATCAATTTTTAATAAAAGTGTCATAACTTTTATGAATATTAATATTTTCAAAAAATATTTTGTAAACACGTTTATTGGACCCGTGCAGTTCCAACAGAACAATTAATTTTCGATTTAAAATTTTTTAATTTTTTTCAAAAAATTTGTATTCAATAGCATTGGCCAAAAATATCATGTGACCTAATTAAACCCAGAATAAAAATTTGCTGTAACTTTTGTTTTACTGAAAATTTTTGCGAAATGTTTTATCTTGAATGTTAGTTAGGTCAATGCGCATGTAATAAAATATAAAATTTTAGGTTTTAGACTTCATCAATTTTTAATAAAAGTGTCATAACTTTTATGAATATTAATATTTTCAAAAAATATTTTGTAAACACGTTTATTGGACCCGTGCAGTTCCAACAGAACAGTTATTTTTCGATTTAAAATTTTTTAATTTTTTTCAAAAAATTTGTATTCAATAGCATTGGCCAAAAATATCACGTGACCTAATTAAACCCAGAATAAAAATTTGCTGTAACTTTTGTTTTACTGAAAATTTTTGCGAAATGTTTTATCTTGAATGTTAGTTAGGTCAATGCGCATGTAATAAAATATAAATTTTAGGTTTTAGACTTCATCAATTTTTAATAAAAGTGTCATAACTTTTATGAATATTAATATTTTCAAAAAATATTTTGTAAACACGTTTATTGGACCCGTGCAGTTCCAACAGAACAGTTATTTTTCGATTTAAAATTTTTTAATTTTTTTCAAAAAATTTGTATTCAATAGCATTGGCCAAAAATATCACGTGACCTAATTAAACCCAGAATAAATATTTGCTGTAACTTTTGTTTTACTGAAAATTTTTGCGAAATGTTTTATCTTGAATGTTAGTTAGGCCAATGCGCATCTAATAAAATATAAAATTTTAGGTTTTAGACTTCATCAATTTTTAATAAAAGTGTCATAACTTTTATGAATATTAATATTTTCAAAAAATATTTTGTAAACACGTTTATTGGACCCGTGCAGTTCCAACAGAACAATTAATTTTCGATTTAAAATTTTTTAATTTTTTCAAAAAATTTGTATTCAATAGCATTGGCCAAAAATATCACGTGACCTAATTAAACCCAGAATAAAAATTTGCTGTAACTTTTGTTTTACTGAAAACTTTTGCGAAATGTTTTATCTTGAATGTTAGTTAGGTCAATGCGCATCTAATAAAATATAAAATTTTAGGTTTTAGACTTTATCAATTTTTAATAAAAGTGTCATAACTTTTATGAATATAAATATTTTCAAAAAATATTTTGTAAACACGTTTATTGGACCCGTGCAGTTCCAACAGAACAATTATTTTTCGATTTAAAATTTTTTAATTTTTTTCAAAAAATTTGTATTCAATAGCATTGGCCAAAAATATCACGTGTCCTAATTAAACCCAGAATAAAAATTTGCTGTAAATTTTGTTATACTAAAAATTTTTGCGAAATGTTTTATCTTGAATGTTAGTTAGGCCAATGCGCGTCTAATAAAATATAAAATTTTAGGTTTTGAGACTTTATCAATTTTTAATAAAAGTGTCATAACTTTTATGAATATTAATATTTTTAAAAAATATATTGTAAACACGTTTATTGGACCCGTGCAGTTCCAACAGAACAATTATTTTTCGATTTAAATTTTTTTAATTTTTTAAAAAAAATTTGTATTCAATAGCATTGGCCAAAAATATCACGTGACCTAATTAAACCCAGAATAAAAATTTGCTGTAACTTTTGTTTTACTGAAAATTTTTGCGAAATGTTTTATCTTGAATGTTAGTTAGGTCAATGCGCATCTAATAAAATATAAAATTTTAGGTTTTAGACTTCATCAATTTTTAATAAAAGTGTCATAACTTTTATGAATATTAATATTTTCAAAAAATATTTTGTAAACACGTTTATTGGACCCGTGCAGTTCCAACAGAACAATTATTTTTCGATTTAAAATTTTTAAATTTTTTTCAAAAAATTTGTATTCAGTAGTATTGGCCAAAAATATCACGTGACCTAATTAAACCCAGAATAAAAATTTGCTGTAACTTTTGTTTTACTGAAAATTTTTGCGAAATGTTTTATCTTGAATGTTAGTTAGGTCAATGCGCATCTAATAAAATATTAAATTTTAGGTTTTGAGACTTCATCAATTTTTAATAAAAGTGTCATAACTTTTATGAATATTAATATTTTTAAAAAATATTTTGTAAACACGTTTATTGGACTCGTGCAGTTCCAACAGAACAATTATTTTTCGATTTAAAATTTTTTAATCTTTTTCAAAAAATTTGTATTCAATAGCATTGGCCAAAAATATCACGTGACCTAATTAAACCCAGAATAAAAATTTGCTGTAACTTTTGTTTTACTGAAAATTTTTGCGAAATGTTTTATCTTGAATGTTAGTTAGGTCAATGCGCATCTAATAAAATATAAAATTTTAGGTTTTAGACTTCATCAATTTTTAATAAAAGTGTCATAACTTTTATGAATATTAATATTTTCAAAAAATATTTTGTAAACACGTTTACTGGACCCGTGCAGTTCCAACAGAACAATTATTTTTCGATTTCAATTTTTTTAATTTTTTTTTTTAAATTTGTATTCAATAGCATCGGCCAAAAATATCACGTGACCTAATTAAACCCAGAATAAAAATTTGCTGAAACTTTTGTTTTACTGAAAATTTTTGCGAAATGTTTTATCTTGAATGTTAGTTAGGTCAATGCGCATCTAATAAAATATAAAATTTTAGGTTTTAGACTTCATCAATTTTTAATAAAAGTGTCATAACTTTTATGAATATTAATATTTTCAAAAAATATTTTGTAAACACGTTTATTGGACCCGTGCAGTTCCAACAGAACAATTATTTTTTGATTTAAAATTTTTTAATTTTTTTCAAAAAATTTGTATTCAATAGCATTGGCCAAAAATATCACGTGACCTAATTAAACCCAGAATAAAAATTTGCTGTAACTTTTGTTTTACTGAAAATTTTTGCGAAATGTTTTATCTTGAATGTTAGTTAGGTCAATGCGCATGTAATAAAATATAAAATTTTAGGTTTTAGACTTCATCAATTTTTAATAAAAGTGTCATAACTTTTATGAATATTAATATTTTCAAAAAATATTTTGTAAACACGTTTACTGGACCCGTGCAGTTCCAACAGAACAATTATTTTTCGATTTCAATTTTTTTAATTTTTTTTTTTTAAATTTGTATTCAATAGCATTGGCCAAAAATATCACGTGACCTAATTAAACTCAGAATAAAAATTTGCTGTAACTTTTGTTTTACTGAAAATTTTTGCGAAATGTTTTATCTTGAATTTTAGTTAGGTCAATGCGCATCTAATAAAATATAAAATTTTAGGTTTTAGACTTCATCAATTTTTAATAAAAGTGTCATAACTTTTATGAATATTAATATTTTCAAAAAATATTTTGTAAACACGTTTATTGGACCCGTGCAGTTCCAACAGAACTAATATTTTTTGATTTAAAATTTTTTAATTTTTTTTAAAAAATTTGTATTCAATAGCATTGGCCAAAAATATCACGTGATCTAATTAAACCCAGAATAAAAATTTGCTGTAACTTTTGTTTTACTGAAAATTTTTGCGAAATGTTTTATCTTGAATGTTAGTTAGGTCAATGCGCATCTAATAAAATATAAAATTTTAAGTTTTAGACTTCATCAATTTTTAATAAAAGTGTCATAACTTTTATGAATATTAATATTTTCAAAAAATATTTTGTAAACACGTTTATTGGACCCGTGCAGTTCCAACAGAACAATTATTTTTCGATTTAAAATTTTTTAATTTTTTTTAAAAAATTTGTATTCAATAGCATTGGCCAAAAATTTCACGTGACCTAATTAAACCCAGAATAAAAATTTGCTGTAACTTTTGTTTTACTGAAAATTTTTGCGAAATGTTTTATCTTGAATGTTAGTTAGGTCAATGCGCATCTAATAAAATATAAAATTTTAGGTTTTAGACATCATCAATTTTTAATAAAAGTGTCATAACTTTTATGAATATTAATATTTTCAAAAAAATATTTTGTAAACACGTTTATTGGACCCGTGCAGTTCCAACAGAACAATTATTTTTCGATTTAAAATTTTTTAATTTTTTTCAAAAAATTTGTATTCAATAGCATTGGCCAAAAATATCACGTGACCTAATTAAACCCAGAATAAAAATTTGCTGTAACTTTTGTTTTACTGAAAATTTTTGCAAAATGTTTTATCTTGAATGTTAGTTAGGCCAATGCGCGTCTAATAAAATATAAAATTTTAGGTTTTGAGACTTCATCAATTTTTAATTAAAGTGTCATAACTTTTATGAATATTAATATTTTCAAAAAAATATTTTGTAAACACGTTTATTAGACTCGTGCAGTTCCAACAGAACAATTATTTTTCGATTTAAAATTTTTTAATTTTTTTCAAAAAATTTATATTCAATAGCATTGGCCAAAAATATCACGTGACCTAATTAAACCCAGAATAAAAATTTGCTGTAACTTTTGTTTTACTGAAAATTTTTACGAAATGTTTTATCTTGAATGTTAGTTAGGCCAATGCGCGTCTAATAAAATATAAAATTTTAGGTTTTGAGACTTCATCAATTTTTAATAAAAGTGTCATAACTTTTATGAATATTAATATTTTGATATAATATTTTTAAAATACGTTTATTAGGCCCCTGCGGGTATTTTGGTAAAGTTAAATTAAAATTTGAAAAAAAAAAAATTATTTTTATTCAAAACTATATATGTATATGACGTCACAGACTCACCTGACGTCAGAATTAGTGAAACTAAAAATTCGATCTAACTTTTTTGTTTTTGAGTATTTTTGCAAATTTCTTTTATACGTATTTAAGTTTAACCAATGCGCTTGTAATCAGACCATAAATTTTGAATTTTGAAATTTTCGCGATTTTTATGAAATATGCTCATAACTTTTGTGAATATTAATATTTTGAAATAATATTTTTAAAATACGTTTATTAGGCCCCTGCAGGTATTTTGGTAAATTTAAATTAAAATTTGAAAAAAAAAAAAAATTTTATTTTTATTTAAAACTATATATGTGTATGACGACACAGGGTCACATGACGTCAGAATTAGTGAAACTAAAAATTCGATCTAACTTTTTTGTTTTTGAATATTTTTGCAAATTTTTTTTATACGTATTTAAGTTTAACCAATGCGCTTGTTATCAGACCATAAATTTAAAATTTTGAGATTTGGCGATTTTTATGAAATATGCTCATAACTTTTGTGAATATTAATATTTTGAAATAATATTTTTAAAAAACGTTTATTAGGCCGCTGCAGGTATTTTAGTAAATTTAACTTAAAATTTGAAAAAAAAAAATTTTATTTTTATTTAAAACTATGTATGTATATGACGACACAGGGTCACATGACGTCAGAATTAGTGAAACTAAAAATTCGATCTAACTTTTTTGTTTTTGAATATTTTTGCAAATTTCTTTTATACGTATTTAAGTTTAACCAATGCGCTTGTAATCAGACCATAAATTTTGAATTTTGAGATTTGGCAATTTTTATGAAATATGCTCATAACTTTTGTGAATATTAATATTTTGAAATAATATTTTTAAAATACGTTTTTTAGGCCCCTGCAGGTATTTTGGTAAAGTTAAATTAAAATTTGAAAAAAAAATTTTTTATTTTTATTCAAAACTATATATGTAAATGACGTCACAGACTCACCTGACGTCAGAATTAGTGAAACTAAAAATTCGATCTAACTTTTTTGTTTTTGAATATTTTTGCCAATTTCTTTTATACGTATTTAAGTTTAACCAATGCGCTTGTAATCAGATCATAAATTTTGAATTTTGAGATTTGGCGATTTTTATGAAATATGCTCATAACTTTTGTGAATATTAATACTTTGAAATAATATTTTTAAAATACGTTTATTAGGCCGCTGCAGGTATTTTAGTAAATTTAAATCAAAATTTAAAAAAAAAATTTTATTTTTATTTAAAACTATATATGTATATGACGACACAGGGTCACATAACGTCAGAATTAGTGAAACTAAAAATTCGATCTAACTTTTTTGTTTTTGAATATTTTGCAAATTTCTTTTATACGTATTTAAGTTTAACCAATGCGCTTGTAATCAGATCATGAATTTTGAGATTTGGCGATTTTTATGAAATATGTTCATAACTTTTATGGATATTAATATTTTGAAATAATATTTTTAAAATACATTTATTAGGCCCCTGCAGGTATTTTGGTAAAGTTAAATTAAAATTTGAAAAAAAAAAAATTTATTTTTATTTAAAACTATATATGTATTTGACGACACAGGGTTACATGACGTCAGAATTTGTGAAACTAAGAATTCGATCTAACTTTTTTGTTTTCAAATATTTTTGCAAATTTCTTTAATACGTATTAAATTCATACCAATGAGCATTTAATCGGACCATGTATTTTGATTTTTAAGATTTGGCGATTTTTATGAAATATGCTCATAACTTTTATGGATATTAATATTTTTAAATAATATTTTTAAAATACGTTTATTAGGCCCCTGCAGGTATTTTGGTAAAGTTCAATTAAAATTTGAAAAAAAAAAAAATTATTTTTATTCAAAACTATATATGTATATGACGACACAGGGTCACATGACGTCAGAATTAGTGAAACTAAAAATTCGATCTAATTTTTTTGTTTTTGAATATTTTTGCAAATTTCTTTTATACGTATTTGAGTTTTACTAGTGAGCTTTTAATTAGACCATGTACTTTGATTTTTAAGATTTGGCGATTTTTATAAAATAAGTTTATAAGGACGAATGACCCTCTCGGTAGCCAAAATCTTTAGACGCAAGACATTTTTGTCGGTACATTAGTTGTATCTTAACACTTGAATAATTTCGAAAATTCTAATTTAGGATGTGAATGACAACATTAGAAAATCGAACTTGAAGTAAATGACTTGAACGAGAGCGCCTTAACCACTAGGCCAACTTGACAGCCAGAGAACAATTGCAAACAATCATATATGTAATGACAAAATAGAAAAAAATGTTTAAAAAAATTAATGTATAAATTTTATATAACTCAGAGCACATTAAAGTCACAATGCCATATACATAGTAGTATTTTTTTCATACTTCGTTGTTGAATATATTCTTGGAATTGTTTTTCATAATATCTGTAACAAAACGGAATATATTAAAAGACTGACAGAACCCAAATAAAAATTTGCCGCAACTTTTTTGTTTTTTCTTTTTTTGCGATTTTTTTTATTTTTTGCGAAAAGTTATACCGAAACGTTTTTATTAAGGGCATTAATTTTGATTTTTAAGATTTGAAATTTTTATAAAATATGCTCATAACTTTTATGGATATTAATATTTTGAAATAATATTTAAAAAATACGTTCATTAGGCTGCTGCAGGTATTGTGTTATTTTTACAGTGGTTGTTAGTAATAGCAAATTAAAAGCAACCTTGAAGATAAAAAAATATTAAATTTAGATTTTTTTTAAAATTTTTTATTATATTGATGACTTAAAAACTTAATTTTTTTCTTAAATAAAAACATTTGATATAGCGCATTAAAATATCGGCAAACTCACATATTGCTACAAATGTTATTTTTCTACCTTAGTATAGCAATTTCTATTTGAATTTACCATTAAAATAAAACTTAATAAGCTTGTCATAATTCTTAAACTTTATTGAAACATAAACGCAATTGTTAATTTAGGTAACTCACCTTTGTGAGTATCTACGTATCATTAGATTCCACACCCGAAGCAATTTGTTTCACTAACTCATTTTAAAACAACTAAGGGCTCTAAAATTAAAAACAAGGTTGAATTAAACTCAAACAGTCTCAAACATCATTTATTATGCTCAATTTAGAAAGCTTTGGTTAGGATACACAAGTAAAACTAAAATCTAACTTTTTAATTAATTACATATTACTTTATAAAACAATTATAAATCAGTTATAACCTGTTTTGATTACTGTACAGCGTGCTCCATCCAAATATATATCCTATTTTTCTTTAATATATCCCATTCAGTCCAATAGTAAACAAAAAACCATAACTTAAATTCAAGTGTCTTTGGAGAATCAAAACACAAATGCAGTTAGTTAAGCATAACCAGATAAGATTTAGAAAACTGCTCAGAGCAAAGTCGGTAGATAACCCTTTAAGTACTTTGGCACTATATAGTGACAGATTAAATTGTACTGTATTACATTACGAAGGGTAATTATACGACATTTCAATTTATTTTTTTATTTCAAAATGACTATACAACTTTTAAAAGTATAACTTGGAATGTAACCATGATTTTGTTTTACTGAACAAACCAAAATTACATATAATGTTTTGTCTCTTCGGATAACAAAAAATAAAATTTAAACAAAATTACAACAAAAAATACTAAATAGTACAAAAAAGTAAAACGATTTAAAAGACTTTTAAACGTGTTAACCAATGAACAAGATTGTCATTCAAACATAGTAGGCCTATATGCCGACCTTAAAACCCAAACTAATGATATGCAATTTTTTGCATCATATTTTTTTAAACCCAACTTAACACAAAAGCAAAGTAAAAATTATTCCAAACGTCCAAAAAGACCGTTTTTATATTTATATTGGGATTATAAAAAGTTTGATTTAGGAGAAGCTTGTAAAATTTTCAGATTTTGTTGTTTTTCTGCCCTAACGACTCGTCCATAGTTTTCTGAAGTGTATCTAGCCTAAAATAAATTTAAAGTGGATTTTAGTTTTTTTAATTTGTAATCCTTGGCCATGGGTTACAAACATTTTTTTCTCGATGTGGGAAGGTCGAATGCGCGACTTAAACATAGAGTAACATCAGTAACTCCGTCCCAGTCTCGAGATGCCTGTGGCAGTTTGGGATATTATAGATTATAATTGGCCGATAATTATGCTGCTGATTAAGTGCTGGCCCAGCAGGAGTTCGTACCGTTTATAGCGCCTTACTCAAGAGCGCTGCAGAATAAGAGCAGTGGAGATTGAACCCACAACTTTATGTGTAGTGTAGCAAGAGTTCTTACCACTACACCAAGCTGCCGGTTATTAATGCCGTTATTTTGATAAAAACTTAACAACAGACATTTTTTTAAATCCTAGATGTTAAAAACTTACTGTTTTTTCAACCCTTCCATCGTAACATTATGAATCTTTTCCTCCCTTTCATGAAGCTCCAAATGCTCCATTACTTCCGTTTCAAATTCAGCTAAAATTCCTTCGTATTCTCGTGGTAGAGATTTCTCTGTGCATTTTGAAAATTTGTAAAAACTTAATCATATTGTAAGACCAAATGCAAACGTTTTAATATTTTAAAGAAATTATCAATTAACATACTGAACGGACTAGTGATTCGCCGCCCTTTACCGAACATTTTCTGAACAATTAGAACCAAATACTCAAGAATAACAAAAGGCGAAGGAATCCAAGACTTCTCTGAATATTCCTCAATAACATCAAGTCGATGGTAACACCAAAACATGTGAGATTGTTCCTGCACTACTTCAAATGTGTAACTGTATAAAACATAAGGTTATAACTTGAGTATACTAAATATAGGCTAAAAGTGCAAACTACATAAACACTGGCATTTTGGTTAATATACTTACCTACAACTTTTATATACTCACCATTGCTTACAGGTATGTATACATGTTGTTATACTTAAAATAAAAATACACTAAAATACTAACCTGAACATAGCAATAAGCAAATTAAGCATCAGAATATTGGAGAACAACATGTAAAATCCTGTTAGCATTGATCTCATAAGGCCTGGATATGCTAAATAATGTCAAGAATAAGGTTACAAAAGAATTCCCAAAAATAATTAGACTCTGACATTAGTATTTGACTTTAGTATTTAAAGAAAGTATGCAAGGTTCAAAGGACATACTTGGTCTAACATGTGTAGCATTTCCCATTGCATTATCATACAATTGCCAGTAAGGGATTCTTAAGATGTTGTTGTAACCAATGAAAAATATATCACTGACAGAATTAACTTCCAACTCGATGGATCTGTGTTTAACATGTGTAAGACAGTTGTTAAGGTTTAAAATCATTTTGGAAACAAACATTAATGTGCATAATTTTTTTTTAATCAAGTTAAGGCATTTTATTAGTAAGATTACATTTACATAAACTATAACAAACATATAAATTACCATGTAATACTTTAACCAAACCACTGTGACACTGCTGTTGTTAAAACATATTTTTATGTGTTTTTAAATCATAACTTAAAAAACATGAACAAACCTTGGCCTGTAGGGCTCGTTCGTAAGAACAGTTAAAATTGTTCCATAACTTAGAAACACCAACACCATAATACTAAGAAAGGCCATCAAATCTTTTAACTAAAAATAAAAATTTTATAAAAGGGTTGCCCTAAAAAAGTGAAAGATCTAGCCCTCCTATTCAAAGCAAACGTATTTTTTCATTCAGATCTAAAACAGATCCAATGCACTTTAAACAAGTCAAAACTTTTCCAAAAGAACTTTTAAGCTGTATGAGTATAAACAGCTGCAAAAATTGTTATAACATTAATTAAAAGATTACCATTCTGCTCATCATGTACACTTTGGGTCCAAGAAACCTGAACACAAGATACATTTGAAAGACCCTCAAATACAAAACAAATGTTGCTATGCACAGTAAAATTTTACCAGCGTACCAGAGACCGTCATCATTTGCCCCGGACCACATTATTCCTTGCCCTGAAAAAATATAAATACATTATTAAACTAAAAATTATTTTTAACATGGGGCGTGGTGTAGTGGTTAGAAATAACCGGCAGCGTGTTGTAGTGGTAAGAACACTTGCTATACCACACGTGAGGTCGTGGGTTTAATCCTCACTGCTCTCATGCTGTAGCGCCATCGAGTAAGGCGCTATAAAAGCAGCCTAATTGTCGGGCAATTATAATCTATATAATATCCCAAACTGCCACAGGCAACTCGAGACTGGGTCGGAATAACTGATGTAACTTTATGTTTAAGTCGTGCATTCGACTTTTCCACATCGAGGATAAAGATATATACAAAAAAAAAACATATATCTTTAGGTAAAAAAAATAAAAATGTCATTAATAATCACCACTAAAATAACAAATAATTTTGACAAAATCCAATTTATTCCAGATATCCTCTTGCCAATGTCCAAACTTTTTTAAAATTGCTTCTTCAGGAATTGCAGCAATCTGAAATATTTTATTATTAAAATTTTATTACCACATTTGGCTTATTTATAAAAAGAGAAAATTGAAAATAAGTTTTAACACAAAGATGAAGTATAAAAAGATGGCAATAAAAACAGTATTTGTTGGTTTATAAGTTGTACACAAACTTTAAAATAACTTGATCACAAAAAAATACCTCCATAATTTCTTCTATCAACAAACCAAACATATAGGAGGCAATAAAGACGGTGAAACTCATTAAAATAGGAGAGTCTGTGATTGAATGAACCTCGGTTGCCAGTAAACAAAAGCATTGGAGGAAAATAACAGTCAGCAAAAGTGCCTGGATTTTCAAGAGTACATGTTTAAACACACAGTTTAACAGTTGGGTTTTTCAATAAATCGTGATATTGAATTTATAAACCTTCTTTTGTTATCAAGTTTAATATTAAAGCCTGTTATTTATGAATTAAAAGCATATTGTATTAAAGATAATATTAAGTAAATTAATTTACAAATGTTGATCTATGTAAAAGTTATTTAATTTACTGAGTTAACGAAGAACTTGATTTTAGGGGAATCAAGAAAGTTGTGAATATCTTTCAAAGCAAAAGCAACCTTGTTCCTGATTGAATCAGTGTGAACATAATCACCATGTTCATTTATTTCCATCCTTTCCAAAGCTGGAATGATTCGACATATTCCTTCTACAACCATTTAAAAAAATACCTCGGTATTAAACTTATTTCCAATAATAATAAGGCATCACAATATGTGTGTAAGTGCAAAGAATCCACCTTGAAGAAACATATAAACTACGAATATGCCCTTAAAAATAAAACATTTTAATCTAAAATTCTAATTAACCACAATTAAAAAGTAACTTAAATACTTTAAAGTCTTACCAACATCAGTTTTAGTGTTTTTTTCTCTTACATGAACCTCAGTAAATTTGGAATGACAATTCTGAAAAAGTTAAAACTTTAATCAATTCAATATTGTTAAATATATTACCCAATTAAAAATTAACATCAAATAGTATACTAACCACAACAAAATCAGCAGTAAGAGGGTCAGTACGATCAATCATGTGCATCCAAGGAATAACCCATGGGTTAACAATACAAAGAAAAGTCTGCAACAAAATTTTATTCAAAAAGGGTTTAATATTTCTTAAATTGGTTTAGTCTATATTAAAAAATATATACCAATCTTAAAGTTTATAATTGGTAAAAGAACTTAAAACTAGACCGAGTTTCACAAGTACTTCTAAATAAATTATAAAACAAAACAAATTTATTTTGAATTAGTTTGACCTTAAAGTTTGATTTATGCTGCTTAGTTCCCCCGTACCAGATATAATCAAGAGCTGTTTGTACGGCAATATGGACAAAAAATCCAGGAATTTCACAAGCATTTGCTACACTTATCGCTGAACAACCTCCCAATATCTATAATTAACAAAGATAAAAACAGTTGCCATCATTTTAAACATAAAATATTTTAGAGAGTTTTAAAATGTACATTTATGAAGGTTAACAAAGTATATGTAAACAAAATCTTTTTAAACATTAAATTATTACCTCAACTTTCTGTGTAAGTTGACAAACTGTTGTTGCTTTGCGTAAGTTGTAGGAATGATTCACAAAATCTGTTGCCATCTCCAACCAGAAACTAGACCAAAAAATATGTTACAAATAGATACAATACAGTTTTAACCTAAAACACTTACTCAGAATAAGCTTCCAAGCTCTCAGCTGCGTTATCATTGACAGTTTTCTCAATTCTTGCAGCTATAGAAGCATTTATAGCACAAGCAACTAACGCACAAACTATAAAAATAAAACCCAAGGCATAACACACAGTAGCTTAATAATAAATAGGCTCTTACACCTTATAAGTACCAAAGTCATAACTTATGTTTAAGTTTAAAAAGTGCTAAAATTAAAAATTAAAAAGTGCCAAAAATAGAATAACCTTATTTACCAGTCAAATTAGATCCCTTCTTCCAAAACAAGACAGCAAGTTCATTCTTGCCCATAAGAGCGCAATACAAAAACAAATCAAATTCTGGGTGAGGGACGTGAACAGATTCTAAATCCAAAACTCGAAAAACATTTGAAGTTAAACCAGATGCAGTTTCATGAGCTACAAAGTTACAAATATTTATTAAACTTAGTAGAAACAAAAAAAAAAACAATTACACTTATACATAACTAAAATTTTATCATTTGCAGCACTTTAAAACATGTAGAAGCAATTTACCTGTAGCAAGAGCATATTTATACATTTCATCATGGTATAAACCATGTACTTGATGTTCAGTTAAAGCATGGCACACAGTTTTACCAATGTTAAAAAGTAACATGTTGGGATTATTGGGATATCTTTCCACAATCTCCTTTATTGCCTGTGTGGCTGGGGTGGAGCACTCATCAGTAAATAAGGCCTGCAAACATTTAAATATGATTTTTTAAATTGACAGAAGTATTTGTAAAAAAAATAATACTGGTTATAATCAAGTTATGTTAAAGTTTATAAATAAATTTGTAAGATATCAATCTATTCAGGTGAAAATATAACATATGATATAATAAATTATATATTTATTCTAAAACTCAATAAATAACAGCTAAGACAAAGTTAAGTAACAGAAAATGGGTAATATTTATTAAATTTTTTTTTGTATATATCTTTATCCTCGATGTGGAAAAGTCAAATGCGTGACTTAAACATAGAGTAACATCAGTTACTCCGACCCAGTCTTGAGTTGCATGTGGTAGTTTGGGATATTATAGATTATAATTGCCTGATAATTATGCTGCTGATTAAGTGCTGGCTCAGCGGGAGTTCATTCTGTTTATAGCACCTTACTCAAGGGTACAGCATGAGATCAGTGGGGATTGAACCAACAACCTCATGTGTGGTGAAGCAAGTTTTCTTACCACTACACCACGCTGCCTGTTCCTATATAGACTGACCTGATAATAAAGTGACCACAAAGTCTTCACAGTTAGACTTGAAGTACAAGAAATTCCAAGTTCATCCAAATAAACAATAAACTCAACTCTGTTAAACGACAAAGCCATGGCAAGGTACAAGTTGATAAATTTTGAATGCTGTTCACATAATATAAGATATATAACATAAGAATTTAATGCGTTTTAATTTTAATAATGAAGGGCTTGATAGACATTTATCTTTAGGCATGACTTAGTAAGTTGAAAATTAAGTTCATATTTTATATTTTTACTTTGATTTGTTCTGGTGAAGTCAATATTTTCTTAATGACATCCATTCTATTCCATGCTAAAGCAAGTTGAATTTGTGAGCGCAAGTCAAACCTTTTACCTTAAAGAATAATATAAATACAAAGATGAAACTCATATTAAAAGGTTTCAACCAAAATAAAAAAAAATTTAAATAATAAAGGGCAAATAGTTTAAAAAGGCTATACTGTTAATTCTGTTTTTAAGAACTATATTTGTTAGAATAAACCTTAATTTAACTTACTTCTAACAACCGCCCATAAGAATGCACTACTTAAACTTTTAACATCATGGTAAGGATATAAGGTTACCTAAAAATATGAATAATACAAATAAATTACATTTTAACAGATTTTTTATAGGTCAAATACAATTGACAATTTCCCAAATTACCAAAGTCAACTTGAGACTGAGTAGGGGTAACTAATGTATCTCCATATTCAGGCTATTAAATTCAATTTCTGACATTATAGATAAATAAATTGAAAAAAATTACATTTTTAATAAAAACTTTTGTTTTATTTTGTTTAAATTTGTGACGTTACATTAATAATAAATATATATAATACCATGTTTGTTTGTTCACTCCATTTCTTAAAACAATTCGTAACCAAATCGATCTCATCTTCATTATTAAAATTTCGGGTCAGAAACTTTAATTTCTTTTCCAAATTATAGGGATTTTCTTCGTTATCACTGCAACACACAAAAAATATCTAAAATTACCAGTGTTATTTTACTGATTGCAAATGTTTTATTGTTTACAAGCTGCAATGTTAGTGCTTGATAATAAAGTTTAGAAACCTCTGGACATTATTTGCATTTTATTTTAAAAATGCATTTTCATATATTGCGTAAATTTATTTTTAGCGTAAAAAAGTTAGCTTAAAAGCACAAATTTAGGTTAACTTTCATTGCTACAAAATGTAGTAGTTAAACTAACCTTGATTTATTATCTGAAATCTTTTTTAAATTCGACAGAATATGAAAACATTTTTTTGCCCCTTGCTCAACCACCACTGAGTGTCCTCCCATTGCTGCCCTAGTGGCCTGCATTAAACTTCTTTGGTTGTCTGATAATAACATCACCACTAAAGGGATTGTGACAGCTAAAATAATTGTTATACTTTAAGTTTTAATTTAGGTAAAGTTTGTGAATTTATATATTACCTTAAATCAGACTACGCTATATAATGTACCAGATTATTGCCCTGTGCTTTATGTCATAGCAGTAATTACAGCATAGCAAAAAATCAGCAGTTTAATAATTAGCTAATATCACAAGATCAACAATATCCAAAACTGTCAAAAGCCTTCAGAATAGAACAAAGTATTGTTTGCAAATAAAATCTTTTACAATTTTACATAAGAGTAAAATCAATTTAATTATTTAAATTTGTTTCAAAAACTCACGAATTTCTGTTTCGGAATGGTTTTCGTATTTATCACTAACTTCATCATAATCACTATCTGTTGAATCATCATCACTATTTTGATCATGATTGTGATCATGATCGCCATGAATATGGTCATGATGATCATGAGTCTTTAAAATGTTGTCATGATCATAAATATTACCCTTATCCTGATCATTACCTTCATGATCACTTTCAACATCATTATTTTCATGATGTTTACTATATTTATCATGAGCAACTTCATTTTTTGTGACATCATTAGTTTTTCCATCATGACTGCTCACATCATGATCCAAACAAAATGAAGCGATAAAATCAAGAAGTTTGGCCCTGAAGTCACAGGTTTGAATCTCAGTGCCCTCCACAAATATAAAGTGAGTATGGGTGTGGTCTAACATGCGACCCCCAGCACATTTATCTCCTGCACAAAATAGCCGCATGCTTGCACGATTTCGACGATCGTACACAGCAGGAAATAAGCCCTAAAATTAAATATTTTGTTAAAATAATTTTTTTGAATAAATTAAAAAATTAAAAGAAATAATATATAATGAAGTAAAAAAGTAAAAAACAATAGCTGTAGATTCTGAGACCAACAAAATTTAGAGTAATTTTTTAAGGCTTGATTGTTATTGCCAGTTTAATACAAAAGTGGTAACCATATTAAGATTTATTAAAAAGATAGGTTTTACCCATACTACATACCAGCAATGGGAATCAAACCTAAGACCGCTAGAGTGAAAATGTTAATACTATTAGCCACCAAAAAAATTATAACTAAACTAACTTGAGAATCTTCAGTGTCAAAAACATGGTTGTGAGAAATTGAATTCTTTCTAAGGATTCCAACAATGCAAGATCTCGATGGAAACTGAGAAGGGGAAGACCCAGATGTGATACACCATGTGTCGTCCATTATTATATTCCAATCAGTATCACGTCGGGTTAATTCCCCAGCAATGGAGATTATAAAGTTGGGTAAAGTAAAATGCCAATGCTCGAAAAACAATTTCCATATTACCTCAGGTGCAGTGTCAGGACTACATGATATATACTAAAAGAAATTACTATATTTACAACATGCAAGTGAGTTAAAAATCAATTAAATTTAGATATTCATCTAATAAAATCTATCGTATATATACAGTAACCAAACATTATTTCCTGAAATAACTATTCTATTTAACATTAACACATGTCTTAATTTGTACTCCAAGAATTTCTGTAAAAAAAATTACCTTGAGACAAAGCCTAATTTAAAACAATTCAAAAATATCTCAACTCATATTTAAGCTTGAATGCTCTAATCTTGTGAAAAAGTTAAGTAAATAATACTTACTGGAGAATAAGTAGATCTTGCAACAAAACTTCTAAATTCAATTTCACCAAATGAATGAGAATTCAAACCTTCATTATCAGCTACAAAACTTTGCAATGCTGACTGTAAAATAAAAATTGGTTTAGAATTTTACACACCACTATTTTACCAATATTTTAAACATTCTGTTAATGTCAACTACATTAATTAAGATTGTTAATACATTTAAAAAACCTTAATTTAAATAAATTTAGTTTAATATATATTTACCTTTGATGCTTTATTATTCTGTAATTTCTTTTTTTTTAATTTCAAAAAGTTTTTTGGACGTCTTTTAATAGCCATATTTTATAAATAACAACTTTAAATTATGTTACAACTTTTTATTCATAATGTTAATATAACATATAATATCACGTACAAGCATGTAGCAAACAAATTTAAAAAATAATATTTAATAACGACCATTTCCTATAGTCATTTATAATATTAATTAGTTCCTCTTTTTAAGTTTATTTGATTAATTACAACGAGTTACAAAAATTAATTAGTTTAAATTTAAATGATTATTTAATTAACCTATATACAGTACAAAAATAAATCATCTTAATTTAAAAAAAACGAGAAATTTCAGTTTGAAGAATGGTAGGTGTTATATTAATAAAAAAAATTTAATTTTTAATTTTAAAATATTACTTTATATAAGTTAAATAATAGTACATATTAAACAGTATAAATAAGTTAAATAATAGTACATATTAAATAATAGTACATATTATTTATATAAGTTAAATAATAGTACATATTAAACATATAAGAAATCTATATTTACAAAACTATTACAATTAGTAAATTAAATCAAATTTTAAACTTTGAACATAAGGTAAATGTTAATTAAGAAAAATAAATACAAAAGATTTTCAAATACCAGAACTTATTATTTACTTTTAAGTTCATCTAACTCTTGTAACACTCTTTCCAATCTAAAAATATATTAAAAACAAATAATTTACTTAAATATTTTCAAAAAAAAGAATATGTTTTTAAATAAGGAAATTTAATATTTAAATAATTTGTTTATATAATTTTCAATAATTACTTCCAATGAAAGCTAGCATTTTTTAGTATTCTATAGCTTTTATTATTCTTTTTACTCAATTAAATTCATGATTTTAATATTTTAACAACTTTTTTTACACAACTAAAAAACATAAATTTAACAAACTTGTTTTCGATTCCTTCCAGTGAATATTTGTGAGAGTTTTCCTCTATTTCTTTCAACCTCATTTCCTCTAAAACTTCAACCTCGAATTCAGCAATTATCTCTTCATATTCTTTAGGAAGTTCATGTTCTGGTTAAAAAGTTTAAATGTTTTATTCAAATATAAAAATAACTAGCATCACAATATGTATATTTATAAAAAAGAAATGGGTTTTTAAAATAAAAACATGTTTATTGCTGTGTACAGGTTAAATATTGCCAGCATATATTAGTTGTGAGTTGCAACCATTATATAACAATTAAAATTAAATAATAGATAGGGCAAGCAATTGACAAGATAGAATAATATTAATTTAACTTGTATTTTTAAACTAAAATTTATCAATTTTGCAACCAAAACCTTTACAATTAATTAACTTACTGAATGGACTAGTCACCACCCTTCCACTACCAAACATTTTCTGAACAATTAGGACCAAATATTCAAGAATAACAAAAGGCGAAGGAATCCAAGACTTCTCTGAATATTCCTCAATAACATCAAGTCGGTGGTAACACCAAAACATGTGAGATTGTTCCTGCACTACTTCAAATGTGTAACTGTATAAAAACAAACGGTTTAATATATAAATTTATTTCAATTTTTTTTTATATCTTTATCCTCGATGTGGGAAAGTCGAATGCGCGACTTAAACAGAGTAACATCAGTACATCCGACCCAGTCTCGAGTTGCCTGTGGCAGTTTGGGATATTATAAATAATAGTTGCTCGATAATTATACTGCTGATTAAGTGCTGGCTCAGCAGGAGTTCATACCGTTTATAGCGCCTTACTCAAGGGCGCTACAGCATGAGATCAGTGGGGATTGAACCCACGACCTCATGTATGGTGTAGCAAGTGTTCTTACCACTACACCATGCTGCCGGCCAAATGCATACACTTAACCAATCTTGGTTTAAATTAAAAGGCATAATTAATGGCAACAGTGTTTAAACCCATGGTAATTATATGCTAGATAAATTAAAAACAACCAATCTAAAATAAAAACAAAAAACTTGCACCAACCTGAACATAGCAATAAGCAGATTTAGCATCAAAATATTGGAGAACAACATGTAAAATCCTGTTAGCATCGCTCTCATAAGGCCTGGATATGCTAAATAAAAAAGTAAATGATTTACATAGCTTTAATTTTTGATTTTTAAGTTAAAAGTGAGTGTGAGATTTTTAATTGAGTGTTTTGCAAGTGAAAAAAAATACTTCTTTTAAGCAAAAATTAATAATAAAAAACAAACAAACTTAAAAGGCTATATATTTGTAAACTTAATCAACTCAAAGCTAGTTTGAAGTAAAATTTTAAGATATATATATTTACTAAACTTATTCTGTTTAATAATAATATTCATACTTGTGTGTACATGTGTTGCATTTCCCATAGCATTGTCATACAGCTGCCAGTATGGGATTCTAATAATACTGTTATACGCAATGAATATCACATCATCAAGTTTTCCCACCTGCAAGTCTACCTCTCTAAAAATAAACACAACTTTTTACTTTTTAAAGTTAGATTATGTTTTTGTTGTAAAGAATGTCAAAAATATGTAATGATAAAAAAGTAAATTTAAAACGGCTAACCTTGGCTTGTAAGGCTCATTGGTGAGAACTGTTAAAATTGTCCCGTAACTGAAAAACACTAATAACACTATGCTGAGAAAAGCAAGCAAGTCTTGTAACTAAAAATACAAAAAAATGTTTAGTTTTTAAAAGTTATGTAAAAGCATTTTAAGATTTTTAAAATAAAACAATTTAAACCGATTAATTTTTAGGAAATGGACAATAAATCAACTATTTATTTAAAATAAGCTGTGTGATAGTACATTAATATTAAACAAACTTAAATTAATATTCTATTTAACAAAATTTCTTTGCAAGTTAAAAATTGTTTTATCATTAAATTAATTTTTTAAACTCTGCAATAAACTGTTTACCATTCTACTCATCATATAAACTTTGGGTCCAAGAAATCTTGACACCAAATATAGCTGAAAAACCCGCAAGTACAAAACAAAAGTGGCAATACATAAAAGTATTTTACCAGCGTACCAAAGACCGTTATCCTCAGCCCCAGACCACATTATTCCTTGACCTAAAATAATATATGAAGTTCACAAGAATTAAATAAGTAGAAATTAGAACCCCTTACAGTCCTACTTACATTATTTACGACACTCACTTACAGTTACTCATCAATAAAAACAACTTGCATGTTAATAAATTAGGCAAATAAAATCAAATTATCAAAGGCAATGCAAGATGTTATAAGGAAATACCTTTGTTACATTAAGTTTTTGCTGTCCAATTTAAATAACAAACAAAAATCTTGAACAGAACTAACCTGTAAAGTAACAAACGAACTTAACAGTATCCAACTTATTCCAAATACTGCTGTGCCAGTTGACAAACTTCCTGAATATTGTATCTTCTGGCGTGGTTGCAATCTAACATCATTTATATTCATGTTATATCATACAGTACAAATAATATTTAAATGCTAGGTTTAACTCGATAGCGTGGCACAGACACACACATAGTTAGAAAACTTTGCTTCACTACATGAGGTCATGGGTTCAATCCCCACTGCTTTCATGCTGTAGTACCCTTAATAAAGGCAATATAAACAATTTAAACTTCTGCTAAGCCAATACTTAAATAGCGGCTTATAATTATTGAGCAAATTTAACCAATAATATCCCAAACTGCCAAAGGCAAAAGACTGGGTTGGGGTAACTGATGTTACTCTATGTTTAGATCATAAAGTCAACCTTCCTACATCAAGAATAAATCAATGTACAAAAAACAGATTATAACCTACATTTATTTAAGATGCAAAATTACAAGCAAAAATGTCTAATTTGTTTGCATGTTAATATTTGAATTATCACAAATTAACAGTTGTCAATTGTATTGTAACAGAATGTGGATTAACCAACTCGGTCTCAGGTTAAGCTAGTTTTATTTATCCTCATCTTGGTAAAATTGTTTATTCAATAACTGCTAATTTTTGTTGACTTACTTCCATTATAGCCTGCATAAGCATTCCTGCCATATAAGTTGCAATAAGAATTGTAAAGCTAAGCAGAACATGTGATGATGTCACAGGTTTAGTTTCAGTTGCTAGGAGACAGAAACATTGAAGGAATATGATGAACACTAACAAGAACTAAACAAAAAAATAATTGTTTTAAAAACTAATTTAAAATGTTGGTGTTCAACAGTTAGAAATCCATTAAAGTAGAACTACACGAGTTCGATTTTGCATTGATAGCAGATCCTAAAAATCAGTAGTTTACAGAGACTGACCAAAAGACAAACCAGCATTGACAGTTCAAGACAGGGTTGAAGTAATAAAGAAAAACAAATAAAACTGTTCAAAGAAATATTAATTTTACCGAGTTTGTATAAAACTTTATTCTTGGAGAGTCCAAGAAATTGTAAATATCACCAAGTGCGTAAGCAAATCTGTTTCTTATTGAATTACTCTTCGAAAAATCAATTTCTTCTTTCTGCTTATCTTCAAACACGTTAATGATTTTGCTAATTCCAACTGTTTGTAATAAAAATAATTTTTATTAGATTATTGTTAGTTAAAAAGCAAAAAAGCAAATTTGACAAATTTAACTTTTATCCCTACCTGGATTTTCAACCGGTTTTGGCTCAGAACATTTTACTTCACTAAACTTTGAAATACAATTCTATAAAAAATAACAAAATAAGTATACATGTAAACAAATTAAAAAAGGTAAAATTATTATAAAAATTATGTAAATACATGGTGAAGTGGTAAGAACACTTGCTACACCACCATGAGGTCGTGGGTTCAATCCCCAGTGCTCTCATGCTGTAGCACCCTTGAGTAAGGCATTATAAATGGTATAAACTCCTGCTGAGCCAGCATTCAATCAGCAGCATATTTACTGGGCAATTATAATCTATAATATCCCAAATTGCCACAGGCAACTCGAGACTGGGTCAAAGTAACTGATGTTACTCTATGTTTAAGTCGCGCATTCAACCTTCCCACATCGAGGATAAAGATGTATATACAAAAAAAAATGTAAATCTTAATGATTTAAAAATAGATATAACCACCTAAAACAACTTATACTTACTGCTTGAAAATCTGCCATAGTTGGGTCACTTTTCTCCAAAACATTTAACCAAGGTATGGATATTGGAAAAGTTATGCCAGCCAGAATCTTAATAAATAATTTAATTTAATAGTAAACAAACAAATTAATTACGATTTAAACATATTTTACTTAAGCAGCTGGTTATCCTTGGGTTTATACATTAAAAAAATCAGCTTTTGCTTTACTGCAAACCTTGAAGTTAGATTGATGTTGTTTTGTTTTTCCGTACCAGATATGATCCAATGCAGTCTGCACTGCACTTAGTACAAAGAAAGGAGGAATCTCACAACTACTAGCTATACTCATACTTGAACAACCTCCTAATTGCTGTAAAATTAAATTTTTTTGGGGTTCAATTTAAACACAGAAAAATTAACCAGCAGCGTGGTGTAGTGGTAGGAACACTTGCTACACAACACATGAGGTTCTGGGTTCAATCTCCACTAATCTTATGCTGTAGCACCCTTGAGTTAGGCACTATAAACAGTATTAACTCCTGCTGGGTCAGCACTTAATTGGCAGTATAATTATCGGACAATTATAATCTATAATATCCCAAACTGCCACAGGCAACTCGAGACTGGTTCGGAGTAACTGATGTTACTTTATGTTTAAGTCGTGCATTCGAGTTCCCCACAACGAAGATAAAGATATATACAAAAAAATATATATAAGAAATATTTTACCAAGCTCATAGCCTCAATTTAAGAAACAAAATTTTAGCCAGGCTCAGTCTTAATGTGCCCTTATCCTAACTTAGTAATGTTTTAATGTTTTAATTAGGTTTTATTAGTTTAAGTTTCACAATTTTGAATTGAGTAATTTACCTCAACTTTCTGTGTAAGTTGACAAACTGTTGTTGCTTTGCGTAAGGTGTAGGAATGATTCACAAAATCTGTTGCCATCTCCAACCAAAAACTAAATAAAAAAATACAAATTAAATAAAAAAAGTAAAACTCCTTTGCTTATGAATTAAAAATTGTTACATCCCCTTCTAGTGTATATAATTTAAAAAATTTTATGAAAAAATTATATATAACCTGGCACATTTCTTTAAACTTTCTGCAGCGTTATCGTTAACAGTTTTTCGAATTTTTTTCGCAATTGCATCACTTACTGCACTTGCCAACAAGGCACAGGCTGTGATAAAACATTATTTGTACAAGTATCAAGTTCTTATAAACACAAACCCGTATTTAAACTTTATTATTCCAAGCAAATATTACAGTTTTGCAAAACCCCTAAAAACAATATAAAAGATTAATCTAATTTGTAATTAATTTATTTACCGGGCAAATAAGATCCTTTCTTCCAGAACAAAACAGCAAGTTCATTCTTGCCCATAAGAGCACAATACAAAAACAAATCAAGTTCAGGGTGAGGAACATAAACAGGTTCTGTATCCAAAACTCGAAAAACATTTAAAGTTAAACCAGATGATTCTTCAGCATCTGAATTAAAAAGTTTAACAAAAAACATTCAGTTTAATGTTAAAATAAATTACATATAAAATTTAATAAAAGGCTATTAAAATTTATACAAATTGTGTTTTAATTTCTCCTACAGCTCAATGCAGTGGTTAATAAAAATATAATAGAACAGCCTAGCCAAAAAAACAATTTAAAAAGAAAAAAACCACAGTCTTCAAACCGGCAGCGTGGTGTAGTTACCAGCAGTGTGGTGTAGTGGTAAGAACACTTTGCCACCACACATGAGGTCGTGGGTTCAATCCCCACTGATCTCATGCTGTAGCACCCTTAAGTAAGGCGGTATAAACGATACGAACTCCTGCTAAGCCAGTACTTAATCAGCAGCACAATTATCGGGCAATTATAATCTATAATATCCCAAACTGCCATAGGCAACTCGAAACTGGGTCGGCGTAACTTATGTTAGAAACTTATGTTACTCTTCGTTTAGGTTGCGCATTCACTTTCCCACATTAAAGATAAAAATATATACAAAAAAAAAAAAAACTAAATATAACCAAACCTAAGTCGCCCTCGTATTCAAACAATTCATCTCTGTAAAGATCAACAACCTCATGACAAGTTAAATGGGAGACAATTCTTCCCATGTTTCTTAGCAACTGAGTTGGGTTGTTGGGATATTTTTCAACCATCTCTCTTAATATTGTGGTGGTTGCTGTTTCCATTGTAGGTTTGTATAAGGCCTAGATAGTAAATAATGATAATGTTACATGATAGAAATGTTTATATCTGAGAAATAATCATCTATTACTGTTTGTTTTTAATAAAATTAATTGAAGGCAGAAGATTAGCCCAAACCAAAAACAAAAAAGTTTGTTTCAAATTTGTTGAATATATACAAAGTTTTATATAGGATTTTAATGTTGTGACTTACCTGATAATAAAGTGACCACAAAGTCTTCACAGTTAAACTTGAAGTACAAGAAATTCCAAGTTCATCCAAATAAACAATAAACTCAACTCTGTTAAAGGACAAAGCCATAGCAAGAAACATTTGAGTGACTGTTGGGTTGTTCTGGCAACATATGAAGAGTTTTTTTTTGTATATATCTTTATCCTCGATAAGGGAAAGTCATTGCATGACTTAAACATAGAGTAACATCAGTTACTCCGACCCAGTCTCGAGTTGCCTGTGGCAGTTTGAGATATTATAGATTATAATTGGCTGATAATTATGCTGCTGATTAAGTGCTGGCTCAGCAGGGGTTCATACCGTTTATAGCGCCTTCGCAAGGGCGCTACAGCATAAGATCAGTGGGAATTGAACAAACGACCTTACATGTGGTGATTGAACCCACAACCACATGTGTGGCGTACCACCACACCATGCTGCTGGTAAAGTTAAAATCCTTTCAAAAATAAATATATTTTGAAGTAAATATTTCGAAATAATTACCCTTATATGATTGGGTGAATGTAAAATAGTTTTAACATTATCCATTCTATTCCAAGCCAGTGAAAGTTGAATTTGGGATCTTAAATCAAAGGTTCTACCTTTATAAAAACATGTTGCTTGTAAATATAAAATCATATATGATATATGTGCATAATGATAACTTAACAACAAGAACAAAAAAAATGTATAATATACCTATTTAAAATGATAATAACTGTTTGTATAATAATGTTTTATAAACTTACAAGCTTTCAGAAAAGCTGTCATCAAATCTTTGGTATTTTTTGATGGATAAAAGATAAACTAAAAACAATAATTAATAAAATAACAACTATTAAATGCAATTCTGTAATTCATAAAAGTTAAAAATTGACAATAAAAATGTTGTTAACATTAACTTATTTTTAGTGAAAACATCTTATAAAAAATTTAGAGTAAGTTTATAAAGTTTTTTTTTTTTTTTTTTTTGTATATATGTTTATCCTCGATGTGGAAAAGTCGAATGCGCAACTTAAACATAGAGTAACATAAGTTACTCCGACCCAGTCTCGAGTTGCCTGTGGCAGTTTGGAATATTATAGAGACTATAATTGCCCGGTAATTATGCTGCTGATTAAGTGTTGGCTCAGCAGGAGTTCATACCGTTTATAGCGCCTTACTCAAGGGCGCTACAGCATGAGATCAGTGGGGATTGAACCCACGACCTCATGTGTGGTGTAGCAAGAGTCTTACCACTACACCACGCTGCCGGTCAAAGTTACTATATTTCTGCATTTAATAACAATTAGGTTCTATCTACTTTAGACTTACCTTGTTTCGTTCACTTATCCATTTCTGAAAACCTTTTGTAATTAAATCAATTTCATTTAAATCGTTGAAATTCAAAGTTAATGTCTTCAACTCATCTTCAAGTTTTGGTTCTTTAGTATTGCTGTTGTAGCTGAAAACAAATACAAAATTAAAGGTATGTATATGTATTAGAAAAAGCAAAAAATATCAGCACAACTAAATAGAATAGTAAAGGCTAAAAATACTAAATTTTTTTGTCTAATGCCTTTAAATATGGTATGAGATCAGCAGTAGGAATCAAACCGAGAACTATATACTTCTCATTAATGTAATAAGACCTTGTGAACCAAAAAAACATAGTACAACTTGCAACCAGTTAATGCATATAAAACAACATTCAAGACAAACCTTCCAACAAAAACATTATCTTTAAAATTCTCAGAATTTCGATTCTGCCACAAAATTTGAACAACTTTATTCGCCCCTTTTTCAATCACCACTGGATGTGCTCTTACTGCAGCTCTTGAAACCTGCATTAAACATTGCTTGTCATCCGATAATAACATCACCACTAGAGGTATTGTAGGTTCTAAATATATTTTAATATTAAAGAATATAATTTGATATTTATCTATGAAATTGATTTCTTTTTTTAATTGTTGAACTTTTACATACATATTGTTATTTAAATTGTTAATTCTATTAATGTTTAACAAACTTAAGTCGAAAAGTATCAACTTAAATTAAAAACTTGATTTACTTTTATCCCGACGATGTCCTGGACATTTTCTTCCTTCATAACCAACATGGTCGTGATCCAAACAAAATGAAGCGATAAAATCAAGAAGCTTGGCCCTAAAGTCACATGTTTGAATCTCGGTGCCCTCCACAAATATAAAGTGGGTGTGGGTGTGGTCTAATGTGCCACCTCCTTCAGGAAGAATCTTTATACTTGTTCGATTTCGACGATCATAAACTGCTGGAAATAAGCCCTAAAAATAAGTTAAATTTTTTTAAATTAGCAGCGCCGTAATGTGAAAACTTCTTCGTAATAATCATGTTGTTAAATTTATATCATTTATAGTGCTTCATGCTAGGGCACTACAGTATGAAAGCAGTGGAAATCAAACCCAAAACCTCATATAGTCAAGCCAAGTGTAACGGACCAGAGACCACTACACCATGCTGCCAGTCACCACAACACAGTAATATTCTTTGATAATTTCAGATATTATTGGTCATGTTAAATATTAATTAACATGCTAATTTGTTTTTTTAGCATAGTTACTTAGCCTTCAGCAACTCTTTATAAGAAAGTTAACTCTTATATGTTATGCCATTATTATTAAAACTCTCATATGTTATGAGGTAAATCCAAGTTTTTTAACAATTATTATATTATTAATTTTATCAAATAATATTAAAATAATGAACAAAATATTTGGCTTACATCTGTGTGGTCTGTATCCAATAATTTATTCTGAAAAACTGAGTTTTTCCTTAAGATTCCAATGATACAACTTCTCGATGGAAAAGAAGAGGGGGAAGACCCCGATGTGATACACCAAGTGTCGTCCATTATTGTATTCCAGTCGGTATCACGTCGGGTAAACTCCCCAGCAATGGAGATTATAAAGTTTGGTAAAGTAAAATGCCAATGCTCAAAAAACAACTTCCATATTACCTCAGGTGCAGTATCGGGACTACATGATATATACTAAAAAAACATGATTTTTTTTGAAACTAAAACTTCAGGTGATTCTAAAACTATTAAAAATATTAGCATTAATTTATTAAACCTGCTTACAAAAATACAATATTTTTAACGTTGGAATTCGCTTAAAAAAGAGCTTTTATAAATTTTGTGCGCATTTATATTAATATTACCGGCAGCGTGGTGTAGTGGTAAGAACACTTGCTACACCACACATGAAGTCGTGGGTTCAATCCCCACTGATCTCATGCTGTAGCACCCTTGAGTTAGGCGCTATAAACGGTATAAACTCCTGCTGAGCCAGCACTTAATCAGCAGCATAATTACCGGGCTATTATAGTCTCTATAATATCCCAAACTGCCACAGGCAACTCGAGACTGGGTCGGAGTAACTGATGTTACTCTATGTTTAAGTCGCGCATTCGACTTTCCCACATCGGGGATAAAGATATATACAAAAAATATTAACCGGAGAGTAAGTAGATCTTGTCACGAAGCTTTTAAACTCGATTTCACCGAAAGAACAAGGATTTAAATCTTCATTACCGTTCACAAAGTAAGCAAAAGCACTCTGAAACGTAATTAAATTATTAGACAACACAAAATATTAGAATTTTTCTAGTTAACTAAGCTATGAAATATTCAGAAATAGTTTCATATTTACTAATTGCGTACGATTTCAATAAAAAAATATGTTAAATTTCATTGGTAAACTGTTTAACCTTCGAAGCCTTCGTATTTCGTCTCGCTTTTCGTGCCTTTCTAATCGCCTTCGGGACCTTACTGGAACGTCTTTTCGCGACCATTGTTAAACCTAATTATGACGTCACAATATAAAAATATCTGCAATTTAAATTAATTTTACTCTCAAAAAATATAAACACGAAACTTTCTTAGCAGAGATTTAATATATAAGCTTGAATTGGTAGAGTTGAAACGGTTAAATAAGTAAATAAACCTTACTTTCACAACTATATCATATATAGCTATGCTTATTAAAATAACAGTAAACTAATAAATATGGAATTGACGAATGTAGGGTAATTAACACTTTTACATAATTATTTAAATCATGACATTGTCAAACCCACAATTAATTTCGCAACTTCCGTCTGTAATTAGCCAACATTAAAGCAACCATTGAATAGGTATTAAAAAGGCAATATTAATATTATATTGTTATAGATTGTAACTTGGCTATTTACCATTTTTAACAAATACAGATAGTAACTTACCCCTTATTTAATAATCCTTTTGGGGGCCTTTTTGTTTATTAATAATAAATAAAAAAGGAACATAAATGCAAGGTCATTGTGAATATTATTGTAAAAAAATTACCTAATTAATTTTGTAAAATAATAAAATGATTTATGATGAATGAATGTGAATTGCAAAAAAATAAATGACCCTGTAATATGTATGTTGACCTATTGTTTGTGACATATTGAAGGTCCGTTGTGACGTCATATGAGATAAAATCTGCGCTAACAAGATGTTTAATTAATATAGTAACAACTCTATATCTTACTTCACATATATCTAAGAATATGTTAAAATCCGGAAAATATTATTACGGTATTTAAAAGTACTTATGGTTCGAAATCTTGGATTTCAAAACATATTGTTATTGTCAGTGTATTGATTATTGTTTTTATACTTTCTAGTCAATTTTTTAAAAGACGATAACTTCTGTTTTTTAAAATTAAAAGTTCTAAATTTTTTAGTATGGATGTTATTACCCTAATGTGTCGCAAACCTCCTATTAAGGACATTTAATCAGTTAGTGTATGTTAAAATGTTTTAGAAGAGACGAGGCTCCCGTATAACTAAACTTCACAAAGCCAAAAAAGGGTTTGTTTGTAGAAAAGCGCTTCGCATCTCCTTAGCCTCAAACCAGACTTGATGCCGGTTCACACCGAACGACGAGAAAACCGTATATGACCTGTCGGCCTTGGACAATAAAATACAGCGTTGGCCACTGGGGTACCAAAAACAGAACATTATTAACCAGAATCTACTGATATTGATTCAACAAACAAAAGAAATACGTAAGAAACCCATTTTCACAGGCGCAATGATAACTTTCGTTCGGCGAACCGAAACAGTGCAGACTCGCTACCATCCCGTGCGGTTTAAACAACGTACAAAAGACTTATTGATATGGAAAAACTCATAGAGACTGTATTTATGTATATTCAAATATATACAGGTTATAAAGGAGACAAACAAGTTAACGCCCATAAGGCAGTTGGACGCTCTAAATCTATTTGTTATTATATTAAACAAGGTTCAATTGTGTATTTTTCGCGTGTCCTTGTAAAAATTGTCGCTATTTGTTATGTAGAGCTAGTGAAAACTGTGCCTAATTTTCTGTTCAGTTTGACTGTATTATTTTATAAATTCAAAGAAGATGGGTCAATAGTGTAGTGTAACCCCTTCTATATATCCTCAATACTTAATTTTTTTAGGAATTTATAAAAACTTACATACATTTTTAATAAAAGAGATCTAAATTTATTAACAAAACGTAAATGATACAATAATTTTAATAAAATTCTTTTTTAATGACTTAAAAAGTCATTTAAAATTTACGAAAATATTGTGACGTCACGAATCTCGGTTTTCATTTTGAATTCGCATGAGCTAGGGCTTGAGCTCGATTAGGGTTAGGAAAACCAGGGTTAGGCTTTCCAATAAAATTAAATCGAGAATCCAAAAAAATTAATTTGGTATAAAAAGTTATGGAAACGCTTCGTTAAATAAAGTACACTGCTTATAAGCATTACATTTTTGAATAACTATTAATAGAAATACAATGCAAGCACATTATTAATACATTATTCCTTGAATTATATCATAATATACCCCTTAAATATACTTTTATGACTTATAAAACTATAGTTAATAAACTGGAGGGCTCTTAACATCATTTCTTCAGTTTTTTTATAAAGGTGCTGTTTAATTTTCTAAACACATTCTTTATTTGACTTATTAAATATCAAAATATATTGTTTCATTTTGACCTGGTTTTGGGTTTAATGTATTAATTTAATTTATGCATGAGAAAAACTTGTTAATTAAATATAATTTCTGGTGTACATAACTATATTAAGAGGTTATATTTAGCATGGTTTTTGATGATAAATTTTACATAATTTTATTTCGATGTTAATTGTTCCATTTTCGAGTTAATTTTCATGTTATATGACAAAGTTAAAAAGTGATTTTCCATGTTTTGGGACAAAGTTATGTTAATTTCCTTGTTAATTGTACCAATTTTAAATTATTTTTTATGTTTTAGGACAAAGTTAAGTTATTTCCAATTTAATTAGACCAATTTTAAGTTATTTTCCATGTTACCAGTTTTAATTTTTTTTTTATTTTAATGGGACAAAGTTAAGTTATTTCCATTTTTTTGGACAATTTTAGGTTATTTTCCATGTTAATTGGACCTATTTTAAATAACTTTTATGTTATGGGACAAAATTAAAGTATTTTCCATGTTAAATTGGCAAATTTCAAGTTATTTTTTATGTTAAATGGGCAAATTTCAAGTTAATTTTCATGTTAAATGGGCAAATTTTAAGTTATTTTCCATGTTAAATGGGCAAATTTCAAGTTATTTTTCATGTTAAATGGGCAAATTTTAAGTTATTTTTCATGTTAAATGGGCAAATTTTAAGTTATTTTCCATGTTAAATGGGCAAATTTCAAGTTATTTTTCATGTTAAATGGGCAAATTTTAAGTTATTTTTCATGTTAAATGGGCAAAGTTGAAGTTATTTTCCATGTTAAATGGGCAAATTTCAAGTTATTTTTTAAGTTATTTTTCAGGTTATGGGACAAATTTAAGTTATTTCCATTTTAATTGGACTAATTTAGATTTATTTTTTATGTTATGAAACCAACGTTAAATTACTTTTATGATATGGGACAAATTCTTATTATTTTCCATGTTAATGGAACTAATTTATTTTTCAAGGTACGTGACAAGTTTTAAGTTATTTCCATGCTTATTGGACCAAATTTAAGTTACAGTTTTAAGTTATTTTCGTGTTAATTGGACAAAGTTTCAAGTTATTTGCCATGTTAATTGGATCAATTTTAAGTTATTTTTCATGGACAAAGTTTAAGGTTTTATTTTATGTCATCGGACAAATTTTTCAACGGTATACATTGCAGAATAAGAATAATAACTGTTTTTCTATTTTTATTTCGACATTGATAAGTTAAAAAACTACATGTAAAACACAGTTACGATACACAAAAGGCAAAGAGTAAAAACATTTATAATTTACATTTAAAAAATGACAAAGGTTACTAAAGAATAAAAATGACGATACAATAAACATCAAAGAAAGCACGGATAAATACAAAAAAAATGCAAAAATACATTTAACTTGAGAATAAAAAATAATTAAACATATTTACAGTACAATAATCAGGGTAACGAAATAATTACATAAAAAGTACAAAAAATATTGCAATTCAGTATACATGGTCATAAGTACAACTACTTTTAGATAAAAAATAAGTTAATTTGACGTACAAAATTTATAGAAAAATAAATAACATAAAAAAGTACACAAAAATTACTGTTTATATAAACATATGTCCAGTTTTTTTTACAGAAGTGTTTATGTAATTTTAACTTCTATACAGTTAATGTCTTTGTTTGTACAGTTTATTTGGATCTGTACATTAGAATGTCACAAAACCTCGGTAAAATGGTTATTGGACCCTTGACAAAACGCCGCCCCCTCAGAAAACTAGCCCCTTAAGAATGGGTGATTGGATGGCCCCCAGAAAAAGCGGAGTAGTGGGTATTTTAGCAATCGTTGTATGTATGCTCTGATCTTTTTTCCTATAAAATAATAAAGATTAGAATATTGCATACAAATATTTAAAGTGTGGTTGTAATTATTTGATTGTGTTAATGTTAAATGTATCATTTAAATTAAGAAAACGTTATTTGTTTGTTTTGTGTTGGTGACTTTTTCATTAAAAAGGCTCATACAAACTTGATGCTCGTTAACCAGAACCTAAAAATAAAGAACAGGGTTAGTATTTGTTTAAGGTAATCTATCCTGCGGGGAAAAAAATGTTAGATTGAAGTTTTCTTTTAACAGGATCTCTAAAAATAAAGAACAAATTAAAATTGGCCAAAAACAAATCGACGAGCTTTTCGAATAATCTATCAGCATCTAAAAATAAAAAACAGAATGTTTAAATTTGTTTTTGGCAATCTAACCTAAAAAAAAGCCTGTAAAAAAGGGTTAGCTTGGTTTTAGTATTTTAAAGGCCCCTGAAAAAAAATTATGGTTTTAGTTTTTTTAAAGGCCCCTGAAAAAAAAATTATGGTTTTAGTTTTTTAAAGGCCCCTGAAAAAAAAATTATGGTTTTAGTTTTTTAAAGGCCCCTGAAAAAAAAATTATGGTTTTAGTTTTTAAAGGCCCCTGAAAAAAATTATAATTTGGTTAGTAATGCCCCTGTAAGGAAATAAAATAAACGGTTTAGGAGGCCCCTGTGAAGATAAATAATAGGTTTAAAGGTAGAAGGAAATAAGAATGGCCTGCAAAAAATAAAAGAGAGAGAAATTGGAAATTTTTGTGTTGTTTCTGCATGTTTAATATAGTGTTTACTGTGTATGCTATTTTGGACTCCGTCCACGAAATTTATAATTTTTAGTTTGGATTTCCATCCACGAAATTAAATACTGCTTTATATCGGGCTCCGCCCACAAAATTAAATAATTTGTGTTGGGTTCCAACCCACTCACATACTTAGGTTTAGTACATAAATATAACAAGGCGAATAAAATACAGTGAATTTACACACATAAATATTATAAACCACACATAGGCCTAGTTTTTTTTATTTTTTACATATACTTTACTTGCGCAAAACATCTAAAAAACCATTAAACAGTCCCGTTTAATATAATTATGAACACACAGAAACCTAAACACACTTGGGACTGTGTCAACTACACTACTTTTAATGCGCAAAAATTATGAGTTGTTACCAGTCAAAAATAAAAAAACAGACACGTGATACTACAAACTTTTAACCCGTGAAAACTTTTAAGCGCTTGTTTAAGCAGTACATATAAAATATAGGCACATGAAAACCTACAGACCCAAAACCTTACAGCCCACCTTTTGTTGAGTGAGGTCCTGAGACTTTTTTTGAAGTTTGCCAAGTCGAGTGAGGTCCTGAGACTTTTTTAGTTCTTCTTTTGCATAAAAAACACATAACACACACATAGGCCTAGTTTTATACAATCTATTCTATATACTCTATTTATTACTTGCGCAAAACATCTAAAAACCCATTAAACAGTCCCGTTTAATATAATTATGAACACACAGAAACCTAAACACATTGGGACTGTGTCAACTATACTACTTTTAATGCGCAAAAATTATGAGTTTTTAACCAGTCACAAATAAAAAGAAAATGCAGACACGTGAAACTTTTAACCCGTGAAAATTTAAAGCGCTCAATTATGCAGTACATATAAAAAATCAGGCACGTGAAAACCTACAGCCCTACAGACCTTAACTAAATAAGGTCCTGAGTTTTTTTTCAGTTGTCTCCAAGTCACGAGTTCTTTGACTTATCTTCCCCCTTGCTAGTTGCAAGGGAGACTTATTACAATTCCATTCGCTTTCCATTCCTCCAATTCCTGCCAATATTTTTTTCCTCCATTCATTAAATCCAAATAAAATCCATTTTCTCTGCATTGAAAACATTGTTTAGAAAAGAGTAATAGACACTAAACCCTACTTAAAATTAAGTTTTTTTCAAATATCAATTTTATGATGTGTCGCATCGTGTTAAAATTTTTTAAGTTATGTCCCTTTTTAATTCTTTTAGTGCCAACAACATTTAAGTATGTCAATTCACATGCCAAATATTATTATTATTGTATAATTATTATTTTTTGTGCCAACAATTTTAAAATATGACTTCTTTGATAACTCGTGCCAGATTTTTTAAATTATGCCAAATGTACATTTATTTATATATTTAAATACCTCGTTTAATTACTTTTTGGGAGTACCTGCGCATCAACACAGGTTTAATAATGTTCTAGGTTTAATAAAACATCAACACAGGTTTAATAAAAGTTTTTAATTAAATAATATAAAAAAATTATTATTTTATTGGCGAGTATGATAACTAAATACTAATATTTATAACATTTACGATTTTTTAGAATTATTCCAAAATTAGTTAAAAGTTAAAAAATAATTTAAAATAATAAAAAATCAATTAAATGAAGTTAACATACCCGGAACAGTGTTCAGAAAACTTGAACGCAAGATGTCTCACAGGAGCAAGTTCAACTTCACTAACTTTTCTAAAAAAATTTAAATCTTTTAAAATTTACTGTTTTTTTTATATAAAATATATTTATATTTAATTATTAACTGCTTATATTATGCCACACTTAATGTTGTTAATGATAAACTTTAAAAAAACGAACTATAAATCACTATTAAAAACACGTCTGCTCACCTCGAAAGTCCATCTATAAAGAACTGAAATTCCGATTTCAATTCAAAATTGCCACGAAACGCTAAGTCACGTGACTCTGCACGTGTTCTGTGACTTATGTGTACGTGCAGGACGCCTCTTGCAGTGGAAAGCGCTTTTTAAGCTGTCACTCAAAATATATTTGCTTAAATTTTCTAAACAATTCATTAAAACGTTAATATAACAACACAAATTAATAACCTGTTATAATATGTAAATGTTTATTTACTTTTTAAGAATTATTTGTAACAATTAACGTCTTAAAATACGACTAAACAACTTATTACGAAACACCAGGAATTTCAGATTATGATGCAACTTCGTGTTTTAAAGGAATTTCTCGGGGAGACGCACCAATTAAGACGTCGCATTCCCCTCGCTTAATTGAAAAATTGCAGCTGGATTTATCTACATTTTATAACCTTATTTGGTAATAAAATCTCTGTTTAGTCTGGACGTGTTAACTAATTAAAATTTGCACACGAGACCTCGTGGTAGAGTAATTTTTCGAGGAGGCGCACTAATAATGACGTCACGTTCCTTGCGCCTCGCTTAGTGGAAAATTTTAAGTTCCTATGCTTTATAACAGACCTATGTTAAAGCAATAGTAAACTATATTATTTCCTTTTCCTAATTTTAATAAACCGAAATCAAATGTTTGTTAGCGTCCAAACACATTTTTATTATTATTTTGTAAATATAAAACCCAAAATAAGTTTTTTTTTAATTTTTAATAAATATTTAACAACAAAAATAGCAAAAATAAATTAACTAAAGGTCATGCCTGTTCCATAAAGTCCTAAACGTTTTCAGAAAAGGCACGAAAGCTTTTTAATGGTAACCTGGCAATTATGTTAAAACTGCAATCCTAAAAGGGTAGTTATGATTCTTAAACAAGTTGTGTCAGGTACGCAGTTTATTAAAATAATAATTATTAAAACCTGGTTAAAATATCAGTTTAATAAAAAATAACATAAAAATCACAAGTTGTGGTGCGCAATATTTCGTATGTTGTGAGCATATTAAAAATATCAATTTTTTAAATGCCATCGTTGTTAGGCCATCAAAATCACCAAGCCAAAATATTTTAACCAAACAAAGACGTATAATCATTTAACCATTTTGTTCTTTATGCTTTCCAATCAGCTAGATTTATCCCCCTACCGACCGGGTTTGGATAACCAGTAGTATTGCTTTAATGTCACATGAATATAAATAATTGACCTTCGAGTGTAATTACCATAGCTTTGTTTCCGTTACTTTCGATTAAGTAATACCTTGTGCAACTAAATATTTTGATCGCACTATATTTAGTTAGTAAATGTAGTGGATATACTTTACAGTTGGTAAATATTTAAATGCAATATTGCTTTTTTAAATGATTGGTATAAAGATAAGTAAAACACGTGGTTAGTTATTTAGAAGAGCTATTTGTACGTAGATAACAATCTGACGTAACAATAAATAATGCTTTCGTACAAAAGAAAAAAAACACTGGGCCTCCTACATCGAGCATTAAGATGGCCCACTTTGTCGAGCATTAAGATGGCCCACCCGTTCTACAGCCTATAGAACATCATGACACTATACCAGTCGTGTCGTCACAGGTTATCATGACGTTGCGAAAGAAACATTTCCTGGCTCGCGCCGCATCTCCGAATGGAAGTTCTGGGTCCTCTTCCGGGAGCTTCATAGGTGCAGGTTTGAGTGTTTAGACTGGGGGCGGGTAGAATATTGTTCTGCGCTGTGATTTCCTGCAAGCGTCGTAAAAAATATATATTCCGTAGTTTATGCTCCATTTGCGATTACGTAATGAGTTTTTTGTTTTAATCTAGTTTATATTTATATTTGCTTAAATATATGTTAATTAAAAATGATCAAACGATTTCGAACCATATTTTAATTATCAAATAAATCTTGTTGAAATTCTTTTTGTACCAAGGTTTTAAACACACCTTTTTTTTGAGCAAAAACATCAAACAATAAATACAGCAAATTTTAAACATTAAATATACATTAACATAATTCCCTAAAATAACTTAGTTAAAAATTAAATTGTTAAATTGAAAAAAAATAATAACTTTTTAACTTCATTCCAAAATTTCCAAAAGAAATTAAAAAAAATTTTTTCTAAAATGACTTGCCAAAAAAAATTTTTATGGTTCAATTATTACAAAAACATTCACACCAAATATTGAAAAGCAATATACATACAAACCTAATATTTTGCTTTTTTTTAATCTATAAAAATAAACCTACAAATTCACCTATTTTTGCATAACAAAATATCACGATAATCCTAATGTTTATTAGTTACTAATTTATAATTTCAAATTTTTTTGCTAAATTTAAATAATTTGTACAAATATTAAGTTGTGCAGAAAATTTAAAACATAATTTCTTGTACAAAAAGCCCACCCAAAAAAATAACAGAATTTTATTGGTGTTTGCATTACTAGAACACCAGTAAAATTAACAAAAATTAAGTAAAATTTTCTTAATAAATAAGGTTAAAAAAAACAACCATTTTAACCTAACCAAAGAAAAAATTAAATTATCTAAAACTAGTACAAAAAGCAATTAAGAGAAAAAGGCAAATAGACGAGTTTAAAAATGGAGAGTTTAAAGAATAAGCCTTAAAAAGGTAAAATTCAAAGAGATATTGAGGATAAAGTTAAGCTAAACCATTTCGCTTGTCTCTCTGGCGCCCTCTAATCTGAGAGCGTGCTTTAAACACAGCTTGGTTGTATAAATGCTAAAAAATCAAAATTTAAAAAATTATATTTAACCATATTTAAAGTAAAATTCTTTTATTTTTAGAAGGTAATTCAATATTTAAAAATAAATCTTACTCGTTCAAAATGTGAAGTTTTATTTCCTTTTCCATTTTCACTTTCCAATATAACTGGACCAAGTTGGAATATATCTCTTAGCAATACATTTTCCTAAACATCAAGATTATTTAGTTTGTTATTTAAAATAAAAATAGAAAAAATACAAAGACTTCGTTTATTAAGATTGGAGGCAATCTCCACTACCTTTATGCTGTAGCACCCTTGATGTAAATGGTAGAATTTTTTGCTGAACCAATATTTAATTAACAGCTTATGTTATTGGGCATTTATAATTTATGGGACTGGGTCTGGGTAACAAATAATATGTTTAGGTCATAAAGTCGACCTTTCCAAATTAAGGATAAATATATATGTAAAAAAAAGGGACTAAACTGTGTAGAAGAGGTGAAAATTTGTTGGATACCCATATTTCTAATAAATAATTTAAATTTAAATAAAATTTAATGGGGTATAAAAGAAAACCTTTTTTACCTTTAGATGAAAGTTCATTCCAGTATTAAGGCAGTCTCTTAATGAAGTGTATTGTCTCTTGGATGTCCATGAATAAAGATGAAGAGTTTCTGATCCAAACTTGATCTGGTCTTCAGGAGATTCTGCATTCTAGAAGAAAAGTTAAGAAATTGAAAAAAGGAAAAATTGTGTATAGGCCATGTGATCAGATAAAAAGTCTTCATATTTATATTGTGTCTACACATTACACCATGTTTATATGTTGTTTAATTGCTTAGGGTTGTATTAATGGTTTTATAATGCTGCATGATCAGCAAAGGTGCAAGTCTAATTGAAAAGGAGCCAGGAGTTTTTTTTTAAATCTCTTTAAAGATCATGAGCAAGTCAGCAGAGGTGTAAAGCTGTTTTGAAAGGGGTCACCACAAATGGGGTCTACAAAAAGGTAAGGTTCTTCCTAAAGAGGTCAGCAGAAGCAAGGTCGACAAAGTAAAAGTATTTTTTAGGAGGGGCCCACATAACATTAGTAAATGTCATGGGCTTACCCACATTAAATGGACAGGTACAACAAAATATTTAAAGCAGACAAAGAAACAATTAAATACCAACCTGAATGGTCCTTAAAATATCCCTGAAACTTGATCGCTGTTGTCTTCTATCTTTCTTAGCTCGGTGTTTGCTGCTGTCAGTGGCAAGTTCTTTTAAGTCCTCGATTAAAACCGCTCTTCTTACCAACTTGTGAGCCATGTCCTGCAGAGATATATTTTACAAATTATTGAAACAAAAAATAAATTAACAGTCTGGAAAATAAACACTTATTTGATGAAGGCAAAAAAATTTCAAATATTTATTATTTATCTAATTATCAACAGTTTGGAAAAAAGTAATATTAGAATATTTACAAAAAAATCTTCATAAAAATTCTGTATATCATTTGTAGAAACATTAAAAATCTAATAACATACTTAAATAAAAAAATTAAAACAACAATGTTTCAAATATTAAAATCTTGTTCAACTTACACCATGATTTTCACTATGTAAGATCTCATAAAACAGGGCAATAGTTTCACCAGAAGTTATTCTCATCAACACATTATTACTGCTCAAAAGTTCGGGCAGTTTGGGAAGATGGCTGTAATGAAAATAAATTTTATTTTATCAGGGTGAGAGACTTTAAATTGGTTATATTTACAAGATGTTTATTTTAGAGCACATATTATAAAAAAAAGAAGAAAAATGCAGGTTATTTATTTTCCATATAACATTAAGGTGATAAGTTTTATATTTTTTATTGGGTAGGGGTGTGATATTGTGACGTGTATGAGCTATCCGTAAACGCCGGGCTCAAAGGCGAATAGTGTGTCATTGGTGCAACTCGCACCCCGAAACTTTTCGGCTCGTAGTCCGACGCCATGTCCGCTGAACCACAGATTATTCATTTGTGTTAGTTTAGTTTATATAAACACCTTTTTTATCAGAGAAATATATATACAAGAAAGCTTGGTGGACTGTTGTGGTGCACAGGTTGAATATTATGGGCAAATAATAGTTAGCAAATAATAAAGTTGCGACCGTTACAACAATTTAAATGCCAGCTAAAGACAGGTAATGTCACTAAAAGACCCTGAACTCACCTTTTAGCAAATTCCTTGACTTTTTCCCAGGGTGTGATAGAAAGTAGAAGAGCCCACGATGAGAGAGCATTTTGGTGCAAATCACTCACAAGGGGGTGCAACACTGGGACACTTTTATCCCCTTTTAAATATGAACCCCGGAATATTTGGACCAGGGTTGCCATACAGTTTAACACTTCTGCCATGTCATCGCATGCCATGAAAGCAAGAATTCCAAGTACTTGGGAACACTGAATAATTTCAAATAAATTTATTCTTAATTCTTCACTGTTTAATATTCACAAAGTGTTATATTTAATTTATAAAAATGGACAGTTCGTTAATTAAAAGGAAAAAAAAATCAAACATATATATAATTTTTTAAGGATTTTTCTTTTTTTTTATCTTACTAGTTTAATAATGGCACCTTTATTTAACACCACCACACATGGGGTCATGGGTTCAATCCCCACTGATCTCATGCTGTAGCGCCCTTGAGTAAGGCGCTATAAACGATATAAACTCCTGCTGAGCCAGCAGCTCAATTATCCGGCAAATATATTCGCAAACTGCCAAGGGCAACTGGAAACAGAGTCAAGGTAACTGATATTACTCTATGTTTAGGTCGCGCATTCGACTTTCCGACATCAAGGATAAAGATATATACAAAAAAAACTCATTTTAAGAAGTCCAAGTTTTATTCTTACCTTGGTTCTAGCGATCACTGAGGAATGCCTCGAATCATCCAATATAATCTGAGTGAGAATTGGTTTAAAATGCTGAAACAAATCTTCTCCCTCCCTGCTGTTTCCAAGCTGAATGGAGATCACTGACAACAACTCAGCTGCATTTGCTTGTTCCTCACCTTTACCTGAATATATCAAGTTGTTTAATGTCTAGTATTTAATTCTTTTAATTAACAATAGTTACACGATGGATAAATTTGGTGACAAGTCATAAAATTTATTTTTTTTTCTTTATGTTTAGACTTATTTACAAGAAGTTTTAAATTAAGATTGGTTTTAAATAATTTTTATATGTTAATTTATAGGCAAAAACCCCCATGATATTAAACAAACATGCTGCCGTAACTAAATCACAAGTTATATATAGGCCTACCCATTTTAATTTAAACCTTTTTAACATAAGTTGTTGAATATAAAGCAATACTACATTAAAAAAAACTTATATTAAACCTTTTCTTAAACATTTTTCAAGTCCATCCAACAGTGTTTCCCTGAAATTTTCCAGAAAATCAACCAACCAGGTCGATAAAAACGCCTGGCTGATACTTTTCAAACAAACTTGTCTGTAACAAAAAAAAATTATCGAAAGTTATAAATAGTTTAATATGTTTAACTTTTATTTCCTTAACTTTTAGTAGTCACAAAACATATTATGGTGCCTTTAAGCTGTAGCGCTCTTAGGTAAGACATGGGTAACAATACAACCTTTGCTGAGTCTAAAACCAATCAGCAAATTAATTATTAGGCAAATAATGACAATAATATCCCAATTCGTCAAAGTCATTTCGAGCCCTGGGCAGGGTAACAGAAGTAACCCTATGTTAAGGCCATAAAATCTATCTACATTGAAGATTAAAATACACAAGGAATGTGTTTATATAAATACTATACAAGTACAATTAAAACTAAAAATAGTTTACCTATATTTTGCATTCTTTTCGGTCAAACCTTCAATCGATTCTTTTAACTTTAATTCAACTTCATCAACTCCCAAAGCTTCACCATTTTCATCTATCGACAAAATAAATTAATTATTAACAAGCAATTATGCAATAATTAAATAAAACTAAGTAAAAATGAGAATTAGTAAAAATTATTTATTTTGTAAGTGCCTACATGTTTTAAATTTTCATGCAAGTTTTTATAACAATTATACCCACATGACTAAGTCATTAATAACTTCATATTATGATCAACAAATTAAAATCATAATAAAACAAAATTGATGGATGATTTGTTTTGTAAACAAAAAAAATTTCTACAGTTTTGCCTTTAAAATATTGAAATCGAAGAGTAAAAACAACTAATTTAACAACTGGTTGAGGGATGCTTATAAATACAATTGTTAAGTTCAAGTAGTATCGAATATTTTAACACTTTGTAAGTGTTGATAATTCCGTTATCTTTTGAATTTAAAATAAAAATCACTTAACCACAATTAGCTAACAATAATATGATTATTTCTATTATTTTTCATTAAATTTTTTCCTCTTTAGTTTAAGGGTATAACATGCCAAAAAATACTTTTTTAAGTGTTAAAAGTAAGTAGCCTGTTTAGACAAGTTTACATGTGTAAAATCTATCCTTGATGTCATGTTTTTACTCTCATTTAGCAGTGTAAAAGTTTTGCAAAACAAGTTACCTGGAACTAAAGTTTCATCAAAGTTATGTTCACTATTTGAAGTCTGTATGCTGGCTTCACTCAATGTTTCTTCTTCTTGTGAGTTGGAGGCAGTTTCACCAGCTTCAAAATAAAATGGAAATAAATTAAGAAAAACAAAATCACAATAATAAATCTTATACTTCTAATAAATCGAGCCCTTTGGTAAAGTTTTTACAGATTTACACATTAACTTTAAAGGTGCAATTAGAACAACATTGCCCTTACTTTCTATTTATTTTTGTTGGCAAGCAAATTTGCTTTAAACTAATTAGTATATATAATACAAGACAATAAAGTCTATTAAGTTGAGTTTTTAACTCCGGCAATATACTATTAGACAATCACCAACCATGGGAATCAATGGTTGATTTTCAAAGTTATCATAACACCTATAATAAATTGACAAAAACAGCTTGAAATTGGGTAAAATAAAAAAAAAACAATTATTGCCAATTTTCTACCATCTAGACGGACAATACTAAAGTATGGGATGCGGGATAGTGCGGGACCGTATGTAAACGTTAACGAAAATTTTTGTACTTTTCTGGGGATGATTGCTGTTTTTATCTAAAGGGCTAAGGGGTGATGCGGGATTAACTTTAAAGGTCAAGAAATGATGCGAAAATAAATATAAAGCACAAGGGAAGAGTATAAAAAGTCCGTCCTTTTCCGCATTCAGCGTTTTTTTGTTAACGTTTACATACGACCTCGGTATTTCCCGCACCCCGCAACTTCCCGCATCCCGTATTTTAGTACTACCCATCTAGACTTATTAAAAAAGAGAATATAGTAAAACTGTTCAAGCCATATTTGGCAGTTGGTTGTTTTGTTAAATTGAATACCGTGTATTTAATATAAATTAAAATGCTTTATATTTTAGTTCGTAAGTAATAAATTGTCTTAAACTTTTCAAATTTTACCTTGCAATTGTTCTATTATCCCATTTTTAAACCCTCGACCCTTTCCCTTTTTTGCTTTATTTTTCGGCATTTTGTTAGGTTAAAATAAACTGATTTCTCCAAGGATTTAAAAAGTTAAATAAATTAGAAAATGAAATTAAAGATCTACTTTGTCTGTAAGCAATCATCTAAAAACAAAAAACGAATACTGAAAGAAACAAAATATATAACGTTAAAAATTAAAACCTAATTTTTATTTATGTATAAAATCTGAAATTATTTCTGTATAGCCAGCTAGTCGTCTTTTAATCAATGTAATGTCGTCTTTTGATTACTTTTCTATCATTTTTTATCATTAAATGTTTCAACATAAACTAGAAATCTAAATCTTTTGTTTACTATTTCATGTAACGTGACAAATCGTCACAATGTTCACTAAACGCGCTTAGATGACACGCTTTTATGACGTCATAATTACATAAAGGAAATGACCGAATATGCATTTTTTCGCAATTCATAAAAATCAAATACATAATATAGGTAGAATTAGTTTGCCATATTATTAAAATACATTATTTTTTACAATATAGTATATCTACAGTGAGGGTAAACAGTTACATTTTATAATTTTAGTTATTAAAAAAAAATATATATTAGTTTATCCTCATTTTGTTATTAAAGACAAAAATTAAATTGTTTTTAAGTCTGAAAAATAACAAAATTTATTGTTTCCGTTTTCATTTAATAATTCCCGAACAGTCCACGCCAGGATGTTTAACACAAGATAAACAAACAAGATTTGTGACGTCACAATGTCATGTTTACTGTGTCAGAATACGCCGCGGTGTAGAGACAATTGTCTATTGTTGTCCAACAATGAAGTTGGATTGTAATTAAACAATGCATGTTTAATTAAGGTTTACTGTTTCGTCATAATTCCTAGCAAATGGATGTTTACATATAAATCACGTGACCACAGTTTAATATAAAAGGCAAAACACAAAAATTTAAGTTATTCATTTCAAAATTTTAAACTAAAAAAAATTCAAATTTTGATAAAAAAGTTTTAAAAATGGCAAATCTAAAATATAACGAAGCTCAAAACATAAATTGTTTGATGAAAAATAATAAAAACAAAAAGTGCGATAACTTTTATAAACCTTATTCGAGATATTATTTAAATCAAAAAAGAACAAACCGAAAACTCAAAACGTATGGTAAGTAAAAAAAAAAAATTTGTTATAGTTTTTATACCAAAATAACAATTAAAAAAGGAATTTATTAAATAGAACTACATGTTTTGTGTACGTAAGACTCTTTTATTAATTTTAAGTAAAAAACTATTACCAAAATATTACATTAAAACTATTAATTTAATTTATTTTTGTTTTATTAAATTTATCATTTTTATATTTACAAATATTTAATCATTTTCAAGGAAAAATGAGTCGCACATATTTTCAAAGATCAACAGTTAAAGAAAGGGCAACAAAATTACCAATACACGAATTTTCATCATACTTACCTGTCAACAAAGGTAATATATTCTAAGTTTAAGTACAATTCTTTTACTTGAAAATAATTCTGTTTATTAATGAATATTTTTCACTTAAAAACAACAATTAATCCAAAGCGCGCCAAAAATTATAAAAGTTACCGACTTCCTTTCAGTTTTAAGTGTGTCCGAATTTACTTTGTTAAATTCGTTTCATGATAAATTTAAAACTGATAACAAACTTGGTCACAATTCATTGTGACGTAGGTTGCTGGTTTAGAATGCCACGCGCACATTCCTTATTGATGACATAGTACCTTGATGACGTAACATACATTCTAATTTCCGAAATCAAATGAATTTTGTTATAAGTTTAAAGTTTATGTTTTAAAATCAAGGCAGAACTTACATAAACAAAGATTAAGTTGAATATATAAGATTTGAACTTAAGCACTTAACCATTAGTTTTCTTGTTTCAGAATCAAATCATCTACACAGACAGAACCAACAATATATTCAACAAAGCCGAATAAATCTTTGTATACCTCGAAGTCGAAGTGCAATCGCTTTAAGACCGAATCAGTTTGATCAATACTTCAACAATTTCAGCATGGTCAGTTTGTCAACACCGCCCCCTTGTATCTTACTTTCAATCAACCAACGAACAGTTTGCGCGCAGAATAATAACTCCATTTCCTGTGATGACGTCATCGGTAAAAGTGCGACGAAGCGAAGTAACAAAGATGCTTATGACATCATAGAAAAACTTTTGGAGCCAATGAAGTCGGCTAAAAAAGAAAAGGTATTTTGAAATTTTGCATCGGAATAATTATTTAGCTTTTTGAAGTGATTAAGTAACCTTTACATTAACAATTTTTTATAATCAATATTCTTAAACTTTTAGAAAATTGAAAAACCACCAAAATTTGACGATAAAACCGAGAGAATGAAACAAACAACTCTTAAGCGGAAATCTCGAAAAAGTTTTAATCAAGTAAACGAACTCTTCAAGTCACGTGACTGTCATGGTTCAACGAAGAGCTTGTTTACCGGAACAAAAGAGAGCAAGGAAGGAAGGTTGTCACGAATGAGTGCGTTCAGACTCTCTAAAAGAAGAGTAAATGTGACTCCAACATTAGGAAGGAGAAAGGCTGGAAGATTATCTATTGGTGACCCAACAACGCCATCTTCCAACAGAAAACGACTTGTCATGCTCTCGCAAGATGTCGCACCACTTAATAAAAACGAATTTGTTGATGCTGCTAGTTACTTTGAGCGTGAAGATAAACGAAAAACAAACAGGTAAGAAAAAAATAACTTTTTTTATAGTTTTGTTGAAAAATATCATTCTAAACAAGTTTTGATAATTTTTTTTTATCTTAAATTGTCCTACTATTATTCTTTAGACTTTCCTGGAAAAACTGGCTTCCAAAAAAACAAACAAATCAATCTCAACAATTTAGGTAAAATTTTAATTAACATTAATTACCACTGGCTATTTAAAGTATGAGTTAATTAAATTATTCGTATTTTTTAATTATCAGATGTTTGCTTAAAGAAAAAATTCCAGAAAAATCACTTTTAAAAGTTTTGAAATCAAAAGGTAAGTAATTTAAATATTTCAACAATAAATAATAATACCAATACAAACTTAATTGAAAGGGGAAAAACTATGAAACCTTGAACACAAACACAATAGTTCAAAATATTTATTTATTTTACATTAAATTTTTGTTTTTATTTAGTTGGAGTGTCCGAATTTCGAAATTTTCTTAAAATGGAGTTTAGTGAAGAAAACGTCGATTTTTGGATCGACGTTGAAAGTTACAAACAGAGCAGAAAACTAGAAAAACAAGCGGTTAAAATATTTGATAAATATATTACAAATACTGCCCCAATGGAGGTAAATATATTTACTTCAATTTTCCAATGACTACACTATTTTAAACAATTCAATCAATAATCGATTAAAGCTTTAAAAAAATGGCAAAATTAATCTTATGGTTATATTAAACATTTAAGTTAAACAGCTTACATTTGCATTTTAAATGCCTTACAATATTTTGACTCTTTCTTATTTATAACCTTGGTAATTATTCTATATTGCAATTTTTCTAAAAAAACAGGCTTTTAAATTTTTTTTAACGTTTTCCTAGATTAACATTGAATTCCAAATTAAAGAATCAATCCGCGAAAATTTAAGGAAACCAGACTCCACCTTGTTCAACGAAGCGCAACAACAAATATTCACATTAATGGAAAAAGATTCGTTCCGGAGATTTTGCATGACGTCATCGCGGAGAGAGAGTTTTGCAAACGGGCGAGAACGATACGATTCGATGAAATCCATAAAAAATATTTAAAATTAATTTTGTTTTTGTATATTTGCCTTTTTGTTCCATTTGTATTTAAATAAAAACAAAATTTATAAATTCTTTTAATTTAATGTTTGTAGACAGGTCCCAGACCTTAATATTTAAGTTAAACTAAACAGAACTTTAGAAATTTAATTCTTCAAGATTAAACACAATTTTTATATATTTAAAAATAAAAAAAAAACATTAAAAAAAAATTAAGGAAAAGCAAAAATTAAAGGCTACCAATACTACAAATTAAACACTCTTTAATAGGAAATCAAATTAAAGTTATTAGACAAAAACTCAACATTTTTATTGATCAACCGTTCAATAAGAATATGTGTTACCCAAAATTTCAAATATATTTCTTCGCACGCTATCTTCAGATTTAATATCAAAATAACACGCTTAAACTGCAGTAAACTTGTGTTATCTTTTATTATGGTTTTAAACATGAACTTGAATACACATTACACCCACGCAGCACAACCCAAGCATGGCCATTTTTTGTCTACGTGGCGGTCTAATCTAAAAATTCCTAAAAAAAGGCAACTCTTATGTAACGGTTAGGGGTGGCGACGGTCCCAATATATATTGCACTTGCGATTACATAAAAGTTATTGGGTATAGTAGGGTTAAGAAAAATAAGTTACTGAGTAAAGTTGATTTGCAATAACAGTAAATTTGAAGTTATTTTTAGTTGTGTTTTGTAATTAACAGAGTTTACACATTTATTATAACTTTTTACCTATCATTTTGAGGTGAAAGCTGTTAATTATTTTGGTTGCTGTCGTAATGTGATGCTGTTGTGACGTGCTTAGCTATACTTTAAACGCCGGGCTTATGGGCGAATAACATGGCATTGGTGCGGCTCGTAGGCGACACTTTTCGGCTCGTAGTTAGATGCCAGGAAATATCACACTACTGCACTATAGCTTGTGTATTCAATTCGTTTATTGGTTTTGTTCGTATTTGTAAAAACGACCATTTTAAACGACTTTTTTTATAGAAATTAGGCTTTTAAGCATTATTTCAAAAAATGGCAAGTCTTGATTTATATCCAGGAACAAAGTTGAATACTGCCCGGAAAGGTGACCAAATTTAAAAATTACAAATTTTCTAAAAAAATTAAAATCTGAGTCTACTATATTCAAAAAATCAGTTTGAAAACTTTAAAATTGTTTTGATAACTTATATATAGTGAAGTCTGTCACATTAAAATAAATAAGATCCAAGCAAAAAAGTAAAAATTCAGCCTATACTAATCTTTATTAATATTTTATAATATTTAACCAATTTTTTAAGCAGGTTTAAGCTGCAGCGGAGTTTATGAGAATGATGAATTAGAGTTAAAAGTTGACATCGATAAAACAAATTCGTTTCAACGAAGTTTAAACGTCGTCAGTGGTTTGGTTAAAAATGCTGGGCAAGTTATAAAATCGTTCACAGTTACTTATGTTAAAGGATATAAATTGAAAAACCCTTTTAAATTAGTATTTTTTAATGTAAATTTGGTCAAAATTAGTTTTTAACAAAAAACAAATAATTAAAAACCATTATTACACCTAAGTTTTATATTTTTTATTAATATTTTTTTAAATGTATAAAGCAAAAAATAAAACCTCTACTGAATATGACGTCATTAAATACGTCATCTTTTGACGTCACTTATTTTAGATTGGAAATTTACTTCGTGTCCAAACCAAGTCAAACGGAAGTTGAGTTCGACTCTCAACAAACGACGATTAAAGCTGATGTTGACATCATTTCCGTTCAAGGAGACAAACAACGAGGACACGTGAACGCGCTGTTAAAGAATGAATATGATCAATGGTCTTGTGACGTCACATTGAAAATTTCTGATGCGTCGACAATGTACAGAAACATCTCGAGGAAGAGTCAGGTAAAAAAATAATTGTGTTTTTAGATACTACGTTCTTGGGTTTAAAATTCAATTTAAAATTAACATTTTTTTTAGTGTACTTATGAATAAATTAGTAAATGCTAAAAAATAACAAAAAATTGTCGTAAAAAAACTTTTTACCGAATATTCCAAACAAAATTTTCGTAAAAATGTCATGAACTTTAAATCAAACCCAACAAGATTGCATGATAACGCTTTGAACTAAACCATTTTTTAAAATAAACATCTTTGTCTATCTTCAAAATAATAAGAAAATTTATTTTTAGCACTTCACTGATGTGCATCTGGATATTGATTACGTGTCAAAATGCTATTGGCCAGAAATTGAACTGAATGATTATAAGTATGGCTACAAGAACGTCAGCGACAGAAAGTTGAATCTTTTTTCTGTGTTTGAGGAAGCGGGGTTGAAACTTTATTACGATAAAGCTAACTCGACTGAGGTTAAATATTTTGCTTTATTTGTTATATTTTTATCGAGTAAGGGTTTGTAGTTGAACGTGTTTGAGCTATCTGTAAACGCCTAGCTCAAGAGCGAATAGAGTTGCATTGGTGCGGCTCGAACCCGAAACCTTTCGGACCTTTCGGCCGACGACATTTATTTAATCTTTATTTATTTTACTTCTATTTAAAAAGGCGACCTCTAAGGGCTAATATACAACCAGACACATTAGCGAAATAAAATAATTCAACCAAACCAAAAAATATATTTAATTTTGGTTAAGGTCAAGGATCCGACCCCGGGGACCCCGTGGACAAAAAGCGACGTTTTTGCGGTGACGGAGAATTACTTCAACGAAGAGAAAGAAGTTGATAAAAATATCTGGTGCTTGTTGGCAACAAAATCACCCAGGAAAGGAGTTTCTGGCTTCGCTATTCGTTACAACGGAAACGTTGGGTTTGGTCTTTATACTGAGTAAGTAGTAATACAAAAAACAAAAACTCTATGTCCTATTATAATTAGAATGAACTTAAGTAAAATCTATATACAAAAGATCTTAGTGTATGTTTGTGTTGCAGACGTCAGGTTCGCTTTCTGTAAGTATTTAACAGGCGTTTTTATAGGTTACAACCTTTATTGAAAACAGGTCACTTGCAAAGCACAATGTCACCAAACACATAAGCACTGCGTTTTATTCAAATAATACCCATACATAATACTTGTGTAATTTTATATCTTTTTACAGGTAATGGGACCTGATTATGACAGGTAATGGGACCTGATTATGATTTATACAGGTAATGGGACCTGATTATGACCCGATGTGTTTAAGGTGCGTGACGTACCAATGCCACACCATTTGCTCTTAACCCTACGTTAACGGATTGCTTGATTAACACGTCACAACAGCTCTTTCCCGATATAAATAAAAAAACTTAAAATCTTAAAGTAATAGGAAGAATACATGATAAAGTAAATCTTATTAACCAGACATAGTCACAAAAAAGGTCCCAAACGTTCCAAACTGTTAATATAATGTTTAATCATTAAACTGCTAATTTATAAAATTGTGCAAAAAGTATTCCTTTCATTTTACTTTAAAATTTACAAACTTGTAAAATCAGCACAAATTCCGACAACAACTTTTTTTTTAATAGAAAATGATGAAAATTTAACCTGGATGAACTACGCATGGAAGTATGACCAACTGCATGAGATTGGTTCTTTTTACGACAACTTTAAATTCAAGTTCACAGACGACGAACTTATGATACTACGTCATCAACCTAGTGACGTAAATATCATTTACTTTACTTACTTAAAACACAATATTTATACTGATTAATATAATAGAAATAAAACAATGACTATACCATACAAATAAATAGCAAAACTTTTAGTCATTCAAAAAAGCGTTGAAGAAAAATAGCGCCAAACCAATGACCGTTGCCATTTACGTACCACCACCTACCAGCTACAAAAAGCTCGACGAAGTAAAAAACAGAGCAATTAAAATGGAGATTTACATTAAATCCAAGGCCTACAAAAAGGTAAATCAATTGTAATTTAGTGTTTATAAAACTTTGTGTTTTAATTAGGTGAAAAAACAAAGGATTAGATAACTTTACGAATTAAGCTTTCACACTTTTTTGTTTTACTTTTATTGTAGCATATTTTAAAGAATGTAATTAATTAACGATCGTAGGGAGAAGCCATTCCGATGTATGTTGTTCTGATCAACACAGGAGTACTTCCGTGTAAGATTACAACTTCGTTTGAACCTGGGGCAGAAAACTTTAACGTTAGGGTCATAAAAACCAAGTGGAGAAGTTGAGGTATTAAAGCAAAAATAACCAAAAAGTAACCGCGGTATTTATATGAGGCCACGGTTGTTTATGTGTTTTAAAAAGTTCAGGGCTAATCATATACCCTCCGAGCATATGTTGCGCATTTTTAAAGGCAAGCCTGTGCTAGTGTTTAGGCTATCCGTAAACGCCAGGTTTAAATGCAAATATTAAGGCTTTTGGTATTTTTATCGGGTAAGGGTGTGCGGTTTGGAACCCGTTTAAGCTATCCGTGAACGCCGGGCTCGAGGGTAAATAGTGTGGCATTGGTGCGGCTCGAACCCAAAACATCGGTGCGGCTCAAACTCAAAACTTTGTCTCGTAATTTGATGCCATAACCGGTAAACGTTACAACTAAACCTATAAACAATTTTTCTAGATTTTAAAGCCGTTTGTGGGCGAAATTAGCGCTCCCACGCGCCAGTACTTCGTTCTGGGAAATCCCGGGAGTCGAATTAACCCAAGCGAGTACAGTGAGGTGGTTTCTCTTATTCGATCCAACGACGACGATTTGTTCGACGAGGTTGGAGTTTACAAAGTGGAAGCGAGTTATCAGTTTGGACGACTTCACGCAGTCTCGAGTAGGTTTTAATAATAATTAGTTACTCGAAAACTACACAAAAGTAGAAAAATCAGGATCACTCTCTCTCCCCTTTAGTAATTTATGGTTCTTGCTAATTCTCTCTTGTACTTTACAGTTCTTGTTAATTCTCTCGCGTACTTTACAGTTCTCGCTAATTTTCTCTCGTACTTTACAGTTCTCGCTAATTCTCTTACGTATTTTACGGGTTCTCGCTAACTCTCTCTCTCGTAATTTACGGTCCTAAGACCTTACAAGATACGTTAATTACAAGTGATCCAAAACGGTATGTAACAGTAGCATGCAAATTTTATCTTTTGTTTTTTGTTTAGATGTTGCCAAGGTTTACATTAAGGAAGCTGAAGAATTAGAATATGACGTAAGTTAGAAAAACTTGAAATAAAAATATATGAAATAACTTTTTAACTCTGGGAATTAAACAATGCATGATACGATTGTTACTTTAAACACACCTATGCCACATTAAAAGAAAAAAAAAACTTGTTGTGGGACTGATTTCTGTTTAAAAGTGTAAGAGGCTTTTTTATGGCAAAGTTACAAAAATGATAATTTTATCATTTATGTATCATTTTACAAAAATGATAAAGGCTTTGGCATCAAGTGGTTTAAGAAGTTACTCGGTTGGTTTTTGGGATGCACAAATTTCAAAAAACATTCAAGACAAAATTGAGAGAGCTCAAGAATTGATCGATGCCATAGAGGGGTTAAGCAACCCAAGTTATGGGACAACTTCTGAGGGCAAAAGGGGTAAAGGGCCAACAATTTTAGAAAGGTTTCATGCCCCCAAAACTCCAGATCAGTTGTTGCAAGACACTCAGGATATTTTGGAATACTTTCAATACAACGTGAGTTTGTTTTTACAAGTTTAATAAAAATACAACAAGTAAGTTCTCTATCAAATAAAAGTTGGCTACAGAATGACATAAGTTTAGCATCTAATTATATTAAGAACATGCCAGCATGGTGTAGTGGTAAGAACACTCGCTACACTACCATGAGGTTGTGGGTTCAATTCCCACTGCTCTCATGTTGTAGTGCCCTTGAGTAGGCGCTATAAACGGTACGTACTCCTGCTGAGCAAGCATTCAGTCTGCAACTGATGTTACCCTATGTTTAGATCGCGCATTCGATAAGAATATATACAAAAAAAACATACTAAAATTTGATATATATTTATTTGTTTTTAGTATTCTGGTGATAAGAGTGATCTACAACATTACGTCGACCTTGTGCTTGCAAGATCAAAGTTGTATTACAAAAAAGCTGAGAAAAAAGAAAGCAAAGATGAATTCAACAAACTCATCAATGATTTGTTAAACAGGAGAGCACCCCAGAATCTTGTTGCTCAAGCTTTCAGGAAATGGAAAGGATTTCATGCTCCAGGTTGACTAGTTTTGTGTATTATTCTACAGCCTAAACATAGCGTAACCTTTAAACCCAGAATTAGAATGTTACATTTTGATATATTGTTAACCTAATCCCATGGTTTGATCAATCGTTTGTTGGTTAATATGTACCGTTAATACTTTATTGTTTTAAGTGATCTTTTATCTGTTATACAACTCAAAGAAAGTTAACTTCAGCAGCAACCTTTGTTATTTATCTAAACATCAACTGTTTTTGAACATATTACTAAATTAGTTGTTGTTAAAAAATGTTGACAGCTGTGAAATCTGATGAGGAAATCACCAAAGAGTTTCAGGAAAGAGTTGACAAGATAGCTTACTGGTTTCCACAAGAAAGTTTTGTTGATGGTATCAAAGATGAAGCTGGGATGGAATTGAAAAGGTTTACTTCAAGTTTTTATCGTAGTTATTCATTTATTAATTACACTACAAATTCATAAGGACCCTAAAACATTAAACTAAATAGGCAGCAAGGGCAGTACAAACACTAAAAATGTCTTAGGTTGTGATCTAAAAGGTAAAAGCTTTTGCAAAGCCCATAAAGCAATAAATGATTTTAAATTTTTAATATTTTTAGTGCTTTTTCATCTTTTAATCACGACCATCTTAAATTGTCGAGCAAATATGCAAAAATCCTCCACAAACTTGAGGAAGACACAGATGACTTTGATGCAGTGTTGGATTATGCTGAAGCAACTCAGGAAAGCAGAGAACTGAATCATGGACTTTTCAGTCATTCTTTTCTCAGTTATTTTGTGCGCAGTGAGCTTGCCCGAAAGCATAAACTGAAGTAAGTTATCAAAACCTTCATAAAATCAGTAGATTTGGTTAAATCTTATAAATTTGGTTAAACCTTTTATTAAATCACTAAAATTGGTAAACTATGTTTTTAAGATTTCCTGGCCCAAGAAAAATGAGCAAAGCAGCGAAAGAAGAAATGCTTGTAAGGAGGCAGTCAAAGATTAGACCTTTTATCGGGGATCCTCTTGAGGATGTTCTGGATTACTGGAGATGTGACGCGGATTTCAACAACCATCATTGGTGAGTGTGATGTCATATAAGTTAAATCTAGTTTCCTGGAATTAAAACTTGAACAAAAACTTATTTAATATAAAAACTTTGCAATACTTGAACAAAATTTTGCAATTTAAGGCATTGGCATATGGTTTATAACATGGAACTGGATATAGATGATCCACAAAGAAGGGGGGAACTGTTTGGTTACATGCACTGCCAACTAGTGGCAAGATATGAATCAGAGAGAGATGCATGGGGCTTACCCCCACTAGTGGTAACTCCTTATTTAGTAATTTATAATATTTAATAGGCATTATTTTTTGTATATTTTTATCTTCGCTTTGGGAAGACCAACTTTACAAGCTGAACATAGAGTAATGTTTGTAACCCTTACTAAGTCATAGGTTGCACAAAACATGGAGGCAGCGGGAATTGAACCAATGGCCCCATATTGTAAAGCCATGTATTTAACCACCACACCATTTCCTTGCAAAGATGTTATAATAAAAACTATTTGTAAAACCAGCCCTGGGATATGTTTGGAAAAGCAAAATCATTTGATGCGGGAGATGAATTTAATAGCGCCCAACACCCAAATGGAACACAAGGAAGTTACGGACCACGTCCTGAGAATAAGTAGCCAGCTTTAGGTCGAAAACAGTTGTGGGAAAATTACCAGAGTATTTTGGAAGCTTTTGGAACTGGAAAGCTGCCCCCAACTGAAAAAAGAACAGAGTGACTATAACATTATTTATTTTTATCTGGATAAAACTTTATCAAATACAAAAAAATTAAATTATTTTTATTTATTGGTAAATTTGCAAACTTTGTTTTAGAATGGTTTTCAACCCAAACAGAGCTGGTTACATCATTGAGGCTTCTGGTGGTGAATATCTCGAAGTATTTGGCTCCCTTCACAACATGGGCCATGACTCCTTTAACTATAAAAATGATACTGAAGTCTATGAAGTAAATAAGTTTTATAACATCATTAATTTAAGTTAAAAGTTAAGCTGCAATAACTGAAGACCCCTACAGAACTGAATTAAGAGTTTTGTCATTTTAGTTGTATAATGCAAATTGTTTTATTGTTCCTTCCTTTTAATTTCATTTATATGAAAAAATGTTGTCACAGAAATAAGAAATAGGGGAGATATAATCCATATTTCTATATTGTTACATTTATTTGTGTGTTGTAATAGGTTCCGACATACATGATGGATGTTTACTGTGCCGCTCGTGACCATGTATTTTATCGCTGGCACAAATTTATCGACAATTTATGGCAGAATTGGAATCTTAGATTGATTACTGAGTTAAAGACAGATGCACCTGCAGTAATATTGGGGTCAAATGACATTGTTATTTCCCAAGGTTATGAACCCCCAAAAGGTTTCAAAAAGTAAGTTAGCATTTATACGTTTATATTTTTCATAATATCCTGATTTGGATATAATTAAGATTGGTTTGCAATATTTATGTTTAATTTAAAACTAATTAATATAAGGAAAAGTGTTGTGTTTGTAAAGAGTTGATGGCTTGTTTTAAAATTGATCATGACATTTTAAAATCAATTTGTTTTTTCAAAATCCATATATATTCTGTTGTTTGTTTTGTATGGTTTATGTTTTTTAATAGGAGTGTATGAAAAACATATTTTTATTACCCCAGGGTTAATTTGAAAAATGAGTGGGTTAACAACAACTTTCCAAGTGGGACTTTAAAAACAATTCTCTAGGAGCCACAAAATGAGTACGAATTGGATCATAAACTTAAGCACGAGAAATTCTCTTATCATATCAGACTACAAAGAAAGAACCTGGGTATAAAATTTTCAGATTTATCAAATCAGCAGCTTAAATTTACCAAAAACTAAATGAACTATTAAAATAGTTTTAGGTGAGCTGAAGTTAACAGTTCGAGTTTTTATCTGCCAAGCCAACATATGAACAACAGACTGCGCTGGATTGAAATGGACAAGTTTGTCCATCAGTAGGTTCTAGTTTCAAATTATTTTTAAATATTATGTGAAACTTAATCTAAACCAAATTTAAGGAAAAATTATATCCATTTAAAAGCTGTAATTTTTAAAACAATGTGTTGGTTTCAAACAATAAATTTTACTGTCAGAGATTTCTTATTGGTAGTTTATGCAAACTAACTATAAAGTCTTAGAAGTGTTCTTGTTTTCTAGCATGAAAGCATTTGAGTTAAATGTTGTGATACTAAGAAGAGACATTGAGTCCTCAGTGATTAAACGAACAGCTGATGCGATGAAGGACAGTCAGGAGATTGGATTTGTTGAAACTGTTTCAGGCAACTGTGAATGTGGTTATCCATACAATATGCTGCTTCCTTGTGGCACACCTGTAAGTTTTGTGAATAATTCGATTAACTCTCAATGGAATAAGTTGGGCTATAGACTTTTTAAACAGTAATTTTAGTTACCCCGTTACATCCTTGTTTTGTACAGAAACTTTAATTTAATTCACCCTAACGTTACAAGATTTTTTTTTTTATCCTTGATGTGAAAAAGTCGAATGCGCGACCTAAACATAGAGTAACATCAGTTACTCCGACCCAGTCTCGAGTTGCCTGTGGCAGTTTGGGATATTATAGATTATAATTGCCCAATAATTATACTGCTAATTAGGTGCAGGCTCAGCAGGAGTTCGTATCGTTTATAGCGCCTTACTCAAGAGCGCTACAGCATAAGATCAGTGGGGATTGAACCCATGACCTCATGTGTGGTGTAGCAAGTGTTCTTACCACTACACCACGTTGCCGGTTTCAAAACATAAACTATTGATACCTTAAACAAATTCTTTTGAAGCATTATAATTGGTATAATATACAAAAAATTTATACCACAGGAAGGTGAGAAGTGGGTGCTTGGAGTGTTTATCAGTGACAACACAATAGATGGATTAAACTCCACATCTTCTTGTGGCAGCATGAGTTATTGTGGAATCTTGGATAAGGAATACCCAGATAAAAGAGCTATGGGTTATCCTTTTATTACACCAATAAGTATAGATGAAAAGGAGGTAAATGGATATAGAATTTTTTTTAAATATTTTTATTTTTAATGTAAAAAAGTAAACTTCACAGATATAAAATGTCGTAACTTTTGTTCGTCTGACCTATTCTTAAGTGGCCTTTAGCAAAGTTTTATTAGAAATGTTAACTAATAATATATCTGTTCAAAAGCCTTTTGCCTTGGTTGTGGTTTATACAATTAGTAGAGTTCTCATTTTACATTCTAAAAGCAGTGGAAATCGAACATATGACAGCTATAGGGCATTTTTTTTATTTAAACCCTAAGTTTTGTTACTTTTTTCCGTGCTCAATTATAAATTTGATTGTAAAATGCAACTTGTGTTTTAAAAACTTTTGTTACAAATGTTTTAGGTCACAGTGAAAGATGCGATTAAGAACTTGGACAACTTTGCTGCAACGAACTTCGTTATCCAGAGGACCGTAAAAGAATAAATATTCGTGTAATCTAATTTGTAATGGCACATTAATCATTATAATCGCATATGCTTCATATTAGATTAAATGGCCGTTTATATGACTTACAACTGTAAATAGGAAGTCGTATGCGCGGCCATTAAACGTATATTTGCTGCTTGATTTTAATTTAACCTAATACTTAGTTTTTGTAGATTAAATATATTCCAGTAAATTGACTTTTTTCGAAATTGAATGAAAGTTTAAACCTTTTTTTAGCAACTATTGTCCTATAATTGATTTAAATTCGACCCATTAAGTTAATTAATTGTATTTGCATGATTCGTATGATTGTAATTGTATCCACGTAAAGAGAATTGCTTTCTTCAATTTTTTTTTGTAAACTTGAATATTTACACCAGTTATTAAAAAAATACTAACAAGAAACCGGCAACGTGGTGTAGGTAGTGGTCGAAACACTTGCTACATGAGGTCGAGGGTTCGATCCCCACAGCTCTTATGCTGTAGCGGCCTTAATTAAGGCACTATAAACAGTATAAGTTGTTACTTTATGTTTAGGTCGTAAAGTTGACCTTTCCACATGGTAGATAAAAAAATATACAAAAAAATTCCATTTTTACACAAGATTACCAAACTTGATTATCAGGTTAACCAAACTTGTATACTCTACAACAACTGATTTCGGGCCATTTTAATTTAATTAAAATTTTTAAGATTTGCAACATGACAAAATTTCCATCATAGCAAACGTGCTTAAGATTTATGTTTGTTTGACAACTTAACTTTGATTGACAGCTGCGGCAAATGACACGAATTATTAAGTGATAAAATTTCGTATTAACATGATGACGTCACAATATTCGTGACTTCTAAGATAGTAGCTTCTACACTTAAACCCATTATAAACATTTAATTAAATATTAAAATACCCGATATTCGAGGCACGTTAAACTTACAAAACTTTCCAAATTCGGTCGAATTGTTGTTGCAAACCTTCGCTAACTTCAATTACAATGTCAGTGTTTACATAAGAAGATTATCAACTTGGCATAATTACCTTCTAAATTAATGCTTTAATTTTTTTACCATAACGAAGCAATTTTTACACGGCGCCTGCGGCTAAAAAGTTTAATTTAGAATTAATTCAAAGAATCAAAATTAATTTTGGATTGCCGAACTTTGATACACGATCCCAAAATTCCCGTTACGCAAAGTCACGATGAAATTTTACATTAGCATCTTGCATTAAAGTTATTAATAAAACTTATTCACCCGTCGGCAAAAACTTATCCAAAAAAGTGTATAAAAACTCGCAGCAAAATACACATCGGTACCTTGATTTTACAATCGTTGAAATCAAATTAATAACATTACAAAAAAATGTTGAAAATTTCGTTAAGTAGTTTGCTAATTGTAGCATGTTATATCGTGGGTGCATATACAATATGCAGCCCTCCTTACTGGCATGCCTACAGTAGCTACCGTAACTTTAAGCGCAGTTATAATACGGGTGAAAGGGTGAGGTATTTCTGCCAGCATAAAGATCGGTATTTGGTTGAGAACGAATATCGAACTTGCCGTCGAGATGGATCATGGACCGGTCATATACCAAGATGTTTCTGTAAGTGACGTCATAATAGTTTTTGTGACAATAAATGAATTTTTACTAAATTTATTATTGTTTTTAGTTGCATGCCGTAGACCCCAGCAATACAGTCGAAGTTATGCTGCTCCCCGTTTCTTGAGGTTTTCGGTTAGTGGTTTTTCAGCTTACCCATGTGACGAGCCCCAAGGTAGCAATTTTTATAATTTCAAACATTTTCCAATCTAAGTATTTTTGTTGATGGCTGGGGTAAAAAATTAGGGGTACAAAGTTATTCTGATATTAAAATTGGAAAAATATAAAAAAATAGTGGGTTAAAACATCCTATATAGTTACTTAATATTTTTCGCAAAACTGTAAGGCAAAAAATCTAAAAACGATCGCTTACAAATAAAAATTAAATATTCTACAAAAATAAAGTTAACTTTTTTATCTATTCCAACGCGGCGTAATTTTAAAAATTTTACCATTTAAAAGGTTATTGTGCTGCCCGTGCCAGTCCACAATACGGGAGCAAAGATCAGCGAAAGGATATTTGGTATGCAAACGATGTTGTTTCTTATTCTTGTGATAATGGGTATTTTCTGGATGGAAGAAGTCATTCCAGGTGTCTTAGTAACGGAAGATGGCAATATCCAGTACCAGTATGCAGACGTAAGTTGATTAATTATACCTTATATGTTAAACTTGTATTAGAATTTTTATTTTGACCCTAATTTTTGTTAAAAAGTAACTAAAAAATTAGGCATTGCTAAAATAGCAGAAATTATTAGTAAAAAGTTAAATGCCAAAACTAACAAAGACGAATAAAAAAAATTTAAATCAATTAAAAAATTATTAACAACCAAAAATCAGAAACTGCATTTTTTAACAAAATTAAACCGTCTTTAAATATATATCCTAATTTTTGGTTAAATTTTAAATTAACAACGACGTCCATATTACGACAGAACGATCAAGAACGACTTGTCGACACCGAGATGCGCCGGAATTCGGGCACTACGATCCCGCAGCACCATCAGTTTGGTACTCGGGCAACCGGGCGAGTTATGGTTGTAGAAAAGGATATTATTTAGATGGAAATGCACACTCTACATGTCAGAATAACGGGCATTGGGATTTTGGTGTACCACAGTGCAAACGTAAGTTGTAATATTTTAACAATTTAAATTAGCCGCCATTTTGTTTTAAAGAATTCGAATTTTAAAAATAAAAAGATTGTTTGAAGAATAAAACTTTGCTTTACGCAGAATTGCCAAACAATCTCAAATTTTAAATTAAAAAATAAATAAAACTTTTAAAATTTTTTAATTTTAAAACAAACTCTAAAAAAGTCAAGTTTAGTTAAATTTTAAGTAACTAAAAAAACACAAAAAAAAGTTAAAATTTTTTAGGTTTATGCGAACATCGTGACGCCCCCGAATATGGTTCCTTTTACCCAGTCCACCAAACCATATGGCACCAAGGTGATATCGTGAACTACACTTGCGACCCAACCTACTACTTGGTCGGATTTAATTACGCGATTTGTCGGAGCGATGCCACGTGGAACTACCCAGTTCCTATTTGTACAAGTAAGCTTAAAAGTTGGTTGGAATAATAACTGTAACCTTGGGTAAATATATGCCAATAAAGTTTTACTAACAGCACTTATAATTAAATTACAAAATGTAACAATATTTTAATGCTACAGCACTTTCAAAGTCCACATAGACTATTATCATTAGAAAAAACTATTGACAATAAAGTAACGTTAAATATTTATATAAGATTATAATCAAACCTAAATTCAAAACTAATTTTAAAGCAAACACTAAAAATTAATTATTTTACTTCTTATTAACACTTTATAATAACCTAAGACTTTACCCCACAGGGCAACGATGTAACCACCGTCATGCGCCCTCCAACGGATATTACAAACCCGAAAACAGAAGAACTTGGTATTACGGACATTCAGTCGAATTTGGATGTGATAAAGGTTACTACTTAGATGGGCAATCTACGTCACAATGTCAGAAGAACGGCAAGTGGAATTACCCAGTACCACAATGCAAACGTGAGTTTTAAAATCATTTTAATCAAAACTTGTCTTTGTTCAACAACATTAATCAATAATTGGGTTATTAACACATAGCATTACAAGCTTTGGTATAAATTAAACAAATTACATGTACTTGAATTAAATAAAAAACTAAAACAAATATTAAAATACCCAAATACAAAAATTAGAATAACTAGAAGAACTATGCAATTTTAAACATTAATATATTAACTAACAAAGCCATATACCTTATAATTTAGAAGTATATATATATATATATTAGCTCTAATAAAATATTTCACATGAAATAACACAATCTAAAACTACACTCTGTAAAAAAATATTTTACAACTGTCTCTAGGTTTATGCAAACATCGTGACGCCCCCGAATATGGTTCATTTTACCCAGCCCACCAAACCATCTGGCACCAAGGTGATATTGTGAATTACACTTGCGACCCAACCTACTACTTGGTCGGATTTAATTACGCGATTTGTCGGAGCGATGCCACGTGGAACTATCCAGTTCCTATTTGTACAAGTAAGTTGTTTGTATAGAAATAGGTTGGAATACCATCATAACTGTTACCATCACTTTTTTTAAAAATAAAAACTTGTTTCATAGCTTTAACTAACAAGTAAGTCTTGTAAATCAACAACAAGTAAGTCCTGCAAAGGACAATTAAGCCAAGCTAAAGCTATACGTACTACAATTTTATAAAACTATATTCGGCGCAAAACGTTCGAAAACTATAATAATCATTTCACTAACTCTTTTTTTTCATTTTGTAATAACCCAAAACTTCTCCCTTCAAGGGCAAAGATGTAACCACCGTCACGCGCCCTCCAACGGTTATTACAAACCCGAAAACAGGAGGACTTGGTATTACGGACATTCAGTCGAATTTGGATGTAATAACGGTTACTACTTAGATGGCCAATCTACTTCTAAATGTCAGAAAAACGGAAGATGGGAACACGATGTTCCTACTTGTAGAAGACGAGGTTAGTGGAATTAAATAAATATAAAAACCTATTTTACTTAAGCTGCAGAAAAGAAACGAAAACAAATCGTTGTATTTTGTCAGATACTCTCAAGTATTAGACAAGTAGTTCAACATAATGTTGCGTTGGATTTTTAACTTTAAAACATTCTTATCTTTCGTTTAAATTTCTAACAAACAAATTCTTATATTTTCAGTTCAATGCAAACACAGAAGTGCACCACAATATGGATATTATAAACCAAGTAGCAAGGACGTTTGGTATTATAAAGACACAATCTCATATGGCTGTGACGATGGTTATTATTTAGTTGGGCAATCATCACACCAATGTTTAAGTAATGGAAAGTGGGAATACGACGTTCCTTACTGCAGAAGTAAGATTTTAAATTCTTTAAATTTAACTAAACAAAAGTGGTCTTTTTTTAAAAAAATACCGCTTGATGCGGAAACGAACTTGAAACCTTCCGGCTTGTATTTCGATGCCAGGACCGCTTAACCACACCACAGAAAAAAAATAAAAACGTGACCTTTTTCTAGGACGATGCCGACATAGAAGTGCGCCATCTCACGGATCCTACAAACCAAGCGGCAAAGACATCTGGCATTCCGGTGATGACGTCCATTACGATTGTAATACTGGTTATTATTTGGACGGAGAGGCTACGTCACGTTGCCAGGATAATGGGCATTGGAGATACGAAGTCCCAGTTTGCAGAAGACGAAGTGAGTTTAAATTTTTAAAATGAAAAATGTAAAAAAAAAATACCCAAAAACTTCATTTTAAACAAAAACACTTTTTATTTTAGCGCAATGTAAACACCGAAATGCACCACGATATGGATATTATAAACCAAGTAACCAGAATGTTTGGTATTACCGCGACACAGTAGAATACGGTTGCGAAAATGGCTACTACTTAAACGGGCAAGCTAGACATACTTGTGATATTCACGGAAACTGGAGATACAAAGTACCAACATGCGAACAACGTAAGAATAAAAATCCTTTAAAATTTACAAAAATCTAAGTTTTTCCAACAACTTTAACTATCAACTTCTTACATAATTGACTTAAATTTTTAAAGTTTACGATAAAAATGTGTTAATATATCATAATACAGACGCATGTATGAACAAATATGTTAGTTTGTTCTTAGCTTACACATTCTATAACTAGCTTTAAAACCTAAAACTGAATCTAAACTGAACTATAAACATTACAGGTTCGTGCCGTGGAAATTGTGGCCAGTCATACAGTAGTGGTTGTAACTGCAACAAAGTGTGTCTCTTAACTAAAGGAGGTTGCTGCAGTGATTATGTAGCGCAGTGTTTCTTTTCACGTGGCTGAACAGGTACGTGTAACAGCTTTTATGCACTTATTTAACACAAACTTTATTGAACTATACCATTAAAAACCAATAATACACGTTAATTCAACGTAAACTTATGCAATTTTTACTTTTTTTAGATTTATCGTGTCCATTTAAAAAGGAGGCAGCATTGCATAAAATGCATTTAAATGCTGAATTATTAAATAACAATTCGCTCTTATATTCAACAATTTGTGTTATTGTTAATCAATAAACTCCTCTTTATATGTATATATATTGCGTATTTAATAACTGCAGAAAAAATCAGGCAGTTACATAAAAACAGAAAAAATCAGGCAGTTAGATAAAAACAACTCTATATTACATAAGAATAAAAGTAAATATTACTTACAATTAGTAAACTTCTTCTGGTTCCGTAAAAACAAATTTATTCCCGCTTTGTCTTTTAGAAATCTAACTTACTTTGCTTGTAATATAACTTTTAATACATGTACTGCTGCATGTTACTTCAAATACCCTACCTAAAATTAACATAACCTGTTCTAACACAATAACAAAAGATAACATTAAAAGGGTTATTAAAAATTAACATAGTAACGCCAAACCGTAGTAAATAGGCAGCATACCCAAACAGCTTATTTTCAAATAGCCTACTACGTTTTCTGTTTAAGCGCAAGTTCTTTAGGCAAAAACGAAAAACGTTTAAAATGTTGGCTAAGTTAAGGCAATGTAATTTGCCTAAACAACCATAAAGCAACAAATAATTAGGTTCGTTTTCGTCTACTTTACATTTGTTCAAATTGCGTTGTTTTATGTCTTTTTGTGTGTAAATGTAATATTGCGTTAAAACTATGCTAGGTTGGCGTAATATGACTTGTGATAGTGGGTGAATAAATGTTATTTTGTAGAAGATATTGTTTTTAAAACGTTACTTACATTTGAGCAATTATAACGCGCCAAAACTTAACTACTTACCTTTAAATTCTTAACTTGTAGACTTAGCCTAAATATCTAAATATTATTTAAAAAACATGGTTTAAGGATCATCTAAAAACACTGAATCGTCGCAGCCTAACACGCTGTTCAAAATAAATGCGAAAATTATGCATAATTTTATTTTAACAAAAACTTGGCAGTAAATATTCAGCAGCAAAAAAACACAGTGAAAACATTAACTTGTTTGGTGTATGTTGAATCATAATATACGTCATCATAAAGAGGTAACTTTATTGGGGTATGTGGGGTCATATTAAACGTCATCTTGTTCTAGATATTCCTTTAATGTCCCTGAATCCAGTGGAACTGAAAGATATTCCCCACCATCCCCTCCCTTCAAAATAAAACAAATTTAAATATTGACAAAATTAAATAGTTAAATGAAAACTTAAACAGTACATACCTTTCTAATATTAACGAGTCTATGATCCAAAAACTCAGTCAAGTGAGCTCTTAAAGTTAACTCACTATTCACTAAAAAGCTTTCCCTGCATTTCAGGTACAAGTCAGAAAATGAAAAATCTGAAAAATTTAAAAACAAACAATTTTTATATCTTGATAAAAGCAGTAAAAGTTTAAAAAACCATACAATATTGAAATGTAAAAAAACTCTGAAAAAAGGATCAAACCACTGTTGATTCTCTCTCCTTCCCCTTCTTCTTTATTTCCTTTCTCTTCTGCTTGAGCAAGTTCATGCTCAGCTAGAATCCTGAAAACTCCGCGGGCATTTGAAGTTAAACTTCGTGCAACGTGCATCAAACCACTCAGTGCTAATGCAGCTCCTCTCGATCCCATACCTTTAAATGTTCGCAAATAAAGTAAAATATTGAAATATTTAATTTAAATTTAGACTCCGTCTTTACCCTACCTGCCCCAGTTCCAGCCAGCAGCAAAGAGCCTTCATAAGAAGTTTCTTCTGTGTACGGAGAATAAGTTGTCATGTCATACCACAACCACCTGAATCTTGCCATTTGTGTTTGATCCCAGACTACAGAAGAAAAAAATGCTATTTTAATGTGACGTAGAGCGCAGTAAAAAAAACAGTTGTTACATAAAGAAAAAGCAAACCTAATGACGATAGGTATGTTTTTAAACTCGTACATGAACAAGACCATAAAACTTACTTAGAGGGGCATTAATGTGATCTATTGAGGAAATTAGATGAATTGTTTCGATCTCAGCTAGTTTGCTAAATATTTGTTGTGCTCTAGCGCCTCGAAGTGTTAACCCATCAATGTTGTGGATTATTAAAAACAAGTGATCTGTAAAGTTAAAGACTCTTGTAAACTTTTAAATATATCTAGTTATTTTATATATCCCTTATCTAAAAAAAATCTTGATAAACCTACCGTTATTGTTTTCAGCATAATGTTGACAGATATAATCAAGTGGGACATCGAGGTTTGTTGAACTTAACGAAACTTTTAAAATATCTTCTGTGATGGTCGTTAAAATCTTTAAATTTTAAAAATAAAAGATTTTATGCTTTAAATTAAAGTTAACAAGACGATTTTTTTTAAATATTTATTTCATAAAAGCAATTTTTTTATAACTATAAACAAACTTACAGATTTGATTGACAGCCCAGGAAAAAATCCATTTACAACTAACTTGGTCTCAGATTTTAACATTTTCTCGCAGAAATTATGAATTAAGGATCTTTTGGAACCAAGTCCATATAACAGTATGTTAAAATTGTTACTGAAAACAAGATTAATAAAAGATGTGCATTTTCTTTGAAAAGAGAGCTTATAAACTATTAACCTAATGATATTGGCAAAAATACCTTGTAGAATTATTAAACTATTTTAAAGCAACAAAACAAAATATTTCATATTAATACCTACCACAAATAAAACATCCACTTTGTAAAATACAGTTTGTGATTTTTGCCCAAGAGTAATTTTGATGTTTCCACTTTCTTAACTCCATCAACTGTTTAAACAAAATGTTTATTTAAAAATCTAAGTTTGGAGTAATACTTAATTTTGTAAGACAATATAAAAAACCTTGTGATATTAGTTGTTCATGTTGCTTTAGTGCTTCGTTTAATTGTTCAGCTCCCATCCTAGGATTCTTCAATCTTTGGAGAGTGTGATCTGAGGTCTTGGAAGACCTTGAATCCTTGTTTCCACCTCCATGTGAGTCAAAATAAAGTTCTCTCTCTAAAGGCTACAGTATAAGTTTTATTTAGATACAAAATAAAGCAGTTGTATTTGATAAAAAATGCACAAACAATTAATTGGTTTAAGAAAAGTTTTGTTATCTAATAATTATTTTTTATTGTCATGGGTATGCTAATAAAGAAATAAAAGTTTTTTGCCAAATGCTTGAAAACTTAACACTTACTAGTTGGAGTCTGTGAGATGGTACATGAGACATACATTCTTGAACTTCACTCGATTTTATCACTTTTATTCTAAAAAGAGTTTTATTTATGTTATTGAAAATATCTGTTATCAAACATAAATACTATCATTTTAAAAACAAGTGTTGGCTAAGTAAGTCGTATTTCAATGACAACAATTTAATAGCATTTTAGTTGTAACAAATTTGTGTAAATAATTGATTACAATTTAACAACCTTAGTTTTTTAACACACTATATATTTCTTTAAATTTATTTATATTAAATTTACCTTTTATCTTCTTGTTCTTCATCATCCGAATCTGTTTCCTCCGAATCTTCCTCATTTAAACTAACATCCACTTTCTTCCCAGCTTCTATATGTTGAACTGAGTATTTCTTGTCTAAATATTAAGGCTAATGTTAGCTCTTTATATTAAAATGGGTTGTTTTGTTTCTAGATCTAAAATGTATAACTTTTAATACAGTTTTTAATACAAATTTTAATACAAATACCCAATTTAAATTTAAAAAAAAAAATAATAATAATACTTTGGTTAGTTATTCTTTTGGTTGGGGATAGATTTTCTTTGGTTGAATCCTAAATATTAAGAAATGAATTTAAACACATTCTCTTACATAAGTTTTTTGTGTGATTATGGTAATATATATACCTGGTTTTCAACAACCTTTTCACCTCTTATTTTCCGAGCTGATTCTGCAGCTAAAGAGTTTAATTAAATGTAAGGAAAATGTTCAATACCTTATATAATAAGTGTCCTTTTTGTTCAATAAATTTTCGCTATAACATTTTTTTTTTAATACATGCATTTGTATGTTATAAATTAATTATATTAAAAATAAAAGGTTTAACCATATTTTGACATTTGTTTTGATCTTTTTGGGGTTTTAAATGCATAGACTTTGTCCCATGGATTAGAAATGTTGTTCGCTAAAAGCTCGATGGAGCCTACAAATTAAATCACATTTCATTTTAAATTGTGTAAGTTTTGACAGCTTCATCAGGTATTTCAAATTATAATTTCAAACTTTTTGTTTCTAACATTTTGATACATAAACCAAGTTATTAATCTCACCAGCAAGTGATATTTCTTCTTCATTGTTTTCAGTTTGTTTCTTTTTTGATTTTTTACTTAAATTATTGGATGAGGATTCAACAAAAGTTGAAGCTAATTTATTAGCAGTTTCTTTGCTATTTGTTTCTGTAATTTACAACTTGTTAAATATATATAAAAATAAAAATCACAATAAAATATTCAAGATTTAGTGGTCCTTTTATTTTTGTAATTATGCTACTTTAATATTTCATAACTAGGTATGATTGCTTATAAGCTATTTTCTAAAGGCATGAAATCAAAACTTCTGAAAAAACTATTTTTTATTTAAGTACAGTACCTTGGAATCTATTAATATTTTATATGTTTAAATATTCATTTTGTAATTAAAAGTTTTTAAAACAAAACCTACTTTTTTTCTTGCCCCCCAAAACAGAAATATGGTTTATGACATCACTATCACCAACATAAGTTACTGAAATTGTATCCATTTTAACCCTAACCTAAAACAAAACAAAACATTTTATTTACTTTTTTAATCCAAAAAATTGAGAATAAAAATATCACCAACACCATAACATTGCTTATTTTTTAATCAAGATACTTAGACATTTTAAAAACCTTTCTTTATTAATCCGCAAGCAAAATTTTTACATTAATATTGTAAATATTCAAAAACCAAACAATATTTTTATAACATGTTTTTGAAGATAAATTGAAACCAAGTAACAAATACAATTGGTACATTAATTACTGCAGAAAGTACATACAATAATATCTAAAAAAGTTCACAAATATTTTAATAAATATCTTCTTGCGTTGTAAGCAATTCCCTAAACCAGAACTAAAATTGCAAAATTAAAAAATGAAAGTTTTTAAACAAGCTTTTTAGCTTCGAAGAAACCCTTAAGATGCCTCATCTGCCAAATTCCTGATGCAACAAGAACAAAAGTTTGAGCAATTGACCACCAGAGGACTTTGGAGTTTGTATTTTCACTCGTTTGACGGAATCGACCTTCTCGGACTCTCTGGTAATTTTGCTCTTTCTGTATTTGTTCAACTTGATCAAGAAGTTGTCGAACTCGAAGTTGTAATTCTGTCAGTTTGTCCTTTTCTGCAATCTGGCTGTAATCATTAGTGTGTTCACCAACTTGGATGTCAAGATAAACCCGAAGTTTTCCGCCAGCAAAGAGCGACCATTTTGTTGAATTTGAGTGAATACAAATTTGTTGTTCACCAGGTGTGTGTGAAGTAAACGTAAATGAACCTTCCGAGCCGTAGGTCTTCGATAAAATAACCTTGTCATCCGGATCTTTTACCTCAACATGCATTCCCATTCCTGGTGAGGAGTCAAGGAAACTATTTGATCTTTTGTCCCAGAGTTGGACTTTGTATTTTCCAGTTAAGATTGTATCTTCAGGTAGTTCTTCAATGAAACATTTCTTTTCCTTTTCTCCAATATGGAAATAAACACCAAATGTTAATTGGCAACACAGAGAAAGACAAATTAAAATTAAAGATTTCATGTTGTTTTTTTTAATACCTAGTTAACTGTAAATATATTTCATTTTTTAATTATAAAACATATACTTTCTGACTTCAAAATTAAACACGAAAAAGTATATTTAAAACCACCCATAATGACTGGGATAGGGGTAGTACTAAGGTTGCAGGGTGCGGGAAATACTGAAGCCATATGTAAACGTTAACAAAAAGACGCTGAATGCGGAAAATGGCAGAATTTTTATACTCTTCCAGGGATATTTATACCCGCATCATCCCTTAGACCTAAAAGTAAATACTGCCTTTATCCTGCAGTAAAGTACAAAAATGGCGATCAGTCCCGCATTCCGCAAACTTTTATTAACGTTTACATATGGACCCACACTAATCCGCATCCCATACTTTAGTATTGTCCCTGGGATAGTTAATTCTAGTGATTTTTAAAACATAATTTAAAAAACACGGTAAATTTTAAGGTTTTGTATTATATATAACAACTTTTAATTAAAAACACGTGCAGACGCTGGCAATGCAGAAGGTCTGAAAAGTTGTTTAAGAAAACGTGATCGCGAAAATTTCTCGTTATTTTTCACACGTTAAAGTCAAGCAACTTCATTTTTTTAACTAAATAGCCCAATAAAAACAAAGAAACCATTGTTATTTATTATTTTTTAAGTTTTACTTCCGTTTAATTAGCAAGTATCGCGCTAATGATAATTTTCTATTGACACGTCACACTTGCCTATTATTAAAATTCTAAACTTCGCAAAAATATAAACAGAGTTGCCAAATACTTTTCCAAAATTTTATTCAAAAAAATAAAATATAAACTAATAATAAATCTGTAAAAAATAGTATAGGAATAAAAAAATGTAATTTTTAAAAATTATTCCATAAATTGTGATAAAGCAAGAATTGAGCTTTTTTGTATTTCTGGGTCAGAAATGGATTGTCCTCGTTTTAGTTCTGAGGCACTTTCTGAGCTGGTATATCTTGTCCATTGATCTGATCGAATTGATTTTGGGTTTCCAGTTTGTAATGATTGCTTAGGCCCCACTTTTCCAAATCTAAAACACCAAATTTAATAAATAAATGAGTTTCTTAATAAAATTGTTATCAAATAAAAATTACTTGGCTTCACTACGTGGATCCTAGGTTTGATCTCCACTGCTCCCATGCTGTAGCACCTTCTACTAAACCAATTATGTTCTATATTACGAGCACCTATGTTCTATATTATCCCAATCTGCCAAATGCAACTCGAAACTCAGCTGGGATAACAAATGTTACTCTATGTTTAGGTCAGAAAGTCGACCTTTCCACATCAAGGATAAATAAATACTGAAAACAGATATTCAATAAAAACCTTTTTCTGAATATTCTTTTCAATTTTTTATATAAAATCCAATTTTCAAAAGCATCATTAACCAAACGCTGCCATCTAGTGTAGAAAGCTGAACCAAATGACGAAGGCTTGTACGGATTGCTCCGGTCCACATCACCAAATGAAGCACATATCCACTCGAAGAGCAATACAATTAGACTCAAAGCAGCCATCATTAGAACCATGTCGAAAACTCCAGCTAAACTGTAGTAAGTAAGGGGAACGTAGGATAGGTTGTCGCCTGCTGTTTCTGCTTCTAATAATAAAAATATAAAAAATAATAAAATGTTATTTTAAAAAAATGAATTAAGTTTTAAAAATTAAATTGGGACATTTAATATATTTTTATATTTGTGGACATTTAAAATTTAATATTTTTTTTTTTTTATTTTTTTGTATATATCTTTATCCTCGATGTGGGAAAGTCGAATGCGCGACTTAAACATAGAGTAACATCAGTTACTCCGACCCAGTCTCGAGTTGCCTGTGGCAGTTTGGAATATTATAGAGACTATAATTGCCCGGTAATTATGCTGCTGATTAAGTGCTGGCTCAGCAGGAGTTCATACCGTTTATAGCGCCTTACTCAAGGGCGCTACAGCTTGAGATCAGTGGGGATTGAACCCACGACCTCATGGTAGTGTAGCAAGAGTTCTTATCACTACACCACGCTGCCGGTATATTTTATATATTTTTATGTTTTAAAAATTAGATGGAGACATTAAAATGCAATTTATTTTTGAATTTGTTTATTCTTGTTGTAACAAGGACAATCTTAATGCTCAAACATATAATAACATGTGCTACCTTAACTTATTCTTTAGCTGCCTTTATGGTATTAAATATTACTAGTATGATTACTTAATTTGTTAACTTGCCAATTTATTAACTTGTTGTTACAGTTTGAAAGCAGTAGAAATAAGTTATAAATTTTTACTCAGTTTTTTTTACTACCTGGCTTTCTCATACAAATTTCAGATTTAGGAAAATATTTTGCTTCCAGTGAAGCAATAAATCCATTTTCTTGCAATTTCTTAATTTCTGCAGAAAATTCAGCTAAAAAATTTACAAAAAATCATTTATAGTATAAGTTGGGTAGAATTTTAAACCTGTGTATTCATTGGTTGGTTATGTAAATGTCTTTTAAAATTACATTTTTTTTAAACTTTAACACACCAGTAAAAGTGGAGCCAAAAGGTAAAGCATAAGCATAAAAAGCTTCTCCGAAACCCAGAGGAACTGTAGTTAGTTCACAATTTGACAATTTTGCTGCGTAATCTAACATTGCTCCATCCCATATAAACGCAATGTCACCTTCAGTCATTTTCTGTCTAGCTATTGGTTCACTTTCAAGAAAGGATTGTTCTAAAAAGAAATGCTAATACTTATATATTTAAATAATGTACAAAAAACAGCCGTGATACATTAAAACTAAAACATGTATATTTTTTAACATGAACAAACTTGATATTGTTTAATAAACTATTTAAGGTACTAGGTGTATAACTAACTGCAAGTTGTGGCACTCATCAGTTAGGCGCTGTAAACATTATTTTAAGTAAATGTTGTTAAGCCATTTTGTGTTTACCGGGATGGTTAAGCATAGCTTCGTATAACTTCTCAGCAAGTGGAAGGGTTGCTGCTCTCAACAGAGAATTCACAGAAGTTGACCTAACTGTCGCTGGCACCACGTTATCCTGTAGTAACAACTCACGAACTGTCAGGAGTCTTGTCTTCTCACTGTGTGTTAATTAAGGTTTGCTGTTATTGAAAGTTTTTTGTTTAAGCTAATCTTCAAAATAACCTTTATTTGGCACTATGTTAATATCTAAAGTTCAAAAAGTAGTTTGAAACATAATATAGCATAGGTAATAAAGTTACTGCACACATAGGCTTCAATGACAACTACATGCATTAAAAATAAAAGTTTTAAACTTACGAGGTCTCAGTAACAAAGGAAACCATATTAGCGGTGTAGGAAGCCACCAGAATTACCCCTACCATGTACCAAACTGCTGCTGCTATTCTGGCAGAAGGAGCATGTGGAACTGACTCCGGACTCTGCCATAACAACCCAGCAAATGCAAAATACATCGCATTACTGAACGACATTTGACGCTCGGCTTCATTTCGTTGGTGTTCATCATCATCAATTGCCTCTTCATCTATGTCATCAATGGGGTCATTGTTGTCAACAATTTCATTGTTTGAAGAATTTGTAGGCACAATGCCAGGTTGCACTAGATAAAAAAAAAACAATATTAAAAAGTTTTGAAATTGTAGCATTAAAATGCTATCTGGTTACAGAAGTTATTTTATTTATAAAAAACCTAACTTAAAATAAAATGGATGAAATGTTATTCAGGTAAACTATACTTGTTTTAGCAAACTCTAACTTAGTAAGAACTAAAATATTACCCTGGCTCTTACCTTCTCTTGTTCCGGTGATACTGGATTTGCGTCTAAAAACCTTTAAAATAAACTAAACTTAAACTCTGTTTGTGCTAAATCTATAGCTTTTATAACTACAACAACTATTACTAACTATAGTGGCAGCATTATATAATACTTTCTAATTTAACTTTTTTTTTAAGTTTAGTTTCTATAAGAGTGTTAAAAATATTATAAAACAGGTGTAATTTTAAGCATATACCTATTGTAAAAAAAACTAAAAACTTTTCGTAATAACATTATACAAACTATAAAAATTGAAAATTGAAAAAACAAATTTTAGATAAAAATTAAAATTGACATTTAAAAGATTGTTTAACTTTTAATAAATTTTTTAAACCTTAACATCTGACATTCTTCTCTTCCCAAAAACATTGGTAGTTGATCCGACAAACGACATCACTGAATTTTTCCTCCTCTCCAACCTCACATGAGCCTCTTCAGCCTCTGAGCTCTGGAAGTAATTTCCTCCTCCATATGGACTTAATCTGGGAAAGGAAAATTAAACATTTTTAATTTAATTTGAAATTGGATTAGTGAACAATATATATGTTTATTACAAAGTCCTACAAAATAACTAAAACTAACATTAATTAATTTTAAATAAGGTTGAAATTAAAGTTAAAATCAAACTACAAAACAAACCTGGACACAATGGTGAAAAACACAGCGAGGATAACCACAGTTGAAATAATAACTAACCACAAGCGGGGGGTAAAGGGGAGGATAAAAGCGTAACGATCGTACCCTGACAATACTCCATGAGCTGAGTTTTCATTTACTGCATATTTAAGGTCAGTCTGTAATTAAGAAACATATAACGTAAATTTGTTTTATTAGTTTTATTCTTATACACTTATCCTTGATGTGAAAGGGTTTACTACATAACCTAAACACTGCAAAACATTCGTTACCCCAACCCGATCTTAAGTTGACTTTGGCTGATTGAGATCTTATTATTTGTAAATGCACAATAACTAAACTGCTCAATTGTTTTTAGCTTAGCAGGAAATGGGCATGCATATAGCAGCTCACTAAAAAGCATTACAATAGGGAAGCAGTGGGGATCAAACCTTAAATCTCATGTAGTATAGACAAGTGTTGTAACCACTAAATTTAAAAAAAAAAATTTAAGGAATCTGTTAACATAAACCTTGTAATATTGTTCAGCGAAATCAACTGATTCCAATCTTTGTTGAGTGATGGTTAAAGGAGCAAGTGCAATGTCAGCTCTCCCAGCAACCACTTCACCCACGACCCCATCCCATTGCCCACTAATAGGGTCACGACCTCCAAACAACCCTGACCTTAACAGTTCAACCTTGAATGAGAATGAGAAGCCGACCTGTTTGCTTATTTCTTCAAATAAATCGATTGCATATCCACTAAATATTGTTGTCTAAAAGAAAAAGTTTCATTAAAAAATAAACTAGATTTAATTTAATACCCTATTTAGAAACATATTTCTAATTTAACAATTAATATTTTTTTTCTTTTCAAAAATGTATTTTTTTTCTTTTCAAAAAATCTTTCAAAAATGTTACCAAAAAAATTAATGCAAGTTACAAATATTTACATTTTCGCCTTGTTCATTTGTTGAGTAATTAACAAACACAAATGGAGGAGATTCGATCGTGATTGCTCTAAGGTTCTGGTATTTTAATTCTCTCACATAAGATGATATATTCTTTGCTCCCCCCATAAATTTAATTTTTTCATTGTTCAGAGTAAGAAAAGGATTTTGTGAGTTTGACCAAGTTCCTAAAAAAGTTAAATTTATTTACTGACAACATTAATTTTCTAAATTAAAAATAAATTAAAAAACAATTTTAAAACCCTAATTATTAAAATAAAACACTTTTAAAATCACCAATTTTTTTCCATCTATCGTCATGGAGATTAACAACATCATAGGAAGGGGTTGTCATGGTAACTTGCTCACTTACATTAAAAGTTAAGTTGTTGTTAGTGACACCTTGTGGAGTACCTAATAAAATATTTTCCAGAAGTTCCTGACCATGTACCCAATCTTAACAAAAATTTAAATAACTTTTTATTAGAAAACCTTTTTTTAAGTAAGTGTATACCTTTTATAAAGCTTACAATAGTTACAATAGTTAAGCAAAACAACTTAATAGTGCGTTAAGGAAAAAGTGATAAGCTATTTTTATGGTTTAAAACTTTCTGTAGTTATTTTCACGCAGGTTTAAATTAAATTTTTTTAAATCTTACTTTCTGTATCTCCAGCTGGTAAATTCAAGTTTCCAGATAATTTGTTTAATAATAAACGTAACCCATAACTAAAAGCAAGCAAACTATCAACATATTGTAATGTGTATGCATCTTTTTCTATTTTGGCTGCAATATATAAATGTTCAAAATATGTTTATTAATGAACCTTCGATATAAACAATTTTTTAATAAATAAACAAACATAGTAATAACAAAAATAAATAGCCTAACTGTATTGTCATTAAAATATCTATTTAAATTACCATCCAGAAAAAAATTAAAAAGTTAAAGTTAAATTTTGGATACCACATGAGTTTATTAGTTGCTGATATAAACTTCCTTCTTCAACTTTTAACTTGGTCCCAATTAAACCACTGAAGGAGTTTATTGATAAAGAATTTTCCTTGAAATTTATAAAGAAAGCTAAATTAAATTTTATTCCTAAGTAAGCGCCACTATATATAATGCTTAGGTAAATAACAGACATGTTGTATACTACACAAACATTATATGTTGATACTCAGTACTTACAATTAAACTAATATCCTCCCATATTACAAACGCCCACCCTTGTTCATTTAAACCACAATTCTCAGCTTCTAATAATATTGAGTGGATTTGATGTGAGGGGCACAAAATTAAAATAACATGCTGACCTAAATCAAAATATTTATTGTTAAAAATTAAAAAAGTGATATGTAAAAAAATAAATTATTTTTTATTTAGTAACAGAAAATATAAAAAGACTTAAATTTAAAAATTCCCATAATTTAAAATTTAAAAAAGTGTGCATTGACTGATGTATTACAATCCTACCAAACCTGCTCTTTTAAAACTTAAAATTTCTTCTTTAGCGCTGACAATGCCTGGACTTATTTCATGAATAGTTCTTTGAAGTTGAAGCTTAAAAATAACAAAAAAAAAATTATTTTGTTTTACAGTCATTTAAAAAAAAATAGAATCATAAAGTACAAGAAAGAATTGAAAAGAATTTCGAAGAATAAAAAAGAATTGGCAAGGACCGTAATAAACTATTCCAACAAAATAATTTAAAACTTAATGATAATATTTGCAATAAAAAAAACTTTAAGTTAACACGGTTTAGTAAACTAAGTATATACGAATAAATATTTTTGTCAAAATTCAGATACCTTAATTCCTTTCTTCTCTGCAGCAACTATAACATCAATGGTTAAATATTGAAAGTAGAGGTCATCAGAGATCAAAATTCCAATACTTTTCCAACCCTGACTTTGCACGAAGTCTAATACTGCATTTATCTAAAAAAAAACTATTGGAAATAAAATATTTTTTCTATACATATATATACATAATTATTCATTAAATATTATTTTTAAATGGTAATTAATTATCCTTTTTAAATACTTTATTAGAAGTAAATTAATTTACCTTGTAACTGTTTTCTTTTGTCATTCTAACCAACATTGGAAATTTTTTCTTATCCCTTAAAATTGAATCAGAAGTAATTGGTGAAATGTGAGGTATATTTATTCCTACTGCATAACGATGTAGTTCCTGTATATTTCCTGATATTTCAGGGCCTATAATGCATATAATTTTGCCATTTTTGTACAAATTTTGTCCAGCTTTGTATAATTCAACTCCAGCTGAATCTTCCGCAGTATTAACGTTAGTAACATCAATTGTTAGTTGCCAGTTATGATTTAAAATGTTTAAATTGTTGATAAAATTTACGGAACATTGCAAATTTGATTCAAAATTGTTGTTTTTTGCGCCAGAATATAGAACTGCGAGCTTTGTCAATTCGAAACCACTTGAAATCGCGAAGTAGTGCAATATTACTAAAGTTAAACATAACTTAATGATCATTTGAAGTTTTTCTATAAAGCTTTTTTAATATTTAAAATTTAAATTTCAACAGTTTTCGTCTGATTTGCATTGAATCAAATTTGTTACGTAATAAATAAAATTACTGATGCATAAAATAGTAAAATAGGGAATTTACCGCGATTTATTAGAGCGTAAATTGTTTTATTTTTATCCTCGACCGAATAACAAGTTATGATTTAGTTTTAACATGGCTTAACGTAATTAATTTTGCATACAACGTAACGTAGCTAACTTAAATCAGCTTAAACCTCTATTTGTAACTTAATTTAATGTTTTTTGAAAGTTAATTAGATATTTTTTTTTGTAATTTATTGTCAACCTGTCAGCCTGTTGAAATAATCATGGCTTCATTTGCTTTAAAATCTTTAAATAAAAGTAGAACATTAATTAAAGGTTTTACTAAAATTCCATTAAGGGTAAGAAAATAATTGTATTTAGATTTTTTTTTGTGAACATTTTAAATCGGATGTTTTTAAATATACTGATTTACTAAGTTTTTGTATATTTTTGTTAAGTACATGATGCTTATATCTTGTTACTGAAAAAGTTATTGAAATTTACTACATCTGTTAAAGAAATTTCTATATATAAATATTCTATATTAACTAATTCAACAATATTTTACAGACAAACAGCAAGTTTTCAGGTCTAGGAAAACTAAATCATGTTGCCATTGCTGTTCCTAATTTAGGTAAAAATTGCCACACTTACTGACTTATCATTAAACAATTTTAAACTTTAGGTTCTTTTCGAAAATATATAAACTTCAATGTTTCATTATTGAAATATACTTTGGCATCTTAAAATGTCATTTAAAATGGTATAGTTAAACTTTATTACTGATGAAATGTGATTTACCTACAGAGAAAGCAACATCATTATACAGAGATGTTCTTGGTGCAAAAGTGAGTGGAGTTGTTGACCTACCGGAGCATGGAGTGAGCACTGTATTTATTGAACTTAACAACACTAAACTTGAGGTGAATTTTAATACTACATAAAGTTCAGGGTTAAATCTCAAATGCTTTTATGTAATAGCTTTTTGCAAAAAACTCCAAACTAAAAGCAATTCTGCAAGTTAATATTCATACACTATAATTACCTAAATTTCACTGACAAAGTCAACTTAATACTGAATAAGAGTAACAAGTGTTACTGTATTGTTAGTCTGTAATGTTGACTTTTCCAAATTGAGGATAAATAGATAAATAAACATGAATTACAGTGCCCAAACAAAAGTGAATTTATATATACTAGATGTAATTTTTTTTTTATTAGAAGACAACAAACACATTTTTATTAAATTTCAACACTTATTTATTACAATAAACACAAATCAGGTTTTAACATTATTTAAAAACACATTTGCAGGTAAAAAATTAAAGTTCACTTAACGAGTTATTAATAAAACAAAGATAAACCTTTTTAACGATTAGCTAGATTAGACTTACACAGTAATACAATAGTGCTGTACACCTAATAGGTATTTAAAAAAAAAATAATCAGAAACGTTATGGAGATTTGTTTTTCCCAAAGGAAAGGTAAATAAAAACAGTGTTGATAGCAACCAATTAATAAAAAAATATATGATTAAAAAATAAACTTGTACTAAAAACACATGAATTAAATTAACACAAAGTGCAGTTGTTTAAACAACTAAACACTGGTTTTAAAAAAGATGTGAATATTAGAAAACATTTAAAACGGTTGACTCCCAATTTTTAATGTTTAATTCAGTAATTCCATGCTCAAAAGAACCGGAAACTAAAGTTTGGTCATCTAAATATTTAATACAAGTGAGTGCACCGACACCTAGTGGTTCATCTCTTACACTTTTTTGTTTATCCTCATTCCATAATTTGATTGAGCCATCATGAGAACAAGATAGAAATGTAGAAGAAGAATGTTGGGAAAAAATACAGCAGCTCACATTCTGATAATGCCCTCTGAAAATATAACAAAAATAATTAACTTGAATATAAGAAATCTTTGTAATTGTTTTGTTGTATATATACACTTTTACTTTTGATGTGGAAAGGTTGAATGCACGACCTAAACATAGAGTAACATCAGTTACTCCAACCCAGTCTTAGGTTGACTATAGCAGTTTGGGATATTATATCGCATATAATTGCCCGATAATTATGCTGCTAATTAAGTGCTGGCTCAGCAGAAGTCCATACCGTTTGTAGCGCATTACTCAAGGGCGCTACAGCTTGAGAGCGGTGGGAATTAAACCTATGACCTCATGGTGGTGTAGCAAGTGTTCTTACCACTACACTATGCTGCCGGTGAACTTGTAACAATAACACAGAACAACTTACTTATATTCTTGAACTAATTCTTTTTTTCTTAAATCCCATAACTGAACCTGACAACCCGTTCCATTGAAACCATTACAACCTGATATACAATAATTTCCACTTACATCTACACAAGTGTGAATCTGTTGTTGAAGCTTAAAGTTATGAACAACCTGGAAACAAGCAGCCAAATTAAATTATCAACCTTGAAGATTAGATTTAGACTTAACTTAATAATTAATTAAAACTCAGTTTGATGTTTAAGATTTTAGCATTCATAATGTGGCTGTTTGGTATGTGTCTTTAAGTTGGTTGGTTTAAGAAAGTTTAATGGACATTTCTATCCAGAAATTCAGAAATTATTTAAGTTTTGTAAAAAAGCACTTAATTTGTTTCCAGAGATAAAGCATATAAAAGCAGAACAGATTAAGCTATAACTATATAAAAATATATTTTAGATCAACCTTTAAATTCCTTGTATCCCACAGTTTAAGTATTTTATCTTCCGAAGTTTGCACAAGTAGATTTTCATTCCACCACTTTAAATCAGTTACTAAGTTTCTATAACAAAGAGTTTATAAACTTTTAATACCAATATGTTACTTACTACAGATGCTTATATAGTAAGATTAATTATTTAGATGTTTTTAACAGCTTTAGGTTTTCTTTATCAATAATTTATAGTTTTTAGTGAAGATTTTTTTTCAAAAATTAGTTTTAAATATTAAAAGTTTTTACAAATACCATAAAAAATGCAAAATTGAAAAAAATAAAGCTGTCATGTTAAAGGTAAATGTAAATATAACTTAATAAGCTAAAAAATATTATTTAGCTAAACAAAATAAACTTAATTAGCTAAACTATATAGCCCTGGTCAAAAAACATAAATTTTTAATTGCTGTTGCGCCGATAATAGTTTCATTAAAAGCGGTAAAACTTTGACTAACCTGCTGATGGTTTCTTTTTTTAAACAAGTTTTTGTTTCAATATCCCACAAACAAACAGAATTGTCTCGAGATCCTGAACAAATTAAATTTCCTTCTTTGTTGGCGGCAACGCTGGTCACTATAAGGGTATGCCCTTCTAGTGTGCCTGCAAGAATAAAGCAAAATTTAAAATTGTCTGAAAAAAAAAAATAAACTAAAAATATTTTTTTGGAAAAACTTTAAAAAACATAACTGCAGGGTTTTGTGGTTAAACTTGGCTTTACCACCTGGAGTCCTTGATTCGATTCCCACTGCTACCATGCTGTAGCATTAGAAATATACCAAATTGTTATAAACAAAAATTAATCTTACCAACGCAGATTTCAGTCCCAACTTTCCAAATCTTTAAAGTCTTGTCTCTCGAACAACTGAAAGTTAAATTATTTCTGCAACAAATTTTCTTCACTGACATTTTGTGACCTTTCCACATTTGAACAATTTTTCCATTTTCTACATCCTGGAAAAATGAGAATTTTTATTTATTTTTATAAATCAGTTACTGACGTTTTTTTGCTATTTTTTCAGTTTAAACTAACCTGGACAATTATTCTTTTATCTTCGCCCGCTGAAACTAAATTATTGGTTGACAATACGTCCAGTGACGTCACAGTATCAGTATGACATTGAACTATATTATGTTTTGGTCCCATTTGCCTTCTAACGTTCGACGAATCTAACGAATTGGATTTATTTGTGGAATGATACTTTGATTTTAAAGTTCTGTCGTCATTTTCGCTATATCTTCTACCATGTCGTTGCTTGCTCATCCATTTTCCCATAATTCTTTAAAACATTTTATTTTCGAATTGTGTCGCTTATGCTAAGTCATAGAAACCGGGGAAGTCCCATAAATTGATGAATAACACATTCCAGTGTTTCCAACAAACAACATCAATCAGTGTTTCTAACTATTTTCTACTTATTGACAGAACGTAAAAGCAGCTAAAAAGTGACTTTAAATTTTTAAAATATACCATATCACATGCCCTTACAGAACTTACTTAAAGTTAAATTAAACTTGTTGTTTTATTTGTTTAGTTACTGCATCCATTCGGCGAGAAAAGTCCGATCGCATCATTCCTAGCAAAAAACAAAGATGGGGGACTACATCATATTTGCATTGAAGTAGACGACATTAACGCAGCAGTGGATGAACTAAGGAAGAATAACGTTCGCACTTTGACTGAAAAACCTAAGATTGGCGCCCATGGTAAACCAGTTATGTTTTGTCATCCAAAAGACTGCGACGGTGTTTTGTTAGAGTTAGAACAAGCTTAAATATTATTTAACTTCATCTTATTGTTAGATTTTATTTGGTATTTTTAGATATAAATTGTGCCGCTTTTTAAAACTTTTGTTAAAGTATGTCTCATTGTATCTGAATTGTTAAAATATAATATTGGGTAAGATTTAAATAAAGAAAACTAAAACCTCTAGCAAAGCTTATTTGTTTAATTAACTCGATGCAGAGTATTTAAAACCAAAACTCGGCCTTACCCAAAATTTTGACAGATATACTAAAACAGATAAATATATTCTTAGTGTATATATACATCTAATAACAACAACATTTTGAAGTAAAAATGTATTTATACAATTAACAAATATAAGCAACTAAAAAAATTGTTTTTCAAACTTAAAAATTCAATTTCAAAATTGGCCTCTTCTAAAAGCACACCGACCAAGGGTTCATTCGTAAAGGGCTTTCAATGTAAGTACTTTATTGTAATTGTTTTTATACAACTGCAAATATTGCAACGAAGTCTGAAGAACCCATAAACATAAGACTGTAAATAGTTTTTTGCACTACTTCATAAATTCAAGTTATCGAAAGCCCCGGTTATCCATATGTACTTCGATCTTTCTCCCATCAATATCACATCCATGCATCATCCTGCATGCCTCCATTGCCTGTGCAGGAGTTTCAAATCTAACATGACCGAACCCTCGTGATTTCCCATCAGCCACCTTAATTTCACAGAACAATACCGGACCTGCAGGATTTCAAATGTAGATGATTAAACTTTGAATATAGGGTTAATAACAACATTGAAATGAATACATGTATGTCATAGAGAAAATAGTAAAGGATTTTTAGAAGATAAGATTAAAGCTGTTTTGCTTGTCAGTTGGCCGTTCTTGTGTCTGCATGTGATTATGACATCACTAAGACGAACGAGACAGAACAATCATCATTTGCAAATGTGACAATTTAAGGTATTTTCCAATATCGTAAAAAAATTGTACAACAAAACCAAAACAAATAAAAAAGTATTCTAACTATATTCTTTGAATATTTAACATAAACTTACCACATTTTAGGAATTTTTCCTTCAACTTCTGCCAGGTTAAACTGTAAGGAAGATTCCTCACGAAAACTGTAGAACCTTGCGGACCGGACCGCATGTCCTTAAGAGGAAGGGTGGGGATGGAGTGAACCTGGCCGCGCTCTGTGGCAAGTGACCTATCTATGTCACGAATTCTGTTGTCAGCTCGAGCTATCTCCCTTCAATAATAAAATTTTATTTTATTTTTTTTACATTTTTTTGCATTTAATTTTAAGATTTTTTTTACAATTTTTTTGCTAATCAGTTGGCCGTTCTTGTGTCTGCATGTGATTATGACATCACTAAGACGAACGAGACAAAACAATCATCATTTGCAAACTTTAATTTTACCAAAAAAGTTAATAAAGCAAAATAATAAAGCAACCATATTTAAAGGACTAATTAAAGACAATGGAACTCACTAAAACAAAAATTTTAAAGCCTACATTTCCAATAATACAAAACATAATTAAAATTAAATCAGTCAAAAAATTACAGATGTAACTATGAAAATTGTTAATGTTAATCTTACATTTCAATTCTTTCTCGATCTGAATAATTATTCTGTGATGTCATTAGTCTCGTTCGATCCAAGTTATCCCCTCTACCTCCAATTCCCCCCAACCTGGCCAACTCATTTAATCCTGGCAAGTTTAAACCTGGGATGTTTATTGGAGGACCTATCAATATAATTGAAGCAATTTTAAAATTAAGTTTTGGTGTGAGATAGCCAAGCTTACATTCTAAATATAACTTTTAATAAACCTGCTTAGTAAATATAAATTATACAGCAAAATAAATTAGTGGGCTGTGTCTGCATGTAATTATGACGTTACTAAGATGAACAAGTTTCAAGTTGTTGAAAGTATTAATTTAATGAGTTAAAATTACTTAAAACTTAACCAGTACACCACTTTTAAGACTAAACAAAAAAAAACTCAGTTTCTTTTTACAATAACTTTTATATTTTTAAAGTAAACAAACCTCTAGAATTTTGCTGGAGAGTCTCAGACAGCCTGCTTGCTTGTTGAGTTAATACAGACAAACCAGCTGCTAACTGGTTGGCATTCGGGCCACCAAACTCATTCAACATTCGGTCTGGTTGGGGGCGATAACCAGCTGAAATATGGTGTTAAAATTAAAGTATATATATTTAATACTCAATTAAATGAAAATAATGGTACACTCAGTGGTAAGAATATATTTAAACATCATGGGGCCTAGTGAACATATATGTCCAATTTATAGGCTTACACATACAAGATAAATAAAGCTGCTGTTTTTAAATATTAGTCGAGAGTTGTTACCTTATTACAACAAATAAAATCCCGATATGGCGGGCTATATATAAGCATAGAAAATATATAAGTGGTGAGAATATAAAAGTGATAATATATAGGTTTACTTACGTGGGGGACCCATATCTCTGGGAGGTGGAATTGAATTAAGTGAAGGACCAAGTCCTGACAACCCACTCGGTAGCTCAGCTGTTTTGTTGTTGTCCATTTTTACCATCATTGGTCGATCATATAACTTCTGACTGTGTAACATTGCTGGAAGATTTAAAATAAATTTATTGATGGTAGACAGGTGTTTATAGTTTGAAAAGAAATGGACTATTGTATATTGAATATAGAAATTAAAATTGGCTTTCAAATCTTTACATTAGTTCAAAAATTGCAAAAAATTACTAATTGCGAAATAAACCAAATTGTTTATAGTAAACCAAACTTAGAATTCATATATTATCTAGTTACACCTTAAGTATTTACTTACAAATAGCCTGAGCAGCACCCAAATGATCTTCATAAGTCACAGTTGCCATTCCTCTGCTCTTGTTATCTTTATCCAACATTAAATCGATCTTTGTTACCTTGCCTGCTAGTTGAAATACCTCCATAAGTTTCGAGTATGTTACTTTGTAGTCAAGCTGTAAGAGAAAAAATTAAACATAAAATTTGCTGTTTTTTATATAAAAAGTAGTCTAAAAAGCGATAAAGGGTTTAATAAAAAATATAAGTGTAAAAAATGGTATTTTGCTAGTCAGTTGGCCGTTCTTGTGTCTGCATGTGATTATGACATCACTAAGACGAACGAGACAGAACAATCATCATTTGCAAAACAAAAAAAAAGTCACTAAACTTACATTTGCAATGAACACAGTTTTGCCAAGTGGGGGCACTCCAGCGCCACCCCCATTTCTTTCCATCAAATCATTCCCCATCCTAGGGGGAAGTCCAATAGGGGGCATTCCCATGGGTGGTCCTCTCATTGGAGGAGGCATTGGAGGCAGAGAGGGAGGGGGAGGGAGGTTACGGAGCGATCCATGGATGTTAGCAGCGGGATGACCATCTTTGATTAACATTCGTTGAGCAAGGTCACCATGGTAATCCTGTACAAAAAATAGCGATAAATTTTTACAAATAATAATTATATATATACTAAATTTAGAAACTTTTTATTAACTCCAGTACTAAAAATATGATGGTAAATGTCATAGTTTTTATTTTAATCCCAAAATCCTATGTTAAAGTGTTATACTACTCTAATTTGAATGAACCCACCTCTCTGACCATTAATTTCCTTCCCTTTAAATCAAATTGATGCATCTTCTTACAAGCTTCTTCACAAAGTTGCTTTGATGAAAACTCAATCACTCTATTCAAGTATAAAAAAAAAACTATTAATAATTTTGGCATTAACATAAAAACAAGTAAAAACTTGAGTCATAAATTCTTTTTAAACACAACTCAACATAAAATTACACCAATTCCAGTATAACTGCAACAAAATTAATTTCTAAATACAATTTTAAACTAGAACTTATTACAAATATAATAAAGACAAATGCACAAATGCAATATACCAACTAACTTACCCATAACCCTTTTGTTTTATTGAGGAAAGGGTGAATCAACCAGGTACATACAAAATCACAAAATATTTGAAGTTAGAAAACTTGACAAAACTTTAAAAACTCCTCTCAATAAAAACACTTTCTTGGTTAAAGTCTTGATTTAAAGAACAGTTTTACAAAAAATAAATCAAACTAAACAACTGTAATAACAATTTAATACAAAAAAATTAAACAAAACGTCTTTCAAAATCCTTAACAATATAAAAGTTTATGTATGTATCAACTTAAAAAAACAACTGTTTTATAATTTTAATAAATTCCTGAATTTTTATGATCATAAATATAAAAATCAAACAGTTTGAACCCTGAACTTACCCTTGAACGACCGCCATTATCAGTAAATAATTCCACATATGTTACTTCACCAACTGAAAGACCAAACAACAAAACACAAATTTTATTTTAATTTTCTTGACATAAAAATCTAGCTTTCGAAGGCTTCTCAAAATTCTACTTTCAATATTCAGTTTATGGAAAAAAACATAATTGATAAAAAATTAAACAATAAATTAAGAATACACAATTGATTATTACTAAAAAATGACAAAAAAACACAAAAAATCTTGAAAAAATACAACTTAAAATAGAAAAATTCAAAATTATGCTGTTTAAATGTTCTGAACCAATCTCAAACAGCAGATTACCTGTAAAAGCTCAGACACATTTAAAAAACACTTTGTACAAATCTAGTGAAATATCTAACCCACCATGGACAATAAAAACCAATTTCCTAGCTTGCTTAAAATTAAAAATCTAAAGAATATTTCTTAAAAATATTAAAAACCTACAGGTTAAAAAGTACAAACAATTTTCTGATTTTATGACCCATTTTCTGCTAATGAACCTAATAAACCAATCAATCCAAAAAGGGAATAAAAATATTAAAACAAAAACTTCAATTATATAAAAGGTTCCTACCTTTTTCCCTAAATAGATCCTTAAGAGCTTGCCACTTTTCCTCATATGCAATATTGTTGACAAAAACTCGATTAAATGGAGGTCCTTGATTCGATTTTCTTGGCCCAGATCCGTTTCCCATTCTTTGATATGGAGCTGGCCTGTCTCGTTTAAAATTCGATCGATCCATCATTTTATGACCAGAATCTCGCTTTTCTATTTTTATTGAAGGACTCCTAAATTTTTGGTTATTTAAATTTTACGATTTAACATTAGTTTTGGGCGTTGTTTTGCCAATTAAAAACCAATTAACCTTTAAATTAAAAACAGACGTAGGTACATAAATATATTAATGTTAAAAGCTTTGTCAAATATTATTTACTTTTTAACTTACCCCGAACCGTTTCCTGACATCCTCATTAGATTAATTTCGATAAAAATTAAACAAGAAAAATATTTCAACTTCGAACAAAAACTTTGCTTCGTCGTCCAAAAAAAAGTAGGCCAAGTAGTCTCGCAACAGTCATATTACAGTTTACATAATTTGATTTTATCCCCGCGAGGTTTTACACGTGCTTTTTTAAAATATATTTTATTAAAATTAATAAACAAAATTGATTAAAATATATTAAATTCTATAATTAAAAAAACTATGCACGTTGTAGTAATATTAAAAAAAAATAAAATTTAGAGTCCTATCAATATATTTTAATCAAAAATACTTTTAATTTACGCAACATATTAACAAAAAAAAACCCATACCTATTTGAAATACAAATCCAAACAAAAAATATAAAAAGAGTTTAAATTACAGTGTGTTTATTAGCATAGGCTTAGTAAAAACATTTTTAAGTAGATTAGGCAACACTAATTTGTGTTAGTTTATCACCAAGATCCAGTCATGTAAAACTTTTGTTATTTTTGTTCGATCTTTAACAATTTCTGATTACAAAAACGCAACGTAGTCGTAATTTTCTTGTCATGGCCAAATAAGCATGACTTTTAAAGCTTGCACGTAAGCCAAACAGTCAGTGAGCCATGTTAAACACAGGTAGTTTAACCATTTTTATTTTCTCTGATCCTTTTCCTTGAAACGATTTGCAGAACAGACCACCGCCAATTTTTTTTTGTAAAATTGTTTTTTTTTTAAGAAGTCATCTCAAAGAAAAAAATAGAGGTGAGTGGTTTAAATAAAAAGTAATTAAATATTTTATTATTAATACCAATTTGGCATTTTTTTAGAATTAAATGTTTTGTTTTAAAAAAATCTTCTTATCAAATTTATGCCAAAAAGTTTTGTAAAAATTGTAAAGTATAAAAATTTAGTTTTAACTATAAATTATTTTTGTTAATTTCGATAAAGTTAAGATATAAAAAAAAATTAGATAGATTTTTGCTAAAATGTAATTTACGAGTTGCTTACTAAAGATAGAAGTGTTAAAAGGCAAAAATAAAATCTCACAAATATATTTAGTTTGAAGCGCAGAAAACCCATTGCGAAATAGCGATAAGTTATTTTTTTAAACAAATATATTGCGGGGTCTTTGGGTTAAAACCGCAAAAACTTAAAACGATCACGTGACCTATTAAGTTTCGACGCAGATGAAAAAGTTAGAGTTTGTTACCTTGAAAATTAGTTAATATGGAAAAAAATTTAACAAAAATATAGTGATAAAAAATAATAAACAAACTTTAAAATATAAGACACAAACAAAGAAGATAACTTATTTATATAAAGTTTTTAAAACTGTTTTTTTTTTTTTGATTCTAAAACTGACAGACAGTAAAAATTATTGGATTGTTTAACAAAGCATAACGTGGATGTTTCCCTGTCTGTGACGTCACAGAGATCAGGTTTCAAAAATTCGCGATCTCATCTTAAGTAACCGTGTATTCTAGAAAATCTTTTAACAAGCAAGCAATTGCGTTAAGGAATATATTTAAAAATTGTTTTTACATTATTTTTATTTTATCTTTGATCGAACAGACTGGATTATGACGTGACACTTCTAATTGTTAAGTAGTACGTCGTTCTCCGGACGGTGCATTAAAGAATTATCAACTACGTCATAGCCATATATTGTAAGCGTCACAATAAAATATACGTAATTATAAAACTTTTGAAAAACGTGAAATTTTGTTAAAGTTCTGTTAAAACAACCAATATTTTCACCTTATACCACGTGTATAAAATTGATTAATGCTTAGGTGAGGTGAAAACTTGTAAAAAACAAAATTTTTCACCCTAAAAGGTTCGTTCCGGTTGTGCATCGCGAAATATTTCTAGTATTTTATGGTCTACTAACTTCTTATAACTAAGTCAATGGTTATCTGTTAAGTGGGTAAACCTTCTTGTTTAATTCGAAAAACCCATTTTTTGAAATAAATTTAAAAATTTAATCTTAAAAATCGACCAATTCGAAGTTATGAAAAGTAAAACTAAAAAATAAATTTATATTCGACATGTTTTTCATTAACATTAGATGAGTACAGATGACGTAATCATTTTACAAATGACGTCACAGAATCGTCAGTGTTGCTACACAATTAAAAAATAAAAAAAAAACACAATCAAAAAAAGACAAAAAATTAAAATAAAAACCCACAATATCGAAAACGAAGTTAGAACTGACATTTTTAAACGCAATAGATGACGTCACAGACCCCCCATTCTTTGCATCGCGTATTGAATAAAGTTAATATAATGTTCGACTTGGGTGTACACCCCTGGAGTGCCCCCGCCGCATTTTAGACCCCACGCGGTCACCCCGGCCAAGTACCATTCCCCGTTTGAACGTTGACATTGTAGAGGGCCACCACTATCGCCCTTTTGTGGTGAAAAATATTAAATTTGTGTTAAAATAAAACAAATCAAAACTTTAAAAAAAAATTCTGTCACATTACCGAAAATCAAAGGCGTTTTACCGACAATAAGACATTTATATTTAATCGCTTCTACCTTAAGCCCATCTCTGAAAATATCGATTAATTTCAGAATTAAATTTTAGCCGAAATTTTGTTAAAATGTCGGTTTTCAGTCAAATAATCTTCGGCAATATGAATGCATGTAAAAACTATTTTTTACCTGACAAGAATCCCCGTTCCTAGCTGTCCCACAAATCATTAAATCTGGAACTAAAGTATCCCCGTAATAATGCTGGCACGTCTGGTCTCCTATCACCTGGGTCCGGGCCTGGATGAGGAACCTTGAAAAATCCGACCCGTCGCCCTCAACTGCGTCCTCATAATCTTCTGTTTGTGATGTCATATTATGTAGTTATTAAAACTTGTTCAATTTATTAAATTTAAAAATGCAAAACAAAATATTATAGTCACTGTAATTTAGATTGGCGTTACAATAGTTAAAACCAATGACGTCACTTACTCGTTGCACCCCACCCAGTGATGAAACAACTTTCTCCAGGAACTGGGATTTCCCCTCTTGTAGGAAGACAGATTGGTTGAATATTTTGCCCAAATTTAATTAAATATTTTGTCTAAAATAGGCGAAAATATATTTTAGAGTATTACAAAATAATAAAAAAAGACAAGTTTTAGGTTGTGACGTCATAACTACCTTTATGACTGATATATCATGAGCGCTACCGTCGCCCCTTGAAGTATATCGGTGATGGTTGATTGCCGATTCTACTGGGTTCATGACGTCATCAGTTATGTGACTTACAACGTCATTCACCCCAGCTATAACTGCGTAATTTTCAGGCCTGAAAGATTATTAGAAAATTAAAATTTGTTCTAATATTTTTATTTTTGATAAAATATCTACTTACTTGTCAGGTTCGATACAATGGGCGACTGTGACGACATAACGCTCGTTTATAACTGCTCCTCCACAATCGTGTTCACCTTCTCGAAATATTGAAACCTCAAAAAGATTGAAAAAATGTTGGGTTCAAAATGTGTTTTGTTTTTTGAAATATATTCAAGAACAAAACTTCAAAACTTGAGACCAGGTTAAATACATAGTTATTCCAAGTTATTCCAGTATAACAAAAAATGCTGATAAATAAAGCTGCAATTTTTTTATAAGGGTAACTTTAAAGATAAAATTTAAATTTTCTACCTGCCAAGGCCACTTAGACAACATTGTTTTCGTTCCGTGGACGATTTTCTTTACGCGGAATGTGGTTCCGCATTTTCCGCTTTTTATCGAAGGAACAGTCGGTACTAAAAACACAAGATTTTTACTTTTAACAAAACAATCTTTTTATTACACAACAATATCCACTACTCGATGTTATGGCACTTTTCTGTGACGTAGTCTCCTCTATGACGTAATCACCACTCATGACGTCATCAGTAAACGATGGCGAGTTTGATCGATCTTGGAACAGAAATGAATCGAGTTGATTGTTCATAGAAGCCGAATGCACTCGATATGACGTCACTAGGATGACGAAAATCGTCACAATTGAGTAGTGCGACTTCATTGTTTTGAAATAAACGTTTTTTTGGTAAAATTAATTTTGCGAATATGAAAAAAACACTCTAAACGTTTTCTGTAATTTTTAGTTAGTTGCTTTCACACAGAATTAAATTTCCTTTTTAGTTTCTATAACTAACTTATGCTAAAAATTTAACTTAAAATATCTAAATTTGGTGAATAATATTTAAAAATTACAATAAAATTAATACAAACTTACGTCTTAAACTATAAACCTGCAAATATCAAAATAACAACAATTAAATAGAAACTAAATCTTTAAACTTTTTTTAAAATTAACTTTGACTTTCCAGCACCCTTTCTTGTTACGATTTGCACAATTATGACGTAACAAAGTGTCATAAACACGTCACAATCAACAACAAAACGTACGCAACAATAATAAACACGTGGTTTACGGAAACAAAATTTTATGATTTAAAAAAAACAAAAAAAAAAAAATTTTTAATTTTTATTTGAAATTTTTAGCAGCACTTCTTATGCAAATACAGTTTTATAATGACGTCATAAAATTGTGACGTCATTGAAATATTTAAAGGCACATGATAAGAACAACAGTTCGAGAAAATCATAGAAATAAGATTAGATAACAATAGTTAATTGTGGCGTCAGTAAATACTAATAATAGTGACGTCATAAGGTACAGAAACAGGGTATGAATAAAATATTAAATGTCATGTTTAGTTTTTAACACAATCGGTTGCCGTTAAAATGACGTCACAAATTTGCAATAAAATAAAGCACCCTTTAAACAACAAGTTTGAATATTGCACATTTGGTTTTTTAAATCGCCTGAATATATAAAAATAGAAAAATCAGCAAAAAAAATTTTTTACCGCGAAATATTTATTGCTCAGCAGACGACGTTTCGTTTGGCTGGACACAGAACTTTTGCAAGAAATTTTTAGTCTCGAACGCAGCAGACCGAATCGAAAATTTGCATCAAATAACAGCCACGTGGTCTGGCAATCGTTTAACAAACCATGCAAGTGAAAAAAAAACAGAATTCCAACTTAAAAAAGTTGAAAAATAAAATAAAAATTTTCCTTAAATTAATTCTAAAAAAATCGACATTTTGATAATTAAAATAATTCTAGTTCAATCGGCACCCAAGTTTAAATAATCGTCACACTGTGACGTCATAAACAATTAAAAATCGAGTACGTGATTCGTTATATTATTGATACAGGTTCTAGATTGTCATGGAAGCTCTATGACGTAACAATGGCAAAGATATGACGCAACAATAATAAAATGTTTAAAATAATTAGTAACTAGACGGTTATATAAAGGATAGTACGACATTAACAAAAATACTATATTGTGACGTAATATAAGTAAACGATGACGTAATAAATAAATAATAACGCAAAATAGTACCAAAATGATTAGTAAAAATAAATATTAACTGCATTTAAATAAATTAGATAAAGTAGTAGTTTAATTTGCTAATTTGCTACAAAAGTATTAATTTAGTGACGTCATCTACGTGTTGATGACGTCACTTTCTTTCTAATGATGTCACCTCCGTGGTACGTTAACAAAAGAGCGATCGGGAGCTCGAATAATTGTCAGCTGACCGCCGTATATTAAATCGTACAAATTAGTTCGAAAATTTGAACCGTTAGTGAGCGCGCGAGAAGCGACGCCAAATAAATCGGCTAAACGACCGCACAGCGGCGCTATTACAGCATTTCCGGTCTCGCCTGTTGCACTTTCAGCGTCCCAAAAGCCTACGTCACTGGCCACTAAACTTTGTGGCACGCCACCCGCCCCGGGGCGAAGAGTCACGCTCTCCCTGACTTGTGCAGTGGGCCACGGACCCAACGATGATGCGGGAAATACCCTGAACGGAAGAGGTTGGTACAATTGAGCTGGGGATTCCCCAGTATGACGTCGACCTCGATATTCGACAAAGTTGTAATTGTTGTTGAAATCTCCGTCCGTTAGAGGACGCCCGGTGCGGAACAAACACGATCTGTGCACGTTTGCTGTAAGACTGACGTTAAGTGACGTCAGCAACGTTATGACGTCGTCAGGGTTCGTGTGAGGATCGCGTTGAACGATGTCGTAGACGCGTTGGATTCCAAGAGCGTAAGCTTGATGAATTCCGTCGCTCTCCTGGTTTAAAAACTCAAGACTCGAGGTCGGATATTTCACCTTATACCAACTTATTACCTCGCCGGCGGTGGGCGCTATACTCCAACTTTGATCCTTTGCCCCAGCGCCCCCAATCGGCACCACGATTAAACTTACCACGTGGTTTGAGTCACGTGCTAAAAACGCCGGTTCAAATTGGTTTCGCATGAATGATTCGAAGTCAGACGCTTGTGATTGGCTGATTGGTACGATGACGTACAAAGCATTTTTTGGTCCTAAAACAAATTACAATTTTAAATTTCAATTAATTTTAACATATGTGACGTTACTAGGTTTTATTATGACGTCACTAACCTTTAACAACAGATGTGGATTCTCGAATTCCAGTTACCTCAAGGTCACCTGAAGGTCGGAGTAAATGAACTCGACGAATCTGAGAATTTAAAAACAATTTGTTAAAAAAAATCAAAAAATGATAAAATCTTTACCAGAAAAACGTAAAAAAGAAAATATTAATCGCAACTGAAAAAATCTACATCAGCAAAATACTTTAAACAATAATAAAACAACTTAATTAACCCAAAAATTAAACAAAAATTTATCTACAAAGTATAAACTAAGACAACAAAAATTAAACTTAACCAATGTAGCCTGACTTAGCACAGCCTTAAACCTGTTTTATCAAGTTAACACCAAAAAACTTAAATAAAAATAAAACTTAGCCTTCTTCGCCATAACTTAACAACAATTACTTCATACCTGGTCAGGAACACCAATTTGTTTACTGGTGAAGTAAACATCCAACAAGTAATCGGTCCCCCGAAGTGGATCTGATCTCATATAACCATCACTTAAGTGGCTATAACTAAACTTTTCTTGTTCCTGCCCGATCGCTTCATCTATTCCCGTTTCACCAATCTGTAAAAAATTAAATAGTTTGGGTCTAAATTATCTAATATTAGATAATATTTAACAAAACTTCTTTATTAAAAAAAATGTAATATGCATTTTTAATACAACTATCTGATATCTACAAAAATTATAAAAACCTAAATAAGTATTTTAGTGCCTGAATTCCACAAACCCTTTTAATGAATAAGTTATAAATTTAATAGCATCCCCTTGAAGTAAGATTTTAAATAACGTGGTTTACCTGTTTAAGATCGGCAAGTACGTCATTAATGATGTCACTGGTTACGTCAGAGGGAGCCAAACTAAATGTCGATTCTACGCTGAATGATCTCCAGTTTGTAGTTTCACTTAATCTAGAAAAAATCATAAAAATTCTAGATTTAAAAAAAAAAATATTTAAAGAAATTGCCAAAAACCGACATAAAAACGAAAAATTTATTGAAAAACAAAAAAAATATGGTTTAACCTTCTAGGTTTGTAGGGTTGAATGTTAGATTTTCCGTCCGCGAGATGACGTTGCTGAGTAACCGGGTACATTGTGTTGGTCGAGTCGAGATGACGTCTCAAAGACCCAAGTTGCTAAAATAAATAATTAATTTTAAATTAATATTCGGGTTTAAACATAAGTTTAACTTGTGGGAACTTGAAGTAAATTTTTAACCTTAAATATTTGATATTTTATATTTCAAATAAACAAATGTACACAACACAATAAATATGCAAAAAAATTAGATTTTAAAAATTGTTTCTTTTTTTAGATAAGTAGGTCATTCCACCTGTCCGGTTAAAATAGCAAACAAGTGATAACCCACCACGTTGAAATCGCAATTGACGTCATAATAAATATATTAAACGGCTGTTAACCACGAACTATTTCACATGCGATTACACAATAAAAAAATCAATAAAAAAATAAGCTTTTTATATTTTAAATACTAGAATTAATAGGTCAACGATAAATATCACACATTAAACACCATATTTAATAAATTATTGACCTCATTTTCAGAAAAAAAAAAAAATTTAAAAACGGTATTTGGTTAAAGACTGCAGCATCTCAGTTAATATTCTAGCAGAAATAGCAACACAATGTGTATTTTGGTGTGTCTATTACGTAACAAACGATCATTTAACGACTTTGTTTTTTAACTTAAATTCCTTGGAAGATGGGCAAACAATTAGTCAAACTTAAATTTATAATTTTTAATGTTGTTCAATTTAGAAAACAAACAGAATATTAAGTGTTTGTCATAATATGTGGACAGAGCATGCGGGAATGTTTATTATCTATAAATAGTTTAAGAGTAAATACCCAATAATAAAGTAAGCACTTATTTAAAAAATAATTTAATAATTCAATGACGGAACTTTTAAAAAGCATTTTAATTCCTTTAAATTAACTTAAATAACGATTTTTGGAATATTAATTTTATTGGAAAAATGTGTGTCGATGTGACGTGTTTAAGCTATCTGTAAACGCCGGGCTTAAGTTTAAATAGTGTGGCATTAGTGCGACCCGAACCCAAAACCATTCGGGGTGTTTAAGCTATCCGTAAACGCCAGGCTCGATGGCAAAAAGTGTGGCATTTGTGGGACTTGAACCCGTAACCTTTTGGTGTGTTTAAGCTATCCGTAAACACCGAGCTTACATGTGAATAGTGTGGCATTTGTGGGACTTGAACCCGAAACCATTCGGGGTGTTTAAGCTATCTGTAAAACCTGGGCGTAAGGGCAAATAGTGTGGCATTTGTGGGACTTGAACCCGTAACCTTTTGGTGTGTTTAAGCTATCTGTAAACACCGGGCTTAAGGGCGAATAATGTGGCATTGGTGTGGCTCGAACCCGAAACCATTTGGTGTGTTTAAGTTATTCGTAAACGCCGGGCTCATAAAAATTGTAATCGAAAATTAAATAAAACCGATTTTAATCAAAATTAAACAAAAATAATTAAGTAATTTTAATATTCAAATCTCTACCTGATTAGTTGAGTTAAGAATTAGGCTTGAATAATGTCGATGTACCCTGTACATTATATAAGGAACTTTAATATGATGTAAGGTCAAAGCCCGCCCCACGTGGACATTTTCGGCTAGGTTGCCTAGGAACGGTTTCTCTTCGGTATACTCTTCTTGGTAAGAGTGGTAGAAGAGTTTCAACGTCTGTGAATTAAAAAATAATTAAAAAAATAACAGAAAAATATTTAAAATAATTTTATTTTTGGAGTTTTTTATTTGGAAATAAAGTATTTCGTTTTTTAACAATTTTTTTCCCTTCAATAATTACAATAATTTTAAATTTTCAACAAAAACCAAATTTTATTTGTTTTTTCATATTCAAGTTTCATTTCATTCCTAGACTTTTGTTTAAACAAGGTTAGTTGTTATGTCACAATACTGAATTGTTCGATTGTCTAATAACAAGCGCCATTGTCATAATTTCAGTCAAACATTTTTAAAGAACTACTCGTTAAAAAATCGTAAAACTCAAAAATAAATATTAATCGTTTTTGCTTTAAAAGAAGATTTAAAATAGAATATTTTGCCTGAAAAAAAAAACTATAAAAAGAACTAAAAATAAAACAATTTTCAAGGAAAAATAACAACAATTCTAATTGTTTTAATTGATTGTTAACAACAATGAAAAAATGGCGAACACAATGTAACAGGAAATATCAATTGTTTGACATTGAAATATGCCGCCATCTTTATGACATCACAATCGACAAATTACAAAACTCACAAATTAAAAAAAAATAGAAATTTAAAAAATAAACAAATCTTAACTTGAATTTTTTTTAAATATTAAGCTAAGTCTATTTTTTGTTAAGGTTTGAAACTTTAATCTAGTAACTAAAGAATCGAAATTAGAACCAATTTTTAAAAGGGATTTCCGATGGAATTTATTATAATTAACTTTCTATAAAATTTTAAAACTTCAAAAACTTGATTGTTTAAAAAATCAAAGTTAAAAATAAGGTTGTATAGTATAAGGAAGGAAAACATTTTCCGAATATTTTAAATTCGAACCGTCGCCGCGTTTTTCTTTTATTACGTCACGAAAGTTAAAACAAAAATCTTTATTTTTGGAATTTCCCTCGAACGAAATAACTTAACCTTTACTCACGAATACAATTTTAAAATTGATAAGAATTGCTTCGAAAGAGTTTGTTTAATGTGACGTCACAATTAAACAATTATTGTTTAAACAATGACGTCACAATCAAGATAAACGCACCTACTTAGTTTTAAGGTAAAAAATTAACGAATCTTTTGAATTATTTAATAAAGATAAGATAACTTAAACAGAAAATTAAACAAAAATAAATTTATAACATCTTTTTATAAATTTACTTCTACAAACAATAAAAAAGCTTGTTTTTTTTCGTTTTAAGTAAAAATTTACGACTAAATTAATTTGGGCAATATTACTAAGATCAACAACGGAATAAGATATTTTCAGATTAGATTTTAATTTTACGTAATAGGATAAAGCAAATAAAAATATTAAAAATAATATAACTTATAAATAGCATAACTAACATACATATATCGAACCCAATTCATAAAAACTCGAATTTAATTTTAAATTTTATTTTGCCGATTTTTTACGTTATTTTATTCCAATATGGCGTTCAGTAGCTTTACTATTATCCCAAATTAACCTTAATCAGTTAGTTTTGTCTTAAGTCTGTTAATGGTCGTTTTTTTTGTATATATTTTTATCCTCGGTGTGGGAAAGTCAAATGCGCGACTTAAACATAGAGTAACATCAGTTACTTCGCCCCAGTCTCGAGTTGCCTTTGGCAGTTTGGGATATTATAGATTATAATTGCCCGATAATTATGCAGCTGATCAAGTGCTGGCTTAGCAGGAGTTCGTACCGTTTATAGCGCCTTATTCAAAGGTGCTACAGCATGAGATCAGTGGAGATTGAACCCACGACCTCATGTGTGGTGTAGCAAGTGTTCTTACCACAACACCACGCTGCCGGTCGTATTGCCCGCTTAGGCTTCTGGTCAGTTATTTAAAATCGTTTGATGTTTTTTATAATTGGCAAAGTAAACAATTGTAATTTCTGACAAACATCCAAGTCAGGAATTGAGAAAATAAGTTGTAAAATTTAACCTAAATTTAAGTTTTACAGCGGAACTTGTAAAATGACTAAAAATTTAAATAACTAAAATTTACCGAAAAAATTTTACGATTTTTATTGGACTTTGAAACATTTCAAAAATACTTTTTTGCTATTTTACGACTAAATTATTAAAACAGACGCCGTTATTATTACGCAACAATGGTTAGATATTAGGTAACAATAAGATAAAATGCGACAGTGGAGGTCAAATGAAATATCGTTTGTTTGGCAGTTTATGGAACATAAAAATGGCTCGTTAATTTTGCTTTCATATTTTTGGGTATATTTGTTGAGTCATCAGCCATATTATAAAATATTATTTTAATTTTAACAATTTCAGTTTTTTTTTTACTCAAATTTTTTTTTTTTTAATATTTTTTTCTTTACCATTTTTTTGTCTGAATAATTTATTTTTTAATTAGGTGTTTTTACAATAAATATTACATATTCTGTTGGTATAAGGTTCTTATTAAGATTAATGCAAGTCGTGGTAATAAATTTAATTTAAAAATATGTTTTACAAATTTGCATAGAACTATTAATTTATAAAAAGTATAATTAAGATTGCTTATTACTAAATTTGATTTCTTAATAAGTATTAGACCGTCATATGTTTTTAAAAATAATTTTCCCATTTTTTTTAATCCTCCAATTAAACAACATAGATTTAAATCCTTAGCAGAAGTGATTAAACGACCATTTTAAAGTAGATTAACAACCTAATAGTAAAGATTAAACCATTAACCTAATTAAATGTATATTGAAGGATTTAGTTAAGTTAAAACCAATAAAAGTAAGAAATCCAACTTTAATTTATAGTAAAATATAAGTATCCAATGAAAACTGATTATGACATCACACTTACCTCCCATGCATGAGTGCACTCGATGTGAAGATGATTAGTGACGCACCTTCCCAACTCCACGTCCTCTTCTCCTGAAACGACCTCGTTGATGCAACTTTCTATGTGAGGACACAAACCTAAAAGAAGAATATAAAGAATCAGCAATATATAATAGAGCTTGGTGAATATATAAATATACAATTTACAAGCCTCCAAAATAAATAAAACTGCTGTATGTGGTACTGAAGTAAATTATCAATGGCAAATATCAGTTAAGAGTTGTATCGGCAATTAAAATTACTATGATAATAAGGCTTTCAACTATAAGATAAAAAAGAAAGGATATAGTTTAACATAACAAAAATTCATCTATAATGTGTGTAAATTAGTATTGGTGAAACAAAATGTAAATTTAAACTAGATTAATATAAATGTAACACACAATAATGCAACAAAAATTATACAAAATAAACTACATATACAATTAATCGAAACTTGGATAACAACTGCTAAAACATAACATAACAACAATGTTTGACTTCCTATACAGAACATAAGAAGCTAAAATAAACATTCAGAACTTTAATCCGGGTGAAAAGAAATAATAAAAACAACCCAGGGTCAAAGAAAGTCCAACATGAAATATTTTTACAAGTTAAGAACGTGTTTTCAAGGCAAAACCCAAAAATGTTTTCCTTATTCTGCAAATGCAAATTTTTTATACAATGAATCATTTAAGTAGCCAAAATGACTGCTTAAAGTTTAAACAGGTGAATTTGAATGATTAAAAGTGATTAATGAAAACACAATGTCTCGATAAACATGACTAAAGGTGACACTAAATATTGACAATAGGTTTAATTACTAATATAATTTTTATATTGGTGACAAAAAAAGTAATAAAATGTGATTTAACAACTAATTAGGATGTTTATTAATATGAGAGGTGGAAGGAAACAAACAAAAGGATGGTGGGCGATGTTAATTGTTACTCATTGTTCCACAACAATTAATTAAACAATCACAACAATGACCATTATTTCAAACAATGAATAATAAGTAAAACAATCAAAATGTTAAAATTTGAACAGTTTTTGGTGATAATTAAAGTTTACAATTAGCTTTTTCGTACAAACAAAATAACAATGAAATTAAATCACCTGAATAACATTTAAATATTAAATTTGTTTAATTTTGAATTATAAAAAAATGTTATTTAAGATTTTTGAAATGAGTTTTCTTTAATACAGGTTTAAAGAATATATTCTTAAAATTCAAAGTATCATCAATCATTTGTTAAATCAAGTAATCTTTAAAATAACTTAAGTTTGTTACTTATTAACTACAAAAAACTGTTTATATAATTCTTATATTCAAAAATTAAAATAATAAAATTAAAAGTTTTATAATACTATTTTTTAGTTAAAACGTTTCAAAAAAAAGAGTTTTAAAAAAAAAGTAGTCAAAAGTAGAAATAAAATTAATCATTCAAAATACCACAGTAATTAATGATGTCATAGTTTTAACCAACTATTTCTAGGAAATTCTAACATGCCACCTTTGTGAGTTATATATATAGGAAACAAAAATAAGTCGTGCACTTTTGCTAACATTTAACGAAAATTAGGCATTCAAAATATTACTTTTAAATTTAAAAATATTATTTTTAGAATTCTTTATTTGTTTTTTAAATAAATTCTACGTACAAGAAAGCACATTTTGTATACACATATGTTATTTTAACAAGACAAACACAATTTATTGATTTATTTAATTTGACTTATTATGGATAATAAAAAAATTAAATTTGGTGTAAATTTAGAAAAGTATTCATTACAAAAATATTTGAAACACAAACAGATTTAAAAAAATATATTTATGATAGTTATTCTATTTTTAAATTAAATTTTCTGATAGTTTTAATTATTTATAATTTATTTTATTAGAATTGTTTAAATATTACCGTATTACAAATAAAAACGTTTAATTTTAAAATTTAAATTTAGAATTTTTTCTCACTCACCCTTGAGTGCCTTTCTGTTAAAAATAACCCCTGGACCCCCCATACAGAAGTTGTGGCCATTCAACCCAAGTTTACCCCGAACTTCGGGGACCCCATGACCAGGTTGACCCATGTAGATCTGTAGGGTAAAAAATGCGGTATAAATATATATTAATTAATAGTAAATTAAAAATTATAAGGTTAACTTAAAAACAAGAATTTTTAGAAATTAATTTAATTTTGAAATAAGATTTTAAACCAAAAAATTGTAATTTATTTTAAATAAAAATTTAATTCATTAAAAATAATACAACTTTAATAACAAAATTTTAATTAAAAATGCTAGGTAACAAAATAAATATAATTTTAAGTATATAATTAAATAAATTGTTAAACCACAATTGACGTTTATGTAAATGTAATATTTAATTAAGACTAAAAATACCTTCTAATAAAATTTAATTTCTTTTGTTATTAAAAACTATATATTTTTTATAAAGTTAAAATGTTTGTGTTATGAGTTTATAGAACAAATATTTAAAAGTAACAAGAAATAAATAATATTTTTAACCTTCTTTGTATCTCGATACTTATATAAGAGTTAGAAAAAGATAAACGATTATCTAAAATAAATAAACATTTTGACGATAAACAGACAAAGAATTTGGTTTTCATCAAGATTAGAAAGTTAATTATACATAAGTTACAATGCTATCATATTCTAATAATATTGAAATCCAATAAAAAAGGGTTAAAAAAATAAACCATTATTTTTTTAATTTGATATAAAATATATAACATAACAAAACAATAAAATTAAATGTGTTATTAAATGAACTGTTTTTAAAACAAATTTCTTCATTTATGTTTATAACTTTATTATAAAAATTAACTTGTCGAAAAATTAATAGTGAAAATTTTTGCTAATATTTATTTGGAAATTATTAACGTTTATAAATTAGTTTTGGAAATTTTGAAAACTAAACATAAACAAAGATGAATGAAAGTCAGGATTATATGGTTACTATAAACAAACCTTTTCTAAAATTTAAACAATAAGCTAAACAAGAGTTTAGAATGTCAATAACATTAACTTTTTAGTAAGACTTTTAAAACATTAACCTCCAAAAATTGTCGAAAAACTTTTACAAATGTGCAAACAAAACAACATTCCATTTAACTTGTTATCATAACAGTTGACCACTTATGACATCACACTGGACCAACTATGACCATGAAATTTTAAAATATAATAATGACTTTTGACTTTTATTAATAAAAATAAAATCTAATTAAAAATATATTTATAAATCAATATATCATATATATAACAAATAAGCTTAAATTTTCTTAAATTATTAATAATTTTTTTAAGTATTTAGTTTTTTAACATAACCGCAATATTTGTTAAAAATAATCGAATTACCAACATAAATTCCCCTGTGTAATGTAATTCCTAATTTTCGTTCTATTTTGAACGTCAAATTCAAATTTTACTTGTTTATTTAACTAAATAGTGCTAATATTTATTTAATAATATAATAAATCTTAAATAAAATTATGAAAAAAATGTCTAGAAATTTCAATTAAAAAGCAAAAATAAAAACATTTTTATACAAATTTTTGTTTAAAAAATGTAACGCTTATTTGTTTTATATATAATTGAAAAAAAAAATGCTAGTTATTAAAATTTTTGTAAATGCAATATAACCATTAACTTTTGGTAGTTTCAATTTTAACAATTTTGATTATATTTTATCTGTTTAGTTAAATAACAACCAGGATAGCAAAAACAAGGAATCAATAAAAGTTTAGCACTTCTGTCCCACAATGAAAGTTAACTTAAAGTAAGTAGTACTTAAAATTTTAAGGACTCTTTATTGTCTTATTGACTGTAAGGGGCACAAAATAAATTTGTTGAAATATTTGGCAAAAAATAAAAAACGAATTAGTGTTTATTGATATTTTTAGTTTTTCATTTTAAAAATATTAAAAGTAGTTAAAATAAATCATAAAAATTAACTGTCTATTTTTAAATCTTTTAAAATGACATAATTGCTTTTTTAACATGTTGTGTTCTAAAATTAACAACTAAAACCAGTTAATTTTATCGTTATACCATTTTACTACCACGAAAATACCCCACATGTATAAAAAAAAATAAAATAAACCAAAAAATTTCAATTTAAAAGTTAAATGAAAATAACCGAAATTAACCAAACTTATATTTATTTAAATAAGCCCTCAGGCTATTTTATGTCCAGATCATTACGTGATATTACACTACAAAACCAATAAAATGCAAAACAAAAACTTTAATCAAAAGATAAAAAAAAAATATTTAAATTTGAACCAACATTGAAATAATTAAAGCACTTTTTTTAACTTTTACCAATGTAATAAATAGGCCCACCCCCATAAACATGTAATTTCACATTAATTATTTTACACACACACAGTTTTACACTTGTTTCAACTTTAGGTGTGGTTCAAAATCAATGTTTAATTTAGCCTTTACCCGGGATTCAAGATTTCAACCTTAAATTAAATCCAGTCTTATACCAGAATTTCAAGTTTAACTTGTGAATTAGAACCACCGGGTGCAAAGATGGCAATTTTATTCATTAATAAATGAGATCTTAGTAAAGCTTAATTAAATTAATTATGATTGTTACAGACCAATTGCACATTATACTTTATACACTATTTTATGGTCCCAAACAAATTTAAGTTTCCGTTTAAAGCATTTTTGCACATAAATCATACATTAAATATCTAAAAATGATTCAAATACCACCACAAAATAAACAATATGACAGCATTAATAAACCACAGTAATTCTATTCCTACGGCTTATAAAAAATTATTTAATGAAACCACATGAATTATTTGACAGAAAATTTATAATATCGCATAGTTACATAATATTATAAGTAAAACCAAATTAAAATTTGAGTAAAGCCTTAAACTAATTATTTAATTTTAATAACTAATTAACAACAGAATAACACACATTATTAAAAGAATTAACAATTATATATTTGAAATCAATTAAAATACCACTTATAAGTATTTTAATTAACTTTCAACCAATATATATATAAGTAAAATAAAAAACTTAATCTTATAATTTTTGTAGCTTTGTTGCAGTTGGTTGTTTAATTTAACAGGCCTTTAAAGTCTTAAGTAGCATTAATATGAATCATACACTTGCCTCTTGACATTATTAAAAAGTTATTTATATTTAACTTTCTTACCATTTTATCTCCGTCAATTTTCGTGAGAAATTCCTTTAATTTTTCTACCCTGATATAAACATCGTCATCAGCTCGTATAAACCACTCAAAATCATTGATGTGATGACTGCATATATGCTGTAAATATAAGTTTAATGTTATTATATAATTATGCATTTGTTTATATGCTGTAGTATATATATTTCAGCAACAATATTTAGCAATTAAAAGAACAAAACCTACTCTATGATTTATATTATGGCATTAACTTTGACATTATAATTTTTTAAAAAAAAAGTCCATACTCAAACATTTACACCATATGTGATATAAGCTTATAATTACATGCTACAATCACACATATTAAAGATTTAATTTAACTTGAAGAGTATTAATATTGCAACCACTTAAAATTTGGTTATTATTGCGAAAAAAAATTTACGAACATCTTACCTGCAACATTCTAAACATTTTCTTTTGAGGGGGGTACTCATGATCGCTGACCCCCTTGAGGTTAACAACAGGAATCCCATATTTATCAGCATTTCCTTTTTCAGTAAAAAACTCGAGTTTATCGACCTGAAATTAATAATTAAATAAAATTAATTGCTAAAAAAGCTCGTGAAAATTTAAAATGTTTTTATTTTTGTATGTTTACTGTAGGAACAAAAAACATTTACTGTGTTGTTAAACCATTTTAATGATAAATACTAACGTGAACGTGACAAATTAAGTGATAAAATAAAAAATACAAAAGAATAATTAACACATAAAACATTTTTATGAGTTTTTAATTTTAGTTTTAGAAATATTTTACCTGAGCTCCCCAAGTGCTGTTAACAGCTTGTGATCTTGTATTTAAAAACATTTCAGCAGTTATTACTCCAACAAATAACCGAGTTTTTAACTTTACTTCGTCTTCGGCCTAAAAAAATTTACAATTTTTTAAAATGTTTGATTTTTGTCTTGCTTTATCAAATGTTAAAAATCTTATAATAAATTTATATAATTTAATCTAAATAAATTAAATTTTTATGAATTTCCAAAGGTTAAATTCTTACCCATTGTAACCCAGGGTCATATATATTCAAAGGTTTAACAACTTTTAAATGTTCCTGCAATGCCCTCACAGAAGTTGTTGGATCCTTTTGTTTATGTGTAATAGTAGGCGCAGGTAAATTAATATTTTCAGTTCTTTTAGCACCCTCCGAAGGCCATGGTACGGCACCATTATATAAAATATGTTGTTGGAATAAAACCGCAGTTAACGTTATTCCAACCAGAATTCCCCAAATAAATGGGATAATTATTTGACGTTGTCGTCTGTATACCCGCATTGCAGTGTTTTTTAAACATTCTAGATTTAGTTTATTGCATTGTTGCCGAACTACATCTTGACATTTTAAACGAATTTCATGAAAATCGTTATTTTGTTTAAAAGTCGTTTCGATATGATGTTCAACTTCAAGTTGGACAAGCGGATATTTTTGTGAATTATTCGTAAATTTAAAAACGTTGTTAATTTTCTCGCATGGTGAATTGATTCCATTTTCCAACGAAATTATTTCTGTTTCAGTCTGATCATTTGGTTTGCTGTCGGTCATAGTTTAAAAATCTAGATTTCTAGATTAAAACTGCTTTTGAACTTGAACCCAATTCATTTACCTTATAACAAATAAATATTTAGATTATATTCTTGAATAAAAGCTAGATAAAAAATAAAATAAACAATATTAACTAACATAAAACAGTTAATAAGCTTTCTACAGACTCTATAATTTAATATGCTGTAACTGTTTGAATATTCTTTTATTTAAATTATATTTATGCTTAACGTTTATGCCAATACTATTAGACAACTATTTATTAAATCCTTTTATTTATAATTAACTCTATCACGTGGGTTTATTTACTCTCAACCGCAACAATTTGTATCAAATTTGTAAATATTAACTAATTACTAGGCAATTATTACGTACTATTTAGGTCAATTAGGTGTAATAGTTAAGCTGTACCGGTAAGTGATGTCACATACAGACACATATACGAAATCTTTAATTTGTTCCTTTAAAATTTAACTAGTAAATGTTGTACCTACATTAATCAAATGAAATTCAGTAAATGTCTTCTAACAGTTTACTTATACTTAGTAGTGTTTGTTGGCTAACTGAGTTACCTATGATTACCTCGTTATTAATCATTCTTAAAGTGTGGGAGAGTGTTGTTACACGCTACGTGACGTCACTAATCAATACAGGTTGCTCTCTATCTCTAGCTACCGGGTTGTAAAGTTCCGACAAAAAAAGATTTTTGTGCATCTATTTGTCAAATTAAAAATCTAATTTTTGATTTATAAGCAATATGAAATTGATTTTCTAAACTGATAATTAGGTTAAATAACGTAAAAAATAAACTTTGCTAAATTAAGTTATGGTGTTTTAGTTACTCTAAACAAATTTTATTTCATAAATTTATTTTTATTTTTTCACACAAATTGTTGCCAAAAAATCAGCAAAATTTTTCTTTTGACAGTTTATGTACAAATTTTCAATATCCAAAATCAAAAATTTCAACAACAGTTTATTAACTTTTTATACGAATATTAAAAAACCTTTTATTTCAATTAAATAAGCGAAAAACACTGCAAAATTGCACCAAAAATTCGACCAAAAAATCGATTCATTAAAACATTATTCTGTACAAAATACACAACCCATGATGATGTCATAATAACACATTGTGATTATCCATCCACCACGGAGCTGTAGCAAAAAAGTTTTTATTTTAGTTTATCCGCTTTTTATTTCATTCCAGCTAGTGGATTTGAGCCTTGTTGAAATTGTTTCATCATGTTTTGTAAACCATTCATACCACCTGGAAAATTAAAAAATAAATTAACCTGCGGCGTGGTGTAGTGGTAAGAACACTTGCTACATCATTGTGAAGTCGTGGGTTTAATCCCCACCGCTCTCATGCTGTAGCGCCCTCGAGTAAGGCGCTATAAACGATATAAACTCCTGCTGAACCAGCACTTAATCAGCAGCATAATTATCAGGTAATTATAATCTATATAATATCCCAAACTGCCACAGGCAACTCGAGACTGGGTCGGAGTAATTGATGTTTCTCTATGTTTAAGTCGCGCATTCGACTTTTCCACATCAAGGATAAAGAAATAAAGAAAAAAAAAAACTTTACTTTGTTGATCAAATTTTAGAGAAAAAATCAAAGATAACATAATATGATTTAATGTAACATCTAATGACAAACTTAGATTCATAATACTTTTTTTTACATTTTAGTAAAAATAACATCACTAACATAACATACATGTTACTATAACCAAAAAAAATTAAAAAAAAACATGATCTTAAAGGTTAACTAACCCATTTGGTTAAGGACTCTTGGGTCCATAAGTTTTGCCATTTGTCCATTAAGTCTTGCCATCTGAGCAGGGTTAACATTTTTATCCATTCCACCAGGTTTAAATAATCCTTTCATTCCCCCCATCTTCTTAACCATCTGTTGTTAAAAAATAAAACCTTGATTTTTATTTGGTTTAAAGCCCTTACTTTGACCCAGGAGAAAACATTGATTTTAATCAGTAATAATTATAGAACTGGCAGCATGGTGTAGTGATCAGAAAACTTGTCTTTACTACATAAGATCTAGGGTTCAATTCCCACTGCTCTTATGCTGTTGTAAGATGCTATAAATGGTATGAACTCTTGCTGAGCCAATACTTAATCAGCAGTATAATTATCGGGCAATTATAATCTATATAATATCCCAAACTGCCAAGGGTAACTGAAGACTAGGTCTGGTAACAAATGTTACTCTATGTTTGGATCATAAAGTTGACCTTTCCACATCAAGGTTCAATTAATGTAAAAAAACTAATTTACCTAGTTTAAAGTTGTAATTAAGGGTAGCAACTTTTTTTGGGTAGTAAATTTTACCTGAGCAAACTTTCCATGTTGAGCGAGAAGTTCGTTAACTTCCTTGGGTAAACACCCGGACCCCCGTGCTACCCTTGCCACCCTTCCTGGGGTTCTTGAGAACAGCTTGGCCCCTTCTTTGTGATCCAACTCTATGTGATGTCATAATTAACAAGTAATTTTAAAAATTAAATAAATTATAAATTAATTAAAATCAAAACATAATTATTATTTAAGACATTTTGCATCCTATATAAAAAACAGGATCTTTAATTATTTTGTTATAATTATGACATCACAAACCTTCATCGGACATACTGTCCATAATTGTCATCAACCTTTTGAGTCTTTCAGTCGAATCTTTTTCGTGACCTTTTGTCATAAAATCATTGAACCCTGGAATCATGCTCTAGTGGGAATAAAGTTAAATATTACTACAAAATAAAATTATTAGAAGATAAAAATAAAAAGTGATTAGCAAAAATCTTTATATAATGGAGCTAAGTGGATGATATATATGTATGTCCAATTTATAGGCCTACAAAATAAATAAAATTAGTATTTGTGGTGCGAGGGTAAATTATAGTCAAGCAATGCTAGCTAGTTTAAAGTTGCAACTATATTACAACAATTAAAATGCTAACCATAGAGTGGGTTACTAGTTTTATTTACAGTAGCCTAAAGTCATATGTTAGCAATATTTTTATACTCAAAATTTAAAAAAGTTGATGTCACTGAACACAAAAAAGATTTTAACTTTAAATAATTTCACCTACTTTTTAAGTTATACAACTTTAAAGAAAAATTAAAATTAATTAAAAAAACAAGAAAAGGGAAGCCCTGTTTGTGATGACTTAGAACGTACTAGCGTTTATACATTCACTACTCATTTAGTACTTTCTACGTCTCACAAAAAATATGGTAACCTGTTTTTTTATGTTAATCATTTTCCAGTATTTTTGAAAATTAAATTGCAAGTACCACAGACATTTTTTAAAGGTTCTAAAGGCATTTTATGATTCATTGTCAACCATACTAACGTGTTAAAATTTTTTTTTCCAATAACTAACCATAATTTGACTGAATGGCCCCATTTTCATGATGTTTTGAAACTGCTCATACATGTCCCTTAATGTAAATTGTCCATGTTTTAATTTCTCCAACAATTCCTCATTCTCATCTAACTTCAACTCATTCACTTTGTCAATCAAACCTTCAATATCTCCCATGTCTGTGGAAAAGTAAAAAATCTGTTGTAAAATTATAATATTTTATTAAACGCAGGTTACATTTTGTTTTTAATATTTATGTAAAAACATTAAATTTTTAATACAGTATTTAATACATATGTTTTGGATATATTAGAGAGATTGAAAAAATGTAAAATTTTGGTTTTAACTTTTTTAATACTGTTTAAATTTTACATTTTAAACTACTGCGCTAGCTATAAACAATAATTATTCAATAATAAAGTCTACAATGTAAATAAAAAACTTTCAACTTACTAAGCAGTTTCTTCACGAACGGTTGGGTTTTAAACATCTCAAAATCATCGATGTGTTCTCCTGTTCCAATAAAAATAATCGGGGAATTAGTGGCTGCAACTGCACTCAATGCACCACCTCCTTTTGCATGTCCATCCAACTTTGTCACAATAACAGATCCTACATCAACTTTCTCTGTGAAAATAAAAGGTGTGTCACAATAAACATTAAAAAAAAATTCCAAATATTGAAGTTTGATTTTAGGTAGTACAAATTACAATAACAAAAAAGATAAATTTCTAAACTAAATAACTACTAAGTAAAATTTATTATGACCTTATAAGAGCATTAAAAAGGGTTTCCAATACATTAAACTGTATCAAAACATATCAACTTTAAGTTTAAATATGTAGGCTATAAAGTATATTTAACCCAAAATTTCAAACCTTTGAAAGCTCTAGCCTGACCCTCACAAGCTTGTCCTATAGAAGCATCCATCACAAAAATGACATTGTCCGGTTTCTAATTAAAACATTGTAACATTAAAAAAAATTTAATTTTTAAAAAAAATTTTGACACTAAAGATCAAAACTAGAAGAACAAGGAATCACAGAATGTAAAGTTTTTTTTTTAAAAGTTACAAAAAAGATAACAACAACTTACCACAGTGTTGTAAACTTGTAACATTTCCTCAAACAACGAATCCTCTTGTTTATGACGCCCACTAGTGTCGACAATAATAATCTCAAAGTTCTCGTCCTTAAATTTGTCAACACCCTCGCTCGCTATCACAACTGGGTCAACTTCTGTGTAAGATCCTAAGAAAAATATGTGAGATTTTTAATTGAGTATTTAACAAAACCAACTTTATAGTTTAAAACTATTCCAGAGCTCACCCTGTGATTAGCATTTTAATTGTCATAACATGTTTGCAACTCTTACTAAATATTTGCTTGTGATTATTTACCGACGCACCACAAACAGCAGTTTTATTTATTCTGTAGGCCTATAAATTGAACATTTACATATCACGTACTAAGCCCTATTTTACATACACATGGGCGTCGATCCAAAAATTTTTTTTACTAATGTTGGGGGTGCCAAAAAAAGTAATGTATTTTCTAAAAAAAAAACGTTTTAAAATGCTCATAATTGGTTTAGCTTTTTTAAAATAGACTATAAATAGTCTTAAGCTTAATGTTCGCAACGATAGCAGACCACGTTGGTTTTTAACCAACTGGGTACAATTATTACGTAAAATAAGGCACTGGACAATCGGTATTTGTTTCGCAATAATTCCAGTTTTACACAATCTACAACGTGGCACGCAGAAAATGCCATTTTGATTAACATTTGTTAAGTACTTGGCGACATTCCAAGTATTTATTATCGTGAAATTTTTTAGATCGCGTATATAACTATCCGTTTTTACACCAAATGCAAAATTTTGCAAATATTCTAGGGGTGCCACATATATTCAGCACTTGATACCCCCTGCACCCCCAGGATCGACGCCAGTGTACATACATAACATAGCTAGCATAATTCAACACATAATTTTATAATAATTTTTAGACATATAATAAACCTCACAAAGACAAACTTTTTATACTATTTTACTAAAAAACATTAACCTAATTCTATACAAAGTTATTATTCACCATAAAAAGGAATTCTGGCTTTTGTAGCATTTTGTTTAACTTGATCAAATGCACCAGCTCTAAATGTATCTGCACAAACTAAACACGACTTCCAACTTTTTCTCTGGTAATAATGAGCAAGCTGAAAAATAAATATTATTTAAGAATAAATTAAAGTGGTAAAATTTATTTAATTTGTTAAGGGTCCCAATAATTACTACTTAGGACGCTTTGGCTGTTTATTGAAGGATATGTCTTTTGAATAAAAACCAAATAACAACAATGCGACACTTTTAATAACCCCAGCCCTAACCCTTTTCTAGAAAATGCCCTTTTTTGCCCTAAAGACGAAAAAAAAGTCCACGCGATTTCGCATTTTTGGGTCCTGTGGTAATTAGTAAGACTGTTTTTTAAACATTAGCCCCCATTTTATTGTTTTTTTTAATTATTGGCCCAAGTAGTATTTAATTTAAAAATGTTTTCAATTTAATATTTTACCTTAGTGCAAGTTGTTGTTTTTCCGCTTCCTTGTAACCCAACAAACATAATTACATTTGGTTTTCCTTTCACAGGTTGCCATGCTTTAACACCAGGATCCACAAGCTGAACAAATTGGATTTATTAACTTTATGATAATAAGTTCTAACAAGAATAAATAAAGTATATGGGTTTAAACTATTGGGCTTAAGTTTTATAAAATAGGTTTTTAGATTAAATAATCCCTTTTTAAATTTAATAACAAATGTAATACTAACTGTAAAACTTAAAACAGTATAACATTTCAAAAGTACAATGAAAAAATAACAAAGCTAAATTCATATTAAGAGTTAATAATTTTCAACTTTATCCTATAGCTACAACAAGGTAAAATTTTCCTAAACATTAAAAAGGTTTATCTTTATTTTTACCTTTACAAGTTCCCTGAACACAGCAGATTGAATCATTTTTCTTTTGTTTAACCCCGAAGCCATTTCATCGAAATCAATCGCAGATCGAACATTTTCACGAAGTTTTTTAACAAGTTTTATGTTGATGTCAGCTTCCAGGAGAGCTCTACATATTTCACTCAGCATAGATTGTAAAACCTTTAAAAAAAAATATTTAGAAAATATTTTAAATATTCAAATTTATTCTTGATATATGCCGGCAGCATGGTGTAGTAGTCAGAACCTTTGGCTTCACTACATCAAGTCCTGGTTTCGATCCCAATGTAGCACTCTTAAGTAAGACACTAAAAGCGAATAAAATTTCTGCTGAGTCAATACTTAATCAACAGTTTAATTGTCAGGCAATTATAAAATCCATATTATCCTAAATTAAAAAGTCAACTCAAGACTTAGAGTAACAAAAGTTGCTCTATGTTTAGGTCGTGAAGAAGTCTACCTCCACATCTATTTAAAAATATATTTACTGAAATTCAAGAATCAAACATTTTAACAATTATAAATTTATATTAATTAACAAACCTCCTCATTAATAATAGTTGCATTGCTAAGCGACCGTAAAGCATTGTTAATTTTTCTTCCAAGATCGGCTAACACCATTTTTAGATTTGACAAATTAAAATATTTTATATATATTACTTTTTGTGTTTACTATCGGACGATCTAAATATTAAAATAGTATTTACTGTATATCTAGCCAAAACCTAATGTTAATAACAGGTATGGACAGATAATGTTGATTAAAATAAAGAAAAAAACACAAGTTAAGGTTACTTTAGGTTAAAAATAAATTTTTGTTGTTCTTTTAACGGGGTGACGTACGAAACTAATCAACCAGAACAACTCTGATTGAAAGGGGAAGCCCCTAGTTGTTTTTATCCTCATTATATTATTTAATTTTTTAAGTTATCCTCACTAATTAAAATCTTTACTTTATCAAAAAAATAATTAATTTTAAATTTAACACAATTAAAATTAATCAAAAATGTTACATAGTATTTTAAATTATACATTATATATTTTAAAACCAAGCTAAAAATGAATTTGTTTTTTAATCAATTTTATTCGAAAATTGTTTTGACAGGAACACCCAAAAGGGTCGTCGACTCAACGCACGTCAGTTGTTTTTTTACATCACACTGATCAAAGCAATCAACCCCTATGACGTCACAATATGGAAGAGACATACTCACTTGTAATAATTACAATCGAGCGGAAATTGGTAGCTATTATTGCCTTGATAAAAAATTGTTTTCTTCAGAAGTTTTTTATTTTATCAAAAAGTAGAAAGACGGCAGGTAGCCATGAAACTTTTGGCAATAATTTTTTTAGGTTTTTTAATTGAAATTGCAAGTAAGTACAAGTTAAATATTTTGTTTTTGAACTAGGTTGAATATAAAACAAAACTTGAGAACTGTCGATATTTTTATATTTTTCTGTTGCTAAAAAAAAGATTTTAGACTACAGAAAAAGCCTAATGTTGACTTAAATTTAAAACAATAAAAAATCTCGTTTAACTGATTTTTTTTGATTTATTAAATTTTACGAAACTTCTGCATTAGCAAATAATAAATATTTTACAATAATTAATATTATTCATCAAAATTCTGAAACGACAAATTTTGAATATTTGGAAGTCCATATCCTGTGCAAATTTGTTCTATTTATAGATTATTTATTATTTCAATAAACTTGTTATTGAAGCGTGTATTGGCAATATCAAATTTATTGTTTCAAATTGTGATCGGATATTGACTGTAAATTCAATTATTATTTTTTTTGGCTACAAAAATAATAAATAAAAAATAAAACTTGTAAATTAACATTTTTAATATGTGTTTTTTAAACAAGGTTAGCTTATTCCCTTTTAAATTATATTTTACAGCCTCCCAGTTCTGTTTTCGAATGATTAATCCCTACAACTCCTACTGTTCGTTCCCACTAGGAGGCGTAAGAAGAGATTTAGGAAGATATATCCCTAATATGTTTTACTGTTGTCGAAATCCTCAAGCTAAAGGCTGGGGAATACCCGGACGCTGCACAGTAAGTGCTTGTGACGTAATAGTTGCCATGGAAAAGTTTCAGAAAAAGTTTTAAAAGTCAATTTTTTTAAAAAAAGCTTTTTTTTAAAGCTGGTTAAAATTTGAAACTGTTTAAAACGCCAAAATTTAAGTTTTTCAGACCTTAAATTTTGTCAATGTAATATTTTTAGTTGACGTATTATGATTTATTTAAAGAACAGTAAAAACATTTGTTTTAGCCTTGCAGACAAGCAAGAGGTTGGATCAGTCCTTGGTCCCAGTGGACAGTTTGTTCAAAAAGTTGTGGGTGGGGAAAACAAGTCAGGAGGAGGACTTGTAGCACAAGTGTGTGCGCAAATATGCGTGGCAAGAACGAATTCGCGGCGCGTGGTTGCCTACAGCAAAGCTGCTGTCCAGGTAATGCAACTACTTAAAAAGTTTTTTTTATCCTTGAAATATTGTTTCAGTTTTTAAGTCATGTTTTTTTAAATAGTCGACGGAGGCTGGGGCCCTTGGTCCCGCTCGACTGGTTGTTCGGTCTCCTGCGGGTCCGGGTACGAATACCGGATTCGAAGTTGCACAGATCCAGCCCCATCATGTGGCGGAAAGAAATGCGAAGGCTCTTATCGACAATTTAAAGATTGTTTGGAGAACCAGTGCGCACGTAAGTATTGACGTCATTATTGGTTTGTGACGTTATCACGGTTGTTCAATTTAAGTCAGGCATTAATGTCATCGTTGTCCCCTTAAGTGACGTCTATAGGCAATTAATAAGTTAATTGAATCCAAATGACAATCTTGTTGTAAAAAAATGTCTGTTGTTAAACTTAAATTCTTTTCTCATTAACTTTAATACTCGACCAGGATATTAACAACTCTAATAAAAAAAAAATTAAATAAAATAGCCTATTCAGACAATACGTTTATCTTCAGATTGGGGAGAATGGAGAAATCAGGGACCGTGCAGTGTTAGTTGTGGGGAAGGACAAATCTTAAGATTGAGAGAGTGTCACCGTCCGCATGGTGGCGTGTGTGAGGGGGTAAATGAGGATCACGTGACTTGCAACGAAAGAGAATGCCCAGGTAAAGCACTTCATAAATTTGTATTTAATTTTTAATAATTCATTAATTATTAAATTTAATTTCTTAGACACGAAAGGACAGTGGTGTGAATGGGAACCGTGGGAAGAATGCGATCGAAGATGCGGAAATGACGTCAAACCCCGGAAACGAGAGAGAATTTGTGAATGTTCAAAACCCGGAAGTAGCTTACTTCCGTGCGAAGGAAACGAGACAGAAATGTCAGAGTGCGCCGCTACCGGTCAGTGTAACTAAAGTTTAGAGCATCGGGTTTGATTACGACCAACGACATGTTGTAGATTTATAAATATTTCACCACTAAAAAAACAAATTAGATTCTGATATAGTTTTAAAGTCTTAAAAGTTCACTAACACTTTGTTACATTGTGCTCATTTTTTTTTGCTAATAAACTTAACATAATGTATACAAGTTTATTTTTTTATCTTTTCAAACAAAAAGACAAAACCAGTTTTAATAATTATTTTTGGGGCATTAAATAAAGAGTGTTTTTTCAAGATATTATTTATTTTGTCAGAACCATGTCCGGTAGATGGCGATTGGAGCAGCTGGAGTAGTTGGACGTTTTGTTCGGCTCACCTTTGCTCTGTGGACAAGGGTTTCCAAATGAGGTCAAGAATGTGCGATAACCCCGCTCCACAAGGAAAAGGGAAACACTGCGACGGTCTGAGTTATTCTTCAAGGCATTGCCTTAATATGAAAGGCTGCTTCAGTAAGTTAATTTTTTCGCGGTTATATGACGTCATAATAAAAGTCGCAAAGTCGTCTATAACTTACACAAAATTTTAGTCGAGGGTTCATTTGGCGAATGGATGGAATGGGAGAAATGTTCTCACTTCTGCGGGGATTGTGGCACGAAAACCCGGCGTAGAAAATGTATTTCCCCGTTCGAAGATGCATCGATGTGGGGCGTAGATGTAGGTACAAAATATTTGGACTTTTATATTTGCTATAAGTTAATTTTATTTATAAACCCTACTACACATGGGTATTAAAAAATATCTCGATCATACAACACAGCTAGTCTATCAGATCTATAAATTTAAGACCAATTTTAATAAAACCCATTCCTAGGTAGTTCTGGGTGATCCAAGACTTATCTGCAGTGAGTGGAGATTATCTGAAACTGAAGCTTGCCTTATGCCAGATTGTCAGATTGGAGTAGATCCTTGCTCGGCAACAACCAGCAACAAATTTGCACCAGATTATTTAGATATCAATAGATTGGAAACAAGTAGTAGGCCCACAACAGCAACCAGTAAACCATTTATTGATACTACAGCAGAACTTATAAAAACAACCAGTACACCAACTGTTAGAACTACAGCAGAACCAATAAAAACAACAACGGAATCTGTAGAAACAACCAATATACCAACTGTAAGAACCACAACAAAACCAATAGAAACAACCAGTACACCAACTGTAAAAACTACAGCAGAACTAATAAAAACAACCAGTAAACCAAATACTGAAACTACAACAAAACCAATAACAACAATCAATATACCAATTATTAAGACCACAACAGAATCAATAGAAACAACCAGTATTCCAACAGTTAGAACCACAACAGAACCTATAAAAGCAAGCAGTAAACCAATTGTAAGAACCACAACAAAATCTGTAAAAACAACCAGTATTCCAACAGTTGGAACCACAACAGAATCTATAGAAACAACCAGTAGACCAATTATTGAAACTACAACAAAACTTATAAAAAAAAAAAGTAAACCAACTGTTAGAACCACAACAAAATCAATAGAAACAACCAGTATTTCAACTGTTAGAACTGCAACAGAATCTGTAGAAACAACCAATACACCAACTGTAAGAACCACAACAGAATCTGTAGAAACAACCAATACACCAACTGTTGGAACCACAACAGAATCCTTAGAAACAACCAGTATTCCAACTGTAAGAACCACAACAGAATCCTTAGAAACAACCAGTATTCCAACTGTTAGAACCACAATAAAATCAATAGAAACAACCAATACACCAACTGTAAGAACCACAACAAAACCAATAGAAACAACCAATACACCAGCTGTAAGAACCAGAACAGAACCTATAGAAACAACCAATACACCAGCTGTAAAAACCACAACAAAACCAATAGAAACAACCAGTAAACCATTTATTGAAACTACAACAGAACCTATAAAAATAACCAGTAAACTGACTGTAAGAACCACAACAGAATCTGTAGAAACAACCAGTAAACCAACTGTTAGAACCACAACAGAACTTATAAAAACAACCAGTAAACCAACTGTTAGAACCACAACAGAATCTGTAGAAACAACCAATAAACCAACTGTTAGAACCACAACAGAATCTGTAGAAACAACCAGTATTCCAACTGTTCGAACCACAACAAAACCAATAGAAACAACCAGAGAACCATTTATTGAAACTACAACAGAATCTGTAAAAACAACCAATACACCAACTGTTAGAACCACAACAAAACCAATAAAAACAACCAGTAAACCAACTGTAAGAACCACAACAGAATCTGTAGAAACAACCAATACACCAACTGTTAGAACCACAACAGAATCTGTAGAAACAACCAGTGAACCATTTATTGAAACTACAACAGAACCTATGAAAACAACCAGGAAACCAACTGTTAGAACCACAACAGAACTTATAAAAACAACCAGTAAACCAACTGTTAGAACCACAACAGAATCTGTAGAAACAACCAATAAACCAACTGTTAGAACCACAACAGAATCTGTAGAAACAACCAGTATTCCAACTGTTCGAACCACAACAAAACCAATAGAAACAACCAGAGAACCATTTATTGAAACTACAACAGAATCTGTAAAAACAACCAATACACCAACTGTTAGAACCACAACAGAACCAATAAAAACAACCAGTAAACCAACTGTAAGAACCACAACAGAATCTGTAGAAACAACCAATACACCAACTGTTAGAACCACAACAGAATCTGTAGAAACAACCAGTGAACCATTTATTGAAACTACAACAGAACCTATGAAAACAACCAGGAAACCAACTGTTAGAACCACAATAGAACCAATAAAAACAACAACAGAATATGTAGAAACAACCAATACACTAACTGTTAGAACCACAACAGAACCTTTAGAAACAACCAGAGAACCATTTATTAAAACTACAACAGAACCTATAAAAACAACCAATACACCAACTGTAAGAACCACAACAGAATCTATAAAAACAACCAGTAAACCAACTGTTAGAACCAAAACAGAATTTATAGAAACAACCAATACACCAACTGTTAAAACCACAACAGAACTTATAAAAACAACCAGTAAATCAACTGTAAGAACCACAACAGAATCTGTAGAAAAAACCAATATACCAACTGTAAGAACCACAACAGAATCAATAGACACAACCAGTAAACCAACTGTTAAAACCACAACGGAATCTATAGAAACAACCAGTAAACCAACTGTTAGAACCACAACAGAATCTGTAGAAAAAAACAATATACCAACTGTAAGAACCACAACAGAATCAATAGACACAACCAGTAAACCAACTGTTAAAACCACAACGGAATCTATAGAAACAACCAGTAAACCAACCGTAAGAACCACATCAGAATCAATAGAAACAACCAATACACCAATTGTTAGAACCACAACAGAATCTGGAGAAACAACCAATACACCAACTGTTAGAACCACAACAGAATCCATAGAAACAACCAATACACCAACTGTTAGAACCACAATAGAATCAATAGAAACAACCAATATACCAACTGTAAGAACCAAAACAGAATCAATAGAAACAACCAATACACCAACTGTTAGAACCACAACAGAATCCATAGAAACAACCAATATACCAACTGTAAGAACCAAAACAGAATCAATAGAAACAACCAGTAAACCAACTGTTAGAACCACAATAGAACCAATAAAAACAACAACAGAATATGTAGAAACAACCAATACACCAACTGTTAGAACCACAACAGAATCTGTAGAAACAACCAGTGAACCATTTATTGAAACTACAACAGAACCTATAAAAACAACCAATACACCAACTGTAAGAACCACAACAGAATCTGTAGAAAAAACCAATATACCAACTGTAAGAACCACAACAGAATCAATAGACACAACCAGTAAACCAACTGTTAAAACCACAACGGAATCTATAGAAACAACCAGTAAACCAACTGTTAGAACCACAACAGAATCTGTAGAAAAAAACAATATACCAACTGTAAGAACCACAACAGAATCAATAGACACAACCAGTAAACCAACTGTTAAAACCACAACGGAATCTATAGAAACAACCAGTAAACCAACTGTAAGAACCACATCAGAATCAATAGAAACAACCAATACACCAATTGTTAGAACCACAACAGAATCTGGAGAAACAACCAATACACCAACTGTTAGAACCACAACAGAATCCATAGAAACAACCAATACACCAACTGTTAGAACCACAATAGAATCAATAGAAACAACCAATATACCAACTGTAAGAACCAAAACAGAATCTGTAGAAACAACCAATACACCAACTGTTAGAACCACAACAGAATCTGTAGAAACAACCAGTGAACCATTTATTGAAACTACAACAGAACCTATGAAAACAACCAGGAAACCAACTGTTAGAACCACAACAGAACTTATAAAAACAACCAGTAAACCAACTGTTAGAACCACAACAGAATCTGTAGAAACAACCAATAAACCAACTGTTAGAACCACAACAGAATCTGTAGAAACAACCAGTATTCCAACTGTTCGAACCACAACAAAACCAATAGAAACAACCAGAGAACCATTTATTGAAACTACAACAGAATCTGTAAAAACAACCAATACACCAACTGTTAGAACCACAACAGAACCAATAAAAACAACCAGTAAACCAACTGTAAGAACCACAACAGAATCTGTAGAAACAACCAATACACCAACTGTTAGAACCACAACAGAATCTGTAGAAACAACCAGTGAACCATTTATTAAAACTACAACAGAACCTATGAAAACAACCAGGAAACCAACTGTTAGAACCACAATAGAACCAATAAAAACAACAACAGAATATGTAGAAACAACCAATACACTAACTGTTAGAACCACAACAGAACCTTTAGAAACAACCAGAGAACCATTTATTAAAACTACAACAGAACCTATAAAAACAACCAATACACCAACTGTAAGAACCACAACAGAATCTATAAAAACAACCAGTAAACCAACTGTTAGAACCAAAACAGAATTTATAGAAACAACCAATACACCAACTGTTAAAACCACAACAGAACTTATAAAAACAACCAGTAAATCAACTGTAAGAACCACAACAGAATCTGTAGAAAAAACCAATATACCAACTGTAAGAACCACAACAGAATCAATAGACACAACCAGTAAACCAACTGTTAAAACCACAACGGAATCTATAGAAACAACCAGTAAACCAACTGTTAGAACCACAACAGAATCTGTAGAAAAAAACAATATACCAACTGTAAGAACCACAACAGAATCAATAGACACAACCAGTAAACCAACTGTTAAAACCACAACGGAATCTATAGAAACAACCAGTAAACCAACTGTAAGAACCACATCAGAATCAATAGAAACAACCAATACACCAATTGTTAGAACCACAACAGAATCTGGAGAAACAACCAATACACCAACTGTTAGAACCACAACAGAATCCATAGAAACAACCAATACACCAACTGTTAGAACCACAATAGAATCAATAGAAACAACCAATATACCAACTGTAAGAACCAAAACAGAATCAATAGAAACAACCAATACACCAACTGTTAGAACCACAACAGAATCCATAGAAACAACCAATATACCAACTGTAAGAACCAAAACAGAATCAATAGAAACAACCAGTAAACCAACTGTTAGAACCACAATAGAACCAATAAAAACAACAACAGAATATGTAGAAACAACCAATACACCAACTGTTAGAACCACAACAGAATCTGTAGAAACAACCAGTGAACCATTTATTGAAACTACAACAGAACCTATAAAAACAACCAATACACCAACTGTAAGAACCACAACAGAATCTGTAGAAAAAACCAATATACCAACTGTAAGAACCACAACAGAATCAATAGACACAACCAGTAAACCAACTGTTAAAACCACAACGGAATCTATAGAAACAACCAGTAAACCAACTGTTAGAACCACAACAGAATCTGTAGAAAAAAACAATATACCAACTGTAAGAACCACAACAGAATCAATAGACACAACCAGTAAACCAACTGTTAAAACCACAACGAAATCTATAGAAACAACCAGTAAACCAACTGTAAGAACCACATCAGAATCAATAGAAACAACCAATACACCAATTGTTAGAACCACAACAGAATCTGGAGAAACAACCAATACACCAACTGTTAGAACCACAACAGAATCCATAGAAACAACCAATACACCAACTGTTAGAACCACAATAGAATCAATAGAAACAACCAATATACCAACTGTAAGAACCAAAACAGAATCAATAGAAACAACCAATACACCAACTGTTAGAACCACAACAGAATCCATAGAAACAACCAATATACCAACTGTAAGAACCAAAACAGAATCAATAGAAACAACCAGTAAACCAACTGTTAGAACCACAATAGAACCAATAAAAACAACAACAGAATATGTAGAAACAACCAATACACCAACTGTTAGAACCACAACAGAATCTGTAGAAACAACCAGTGAACCATTTATTGAAACTACAACAGAACCTATAAAAACAACCAATACACCAACTGTAAGAACCACAACAGAATTTATAGAAACAACCAATACACCAACTGTTAGAACCACAACAGAACTTATAAAAACAACCAGTAAACCAACTCTAAGAACCACAACAGAATCTGTAGAAACAACCAATACACCAACTGTTAGAACCACAACAGAATCCATAGAAACAACCAATACACCAACTGTGAGAACCAAAACAGAATCAATAGAAACAACCAGTAAATCAACTGTAAGAACCACAACAGAATCTATAGAAACAACCAGTAAACCAACTGTTAGAACCCCAACAGAATCTGTAGAAACAACCAATACACCAACTGTAAGAACCACAACAGAATCTGTAGAAACAACCAATACACCAACTGTAAGAACCACAACAGAACCAATAGAAACAACCAAAACACCAACAGTTAGAACCACAACAGGATCTGTAGAAACAACCAGTACACCAAATATTAAGCCCACAATAAAACCTATAGAAACAACTTTTGAATCATTTATTAAAAATGCACCAGAACCAAAATTTATAATGAAGGATTACTATTATGACAGTTATGAAGATAATAAACAAATCAATGATGACGTAGATGAAGGTTACTATTTTTATAACATCAAAAAAAATGCAAAAACCATAAATAATTTTTTCAACAAAAAAAATAACTACGATAGCAAAAAGAATGGCAATAACTTTTTTAACAACTATAAAGAAAAGAAGTTTGAACATTTGCAAGATTTTTTATACAAATATGAAGTTGAATCAACCACATCAGATCCAGCATTAGAAAAACCAATCTTAAAAACTACTAAACCAAGAGTAAAAAATGATAAATCAATATATACAAGCGATAAACCAATGACCGCTAGACCAGATGCTACTACACAAGAACCATTAAAAACAACCACTAACTCTGCTACAACTACACCAGAATACTTAACAAACATATCAACAGACCAAACAGTTGGTTATAACTTAACTTCAAATCAAAATACAGAAAAAACAAAAGCACAGACTTCAAACAGAAATCCATTTTTAAATCATAATGAAGAAATGATATATGTCACCAGAATTACAGTTGAGACATATGCAGTGCCAAAATCTTTTCAATCAAATAATGTTATTGATAAATTAAAAGATGTATACCTTGAAGATGTTGAACCCTATAATAAATCGTCAATGCTAATTTTTAATGCAACTAAGAATATCAACTTTACTCAAAACATGAAGCAATCTTTCCTTGATATCCTTACTAACAAACCATTGTGTTTAACTTCATCTGATAAACAAAAAGAAGATTTAGGATTCGAAACTGAGATATTATCTTACTACAACCGCAAAACTGATTCTTTAAAAGCATCTCCTAAACTAAACAACGAAATAAACTATAACAAAGATCCTACAAACACAGATATAAAACACTTGAATGGTAATTATGAAGACGAACAGATATTAAACTTGAAATTGACAAACATGTTAGCACCTCCAGATGGCAAAGAAACAAATTCCTATAATAGTGGAGAGTATTCCATTGATTTATATGATCAAAATATATTGGAAGAATCTTCTACGTTCAAAGACTTAGATAGTGATTTGTTTAATAATAATAACAAAATTGCTTTGAACAAAAATGAAGAAAGTTTAAAGAAAGAAAACTTGATTCCAATGCAGGCAAATCCAAACCTTGAGGTAACAACCAAATTTACAAAAACTGCAACAGAATTACCAGCAACAACTCCCAAAAAATCATCACTAAATGCTATTTTTAATAAAAAGCAGGATAATTACTTAAATGGACACCACGGAGTGGATCAAACAAATCTTCAAACGACGACATATAAAGTTTCTAATTTCAAAGACATAAAGTTTGACGTAGGGACAATTCTAGAAGACAAAACTATATCACGTGACCAACCACTTCTTAAAACAAAGCCCGAAACGACGTCGACTCAAAGTACTTTATACGACAACTCAGATACCAATAGCTACAACTACCCCGAATATGACGTAAACAATTATAACAATGACGGCTATGATGATGATAATGATGACAACAATTATTCCAATTCTGACGAAAACAACAATGGTTTTAACAGTGTTGATGGAGCCAACTACAACGACGTCACAGAGCAAAATCAGCCGAAAATTGGAGCAAATAAGCCGGCACAAATTACCCATTCGCACGATAGTACAATGGATCAAATATACGACCAATACACCATAGACAAGGATGATCCAAATATCTTACACCTTGACAAAGATGGGAAGCATTATGACGTAATAATCAACAACGATCAGAGCGGGCATGATTTAAATGATAATGGATCAGGGTTTGAAAATAAAGAAGCACAATCTTTTAACGAAGGTATGTAAATTTTTTAAAGTGTTTTAAATTGAATATAAGATTCAGTTTTTACGTCACAACAAAACAAATTAAAACTGATTTTGAGTTTTTTAATAAACAAACAAGCTTTTAAATATATTAAACAAACAAAAAATAAATTTTTTAAACCAGTTTTAGGTTATTGCAGGATATAAGTCTAAAACTGATCTTTGAGTTTTTATAAATAAACAAGCATTAAAATATAATAATCGAGGATTTCAAACCAAAATAACAAAGATCAACTCGTTTTTGCTTGTTTTTTAAAATCCATGTGCAATTAAACAGACGACAAAAATGACATTTTTAACGGGAATACAAAAGAAAGCGTGGAACAAAAGGAAGATTACGAAGATTATGATGAAGCGAGAACACATGATGACGTCAACTGCATGAGATTACCTAAACATTTAATGACGTCAAAGCTAACAAATTGTTGCGATATTTTGGTAAAAAGTCAAGTTTTTAATGTTATAGATTTATCACTATTGTAAATATATGATAACTTTAGCTAATGTATAGTAGCAAAAAATAGTAAAATATGTTTTTAATAATACCCCAAAAAGTTGCTACCTTATTAAATAGTTTGAAAACCCTAATTTGGAAGTTACAAAACTATACCTTTTATGTTAATTAAGTTTTGTTATTTTATTGCCAAACAGTTTACAATAAAATCGGATTTTTAACAGAATTACGAAGAAGCATCCGCCGTGGATCAGAATGAGCTTCAAAACTGTTTTTCCCTTCAACTCAAATACTTGTACAATGTGGATGTAGATTCCACGGATGAATACCAAATCACGGACGGGCGGAATCCGTTCGGTCGATGTTATGTGGCTAGGAACGAAAAAGTCCTCAAGACAATTTGTTGTTTTAAACCTTACTGTCATCACTGGAAGAAAAGTGAGTTGCTGAAATTGTGACGTCATAATATTGATTTATATCTTTTTAAAATACCTTAATACACGTAATGTTGTATAAATAGAAAAATTTAAATATTTAAAATCAACCAAATATTTAATTAACATATGATGTTATTATTTGTGACGTAGTGATTTTAACGCAATGACGTCATGTTTTACAGAGAACTACCAAGCTTTATGTTTGGCCTGCGAATATTATTGTCCACCTTGCAACCGTCAACTTTTATCTGGAAAATAATCAAAAAAATCAAGAAAAAAAAACTTTGCAGGACTTAAGTTTAGTTAAAAAAAAATTTTTTTTAACTTAAGTTTATTTAAAACCATAATGTAAAATAAAAATTCTTTAATTAGCTTGCAAAGGCTATTTTTTTCTATAAAAAAAAATTTGTTTTAAATATTTATAAAATATATTCTTTTTAGATTTAATGCTTACGTCATTTCGGTTTACTTTTAATTTACTTTAATATTTTGCATAATCATTTAACGTATAAATAAATATTAGTAATTTTTTCAGCTATTATTTTGTGAAATGTTCTGTTATTTAATTAATTAATAATAAATTTTTGTTTAATCAAATCCTTAACTAATTTTGTCATTGTATTGTTGCAATTATTGTTACAATGACAATAGTTTACTGTTACAAATAAAAGTTGTATTAAATGTAAACATATTAGTAAAGTTCTGGTAATTAGGTTCTTAATTATTGTAAAGTTCATATTTTAACGATTAATGTTCTGATGTTTAACATCAAACAAATGTCGTCTGCCATTTTTCCCACCATTGTTTGTCAATGACGTTCTAAGGGCCGGGTCAATAATATTTTTAAGAAGGGGGGTTATTAGTTTAGGTATCTTAAATTTGCGTCAGATCATTAGAATAATAAATAAAAACATGCATTTTGAAAAAATAAAACTTATTAGCTAAATTGAAGACTAAATTACAATAACTTTATCAAAGTTTGACGAATATTACATTTTCAAGTCAATAAAACAAACTTAAACAATTTAAAATCTAGAAATATTTAAACGATTCAAAGTTTTAAAATAGTTTTAAGTTAAATTTTTCGCACAAGTTAAAACTCTGTGAGACTCCTTGTAAGCTTAATTGAATACTTTACATAGGTTAAGACCGAACCGTCCTAATAGAGATAATTGGACCCTTCCTTAATTAAACAATTCGAGATCTTGTGTTTTTCGGTAAATTAAGACCAAGATTAACACAAAGTGGTGAAACAATATTGTGGTCAGACAGCTGAATATGTTTAAGAAAAATAATTATTTTATCCATAAGACTGCCAGTATTTGGCAGAATCAGCGATCTACAGTTTAAAAAATGCGAGAAAAATTTATTTTAATTTTGTTTCTGGTGTTATCCGTCTTAACAATTGGATTTAATTGTGACAATAATGACGTCACAAACCTCAGCGCGCGACTTCGTTATGACGTAGTATTGCGGGAGTTTGTTGAGAGCGAGTTCGGGGTGCTGACCACGCAACCGTGCCACCCGTTTGACTCGTGCCACAAAAGATGTGTCATGGATTCGGTGGCGCCCAAAAATTATCGAAACGTGACTTTAAGTTATCACAACTGTTATTGTGATCAAGACTGTGAAACTTTTGGGTAAAAAAAGTTGAAAAATATCATAATTTTTGAATTTTAACTAAACATAAATTAAAAAATAAATTTTATCCATAAAAAAATACTAAAAAAGAATAAAAATATATTAAGTTAACTTTTAATTCGTCTCAAAAACTTTTTACAAAACAGAGATTGTTGCTGGGATTATGAGAATATTTGCGAAATAAACCCCCAACCAAAACCGGAACCAGAAAAGGACCCCATACCGGAAACGTATGAAGAGCCCGAATCGGGACCGGAAGAAGGTACGGATTCTAATACAAACCCGGAACAGAAAGCAACAAAGTCGGAAGAAATTGGAACATTGGAAGAACCAAAAGGTAACGTGAAATATTTTTTGTCACAAAAGTACAAAAAAACAACAACAGACAAAGATTTTTTATATATGTCCTTAAAGCGCCTGAATTGACCATGTTTGTTTTTTAACTTTAGTAAAACACTAATTTTGCGAGATTAATACTTTTGACGTCACTAACCACGTGATTAATACTCTAGAAATATTGCCAAGTAAGGACGCGATCAACTGCGTAGTCGTCGATTCCTTCTCGAAAGGTTCTTATTGGATGATCACTAAGTGCGCTCATGCGTGGCCGGATGACCTCATCAGTCAAAAATGCAACAACGTAAAAACAATATTTATATTTAATTATCTTTGACCTTGTCTTGTGACGTCAGAATTAAGATAGAAATAACAATAAGGGATTGCTTACGTCAAAACCAAATTAATTTTGAATATTTGCGTTTTGGTTAAATGTCAGTGTTTCCCTTTTAGGTTTCTCCTATTGATTTTGCAAGCAATTTACCTGTAATTGGCAGCACTGGTTGGACGTATAGAAATGCGTTCTGTGCACAATGTAATTACGTTAAAGAATATTCTTACTGGCAGACTGAAGCTCAATGTGTGAGAAGTGCACCAGAAAAGGTAAAAGTATAAACGTAGCTAACTTCCTTTAAAAAGTATAAAAATTGTGCTTAAAATAGCAAAAAAAAACTTTAAACACTATTTTAATTAAAAAATTGCCTTTTTAAAAGTCGTTTAGAGCAGGGGTCGGCAACCATTTTCGCACTGCGGACCGGGTTAAAATTAACAATTTTTCGCGGACCGGCTTTCAAAATACCACAAATATTCAGCAATGAAAATTTATTACAGTTTAAAATAATTTGATTTAATGAGAACCTTGAGCAATTGTTTTGCCGCAACGAGACGCTCCCACCGAGGAATTATGGAACTCAATGACACCCGCAATGTGTCCCTCACGTATAGTCTGTTTCGCGGTTTTGTCTTAGATACAATTTATTAAATAAACATGTCTAGATACAATTTATTAAATAAACATGTCTATCGGCTTATTAAAATCAAGTTTCGAGTAAACTTCTATATTATAACGACTAATTCGTTTTTGTAGCGCATTTTTGTTCGAAAACAACGTTTTTTAAATCGTAAGATGTCAACGAACCACATAAAATTCGTATATTTAAGACTTTTTTGGTACTTACGTACGTTATCTAACGGAAGCACATTAATACAAGAAAAGTTAAGAGATCCGTTTATGATTTTCAAAGTTAACTGAAAAGTTAAATTTTAACGAAAGCATTTAACCTGGAAAATTATACGGCCCGGTAACGAACTCCTCACGGACCGGCACCGGGCCGCGGCCAGGTGGTTGCCGACCACTGGTTTAGAGTACATTGAATTTGGTAAAATAAAATTTTTGTTGTTTGCTATTTTCAATTTCTTATCGCCAAAAAATGTTCAAATATTTAAAGTCAAAGATAAGATATTTTAAAAATAATTTCACTTGAACGGAAATTAAAAAAATTCCATCAAAATATCAAACAAAAACCATAAATTTCTAATTTATTTTATTTATTTTAATATGTTACAACCTTGAACGCAGGAACCACATTAATATTAAAATAAAACAAAGACATCTGCTCTTATGTAGTTAATTAAACATTTAACCTTATTAGCAAATATTTATTTAATGATAACAAGACGCGTGATCAAAAAACTGAAAACTTTGCAAAAAACAAAAAAATTCCTTGAGTCAAAAAGTTTAAAAATAAAAATTTTAATTCATAAAATCTTAAGCTAGTAATTTTTGATTGTCACGTGATTGCAGGTGTTGCTAGGCGACGCGGAAATGACGTCATACTACTTGCAACATTTTTGCACAATCAAGTTAAAAAGAGGAATACAAAATACTTTGGATAAAAATTTAATTCGACCTTTGACCTGGCGAAGATCACTGCGACCTTGCGAGCAAACCCTAGTGGATAAATGTCCGGATAATTACCCCAACGATCTCATGACGTCATTGTGCCATGGTTACCAAAGCATCGTCTTAGTAATGGGCAAGTTGATTATTACATCACAAAACTACATTTTAATTTTTAACGTTAATTTATTTTTTCATTGTTTCACCTGAATGCATTATTGTGTTATGACAATCAACTTATTATCTTCAGAACCAAACAAAGCGAATGTGGCGTACAAGAATACTTATTGTGCGATGTGTAATGGGGTCAACATTGAACGAATCGAGGCTTCGCTTTATCAGCAAAACACAAAGGAATATCCAACAGAAGGTTGTATAAAGTTTATGAATATCTGTTTTAAGTCTTAATTGCATCCAATTAGCGGTGCAATGGTTAAATAACAAAATTTTATAATTTAAAACATTTAAACGGTAGAGGTCATGGCAGCAGACTACGAGCCAAAATGTTTCGAGTTTAAGTCGCACCAACGACACACTATTTACCTTTGAGCTCGGCGTTAACAAATATCTTTCAAACGCTTCCCAAAAGCACACCAATTTTTAATAAATTAAAATAAAAACAGTTAAAAAGCTGTAGTGTGGTGTAGCAGTTATGGCAGCGAAATAAGCCAAAAGGTCTCATGTTCAAGTCGCATTAATGTCACACCATTTTGCCCGGCGGTTAAATAGTTAAAAAATACTTCGCAAAAACATAAGTTATGTAACAAAAAAATACAAAACCTTACCACCTTAAAGTTATACAAAAAAAGAATTTAACATTTAAAAATACTTAACGTTGCATAACTTTAAAATCTTTGGAATTAACATGGTCGCAAAATCTTAATTAATTTATTATTTATATGGCCATAGAACCCAACATAAACCTATCTTGTCCAATCTGGGTGTTATCCAAACATTACGACAACGCTTACTGGGAGTTGGATTCAATGGAGAAAAGTGAGGAATATTTGCCGGATTTTGGGAAGGATTACAAGACAAGCAAATGGGTAAATAGAAATATAAACTAAACTTTTTGGTATTTCTATAACAAACTTAAACTAAAAAATTAAATTATGTAATTTTAAGTAAATATGTCGTAAGATGAAATGCAGTTTTAAAGCGTTTATAATATTTTAGTAATCAATTTTGTAATAATCTAGTGAAATAGAATTTAAAATCGATGTGTGTGTATAATGTCTTGGGTTTAAAGAATTTACATATTCAAAAATATAAAAATTCACTGACAATCGAAACCTAGATAATAAAAAATCTTGTCCTTTTTTATAGACACCGCCTTCTTTCTCTGTTATAATGAGGTTCAACGAAGACGGAACATTCGAGATGACGTACCATGATGACGTCACTGATCCTGTAAACATCCCATCACAGATTCATTGTGACGCAAACGAGTTATATGACCCCTTCCACGCCACCTGTCGGGCGGTTATTTGTGCACCAGGCCTCGTTTTCACAGATGAAGGGTGAAGTTTTTTACTTTAAATTTTCTAATTAATTTTAGTTTTATTTCTTAAAATTTTGTTAATTTTTTTTAACTATTTGACCCCATGTTAGTTAAAAAAATGTAGTGGATAAGACTTGTTGGTTTTTAGAGAGTTTTTGTATATTTTTTACCAAGTAAACAATGTTTTCAGATGTTTTCCTGACCCAAACATTACCCAAATTATAACAACAACACCCATTATCAATCAAGCTGATTTACCCATAGCTGCCACTGTTACTGTTACCCTGGAAATTCCCTTACCCCCCAGCAACGATTCCAAGACAATTGAGCCTGGTTACGTCACTGATTGCGTCATAGGTGCTTTTCAACACGTCATAAATGGTTCGGTAGAAAACGTGACGTCAGAAAGCGAACGTGAGTTCAAATTTTAGTTATTGTTAAGAGACGTAACATTCTACTACAGCGACGTCACAATCACTAAAATGCTTTGCAGGGGTGAAATCGTTAAACGACGAAGACGAATATGCTGATGACGTCATGAGGGTGACCATTTCTTTCGTCATAATTGAATCGACCACGTGCACTGACGATCAAATGGTCGCAGTAAGAAAAATAATTTTTTATTACAACAAACAGTAAATGAAGTCTTAAGTTTAATTCCAACAGCTGCTGATATGTTTTAACGTTCTTAAGTTAAGGCATTGTCGGTACTTGCTTTCCTAATATTAATAAAACACCAGAAAAGTTAGGTAAACGGTCCAAAAAAAAAAAATTCACAAATAATGTCTAAAAAAAGGCAACTCGGGTCTGTTAGTGTAACAAAAGTAACCCTAGATTTTATTGTTAAGTTGGTCCTATATTTAAAAATTTAAATTTGTTAAACTATTAGGTTGTTCAATCAATAAGCAATCAAGTTTCGTACGAAACTCTTTTAATGCAGAGCGACAGTTTTAGTGTCCTAGTCGTCGAAAGTAAAACACCAAACTCAATTCTTGTGTGCAGGTAACTATGACGTCACAATATAAATCATTGTTTACCACCTTTAAGTAATAAAAATATAATGTTTCTATGTAAATTAGGAATACTTGTTTAAATTGATGACGTCATCTTATTATATTGTGACGTAGGGACGGTACGGAGAAGACAGAGTACAATCGAACAGAGTACAGTATTGTTAAAATGGACGATCGAAGGATATTGTATATTAACTCGACTGATATGTATTACTTAGAAGACGAATACCAAGTAGAAAAATAAATTTTATTTAAGTTTTTATTAATATAAATATATATTTTTAAAGATTCAAGCGTTGTTACTTTTCACTATGCCTTTAACCTCATTTTGAATGTTGTTTTTGTACAATTTGGTGACTCAAACAGCTTAAACATTATGTGAGTGTTGTTTAGTTATATTTTGTTTTATTACGTCACAGTTACTCGATTGGCACGTGACCATACGTCAGAACATGACCGAATACGGATTTATTGAAGAATCTCGAGTTGCAGTTTGCGTCGAAGTAAGTCACGTGATAACAGTGATGTCACAACCAAACCAGTGACGTCACACCCACAAAATAACATCGTAATAATGACGTCACAATTAATTTTCTAGATCTCGGTGGTGGCCACAGTTTCAACCCCAACTCCGTGCAATATTTATCTTCCCTTAAACCAGAGCGAATATGAAGTGCTTGAAAATGGATCGCTCCTATTGATCGGAAGACATATGGTAATTCCCCCAGACCAATACATCAGTTTCGGTGATGACGTAGCTGTGTGCGTGGACGGTTACACACCACCAGCTCCTGGTAAGCATTGTGATGTCATGACTGGTATTGTTTAAAGCCTGTTGTAAAGTGTAATTTAGAAAAAATTTCACAAGATTTGTTAAAGTTATATTACTACAAAGTCAGGTTGTATAATACACCGTACATAGCATGTAATTTCGAGTCAAAAAGTTTCAGGTTCGAGCCGCACCAATGTCAACTATTCGCCCTTGACCGGGCTTTAAGAATAGCTCAAAAAGGTCACAACAGCACATTGCCAATAAAATATAAAAACATATCGCCTTTAGGTGATTTGGAAGAATAAAAAAAACATTTTTGAAATACTTAAATTGCCGTACTCACAATACAAATATGTTATGTTTATTTTGTATACGCATTTTCAGTTGTAATTCTTTTTTATACTCAGCTACTCCTCAAAGCACCGAAGAAGCCACCGACTTGATGCTCATCATGAGTTGGGTGACGTTTGGACTCAGTCTCGTCTCCATGCTGGCTCTTCTTATCACCTTTGTGACGTATTGTATATTTAGGTTTGTGACGTCATTGTTCATATGACGTGAAAACTTAAACTAAGAAGAGTTTACATGTCAAGAAAAATTAAAATTTCCGTTAATTTGTGTTTTTATTGTGACGTCATAATCTTGTTATTGTTTTACAGCGAGCTAAGGTTTGTGGCAGGTTGTAATCTTTTAAACCTCACGGTGGCGCTGTTTGCTGCCATGGTAACATTCTTCGTTGGCGCGGGGTACACTGGGTCACGTGCCACTTGCACAGCGGTCGCGATTCTTCTTCATTATTTGTTCCTCACAACTTTCTTCTGGAACAATGTAATGGCGTTCGATGTCTGGTTGACTTTCGGACAAGGTAGGTTGTGACGTAACAAATAATATTGTGAGTCTTAATTTAAATAAATTTTAGGCAACGACTTATGTTTAAAAATTTACAAAAAATTGTTAAAAAAATTAGCTTTTTTTTTGTAAACTTAACTACGTCATCATACAAATATCTATGACGTAACATTAAAAAAATATTTTAGGAATTCGAAACTCGTACCGACGTTCCGTTATGCATCGGCAAACAGCGTTCGGTCGCGGCTCCTACGTCAGAAGTTTGGTTTTAAAATACGCGTTGTACGCATGGGGAGTACCAGCAATATTAGTGGGAGTGTGCGCAGCTTTAAACTTTGGCCTTCCAAGTCTCAGGTTCGGTTACACCTCGGACCCCAATTGGAATATTTGCTGGATCTCAAACCCGACTTCCAACTTTGTTGCATTCGGGGGCCCACTAGCGGTTATCCTGATCGCAAATGCTTTCTTTTTTGTGTGGTCGATAGTTGCGATCCGCAAGGGGTCGCTAAAGAGAAGAAAGGAGAGTACGATAAGCGTGACGTCACCGAAAGTAAAAAAAAGAAAATTGAACCTCAAAAAGCAAGTTAAATTGTAAGTATAGATTTGAATTACTACAGTACTTTAAAAGTGCCTTAAACTGGTAGATAGATTTCCGGTTCTTTTTTTAGGGAAACCCCGAATACGATTCTTAGCGACAGTGAAAGCGTTTTCACATTTCCCGAAACAAAAGAAACCCCTAAACCCATTTCCGACCTACCACCTTATAAATCACGTCCTTATGACGTCACAGTTAAACCCCGACGACGTCACACGAGTACGACATCGGTAATGTCTTACTCGAAATCTGTCGGCATGGCAAGAGGGAATATCTTGTTGTATGTGAAGATGTCGACTGTCATGGGGTTCCCGTGGGCGATCGGGTTCGCTGCGGTCCTGGCGGAGACCCCAGTTCTTTGGTATATCTTCGAGTTATCGGTGCCTATGCAAGGAATATTTATCCTCATTGCTTTCATCTGTAAGAGAAGAGTGTTTGAACTGTATAAGAACTTGCTGTGTGGAAAACCTAAAGTGAATAAGAAAGGTGAGATAATGTTTAATTTGAAATTTAGCAAAAACTTAAAAATTATGACATTTTTATCTTACCCGGACAAAGTTTATAATGGTATTAGTAATACTGTCTTATTATTAACCTGGTTTTAAATGTTTTGCTTGGCAGGAGCACACACGTTATTAACAAATAACCAAGGCTGTTATAAACTTTTAAACATTTTTTAGAACTTTCAAAAATTAAAGGCAAGTTAACGAAATCTCACAAAACAGTCTCGGAAAATGTCAGCCGACCAACACCAGCCGTAAACATCACCGGAATATCAACTCCTTCAACCCGAGCCAAAGAACGACTTCGAATTTACAGCACAAGCTCGTGTGATAGTGAAAAATGGATGACTCCAGCACGCCAACTGCCGGACAAATTTCTGGGCGTGGTAAATGAAGGATATATAGCAGATACAAGCGGACAATCGAGAAGCAATTCGGAGTCAACATACGACGATTATCTGTAGTTTATGACGTCACAATTTTGTAAGAAGCATACACAAATGTAAATACTAGGTGGAATATGTTTATGACGTCATCTCTATGATTATTATGACGTAATTGTAGATAGGTATTATTATTTTAAAGCGTTCGTGAAAATAATAATTCTTTCAATATTATTTCTACAAAATTGTTTAAAATAACAATAAAAAAATTTAAAATAATTTCTTTTTCTTTTGTAAAAAAAACTCTTTCATTTTTTTCTTTGTATTTTGTGGTGAATTTAATTCTTTACATAAACTAATAAACGATAGCCACAACATTATGACCTAACAATCAAGCATTTATGACAACAGCGGGAATTATAAAGACGAAGCAAAAATGAATTTTTCTTTAGTTAGATGAAAACTAAAATGAAGTTTTAGGCATTGAACTTCTAAAATGAACTAAAAAAAAGAATATTTCTAAATATTTAATTGTACCAAAATAATTAACTTAAATGCCCCCAAAAATATTAATAGTTTCAGCAGGAACTTAATTAAATAAAATAATTAACAAATTAATTGTAAATTGTCATTCGTAAAATTATCTAATTATTGCCAAAACAAAAAATGTCAAAATTTCTGTAATATAAATAAATTGTCTCTTTGTTTTAACAAGTCTCATTGTGACGTCATCAATGGCGGAACACGTATCGAACGTAGGGGACTTCCACATCTTCACCATCCTTGTCGTTACAACACATCTCGAGGACCATGGACTTCTCGTGAGAGCGGAATTTGTGTTTGGAGATTTTCTGGACAACTTCACTCAATCTGAAAGTTTTTAATAAAAATTAAAATTTAGTTTAATTACAGCCCATGTAGAGTCGATATATTCTTATGATACCTTAAGGTAATAAGCTTTATATTTTATTGAAACAGAGTAAGTTGTTGTGACATGCTCAAGCTATTTGTTAATGTTTCACACTTAAAATAATTAATTTTTTACAAATTTTGAGATTTTTTATTTTGGTATTGTGCTGTTGTGAAATGTTTAAGCTATTAAGTTTAAGTAAACGCAGGGTAAATGAGCAAATAGTGGGGCTCAAACCCAAACTCTTGGCTCAAAAACCAATGCAAGGATTAACATTAAAAATTCAACTCATATAAAAGGTAATTAACAAGTTTTAATAATTAAAATTAACCTTCAGCTTTAATGAGATATGCTTTAGTTATAACTACTAATTGTAACATGTAAGTTATGTTATATTTATAACAACTTTACCCCCTGTATTTTAATTAATTTGATTTAGTTTTTTTTTGTTACAGAAAAAATCAAAAATTTATTTAAATTTTTATCAAATCTTGTTCTCACTTTGTCTCCAATCTCTCCTTTCTCTTTCCTGCTGCCATGAAGAAAGAATAAATCATAGCGACCCCTTGTGACAACATCGTGATCTCCAGCTTCAGTTCCTTCTCAAAATATTCCATAAATTCTCCCAATGTCATCTCACCCTTCCCATCCTTTGCTAACTCTATTCCATCTACATCAATTCGGTCCCATAATGACCATTCAGTGTCATAATACTGTTGAACAATAAAAGATTGATGACATCATAAATACCAAAATTATTAAAATTGAAAAAATGTTACCTTTTGTTTTGGTGCAGCAATTGGTTCAGAAAAAGCAAAGAAAGGTAAAGCTAGGTTGATGAAACCGTTCTTGTAACTTTCCATTGTCTTGTTACCTTGAATTATCTACAAAACAACAAAGGTAATATTAACAACAAAGGTGTAAAAGTATATCATGTGAAATTAGAACTTTTAGGTGTATTTTTGTTGTAAAAAAAATACTTTATGGCCTAAATGTAGGTTAACATTTGTAACCCTAACCCAGTCTTAAGTCGATTTTGGTAGCTTAAAATAATCTTAATTATAATTGCCCAGTAATTAATTCTGATTTGGCAAAAGTTTGTACCAAAAAAATCGCATTATATTATAAAAAATTAGGCTAACATTTGTACAACAAAAAACAAACAGCATAAACTAAACAATTTAGTCTACAAATTTAAATATAATTTGCTTATTATCATGCAAATTAAAATAACCCCAAACCTTATAAAGTTCCAAACAGACCAAACCAGCCACCATGGAAGTAGTTGTAGCAATTGCTGGAATAATCTTCCCAGCAATAAGTTTACTTTTATGTCGATCTGCTGGTGCTATGTCATAATTCTCAGCTCTTAGGTTGGAGGTTGCAACAATGAAGTCCATGTGAAAGTTGGTATCATCATCCTAATATTTAAAAATAAATATTTTTATCAAAGAGGTATAAAAAGCACTAACTAGTATATCAAGTTTAAAGATTATAAAAATATATATTTTTTTATCTATATTATCATAAGGTGATAAGTTTTTAATATTTTATAGGATAGGGATGCGAGGTTGGGACGTGTTTGAGCTATTCGAAAACGCCGGGCTCAAGGGCGAAAAGTGTGGCTGGCATTGGTGCAGCTCGAAACCCAAACCTTACAGCTCGTATTTTGATGCCATAACCGGAACACCACACTAACGCTTCAATTAAAATTACTTTCTTTTTAAAAAATTCATTAAATATACCTGTTATTATTCTAACCATATATAATGGAGCTTAACAAGTGGATACTAAAATACAGTTTTAAAAAACACAAAAACAAAAAAATTTGTGATGCATAAGTAATTATTTGTAGCATCATTTTAACAGTAAATTACTACTAACAAAACAAACAGAAAAATTTAGCCTTTAAAGTGGCTAAACTAATGTTTTGCATGAAACAACAACAATAAACTAATTGATTTTACTTTTTAGATGTTTTTACCTTCTCAAAGTCAGCAGGTAGCATCCTAAACTTCTTATAAGTATCAGGAGCGGGAATTTTGCCTCTAGTGTCACTAAACTCATTTTCATCCAGATCACCCGAGTTTTGAGCATTGGCTTCTGCATCAGTAGTTGCTATAACAACAATATTAATTATTACAAGTTTTATATTCAAAAAAATCTATGATAAAAAAGCTGACTTTGCAGACATTTGAGTTTTAGCTAGACAGGAGTAAGCAAAAATTTTCATATTTTACTGAAGGAAATTTAAAAGCAATTAGAATTAAACCAAAGATTGCCATCAACGTGGTGTAGTGGTAAGAACACTTGCTACACCACCATGAGGTCGTTGGTTTAATTCCCACTGCTCACATGCTGTAGCGCCCTTGAGTAAGGCGCTATAAACGGTATGAAATCCTGCTGAGCCAGCACTTAATCAGCAGCATAAATATCAGGCAATTATAGTCTCTATAATATCTCAAACTGCCACAGGCAACTCGAGACTGGGTCGGAGTAACTGATGTTACTCTATGTTTAAGTCAACATTCGACTTTCCCACGAGGATAAAAATATATACAAAAAAAAAGATCCTTATAATAAAGGCACCTAGTACTAAGTTCGTTTACAAAATGTAATTAAACAAAAACTACACCACTTGTGCTTTGTGATCCTTTTAGGGCAGTAAGTACAAAAAAGAGTTAGCGGGACAACGAATTACAAAAGGAAGTTAGCTAGGACCCTACAGTAAAAGTGATCCAGTAAACTCACCAATTTTCACCCCAGACTTGGTCTTAAACTCAGGAACAACCATCTGTGTAAGAACTTTGTTCATTTCCTCTGCATTCTTGCTTCCCTTAATCCCGTACATCGCAGCCCTCAAGTTGGAGGTAGAGAGTATGTAAGCAAAGTGGGTTGGCTGATTGTACAAATAATATAGTTAGTATCCTATATGAGTGATATAGAAATAAAATAACAATACTTCAAGCACTTACATTGGTAAAATCGAATATAATTGGGTGAGGACATCTTTTGGGTCCAGACCAAAACGGAGCTCCTGTTGATGTTGTTTGGTCAGCCGGAAAGTTGTATAAAAGTTGTTTAATCGTGTTGTGGAACAACTCCTGTGATGTCATAACACAAGTAAGTGTGATGTCATAATATAAAGTTATATGATGTCATATTAAAAGCTAAAATGATGTTATAATAAAAAATAATGTGACATCATAAATAAATTAAGTGTTATGTTAAAATACAACAAAATTTTATGTCATAATACATTTTAATATGATGTCATAATACCAAATAATGTGATGTCATAAAACACCCACCTGAAATCTCAATCTGGCCCATTTGACACAATCAGCAAAGTTATTTGGTTTGTTCACCACCAAGGTATCAAACACTTCTAACACTGTGTTGAGTGGTTCAGCACCCGGTAGTTTAAGAGTTCGTTCGTAAAACTTAGCATCTGTTAAATATTGGTTTGCTGTTTCTGCCGGATTCTTAAACAAACCTTCGAATTCATCACGTGCCCACTGTTCGTGAAACAAAAAAAGGATTAAAAAAATGGTTTAAAAATAAATAACATACAGATTGAAAAAAAGGTTTAAAATATTTCTTTTGGTTGTAAGAGTTTTAGTTATAGAAATAATTTGTTTATAAAAAGTTTGTTGAATTGTTCAATGAATTAAAATTTTTCGACAAAGTTTTAAAAATATTTTACAGAAAGTTCAACAAATAATTTAATATTTTTAATCCTATTCAAAAATTTCAATCTTCTGACCTGCAATGTGTGCTCGATGGCATTTGGGAAGTTCTTTAAAGTACAGATTGGGATCGACTTCTCAGGTGGATCATGGGATGAGGAATAACTCTCGGTCAAGTGAGGGATGACAACTTGTACATTTCCCTTTGTTCCCAATGTTCCACTTTCAAGAAGAGGTTTGCGATAATAAACACAACGACGATCCATGTAAATACCTTAAAAAATTGTAAAATTTTTACTTTTTTTTTTTTATTTTTATTTTTTAATTTTTGTATCTTATTAATATAGCTTAGTACAAAAAATTTACCATTTTAATAAAGGTTTTAAATGGCAAAATTTATAACAATAAATAAAAATATACAAAATTAATAATTTAACCTACCAAACATAAAAATAACTTGCTTAATTTACAATTTATAAGCATTTCACTGTAATTTAAAGTTTAATAAGTTTGAAAAAATACTGTTAAAATTTAAGTTTTACATTCTAATATTATGAAACAAAAATTACCATTTTTTGCTTACGTAATATAAATACAAATGGGTTATAATATAGACCCCTTATTCTAATTCAAAGTTTTACAAAATTCATTTTCAATTACTCTTTAAATTAAAATTAAAAACTAATTATTAAAACGAGGTCAATTTTTTAACTTACGAGCTTGTACATTATCCAGGGCATTAGCAACCCCATCTAATGCCTGGAAGAAGTTGTCGGTGTAAATATTTTCCGTCTCCACCCCAACCCGATCCTGGTGAGCGACAATGTTGGCCATTGGGTTCATTTTTACCACTGCTTTCGCTGCACATTCACTCTTCATTTTCTAAAAGAAAAAATCACATTTTTTTTATAAAGTTTATTTAACAAGAAAATTTTGTTATAATTTTTTTTTTTTTTAGCCCATTTCTTTTCTTTTAAAACATTGTTATTGGTATAATATTATGATTATTTTAAATTAACAGTTAATCACCCCTTAAATATTATCACAGCCTTTCTAAATAAAGTATCAATTATATTTACAACTGTAAAGCCTAAACAGCAAATAACATTTACACATAAAAACACAAAATATCGAAAGTCAAAAAAAGTAATAAAACCTATCTTTATCTAAAAAGTCGACTCTCAGAAATTAAAAACAAATAAAAAGAAACTACTAAATTACATTATAACTAAACAACTTAAAAATGCAAATAATTTGAATACCTGAACATCATGAGGTCTGAACAGGAATTGTCGGTTCAAGTTACTTTTTTCAATAGTGTCCATATCTGTGACATATATCGTTCCCTTCCCCTTTGTATCATGGGTTAAGTTACATCCCAGCCCCATCATGGCAAAGTTTTTCAACAACTCACAACCAATCGCTCCAGAACCAACTACAAACCAACGTTGTGATGAAACCTAAAAAGTAAAAATCAGCAAAAAAATCTCGATATTTATTTTTAAGTTTTTTAAATAAATTTTAACCTATACCAAGACTTCAGTTAGAATTTTACTTCTATTTTGTACAGGGTATGTTTGTGATATACCTTAAGTGGATAATTGGATTAACTTAAAGCTAAAAACAAACCTTTTTCTGGAACTCCTGACCAAAAACTGCAGTCTGGCCATCATATCTTCCTTTTAACTAAAGCAAAAAAGTTTTAACTCAAATTTATTTTTTAATTTCTACAAATGTTTTTATAAAAAATAAGAATTTAAATGATAAAAAAAGTGTTCAAAAATTTTAAATTTTAAGTGTTTTCGATTAACTTACAGGTTGACACATAGCCTCATTAATTTCCACATTCAATTCTTTCTCAGGGAAACACTCAAGTGCATCAAAATAAAAGAATTGTTTGATTGGCATAAACTTACCACTGCAAGCCTGAAAATAAGATTTCAAATTTAAATAATTTTTTTTTTAATTTATAGACCTACTCTCGAATAAGTCTTAATCATTTTTTAAGAGTAACCAGAAGGTGAGTAGTAAAAAATCATAAAACTTAATTAGCGATACAAACGTAAAAATGTTTTTAAAAAAAAAAAAAAAATCCTATATACTTTCACTTTTACCTATAACATTAGTTTATAATTTTAAAAGGTTCCAAAATAAATTAATTACATAATTACCTTCATAACCTCCTGTGCCACAATGCCCCCAATAAACCCTTGCATGGGGCATAAATCACCCCTTGCTGTGAAACTCAATTGGGTCAACAAACTAGCATCCACCTTCTCTTGCTTGATGTTATCAGGAGAGGTGGAGTTGAGGGTTTCAGCAATCTTAATCAACTCATCAGCATCTTCCTGTAGGTAAAATAAATATTTCTATTTGTGGTGTGCGCTAAAAATTTAGAGTTAAGGTTAAACAATGTTGTTTAAGTATTGGCTTTATATGTTTTATTCTATAAAAGTTTGTATATTATCCTAATATTATTTATTAACAGTTTTCAGTTATAAAGAAGTCAAATTTTAAAGCTGATTTTATTGACATTTTTGTTCCATAAATAGTTGTATTTTTTCTTAAAATTAGTTTTTTTTCTATATAAGAAGATAGATTTTGCGATCTAATTTTAGAGTAGCTATTACAATTCCCACTTAGTCTAACTTACTTAATGCCAAATTGTTATATTGTCGATAAATTATATTATCAATTGTTTACCAAACAAGATAGAAGTTATAAAGTAAACATACAACCATTTAGGAAGTAACATAGATTACATATCTTAAATGGAACATTATTTTCACCTTGTTTCTACTCCTTGGTAGTTCACCCTTGTTTGATACAAACTTGTGCAAAGCTTGAAAAGCAATATGGAGCTGAGCTGGACGATCAAACTTGGCAAAGTCTGTGATCATCATATCTGGGGTAAGTAGAGCTTCCTTTAACGATTTCTAAATAGAAAAACAATTTAGGTTAAGTTATAAATAAACTGAACTATTATGTTGGTTTGAATTGACTTATTGTGTTGGCTTAAATACAATTAATGCTGAAAAAATGATTTTTCATACAAATTTAGATAAAATAATTTATATACATTAACAAAATAAACTAAAACAAAACTTCCACTAATCTTTAAACAAATTATTATTTTCTATAGCAATGGTTTTTCTATAGCAATTCTTTTTATTTATTAAAAACTAAAATGTGGTTTAAAATTTACCTAAAAAAACACAAAAGTCCCCTTAGTAGAGTATAGTGTATTTGAATAGTGTTTTTGCTTTAAATTAAATAGTTTAGATAAACCATAAGCAGCCTCAAGCTTTAAATGTAAGAATTATATTTAACTAAGTTACATAACAATACTTTATAACATAAATAAAGTTAAGTAATACCAAATTTTATATAAAAGATAAACTAAATACTTACAAATTCAACAACCGATGGCATCTTGACCTGGGTCGCGACCCCACCCCTCACATAATCATTGAAGCGTGAAATATTGCCGATATTGAAAGTGTAAGGACCTTTGACCTGAATCTCCATCGGTTCTGCTTCATTAATTCCATCCATGCCCTAGTGAAATATAAAAAAATAATCTTTTTTGATAAATTATGAAAATAAAAAATTCACCCAGTTTTAACAAAACAAATTTTTTTTACCTTAACTTCATGAAATTTTACAAAATCTCCAGACTCAAAACCGTGACGACTTTCGTCCAAACATGCCACGACACCTTCACCATTCTCCTGTGAAACAATCAAGTAACAACTTTTATTTCTATAGGCTACATATTTAAGCTAAATCCCCTGTTCACTAATTGATTACCAAAAAACTTTTAAAAAAAAGTTGATTATTATTACTTAATAATAAAACAAAATGCAAGATTAATCAGATAGATTAAAAATTAAATGTAAAAAACTATAAATTTTTACTCAAAAAACAAAGAAAGAGAAAAAAATATTTTTTAAACTTACATTCTTAGTGATAGCTGACACCATTACACTTTGAGGTGGTTCCCCATTCGTGTCATAAACTGTAAATTTGGCCCCAAAATCACAGAATATTTGTCCGAATAAACCCTTTGTGTCAGCGACAATCAGACACTTGTTGTGCTGATGAGCATACTCTCCAATTCTGAGTTGTTCATCGAGACTAGAGTTTGTTAAAACTATAACCTAGATTAAATATTTAAATTTTAAGAAATCAAGTCTAAAAGGATTGAACAGAAATATTAATTAGTTTATATTACATTTTATATATTACAACAATACTACATTGAAAAACTTTAAAACAGTTTTTATATAACATTTCTTTAAACATTACATAAGTTTAATGTATATATAAGCCTAGTTAAACAATTCACAAAAAATCCCCTTTTGCAAGATTTTAATTTAAAATAAAATAATTTGTTTTATTACAAAAACAAACTAACTTGAAAGTTGTTTAAGTATTCGTCAGTTAACTCCCCTGTGTATGCATCCACTGTCACGTAAGGGTTAAGTTCTCTGATCTGTGGCACTGACACATCAGCACGATTCTTACCCAAGTCTTGCTCAGTCAAAAAATACTTAAAAAACAAAAAAAAATTATAAAAAAATCTTAATTTTTAAATAATAGAACTAACTTTATTAGAAGTTATAACTTTATTTTTTAAGTTTGCAAAAAAGTGTTTAATTTTTAACTATATAATTAACAGTAGAAAAGTTGTGACTTACTTGTGAACTAAGGTCACTGACCACGGCACCTTGCGTGTCATGTAACACCACAGCCTTCACTCCACCTAACACTACATTCTTTGCAACCTCAATTCCCAAACCTTTCATTCCACTTATTAATATTGTGGAAGCTCCCATTCTTTTCATGGCTTCATGGCCCAACACATATCTGGTATTTAAAGATCAAAGTTATTATTGGTTCAAATATAAGAAATATAAAGTTAAATTTAATTGATAGTAACATAAAAATAAGAAGTCATAAATTTAAGATTTAAAAAATAAAGTTTGTTGGTCTTAAGTAAGAAGTTATTGACAACATATCATTATAAAATTAAAAAAGGTTTCTGTTTAATATATATAACTGTTTATAACACTTAACATTATTTAAATTTCAATATTAACAACAGTATATTTTTAGAACAGTTTTTAGGTATTTAATTAAATAAGAACTAGTTTTTTTTGATCAAGTAAAAAAGAACAAACTTACAGTTGTCGAGAATACAATCCTTCATCGATTGCTGACTCCCCATTTCCATTCTGGGTTTTTGCCTTGAACAAAAACGTCATTTACTCCATACTTAAGTATCAATATTAAGTATATACTGTATACTTTTGTATACTGTATATATATATATACTGTAAAATACCATAGTTAAACAATTTTTTTTAGCTTAAACAAACAATCATAAAACTAACTTACCGAATGCATTGTTGCGTGAACTGAATTATTTTCAGAGTTCTCTTGAGTTCTTCGTAATTTCGATGGAGGTGAATTAGATGGGAAGGGGTGGGCTGCTTTGAGACTATCAGAGTCTTGTTGAGAGAACATGAACGTAAAGAAACAACCGCTTTAACACAAAACTTTTTACACACCAACGTTAATCATTAATCACTGCACAAACATATAGGTCATAAAAATAATTTATTTGTATATTTAGTGTTTTTATTAAAGATTAACAAATGGTTCCATTTGACATTATAATTGACCCCATATTTTGGTATAATTTTTAAGTTGATTTTAATTGAGATAAATACCAATTTTGTAAACTTTTTCACAATGTATTAATTAATAATTATTATTTTTAATCAAATACGTTTAGCATGCTTTTTAGAATAAATTAAAGTTTTAGCTAAAATTACATAAATAACGTGTTATAGATATCTATCGTTCAAGAAAACTAGCATACTAGCAACAAACAAACAGTAAACAATGAAAGTTCCTCTTTCAGTCTTTTAATCAGTTAACTGAATTATTAGATTAAAGCAAATAGGTAGAATGACTAACATGCGTTAGCACGTGTAAAAAATACCTTAATATTTCAATTTTAAAGCGTATTATATATACACTTAACGAGATATTAATCCAAAAATCCTTTGTAATCTTATATGAAGTTTATTTATTAGAAATATGTCGCAATCTTACGTAAAACATGATTTTTTTTTATTTCCTTTAACATGGCGCAACAAAAGTTGTAACTGTCAAACTGTTTTTACTACCGTCGTTGCGCCAGTATTTATTACAGTCAACAACTAGATTAAAATTACACCAAAACTGTTTTTTTATTTACTTTAACCAATCTTTAACAATTTTTTATATAAAATAATTAAACAAATTTATCATACATGTTAAGTTTCTAGAAATAATAAATTTTCACGAAAGTTTCAAAAATAATGTTTGAGTTAAACGTACATGCTTGTTTTAATATCTGTTTTGAGTCAATAGAGTTGATTTAGACAAAAAACTATTACACGAGGCCTTGGCAGTAACCCACTCACGCACTTATTTACCAAAAAACGAGAAAAAATATCTACACAGAAACACGGGGTTTTATCAAATCCACGTGGTTTCAAATATTTCACACTAAACTATTCATAAGGAAGTGCGTAACAGGCATTTTTTATGCGGCCTCAAAAGCTTGACCCGAACATAGGTTTGTTACCAAGATAAATGAAAAAGTTACAAAATTACAGATTGCATAAATACTGTGGAGTCATTAAAATAATATTAGTTTAAGTGTTTATGTTGTTAGAATTATCCAATTTTTTAAAAACAAAAAATTATGTAGTGCAGTCCTAATTACCCAATACTAATTTAAAGCCATATGAATATATTCATGTTATGTATGCAGCTATTGCAATTATCAATTACTAAACGTTGGTGCGTTATTCTTTTTAAAATACAACCTTCAGATGATAGAGTATTGTAAAATTTAAAATGGGTTTGAATATATGGCAAGTTCTGGAATTATTAGGTACAAATATTACAATTTCAGCTTTGAGCTTGGCAGAATTTAAAGCATTTAATGTACAAAGAAGTCGTGATTTGCTTATAAGAAAGTGTGAAAACCTATTGACTTTTAGAAAAACGAAAGACAAATTAATATCATTTTCAACTTTTAACTACTACGGTGTTTGCAACGTCAAAGATCTGACCGGAAATCAATTACTTAGAGTGTTTGTCCACATCTTTAACAAAAATGAATTATTTAAACCTGGAAATTGCGTTTTGTTCACGGACGATGGAATAAATCCTAATTTTGCAATTTGTGTGATTCATTTTTGGCAAGCTCTGTATGTTTCATATGAATACGGGGAAAATCTTATTCCATATCTGTTCGAAAAGTGTTTTGATGATAAAAGATGTAAGGAAAAAGCTATTTCTGGTAGTTCCTACAGTCATTTTTACGAATATTCTATTTTGGCCAATTTTCGGTTAAAATGTATAGAATTTTATCCTAAATTTTTACAAGAGAATATCAATCAAATAGCCGAGGACTATAGACATACATTTGCCGGGCTTCTGTTTCACATAGCTAAAACACAAATCAAAGTTGGGGCAACTTTTTTCGAAAATGACCCAGAAAGAAACCTTCCATTGGCAGCCGTTATAAAGTTTGCCATACTTCATATTAAACAACCTGAAATATTGCAATCTGTTCTCGGCTTGCACAATCAATCGCTACAAGATTTAAATATAGAAATACCTCGTGGATTGTCTAGAAAAGAATACCAAAAGTCTATTCGCAGGAAAAAAAATGAAATTCGGATGCAAAAAGTGGAGAGCATAGTTTTAAAGTAAGATTTTGTTTTTTTGTTAAGTAATGTTTAAAAAATGTTGAGTAACGTACAAAAAATAAAAATATAGGTGGGCACAGATAACCGAAAAATTAACTTTGTTAATTTGTTATTCGCTATACGCAATACATTATCTTTGTTAATGCTGCTTCAAGACAAAAGGAAGTTAGATAGAATTTTTAAAATATATCAATTAAAGGCGGCCGAATAGCAAAAACCGCAACAGAAGAAAAATATTTAACTAACCTGTGTCCAATAATAATTTTTAAGCTAATTTGAAAAAAATTTTTAACGCAAAATTTAACTTTGTTTGTTTTCAATTAACGAATTATCTGTTTAGTGCTCATTTTTAAGTATGCGCTATTCAAAACCTAAACTTATCATGTGTTGATTTAACAGAAACCTAATCATAATAATTTTTATTGATTTTGCAGGGCTCTGCAGGAACAAAAAAACTCGGTGAACTGCTACTCAAAAACAAGTATAGACGCCGTTATAGATGATGTCAAAAAGTTATATGAAATTCGTTAAATCTTACTGATTTTGTTGTTTAATTTTTAATGATTTGAATGTTACATCTTTTTATTACCTATGACGTCACAATTTTTAGACAAAATCATTTTTTGAAATATACGATTTTTTGAACGACCTTTATTTAACCAATTATCCTGTTTTAAAACATTTTTAGTTCACGTTAACTGTTCGTAACTCAACAAAAAAAAAGTTACGTTCTCAAAACCAGCGAATTTAGGAGTTACGTAATATTTACGAGATAGCTCTCTCGCAATGTAGCGTATGCGAACAAATAATACTGAACATCGACGGTTGTTTCGCAGACATCATCTTAGTCTTCAAGTTAATTAGCAGACAGGCCTCCATCTAAGTGTGTTGTTAATTAGCAGACACGTCCGCACATTGTAAAGGGACAATGTTTTTTAACAACAAACCTAGATAGGGCAACTCATCTCGGTATTCATGAAGTTATCGTTGACGCGCCGCTTCTAGTTTCGTTATGTTTTTGAAAAATGACGTCACTAAGCCGTCAAAATTCACATAATGAAGCTGTCATTTTAGCGGAAATGGTTGCACACTGTGTTTATACGAACAGGGTAATTATTCCATTAAGATTTTATCTTGTAAATTTATTGTTTAATTTTGTATTATTTCCGAACAAGTTTTAATTACAAATAATGAATTAAAGTGTTATATTAAAGAGTTTTGCAATTTTGTTAGTAATGTATATAGCATGTTAGTATGGTTGACACTGAATCACAAAATGCCTTTAGAACCTTTAAAAAATGTCTGTGGTACTTTCAAATTAATTTTCAAAAATACTGGAAAATGATAAACACCAAAAACCAGGTTACCATCTTTTTTGCGTGACGTAGAAAGTACTGAGTAGCGTAGTAAATGTATACAAGCTAGTACTTTCTACGTCATCACAAACAGAACTTTCCTTTTCTTTAAATTATTATTTTTTCATTGTTTAACTTAAAAAGTGAGAAAATTAATTTAAAAGTTAAAACCAGTTTTGTGTCCAGTAACTCCAACTTTATCAATTTTTCAGTAAAAAATATCTTTAATATAGGACTTTAATGTTGATGTTGTTGTTGTGTTTAGGGTTTAATAAAATATATTGTGGTGCTTGTTCGTGTTGTGAATTGTATAGTGTGTCTGGGGCATTTATGTTGCGTAGGTGTTGGTTGCCTAATTGCTATTACGCACTAATTAAGGCGAACCTGGCACTTGTATTTATTTAACGCGCTTGTCCTAACGTTCGTGCTATGGTACATAGCGGATTTTAAACAATTTCCTATTTATGACGCAATGGTTTTATTGGTATGTCGTTCAAAATTTTATTTTTTTACGTGCCGTCGCCATTTCACCAACCTCGTTGCAACTTAAAACTGGTATCTTAAATAGTTAGGGCAAGAATAATGAAAACAATTCTGTTACTACGGGAAAATAATTCTTGAATTCCCATTTTTTTTAATTACTGGCCATCACAAGCTTTTATTTAAGCGGTTACGTAGCAAATAGATAGCTAATTATTCAATGTAATTTCAATTAAATCAAAATACTTGTGTAAGTTAGACGCATAACGAATTCGGGTTTAAAGTATATATATATAACACAGTTAGGCCTAATGTTGTGCTAATATTGCATTCTTGGCAGTCAAATCCAAATTAACATCATAAAAATCACTTATTGATAAAGAAAACGTAGACTAAAGGTAATCCTATCCTTTTGTATTGGGTATTGCCTGGTCGAAGATAAAACGTATTTAAAGCGGAACTGAAACTTAAACCACTCTGTTACGCTATCTTGATCTTATACCCTTGTTAAGTTGTACCCACAGAATTTAACTTGGGCTTGGTTTAACTAAGCTTATTAAAGCGTAAAGCTTAGGCAAAGTAATGAAGTTAAATGCAAATATTGTGTAGTAAAACTAAAATGTATTCTAGAAGGGTAATTAAACGCTAAATTAAACAACGCTTAACATTTAAAAGGGTGTTTGAATGAAGATTATTCTTGTTTATGCAACGTTTAAGATATAAGTCTATATACATAACTTATTTGGATCTTTATATTTAGACAAATATGGACGCGTTAAACGACTTTAGTTTGTCTATAAACTGCCCTGGGAATTTAAATTTCACGCTGGGCATGGTTAAGGCCGATTTTAATCATTTGATTGACCTATTAATCGTCCCATATTACAAATATTATTTGTTTTTTGTATTATTTATTGCTATATTGGTCTTGGCAATAAAACTTGACTGTCGCTTACGAAAAATAGAACCCAACAAATCCGGGACAACGAGAACAGCCAGTAATACAGTTACAGAACCTGTTAATTATAGAAGTAATGTATTTTTTTGGGCTGAAGTTAAAAATAGAGTTGCTTAAGTTGGTAGTTTTATGATTTCACACCACGAACCAATTTATTAACATTAAAAATCTTTAGACCAACACTATTTCTACCCAATTATACCTCTGTTAAAAAGGAATAAAAGTTAATATATAAATAACTGTTTAAATTTACATTTAAAAGGGCTTTGACTTTTTTGCAGTAACGAGTGGGGGTAAACCATTGTCTGAAGAATCAAGTGATAATGACGATTATGGACTTGAACCCATACCTGAACAACAAGGTATATTATAATTAGGTACTTTTTGAAAAAAAATATTAAAAAAGTAATTTTTATATTATTTTACTAAAACCCAAAAATATTTATTTTAACAAAATCAGTAATTAACTCATTTTATAATAAATTATCAATAATTTTTAAATTGAATTATATAAACATTAGTTTAATTAAAGTAAAATATAACCCTTTTTTATAGAAAGTACTCCAACCCCAGACTCTGTAAAAAAGAATTTAAGTTTTAGATTTAGCCAAGGCTCTTTTACTTCAGGTATACTAGTTAGTAACATATTTAAAAAAAGATTAATTTATTGATACTATAAAATTTTACATAACCAAAATTTTTTGTCTAATTTACATCTTTATTAATATATGTTTGTTTTTTTTACCAAAAATTGAGGTTTTTGGTTTTTACTAAAAAAATTATTTTGTTTAATAATATTTATTTAGTCATGGATAATAATGGAAGTTCAGATCCAGATTTTCTTGCAATTCTTTCTAAGTTTTTGAACCAATTAAAAAGCCTGAAAAAAAGAAATGAATTTGAACAAGATGCGATGCGACTTAGAGTTAAATATACCATCGAAAATGAACAATCTGATGATGAATGCCTAATCAGTGGTACAGGTATATTACTTATATAAAGTATTTTGATAATAGTTTTAAAAAATAATAATAACACCCCCTAAAAATGGAGACATGGCTAGGGTCTTTTTTTCATTTATTGGGAAAAAGGGCATTCTTTAGGGTGGGTTTTTGTTGCAATAATTTATGCAAGAAACATATGACTTAAATGTAATTTTAAGACGTAAAATAACTTACAATCCATTAAATTTGTTTAGGTAAGGAAGATGACCACTTTGTCGAGTTAATTGGATTGTTTCTGCAAACTTTAAAATGTGAAAAAAACAAACATGAATTTGAACAAGAAATTATGGCTCTACGAGCTAAATACACAGAATCATATAATGAACAAAAGAGTGTAGAGCATACTCTTTCTTAAAAGTAATTTTTTTTTAAGGAAATAATTTTAAAATTTGTTTAAAATGTATTTTTTTAAGAACAATTATTACATACCTGCTTAAAACTTTAACCATATTATTTTTTGTACAATTTTCTATGTGTTAAATTTTATGCTGCCTTTAAACTATAACAAATTTTTATGCTCTATTTTAGTTTATTATAAACTTGTGTCATGAATATAAATAAAACATAATCTCAGTATTTTAACAAGCAATATTTACCACTATCAACATTCTTAATGCTTTAAAAAAACATATGATTGTTTTAGATATTGTAAGGGAAAAAATAAAACAGTTTTTTTAATAATAGCAGCCAAAATTTTTAAGTTTAGAAGATAAAATATATACTAAGTAGTGCTGAATATCAAGCTTGAGGTTAACTTATTTTTGCCATAATTCTTTATCACTTTCCCAGACAATTTTCCACTTAGTAGGCTGCTCACAATCATCAGCTTCACTATCGCCACAAATACGATTAAAGGTATCTTTTTTGTTGAAGCACATGATCTCTCTTTCTTCTTGTATCCTAAATGAAAAAGTCGATTCTTTCGTGCCGGTGAAATATTTTGCATGTGAGCAAATAATTTGATCAATTATCGCAACACCCCCCATTTTAAGTTCTTTTAATTGTTTTTTTGTTGGCTCAAACATTACCATTTCTGGCAGCAATTTTTTTAATTCTTTAAGTTCATCTTTTGTACCATCAGAAGCAATAAAAACTTTATTAACTTCAAGTTCTTCCATTTTTTGTTTCAGTTCTTTTGCAACTTTTTGAATTGAAGGAACTGCTTCTTTTCGAGCATAAAGAAAATCTTTTCTGCGTAAATGAGCAGCTATATAAGGTCCTCCTAATGCATCACCTTCCTTGCATTTATTATCTTTCCAGTTTTCTGGCATTTCAGTCAAATCTTTCTTATCAGTTGAGTCTAAAAACTCGGCTCTAAATTGATCGGCAATATCTCGCAAGTTTTTAGAGAACACCATACTTCGTCTACAATCCCAATAATTCTTTCCACCAAAAGTGTCATGCAGCATATTTTCCCCTCTGTCAAGTAATATGGAAGTTACCGTAGTGTTACCCCCACATAAAGGACCCTTAAAAATACTAGATTGTCCTTGCACAGAAACACATTTAAATTTTATTGCATATTGTTCCTCATAACCCCAAAACCAACCCCGTATTTTACCCTCACCATCACTTTGGTATACAGGGGTTTCGATGCAGTCCCGTTCATGCATTTTTTCCTCCCATTTTCCACCCCAGCCTTCGACATAATTCTGTAAATACCAAATCTCATCTATTGGCCTAGCTTCCACTTCTTCTAAATAGTCGGTATACTCCATCACGGGGACAAATCCGTTCAAACTCTCGATATCAAAGAACTTTGACCACGGAATGCGACTTTGCTCCATGTCCTGTTCCTTCCAGTGGTACCCAATTCTACCCCATGGGGGGAGCACCAGGACCCACTCATCATTTTCGCATTTTTTCTCTGATTTAAGAGATTTAACCATATTTGCTATCCTCATATAAACATCCCTTCTCAAGTTGAATCCTTCACCTGGATTGCAATCATAGAGAAGATATCTTCTGTTAGGGGAAGCACCATTTGTGACGCATATTAAAAATAAGAGAGAAACAGATAAATATTTCATTTTTGTTTATCTGTTTGTATCTGAATAAACACAGAAATTGTTAAAGTAAACTTTAAACGGTACGTTAAGTAGTAATAAAGAGTAACCAACAGTTTATTTTTAAATTTTTAAGGTATTAATTAAATAAACAAAGCGTTTTAAACGTTTGCTTCTGTTAGTTTTTCGACACTTTGCTATTTCTTTCTAACATAAACACAATATATTATAGCTACTACCTGCGTTCTTGTAAAATATTTATATTTTAATAATTCGACGTGGCTTTAAAATTTAAAGAATTAAATCGCCAGCGGCAATTTTTAACAACTTTTTATTAGGTCTAGCAATGTTACTAGTGTAAAAGGGGCTTTTATTGAGGAAAAACGACCACAGTTCTATAAAACAATTAACATTTTCGAATCAAAGCCTTTAATTTTAGATAATTACTGGTTTAAAGTAATTAAATTTGAAGAATAATTATCATAAATCTTGAAATAAACTTTCTAAACACGTTCTGATTTCCCGCGTTAGAAAACAATTGTTTCGTAATAATGTTATTTGTTACGGTCTAATGATCCCAGCTGTGATAAGTTTGTTTTGATTGCAAAGTACCAAAATTTTGTAATTTCCAATTCTCAAGCATTAACTTCTAATCACACGTGCTTAAAGTTAAATACACGTCACCTTATGACGACATCATTATGGTTCCGCATATTCTAAGCCAAACAATGCCATACGCGATTCATAATCACTGCATTATTGAACTATCAATGCATTTGATTGCCAGGTTTATGTTGGAAAATTTAAAAATTTATTTTATATTTAAAAAGTTGGCTTTTGAAATTGTGATGTTAAAAAAATTAGCAGCAGTTTTTTACATAAAGAAAAAATAAATTTTAAAACTAATATTTTAAAGGTACAAAATCCCTATAAATATGAAGAAAATATTTCTTTTTAAATTAATCATACTTATAATATCATTTATAACAATTTCTGGCAAACAAAATGATTATTATCAAATATTGGGAGTGCCTAGGACAGCAACGCAGAAAGAAATTAAATCAGCGTTTCGAAAACTTGCATTAATTTATCACCCAGATAAAAATAAGGAAGAGGGCGCCGAAGAAAAATTTAGAGATATTGCTGAGGGTAAGATGTGGTTCATGGTATATTTTTTTTTATGTTTAATTAGGTTTACTCATAAGTCTAACAGGACTTATTGCTTTATAAACTTAAAAGATGATTTTTTCCCAACTAATTTTTTTTTAAATTCAATAAATCATCTTACAAATTTTTAAAATCTTTGTGTAAACATTATTATCTTTGGCATGTTTTAAATCATGAATTTTTTGTAATATTTTTGCAAAAAAATTAGATAAAAACATAGTAAAGTCATTCCAATTATCTCAAATTGCTAACAAATTTATATATCTACATTAGGCCAATTTTTACACACATATTTTAACTTACATTATCATTTAACTGCATTTGGTAACTAACCTTAACATTTAGCTTACGAGGTGTTAAACGACAAAGAAAAGCGATCAAAATATGATCAATTTGGACATGCCGGTCTGGATGACAATATGCACGGTTATGAAGGTAACTTCCACGAGCACTTTCAACAAAACTTTCACTTTGGCGACTTCTTTAAAGACTTTGATGACATTTTTAAACAACATCATGAGCAGCACCATAGAATGCACAACAAACATAGGTTTGAGTGTGATCAATTAACTTTAAGTGATATTTTAGCAGTAGTTATTACCAGTAAATATATAGTTCACTTCCTTTTCTTATATATTTAAAAAGTATATACTTTAGTTTTGTAGTTTTATATAGCAACATGCTTTTAAAACGAACAACCCTTTTTGCACTAGAAAAAAAAGCACATTTTTGGATTCTTAGTACAATTTACCTATTTGTTATGTGATCTACTTTTAATATAAACAAAATTTTACTTTTAGGGATTTTCATATTAACATCAATGATCTATTTTCTGACTTCCCAGGAGGTGACTTATTTGGGTAAATATGAACTTAATTTTTTTGGTTTATTTAATTTATTAAAAACCTGCATTATTTTTGATTTAAAGGATAGCATTTAATATTAATTGCAACTTAAAATCGGTATACATATAATAGCCTGCTACTTTAATATTGTATCGGGTATAAAAATGGTTGGGTTTATATAAAAATTAAATAAACATGTTACTACATGGTAAATTTGTTTTGGGCAGAAATGCTTTTCCAAATATGGAGCATATGTTTCAACATCAACAATTTGATCACGGACAACAACATCAACATATTCATCAACAACGTTTTAAACATCATCAACAACAAAGAGGTAAGATTTTTACCTTAAAATTATTGTGGTACAAACTTACAATTGTTTTCCTTTTTTAACACTTATTTTTTATCAAATATAATGCCCACATTTTGTCCTTTATTCTGTGCCGAAATACAACAATATATCCTTAAATTTAACAAATAAATTAACTATTTTTTTCTGTTTTTAACTCTAACTTTTTATCAAGATAATGTCTAACATTCTTTTCTCTATTCTTGGTTAAAATGCAACTGATATACCCTCAAATTTAACAAATAAATTGTAAATTTGGTTAAAAGGTTTAACTATTTAAATTAAAGATTTAAACAGAAAAAGGGGGAATGGGAATTATTTATTATGTAATCTACTATTATTTACTATATAATTAATAGCCTAATAAGTTTTTTCTATTTTTCAACCCACCCAATACTAGTATTAACTTAACTTTTATTCAGGCAACAAGAGGCAGAGATGCAGGGTAGTCACAAAAATAGTGAATGGAGTAAGAACAACTCAAACAATTTGCACTAATGATGAATTGTGATCATTTAAAAGAATACAAAACATTATTAAATAGATGTTACAGTTTACAAACATTTTAAATTTATTTAATTTTTATACAAGATTATTGTAAAATGAAAAAATGTGCCAAGACTACTTTTATAATATTATATTTTTTAGCTTGTTTTTACTTAAAAGGGTTACTTTGATATAAACATAATACAAAAACTTATTTATTTTATAAAAAAAACTGCAGTTTAAAATGTATGAACTTAAGTTTTAACAAGTTTTACACGTTTAATTTTCTGGTGCGTATTTTGGGGTTTTATTTTTAAGTTTTAAAACTATCTTAAACCTTATATGTATTTTTTTAACAGTGTCTTCAATGGTTTTGGTGATTTCGTTATTTTTTTTATTTATTTCACTGTTTAAAGTGCAAGTTAGTATGCAAAATTTCACAACTATACGATACATTTTTCTTAGTACAAAGAACTGTTTTTTTCATTAATTTTATTGTTATATAAATTTTGAGGTAAACTTTTGCAGCTATTATAAAGTATGTAAATAAATAATAAATAAAATATAAACTTTTGTACGTAAAGTTTATGCTTTTATATTTATAATAATATACGAAAGTTCTTGTTCAATTTAAATGTGCTTATAGATTGCTTCTGCTATCGTCCTTCGGTCCTTATAGTATTTGTTTAACCGCCACACCAATATACTTACGAACAATCTAGATATGTTAGTGCGAATAATTTCGCTTAAAAAATTTTTAAAATCTGATAGGGAGTGGAAACAATGTAACGTGTCGCTCTGGAAACAAAGATGACAATCCGCCTCCTGTCCTTTTTTTTTCAAGTCCTTGAGATTAAAAAAGTCATGTTGCTATGGAAAACAATCTGGATTTTATTATTAATAAAAACAGGTTGCACCATCGCTATTGTGTATTGAGGTCAACAGACTTAAACCTTTTTGTTTAGTTTACATTGTTTAAAAGTTGAAAAAACGACATTTAATATCAGTTCTTTTGGTTTGTTTCATAAAAAACAACAGATAAACGTGACAAGTATTTCGTTTCCATGACTACACGATGAGCACATTTAAATTGTTGGCCCAAGTCATATACCCTTATTCCAGTTAAGATTTCTAAAATATTGTTACTTTTCGTTTAAAAGTTGTAAACTCTTTAAACATGAAATGGTTATTTGCACTAGTTCTAATGTTATTGGCTTTAGTCGTATATGGTAATAAAGATGAAGAGTACCGAGACTTTTATAGTGAATTGGGTGTATCTAGAAAAGCGACAGACGAAGAAATAGATTTAGCTTACGAAAAACTTTCCAAAGTATATCAATTAAGTGATAATAAAGACTTTGATGAAACAGAAAAATTTGAATTAATTACTGAAGGTAAATTAGAATTACTAACAACTGCGATTTATTGTTTTATAAAAATACTTTTTTTTTAAATACGGAAATTTAAATCTAACTTCTATTTTTTTGTTAAGCTTATCACACGTTAAAAAACAAATCAACACGAAGACATATCGATGTACTTTACCGATGGAAGGTGTGGGAAACTATGTTTATCGACGCAGATGATGGTAACTAATGTTTTTGTTATGTCCTTTTTTACAGATTTTACAACATGTAATTGATTTATTGTAATCAAAAATAACTTTTAGGTAAATGCAGATGGGAATGCACTACTAATCGGCAATTTCTCACAAACATAGATCCAGACAAAATAGTCGGTCTAGCGACGACTATAGCAGGGACTTATTTTTGTACATGTAATTATCAACACTTTTATATACTCCAACAAAAAAAAAATTTTTGGCATTTTTAAATACGCAACACAATTTAATACCGACAAATAAATATTAGCTTCCTAAACTTTAAAAATGTACATTACAATCAAGCTTCAACATTATTTTGTTTTGTTTTACTCATAAAAAACCTGCGACACTTTTCTTTTGTTTTTTCGCTTTCTAATAATTGCAACATAAAAGTTGCGACACTACGAAATTTAATTCTAGTTCTCCAAATTTTTAAATAAACTTTCTTTGTACACCCAGCTGTGAGCTTATCTTGTTACCTTTTAAATGTAACGTAATACATTAATTAACCTTCGCCTTACTGTCATTGCATTTTTTCTGAACATAAATTTAAAAAATAATGCCTTAATTCGAGAATGTTTTAATCGCAAACACTTGTTTAAATTTTATTTACCTCTGTTGTATTTCCCTATGTTTAAGAGATTTTTGTGCTTTGGATTTGTTCGACTTTAGTACTTACCCATTTTGTTAGTTGTAGAATTTTAGATTTTAAATAAAATTGTTAAATAAAACTTGGTTAAATTAATCGTTAATTAAAAAAAAAAAACATTAATTAATTCAAAAAAACATTAATTCAAAATTATTTTACAACGAGGGGACATTTTAGTTGAATAAACAAACCGTATTTATTCTAACGCACACGACCATTAAATTAATGATTAATAACCACTCGCTAACATTACTATTATATAAAGTATGTATGAGAATAATAAAATAAACTTTTTTACGTAAAGTTTGTGCTTTTTTTAACAATCTAGAGACGTTAGTGCGAATAATTTCCCTTAAAAAAATTCCCCTTTCAAACTTTTTCCACCAAAAATCACCCAATAGAAAGATAATGAAAACTATTCAACGTGTTGCTGCTGGAAAAAAGTTATTGTCTTTAAATCTTACGTTTAAAATATCATAAATATGTTGATGTTTAATTTTTGAAAAAACGTTAAATAATAATTTTTTGTCACATATGTTAAGATATTACTTAGATGAACACAATAAGTTTTAAATGCCTTTTTACAAGTATAGGTAACATTTTCGGTCAATAATTACATTTATGTATTACCACGAAATATTAGGTAATGAATTTCCTAAAAACGCTCCGATACTGTCCAACGCTCTATTATTGTCAAATAACAAAAGTTTAATACTGTTATATTAAACTATAAAGTTTTTGTGGCGTGTTCCCTATTTTTTTTCCGAAAACAATTTTTAGCACAGCCTAGACTATAAAAAGAAATAGCTTTTTTGTAAAACCAGTTTTCTCGTTTTTAATTTAGTTTTTTAAAGTTGCAGAAAAATGAGCAAATTAATTCCGATTTTTTTCGTCATCGCGATAGTTTTAGTTTTAGCAACATTTGGTCAAGTTTGCTATCCGAGTACATCTTTGTACACAGTATTAGGCGTAGCAAAAACAGCCACAGCTGTAGAAATAAAACTAGCGTATATTCAACTTGCTGTGAAATATTATTCGGAAAATAATACACACGAAATAAAAAAATTTTTAGAAATTAACTCAGGTAAGTAATAATAAATTAGTACCTAAGCAGCTTCATATTACCACAACGTGTTTATAATTTTCTTTTGCTCCTTATTTATATAATATTAACATTAATAAGACAAAAAAAACTTTGAATTTAAAGACGCTAAAAGTTACAGCAATTTGAAAGTATTTGTTACAAAAGGGAGCTTTACGTCCCTTTTAAAAAGTGTTTTTATTTAGCTTTTGGAGTGTTGGGTAACGAATTTAGCCGTTTGGAATACGACAAAGACCCTAAAAACCGAATCAATTTTTATTGTCATGGTACGAATTTTAATAAAACTGAATTTTGTGAACGGGATTGCCAGGCGACTTTGTTGGACATATTTCCCCAACACGGTTCATACAAAACTGTAATGTGCGATGATTGTTTTACTATGAAGAATAGCTTATATATTTTCTTAAATACTTGCGTTGTATATTCGTACAACTTTGTTGTACGTTTTATAACAAGATGTTTTATTACTTTTACACTCAGTATTCTCAACAGGGCCGGTCCTTGGCACTTTGAACTAGTATCCAATGATAGGCTCCCGTACTTCAGATTGCCCCGCAACCAGACGCTTTAGTTTTATTTCTACTACAATATTAAGTTAATTATTGCAAAATCACTGTAAATGGTTAGTGTTAAAAAGGAAAACAGATTTTTACTTTTATAGGAAAACTATTAATTTTTACTAATATTGAAATCCATTATTGTTGTTTTCAACTATAGGACATCTAGCCAATTTAATGTTACCAAACCCCTTGGTAAAAATAACTTCCATAAGTTTTCGATCTACCACAAGATCTCTTCAGTAGGACCTCACTAAAGCTGCTTAAATTGAACCCCGCATTTTCTAGGGCCGGCCCCGAATATTCTGCAATAATTGTGTTTTCACATAGAATAACATTTAGGTTGTCAGAGTGTAGCTAGTAATTACGATGAAATGTTATTCGCATGATATTTTGTTTACTTGTATATAAAATTTATTCGCCATTCTAGTTACTTTACGAAATTGTTTTTTTAATTTGTTAAACTTTGGTTTTTATTTACTTTTCAACATTTAGTTTTTATAACCGTCACAGACAACTATTGGGCAGAATCCTAGTGATGCTGCCTGCATAACTTTTTAACAGCATACCTTTATATTTTTACTTGACTTCAATTGTAAATAGTTTTTATGTGAGCAAGCATGTTTATGTTATTTTGAAATTCATGTTAAAAAAATGTCAAGACCCTCGACATATTTTTATCTGTATATAGTAGTACTCCTTCAAAACATTTATTTGAAAGTTTCTGTACAAAAAAGCGATAGTTTAGTTGAATAAACAAACCGTTCAACGTACGTGACTTGATATTATAGTATTTGTTTAACCGCCATACCAATATTCTTACAAACAGTCTAGAGACGTTGGTGCGAATAATTTCCCTTTAAAAAAATTCCCCTTTTAAACTTTTTCCATCAAAAATCACCCAAAAGGGAGATATTAAAAACGATTCAACGTGGCACTCTGGAAACAAAGATGACGATCCTCCCCCCTGTTCTTAACCAATAAAAAACAACCAAATAACATATTTCAAGTCGTTAAGCTTAAAAAAAAGTCATGATGCTATGGAAAACAATCTGAGTTTTATTATTGTTATAACAGGTTGCACCATCGCTATTGTGTATTGTAGTCAACAGACTTAAACCTTTTTGTTTAGTTTACATTGTTTAAAAATAGTGACATAATGGCAGTTATTATCAGTTTCATGTTTTATTACATAAAAACAGCAAAAAAAACGTGACAAGACCACGTATTTCATTTCCATGACTACAGAATGGGTATATTTAAGTGGCAGCTAACAGTCGTATACCATAGTCATATACCAATATACATACAAAAAAAATTGTAGTTTAAGTTTTTAAAATATTGTTACTTGTAATCTTCAAACATGAAATGGTTATTTGCACTAGTTTTAATTGCATTGACTTTATACGCGCATGGAGCGGAATTTGACCATTTTGGGGACCGAGATTATTACAAGGAATTGTTAGTATCTAGGGAAGCGACGGACGAAGAAATAGAATCAGCTTACGAGAGTCAGTTCGAAGTATATCGTTCGATCGAAAACAATGGCTATAAAGCAACAGAAAAAATTCAATTAATCACGGAAGGTATATTAGAATCATTAACAACTGCGATTTATTTTTCTGTGCAATACTTGTTAAACTTAAAAAAATACATGAATTAAACTTACTTAAAAAAACACATTTGTTTAGCCTATGAAATGCTAAAAAACAAATCGACGCGAAAGCGCATCGACCAAAATCACCTAATAAAAACAATGGAGGCTATAGGCGGACATGGAAGTGAAAGTAACTAAAGATTTCGTAAAGCGTTTTTAAAACAAAATTTACTGCTTCACAATATTTAATTAACTGCAAAAATTTTAATAGTTATAGATCCATGTAAATGGGTGTGTACTATTGAACCACAACCTGCTTACGAAGGACCTGGTAGATTGCTTCGCTCTGAAAAGATGCACGAAGGTTTGTATTGTACTTGTGATTACAAGTTAGATTAAAACTTTTTTTTAGATTGATGTAAAACTTTTTATACGCCAAATCTTTATTCTTTTTTGCATTTCAATAATTACGACATCAAATATCAGTTTTCAAAATTTTAAATACTTTTCTATGTACACTACAGCCCAGCTTCGAGTTTCTTTTGTTATCTTTTTTAATTGTTTTACCTTATACAAAAATTTGCGACAAATGTTTTTCTATTTGTTGTTCGCACTTCAATAATTGCGACACTATGATATTTAATACTAGTTCCTTAAATTTTTCAATAAATTTTTTATGTACACCCAACTGTGAGCTTATCTTATTACCTTTTAAATGTATCGTAATACAATAATTAACTTTCGCTTTACTGTTATTGAACTTTTTCTGAACACATATTTAAAAAATAATGCTTTAATTCGAGAATGTTTTAATCGCAAACACTTATTTAAATTTTATTTACCCTTGTTGTATTTTCCTATGTTTAAGAGATTTATGTGCTTTGGATTTGTTCGACTTTAGTACTTACCCATTTTGTTAGTTGTAGAACTTTAGGTTTTAAATAAAATTGTTTAAAAAAACCTGGTTAAATTGTTCGTTAATTAAAAAAAAACTCTTTTATTAAAATTGTTAACTATAAGCAAACCTGTTTTAAACATTAATTCAAAATTAATTTACAACAAGGTAATATTTTAGTTGAATAAATAAAACGGTTTTATTCTAATGCACATGACCATTAAATTAATAATTAATAACCACTCGCTAACATTACTATTATATAAAGTATGTATGAGAATAATAAAATAAACTTTTTTATGTAAAGTTTGTGCTTTTATATTTATAATAATATTCGAGAGTTCTTGTTCAATTTAAATGTGGTTATAGATTGCTTCCGCTATCGTCCTTATAGTATTTGCTTAACCGCCACACCAATATACTTACGAACAATCTAGAGACGTTGGTGCGAATAATTTCCCTTTAAAAAAATTCCCCTTTTAAACTTTTTCCATCAAAAATCACCCAAAAGGGAGATATTGGAAAAGATTTAACGTGGCGCTCTAGAAACAAAGATGATAATCCAGCCCTCCTGTTCTTAACCAATAAAAAACAACCAAATGGCATATTTCAAGTCGTTAAGCTTTAAAAAAAAGTCATGTTGCTATGGAAAACAATCTGGGTTTTATTATTAATAAAACAGGTTGCACCATCGCTATTGTGTATTGTAGTCAACAGACTTAAATCTTTTTGTTTAGTTTACATTGTTCAAAAATAGTGACATAATGGCAGTTATTACCAGTTTCATGTTTTATTACATAAAAACAGCAAAAAAACGTGACAAGACCACGTATTTCGTTTCCATGACTACAGAATGGGTATATTTAAGTGGCAACTCACAGTCGTATACCATAAAAAAAAAATTGTAGTTTAAGTTTTTAAAATATTGTTACTTGTAATCTTCAAACATGAAATGGTTATTTGCACTAGTTTTAATTGCATTGACTTTATACGCGCATGGAGCGGAATTTGACCATTTTGGGAACCGAGATTATTACAAGGAATTGTTAGTATCTAGGGAAGCGACGGACGAAGAAATAGAATCAGCTTACGAGAGTCTGTTCGAAATATATCATTCGATCGAAAACAATGGCTATAAAGCAACAGAAAAAATTCAATTAATCACGGAAGGTATATTAGAATCATTAACAACTGCGATTTATTTTTCTGTGCAATACTTGTTAAACTTAAAAAATACATGAATTAAACTTACTTAAAAAACACATTTGTTTAGCCTATGAAATGCTAAAAAACAAATCGAAACGAAAGCGCATCGACCAAAATTACCGATTGAAAACAATGAAGGCTATAGGCGGACATGGAAGTGAAAGTAACTAAAGATTTTGTAAAGTGCTTTTAAAACAAAATTCACTGCTTCACAATATTTAATTAACTGCAAAAATTATAATAGCTTTAGATCCATGTAAATGGGTATGCACTATTGAACCACAACCTGCATACGAAGGACCTGGCAGATTGGTACGCTTTGAAAAGATGTGCGAAGGTTTGTATTGTACTTGTGATTACAAGTTAGATTAAAATTTTTTTAGATTGATGTGAAAAAAAGCTTCGCCAAAAGCTTCGAGTTTTTGTTATTTTTTTAATTGTTTTTTTTATTGTTTTACCTTATACAAAAATTTGCGACAAATGTTTTTCTATTTGTTGTTCGCACTTCAGTAATTGCGACACTACGAATTTAATACTAGTTCCTTAAATTTTTCAATAAACTTTTTATGTACATCTAACTGTGAGCTTATCTTGTTACCTTTCAAATGTAACATAATACATGAAGGATAAATAAACCTATCCTTTTAACAGTCATTAAAATTTTACTTACTTAGAATTTTTTTTTTACTAAATTTTAAATTAACGTCACTTGGTTATATTTTTTCTTCCTACCTTAAAATTGTTAATTGTGAGTGCTTACCGCTTTGTTAGTTGTAGAACATTAGATTCAAATAAAATATGTTAAGCAACTTCGAGAAATTATTTGTTAATTTAAAAAAATACATTTTGCGGACATAACTGTTAACTAAAAACTACTCATGTTTTTACAACGTTCATTTACCATTTTTTACATATTGCGATATTATAGTTGAATAAACAAACCGTATTTATTCTAACGCACATGACTATTAAATTAATGATTAATAACCACTCGCTAACATCACTTCCTTTTAGAAGTTCAACAGGTTACAACGTTAAAAGATACTAAACTAAACGTCAGTCTAGCACCAGTCTAAATATCCGTTGTTTGAAAAAATTATAAAAATAGTTAGTTATTATTTAATATATAATTAAATTTCGCAGCCTTATTTAAAATAATAACGACTAGTCTATCAATAGTACAATATAATATAACATGGTATAATATTTCTATTAGTTAAGACATATAAGACAGACAAAAACTACTGCAGGCATTACAAGTTACTGGTCCCCTGTGTATAGATCTATTACATTTAACTGATTTATATATATTTTAACATGAGTTTATGATAAAGTTTTAAGAAAAAACCTTAAAATTAGTGGGAAATTTCGTAGGCTCTTACTTAATCTATTAAAAGGTTTTAGTAGTTTGTGAATATGGACAGCACATGTGTTATGTGTGCAAAATACACACACTCACGCAAGGTTAGAAAGCTAAGATGTGGACACACTTTGTGTCTAGCTTGTGTGTTCGAGTTGTGTCGTTGTTCAACATCAAATAGCAGGTAAATATAAAAAAGTAGAAATAAACAAAAATGTGGTACATTTGTAATTTAAATTAGGTTTGGCGTTATTAACTATAAAAAAAATGTTGCTTGTTAAAACCATGAAATTGGTTTGTTTATATACACATTGTACTGTTATAGTGTTTTCTTATTAACTGCTGTATCGCTCATATTGATACTTTAGGTTCGCTGGTTAGGCAAAATCATAATTTAAAAAATAAATTAACAACACTAATCATTGTATGCAGCTCATTAGTCTACTGGATGCTATAAACATATCAGAAAACAAGGTTTTGCAAATGACAATTTATAAAAAAGCATTGCGTTGTATAGAAAGTATAAACAATTTTTCTACTTCAAATTATAAATTGCAGGTGCCCAAAATGCCATTGCTCGTTTCCAGCAAACGACTTTGCAGCTTTATCCAAAAATTTTAACGTTAACCATGGACAAAATACCGAAGGAATTAATCCACAGGTTTGCTCAACAATAAAACTCTTAAATTTAAACTGCAATATTCTTTCCTAACCCATACCTTAAACATCAAATATTTAAACACAATTCGGACATTGTTGCGTCAATAAATTGTTTGTTTTTAGATGATGACGTTAGCAACCAAACCAACCAGACCCCCTCCGCCCTATAACCAAGTTGTGACGTATAAAAACGAGTATCACTATAGTAACATTGCTGGTACACATTACAACTCACCTAGTAACAACATACCGCCGTATGGAAACCATGGCAACGTAGCAGTGTCATACAAACGTGACTTACCAGTATCTGACTTGTCTTCGCCACCTACCAGGCGATCTGAATCTTACTCGCTTACTGACGTTAGTTATATCTCACATAATAGACATTTACCAGGCATGCCGGCAGTTGTATATACAGCCGATAGGTCAAGTCAAATATCTACTGGCACAACTAACATGGCAACAGCTACTACTGGCAGCAACAATGCTACAAATGTGACATCCAATAACCAACATGCACTTACTACTGAGTCATCACTTCCACCTACCCCTGTTAACAGCAGTATGGCACAAGCCACAGGTTCAACAAGTCCAGCCACCAAGTCGGACAATGCAGCTGACAAAATTGTTTCCTTGCCAGAAAACGAGCAACAAAATTTGGAATTTGAAATCGTCCAAAAAAGAGGTAAACTATAGCTTTGCGGTATTTGTGTAACTTTTCTTTTTACAGAAGTAGTTCGGGTTTTGAAGCTTTTGTAACTGCTTAACTTTAGTTTGTTTTAAAAGGTTTGGCCAGCATTTACATGAATAATAAAAACTACGAAGAAGCTCTTACTATCCTCAAGGACTTAGAGAGTGATCACGGCGACAACATTATAGACAAACTAGCTATCATACAATGTTATTTATCAAGCAAACAAGAAAATCAAGCTCTTTTGTCTTGTAGAGATTTATTAACCAGCGAATTAAAGCCAAATTCGGACAACTGTGAGCCTATACTAGTACAGCTGCCAACTATATATAAATCACTGCCTAAAACTGAGTTTTTGATGTGCATTTCATTGTTACGATATGGCCAGCACATTTCAAACTACTTACCTGACCCAAAAACTAGAATACTAAAGCTACAGTCTTTAGCTAGCAGCATGCAGCCTATTGCCAGTTCTATGACGTCACATAAGGATGACATAAAGCGGTATTGTCTTCCTTTTATCGGGGAAATAAGGTTTGTTATTAAACAAGTTCCCAAGGTTGACGTGAGGTTTAGAGTTGAGCAGGAGTGCTGGTGTTTGAAATATTATGCGTTCTGTTGCAATTTAACGGACGACCACACAAGGTAAATTAAGTTAAAACTGTCAAGTATGCGCAAATGCAAGTTTATTATTTTTGCATACGCAACAGTATAGCATTTGTATGCTAACCCTTTTTTTCAAAACGAGGATAAATTAAAAAATAAAACAATTTTTTTAGGTTTTTTCGCACTCTAATAATAATTGTCCAGTAAAATATATATTGATGGGTACATTATCTAATTTTTTTTATAATTTAAAAACAACTATAACTTAAATATATTTATTTCTAGATCAATGGGCGCTAGCAAAGAGGCAATTCTGCTACTAACAACAACTTTTGGGAAAGATTCCTCAAAGTTACGAATACTTGGTTACAGTTACCATAACCTTGGTTCGTCCTTGAAGAGTTTAAAACGCTACAAGGAAGCTAGAGACGAGCTAATTAACGCTACCTACACACATAACCGTACAACCGACTTTAAAAGTGACGCAGAACGTCACAAGAGCAAGACTCTTACGTCACAATGTTTAGAGAGCGTCAAATATTTAATTTCGTTAGAGTAAACTTTTTAAAAAATGTAAATATTTATATTAAGCATGTAAGTGCTGTACAAAGGGCAAATGTTACGCAATTGAGCACTTTTTGAATGGTAATGGGTCTTGTAAATACCTAATTAAAATATATTTTACAAATAATATTAACTCTTTACCTGGTCAATTCGTTGTCTAACATTTTCTTTCTTTTTATTCATTTTTTCGGTTTTTCAATGCTTAAACTGTAGTTATATAAATCTTACCTTATACTATAAGCCTAAGTTTTATAATGAGCTAGCATACAAAATAAAAAACAGCCATGTGTTAAGCAAGAATGCGCATTCCAGAGCGTTTTAAACTTCCCAACGGCACTTTTATATGAGTCAACTACGTTTTTGTAATTCTTTTATAGAATAGATTATAACTTAAGTTTTAATTACCAAAAAAATTAAATTTCAGTTTTAGGTAATAAATTATAAATATTAAAAAAAATAGTGTAAGTTAATTATACAACAAAATAAAATGCTTGAAAATATTAGAAATACTTAAATCGGTTACAACCTATCTTGAAATCACGTGACCCGTAAACAGATGCTACTGTTAAACTAATAAAATTCAGTTGCTTCATTTTTGTTAATATTTAAAGGAAATATGAATATCAGAAATGCTCAGGTATGTATTTCAAACTGTTAATATCATTTTTTTGTCTTTATAAACTTAACGTAATGTTTATGTATAACGCACTATGAGGTCGTGGGTTTAATTCCCACTGCTCTTACAGTCTTATGCTGTAGTGCCCTTACTTGAATAAGTTGCTATAAACGGTATGAACTCCTGATGATCCAACACTAAATCAACAGCATAATAACCGGGCAATTATAATCTATATAATATCCAAAACTGCTGAAGTCAACTTGAGATTGGGTCAGCTGGTCAGGGTAACAGTTGTTACTCTATGTTTAAGTCGCGCATTTGACCTTCCCACATTAAGGATAAAGATTTATACCAAAAAAACAAAAACGATAAATAAAAACATTTTAAATTCTAAATCTTAAGCACTGGGAATCGAACTTAGGACCTTTTGTTATCAAGTGTTTTAGCCACATTACTATGTCGCTATTAACTTTCATACAATGTCACAAACTGAACTAATAAAAAGACTGATTTCTTTCCCTGGAACTTAGGTTGTAAACTTTAAATTTGGTAACTTTTTTTATGTATTTTTCTTAAATGTTATTTAACTTTAAAATAGGTAAAACATTTATATTCTAGCCTGCTGATTTGATGAACATGCAGCATTGTAATCTGCTCTGCCTCCCTGAGAACTACCAAATGAAATATTACTTTTACCATGGGTTGTCGTGGCCACAATTGTCGTATGTTGCTGAGGACATGGACGGAAACATTGTCGGTTACGTCCTTGCAAAAATGGAAGAGGATCCTGATGAAGAAACACACGGACATATCACATCATTGGTAATTATTTTAATTAGGCATAAAACCCAAATGTGATAAAGTGGTTAGGCATTGTAAGTTCCCGGTTCGATTTTTACTGCACTTAATGGGCTAGTAGATTAAACTAAAGCTTCAATGGTGCTTTTTTTTACCGAGCTATGATATAATTTATTTTCTGTTGTTTTTGTAATAAATAAATACTTATTATACTGATATTTTTACGACCAGGCTGTTAAAAGAACACACAGAAGACTTGGACTTGCGAAGAAATTAATGGAACATGCATCAAGAGCAATGGCAGAGGCTTTTGGAGCAAAGTAATCTATTTAAAAATCTTAATTAAAAGGCATATCTTATGTGGTCTAGCTAGGGTCTTAATTTTATTTCTGTTTTACCTGAGTGACCTTAAGGTGAAATGTAAGTTATAAGTATTGCCTAAACCTAATTGTTGGGTTAATATTATAAAGTCCTATATATCTTTATAGGACTTAGTTGGGGTAACGAATGTAAGCTTATAATTATAACACTTCAAATATAAAAACCAGCAGTGTTTCCTCAGATATGTTTCCCTCCATGTTCGAGTGAGCAATCGTGCAGCATTGAGATTGTATGCGGAAACCCTGAAGTTTGAACAGAGTGAGGTGGAGGCAAAATATTACGCGGACGGCGAAGATGCTTATGCTATGAAAAGAAATTTAAACAAGTTATTGGAAGAGGTAAAACTTATTTAAACAAAGATAATAAGTATCTTGTGGGCAATTAGGGTAGCAACTCTCAACTTATATTTGTCGCTATGATTTACCTGTGCACCACGGCACAAACAGCAGTGTTGTAGGCCTTTATATATGTATCTTGTCTAATAGGCACCATAATATATGAATTTAATCACAATATAGATTAGTTTTGGTTCTGTTAGCTTAATATGTTTGGCAAAAAATGGATTAACTTATTTTATGATCTCAAAAAAACAGTTTTTATTCTGTATTTGTCTTTTATTTTTAATTAAAGCTTAGTTTGTTTAATTAATTTAAATGTTGTCATATAATAAATCTTATAAGATTTAAACTAAAAGTTTTGCTTGTACTTAATTTAAGCTTCCAACCCCAAAGCGATTATATTTACCATTCCGAGAAACGAAAGAACAAACAATTGAAAACAATGAAAAAACAATTGAGGACAATGAACAATGCAATGACAATGAGGAACAATGCAATAAAAATGGAATTGACATTTTAGCAGAGGACAATTTATCAGAAAAGTTGGAAAAAATTGAAATATCTTAAAACGATTCTATTAGTTTTAAAAATTGTATTTCTGTAATTTTACCATAGAAGCTTAAACTGTCGTGGTTAAAAAAACTCAATAGAAAATGGTTAAAATTTTTAAATTGGAGTTTAAAAAATGAAATTGATTGAAGGTAAAGGATTGAATATAAAACATGATTGTAATTGTACACAGTTCTTATATAAAGATTCAAATAAAAGTGCAAAAACGTGATTAAATATGGTAAACTTTATTAATATCAACATCTCCATACTTGACATAACTACCATCAGAGGGCCAGGTTAATTCATTATTATTATACCCAAGATTACATCGCTTTCGTTGTTGTATTTGTTGAAACAAAGTGTTTTTACTTCTTGATTTCTGATCTATAGGGGGGGGTAAACAAATACGGAGTTTGTTTAAAAGGTGGCCAGGCCAAAATGCATTAGGAACTGGGCGATCACGAATCCATTCTTTCTCAATAGAGCTAAAACAAAATATATTATAAGTTATTTATATGTTACTGCACCAACTTTACAGCCTAATATTAGTAAACTTTAGTTAACTAGCCCTAGACATAGGCCTTTAACAATGATTTCAGTGGTGGCAATATTTGAGCATTTTTAATTGAGATTGTTACTTATCCTGTCTAGTCAACTAATTAGTTATTTAATTTTAATAAACCACATTATGAGGTTTCCAATAATTTTTTGACAAAACACATAAAATTTGGTTGTGATATTATTCTACTTTAAAGCTGACATGACTTACTTCGTTATTTTCTCATATTCTTCAAAACTCAGCCAGCAATCGACTTTTCTTGTAACAATTGCCCGACCAGTTGATAAGTTCATTTGATGTCTGCAAAGATATAACCACAATGTTAAAATTATTTTTTGGAACTTAACTCTTAGGGGCTACACTACTTTTATCACCATAGGTTATATTAAAGGGGTTTCAAAATTTGGTTATAAGTTTAAATGTAGAAGGAATAAAGCTGTTAGGGATTTGCTTACTTGCATGTAAAAGTATAAGGCATACATGGGTTTATTTTTTACATGGATTCGTTGTTTAGTAAAAAGTTATTCTTAGATTTTTACCTTTCTGGCATGACATCACGTAACCGTGGCAACGTTATTAAACTCGGTTCATCTTTTATTTGAATTTCGGGTGTTAATCTTTGGCTTGTCTCAATTTCAAGATTTCTTCTCTAAAAGTTCGGATACAAGAATTAAAACATCACATTTCAACAAAAAATGTGAATAAACTATCAAATTTTCATGCATTGTACTGTAGCTTATTTTACTTAAAAAAAACTATTAATTTTTGTATAGGCCTACTTGGATTTAAATATGTATTTGGAATATCAATTTTTAAAAATAAATACTCGAATAAAATTTTTAGTGGATAACTGACTAAAACATGATTTATTGCTGTACCATTTTACTAAATCTAAAACTATCTTTTATTTTAAAAATGTAAGTACATTTTATTAAAATAAATCTTTCTGTACCTTATGGGACAACTTAAGCTTGCTTTTATCCTGAACTTTAAGTTTTGGAAAAAAACTTTTTTTACTCTGTCTCATACTTGTACTAGGTGTTGCTAAGTCTGATATAACTGAAGCTTGGCTGCTGTATTTATCATAAGAATCTGATGAAGTTGTGGCTGCAAAATCTAATATATCCTGAACCTTGAAGCTTAGACTTTCATTGGATAATTTGTTGCTTATATTAAATGAACTGTTGCTATTAGGTGGTGAGATGTTCTTAGAGCTTGTTTGTTTGATTATTGGTGAAAGAATGGGTGATAATTGTTCTTTTGTCTGAAGCAAATATTTCAACAAAAGTTTTAAAATTTTATGTTTAAATACTCTTCTTTTAAATATTTTTATCTTATACTCTTTTACAATTTGCTTGAATTTTTATTTATATCTTTTTTAAAGTGACTTTCTGGGACAGGGCTTAATTGGTTAGATCATTAAAGTAATTGTAAACCTAAAACCTTAAAATTTAACCTGTCTTCTTGGCTTTTTCTTTTCTTTTGGTTTCCAAAAATCTTTGCTCAAAATTTCTGAGGGTTGTCGTAATTTGACCTCGGGTTTAAAAGTCATAGGAAGGTCATCAGGGTGAAGTAAAACTTTACGTAGAAGGTGCTCAGTAAGGGGAACTCCTCTTTGTTCACAGAGTTTAACTATCTCGTTATATTCAGCCAATCTAAATTAAAAACATTTTTAAAATAGTCACAAGTTTTAATTTTGTTTAATTTCACTTGTTAAGTCTCTAATTGAGGCTAAATTTTATTCTATGGCTGTATTTATTTAATAATTACCCGTTAGTGAGTGCTATAAAAGGTAGGCCTTACCTATTTTCTTTGTGCTTTTGAAGCGAATTTTCTTCAGAAATGCTGTGGTGTTGAATCTTAGATTTCTGTTGAAACAAATTTATTTATTTGTCTTTGAGTTTAGTAAGTGAAACATACAAGCTTGTTTTATGCGTAACCCAATATGGTTAGTTTGTTTTAAACTTACTAATTTAGTGGTTGGTGTGTGTTTGGAAAAAGGAAAATTTTTCAAGGATGATCTAAAAATCAAAACTTTATTTCTGCTTTAACTTGAAAAAGGTAATTTATTTTTAAATAAATGAGGCCGACTTCACGACCTAAACATAGAGTAACATTTGTTACCACAACCCAATCTCAAGTTGCCTTTTGCAGTTTGGGATATTATAGATTATAACTGCCTCATAATTAAACTGCTGATTGATTTTTGGTTTGGTAGGAGTTAATACCATTTATAGCATCTTAAAAAATCTTATGTTGTTAAGCCACATGTTTCAACCACTACACCAAGCTGCAAGTTATAAGTTTTACCTTAAACATTTATAAAACATTTGATTGGCCCTTCTTGAGTTTTTGTAAAAATGTTTTAATATTTCTTCAATTTCAAGATTGGTCATCGCAATTTTCCTTTGAAGCTAAAAATAACATTTAATGCTCAAAATTTTTGTTATAATAAAACTTTGATGTAGTTAAAAAATAATAAATTTTTTGCAGCCCTTATAGTAAAAATTTTTTATATATTTTTAGTCAAAAATGTAGTTTGACCAGAGCTGTGGTAATCGTTTTTAAATGATACACAAGTGTAATATTATAATACAAATACCCAACACAATATTGGTGGAAGTTTTAATACATATTTTTTATTCTTTAAACACACAGCACAACTTACAGCATCCAATCCCTCCTTACATTGCTTGTAATTGATAAACTTTTCCTCCCCAAAATATTTGTCAACGTCAAGATCATTGTTCCACAAATATTCACTGATTCTGGATATTGTTGGTTGTATGTAAAGTGGGCATAGCATAAAAGGAGATTGCTGGGAATCAAATGATATGGTTGAAGAACTCTAAATGGAAAAAATGGTTTAGAAATAGTTTATACTGTTTATAATGCATTACATTTAACCGGCATTTAACCTATGTGGGGAGGTGGTAAGAACACATGAGGTTGTGGGTTCAATCCACACTGCTCTCATGCTGTGTTCTTACCGTTTATAGCACCTTACTCAAGGGCGCTATAAATGGTATGAGCTCCTGCTTAGCTAGAACTTAATCAGCAGCATAAGAACGGGCAATTATAATCAATATAATATCCCAAACTGCTAAAGGCAACTTGAGACTGGGTCGAGTAACTAATGTTACTTTATGTTTAGGTTGCGCATTCGAACCTCTACTATTGAGGATAAGGATATATACAAAAAAAAACATAAGTGTGCTACAACATAAATGCAATTGGAATTAAACTCAGGCACTTTTGTTGTGAAACTAACCTTCAAAACTAAAAGTAGAAAATTTTATAAATATGAAGTGACAAAACTATTAAATATTAACTAATTTAATAAAACACTGACCTCAGAGTTATCTCCCTTATTTTTCTCCTTATTCACCAAATTACTTAAAACCCTTTCCTCCAAGGTTGTTTTGTTTGGTTTCCTTCTTAACCACCCGACATTTAACCCCATGTTATCGAGTCCTTTGCGTAATTTCATTCGTTCCTGAAGCCATGTTTTATCACTTGTACTGTCCGTCTAAAAATAGTTACTCTGTTTAATTACATATACACTCTATTTATCTATAAACACTGTTCATTTACTTGGTTATTTAGGTATAGACCTCAAGTATAAAATTTAATATCAGTAACATTAACCAAGTCTTAGATTGCAATAGTTCAATGTTATTAACTTTGAAAAATATTGTTTTTGGTAAACTGGTTTATTGGTTATAAGGCTGACAATGACTAACAAATGATAAGTATATAGAAATTACAATCAAAACTATAGAATTAAACCTATTTTAAAAACTCATTAGCACCAAAGAATAAATTTAATATACCTCTTCTTCGGTTTCCTTTATCCCAACTCTTTTAACCTTGTTGTTGTTGGCATAATAAGAGGGAAGTTGTAGTTTTATATCAGTGTGATAATCTCGTGTTATATTTGTATCTGTGGGTTCAGAAAAAGGATCTCCATCGTTGAAGTGGACTCTTCTGATGTCTTTTCTTGGACCTAAATAACATTTGTTATAAAAAAAATTAAAATCATTAATTTGAAATATTTGTTCTGAATAAATAATAAAATTTACTTTTATATTTATTAGGCATAGTCTATAATGTTTAAATATAGTTTTCAAAATTGTAAAATACACAAAAACACGAAATCTTTGTTTAATTTAATTTATTTTCATATAGACCTTTAATTTTAATAACTTTTACACACCTAAATTTATATCATTCTTTCTTAAAAAAGTCTTATATTTATCAGGAAATAATAATCATATTTTGTATAATTTTTTTACCCAAAATTCTGCACGAAGTTCGATGAAAATGACTCGAGTACAAATCCCGTTTCCGATAGCGACGAATTTGTTGTTCAATCGGAAGCAGAGCATCCTCGTAAGTTTCAAACAATTCCTTCACCCCTGTGACATCATCAGTTATGATGTCATCCCCTTCTATAGTGTTGTCATGGTTACTGTAGCTTGTTTGGTGCGTTACAGTCATTCTTAACTTGTTTTAAGTTAGGCCTTACATCTAAATTAGAACAGAATACAAAACATTGATTATTGTGCACAGTGAGATAATTTGTGTGGTGATGTGAGGGAAGGATATATTTATGACAACACTAAACATTAAAAATGTGCATACATAATTGGTTCAAAAAATACTATTATTGTTTTTTAAATATAACTTTTATAAACATGAAATAAATTTGTTATAATTTCTATATTTAGGACGGAAAATATGATTTCAAAACATGGCTTTAATTTCATCTAATTATTTGACTATCTATTTAATCTCTTAATATGGCTTGAGTGCAGATGACAGATATTACAACAACAAAAAACAGACACAATTATTGCAGAAAACAACACTATTTTGTGATAAATTAAAAATATACATTTTATTAGAAATTATTTTTAGTTGAAAAAGTTTTTATAGGATGCCCTCCTGTGGCCATTTTAGTTGTTTAACGAGACCCCCCTTTCCTTTAGCATAGGATCCGTAAATTTCAAGTTTACAGTCAGGTTTAGTTGACCTCCAGCCTACAAATCCAGTCGTTGTTTCAGGGTAGGTAGGACATTTTCCAACCTTAATATATTTCTCAATGGGAGTTATGGGAGGTAGTCTTAATTCTTCTGGCATCTCAATTTTTGGTTTTTCTTGTTTAGGCTTAGGAGGCAGAACGTCTTGCGCCAATTCCTTGTACGTTTTCGTCATAAAGCCCCAATTGTCGGGCCATTTTTTCGACGCCGACCATTCCATATGAACATGACTTTTCCAAATTTCATCATTCGCTACGTAATTGCAACCAGCAACTTGCCTTCCTACTGCTGCTTTAGCCGCCATTTTAACTCTAAAAATTCGATTTTTTAAAGTCTTTGATGTCTAGTTCTCAAGTGGGTTCGAATTGTTGTGTTTTTTAACTCTTAGAGGTTGTTTATTATCGCGTGACTTAATTTAATTAAACGAATTCGATATGTTTCTAAACAATCAAACATTGTTGTATTAAATCCGCGCCAGTGCGTGGCCGTGTCCTAGCAACAATCTAGAGAAATCTTATAACACAATTTAAATTTAAATTTAAAGTTGACTTTTTGTATTTCTTATTTAGGTAAAAAGTTTGCAAAAAATAAGTAATTTTAAGGTAATTTTATATTTTATTTACCGTTTAATATCAATATTTGATTGTAATGATTGATTGGGTTAAACAACTAATTTAAAACTGCCCAAGGCAAGTGCATTTTTCTTTAAATTATAAACAGCCTGAGAGCCGGTAAATTAAGTTCAAGTTGCTTTATTACAGGCTATAAACATAAGCACTTTGCGTTGTATATTAGAAAACCCAGCGTGGTATTTACGTCAGTAAGTCGAAATTAAACCGATCCGCCTTTCTCACTCAAACAAGAGAAAAGAATTTTCGCATAGGAGTGCTAAAGTGGTTCGTTGTCGAGTTGTGGTAGTTGTTCAGTAGATGTTTCGAACATGACGGGCGAGGATAGAAGACCGGTAGGCTGTACGTATAACTCAGGTTATCCGAAAACATTACCAGCAATATTGAAGATAGTGCAAGCAGTAAGTAAATGCTTAATTTTTTAGCAGTCACCTTTTAAGTTTATAAATATTTAGGTTTATTTTGCAAATTGGTTTTAAAATAGTTAATTTAAGCGATTATTATTATGTTTTGTTTGTTCATTACTTTATGACCAAACAAAACATTGTTTTAGTGGTCTAGATTTTAGATTATTGACGTCATAATTTAAGACTTATTCGGAAATAATTAACCTGAATAATTTGCAATCGTTTCTCGTAACTGAGAGTTCAATGGCGTTTGTTTTACAACAATTCTATAAATAATTCAAATATGTTAAACACTGTGACGTCATAATAATATTTGTGTTTGCTGCAAAAAATCGTTGCATTCCTTTTGCTTGCTCGAGCGTGAAGATAATTATAAATTTCAAACCTCAAATTCGAACGCAGAGAACCAACAAACGTCATATTCGGTCCATTGTCTTAAGTTACGGTTCGTCGCGGAGGAATACCGGTTAGTCTGTGGGTAAATCTTGTGTTCTACTTTCAGCATTACGCACTAATTCGTGTTAAGCTTGTTTTTACAACTGTACTTCTATGACGTCATAAAATAGTATAGATAACGTCATACTAAAAAGTTTGATACTTGTTTAATCTTAAAAACATTAAAATTTATTGAAGTTTAAAACAATTAAATGGGTATATTAATGTCGTTTTAAAATGGTGTAATGACGACATTTTCAAATGGGTATAATAATGTCATTTTAAAACTGTATATTGACGTCATATTTTAACATCTTTATGAAATTTTGGCGGGAAACTATAAAACACGAAGGTTAAATTAACTTATTTCAAACTGAACAAGTTTTTAAACTTCAAAAACTTTTGTAGTTTTGTTTTAAGTGCTTATTGGCGTAGAATAAAGTAAGGCCAACATTTGATTAACGTTTCGTATTTTAACAGGCTTAAAATAGGTTAATTTTTAATTACTACAACCCACCCTTAAGTTGTGGCTGCTAAATGTATTAATAACTCGTTATCATCAGCTGTTTAATAATATGTCCATGCGAATTATATAATAACCAAATAGTTAAGTTATTAAACTTACCTATGGCGATGCTACATATCTGGTAGCAACTTACAAATGTTATAACTGATCGTATCTTATATTTGCATTAGCGCATATTTAAGATAGTGACGTCACAGAGACATGTTTTAAAAGCTTGTTAACGTAAACAAAGAACGATGTAAATGTATGTTCAAGATATAGTATTTCAAATTGTTTATGTAAATATTAGTGTTATAATAACATAAAATTATATAAAACATTATATTAAGCTTATTTAAAGCCTTTTTAGCAAAAGATTACCGCATTACCTCGAAATGTATTATCTCCAATGTGGGAAGGACAATTTTAGGCCCAATTAGGCCAAAATACAATAATTACACATTAAATATTATTACCATAATTTGATGTCGATGTTTTTATTTTTATTCAGGTGTTTAGCTTGATTGCATATTTATGTGTCGCTTGCGCCCCCTGGTGGACGTTAAAAAGTCAATCTGGGCTTAGGTAAGATTAGTTTTATTAAAAAATGTAAAATTTGTAGAAATCCTGTTTTAAGACAGTGTGTTATATATATACGAACAACTCAACTATAATTATTGTTTAAAGGTATTTTGAATGGGTATGCATGTGGCATATGTGGTCTGTCATTATTCTCTACTTAATTGTTCTCTTGAATGTTCACCATCGATTCTCATGCATTGACTGGCATCTTACGGTAGGTTTTATCATTCAAAATGTGGTAATAAAGGGTCTTTTATTAAGTGTTTTCTCTTTGAATGTAAATATTAATTTTTATGCATTTTACACTTACTATTTATTTATTGTTTTGTATTCTTTATGTTTTTTATTTAAATTTTATATATGTATATATATTATATATATGTTATAAATTATTTAAATTATTTAAATGTTTTTTCAGTGTTAAAAGTAACTTAAAATATAGTAGTTTTACCTAGAATTGTAAAATGCAAAAGGTTACCGAAAACCTTCACATTAAATTCCAAAGCATTAATGAAAACCTTCCATTAGCATTACCTGATAATATTTTTATGACATCATAAAAATAAAAATAATTTTTTTGTAATTTGATAAAAATAGTCTCAAAATCAGTCTAGAAGTTAATCGATTTGTTAACAAAAACCTTCGCGCCTTTCAATATTGTCCGATTATTATGACGTCATAAATTGAGTAATTATTGTTTATAGGAATTGATTCATTACGTTCTTGCTTCGATATTTTACTTTATTGGGGCAATCGTGGCAGCTGTTTTTGCTTTGAACCCTTCGCTCATCGCCGGAGCCGTGAGTAATCGAGGATAAACTATTATTTTTATTATTTTTAGAAAATTACGTCATAATTGATAAGGTTTTCTTTTGCATTTTTACGAAAAAAAATATTAATTAGTGTCACCAAATTAAAAAATTTACCTAAAATTTGCATAATTTTTAAAATGCATGACTATTCCTAGCTAAAAATGTTAGTTTTTTATGAAAAAAAAAGTTTAAAAAAATGATAAAGTTGATTGTCTAAAATTAATTGTTTCATTGTGTTTCAGATAATGGGGTTTGTTTGTTTTTTCTTGTACGTTGCCGGTGGTTATCTTGCTTTTAGATTATGGAAAACATTAGGCCCAGATCCTGTTCAAGTCTAACCGCTAGACGGTGTTGTAAGCCATGTGATGTCATATAGGCTATAATTAAGTTTGTAGCAAGTTATTGTGAATTTCTTGGTATTTTAAACGTACTTTAAATGTGTAAGGGTATTATTTGATTAAAATTTATTTAAATTTTGTTTTATGTTATGTTTTAGTTTTTTTTATTGTTTTTTTTTAACAGATTTGCTGCTTCTTGAATTTGTTTATTCATAAAATAAAAGCGTTTTTATTTTTTTTGCTAAATTTTTTACAGTTTCCGTTTATTAAAACACAAATGTTTTTATTTTTAAAAGTCTTTATTATACAATGACCTCATAATACTAATACTATTTCGTATATAGTACATACGCTATCGGCGCGGTGTAGTGACCATAACATTGACTTTATTACGTCACAATGTCCAGGAATAAAAAAAATTTTAATTGACCTTTATTAGGATAAATAAATTTGACATTTTAAAGAAATAATATTTTTAAAATAACTTTTGCGTTAAATTGTCCGCAGGGCAAATAATTTAGGTTTTAGTTTTACTACAAAGTTAATAAATTGCTTGCTAAAATTTAATTTATTACAAATAAAAAACAACATCATGGTAGTATGACGTCATACTTCCGACTTGTCGTGACAAAATCTTAGGTAACATAACAAACATCTCATTATGCGCCAAAAAACTGAAATATTTTAAAAATTTCGTTTTTTTGAGTCGTGAAAATATTTACTTCTTGCTTCATTAGAGCAGCAAAGTCGAGGCGTGTTTCTTACGACCAATCAGATTGCAGTAAACAGCTGACTTGTTTTGTCATAATGCAGCATTATTCGGTTAAATTTACCAGAATGGGTGAATCATTCGGCAGTTTAACCTAACTGGTTGTAAATTAATTAGTTTAACGACTTCAGCCAAAAACATGACATTTAACTGTTTCCGTTTTTTTATAATGACGTGTATCATGTTTATTGTGACGTAGATTAGGTTATTTATGATGTTGTTTAATTATAAGCTGTACTACGTTAAATTAATATAAAAAGGTTTTGCCTTAAAAAGCAAAGATTTTAATCTTAAAAATTAATTTAGATTAAGTTTCATATTAGTGACATCACATTAGTTTAGGCTTCTAAGCATTTTAGTAAAAAAAACTAGACTAGTTTGAGTTTTATCAGTTTAAAAAAAGTCAATTGTGACGTCATGAAATTGTACGTTAAGTTTGGAGATAAATGGATTGTTGTTCCATGCTTGACTGAACATGTAACTGTGGGTGACGTAATCACTGGAGCGAAACAAAGGTTTCGTGAACTCGAAATACACGTCACAGATAAGGTAATAACGTTGTAATTCAAATTTGTGACGTCATTTAAATAAATATTATATTTCTATTGTTGTCACAGGAATCTACTCTAACGTCATCAGGTGGTCATATCGTGTATAGTAATAGTGACGTGATCACAAACGTTTTGGAAGATCAACAATTTCTCGAACTAAGTAAAACTTCACTTTTTGTTTAACAATAATAATTTATGACGTCATTTACTTTATTATTTGGTCATTGCAGGAGATCCAACTAAACCAATCTCGCTAGTAGGGGAATTACCGAATATAGTACCAGTAAAAACCAGGTAGAGTGATTTAATATTGCATCATTTTTTATCTATAGTGATGTAACATTGTTGTTTTTATTTTTTAGCGCGAGATCGCTGCTTGAGGCTAAAAACAAGGTAAAAAATATAACTTAATATAAAAATTTTTTTTGATGATAATGATTTTATATGACGTCACAGGCTATCATTGTTCTGGATGGGAAATCATTGACAACTGAAGCTTTGTGTTCGATATCGAACGGAAACTTTAATATCCAGGTTGGTTTATGACGTCACAAAACGTATATCCTCGTTAAACGCTCCTATTAATACTGAAATTATGACGTGTATAGTTGTCACGTGATGCAAAAGAGAAGGTTAAACAGTCAAGGGCGATCTTGGATGAAATTGTGGAGCAACATAAAAGTAGGAAAAAAGATTTTTAATCATTAATTGCCCTAAAAACTTAAACACATTATGGGTTAGTATTTTTGGACAAAATTAAAGCAAATTTTTTTTAAAATCAAAGCTTTTTTTGGTTAATTTTTTTTGTTTTTACAACTTGATGAGTTAAATAATTTTTTTAAGTCGTGTATGGAGTTTCCACTGGTTTCGGTAAATTTGCAAGAGTAGCAATTCCCCACGATCAACTTGGGTTACTTCAGGACAACTTAATCGAGTCTCATTGTGCCGGGGTCGGTTCCCCATTGAGCCCGGAGAAAACCCGGATGCTTCTGGCGGTGAGGATAAATATTTTGTGCAAAGGTTATAGCGGGATATCGCCCGATAATCTGGATATTTTGGTTAAAGCTTTCAACAGTAAGTTTACTGTAATATTTATCTTTGATGGAAAAAGTTTGATCTTAAAAACTATATACAATGCCTAATTTTAATATTATTGTGGTTTTAAGAATTAATAATAATCAAATAACATGTTTTTTGATCTTATATATCAAATGCTATCCAGTATCTTGGTGTAGTGGTAAGAACACTTGCTACTATGAAGTCGTAGGTTCAATTCCCACTGCTTTTACGCTGTAGTGTCCTTGAGTAAGACGCTATAAACGGTATGAACTCCTGCTAAGCCAACACCTTATCGGCAGCACAATTACCGGCCAAATATAATCTAAATCATTTTTAGCTTTTACAAAAACTTTAAGCTTGTTACTACATACATTAATAATGTTTAATATTAACATAGGTTCATGTTTACCCTGGATCCCAATACAGGGAACCGTTGGTGCAAGTGGAGACCTGGCACCATTGTCCCACATGGCGTTGGGTCTGTGTGGAAAAGGGAAAATGTGGTCGCCCGAGAGTGGATGGGCAGAGGCGAGTGATGTGTTAAGCGCTCATGGAATCACTCCGTTAAGTTTAAAGGCAAAAGAAGGTAATTAGTTGTTATTTAATACAGTTGTTATACTATCTTGGTATAAACACATTTTTTTAATTGACTTTAATGCATTACTACTCGATTGGTATAGTTTCTTTTATCGTACTGAACTTAAAACGTTTAGTTTAATTTCGAGTATGTCATTGCATTCTTAGGTAAAGTGGAAATAAAAATAAACTTTTTTGAACTCCCACATTTTAGGTTTGGCTTTGATTAACGGAACCCAGTTTATATCCTCAATTGGAAGCGAAGCAGTGGAGCGAGCTAGAAAAATAGCGCTTCAAGCGGACGTTATCACTGCTTTAACACTGGAGGCGCTCAATGGTACGAGCAGGGCTTTTGACGAGGCTATTCATAACGCCAGGCCACATAAAGGTCAAAAAGAGGTCGCAAAACGGATACGAACTTTATTGCAATACGGTGGACAACAATCTGAGATAACAGGTTAGTGATGACGTAATACAATGACGTCATTTCTTATAATTTGTTGTAAAATTATTAAAAGATTATATATTTTTATGACGTCATAGTGAACCATCGCGATTGCAATCGAGTCCAGGACGCTTACACGTTAAGATGTTGTCCTCAAGTTCACGGTATTGTTCACGACACAATCGCCTTTGTTAAAAGTATCTTGGACGTCGAACTTAACAGCGCTACAGACAATCCCGTAAGTTGTGACGTCATAATACCAACAAAACTAAAGCACAAATTGTAACGTGGTAACCATGCTATTATGACATCACAGATGGTGTTGATCGAACGAGCGGAGACGATTTCGGGCGGTAACTTTCACGGGGAATACCCTGCTAAAGTGCTCGATTATTTGGCGATTGGGGTGAGTGAGTTGGGTTCGATCAGCGAGCGAAGAATTGAAAGAATGTGCAATCCAGGTTTGGAGTTAAATTAAAATAAATTATCTGTAGAAAAAACCCCACCATCTATAGAAAAAAACCCGCCTTTAGGTGATGGGTTTTATATTTTATTAGAAAGGGTGTGCTATTGTGTCATGTTAAAACTATTCGCAAAACCTATAGTCTCTAAGAGCAAAGTGTGGGTTTGTTGCGCCTTGAATCCGAAACCTCTCGGGTCATACACCTATATTAAATATAGTACACCACACTGATAAACCGTAATTAGAAATATTATAACTTTTTAGCTTACAGCGACTTACCAGCGTTCCTAGTGGAGAACGGAGGTTTAAACAGCGGGTTTATGATTCCACACTGCACCGCTGCAGCTCTGGTCTCAGAGAACAAATGTTTGTGTCATCCTTCTTCAGTGGACTCGTTGTCAACCAGTGCTGGACAGGAAGATCACGTGTCAATGGGCGGGTGGGCAGCTAGGAAGGTGAGTTATTGTGGCGTCATAATCGATTTTTTTTTAATATAGTAAGGACAATAGAAAGTTATAAAATGTTATTATTTTCGATTTTTGACAAAACATGACATTATCAATACAATGACAAAGGTGTTCTTTTTTTATGACGTCATACTTAGGCTTTGAAAGTTGTCGAACACGTGGAGCAAGTATTAGCGATTGAACTTTTGTGCGCATGTCAAGGAATTGAATTTCATCGACCTCTAAAAACCACTCAAGCGTTGGAGGCTGTGCATCACGTGGTCAGACAGGTTGCTAAGTAAGTATTGTGACGTCATTATTTTTAGAGTTAAATTTTTTAAGCTTTTATGTTTTTAAAGTGCTGTTATGTGCTAAATTTAAACTTAGTTGGATGTTTTTTTTACAGGCCCTATGATAAAGACCGAGTACAAAGCCCAGACATCGATGCTGTCACGAAACTTCTGCGGGAAAATAAGATCTGGGAAGCGGTGGCCGGATTTATGAATGAGCCGATCAAGAAAATTCCTCACGATTATTCAAGCTCGCCTACCTCGAGTTATTTGACAAAAGCTATGCAAGAAAAAAAACGCTAAAGCTGTCTTTAATATATAACCAGGATAAAGTCGGTAGGAAGCTAATGGTTATAAACCTTTCCTGAGTTTTACGACTTCAGGAAATCGTTCGAAGCCATTTCATTTCTGTCCCCAAACTAATATGCTGTTTATGTTGTTAAATTAAGTGGAATTTTATTAATATAACTAGCCTCGGTTAGGACATGTAGCAGTATGTTTTTTTTTGTATTTTAACGTTTTAAATTATTAACTCATACTAATAACTGTTTAATATAATACGCGCTTATTTAATAACAAATATGTTGACTTATTTTGTATTATTAGGTTTTAAATTTTGTGTTTTCATTATTTTTTTTTTATAATAAATTAACAACTACCTTACTTGTTAGTTAAATTTTTGATTAAAATATGTAGGTTGAGGATAAACGGAAAAATGTCGAAAGTTTGCTTGATTGATTACTGCAACGCATGACTAACTTATTTTCGGACCTGGAAAATTCAGATTTTTTGTTTACTTAAATTTGAAATATTTGATTTTGCTTAAAATTATGTAAACAGTTAAGTCAGAATAGTAAGAACATCTAAACTTATGTTATCAGTGCAATGATTAAGCAAAAATTATGTTTAATTTTTGGTAAATTTTGTTATGTCAAAATTAAAGCAGGTTGTTTACCATTTTTTTAAATTTTTTTTGGATAATAATTAAAATTTTAAATTAAAACAATGTCTGGTGAAAAAGGACGTCTCGAAGTTATCCACAGTCACCTTAACACTTCAAAACGTAAGTTGTCAACACAAAATAACTGTTAACACTTTAATTTTATACCTATATTGGTTTTGCCTAATAATTAAATAATTGCTTTTTAGCATTAGAGTATTAATTATGAATTAAAAAATAAAGAATTTTGTGACATAGAAGCACTGAAAATTGGAGATCTATTGTCTGCCAAATTCATAAAATGCGAAAATGGCGGATTTTTATAACCTTACCTAATCTTCTTTTGTACATTGCCTTTTTTTGCATTTATTTTGGTACTACTTGTTTAAGCCAGCGGACGAGGCTAATAGAGCTCCTAAAAATTTAATTTGTGACCTAAAATAACATAACTGGAATGAACTACAATTAAATTGCGCTAAACTCTAAGCTTATATTGAAAATATAATAAATATATATACTTAAAATTTTACTTTTTTAAAAGGTTATTATTCAATTTTCAGGTTTGGTAAAGTCAGAATGTGGAGGGGAAGAGGTGGAATCGAACATTAAACCCGGGACACGAAGTATCCCAAGAAGAAGAGAGGAAACTTTGAAGTGGGCTGGGTGGGGTTATAATGATTCAAAGTTTCAACTTAATGATAAGGGAGTGGTGAGTTGTTACCAACATTTTTTTTAATAGTTTTGCGATATTTTTTTAACTTAAGAAATAAAAATGTTATTAAAAAACAAATTGAGTTTAAAAATTAAGAAAACTTTAAAATTTTATTTTTACTAAAGCTCAAAGATCTAAATTTTAATAACAATATGATTTTAAAACAATAGTTTGTTGTATATTGGTCATGACACTAGATTACTAGCCAAAAGATTTTGTATTTAAGCCACATTATTAACCCAAGAGTTCGATATTTGCACATGTTTTAAACACGACACAACAGTATCCGTTCTTTATTATAAAAAGCAATCTCTTTAAGGCCACCATAAAAAGCATAGACTAAAAGTAAAATGGATAATATTATAAAATTTGTTTTTTCTTTAGCTTGAGTTTAGTGGGTCCCGCTACAAAATAAGTGGATACCAACTTCCGCATCTTCGCCCTTGGATGGAATTAAATCTAGGGATCACAATTGATGAAGCATCTCCCTCTGTTCCCCAGTGTGACCTCACAAAACTCCCTGCACCAATTTTAAACCAAGATTTCTTGGATGAACTAAACAAGATTGGAATGGAAACATCAATGGAGCCAATAGACAGGTTGGGAGATTTATAATTTTTTTGTTTTAACTTAGAATTGTTATAACAGGGTAAAGTTGTGATAGTTCTGCATCTTTGGTTAGATTTATGAACAATGAACTTTTAAAAATATAAACCACAGTTTTTTTAAATAGCCTATTTATATATTGGGACCTGATGGACAATATATGTATAGTATATAAGTCAAATTTATAGGCCTACAAATTATTAAAAATGCAATTTGTGGTTTGAGTGTAAATTATTGCGGAAAAAATAATTAAAGGTTGTAACTATATTTTAACAACTTAAAAGCTGTCTGTAGGGCGAGCCATCAATTAGTTTTTAATGATACCAGTACCAAAATAATGGCATCAAAATTTAATTTAATTGAGTGTTTTTTCTAGAAATTTGAATTTAAACATTTGAAATTACTTAAACCTTATTACTTATGAACCTGTTCTAAATGCAATGTTTTTTTTCACAGATTAATGAGATCACATGGTCACACTTTGGAGGAACTCTTTTTGTTGAGGAATGGAAAATTTAATGACCGGATCCCTGATGTCATTGTTTTTCCTCGTAACCATGACGATGTAGTTGAATTGGTGCAGAGTGCGGTCAGGTGTAACGTCTGCTTAATTCCTATTGGAGGAGGTAAACGAATAAATTTTAATATTATTGTTTTTAAATATCGTTATCTTTTACATTTTGTTACCCTGACCCAAAATTGAGTTAACTTTGGCAGTTTGAATTATTTTTAATTATTTAATAATATTCTGATTAAATTTTGGCTTGGCAAGAGTTTATATTATTTACACCGCCTTACCGCCTTACATAAAGGGGCTACAGCACAAAAGCAGTAGAAATCAAACTCAAGACCTAATTTAATAAGGCAAAAGGTATTATTTTATTTAGGATTTTATTTAGTATGTTATAAGTGCTGACCATTTTAGATTAAGTTTAAAATCCAAAGTCTAGAATATCGATATTTGATCAGACACTTTGGTTTAAAGTTCACAAATATTTAATGTTTGAACAAATTTAGTTTGTTATAATTTTGTCATTTATTATTTATAATAAGTAAACACTAGAACCTGGGTTTAACAATCAAAGTTCAAATTTTAACTTCAGTTTATTTTTTTAAAAACACAATGATTTTGGACAAATATTTCTACAAGTTGATATTCTAAATGTTTTTTTAAACTATACTTGGATTGGGTTAGGTATATCTATTAATAAATACGTACATATTATTTTTTTTAAGCAATAATTTTATTTTATATTTTTAGTTATTGTAAATTTTTACATAACTATTAAATATTTGAAGCAAAATATACATTTTACCTATCACATTATCAGTATTATAAACAAACAATTATTAACATTATAAATTTTAATTTATTAAGATCTGAATTCACTTTATCTCTTGATAATTTCAATTTAAATATTTAAATATTTATGTTTAGGAACAACTGTCACCTTATCAGTGATGTGTCCAAGTGAAGAACGAAGATGTATCGCTATGATTGACATGACTCAAATGAATAAAATATTGTGGGTCGATGAGAAAAATTTACTTGCAAGAATTGGTAAAAAAAGAATGTTTTTAATGTATATTCTCGTATTTAAAAAGAGTAGAATTTTTTTGTGTGTTGTTCTTATTAATATAAGTGTGTTTAAAATTAAAAATATAACAAAAAAATGAATAAAAACATCAAACTATGCAAACTTAAAAATAAATTGTTTACCAGAATCTGGGATTATTGGACAGGATTTGGAGCGTGACCTTGCTGCATTGGGGTTATGTACAGGTCATGAACCCGATTCTATGGAATTCTCGTCCCTAGGAGGATGGGTGGCCACTAGGGCATCGGGAATGAAGAAAAACGTTTACGGTAAAAACTTTATCTCCAAGACTTAAATTTTTTGAATTTTTTGTTTTTATTATGACATAATAATCCTACAAACGTGAAGCCCCATTAAGATAATGACAATATTGTGACATCACAGGCAACATCGAAGACTTACTTGTTCATGTGCGCATGGTGACACCTAGAGGAGTTTTGGAGAAGAATTGCATGGTTCCCAGGATGTCAGCCGGACCCGACCTTCATCAGTTTATCCTCGGTTCTGAAGGTCAAATATTTTTTTAATAATTAACAACATAAAAAGTTTGGTCACATTTCTGTTACTATTCCAAGCAAATTTTTTAGATTAAAATCTGACAATTAATTTTATGTTTTAGGAACTCTTGGGATTATCACAGAGGTCACCTTGAGAGTTCGACCTTTACCTAAGTGTCAAAGGTCAGTTCAATTAAATTTTGTATAAAAAGAAAAATCATGACATCAAAAATAATATCAAACTCATAAAGAGCAAAAAAATTAAGTAACTTATGACATCACAAAAAACAAATAATCATGATTATGACATCACACAGGTATGGATCTATAGTGTTCCCAAACTTCAAACATGGGGTAGATTGTTTGAGGGAGGTTGCTTTAAACAGATGTGCTCCAGCTTCTATAAGATTGATGGATAACCCACAATTCCAATTTGGACAAGCTTTAAAACCTGAGGTAAATTTTAATTGTTGTTCTATTAAGAGAAATATAATGAAACCATATGCCAAACTAGTTTTGTGTCTTTTTTCTTATTTTATTTTCTATATATTCTCATAGTCTTAAACCATTGGCATGGTGTAGTAGTTTAAGTACTTGACTGTAAAGTCCTGGGTTTTAGTCCTGAGGCTATGAAGTTACCCTTTTAACAAGAAGGCTAAATTTGCACAAATAAGTCGGATTTATTAGTTAAAGTGAAAGCTCTGAGTTTATACCTTAAACTGTTTTAATTTCTAGGTTGCTGGAATATTTACTTCATTTATCGACGGAATGAAAAAATTTTATGTCACTAAAATTAAAGGTTATGACCCTGCTCATATGTGTGTGGCAACACTGCTGTTCGAAGGTGGGTTTTTATTGGAAACCCTGAAATTTTAAATTTATAAATTTTTGTGAAGATATTTGATTTAAAATGATCAAAATTTCAGTAAATTGTTTTTTTTTAATTTTTTTTGAGGAATATGTCTATTAAAAATGGTTTCAATAATGTGGGCAACTAACTTATTTTTTTTTATATATTTTTTAGGTGATGAAACTTTTATAAATGCACAAGAGAAATCAGTTTATGAAATTGCAGCAAAGCATGGTGGGATGCCAGCAGGGGAGGATAATGGACAGAGGGGATATATGTTGACTTATGTTATCGCTTATCTGAGGTTAGTATACTACAAACATAATTTAAAAAAAATTTTAGTAATATTTTTGTATATAAAATTGTAATATTTTAAAAAAAATTTAATAAATGAATCAAAAATAAAAGTTTAAAAGAAAAGTAGTAAAGATTTTTAAATTAAATTTGACTTTTATTTGTTTTTTCATTTTTTTGTTATTTTTTACCCAGAGATGCAGGTTTCGAGTACGAGGCAGTGAGTGAATCGTTTGAAACTTCAGTTCCATGGGATCGAGTGAGCGACCTCTGCAGGAATGTCAAGGACAGAGTTAAACATGAATGTGATAACCAGGGGGTGAGGATAAACTTATTTTTAATTTCAATTTTACAAATTTATATTTAACTAACTTTAATCTAACATCAGATTACTTAATTACCTTTTTAAACCGTATATCTTTTAATTTTTTAATAAGTATAGAAAACTTATATAAATGGAGCTTGGTGGACAATACATTATGTAATGTGTATCCAGTATATATCTTTATCCTTGATGTGGGAAAGTCGAATGCGCGGCTTAAACATAGAGTAACATCAGTTACCCCGACCCAGTCTTGAGTTGCCTGTGGCAGTTTGGGATATTATAGATTATAATTGCCCGGTAATTGTACTGCGGATTAAGTGCTGGCTCAGCAGGAGTTAATATCGTTTATAGATAGCGCCTTACTCAAGGGCGCTACAGCATGAGAACAGTGGGGATTGAACCCACGTCCTCATGTGTGGTGTAGCAAGTGTTCTTACCACTACACCACGCTGCCGATCTGCTGTTAATGGTACATAAGTAAAATATCGAGGGTAAATACTAAATAATAGATAAAAGTTGCAACCATATCACAATAGTTAAAATGCAGCCTATAAGGCAGGCCATGGTCTAGTTTGGTCAATCACATTATATCAACTTATTAATCCTGATGTTTATCTCTCTTAGGTAAGATATCCAATACTAAGCACATGCAGAGTGACCCAAACTTATGATGCTGGGGCTTGTGTTTATTTCTATCTTGCTTTCAAGGTAATTTTGATTAAACATTAATAAACAACTTTATAATTTTTACAAGTTTAAATTTTAATCTTTTTGTATTGCCAGTATTGTTATAAACGTGATATGTTTTTACAATTCATGTTTTTTAGTCCTCTTTTTTAATTTTTAGGACAGTTTTTGTTAATTTTTTAATTTTCTTAAAATTTTACTTTTAGTATCGTGGTCTTAAAGACCCAGTTGGTTCCTACCTTGCTGTTGAGGATGCAGCTCGTGATGAAATCCTGTCAAACGGGGGCAGTATATCCCACCATCATGGAGTGGGTAAGTTAAGGAAGAAGTACATGAGTCGCACCATGACCCAGCCTGGGTTGGGGGCTATTGGGTCAGTAAAAGAATACCTGGACCCCAGGAACATATTTGGGTCTGGAAATTTGGTTTAAAATTTCAGAAAAAAAAATGGCAAAAAAATTTTGATTTAAAACTCTTGAAAAAATGTTAAAGTCCTGACATTTTTATGAGTTTCGAGATACTAATAATTTCAATATTTAAACTTGAAAAAAGTTTTTTTTAAATCTTTGCCAAATTTTTTGAATATTTTGTACATTTTTTGACTTCAACACGTTGCTGAAATTTAATTTTATTGTATTAAGGGGGAATTATTATTTTGTTAATTGTAATTTTTATGCAAAAACCAATTCAATGTTTAATAATTACGAGCTTAGATTAAAAAAGGTATTGCGTAGTCAAATCACATAACAAAATGGAGGGTTATTGTGATGTCATACCACCATATTATTCCCATAACCAATCAAAAAGTAAAAATTTGTTAAGTAGTTTTAAGATTTATCTATGCAGTGGTGTTTTATATTAATTTGTCCTCTTTAAAGGAAGCTCTTGACCAATTTGTGTCATTATTCTGGGTCTTGACTGTTTTGTGTCAATATTCAAGGTCTTGTCCATTATGTGTCGTTGTTAAGGTTCTTGACTGTTTTGTGTCATTAGTTAAGGTCTTGACTGTTTTGTGTCAATATTTAAGGTTTTGACCTGTTTCGAATTGGTTTCTAATTAAATGCTAATTAATATTTTGTTAATTTCTACATTTTTTAATTTTTTTCATTGTAGTTTATTTTATAATGTGATAGTTTTGTGTAAATGTTGTATGTTATAAAATCAAATAATGTAGATTAATTATAAAATTAAAACCAAAACATTTCTTTATTTTGAATTGAAAATATAAAACAAAAATTAATTATTTTTAACCAAAAATGAAAAATTTAAATTCGGGCAAATTTATAAACAAGATTCTAAAAAAAGGAAATTAATTGGCAAAAAATAAAGAAATTTAAACAAACTGTTAAAAATAACTGTTACCAGTTGTGCAAATTGTAAAGAAAAAAAGAAAACACAAAATCTGGAAATATTTAAACAATTCTAATATTGGTGTATGACTAGGAAACCACAAATGGTGGGTATTTAAACTTGCTAGTAGAACTATATATCATGGTATTATGCAAAGATAGTTTTCTTGTAAATTTATAATCAAGTTGATAGAAAAATTTCATGTTTATTCGTTTTAATAATATTCCTAAAGTTTTTTGGAAACCCTGTTGCACTTTTTGGGGCAACACTGCATCACGTGACCGACCTTGCGCAACATTTGGCGGGATTTTCGTTGACTGGGGCTTCCCCGGTTAGTTGAAAGGCAAGCTAGATAAATTGTAATTAAAAAATTAATTTTGTTAATTAATTAATGACTTTTTAATAAAATTCTGTTATGTTACTAACAGCTTTTAATTTTTGCAATTTTAAATTTATATGACATCATAATCTATGACGTCATTACCTGTTTTTTCTCGTCGTCTTCTGCTTTGAGTAAAAGTTTGGCAAGTTCTAGAACACATTCTTCGATGTTCGTTCCAAGTTTCGCGCTCGTCTCCAAATACTTCGATTTAGTCTCCTGTAAAAACATTGTGACGTCATATTTATTAATGTAATAAGGGTAATGACGTCAGAAATTAAAAAAACTATTCTATGACGTCGTAATATTACAGCAAACAAATGACGTCATACCATGGCCAGTTTTTTTCCTTGTTCAGTAGTAACACATTTCTTCCCATACTTTGCACTTGTTTCTCTCATGTCTAACTTGTTAGCGCACAACATCGTCGGTAACACTCTTCCAGCTCCGTCCTGTGACGTCATAAAGGTGTTTGTTTCAACATAGTTTGGGTTAAATTTCTTAGCTTTAAGTTTAAACGTGGTCAAAGATATTTTTAATTAGTAATCAATTTAAAAATTAGCAATAGTAGCATCTGCATTTTAACAACAGCTCTATTTAAGTGCTGACGGTTGGTTTCAAACCCAGTACTATTAAATAAAAACGAAATAGTATCCTCTACATTTTAACAATAGCCTTAGGACATGCCATCGGTGGGATTCGAACTCGGTACCATTGAATGTAAAACGAATAATTTTTTTTAATATATAAAGGGGATGTTGGAAAAATATCGTTTTACCAAATGTAGCAACATGGTTTAAACAGTGACGTCACAATTTACCAATGTAAACATAACGATCGAAATCTATTGTAAGTAGATTATCGCGATCCTATTATGACGTAGGAGGCTGTTATCGCGTATTTTACCTCGACAGCTGAAATCCAATCCCTGACATTTAGAAACGAGTTTTCGTAGGTGCAGTCGTATAATATCAACGCTCCGTCCGCTCTCCTGGAACAATATAACATTATGACGTCACAATAATGACTATTGTTGTTTTTAAATTTAACTTACTGATAGGCTTATTTAAGAATGTCGTTAATCACTAATTTTTACAATTCATAATTACGTCACAAATCATATTATTATGACGTCACCTAAAATACGAACGCGCGATGCTCCTGAATCGTTCCTGTCCCGCGGTATCCCAGATTTGAATGGTGACTGGTTTGTCGTCGATTTTAACAGTTTTTGTGTGGGAATCAACTCCTAAAATTAATCAAAAAAAATTTTGATTTTGTTTGTAAAAAAGTTGTGATTTTTGGCATTTATAAAAATGAAGACTTTGGGTTGATTTTAGCCTAAAAATTTTAATCCTTAGTAAAAAATTCGTAAATGATTCTTCTGAAAAGCTTGTGCAAATATCAACTTTTTTAAGTAAGAAAAGGAGGATATTTTTATTTATAATTTGAAGGATTCTTATTCAAAAAACAAAAACGGCGATATAGCCAATCAAACAAAGCACCCTGAAACAACAACATTGCTCACCTAGGGTCGCTGTCATGCTGGATTTAAATTCATTTTTACACAATCTCATCAACAAACTTGTTTTTCCAACACCTGAATCCCCAACCAATATAACCTTGTACATTCGATCTTCAACATTATTGTCTTCCATTATTACGTCACTAACTAATTACAAACGACTATTATTATATTGTCAACATTTTGTTTTGTTTTTAATTGGTATTTCTAAAATAAAACTACAACAAAACCTACTATTATTATATATTTATTTTTAACCTAAAGAAATTTAATTTTTACACCTTTTACTTTTCTTTTTATAAATAATTCTAAATTTACAAAAGACTAAATTTTAAAGTTAAATTATGTACGTTTTGCACCCTATTTAACAATACACAAAATAAATGTTAAGAAAAAACCTGAAAAACTGATTGAAATGTTAAATAAACCTTTCCAAATACTGGACGTGGTATAGTGGAAAACAGATGGCTTACTGTAGCTTCTTAAACTAACAATCCCTCGTATTCAAACAATCGCTATTTCGGCCAAATCGAATTTAACTGACCACAGCTTTATATATTACCAAACCACCATGCTATTTATTACATATTTATGAAATGTTAGCCTCTTCAACGATTTAAGTGGTATTCTAGTACTACGATGTAGCATTTGAATAACCCTTTACATGTATTGGTCGACTTAAATTGCCATTTTTATATTGCCAAGTAAATATTAACAAATTATTGCAAAAAATTTAAATACGAAATTATTTTATAAAAGGGTAGTTCTAGTAAGGTTATTAAATTTTAGCCCTGTCTTGTGTCTTAAAAGTTCTAGTTTCATTTTTTTTTCGAGGATAAATTGCTTTTATAAACGAAATTTTAAATAACATTATAACTTGAACCCTGGTACACAATTAATAAATTAAAGTAATTTAATTGACTTTTTTTTAATTTAAATAACAAAAATTAAAAATTAAAACCTCCTAAAAAAATAAAAAAATAATCGTGTTGTTATTTGGTATCGAGATAATTTCTCGTCGAAGTATCAACAATTTTCATCCGGGTTCTTTCTTTTTAAATGTGTGGCCTCAAAGGCAAGTAGTGTTTATATTTTGATTTTATTTTTAATCTACTTAAATCGTATAGATTAGTTTTTTAACCCATTTTTACGATATGTTAGATATTTGCGATGTATTAAATGCTTGTATTATAAACCAAAAACTATAAAAAAGTACCGTAAAATGGGTTTAAAGAAGCGTATTTTCAGATGACTTCAAAAATTTTATTACATGTGTTTTATGCTTTATTGATGTTGAAACTTTATACTTTTAGGTCTCATTAAACAGAATGGGACGAGTTATTCGGTCGCAACGTAAAGGGCCGGGTGGTATTTTCACTGCGCACACAAAACACCGAAAAGGAGCCGCGAAACTTCGATCTGTTGATTATGCAGAAAGACATGGCTACATTAAAGGAATAATTAAGGTGAGACGGTATACATAAACCACATAATTTACTTTGCATAGGTGTTTTATTTCCTTTTTTTTGGGATTTATGAAAACTTTTTAGTGAAAATTGCCACATAAATTTCAGGCAGCAACAAGACTTGTGTCTGTGTTGTGTTCTTTTTTGTGGCACATTATTTCTGGCACCTACGGCTAATGCATCTTATAAGTGTTGCATTGGAAACTAAATGCTAGAAACAAGTTAATTAAAAATAGTTTTAAATGTAAGAAAATGTTGATGATAGTCAGGGTACGGTGTGTCACTGTTATGTTGTTCTCATAAGTGCATAGCGTGCTCCGGCTACTTTTAAACATAACACAAGGTTTAGTTTTGAATTCATAAGAAAAAAAATTATAGTTACTTTATAATCGACTACAAAACTGTTAAGATTACGTACAATATATATATATTCAGTGTAAATTTAACTTAAGTGGCAAAAATTTAAGTAAAATTAGAAAGATATAACTAAATAAAATGTTGAAATTGCCATAAACGATTGCTGAATTTTTATTTGTGGAAATCTCTAAAGCTTCCTCAATCTTGTATTGTTGTGTAGCATTAAGTGTGCATTTCTGTTCAGATCATAAGTGCATGCATGGTGCTACGTAACTTACATTTTATCTACAAATATATTGTTTAAAAATGGTGATTTTTGGTGTTTTTTTTATTTTCTAAATGTTATCAAAAACTGTAGGTTTACATTAAGAAAAGTTTACTAAAAACTTGTTCAAAGCTATTTAATATAAATTTTCAAATCTCAATATTTATCACTAATTTGAATTCAAAAAATCTTTTTAAACTTCTGAATGATTTATATTCAAGGACATCGTCCACGATCCAGGTCGAGGTGCCCCTCTTTGTAAAGTTCAATTTCAAGATCCTTACAAATATCGAAGGAGGCTCGAAACCTTTGTCGCTGTTGAGGGCAACTTTACCGGACAATCTATTTATTGTGGAAAAAAAGGTAATTGTTATTCATTGTTTTGGTAACAATTTGGAAATTGTTTTGGTGCTTTAGTTTGGTTTAAGGAGTTGATTTTTTAGGGAGTTGTTGACTTTTTGTGGCTTATAGTTAATGAACCAATTTTAAATTGTTTGTGTATACCAATATCATTCAGATATATTTAATAAATATATATATATTAAATTATATTATTTAATGCAAAACTGATCATATTTTGGGGTTATATTTTTCTTGAAATTGCCACATAAATTTCAGGCAGCAACAAGACTTGTGTCTGTGTTGTGTTCTTTTTTGTGGCACATTATTTCTGGCACCTACGGCTAATGCATCTTATAAGTGTTGCATTGGAAACTAAATGCTAGAAACAAAATTTTGAAAAACATATATTATTTTTTTTAATTAAAATTTACTTTTGGTTATTGATCACTTTAAAATTGTTTAGCTGAAAGCCATCTTATGTTAGTTTAGTATATCTTGATCTATTCTAATTTCAGATTAGTAAATTATAAGACAAATTTTATATTGGTTAATAATGATATAAAAGCGAAATTAAAGTCTTGGTAAGAAAAAAAAATTATTTAATCTTTTTTGATTTTAGCTCAACTTACGATCGGGAATGTTCTCCCAGTTGGAACTTTACCTGAGGGAACCGTTGTCTGCGGGATGGAAGAGAAGACCGGAGACCGAGGAAAGTTGGCAAAAACATCGGGAAATTATGCCACGATCATCGCCCATAACCCTGATACTAAAAGAACCCGGGTTAAGCTGCCTTCAGGAGCTAAAAAGTTGATTCCTTCTGCAAACCGAGCTATAATTGGTAGGTTTTGTTTATGTGGTAAAAATACAAAGTTTGAGCTTAATTTCAGATCAAATTTCGAACAAAATTCAATAATTTTTTGTGATATATTCTACACAGAATATTTTGGCTCGGTATTGTTGACCACAGAATAAAAGCTTCTCTTTCTCTTTTTCTTCTCTTTTTTATTTCTTATTAGTTATGATATCCACTGCAGACAGCTTTGCAGAATTGTTTCTGTCGAGTTCGTATATGTGGTAGATTAAAACGATTGTTCATTAAATCTAAACCTCCAATTTGTTAGTGGTTTGCTATTTACAATTGTGCACATTATAACTTAAAACAATTAGCAAATTTTTTTTAAAAACGTGTGTAAATTTTTTTATAGTATATATATATACTATTTGTAATAATTAATTAAGCAATAATGAATCATATATTGCAATAATTTTTAAGATCTGATAATTTGTATCGAACAAAGGTTGTAACCTAAATATTTTTAAACAGGAGTTGTAGCTGGTGGTGGACGTATCGACAAACCTTTATTGAAAGCCGGGGCTGCTTACCACAAGTATAAGGCAAAGAGAAATTGTTGGCCCAGAGTCAGAGGTGTTGCTATGAACGTAAGTTTAATTTTACTTCTTGTTTAGTTGCTTTAAACCGAGATATTTTTTGATTTTACATTTTCTGATCTGCGTAAAAATGAGACAAAAATAACTTTTGTCTCATTTAAAATTTTATTTTTTTTATAAAGCTAAATTTATAATTTTTATTGCCAGTTGGTAACAATTATATTTAAATATTTTTGAGCTGTTCTTATGGCATATTTAAATATTCTTTTATTTATTTGTTTTAACTGAAGTGATGATCTGCCTACTGAAATATTTAATGTTGATTTTCTAGAGGCTGTTTCTGATCAGTTAAATTAATAAAAATTAGTACCAAAATGGCAAATAAAACACTAAAATAACAAATTAGGCTCTATCCTAAATAAAAATAAGTTTGGAGTGTTATTTTTATATTATTTTAATTGAATTCTTTTACTAAATTCTTCTGTAAGTTGATAAAATACATTTTTGAGTAAACTAACCAAGTTAACTAAATTTTCTCTTATTTTTCACAGCCTGTCGAACATCCCTTCGGAGGTGGTAACCATCAACATATTGGCTCGCCCTCGACAGTTCGTCGTGATGCTTCACCGGGTCGAAAGGTCGGTCTTATTGCTGCTCGACGAACCGGAAGACTTCGTGGTTCAAGAAGCAAGGACAAAGATTAATTGTTACTTGTTTGTTTCAGAATACAATAATTATTAAAAAAGAAATTGTTTTGTTTTTTGTTTAGTCTAATACCAGATAGTGTTTACTTTCCTATTAATTTACAACATCGGCCAAGTCTTCCAGCAATCTTCGTTCCCTAACTTAAGACTATAGATGCCTTTGATAGTTTTAGATATTATTGTTAACTTAGTAGTAATGTCTGATAGTGGGAATCAAATTCAGGATCTTAATAGTTTAAATAATAAGGTCAAATTTAAATACAATATAACCCTAAGGCTTCCCCTACTACCCTTCTCGGGCCAAAGTTGTCTGTCTTAGTTTTAGATAATATTAACTTGTTTGTACTGTCTGGTAGTGGTAATCGAACCCATGATCTTGTCTAGTGAATTTTAGTTCTCGAACTGTTGTTACAAGATGATACATACCACTTTGTAAATAATTATGTGAAATCGGGTAGTTTATTTAGGGGGTTTAATGATATTTTTATTAAGTAAAAAGTTCCTGTTATAGCTAGAAATTTATTTTACAATAAAACATGTTTTTAGTTTGAGTAAATTTTTTTATCCAGTTAAAGAGTGGCAAGTTTGCATATTATTTAGACTATACAGATGTTAGACACAACTGAAAAATAATACATTTTGTTAAAATTCTATCTTAAAATTAATATTGCTGATTCCAATAAATTGTTAAATTCTGATGTTATGATTTTTTAGAAAATAGGTGTAATTTATATAATAAATAATGATGGATGATGATGATGTCATAATAGAAGATTTGGAGGACATTGCACAGAGAGGGGTTGAACCAAGAGAACTTAATGAACTTTCTGAAAACAACAGAAAAGAAAGTAAGGAATTTATATTGTTATGTTACCTAAATGTATTAAATAATAATAAAATTTGTCATTTTAAAATCCTGAAGTTTGAAACATTTTTTAATTTAATAATAATAAAAAATTTTATTTAAATCACTTAAAACTTTGTTTTAAAAATGTTTTTTTTATAAAAAACTTTATAATTTTTATTTCAAATAAAACCCTTAAATTTTTGCATAAATATCTTTATTTTTACTTTCAGTTTCTGTCGATATTTTGTGCAACTTTCTTGAGGTTTGTTTTCATCAAATTTTATTCATTCGACAACTTTATCCTCGAGGAATATTTGTAAAAAGAAAAAAATACAATGTTCCGGTTCACATGTCATGCCATCCAGGACTAAATATTTATCTCGCCAACATTTTATCCTCAATTAAACCCCTTTTATTAAAGGTAAACTAATTAAAACTTAAAGGTCAAATCTTGAACCTGAATCATTATCACCTTAAATTTATTTATTTAGAATGAAATACCTCAAGTCGTTTTATCTATATCCAAAGATGACAAATTTTTGGAGAAATTTGTCTTCGAAATAAATAAACTTCTTCCCAATCAGAAGTCAGTTTTGATTTACAATTTTTGTTATTAAAATTTTAAATTGATTAAAATGTATAATATATTCTTGTTGAGAAAAGGCTAACTTCACAGCCTAAACATTAAGTAACTTTTGTTATCTTAACCCGGTTTCAAGTCGACTTTGTCATTTGGAATATAATTGATTGTATTTGCCCAAAAATTCAACTGTTTATTTTTTTGTATATATTTTTATTCTCGATGTGGAAAAGTCGAATGCGCAACTTAAACATAAAGTAACATCAGTTACCCCGACCCAGTCTCGAGTTGCCTGTGGCAGTTTGGGATATTATAGTTTATAATTGCCCGATAATTAAACTGCTGATTAAGTGCTAGCTCAGCAGGAGTTCGTACCGTTTAAAGCGCCTTACTTAAGGGTGCTACAGCATGAGATCAGTTGAACCCACGATTAAAATGTTAACTTAAAATTTTGAAGTTGTTACATTTATTAGATTTAATTGTTTTTATAAATGATTGTTTCTCAGAAAAGATAAGTTTCTACTACAAACAGAGTTGTCACTGCGAAGTATTTTGCTCAAAATTTTAACTTGTGATACCTACCTTCCTAACTTACCTCAAGATTCAACTTTTGAGGTAAATATTATTTATAAAATATTAAAGCTTTGAATTCGCTAAAATTATGACAAAATTAATAAATTATATTTGGTATAAAGTTGGTTACAACTGCATTTGAAACGCAGAAAACACATTTAACTTTTTAAATTCAGCAAAAAAATTCTTATTTTTCGATGCGTTTATTATTTTTTCTCCTATTAGCCAAACTAACTAAACTGAATTTAAGATAAATTTCAATAATATTAACAACTCTTTATTAAAAATTATATTCATATAATAAGACACAAATATATATTTTTTTAAGATATTGATCCATGCTAAAGGGGAAAGTGGATTTGATTTAATGTACAGTGAAAATGAGGTCAACTGGACAACAACAAACGACCCAAAAAACAAATCAACTTTGTATCCACTTTATTCGCTCAATGATTCAGACTTCTTAAACATGCAAGTTTTTGTACTGAGCAATCACGAAAAATAATAGTTTTAAAGGTAAACTAAATCTTTTTTTAAATAAATTTATATTGCAAATTTTTGTTTCACAAACTGTAATAGTTATAGTTTTTGGAGTTGAATTGTATAATTTTTAAAACTTGTATTTTTACAAATGACACATGTATTTACTACTAAGTCTTTGGTTTGGCGTTTCTCAAAAATATCGCGAACTGTTATAAATAAGTCAACTTGAGACCTGGGTCAGGTTAACAAAGTTACTCAGTCTTTTCAAATGAAGGATAAATAAATACAAAAAAACTTATTGTATCTTATAGTGAAGGTATTAAAATAACCTTTAAAATAGTATTTATAAATAGATTTTATGCTTGGTATTAAAACCTTTTTAAATTATATGGTAAAGCTCTTGGACTATTCAATTGCAGTTAAAAACTTTTTTATTACATATAAATTTACCACATCAGTTACGAGATATTTAATTTATTAGTCGTCAATAAAAGAAAGTTCCGGCTAGTTATAAGAAAAAAACAACCACTAGGGTGTAGCAGAGAGCCACCTAGCAGGAAGGGAATGCAAGATACAGAAATCAACTCTTTATTGCCTGGTGGTACTAAGTGAAATAGAATTAAGAAAATCACCAAGTGTAAACTAAAGGAGATTTTGCGATTGGATTACAAAGATCAGCTTTTAATTAATATTATTACAATAGAAAAAAAATGACAAAACGTTAATGCAAAATATATATTAACGCACACATCGTTATGACATCATTATTATTACTTTTTATGACATCATAATGTAACGCTACAGTGCATTCGTGCGATAAAGCAGCAAATCTCGATAAAAACTTTTCTTGTTTTATGTACAATTAAATTTGATACTTTGTTGCCAACTTTTGACGTATAAGGCTATTATTATAAACAGAGCATTATATAGAGACGCCACCAATAAAACCAAAAAAAAAACTTAAAACAAATTTGCAAAAAATATTTTTAACTACTTTTCTGCAGAAACACAAAAATCAAAATAATTAGCAATTGTTCGCTGATAAATAAACGCAAAAGGAATTAACTAAAACTTCTGCAGAGGGTTAGTTTTGGAAGTAGTAACATTTGTGTTTTAATTTATAAAATTTCGCATCTTTTTCTGCGTTTAGGTTCAGGGGGTTCAAGTGCTGCTAAAATTGCTTCATCAAAAACATTCTTCAGTCCTTTCTGTAACAATTATGACATCATATTAGAACAACAATCATATATTTGTGACAACATAATACAAGGTTTTGCGGTCAAAATGTAATTTCTTTTTTTATTTCTGATTAATTTAACTTAATATTAAAAATAAACATATATAAAATTAATAAAATAAAAAGATTGCAATTAATGTTTAAGTACAGATATTATTTACATCAAATTTTAAATTATTTAAAATCAAGACTTCAGAACAAAAAAGTAACTTAAAAATCAATTTCCTAATATTTTATGGAAATATAAGGGAGTCATCGGTAAACTAAAATATTTTAACTTTTGAGGAATAGTTTTTAACAAAAAAGTTGCTTGTAGTACTGATTAGATGTAAATTATGCGCGTCAATATTAAACGTAATCAACAAAAAACAACCACCAGGAAATAATGACTCACTTTGTATAACATGCACCATGGTGGATGTCATTTATGTTGATTTTTAATCTTTTTGTTTTTAAATAAAATCAAGCAAAATTAAGCCATTATAGCCTGTTTTATAAAGCAAATCTTTAACATGCATTGTACTTAGGTTTTTGATCAGAAAATAAGAAAAAATAAGTTTGTAACTGAAATTTTGGTTGGATCGAACTTAAATTTTTTACCATTAAATTATTAGATCAACAAACAACTAGGCTTTTTCTTCTCGGCAGGCGGTTCTAAAGCAGCTAAGATTGCTTCATCGAAAACATTTTTTAAACCTCGCTACATTCACATAAAACCAATTTGGAGTTTATATTTTCATAATCAGAAAATATTTAAATCACAAAACACGGCAAGCATAATTTTTTAAGAGTTTTTCTATTTATATATAAATAGGAAGGAACTGGGCAATTAAATAACAAAAACGACAAAATATAAAAATTTTTAAGATTTTAAACATGTTGATTGTTTTTTTAATGTATACATCATTAATTATTACCTTTGTTTTTAAATTTTATGGGGTTTTCTTTGATTAAACTATGTGTTTTTTATTAGATAATTATAAGGAAAGCATTAAATTTTAATTAATAATATTCTAAATGTTTACAAACCTGTGTTAAAGCTGAACATTCGACATATTTAACAGCTTTTAAGTCTTTAGCGAGTCTGTCTCCCATCTCTTGTGTGATCGCTTTTTGTTTGTTCTTGGACAACTTCTCGATCGTTCCTGCGTCGTCTCTTAAATCTACTTGGGTACCGACCAATAAAAATGGGGTCTTGGGACAATGGTGAGTAATCTCTGGAACCCACTGTAAGAAAACATTGTTTTTATTACTTGAAAATTCACTTATTGTGGACGGTAAAGTAAATAATGCAAAAATGCTGGTAGCAATATTAGGACTCTCGGTCCACTACTGTAACCAGTCAGACAGTTTAATGAATAGAAAACAGAGTTAGTTGATAAAGGTTCAAGTTACCTTTTCTTTAATATTTTCGTAAGATGAAGGTGATACAACTGAAAAACAAACTAAAAATACATCGGTTTGGGGATAACTTAAAGGTCTTAGTCGATCGTAATCCTCCTGACCTAAAATATAAAAAAAATTTAAGATTTCAGAAAAAAATTGATAATAAACATTAAATTTAATAAAAAATTTTAATCAGAAAAGTAAATTTCGTGCATCATGGAAAATTTTGTTTTAATTAATTTTAATGTTTAATTAGAAACTGGTCTGTATTTAAATAGCTTGTATAGAAAAAAACATGCCATGACTGGTAAAATTTCCAAATCAATAAAAACTAACAGACAACAAAAACTATTTACTTTTTCCCCAAAATCATCAAGGGATTTAAAACATAATAATGATATATAAATCATAAGATTAAGAGTCACAAAGGTATAAAAAGAGAAAACGCCAAAAAGGTGAAATGTAAAAGATTCTTAAATCATGAGTTCACTTGAAATGAGTCATAATAACCTGCAGTATCAAATAAACCCAGAGTGTAAGGTTCCCCTCCAATCATTACTGTGACAGCATAGTTGTCAAATACCTGAACAAAATACAATTGCGATAAAATATATTGTTTCAACATTATTACAGTAAAATTTATTGCAATATGAAAATGAAATTAAGTATTCATTGCAACACATTTAACTGTGTGGGATTTTTGTTATATTTAAATTTACAATTGTGTTTCATTTTTAAAACTAAGAATAAATTAATGGCATCTGATGTTACATATATGACACAATAAATACACACTACAACTCTTTAAATAATTATTCAATAATTGATCTTAAAATCAATATAATAAATCCCTGAATACTTACAGTAGGGACATATTCTTGTGGAAACTTGTTTGTTGTATAAGAGATCAATAAACATGTTTTACCTACAGCACCATCACCGACTACCACACACTTTATAGTTTGCATTTTTGTTCGTTGACAAACTATTTTATAATTTATACAATATCACCTGTAACATATTAAAAATAAAATATTTGTTTTAAGAACTTTGAATGGCTTTTAATGTGACTTGATTTTGTAAAAAGTTTGTTCATCACAAATGGGTTTCATTTGTTTTTTTACTATGTTTAGATCAAAATTAAATATTTCTACAATATTATTTAAGAAAGTAAACTGTTAATTTAGTAATTAGTTTTATTGAAATATGCAAGCATAGTATTTAAAGTTGATTGTGTAGTAGTGACTTGATTTCAGCTTTAATAAAACCTTTTACAACTAGCAACCAGTTGTTTATTTTAATAAAAATGTTAATGACCTTTTTCATTTAGCTGTGTAAAGTTAACGTTCTATTTTTAAATTTAATAGTTGTTAGTCTTAGTATTTATCAAAAGCTAGTTTAAAATTAAAATGTTACGGTTACCCTAGCGTTTAAAACGTATAAATTCAAATAACATAAGTTGTTATAAATTTATATATTCAAAAAGTTGAACTAACCACAACTAAACTTTTTATTAACTCGTATTTCCAGCTCAAACTTATAATGCTTATAACATCGCTTGACTAATTCAAACCGCTCCCTTATTTTAGCATTTCCTTATTTACAATCTAAACTTTTGGCTAGTTTAAGATTCTTTGATTTCAAAATTCTTTTACGTTTTACCTTAATTTGGATAAAAGTTGTTTATCTTATTTAATACGGAACTATTTCAAATCAAGCGTACATAAAACCTATTGAACGTGTATATTCGAAACATATTTTTGACAAGCCGCGATTACGCCTTTTTCTGCCAAGATAACGAAAGAAACTAAAAAAGCGACGCGTTGTATGACGTAACAGTGAGTGATTTCACACATAGAGCCCACAGCGTAATGTTATTGTTCTCTTCCTCACATGTCACGCTTGGTTACCGACGTCTTCGTTTTTGTTGGGCGAGGCGTGATGGGATTTCCGAGGCTATGTGGCAGGGGCGCCATATAAAAGCGACCATCTTCTATTTTTATGTCAATACTTAATACATTTCAAACCTTTCTAGATAGTAATTAAACTAATTAAGATATTTAATTAATAAAAGAATGATTTTTTTCATATTTTAAGTGTGTTTTTAATTAAGCTTGTTGTTTACGGTGCTCTACACATGTTTTATACTTTAAAACCGTTTACATTTAAACTTAATAACATAAAAAAATTATTTTTTTTTTTTTAATTATTAAAATAAATTTGAAATTTCTAATTAAATGAACGTAGAATTTTAAAGTCCGCGTTGAACACAAAACCACTGTTTAAGCAGTGATTGCGCAACGGCACTGCTGGTGTAATGGTATCATGCAAGATTCCCATTCTTGCGATCCGGGTTCGATTCCCGGGCAGTGCACATTTTTTTATTAGTTTTAGAAATATAAAAAACTAAACAAAATCTAATTTATTGACATTTTAAAGTTAGTCGACTATCTGTGTTGGTGACATAAAATTTCTTTATTTTGCTGTGGTAAAAACTATTTTTTTGCATTTTATATTTTGGTGAATATAAAAAACTTTGTTGTAATTATTTTAAGCCTAGTTTTTAGTGTGATTTAATTAAAAAAATGTTTAATTTGCTTTTATTAAAATTTAATTAAAAAAATTCAATCTGGCAGCATTATTAAAATTTTTGGTAACATGGCAACTACGCACTCAAGCAAAACTTGGAGTTGAAAACAAACTGAAAGTTGAGATTTATTTTTGGCGAAAACTTTAAATCAAAAATGGTAAATAAATAAATACTGGATAAATATTAACCTAATTACACGCTAGAAATTTGTTTAACAAGACTGATTAACTTTCCGCATTTGTTTTTATATTTATTTAAATTGATAAGTTAATAGATTGTTATAAAACACTTTTTTGTATTTTTATCAAAATTTAACGAATTTTTTTTTAGTTTCCAGGTTACACAGACTCATATATAGAACCATCAGTAAGTTTGGTTTTATTTAAGATTTTACTTTGTTTAAAAATTGAATAATTGTTTAATTAAATAATTACAATATTAAAAGTTAAATAATTAAAATATTACAAAAAATTTTTGCTCTGTTAGTTTATGTATTTTTATTATTTTAATAACTTTTTTATTAATAGTAACATGACGTTATCTTAATACAAAGTTAAATTAATCAAAAATAAACAATTGGTTTAGGCTGTAAAAATTTTTACTTTTATAAAAACAACTTAATTTTTATTATCTGTAGTCAGCACAAGATGAGAGATATTCATTTATTGCTGAGTGGTACGACCCTCAAGCTGCATTAATAAGAAGATATCAATTTCTTTACTACCCAAAAGACAGCAGTATTGAAATGGTATGAACATTAGGTTATGAAATAATCTTTTATTTAAAAAAGAGGTTGAAATAGTAGTTTATATAACATTTCACATTAAGATTAACTTCTTCATCAATTTATATTTTTACTTTTTTGTGACCTTTTTTGGTTTTTTTAAAAATTTGGCTTAATTTATTTAAGTATGTTGTAAATTATCATTTTTTTTTAGTTTGACATTAAAAATCGGCGCAAGTTTTTGAGTCGAACAAAATTTGAAAGTGTGACTTTAGATGATTTGTTTATTGGAAGCAAGATCAGTATTTACTCGAGACAACTCACTTTCGTTGATTTCGGAGACAACTTTACACAAAGTAAACTTGGAAACAAGGAGGAAAAGTAAAAAACTAAAAAAATATTGTAGTAATAAATTAAATATTTAATTTCGTGTTAAAAGTTGTTTTATTGTATATAAGTTGGCAATGTAATGTTTTTTTTTAAAACAAGATAAGGTTAAATATTTATAAGTTAAGTTTAGTAGACAATAATAAAATTAATGAATTTTAAAATTAAAAAAAATGCTGTTTTTGATGCCTGTGTAAATGTACACATGGGAATATTAGTTGGAAGTTGTGACCATATTCTGATATTTAAAATGAGCCTTTAATTTGGGCAATTTACTAACTTAACAAAAATTTCAAACAACGTCTTGGATAAAAAATAATTTTATTTTCTTGTTGTACTTTTCAGAACTTTGGCTTTAATAAAACCAGATTGTGTGCCCCATCTTGGTACCATCATCAACAGCATGAGAGAGAATAATATAAGTTTGTGCAAAGCAAAAATGGTGCAGATGTCAAGAAAGGATTCTCTTAGGTTTTATGAACAACACCAATCACAACCTTTCTACAAGTAAGTTTTTAAATGGATAAAGGTGTTAAAAATATAAAAATAATATTATATGTTTATAATATTTTGTTGGTTGACTAGTAAATCTTAAAAAAACATTTGGATTTTCATTTTGTTTCAGATTATTTTTTTAACATTACATCAACTTGCCAAAACCCAAATATTTTAGCAGTGTTTATTGGGTTATATCTAACTTAATTTGGAATTAACTTAATAATTGCTAATAATTTTAGTTCCATTGTTGATTATCTGACTAGTGGACCAATCGTGGTAATGGAAATAATGGGACCGAATGTAATCGCGGGATGGAATAAATTGTTGGGAAACCCTAAAGAGGAACCGAACTGTTTGAGAGCAATGTTTGGGAAAGATTCCACTAGAGATGTTGGTCATGGATCAGCGGACACGAGTTCTGCGACAAAGGTGATTGACTAATTTTTAAGAGATTTAAAAACCTAATTTTTTTGTATTTTATCTTGTAAATTTATGACCTTGGTTTTTGTATTAACTTTTTAAATTCTTTTTTAAAAAAATACCATAGACAAAATTTATTGTAGTATGTAAATATCCAATTTTTAATTGCCTTTTTATAATTGAATATTTATCAATATATTTTAAAATTTGTTTGTTTTGTGGTTGGATTTAAAGATCCTTTTTGTAAAAATCTATATTAATTTACTTTTCAGGAGTTGGATTTTTTCTTCTCAGAGCAGGGAAAGTCCCTCGCTAACACAGCCAAATGTGAGAACTCAACCTGTTGTGTTATTAAACCCCATGCTGTTAAGGCTGGACTGATTGGTGATATTCTTACTGTAATTAAGGACAATGGGTTCAGTGTGTCAGATATGTGGATGGTAAGATTATATTTTAATATCTTTTATTTTTTTATCCATCATGTGAGAAGGTCGACTTCATGACCCAAACATAGACTAACTCCAGTTGTCTCCACCCAGTCTCGAGTTGCCTTTAGCAGTTTGGGATATTATAAAATATAATTGCCCATTAATTAATCTGCTGATAAAGCGCTGGCTCAGCCAAAGTTTATACCATTTACACCGGCTTACTTAAGGGCTCTTTAGCATAGAAGCAGTAGGCACTAGGGTGCCAAGTAGGCACTAGGGTACACTAGGGTGCCAGTATTAAACTAATGTAACTTAACTTTACTTTTATACGAGTGTTTTAAACCTTTTCATTTACTGAATTGACCCTTTTAGCAAAATGTTGAGAAAGCCAATGCAGAGGAGTTTTATGAGATCTACAAAGGAGTAGTGGCAGAGTATCAAAGTATGGTGAATGAGTTATGTAATGGACCAAGTGTTGCATTGGAGATAGTTGGCAAAGGGGATTCGATTGCAACTTCTTTCAGAGAGTTATGTGGTCCAGCTGACCCTGTGAGTATTTTTAATGCCAATGTTTTAAAGTTTGGTTTCAACTGCTGGCATGGAAAGCTGTTTTTCAAAATTGTTTTATTTTCTTAACTTTATGAAATCGTAGACTATTTTAAGATTTAAAATTTCTTTAGAAATTTTTTTATTAAAAACTAAAAAAAAAACTAAAAAAATCATTATTTTATTGTCATCGTGTAGGAAATAGCTCGACATTTAAGACCCAAAACCTTGCGGGCAATGTTTGGAAAAGATAAAATTCAGAATGCTGTCCACTGCACAGACCTACCAGAAGATGGCGTCCTTGAGGTGGAATATTTCTTCAGGATTCTGAAAAATTAAAACCTTTTTATTTTTAGTCTTGCAAATTTTAATAAATCGATATTTTCTATATTCATGTTCGTTGCTGGGTTTATTTAGGGTTATACATTAAAGATTTGTCCAATTATGTTAAATTGCTTTTACACTTTAACTTAAACTTTATAAGTCATGGTTGCATTTTACATTACAGTTGTCTAAGTATAACACATATTTAAAGGATATATTTTATAGATTAACTGATATAACAGGTAACGTGGTGTAGTGGTCAGAACTCTTATCTACATGAGGTCCTGGGTTTGATCCTCAATGCTCCTATGCTTAAGCGCCCTTAAGTAAGAGGCTTCATTGAAGAATTATAACCTATTATATTCTAAACTACCAAAGTCAACTAGAGTCTGGGTCGGGGTAACAAATGTTACTTACTCTATGTTTAGGTTGTTAAGTTGACTTCCCCACATCAAGGATAAACAAATAAAATCCGTAAAAAATGTGGTAACCGCACTTTTAAAATAGGAGCCAAGTGCTCGGTTTGTTTACGTTGATTTTTGACGCAAAAAACTTTTTTTTTTAATAATTAATCAGTGATAAGGACTTAATAATTGCATAATTTTGCAACTGATAACTAAACATTTTGGATCCACAAGACTTAAGAATCCGGATTCGAATCCTCGCATTGTCAAGTGTATTCCGGTCCTGTGGGATTCTAACATTTTTTTTTGTATATATTTTTATCCTCGATGTGGGAAAGTCGAATGCGCGACTTAAACAAAGAGTAACATAAGTTACTCCGACCCAGTCTCGAGTTGCCTGTGGCAGTTTGGGATATTATAGATTATAATTGCCCTAATAATTATGCTGCTGATTAAGTGCTGGCTCAGCAGGAGTTCGTATTGTTTATAGCGCCTTACTCAAGGGCGCTACAGCACCACTACACCACGCTGCCGGTCTTTTATTTTTAACAAGTCGTTTTTAAATCAAAATTTACCAGAAAAAGTTACAAAATTTATTTTACATTTTCCCTTAAAAAAAGTGCAAAATATTATGGACACAAACCTAGAATTTTAAATTATTTAATTTATTGTAAAAATGATATTAGCAAATAAAAGTGAGACTTCAAAGTCCTTATTAAATTATTATAAGTGTATGAAATTTAAGCAAATATTGAGGGTTTTAGTAATAAATTTCAATTTCCAGCAAGACCTGGTGTCATAATTTAACTTTATTAAAGCTAAGAAAACTCATAAATATCCAGGGTCATAAAAAATATAACCTTTGTTTTGTTGACTCATAAGACTATAAATTTAATGATGTTTGTGATGTAACAGTTAAGACGAATATTAAGTAAGAGGGGTGGTAACTATATGCCTGCCTACTTATTTTTTAATCATTTTATTTTGTTTGAGAAAAGGATTTAATCTTGTATTTTCAAGTTTTTAAATTAATAAATATAATTTACAGTATAATCTTAAAGGTCACTATAATAACCAATTTAAAATTTAGTCAATTCCTAATAACATTTGTGTTCTTTAAATTTTTTAATTGTTTTTTTGATGTAAAAATTTAAAATTTTGTCACTTAAAAAATAAAATAAATTTAGAAATTAAAAACTGTTTTAATTATTAAATAAAAATCTATTAAAATGATTTTTTTTTTCTTTTAAAAATTTCGCATATTTTTATTTTACTAAAAAAGAATAAAAGAAAAATTAAATTTTTTTAAACAATTTTTCTCATAGATCAAAATATTGTGTTTGTAGCGCCATGATAACAATCTTCGGGTGTTCGCCCATCGTTTAAACAAACATCTTTATGACATCACAGTGACCACGTGACCTAATGATTTACTGGTCGAGTAAACACGCGAACATATTTAAGGAAAAAGATCTGTTAAAATTTTAAAGTTACGAAACTTCACGATGAAGATTTTTGTTGTTGTTTTTGTTCTTGCGATTGTGGTTGTGACGTCATCACAGGAGATTGCCAACCAACAATCGGTAATTATTGTTTTGTTAAATTAGCAAAAGTTTAAAAATTTGAGTAATTTTGTCGAGAACTCGCTTAAAAAATTATAGTTTTAAAGAATAAAAATATATATTTTTTTCTATAAGTATATATATTGGTACAAACTACGTTTTTTTGCAATATTTTTATTAATCGCGCACTTGTAATTTACTCTAAAATGTTACGGATACAAAATCAAAATTTCTCTAAAAATAATAACTTTTTGCAGAACCACAAGTTTTCGAAAGAAGCTCAGGCATTGTTTCGCAAAGCAACTTTAAATGTGATCAAAGAGTTATGTTTATGTAAAAACCCGAACCCCGAAATCTGGAATACTTTTTGTAAATCTTCGCTTCATTATTTGATAGGGGACCAAAACGAGAAACGTTCAGATGAAAGCTTTTATCGTAAGTTTTGGTCTTTTTGGGATTTTACTAATATTAAAAATTACTTTATAATGGTTAAAGGTTTTTGTTTTTTTTAACGTATGCGTTTTTGATGTTTTTTGTTGGCTTTTTTGTAGGTTTTTGGTCTTATTATCATAGAAGTAGTAGTATATTAGGGTTTGCAAAACATGTTACAATATATTGCGTTTTTTACCAATTTAAAAAAATTAATTTATAATATTTTAGAATTTTTTTGCTATTTTTTTAAACGTAGTTTGGCGTATACGTTTTTAATCAAATTTAACAAACTTATATTTATTGTTGGCACATTTATCGCGTTCATACTTTTATACATTTTTGTTATAGTGTTTGTTTTCTTTTGTTTTATTTATTATTTTTTTTACATTTTTTGCCCTTTTTTAACAACGTTGGCCAAAGTAAAACCTTTATTTCAAAAACCGTAACATAATTTAAAAGTTATTTTTTTATGTTTTAGAATCGAAGAGATCTTGCTTTGACTGCACCGTAAGCGACCCAATCTGCTACACTAGTTGTCCACAGTAATAATTATTTAATTCCAATTAATCAATAGTTCTAATTATAAACCTATTGTGAATAAAAAAATTGTTTGAAACTATTAATCGTGGAATTTAAGACTACGCCCTGTTTATCAACATCATAAAATATCAAAATAATCGGTTGTTGTGACGTCATCCTGTAACCATTGTTGCTTAACACGTTCCTTACACAAGAGCTGCACCACCCCCATCAACAAATTGCGGCCAGGTGGTTTGTAGGTCACGTGATAAAGGTGATTGTTAACAAACAATGACTTTGAACACCCGAATCCTCAAACTAACTCATCGCTTACCACTTCCCATGGTGACGTCACAATAAAGGGATTAATGATGTAATAAAACGAGTTAAGCAAACAAAAGAGCGCGACTTCTTGGCATGCGATGTTGTTCTTAAGAACCAAATTAACGACATAATTGTTTAAGTAAGAACCAGATATTAGGTCTTGACTTGCAATATAGTTTGAACTTTGATTCAAATAAGGTTGTTGAACTAAGTCGCGGTGGGGTCGTAAAATATTACTCAGAACCATTTTAAATCCTATTCTCCAAAAAACAAAGCATTTTTTCGTAACTTTTATTTTGAAGAAACGTTTATGACAATACATGATGACGTCATAGATCGATAACGTCACTGCTATGACGTAATCGTAGTCAATATATTTTAAGCTGTGCGCGTGTATATGCTGAATTTTAAAAAAGTTTGCTGCTCCTAAGAATCTGACGTCATAAGATCACTTACAGTGACGTCATCAAGTGAAGACTTGTAACCGAATCGCGCGCTGGTCACCACCATATCTGTTCCTGACGTGGCATGTGTAGGTGCCGCGATCAAATGGAGCAGCGCGGTAGATTATAAGGGATCCTGACTCAAGAACCGCGATCTTAGGTTGTTGGATTCCATTCTCGAATACAGCCTAAATTAATATAATTTTATCCTTAGTTAAAAATGGGGATTTGTTGCATTAATCCGCACTGGTTTTTCCTAGAGCTATTATATTTTAAAACTGCTTTGTTGTTGTATTAATTAAGTTTTAGATTGTAAGAAAGGTAATGTTAAAACACCCAAGACTTAAGTTTTCTCTGAAAAAAGATTATGTAAAGCAGAAGTGTTAAGGAAGTACATCACAAAACATTTTTTAAACACTTTTACCTCGTTGGTATAAACAGCTCTTTCGTTCGGTAGGGTCCAATAATAATACAAGGGGTTGCTGCCCACTGACGGACACTTTAAAGTGATATGTTTGCCCACTCGAACGTATTTGGTGCTAGAACGCAACCTTCGAATTTTTGGCAATGAAAAGCGAAGCTAAACAATATTTTAGGGTTTAATTACGTCATCAAAGGTGATTAAAAATATGATTATGACGTCACTATACCTTAAAATCAACAACTCTTGTGACGTTGCCAAGGAAATTTGAGACTACGCACAAATATTTTCCCGCCAACTTTGATGTAAAATCTCGAATCACCAACTTTCCATCGTGCTGAACGAACATCCTTGAAAAATAAAAACAAATTTAGTTTTATTTTGTGCAAACTGATTTATAAGCTTAAGTTTAATATTGCAATAAATCTTTTTAATAAGTAAGGCTAGAAAGACAAAAATTTAAAATATTATTATAATAGTTTAATTACCTATTTTTAAAATAGCCAAAACTAAAAATTATTTTTAGATACAATAAAAAGATATTAAATTGTATTTATTACGTCATTAAAACATTAAATTCCGCGCATGAATGATTGCTTATTGTTGTCTAACTTTGACATTTCAAAGTTTGATTTACGCATAAAGTAAGTGACTTGTTTTAGGCTAAGTTAAGGCCTTAAAACTTTTTTAAATGCTTTGTTTTATTAAGCTGTTGTTAAGTTAGGTTGGTGAAAAAAGTTATAGTTAAACCCCAAGTAGTTTTTGAGCTAAATCAACTGAATTAGTGCGAAAATTGGAAATCAGTAAAATAAAGTAAGTTTTAAATTTTTGTTGTATTTTAAATTCATGCTTTTACTGTTTTTATCACATTTAAAAATACTTAGAAATGTTTTGTATTTAAGATTAATGTGTACAACTTGGTGCAACCTGCAAAGTTTAGCTTTGTGCTTTTAGTCCTACGCTAAACAGTTAATGCCACTTTTTGTTTAAGCTAGTTTAAGGCACGCTTTGTTTTAAAAAAAAGTCTGTTAATTTTGGGCATAGTAAAGCATAAATGTTGATGTGTTAGTATGTTTAAGCGATAAAACTGTTAAAACCTTAATTAAAAAATGTTAAAAAATTAAACAATTTACGTTCGCGTCAAAGTTCCGGGTGTTAAAACTCTCCCGCTAGGTGTCATCCACGTTACACGGGGTCTCGGTCTGCCCATGGATGCGGAACAATCAGCTGACCCTTTTCTTTCCCCCCAAACATATACAACCTCGTAGCCGGGTTGTAAAATTGAAGGAAATTGGGTTTGAATTTTAACCTGGTAACGGGTGCGGATTTCTCTGAAAAAAAAACAGTTTATTTTTTTTTTTAAAAACAGTTTACGAAAAGTTGTTTGAAAAAGGTAAAGTCCGGAAATGTGATATACCATACTGGTCATAGCTTAGGCTTGCAAGCTAAAAGGTTTTGAGTCCAGTAGCATCAACGCCACCCTATTTTAACTTAACGTGATATATAAAAATAGTTTTTTACCCTTTCGATTTATCTTGAACCACGCATTCAAAGGTCCCTGACTCCTTATTAGAAACTTTCCTGATTCGTAAAGTTCCATTTCGAAACAAAGTGTACCTATGTTTAAATTTATAATTAAATTAAAGCTACTTTAGAGAATGTTGTTTTACAATGCTGGCTTACATAAAAGCTTAATATCTTGGTAAACTATTTTGTAATCATCAGATTAAACAAGGTTTATAAAATATGAGTCATGTGTAAATCTGAAATATTAAATCCGGCAAAATAAACAACTTTGTTTTACTTACCTCCAATCTTTTCTTCGACTTTGCGAATTAATGTGATCACCGTTGGGGATTTCCCAATAAAAATATCGTCGATCACGTGATTTTGTGACGTAACGTTTTGACGATGACGTAGTTGGAAAGTGACATTGTAACCAAATTGTGTCGCCATATAAAACCCTTGTCGTGTATCTAATTTTTGTAAATATTAATTTTTAGAAAATAGATTTTATTGGCACGTAATTAAAATAGATTTTATTTTGTTGTATAAAACCTGTGTCCATTAAATGCAGGGCTTTGATTGGTTGGTTTAGTCACGTGATTAGAAACTGTTGTTGTGGGTGATGGTTCTGTAATTTACATTTTAAATATTAGGCATCAATAGCTATTAACGATTCTTTCTATCGTCTTCATATATATTATTTTATAGCAAAACTTTAACTTAAATAATAAATGAAATTAAAAGTATTTGTTATTATTTTTTTAAAGTTGGCTTACTATTCACACGAAGTGTGGTGTGTATACTATCTTCCCCGATCTCGTTTCTTGCTGTACAAACGTAATCACCTACATACATTATGACGTAATAATTTGTAGTGTACAACTTGAACTTATCGCATAAAATATTTTTTTTTTAAAGTTGTATATTATTACGTAATGAACAAATAAGTGACGTCACCTGCATCACTTGTTTGAATTTTTTGAATGAACAATCTTTCATTGTCAAGTATTTCTATTCTTGAATCTGGTTCTATGGCGTCACCATCTTTCCTCCATAAATACCTGAAAATTTGTCTTGTTATATTTTTTCCATTGTTATAAATAAATTGTATTATGACGTCACCTTGGCTCAGGAACACCGGTCGCTCCACATTCGATAACAAAATCTTCACCTTCAATAATTTCAATATTATTTGGCAACACTGTTGCAAACACGGGAGCCGATGACGTCACAGTGACGTCAACAATTCTTAAGACATCACCGAGAGGGCTGGTAGCTGTACACAAATACTTCACCCCAAACGCTGGGGTTATCTGTGATGTAACAGAAGTTAATTGTTGCGCGATAAAGTTTGATTTTAAAATTTACCTTTTCTATGTGTAATACGTCGCTAGGTGACGTATACAACTTTGTTTTCATTGGTGATGACGTCATAGAGGATGCAGCTTCGACGATTGTTTTCGGCCATGACCACGTCACTTCCGGTGGTGGAATACCTGTATCAAATGTTAAATAACGTGATAAAATACAATGACGTCACTTATTTCTTATAGTGACGTCACAAAATTCTAAACCAACCTGTAGCGTTACATGGAATAACAACAGAGCTTCCGAAATCCACAACCAACCTATTTCGTTCCAACCCGGTGAATGTAGGCGCTGATGCGTGTACTATGACGTAAGCACGATACGCTTGGCTGGATTTATTCGCGTTTGAGCATGAAAATGTTCCGTTATGGCTAAAGGTGGCGCTGCAGTAATTATTGAATTAATATATATATTTTTGGAGATGTAAAAACGAATTTGTTTACTTCCATTTTACAATAAAATAAATTTTAAAGGTTTTCAGGTAAATCTTAATATTTTTCTTCAAAAACTTTACTCGTTTTTACCTTTTTACTTTTAATTGGTCGTTTTGAGTTAAAACTTGTTCCAGATTTTGCGCTTTTACTTGTGACGTCATAGATGGTTTGGTGAACCACCATGTTACAGCTTGCCCCGCGTTAAATGGACAATCAATCATAACCTCGTCTCCGTAGTCCACGTTGTAAGTGACGTCACTGTATATGACGTCATCTGAAATCCTAAACAACATTACGTTTAGCTGTATTTAAAAAAATGTGGAATGACATTTTTTTCTCTTTATTATTATTATTATAAGATTTGGATAATTTAGTTTAACGATGATCATCTTGTTTCGGGTGGATTATGTATTTTAAAAATTGAACTCAGCACAAAAACTGTATAATTTGATATATTTTGCCTTTTAGACGCTCCTTTATTTGGTATTTATCTTTACTTACTTCAAGGTTGTGTTATCTACATCGATGCTCTTCGCTGAACTTGAAGTTAGTTGTACAACTAAATACAAACAAACTGTCAACCTCATCTTGTGATACTGTTACATTTAACATGGCATTCCACTTTATATATTAACATTACAAGGAAAAAAGATGCTGACGTCAGCATAATAAGATAAGGGTTATCTGATTTGTGGTATTATATAAATCTTATTATTTTTATACTTGGTTTGATTTCTTTTGATGTTGTTGTTTGGGTTTTTGAGCCGTCGAACAAGTTTCTAAACAACAAGAAATTGTTTTGTTTTTTTATTACCAAATTAACTTCTTAAATTTAATATTTAAACACTTTTTTTATGGAATATTCAACAGCTAATGTTGGCCATTATTTAGTTTAAATATTTTAGTGATAAAAGTTTCGTAAAATCTTTAATTATAAAACAAAAAATAAATAAAGATTTTACTTGTTTTGGTCTTCTACCCCCAACTTTTGATCGCGGGGTTTCAGGTTCGAATCCTGGTCACTGACATTGTTTGTTTCCCGTTTTACTGAAGTTAATCTTAAGTTCAAGATCGGAGGTTCGATTACCTCCGTGTAAAATGTTTCAGTTTTTCCGTTTAAAGTTAAACTTTCGACTCGTGGTGACGTCACTTTATTCTCTTTTGTTGATCGTGATAATCGCGTCACGTGGTTCTGGGTGACAGGGTTAATTAGTGACGTCACATGGTTTAGACCGTTTATTGTGTGTGGTGGCGTTATGGGATGGTTGGTGGTGGATTTTGTTAATGACGTCACAGATCCTTCGGTGGTTAATTTGACTGTTGACGTCATAATCCTCCGTGTGTTTAATTTGGGTAATGACGTCATAAGGTTCCGGCTGGTTATTTTAGGTAATGACGTTATAAGGTTTCGGGTGGTAAATTTGTTTGATGACGTCATATTGCTTCGACTGGTTAAGACCGGTATTGTCGTCCTAATGGTTTTGGTTGTTAATTTAGGTGATGACGTCATAAGATTCTGGGTAGTTGATGAAGATGGTGACGTCATAATGTCCTGAGTGGATGATTTTGGTAATGACGTCATAATAGTTTTGGTAGTTAATTTTGGTGACGAAGTTATGGCGCCCTGGGTGGTAAATTTTGGTAATGACGTCATGACGCCCAGGGTGGTTAATTTGGGTGATGACGTCATGACGCCCTTGGTGGGTAATTTTGGTGATGACGTCATGAGGCCCTTGGTGGGTAATTTTGGTGATGACGTCATGAGGCCCTTGGTGGGTAATTTTGGTGATGACGTCATGAGGCCCTTGGTGGGTAATTTTGGTGATGACGTCATGAGGCCCTTGGTGGGTAATTTTGGTGATGACGTCATGACGCCCTTGGTGGGTAATTTTGGGAATAATGTTATGGGGTTCTGAGTGGTTATTTTAAGTAATGGCGTTATAAGATTTTTGGTTAATTTGGGTAATGAAGTGATAAAAGTTGTTAGTTTTGGTGATGACGTCACTGGGTCTCTATTATACAACTTCGAATTAATAGTGTATTCAACAATGTTCTTATTGTCCGTGAACGTTATATTGTTTACTGTTGTTGTTTCTTTGAACAATGTTTCTATTGTTACGTCATTAATATAAGACACGGTTGTTGTATTGTCCGTTGGATACTTTCCATTGTCAATTGTTGTGACGTCATGTTCAATGCTTTTTAGAGTTGTGACGTCATAGTTTAGTAACCGTGGCGTATTATTGTTTTCTGTGGTATTGATTGACTTACTTGTGGTTGTTAATTTGTCTGTAAGGTTAATTATCTTTGGCAATTCGGTTGTGACGTCATAAACTGTTTTATTTTCTTTATTTATTGTTTTCATTTTTAAATTACTTGTCGAAGTAGCGGCTGGTGTTTTAATGTTTATTCTTGTGTAATTTAATTTAGTTACACTTGGTTGTGACGTCATAGTCGATGATTGAAATTTGGTTTGAGGTAAATTTAAAATTGTGTAATTTTTTTTTATGATTGATGACGTAGAAGTGACATCATTGTGTATGTCGAATGTTGGGATTTTTCTACTTAGTGGTGTTATAAAAGAGCTCGCTTGTGATTGGTTGACAACATTTGTCACGTGATGGCTTGTTGTCATGGTAACATTTGTGTTTAAAGGTGTGGCGGTAACGTTCTCGGGTATATTCATTGTGACGTCAGTGATTTTCGAAGGACCTGAAGATGACCTCACTTGGATGTCCGACATTGATACTTGTGTGGTATTGTGATGTAACAAATAAGGCGTTGTTGTCGCCGATGAACTTGTTGTCGAAAGCTTAGGTGACGTCACGGTGGTCACATGGTCGTGGGAACGAAGATAGTAGGAGATTGTGGTCTGGCCTGCCCTGTTTGCGGCCACGCAACTAAACATACAGAGGTCGAGGTTATTTAAGTTTCTGGTATCTCGTCTCTTAATATTGATTTACACAAGAGCTTAAGAGTTGAAGTTATGTCAAAATTTAATAAATCATCGAGTATTGGTTTACATGTCAGTCTTGCTTGGGAAATAACAAACCCAACTTGAGGTATTTAAGTAGCTTTCTCACAAACAAAACCCAGTAAATTGTATTTAAATTTCCAAGTAAATTTGTAAAGTTTTTTAAAATTCATCTATTTGTAAAATTTTATCACTACAAAGTGATATGGTTGTTATAATTGTGACGTCATACCTATAAATCCCCTTTGTTTTTTCGCCCACTTCGACTTCAATGGAACCGTTAGTAAAAGTTGTCACGCCCGGGAATCGAACCCGAGGTTCCCCGATTAATATTCTTCGTTGTGGTGTTCTCCATCCTATCACAGCTTTTGGTGCACCCTTTAATATTATATAAAGTTTTATACAAAAACAAGGGACGCAATGAAATGTTTTAAAGCTTGCTGTAGTTAGAAACATAAACAGTTGAACAAATTAAATTAAATTTGGAATTTATAGCGACTGGTCAATTATACAAAGACAGCTTAACCAAATAGAAGCTATACCCTTTAAATGTTTATTTTATTAAAATAAATGAACAAGAAAAAGTTGTCTAGAGCAAAATTGTTTCCAACGCAAAGTTAACTTTCACAGAGCCGAATAAATAATTTATCTTTTCTAAATATAAAAAACAATTATTAATTAAAAAAAAATTTAACCTGTGCACTGCAATTGTTTCTCCATATTTCTCCTTTTTTCATTGTGACGTCATAACGGTTGCGCACTTTTAATCGAGCCACGTAGAGTCGAATGGGACTGACGTCATTAGCTACGTCACCACGAATCGAAGACTCGGCGAGGCATCTATAAACTCCGTTGTCCTTCCGAGCTAATTTTCGGATGATCAATTTTCCTCCTTTCGTTACTCGGTATCGCCTTGAACGCGTTCGTCGTCGTATTATGACGTCATTTGGAAGGATCTGTTACGTCATAGAGACCTTTTATTATTGGATTTTGGAATAATATTATTTATTATAAAAAAGGTTGAATAAAAAATATATTTTAATTGGTTACAAGAAGAAATAAAACCGCCTTTAACGGGATTCGAACCTACGACCTACCCATGATAGCACGGGTCTCGGGTAACCCATTGCTTTGCATCTTAAAGCAACAAAACTCCTTTCTAAACCAATGGTAGTTAAAACTTTCAATGGTGAGGGGTAACTTAACATCGTCCAGGGCACATTGTTGTTTGATGACGTCATATGTTTATTGTGAGGTACCGAGGTTTGAATCAAAAATTCAACATGATTTTCCTGAATTGATTTTTGTTGTTAAAAGTTTAAAAAAAGTTTTTTTTTTCCGAAATTGTTTTTACATTCACCAAGCACTTTCTAAATAAACTCTTCGCCTACTACACAACACACAAACACAATTACGTTAGCCTTGAAAGAGTTACCTCTGGTTTAAACCTTGAACCATAAAAGGTGATGGTATGAGATTTCGCTCTAAACACGGGAGATCCGCCCAAAATTGCCGCGGAGTTTATTCTCAGCCCCGATCCTGGATTTGCTAATTTGTTGAATGTATATCCTTGGATCTAAGGGTTTAAAATATCAATTACCATTTAAAATGATTATATTAAACCTATGTTGACATGTATATCTAATATAAGACTATGTGAGGGTTATTTTAAATCCAAGTGGCTTAAATATTGTTATTAACTTATTAAATTGTTTTAAATTTTTACATTTTTGCCTAATTTTGTTTTAATATTGTATATGCACTAGGAATTTTTCTAGCTTAAGTTGGATATTTAAATATTATAAAAAAAATGTTTTATATTTACTGTATTTAGAGTTTGTATATTTTAATAGTTTAATTACATGATTAAGTTACATAAATTATATATCTTAAGTTTCTATGTTATATAAAGAAGTACAATAAGATATAAATCTAATAATCTATTTATTTAAGCTGATAAATCATCCCTAAATAAATGTTTGTTTTTAATCCTACGAAATTCTATATTAAGATTAAATTTAAAGAATTTAAAAAATGCTTTTTCATTTCTAAAACTTATCATAATCTATAGGACATAATTGTTTTTTTACACAAATTAAGTACATGTATATTTTCCTTTAGTTTATAGGTTTTACAAGAGGTCGTGGGTTCAATACCCACTGCTCCCATGCTGTAGAACCCTTGAGTAAGGCGCTATAAACGGTATGAACTCCTGCTGAGCCAGCACTTAATCAGCAGCATAATTACCGGGCAATTATAATCTATATAATATCCCAAATTGCCACAGGCAACTCGAGACTGGGTCAAAGTAACTGATATTACTCTATGTTTAAGTCGCGCAAAGATATATACAAAAAAATAAAAATATTTTACTAGAATATGTGTGCTGTTGTGACGTGTTTAAGCTGCCAGGTGCGGAAGCAATTTGGTATAAGTGCGACTCGAACCCGAAACCTTTTAGCTTGTACTTCGATGCCAAAAATATCGCACTACCAGGCTTTTTAAGTTACACATGGTTTATCTTTTGTAAAAAAATGTACCTGCAATTTATAATTCCGTGATCTCGAGTTCGAATCCCGCTTTCTCCTTGCTGTTAAGTTGAGCGCTAGATTCATGTACGGCTCTAATATTAAAATCAAGCGATCTTGATCACGTGGGTATTCCACTTTACACGTCATCGATACGTCATACTCGCCCACGTACGACGTGTTCACCATGCTCGTGTCGATTCTCACTGACGTCGTCGGGTCACGTGACGTCGTGCAACGCATTAGAACCAATGAGCTTAAATAGCTGTCCAGACGCAAAGTCACGTGTTCTTTCTTTTTTCCGCCAAATTTAAAGAGCGCCTCTTCTATAAAAAAAATTAAAATAATTAAAAACGAAAATGTTAAGTTTTAGCAGAAGTTCCTAGTTGTATTTGTTTTGTTTAGATGTGTTATGGCAACACAAAATAGATAAGCAGATTAAATTTAAAACATTTTATGTTTGTACGGTTTTAATATTGCTTTAAGTTGTGAAATTTATTAACGGGAAATTGGAAATTTGGCAGTTGTGTGAAAATTGTTTATATTAGCTTCTGATATGATGAAGAAACATGATTTGTGACGTAATAGTTTGGGAATAATCTTATCTGATTGGCGGAAGTTGTTTGACATTGTTACGTCATAATTGAGATTGTTTATTGTGTGAACATATTGTTTCACAACAACTACATGACCTTTCAACCTTAATTTCTTTATTTTTTTGTCGAATTACGTAAGTTTAAATGAATTTAATTATTTTATTGTTCGATCGTATTCTGTTTTAATTCGAAAAAATTCCGAAAAGTTAAAGAGCTGCCAAAATGTCTTTTTAACAAAACTTAAAAAGATTTAATTATTTCGGGAACATTAAAAGTTAAAAAAATTCCTAAAAAATTTATTAAAAATTCCAAACTGGCACCCAACTTCTCTTGAACGAAATATTTCAAATTTTTCACCGAAATTGGTCGCGTGTTTTTTACAGGAGCGTTATGACGTCACAATACAAATCCTTTTTGCACAATTTTAATCTTTTAATGGAGTTTTATCGTGGTTAAAAAATTGATTCAAGGTTAACTCTTTACCAACGACGTGCCAACTTTTGTGTATATTTATAGCCGGCATTTCATAGTTGATGTGTGAAAGGGTTTTGAACTTTTCTGGGTTTAAATTATCGATTATACCAAAGCTTTCAACGATCTTATCGAACATGGCGTCATGACTTGCTATTCCATCAACAAGTTTCGACTGTGACGTCACAGTAAACTGTTATTCTACAGCATCAAAGTTCTTGTAACGTCACAAATGTTATTCAAACTTACCGTTTATAATTTCGGTCATGGACGGATCGTCCTTGAAAATTGATGACGTCACATATTTTTCTTTGACGTCATTAAATCGTGGGGCTAAGCACGTGATGTTGTCGTAGGGAACCCGGGTCACGGAAATCCCCTTCAAGTGTGGAGGGGTGGAGCATTGTGCGCAGAGGGGGGGTGAACCGCGTTCGAAGATGCTCGATTTACATCTTAAATAAACTGAGTTTTATTTGAGTTTTTGTTTTGAGTTTTAAACTCACTTCAAGTTTAAAGCGATTTATTTTGTTGTTGAGGCAAAAATTGGTAAAATGTTAAAAGATTTTCAAAATACTTTGCGAAATAACTCAACGAATAAAATTTGATTTTTGGATATTATTAAAGGATATTTATTTAAAAACAAAGGTAGAAATTTCGTTAAAATTTTTGTTTCACTAATTGTTATTATTCCACCTGTATTTTCCACTTTCTCTCATCCATTGATGCAACCACGTGATGTCGCACGAACAGTCCCATGGGTTGCCATGGAGATGGACCTGACGTAAACTCGACATCCGACCGAGCATATTTCGGGAGATCAAAGTAAAATTATTGTTGGAAAGATACAGGTACTGAATATGGGAGAACCTGTGACGTGATCATGTTAATTGTGACGTCACATATAAAATACATTATTCTAAATTGAATGACATCATTATGTGACGTCATAAGATTAAAAGAAAATAATGACATCAAGCCAATATTAATTTACAGCTGTTTTAAGATAAACATTATGAAAATAAAAAAGGGCGTTTAGCGGGATTCGAACCTGAAAACTCGACCAAACATCAGAGTCGTAAAAGTGTCGGGATGAAGTTGATGCAACCTGTTCCCTTCCAGCTGCAGTAACTTTAAATTAGTGAGTCCTCTTAAAGCTTGTGGGTGAAAAAAACTTATTCGGTTGTTGTCCAAATGCAATCGATTCAATGACGTCATTCCTCTTAAGGTCAACTTGAAGATAGAGGTCAAATGATTCCAGCTTAATCTTAATATTTCGACCTTTTTGAGCTTCGAAAAGCAGCCCGGTTTAATAGATTTTATATCGTTGCTTTGCAAGAACAAAAATCTTAAATTTGAACTTTGATTTTTCAAAATATTTGCTCCCAATGTTTCGAGTTTGTTGTAAGCGAGATTTATTTTGATCACGTGACGGGGTATGCCCTCGGGAATTCCCCTCAGTTGTTGAAATGTACAATGAACTTCTATGTTCGATTTACATTGGCAGTCTTTCGGGCATTCATTATTTATCTGTGAATTGTTATTGTTGACGTCACGGGCACGTGAGAGTGACGTAGGTGTTCTGAAGCCGAACGTCGGTCGTCGATAATTCAGTCTTTTTATCAAGAACTGGGTTCTCCTTGGACGTAGCGGATGATTTGATTTTAAAATATTTTCCGAGTTTATGATTTCTGTTAAAAAAGTCAATATAATGACCACCAAAAGCGCCAGAGTGGTCCAAACTCCAACCCGCATGGTTATTGTGACGTAGGCAATCTTCTAATACGTCATTCCGGTCGTTGAACTTGGATATTATTAAAAGTTTAAAAAGAAAGGTTTTGCTGCAATAAATTGAAATGTTACTGCTTAATATCAAAGCGAACACACCTGATAATGGTTTATTATTACGTCATAAATTACTTTGTTCTCCCATTACGCAAATGTTAAAGTTGTGGCGCGTAATTATTAAACCATTTGACCTTCTGGCTGACTAGAAAACAAATAAAAATCCAGACTGGAAATAAATAAAACATTAAATTAATTTCTTGTAAATTATGGCGTAAAAACTTGGTTTAATAATCGCCACGAGGCCGCAAAAACAAATAAACTAAATTCTAGAATTAAAAATCTGAGTTTTGGCATTCTTATATAAGGAAAATTACTCAGAAAAAAAAAGCAAAAACCATTTTTTTAATTTTATCAAATTTTACAAATATTCACTCCCGTCCGATTCGATTAAAAGTCACATATTCTATGACGTCACAATACCACACAAGTGGCTGTATTAAAATCAAAGTGTGTGGTATTAATTAAGTTGTTGCGGTCCCAAGTTCAAATCCAGTTTAATGCGATCATTCGCAGCTAAAACGCGATGCAACGATAATCTAAGATTGTGACGTAACAATGCTAATTCTCCACCCATATTATTAAAGTTTTAAAAAGTTATGATTTTAATTGTTGAACATATTTATTTTAGATTATGAAGTTTGACCAAATTGTTGGAATGATATCGAAAAGTCACGTACTAATGTCACCACGTAACACCATTGTTACGCAGACAATGGTGCATTATTTACCCAACGTCAAATTAAGCTTCACCCCAAACCCACATATTTCCATTAACTCAAAAAATTTGAACAAATTTAAACACAACCCGGATTGTATCTTTAACATGGTATTGCTTATTCGCGCGTCATAATCAACCTTGTAATCACATTATGACGTAACAAACAAGTTCACTGTGATGGAAAATCTGTGAAAGCTTGTTTTTACTTCAGTCAAAACTTAAAATTATTTTTAAATCCTTTTTTTTAATATTTTTATGTGAATTAGCATGTGAGAGTTATATTGCCCAACGAGAGGCGGGTGTTTGTTCAAAAAACGAAATAAATCAATAATTTAATTTTAAAAACTTTCCGTAAATCGATTTTTAACGGATCGGAGTCTAGACAAAATAAGAAGACGATTTTTGGCATTCAGACAATTCGACCACGTGATCAAATTGTTCTCCCACCACCAGGTCACGTGATTCAATAAACGGGTATGATTGACAGCTCAGAGTCAACAGAGTTTCGTGCTAATTCTTTTATATTCTTTTTTAATAAAAATCGACGTTATTATTTAATGTAAAAACTTATTTATTTTAAACCAAAATTCTTTAAATTTATAAATTATTATTTTAAAATATTTTAACTTATATTTGAACTTGGAATGGGCGGAGCCTAGTTGTTTGATTGACAGTTCAACAGACAATCATAAAATTAAACTCGTTAATTTAACGACGAGGAAACCACTGAGCGATTGTTAAGTTACAACCATATTTGTGACGTCACGAAACTTAATTAAACGTCATAATGCAAATAGAAAGACAACGAACGATCACGATGCAATTAATATTAACCTATTGTTACAAAACAATTAATAATTCTAAAATTCTAATCTTTTTAATTTTTAATCATTTTTTAAATTTTCTTTTTTTGCTAAAAACTTTCGATTGCTACGAAACCACGAAATTGCATAACTTAAAATATCACAAACCAACTACAATAAAACCTCAATATTAAGATTACACCCTGAGATTATTGGATCGAGGGTCTTTGTATTATTGTGGCATAATAATATGCCAGGAATTTAGGCTTTAAAACCTCGCTATAATTTCCTTTGAGGTTTGGAGTATTTTGCAACTTATTTATACGATTCTTGTTATTTAATATTATGCTGACAGCTATTTCTAAACTTGAATTTTAAATATTTTAGGACTGTGGTTTTAAAAATTGAAAATAATTAGGGTTTGACTAACTTAATCTGTATACATGTGTACTCAAACGCTACAAATTACACCTTTCTTTCTGCCTCATTACATCTGCTTTATAATTTTTGCAATTTTCTTTTGAACACGTGGATTGGATTTTCATTCTTTTTCTCGTTTTCTGCAACTTCGTATTTGCTGTGGCTATAATGACATTTACCTACTGTGGGTTAAGATCCACGATCTGACAAACCGCTAATGTAGTGCTCAATAATGTAACATTCTGATATTATCGTCACACCAACAATCTGATACCAAACCGACAAGTTATATACTTAAAAACAACTTTAACCGAATATTTATTTAAAAATTTAACTTTTTTTTTTTTGGCAAATTTTCCGCGTTTAATTTTGACGAAATATGAGGTTTAGTCATGCGAAACCAAGTTTAAAGTTGAAGTTAACGTCACTCAACGAGCTTTATAAATAACTGGTCACGTGACTACTTCCGCGCAAAAAAGTTTATTGTTCGACCACTTTGTAAGTTATGACGTCACAATCCCAAGTATAGGTTAATGTGAACGGTGTTTAACATTGGAAAATCAGATTTCAGGTTTAACTGTTACGTCATAATATAACAAGGACTTCGTTGTTTAATATTATGACTTAACAAGCGAAAATGAACGGAGTATTATGATGCATAATAAGATAAAGAGGGTTGAACCTTAATTGGTTTAAAAACAAGTTTTGTGAAAAAAAAACAAGTTACGACATTTAAAGCGTTTCAAATTCTCCTTTTTTGGGTAATTTTTTAAAATTTAAATAATAGATTGTAAAAGTTTAAGAAGTATTTTGGTGACCATGCTATAATATACTTTAAATTTTTACACGAACTTTATTATTTATGGCATGTTTGAAATCATTAAATTGATTTTGTCATTTTTTCTGCCGCATTTATATATTATGTTTTGTATATCTTTTCATTTACTTTCATTGATGCGCGATCAAAAGGGCTTTTTTTCATATGGAGTCCATATTTATAAAATAAACTTTTTGAAAGTCATAAATTATGAATTTGGTAAAAATATCGAAATAGAAGATTTACTTAAATTAATTCAACTCGCTCAAAAGATGAAATATTGCCCGCACCTGGGCTTGGTTAGTGGTCGATAAATTATTTTTGAAGTTTATTGAGTTGTTAGTTTGCTTTGTACAGTTGCTGTTTGGTTTAGAATTGAAAATTTCTTTTGTAATTTTTTTTAGTTCTTCAAAATATGATATTTTGGGCAATTTTTGACCTAATTAGCAAGATTTTTATATATTTAAATTTTTAAATCTTGTTATATATCTTAACTTAACTTGCTTGATTTACAATTTATTTCAAAAAGAAAAATTATTTTGTTTGGTAAAAGTATTTTATTAACAAACGTCCAATTTAATAGTTTAAAATAATTTTGCGTCATCAAGAAGTTGATAGTTGTTATTTATGACGTAACAACCCAATCAATTTCACGGTATTGACAACGTTTTTTGAAGATATTAACTCATAAGCCTAATGTTAGAGATATTAATGATAAAATCTTTAAAACCTTTCATGATATTCTCACATTAAAACTTAAACTGTCATGATTCGATTTTGATTTATATCTTGTTTAGTTTTTTTAATTTCCACTTACGTATATTTAATTTGTTAAACTTGTTTTATAAACGGTAGTAAAAACATTTTACTTACCTAAATAGGTAAATATGTTTTAAAAAAGTTTTGAGCAAAATTATGCCGTAAATTTAATCTTAAACTATCATTATAAAAGTTAAAATCAAGTACAATTTAAACACCGACAAAGTTTTTAAAAAAAAATCAAAAAGGAAATAAAAATAATTCGAATTTACAAAATAAATTTTGATCAAATATAATAAACTCAAGTATAAACAATATTAATTGCAAAAAAATAGTATAATTAAAGAACAAATATTTTTTTAAATAAAATTTTTAATATTTTTCTAGCGAACTTTTCCTTTCTCAATTGGTAAATAACTCGGGTTGTAAGTATTCGGGTTTACAAACCATTTTCCTTCGATGTTATTCAAGTTCTTACATTCCATTATTGCTGAATCAGGTACCTACGCATTGTGACGTCATAATTTATTAAACTTTAAACTACAGTCATACATTGTGACGTCAAAACACATAAAAATATAAATGAGCTTCTGTTTACATTTTTAAATCAAGTTTAAAAATACTACTGCGGATAAAAACGACTCTTTGGCGCCATCTAGCAATATTTATATTTATAAAGCCTAATATTTAAATTAGATTACGGCACAATATAAAATCTTTTTTTTAAGAATGCAACGTTTTATTAAGAAAGTCGAAGTAAAACTCACCACTTGAAGTGGGGTATAACAAGCATGGTGATGCTCGAATACTGGGTTGTTATCCACTTTGTTATAACAAGATATCATCGCCCACCTTCTCCTATCTCCCCTGTTCTGATCACTTCTGTGCAATAAGTTACAGTGGAAGAACAACCCGTCTCCCCGATCCAACTTAACATACTGGAGCCCCAGTTTCGTTATAGCCTGTTAATGAGATTAATAACAATGTCATAGGCTATGGTGTCATCTTATTTGTTCGAAAAATTACTTAATCCATCTGAGTGAACTTTTCCAACCAAGTGACGTCATATAGTTAAATGTTAAATTGTAGCTTTTTTATAGCTTGATACCTTTTCTTAGCCTAATGACGTCATAAATTTTTAAAGCGTCAGCTAAGTTTGCTTTATGACGTCACATGTCCACACAATTACGACTTCGCTTATGATTTTATAACTTTACACTTAGCCTTATTACGTCACCTGCTTAACTCTGTCGATATCCGCTCCGGCTTGATCTCCGACTCTTCCATGATCGATCCTCCCCATCCGATGTGATCCGGGAATGATTTGTAAACATCCGTTATCGAGATCCATTCGATCGATCCCGAGTTGTACTGAGATCATGTCAGGGTACAACAACCCGTTTCTGTACCAATACCTGTGTGTAATTTTGACGTCATTATTGTGATCGTGACGTCATAATTTTGTTATTGACGTCACATGAATTAATATCATTCTTGTTGCAAACACGTTCCAATTGAAATAAAAATTGGATTTACTTGACATATTATTAGATATTATAACGTCATATTACCCATAGTCTTGATGCCACTGAAAAGCTCCCCCAGTGTGCGGTTCCTTCATGACGAGTTTAGAATGGTAATGATAAACATCACCGTCTATTAACTACAATAATACATTTATTTTTTATGGTTTATATTATTACGTCACAAAGTTTGTCTAGAAACCAATTAAACACCATTTTACCTCTTTACAAGTTTCAACCACTTTCTCACACCGGTTAACCATCCCCGTGACGTCATTACCAGGATGGTTCCATAGCACCATTTTAATTCTGCGACCATCTCCATCGTCCTGGTCGTAAGATTGTGACATCACCGCTGAATCTGGTGCCTCAAGCGACCATTGTAATTTGTCGATCTCGTCTTTGCTTAAAAGGTTTCTATGACGTCATAAAATTATTTGTTTTTATAATAATAATTGTCAATTACTTTTTCGGATTACATTTTATGACGTCATGCTTAAAAATTTTTTATGACGTCATATTTTTAACTTTTCAACATGACGTAATGCTTAAAAAAATTTGTGACGTCATGTTTTCAACTTTAATTTGATATGACGTCACAATAGATTTAAAAACACAAACAACCTACCTTACAATAATAAATCCATCTCTGTTAAATTCTTCCTTCATTTTTTCGGTTACCAGGAACTTTTCACCTTCTATTAACTGGTAAGATGGAAGTTCTATTTAAGGAAAAACAGTTTTTTAATTAATTAATTTATAAATTTTAACTGCGATTTTTTAATATTAAAGTGTTTTAAATTTAAATGTGGAAACTGTGTTATTAGTTGTTTATTTTTTATTTCATTTATTAAGATTTTTTTTTTGATTACATATTGTTTGATTATTGCATGTGATATGTGACCTCTTACGCAAAACAAACATTAAATTAATGACCAGTTAGAATCTCGTTTAAATTCGATTTAACCTTACACTTAGAAAATTTCCAATCTATACATTTTAAATTTTTGTAATTAAAGCATATAAATATATATATGTGTCCAATTTGCAAGGCTTTAAAGGCTTTTAACGGTGCGTGGGTGAATTACCACTGACAAACATTAGTAACGACAATATTACAACACTTAAAATACAGTCTGTAGAGTGGGCATTTGACTAGTTTTGACAAAATAAACTTACCGTTGTCCATTGTTATTCTTGATTGATGTTTCACCTAATAAACCTTCAACTGACTTTAAACCTAACTTCGCTTTAACTTGATGTGTTGTCAACAAACAGTGACGTCACAGTGGCTAATTATTAACTTTGAACACGACAACATTTGGTCTAATATTCTTATTTATTTTGCAACCAACATTTTCCGCATTCTCTTAATTTAAAAACATGCAACAGTTATGAGTTATGACGTAACAATCAACATCTATTTTTTATAACTCTTTAAAGGCGACCAGTTTTTTCGTTCCATCCAAATGATGTAGATCTTTCTCCGGAGCAAAAAGATCAAAAGGACACAAACCAAAAACAAGCAGAACGAGAAAATTAAATGTGAGCGCTTGTGAACCACCAAGTCTCGATAACCATCTATACTCTGGAAATGGTGCACAAAATTACCATTTTCTGGTAACATAGGGTTACCATAAGTGGTCACGGATCTAATTTTATGGTTATACTGGTCTGTGACGTATAACATTCGATTTAAACGGTCGAACACTAATCCTGTTGGATGGTAGAACTCGGCATTGGTTCCGGCGGAATCCCGACTTCCCAGTGATTCCCCACCAGCTAAAATCGACACCTCATTATTTCCATTAAGTGAAATGACTCGAATTAAACTGTTTCCAAACTCGGCTACGTAGAGAACGTTGTTGTCCGAGTCCAACGCGATCCCTTCCGGGTAGTGAAGACTAAAACATAATTGAGAGTATGACGTCATAGTTAAATATTTTTAGAATAAAAAAATTATTTTAAACATTTACCTATTTGGAACACCTGGTGTCTTTCCTCCTGCGATTGTTTTAACAAGATCGTTTGTGACGTCAACAACTCTCACCGCGTGGTTGTAATGATCGCTCACATACGTCAGACCCGTGTCCCCATCGTATGTTAGTCCCGTTGGATGTCGCCACAGAGCTGCAGTCAGCGTTCCGTCTTTTAATCCGACTTTATTTGGTCCTCCTAGTTAATGTGACGTCATAATTAACATGATGACGTATAAATATTCCATATTTAATAACATAGCACAGAATAAAATTATATACAAGTCATCATTGTCGTTTTAGAATTGCATTACGATACGACATAATGAAGATAGATATGACGTCACAATGTACCTGTTATTGTTTTGATTGTTTGTTTGTTTAGAGTAATTTTTCTGATCGCGTGGTTGTCAGTATCGGCAATTAGGATGACGTAGGGATCATAATTCACTTCTATTTGTTGTGGATTGTTAAACCTATGACGTAATAATTACAAGTTAACTGTTATATTTTTGACGTAACAATGAAAGGCTTGTTAAACCCGAATACCTTGCTTTTTTAAGTGGTCCGTCGACGTAACCTTTTACGTTTCCTTTCCCGGCAAATGTTTCCACCTTATTGGTCAAAATATTAATTGTTCGTATGACTTCATTGCCACTGTCGGCGACAAAGATTCGATTGTTCTTTTGATCGAAGCTCATTCCAGCCGAGTGCATAAACATCGACTTCGTTCCAACACCGTCTAGGTAGCTTCAAAAACAAGTTTAGATTTTTTATTATTTATTTATGAAATTTTGGGGTTAAATGCGTTATTTATTTCAACATTTGACGCCACTTTAGGATTTGCTATGACGTAACACCCGACTAAATAAACCCTATATGACGTAAAAACTTACCCCTGGCTAGATCCAGCGACGGTTGAAACCAGTTGACCGTTTAATGAAACTTTCCTGATTCGGTCGTTACTTTTACCCGTATCTGGGCAACCACAGTCAGCAACATACAAAATATTTCGCTTCTGGTCCATAGTTATCCCCCACGGGTAGTTAAACCTATAAAATAAAATGCGTGAATCAAGTTTGGTTACAAGTATATTCATGATATCAAGCGCTAGCGTTACATTACAAGTGTGTTGCTAAAGTTGCAGTTTTACTTAGTGTTATAGGTTTAAAACAAAAATTATACTTAAAAAAATAGAAATAAAATGAATGTAATGTTGAATATGGGCAATATATGAACTCTAATATAATGTGAGCTTATGTAGTTTTATATTGGCAATCTAAGCAAAAGTTCCACAGTTTATTCCATATGGACACCTCATATGGGTACCGTCATACAATTGTTTCCTGATGTTCCTCTATATTTCCTTGTACAGGCTACGGTATGTTATTATTAGAAAAAAACTTAAAAAAAACTGTTTTTGGACAAAAAAGATTTTGTATAACGTTATAACTTTAAGAGGGCAAAAAAACGCCAAGACTGGGAATAAAACTTTAAAACTTTATTAAACTACACTTTTACTTTGAACTTGTGGAAGTTAAACAGATTTTTTTTAGCGTATTTTTTTTTGTTTAATAATAAAATGTTCGTTTATCCTCCTTTTACCTGGCCTGGTTTAAACTTCCGTCCATCGAAGCGGAACTGTCCACACAAGAATCCACATCACCAATGTGAGGCATTCCCCCTCCTGTTACTGTTTTTACAATTCCACTTTCACACGTTATACTTGCAAATAATGACGTCATAACTAACATACTAATCCACAACATTTTAGCAGATTTTTATTTTTTTCAGCTACAATATTTAAATACAAAATTGTATAAAACTTGATTTGTTTTTGTTGTTATTTTAAACAATGTTCAGTTAACTAGTTTTACTTTTAAGCTAACAGTTTTGTTAAGTTACAACACATGCGATCTGGAGCCCGCCAAAACGTAATTAAGTTTGCGTTAAGCTTTTCCTAATATACTAACCACAGGAAGTTAAAGGAAGGGGAATACAGGGTAGTGTTTCAGGATTAAAATTGCATAAACACCAAGCTAAAAGATTAATTAACAATTGTTTTATATTGAGTAAAGTTTGCTTTATTTATTTTCTTTAACTCTATTTGTAATTGATTAAAACTACATCTTTTTTGTTTTAAATAAGCACATTTTTGTTAATTTGTTTTTACGTTTTTTTTTTAGACAAAACTAATATTTTTAAAAATAGTTTTTTTATTTTTTATTTTAAAATTAAAATAAAAGCGAGGATAAAATAAATATTACTTTAATTAATGTGAAAATAAAATAAAACCGGTTAGAAAATAAATATAGGGTAATTCCCTAAACGATTACTGTCACGTCATACAAATTTAATTCAGTTTAAGTGTTAGGTTTTAATTGTCCTAATTATTTGGAATTGCTAAGTTTAAAATGGTAAAATCTGTAACATTTGAATTATTTTTAGATGGAATTTTAGTAAAGTTTAATTATGTTTAAAATAACTTTTTTATTTTTACTGATTTTATTTCAAATTAATTCAAGTTTAGAAGAAAAAAAGTTGAATCAAAATAATGGAAAAATACCAGTGGTTATGGTAAGTAGATTTAAATATAAGTTAATCGAGTTTATATATCCAAATTCATTTATTTAAAAAAATCTTTTTGTTTAGAATAAAGTTCAGGATAAAGATAATAAAGAAATAAAACAAGTTATTCGAAAATCAACAAATGTCAAGAAAAAAAGTGAGTTTATTAAATTGTTTTTTATTATGTGACTGTATATATTGTATATACTAATTATCTGTTATAACTTGATAAAAAAATACTCTTAATTTTAATGTAAAATCTTTTTTTCTCCCATTAAATAGCTGCTAAAAGTTAACAGGGGGCATAGTCAAATGTTATATTGGTAAGAACGCTTGAATTTATTACATAAAGTCTTAAGTTTGATTTCCCTTTTTCAGGCTGTAGCACCTTTAAGTAAGGCGCTATAGACAGTATAAACTCCTACTAATCCAGTACTTAATCAGCGGGATAATTATCGGGCAATTATATTCTATATAATATCCCAAACTGCCACAGGCAATTCGGGACTGATTCAGGTTAACAGATATAACGACTTTGCCTAGAATATAATTGTTTATTAATAATTTATTAAATTTTTTTTTATTTCAGACAATGTTGATTTATCAAATATGCACAGTCATGGCCTTTCTAATTTAAAAAAGAACATGGAAAATAAAGTTAAACAAGCTCATTTAAAGGTATATAGATTAAATTAAAGTTATAACTCTTTTTAATCAGTTTTTAAGTAACAATAAACTTCATATTAAAGGTTAACCGAAGCAAAAATTTATCAGAGAAGGAAAAAGAATTTAAGTTCCATGTGCTTGAGATGTTTCTCGAGGAGTTAAGGGAAAGTGAGAGGGATATGGTTGAAGCTGAAGAAGGTTTATTGTGATGTCATATTGATATTGTGACTAATAATATGTAAAAAAAATTAAAATATTTTAAAAATGCTAAAGATTTATGTTTTAAATTGTTTTTATTAATTTATGGTATAAAATTTTGTCAAAATTTAGTTTAGAATGTTGTTCCTTTATTTTTATTTTTTTTTTAGCACTTAAAAAGTCATTAACAATGGACTTTTGGAACTCCAGCACATTGAAGGAAAATAGTCAGAAAAGACTTGAGGGATTGAGAATTGCAACTTTAAAGGAAGAAAAAAGTTTTAACAGGTTTCAGAATATTTATATTCCATGTTACTTTTTCAATTAAAATTTTTCACAAAATTTTGCAAAATTTTTTTTTCTTTAATTTTGCAAAAATGTTGTTATTGTGTTTTTATACTCTACTTGGGTTTGTTTACGTATTATGACATTAAAACTAACTATGGCATTATTAATTTTGCATCTTTTAATAGGATGCATGAGTTTGAGGAAAGTATGAAAGCTTACGTGAGTAAATCAAATCACTCGTCATGGATGGACGAACTTCTTGATGAAATCGCTCATGCGGCAGATGACCTTCAGGACAGGGTCGCAGAGCACGACCTTTCACAGGATGAGGTTTGTGATGTCATTATTGTTTTGTTTTTATTATTAACTGTCTTGTATTAAAAACTTCTATTTCTTAAACTTTTTCAAATTAAATTTTTGATTTTCTGTTAAGTTGAATAGAGGTCACATAGAAGCAGTGGTGCATATGAGAGATAACTATGAGGTCATAAATGAGAATTATGAGGATAATGTTGATGTATTGGTAGATGCCCACAACAATAAATATATTTTATCTCGGTAAAATTTAAATCTAGTTTATTTTCAAATTTTAAAAATTAATTTTTTTACATGTAATATTAGCTCTTTATTAAGTTAATTTTATTATTTTTGTTTAAATTTAATAGTCAAAAAGATGCCACTTCTCCTTTTATTGACCATGTTCTTGTGATGCACATTATTATTATTCTTTTACTTTCTATGCCACTAGGGGCAGTATGTCAAACACTAGGTGTCCCCTCTTTATTTGGGTATATTCTGACTGGGGTGATCCTCGGCCCAGCTGGATTTAATCTCATCAAGGAAATGGTTTGTTTTTGTTAATATATTAACTAATATAATTAGTACTAGAGTTGGGTAGGTGTTAAAGAACAACATTTCATAAGGTCCTTGGTTAAAACTTTTTATAGTTCGTGTCATGCATAACATAGGGTCTTAAATGTATTGCTAATGGTACTGTTAATTTAAAAAATTAAATTGGTATCACTTGAGTTATCCTAATTTAAGCTATATAAAAAACATTAATTGTAAAAATTATATTTTAATTATTAATATTTTTTAATTGTAATTATATATACCTTTATTTATATTATGAAGTACCCTTTTTTTAAATAAGCGGAAAAAAATATTTTTCTTTGTTACATCATAATTTAGGTCCAAATAGAAACTATTGGAGAGTTGGGGGTCTTTATGATCATGTTTTGTGCTGGATTGGAGTTTTCACTTGATAGGATCAGTAAAATTTGGGAAATTGCTCTTCAGGTCCCAGTTTATATCACAACGCTGATGATGTTGGCAGGTTACAGATTGTGTTTTAAAGTTTTATTATTATATATAAAATTGTCGGCAGCATGGTGTTGTGGTAAGAAGACTTGCTGCACAACACATGAGGTCGTGGGTTCAATCTCCACTGCTCTAATGCTGTAGCGCCCTTGAATAAGGCGCTATAAATGGTTTGAACTCTTGCTGAGCCAGCACTTAATCAGCAGCATAATTATCAGGCAATTATAATCTATAATATCCCAAACTGCCACAGGCAACTCGAGACTGGGTCAGAGTAACTGATGTTACTCTATGTTTAAGTCACGCATTCGACTTTCCCACATCGAGGATAAAGTTATATACAAAAACAAATAGTTGGTGATGTAAGGATGCTGTATTAATCTTAAAATAACTTATATTTCTGCTATTCAGTTCCTTTTTTTCAATGTCCCCTTAAAAAGATAATTTTTGATGTTGTATTGGGACGTGTAAATTAAGCTAGCTGTAAACGCCAAACTCAAGGGCGAATAGTGGGGCATTGGTGTGGTTCAAACCTGAAACTTTTCGGCTTTTGTATGATGCCATGACCAGTATACCACAATATCGAACCAGTCTCTTTTAATTTAATTTGTAAAATCCTTGAGTTGGTAATATTGCATCGAGTACTGTTATTATCTTATTTAAGATGTTTTAACATAGAGGTAGTAGAGACCAAACCTTAGACTTCATAAAAATGTTTAGAGCCTTAATTTTGGGTGACCAATGCGCCATCACCCCATTTTAATCACTAATTCATAGGGTTTTAAACTAAAGTTTTTAACCAATCATATTTGCTAACAGGGGTGGTGATAGGTTCAACATTTATGGAGAATATTCCAACTACTGAAAGTTTATTTATTTCTGCTTGCCTCTCACTTTCTAGCACTCCTTTGGTCACAAGGTTCTTACAACGTAGGTTTAGATTATTTGATTATTTTCTTTCTTTATCATTTTAAAAAAATTGACATTATAACCTAGTGGTGAATCTTTTGTTAAGGCTTACCCCAGAAATATCTTGCAAGATTATTTATTTATGCAGTGATTATTAATATGGAAAGGTCAGTTTTTCAGTACATAAAGCAATTTTAGTTACCTTGACTCAGTATAAGTCTTTAGTTTAGTATATTTTTGACTTGTTGATATTGCCTGATCAATACCATATCCTTTTAATTTTAACACCTTTAACAAACCTAATTAATGTATTTTTTGTTTAATTTGTTAAAGATGGGAACAAGGATAGCTGCCATGTTGAATACTCCGCCATATTGCTTGGTATACTTGTAATGCAGGATATTCAACTTAGTTTAATTGTTTCTATTTTACCTGGACTTAGTTCACATGGACAAGATGAAAGGTACAATTAAATTAATTAACAATTAATTGGATCAAAATAAACTATACTACAATCTCAAATAATTTAAAAATACCAATTTAGTAAAAAAGTTATTGATCAAAACATAAAAAAATAACTTAAATATTTATGACATCACAATACAGCATGGGTAGCGTGTTTTTTCACACTTCAGCGATTATCTTTCGGACATTTCTCTCACTCTTCCTAGTGATGTTAGTTGTGGTAGCCATAGCACGATTCGTCATGCCACATTACCTTAGATTCGTGGCACATCAGTCGCGTGACATTCAACTACTTGGCACCGTAAGTCACAGATTCTAAATTTTTAGTTTTTTTTGATTTTGCAACATTTTAGACTTAAAAACTAATCTATTAGTCAACCTAGTCAAATATCCAGCATTTTTTTAGTAATTAAATTTTGTGCAATATACAAATCATCTTGAGATATAATTTTTAAGCAGTTTTTAAAGCTTTTTTACCAAGTTAATATTATATTAAACTTGAACTCCTGTTTTTTAACCAAATATGGTTCTGGTTTGTTTAAATTTTAAAATGTTATTTAAGGATTTTATCCAAGTCTTTTATGTATTGAATTTAATACATTTTATTATTATATTTCTAGTTAGCTGTGATGTTCATTTGTCTAATATTTACAAGTAGTATCGGGGTTTCCATGGAGTTGGGTTGTTTCCTGGCTGGGGCTGCAATCAGTTACTGTTCACATCAAACTGTAAGTTAATATTTAAAATATTTTGGTATTATTTAATTGTGTTTAAAGTTGATTTTTTTCAAATTTGTTTTATGTTCATGTAAGCTATAGTTTTTTTTTTTAATTTGGTCACCTATCAATTATGCACAATTTTGAAATATAAAACATTTAACCTAATATAACAGTTTAATTTTTTTAACATTCATAAACTTTTAAACTAAATTATTTATAAACAGTCGATTGAGCAAAGGATTTTTGCAATTCATGATTATTTGTCGGTGATATTTTTTGCCACGATCGGATTTCATGTTTTCCCAACTTTTGTGTTTGTGGAATTAACAATTCTTGTTTATCTAACTATCTTCATTGTAGCAGGTAACTTTAAGTTCTTGCTTAGCTTACAACTCAGTAATGTTTGTTACAATAATATCAATCTCTTACTTATTGTCTGTTACATCTAAATAGCATTGACATAATGTAGTGGTTAGCACATGGTTTTACTACATAAGTTACTGGGTACGATTCCCACTGCGGCTTCCCTGATGTAGCGGTCTTGAGTAGGGCGCTATAATTGGTATAAACACCTGCTAAACCAAAATCTATAGTAAAATGAAATATTAGGCAAATCTTTTTTAAACTGAGGGAGAATTATTTCTACGCCAGGTCAGAGTAACCCATGTTGCTCTATGTTGAGGTTAAAAAATCAATCTCTTATCTAGGATTAAAAATATGAAATAATTTTTTTTTGAAATTTAATCATATTTTTCTTAAAAATTTTATCCTTAGGAAAATATGTGATTTCAGTTTTTGTTCTCCGCTTCCTACTTCCCCCATCTTCCCGCAAGTATAAGTGGATTGTATCCTCCGGACTTGCTCAAGTCTCTGAGTTTTCGTTTGTCCTCGGAAGTCGAGCTCGACATCTTAAAATTATATCCAGAGAGGTTTGTCTTGTACTGTGATGTCATAAATTGTGTTTATTATGATGTCATACCTTGGTTTATTATAGTTTTATTTATAAACAGTTTGTATTTTCTAATTCTTTTTTATTTGAGAGAAAAATAACTTTAATTAATTTAATTTTGCTATAAAAAACATAACGGCCTGTTAAATTACTTAATAAAATAATTTTTTTAATATTGTCTTAAATAAATTGGTAGTTGAAAATTCAACAATAGTCATTTTGTTTTTAGGTTTATTTAATGATATTAAGTGTCACAACTTTAAGTTTATTGCTTGCTCCAGTATTATGGAAGTTATCATTATGGAGGTACAAGGTTCGACACACCTTACCTGATCATATCAGCTGAACACCTTTGAGTTTGAATCCCACCAAGAGCATCTTTTTTAACGTACTAATTTATTATAAGAGATTAATTACTATTCAAAGATGTAAAACACAATTTATTATAACTTTTGCTACATTACTATATGAAGTTAAGGCAAGTTTTTCTTTCCTTTTTTAAAAAAAAACTTGCAGTTTTATAGATATAGCAATCATATTAATCTTTTTTGTATTAAGCAGTTTGTTTAACTATCTTAGTAGCAATATGTTTGTATATTAACTTATTTAGTATTAATGCTTATTTATTAACATTTTGTTTTGTATTTATTACTGTGTTAACACACTTTTTGTATATTTTAAATTAAAGTTATTTCATTTAAAAAGTTTAATTTTAGTTTTAAATTTTATGTTAATTATGTTTTAGATTTTATTAAATCGGTACTATTTTTAACACAATTTTATTAATATAGTTTTTGCCACTGTTATTGTATTTGCAGTTTATATATTTTGTTGCTATTAAATTATAACTAGCCTATATACCGTATCAGGTGTAAAAACTAAACAATTACCGGAATGGGTTACCTTTATATATATTATTAGAAACCAATATATCAAAAGTTTTAAAATTGTTTATAATTTACTAAAATTGTTAGTCGTTAGGTTGTGGTAAAGAGTCAACTTTATTCAATTTTTTGATTATTTTAAAATCAAATTCTAATTAGTTTTAGGTAATTTTTTTATATTAGGAATATTTTTACTAATATTATGATTATTTGTCTGTTTTAGTTATAGACTTAATGTGCCACAAATAAATTTACGTGCCACAAAAAATGTGCCACGAAGTCGTCTGTGTTGTCATAATCGAGACTTGGTAATGACCCGTGACGTCACTGCGCACATGAAGAATCTGTTTAGTCTGGGTTGAAATATTTGGGTATTCTAATTCCTAATTTAATGCTCGATTGGAAATAGTGAATAAGAAAAATTGGTATTATCAGTTGACCATGTGCTCGTAGGGAGAACTTGTTTAACATTTAAGTAAAGGTTTATTAGTAGTTAGTATTAGGTTGGCTGTTTGTCTTAAAATTTGGGTGTTTTGTTTGTTCAAGTGTCTTACTGTTTATTATTCATAAAATTTGATAGGTGACTATCATTTTTTTGGGTTGATTTTATATTATCATGTTTTAGTTTTTGCCAGTCACTCACACATTGGGAATTAACTGAACTTTAATATGCAGAAATAAAATGTAAAAGCAGTGTTTTTGTTAATTTTTATTTTAGGAAAATTTAATTTTTTCTTTGCCTATAACATCTTTAAGTCTTTTGTTTAACCAAAGCAAATAACAGAACATTTTTTTTAGTTTAATTTGAGGTTTATTTATAATAATGTATTAGTGATAAATTATAAGATAGTGTATTACAATTTGGTATGTTATATAGCGGCATCATATTGGCATATTTTCTGTGAATTGAATTATATATTAATTCGATTAAAAATGAAATTAACAATTAACAAGAATCATATTACAATACCGGTTTATTAATTAATAGTCGGTTAAAATTGTGTTATTTGGTCTATTTTTAAATTCTTGTTACATATTATTAAATGTTTCTTTCTATTTTTGTATTATTAGTTTTATCAAATTCTGTTTTTTGTTGTATTTTCAAATATCCTTAATAGGCTTTAGTTAAAGACATTATAAAAAATGTAAGTTTTTTTTGTTATTTTTAAATTTAGTTTTTGCAAGTTTGTTGTTGTGTCTTAATATGGGATATAAAAGTTATTAATTCATTTATTTATTTTAAGTATTTTTTTTGTTAATTCATTTTAGGTGTAATATTTGTTGTTATTTTTAAAATAAATAAATAAAAGGAATTTTTATGTTTGTTAAAATATTTAATATTTTTTTGTTTAAAAAGTATTTTTTATCTATATTAAGTAGCATGAAATTAAAGGGTCTTTGTTTAATTTCATTAATATTTGATGACAAACAACATCACTATGACGTCATAGGGAACAGATGACTTGGCTACTGACCATACTTCATGTTTAAATAAAAAAAATACAGTCAAAAAATGAAGTTAAATTTAAATAAAAAATTGGAAAAAATTAATTTAAAAAAAAATTAAAAAAAAATCTTGTTAAAATTTTTGTGTTTATATTTTAAAATTTTAAGAAAGTTTGTTGATTAGGATTTGATTGTTACGAAACAATGGTTGCTTGTTTTTAGTTCTGCGTCGAGGCAGCGCGAGATTTTAATCAAGTTAAAATAAGATTAGTGGTTGCACGTTAAAAAATTGTTTAAAGTTATCTGCGATGAATATTGTTGCTTGTTTAGAAGATTACCTAGATTAAAACTTTGCTCATTTGCTGCGTTTGATTTTAGTTTTGTAGTTGATTATTTATACATGGTTCGGCTGGGATTCGAACCTTGGACCTTTCAGATTTTTATCATGGCGTTTAGACCGCTAGGCTACGTCACCACATGAAGAATTCGCGTTAATGTCCGCTTTAGTGCTGCGTTAGTTTGTCGGTGTATGTTTTAGTGATTATGACATTTTTGTTTGTATAAATAACAACAATTAACGTTTGTCTTTTATTGCTCGTTTAATATGACGCGGGGAAATAATTGTGACGTCACAAATGGTTTTCGATGCGACGACCCGGCTTCGAAATTTTTTTATTTTAATTTGTTGCAAGAATGGATCAGTACCTAGGCAGGGGAGTTCCCTTTTACCCAGCAAATGTGCCTTATGACGTCATACAGCAAGGTTAGTGTAATATCAGCATGGTTAAGTTTTTTTGGTTTAAATTTCGTTTTAAAAATGATTTTATGATTTTAGTTTTAACTTAAATGTCAGAATTTATTTACTGCTTGTTAATAAAGTGCTGGCACGAATTTTTGTTTTATTAAAATGTGAAAATGCTTTTTTACTTTAATTAATTTATTAAAAAAGCACTTAAATTTGACATTTTCGATACCTTTGTTTACGTTTTTCTTATTCATAATTCATAAGTTTTTTATTAAAGTTTTTCTTAATGAAGCTTACCGTTAGAAAAATTTAGGAGAAATGTAAATTAGATTTTTTTACAGGACTAATTTACCGTTTAATATTGGGTTAAATTCTTATAAATTATGGTTGATTTTAAATGTCTTATTAACGTTAAAATATACATTTAATTTTTCTGTATATATACATTTGATTTATAATTTTTTTTAAATACCTTTAAAACGTGTTAAAAAAACGTTTAAAAAAGCGAATTTTTTATGCTATTTTATTATTTTATTTCTAAGATGTATGTTAATATATATTTTATAAACATCATAAATGTTAAAATATTACAAAATATACTCTAGGCGTGGTATATTAAACAGGAACAGGATACAACATTGTAAAATGATCATATTACCCCAATAAGTGATAATTTATCGACAAATAAAATCTATTTCTTTTTTTGGCAATTTTATGAGACTCTGTTATTTTTAACGTTATAAATGCTTTTTTGTTATATGACATATGTTAATAATCGATAATAATGCTTTTATTAATATTTTAATTAGTTTTTTGAGTGATATTTATGCAACTACATATGACTTACTATCATAACATTTTTTAAAATATTTTAAAATTTTATAAAATCCCTAAATTCGTCGTTTAAACATACACTTAACATTACTGGTGTTTTATAACACCTGGTCACGTGATCCAGGGGTAACGAGGCATGACGAGAATGTTAGTTGTTGTTTTGGCGCTGATCTTAATCTTGCGAATTCTTCGATCAAATACCGAACTAGTGTTTTGAATGTTTGTTTTCGTTGTCAGTTTATTTATAACAAGCTAGAAATATTCAAACAATTTTGTTAAATTATCAACTCAATACTATGATATATAAATAATATATAAAAAATATTTTAAAGTTACTCATTTTTATGTATAGCTCAATTGATTTTATGATTTAAATTTGTGATTTGCATAAAAGTTTAATTATTTAAAGTTGTGAAATGTTATAAAAACAGTAAAAACTTTAATAGTTGTCGAACATGGATTTTCTCGGAATAAACAATCGTTAAAATTCGGAGATTTTATCCAGACCTTATGACTGTTCCTTATATAGAGTGTGAGAGAATAAAAGAAACGAAAAAGAGAAAGTTTCGCCTCTCTCTCCTAACCACAACGTCACGTATCTGTGCGCAACCATGCGTAAAAATATTCTTTCACCCAACTTCCAAATTTGTTCAAAAAATTTAGAAAACAAAATAGTTTTAGAAATTATATAAATTCCGCCATTTTTGTATTTGCAATCATTTTGATTTTTGACTGATATTTTACCTAACAGAACGACCAGAGTTGCCAAAATATGATTTAAAAAATGGAACTAAAATATCATACATAAAAACCAAAAAAATTAATTTAAAATTTACAAATGAGCTCAAATTAAAGGTTGAAAAAAAATGTCATTTTAAAAAAATAAAAATTTTGATCAATTTTGTTCTTTTGATTTAATATTAGTGACACTTGTTTCGACAACTTATTGTTCTCCAACTTGTTGAGTGTTCTTTGGAGTACTATGACGTCATAATCGCACTAGACTTTGCCGTCGACATTTTGTTTAATGTTAACCCCGAAATAAAACTAACAGAAAGGTTTTTACAGAAGGAGAAAAATGAAAAATTATTTTCTGATTTCATCTGAAATTTTATTCTTAGAAATTTGTTTTTATTCCGGTTGTCATAAAATAATTATTTGCTCACTTTAGAATAATTGCCGCCCTTTATTGTGTATGACCTCACAGTGCTTAAACAAGGCCAGGTTCGTTGAGTCGTCTGCGCGTTATTTGCCCTTCGCGGAGGGTTTTGTTTGTTCGATTGTTGACGATCGCGCGTAATCGCGTTTTTTTTCTACAAAAACTCGTTTTAACTTTTCGGTTCGTTTGTAAGGTGTTTGTGACGCAATAAAGGGTTAATTTTCAGCAAGTCGCATGTCCTTTAATCTGACTTAGAAATTCTAACCTGAGAAACTAGATATTGTGACATCATAGTTTGTTTTGTCTGTTTAGGTCAAAGTTCAGTTAAGGTAAAGTCTAATAGTGGTAAAGCGTGTCAAGGTTTCAACAGATTTTAATATTTAGAAATTTAAAAGAATTCAAATACTGAGAAGTAACTGAATAAGGTGAAAGGAGTTTAAAGATTTTCCCGTGTGCCAAGTTTAAAATTTCGATTATTCATAAACTGGTTATAGGGTCTATTAATATTACCTTGTTTTCTGTTAGACTTTGTGAGAAAAGTGTATTAAATATAACCATCAAAACCATAACCAGCTTAAAGGGGTTAGGTTAAAAAAACAATAATAATACTATGCTATGAAATTACCTTGTATTTTAAGGGTAATTTTAATGTTATAAAAACAATGTTAATTTTTCTAAATTTTAACATTTATTAATAGATTTCTTTTAAACGTTTTTCTTATCTAATAAAGTATTTTTGTATACTGATTAAGCTTACACTAATATTATATATTAATAGGAGTTAAAAAACTTATATTATAACTATATAAGTACTTTTTAACATATATACACATTAATTATAAAGGAATTATCATTTTTTGTAATTATAATTCTATTAATTAACATAATTTTAATTATGTTTAAGAGTTGTCAGAGATAATATTAAAATTTTGAATTAACATATTTTCAGATAATACTTCTTAATATGGTTCGAAAATTTTTAATCTTCAACTACCCTGAGGCAATATTTGGCTGTTACTTAAATTTATCTGATTAACATTTTCATTTTTTTACATTTTTTTCCGTTTTATTAAAGTTTAGGTAAATTTTTATAATTAGTTTTTTTTCTAGTTCTGGATGAAATTTTTTGGTAAAACCTAATTTTTTGTTGGTTTTGGCTTAATTTTATAACAGAGATAATAAAATTTATAGTTTTATTATATAACAGTTTTTAAATTTAATAAAAAATTGAAAATTAGAAAAGGGTTTGTTGGTTGAAAAAAAAAAAAAAAAAAAATTTCAAAATTTTCAAGGACCATTATAAAGTGTCCAGCTGCGAGCTAAAAATTTGAAATTTCATAAAATTGTTGCCTATTTGTTAAACCTATGTTTTGTGAAAGGTCATATTTGTTAATTTTATCAACTTATGAGTTAAAATTTAGAAATTTTAACTAAAGTTTTGGTAAAAATATATTTTTTTCAACAATATTCATAATTTATTTCGTTATTAACTCATGAACAATTATATTTATTACGAGACAATTCCCTGTTTTATTTCGTACAATTAAGCCCGTTGTGACGTCATAGACAGACATGATATTGATTGGTTAAAGTGTTTTATTTGACTTAAACCCTAAAAAGCTTAAATGTGAGCTTAAAAGTGGGTACTTGTGAAGCAAGAACAACGTTTTAACGAATTAACTTCAGTTTAAGTTAAAAATAGAATTGATTGAGTTTTTTGCGGTCAATTTTAATTAGAAGAGTTAGTGGTGTAAGAATTTGGACGACATATAAATAGCAATCAATCTACAAATCTAGAATTAAATTGAAATAAAACATATTTTTGTTATCTTTGTTAATATTTCTTTTTAAGCTTGAAGTTTTTGTTTTAATTTGTTTAATTTTAAGATTAAAAATATCAAACTTTTAAAAATCGAAAGTAAATACTTTAAATAAACACTTTATAACTTCTGATGGTGTGAAAATTTATCACTTGACCGAGCGTTCCCACGCATTAGATTATGACGTCACTGCTATTTTCGCGGAACGTTTTGTTCTTTAAAATTCTAGTTTTTTAAACTTTTTATTATGACGTGACAGATTAAAATAGAAAAAAGGCTGTGAAGCCATAGTAGGTTTAACCTGACATTTGGAAAAAGAAAACACCATTATGAACCATTAAAGACCATTTTATGGTTTAAAACACCATCTTACGTGGAGCAGACGGCCGTATTATATTCCCAGCCACGTGACCAATTGATGACGTCATAATAAACCTGATTGTTGTTGTCAGCCTACGTTCTGTGTCAGACACAAACGTAAGATCTCCGCTTTGCTCAGCTTTTATTTAATTTAATTTACTTTTTTGCTGCTTTTTCACCCGAACTTTTAAGGTTCGAATCCCGGCTTCGGAACCAACATCATGGAGTGTATGTATTGTTGTTATAATCCCTGTTTTAAGTCACAATTATGTAACAACTCTTATTTTATTTTAATTTTTTTTGTTTCACTGCTTTCTCATTGCTTTAAATGTCGCCTTTTTTGCTCTTTTGATTTTAAAAACTAAATTAAATCTGTAGTTAATTTAAAAAACTTAATTTTGGATAAATATTTCTACAACTACTTCAAGTATTATATCAAATTAATAATTTTTTATATAATAAAGTCTATATTTAACTTTTCTTTTAATATTTTTATAGATTTTTAAAACTTTTTTTTTTCTTAGCTCAATCAGTTGGGTGTGTGACCCCAATTCCCGCCAATTCTTATCCCCCAACCCCTGTCGCTGTGGGGCAACTTCCAACTATTCAACAGTTACCCCAGATCAGAGATCCAGAATGGCTCAAAGTCGAGGTTTGTGACATCACAAAGCGAAATCGATTTTAAAACCTAATGTTTTCACGATTAAACTTTACATACTTTAAAATTGTCTTCAATAAAGTAATTGTTTTAAAATGTCTTTTATGACGTCACATTAATGTTGTTATGACGTCACACAGGTGTGTCGCGAGTTCCAGAGAGGCGCGTGCAAACGAACGTCGGAGGAATGCCGATACGCACATCCGGGAAAAAACATTCAGGTGACCTCCGATGGAAAGGTCATCGCATGCTTCGATGCACTTAAGGTGAGTGACGTCATGTTTTGTAACGTCATAACAATTTTGGGTTATTATTTTGTGGATAGAATTAACATTTTAGTGGACATGGTAATAAAAATAGATAAAAAAATGATTTCGGTAAAAAACTGATAAAAAGTTTTAGGAAAAAGAAATTAATCAAAATGAATTAAATTCATGCGTGGTTGTGATGTCATAAACACATGTGCGAGATAAATCGACCTCAGACTAAACAAAGACTTAGCTCGACTTTGTTAAGTTCAACTTTGAATGTTAATCCAACCCTGAGGCGAAACTTGAAATTTTTTGCTTGTTTGACAAATTTTCGCGTTCCTATCGGAAACAAATTTGCGATTTATGACGTCACAAGCACTTATTGTTACGTAGATTGAACGCCGCGACATTAAAATATAAAATTTTTTTTTCTTGATTTAAATAAATATTGTCCACGTGGTCGTTTATTACGCCACGTGGGTTACATTATGACGTCACAAACAAGTAGCGCGATGAAGCGAATTATACACGGGCGGTGAGTAAGTTAACGATCTCGAAAAAGTCCTTTTAAAACTTTAAAAAAATAGAAAATATCTAAAAACAAATAAAGACTTGTTTTATTCTTAGAATTAAAATTTTTTTTTTAACTTTTTATTTCTTGAAAATTTCGAAAATTATTTTTAACAAGTTTTAATAAAAATATGACGATTTCTCTTATTAAAAGAAGAATATTTAAAATTATTAAGTAAAAACACGACACGAACAGGTAAAATATAAATTTAGTAACACAAAGTAAATGAGAATAAAATACTAAATCAGTTTTTTTACATTTGTTTTTTGCGCATCAATAAAAGTAAAATATTTAAAATAAAAATTACATTAATGCAACAGAAAAAAAATGACAAAATTAATTTTATAATTTAAAACATATCATAAATAATAATGTTTGCATAGATTTTAAAATATTATGACATGGTCACTTAACCCATAAATAAAATACTAAAATTTTATTTGACAAATTATTCCTAAAATGATTAATTCCAAATTTAAACTCCAAGTTTACATAGGAGTGATTGATATCAAATATGTTTTTACAAACTTTTACATGTTAATTGAACCGTGACCCTAGTTGAGGATAAATATTTGTTCGGGTTACGCTTTGCTGACTTTCCGGATACGGTCTGCTGATTTTACTCGTGCCTTAATTTGTCTAATTCCATTCAGAAATGTTGATTGTGACGTGTTAAAAGATCGATTGTTATCTTCGAACTCGTCACAATTGACTCCTGTTTTGATTCGAATTTGCTTAAATTAAACTCTTTTTACTTCAAGTTCGACACTGTGACGTCATAATGTTATCTAGAATGCCAAATTGTCCCAGTGGAATCGTAAACCCTTTCACCAATTTAAAAATAAATTTTAAATTAAAAAGTTGTTATAAATTCGAGTACTTGGTTGTTAAAGAGTTGCATTCGTTTGTAGAAATATATCTGTGACGTCATAACTAACTGAAGATTAAAGAAATTAAATATTTGTTGGAAACATTTATTTTACAGGGTTTCCCCGGGGAATTATAAAAGAGTTTTAAAAATAAAAGATCAAAATTTAAAGAAGAAAAATTTATTCTTGTTTATTTGTAAAAAAAAATTTAAACACCGAAAAACTTACCTTGAATAAGATTTTAAATTATTTGTTTTTATAATTTACATAGTTCAAAATTTCTAAATTTCATGGTTTTTATAAAGTTAGCAAATAAATCAAATGAAGGAAATCGTTAAAGTTTTAATACTTCCGAAAACTTCCGATATTACTTAAAACCAGTTGCTGAAATAAGTGTCAAAATACAATTAATTTAATTTAACAAAAAACTATTATTACGTCATAGACCCTTAATTTACGTCACTATCACGTCAAATTATAAAATTTGACGATTTTTAATAAAAATTTGATTAAATTTGGTGAAAAAGAATCTGGGTGGTCAAAATTAGGGGTGTCTGCTATAAGGGCGATACTTATTCTAATCCTATGGCAATAAAACTTATCATTATCCAACAAATTATTAGTTTTCAAACCCAAGTTCGTATTATTATCGGTTTAAGTACATAAAGTACTTATATCCTGTGCTTGGTCGCATTGTTCGCAAACAATTCCCCGTCTGTGACGTCACAGAAGGATCACAATGGGTTTTATGTTTGAATAAACAACGAGTTTTTAAGATTTTGGAGACTAGGATAATTCATGTTAAAAGAATTTTAATCGACATAATTATTTTCGGTTTTAAAGGTTAAAATAATTTTCCGATTTTTTTTGTTTTTTGGTCATTTCTCATAACAATTATAAAGAGTATTTTTATGTTAAAATTTTATTTTTTGGATTACCAAAAGTTTTATATTGTTAAAAGATTTGAAAACACATTATTAAAGTCAAAATAAGCTTAAAATTAAATCGAAACATCGTGTTGAGGTTTTTATTTACGCAAATATTTGACCGCTAGTGGGTAGCAATGTGTTGTTACGTTGTCTTTAACATTCACGTGTTTACCAAATTCTAGATAAATAATTATATTAAAATATTATTTAATAATTTTTCAACAGTAAATTCTGGAATTACCCTTTTAATTTTTATTGATTTGTGATATTGTGATGTCATACGCATTTAATTCAATTCAATCGATGTTATATCCGTGATTTCTTATGACGTCACTATAGTTTGATTGACAGTTGCCTAAATTCACCTAAGATGTTGAATCGGTGGAAGTGTTTGTGACGTCATAAGTAAAAGGAAATATTTGTCGCGCGACTTCCAACCATAGAAAACATGGTCACGTGACTATTTGTATAAGTTTTCAGTAATTCGAGATTTGAATAACTTTAATGCGACGTTGATGTGACTTAATAAGGTCGCAGGTGATGTTTTAATGTTGTTAACATTATTTTAATTGCTTGTTAATTTTTCGAATCTTTATTTCACAATTTTTGACGGATTATTTGCTGGCGTTATGTGGTGTTAGTTAAGAAATTTACATTAAATGTAAATGCTTATTTTGGACATTGCAAGCGTTAAAAAAATGTTAAAGTTATTTCAGTTAAAGAACGAAAATTTTTAAACTTGTTATTATTGTAAATATTGTGTCTAAAAAAATTCACTTATTTTCTGCAAATTGTATTGACAGTTTTGGTAAGGTAAAATGCGCTGAATAATTTCAAATAATTTTAATAAAAAAATTTAAATTTTAAAAGTGATGTTTTTACCAAAATCTTTGTCAATTTATTATTTAAATTAGAACGACAGGGTTTTGCTTTATTGTTTACTAGTAAATATTTAAAGTTAAACGAATGCATCAAAACCTGGTTTAAGACAAAGTAATGTTTACCATGTTTTGTTTGTTTTATGTTAATTTACCAAAATTCTTATCAAAGATTAATATTTCACATAATACCTGCTACAACTATTATATGTATATTAACCTCATCAATTTAAGACTGTAAAAAGGCAACGTGGAGTGTCGCATATATGGGTTATATTAAGGTGAAAGAGTTGTGAACTTGCTTGCTTTTTGTTTGTGCAAAGTACTGGTTAAAGTTAATCATTTCTACCCTGCTTAAATTTATGGTTCACACGAGTTAGGTTTTGAAACCTTGAACACGTTGCAGTTCAGCAAAAGTTGTCTTATCATATCAGCAGAGTCTGCAAAAAAATATTAGGGTGTTTTTTTTAATTAGAAACGAGTAGTTAGATTGAAGTAGTGCTATTATCGTTTTTTTTTAAATTAGTTTTTCATTATTAGGAAAACAATTGTAAAATTTATATTGTTAATTTCGTTACACTAATATTATAACTTTGCAGAAATTAAACTTAAATAAAAGTCATTTAAATATTGGTTTAATTAACAAGTTGTTAACAGATTTCCATTCTTTTTAAATGCGTGGTCTTAAAAAAAGTAAAACTTAATTATTTTGTTTTTTTTTCACCAAGTTTTGTCTCCTTATAAAGGTCGTCTCGTTTCATTGTCATGGTTTAATGCGCCTGGTTTCACATGGTTGATTCTCATGGTTTTTACATGGTTAATCGGAGTTTTGGTTTACACAAAAACTTGTTGATATTCCGATTTTTTTCACAGGAAAAATTCAAATTATTTTTTAGAAATTTTGTTTTTTTAGTAAGCGTAAAATATAGATAAAAAATCAAATTTAATAATTTTAAAACAGTTCCTCGTTTAAGGCTTGGTTAGAATGACTGCAATTTTCTTAAACTTTTAGCTAAAAATTAAAAAAAAAATTAAAAAATCTTTTCGACGAAAAATTACATTAAACTAGCTCTGCATAGTTGGCTCATGGTAGAAGCATTGTTGCACATAGTAACGACTTTGTTCGCATGATAGTTTGCAAAAAATATTTATATTACGTTAACAAAATGCATTAACCTGTATGTTAAACCCTTTAACATTTTTGCAAACTTTATTGCATGTAAACAACATAATATTGGTGCGTCTATGTGTTGGTGGTAGTTAAAAGGTTGGTATAGGTTCATTGTTTTATTTAAAATAATTTCCGGACATTTTACATGAATAAGTATGTAGTCATTTTCAACAAATTCAACATTTTAACAAACTTTATTTCTCGATTTTGAATCAATTTAAATGTATAGTTTTGTGTTTATAAAAAGGTCGAAATGTAAAATAAATAGTTTTAGTTTTAGATTCGTTTTTCTAGGTAAAAGGAATTCGAATAAATTGAGATTAAATAAAAAATTTTTTGTTGTTAGTTTTTCCAGGAAAAGTTGAAAGTATTTATTAAAATTAATCCAAATTCTGAGGTCGACATCAAACGAAAATTTGCTTCGATCTTGGACTAAAAACTTTTATTAATTCAAAACTTAAACGATATTTATTCAAGCTTAAACGATTATATTAAATATAATTGCATTCTGCTACTTAAGTTAAGTCGTAGGGCCAAAATATTAAAATTTTTTACCAAAAAAAACGATTTACTTAACAAATAAAAATCAAACGATTTTAAAACGTTGGGGACTTTGTAACAATTTTGTTCACATGTTATAATGTTTACTTAGTCGAGGGTTTTTGTTAGCTTTAACTCAAGTTTTAGTGTTTCATAATTGAACGACATCGTCGTAGAAGGTCGATTCAACTTTTAAAAGTTCTAGAAAATTCCTTAATTGGTTTAAAATTAATTTTCCACAAGTGCAAATACACAAAACCAATATTTAAATAACCGAACAGATTCAAGATTGTGACGTCACAAAGATAAATCGAATGTTGATTGTTGTTAAAGACCACCTCAAAGTAGAAAACACTTGAAGGTCCGAGCCAGACACAACTAACATTAAATGATTGTGACGTAACAGAGTGTGTGTGTGACGCGGTCGTGCGCGCGCGTAATCGACGAAAAAGTGGCCAAAAGTTTTTAAACAAAAATTTTCCGAAACATTTTTGACTTTTGGTCGAGAACTTCGCTTGTTCGCTGTTGTGTGACGTAATATCAGAAAGTGTGACGTAATAATGAACATCAAATATCAAAATTAGTTTAGAAATGATTAAAACTCTAAATTGTTAATTTTGAAGAAAAATAATAAAAGTTTGACTTTGCAGTAGTTGCCACGTCGCTCAATGTAAGGTGACGTCAGTTGAGGTTAAATGACGTCACAATGTTAGTATAAGTTAAAACTTTAGACAGACTATATAAAGTCGGATTTATAAAAACAAAATATTTAAAGTTGACTTTCGTTTCAAAGTTTTGGCAACATTGCTGTGCAGTGAGGTGTGACGAGGTGTGCCTAAGTGGTTCCGCTTCACTGCACACGCACCATTAACGCGATGATGGTTTTGTGACGTCTTAAATTGTTTAATGACGTGTGAAGTAAATTTGCAAACTTGGTAAAACTGAAATTTCGTTATTTTACTTTCAATGTTATGAAAACGCTTTGTCATCGATGATTTTATGTAACAGTGACGTCACATACGTCAGTGTTGTCAAAGATGGTATTGTGGTGACGTCACAATTGCTATTACAATGACGTTATAGTTGATAGTTCCCGTCTTAACGTCCTTCTTTCTAGCTAACTTCCCACGTGGTCGAAGCGAGCTGAGAAAGAAGCTCATTAAAACGTTTATCCTCAAACTGGGCCAACTTTAAAATAATTATCCTCTTTTTGGGTTCTTTTAACATTTTTATGTTTTTACCCTTTTCTTAAACAATTAAAGTAGTTAAAGCTAAAAACTTTAATTGTTATCTATAAGTAATTTTTTAAACTCTTTTCTTACTAAACCTTCTTTATCTTAACCTACCTCGTCGTTAAAGGGTTGATATTAGTATAGGTGGGACCTCACCTTAAGCGTTACCCTCAATTTACCCCGAACAACTCACACGTGACCTACGTCACCCCCGAGGGGTTAATGACGTCACTTATCACCTTTTTGTTAAAATATGAGGCGATCTGTCGCTTCGACTTCGATATTGGATTGAAAATGGAAGTTGAGGGCACTTTCGATTGTTAAAAACACTTGAGTCGCTTTCATGTCACTTTCGCGCTCCGTTTCGACCAATCAGAACGCTGCGTTGTATAAATACCTTGTTCAATCGACCGTGACAGAACATCTCGCATTTAAATCAACTTTTTAATTTCCCGGTTGTTATGACAACAAGATAATCCTCTTTAAACAATTAAATTGTCTTTTTATTATGACGTCATTGTTGCAAAAATGGCGTCTCCAATCTCTTACTTTTTTTAAAAAACTAAATCGAGGATAACTTGAATTTATTACTTTGTGACGTCATACTTAAATAGTAAAATTACTGATATGGTTTTGTGACGTCATATAACGAAGATTGGTTTTAAAATTTAAAATTAACTTAATGTTTTTATCTTTGCATTCACAGATTTAATTATAAAATATAACATTTTTGTGACGTCATAATTGTTAATTATCACAGGGACGTTGTAACAGAGAGTCGTGCAAATATCTTCATCCGACTTATCAGCTGAAGCAACAGCTTGAAATAACTGGACGACAGACCTTGATGCAGAACAGAGCGATGTTACAACAAATGTTACCTCTGCAACATCAACCTGGTGTGGTTCAGGCCTCGATCCCGCAGGGAAGCATTTTAGGATATGAGGTGAAAATTTAGTTTTTTAAGATCATTAAATTTTGAGTAAAAATAGTTGCAATTTTTGGTGATTCGATTCAAATTTTTAGGTCGAATTTACACAATTTTTAACACCTAATTTGTAAATGAATTTTTTTTTTCTTTTTTACCAATAAAAAAAGACTTTTTTTGCGATTTTTTCTTAATTATTACAAAATATAAAACTGTTAAATAGTGGCTGTTAAGTTAAAATTTTGCAGCATCTTAAGCTCTTGCAAAGTTTGACATACTTCTTTGTAACTTTATGATTTTATAGAATATATTTACATATTTAAGTAAAAAGGGGTTAAATTACAATTTATAAACGTTTAAATACACTGAATTTAAAAATCATTGTACTTGTAAGTAATAAAAGTAATAACAGTAAATGACATTTTATAGGAGTTAGTCAAAAAATGATAAAAAATGGAATTAAATTGACCTACTATTTAAAGTTGCGAATCTAATAAAACAACTTTTCAGTTTGGTTTAAAATTTCGCGAGTTTAACGTTATCCAATTTCACCAAAACATTTACGAACAAAAAAATTCAAACTCCCGAAACTTTTCGCTTCATTTAAAATCCATAAATCACCAAAAAAACTTTAAATTTTCGATCATTTTTGAAATTATCGGCGCACGTCTGCGTCTAGACTTTTTGGGGCGTTTTCTTTAATCGTTATTTTCCAGTTTATTTGACTTTGTTCAAGTTATTAATGCAAACTCATTTACGTTAATATTTAACAACCCGACCTGACAGATTTACTAGCGCGACACTATGACGTCATAGTTGATTGTTTGCGAACAATTCCTCGAATAAACGATCGCTTTTCATAGCTTTTTGAAATTTTTGATTTATAAGACAAATAATTAAAATTTTACGTAAATTATCGAATAGTTTAGAATTTAAAATTTAGTTTTTGGCAAATAAATTTGTTAAATTAATCAAATAAATGTTTTTTTTTTATATTTTATTTAAAAATTAACTCTTATTAAAACACTGTGCTCTTTGCTGCCCACTGCCGTTAACAAATATTTTAGTTTTTATTAAAAATTTAGCAGCTTTGCCATTTTTCCACGAATTCAATTTTTTTTAATTTATTGCTCAGCAAGTTGCAAGCAGTGCTCCGCAGCCCCACCAAGCGGCCATGATTAGCGGATTGCACGCGGTACCAACCGGTCAGCTTTATAATCCGTCGCCTTCTGCTTACAGCATGCTACCTACAGGTATAAATACATAAAACAATATTGTTGGTATATCTATTATACAACAACTTACATAAATTTAGTAGATTGGTACAAAGAGCCTTTTATGCAGCTATTAGCTTATTGAATTCCTTTGCTTCACATTCCTATTTTAAAAACTATTGTCTCAACTAGATTGACGCCTTTATGTAAGGTATAACTATATAGTTTGGCTTATTACTATTAAATTGATTGTCGTAAGAGGGTTGGACTAATCATTGCTCAATTAATTAGCCATTGCACTACAAGCGACAGATTGTTTTCTATTAAGGGCCTATAAATTTGGCACACAAGTTCCTTTGTATGTAGATGTACAACGCTTTATTGTTGCTGTATAATCAATGTCAAATAAAGCCTTATATTAATCCACTAACTAAAATGCTATACTAACTTTTCTGTACTTGGGTAAAAAGGAAATATTTAATAAAACAACAAAATTCGTTTCTAGATTTGGGGGTCAATCAACATTTCATCTCACCCTACACCCTCCAAACTTACCAGATCCAAAACCCGATGAACCAGATTAACCATTTAAACCAGTTGAATCAAATCAACCAGATTAACCAGTTAACTTTACAACACCAGCAAACCACTCAGACTGCTGCTATGCTGCCATCTGCTGGTGGATTAAGAGCCGACAGATTGGAGGTTAGTTAAAAATTAAAAAAAAAATAAACAAATTCTGTTAAATTTTTTTAAAACTTTCACACTTATGCTATGGTTTGAATTGTTTCAATTTTGTCTGTTTTTTGAATTAAATAATTTGAATTGAGAAGCTTAATATTGTTCGAACAAAATTAAAGTCTTTCAATATAAGAATTAATTAAAGAAATTGCATTTTAAAGAGTTACAAAATATGCAAAATATTCATGAAATTTTAAAGTTTGGCTAAAGAGATTTTTTACTAAAATGTAAAACCTTGCCAATCAATACTATCTTATCAAAAATTAATTAAAGTTATATAAAATCATTTTTTTTCTCTTTTTAGCATTATTTTATTATTTTTAATGTTAATAATTTAAAGGTTTGTCGTGACTTCCAGCGTGGTAACTGCACACGGGGTGAACTAGAATGTCGTTACGGACATCCACATGATCGCGCTCTCATTGACGTCACGGACAACACTGTCACCGTGTGTATGGATTTCATCAAGGGGAGGTGCACAAGGGAGAAGTGCAAATACTTTCACCCTCCCTCCCATTTACAGGTAACTGTTTATCCCCAATTGGGGACATTTAAAAGCTTGTATATAATTAGTTGGGCAAATGGGTTTAAAAACAATTAATAAAAAGTTTTTGACTTTCTTTACTAATTTTAGATTAAATTTATTGTCTTATTTAGTTTATAGTTGATTTATAAATTTATTTTTATGGTTATTGTCTGTTTACTGGTTAGAATTTGTTTTTATTTTGTGAATTGTGAAAATGTTGGTCCAAAGGCTTTTTGCTTCCATGTTGCTTTGCTGAGTTGTGTTAATTTCAACAAGTTTGCTTTCAAATGCTTTCGTGCTTTTTTCTTCAATTATTTCGCTTGAGCTTCAATTTGTTTTCAGGTTAAAATCCGAGCTTCCCAAAATCCCTCGCTTTCTTATTTATCCTCGCTACAAGGGACATCCCCCCAACCCGCTACCGTCATGGTACTTGCATGAATTTTAAATTTATTTTATTTAAAATTATTTTAGGTTTTAATAAAAGATATTATAGGGATTATTTATTGGCATGGACTAAAATTTTTACATATATTGGGAATATATTATAATTTTCTTATTAACAGATTAATGAAAATAAAATATTCAAATACAATATTGCATGAAAAAAATATTTTTAAAACTAATGTTAGGCTGAATAAATATTTAAGACAAATGTGTATATGTTTTAATAGTTTTAAGGGTGCATGGAATATAACTTAACTAACACTTTAGCTAATGATAAAGGGTAGAGAAAATTACATTATTATAAATGGGTTGTTTGCAGTTTAATTTGCTTGCTTGACTTGTTTGTTTAATATTTCTTGTTTTGGGCTAAATTTGCAATAAACTTTTACAAAGCAAGCAGATTAATAAAAGCAATTTTAAACCTGCCTTATAATAGTGTTTTAGCTTTTTAGGTGCTTACTGATTATGCTTTTCTTGTTTTTACCCTCTTTTACCCCATTTACCCCTTTAATTAAACCCCCATTTCTTGATTTATTTCCTACTTAGAACCCACAACCTGCAAAGCGAATCTTAACAATCGATAATTTGGTAAATAATCAAAATAATTATTTGCTCTCTAATTTTTTTATTTTTTCTTTAAAATTTAACTTTACTCTCCTATTAAACAATCAAATTTATGACATTCTTGCTATTCAGTTTTCATTTTTTTTTTATTTTAATTTTAATCTTCAAGACCATATATTATCATTTTTTCAAAGCTTAAATTTTGATCTTTTATCAAACTTATTCAATTAATTCTGGATAAAAAGTTAAACCCTGTATTAGATTTGAGCATTGTTTAAATTCTACTTAACAATTAGGCAAACATGGTCGATTATCTTTGAAAAAACAGTATTTTTAATTTTAATTACTTCTTAATACAATATAAACGTTTTACACAATCATTTTATACTTCTTCAGATCTCTCCATCTTACTTTAAATTTAAATAATTGGTGACTAGTTCCTTAGATCTTTACTTCCACCTATTTGTAACCTTTGACCCTTTTCAATTAACCCCCTTTTACCCATCTTTCTTGCTGCATGGCCACCGAGCATGTTTAGTTTAACGAGACCCTAAACCCTACCTAACCCATTATAGATGACAAGTGGGGGTGCATTGGGGCAACCCCCTATCAAGAGACATGCCCTGGAGTCGCAGATGATCACCCCTGTGACATCATCAGGGGTTTCCCCTGGGCTGACACCTCCACCCGGTGGACAATCGCAGAGTGCAGCCTTAGCTGCATTGTACGGCAGTTACAACACCAGTTTGCCAGGATTGACTCAGCATCATGTTCAACCCACAACTGCTGCTTACTATCAACAAGGTTTTAATTATTAATTAATTTAATCAGCAAAATTTAGCTGAGTAATACAATGACTTCAAACAAAAAAATATTAAGTAAATAAGGGTTGAAAGTTTTATAAATTTAAAACATTTTTGATTTTTTTAGGGGTTCCAATGTTGCAACTCTATGGAGGTGCTGGTGCGATCCCTAGCGCCCCCTCTGGTCAACTAACCCCACTTAATGCCCCCCTGAACCACCTACCAACCACAACAACAGCGACACCTAATGGCACTGCTGCTACTTATGCTCTTTTAAACGGGCAGAATCAGGTAAAGTTTAAATTTAATATTTCTTAGTTTTGTATGTATGGATGTTTAATTTTAAATTTTTTTGATGTGTTAAAATTTTGATTTATTCGTAAACAACCAACTAAACTACTAACAAAGCTTGCTTGTAAAAATGTTGTCTTACTAACAAGTAATGATTAATTTATTTTTAATTACTTTTTAATATTAAAAGTTGTTTTCACTATGTGAGTTTAAAAACATTTTTTTACCCAAGTTGAATTTGTTATCTGTATAAAAATTTGAAAATGTTGTTTAAAAAGTTTGAAATAATATCGAAACAACAACCACCACTATGTGGCGCTACAACGTTAACAGTTTGTCGAGATTTCCAATCGAGCAAGTGTACTCGCCCATTCTGCCGATTTGTTCACGTCAGGGAAGGTAGTGTGGCATAGTCACAACTCCTGTTTTACTATAATTAAGCTGCGGTCACATCTGCTGTTGTGACACATTTGAATTAATTCTGTCACAGGCCCTGTTTTCAGGCAATGATAGTTTGGGCACAATTTGGCCACAACCTTTTTTCACAATTTTATGGCAAATAAAATTAATTGTGGCCCACATGGTCCTAATTTTGTTACATTTTCTGTTGCAAAAAAAGTAAAATCACTGCTCAGATGTTTTTTTAAAACTTTGATACAATTTAAGTTTAAATGATAAACAATAAAAAAGGTGCATTGTTGTGTTTTTGTTATTATTATCTGCTGCACAATTTTAAGTTTTTGTTTGACATGAACAGCAAATTAATTTGGATTTTAGAAATTATTTGATCACTTTATTTTGTTAATTTTTGGGGTTCTTAATTTTTTACTTTGTGCATTTTTTAGCTGCACCACCATATTATATAGTTTGCTGTTATTTTATTTAACATAGCATTAAGTAATAATAACAACTCGATTTTTAATAAGATTTAATTTGTTTTAGATTATGTTGAAATAAAAGACGACAAAGTTACAATTTGCAAAGACTTTTTACTGGGTAAGTGATTTTAGAATTTATTGAAGTTTAAACATTTACTATTTTAGTTAAAATTTAATTAATAATTTTTTTCTTTAGGTCGCTGTTTGAGACCCTTGTGCAAATTTTATCATTTTCCAACTACCACATCCGGGGAATCCCCAGTCCTAGACACCCCCAACAATCTGGTAATTCCCCAACAAGGATACTCCGGAATTATTTCCGAAGCTATCGGGGTTTGATGACGTCACATTATTGCGTCACACGAGTTTCTTGACGTCACACTTGTTCCACGACAGTTCTTTGTTGATTTTAAACATTTACGTGTGAATTATTACGTCATATTTAAGATGACGTCATCAATTAACACGTCATAGTTGTTTGTGTGTGAACAAAATATTTGCACGTTTTTGCCACTTTTGGCGCCTTTTAGTTTCACAAAATCGTGTTCCAATGTTTCTGATGACGTTATTACGGACGATATGACGTCATCAACGTAGAAATTATTATTTTACTGATTTTAGTGTTTTAGACAATTTTAAATGTTTTTAGTGCGAGAAGTTTCAAATATTTTAGCCTTTTAACTTTTAATATTTTTGTTCCAAAGTTTTATCCAATTTTTAAGTTAAAAAAGTTACTTTTTTCGCTGGTTATTCAAAGTTGTTACTTTTTCACCCAACAAGTTCATTTTTCTTCGTCGGTAAATCGCGAACGTCAACTTTTTAAAAAGCTGTGATATCTTACTGCCTTACATGGTCGTATGACGTCACCCAGATGACGTAATCTTATCGTTATGGCGTCACTGACGTTATGTTATTGTTACCTAAACGCTAATTTATAGCGACCCGAATTTTAAAGGAATTATTATTTTTTGTTTTTATTGTAAAAGGGTGCAGACCAATATTGTCATTAACAAAAATATTTTCCATTTTTTTAGAAATTTTATTTAAATTTTAAAACTGGATTTTTTTATTGACCGAATTTAAGATTAAGGGTGAGGACAAACCTTATCACTGGAGGGTCTGCACCTTTTCTTGTACATTATTTTTATTCTCGTTTTGTTTACCGCTTGGTCCTTTAAGTTCCACGATTTACTGTGACGCCGCGTCTTCCCGCACTTACAGTTCCATGACGTCATCATTTCGTCATCAAATTGTCAGTGTTAGCGCACCGCTTGGGTGGTTACATTACGTCATAATTTGGTACAACGTCATAATACCTTTTTGATCATAAATCATGTTTTGTATTTTTTATTCAAAATTTTACGTCATAAATAGACAAATTGACGTCATAAGAAATTGCGCAATACGTCACACGAAATGATAATTTTGTTCCTTAATTTTGTTGCTTGATACGAAGTATCTCGGCTTATTCCCCACTGCCCCTTGCGCATGTGCAATCAAGCGCATTATGACGTAGATGTGACGTTGATCGTGTCGTCTGCGCGGAGCTCGCGTGTAGTAAAGTAGAGCGGGGAGTCATACTCCCCCCATGCCCCCCTGAGCGTTTAACGCACTTTGTACATACATACTAATCTTGTTTGGTGACGTCATTAAAGTGTGACGTCACCGTATTAATTGTATTTAATGACGTAATTGTAGTATTGTTCGTATTTGATGACTTTTTTAATTAATAATGTATTTAATTATAACGTCATAATATAAATTATAATCCAAGTCATTGAATTATTTATTTGTTTACGTAATAATTGTTTGTGTAATATAAATGTAATCACGTCACAGATTTGTGACGTCATACATTATATAATTTTGGTTTTGAAACGATTTAAAGTATTCGGATCCTGATTAAACCTATATTAACCAAACATTGTTTTCTTTTTGTAACGTCATAATACCAAGATGATGTCACGTAAACAACTAGTGACGTCACAGGATTAAATTAAGTTTTTATTTGCGCGCGACAACGTACAGATCACAACTACTTTTACAACATTTCGAATGTTATGCCATTAATAAGTTGTTGACGTCATGCCACTGCTCCTGATGACGTCACAACTTGAATAATAGATTCGGGGCTTCCCCGTCCCCCCTCCAACACCGACATTAGTCGAACGATGTAGGCGGAGCTTGTGGGAAGGTCAGTGAACGTCGCGGTTCGCTGCATCTGTCAATCAAAATTTAAAAATATTTTTAAAGTTTTGGGTTAATGTTTGACCACGTGGTGTTCTGGGTGAAGAACTCCAAAAAATAAAATCAATTCAAAAACCTTGTAATCTAGAACTTTCCAGATCATTTTCCCACTCGCTTTATCCTCGATATAAATAAAATACCCTTCTAGGTTATCGACACGGGGGATTTCCCAATTTAGTTGAATCGAAGAATTTCCGTTTCTTGTCGTTTGACTTTGATGGGTGAGTCGTTCGGGTGTTGCCGTGTGAAAGATTACTATGACGTCATAAACAGACTGTTATTGTGACGTTTACAAAGTTTAAAAGACGGCAAAAAAGGTCATTTTTTTATCAAAAATTTACAAAAACTTACGAATCGTCGAGTACGAATCGTTTACATCACAATACCAAAATATGACGTCACAAAAATTAAATTGTAACCTGAATTTCGTAAGCTATAAAGTTAAAAATTTTGATGTCTTACCTTCTTGACAGGACATAAAACTTGTGGATACGAATTCCGGTTTCATCACGCCGCATGGTGGCGTGTCAAACTTGATGTAGGTCACGTGAGACCACTGATGTCTTAAAGATCCGTACATCGCTTGCACGGAAAAGGAATAATGACAAGTAAGACTAAGTTGGGTTAAAGTAAAGTGAGTTTTCTAAAAAAAAATGAACTTGCTTTCAAAATTTTGGGGACTTGCTTTCAAAATTTGTAAATTGAGTGCTTTTAATGACGTCATAATTATATTTATAACGTCACCTCGGTTAATTCGCGCTGAAGTCCACTTCCTTCGTTAGATCCTACGCAACCAAGTGCTTCCCATTCTATCATAAATTTCACCAATTTTTCAGGTGCCTCTAAAAATTTTCAAACGATAATAAAATTAAATAATTTTTTTTAAAGTTGCCAACATGTTGTATTTTTAAATTTAAACATATAAGTATATATCGTTCAATTATTTATATTATATATGGCATTTCAAGTTGTTTTAAATTCGCTGTAAATAAAATAATATATGAGGAATATTCTTGACCAATCACCTTTGAATGAAAAGTCCCACGTGACATTGACGTCGACTTTATTGTCTCGAATGAAGAAAGGGAGGTCAAGGGTCAAATTGGTGACCTTTTGAACTGGGGTTCGATGGGGAAAAACAACTAAAATATTTCAAAATTTTACGTCATTAATTTTGATTAGTTTAGGGCAATACAAATGTTAGTAACTTCTTCTTTTGTCAATGACGTCACCTACCTTTTAGCGATGTTGGAACGCTGTAAATTGAGTTATTTAACCAACCGCTAGATGTCGTAACAGAGACGTTGTATACTTGAAAATATTTTAACTTTCGGATCCAAGCAAGCCAATAGGAATGTCTCGTGATCACGTGCTTTGGTGACACTTTAATCAACTTTCGTTTTACAGTGTGACGTAATGGATGACCTCGTTTTGAACTTTGTTCATACCACGTCACGTGGAAACCTATGACGTAGTAAAACATTTACGTAAACAAACAAAAAACAACCCATTATTTAAGGCGAGAAACATACAGACAAAAATTCCACAATTATGTCGTCATTTTATTACGTCATACCGTTGATAGGAAGATCGGTGTTCATTTGCGCAGGAAATTTCCACCTTAGCTGAAGATTGAACCTAGAACCTCCGAGTATCCTTAAGCTTACTTGTTCCAAATTGATTGGGGAAGGCGGACGACGTGGTTCTAGAAAAAAAGACTGGTATTAAAAAAAAAAAAAAAAAATCTTATGCTTAAAAATCAGATAAATATCCGCTCCGTCTTTTTTATATTAAGGTAATGTATCGTTTTAATGGCAAATTTTAATGACAATTTACTCAACAGACCCAATGACCAAAAGTTATATTACTTTTGTAGTGCCCAATTTCTAGCATTATAAATTCTTGTTTTTATGTAGTTTGTGTTGTTATACAATATCATGTTACTTACTTGCTGATAGTTTAAATGGTTGTCTTGCCATCTGGAACCCTTTGGTACCATTTCTGTTGACACTTGCAACCCGGTACCGGTACCAGTGCCCCCTTTTCAAATGAAACAACGATAACTTCGCTTCCGCGGTCTGTAATTATGACGTCATAATAAGATTAATTTTTAAATTGGTTTATAAATGTTGGTAAGTTTTGTGAGTGGTATGACCTAATCTGTACGAGCTTTAAAATGTATGTTGTATGACGTAACAATAAAGTCACAATTATGACGTACCTGTGCTATTGTCTTCCAGTCTTGGTGGAAAGATGGAATTCCGTCGCTAAGTTGGGATTGTTCTTGAATGATGTACATCAACCATTTCACCTTAAAAATATCAAATATAAATACGTTTCTTTGCTTACGTCATTTTTACTTACGTCATCCGAGGGCTTCCAAATAAGTTGAGCACTTATTTTGTTTTTATCTTCCTTGATATTAATCTTATCACGATTAAGCAAAGAAGGAATCCAAGCTTTTTTGTTTAAAGGAGTTCTACAAACTTTACTACAATCCATCTGGCAACACTGAAAATAAAAAAATGACAACACTGAAGATTATAAAAAATTGGCGACACTAAAAATTTAAAAAAAAATTGGGGTTTTTCATCAAATTGATAAAAAAAATATTTTATTTTACTTTTTCATTCACAGGACAATGAAAGTCCCCGGAACATTGTTCGTAACAATACTGATTGTTATTTGGTTTGTAAAACAATTGCCCAACTTGTGACCTCATTTCTACCACCAGGGGCGCTGGACAGTACCCCATTTTTCTTCCACTAATGTCGTTAAAAAACGCACAACTGAAAAAAAAAGGTGAAATTTTTGACGTGATGGTTTTTTTATGACGTAATAAAAAAACACCTTTATTAGAACATTAAACAATTGTTAAATATAATTATGACGTCACAATGTTACCTGTACATGCAATGCAAATTTGCGTCACAAAACTCGAAGCAAGATTCGAGGGTTTGAAAATATTTTGAGCAAGGTTTTGAACAATCGTGACATTGTGACGTCACTTGAAGTTGACATTGTTTGTAGGGCGTAACGTACGACTGCAAATAACAAACCAAAGTTTATTACTTACAAATTTGGTTAAAGAATTTTATCAAAATAATGTTAATTTATACAATAATAATTTAAGACAACGATAAAAGTGGAAACCTTGGTATAATTGTTGGTTATTTTATCATCACTGTTCTTGACTAACTTTTCCAAACATCTGAAAACATTAAAAACAAAAGTTTTAAAATAAATATAATTAAAAAAATAATATAAAAAAAACTTTATAGAAAATCATTTTTGAAGTAATTTAAATATAAATGTGCCAAATTTATCTTTTTTTTTTACTAATCTATTTTTTATTTTAATAAGTTCAATAATTACCTTGACGTGCATCTGCTGCCTTGCATTACTAAATGCAAATGAGATTTTACTGCGTTAGACTTCATCCATAAACTTCCAATCAAAATCAACATCATATTAACCGTATATGACGTCATATTTGGTTGTATTGTTACACAAAAGCTTGATGCACCAATACCTTAACGGCGAAACTTCTAGACTAAGTTTGTTTAAAACTATTGGCGTTAAATTTAATTAACTTTTGGAATTGATCGCTTTTCGCGATTATCCAAAATCGATTCATCGCTGTAATGAATTGTGACGTCAGTGATTGAATTATCACGCTATAAACGGCAAAGAATGTTGACTTTATAAACTAAAAATCAATATTTAAGACAAAAAAATATTTTTTATTTCAGCATTATAAGCAAAAAGGATTTTATGATACAGTAACGACGTAAAAAAAACGTTAAAATTTTTAAAAAGTTAACTAATTTTGATAACTTTATTCAATTTAACAAAAACTCGATAGTTTATCACTGATTTGCGTAATTTCATATAATGTTTAAATTTTATTATACAATACATATTATATATTTATTAATAAGCTAAGAATGCGTAATATAATAATGGAACTACAATTTAACCACAATAGTTACATTCATATTTAAATTATGATTTGTTTCGTCATTAGAAACAAAAAGGGTAAACGCAGTAGAATTTTATGTCACTAAATTGTGCCACAATACCTAAAGGGTTGTCAACTTTGCTCTAAGCAGTTTTGTGAATCTTATTTCGTCATGCTTTGCTGCATTTGTGTTTTGATTCTGCAGAAGACACTTGAGTTGCCGGTTATTTACTTTTGATGTTTTTTTGTTTACTTTTGGACTAGTTGGGATATATTAAAGAACAATAGAATATATATTAGGATGAAGCATGCTAAAAAGTCATCTAAACAGGTTATAACTGATTTATAATTGTTTTATAAAGTAATATGTAATTAATTAAAAAGTTAGATTTTAGTTTTACTTGTGTATCCTAACCAAAACTTCCTAAATTGAGCATAATAAATGATGTTTGTCACTGTTTGAGTTTAATTCAACCTTGTTTTTAATTAAAGAGCCCCAAGTTGTTTTAAAATGAGTTAGTGAAACAAATTGCTTCTGTTGTGGAATCTAATGATACGTAGATACTCACAAGGGCGAGTTACCTAAATTAACAATTGCGTTTATGTTTCAATAAAGTTTAAGAATTATGACAAGCTTATTAAGTTTTATTTTAATGGTAAATTCAAATAGAAATTGCTATACTAGGGTGGAAAAATAACATTTGTAGCAATATGTGAGTTTGCCAATATTTCAATGCGCTATATCAAATGTTTTTATTTAAGAAAAAAATTAAGTTTTTAAGTCATCAATAAAAAAAAAAAAAATCTAAATTTAATATTTTTTTATCTTCAAGGTTGCTTTTAACTTGTTATTACTAACAACCACTGTAAAAATAACACAATACCTGCAGCGGCCTAATGAACGTATTTTTTAAATATTATTTCAAAATATTATGAGCATATTTTATAAAAATTTCAAATCTTAAAAATCAAAATTAATGCCCTTAATAAAAACGTTTCGGTATAACTTTTCGCAAAAAATCGCAAAAAATGAAAAAACAAAAAAGTTACGGCAAATTTTTATTTGGGTTCTGTCAGTCTTTTAATATATGCCGTTTTGTTACAGATATTATGAAAAACAATTCCAAGAATATATTCAACAACGAAGTATGAAAAAAATACTAATATGTATATGGCATTGTGACTTTAATGTGCTCTGAGTTATATAAAATTTAAACATTTATTTTTTTAAACATTTTTTTCTATTTTGTCATTACATATATGATTGTTTGCAATTATTCTCTAGCTGTAAAGTTGGCCTAGTGGTTAAGGCGCTTTCGTTCAAGTCATTTACTCAAAGTTCGATTTCTAATGTTGTCATTCACATCCTAAATTAGAATTTTCAATATTATTCAAGTGTTAAGATACAACTAATGTACCGACAAAAATGTCTTACGTCTAACGACTTTGGCTACCGAAAGGGTCCATCGTCCTAATAACTTATTTCATAAAAATCGCCAAAGCTTAAAAATCAAAATACATGGTCTGATTAAAAGCTCATTAGTAAAACTTAAATACGTATAAAAGAAATTTGCAAAAATATTCAAAAACAAAAAAGTTTGATCGAATTTTTAGTTTCACTAATTTTGACGTCATGTGACCCTGTGTCGTCATATACATATATAGTTTTAAATAAAAATTAAAAAAAAAATTTTTTTCAAATTTTAATTTAAATTTACCAAAATACCAGCAGCGGCCTAATAAACGTATTTTAAAAATATTATTTTAAAATATTAATTTTTACAAAAGTTATGAACATATTTCATAAAAATCGCCAAATCCTAAAAAATCAAAATTAATGGCTTTGTTAAAAGCGCTATGGTTAAACTTAAATACGTATAAAAGAAATTTGCAAAAATATTCAAAAACAAAAAAGTTAGATCGAATTTTTAGTTTCACTAATTCTGACGTCAGGTGAGTCTGTGTCGTCATATACATGTATAGTTTTGAATAAAAATAAAAAATTTTTTTTTTTTCAAATATTAATTTAACTTTATCAAAATACCTGCAGGGGCCTAATAAAAGTATTTTAAAAATATTATTTCAAAATATTAATATCCATAAAAGTTATGAGCATATTTCATAAAAATCACCAAATCTTAAAATTCAAAATTTATGGTCTGATTACAAGTGCATTGGTTAAACTTAAACACGTATATGAAAAATATGCAAAAATATTTAAAAAACAAAAAAGTTAGATCGAATTTTTAGTTTCACTAATTCTGACCTCATGTGACCCTGTGTCGTCAAATACGTATATAGTTTTAAATAAAAATTAAAAAATTTTTTTTTTTTCAAATTTTAATTTAAATTTACCAAAATACCTGCAGCGACCTAATAAACGTTTTATAAAAATATTATTTCAAAATATTAATATCCATAAAAGTTATGAACATATTTCATAAAAATCGCCAAATCTCAAAATTCAAAATTTATGGTCTGATTAAAAGCTCATTAGTAAAACTTAAATACGTATAAAAGAAATTTGCAAAAATATTCAAAAACACAAAAGTTAGATCGAATTTTTAGTTTCACTAATTCTGACGTCAGGTGAGTCTGTGACGTCATATACATGTATAGTTTTGAATAAAAAAAAAAAAAAATTTTTTTCAAATTTTAATTTAACTTTACCAAAATACCTGCAGGGGCCTAATAAACGTATTTTAAAAATATTATTTCAAAATATTAATATCCATAAAAGTTATGAGCATATTTTATAAAAATCGCCAAATCTCAAAATTCAAAATTTATGGTCTGATTACAAGCGCATTGGTTAAACTTAAATACGTATAAAAAAAATTTGCAAAAATATTTAAAAACAAAAAAGTTGAATCGAATTTTTAGTTTCACTAATTCTGATGTCATGTGACCCTGTGTCGTCATATACATATATAGTTTTAAATAAAAATAAGAATTTTTTTTTTTCAAATTTTAATTTAAATTTACTAAAATACCTGCAGCGGCCTAATAAACGTATTTTAAAAACATTATATCAAAATATTAATATTCATAAAAGTTATGAGCATATTTCATAAAAATCGCCAAATCTTAAAATTCAAAATTTATGGTCTGATTACAAGCGCATTGGTTAAACTTAAATACGTATAAAGAAATTTGCAAAAATATTTAAAAACAAAAAAGTTATATCGAATTTTTAGTTTTACTAATTCTGACGTCATGTGACCCTGTGTCGTCATATACGTATATAGTTTTAAATAAAAATTAAAAAAATTTTTTTTTCAAATTTTAATTTAATTTTACCAAAATACCTGCAGGGGCCTAATAAACGTAATTTAAAAATATTATATCAAAATATTAATATTCATAAAAGTTATGAGCATATTTCATAAAAATCGCCAAATCTTAAAATTCAAAATTTATGGTCTGATTACAAGCGCATTGGTTAAACTTAAATACGTATAAAAAAAATTTGCAAAAATAATTAAAAACAAAAAAGTTAGATCGAATTTTTAGTTACACTAATTCTGACGTCAGGTGAGTCTGTGACGTCATATACATGTATAGTTTTAAATAAAAATTAGGTTTTTTTTTTTCAAATTTTAATTTAAATTTACCAAAATACCTGCAGGGGCCTAATAAACGTATTTTAAAAATATTATATCAAAATATTAATATTCATAAAAGTTATGAGCATATTTCATAAAAATCGCCAAATCTTAAAATTCAAAATTTATGGTCTGATTACAAGCGCATTGGTTAAACTTAAATACGTATAAAAGAAATATGCAAAAATATTTAAAAACAAAAAAGTTAGATCGAATTTTTAGTTTCACTAATTCTGACGTCAGATGAGTCTGTGACGTCATATACATGTATAGTTTTGAATAAAAAAAAATTTTCAAATTTTTCAAATTTTAATTTAACTTTACCAAAATACCTGCAGGGGCCTAATAAACGTATTTTAAAAATATTATTTCAAAATATCAATATCCATAAAAGTTATGAGCATATTTTATAAAAATTGCCAAATCTCAAAATTCAAAATTTATGGTCTGATTACAAGCGCATTGGTTAAACTTAAATACGTATAAAAGAAATTTGTAAAAATATTTAAAAACAAAAAAGTTAGATCGAATTTTTAGTTTTACTAATTCTGACGTCATGTGACATCATGTGTCGTCATATACGTATATAGTTTTAAATAAAATTAAAAAATTTTTTTTTTTTAATTTTAATTTAACTTCACCAAAATACCTGCAGGGGCCTAATAAACGTAATTTAAAAATATTATATCAAAATATTAATATTCATAAAAGTTATGAGCATATTTTATAAAAATCGCCAAATCTTAAAATTCAAAATTTATGGTCTGATTACAAGCGCATTGGTTAAACTTAAATACGTATAAAAGAAATTTGCAAAAATATTCAAAAACAAAAAAGTTAGATCGAATTTTTAGTTTCACTAATTCTGACGTCAGGTGTGTCTGTGACGTCATATACATGTATAGTTTTAAATAAAAATAAAAAATTTTTTTTTTTCAAATTTTAATTTAACTTCACCAAAATACCTGCAAGGGCCTAATAAACGTATTTTAAAAACATTATATCAAAATATTAATATTCACAAAAGTTATGAGCATATTTCATAAAAATCGCCAAATCTTAAAATTCAAAATTTATGGTCTGATTACAAGCGCATTGGTTAAACTTAAATACGTATAAAAGAAATTTGCAAAAATATTTAAAAACAAAAAAGTTAGATCGAATTTTTAGTTTTACTAATACTGACGTCAGGTGAGTCTGTGACGTCATATACATGTATAGTTTTAAATAAAAATTAAGTTTTTTTTTTCAAATTTTAATTTAACTTTACCAAAATACCTGCAGGGGCCTAATAAACGTATTTTAAAAATATTATATCAAAATATTAATATTCATAAAAGTTATGAGCATATTTCATAAAAATCGCCAAATCTTAAAATTCAAAATTTATGGTCTGATTACAAGCGCATTGGTTAAACTTAAATACGTATAAAAGAAATATGCAAAAATATTTAAAAACAAAAAAGTTAGATCGAATTTTTAGTTTCACTAATTCTGACGTCAGATGAGTCTGTGACGTCATATACATGTATAGTTTTGAATAAAAAAAAAAAAAAAATTTTTCAAATTTTAATTTAACTTTACCAAAATACCTGCAGGGGCCTAATAAACGTATTTTAAAAACATTATATCAAAATATTAATATCCATAAAAGTTATGAGCATATTTTATAAAAATTGCCAAATCTCAAAATTCAAAATTTATGGTCTGATTACAAGCGCATTGGTTAAACTTAAATACGTATAAAAGAAATTTGCAAAAATATTTAAAAACAAAAAAGTTAGATCGAATTTTTAGTTTCACTAATTCTGACGTCATGTGACATCATGTGTCGTCATATACGTATATAGTTTTAAATAAAATTAAAAAATTTTTTTTTTCAAATTTTAATTTAACTTTACCAAAATACCTGCAGGGGCCTAATAAACGTAATTTAAAAATATTATATCAAAATATTAATATTCATAAAAGTTATGAGCATATTTTATAAAAATCGCCAAATCTTAAAATTCAAAATTTATGGTCTGATTACAAGCGCATTGGTTAAACTTAAATACGTATAAAAGAAATTTGCAAAAATATTCAAAAACAAAAAAGTTAGATCGAATTCTTAGTTTCACTAATTCTGACGTCAGGTGAGTCTGTGACGTCATATACATGTATAGTTTTGAATAAAAATAAAAAAAATTTTTTTTTCAAATTTTAATTTAACTTTACCAAAATACCTGCAGGGGCCTAATAAACGTATTTTAAAAATATTATTTCAAAATATTAATATCCATAAAAGTTATGAACATATTTCATAAAAATCGCCAAATCTCAAAATTCAAAAGTTATGGTCTGATTACAAGCGCATTGGTTAAACTTAAATACGTATAAAAGAAATTTGCAAAAATATTTAAAAACAAAAAAGTTAGATCGAATTTTTAGTTTCACTAATTCTGACCTCATGTGACCCTGTGTCGTCATATACGTATATAGTTTTAAATAAAAATTAAAAAAAATTATTTTTTTCAAATTTTAATTTAACTTTACCAAAATACCTGCAGGGGCCTAATAAACGTATTTTAAAAACATTATATCAAAATATTAATATCCATAAAAGTTATGAACATATTTCATAAAAATCGCCAAATCTCAAAATTCAAAAGTTATGGTCTGATTACAAGCGCATTGGTTAAACTTAAATACGTATAAAAGAAATTTGCAAAAATATTCAAAAACAAAAAAGTTTGATCGAATTTTTAGTTTCACTAATTCTGACCTCATGTGACCCTGTGTCGTCATATACGTATATAGTTTTAAATAAAAATTAAAAAAAATTATTTTTTTCAAATTTTAATTTAACTTTACCAAAATACCTGCAGGGGCCTAATAAACGTATTTTAAAAACATTATATCAAAATATTAATATTCATAAAAGTTATGAGCATATTTCATAAAAATCGCCAAATCTTAAAATTCAAAATTTATGGTCTGATTACAAGCGCATTGGTTAAACTTAAATACGTATAAAAGAAATTTGGAAAAATATTCAAAAACAAAAAAGTTAGATCGAATTCTTAGTTTCACTAATTCTGACGTCAGGTGAGTCTGTGACGTCATATACATGTATAGTTTTGAATAAAAATAAAAAAAAAATTTTTTTCAAATTTTAATTTAACTTTACCAAAATACCTGCAGGGGCCTAATAAACGTATTTTAAAAATATTATTTCAAAATATTAATATCCATAAAAGTTATGAACATATTTCATAAAAATCGCCAAATCTCAAAATTCAAAAGTTATGGTCTGATTACAAGCGCATTGGTTAAACTTAAATACGTATAAAAGAAATTTGCAAAAATATTTAAAAACAAAAAAGTTAGATCGAATTTTTAGTTTCACTAATTCTGACCTCATGTGACCCTGTGTCGTCATATACGTATATAGTTTTAAATAAAAATTAAAAAAAATTATTTTTTTCAAATTTTAATTTAACTTTACCAAAATACCTGCAGGGGCCTAATAAACGTATTTTAAAAACATTATATCAAAATATTAATATCCATAAAAGTTATGAACATATTTCATAAAAATCGCCAAATCTCAAAATTCAAAAGTTATGGTCTGATTACAAGCGCATTGGTTAAACTTAAATACGTATAAAAGAAATTTGCAAAAATATTCAAAAACAAAAAAGTTTGATCGAATTTTTAGTTTCACTAATTCTGACCTCATGTGACCCTGTGTCGTCATATACGTATATAGTTTTAAATAAAAATTAAAAAAAATTATTTTTTTCAAATTTTAATTTAACTTTACCAAAATACCTGCAGGGGCCTAATAAACGTATTTTAAAAACATTATATCAAAATATTAATATTCATAAAAGTTATGAGCATATTTCATAAAAATCGCCAAATCTTAAAATTCAAAATTTATGGTCTGATTACAAGCGCATTGGTTAAACTTAAATACGTATAAAAGAAATTTGCAAAAATATTTAAAAACAAAAAAGTTATATCGAATTTTTAGTTTTACTAATTCTGACGTCATGTGACCCTGTGTCGTCATATACGTATATAGTTTTAAATAAAAATTAAAAAAATTTTTTTTCAAATTTTAATTTAAATTTACCAAAATACCTGCAAGGGCCTAATAAACGTATTTTAAAAACATTATATCAAAATATTAATATTCATAAAAGTTATGAGCATATTTCATAAAAATCGCCAAATCTTAAAATTCAAAATTTATGGTCTGATTACAAGCGCATTGGTTAAACTTAAATACGTATAAAAGAAATTTGCAAGAATATTTAAAAACAAAAAAGTTATATCGAATTTTTAGTTTTACTAATTCTGACGTCATGTGACCCTGTGTCGTCATATACGTATATAGTTTTAAATAAAAATTAAAAAAATTTTTTTTCAAATTTTAATTTAACTTTACCAAAATACCTGCAAGGGCCTAATAAACGTAATATAAAAAAATTATATCAAAATATTAATATTCATAAAAGTTATGAGCATATTTTATAAAAATCGCCAAATCTTAAAATTCAAAATTTATGGTCTGATTACAAGCGCATTGGTTAAACTTAAATACGTATAAAAGAAATTTGCAAAAATATTCAAAAACAAAAAAGTTAGATCGAATTTTTAGTTTCACTAATTCTGACTTCAGGTGAGTCTGTGACGTCATATACATGTATAGTTTTGAATAAAAATAAAAACAATTTTTTTTTCAAATTTTAATTTAACTTTACCAAAATACCTGCAGGGGCCTAATAAACGTATTTTAAAAACATTATATCAAAATATTAATATTCATAAAAGTTATGAGCATATTTCATAAAAATCGCCAAATCTTAAAATTCAAAATTTATGGTCTGATTACAAGCGCATTGGTTAAACTTAAATACGTATAAAAGAAATTTGCAAAAATATTTAAAAACAAAAAAGTTATATCGAATTTTTAGTTTTACTAATTCTGACGTCATGTGACCCTGTGTCGTCATATACGTATATAGTTTTAAATAAAAATTAAAAAAAAAATTTTTCAAATTTTACTTTAACTTTACCAAAATACCTGCAGGGGCCTAATAAACGTAATATAAAAATATTATATCAAAATATTAATATTCATGAAAGTTATGAGCATATTTTATAAAAATCGCCAAATCTTAAAATTCAAAATTTATGGTCTGATTACAAGCGCATTGGTTAAACTTAAATACGTATAAAAGAAATTTGCAAAAATATTCAAAAACAAAAAAGTTAGATCGAATTTTTAGTTTCACTAATTCTGACGTCAGGTGAGTCTGTGACGTCATATACATGTATAGTTTTGAATAAAAATAAAAACAATTTTTTTTTCAAATTTTAATTTAACTTTACCAAAATACCTGCAGGGGCCTAATAAACGTATTTTAAAAATATTATTTCAAAATATTAATATCCATAAAAGTTATGAACATATTTCATAAAAATCGCCAAATCTCAAAATTCAAAAGTTATGGTCTGATTACAAGCGCATTGGTTAAACTTAAATACGTATAAAAGAAATTTGCAAAAATATTTAAAAACAAAAAAGTTAGATCGAATTTTTAGTTTCACTAATTCTGACCTCATGTGACCCTGTGACGTCAAATACGTATATAGTTTTAAATAAAAATTAAAAAATTTTTTTTTTCAAATTTTAATTTAACTTTACCAAAATACCTGCAGGGGCCTAATAACGTATTTTATAAATATTATTTCAAAATATTAATATCCATAAAAGTTATGAACATATTTCATAAAAATCACCAAATCTTAAAATTCAAAATTTATGGTCTGATTACAAGCGCATTGGTTAAACTTAAATACGTATAAAAGATATTTGCAAAAATATTCAAAAACAAAAAAGTTAGATCGAATTTATAGTTTCACTAATTCTGACGTCAGGTGAGTCTGTGACGTCATATACATGTATAGTTTTGAATAAAAATAAAAAATTTTTTTTTTTCAAATTTTAATTTAACTTTACCAAAATACCTGCAGGGGAAACGTATTTTAAAAATATTATTTCAAAATATTAATATCCATAAAAGTTATGAGCATATTTCATAAAAATCGCCAAATCTCAAAATTCAAAATTTATGGTCTGATTACAAGCGCATTGGTTAAACTTAAATACGTATAAAAGAAATTTGCAAAAATATTTAAAAACAAAAAAGTTAGATCGAAATTTTAGTTTCATTAATTCTGACCTCATGTGACCCTGTGTCGTCATATACGTATATAGTTTTAAATAAAAATTTAAATTTTTTTTTTTTCAAATTTTAATTTAAATTTACCAAAATATTTGCAGGGGCCTAATAAACGTATTTTAAAAATATTATATCAAAATATTAATATTCATAAAAGTTATGAGCATATTTCATAAAATTCGCCAAATCTTAAAATTCAAAATTTATGGTCTGATTACAAGCGCATTGGTTAAACTTAAATACGTAGAAAAGAAATTTGCAAAAATATTCAAAAACAAAAAAGTTAGATCGAATTTTTAGTTTCACTAATTCTGACCTCATGTGACCCTGTGTCGTCATATACGTATATAGTTTTAAATAAAAATTAAAAAAAAAATTTTTTTTCAAATTTTAATTTAAATTTACCAAAATACCTGCAGCGGCCTAATAAACGTATTTTAAAAATATTATTTTAAAATATTAATATTCACAAAAGTTATGAGCATATTTCATAAAAATCGCCAAATCTTAAAATTCAAAATTTATGGTCTGATTACAAGCGCATTGGTTAAACTTAAATACGTATAAAGAAATTTGCAAAAATATTTAAAAACAAAAAAGTTATATCGAATTTTTAGTTTTACTAATTCTGACGTCATGTGACCCTGTGTCGTCATATACGTATATAGTTTTAAATAAAAATTAAAAAAATTTTTTTTTCAAATTTTAATTTAATTTTACCAAAATACCTGCAGGGGCCTAATAAACGTAATTTAAAAATATTATATCAAAATATTAATATTCATAAAAGTTATGAGCATATTTCATAAAAATCGCCAAATCTTAAAATTCAAAATTTATGGTCTGATTACAAGCGCATTGGTTAAACTTAAATACGTATAAAAAAAATTTGCAAAAATAATTAAAAACAAAAAAGTTAGATCGAATTTTTAGTTACACTAATTCTGACGTCAGGTGAGTCTGTGACGTCATATACATGTATAGTTTTAAATAAAAATTAGGTTTTTTTTTTTCAAATTTTAATTTAAATTTACCAAAATACCTGCAGGGGCCTAATAAACGTATTTTAAAAATATTATATCAAAATATTAATATTCATAAAAGTTATGAGCATATTTCATAAAAATCGCCAAATCTTAAAATTCAAAATTTATGGTCTGATTACAAGCGCATTGGTTAAACTTAAATACGTATAAAAGAAATATGCAAAAATATTTAAAAACAAAAAAGTTAGATCGAATTTTTAGTTTCACTAATTCTGACGTCAGATGAGTCTGTGACGTCATATACATGTATAGTTTTGAATAAAAAAAAATTTTCAAATTTTTCAAATTTTAATTTAACTTTACCAAAATACCTGCAGGGGCCTAATAAACGTATTTTAAAAATATTATTTCAAAATATCAATATCCATAAAAGTTATGAGCATATTTTATAAAAATTGCCAAATCTCAAAATTCAAAATTTATGGTCTGATTACAAGCGCATTGGTTAAACTTAAATACGTATAAAAGAAATTTGTAAAAATATTTAAAAACAAAAAAGTTAGATCGAATTTTTAGTTTTACTAATTCTGACGTCATGTGACATCATGTGTCGTCATATACGTATATAGTTTTAAATAAAATTAAAAAATTTTTTTTTTTTAATTTTAATTTAACTTCACCAAAATACCTGCAGGGGCCTAATAAACGTAATTTAAAAATATTATATCAAAATATTAATATTCATAAAAGTTATGAGCATATTTTATAAAAATCGCCAAATCTTAAAATTCAAAATTTATGGTCTGATTACAAGCGCATTGGTTAAACTTAAATACGTATAAAAGAAATTTGCAAAAATATTCAAAAACAAAAAAGTTAGATCGAATTTTTAGTTTCACTAATTCTGACGTCAGGTGTGTCTGTGACGTCATATACATGTATAGTTTTAAATAAAAATAAAAAATTTTTTTTTTTCAAATTTTAATTTAACTTCACCAAAATACCTGCAAGGGCCTAATAAACGTATTTTAAAAACATTATATCAAAATATTAATATTCACAAAAGTTATGAGCATATTTCATAAAAATCGCCAAATCTTAAAATTCAAAATTTATGGTCTGATTACAAGCGCATTGGTTAAACTTAAATACGTATAAAAGAAATTTGCAAAAATATTTAAAAACAAAAAAGTTAGATCGAATTTTTAGTTTTACTAATACTGACGTCAGGTGAGTCTGTGACGTCATATACATGTATAGTTTTAAATAAAAATTAAGTTTTTTTTTTCAAATTTTAATTTAACTTTACCAAAATACCTGCAGGGGCCTAATAAACGTATTTTAAAAATATTATATCAAAATATTAATATTCATAAAAGTTATGAGCATATTTCATAAAAATCGCCAAATCTTAAAATTCAAAATTTATGGTCTGATTACAAGCGCATTGGTTAAACTTAAATACGTATAAAAGAAATATGCAAAAATATTTAAAAACAAAAAAGTTAGATCGAATTTTTAGTTTCACTAATTCTGACGTCAGATGAGTCTGTGACGTCATATACATGTATAGTTTTGAATAAAAAAAAAAAAAAAATTTTTCAAATTTTAATTTAACTTTACCAAAATACCTGCAGGGGCCTAATAAACGTATTTTAAAAACATTATATCAAAATATTAATACCCATAAAAGTTATGAGCATATTTTATAAAAATTGCCAAATCTCAAAATTCAAAATTTATGGTCTGATTACAAGCGCATTGGTTAAACTTAAATACGTATAAAAGAAATTTGCAAAAATATTTAAAAACAAAAAAGTTAGATCGAATTTTTAGTTTCACTAATTCTGACGTCATGTGACATCATGTGTCGTCATATACGTATATAGTTTTAAATAAAATTAAAAAATTTTTTTTTTCAAATTTTAATTTAACTTTACCAAAATACCTGCAGGGGCCTAATAAACGTAATTTAAAAATATTATATCAAAATATTAATATTCATAAAAGTTATGAGCATATTTTATAAAAATCGCCAAATCTTAAAATTCAAAATTTATGGTCTGATTACAAGCGCATTGGTTAAACTTAAATACGTATAAAAGAAATTTGCAAAAATATTCAAAAACAAAAAAGTTAGATCGAATTCTTAGTTTCACTAATTCTGACGTCAGGTGAGTCTGTGACGTCATATACATGTATAGTTTTGAATAAAAATAAAAAAAATTTTTTTTTCAAATTTTAATTTAACTTTACCAAAATACCTGCAGGGGCCTAATAAACGTATTTTAAAAATATTATTTCAAAATATTAATATCCATAAAAGTTATGAACATATTTCATAAAAATCGCCAAATCTCAAAATTCAAAAGTTATGGTCTGATTACAAGCGCATTGGTTAAACTTAAATACGTATAAAAGAAATTTGCAAAAATATTTAAAAACAAAAAAGTTAGATCGAATTTTTAGTTTCACTAATTCTGACCTCATGTGACCCTGTGTCGTCATATACGTATATAGTTTTAAATAAAAATTAAAAAAAATTATTTTTTTCAAATTTTAATTTAACTTTACCAAAATACCTGCAGGGGCCTAATAAACGTATTTTAAAAACATTATATCAAAATATTAATATCCATAAAAGTTATGAACATATTTCATAAAAATCGCCAAATCTCAAAATTCAAAAGTTATGGTCTGATTACAAGCGCATTGGTTAAACTTAAATACGTATAAAAGAAATTTGCAAAAATATTCAAAAACAAAAAAGTTTGATCGAATTTTTAGTTTCACTAATTCTGACCTCATGTGACCCTGTGTCGTCATATACGTATATAGTTTTAAATAAAAATTAAAAAAAATTATTTTTTTCAAATTTTAATTTAACTTTACCAAAATACCTGCAGGGGCCTAATAAACGTATTTTAAAAACATTATATCAAAATATTAATATTCATAAAAGTTATGAGCATATTTCATAAAAATCGCCAAATCTTAAAATTCAAAATTTATGGTCTGATTACAAGCGCATTGGTTAAACTTAAATACGTATAAAAGAAATTTGGAAAAATATTCAAAAACAAAAAAGTTAGATCGAATTCTTAGTTTCACTAATTCTGACGTCAGGTGAGTCTGTGACGTCATATACATGTATAGTTTTGAATAAAAATAAAAAAAAAATTTTTTTCAAATTTTAATTTAACTTTACCAAAATACCTGCAGGGGCCTAATAAACGTATTTTAAAAACATTATATCAAAATATTAATATTCATAAAAGTTATGAGCATATTTCATAAAAATCGCCAAATCTTAAAATTCAAAATTTATGGTCTGATTACAAGCGCATTGGTTAAACTTAAATACGTATAAAAGAAATTTGCAAAAATATTTAAAAACAAAAAAGTTATATCGAATTTTTAGTTTTACTAATTCTGACGTCATGTGACCCTGTGTCGTCATATACGTATATAGTTTTAAATAAAAATTAAAAAAATTTTTTTTCAAATTTTAATTTAAATTTACCAAAATACCTGCAAGGGCCTAATAAACGTATTTTAAAAACATTATATCAAAATATTAATATTCATAAAAGTTATGAGCATATTTCATAAAAATCGCCAAATCTTAAAATTCAAAATTTATGGTCTGATTACAAGCGCATTGGTTAAACTTAAATACGTATAAAAGAAATTTGCAAGAATATTTAAAAACAAAAAAGTTATATCGAATTTTTAGTTTTACTAATTCTGACGTCATGTGACCCTGTGTCGTCATATACGTATATAGTTTTAAATAAAAATTAAAAAAATTTTTTTTCAAATTTTAATTTAACTTTACCAAAATACCTGCAAGGGCCTAATAAACGTAATATAAAAAAATTATATCAAAATATTAATATTCATAAAAGTTATGAGCATATTTTATAAAAATCGCCAAATCTTAAAATTCAAAATTTATGGTCTGATTACAAGCGCATTGGTTAAACTTAAATACGTATAAAAGAAATTTGCAAAAATATTCAAAAACAAAAAAGTTAGATCGAATTTTTAGTTTCACTAATTCTGACTTCAGGTGAGTCTGTGACGTCATATACATGTATAGTTTTGAATAAAAATAAAAACAATTTTTTTTTCAAATTTTAATTTAACTTTACCAAAATACCTGCAGGGGCCTAATAAACGTATTTTAAAAACATTATATCAAAATATTAATATTCATAAAAGTTATGAGCATATTTCATAAAAATCGCCAAATCTTAAAATTCAAAATTTATGGTCTGATTACAAGCGCATTGGTTAAACTTAAATACGTATAAAAGAAATTTGCAAAAATATTTAAAAACAAAAAAGTTATATCGAATTTTTAGTTTTACTAATTCTGACGTCATGTGACCCTGTGTCGTCATATACGTATATAGTTTTAAATAAAAATTAAAAAAAAAATTTTTCAAATTTTACTTTAACTTTACCAAAATACCTGCAGGGGCCTAATAAACGTAATATAAAAATATTATATCAAAATATTAATATTCATGAAAGTTATGAGCATATTTTATAAAAATCGCCAAATCTTAAAATTCAAAATTTATGGTCTGATTACAAGCGCATTGGTTAAACTTAAATACGTATAAAAGAAATTTGCAAAAATATTCAAAAACAAAAAAGTTAGATCGAATTTTTAGTTTCACTAATTCTGACGTCAGGTGAGTCTGTGACGTCATATACATGTATAGTTTTGAATAAAAATAAAAACAATTTTTTTTTCAAATTTTAATTTAACTTTACCAAAATACCTGCAGGGGCCTAATAAACGTATTTTAAAAATATTATTTCAAAATATTAATATCCATAAAAGTTATGAACATATTTCATAAAAATCGCCAAATCTCAAAATTCAAAAGTTATGGTCTGATTACAAGCGCATTGGTTAAACTTAAATACGTATAAAAGAAATTTGCAAAAATATTTAAAAACAAAAAAGTTAGATCGAATTTTTAGTTTCACTAATTCTGACCTCATGTGACCCTGTGACGTCAAATACGTATATAGTTTTAAATAAAAATTAAAAAATTTTTTTTTTCAAATTTTAATTTAACTTTACCAAAATACCTGCAGGGGCCTAATAACGTATTTTATAAATATTATTTCAAAATATTAATATCCATAAAAGTTATGAACATATTTCATAAAAATCACCAAATCTTAAAATTCAAAATTTATGGTCTGATTACAAGCGCATTGGTTAAACTTAAATACGTATAAAAGATATTTGCAAAAATATTCAAAAACAAAAAAGTTAGATCGAATTTATAGTTTCACTAATTCTGACGTCAGGTGAGTCTGTGACGTCATATACATGTATAGTTTTGAATAAAAATAAAAAATTTTTTTTTTTCAAATTTTAATTTAACTTTACCAAAATACCTGCAGGGGAAACGTATTTTAAAAATATTATTTCAAAATATTAATATCCATAAAAGTTATGAGCATATTTCATAAAAATCGCCAAATCTCAAAATTCAAAATTTATGGTCTGATTACAAGCGCATTGGTTAAACTTAAATACGTATAAAAGAAATTTGCAAAAATATTTAAAAACAAAAAAGTTAGATCGAAATTTTAGTTTCATTAATTCTGACCTCATGTGACCCTGTGTCGTCATATACGTATATAGTTTTAAATAAAAATTTAAATTTTTTTTTTTTCAAATTTTAATTTAAATTTACCAAAATATTTGCAGGGGCCTAATAAACGTATTTTAAAAATATTATATCAAAATATTAATATTCATAAAAGTTATGAGCATATTTCATAAAATTCGCCAAATCTTAAAATTCAAAATTTATGGTCTGATTACAAGCGCATTGGTTAAACTTAAATACGTAGAAAAGAAATTTGCAAAAATATTCAAAAACAAAAAAGTTAGATCGAATTTTTAGTTTCACTAATTCTGACCTCATGTGACCCTGTGTCGTCATATACGTATATAGTTTTAAATAAAAATTAAAAAAAAAATTTTTTTTCAAATTTTAATTTAAATTTACCAAAATACCTGCAGCGGCCTAATAAACGTATTTTAAAAATATTATTTTAAAATATTAATATTCACAAAAGTTATGAGCATATTTCATAAAAATCGCCAAATCTTAAAATTCAAAATTTATGGTCTGATTACAAGCGCATTGGTTAAACTTAAATACGTATAAAAGAAATTTGCAAAAATATTTAAAAACAAAAAAGTTAGATCGAATTTTTAGTTTCACTAATTCTGACGTCAGGTTGGTCTGTGACGTCATGTACATAGTTTTGAATGTAAATTAAATTTTCTTATTTTAAATTTTAATTTAACTTTACCAAAATACATATAGCGGCCTAATAAACGTATTTTAAAAATATTGCAAAATTTGTAAAAACTAAAAATATTGCAAAATTTGTAAAAAAATTACATCAAAAATTTTTACAAAAACAAAAAGTTTCATCTTCATTAAAAACACTCGTTTTTGTGGTTTTAGTTGTAACTTATCACTTTAACACTCACAAAAAAATTAATTTAGAATTTCAATGACTACATCAGGAATCAAACCTAGAGTTTAGGTTTAGAACGGAAGCGCCTTAACCACTAGGCCACCTTCACAAATGATAAAAAGTTGCAACTATTTATAAAAAAAAAAAAATATTTATATTTTATAACCAAAGGCCCATCTAAATTTTAATAAAATGTTTATAATAGAGTCATTCTCTTCTATATTTTGTTGTTAAATATATTTTTAAAATTTGTTCTTCATAGCTTCTGTAATAAAACGAAACTATTATTTTATCCACCAAAACAAAATTTGCCATAACTTTTTTATTTTAATTTTTTCACGCATTTCTTTATTAGTTTAGTTATTGAAGTTATACTAATACAAATTTAATAAACCCAATAAATTTTAATTTTTAAGATTTTCGATTTTTATAAAATATGCTCATAATTTTTACGAATATTAACTTTTTTTATTAATATTTTAAAAATATTTTTATTATGCCGCTGCAGTTGTTTTGGTAAAGTGAATTTAAAATTAAAAAAAAAACAATTTTAAGTTTTTTTTACAAAATGATATATGCCTATGACGTCATATGGCCGATGGCTGTCAAAATCCGTTTCAATTTTTTTTCACGAATTTCTTTAATAGGTATTCAAGCTATACTAGTGTCCCCCAAATTTTTTATAAGCTTCTGTATTGATAAGTATGAAAACAATTGTTTAAATTTTATTTTCAATAATACATATATTTATTAAGGCCAATTGTACTACCTAGCTATAAGGTAAAAAACAAAAAATGTTTTTATTTTAGCCGTTCAAGAAAAAAAAGTATTACAAAATTATTTATTTTAGCAATTTTATAATAAATTTACAAAAAATTTTAACGTTGCACTTGTTTTAAAATATTTACTAAAACAAACCTTATAAAAATGGGCTTATAAAAAATTATAATTACATTCTTTTTATTAAACAAATTTTGCAAATTTAGTATTGTAGTGTTCATTAATTAATTGCAATAATTTATATTCATTAGTAGGGTTCTACATACACTAGAACGTTGAATTAAAATTCTTTAATTGCACGTTTCTAATTTTCCAATTAGTGACGTAAAACGCAGGTGCTCCAAGTAAAAAAGGGTTAATTACTAAACCAAACACGTTTCTTTCATTTTTTAGTTGTAGAAAACACGTGCTTTCATTCTCTGTTGTAGAACTACAATTTTGCACATCTTAATAAAGTATTTATAATTTTAAAAAATATTTAAAAAAAGCTAATGAGACTGTTAAAAAAAAAAATTGCTTAAAAAAAGTTAATTTTGTGAAACTACAGTTTAATAACAACTTATTTGCTATTTTTACCTTTTATTAAGTGTTTAGCAGGACATGATTTCATTTTGTTGTTCAATTGAAGTTGTTTTGTAATTAATACAATTTAATGTGTCCCAAACTGCCACAGGCAACTCGAGACTGGGTCGGAGTAAATGATGTTACTTTATGTTCAAGTCGCGCATTCGATTTTCCCACGTCGAGGATAAAGATATATACAAAAAAAAAATGTGTAAACATATTTTATTTAATTTTAGGATTCGGTTGGCGTTTTGTTGCTTATCAGCGTACAATTCTCTTTAGATAACTTTTTTCAAAAGCCGAAAACAAATTTGCACCAATTGGTTTAAATCGAAGGTCTTCAAGTACTTTTCAAATTGTTGTATAATGGTTCATTGGTAATAAGACAATACAAAGTCAAAATTCTTAGGTTGTAGCAGGCTTTGCAGGCACTGTTGCGAAATTTAAATCAAATTGTTTTTGCAAATTTACCAGTCGTAACAAAATCTTTACGGCAACTAGGTCGTGTAAAACGCCAATGTAATAATTAACTTGTGGTTTTTTTGAAAGTAGTAGCCCATTATACAAGCATAGAACAACAACTGCTTTGAATAATCCGTTTTTATTAATACCGATCATTAAATCTATCTTCGATTTTATAATTCAGGTGAATGTTTAGTTTTGCAGCAACCAGAAGTTAAAAGAATGAAAGTTTTTTTTTTAATATTTGCTTGTTTTTTGATTCTGCTTCAATTTGTACCGAATTCAAGTAAAGGTAGGTTATATTTTGCTTTATAGTAACGATAGACAAGAATAATTTACATAAATGTTACCTGTATGAATTATAATTGCAATTTGTAGAGTAAGCTAAAGTATTTTTGATTCTTAAAAATAAAAAAAATTAAACTTGAAAAAATTGTGTCCTGAAGAAATTTATTTTTTTTGTAGATATGTCTGTAACATTGAAGTTGGATATAGACTGTCGCCAATTTTGTTACAACAAAAAAGGGATTTTACGAAAACGAGTTCGTTGTAATAAATATAGGCCCCAATGTAAAAGAGGTAAACTGCTTTTAATTCTGTAATCAAGCAAAAAAAAGATTTAAACCGGCAGCGTGGTGTAGTGGTAAGAACACTTGCTACACCACACATGAGGTTGTGGGTTCAATCTCCACTGATCTCATGCTGTAGCGTCTTCGAGTAAGGCAGCATATTTACTGGGCAATTATAATCTATTATATACCAAACTGCCACAGGCAACTCGAGACTGGGTCGGAGTAACTGATGTTACTCTATGTTTAAGTCGCGCAAACGACTTTCCTACATCAAGGATAACGATATATACAAAAAAACACTAAATTAGTGAAATGTTTTATGATCAACTAAAATAGAGTACATGTTTCCAAAAAAAATTATTTGTTTTTAGAGGGGTGCCGCAGGTGCAAAAATATGTGCCCGCCTAAAACATTAACTGGAAGGCCGCAGTTTCTGGGTTTGTCATAAAATTAAAGAAATAAAACTGTCCTGGACATTGTACCATAAAATGCAAATTAAACAGTTTGAAATCGTAATTCATCTCCATCAGCTCACGCCTGCAAACATTACTTTACTGTTGCAATTATTTATTGTGTCGTAAATGTTGTACAAGTCGTTTTAAATTGTGATTACATACGATTTCGTATACCTAATGACCATAAACCTTTCAAGTTTTCAGATTTTTTCGATAAACAACGTATTGACAGGATAAATTTGGCCATTTTAATAATTCCTTTTCTATGAATTCTCCTTTTTTAAGTATTTGAGCAAACATATTCGTTTAAATTGCTATCCTCAGCAAAATTGCAAATATTTACTCTAAAGCAAAAATGGGGAATTTTCCTCGATAAACTTTTAATTAAAAAAAAGAAACAAATTGAATTTTTGTAATAAATTGTTCACAGACAATTTTCTACTGTTTAAACAACTAACAAAATAAAAGAAAACACGAGATACAAAATTTAAAAATTAGCACTTTGGTGTTTTTGTAGGATTGTTACATTAATTATATTTGATAATTTTGACACGTTTAGTGCGCAAAACAACCTCCAGGTTTGTCAAACAAAACACTTGAAGGGTTATAGAGCCGAAATGCAATCCAAAAACTTTATTCAAAAACCACTGAACGCCAAACAAACTGTGTGTTAGTTACATTAAGTATAAAAGTGACTTAAACAACTTGTTAAGATTGGTATTTTTCATATTTGATAAATTCAGGCAACTTTCACATTGTAACCCTCTTTGGATTTTGTTAACTTTAACTTCTTAGTAAATCTCGGTAAGATAGTTAAAGTAAAAGTCACATGGTAAAAATGTGTCAAAAAACAAAGTAGTAACTTTGTTTTATATATTTGTACAAAGTAAAGTGCATTAATAATAGACCAAATGTTGCAAATTTGTTTTCTTTTGTTTAAATAAACTTGGCTTACAAAAAACAAACAATAAAACAAATTAGTAGAAAACCTTTCGCAACTATTTTCATTTAACAAACAAAAGTTTTATTAATTGTCAATATTTTTTGTGTTGCCAGTAAATCACCTGACAAGTATTTACATATTTGATTTTTATGTTGCAGTATTTGATTTTTATTATTAAAATAAATATATCTTTAATCTAAAAACAACCTTAAAAGCTGATTAAACATTTTTAAAAATATTATTAATACAAACATAGTATGTCTTAGAAATTTTTTCTTACAAAAAATAAAACAAAATACCCAACTACAAAATATTCATTTTTTTATTCTTCTTTAATTGCTTCTAATTTTCCACTGGATGGAGTTGGAGCTGTGGGGTCAGTGTCCGTAATATTAGCTTCCTAAAAAAAACATTTTAAATGACTTTTTACAAATTAGCTTCCTAAAAAAAACATTTTAAATGACTTTTTGTTAACATCGTAAATTTCAAACAAAAGTTAAAAATATAGGCTAATAAATAGTTCAGATAATTTAAGAGCTAAAAAATTCCCTATTTTAAATTCTTTTTGCAAAATATAATTTAGCATTACCAATGTAGTTATCTTTAAAACATATTTAGTCCTTTATAGGCTTTGGCATGTATTAAAGTCCATTAATCAGTTTTGTAAAAAACAACATAATATTTAAATATTGCCAAAATTATAAAAATGTTGTGAACCAATGAATATTATAATGCATAAAAAAACAGATATTGCAAAAAGGTAAAATTTTAGAATTTTTTTAAAATTATTATTAACTTCTTTACATGAGTAAAAAAATTTTACTTACATTTTGTTGAGTTTGGGCGACTTGAGTTGACGTTTTATTTGTTGAGTTTTTAGCTTTTAAATCTGACCCAATTTTCTGAAGTTGTTCTTTTGTTTTTATATCCAACTCTAAATCCCACACAACTTGGTAAGTTCCATCTTTAAAGGTCACGGGGAGGGAAAATACACAATCTTTGATCCCATACCAACCTGAATAAGAAATTATATCTTAATAAAATATTTTACTTTTAATTTAATAAAGCAAAGCTTTTAGAAATAAGACTGACAGCGTGGTGTAGTGGTTAAAGCCCTTAGCTCCAACCCAACTGCTTCATGTTTTAACACATGGTAAATTAACAACACATGGTAAAAAGGCTACTTTTGGGGTAAATATTATCAATAATAGTTTAAAAGGATTAGGGTATCAAATAGCATTCTATGTTTGGCCCTTGAAGTCAACCTTCCTACATCAAGAATAAAAAAAGTCGTTAAAAAATAGTTGACCTTCACATTCGACCCCCAATGAGAACATTTCTGCTGAGTTTGACCCTTGAACCCAGTCACGCAAGAGTGAGGCCAAGGATGATGCTTCACTGAGACTAGGGTCATGCCTCAGCGCTTCACATAACTCCACCTTGTGACGAGATAAAGTTGAGAGAAAATCATCACTGAGCCATTTTCTAAAAAAAGGAATTTTAAAATAACTTTTGGGAAGAATTTTCATAAAATAATCTTAAATTGAAGAAAGTTTTTTTTTTTTAAAAAACAAAAGGTAACTTACGTGTCATAAACCATATCAATTAATTTTCTTGAGAACCATTTAGGACCTGTGATGGCACCATTGTAACCATGTACTACTGCATTATTTAACCCAACATGCACCCCTGTTCCATCACCGTCTGTGGCACAATCACCCCAAACTATCACATCCTTTACTCCTGCAGAATTGACTTCAAGTTTTCGAGCCAAATTTGCTCTAGCCCGACGTTCCTAGTTGAAAGTTTTTTTTTTTTTTTAAAGAACAAAAAAATCAAAAAAAAATTTAAAATAGCATATTTAATTTTTTTTAATAATACAAGTCAATTGCCCAATCTTTAGACTGTATTTTAGTTGTTGTAATATGGTCACAACTTGCAAATGGTACTTGCCTGTAATAATTTACTCACACACCACAAACAGAAGTTTATTTTATTTTTTTGGTTTATAAATATGACATAAATATATATATTCCACCAAACTCCATTATATATAAATACACAATCAACAAAATCATTAAAAATTTTGATAAATCTACCCACTTGTAATCTTGATGAGGCCACAATATTTTGTTTGTTGATCTTAGTTGTATTTTCCACCAAGATGTGAGCATTAAAGTTTACCAAACCACTCCCAGCAACAATAACCTAAGAAACAGAAGATTTTTTTATATTAAAAGGTTTTAAAATTAAAAAACAATTTTTACTAAAGCTTGGTAAGCTAAGATTTTTTGCATATTTTATCCTTAATGTAAGAAGGTCAACTTCTGTTAACTTGGCCAAGTCTTTTGTTAACTTGGTCAAGTAAGTGCCTTTGGCAGTCTTTGAATAATATTGAGCAAATACTTCAGACTATTAATTTGTTGATTGGTTTTGAGCCTGATATAAAGTGTTTTTTTACAGCGTTTTTTTACAGTACTTTACTCAAGGATGCTACAACATGAGAACAGTAAAATCAAATCAATACCCTTATGTTGTGAATACAAGTGTTTTAACAACTACACCACACTGCCTGTCATAATGACCTTAACATTAATTACATGAAAGTATATGTTCTAATATTGGTCAAGATTTAAAAGTTTTTTAAAAGTTAGTTTTTAATTTTCAATAAACAAAATTATTTAAAAAAACTTTATATTAATTAACCTTAACATCAGGTAAAGCTTGTTCATCCAAAACTTGAGCATATTGTTTGTAAAGTTCTTCATTTTGATCCTCATTTTTAGTTGTTTCATTTTCAAGAAATATAACAGCAGTTGCATCCTTAAAACCTGCTTCCAAATCAGTAACAAACTTAACTTTTCTTAATAATGGGAAAGCCAGATCGTTGATTTCCATAACTATGCCTGTAAAAGTTGTTTTAATTTAATTTTTAAATCTTTAAAATAAACTTAAATGTGAATATAATCTTTAGTAAAAAATAATATTTATTAAATCCTTACATCCGCAAATATAAACCTCTAACTATATAGCCTATTCCATTAACAATATTTAAAATTTAACATAACAATGCAATATTTATATAAACATTTTTCTTTTAAATTTACAATGCAAAAACTATATATAAACAAGTTTTACCCTCTAAATTGTCTTTATGTTTAATATCATCAAAAAGTCGAATTGAAATTTCTGTTTTGTCTCCAAAAATTTCACCACTTGCAACTCTTGGTATAAAGTGGTAAGCTGTGGGACATGATGCACTGTTTAAAACAAAAATAAGTTAACTGAAGGTTACTATGTAATGTTACTAAGGTTTATACTGTTCATAACGTTTTAAATATAATCTATATTAAATAAATAATATTGTTATAAATTACAAGATTCGGTCGCTATTTTTAACTTAAAATTTTGTAACATTATATATTTATATAGCCAATATTAGAAAGTACAATAGTGAAAATTTACAGATTTAAATAGGATTTTGGCAAGGGTTAACTAAAAATAAAAAAAAGGGAGTTTGCTAAAAAATAAAAAAGTGACGGATTTAACCAATTAAAAACTACAACATAAAAATATAAAAAACATATATACTTGACAATGCAAATGTGAAGTGGTTTGCTTAAGTTATTAAATTGAATTTGTTCATCGATATCTTGTTTGTTAGTGATCATATTTTCATCTTTTATCTTTACTGCAAGTGGGGTTAACATCTTCGAGGTAATACCATAATAACACTGTGAAAAATGTAAGTTTGCATGAGTAAAAATATTCATAAACCCAAAGAATATAAAAATTAAAAGTTATCTAACAAATATAAGGCAAAAAAAATTTTTTCTCAAAAACATTTTAAAGTATTTATAACACTAAATCTCACATTAGCATATTCCATAAACTCATTATATCCCCCCATCAATAATCCCTTTCCTCCTCGATCCACCAACTCCCGCCACACGATGGGACTCTTGTCATGATTCCAACCATTTTTGTCGCAAGTATCTGAAAGCCACGGTTTCCAATCATTCGATTGTTTTACAATTTTGTGAACCTAAATTTAGAATATTTACATAAAATTTAACAATTTCAATTTTTTTGTATTTTATTTATCCTCAATGTAAGAAGGTTGACTTTAAGGCCTGAACAAAGAGTAATGTTAGTTACCCTGAACCAGTCTCAGGTTGATTTGTCAGTTTGAATATTATTGATTATACTTGCCTAATAACTAATCTGCATATTAGGGTTTGGCTTAGCAGAAGATGTAAGTACTTATTTGGGTTTGGTGAAAAAAAAAACACTTTTAGCATGTTTTAAATCATTAAATTGATTTTGTCATTTTTTCCCGTTGCATTGTTGTAATATTTATTGTATATCGTATTTATTATTTACGTTTATCAATGCGCGAAAAACCAAAAAAAAATCCTTGCCAAAATTGTTTTTTCTTTTTGTTATATTTGGAATTATATATATGAACAAACAGAAATAAATAAAACAATTTTTCCTTACTTCAAATTCAGGTAAATTCTTAGACAACTGATCAGCTAGAAGTTCAAGTTTTGCATAATATGGACAATCAGCTAAACCTAAAACATAAAAAATATTTTTTAATTGTGTTAAACAAAAAACGGATATCAACAAACATTCACTGATTTAAAATAAAAATAAAATTAAAACCTGCTTAAATTTAAAAAAAAAAAAAACCTGAAAAGATGTTTAAAAATAAATTTTAAGGCAGCAAAAAACAAACATATTTACATAACAATTTTATAACTCACCGGCAACTACAAATTTAACCATTTTTACTACAAAATAACAGAAAATGTAAATAAATAATCAGCTGATAAATACCCGCGCTAAGCTGTGCCTATGGCAACAAATTGCACAAAAACAGCATTCTTAGTGGCTAAATATAATAAGAAAAAATTAAAATTATCCGCGTTTGAATATTTAAAAAAACTTTTTTCGTTGCTTAAAAAAATTACAATAATTTGTACGTTAATAAAAATAAGTATATAAAATCAAAACAAAATGTAAAATTTGTCAGGTATGAAAATTAAAAGTTCATTTAAAAAAACAGAACACTTTGTCGTTTATATTTTTAAATGTTAGTTTAATTTATAATAGTCCTGAATAAATTTTAAAAAATACAAAACTATCCAATTATCTAATTTTTTATTTTGCTTAAGATTGCATATAAAGTTTTTGCGAATTTATTTAACCGCTAGCTAGAGCACGAGGGCAAAAATGTTAATGTTAAAAAAACTTAATTTGACCTAAATTTTAACTACTAGACCAGTAATAAATTTTATATTCTAATAAGGTACACAAATAAACTCCTTAAAGAAAAATAAAGGTTTAGGTTTTTTTATGTATAAGGGAAATTTTTTTTCATCAATCTACTTCTAATTTATTTTTTGGCAAGATCTTTGGAATTTTATAATGATTTTATTTCCTTTAAAAGAGACAGATTTCTACCTATTTGTAATTGATCTAAAATGTTGTATCTTTAAGCAGGTTTTTTAATTTTTTTTTCTTGTTTAATGTTAAATAAAGGGAGAAAATATAAAATGTAAGAAAAACTAATTACACATTTTTGCGACCGCATAAAGTTTGAGAAAATCCTACGTGCAACCACCATCGATTATTTTCTCATTTTTAACCAAATCATCAAAGTTTATGTTTTTATCAAATTAACAAAAAATCGAAAATCGCTAATTTTTGAAGGTCACGTGACGCTTAATACCTCATGCATAAAAATAAGCTTATCGGGCTAAAATATTGTGTGTTTATTGGTTAATAAATAACGGTACACGCCCCCAATCCACCTATTGATATTGTTTGGTAAACAACGCTTATTAACACTGTGATTGGTTTGTTTTTTAAATGAAAAAAAAATAACAGTTTTTTAATTTAGCAGCAAATGTTCAAGTGAAATTTAAAAGTGGTCGTAAGGCTTAAATGAAAATTCAAATAAATAAACACAATGTGGATTTATACAAATAAAGATGACGATTTCCTTAAATTAATTTTAGTTCCCGCTCCTAGAAATTAGTTTCGTTTAAATAAAGAGCTTCAAAAACACATTTATAATCATAAAAAAAATTTTATTTTAGTTTTTATTTTTACAAGTCATCGAAATTTGTTTAAAAATGGCTTTAGTAAATTTAAAAAAGGGGGCATTTATTTCCTTGTAGATATGCGGAAGCTAATATTGCATACAACTCACAATAAATAATATTTAGGTTATCAAAAAAACATTCGCGACCAAAACGTGCCGTCTGCCCTCGTCACGTGACCTCTACGTTTCTTTCATTCTCTTTGGGCGCGAACATGATCGGCGTAAACAATTCTCTCTCGCGGGCTGCCGAGCTTGGATTCACCGCGTAGTTGTTGACATTCTCTCGGACGCGAAATTCCCGTAAATCGCGGGCGAAAAACAACCATTCAAAGTCCGTTCATTAAATTTTGATTTCATCTCGTGCTTCACGAATGGTGAGCAACACTAAATCACGCCAACCAATCAGAAGACAGCATTTATCACGTGATCCAATCAAAAATAGTTGTTTACTAATTCGGTTCCTTGTTTTTTCCTTTTTATAAAACGTGATGAAACACAAAAATAATTTATGTAATATTCACCTTAAACTACATTTTATTCTTGTCACAAATATTTATTTTTTATGACTTCATAGTTTACGTAATTTAATCACAAAACTCCACTCGATGCAAATCTTATTGTGACGTCAAAAAAACTAAAAAAAATCTAAAAATTACGTCATTAATTCCAACAAAACAACAAACAACATTAAAAAAACTCAACCACTTAAAATATAAATATAGTTTAAATATTTTATGTAAACCAAAGTCAGACTTCACAATATATATCACAACCGTTATCTAAGAACAACAAATTAACTAAAAATAGGAAATTCCTTTATAAAACACTTGTAAAAAATCAAGGCAAATAACAAAATACATTACTATATATTTATTCAATATAACAGAATGGTATTTAAGTCGTAGTTAAATTCATTTTATAACTTATTAAACAGAGAAAGCGGAAAACAAGATATCGTTAAAACTATAAAAAAACTCCTTAAATTTGGGACTTTTTCCGAGTAACATTAAAAATTAATGTCAAAACTTGATTACGTAAATGCTGTTGCATAGTGACGTAATAGTTTGGAAATAGAAGGTTTTACTATTGCTTGACGTCATCGGACTGTAGTTTTCTATTTTAAGTTGTAGAATTCAAGGGTAATCAACGTCGAGACAGAATTATCGATTTTTTAAAGTACCATAAATGTGAAATATTTAGATCGTTTTTATTTTCGTTTAAAACTAAATTTTAGTAAAGAAAAACAAACTTAAAAACACCCTTGCATTAAATTTACTGTAAGGCTTTACTTGTACGAGTTTTTAAATTACATAACCAAATTTTAAAACTTTTTCCTTGAATCAAATCAACCTTGAATCTTTTAAATTTGTATGGTTTGTATATTCAAGAATTTTAAGAAAAAATCCTGATAAACAAGTATTTCTACATAGATTTTATCAAATGGTATTAATTATAGTTTAAGTTTAACCATTATAAGATTACAATCAAGCAAGAGTTTTAAGGAAAAACTGGTTTGGAAGTAAATTTAACTATTTTGTAGCTTTATTTTTAAATTTACATTTTAAGTTTCTTTTAATTTTAAAGCTTATACATTTGTTTAAATCACTAAAAGTTTTATATAATAGATAATTTGTTTGTGTTCTAAACTGAACTAACTCTGGATAAATTTTAAATAAAAATCAACAAATTATCTTTTTCAGCAACCAGTATATTAATAATAATCGCTCTTTAATTTTTAACAAAAAAATGAAGAAACAGTCTAAAGAAAACAACAACGACAAAAAACAACAATAAAAATAATAAGAAAAAGATAAAATAATTAAAATAACTAACATAAAATAGCAAACAAGCAAAATATATTAACAATAATAATAATAAATATACCTATTTCAGAAACAATAAAATAAACAACATTAAAAATAACAGTAACTTAAATGTGATTGGACAAGGGGGTAATGACGAAATAATGATGTCATTTTGCGCGCGAAAGGTGAACGAACTTTTGTTCACTCGAAGTGAGTTTATATCGAGTTAATAAATAAACAAGAGTTTCAGGAATTCGAAGAATGTTGAGAATGAATAGAGGGCAAATAACGCAGGTGCTGTTGGTAAAACAACGGTAATCAGAAGTAAATAACAATATTCAAACTGTTTTGATTTAAAAATAAATTTAATATTTTTAAGTTTTTAATTTTTTTTCAATTTAGAAAAAATGTTTTTTCGATTTAAAAAAAATTTTGCAACAAAAATTTTAAATTTTAAAAAAGCATTTTGGGTGTTAATTATTGGACAAAATGACCTCGTTAAAACCCATAAAAAAATGATTTGTTATTGACATTGAAAATACGCGCGAGCATGACATTTGACGTCATTACATTTCTAGTAAACAGGTAAACATAGGCGCTCCAATTAAAGAGAAAAAGTTGGGCAATTTCAACGAAACATAAGTTTTTTAATTCATTTATTTAAAATGTTTTACAATAACTAAACGTTGTTATGACTTATGGGCGAGAGGATTTAGTTAATTTCAAATAAAATCGCGAATTTTAAACACGGCATTCTTAGTCACTTTACCGCCCTTTATGACTCAACCAGATTGCACGAAGCTGAGTGAAAATAAACTCGAAATTTCGGTGGGAATTCGACCCGGATTAAAACAGTCATCTATGACGTCACAATCGTCAATTGTTATCGCGACGAGAGAGTGGTTCGTGTCAAAAAGTGATAAGTTTTTTTTAAAATGATGACGTCACGAACTAAAAACGAAATATTTATTTTAACAAACAAATACGCCCGCACGTTCCTTAATATAATTTCCAAAGCAGCGTGTGACGTCACAAAGCCGCGTATGACGTCAACGTCAAAGTCGAAACTAAGCTGCAGAATAAACAATGGTAAAAGCGTGACAAACACGTGATTGAATAAAATTTTGATATTTTTTCCAATTTCTTTGAAAGTGAAATAAATGTGACAAAGTGTAAAAGGTGTGTTAACCAATCAGATTACAGTCTGACCGACCACGTGCAAAAAAACAACCAATCAGCGACGATGTGGTCTTAGTGAGAATTTTTGATAAAAAAAAACGTGAAATGACAAAGAAAAAAACGCGGTGAAAAAAATTAGAAATTTCTCTTTAAACTCAGGAACGCCCAAAAATGAAAGCCGGTTAATATAAAGAATAATTCTCCTATAACAAACACTTAAACATTATAGTGGTTTGTACTTAATTAAACTCATAGACCGGTTATTAAACGAGGTTTACATGACTGGGTTAACTGTCAAATAATGTTGAATCGCTTTATACAGGAAAAAACAAAGGTCTCTCGTATTTTAAAGCAAGCTGGAACGTAAATTCCGCGCTTGGAAATTTAATTCAAAAATATTTTATGAAAAATTGTGAGTAGAAATCATTAAGCGTAAAATAAAAATTTTTTGGGGGGGATTTTTGAAATGTTTGAATTTTTTTACCAAATATTTTTTCAAATTTTAAGTTTCTTTTTTAGTCGAAACGCCCTTCTTTGTACCACGCCTATAATAACCAACCCAGAAAACGACGGAAAGGTTTTAACGAATATAACTTAAGATGAGTCAGAGATTTTAAAACGGAGGCGGTTTTCACGGACGCGTGGTATCCAAACAGGTTGAAAAAAACAACAACATTTTAAACACAGGTGCTAGCTAGTAAATTCATGTTCTACTATACCGTATCGAAAACAACCAATAAAACGCTTAATCAACACACTTTACAAGCGTGAAATCGTGTTCGTTTTTACCATATTTACCCCTATTAATCACCGTATTAAAGTAAGTGAATGCCTAAGTGTTGATTTTGTTATTCACTTCCCCAAAACCGCTTTTTCAAACTCGATTTCTGGCTAACGCTGTGCGCGTAAAAAAAACAATTCTCTATAACGATTTCCCATTCACAAAAAACTCTGCCCCGTCATCCGCTTCCGTTTAAACTAACTGATTAATCAAATCCCATTAATAATATTCGCGTTCGTTCAAAACAAAATTTTGTTTTCAAAATTTAGAATGGGTCAATGTCCAATAATTAAAATGTAAATTCCAAAGTTCAAATTCTGTTTTTGTCGTTTTTTTAATTACAAAATGGCCGATATTTTTAAAATTTGAATATTGTTTAACTTAAATTTTAGAAACATTTTATAATCACAAAAAATTGTTTAATTTATAAACAATTAAAAAAAAAGTTTTAAAACAAATTATTAGTAAGATATTTAAATATAAAAATTGAAAGTTTTTTGCCAAATCTCGCGCAATAATAACTGGGTCCAGCCCGATAGTATTCATCCGCGCGTTTTAACAAGATAATATAATACTGCATTAATGTGCGCGGAGGAATACATATTACTCCGACAAGTAAATAGATCTTAACACAGCTAGGACACGAGAGGAAAAAGAATTGCGATTTTGGTTTTTAAGATAAATAAATAAACATTTTAAGAAAAAAATCCGAAATTTAACTTAAATACAGTGCCAAAATACCATCAAAAAAGTAAACAAAATAGTTCTAAGTATAAGAACAATAAGTTAACGATATACAAACCGCGCTCTGCGGCTTTTCATGAAAAAAATCTCCGCAAAAATTCTCCAAACACAACGGGGCCATCGAATAGCAGCAACTTTTTTTTCCCAAATTGTTTTTAAATGTTTGAAGCTTGCATTTGACCTCGGCTTGCAAACGACATATCTGTATAACCTGTAGCTGGGATGTTTCTTTGTAGACTCGGGCTCGAGGGTAAAGACTCCCGCCTACAATTGTCCAACATCAGGGATTTCGCTTGAACATTTTTGGTTTCCATGTTAACGTAATCTTGGGGCAGTGTCTTAGATTGTGTTGTTGTTATTTCTGGCACCATAGCTGGGGTAGCAACGGGGCAAGAGAAGGGTTTCTCGGGTTCTGTTACCGGGACTTGCTTCTTTTTGTTCCCGCGGAGTGAGTGAGTTCGTCTCGGTCTAGTTGCCTCGGTAATGGTGTGTCGAAACGCTAAAGATTTCGGTCTTTTGTTTTTGTTTAAACGTTTAGAGCGTCCAGTTGGTGTCGCAGCTGTGATGGGTGAGGGTTGACGTTGGTGGGGGTATTGTAGGGGTTTCTGAGGTTCGGTGAGTGTAAGAATATTAGAGAACACTGACTTTCGACCTTGGCCGTTCATCACGCCTCCACTTACACTTAGGGGGCTCATCGGGAGGTAACCCGCAATTTCCGTCTCCCGGAGAAAAGCAGGAGTCTCTGCGGGAGAGGATGACATATTTGTATGATCAGCTTGATGATCCGGAAGATCATGACCCAGAGAATGCATGCTCAAATAATCATCATTCCTTGGGTGACTCATCTGACGGGGTATCACCCCGTTAAAAGCAACAGGGGTCGATGTAGACCCAGAAATACCTGGGTAGATCGAATCGGGGACATCTTTACCCTTGCCAGGTGCTGCATCAAGTTTTAGGTGACAATTATAATGAGGTGACGAAGCGGTCATTATACTATATGGACAGTCCTCACTTAAAGGAACGATCATCGGCTTCTCGGGTGAATAACCATAGTGGGAGTTGCCTCTGACCGGCATATTGTCCGGCACAGAGAAGCGGCGTCTCTCAATGTCTTGAGGCTGAGATTTAATATTAACTGGTCTCATTGGAACGTAACCATATCCATCTGGTTGAGTTGACTCTGGTGATTGGTGGATAGAATGGTTCATTGGTGTATATTCGGATTGTGCGTGCGACAACGCTAGCTTTGCCATGAAGGACGAAACTGGCCGGGTTTTCCCCGAGAGTGACGTCATCGCATGATGCGGGTATTTCCCGGAGTTATCAAAGTTCATTGCCGAATAATCCTCCAAGGATGAAGAGTAGGACTGATTGACCTCCACCGATGATGATATTGTGGTGCAGGAGGAGTAACTTTCGTCGTCTTGTATCGAAACCTGGGACGGGGATTGACTGTGAAGTTTGGATCCCGAATTATTGAACTCAGAGTGGGGAAAATGTTGAAGTGGGGACGCGGATAGACTCGAAGCAGCCGTACTACAACTTAGACTATCGTCCATACTTTGAGTTCGCGAATGAACCGAAAAGTTTGCGTATTCGTGGTCTACAGCTGAAGTGACAATTGGGTTGGGGGGAGGTACGTTAGGGGGTGGTGGGGCTGTTTTAACCCCCTGTAGAACACGTGATTGTTGGTATTGGTAATTGTAAGGCTCGGTACAGTAGCGTAGATGGGCTACACAAGACGGGCAAGGTGTATAAGAGTTCTCCTGAATAGGCGGAGTCGAACCGTTTGATGTTGTTGAAAAATCGGGCGTCGAACTTCGTTGACCGTTAAGTAGTTTGTTAAGTCTTGATGCGCTTCCGTTACGTTGTGCTGTAGTAACTTGAATATAAGTCTGAGTGGGGCTATGGCCGTTTATATTCTCCTCAGAAGAAACCTCGCCATTTGTTGTTATAGGAGTTGATGTAGTGGGTACAGTAGAAGTGTAGTCACCACTTGATGTTATATTAAGATGTTCCGAACTGGACGCAGTGCTTGAACTGTTACAACTGCCGTAGTGGGAGGGGTGGGGGCAATGGTGACATTGTAAATGTGTGTAATAACTCGGATGGCGTTTGCCATGATGAGTTAAAAGTCTGTTTCTCATACCAGGACTGATTGAGCCACTTTGTCGCATGCTATGAAAGCGAGCAGGTTTCTTCATCGTGTTTTCACCTTCGCTGCCCGTTCTTAACCGGTTGTCGTTAAGACCCACAGCATGAGGGGCTGGTAAACTATCACATCGTATGCGTTTGCTGTTGGTGGGAAAACCCGGCATTTTACCCATTCCTATTTGACTAGGTGGTGGGTTGTTTATATGAGATCTAACTGATCGCATTCGACCGGAGTTGGAGCCAGAACTGTATGACCTATTTCGGTATCCATTTGCTTGGTCTTTAAGCCCGCTCATCACCTCATAAATGGTGTTATGCATTTGGAACGCCATTGCTTCATCTCCAACGTCCATCCACAACTTCCCGCTCCCAATTCCTGATGATCGGCCGGGTTCAATAAAGAAGAGGTTCTCTTTGTGACCACATACACGGATCGTCACAATTTGAACCTCAATGGGTCGACCTTTGCTTCTATCCCCACCACCCATGCTGTTAGAGGGGACTAAGACCATTGTATCATGTGTTAAACATACCCGGTGTGGTCCGTGGAGGCTCACAACGACGCTGCTACCAGACGGGTCCAGCTCCTTGTTATCTAAGGTAACATACCACATATGTTTGAACAGGAGGGAGCCAGGTTCTGTAAAAAACAAATGTAGAAAGTTAACAGGATGTCACGTACGCATATGTACAATGTTAAACACACTTAAAGTTAATAATTATTTTACAAGGGCACAGTCATCTGGGTACACTTATAAATTACGGGCTCTTGTTATTAAAACCTTAATCTTATTAGGACCATAAATTTGCATATTAAAATCCGTTCAAATAAAATAAAAAAATATTTTTTTTAACTATTGATTTTTTGTGTCACGTAAATGTTGTTTACTTCCTCTGGCAAGGGTTTGCGAGGTGAAACAAACGCAAATATTTTTGTTATTTTTTTGTATTTATTTTGCGATCGATTTATCGAGTATTTTGCAGATGTGTTTAACTAAGGAATCAACTGTTGTGAGTTCACTCGGTCCAAAAAACAAGCGCTCACTTGTTTATTATGTAACGGGATGCCAGGTTTTGTTTTCACAGGTACACAACGGCCAATCGAAATTTCTAGCGCTTTTGCTATTCAGTTCCTTCCTAGGCTTTGTCTAATTTTTCACTGGTTTTAGTGACCACAATGGTTTACATTCCCCATACCGGATGCTTATTGTACAGTCCCAAGGACGACTTAACACTGAATACTATACAGACAGGTTAATTAAAAACAACGTAAGCCGCGCGCCAAAAAGGAAATCTTGTTGTTTTCAAACTTTAGTTTGTTCTTTATGAGTAATATAATAAAAATGTAAACTGTTAAAACCGAATTTTTAAACGATTTTACGATTAAAATTGTTTTAAAGAAATAATATGTAAATGATAAAAATGTAAAATCTGATTATATTTAACAATATCGTGAAAGTTTTTTGTAAAATTTTACCACAAAATTTGAATTTTGTTTTTAATTTTGTAATTGTTTAAAACTATCCAAAACGAATTAATCTTAAATTTCTAAGGAAATATTAACTTAGTTTCAGTTTACAATACGTGGAAAACGAAATATATAAACGTTTGGTGACCTATTTTGCTTTGCAGAATAACAGAATTAAATTAAAAAAACATACTACTTAATTTAACATGAAAAAAATCACAAAATTTATTTTAAAAATAAAAAAGAAATTTTGAATCTGTTATTATTAGTCTACAAATAACAAATTCACATCCCACAGTGACGTCATAAAGTCGCATTTGTTTTTGCGGAAAGGACGTAATTGTGTTTTATTTCTGGATAGTTTGGTTCGAGCGACAGAAATTTCCAGAACCGTTAAAATTTCCAGTTAAAACCATAAGAACAAAACACAATATACAGGCATCTGATTAATGGAAAACCCACAATTTTTTAACTAAACAGCGAGGATAAAACTTTATAAGTTTGAACCCGGTTAACCTTTTCAAAATTTAAGCGAAAGTGGAAATAATTAATAATTTCCGAAAACCTAAGTGAACTTTTATCGACTAATTGGGGTAAATTTTCCTAACTTTATTAAAAATGTGATTAATTAAACCTCCATGTTGTATATTAGTAATATTTTTAAATAAATGAAAGTTTAATTTCGTTTTAAAATTTAATTCCAATATTAAATTTTTCGAACCAAAAAAAAAATTTATTTTTAAAATTTTCAAACATTAAAAATGGAAAATTTAATTTTAAAATGCGGTCACAAAAAAGAAAGTCCTCTGCTCCATGACTCACAAACCATATTAATATTTAAAGTAAATCCAAATGTCAGCTATCTTAAAAAAACACAAATAAAAACACGTACAACAATTTTCCCTTATTTAAATAGCAACATGGCTTTGAAGGGTCGCACGTTTAAGCGTTTATATTTACGTGTAACAAGGATAAGATAACAATCTATATACCTCAAACATAAACTAAAATATCGCCATGATTTAAACCGGAGTGGTGAGGTCCTTGGTACTACAAAAAAAATAAACTTCACGAGAAAATGAGTCGACTATTTATTAAACGTTGTCAAGGCTGATTCATAACAGTACCTACAATTTTATTTAAACAAGCGATAAGCACTTAAGGGCCCCTTGAAAGATTTTTCCATATGACACAGTGACCCCTGGTGGTCACGTGATCAAAATGGGTCAAACGGAAAATTTTGGTCGCTAGGTTTTTATAAGCGAGGATTACTCAGCGTTTGTATTTCGATTGTGAGGGAAACAATAAGTAAACAACGACCACGTAAACGCCCTCTCTCGAGGTAAATGTCATCGCGTCGATACATCAAAGATCCTCCATGACGTCATAATGACAAGTTTGATAGAAACGCCGTGGGGGATAATCGCTTTGTTACGTCACAAAGGAATACCCCGATCGCTAATAACAATCCACTTAACATCGTGAATTTTTAATCAAAAAAACAAAACCGAAATTTAGTTTCCAAAATTTTAGATTTTGTAAAAAAAGGTTCACGCGACTTTTTAAGGTCTTATAAGAACTGATCACGTGATTAACGACCCCGCGAAAGAGCGATTGTTATTTAGCGCGCGATGCTTTGTCACGTAAGGGTCGACACAATACTACGCTCACACCACACCCTTATGTTTTCGTCTGGACGACTCGAAAACGAGAGAAACAAGAAGAAGACGAAAGAAACAAACAACGCCGAGAAGAGAGGGGCGAAAAGAAGGCAAGTTGTTATTGGGCCGATGTGGTCCAACCTTTGATCAAAATATAATTCTGAGGATCAAATAAGAATTACAACAAATAATCGAAAACAAATTACGTATGATATCACGACCACAAATTTCGGTTCGGATAAGCAAAGAAAATTCGATTTTCGGCCACAAAGAAGATAAAACATAGCCCAAAAATAAAAATAATTACAAAAAACCATTTTTTTGACAACGCAAAGGCGTATCAACCGAAGTAAAATTTTGTATTAAAACAGATAAATACGTTGCAGACTGAACCGAAAACAACAAAACTCTCTCGTTTTGTCGCTTTTTTTTGGTCTAACATTCTCCGAACACGGGCTATTTTTCTCTCTTAAAGACCATTGAAAACAGGATACGAAAAAATTGTATGTGCGAGCGAACGACGCGCGTTGACGAAATTCGTTGTTATGGTTTAAATTGGGAAGTTAACACTATTATTTTGAGGACAACGCGTATGTTTTTAAGTGTCAAAAAAGCTACAATACACTCTATTAACCTCTGTTATTACAAATATAAAACACAACTCATTACCCATAAAAATAACCGAAAAATACCCTATGATTTATAACAACCAATTTTCCCATTTACGTGCGATTTTAGTTTGCCAAGGTGAATTAAATATGAGTCAATAATGTTGCTTATATTAAGATCGACGAGTGACGCAGTGTTTACGTTGATGTCATCGTGCAAATATGTGGATCAAATTAGTGGTGCCAAATAGCGATATCGTACAACAGTAACACCTACAACAATGGCTTTATATTCACAACTCGCCCGGGGTGCTCAAAGACATTCTGTGTTGATGTTTAACAACATTGGACAACTCACGTAACTGTATGATATTAAATCACATCAAAAAATAAAAACATTAAAAAATACATAAATTTGTACATTTAATTGTATAAAAAAATGTGTGGTTTATTATAGTAGAGTCTAAACATTGCTATAGAAGCGTATAATGTAGAATAACAAACGTTTTTGTTAACAAAGGTAAAAGCGTGACGCACATAGCAGCAATACGAGATGTATTTAGGAAAAATAAACAAAGAAACGAGTAGTTACCGTTACACTGTAGCTATTTTGCTCAACTAAAAGCCACGAAATGTCAGAAGGAAATATAAACGGGTTTGTCGAAACGCGCGACCGTGTCCTTGTCTCTAGGACAATGGAAAAAATACTGGAACGTGGTAACAATGGGGTAACAATGGCGTGATAGTGAAACCGTACACGGGATTGATTGACTGCCAACTATTGACCAGACTGATAAACTAGTGGGCTCTTCGTGAAAATTAGATCATTCTAACCGACTTTTAAACCTACCACCACTGGTTAGTTGTTTTTAGTTTAAGATAGGGGGCAGGTTACCCGATATTTTTATCAGCCAGACGTCTGGACACTGCTAACATACACACAAAAGGCTTTGGTTTTTGTTGTTTAGAATTTGCCTTAATTGCCGGGTTGTCAGTCTGTTCAATGCTGTATGGCGAGGTACTTTAGAATTAAGTTGTTGGCAAGCCATTAGTGTAACTCGGTATGGTCGCTCTACAACATAATTACACTTCCAACCTATTTGTACAGATATCAAAAGTCTTGCCGAACTGACTAAACAACACACAAAGCATTGAAACACTAACCGGAAAAATGGTGTATTGGAAACTCGGGTTTTACATTTAACTTTCGATTAAATCCACGCGGAAGTAAAGTGCGCGCAAATAGATTGGATGATGGATTGCGTTGCCAAGATGGAATGCGGTAGTGTTAGTTTGTACGTGTTAGCTTCGTGTTAAATCAAGCACCACGCACTGGCAATAACAAACCTTCTATTAGAACGTGGTCTTCTGTGACTCAACAATATTAAACAATGGAACACCTTTCCCATTGATATTTGCACGACAAAGGATATGATAACCACATTTTTGATTCAGAAGATCGGGAACGACGAAAAACAACTTTCATTTTTTAAACGAAAAACACTGTTACCAACTCCGCTTTTTGACAAAAACCTTTCTGTTTAAAGAAGGGCTCAATATAATCTTGTGTAATAATTTACTTAAATATTCGCGCAAACAAAATGCATAAAAAACAAACTGTCGATTAATAATTAATAGCGTATCGAGCCTTGTAATTTTATTTAGAAATAGGGCAAATAATATTGCGCAGGGATATCGCGTAACCAGGCTGCAAACGGCAAAACAGCGTTGTTGGGTTTTATGCAACGCTGGTTATGGGATATGTGGAAAGTCGTGGGAACTGAGATCAGTAAAAGGCAAAACAACTAAACAACATATTCTTTTAAATCATAAACTTCACCCAATATCTTTAAATATAACTCATAGGTTGTGAATTCAATAAATAAATGTATTTAGAATGTTGTTGTTTTGTTAGAGTTTGATTATTTAGAATTCGATTGTAAACCGATCAATAACATTTTAAACAACAAACTATTCTCGTTTATTTAAATTTTAAAACAGATGTTATATAAATCAACCAATACAAACCACAACAAATGTGGTAATGTGTTTACTAATTTAATTGTAATTGATAATCGTAAACAACCAATACCAATCTATTAAAAAATTCAAATCGTAAATGTAGCACAACTATATTATGTTTGTATTTTTGGGTATTTTCACATGACATACTAGTTTCCCGTAAACAATGCGACCATTATTCGCTACCCAATTTTCCCTCGTGAGTTATGTAGTATGTTTACTTTTTATTTAAAACAACAAACCGTCTAAGTGAGTTGTTTCCATGCGTTAAACCAACATTACACTCCAGTTGTTCCTGTGCTTATGTTTTAAGTATTTTTAAAACATCTAATCGCTAATTAAACATAATGTTACAAGCAAAACAAAAAGCCAGACAGACACTTAATGTACGCTTACGTGTCAACTCCGCGAAAAAATCGTCATTTCTGTCAATATTTAGACAATATTTTAGATCCAAAGGGGCTAAATAAAGGTTACCCGTTTACGATGTCTAATTTTTGGCTTATTCATATTTAGGCAAACAACTGAGTGTAATAGGCGCCGAAAAAAAGGGGCTAGAAACGTTAAAGTATTTGAATTTTCTACGCTTAAATAAATACGAAATCACGAACAACAGTAGACGCCCTTTTTAGCCAAACGCCCACGTACTTTTTTAATTAGAACTAAGTACAATATGAAGCCGCGAATTGTAAATAAAAGCGATCAAAACAAGTCGTTTAAAACGGCCTTTACTGCCGAAATAGTTAACAGGTCACGAATCGTAAACCTTTCTTACTGTTACCGAAAAAAACAAGGTTATTAATATTCGAAAGGTCATAGACATCCACGTAATAAACTTTTAAACGTTAAAAACACCGACGTAACTAACGAGCGTCAGTGACGTCACATTCCCACTTGTGGAGCATTCCAATTCCAATTTAGGGCGTGCGTTGCGTATTAGGTCAATTAATCAGAGCTGTAACATTACAAGCCGGCTGTTAGCTCCAAATTTCCCCTTGCGCCGTGTTTTTTGTCGCATTTAGGTCATTTTTTCGGGATTTATTGATTTAGAAGTCGCCCGTATTCTATTGTGTAAAACGACTCGTGATACCAGATCAGATCAGCTTTAAAAACAAGCTGAAAACATCGTAAAATTGTCGCTTTGTGTCACATTTAATAGCACTGTAACCCTTTATTAGCGAATTAGTTTTACCATTAATATTGTTATTGTGCAAAAACGTTTGTACTTAAACAAAACAAACTTTGTTTTAATAGGAATTTTAAACACAATTAAACGGATTTTAATATGCATATCTGAGGCCAATGACAAAATAAAACTTCCTAGTTTCAATTTATCAAGTTTAATTGCCAAAAATTAGCTCGAACTACCTCAATATAACACCCAATTGAAACAATTTTCTAATATTAATCATTTCAACAAATTTTTGCCAAAAATTCTACAAATTAAATGGATTTACACAATTTTAATTAGAGTATAATGAAATAAACATACCTGGTTGTGCTACTTTTCTTAATGCAGTTAGCCATTTGATTTGTGTTTCGGCATTATCAGCTGCCATTGAAAAATATTCATCTTCAGTGAAAATCACAATTAAAAACTGCCTTTTTGAATCTTTCTTAATGTCAATATTCCAAGGTTTCTCAAGGTCGATCATTTTCTTGGGTTTGTTGTTGGATTTCCATTTCCTTTCGCTGTCATAATATTCCAATCTTGCTGGAGAGCTTTCACGGAGAACAAAAAATCTTTTGTTCCATGCCTTCCTAAGATTTGCCTTCCTAAGATGGCCTTTAATGATGATATCGCTTGACATTGATGAGTAATCAGGCTCTGGGGCCATTTATTTGATGTTTAAATTCTTGAAAATTGTACAAAATTATTGTTTTCAGGTTACTTTAAACCATTAAGACTTTTTATTTGTCTAAAAAACAAAATTTAGATTTCTAATTATTAAGGTTATAAATATTTACAATTTTTTATCTGTTTATAGTAGTCAATAGTAAAAGTTTTTTCTTGCTTTTTTTGTTAAAAAACAAGCTATACATTATTCATTTAATTCTTTTAAATTAAGAAAGCTATATTATTTCTTCCAATTTTCCTTTAGTTAATATATTTATCTGTCAAATATCTTATGTTTGGTTCAATTTGTAGCTAAACTAACAACTTACTTGACAGTCTTATCAGCCCACTGGTTACTACACAAACAGTCGTTCCTCGAGGAAATCTTTCTGAACTATTTAAAGTATTGGCAATATTGTGCAAGTCACACTTGTTGTTTACTTCGTAAAATAAACCAAATATAATATAAACAAAAATTGTTTATTTTACCAAGGTTTAAATATCTGACCCAAATTCCTGTTTCTTGTATTTAGCTGCCTTTATACGCTATAGTTTAATACAAAGCCTAACCGACACTCTGCCATTGCCTATCCCCTTTAAAAACAACTGGCAAACAACATCGAGGACAATAAGAAAACATCCCAAGGTTGTGGCGTTCTCTCTGCCTCGATATTTTTTTACTACGATCTCGTTTGAGAGAACCAAAGAGAAAGGCTCGAATCCCCGCCAGAGCACAACATTCCGTTCTTTCAAGCCCAGTTATTTCTTTCAATTATATCAAAGCGGATGCTTTCATGTTCTCGCGTTTTTTTGACGGAGATTAAGCGACCAATCAGCACCCAGAAGTGTCGCGTTCTATTCTCTTCTATTTAATCGCGCGGAATTTCATAGATGTTGTTTACACATTGTCGTCGGGTTAGCCGTTATCACGTGACTCGCTTATTTTTCACAAACAACAACGCATAGATATCGCAAATATTATGTTACAGAGCATACACGTAAATCATGAAGCTAAATAACAAGCCCGTGAAATTGATAGCTGGGCGTTTTACTATTAAGGAAACACCAATAATAAACGACGAAATTTTAAACAACTTCTAATCATAAACATACTTGATTTTTTTTCAAATTTGAATGGTATTTATGTAAAATGAATTATTTTTTAACATGTATTTTTAGTGTAAATAATCTTTAACAAGTTATAAAGTGTTTAACATTACCAATTTAACAAGAAAAATGCTTGTTTTTAACTAGAAGTTGTTTATCAAATTTGTGGCGTGTAATCACCAACTTATTTAACCTCGAAACCTTAAAATTGTCTTTTAAAACGAGCAATAAGTTTTGTTAATTAATTCCACCATTTTCGCTATATGATTACCATAAAAGTTATTTCTATTTTGCAAAAACTTATGTCATAAGATAATAACAGCGTCGCTAGGGAAAAAAGCAAAACGGAAATGTAAATTATCGAGGTTAAGCATACTTCAAAAGATCATAACCATACTGTGCTCTATTTTAAGAGCATAAAAACAACATACTACAAACTATGTCACGAATTAATGACCTAAATAAGAATAAAAACATTAAATGTAGTTAAATTAAATTTATTCTTTCTAATTTTTATTTTACTTTTTTGCAACTCAGCGTTTAGTTTACATCTATTTAAGGTCAAAACAATTTTTTTTGTGTTTAGGTTTTTTTTAATTTTCAAAAATTGCTGAACAACATGTTCCCTGCAGAAAAACACGATTACAAATTAGATAATTGATATGTCCACTGTTAAGTTCACACGTTCACAAAAAAAACAAAGTTTTCTTTAATAAATAACTTTATAAATAACCCTTAATCTAAGATTCTTTATTTCCCTTAAATATTACTAAAACACGAAGTTTAAATTATTAAAATAATTTTTTACGCCAAAAAATTAACAGCGGTTATATTTTCTCATTATCATCACCTAGCGGCAAACCAAAATACAAAATAAACGCTTAAAATTACTAACATTTACACTCTAAATTTTTTTTACTAAAAAAAAGTAAATTTTTATTAACTATGTTGTAAAAACAACTACATTATTATCCTTTCTTAACTAAGATATAACGTTGGCATTTCATAATTTGATAATTAGTAGGAATTTGTTCCGTATACGCCTTTACTTTGAACATTATACCTCAATTTGATTGGTCAGCTGTTAAAATGCGTTGTACTTATTATTAGATTGCTATGCACGTACTTAATCGACCCTTCCACCACAACATTATTACGTAACCACAACATTATGACGTCATAATTAAACTTGAATAACCTGGAATACGGGATCCCTTGCTAATATGTATAATTAGACGAAATATTTACATTTTATATGTAATTATTTTGTTTAAATTTTTTTACTAAAAAAAGATTAATTTAAATACAAAAACTAAGTATTTATTTACATAAACTTTTATTTAATTTTTTTATAGCAAAAAAATATTTTTTGTATTTTTTATTTTTGTAAAAAATATTTTTTTGTATTTTTTGATAAAGTTTTTTTTAAATGCAATTAAAATATTTGATAAATCTAAACTTGACCCGGTAATTTTATTTTTACAAATTAAGCAGAATTACAAAACAGTTAGTTTTGCTAATAACAACAACATTAAAACAAATTTAAATGTTTTCTTTAATTAAACCCACAAAGTGATGGCTTTAAAAAAACACAACAGAAATTACACACACATATATATCACTTAGAATTTATTATATTATAGTTATATACTAAAAGAAAAATTTCGTAGTTGAATTTTTTAACAAAATTGAAGTTATTAATGTTGGCATAAAAAATAGTTAGAAATTACACTAAAAAGAAAAATTTACAAATACCTAAAGAAAAAAGATATTTTTTATGTTAAATTGCACATACACCTATTTAGTTAATAAACAATGTGACAATACATTTAGAATTTTAATAAAAGTTATAAGTTAAAAATATGTCATCTTTTTACAATATATTTTTAATTCATAACTTTCATTAAAATGCTAAATTTAAATAAAAAGTCTTCTAACCAATCACCAATAAATTTGAAGCATAAAATATAATAAGAAGCACATAACAATGTAAGTTAAGAATAAATAATAATAGAGTTATAAATATGCTTTTAAATTAACTGTCTTTACACCCCTTGAATAGCTGAGACAAGAAATTAGATTTATTTTGTACCTGCCACGAATGTGCACCTTTTCAAATATTTAACAAAGTGTAACCTATGAGATAACTTTTCCAAAAAACTTATTTTAAATTCCAATTGCAAGAAATATATTTATACACCTTTTTAATTTAGTTCTAGTATATTAACTTGTTGTTTTAGTTTGTTCTTTATAATTTTTACAAAAAAAAAGTTTAAAAGCTTTTATAAAAAGTTTTTTTAGAGATATAAGCAACATCTTAAAAATTAAATTTAACTAATTGTTTATTGAGTGAATACAACATTCCTTAATCAACTTTTCTCTTCTTCATTTTCTGATTCTTCCTCTGATCCGGAGGAACTTCCATCACCTGATACTTCTTGAATGTTAAGAGTTTCACTCCTTAGCAGCCCAGCATCCTTAAGAGTAGGGAGATCATCCCCTGCATCCACTTCCTTTGTGGAGCATCCAGGGATGCAGCGTCGAGGGAAGTTGCTAAAGATTTGGAAGAGAGGAGGGGAGTCCTCTTGAGAGTAAACATAATCGTGGAGGACCTTGAATAAAAGAATTATAAATTGTAAAAAATAGTCAATAGCCCATGCTATAGACGGATTCAAATTGTTGTAATACGGTTACAACTTGCAACTAATATTTGTCCGTGATAATTTACCGGCACATCACAAATGTCAGTTTTATTTACTTATATATCGTGCACTAAGTTTCATTATATATGAATTTAATCAAAATAAGTCATTTAGTTATTTCAAATACTTTAGACCCAACAATAAAGAAAGTTCCCTTTTAATAGATCTTGGAGACTGAATAGATTAAATGAAACAAATAAATTCCAAACGGTTAGAGTTGGGATTATACTTTGTTTCATGTGTTTTATTCCATCCTACATTTTTTTTAAGTACCCAGAAAAGTTTTTGGATACATCAGTTTTTTATTTATTAAAAAATAAATCTATACACTTACCTTGACGGAGTCAGTTGTTAAAAATCTTCTGGTTAATCTTGTACCATTTGGTAACTTAATTTTTAATAAAACTACATCGACAGAATCTGAATTTGGTTCTTCATTTAACTCTGTACATTATGATTAAATAAAAAATTAATTTTGTACGAAAATCAATAATAAAAATGATTAATTTTTTATTGAATTTAAAATTACCGCTTTTACAAAGTTCTTTCCTATCTAGCCATCTCTGCTTAGCTAAAAGTTTATCATTTTTCTTCTTTTCTTTCTTCTCTTTTATTTTTAAAACTTCTTCTTTTTCTCTCTCCTTTTTATCCATCTAAAAACACCATTTGTTTATTAAATTGTTTAAAATAAATAAATTACAGTTACAATTATTTACTTTTAAAAAAAATAATATTTTTTAAACTTTTACTTTTTCCTGATCTTGTCTTAGACATCGTTGATAAGCTTCATCCTGTTCTTTGCGAATTAGTTGGTTCATGTTTAGGGCATTTTTCTCGGCCCTTATCGCCACTAGAGTGGGCTCATAAGCCTCAACTATCTCACTCAATCGTGCAATTAATTCCTAAAAATTTAAAAAAATTTGTAAACTTATTTATTTTTTTAATAAAAATGAATCAAACTGATATAATGCATAGAAAATAAGTGTCACAAAATGGCTAATGATTTTTCCAAAATAAAATTTTTAGGCGTCAACTATCTTTGGGGCTAAAGGTTAATTGTGCTAGTGGACAATAAAACCTGCTTTATGGAAGAAAAATATTTTATGTGGAAGGTTTAAATTATTTCTGAAAAAAAGTGATGTTGTTATTTACTTAACTTGCGTTTTTTTTGTATATAGATTTTTTGCACATCAATAAAAATAATGAATGGTATACAATAATGTTGCAAAAATTGCCTAAATTTTATGATATAAATTATTTGATCAATATTATATGTTTACGTACTGGTTTACAGTATATTATTGGTATGTTTACTAAGTATTACCTCAGATGTTGATTTTCCTTCTAATTTTCCAACAACTGTCATCCTGTTATGAACTGAACACACAACTGCCAATACTGGGTATGTGGGACCTCTTAAAACCCGAGATACTAAAAATTAAAAAAGTTAACATTCAAAAAATATTATTCCACAATTTTTTCCTTTGAAAAACGAAAAAGCATATTTACTATTAACTCAGTTATCAGTTTTGTAAATGTTGGAATTACAAACAGCTGTTTATAGACAATTATAAGTATATCATATGCTAATTGATTTGAACTAATAATCAAATGCTGAACTAGTTTAATTTATAAAATGATTTAATAATTAGTCATTTAAAATAGGTTAATCTTGTAATAACATAACAAATAGGAAATTGATGCAGTATCAAAAACAAAATTTAAATTAATATTTTACCAATAAAAGTATATGCAGTTGTGTTAAATACAAATCACCATACTAGTAAGTTAAAATAAAATTTATATACCTCTAAAACCTTCAGGTTTATGAATAGAGCAGGCCCAAAACATCATATTTCTGTTAATATATTCAATGCTTTCAGGATGACATAAAGTAGCTTCACAGAATGGTTCTGTATCTTCACAATCATCATTGTGTAAATATATTAAAAGAAATTGGATTTGTTTTTTTGCTTCTTCTTGTGCATCTTTATATGAACCCTAACATTTATATTATTTTTAAATTATAATGCAAATAATAGTAGTTGTAGTTAAAACATAGGGTGGTATGTAAAACAAGAATATACACTCATTTATGAATAGCTTATACACTGTAGATTGTATTTTAAAAGGTTTAAAAAACTAACTAAATAAGTTTGAAAAGAATTTTATTTACATAAATAATATACATGTTTTAACATTTCCAATTAGAAAAAAAAGTCTTATGACAATTTTAATGTTGTTAAGAATGAGACCAACAGCGTGGTGTAGTGGTAAGAACACTTGCTACACCACACATGAGGTCGTGGGTTCAATCTCCACTGATCTAAAGCTGTAGTGCCCTTGAGAAAGGTGTTATAAACAATATGAACTCCTTCGAGCCAGCACTTAAGTAGCAGTATATTTAACAGGCAATCAAAGTCTATAATATCCGAAACTGCCACAGGCAACTCGGGACTGGGTCAGAGTAACTGATATTACTGTATGTTAAGGTCGCGCATTCGACTTTCCCACATCAAAGATAAAAATATACAAAAAAATGCTTGTTTTTTGCATTAAAAAATGATTATGTTTAACTAAACAATACCTGGAAAAAGTTTGGATGTTGAGAATATTTTGATTTAAATTGATTAATGAATGAAATGACATCACCACGAGGGTCACCTATTCTTAAACGAGGATCAGGAAAAAATAATCTCCACACAAATCTAAAAACAATAAAAATTAAACAAAAAAAATTTGAACACAAATTATTAAAAACAAAGTTTGATAGATATTTAAATGTTGCAAATTGGGGTTAAAAAGGTAAACTTAGTTTTTACAATGTTAGAACAAAAATTTGAAAAAAATTTAACTTTTAAAATTTCCTATTATTTACAAACCTTAAAATATCAAACACTCGATCAAAAGTGAATCGAAACGGGGACACTAGAAAAAAATAACCCCAACCTAGTAACCCATGTGGAGGGTGAGTCGGGGTGTTGTAGTGAAACATTCTGGGGGGTCCAAATCCCAGGTTATTATGGTTTTGTATGATTGGTCGAGGAGGTGGGGTTCTAGGGGAAGCGTGGTTGCTATGGTGATTTGTCTAAAATATACAAAAATCTTTTTTATTATAAAGTAAAATTTTTCATAAAAAATTGTCCATAGATGTGGGTCATCTTACTTGGGGAGAAGGGGGAATGTTTGGGGTTACTCCCGGGTCATTTGGGTCATGTAAAGTTGTCCTCACAGCTCTTTCAACATCCCATTCATGTTGTTCAAGGATGGTTCGACATCGAGCCAAGTCGTCAATTTGGGTTACATCCTACAGAAAAAATGTGATTTTTATATATAACAACAATTTACTAAACTGTTTAACCACATTCAATGCAACAATGATTTTTTGGCAGTTTTTTCTTACTATATTTTGACAAATTTTACTAAAAATAGAATTTAAAAATTAATTACTTAATCGATTTAAAACAGTATATATAAGCTGATAAGTTTTATATCGAAAAAATATACTCAAAAAACAATTAAAAAAAGTTTTTTTTATCTTTTTGTATTTACACACATCGGTCATAACCGCAATTTAAACAAAATTCTTTCGCATTTCTTGTACTTTTTTACTTTTTGTGTCAACAGGTTTATATTTAAACAAGCAGGTAAATTGTGAAATGCACAAAGAGTGCCAAGTAACCTGAAAATGAATTAATTTGCCAGTAAGCTCGTCATTAATTTCTTCATTTTGATTCTCTTCTGCCATGTTTATAATTTGTTTTAAATAATTTTAAAATATTTATTTATCTTGTTGTGAAATTTTTCGAAACCCTACTTTCAAGAAACAAAAGTTGTAACTTTGTTATGAATGGTGATGTCATTAAAATCAAGTTTTTTGTTTTATTAAATTTGTTTATCCTCTATTTTACCAATTTACAAATTAATACTTTGACATTTTCAAAAAAATAAAATTAAGTTATTAATAATAAAAATATTTCATTTAAAGGTACTTAAAATACTTTATATTAAAATTAAAAAAAAAAAAAAAATTGTTAAAAACAAAATGCGTTGTTTTGTTGGTAATAGTTCATGTTTTTATGCTACAGATTTATTAAACGTTATTTGAGAAACAAATTTAACCTAAAAGAAACAACACGATTTGTAAAAATCACAAATTTTGTCATAATTTTAAGGAATATTTTCGATTCGGAAGTAACTGTAATTTGTCATTTTTGCATACACTACACGAATGTATTAGCCCGTGATTTATAATTAATATTGATAAATGACAAACACCAAACTTAGTAATCAATATTGCTTCCAGGAATTTCTTTAAAATAAAAAAAATTGTAATTAATACTTGGTTAGAAATTTTAGCTATAAGCCTATTTATATATATTCAAAATCACTTTTTATTTTAAAATGTACATTGTTTTTTAGTACCACATTTGATGGAATTTATATTTATAAGAAAACGTTAAAAAAAATGTGGTTTTCTTTTATATATCTTTATTCAACCGATATAAAAATTCAATAGTACAAAGCGTTCAAAGCCAACATGAAAGATAAGCCTATGTTATTTCGCTTCAGGCGTCTGTATATTGCAAAAATATTTTATCGCTGTATCTTTGCTGTTTAAGTATAATTTTGTAACAAAAACTATATTGAAAAATAAAAAAAACTGCTGAAATTGTAATTCATGCAGTTTAAAGTTATCAATATCCATTTTAATGAAAACGTAATTTTTCGTGAGTTGTGTAAATTTAAATCATTGTTGGAAAATTGCGAAATTGTTGGAAATTTGAAATTGCGAAATTAACATTTTATGAAAAAAACTTTGAAACCAGTCTGTCTAGTTTCGAAAGCAAGGAAATTTCCCGCGACCTTTTAACGCAATAATTTTAACTTAAAATATTTTTTTTATAGTTTATAAGTTGTTTTGGAACGTTTAAAATCTTTAAATCAAAACGATTTTAATTTTTTAAGTTTTTCAAAAAGCTATAATTTTACGTTTTTCGTAACAAAGAATAAACTTATTTTAATTATTTGACATACGTTTAAACCAAATTAAATATTAAATTATTTCATTTTCAGTTTGTTAATTATACAGGTACCTCTGAACAAACTAGTATCTATAACAAGAAATAACCCAGATGGAATTTTGTTTTTTCAAAAATGTCAAATTTTTATACACCGCAAGCACTTTTTGTTCCGCAACAAGTCCAAAAATTTATTTTTTTACCAGGAAATTAAATGACGTCACAGCGAAGAAAAATGATTTTTTAAGTAGCCAACACGTATAAGTCTGTCTACATGCCTGCAGGAAGCCAATAGGCTGCAAGCATAAATTGCGGAAGAGTAAAAAGAAGGCTAAGTGGCGTACTGAAAAAGGATAAGTTAGCAATAGTTAATGGACAATCCTAAAGTACGGGATGAGGGATAGTGCGGAGCCATATGTAAACGTTAACAACTCCCAGAATACAGGACGGAACGGCATTTTTGTATTATACCGCGAAATGAATGCAGTATTTACCCTAAGAGCTGAGTAATAATGCGAAATCGACTAGAAAGCGCAAGGATAGATTAAGGAAGGGTATAAGTTAACGTTCACATACGTTTTTTAGTACTACCCAAAATAAAAAAAAAAATTCGAAATAAATTTTTGTAGTTTATCATATATTAACAGATTTTCTACTATTGCTTATTTTTAAAAGAAAAAATGTCTGTTGTCGTTTCATCATACAACAATATGCAGTCAGCATCTCCCGCTGTGAGAACAAACAAAAATGTTCTACGTGGTCTAGGGGTAAGTTAAAATATTTCAATGTTATGTTTTAAAAATCTATTAGGCTGAATTTTTGGTAAATGTTAAATTTTGATAATAAAAAAAAAAATTTAGATAGCAGAAACAATTATAGGAATGATTTTCCTTTGTTTGCAAATTACTTCAGTGTCAATTGTATCAGCTGATTATGGTTCATCTTCCAATGCAATCGTGGTTGGCTTCATTGCAGTTGGTTCTGTAAGTATCCTTTTTAAAAGTCATGACTTGAGAAGCGATGAAGCAATTAGTAAAAAAACGTTATATGACAGCATTTTTTTATAATTGCCAACGCAAAATATTTAATACAAACATTTTGACAAACACAATTCGTGTTATATAATGTTATATTTAAAACAGGGATTAAACAGCCTCATATGATATGTAAAGCATTATTAAAACTCTAATTTCCCAAAGCCAAAAATGGCTATCACTTATAAAATTTATAATGACCAACTCAGGGCTGTAAACCGGCAGCGTGGTGTAGTGGTAAGAACATTTGCTACACCACCACGAGGTCGTGGATTTAATCCCCACTGCTCTCATGCTGTAGCGCCCTTGAGTAAGGCGCTATAAACGGTATGAACTCCTGCTAAGCCAGTACTTAATCAGCAGCATAATTACTGGGCAATTATGATCTATAATATCCCAAACCGCTAAAGGCAACTCGAGACTGGGTCGGAGTAACAGTTGTTACTCTATGTTTAAGTCGCGAATTCGACTTTTCCACATCAAGAATAAACCCATATATAAAAAAAACACTTTGTGCATTACAGATGGTTGTTGCCGGTGCGCTTGGGATTGCATCAGGAAGCACACAAGCCACCCCAACCGTTGTAAGTATTTAAATACTTGTGTTTATTAAGCAACATAAACCGTATGAATGTGCATTCATGCTACTTTAGGAATACCGTTATACATTACGTTATATTCATTATATATTTTGTAAATTTAGATCAACTGGCATATGGGATTTGACATTGTAGCAGCTATCGTTTCATTTGCTTATGTCATAACTGGGTCGTATGCTATGAGCGTACTCAAACCTGTTGAGAATGTTTATCAAGAATTCGTAAATATTTTTATGTTGTTAAAAAAACAATTTATACTGTTTATCTTGTTAAAAAATAAATAACATTTTCTAGATAACACTTTAACTAACGTTTATGTATTAGTTTTCGAGAAAACAGTTAAAGTTATTTTAAAGAACCACAATCTGTTTTAAATTTAAGGGGGTTTATGTTGAAGACTACAATATTATCTTGGCAATTACCATTCCTATTGTCGTTCTGGCATTAGTTAGTGGGATTATGTTTATTATAAGTGCCACATTTTGCTGCAAAACCACAAGTTCGTTGGGTTATGATGGTTGTTGTGGCGGCTGCGGAGAGCAAAGGGTAAGTCTTTTAAATAAGCAATATTTTTTCCATACACCCTTAAGGGGATAGGTTTTTGGTATTTTTATCGGGTAAAGGTATGCGGTTTGGGATGTGTCTAAGCTAACTGTAAACGCCTGGCTCAAGGGCAAATAATGTGGCATTGGTGCAGCCTAAACCCCAAACCTGTTTGGTCGTAGTCCGACGCAATAACCGGTAGTATTTACAATGTATAAGAAGAACTTCTTTAAACTACCGTAACGTTTTTTACAAAACATAGTAAAATATGTTTTTTTGTTAGATAATGACGCACCCCGTCTCTGTCGGGCAAGTTCAAGCGGGAGTAGGAATAACTTACAACGGCCAACCGAGCTTAGCTTTGTCCGGGGTCAATTACCCTCAACCGGGCCAGGTTGTTCCACAATACGAACAACAGAAACCTGATTTTGAACCTCTCCCAAACAAATTACAATGAATATTCCAATACCATGTATATAATGTATGCTTATATATACTCTGTAAAATTGCATGCTGTTTAACTAACCCAATAAATCTGCAAAAAAAAACTGTTGGTCAAAGATTAAAAAGTTCATAACGTAAAACTAAAGTTCTAATAACGTATGTAAAGTTTTTGTGATCGCAAATGTGTAAACTTTGATTTTTTTTCTGAATAAAAGATTAGAATTTGTAATGTAAAAGTTCAATAAAAAAAATTTAACAAAACCCTTTTCTGATTTGTAGTCAATAATTAATATGGTTTATTATATTAAAACTTCTTAGGCAACAAAAATAAAAAAGTTTGAAGTTATTTATTTTAAACTAAGTTTATTTATTAGAGTTGTAAAAACAAAGCTTTATACGGATATATATTATATTTACCCATATTTTACCATGGTTTTATACAGATAGCAATCATTTAAAATGTACTATGATATAAGAAAGTATAAATGATATCCATATGAAACTTAAACATGGTCTATATATATTATTCTTGTACATAAGTTAATGTTCATCATATGTCTATGTTATATTGTTTATTATGTATTGTAAAATAATAATGCTTTGTAACGATAATTAATTTTAAGTAATCAAGACAAACAAGCAACTTAATGTATAACATACATAAACAAGTTACTAAGCTGTTTATTTATGGAAAAAGTACTTGATTTACATCAGCGCAGTAATACTTTGTTTCCATCTCTTTTTTAGCGGAATGATACTTAATCGCAATCAAGTCTTGTTTATAGCGGCGCAGGAATACATTATTTTTAGGCATTTACCATCAATTTAATCAAACGCTGTGATACTTTAATTTTACATTAAAATTTGTAAATATTTATAAAAAAATATATTGTTTACTTTTTAATTTTGTACATAAAAAAAACAATTCAATAACTCAAGTTATTTCAATAGCTACAAATTAGAAACGCAAAGTTTTTTGAATGTTGTATTCAAATCGAACTTTTACATTTTTTAAAAATTAAAACTTTTTTTTTATGTCAACTTTTTATACGCTGCGAGCACTTTTTGTTCAGCAACAAATCAGAAAATGGATGACGTCACAAAAATGAAATGCTGAAATACGCATTGAGGTTTTTTTTATACCCGATGGCAAGTTTAACAAAGATTATTTTGCGAGAAAGGGACAAGAAATTATGTTTAGTAATTTAAGCCTGCAAATAAAATAGAGATATCAGTAATAATTGAATATATAACGTTTACAAAATCTTAAAATTATTAAATTAATTTAATTTCAAAAATTGAATCATTTTTTTGTAGTTTTGCAAATATAAACAGGTTATATATTAATGTTAATTTCTAAAACAAAAAATGTCAATTGTTGTAACATCTTGCAACAATATGCAGCCAGAATCTCCGCTTGTGAGACGGAACAAAAATATTCTACATCGCTTAGGAGTAAGTTTAATTATTTTAAGCTGAAAATATAATACTAAAAACAACTATGCTTGAATTTTTTATAATATATCAATCAAACTGGTAAATGTAGGAACTTAATGAAAATCCCCAAAAAAGCAAACCTAGTTTATTTTATAGGTTATTCCTATAGAAATTTCATTTTTTAAAAGTTTGGATCAATTGTTTTCTTATGTACAGTTTCTTTAATTTTCTCCCATACTTAACAATCCAAATTTATTTCAAGACTTTTTTTTTGTATATATATCTTTATCCTTGATGTGGGAAGGTCGAATGCGCGACCTAAACATAGAATAACGAGAGTTACTTCGACCCAATTTCGAGATACCTGTGGCAGTTTGGGATATTATAGATTATAATTGCCCCATAATTAATCTGCTAATTAAGTGCTAGCTCAGCAGGAGTTCGTACCGTTTATAACGCCTTACTCAAGGACGCTACAGCATGAGATCAGTGGGGATCGAACTCAGGACTTGTTAAGGATGTGATTCAAGAAATAAATAATGACCATTATGTTGATTACATTTACAATAAACTGAATTTAATTTTAAGGTGGCAGAATTGCTCATTGGATTGATTTTTATTGTTTTGCTAGTCATTTCAGTCGTTAAGTCATCAGCTGAAGTATATTCTTTACCTCAATCTATTGTAGGTTTTACTGCATCTGCTGTTGTGAGTAATTTTATTATTTTGATCTTCTACACTTAAATATACGATTTGATGAAAATTTGGTAACGTTTTTAATAGGAAAATCTTTTTTAAAATTGCCAATACAAACCAGCTAAAGTTTAAAATAATAATTAATTTCTGGAATTAGATGCCAGTGTTTTTACCAACACAATATATGTTTTTTATAATCAAATATATAATAAGGCATGTAACAGACTACTGTTATGTTAAAAGACTAATTTTTTAATGTAACTTGTGACAATCGCCTGTATATTATAGATTAACGCAATGTTATAAACAATATTTTTTATGTAAAATTTAATTTTTTTTATAGATGATTGTAGCTGGGGCACTCGGGATTGCCTCAGGCAAGGCAAGGGTCTTTCCAAACGTTGTGAGTAGTCAAAAAAGTATAAATAAAGCAATATAAACCTTATTACTAAGTACAGTCATTTTATTAACTTATTCATATAGATATTTTTTATAAACTCGATACTATTGCTACAAAGGCTTAACCTTATTGACTCTTTTTATATACACAAAAAAATATAAAACATTTTTTTTCTCAGTTTTACCAAGAAATTTAGGTTTTCTGAAATACGAAACAAAATGTTAACTTTTTTAGCTAAAGCCAATAAAATACCCGTGAGGCAAAAACATTTTAAAAACGAGTTTAAAATTCTGCTAATAGATCAAATTTGATTTTAAACATAAAAAATGTATTTTAGATCAATTGCAACCTTTCTTTTAGCATTATAGGAGCAATTATTTCCCTTGTTACGTAATAATAACGGTGTTGGATCTTTCGTATGTTTTTCAAATCTACATCAGATATGTAAATAATTTCATGAATAAATTAAAATATATATTTTTAATGGCGTATTATTAACAGTTTTTAAATATGAATTTTATATTTTTACATATTTACTGGTTTATGTATCAATTTTACAGCGTAAAACCCATATAAAATTAAAGGCTGACAGTGCCTTAGCAGTTTTTATCGTCCTCGGAGTACTGGCTTTGATAGAAAGTATTATTTTTATTGCTAGTGCTGTTTATAGCAGAAAAACAGTAAGTGCAATAGGTTATGTGGGTTGTTGTGGCGGCTGCGGAAAGGTGAAGGTAAGGCTTTATATTTTACGACATCTAAATTTTACAAAAACTAGAAAAATTAAGTTTTAGGAACTATTATTGGACTATATAAATCCAACGATGCAATTAAATAGGCGACCGATTGCAAAACATGATGTTTACAATGTTTCTAATCTATTGTTTCAATGTTGACAAAAAATCAAAAATTGTAAAACAAGTTTATATGTTGGTAAATGTCAATGCAGACTAGCCAAGTTCCGATGGAGGTGAGGGTAGTTTACACCGACCCATCCAATGTAGCTTACTACTACCAACCGAGCGAAGCTACCAACACCCAACCGACCATAACTTTGGTTAACAACGGCCACCCGAACATGGCTTACAATTGTCAACCTAACGCAGCTTACAACGGCCAACCGAACGCTGCTAACAACGGTCAACCGAACGCTGCTAACAACGGCCAACCGAACGCTGCTAACAACGGCCAACCGAACATGGCTTACAACTGCCAGCCAAGCGAAGCTTACAACGACCAACCGAACGCTGCTAACAACGGTCAACCGAACGCTGCTAACAATGGCCAACCGAACGCTGCTAACAACGGCCAACCGAACGCAGCTTACAACGGCCAACCGACCGCTGCTAACAACGGCCAACCGAACATGGCTTACAACTGCCTGCCAAGCGAAGCTAGCAACTACAATCCGAACGCTGCTAACAACGGCCAACCAAACATAGCGGGCGATACAAATCGAGTGGTTCCACAATACGAAAAAAAACTGATGTAAACCCACATTCAAGCATATAACAATAATTTTTTCTTGCTGCAATATTCAAATATACTCATATGTGCTATGTAAAATTGCTATGCTACTTAACTAATGTAATTGATTTGCGAAAAAATATAGTTGGCTTAAAATATAAAATAAAATCTTTTAAGTAAAGGTATTTATAAAAGTATTTCTTGTCGCTGAAGTAACCCTTTGTTTTTTAGATCATATTTTTAGCGGAATTGTACTTATAATACCATAACCACTAAATCAAGTTTTTTAGTTTAGTTTAGAATTAAAATAATTAAACTTTTTGTGTTTTTTTTGACGCCATGATAATTTAGTCCAACACTAAAGTCCGTAAAAAATCTAGTAATGCTTTAAAACAATAATAAATAATATATTTTTAGAGCTAGTGTGATTTTAATAAAAGCTTTTTAAGTACTAATAAAAAAGAATTTAAAATCAAAGCAACAAAATTAAATTTTGTTTTTTTTATATCAAATTTTAATATGCCGCAAGCATTTTCTGTTCAGCAGTAAGTTACAATATGCAAGCTAAATTAAGTATTTAAATGATGATATCACAACATGTGACATACCAACTAAGCCTCTTTTATACCCTCTGGCAAGCCAAGATAAAAATATTAATTAGAAAAACGTGTGAAGACATAACATTTAGTAATTTTTGTCCAAGAGGTAAAATAGGGAAGTAGCAATAGTTTTATATATTACGTTGACGCTAGTTAAACTATTTAATTCATATTTTTCGTGAAATTTTTGTAGTAAAATTTTTTTTTTTTGTAATAAGAGACATTTTTGTGTTAATTTCTAAAACAAAAATGCCTGATGCTGTTTTACCATACAACACCATGCAGCCGGAATCTCTATTTGTACGACAAAACAAAAATATTCTACATGGCTTAGGAGTAAGTTTAATTAATTTTAATTTAAAATAATATATTTAAATTCACTAAAACTTAAATTTTTTAAAATAAGATATAAAAGTGTAGTTGTGTTATTACAATAAAAATCTACAAAAAAGCGAACCAAAATAAATAATAAAAAAAAATAAAAAAATAAAAAAGCGACAAAAAATAAGTTAGTTTTATAGAAATTCCAATATTTTAAAAATTTGGATCAATTGTGCTTTGGATGCTTAAACAAACTCTTGTACTTTAAGGTCCTCCCTATTTCTTTCTTATACTTAACAGTTTAATTTTTTTAAGGGATGCAAAGTACTAGTGTATTAAAAATTACTCACGACATTAGTGTTCATTATATTAAAGCTCAATCAATTTAAAATTTTAAGATTGCGGAGCTGCTAATTGGAATGATATTTCTTGTAATGCTGGTCATCTCATACGTACAGTATTTAGGTGAAGTCGCTTACTCACCACAATCTATTGTGGGTTTTATTGCAATTGCTGCTGTGAGTTTTATTTTTTTATTTTGACACTTTTATACTTAAAGTCATATATTAACGATATTTTTATACTCAAAAATTAATAAAGTTGGTGTCACTAAACACAAAAATGGTTTTAACTTTAAATAATTTCATCTACTTTTTAAGTTATACAACTTTTAAAAAAAAATTTAAAATTAATTTAAAAAAAAGTAAAGGGAAGCTTTGTTTGTGATGACGTTAAAAGTACTAGCTTGTATACATTTACTACGCTACTTGGTACCTTCTACGTCACACAAAAACCATGGTAACCTGGTTTTTTATGTTAATCATTTTCAAGTAGTTTTGAAAATAAAATTGTAAGTACCACAGACATTTTTAGGGGTTCTAAAGGCATTTTATGATTCAGTGTCAACCATACTAATGTGCTATATACATCACTTACAAAATTGCAAACTCTGTAACATAACACTTTAAAAACCTACAGCGTGGTGTCAAATCCAGAACATTTGCTACACTACATAAAGTCGTGGGTTTGATCCTAACTCCTCTTATGCTGTAGCAATTTTTTCCAAACAACCTATATAATATAGTATTATTATTTTATTAATTATGACAAATGAAGTTTTTTTACAGATACTTATAGCTGGGGCACTTGGCATTGCATCTGGAAAAAAAAGTGCTGATGCGAACATTGTAAGCAACATAAACCATATTATTTCGTTAAATAATCATTTACGCTTCTTCATAAGATTATGGTGTAATGAACTTTGTATTATTACTATATAAAAGCTTAATTAACGCGGTTTTATTTATATAAAAATAATTTAAATTTTTTTTTTTTTTTTTAAGGAATTTTTGTATTTCGAAAAAAATGCCAATATATATATATATATTTTTTTGTATATATCTTCATCCTCGATGTGGGAAAGTCGACTGCGCTGCGACCCAGTCTTGAGTTGCTTGTGGCAGTTTGGGATATTATAGAGACTATGGCGCTACAGCATGAGATCAGTGGGAATTGAACCCACGACCTCATGTGTGGTGTAGCAAGAGTTCTTACCACTACACCACACTGCCGGTATCTACACCACACTGCCGGTATATTTCTTTAAGTTAATGTCAATATATATAGTTAAGGCAAATGCTATTTGAAAGGCGCTTAAAACTCTACGTAAACTATTTGCAAATAGATTAAATTAAACTTTGAACTTTTATAAAACAAAAACTATAATTTTAGATCAATGGCCATATGTGTTTCAGCATTATAGGAGCAATCCTTTCAATCATTTACGTTATACTAGTGGTGGTGGCCCTTACATGGATAATTCCATTATACGTGGAATTTGTAAATAATGTTTAAATTATAATAAATTTTTAACGGTGGAATATTAAAAGTTTTTTAAAAATACATTTTACATTGTTGTAGATGTTTATATACAACAATACCTTTTAAATACAGTTTTAAACAAAAACCTTATACAAGTGTATATGTCGAATTTTAAGTTAATGATAAAAACCTTTCTGTTTTAAATCTTAGCGAGGCAGAGATCCAAGTTTTGATGCTGTTCTTGCAGTTATTTTAGTTGTCGGATTTTTGCAACTTATAGAAGGTATTATGTTTATTACAAGTGCTGTTTATAGCAGCAAGACGACACGTTCCATGGGTTATGTGGGTTGTTGTGGCGGCGAACGTAATGAAGAAATGGTGAAGCTTTATTTTTTACAACATATTAACTAAAATCTAAATTACTATAATATTCAGGTACTGGGATTGTTAAATAGGACCAATAAAATCAAGCAATACAATTAAATTAGCTTCAAATTTTATAATTTATTTATATTGTTATTAAACCATTTTCAAAACTATATTGTATCTAATTCAACAAAAATTCTTAAGTTTATATGTTAACAGATGGCAATGCAGACTGGACAAATTCCGAAGGGGTTGAGAGTAGTTTACAACGGTCAACCGAACGCAGCTAACAACGGCCAACTGAACGCAGCTTACAACAGCCAACTGAACGCAGCTAACAACGGCCAACCGAACGCTGCTAACAATGGCCAACCGAACGCTGCTAACAACGGCCAACCGAACGCTGCTAACAACTACCAACTGAACGCAGCTAACAACTCCCAGCCAAGCGAAACTAACAACGGTCAACCGAACGCTGCTAACAATGGCCAACCGAAAGCAGCTTACAACAGTCAACCGAACGCTGCTAACAACGGCCAACCGAACGCTGCTAGCAATGGCCAACCGAACGCTGCTAACAACGGCCAACCGAACGCTGCTAACAACGGTCAACCGAACGCAGCTAACAACGGTCAACCGAACGCAGCTTACAACAGCCAACCGAACGCTGCTAACAACGGCTAACCGAACGCTGCTAGCAATGGCCAACCGAACGCTGCTAACAACGGCCAACCGAACGCTGCTAACAACGGTCAACCGAACGCAGCTAACAACGGCCAACCGAACGCAGCTAACAACGGCCAACCGAACGCTGCTAACAATGGCCAACCGAACGCAGCTAACAACGGCCAACCGAACGCAGCTTACAACAACCAACCGAACGCTGCTAGCAATGGCCAACCGAACGCTGCTAGCAATGGCCAACCGAACGCTGCTAACAACGGCCAACCGAACGCTGCTAACAACGGCCAACCGAACGCTGCTAACAACGGTCAACCGAACGCAGCTAACAACGGTCAACCGAACGCAGCTAACAACGGCCAACCGAACATGGCTTACAACTGCCAGCCAAGCGAAACTAACAACGGCCAACCGAACGCTGCTAACAACGGCCAACTGAACATGGCTTACAACTGCCAACCGAACGCAGCTAACAATTTCCAACCGAACACAGCTAACAATGGCCAACTGAACACAGCGAACAACAGCCAACCAAACAAAGCAGGCGAAACAAATTTATCAGTGGTTCCACAATACGAACAGTAGCAAAAACCTGATTTGGAACCACTTTCTAGCAAATAACAATAACTTTTTTTGCTGCAATATACAAACTTATATATGCTCTGTTAATTGCTATGCTGTTTAACTAATGTTATAAATTATACTTCGCTAGAAATATAAAGTTTTAAAGTATAAAACTCGGAGTAAAAGCAACTATTACTTTTTGAGCTTGTAACTAATACTTTTTGAGCATGGCAAATCTCTGTCAAACAAATTATAGTAAATTTTTTAGTGTACTTTTACGCATTAGTGCCGTATTTCAACAAAGTTTTGATCGACGCAGTAATACTTAATTTATCAATTAGGCAAAAAAAATGTTACAATAAATTGGAAAATTGTAAATTGACTAAGTTTATTGTTTGCATTTTGATTCAAAAATTACATGTACTTCAGTATTGTTAAATTAAATTTAAGTTTAGCAATTTCGGCAATAATGACATTTTCATGCTTTTGGTCTTTTTTAAATATTAAAAAAGATAAATACAACTATATCAATAAAAGCGTCAAAATTTTGTAACTTCACGATCTCTACGCAAAGGAAATTAGTAAAAACACTAAACGTGGATGGATGTGATTAATATTTTCATGATCTGTGTGAACGATTTCTCAAAAACCACAGGATATGAAAGTTAAATGTCTAGTTTCGAAATTACGCAAAAAAATAAAAACTTTAAAATAAAGACATTTTTTGGGATTTTTTTCTTGCAATTAAATGTTTTCCCAGTCTATAAAAAGACTAAGGCTAAAAGTCAGCACTGCTAAAATAACCGAGGCTTTTAATTAATGTAAAAATGCTGTAAATTTTTGAAATTGGTAGTGGAAAGTTTTATGGGAAAATTTAAAATAACCAAGTCATATCACGTAATAGACTTCCATATAAATAAAATATCTTTGCTTTATAAGTACTCAGTTGAAATTTGTTCTAACAGGACGCACACTTGTGTTTGTTTTTGAAATATTCTCATAAACTTAAGTCATTTGTTTACATTAACTTTTGTGTGACGGTTAAAATAAATAGAAAAAACTAAAAAATGTCGCAACTATCAGCAACAAGACAAAATAAAAAAGTTTTACAAGGATTGGGGGTAAGTTATAATCAACATTAAGTTCTAAATTAATCTTTAAAGAATAATTTTATTTGTAAGTTAGTAAATGTTTCTTGGCTCCATAAAAAAGGCGTTTTTTTAATTTTATTTTATAAAGTCGTAGAAACTTCTCATAGGCTATAATAACGTATTTTAAATTTTACAAGTTGTATGTTTTTTGCATATTATAAAATAAATTTTTACTGAATTGAAATTTATTTTAGATAACCGAGATAGTAATTGCAATTATTTTTCTTGCTGTACAAATTGCAACGGTCGTGAGGCAACCAGGACAAGTACAAGCTAATAGTTCTACAGTATCGGGGTTTATCGGAGTAGCTATTGTAAGTAATCATGACGTCATAAAAACGAGAGTTTAATCTAAGCCTGGAAGCATTCATAAAAAAGTGTGTCAAAATCGTTAAACTAAAAAAAAAATCTTTTTTTTAAACGACAAAAAGTTGAACAACCTGCCTCTTGGCATCTCTTGCAAACGTCCACTTTTCACTATGAAAAATTAACAAGAATATTTACAAAAATATATAAAAAAAATTTATAAATGTTTTTAATTTTTCAGATGTTTATTGCCGGAAGTTTAGGAGTTGCCTCGGGTGGCGACTCTGCCACGCCATCTATCGTAAGTTGTTGTACAATTAATAATAAATGAAACGGGTTTAAGAAAGTGCTTGAAAATATATTTGCCCAATAAAAGAAAAAATCCAATTTAAAAAAAATTAAAAAGTAACTTAATGCAATAATCAGTGCTATGACTAATATGCAAATAACTTCAATAAGCGACGTTACAAACGTATGTGAGATTCCAGTTTTTATTTTAGATCAACACTCACATGGGATTTAGTATTATTGGCTCAATTATTAGTTTGATAAATTTTGCAATAGGAGCAATTGCTCTTTCACCCATTTTCTTACTTTTGGGCAATAGTAACTTGGTAAATATTTGTTTAGTTTTTTAATTTAGTAAAAATGACATAAAGGTCTGTAGTGTTAATTATAATAATGTAAACAAAACGCCTAAAACATCGTATTGTAGAATATTTGACATGAAATTTTTTTAGATTAATTTCGTTAACTTATATTTTTAGGGTCAAAATGCGGATGTACAAGCACTAATTGCGTTGTTTTTTATAATATTAATACTTTCCCTTGTACAAGGCATTCTGTTTGTTGTAAGTGCCACTTTTTGCTGTAAAACGACAAGTTCTTTGGGTTATGGAGGATGCTGTGGTGGTTGTGGAGAAGTAAGTAACAAATGAAACTAAAAAGTAAATAAAAAATCTTAAGTACCGACCCTTGTTATAAACTTTACAATATATTATTTTTAGACATTAAAATTAAACCGATAAATAAAATTTGAAAATCAAAACAAATTATAACCAACTATATATTGTAATTTCTTTTAGTAAAATTACAATTTATGCAGAATCCTAAATTATTTTTTCATATTTTAGCAACCAGTTAGAAGCACCACAGTAATTATGAACCCATGATAAAACTAACGCAAGAGTATCTATTTACTGATATATTATGTAAAGTACCAGAATTGTGAATATACCAACTTTGTAAATTATACTACTTTCAAACATAAAATTTCATAAAACAAAATAATAGTCAGATAAAATATATATTTATCAACATAACATAAGTAATTTATTTTCATCAATTTATAATTTTATTCTAAAATACAAAGCCTCATTTAAGCATTATTTTATATCATTTAAATTTGCTTCGTTCACATTATACCATTATATTGAAATTATTTAAATCCGAACCCCGAATTTTTGATATCAAGAAGTTTAATTTTTCAGCTATTTGGGTCAAAAAAATAATAGAAAAATCATATTTAAAAAAACAGTTGTTTTCGTTCTTTTTACTTAAATCTGTTTTCGTGTTGTTGTGTTTCTTTCATAGCAAAATAAATTATAAATATGAGAAAGGGCAAAAGCTTTTCGAGAGGGTAATTTTAACGACTCTTCAACGCCTCGTGAAGGCAGAAAATCTTCTGAAGTGTCTTTATACCTATTGTGTGCACGCATTGTTGTGTTAGGAAGATGATTTCATGGTTTACATCTTGTATTTACCAAATTAATTGACCCAACAGTGTTTGAGGTTTAGTAAGAAAAATTTCAGAAATTTATTTAGAGTAGGCTTTAATGATTTTTGAATAAAAACATATATAAAAAGCATTCGAATTTAAAAAAAAATAACCTAGAAAAGAGTTTGTTAACAAAATTACGTTTAGCGACGCACTTAGATATTATGATAGTGAAAAACAAACTTTTTTGTTGAAATTTATAACCCTAATAACATTAAGTTTGCTAGTGTTTAAGTACACAAATTTTTCATTTACAAAATTTAAGTTTAAGTTTGTAATTTCAGTATTAAACATTTTGCCTACAACAGTAATACCTTTTAACAACTAAGATGTCAGTCGTTATTACTACTCAAACAATTGGAACTGTGGCATCACAACCAGATGCAGTAAAACGTCACAAGAACGTTCTACGCGGACTGGGAGTAAGTTTTAACTGTGTTACTAACTGTTATTAAAAATGTTCCAGAAGTTTTTTAGCTGCAAAATAATTTATTTGTATTTTTTGGCTAAATAATAGCTTGTGCTGCTAATAAGGTATAACAGCCAAACCGGGTACAAAACGTAATGCCCCCAAAAACTTTTTTAGGTGCCCAGCAACATGATAAACTGCTACAACTCATAACTTATTCCAACCAAATACTTTTACCCGTTTTATGTTATATTTAAAACTCTATATGTGAGACAATATTCATGTTCAGAGTAATATATGTTTCAGATTACTGAGACTGTCATAGCATTAATTTTCCTCGTTGTTCAAATTTGGGGAGGAATTTCTGCCAATCAACAAATTTCTTCATCTGTGATGGGATATCTTGGAGCTATTATTGTAAGTATTAATGACGTCATTCAGTATTAATGACGTCATTTGGTATTAATGACGTCATTTAGTATTAATGACGTCAATCAGTATTAATAACGTCATTTAGTATTAATGACGTCATTCAGTATTAATAACGTCATTCTAAGTATTAATGACGTCATTCTAAGTATTACTGACGTCATTCAGTATTAAGGACGTCATTCAGTATTAATGACGTCAATTAAAGTATTAATGACGTCATTCTAAGTATTAATGACGTCATTTTTTTAATACAATATTCAAAACCTGAAGATTACAATGTTCTAACTTTAACTTTTTTATTTAAACAAGATTTAATAAAAATGTACAGATGGTAGTTGCTGGATCGCTTGGGATTGCATCGGGAAAAGAAACTGCTTCACCACCTCTGGTAAGTATTAAACAACAAGATTATCTTGATGAAAGTTTTTTAAGTACATAAAACCAAGATTTAAAACATGCCAACATATCCATGAAGTTAATATTTTCGAAGATGCGTTGAACTAATTTGGTTTGTAATTTCAACCTGAAAATATTATAAAACATAATAATTGTAGTTTTGTAATTTTAAATTTTAGATTAACACACACATGGGCTTTAGTATTATTGGATCCATTCTAAGTTTAGCAAATTTTCTGGGAGGCATAATTCTCCTTACTCCCTTATTTGTGGTGCTCAATAGCTTGGTAAGCATTTGTTACTTTAGTTGAAAAAATAAAGCTTTTCAATTATTTAAGTGGCTGGTATTGGTTTATGTTTGCTATAGGGTTATACAATAGTCAACAATTCAATAGTTTCAATAATTTTAGGTATAAAAAATCGAAAAAAAATTTATGAATAAACAAACATTTTTTTTTAGACTCTTGTTAGTCCACAATTACAAGGATTACTTGCTTTGCTTTTTCTTGTAATAATACTTACTTTATTGGAAGGTATTCTGTTTATTGTAAGTGCCGCATACTGCTGCAAAACCACACGCTCTTTGGGTTTCGCCTGTTGTTGTGGTGGTTGCGGGCAGGTAAAATATAAAACTAAAAATATTTCAAAGAATTTTTATATGAATTTTAATAAGTAGAAGCTTATGTTAACAAGTATTTATAAAAACATTGGAAAATAAATATTTCAACAATTTTTTATATTTTTTAGCAACCAGTTGTTGTTGCGACGATGCCGGCAAACCATCAAGTAGCGTACACCAACCAAAACATGTCTATGTCTTGATAATCGATGAACAGAAAAAATAACTAAGTAAAATAATGTATAAAATGTTAAAATTTCTCTTTTTTGAAAATTGTTTTATAATTGATTTGGAAATTATCTTCATTTCTAAAATTTAGCAGTGTGTTTTTGATGTAATATAAAAATATTGTCTCCTAGAATTACGTTTATTGAAACTATAAACGTTTGGTTTCATGTGTATTGTGTAATTTTAATAAAGTTTTTTTTTTTATTTCGACAGCTTTTTTATCAAAATTGTGCTTTAAATTTAGGCTTGCATTTTTTTTATAGCTAATTATTTGTTATATAAAAGTAAAATTAAATATATATTCCAATAAAATGTTTAAAAAAAATAATCAGTAGCATTTAGTAACTCAAGCATTAATTATCTTGAACTAAGATGTAAGGAATTTTAGATCCTAGATTACTTATAACCAAAAAATAATAACCTAAAATACAAATAAAATTTAAGAAAATATACTTATAGCCAAAGGCATAACAATTTCCCAATTTTTGTAAAACTTGTCATAAAAACACGTAAATAGAATATAACGTCACGATCTTGTGATTAATTAAAATGTATTGCAAAAAGCAAACAACAACGGCAATCCAAGTTTTTATACAACTAAATAAAGTTTATTAAGCATTTAGGATAAGAGTTTGATTAAATAGTTTTTAAGAAAGCATATTTAAAATGTCGTTAAAGGAAGATAGTTCTAACACAAACATTGAAAATAACGGATTCAGAAGTAATTTTTTATTCGGTATTGGGGTAGGTACTTGTAGTTTTATTTTAAAAAATGATTATTAAAAAAATTAAAAAATAAAATTTAGCCAACACAGCATAATATAAAGTCTTTTAAATCATTTAGGTTTTGGAATTTGTGTCTCCTATGATCATTTGGGTTGATTTTGTATTCATTCCAATAGTTCCTTTATTTATATTTGTAAGTATAATTTTTATTCACAAAAAATTAAAAAAAATGACGAAACAATCTTTACACATATTAAAGCTAATGGTCAATATATGTTTGTCTATTCAACAAGCCATATCACGTTATAACATAAGATTTAGCAGCATAGGGCCAAGGAGGAAAAATATGTTTAACTTAGTATAGAGCTATTATTTTGTTTATACCTAAAACTTTTTACTTTTTAGCTGACGCTCAGCGGTTTATTTGCAATGCTCGCAGGCTGGCAACGTTTAGACTTAATGGTATGTAAATCATAATAAAAATTAAATTAAATTAATGTTTTCTAAAGACAAATATATTTATTTATAAAAAAAAAATTTTGCAAAAATTACCTTGAACTTCTTGTTTAAAAGTTTAAAAAATTTTTGATTTTATTTCACAGGCAAATTTTCATCTTGTATTTTAACTTACAGGCATTGCTACATGTTTTAATATGTATACCAAACGTGTTAATATATATGTTTGTTGCTCACGGTTATTTTTTTGCAAAAGCTTTCGCAAACCGAGAAATGGATTACTTTGATGACGTATGTTAAAATTATTTTTAGTAACTTTTATATGTTTTTTCACTAAAATAAAAAACATAAAAACAAAAATAATCTAAATTTGTGAGCTACATATAGCAAAATTATAAATTTTTTGCCCCTTTACTTTTTTTAGGAAGAAGAAAAAAAAAACGATTCTATTTTCCTAACTTTGTTTGAGTATTTGTTTTTATTTATGCCCTTAGCGCACATTATTAGTGCATTATATTGTATTTGGCTGTACTGCACAACTAAAGGTATTGTTTTTTTTAAGTTTTTACCACAATATAATTAAAACATGTTTAAATACTAAACTATTACGTTTTGATTTGGTTTTAATCTGTTTATTAAACATATCTTATTTTATTACATCAAGACGAACCATCAAGACGAACCATCAACTTGGTAACAGGCCGAGCATTAAATCGACCAATAACAACAGAATTAGACAAAAAACGATCATCAAAAAAAACAAAATGAAAACAATCTAAGAAAATAAAATTAATATAAATTAAAGTTGTAGCGTGGTATTAACATTGTTATTCTGCATGTATTTATTGTGCTGCTTTCATTTACGAACGTTTTTTTGCTGTTACTGATTAAATTTAAAAAATTAAAAAAGAATGTTGTTTTAACAAAAAAATACAATAACATATTGTTTAAATTGGAAGTTGTAAAGCCAAAAATCCTAATTAACGTTCTAATTTAAATAACGTTTTACAGCTACTTATTAAACTTAAATTAAACTTAAAATTGAACATTTTGTTTAAAATTGAGGATAATTTTCTAAATTTATTAAAATAAAAAACAATTTTTGCTTAAATATGTGATGTCATTACGCAACATTCTGACGTAACAAAACACGTTAAAAAAACATGGCCGCTAATCAACTATAAGTACAGGACTGAAAAAGTAAATTTTTTTTCGCAAGCGTTTAAGTCAAAGTTTAACAATTTAGATTAGCATTATTAAAGAATGAGAGATAGTTTAGTTGTGCATTTAAACCCAGTAGAGTAAAAATCACTATACTTCATTAGAAAAAGGTTTAAATTTAGTATTTACCTTACAGATTGCGAATTCCTTTCATTTTTGTGGTCACTTAGTTTAAAATTTCCATATGTTAATCCGATAATTGAATTTTTTAAAGCTTTTTACTTTATCTTGCCTTCAATATAATTTTTGCTTTAAACTTATTTTGTATAGCTGCAATTACATTTGTTTTTGTTAATAATTAAACTAGCTCAACAACTAGAATAAAGTAAAATGACTTTTGTAAAGCAATATGTAAAAGTTTGCACACTCCAGCTTATTTAAAGTTAACTAAGCTTACGACAACGCTCGCATTACAAAAAATACATCCACAAAAGCAAAATCCTTACACGCCTTTAAGCACGTTCAGGCAGAAATTTAAGTAAGGCAGAGGCCAGATCCATAACGTCATTATCTGAAGAAGGTGAGTTTGAATCCCAACGAAGGTAAAATTTTTATTTTTTTTACATAACATAATTATTTGTTAACTAAATATTTTTAATGTAAAATTTAACTGTTTATGTAAAATATTAAACAATATAGGCTACGCTACCATTTTAACGCAGTACAGTAGACAAATAAAGTCGAGCATAAGCTATGTTTTAGTCTTTCTGTTTCGTTATAGATTAATTCCCAACCAATTTTTTTTAAATTACAACACAAAAACTATTTTAATAATTTTAAAAGCGTTAACCTAAAAATAAATAGGAAAGCAAAACCCAATTATAAGTAATTTATCAACAACAATTAACGCATATTCGTCGAAAGACACTTAATTAACCTGATAAGATTAGTGTTTGGTTTTTAAAAACAACGCTTACGCTTTATTGAAATTTATCTATTTCTTTTTTCACACCTATTTAGTAAATGATCGCTCAACTAATCTTGTCAGGTTAATTAAGCTTTTGCAAGAAATGAATTCCATTTAAAAGATAATTCAAATTAAAAAATGTTAAAATATTAATAGTAGCACATTGTATAAAAAAAGTTTCCCCTAAAGAAGCTAAGAGCAGGGTAAAAGATGAGACATTTTAGTAAAACAACTCTAAGAATAGATATTCCTATATTACCAAATACCATTTGACTTAATAGACAATTACACGAAAACCAAAATTATAAAAAGACTTTTATTTAGGTAAAGTTAAAGATAAAAATGCATAATCCAGTGCATGGTTGGGGTAAAGGGGTAAAATTCCTATCATTATTACAATGGCTTTCATGAACAAAAGATTTTTGGTAATATAACAATCTTTGATGATGAAATATAAAAACAGTACTTTTACAATCACCCAATACCATATGCACGTAATGTATGCTTTAAAGGGGGCAACTACTTTACTAAATAATAAACACTAAATAACTTTTATATTTATGCAACTACATTTTGTTGCACGTTGTTTATGTTGGAAGATTATCGAGTGCCAATCTTGCGTTTCTAATTTCCATCTTTATTTCCTTTCTTATTTCCCTGTCACGAACAATACGAAGCAAAAAGATCATGAAACCTAAACAAATTAATTGGCAATAATAATCTATTTGCAGTGGTTAGTGCACTTAATTTAAGGGTAACTTACCCTGAAGTGAAGTTAAAATAGCGAAAATAATTGCCAGTACCAATCCCCCACTTGCCACACAAAAGCCCAATATCCAGGTAATTCCCAAACTAATAAACAGCGTAAAAGAAAACCAAGCATCTCTTGATGGGTTTCGCTTTGCCTTTAAAAAAATACTTTTAATTATAAAATAGAAACTTTTTATCTACTTTAAAATAAATAAACAAGTTCTTAAAAAACTTAATCAATTATTTAAATTATTACCGCAGCAATTCTGTTTAGTTTCCAGATAAACTTGTAGATAATTGCCAGATAGAAGATCAGGTTGATACCGATGTAAAACGCAGTGGGAATAATCACAATGTACACAACATACTCATTCCTAATCCAACATCTAAAATTTACAACTTTGTGAAAAATAAAGTCTAATGTTTACATATCCTTTTTTACATATAATTTTACATGCATATAATGGCATGGTCACCAAATATTCTTAACTTACACCAAATCCTTTCTCAGTAAAGTTTCTTTGCCAATAATGGGGACCAATGTTATCAAAGCAGGTACAAACCAACCCCAAATCATCGAATAAATAACTATTTTGTGGGAGGCTAGTTTGTTTTTGAGATACTTCGGCTAAAATATATTGTAACATTTTAATTTCATTATTAACTGTTACTTTATGGTATTATGCAAACTTAAGGCATAAATGTTACATAAATAAGAAATTTGAAAATATGAAACCATATACTATGTTTTGGAAAATATTTTAATAAACTTACAAAATAAATCGCAATAAACAGCACAACTGCTTCCACCACCATCCAACCAAGGCTACAAAATAGTGAATAATAAATCAAACAGGCAATTCCCAAGCAAGATGGAACCCAGGTTTTGACGAAATCTTGCTCACTTAGAACTAAACTTATGTTCAATAGAATCAGAGATATGGATAAGTTTATTAAAAGGAAAGTGCCGCGCCTTTTGTTTTTCTTTCGAGGTGCCCTAAACAAATTTTCAACATTTTATTCGATATTTGTACAAACCAAAAAAACAACAACATAGTTATTTATATATTAATATAACACCTACTTTAAGCAAACGTTTGCTAATATTGCCAACAAAAGCCCAGCAATAGACAGACACGATCCAATTAAACTGATCGTTGAAAGAATTGGGTTTTCAAGTAGCTTTTCGTTAAAGCTCGTGCCATCGGTCTCTGAGTAATACTAAAATGATTTTACAACATAAAGTTATTGGTTTAATACCTACTATTTTCATATTGTAACGTCCTTAATGGATCATAAACAATAAAATACGCTTACAACTAGACGGCACAAAAATTAACAGTGCTATAAACTTACAAATAAAGTTGCAAAGTTGGTTAAATGCTGAAACGAACATTTAATATATTCTAGAGTTTCAGAAATAATTTTTGATCCCTCTGAAGACCATTTGTTAATGTTTTCATCCCAAAAAACACACTGTGTTCCAAATTTCAAGCCAGTTGACTCGTTCTAACAAATGTTAATAGTTTTATTTTTTAAAAGTTAGTTATGAAAAATTCTATAAGTTTTCATATAATAATGCTTTAAATATTTTTTCTAAATAAAGTATACCTGATTAAGATCAAATTTCATTAAAACAGGTTTTTTTAAACTTTGATTGCCAATCAATGTTGCAGAAAGTACAACTTGAGAGTTTATTTTTCCATTTGGGCTTCGTTCTATGAACAATTTGTCGTTCAACATTGCATAAAAACTCACTCTTACATCTGAAACAAAATAGAATTTATTGCCGAGTTAAAAAAATATATATTTTTTGAAAAAAAACACAGTTAAAAAAATTTAATTCAAACTGTAATTACTACAAACCAGTCAAAAGTTGAATGTATGAGTTTGAACTTGAATTGCCACGGAAAGTTTTAACTTGGTTGCTCTTAAAACCGTTTTCAGAATCAGCTGGATTCCAATCAGCTTCAAAACCTATTTGTTGTCTTCTACCAATTTCTGTCATTTTTAATAAAATTAAACTAAATTTGGGTAAACTTTTATTTTGATTATCACGATTATAAATAACCTGTTTTATTTGGTTGGTAAACAGCCAAGGCAAGGTTGCTTCCAACTTGTTTATATGTTTCTCCTTCTTCAAGTTTAATTTTTTCACCGATTTTGGTTAACGTTTCTAGCATCCTAAAACATTTAAAAACCTAGTGTCAGATGCTTATTTCGAATTCTAAAATTACTACTTATTAGATTTAGATTAAAACAAAAGGTTTTTTATAAATACTTTCCCTTAAACATGCTATAAATATAGTTAACCTCGATGTAGAGTTACTTTTGATTATTTCATCTTCGGAAACTTCCAACAAATTGCTTAAAGTCGAAACCACTGCATTTGTCACCTTTAAATATATTTTAAAAATTACACTGTACAATATGTAAACAATATGTGGTTTTACAGATTAAAATATTAAAACTTGTGTGACACAAAACCATTTAAACACTAAATGCTCTTATAATTCAATAATTTACAAAAATATATAAAAAAATTCTACGTTTTTTGATAAAGATGGAGTGTCAACAATGCTTTCTAGAATTTCAACAGCTGACGTCACATTTTCTGCTTGAAAGGTTTTAGAGTTAGATGTTAATATCTGGACAACGTCGGAAACTTCTTCTCGTTGGGATTCGTTTTCTATCACCTGGTTTTCAAGATCCTAAAATATTAATTTATAATAAGTTATTTACTTTTATCATGAAATTGGTTTATGTTTGATAAAATTTATAGCACATTGCTATTCTAAGCACAGTTCACAAACATATTAAAGCACCATAAAATTAAAAAGAATGGGTTTAATAAACAGTACAATAATTTTACCTTTAAACCAGTATCACAAGATTTAATGTAGACAGGATCTGTCCAATTTCCATCTTCTCCACAGAATCTATTTCCATAAGGGATTCCGGCTTAAAATGAAATTTTGTTAAATTAAGTTTTTCCTACATACAAGAACACTTTTAATACTTCCAAATTATACTTTGAACAAACCTTAAATAATTAAATGAATCTATTTCATAGAGTTTGTTTACCATTTGTAGTTTCCATTGGACAAGTTTGAACTGTATATGCTAAGTAACCAGCCAGTGTATAAGGAAATGTAAGAAGATTTTCTTCCCCATCATCAAAGGTTTGGTTGTTTTCTTTGCAAAAAACTGCGCAAAGCGTTTAAAAAAATCAAGTTATATTATAATTAAAATTTCACTTTAGAATTTTAGAAATCTAATATTATGAGATGTAGTAACGAAAGCAAGTAAAATGATTTAGTTTTACCATGTTCACATCCATTAGTAGTTTGTATGTAATCTGGTTTGCAAAAACACAAACAGGTTTTGTTATCTTTTACTTCACAAGGTTTGGAACAGCCACCATTTCTGCACAAGTATTCACTTTTGCAAAGTTCTGTAATAAACTTAAACTCTTAGCTTTATATTTAGTATTTTTTCAAATTTTTAATTTTCTAAAATAATTATCCTACATAAGTTAAAAAAATATGTTAAAATAAGTTACGTGTTTGGCAGATATATCTTTTTTGTTTATTTGGTGCATCAAACCAAACTCCAAGCATCCAATTATCTTTTTTATTTGTTGCTAGTATTGCAAGACACCTAGGACATAGGATGGTATCTTTCCAATTCTCATAATGAGCATTGGTACCGGTGCCAGGTTGTGGTATTGGTGTACCATCACTCCAAGTCCAGTTATATGGTGTTGTGTAACCACTTCCACCAAGCCAATAACTGTTAATCGCGTTTTCCTCTGTTTCGCTTTCCCATTTCCAAAGTTGAGTCTCAACAACTTGTTGGGTCGAGTTGTCCTTGATCATGAGCAGAGTTCCGTTTATTTCCAGGCATTTTAGTTCAGCTTCAGGATTGGTAATAGAAAGTGTATTGTTATAGAAACTGATCTCATATCCATTGTGAATAATCACTGCACCTGCTTCGGTTTTCGCTAAAAAATAATAATAAATCTAATTTTATTAAAAAATTGAAATGTTCAAAAACTTTAAAAACATATAAATTTACTAGAGGGTTGATACACTAGATCTGATGTTAGTATTTAAACTGACTTTTTAAATGCTTTAACGTTAGTTTTGGTTACCTTTTTGGCAGATATAGCTAGGTTCTGTATCATTTGAATTAACCCATTTTCCAAGCGCTGTTTCATTCCTTTCGTTTGTGGCAAGTATTCTAAGATAACCGAGACATTGCTCAGATAGCCAATTTCCGTTACCCCAATTTTCATAGTTGCTATCATTACCATTATCACGTTGAGGTATTAGTGTACCATCCGACCATGTCCAGTTATAATTATTAGGTGAGCAACCACTACCGCTAACCCAGTAACTGTCCGCTTTTTCTGTTTCGTTTTCCCATTTTCTTAATTGAGCTTCAACAACTTGTTGAGTTAACCCGTCTTTAATCATTAGCAAAGTTCCCTCCTTATCCTGGCATTGAATTTCAGCTTTGGGTTGGGTTAACTTGGATGTATTGTTATAGAATCTGATCTCTAAATCGTTGTGAATTATCACTGCATCTGCTTCGGATTCTAACAAAACATAGTAGTTAAAATAATTTTAATTAAAATCCTTTTTTTGAAATATTTACAAATATTAAAATTTTAACTTAACAGTTAACTGTAGCGTTTGTACATTTGTACAACCACACCAAACAGGCAACAAACAGGCAACAAACAAAATAACCTAATTTAAGATGACAAAACCAGTTTTTTACTTTAAAGTTATTATTGATAGTAAAAATAAAATAGAAAAACAAAGCTAAAATAATAGTAAAATATTTATATATTCATTAACATAGGTATGTTATAAAAGTTCCTATCAAAACAATACAGTAGATAAAATATTTTTATAAATTCAAGTTAGTTACCTTTTTGGCAAATATATCCCCTTTTCCTTGAATCATTAGGGTCATGCCAATTTCCAAGCGGCAAGCTACTTTTCTTGTTTGTTGCTCTTATTCTAAGATAACCCGAGGTTATAACGGGTCGGTCGTTAAGCCAATTTTCGTAACTATCAACAGTGCCACGTTGTGGAATCGGTGTACCATTAGCCCATGTCCAGTTATAAGGTTTTGTACAGCCACATGCACCAAGCCAGTAACTTTCTGACGCGAAACCTTTTGTCTCATTTTCCCATTTCCTTAGTTGAGTCTCAACAACTTGTTGGGTCGAGTTGTCTTTGATCTGAAGCAAAGTTCCCCCTATTTTCTGGCATTTTGATTCAGCTTCAGGTTGGGTCAACTCAAGTGTGTTGTTATAGAAACTGATCTTATTTCCATTGTAAATTATCACTCCCACTGCATCGTTTTCTGAAAAAAAATTATTATGAAAACTTATTTTATAACGAATTTTCTTTTATTTAAAAGTTTCTAAAAATTTGAATTAAACACAAAAATGGACAAATAGTTTTTTCATTTGCATTTAACTACTGATAAGATAATTTCAGATTTTAACTTTAATTCCAACAAAAACAAAAGCTCCTTACCTTTACTTGGTTGAAAAACCAAAACTAGAATGAGTAAACTTAGACAAATAAATTTCCAAAGCATTTTTTAACAGCCTTAAAATTTTAACAACTAATAAGTATTTAAAACAATATGTTAAGTTAAGTTTCGATATAGAAAAGGTATCCACTTAAAAGTTAATATCGCTATTTTTCTATACATTTTATATTACTACATCTGTAGTATCAAAAATATTTATAGCTTTAATACATCATTAAAATGGCACCATTTAAAAAAACTTTCATTTTAAAAAGCGACTTCAAAGCTCAATTCTGATAATTAATTAACTTTTAGTTTTAAAGTGAGTAAAATCCAATTATAGTAAAACCTTTTAGTCAATGGTGAAAATTACTTTCATTTTGTTAAAAAATAAAATTAATAATAAAATCACAAAGTCTGTTTGCGAAATTAACTAATTTCTCAGTTTAAAAAAAGAAACTTTAACTAATCAAGACTCTACTTACATCGTGCATGATAGCGTAATACAAATATGTTTAAAATAAATAAATACCGTGAACGTAAATAAAAGTTCAACTTTTTCAATTAGTAGTAAAAAAATTAAATTTACATTTGACAACCAATTTCGAGCAGTTTTAAATTCTCTTGGTTAATTTTAAGGTACTTAAGCATTGATCTATTGTTAAAGTTTTCACATACGTTCAGCACCAATACTTTAAATTGAAAAATGTTGTTTGTACAACTTATGTTGTAAAGCCCAGAACTTAGACCAATCGCAACATATACAAAATCGTACAACTTACGTTAAAAGAAGCCCTCAGCGAAAATATACGACTAGACCATACATTATATATATAAACTGTACTAAGCCCAAAATGTAATTTAAAATATTTTCACGTCCAAAATAAGCCTGTGACGATGCTTTGAACTTCGACGTTAAACTCGCTATGGACGCGAATTTGATAGAAATACGTTGCGATGCGATCATAGATTTTTTAGATTTATACCAGTTTTTATTTAAATCAAGCCATTAAAGAAATGCTGATACGTTATAATAAAAAAACTATTACCTTATTACCAGAAAATTATTACCAGACAAGTCATTTGACTGATAGTATTCCTGTTTTCAATTTCAAAGTTTATGCTTTACTTCATGATTCTCTTGGTAACATATTTTAAAATGCATACATAAGCTTACTTTAAACTGTACCTTACAACCAAGCTTATTTTACAAAAAAAAAGAAAAAACCATTTGCGCTTTCGGAAATTTCTAGCAAAAATTTAGGCAAAGTCAACACTGGAGTAATGACGTAATTAATAAAGGGTAATAGGTTCGAATCCTAACAAAGACAACATTTTTAAAATCTTTTTCCTCAACAGTTGCGCGTAAAGGCTAGGTTTTAGACTTCTTGTTTGGGTAAATTATTACTTAAAAATTGTTTAAATCATGAACATTCAGTTACAACTTATAAAGTTATTTTTAATAAAGCTAAAAAATGAAAACCCAAAAATTAGTTATCAAAGAATTCGAAGTGCAATTAACAATGCTTAATCAACCTGATAATATAAGTAACATAAAAGAAACATTTTTACACTTTTTTACAGACCATTTACTTTCCACAACCCTTTAGTAAATATAACCGCTTAACTAATCAAGTCAGGTTGATTAAGTTTTTTAAAATAATATCAGAATTAACCAACTAATTTCTTAAAAATTTTGATTATTCGCCTTTTTAAAAATTAATTTTAGAAAACAAATGAATATATAAAAATAAAGTTAAATAACAATTTCAATTTAGGCACTACCAAAATGTCCAATTGCACCAACCTTAAGATTTGCATTAGCTGCATTGTATTAGTATTACACAGAGATGGTTTACACATAAGGGAAAGTTAAAAAGAGAACTATAAAGTTTTATAAAGCATAACCTGATTATAGCAAGTGTGATTAGACATTTTAGTAGAACCTAGACCACAATAATAATGATCCAGAATGGACGTTTACAATCACCCAATAACATATACATGTAATGAACATATGCTATAAAGGGGGCAACTAACTTACTAAATAATGAACACTACAAAACACAAATAAGCAACTGTTTTGTTGCACGTTGTTTATGTTGGAAGATTATCGAGTGCCAATCTTGCGTTTCTAATTTCCATCTTTATTTCCTTTCTTATTGCCCTGTCACGAACGATACGCAGCAAAAAGATCATGAAACCTAAACAAATTCATTGACAATATGTTATTCTATTGGCAGTGGTTCAAGTACATTTAATTTAAGGGTAACTTACCCTGGAGTGAAGTCAAAATGGCGAAAATAATTGCCAGTACCAATCCCCCACTTGCCACACAAAAGCCCAATATCCAGGTAATTCCCAAACTAACAAACAGCGTAAAAGAAAACCAAGCATCTCTTGATGGGTTTCGCTTTGCCTTTAAAAAAACAAAACCAACTTATGTTATATTTAGGGATTTGATTGATATCTTGAACTAAATTAACAAATTACTAAAGTACAAAAAAGTAATAAACTATTTAAATTATTACCGCAGCAATTCTGTTTAGTTTCCAGACAAACTTGTAGATAATTGCCAGATAGAAGATCAGGTTGATACCGATGTAAAACGCAGTGGGAATAATCACAAAATACACAACATACTCAATCTTGATCCAGCACCTAAATTAAGTAAAAAAAACCTTGATAAAGTTCAACATCTTGGTTCAAAACGTGTCATAACTCCTAACGATTTGACAGCATTTTATCGTATAATTATTAAGCCCAAGAATGTTATACTTACACTAAGTCTTTTCTCAAGTAATTTTCTCTGCCGAAAATAAGAACCAATGTTAGCAAAGCAGGTACAAACCAACCCCAAATCATCGAATAAATAACCATTTTGTGGGAGTCTAGTTTGTTTTTGAGATACTTCGGCTAAAAAATTATGTAACATTTAAGTTATACTATTAAATGTACCCCCTAGTGGTTTTCTTTATGCAAATGTTAGGTTTAAATATTAATGCTAGTAAAAAAACAAAATCTATAAAAATCAATTTTTCAAAAATAAAGTCAATTGCTATGTCTTGGTTGATTTAGTTTAATAAACTTACAAAATAAATCGCAATAAACAGCACAACTGCTTCCACCACCATCCAACCAAGGCTACAAAAGAGTGAATAATAAATCAAACAAGCAATTCCCAAGCAAGATGAAACCCAGGTTTTGACGAAATCTTCCTCACTTAGAACTAAACTTATGTTCAAGAGAATCAGAGATATGGATAAGTTTATTAAAAGGAAAGTGCCACGCCTTTTGTTTTTCTTTCGAGGTGCCCTTAACAAATTTCAACATTTTATTCGATATTTGTACAATGTAAACACAAAACATAGTTGTATTTATACAAATAAAATACTTACTTTAAGCAAACGTTTGCTAATATTGCCAACAGAAGCCCAGCAATAGACAAGCATGATCCAATTAAACTGATCGTTGAAAGAATTGGGTTTTCAAGTAGCTTTTTATCAGATTCAGATTGAGTGTTATTTGTAAAAGCTTCATCGGTGTCAGAATAATACTAAATTAAGAAAAATTGTAACCTGTTATCAACGACATTATTGTTGCACTATAGAATCGTATATAAACGTTTAATTACTTTGCAGACATTTAAATTATGTATTAAGTTTGTTAATTTTTTAAGCGCATTATGTTAGTGTAATATTCCTGTTTGCCAAACTTATAAATGCAAACTACCTTTACGTAAACAAAACTTTAACTACGTAGATACTTACAAATAAAGTTGCAAAGTTAGTTAAATGCTGAAACGAACATTCAATATATTCTAGAGTTTGAGAAATAACTTCTGAGCCCTCTGAAGACCATTTGTTAATGTTTTCATCCCAAAATACACATTGTGTTACAATTTTTATGCCAGTTGTCACGTTCTAACAAATGTTAATATTTTTTACTTTTTCAAAGTTAGAAATGGGTAATTTTACAAGTTTTCATATAACAATGCTTTAAATATTTTTTTTTTAAAAGTATACCTGATTAAGCTCAAATCTCATTGAAACAGGTTCTTTTAAACTTTGATTGCCAATCAAGGTTGCAGAAAAAACAAACTGCGAATTTAATTCTCCTTTTAAGTTTGGTTCTACAAACAATTTGTCGTTCAACATCGCATAAAAACTTACTCTAACGTCTGAAACGAAAAAAAAAATTATTTGAAAAATAGAATTTTGTTTATAGAGATACAAAGGCTGCTATTTAGGTGTAAATTGTCTCAAATTACAATCAATACTAACCAGTTAAGAGTTTAATGTACGAGTTTGAACTGGATTCTTCGTGAAATATCTTAACTTGGTGGCTTCTAAAAACTTCTTCAGCATTTGTTGAATTCCAAATCACTTCAAACCCAATGCGTGTTTCACTTTCATTTTCAGCTAAATTTAATCAAAAAAATTGTTAAATTCCAAACTATTTAATCTTTTAATAAAGATTTTAATAAAACAAATAATAAACCTGTTTTATTTGGTTGGTAAACAGCTAAGGCAAGGTTGCTTCCAACTTGTTCATATATTTCTCCTTCTTCAAGTTCAATTTTTATACCAAGATCGTTTAGTATTTCCAGCATTCTGAAAAGTAATTAAGTAATTTAACAAAAACTTTTTTTAATTTTGTAATAAAAATTAATATTTTAATTTAAAATGGACCATTTATTTAAAGTTTTTAGAAAATGTTTACAAACTTTTTATCTTTGAACATCTTAAAATTACTGTTTTGTTGTAAATGCAAAAATATTTAACCTTGCTGTAGAGTTACTTTTGATTATTTTGTCTTCGGAAACCTCCAACAAATTGCTTAAGGTCAAAACTGCTGAATTAGCCACCTTTCAAATAATTTAAAAATTTGATGAAACAAAATGTAATGTGTAGTTTTATAGGTGTAATTTAGGCCCAAATTTATATAAAAATGCAAGAAGATATAGAAACGAAATATTACCTACATTAATGAACTTATTTTTATAAACAACTTTCTTACGTTTATTGATAAAGATGGAGTGTCAACAATGTTCTCTAGAATTTTAACAGCTGGCGTCACATTTTCTGCTTGAATCCTTTTAGGAAAAGAGGTTAAATTCTGGACAATGTTAGCAACTTCTTCCCGCTGGATAACATTTGTTATCTTCTGGTCTTCAAGATTCTAAAATTTCAAAATTTTAAATAATAATAAAATATCAAAATTTAGAGTAATTTTAATGTATTTTTAGGATAGCATATGAACATTGCTTAGCATTAGAAAATAAAAATTATTAATAGTACATGAATTATACCTTCAGCACAGTGTCGCAAAAATTCAAATGCATAGAAATTGATGGATTTTCAGCACAAATCAAATTTTCTTTTTAAAAACATTAAGTATGAATTAAATGCTGCTAATTGTAATAAAGTAAAGTTTTTTTTAATCAATACAATTTATAGTTTGACGTGAAATAATAAAAGTAAAACATTTTTTACCTAGCTCACATTCATTAAGAGTTTGTATATAGTCTGGTTTGCAAAAACACAAACAGGTTTTTTCATCTTGTACTTCACAAGTTTTGGTACAGCTTTCATTTCTGCATAGGTATTCACTATCACACAATTCTTAAAAAAACAAATATTTTGGTAAAACATATAATGGTTAAAAATATAACATATATCAATACTGTTAATTAAAACACAAATAAATTTAAGTACAGAAGCTAAATATATGTTACAGTATATATATTGTAGTTAAAAGTTTTTCTTATTTATCTATCCAATAAACGTTTAGAAGCAAATATTTTATAAATGTTGTAATAGAGAAAAAGTTACGTGTTTGACAGATGTAGTATTGCTTGCTTCCTATATTTAAATCATCCCACAGTCCTACCGTCCAACTATCTTTATTTGTTGCTATTATTCTAAGGTAACCTGATTCTGAATTTGGTTCACCTTTTTGCCAATTCTTATATTGATCAGTATCAGCATCACGTTGTGGTATTGGTGTACCATCACTCCATGTCCAGTTGTAAGGTGAGGAGTAACCACTACCACCAAGCCAGTAACTGTTGAGGTTATGTATTCCCGTTGTTTTATTTTCCCATTTTCTAAGTTGGGCCACAACAACTTGTTGGGTTTTTTGATCTTTGATCATGAGCAAAGTCCCTCCTATTTCTTGGCATTTTAGTTCAGCATCGGGTTGTGTTAATCTTGTATCGTCATAGAAACTGATATTATACCCGTTGTGAAAAATCACTGCATCTGCTACGGTTGCTAAAAGAAAAAAAAGCAATTAAATTTTTTTATCATTAAACCGAAGCGTTATTAAAAAAAAATTTTACAATTAAATAAATAAAAAACATACAATTTATAACTTAAAGGTAAACAAACTTATGGTTAATTTTATAGTTAAATTAAATAAAAAAAATAAACAAGTCGAAACTATTTTAACCCCTTTCTAAGTTATAACTACAATAAAGCATAAAACTTCTTACCTTTACCCGATTTAAAAACCAAAGTTAAAACAATTAAACTTAAACAAATAAGTTTCAGACTCATTTTTTAACAGTTTTTAAAATTATAACGCCTAATTAGTACTTATTGAATAAAAACAATATGTGAAGTTATATTTTAATAAATTTATTTATCTTACTTCTATACAACTCTTATTAACACTAGATACGATATCGTAGCATCAAGCATATTTATAGCTTTTATAAAAACTTAAAATGACACTAATTAAAAAACTTTCCATTTAAAACCGGCTTAAAAACTTGATTCTGATGATTAATGATATTACTTTTAAAATAAACTTTTAGTTTTAAAATAAAATTTAAAGGTATAAAAACCTTTTAGTCGATGGTGAAAGTTATTTTCGTTTGTTAGAAAATATTATCAAAAATTAAAATAAAATTTGTTCATGAAATAAAACTAATTTCTTAAAAATTTAATCTCATTAACAATATAGGCCTATCTTACTTAACGTTTTTATAACAAGTTCCGTAAATGCAATAAAGAGATAAAATAATTATTTTTAAATGTTATAGTAAAAATAATGAGTAATTTACAATAATTGACTGTTTTTAAATTCCTTTAATAATATTTTAAGTTTTTCTTGCTTTAATCTATTATTAAATTCAATAACAAAATAATTTAACAAGTTGTCAATTTCACAATAAAAATATATAATACCTATTAACTTTTAATGTAAAGCTTTTTGTCTTATAAAATTTTATGTTGTTAAACCAAGAACACCGACAAATTGCAACAAACTCAAAGTCCTAATTTTAACGTTGGTACTAGGACCTGTTGACTTTTAGTCGCAAGGTTTTTAAAACTTAAAATTATAAACATGAGGTTAACGTTAGCAGATATCGTCAACTTTCGCTACATCTAATATTTAATTTTGTTATGACATTAATTCGTATACCAAAGATAACTAGATTCTATAGCAGCGGACTACGAGCCGAAAGGTTTCGGGTTCGAGCCGCACCATTGCCACACTATTCGCCTTTGAGCCCAGCGTTCACGGATAGCTCAAAACACGTTATAACAGCACACCCTTTCCCAATAAAAAATATAAAACCTATCACCTTAAGGTGATATGAAAAAAATATACTTAGATTCTATCATTTTTATAGAATACAAAACGACCTTAGGTGTTAAAATGGTTATAAATAAAACAAACTATTACCTTATGTTGACATTTCATGTGACCCAAGTCACGTGACTAATTGTATTTCTGTTTTCAATTTTAAAATTTATGTTGCATATCATAATTCTCTTAGTAAAATATTCGTAAATGCTTGAATACATAAGCTTACTTTAAACTGTAACCTTACAATTACGCTTACATTACAAAAAAATTCTTTCTGCAAAAGCAAAACCTTTTGCGCTTTCGGCAGTTTCAAGCAAAAATTTAGGCGAAGTCAACGCCCGAGTCATGACGTCATTTATAAAGAATGTAAGGTTCGAACTTTGACAAAGGCAACTTTTGTAGAAACTTTTTGCTTAACAGTTACGCGTATAGGCTAAGTTTTAGACTTCCAGTTTCGTAAAATACTAATAAGTAAAATATTGTTCAAAACATGAACATAAACAACCTGATAAGATTAGTACTAACATATTATAAACATTTTAACACTTTTCTACATATTATTTCTTTTTAACAAACCAACTTGGTAACTATAAGCGCTTAACTAAGTCGCCAGGTTGTTTAGGTTTTCCAAATTATCAAGTTTAACAAATTAATGATTTGAGCTATTTAAAAATAGAAACCACTTTAAGGATATTTAAAAAGGCCAGAAATTGGTTTCTTGAGAAAACAAAATAAATATATAAAAGATAAAATAAAATAACCAAATGTAGGCACTACTAAAACGTCCAATCGCACCAACCATAAGATTTGCATTAACTGCATTGTTTTACACATGGTTGGTTTATATAAAAGGGGGTTGGGAAAAGGTTAAAAAAAATTAAATTTTTTTAAAGCATTAACTAATTGTGGCAAGTGTGATTAGACATTTTAGTAGAGCCTAGACCACAATAAAAATGACATATAATAGTACGTTTACAATCACCCAATAATAAATGCACGTAATGTACTTTAAAGGGGGCAACTAACTTAATAAATTTTAAACACTACAAAACACAAATATGCAATGACATTTTGTTGCACGTTGTTTATGTTGGAAGATTATCGAGTGCCAATCTTGCGTTTCTAATTTCCATCTTTATTTCCTTTCTTATTTCCCTGTCACGAACAATACGAAGCAAAAAGATCAGGAAACCTGAACAAATTCATTGACAATATATTATTCTATTGGCAGTGGTTTAAGTGCACTTTATTTAAGAGTAACTTACCCTGGAGTGAAGTTAAAATAGCAAAAATAATTGCCAGTACCAATCCCCCACTTGCCACACAAAAGCCCAATATCCAGGTAATTCCCAAACTAACAAACAGCGTAAAAGAAAACCAAGCATCTCTTGATGGGTTTCGCTTTGCCTTTAAAAAAACAAAACCAACCTTTGTTATATATTAAGGAATTTGATTGATATTTTTAAAATAAAAAACTAAATCGCTGAAGTATAAAAAAGTAATAAACTATTTAAACTATTACCGCAGCAATTCTGTTTAGTTTCCAGACAAACTTGTAGATAATTGCCAGATAGAAGATCAGGTTGATACCGATGTAAAACGCAGTGGGAATAATCACAAAATACACAACATACTCAATCATGATCCAGCACCTAAATTAAGTAAAAAAAACCTTGATAAAGTTCAACATCTTGGTTCAAAACGTGTCATAACTCCTAACGATTTGACAGCATTTTATCGTATAATTATTAAGCCCAAGAATGTTATACTTACACCAGGTCTTTTCTCAAGTAATTTTCTCTGCCGAAAATAAGAACCAATGTTAGCAAAGCAGGTACAAACCAAGCCCAAAGCATCGAATAAATAACCATTTTGTGGGAGTCTAGTTTGTTTTTGAGATACTTCGGCTAAAAAATTATGTAACATCTAAGTTATACTATTAAATGTTACCCCCTAGTAATTTTGTTATGCAAATGTTAGGCTTAAATATTAATGCTAGTAAAAAAACAAAATCTATAAAAATCAATTTTTTTAAATATAAAGTCAAGGCTGTATATCTTGGTTGATTTAGTTTAATAAACTTACAAAATAAATCGCAATAAACAGCACAACTGCTTCCACCACCATCCAACCAAGACTACAAAAGAGTGAATAATAAATCAAACAAGTAATTCCCAAGCAAGATGGAACCCAGGTTTTGACGAAATCTTGCTCACTTAGAACTAAACTTATGTTCAAGAGAATCAGAGATATTGACAGATTAATTAAAAGAAAAGTGCCACGCCTTTTGTTTTTCTTTCGAGGTGCCCTAAACAAATTTTCAACATTTTATTTGATATTTGTACAAACCAAAAAAACAACAACATAGTTGTATTTATACAAATAAAATACTTACTTTAAGCAAACGTTTGCTAATATTGCCAACAGAAGCCCAGCAATAGACAAGCACGATCCAATTATACTAATCGTTGAAAGAATTGGGTTTTCAAGTAACTTTTTATCAGATTCAGATTGAGTGTCATTTGTAAAAGCTTCATCGGTGTCAGAATAATACTAAATTAAGAAAAATTGTAACCTGTTATCAACGACATTATTGTTACACTATAAAAACGTGTATTAACGTTTAATTACTTTGCAGACATTTAAATAACGTATTAAGTTTGTTAACTATTCAAGCGCATTATGTTAATTGAATATTCCTGTTTGCCAAACTTATAAATGCAAACTACCTTTACGTAAACAAAAGTTTAACTACATAGATACTTACAAATAAAGTTGCAAAGTTGGTTAAATGATGAAACGAACATTCAATATATTCTAGAGTTTGAGAAATAATTTCTGAGCCCTCTGAGGACCATTTGTTGATGTTTTCATCCCAAAATACACACTGTGTTCCAATTTTCAAGCCAGTTGTCACGTTCTATACAAAAGTTAATATTTTTTATTTTTAAAAGTTAGTAATGGACAATTTTATAAGTTTTCATATAACAATGCTTTAAATATTTTTTTCTAAATAAAGTATACCTGATTAAGCTCAAATCTCATTGAAACAGGTTCTTTTAAACTTTGATTGCCAATCAAGGTTGCAGAAAAAACAAATTGCGAATTTAATTCTCCTTTTAAGTTTGGTTCTACAAACAATTTGTCGTTCAACATCGCATAAAAACTCACTCTAACGTCTGAAACGAAAGAAGATTGATTTAAAAAATAAAAAAAGGTTGCCAATTAAATAAAGATTATCCCAAAAACAATTAATACTAACCCGTCAAAAGTTTAATGTGCGAGTTTGAACTAGATTCTTCATGAAATATCTTAACTCGGTGGCTTCTAAAACCTTCTTCAGCATTTGTTGAATTCCAAATCACTTCAAACCCAATGCGTGTTTCACTTTCATTTTCAGCTAAATTTAATCAAAAAAATTGTTAAATTCTAAACTATTAAATCTTTAAATAAAGATTTTAATAAAACAAATAATAAACCTGTTTTATTTGGTTGGTAAACAGCTAAGGCAAGGTTGCTTCCAACTTGTTCATATGTTTCTCCTTCTTCAAGTTCAATTTTTATACCAAGATCGTTTAGTATTTCAAGCATTCTGAAAAGTAATTAAGTAATTTAACAAAAACTTTTTTTAATTTTGTAATAAAAATTAATATTTTAATTTAAAATGGACCATTTATTTAAAGTTTTTAGAAAATGTTTACAAACTTTTTATCTTTGAACATCTTAAAATTACTGTTTTGTTGTAAATGCAAAAATATTTAACCTTGCTGTAGAGTTACTTTTGATTATTTCGTCTTCGGAAACCTCCAACAAATTGCTTAAGGTCAAAACTGCTGAATTAGCCACCTTTCAAATAATTTAAAAATTTGATGAAACAAAATGTAATGTGTAGTTTTATAGATGTAATTTAGGCCCAAATTTATATAAAAATGCAAGAAGATATAGAAACGAAATATTACCTACATTAATGAACTTATTTTTATAAACAACTTTCTTACGTTTATTGATAAAGATGGAGTGTCAACAATGTTCTCTAGAATTTTAACAGCTGACGTCACATTTTCTGCTTGAATCCTTTTAGGAAAAGAGGTTAAATTCTGGACAATGTTAGCAACTTCTTCCCGCTGGATAACATTTGTTATCTTCTGGTCTTCAAGATTCTAAAATTTCAAAATTTTAAATAATAATAAAATATCAAAATTTAGAGTAATTTTAATGTATTTTTAGGATAGCATATGAACATTGCTTAGCATTAGAAAATAAAAATTATTAATAGTACATGAATTATACCTTCAGCACAGTGTCGCAAAAATTCAAATGCATAGAAATTGATGGATTTTCAGCACAAATCAAATTTTCTTTTTAAAAACATTAAGTATGAATTAAATGCTGCTAATTGTAATAAAGTAAAGTTTTTTTTAATCAATACAATTTATAGTTTGACGTGAAATAATAAAAGTAAAACATTTTTTACCTAGCTCACATTCATTAAGAGTTTGTATATAGTCTGGTTTGCAAAAACACAAACAGGTTTTTTCATCTTGTACTTCACAAGTTTTGGTACAGCTTTCATTTCTGCATAGGTATTCACTATCACACAATTCTTAAAAAAAACAAATATTTTGGTAAAACATATAATGGTTAAAAATATAACATATATCAATACTGTTAATTAAAACACAAATAAATTTAAGTACAGAAGCTAAATATATGTTACAGTATATATATTGTAGTTAAAAGTTTTTCTTATTTATCTATCCAATAAACGTTTAGAAGCAAATATTTTATAAATGTTGTAATAGAGAAAAAGTTACGTGTTTGACAGATGTAGTATTGCTTGCTTCCTATATTTAAATCATCCCACAGTCCTACCGTCCAACTATCTTTATTTGTTGCTATTATTCTAAGGTAACCTGATTCTGAATTTGGTTCACCTTTTTGCCAATTCTTATATTGATCAGTATCAGCATCACGTTGTGGTATTGGTGTACCATCACTCCATGTCCAGTTGTAAGGTGAGGAGTAACCACTACCACCAAGCCAGTAACTGTTGAGGTTATGTATTCCCGTTGTTTTATTTTCCCATTTTCTAAGTTGGGCCACAACAACTTGTTGGGTTTTTTGATCTTTGATCATGAGCAAAGTCCCTCCTATTTCTTGGCATTTTAGTTCAGCATCGGGTTGTGTTAATCTTGTATCGTCATAGAAACTGATATTATACCCGTTGTGAAAAATCACTGCATCTGCTACGGTTGCTAAAAGAAAAAAAAGCAATTAAATTTTTTTATCATTAAACCGAAGCGTTATTAAAAAAAAATTTTACAATTAAATAAATAAAAAACATACAATTTATAACTTAAAGGTAAACAAACTTATGGTTAATTTTATAGTTAAATTAAATAAAAAAAATAAACAAGTCGAAACTATTTTAACCCCTTTCTAAGTTATAACTACAATAAAGCATAAAACTTCTTACCTTTACCCGATTTAAAAACCAAAGTTAAAACAATTAAACTTAAACAAATAAGTTTCAGACTCATTTTTTAACAGTTTTTAAAATTATAACGCCTAATTAGTACTTATTGAATAAAAACAATATGTGAAGTTATATTTTAATAAATTTATTTATCTTACTTCTATACAACTCTTATTAACACTAGATACGATATCGTAGCATCAAGCATATTTATAGCTTTTATAAAAACTTAAAATGACACTAATTAAAAAACTTTCCATTTAAAACCGGCTTAAAAACTTGATTCTGATGATTAATGATATTACTTTTAAAATAAACTTTTAGTTTTAAAATAAAATTTAAAGGTATAAAAACCTTTTAGTCGATGGTGAAAGTTATTTTCGTTTGTTAGAAAATATTATCAAAAATTAAAATAAAATTTGTTCATGAAATAAAACTAATTTCTTAAAAATTTAATCTCATTAACAATATAGGCCTATCTTACTTAACGTTTTTATAACAAGTTCCGTAAATGCAATAAAGAGATAAAATAATTATTTTTAAATGTTATAGTAAAAATAATGAGTAATTTACAATAATTGACTGTTTTTAAATTCCTTTAATAATATTTTAAGTTTTTCTTGCTTTAATCTATTATTAAATTCAATAACAAAATAATTTAACAAGTTGTCAATTTCACAATAAAAATATATAATACCTATTAACTTTTAATGTAAAGCTTTTTGTCTTATAAAATTTTATGTTGTTAAACCAAGAACACCGACAAATTGCAACAAACTCAAAGTCCTAATTTTAACGTTGGTACTAGGACCTGTTGACTTTTAGTCGCAAGGTTTTTAAAACTTAAAATTATAAACATGAGGTTAACGTTAGCAGATATCGTCAACTTTCGCTACATCTAATATTTAATTTTGTTATGACATTAATTCGTATACCAAAGATAACTAGATTCTATAGCAGCGGACTACGAGCCGAAAGGTTTCGGGTTCGAGCCGCACCATTGCCACACTATTCGCCTTTGAGCCCAGCGTTCACGGATAGCTCAAAACACGTTATAACAGCACACCCTTTCCCAATAAAAAATATAAAACCTATCACCTTAAGGTGATATGAAAAAAATATACTTAGATTCTATCATTTTTATAGAATACAAAACGACCTTAGGTGTTAAAATGGTTATAAATAAAACAAACTATTACCTTATGTTGACATTTCATGTGACCCAAGTCACGTGACTAATTGTATTTCTGTTTTCAATTTTAAAATTTATGTTGCATATCATAATTCTCTTAGTAAAATATTCGTAAATGCTTGAATACATAAGCTTACTTTAAACTGTAACCTTACAATTACGCTTACATTACAAAAAAATTCTTTCTGCAAAAGCAAAACCTTTTGCGCTTTCGGCAGTTTCAAGCAAAAATTTAGGCGAAGTCAACGCCCGAGTCATGACGTCATTTATAAAGAATGTAAGGTTCGAACTTTGACAAAGGCAACTTTTGTAGAAACTTTTTGCTTAACAGTTACGCGTATAGGCTAAGTTTTAGACTTCCAGTTTCGTAAAATACTAATAAGTAAAATATTGTTCAAAACATGAACATAAACAACCTGATAAGATTAGTACTAACATATTATAAACATTTTAACACTTTTCTACATATTATTTCTTTTTAACAAACCAACTTGGTAACTATAAGCGCTTAACTAAGTCGCCAGGTTGTTTAGGTTTTCCAAATTATCAAGTTTAACAAATTAATGATTTGAGCTATTTAAAAATAGAAACCACTTTAAGGATATTTAAAAAGGCCAGAAATTGGTTTCTTGAGAAAACAAAATAAATATATAAAAGATAAAATAAAATAACCAAATGTAGGCACTACTAAAACGTCCAATCGCACCAACCATAAGATTTGCATTAACTGCATTGTTTTACACATGGTTGGTTTATATAAAAGGGGGTTGGGAAAAGGTTAAAAAAAATTAAATTTTTTTAAAGCATTAACTAATTGTGGCAAGTGTGATTAGACATTTTAGTAGAGCCTAGACCACAATAAAAATGACATATAATAGTACGTTTACAATCACCCAATAATAAATGCACGTAATGTACTTTAAAGGGGGCAACTAACTTAATAAATTTTAAACACTACAAAACACAAATATGCAATGACATTTTGTTGCACGTTGTTTATGTTGGAAGATTATCGAGTGCCAATCTTGCGTTTCTAATTTCCATCTTTATTTCCTTTCTTATTTCCCTGTCACGAACAATACGAAGCAAAAAGATCAGGAAACCTGAACAAATTCATTGACAATATATTATTCTATTGGCAGTGGTTTAAGTGCACTTTATTTAAGAGTAACTTACCCTGGAGTGAAGTTAAAATAGCAAAAATAATTGCCAGTACCAATCCCCCACTTGCCACACAAAAGCCCAATATCCAGGTAATTCCCAAACTAACAAACAGCGTAAAAGAAAACCAAGCATCTCTTGATGGGTTTCGCTTTGCCTTTAAAAAAACAAAACCAACCTTTGTTATATATTAAGGAATTTGATTGATATTTTTAAAATAAAAAACTAAATCGCTGAAGTATAAAAAAGTAATAAACTATTTAAACTATTACCGCAGCAATTCTGTTTAGTTTCCAGACAAACTTGTAGATAATTGCCAGATAGAAGATCAGGTTGATACCGATGTAAAACGCAGTGGGAATAATCACAAAATACACAACATACTCAATCATGATCCAGCACCTAAATTAAGTAAAAAAAACCTTGATAAAGTTCAACATCTTGGTTCAAAACGTGTCATAACTCCTAACGATTTGACAGCATTTTATCGTATAATTATTAAGCCCAAGAATGTTATACTTACACCAGGTCTTTTCTCAAGTAATTTTCTCTGCCGAAAATAAGAACCAATGTTAGCAAAGCAGGTACAAACCAAGCCCAAAGCATCGAATAAATAACCATTTTGTGGGAGTCTAGTTTGTTTTTGAGATACTTCGGCTAAAAAATTATGTAACATCTAAGTTATACTATTAAATGTTACCCCCTAGTAATTTTGTTATGCAAATGTTAGGCTTAAATATTAATGCTAGTAAAAAAACAAAATCTATAAAAATCAATTTTTTTAAATATAAAGTCAAGGCTGTATATCTTGGTTGATTTAGTTTAATAAACTTACAAAATAAATCGCAATAAACAGCACAACTGCTTCCACCACCATCCAACCAAGACTACAAAAGAGTGAATAATAAATCAAACAAGTAATTCCCAAGCAAGATGGAACCCAGGTTTTGACGAAATCTTGCTCACTTAGAACTAAACTTATGTTCAAGAGAATCAGAGATATTGACAGATTAATTAAAAGAAAAGTGCCACGCCTTTTGTTTTTCTTTCGAGGTGCCCTAAACAAATTTTCAACATTTTATTTGATATTTGTACAAACCAAAAAAACAACAACATAGTTGTATTTATACAAATAAAATACTTACTTTAAGCAAACGTTTGCTAATATTGCCAACAGAAGCCCAGCAATAGACAAGCACGATCCAATTATACTAATCGTTGAAAGAATTGGGTTTTCAAGTAACTTTTTATCAGATTCAGATTGAGTGTCATTTGTAAAAGCTTCATCGGTGTCAGAATAATACTAAATTAAGAAAAATTGTAACCTGTTATCAACGACATTATTGTTACACTATAAAAACGTGTATTAACGTTTAATTACTTTGCAGACATTTAAATAACGTATTAAGTTTGTTAAATATTCAAGCGCATTATGTTAATTGAATATTCCTGTTTGCCAAACTTATTAATCCAAAAATACTTAAACAAAACTTTAACTACGTAGATACTTACAAATAAAGTTGCAAAGTTGGTTAAATGCTGAAACGAACATTCAATATATTCTAGAGTTTGAGAAATAATTTCTGAGCCCTCTGAAGACCATTTGTTGATGTTTTCATCCCAAAATACACATTGTGTTCCATTTTCCATGCCAGTTGTCACGTTCTATACAAAAGTAACTATTTTTTACTTCTTAAAAGTTAGTAATGGGTAATTTTATAAGTTTTTATATAACAATGCTTTAAATATTTTTTTGTAAAAAAAGTAAACCTGATTAATCTCAAATCTCATTGAAACAGGTTCTTTTAAACTTTGATTGCCAATCAATGTTGCAGAAAAAACAAACTGCGAATTTAATTCTCCTTTCAAGTTTGGTTCTACAAACAAGTTGTCGTTCAACATTGCATAAAAACTTACTCTAACATCTGAAACAAAAAAAAAATTTATTTAAAAAATAAAAAAAGGTTGCCAATTAAATAAAAATTATCCCAAAAACAATTAATACTAACCCGTTAAAAGTTTAATGTGCGAGTTTGAACTAGATTCTTCATGAAATATCTTAACTCGGTGGCTTCTAAAACCTTCTTCAGCATTTGTTGAATTCCAAATCACTTCAAACCCAATACGTGTTTCACTTTCATTTTCAGCTAAATTTAATCAAAAAAATTGTTAAATTCTAAACTATTAAATCTTTAAATAAAGATTTTAATAGAACAAATAATAAACCTGTTTTATTTGGTTGGTAAACAGCTAAGGCAAGGTTGCTTCCAACTTGTTCATATATTTCTCCTTCTTCAAGTTCAATTTTTATACCAAGATTGTTTAGTATTTCCAGCATTCTGAAAAGTAATTAAGTAATTTAACAAAAACTTTTTTTAATTTTGTAAAAAAATTAATATTTTAATTTAAAATTGGCCACTTATTTAAAGTTTTTAAAAAATGTTTACTATATTTTTATCTTTGAACATCTTAAAATTACTTTTTTGTTATAAATGTAAAATTAATTAACCTCGATGTAGAGTTACTTTTGATTATTTCGTCTTCGGTAACTTCCAACAAATTGCTCAAAGTTAAAACAACCGAATTTACAACCTTTAAATAAATTTAAGAATTACAATAAATTATAAAATATGTTTAATGTCGTTCTGTAAGTTTAGTTTTTGTTTAAATTTATATAAGTTGTGCAGCAAGTTAACCTTAATACTACCACAATAAACATTATTATTTTTACATGCAAATTTCCTACGTTTAGTGATAATGATGGAGTGTCAACAATGTTTGCTAGAATTTTAACAGCTGACGTCACATTTTCTGCTTGGAGTGTTGTGAAGTTAAATGTTAATTGCTGGACAATATCAGCAAATTCTACTCGTTGAGATTCGTCCTCTATCATCTGGTTTTCAAGGTTCTAAAATATTAATTTATAATATTTTTTAAATTATTTGCTTTCAAGATACCAAAATATTGGTTATATTAATGGTTTTTTGTATAAGTTTAATATATTTTTAGTATAAAATAAGTCACATAAACATTGCTAAACATCAAAGCATTGAAAAGTATAAAACTAATTAAAAGAAAAATAACTTTACGTTGAAACCAATTCCGCAAATTTTATTGTCAACACTTTGTCCAATAACTCCCCCAAAACATAAAAATTAATATCAGTAAGAAGTTAATAATCAGTAATGTAATAAAACTATATTAAAACTTTAACTTTAAAAGTCTTACAAATCTTAGTTTGGTGTAACAAAGGAAACAAATAAAACATTTATTTTTACCTTGTGTACCTACACTGGTAAATGGTTTGGAGTCTAATTTCATATTACAAATTGCTATAAAAAAAATTTGTTAACATGTATCTAATTGAAACATAACTTTAATAATCATTATGTTAATTGAGATTTTTTTTAAAACACAAATTTAAGTAACATAGGATATAAAATATAAAACTTTATGTTTAGTTATTCGTTTATATTTGTTTTTTTTATTATTTTGTAATGTGTACATTTAACACAAAAAAAATTTAAAAATGTTATGATAGTTACGTATTTGGCAGATGTAATTTTGCATTCGTTCATCTGAATTCCAATCATCCCATACCCCTAGCGTCCAGTCTTTAATTTTATCTGTTGCTAGTATTTTGAGATAACCTGATGGGTGATAGGGTTCTCTTTCTTGCCAATTCTCATAATCCTTATCGGTACCATTTCCACGTTGTGGTATTGGTGCACCATCAAACCATGTCCAGTTATATGGTGTTGTGTAACCACTACCACCAAGCCAGTAACCCTCGCTCTGGTTTCCCTTTGTCTCACCTTCCCATTTCCAAAATTGAGTCTCAACAACTTGTTGGGTCGAGTTGTCCTTGATCATGAGCAAAGTTCCGTTTATTTTCTGGCATTTAAGTTCAGCTTCAGGTTGGGTTAAATTAAGTCTATTGTTATAGAAACTGATCTCATATCCGTTGTGGATTTCCATTGCATCTGCTTTGTCTTCTAAAACATAAATATTAACAAAAGTTATTTTATATAAAAGATATTAAATTATTAAAAAATGTTAATATTTTAACAAATTCAAGCGTTATTTAACTAATTTAACAAAGCTTTGGTTTTAAATATATAAAAAAGCACCAATAAAATACTCTTATCTTTAAAAAATAAAAACTTGAATATAAATTCTGGTTATTTATTTATAATATATTTTAAGTAATTAAGTTTAAAATATTTAAATTGACATTAGCAAAAGTTAGTATAGAAGACTACTGCGTTTTTATTAAGTTAATGCAAACATTTTTACCTGTACACAAGGCAAGTGTAAAAACAACATTTAAAATAACTAAAGTGAAACATATAAGTTTCCAAATCATTTTTCAACAAATCTAAATTTCTACAACAAATTTAGTTCTTTAAAAAAACCTTTTAAACAATGTTAATATTAAACTAATGCATTGAATTTTAGAGTCTAAACCACTCTACTTCTAACAACATTTGATTTAGTTTTTGTTGTTACAACAATATTTATAGCTTTACATTAATAAAATGACAATCAATTAAAAAAAAACTTTCGTTCTAAGGGAAATCAATTTAAAAGCAAAATTAAGATGACTTTATTTATAATTGAAACACCTGCTGTTTTACGTAAGAAGAAAAAATTATATTCTCCTACAAAAAAAACTTTTAGTTTCAAATAATGGAAATCTAATTATAATAAAACCTTTACGAGCTACTTTTGAAAGTTACTTTCTGTTTGTTGAAAAACATTATCGATAATGAAACCATAAAGTTTGTTGGCAAAATGAAACTTATTTAGCCTGTTTAGTAAAGAGAAATCTAATTTAGCCTATTTAATCAAACCTTAATTTTTTTGTATAGCGTTATTTTTAAAAAGGGTAACCCAAATTTATTAAAAAAATTACATTATTTATTAAAAAAAACGCATAAATCAAAATTGTTAAACATTTAGCTTTTACTTTTACAACAAATATCTTTATGAATATAACAGTGCTTTAAATAATTTGATTTTTTTGCTATAACGAAAGTTTAACGAATAAAGAATTAAACTTTTAAAAAAAATTTTAATAATAAATTTAAAAATAGTTAAAACAGATTTCTTTTCACAATCTCTCATTGAAGAAGGTTAACGAAATCGAATTTCATGAAGATTAGTCATCCGCCCATATTGCCAAAAAACTTTTATTTTCAGTTTTTTTCTTTAATTTTATTTAACTACATTTTAGGTCGAAGTCTTTTTAAAAATTGAAAGCCAAATTAAAAAAAAATTGATTTCTGATTAAAAGGTGATGATAAACAATGTATTATTGTAGGTAAAATGTAGTTTTTGGGCATAAATTTTTCGGTCAAACGTTTATTATGATTTTCGGTTAGCAGTATCTTAAAAATTAAACGTAAGTAGGGAGCTTATACCACTTAAAAAGAAAGTCGCTATACATAATATTTTACTTTGTTTAACCTGCAAGTAAAATGTAAAACTTACACATAATACATTTTAACGTCTTTAGAAACAGTTTAAAAATTAACCACGGTGAAAATAGGTTACTTATCCAAACTTAATTGTATCAAAGTACCACAAAATTGATTTTTAATTACAAACTTGTTGTTTTGTCAAAAAACAAATGAAAAAAAAACAAAATTTTATTGTTTTTTTAAATATCAAATATAATCACTTTTTCGATTAATCATTAAAATTCTTATAAAAATTTCAATGAATAATGGAAACTGTGATTCACCAAAGCCCATGTAAAAATTAAAAACATATTTACTTTCACCAGTAAACACATAAATATACAATTCGTTAATATTTGAAAACGCCAGCGGGGTTTGGTGTCCAAAAAATACTTATTTAAGCACAAAAAATATTGGTTAAAATCACACTGAGATAATTATTTCAATTGCAAAAGTTGAACAAAGTAAAGTCTTACCAGGAATTGCTGAAGTAGATATAATTAAACTGCAAGCGCTGATGCACTTATAGGTTCAACATAAGAGAATATAAAAGTTAATCTGTAATATTTATAAATCTTAGAAAGTACAAAAAAACAAATCATCTCTATCTACAAAATTTATAAATTTTAACACGCTAAAAATGAAGATTTTTGTTATTTCAATAATTCTGTTTTTCTGTTTGAAAATAAACGTCCAAGCCAACCAATCCTCTAATGCTAACATATACGGGGATACCACTAGCGAAGACGACCGTTGTGACGTCAGAAATGTAGGTAGTCATAGAAACCGTGGATGCCCAGGTCTTAAAGGTGAAAGAGGCGAAACCGGTGAACCAGGGATCAAAGGTCAAAGTGGAGGGGTCGGAAGTCCAGGAGTCAAAGGTCAGAAGGGGGTCGTTGGACCGCGAGGTGTTAAAGGTCAAATAGGAGCTGGAAGACAAGGTATCAAAGGACAAAGAGGAGTGATCGGACCACAAGGGTTGAAAGGTCAAAGAGGTGGAATCGGTTCAACGGGAGCTAAGGGTCAGAAAGGTCAAATAGGGCCACGGGGGCCAGCTGGAAGCGTTGATTATGGAAGAAATTTTAAATTAATACAACAACAAGTTAACCCAAGTAAGTATTAGTTCAAAATAAACCTGCAAAATGTTTGAGCTCCATAGTCCCTAGCAAGTATTTTTTTATCTATATTCCTATAGTGTTTATAAATTTGTTTAGTGTTTTAAAACCATGCATAAATAAAATAACAAACCCAATAAACTTTTTAAGTTAGGTGCATGGATGCTTTAAGGCTGGGGCATCATTGCGTGAAGTTTGTAACGCCAATAGGCATGACTTATACGTTCCCCGAAGCCGAGAAGTTTTGTGAATATTTGGGAGGTTATCTGGCGGATATAACAAGCGACGAAACATACGAAAAATTCAAACACTACGTTCGGAACACAATTACCGGTTTACATACCAACCGTTTCTATGTTTGGGTTGGCAACACCGTGAGTAAACTACGTTTTTTAAATGTTTTAAGAGAAAATTTTTGGACAAAATCGTAGACTTTAAGGTAGTAAAAAACGTTGGGTCACGTATGTTTTACGGTTCTAGACAAAACAACGTGCCGTTACTATAGGAGTGTTTCCGTAATCTGTAGGTGATAATTCTCTCGCCTGTAATCTAGACGAGAGAATTTAGGAGAGCCGTAGTGTAATTATGTTGTAACTAGGCAACATACGTGACCCAAATGGTTAAATAAGAATCAAACCGAAGATCCTGCCACTAAAAATCTTAAAAAGATTTTATTCTGTAAATTGCGTTATATAAACATATATATTTTGAATGGAAGATTTTCGTTTTTATTTACGCCCCAATAGATTAGTAAACTTAATTGTGACAATTTTAACCACAACAAAATATAAATTTAATATCGTTTTTAAAAACTTAGATTAGGGGTACGCAAGCAATGACATCTGCCGGCAGCAATGTTTACTTCAGAAGATGGGGTAACAGGTATCCACGAAATGACTCCAGGCGGACGAAAATAGCATTTTCCGTGTTCAAAGGCATAAGAGGGGGTTTTAATGGAATCTTTAATACAACTCCGGACACAAGGGGTGTACCTTTATGTCAATTTGTTATGTAGTTTATTTAACAAGATGAAAAGTTCATTTAATTTAAAAAAAGAACGACAAAAACTATGATTACCTAACATTGGATCAATAATACAAAGTAATAAAAATCTATGTCATTGCATTTATAACAAAAATATTGTTGTAACTTTTGGGCTTAGAATATTTATTTTTAATTTTTTTTCTATGACAAACGTTTGTTGTTAATAAAAGTATATAAAGATGTCTTCTGTTGTTAATAAAAGTATATGAAGATGTCGTACTTAATTTGTTATTATTTACAAAACTAAAAAATACAACTTGTTGGTTAGGTTTCATGCCCCAAAAAATTGTAGTAATAAAAGTTATAATAGTCAGTACCATTTTTTTAAACCATTAATTTTAAGTCAACCAGATAAAATAACATTTTGCAAATAACAAACAATATAAAATCCGGCAGTGTGGTGTAGTGGTAAAAACATTTGCTACACCACATGTGAGGTCGTGGGTTCAATCCCCACTGATCTCATGCTGTAGCGCCCTTGAGTAAGGCAGTATAAACGATATAACCTCCTGCTAAGTCAGCACTTAATCAGCAGTATTATTATCAGGCAATTATAATTTATAATATCCCAAGTGCCACCGGCAACTCGAGACTAGGTCGGAGTAACAGTCAGTACCATTTTTATTGATCCATAAATTTTAAATCAACCAGATAAAAGAACATTTTGCAAATAACAAACAATATATCGAAGCTAAAGTAAAAAAGTGCCCGCTAGTTGCTGATATTGGTTCATTTTGCCTTAATTTTAGTTGACTCGGCAAATCCCTAAAATTGTCCTTAATATGCCGATAAAATAGATATATTAAACTTATTTAATACAATTTCGCTACTTACTAACAAAATATCTCTTATTTTTATGTTAATTAGTTGACAAAAAATTAATTAATTTTAAAGCAAATCAAACCAAATACTTAGACAGAGTTTTTTTTTGCATTATTATAGCACGAATCGATACACTTGCTTGCTCTATATATATAACATTTTCGAATATAGAATTACACAAAGACTATCATCTTACCTAGAAAAGTATTATGATTTGCACGAATAAGTTTAAATATAAAAACGTCCACACTTTATAATAAAGTTATGATAACGTTAAAAAAATAAAAATATTAAAAATTCAAATGTTAGCTAAATTCGGTATATTTTTAACCACTATATCTATAACCATGTAACTTGTTATTCTTTTAAACATAGCATAAGTAACAATTTAAATCTGCGATGTGAAAAAAAGAAATCTTCAAATCCTTGTTAATATTAGAGTAATTAAAAAAATAATCCATAAATAGGACTTATAAATCAATTGTGACCAATACATTGACTTGATCCGTTTAACATTAAGATAAAAACAAGTTTTTGAATAAAGTTATATACTGAATAGCTATAGCATAGTTAATCGCATTATTGGGTGCGTTGTGTTATGATTCATGGCTGATATTTTCAAGAAAACCTGTTTGGAGTTAATTTATTAAAATGACGAAGTTGTTGATACTTTTACTAGACCGACAACATTTTTTCGAGGTTTTGAAACAAAATTTTGCGCGCTTTTTTCTCGCTTTACTTTCTTTTAAAATGTATCACGAAAAATAAACTTTAATAACGTCACGAAAACAAATAGCTCACCTTTAAATTACGATTCATCGATATTTAATCTCAATCTTTATCTTAACTTAATACTAAATATGCCAAAAGATACAAAAAAAACATTTTAAAACTTCTTATAAATTTGTTTTTATTTTGTAAATTGTTTTTAACAATATCAAAAAAGTTAAATATATTACAAGTTTAACATTTCAACTTTTTCTAAGTAATTTTTTTTAAAAATAAGAACAAATATGGTTCTATTTGAGTTGAATTCCAGTTAATCCCCGAATTACCGCTTCGCTTTCTATTTTTAGCTTTCGCAAAAAAACAATGAAAAAATTTGCGTTGTTACAAAACAATGAGATCACAAAGCAAAAGTGCACTTAACCATAACAAGTCCATTGTGATAAAACAAAGCGAACTTCATTTGGAGTTCTGTGAGATATCGGTTTCAATCTATTTCGGGGACACTTGAACGGGAAAAGCTAAAGAACAAACATGGCCAAATATCGCGCGTAATTATATATTAACATTCGCAACTATGTCTTAATATCAACCTTAGCCTAATTCTCCGCCCTCGTAATACGTTGGCATGTGAAATATTTTTGGCACAAATTACAACGAAAATAATCATTTTTCTTTTTTTTAATCCTTTTAAACTCCCGCTACCTCGCGTTTTAAGAACAGTTTAGTGCCCATTGTCTCGTAACAATGCTCCTATTATTTAGTTATCACGAAAACAATTGATGCGATGACAGTTGTATTGTGACGTAACAAAAGAAGTGTTCGAAACGATACAATAGCGGCCGATTTGTAAGCAAACGAAATCACATATGGCCTTTTGTGATGTAACAATCGTAAAAGACAAAGTAAATTGAATGGATATTATCTCTTAAGCTGTAATTTCCATAAAAAGATTGTTTTACATTTTTAAACAGAAAAAAATAATTAAATAAAGTTTAACTAACCATTTAAACAATTAATTAATATTGTAGTTAATAAATAATACTAGAAATTTAAAAAAATTAAAATAAAATTATTTTATTATCGATGATTCAACAAAAAAATAACAATAAAATTTTCGCGCGGTATTTTTCGGGCGTTCTAACCAAATTTGACGCTTTCTTTGTTGTTCGATTGTCGAAAACAATCGCTATTATCACTTCATTGTTTGTTGTGATCTTTCTAATCAATGAGTCCATTGTTTTTAAATAATTAGTTGAATGAGCTATTAATAAATGTTTACATCAAAAACCAAATTAAAATTTTAATTTAATGTAATAAAAAAACTTTAAAAAGTTATTTAGAAAATTTAAATTTAAAATTGTTGAATTATTTTTAAACTTTGTGTAAATGATTGGGTTTAAGAACGGGTAGTACGGTGATTAAATGATTAGCGGTATGACTAAAAACTCAGAGTTGTACGAGCCCTGTACATTCGAATTGTGGTCGAAGGCTTCGCACGCGATCAAGTGATACAACATGGCACTTCACAATTCCATATTGTGATGTCATAGACGAGATATTATGTACTTCCTAATCACCTATTATCTAAGCATAATCATCCGAAATTAAAATTCACAATTCTGAGGAACCGATTTTTTTCTGTAAATTAATTTGAATATTTGTTTAATTAATTAATGTAATTAAGTTCTTAAAATATATTTTATGAGAAAGGGAGTCCGGTGTTTGGAACATAAATTTAAACATTATTTAAATCAAATTTAGAAAAACTTTAAAGTAATAACAAAAAACATTAATATATTTATATTTTCGTATTTACGCATTATAAATATTTTTAGCTTTTTAATATTAAAATAAACCAAATTTTAATAAAAAAAAATAGTTTTTTAAAACAACATATTGTTAATTTTTCATTAAAAAAAAAAATGATTATTATTTAGTTTAACTTTTCAATGTTGGTTTTTTATTGTCAAGATTCGATCACAAATGAAATAAAAATAAGAAATTCTGGAAGGTTATAATTAAATCAAACCACAAAGAAAACGGAAAAGACATTCCGAGCAAAGGTGAACGGGTTTTGGATTGTACAGAAACGATTTATAATCGTCGATTATGCCGATGTAAGCGTCATTTATTCTCCATCTGTGTAATTAAAAGTCAAGCCAGTAGAATGTGCGTGCGAAGCTCGATGATTCTAGGGAATTTCGGCCGAAAATAAATTCGTAAAACGCCGCGGGCGATCGGCGTATAGACACTTCCTACCGTAGCCTTGAACTTGTCGCTTTGTGATGTCACAAACACGTGAATCATATCGGGTTTGTTAGTGCCATTGTGACGAAAACAAAAGAATTTCTGAGCCGATTAAGATTTATCAAAAGCTCAACGTTGAATGAAAAAAATTTGGTAAAACTGTTGTTGATAAAAAAACAAGGAAAAATATGTTGAAGATATTGTTGTAATAACCCAAATTAGGAGTTGTTTTTGCGTGTGGCCATGCGTATAAGTTAATTAGATTACCATAGGGCTCATAGCGTGCAAAAGAACCGCTTTTTAAGGTGTGGCGATTTCAAAACAAACAGAAATTGCATCGCACCATCGGTTCTTGCAATATCTTTGTACTTGGGCGATATGAGAGCCATCGTTTGTAACAAAAATGTGAACCCTGAGGGCAACAAAGATTGTAATCGAAACACACGAAAACACTGTCGAGAAATTGAAGCAAAAACAAGTCACCAACACCGAAAATTTAAGCGAAAAAATCGCTGTCGTTGAAACATCACGAAAAAAAGGTTCACTGCAAGTTTTCGAATTCGATTTTCAAGCGTTTTTTGTCCCGACTTTTGATATTTAATAATCCCAAATATTCTCATTAAGATTGCACTTGATGTTAATAAGTGTTTGTCTTGTAACAATTGTTACTATGACGCAGTCGGTCTGTTATAGCAACCGATCAAAAATTGATCGAAAAATTTACATAAACTTTTTAATTTTGTTGGAAAAATCATTCAAGTGTGACAAGCCACGCGTTTCCAATCAAATTCGAATACACTTGACAGTGAACCGAGTCATTAACAATCACCGCTTATGACGTCACAGAGAGTCATTATTACACCATAAATGTTAGTACAGCGAGTAGCCCAAGCAGGTTTGGGGTCGTTCAAAAAGTTAATCAAAAAATAACAAAAAAGAAAAACAATAAAAATCTATATAGCTCATATAAAAAAAACGAAAAAATTGGCAACTTTAAAAAAAAGAAACTTTTTCAGATAAACGTCGTCTGCTCTCACGGTCACGTGATCTCACCGTTTCCATGTGTCACGTGACTAAATTTGGCGCCCAAAAAAACGAACTCGGAAGAAGATTTTTACATGGCGGGAAGTGGGATCGGGGAGAAGTAATCCAACCCCGATTTGATCGGGCTTCCAAAGGGGGAGGTCGCCCCGGGAACCAAGATATAAGCAAAGGGACTTTGAAGGCTGGTGGGGCTGTGTGCCGGGGACCATGACCCGCGGGGAGTCGAGTTTTGGGAAAAAGAGTATTGGGAGTTAATCACAGCAGCCATGGCTGCAGCAGTTGGGGAAGACGGGGTCGGAAGAAAAGCGCTTGATGGCACTGCAAAAAACAATAACAAAATTATGACGTCATAATTAAAAAAACTTAATTATTTGGAAACATTTAAATACTTAAACTTTTCGAAAAAATGTGACGAACTAATGACGTAACAGTGACGCCACAATAACCTACCTGATGGATGTGTAGGGGAAGAGTAGAGAGAGTTGTAAGAAATTTCACGCTGAGCCGCCATTGCTGCTGCCAATCTACTCTGCGTAATTGCTGCCGCTAGGGTAGCCGAGTGTGATGATGTCATCAAGTTTGCTTGTGACGTCATCGAAAGTGGGTTCAGACCTCCGAAGGAAGTCGTCGTTAAGGATTGTGACGTAGGGTAGAAAGCGGCAGCGGCTGCAGCGCGGGCTTTCTCGAGAACGATCGGATCGATTTGAGCCAATTGAGCCACTACAAACAAATTTTACTTTTAATTAGGTTTTAATTAATTGTTTTTACGATTTTTTCGAATTTATTTGAATTCTTTATCATTCTTTAAATGTGGTTAGATTTTTTTGAACTTTAAACTTTGATTTAAAATTTGATTATTTAGAAATTTCTTGCAAAACATTATTTTAAAGTCCAACCAACCTGATGCTTGCTGCGCTGCCATAGCAACCGGGTCGTGAGTGGGTGAGGGAATTCCCCCAGTAGGTGAGGGGAAGACGGGAAAGTACCGATCCTTGGGTTTGACCAAAGATTTGGGTTTCCTTCGGGGTCGGTATTTGTAGTCCGGATGCTCCTTCATGTGAAGAGCACGGAGTCGTTTCGCTTCATCGATAAAAGGTCGCTTCTCCACCTCGGTCAGTAACTTCCATGATGCACCCAATCTCTGTGTGACGTCATAAACGTTAGTATTGTGATATTTTGATAATATTTATTTAAGATTAAATGCCGAATAGCGAAAATTTTTAACGTTAAAAATCAATTTTTTTAGAAAGTAATTCAAGAAACCGTTTTTGTTACCTTTGAGATTTCTGAGTTGTGCATTTTCGGATTTTCCTGCGCCATTTTTCTTCTTTGACCACGTGACCACACCATGAAGGCGTTCATTGGTCGCTTCACGTGACCTGCGTCGTGTTTCGTCATTGTTTCGTCTGATGACGACATAACTGGACTCGGGGTATCGCGATCCGAGCTCTCCATGTCGTTGTCAATGGTTACGATGTGTTGATGACGTAATAATAAAGGATATGATGGCGTAGTAGTCCTCGGCGGATTATTTCGCCGATAGTATCGATATAGAGACTTGCAACAATGTGCACAGTGTGACGTAACAATTAAAATTCACTAGTGTGAGTCGGTCACGTGAATTTTTACTTAATGCGCAGAAGACCGAACGAATTCTAGAACAAAAATAATTAAATTTTAAGTTTTTAAATTCTAAATGATTTTTTTAAATATTTCAAAATTTATTCTGCAATTATTAATTTTTTTCCTCTAAACTGAAACTGTAACAAATTAAATTAATTTCTTTCTAATTTGTCTTGAAAAAACTTCGACTGCTCACTGCCCGTGCATCTGCGATCTGATAACGCGATCTATCGACTTTCCCATTATGGCCGAACAGAGAGGCATGTGTGACGTAACAAAGAAGAATACTTACTTCTTTATTCTCGTTAACAAAGCGTTCTGGTATCGCGTGCGGCGCATAACCGACGATTATTTCTCACATTTTCAAGTTTTTTTCCTTTTTTTTTAACTTTTCCGATAACACTCTCATGTAATATCACGCGAGAGGTTAACCTCACTTAAACCCACAATGTTGCATTTAAATTGAGCTTGAGAGTGTGTCGAAACGGTGTGAGTTTAAGCGTAATTTGCGACGATGAAAAGCACCGTGTCATCTAAGCGTTTACTTTCAAGGATTTAATATCAAAGAAGATTTTGTAAATTATCTTTCGCGATCGTAAATAACAATCAATCAGGCTTAACCAGGACTTTAAATTTAAAGTTAAAAAATATCAAAACATAAAATTTAAAATCTAATCAAAAATTAAGAAATTGCTGAAGTATTGTTTATAAATTTATTCCTAATTTTGCAAGAATCGCAAAAAACAAAGTTTAATTAAGATCATCTTTTAAAAGTATTCTATATTTAATTATGTTTATATTATCTTTTAAGTAAAAAATAACTTAACAAAAATGCAAAAACTTACATCTTACTGTTATATATAGAACGTTAAATAAATTGTTTTTCATTTTTCAGGCAACATTTTCAAAACAAATTTCGGTTACTTTCCGACGAATAAAAGATGTTTATGTATTTATCATTCACAGTCGATTGTTACGTTTAGATGCACTATTGTGACATCATTTGACGCTCGTTCGTCCGTGCAAACCAATTGTCACGCGACAATAAAAGGTCACGTGATCCTCAAAAACAAAATTTGTGAAACAATAAGATCAAGCTCTCTTACACTATCCAACGGTTATAGTATGCACCAAAAATAAATATATTTACGACCATAGCAGACTTAATACAATTACGTTTTCTAGTAAAATTTAATAACCTAAAACGCTTTAAACCTTACCATATTTTACTATGTAAGACCCTTAAATGGGAGACCATATATCTATTATACAAAACTTTAAACAAAAAAACTAATTTTTAATACAAAAAAAAACAATTTTACTTTAAAGCCCATATAACCTACAACTATACCTAAAATATAAACTGATTTTTTACCAAGATTAATTGCTTTTTGTTAACATATTAACCTTAAGTAGTTTATAATTTTACAACGTTTGTTAGAAGTATTTGCCAAAATGTAAAAACCAAAATTCCAATTTTTATTAAAGAACACACAAACAAACCAAAATCTACATTTAAAATAATATTGAACTAAACCCAAACCTAACTTAAACCAAATTATTTATAAAAAAATACACATTCATAATGTAGTAAAAAAATATGATCTTAATTTGATAATTTTTGGATTGAAAAAAAGGGTAAAAATAGTCAAGGAGTAGTAATATATGTTATAAGCTTTTGGACGAGTAAAATTGTGCATGAAATTTAACAATTCCAAAAAAATATATTTTTTAAAACAAAATTAGACAAAACTACAATATTTGTTTTTTTGTTAATAAACTGCATAAAATATTAGGACACTATTTGATTCTTCAACCCCTATGTTGATTGTTGACGTAACTATTGCACTCTTGTTTCGCATTATTACGTCATTATGAGGTTAATAAAAAGACACATCGGAAGACGAAGAACAAAAATGTAAAATTGCATATTTTGTTCAAAAATTAAAAACAACAAATTACTTAAATTAAAAAGCTATATACAAAATGCTTAAATATTAAATATAATAAAAATTAAATTGTTTATGTTGATTATATTATTGTTCTATTGGCAATTAAAGTTACTTGATATTAATTAATTAAAACTTGTTCGTTTTAGTATTAATTAAGTCAATTTTTATTCGGATAAATAAGTTAGTTGACCAACATTAAAATTTAAAATTTTCAACTGGGGACAAACGGCACCTTGCGTCACCATACTGATTATATTACGTCATAAAACACCCTGTAGACTGGATAAAAGTGATAAAATGCTTTGGTTATAGAAAACGGCGTATCAGATATCGAAAAGTCCGGAAACACAAGTTGATGAGAGAAGAGAAAATCATGAGAGAATACATCACTAAAGTTGGATTGTACTTGATTGTGACGTCATACCAAGAAGAGGTTTTTACAGGAGGTTTGGGTTTTTGAAATAATTTAAAATCCTCGTCGCGATAGATTGATCTGAATAAACCGAAATAATTAAAATATATTTTTTTTAAATTTATCCTCGATCTGAAAATTGGACATCACAAGAAATCTGCAAGAAGATCTAATCCACGCTTAATTTGCTTCACAGTAACCTTATGACGTCACAAAGACGTGTGACGTAAGATGGATAATTGGTGGAGTAAGTACCATATTGTGACGTCACAATCAACCATATAGCGTGACGTTAGCATACTTACCTCGTAGACAAGGCTAGATAATGCAAAATACTATTGCAAAATATGCCCTTTTGTGACGTAACGATGACGTCATTATACCTGTAATTGTTGCCGGTGCATCTGTTGTCGTTTGTCCCCGCGTTGTGTCACGTGACCCCGACCAAATCGTTTATCTGACGCAAGTAACTTCTGCGCAGTGGAAGAGAGAAAGTTTGCTCACGTGACACTCTCTCGCATTTGCTCTAAAAAAAAGGGGGGTTCTCTTTTTAAATTTTTTAATTTTCACAAGAAACTTATTAAAAATAATAATTATAAAAAATTGCCAAGTAAAAGGAACAAAATTACAAAACCGGAAAACCGGTTTAATGATAATGATGAAATCAAAATTTCCAAGATCCACCTATGAATTTAAATCCTGCTTATAAAGTAGGCATTTAAACCAGCAGCATAATGAAGTGGTCAGAACACTTTCAGTTTATGAGGGTTTGATCCCAACTGCTCTCATGTCCTTGAGTAAGGCACAATAACTGTATGAACCCCTACTGAGCCAACACTTTTTCAACAGCTTATAATTATTATGCAATTATGAACTATAATATCCCAAACTGCCAAAGGCAACTCGAGACTGGGTTGGGTAACAGTTGTTACTCTATGATTAGGTCTTGAAGTACCCCTTTTTACATCTAGTATAAACAAAAGTAAAAAAAAATAGTCTTTAGTAATAATAACCTGAGTTTTAGTTGTGTTGAAAGAGTTAACTCCATAGCAGTAATCAAAATCATTTTCCCAAGGTTTTTTCAGTTGGATTGGAAGTAAATGACCCTCAGTTGTGAATAAACTCATCATTAAACTTTCTTGGGTATGCAGTGGGTTTTCAAAATCAAATAACTGAAAAATTAGAAGTTAAAAAATTTATTTATTAAATACTGTTATACTTAATGTTTATATAGGTAATAAAAATTGATTTATGCTGAAAATAATTAGAAAATACAGGTTTTACAAATTAACAAATTAGTAGTTAAAATTAATTTTTATTAACACCTTTAAAAATTTGGTTTCTCAAGCAGAAGATCTCATTAAGAAATCTCTTGCTTGAAAAAATTAAAATATACAGAATTTTTTATACAACTAACTAACAATAAACACAAAACTAAACAATTTTTGTTACCAAAGTCAACTTCAGAATATAAAAATATCTGAATAATTAAAAACAAACAAGTTTACCAAATATAAATATTTGCAAGTTTCGCTTAGAAAAAACGATTCCATTCGATCCTCCTGGGTTTTATCGATGACGTTGTGCAGTGAAGCATAACCACACTCGGTACGTGCATAACGCTCCAGCGAGTCTAAGATTTCTCGGCCAACGTGAAGATAAAAAGGATTTTTGGTTGCCTAGCAACAAAGTTGGTAAATAATATAAACAAAAAAAGTTTTTTATTACCTAAATAAATTTTTGTATATTTCTTGTTTAATTTTTAATATTAGTTTAACATTAAATTTATTTTAAAGAAAATAACATTTTGGGTATATATAAAGTTTTAATTATTTAATTTATCAAATCATTAATTTATTTTAATTTGTAGCAATAACTAAAAAAATATAATTTTAAACAAGTAAAAGTTGTCCATTTAACAGAATTTTGAACAAAATCTTACTCTATATAACAAGTAGGTGCTCTCAATAAGCTCAGGTCTTAAAGGATAAAACCTGACATCCGCGGTTTTGTAATAAAAGTTAAATCTCTCTGGTAAGGCTTGAAAGCGCTGCCATATTGCAAAGTACATAGCATGACAGCATATTGCTTCCTCTATATCTCCATTCAATACCTGAAATAAAAATTTAATATTTATATAAGAAACCAATAGCCTTAGATAACACTGTATTGTAACTTTGCTTTTATATCATTTCCTTTGTGCAATAAAATGTAATGGAAGGTTAAATAATGAGTAATAAAAACATTTAAATAAATTATAAAGAAAATATTATTTAACATTTATATTTTTAATGTATTTAATCTACCATATACTGGATAAATATTACACTTTTTAATATATTTGCCAAACTGTAGTGTTTTTATATAAAACAAACCAAAAATATTTGATTTAAAACTACCATATACAGGATAATTATTACCCTAAAGACAAAATACTTACCAATAAACCTGGAAAGAAAGCTTGCAATGAATCCACCCAAGTATTTATCATTTTTCCATTTAACAAATCAACATTTACAAATATAGGGGGATCACCAGAACCGCGATTACAATGTTCTCTTCTGCGAAAATAATTTAAAATAAATAATACAAAAATAAATAAAACATATTTTTGTCTGGGATCTTTTCTATAAATTAGTTTTATATTTACCCCCTTCTTAAATGAACTTTAATATTCTTCCAAGCCTCTTTAAACATTTCTAAGTCTTCTTGCTCCCCAAATAAAATATAAGCCTAAAATCAAAACAAAAATTTCAACGCTGTTAGTGCAGTTTGTTTTTATACAACTGTTCACAAAGTTTGCAATCTTTTCGTTGTAAAAGTATTTTCCTTTGGCCTATAAAAATCTACTACACGCATTTTAAAGTATATAATCTTTTACAAAAACTTTTAAACCTTGAGTAAATATTCATAAAAAGAATCGATCCCAGCTCCAACTCCGCTTTGTCTTCCAACCCATTTCCCTGTGTCTACATCTATAGCTAAACCTAAAAAAAAATAAATGTATCTTTAGTAAGAATGTATTTAACATAACATTACACATTAGTCAAATATGTTCCTTATATTCTCTTGTGTAATTGCCTCATATTTTCTCCATCTCTAGTGTTCTAATCTTAATGATATATGCCACAATCATTAGGCTATAACAATAATTCAAAAAAGAGTAAAAACCTAGTAATCCAGTTTTCTTATTTCTTCTTCTCCAAATTTCATGAACTGATCTTCTTGCCACATTTTCAAACATTGGGTCGTTAATTAATCGACTTAACGTTCCAAATTCTAGAAGTAAAGATCCAGCTCCAGCTGTTGCTGTGTTGCTTATTGTGTTATTTGGAACCCCATATTTTAAATTCACCTAAAAAATAATAAAATTAACCATTTGTAAATTTACTTTTAGATTAGCATCATAAAAAGGCCTTTTAAAATTGTAAAAATTAATCTTGAAAATTATATAAAAAATACTTCTACATTTACCCTTGGAAAAGGAATTCCATGTTTAGTTCTTTCAAATGCCGGCATTAACCTTACAGCAAGATCATGAGCCAAGGTCAAAAGTTCATTGTCGTAGTTCAAAGGTCGCATGTCTCCAAATGGTTGAAGAGGGTCAGTTATTATTAAGTGGGCAGATAATAAAGACCCTAACACTCTAAAATATTTAAGAAAAAAATTTAATTAAAAATTTGTACAAAAATTATATAAGGTCATTTTTCTATTAATAATACATTTTGATATTTATTGAATTTTGGCTTAAATAAATGATTTCAAAATTATGAATTTACCTAATGTTTGTTTCAAAAACTTGAACAGTTGAGTTGACATCAAATGAAACAAAGTTTATAACACTTTGAACGGCTGTTTTAAATTCACTGGAATTTCCCATTATCTGTGAATAATATAAAACAAAGCTTTCGTCTACAATTACAAACATATGTTGGTAGTTTAAATAAACACATACAGTGTACGTTTTTTTATTTTATATTACAAAGTTGGCAAACTTTTTTAAAAACCTAATATTAAAGCATTAATACTATAAATTATTTATTATAATATAACTCACTGCTAATGTGCCTAAAGAATCCACCAAAGCCAATGAAAAATTGCCCAAGACATCATTTATATTCAAATTTTCACTGTTAAAAAAATTATGTTGAAATTTTAGTTTGACAAAGACTCAATTTTACATTTTAATGCCATGCACCCTTTTTTTTGTATATATCTTTATCCTCGATGTCGAAAGTTGAATGCGCAACTTAAACATAGAGTAACATCAGTTACTCTGACCCAGTCTCGAGTTGCCTGTGGCAGTTTAGGATATAAATTATAATTGCCCGGTAATTATGCTGCTGATTAAGTGCTGGCTCAGCAGGAGTTCATAACGTTTATAGCGCCTTCATTAAGGGTGCTACAGCATGAGATCAGTGGAGATTGAACCCACAACCTCATGTGTGGTGTAGCAAGTGTTCTTATCACTACACCACGATGACAGTTCTTCTGCTTCTAAGCTGCTTCTACAGCAAACAGTATTTATTGTGCTTATTTATTATAAAATAATTTGTAAAAATACCTTAAAAAATGCTAGAACTTACGGATTTGTGACGTCAGGACCACGGCCAGAACAATCTATTGGATTTAATTCGTCCTGTGGAAAAGCATATTTCATGTAACTTTCATATCCAAAATAAAACATATTTCGCGCATCTTCTTTTGCTTGAAGCCGTGCTGTTTCAGAAAAATATCTAAACTTTTCTTTGTAATAATTCTCCCAAAATTCGTTGATAAAAATTTTGTTTTCATCGTTTTCGGAATGTGAAGTTAAATTTTCGAAGTGAAAAGCATGTACAGCGAATATTAGGACGAAGTGAATAAAAATAAAAGTTTTAAACATTTTAAATTTTGCATGCTGGCATTTGATTTCATTTACTTTCACTTTTTAGTTCAAATAACATAATTTTTGTGGCCACGTAATCTTTTAAACACTTTGAGAAAACAACTGCGTAAACAGATTTGTTATTGTGCGACTAGAGTTATGACTGCTATGTGTTACATACCATGTTGCATTGAATACTTTTTTATAAATTAATTTATCCCCAAAAACGTCAAAAATATTTACCAATTAACTTTTATAAACTTGACTAATTTTTAAATGTTTTATCTAGTTTAAATTACTTTATTGTTTATAGTATATTTTAGTTTTGGTAATTAATTTAAATTTATCTGTCAGAATTTATAGATATTTTTGTATATTTCTTTTAAAATACCGAAATTTAATAAGCAAATTTACCAAACATTAAATATTTATACAATGTATTAACTATATATATAAAAAAGTGTTTATAGTTATTGCTACAAAGACTAAAATTAATATTTTAATAGGTCAAAAGCTAATTATACAAAAATGTTATTTAACTAGGTCAATTTATAATTGTTGTGCTGTCTTAAAATGCAGCACTTGCAAAATAACAAGTAAAGAGTTAAACAAAATAAATATTTTTAGTCTATAACAAAAACATTGTTAATATACATCATTAGTAGTTCTACTAAAGAAAATGTGTGTATACAGTTACAGTTTTATTTAAACCACATTGCATATTGCACCACAAATAAATCTCGAATTAAAGTTCAACAATTTATTTACGAGCATGCAACAAATAAACTTATGCAGTTTGATATTTGCTTTAATGTTTGTTTAGTTATTTACGCCCGTCCCACAGTTAACCTTTAATTTCGACTTTAATAAAACTGCATTGTAATTGCGTTCAAAAGCCAGTTGCATTTCTACACTATAAGTGATAATTTATTGTAAAAAAATTCTAGCAAAAAAAAGAATTTTGGATTTAAATTTTTTGATAAATTGTTTTTTTTTTTATTAAAGAAGAAAATAAGTTAGATTTGCTATTATACTTGTTGACAATCTTTATTTATGTAACCTTGAAATATTTTTCTAGTAAATATTTTTAACATTACCCTAAGCTTAAAGCTATTTGTAAACGCATAACATTTATGCTACAGATTTAGATTGCAGCATTTTTAGAAAAATGTAAACATGGAAAATTTCCGAAAACAATCTGAAAATATTTTAAATATTGAAAATCAAATTTTTAAGACTCTGATTGGTTTTATTGAAAATGACGTCACTGATGACGGAATACTTAAAGAATTTATAAAGTAAGATCTGCATTTTATAAATATTTACACTTGTTTCTTAAAATTGTATAATTTTATACATGTAAGTTTTTCAAATATAAGTTTTTTTACACCAATTAATTATTTACAGAAACGACAAACTATGTAAAGAAATAAGATATAACTTTGTAGGATTCAAGTAAGTGCCAAATAAAACTTAATTAAATTTCAATTAATTTTTACGCAAATTTTTAACTTTATATTGTCCACAAAAATGCACAATATAGCAAGGAACCTTTAACTTATAATAAACATTTTACTAGATATCAATACATAGAAAACCTGGTCACCAAACATGAATGTAACAAGCCCTACTCGACCCCCAAACACAACTCATTACCCCTTCCACAAACTAAGAATTATGACGTCATAGATGGAAGAAAAACAAGATCTTTACCGCGCAGAATTACTAGAATTAGTTCAAATTCGATGGGTTGTGAGTTTTCTAGAACACCAAAGTCTGTGACGTCATCAATTTCCGAACTTGAACTTGGACACAGTAAGAAATAAAAGTTTTAAAATAATCGCAAAATTTGATTATATACAAAACGTAAAAAATACGTTCTTTTGTTGCGTCATATATCACGTGATTTGATATAGATTTTTGTAGTCACCGTACCAGACATTTTCTAATATAATGTGAAAATATTTATACTTATAATAATGGAATTGTTTAATATTTGCTTTTATATATTAAGGTATTTCTTCACTAGCTCTAAATTCTTATTGTAGCGAGGCTACTGATCTTAAATTACTGACTCCAGCTGTTTTATGTGCTCATTTACCCGTGCTAGCTCAACAACAAAATAAGGGTGACTGTAAAATCGTGTTTAAAATTTTGGATGCTTATTAACTAGATTGTTTTGTAATTTTTACCCCAACATTTTCTATAACTTTTTAGATTTATGGAACACAGACGACATTCTGTTAAACTTAAACACAAGGTAACTATAAATTATATTTAAGTTTGTTAAAGATCTTTTAACGCTAACCTTCGTACAATTAGTCAAGTATATTCATTTCTATATAACATATTTTTTTTTTTACAGCAAATTGTCGGAAAAACTAAGCAGTTATGTGTGCCAGTTATTCTCACTTTCCAAACAAGATTACAACGAATACAAAACCGTTATTTTATCCGACTCCATTAAATCTACAAATTCTCGTTCAACACCAAGCAACGACCTTGGCAAGAAATTACAAGTTCATTTTTTTAAACAACTTCAAACCTTGGAAAAGGACGAAACTCCGTATTATATTAAAGACAATTTTCAGGTAAAGAATTTCATCTCAAATAAGAGTTGTGACAAAAATGTGATTAACCTTTTTATAAAGTCGTTTTTATCAAATAATTAAGTTAAAAAATCAAACATAAATTTTGACTTTAGTGCTGCGAAGATTACGAAAGTTGGAAGCGATTAGAACGCGAAAATTTAGTCCAACTATTAGGTAATAATGGTATAGAGTTGAATAAATTGGAACAAACCTCGGAAAACTGGAAACTGAACGAATATAAAGCTTTGTTATTTAAGGTAACATAAACTTTATTGCTAATTTCATTAACATTAATATCGAAGCTTAAAAAAATGTATCTTGTGATGATTGACAGATGATTGAATATGACGCTACAAACAAAACAATCGATCAAAACAGAAGACGTCATCATAGCTCCGGTGAATCAATTTTTAGAAACGATCACGTGACCCTGCTCGGACCCCTAGCACACCGACTTCTAGCGGAATTTGCGCTGCGGTATCGAATCAATGACGTCACACAAGTAGTGACGTATGTTGAGGTGATTGGGGAATGTATTGAAATGGATTTAATCGAGCTCGGAGATTTCAAAGTTTTAAAGAAAACTTCAAGATTGGTAAAATAAACTTTTCATTATTAAAGTTATAATTATTTTTTAAAGATTAATAATGACTTTTGATTAAAATTACCAAACTAATTTTGTTTTTATTTAAAAGTGTTGTCCCAATTTTTAAACCATATATTCATTTGTTTTTAGTTAAAAAGCTTGCTGAATTTGTTGGAAGTAAATGAAAACTTAATCTTAAAAAGTGAAAAAGAAAAAGTAATAAGCTGTATAGGTAATCTTTTAAAAACTATTTTTTAAACCCTTACAAATGTAAAAAGTAAATAACAAGAAAATATCGCTTAAAAAAAATAATTTCAATTCTTGTATACCACCCTAAATAAAATCGTTTTTGTCGTAATAAAATATACAAAATGTCGTGTGCCAGTTTTTATTATAAGTACACAGCTTATTTTATTTACTATGTTCCATAAAAAACCCACGTAAAACTATATTAACAGTTAGTCTTACTGATGACATCAAGAGATTAATGTGCACATTCTTATTCGAATGGAAGCCGACTAACGAACAATTAGAAGTCACTCTTCTACTCCTCGATTCCTGCTACGAGCTTCGTCGTCGATTTAATTGTGACGTCATAGACGATTACCCTGAATGTGTTCAAAACTGGTTCGAGTAAGTAAAAATGTCGTTTTAAAAATTTGAGTTTGTTTTTGAAGTTTTTAGTTTTACTGGGTACAAAGGAATATTTAATGAATGTATCCTTTTTTGTGGGTATAGATTGTAATTGTAAAAACTTTTAAATGACATTTAAAAAAGACATAAAATTCATGTGGTTAAAATAAAATAGACATAAAAACATGTTTCAAAACGAACGCAATAGTGTTGTAAAGGTTATTATATTAAGTAGCGTAATTTGTTTTTTTAAACCAAGTATTTCACATTTTTGTCAATAACAAAGGCACCCAACAAACAAAAGACATAAAAGTTCAATAAATTTTTAGTTACAAAGCTAAAATCTGATATTTCGAATTTACAATAACTCGGTTAGGTAAACACACAATTAAAGTTTGTAAATACTAGAGTTTAATGAATGTTTACATTGTCAAAATCTGCTTTTAAGTTACTGAAATAGAATTTGCAAGTCATTCTGTAATAAATTTACCCACAATGGCTAATAAACTTAATCAGAATCATGTGATTCTTTGTTGCAATTAGAGGGAAAGTTTTTAAAGCAACTTTTTATTAATTTATTGCGACCGTGTTTTTGTAAATTTAATTGTTTAAAAAATTAAGTATTTATTAGCTTATTGCGATTATTTATTGCAATCGAATTGTTGTAAGCAGGTATTACCTAAATAATCATCAGGTTAAACAATTCGATTTTAGTTCCTCTTTAATGTAAAAAAAGTTTTTTTCTTATTTTGAATATTGTAGCAAATTTGGTTGAGCAATATTTCATTTAATTATGTTTTTAAATCTACTTAAAGTTTGGCATACAAGTTTAATTATTTTTTAATTGCCTAAAAATACATATTAAAATTAAATTAAAACAACCGAACAAGCCTTTATTATACAAGTAAAATCACCACAACTCTAGAAAACATTAACAATACGTGCTTCAAATAGTTTGATTATTATATAATTAACAAAATCCACAAGCAACGCAACTGGCAACCTTTGATTACAAAACAATATACTTGATTGTTGATAGAAAAGCGGTGAGGGATGATTATTTGAAGCACAAATATTTGCCCTGTGGTTGTGATCCTTTTAAAAACTCTGAGTCAGCTTCAGTGTTAAGGGCGGTGGTGCATTCAATTAACAACGTTCAAAAAGGTAAAACTTTATTCAAAGTCAAAGCGAATGTTGTTGTTTTGTAGAATATAAACCTAACCATCGCCTCTAAGTACTATTTTAATGCGTCGCACTCTAAAGGAAACTGTCAATGTGGAAGAGTCATCCTTAGACTACTATTTTCTGACTATACATACAATATACTCTAAACACTATATGTTATAATAAGATTTTAAAAACTAGAATAATATATTTTTTTATTAGATTAAATTTTGCATAAAAAAACGTTCTTTTTAGATTAACTACCAGCCTAAAACTACCACTGCATGAAACTACTACTTCATAAAATTAATATTTCTTAACAGAAATGCCTTTAAAACATATTTTGTACTTTTTAATTACAGCATTATTTTGAAATAATATAACCACATTTTTTTTCGGAATCAAAACATTTCTTTTTAAATTTACAGGAAGTGACGTAGAGTATAGGAATATATTTGGAAGTTACGTACCCGATGTTACCAAGGTAACAGCTAAGATCTTGTACAATTTGGTGATCGAAGATATTTGCCAACTCCGACAAAATGAGAGTTTAAATCGGGGAACAAAACCAAGATCTGAAGATGACTTAGAGTTGGAAGATAGAGCAAGCTTCATTCTTGCTTTTAAGTTAGTTACTCTATGTTGATGTCAAAATTTATATATAATGGAGCTTGGTGGACGATATATACATATGTATGCCCAGGTTATAACCCTGCAAAATAAAGAACTACCGTTTGTGGTGCACGGAAAAAATATCGCTGGTAAAAATTAATTAAGAGTTGCAACCATTTTATGACAATTAAAATGTCGACTGTAGGGCAAGCTATCAACAAATGTAACGTTAAAAGCGAAAAATATGTATTGAATAAATAAATAAAATAATGACACAGCAGTTTCTGCGATAGGGGAAGTGTATAAGTACAATTTAAAACTAATTAAAAATACTGTAACATTAAAGCAACCAAAAGGCTCCAACAATTTAATTTACGTTTAATTATTTATCAGCCGAACCTTTAAACTACATAATTACAATTTAAAATACAAATATGTGTAGACCGTATTTGATAACCAAGGTTAAGTAAACAAGCAGGTTTATGGTTTATTTTCGATTTCAAAACAACACCAATAATAAAGAATAAACCCAACATATTAAATGCATCATTAAACTACAAAAAACAGTATTTCGTTCAGTTTAACTATAGCTTTAACTTATGTTTTAAAATGGTTGTTTACATCAATGTTTTTCACTTAAGGTTATTTAAACAAAAAACACCATTACAACTTTTTTCACATACATAAGATCATTAATATTTACACTTGGTTGGAGGTAAAGAGTCTTTTGTAACTTAATTAACAAGTGATTTTTTTATTGTACTAGGGTTGCCGAGTTCGAATACAGCGTGCAGGAAGCGGGATTCGAACCCGAGTTTATGGGTTTGTCTTGGAGAAGAACGTATCACAGAATGACGTCTCATTGGATGACGTCACTCTCTAAGATAATGACCAAGATAGTCAACAGTTGCGTCATCAATAGCAAAGACATTTGTATCCCCACCGATGACGTAATAAAAACGAACCACGTGACCACCTCACATGACGTAAGAAAAATCCCCTTTACTTTAGAATCAAAGTCTATTAAAAATCGCTAATAATAATCTTTTGTTGACAAACTGCAAACAAATAAAATCACATGATTTATTTCTGCAGGACGTGCAAGAGTCGACGGCTGTTCTGCATGAGCAATCGTGCTCTTATCACAAAGAAAGTCTTTCGAGAGAGGCTGAAAAAGAAAAAGGAGAACTGGAAGCAAAATGTAGTAGCTCAGTCGTCCAATTCATTATTTTGCTTCACAGGTAATTAACAAAAGCTTAGTATATTCCACAAAGCTACTGATGAATATTTTTCTTGCCTTTTCGATAAAGAATACCCTTTATTGTTCTTAGATTTATTGATCTAATAAGCCAAGTTGTCGAATCAGTTTACAGTATTCCTCCAAAGATGGATCACCACACTGCCTCGTTGATTCAAAAACAGAAAGACTCATTCTCAATCAAAGTTTTTGAGGTATAACTTGTAATATAAATGGCAAACGCGATAATTTATATAACCAAGCAAGTACTGAGTTAATAAACAATTTGGTAACAAACTTCTTTAACGTTAAACCATCAATTACCCAAAATAATTAAATAGGCACGTCACAACTGCACATCCTTATCAAGAAAACTGTAAAACCTATTACTTTAAGGTGAAAAAAAATCAATGAAATGGACAATTGCAAATTTTGCCAAAGATTTTTAACCATTTTAATAAACCTACTTGTTTATTTTTAGGTGGTTGGAGATTTAGTTGAGCAATATTGTGATTGTGTTATTAACTTCGATTTATGTTTATTCTCAAAAACTGCAACAACATTCATCATGCCAACATCAAAACATACCGACCTTAAAACAAAGTTTGTACAAAAATCCTAAATTAAGTGTTTCTTTTTTATAACTCAAACAAATGTTATTCCTTTAAAAGTTTATGAATTAAACATAAAAGTATCACAGAAATGATACAAAAATATAATTTAATCTTATATATTACTAAATAAAATCTAATTAAAGCATTCCTGATTAGTAAAATCTAAACCATTAAAGCATTCCTGATTAGTTTTTAATTAATTTAAAATATTAAGATTACAAAACCGAATGTTACCAGGATGTCGTCATCAATTTATGAAACGATGTGAAGATAAAATTGAGGATATTTATTCAGACAAAGGGGTCTTTTCTGACGTAATATTAACAACAAACTTTATTTAAAATAATATTATGTCATTCTTTATTTATCTTTTAAAATATTTTATTTTATTTTTAGATGGCAAAAAGAATAAACAACGTCTCCTTTTTGTCTGAAAATGTGAAACTAATCTCAGAGAGATTATTACGAGCACTAAATGTCGCTTTAAACACCTCAGAAAACCACTCAACCCTGCCTTCTTACTCAACTGACAACATTTGCGAAGATGTTTTCGTTTCAAGACCCGCAGTAAGTAAACCAAGATGTTATTATTTATACTTCATATCACCAAAACCAAGTGTTATATATACAACAATTTTTTTTAATGTACAAAAAGGCCTTAAAGTTGAGTCGTCTTGAATCCACTTCATAACCAAGATGTTAATAATTTTTAACCTTAATACTTACAAAACCAAGTGTTTATCTTTAGTGGACTTTTATTTATTTATAAAGTGTACAAAAGAGCTTTTGTTCGAGTCGCACTGAATCCATAACTTTTAATTCTAGGATTAACAAATAGCCCTTTTAAGTTCTCATCTAACATTTGTTTCTGAAAATGTAAAAACTCTTATAAATCTTTAATAATTTAGACTTCGACTGAATCACTCGCCAGCGATGAAAGTCAAGCCACAGTGGTCGCCAACCCGGCCTCATCACGTAACAGTGTATCAACTCTGACGTCACAATCATCTACGGTCGATGTCACCGAGCGACATTCGTACGAGAACGTTTCGATCGTGATAAGAAACCCGAACGATGACGTCACACAAACATCACGACACGACTACGAAAACGTCATAATCAAAGATCAAAATAACAACAGTGACGACACAAATACGCCACCACGTGACGATAACGTCATTTATATTAAACGTGACGTCACCCGAAAACGAAGCAACACGGCTCCTATCCTGTCGTCCGGTACTTCCCTCATGTTAAAACCTGATCACGTGATCACTTACTCGGATGACGAAGTAACACGTCAGAGAAGTTCCACTGTAGGGAATTTCCCGATCGCGGATCTCAGCATAAGAGATATAACATTGAAACAAGAAATGGTAAATTTAAAAAAAAATTTAAAAATAAACAAAAACAATCCCAAAACAAATCGAAATCAATAAAAAATCCTAATTAGTTAAAAAATTAATTAATAAAAACTGAAGTCCTAATTTTTTTTAGGCCAAAATTAAACAAACAACTCAAGATTGTGTCATCTATCTATCCCGGATGTTGTCGTTCCGTTTTTACTCCTACATCCGGGACACCCAGATTCAAATCATCCACAATCCGAAGCTGCCTCTTGAAATTACTCAAACGAGTCAGTCACGTGATATCGAGGCGTGTAAAAACCACTGTGAACCACTGACGTCATTAATTCAAAAAACGCTGGCAACTTTTGAAAAGTTTTTGTATTTTGGAACGTTACGTCATTCTTACATTGCATTGTGGGAGTTATTAGTCAAAGTAAAAACAGCTTTCTTACCAAAATTAATACAAAAATTCAAAAATTTTAATGATTTTAAAATATGACGTAATTACCAAAACTAGTTTAACAAAAAACCTATTTTTCAGGAACTCAAATCCCAAGTTAAATTCCTCAAAAATCAAGAAAAATTCTCTAAACCAAACGCCTTTGTTCTTTTAATGACCTTTCGTATGACCTTGGGTATCATGACGTCTAATGACGTCATTAAAGCCGATGACGTAGACGAAGATGACCTTCAAGTGACTTTAAACTTACTTGAACTCTACGTAACCCCAACAAAGAAGCTAATTAACTTGCACAACAAAATCGTAGAACAAGTAAGATATAAACCTTATTTCTTACGTCATGTGTTGTATGACGTCATGATTTCTGACGTGATAACTTTAAGATCATATAAGTTAAATTTTATTTTCTTAATGTACAGAATACGACCTTGAGTCTAAGTAGAAATGGAGCAAAGACCACGAGTTTGATCAGAAGATCGATGAAACAAAAATCTTTCACGGGAAAAGAACTCCACGAGAAAGCTGTCAAGTTGCTGGGAGGTGAAAACCGATCGAACGGTGATTAAAATAAATTTATTTCAAATAGTTGTTTTTATAATTTAGCTTTAATTGGTATAACAAAAGTCATATTCACATACAAAAGTTAAAACATCACAGATTTTGTAATATTGTCGTTAAAAGCTTTAATTTAAAAAAAATGCCAAACTATCACGAATTAATAAAAAATCCTCCACGAAATTTCTTAACGTTTTTAGTCAAATTAGAAGCGTTTGAATACTGCACTGAATTACTAAGAAGCAAACAAATCCATTTTCTGTTCATTCAAAATTTAAACTTTGACAAAATGCCAAGTTTAGAAGATTACTTGGATCCTTCCCAGGAATCAAGCTTAGGTAAAAAATGTTTAAAAATATAAATTTAAAATTAAAATATTAGATTTTTAATAATTATAATATAAAATTAAAGAAGCTTTTCACATCTAAGCTTAAAAAAATTTTTTTTTTTTAAATAGAAAGTTCGTGGCAGTCACGTGATGAAAGTAGCAACCAGTCGAGTGACGGGTTTTCGAGTTTCCCTGAAACTGATTCCGATGGAGGGCGCTCGTCGGAGGTTTCAAATCAGTTTATGGCTGATATCAATCATTATTACCGCTTTGGTGTTCAATCAAACGACTTAGCAGTAAGCAAAATTTTATATAAAAAAAATATAATTGGTCGATTTTAAACGTTCACATTGTGGTTAAGAAGTATAATGCACTGGTAAAGGCAAGTTAAGTCTATGGCAAGATAAAAAATTAGACGCTATCTCTAAGCTGTAAGCACGACTTTACACATCAAGAAAAAAATTGTGTATATTTGTATATATATGTATCCTCGATGTGGGAAGGTCGACTAGACTTTAACATAAAGTAACATAAGTTACCCTGACTCAGTCTCGAGTTGCCTTTGTCAATTTGGGATATTATAGATTATAGCTTGTTAAAACTGCAAAAAGTAAAAGTAAAAAATGCACAAAATTCTATCAAATTAAATTTAATCTTGATATTTTGCAGCTCTATAAAACAATGGACAACTTACAAAGCGATGTTGATCAAAATTTAAAAGATATTTTAGAAACACGAAAACGAGTTGACCCGATTGCGTTAAAGTTTATTAAAAACAAAACACCAAGTTGGTTTCATATATTTCCTTGTTTAGGATAATTCGGGTCGGGTATTAGGATTAACTGAACAACTAGTTAGTTTATTCATAATTTATGATGTAAAGTTATCAATTTTGTATTTTGTTTTTATTTAGAGACAGTTTAAATTGGTTTAAAATTAAATATTTAAATAATTTTTAAATTCTCCAAGGTGTGGTTATTATTAGAGGTAATACGGTAACAATGTATTTTTTCTTGTTTTTTGCGTTTTTTTTTTAAATTGAAATATTGTTGTTTTGTAAATTTTAATTGATCTATTTTTTTGCATAAATTTTTTTGTTAATTTGTTTTAGTCTTTCATATTTGTACAAAATCATAATTTATTTTCGTTAAAGTGTTATTTGTACTTTGTTTACCTTTAGTTTAAATCCAAATTTATAAATTTTTGTAAAAAAATTAGAAACTAAAAAGCATAAAATTATTTTTTAGTGTTATATTTATGTTTTTTTCTTGATAAAAAAAAGTTTGTTGCCATTATTTGTAATTTTTTTAAATTGTATGTTTGTTGTATTTTGTAGATAATAAATTTTGTACATAACTTGCATATATCTTTTTTTAGTGCATACATATAGAACATGCTGGTAAACACTCAAAACATATCTGCTGTTTAATAAGGGGGAACTGTAGTAATTTATAATGACACATACCAATATGACAGTTGTTTAAATAAATATCAATTGCATGCAATTGTCTGGGACAGGAAAACGCAATTGTTTTAGTAATTAACTCTAGTAAAGCACCAACTAGAAAATATTACATATTTTTAAGCATTAAATGAGGTAGCATTGTAAATATCAGTGCGGTTTATGAAGATATGCAGTTCAAAATGCATACAATATAGGACTTCCTGCGTATAAAGTCTAATGCAATTGTATAGCAATCTATGCTGTTTTTAATTAAGTCATCAGCGCGTACACAGAATAATAAATGGTAGATATTGTTACTATCTTAACTTGGTTGGTTATTGACCCAATTTAATATAAGATGCACTAAATCATATATAAGAGATAGTATAGATCGGGTGATAACCTTTATTTACATTTGTCATTAACAACACCGGAACATTCGACATTAGACAGAATTAGGCTTAAGGCAATATGTATAGTAAATAAAGCGGTTTAACACAGCGTAAGCGGAATTTAATTATATGGGTACTGCTAGTTATAATTTATCATTAAACGGCAAATGGTTTAATGCTTCTGTGGTTAGGGTTATATTAAAATAAGTAAATATCAAATAAAAATCGTTTGAAAATTAAATTTTAACGTTTTAAATGACATTGTATTCATATTAGAGTAAGCCTAAATAAAAACCTTAATGTATTAACATTAGAAACGAAGGGTTTTATAATAGTTGGTTTGGTTTAGACTTATAGAAAATTGTTTTATTGCAATCGTATTTAAAATTTCATTTATTTAAAATATTTTGAGCGATAAACGAAGTGATTCGAAAGCGTGAGAACGCATCAATATTTAACACAACACCATTTAGTTTTATCGCTACTTGTTTCCGTACCGTCGTAAAATTTAATAGTTAACTACGCAGCCTAGAAATTGTAATGTTTTAAGAGTGTAGTTTGTTTTAAATTTAGGACTATGACAAAAGATTGTAAAGGCAGTAAAGTTAATGTTGATTTTATTGTAGGAAAATTTGTTATAAAATACTTAATATTTTATACAACATAGTCTACTGAACTTTGTTAATGTTTAATCTAAAGCTTATGTTTGTAAAAGATGAAAGAGTGATTATAGCAAGAATAAAAACTTTAAAAATTTGATGTTTTAAAACAAGAGTTATTTTAAGATAAAAAAAAGTTTGCAGTACAAATTAAAATGTAATTAGCATTAAATTTTTATTTTATTAATATTTTTACTGATTTAGATAATGAAGTTAAGAAAATACTTGAAAATTCGAAGATTTTTGTTTTTATTTTTCTGTTTTTTAATATATTTTGTTTTTAAAAATAACATTTTGGAATCCGAGAGAATTGTTAAATTAAGAAAACTAAAAACAGAAGACAACAAAATTAACTTTAATACAATTTTTAAAGGTATGCTTGGTTTATATAAGTAAATGTTAATTAAATAAAATTGAATTATAAATTAATTTTTTTTTTACGAATTTACGCTACCGGTTCTGTATAAAAATTTAAGAAACTTTACTAAACTAAGTCAACTTTTTATTCTCTTTTATTTTTACAGTACCGACAAGTAACGTTACAACAAAAGAACTAGCTTCAAAATCTTTGTTTTCAAATTTTAACCAAAATCTGGTGATTTATAACCGCTTGCCAAAATGTGCAAGTACTACGATGCGAAGGGTTGTTGACGGTTTAAAAAATAAAAACCAATTTTATTTACAAATTGAAAGTTGGCCAAAAATTAAAGAAGTTTTAAATAAAGATGAAGAGGCAAGTAGATTTAAGTATTAAACTCTCTTTATATTTAAAATCCAAGTCAAAGGCAAACACATATTTAAGGCTAAATTTCACAATCGTTCTGCTTAAGTTAAAATCTTCAAAATAGAAATTATTTATTTGTTTTATAGCAAATGATTTTAAGTAAAAGAAAATATATATTTAATTTAAATTCACACCTTTACAAACAAATGTACGTAAGCAAGTATAGTATCAAAGTATAAATAAATTTCACTAAACTTAAACTTTTTATTTAGAAAACCCTCGTACAAAAGTGGAACGAATTATCTTTAAAAATTCCAACTGTTGTGATCAGACATTTACGTTTTACCGACTTTAAAAAGTTTGTAAATTTACGATCTGTAAATAACTTACAAATAATTAACTACCGAAATTAACAATATTAAACTCTTTGTATCGACAAACCGAAAGATTCAACACAAATCATATCTGGTTTGCTGTAGGGTCAGATACAAATGTTAACATTTAATTAATCTTCTTTTAATAATATTATTCTTTAACTTCTTATTTTTTTTTGTACATATCTTTATCCTCGGTGTGGGAAGGTTGAATGCGCGACCTAAACATAGAGTAACGTAAGTTACTCCGACCAAGTCTCGAGTTGCCTTTGGCAGTTTGGGATATTATATAGATTGTAATTGCCCGGTAATTATGCTGCTGATTAAGTGCTGGTTCAGCAGAAGTTCATAATGTTTATAACGCCTTACTCAAGGGCGCTATAGCATGAGAGCAGTGGGGATTGAACCCACGACCTCATGTGTGGTGTAGCAAGTTTTCTTACCACTACACCAAGCTGGCCTTTTCAATATTAAATAAACATTTAAAACCAAAAAAAGCAATTTATTTGTTATTAATAAACTAGCTAAAAAAAGTCATTTTTAGAAACGGGTATTCTAAACCAATTTACGTTAACGTGGTGCGCCATCCCGCGGATCAATTTATTTCCAATTACTATTTTTCTCGCTTCGGGTTTCAGGGTTGGGGAAAAAAGAAAATTAAAACTTGGTTAGGGTACAAAACAGAAGAAGATCGAAATATGGTAAAAACTTATTTTTGATTTAATAAAAACGTTTAAATAAAAGTCTATATTTTTTTACAGTAGATAAGTTAACAAAAACACAAACAAAAAAACGTTAATCTCATAAAGTTTAAATTTTATCTAAATTTTAACTAAAATATTTGACCCTAATAGTGAGACATTAGTGCGGCTTGAACCCTAAACCTTTAGGTCCATAATCCAATACAATCACCAATACACTATATTATTAAATTAACATATTTTTACGATTTTGTTTTTAGAGTATAGACGAATGCATAAACTTGAATGCTGAAAAATGTGTCAGAGATAATAAGATCAAGTTAATCCAATTCTTTTGTGGTCACCATCCTAATTGCAGGTAATATTATCAAATTTAAGTATTTAGAACAACTTGAAAAAAAGTTTTATGCTGATGATGTTATTTCCTTTTTAACACAAACAAAAAAAATTAAATTTAAATATATGAAAATGGAAAATTGTGTTTTGTTAAATAAATTTTTTTTTATTTATAAAAACTTTTACATTGACTTGCCCTTAAAATTCGTATTTTAAAAAAACATCAATTTTTATTTAAAAAAAAATTACAAATTACTTAACTGAAAAAGCTAATTTGTAATTTTTTAGTCGTTCAACCGAGTGGAGTTTGCAAAAAGCGAAACAAAATTTAATTGAAAATTATAAAGTTGTCGGAATTGCTGAAAATTTAAACGAAACTTTGCAACTTTTTGAAGCAGTTTTACCGAGGTTTAAATCATATTTTTAAATATTTACAAATGTGCTAAAACAACTTCCTTGTAAGCAAAGATATCTTTTGTTTTTTTGTAAAACTTTTTCAAACCAAGCAGCAAATACTTAACTAAACATAGGTATAAAGTAAAACTCGTATTTTTAGATATTTTCTTGGAATGTCAACTGCGTACACAACAATGAAAAGTAAGTTTTAACAAAATTCCAAAATAAAACGAAATGACAAAATTTTTGTTTACAGAAGAAGGGAAATTACCCAACACGAGAACAGCTAATAAAGTTGAGCCAAGCGAGAAAACAAAATTAAAACTTATATTCGCACTTGACCTAGAAATTAAATTTTATGAATTTATTAAAAAACGATTTGAACAACAGCTAGAATTCCACCACATTGTGACGTAACAACAGAAATCGTCACGTGTCATATTAGTGGAAGACGCAAAGACGACAACCACGTGATGCGGCAAAGAATATGACATCACGAAAAAGAGGAAGGCAACGCGTAATAACCTACGAATTATGACAAACAATAAAAGCGAAAAATAGCTGACAAAAAGTCATAAAACTTTTAAATTCTTAATAGAAAAAAGAATTAAGCAAATTGTATGATTTCACGGTAAAAGTATTTATAATAATATCACCACAAAAATGTCTGAAAATAAAAACAAAATTAGTTTTAGACTTGTTGATTGGGTTCTACTTAGTACCACACAAGACCACACAGGACCGCACTGCATGCCCACATAGGACCACACTGGCCATATAAGACAACACAGAACACATTGACTATTTTTACTGTCATTTGTTAAAAACCAAATACTGACAAAAGGACACTTTTTATTGATCCCGGCCCGGCCTAACTCCCTTTTAAAAAATGGCTCCAGTTGAACTTAATACAAAAAACTTAATACAAAAGTGGTCCGGTGTGGTCCAGTGTAGTCCGGTGTGGTCCTGTGTGGTCCTGTGTGGTAATTTGTAAGAAAGTTGTTGATTTAAACACCACAGGGTTTCCGTAGAGCTGTTACCAGACCATTTAATTTGAGAGAACCAGGGTTGTGGAAGAGTATATAATCACTCGGGCAAATACAACTTCGCAAACCGTCAACTTCACTAGAGCTTAACACGCGAGAATAAACAAAAAAGTTTGAGATCTCGCCCCTGTTAAAATAGAAATACAAAAGTATTTGCCCGGTACTCATACAGACTTTGTTTAGATTTAAAAAATAATTTGATTGCAAAAAACGCCATGTTTAACTTGACGTTGAAATTATTTGTTGTTCTAGTGCAGTTGTTTAGAATAATAATGGCAAATAAAGTTAACATTATAATTGCAAGATTATAATGGCAAGAAAATCAAACCAATCGTTTAGTTAAAAAAATAACCTTACATGTAGGAGAATCCTGGTGAAAACTTTAGTGTTTGACTAATTTTGGGGTAAAATTGCCCGTAAACAATCGTCCCTGAGCCTCTAACGAGGGTCCCGTCGTAAAAGTTTGTAAATGGATTAATGGCAGTCCCGTTAACATACAAGCCGGCGGATCGGGAAGCGGAATTAAACCAAACACAAATATTTTCCTGAAAAGAATAATTTATTTAAAGAGATGGTTCGGTCGTAGAGTTTCTTTTGTAATTATGTTGGAATTTTTCCAACTTGCACGACGATGCCATTATTTTTAAAATTAGTCAAGCAGTTTTTGAGATATCGGAATTTGAAGGTAAATATTGTAAATAGGGAAAATCCCTACGCTCGCGAGTCACGTGACGCACGACGTCATCGTCGTAAGTTCATATGCTGGCATCAATAGGAAAATAACCTTATTTTGCCTTCTCCGAGTTGTTTATAATAATATTTTTCTATGCGACCGAACTATCTCTTTAAAAATATGTAACGCAAACTAGGCTACGTTAATAATACTCACGTTTTTGTTCACTGCAAATTCGGATTCAACGTTAAACATCACGTATTCATTAGCAATAATAAAACTTAATATTTGATTTTCCCCACCCTTTATATAGAGAGAATAAGCAGATGTGTAGGAATCGGTTTCGTAGTTGAAAATAGCACTAAAGTATCGATAAGATCGGTTAATGGTCATACAAAAAGTACCAGCTGCTAGATTAGCTATAATAGATGAATCGGAAATACGTTCTTCAATGTAATCGGTCAGCAGAGCGCGTGGAAATGTAAGTAACGTCGTTTGGCAATCTAAAACAAGTTTGACATCAAATAAAAACAAATAAAAAAAAACATACTAGAAAGAATCAAAATCAATTTTACTTTTGTTGAAAGCGCAACAAAATTTACAATTTGTTTTAACCACATGGTAAGAGTAAATTAATTCGACTTTAAAACTAGAATAACTTCACTCACGAACAATTAAACGACGTTCTGTCGTAGTAGTAGTAGTAGGCCGAGTATTAACGTGATCATCTACAGTAAAAATATTAAGATTTTTTTGTACATATCTTTATCTTCGATGTGCAAAAGTCGCGCGACCTGAACATAGAGTAACATCAGTTACTCCAATCCAGTCTTAAGTTGCCTGTGGCAGTTTGGAATATTATAGATTATAATTGCCCAATAATGATGCTGCTGATTAAGTGCTGGCTCAACAGGTTATACCGTTTCAAGCGCCTTACTTAAGGGCGCTACAGCATGAGAACGGTGGGGATTGAACCCACGACATCATGTGTGGTGTAGCAAGTGTTCCTACCACTACACCACGCTGCCGGTAAAAAAAGATAAAAGCATTACAAACATTTATGGTACAAATGAAGGTAAGTTTATTGTGTTAAACTTATGCTATACTTACCAACCACATGGACAGCACTTCTTTCTAAATCTGTAAAATAAAGATTAAAAATAAGTGAAATTAATTGATTTAATGTTAATTGTAAACGTACCGTTTATGCGACGGGTTAACAATTCTACTTGTGTCGCCAATCTTGCTAAATCACTAGTGACGGCAGCATTTACTCCTCCAACTTCACCCTGGTCTCCTTTCGGTCCCGGAAAACCGATCCCATTTATACCAGGATAACCCCTTTGTCCTGGAGCTCCGCGTAACCCCTTTGCACCATTGAACCCGGAAAAACCCGCGTTTCCGGTCTCCCCCGTCCGCCCCCGTTCTCCTTTGTTCCCTTTACACTGACAAACTCCAAAGATTTCTGAAGAAGAAGACCCCACAAGTGGATTTTGGTTTCCCGGTAGTCTTGTCGGTCCCATGGGTCCGTTGTTTGGGCCACAAACTAAACGAACTCGTCTCTGAATGCCGGAGACTGTCAGTGACGTCACTAATAAAAACGCGACAATAAACTTCATCATTTCTTCAAATTAAATCCCTTTTTTCTATTCTATTTTGCAACAAACAATTTTAGCTAAAAATGAATTAAAATTTAAAACAATTATAAAGCTTAAATATTTTCAGATAGCCTATCAACTTTTGAAACTACACAAACTACTGATTACACAAAAAATTGCTTTAGGCAATGTATTCAATCCAAACATTTTTTTAAATGTAAATAACAAGTTTTTTTAAATTAAAATTTAAGTTTTTCAAATTTGTAATAACAACGATCAGCACAAAACTATAAGTATCCCGAATTGTGACGCAACAAGCAACGTAACAGGTTTATAACAAGCCCCTGTAACGAAATAACACTAAGAATATACATAAGAAAGAGGGCCACCACGTGACAACCCACAAACTATGACGACACAAACGACACAATTATAGCTGTTAAAAAAGGTCACGTGATTTATCAATTTCTGATATCAATAAAAAAGTACGAACATGTAATCAAAAAATAACATATTAACATTTTTTACTTTTTAAATAATTATTTTATATTTTGTTTAGCTTGACATTTTAAATAACCACATACAAAAAAGCTTAAAACCATGAACTTTAGATTAACTTAAACTGAAACACATATTTTCGAGCAGAAATGTACATAGGCTACAACAAAAAAGCAAAGCACATTTTAAAATACATATTTTATTTGACAAATTTTTTTCTTTTTATTGTCGCACAATTGTTTTTATTTTGAACCTCCAATATCAATGAAAAAAAGAAATTTAACAATCACTCGACCTCACGGCTGTTGCAACGCTGTTAGCATTTGCAGTTGCAGGGTTGGGATAAAATATAAAACCAGGAGGACAGCTGCAAGTTGCTGTTTTTTGAATGTCGCGCGAGCTCAAAACACGAGAGTAGACAACAAAGTTCTTGATTGAACCCCTGTAAAAATAAAAAAATAAACTTTTGTAAATGTAAAAACCTAATATAGATAGCCCTTTTTTCTATTAAGCCTTAGTCTTAAGTTGTCTTTGTCCCAAGTGTATAATAATCTTGTTTTATTATGCCTGTAAGTTGGGCATTGTTTGCGGCGACTTAAATCTGTCGTAAGTAACAAAAAGTGGCCATACATTTAAACCCTTTTTAAACAAACACCTTCTAATTAAACCGCTTTACAAGTAAACCCCTTTTATTTAAGCCCTTTAAAATTGAACCCTTCGTCTGAACCCCACACAATTAAACCCTTTATCTAAACCCTACTCATTTAGACCACAATGTCTGAACCCCTTACAATAAAACCCCTTAAAATGAACCTTTTACATCTGGACCCCTTACATTTTACCCATATGTGAACCCAAAACCGAATAAAAATCCTACCTGAATGAAAATGTTGAGTGGAACTTCTGTGTTCGACTGCCATTGTTGTAAAGCTGCCCGAAAACCATCATCCTGAATCCCCTGACCCGGGTCCCGTCGTACTGGTTCCTGGACGGATTAACTGCCACTCCATTAACATACAACCCGGCGCCCTGAGAAGCAGAATCGAACCAAACACAAATATGTTCCTGGAACAAAAAATTGGTTTCTGATTAATATACGTTACTAAAAGTCCAGTAGTGTGGTTACAGGCCGAAAGATTTTGGGTTTAAGCCACACTATTCGACCTTTAGAATATAACTACAAACACGATGCTGAAAAAATAGAAAAATCGTTGGCAACAGCAGGTTAACTTACTTCTTTGTTCACAGCAAACCCAGTTGAAACAATGAAATCAACATGTTGGTCAGCAATGTTAAATGTTATCGAAGTCCCACTTCGTTCACTAATATGAAGTGCATAAGCGAAAGAGAAGTCATTGGTACTATAATCAAATAGAGCAACATTGCCTCGACTGGGTCGCATAACTGACATACAGAAGGTACCAGCTACTAGATTAGTTAGATTAGCTAAACCTGGTAAACCAGGGCCTCTGTATTCAACGTAATCGCTTGGCAGAGCACGTGGAAATGTAAGTAATGTTGTTGGGCAAGTATTAGCTAAACCAAAAATTTGCAATTCATTAGCAAGTGTATCCACAATTCAGTCGCTTAAATTCAACATAACATCCAAAATTAAAAACGAAGCTACATTTTTAACCCAGAAAATTGTTTTTTATAAAGTCTTACGCTTATAACCTTATTTTTGGTACAGAACTTACGTGATTCGGTTGTTGTAGTTGTTTTCGCTGACGTAACGCTATCTATACCTATAAGAAGTTTAAAAAGAATTAGGAAAATATACAAGCATATTGTAAGAACCGTTTAAGTATGAAAAATTGATAGTATTAGGATTTAATCTCACCTACAAAACGGCCCGAACTTCTAATCGTATCTTCCAAAGCTGTAAACAATACATTTACTTTAGATTTGTAAAATTTAGCTTTATATTAAATGCAAACTTACCGTTTATTCGACGAGTCAATACATCTACTTGTGCCTCCAATCTAGTGACATCACGAGTGGCGTCACCACCGTCACCTCTTTCCCCTTTCAATCCCTGACCTCCGGGTCTACCATCGTCCCCGCGTTCGCCTTTTGTTCCTGGAATCCCGAACCCGTTTCTTCCAGGATCACCATCTCTTCCCGGAGATCCCTTACTTCCTTTCGCACCATCGACCCCAGGAATTCCAAATCCGATTTCACCCCTTAAACCCATTTCTCCAGCGCGCCCCGCGGCACCAGCAACACCGGGCTCACCTTTGCGGCCTTGGAAACCGGCAGCTCCGGTCTCCCCGGTCGGACCCCGGTCTCCTCTGTTTCCCTTACACCGACAAAATCCTAAGATTTCCGCAGGCGAGGCATTTCCGGCAGGGCCCTGCTTTCCCGGGATCCCAGGTGGTCCCCGGGATCCGTTGCTAGTCCCACAAACTAAACGAACCCGTCTCGGAGTCATGGCGACCGTCAGTGACGTCAACAATGAAAACGCGACTATAAATTTAATCATTTTTTTTTGTTTTTTACTTTTTTTACAATAATTAAATTTTTTTATACTCTAAAAGTCGACTTACACGAATAAAAATTTAAATTTAATAAAAAATTTACTATAAACTCATGTAAAACTGTAGTACTTGGTTCAACAACGTTCGAAGAACTACTAAATCGTAATAACACAAATCCGATATCGAAATTCGTAACAAAATTGCTTCAAGCAGTTTATTAATCACAAAAATTTCTCAACCGAGTGTTTAAAATGTTGTGGTTCACAAAATCAAGTTCGTAATATCTCGAAACATTAAAAGTAGCCCATGGCTGTTTTTTTCGCGTTTTAAAATCGAGTTAATCATCGCGTTTTTGTTTTGTAAGTTGCAAAGAAGTCATCAATTCGAGAAAGTCGTAACAATTGTTGATTAAAAATAACGAATTTTATGAATTTTGATTACTCATCAAAATGTGTTTTTTTAAACAACTAAATATATTAGCCACTATATATATACCAAGAAACAACATCTTATTTTAGCACTTACTACACACACAAGAATTTGGTTGTACCGCACTTAAAGATAAACCAAGATTCGAAAAACCATCGGTTAATATAAAAATAATCAGAAACCCACACATCCAAATATATTGTTGATAAAATAATTTATTTTTCCTTAGGGTATAAAAAAGGCAGTGATTTGTAATGACGAGTTAATCCACAGAAGAATTACAACACGCGTTATTTTGGATAGATCTAAGAGAACAGCAGCGAAGTGTCTTTAACATTAAATAAAGTAAAACCCATTAAAGGTAATGGCAAATTCCAACCGCTTTTCCATCTATACAGTAGCTGACATATAGACGTGTGTTGAAAAATATTCGGCTAATAAACAAACCAAAAACAAATTCAACATGTTAAGTGGGCTATTAGACGTGTTGTATTATGATGTCATATGACGACACAATATTAGTCGCTACCCGCCCGCTTATACCAACATCTAGCCCTAAAATCCTCGCTACACGAAATGAAAGCAGATATAGTTGGCGAGTGAGCGATACGACGCGCAGGGGCTTGATGACCTAAAGATAACAACCGCTGTCTGGCGCCAGAGCGCGAGCACCAACAGCAAAGTGAGACAGTTTGTTCGTCAGGAAATAGAACGTAATCCTCGGTGTGGTTGAAAATTGCTTGTGCACGATGGGCCTGGATATAAAACTCAAAATAATTAGTAATTACTCCAAGCAATCAAGGCCCAAAGTTCTGCCAAACCACATATAAATTAGTTGATAATAAAGCAATACCACAGATTAGATAATAGCCGAAGTAGCAAAAGCAAACTCTAGGAAATGACGAAATAATTGGTGGAATAATAGACTCACATTTTATAATTTATTAAGCACCAGATTCAAAATGTAAAGCTGGGTTTATTAACATTGTGTTAAATACTGATCCCATTTTGAGATAAGTGCTATAGCCAAGTTTTTGCCAGTGTAGAAATAACAAAAGTAACTACTGGCAAGAACACTTGCTACACCACCATGAGGCCGTGGGTTCAATCCCCACTGATCTCATGCTGTAGCGCCCTTGAGTAAGGTGCTATAAACCGTATGAACTCCTGCTGAGCCAGCACTTAATCAGCAGCATAATTATCGAGCAATTATAATCTATAATATCCCAAACTGCCACAGGCAACTTGAGACTGGGTCGGAGTAACTAATGTTACTCTATGTTTAGGTCTCGCATTTGACCTTCCCACATCGAGGATAAATATATATACAAAAAAAAGTTACCCTATGATAGTCAAGAAAATGGCAATTTCAAACATAGAACAAATCAACAAATACATCACCTGTTTTCCACTTAGTTCTGCTCCTGTGTATACCATTACAGGTTGTCCTGGTGAAGCTAAATCCCACAATCTTGCAACACTATCCTTGCCACTGGTGAGCAAATATTTTCCATTTCTTGAGAACACGGTGGAACACACCTCATCGTTGTCATGGGCACCTGGGTAGGTTGCCACACAGCGGTTACTAACCCCATCCCATATCTAAAATGCGAAAAAAAATATAAAAAGGTTTATACAACCACAGAAGACTTTAAATTCACAAAAATAAAATATTTTTAGGTATCTACCCATACTATTGAAAAACAACATTTTACATATTTTTAGGGCAAATTATTTACATAAATAACGAGCATTTTCCAAAGTAAGTAAAGATTGATAAAAATGATTAAGTAAAGATTGATATATGAGTAAGTAAAGATTGATAAAAATGATCCACTGTTTGTAAAATAGCGTTTAAAAGCATATGGTTTTCTATCAACTGTCTATTCAGTAAATAATTACAATAATACGACAGTAAACCATAATTTAAAAAGTAAAAAGTTTAAATATTTTTAGACTTTTAATTAAGGACCCACTTTGATAGCACCATCTTTGCTTCCAGAGGCATAGATGTTCCCAGTCGGACTATAACACAAACAATTCACTGAACTTTTGTGTTGATCAGCAGCTTGGCTTCCAACAAAACACTGAAAAGTTTCGAGGTCATATAATCTAATCACAGGGTGGTTAGTTCCAACTAAAAGGCAATCACCTAGAAGTAAAAATACATATTTTTTAAATAAATTGAAATGTATAAGACATTGATTTTCTTTTTTTTATCTATATTGCGTTATATAAGTAAAATGATTTTTTAAAGCATAAACAAAAACTAGATCAAAGTGAAGGCATTAACTATAACAAAATTAATCCCTTTTTTTCATTTTTTTTGGAGAGTAAGTGACTAAATTATATATATACTAAATAAAAGTTTTTATATCTAATATTTTGTTAATATGTTCACTTACATAAATACTTTAATAATATATAGTAAAAAACAAAAATAATCTTTTTTTTACCAAACTGTTAAAATATCAATAAAATTTTAAGTAAGTAACTAAATTAAAAAAATAGTCTTTATATCTAAATGTTTTTCAATTAACATAATGCTTGCCCAGTTTTAAACTCACCAGTAGGATGAAGAGCAACTTCCCTCACCATCTCAACCTCCTTGATCGTCTTCGAAGCTCTTTTTGCCGAACTTTTCGTAAAATCAAAAACTTTGACAGTGTAGTCTTTTGACCCAGATATTAGGATCTAAAAACAGTAAAAAACATTAAATTTCTGGTGAGCTTAGTTTTACATAAAAAAGGGAACTGTTTTACTTGCAATATTGTTTATAAAATACCCCAATATTAAAGTAAATTTTTATTTAGAGTATGTACTGTATGAGCAGTGGTTAAAATAAAATGTATAGCAGAAGTTAAAAAAAGTAATTTCTAATTTAAAAAGCATAACAACATCAATTAACGTTGTTTCCAGTAACAACATAGATTCTATTGTTTATAACAGTATATATATTTAATATATTCAAAAATAGCTTAACAAAAATCAATTATTTTTAAAAATCTTGTAGTATACATACCTGTTGGGTTGGGTGGAATGCGATGGTTGTAATTTCATCGACGTGATCGTACAAAGTTCTTACCACTGGGTGATCAGCCATGTTCTGTGATTGGTCCATTCCGTTAATATCGCCGGGGTTAAAACTTTTAGCTAACATTCTTTCTACATCCTAAAAAATGTTTTTATATACAATTTTTTTTTCAATTTTGTTTTTAAAACTTTATTTTTTATTGTTTAACATATATAAACAACATTTTTAAATTTTATTTTTAACCTTTGTAAACCATATATTCTTATAATTAATACTTAAAAATGATAAAAGATTTATTATATTGATTTAATTTACAACAACTTATTAATCCATATTTACAAACTTAAAAAATACAATTTTGAAGAACAAAAACTTACTAAAACTTTAATAGAAGTATCAACTGATCCAGTAGCAATATACTGTCCATTTTGTGAGAATGTGGCTGCTCGGCAAGGAGCTTTATGGGCAGTTACATAACAGGTTTCATACTGGATTGCTTCAGGTGAAATAATCTAAGAAAAAAACTAATTATATGTCCATGTGTAAAACAATTCTTTCTAACCAAAATTTAACAAACCTGAATTTCACTCTCAAACTCAAGATCAATTCCTCTTCCTGGAGCAAAAGAATCCACTGAGCTCATCATTTCTTCCTTGTCTCTTTCAACCTGATATTAAACCCATACAAATGAACCTTTTAACTCGGTACAGAAATGAATTTAACATTTAAATGTTTTCTAGTAAAAATTATTGATTTGTTTATAAATTCATGAGGACCTGGTTTTAATCTTCGGAATAATTTTTTAATTTTTGGTCTTAATTTAGAGTTATGAGTATAATTTAAACTTTAAATTGGATCAGTTGAAAGTTTATTTCTTTGTTTTTAGATCTAAAGTCCCCGATTTGAATCCCGGTGTTTAATTTATTAAAATACAAACAAAATAAACATAATAGTAGTATTTTAAGCATAATAAAATAAACCTAATGACCAAAAATACCTGATCATAGCCAGCAGAAAATGTTTTAAATAAATTATCCGAAGGGATACATGGTGTTACTGGTTTGACTTGAGATATTAAAGATTTCGAGATTGCAATATAACCATCATTTTGAAGTTGACCTATTATTGCTCGATACAATTTCTCCCGCATTTTTACTTCATCATTTTTATATGAATACGCCATTTTTTAATTTAATTTTTTTTTATTGGAATTCTTATTTGTCTCTAGAAGGAAGTATAATAATATAATAAAAATTTAAATGGGACCAAAATAACGATAATAACATAAAAAAAGTATACAAATTAGTGGTTAAATGCCTTGCAACAAAAACTGTATTGACAATTATTAAAAATACAAAAGACTAACTAACCCAACATTGACAAGTGTACAGTAACAAAGTTATAACAGCAAAATCATACAATTAACAATAATATAAATACTTGAATAAAATAAAACTATGAACTGCTACATAATACATCATTTGCATTTTTACGTTTTTAAATAACTGCATTTGACATGATCGGATATATACATATCTTTTAAAGTACTCTCACTACAGACACACAACTATGTAGGCCAATAGTGTTAATAAATGTATAATTTCAAGCATTAAACCTTAATAAGTAAAGTTTTTTTTCAATTTTTTTACAAACAAACAAAGTAAACGCACGTGTCGTCTGCAAAACAACGGTGCTCATTTGGGCATAAAATAAAAAAAAACAGTAATTAGGTCTCGTTCTGGCACCAAAAATGAAAGAATTAATATAAAAATGTACCAAACATTATCATTATGTAAAGATTAAAATTAAAAAAAATTCATATAGTAAATATAACACTAAAAACTTACAAGATTGTAAATAAAGTTATTTTTTAGGATTGTTCACAAATTGCACCAAGAAATCTGCAATAGTATCAACTATAACTTCTAGACTTTCATTTCTTAAATTAACAATTTCCAATCCAATTAAAACTTTTCCAATAATTCCGTCGGTTGCAAGCCCAAGTATATTTATCCATAACCTTAGTTCACTGACTGGGTCTTTTAGATTCTTTTTCTCAGTAGAGAAAAATTTTTCAATCGGTTTTCGTAGCATATACTTATCAAGAGTGTTGATAAATTTTTCTCTTTTTTCTTGGTTTAATGCTTTGAAACTTTTTGGAAGACTCTTATTAACACATTCCATTAAATATCTGCTTATTGGTATTTTTTTGCGCTTCTGTCCATCAAGGTTTGATTGTTTTGCATTTGAACGTAAGTTTTGCTTCAAACTTTTGAAAAACAATTTCCCTTCTGTTTTAATCGTTGTTGACTGGTCATTCTGCCCCCCACTACAAAGCATAACCCCCAAAACCGCCTTAATTATAATATCCAAGTCATTCTTTTTCGGTAAATGCTGTGTTTCTGTATTTCCACTAGAGTGTGCGACTGAGTCTGTTGAATTTTCCACTTGATCCAACTTTTTTGTCACGTTGTGATATAATAACTTCAGTTGAAAAATTTGATCCTCAGTAAGACCCAAATAATCGGTAACAGCTGTAATTAAAACGTTGGTTCTTGGCAACTCAATTGAACTAGTATTCTCAGTGTCAGCCGAAGATAAACTATTATTAAGTTTCTTAACTAGTTCTAGAAGAGTCATAGCTATAATGCCATTCCCATGTTTTTGCGTTTTTTCTCCTTTTTCTTGCAGTTGAACAGCTTCGTCTAGTTCGGGGCCATCCATTTCTTCGACTCTCATAATATATTCAATAGCTTCTTGTTGGTCAGTAACTAGTAAAGCCATGAGGTAAACAGGCACTTTTTTGAGATCAAAACATACCTTCTTTTCGTCCATCATTAAGTTTTCTTGCAGAGCTGACATAATAACAAAATAATCAACTGCACTTTGCAGTCCTATCTCATTCAGCAGTTGTAACTTATCTTCTGTTGCATTACACTCCAAATAATTCTGCTTGTTAGCATCTTCGAAACTAGATTTAAGGCGAACTTCAGATGACAAGGCTAATGCATATTTCAAAGTTCTTTCATCGTTTTCAGAAATGAGATTTTTGTCTTTAAGAGTAGATAAAATATCAAAGCAAGTTAGGTCCTTGCACAAATACTTCCTGGCTAGTATATTTACATAAACACTTGACAAACTACACATCATATTTCGAACATTACGTTTCTCTTCAGGACCAGCATCTTCACATTTGTACAAAACATCAAACGGAATAAACTCACGATCAAGTTTTTCCTTGAAGTGTTTAATGTAAAGCTCATGGTTACTTTGTAGTGCCTTGTGCGAGAGCTGAAGAAATTGTGAATGTATTTCTCTATCCCCAGCTATAAACCTGGTAGTTCCAATCTCATCAATGATTTCCAATGCATCATCAATTGAAGAGCCTTTGACATTTTTTTGCACAAAATCAGGACACAAATATTTTGTCATTTCCTGCGAGGTTTTAATGAGTTCAATGTTTTCTAACATTTTGAAATTGCCCAAGTTATTTAAATCAATTCCAGGTTTTGTCACTTGATCTTTAAACTTCAGTTTAAAACTGTCAAACGATTTAATGTCGTTACTGTTGATTGGCGTTTCCCCCAAGTTAATTAAAACGAAGCTAAATAGAGTTGCAAACCAACGAAAATATTCCAAAATTTCGTCATAATTTTCATTTTCCTCTATCTCATTTTCGAGCAAAATCATGCCCTTAAAATCTGAGTACGGCGTCGTTTTATTACGAGCTAGATATCCTGAACCCACAAGCGAATATCGACATGGGGGATTTCCAATAGCCTGAAATATTTTTGCTGATAAGTCGCAAAATGTTTGTACAAACTCCGACGTCAATTTGTTCTGAATCACAGCCATTGTGTTAATTTTAGATTCTTGAAATTGTTTTATTTTTGCTGGTTCACAATTCTCCATAACTTCAGGCACTTTGACTAATTTACTTAAATCAGCTTGAACACTTTTACGCATTTCCGTAAACCTGAGTTTACATTCGCTAGCTACCGAAATTACATCAAAATTTGGATTTTTAGCCCCGGCCATTTTGAGTAAATGTTGACATAGTTCTTTCAGCTCATTTTTTACTTGGTCTATGTTTTTCACATTTCTAAGTATTGCTTCATTATAAAGAACAGCACATATCAGTAAGCTTAGTTTATCAGGACTTTTCCTTCTATAACATTTTCCGAGTTCGTAAAGTAATTCTCCACATTCTAATTTATTTAACTCCAATCCATCTTCATTCAGCTGATCATTGATTTTTCTAGCTAGGCTTAATTCTGACTTTGACTTATCAATATCCATTGAATCTTTAAATTGTGCGTGCTATATTACAAATGTTACAATATTCACAATGCAGCTAACGCCAATGGTTATAAAGTACAATACAGTACAAACGCAAATATTGAATAATATACTTGAGCTGAATAATATTAAACTATTCGTTCAGCTTTAAAATTTAATTTAAGTTAGCGAAAATGAAACTACTTTGTTTACTCAATCTATGAAGTTATGAAATAAGGTTTCATTTTCGTTTTAAATATTAAATTACAACAACGCATTCCAGGTGCTGCGGATAAAAATTGAAAGTAATATAAACTAATAAAATATAATTTGAAGATACTCAACATTATTTCAGTAACTTGGTTATGTACGAAAATCATTAATAAAAAATGTTATCTTTAAAAACAATTAATTAAAAGCACTCACATTCAAAAAAGGTATGTACACATCTCTTACAAGTCTAAATCTAATAACAAAATAAAAACAATAACCAAGTATGTTACATAATGACATTTATGTTAAAAAAAAAATTCATTTTTAAAGAAATGGTTTTTATATTTCTCTTGGGAAAGGGTCTGCTGTTTTAGCTAATCGTAGAAGTCCTGTCGATTGTAGAAAATTAATTAACATCTTTAATAAAACATTTTTAAATTTCGCTTCTGTTTAAAAAGTTAATTAACGTGACGTTGTTTTACAAATGCAAAGGTATTTTTCTTAGTTTTAAAATCGCACAAAAACTGAATTATAAAGTGCAAACCTATCTTATTTGCCAGTCGAAGGTTGTTTTTATAAATTAATTTTTGTGCTTAAAAGTATTCAATTTTGAGAAGTTTATTGTCAACTTTAAGCTCAATTGAACATTTACCATAAAATACTGGGTTAGGAACACTTAGGTTATTAAACCTATACCCATTACAGTAGGACACTACATTAGTGTCGTCTCTTGCGCGACGTGTGTTGTTCAATTGTTGGTTTATGGTGTAACTTATGTTAACTTCATCTTTTTGCATAGTTTTCGGAAAAAGCAAGGAAAAGGATAAGGACAAGGACCCTTCGCCTGTTCCTTTTTTCCAGCTTACATCACATACAGAATAATCTGTATACTTTTTTTCTGTTTTTTCAATAGTACTAGGTTTAGTGACAACATTACCTGTATCAAGCTGGAGCCATTGAACAGAAGCTGCAATTTTTTTAACAACAAATTCTTTGTCTGCAGATAAAACAACCATGTAACAACCTGCCTTATTATGGTCAAAATTTTGAATAGTAAAACCAGAAATATTTTTAACAGAATCTTCTCCAGTGATATTTAATTCTAATTTGAGTCCTTCTATTGTTATTTGACAAATCCTGACAGCCGTTAAAGAAGTTAAAGTTATAGAGTTGTTGAATGAATGTAAGTTACAATTAAAATATATTCCATCAAGCATTGCATTATGTACAAAAAGTGTTTGATACATTGTATGAGTAGGGTTGTTAAAATGAACACCCGTATAAGGAAGATATTGCTGATCGTTCATATTAAAAAAAAACTTTTTTTCAGAGAAAATTTCTGTTAATCCAACTCTGATAACGCCAGAGTGATTTACAACAAAACCAGTGCTGAAATGCACTTCACAATATGATGATATTAGCTCCCAGAATTTTTCATCATTGGCATGGAAATTTGCAGCACCCAAGTTTTCGTAAACCCAGCCAGGTGCAAATAAGGCAGTGGACAAGTTACATCTAAACATACATGAGTGATCACAACAAACTTAAAGAATTTATTTGTTAAATACCTATGTAAAAATACAACAACAAGAATTATTATATTCACCCTAACTTGGTCTAAGGTGACCTATAAATCTAATGATTTTGTCTAGATATTAATCTTTACCGGCAGCGTGGTGTAGTGGTGAGAACACTTGCCACACCACACATGAGGTCGTGGGTTCAATCCTGACTGATCTCATGCTGTAGCGCCCTTGAGCACTTAATCAGCAGCTTAATTTTTAGGCAATTATATTCTATAATATCGCAAACTGTCACAGGCAACTCAAAACTGGGTCGGAGTAACTGATGTTACTCTATGTTTAAGTCGCGCATTCGACTTTACCACATCGAGGATAAATATATATCCAAAAAAAAAATCTGCTAATTGTTTTTAACCCATCAGAGTAAGCAATAAACTTAGCTTTAAGACTGTATGACATAAGGACAAATTAAACCAATGACCAAATCAACTACAATTAAGTATTGGTTTGTTTACCTTTTTATTACTTCTAATGCCTCAAAGGTATTGTACCCGCCTCCCCCATAACAACCCCTACCAAAAACATCAACCCCCACAAATACATCTACTGCCCTTTGGTGTGCATTATTGTACGATGATTTTAGATTGTCCTCAGTCCAGGTGTAATTCAAGAATATGCCATCGCAGACATCGAAAAAACAACTAAAAATTAAGGTTTTTATTAATCAAAACGCAAATTAAAAAAAGTTTTACATTTTGATATTAACAAACCTGTTATTTTTATTTAACTCATTCTGCCATTGAAGTTCCCCTTTAACAGTGACACTGTCATACCAGATAACCTTGGAGTTTTTATCAACGCTCTTCATTTGTTTTGTTAAATATTCAACAAAACTTATTAGAGAAGGAACTTGAGATAACTAAAAATAGTCAAAAATATAGAATGAAATTTAAAGTTTGTAAAAAATGTGTTGTAAAATGTTTATTATATTTTAAAAAAATACCTACATTACAGAAATGTAGGTATAAGAATTATTTATTAACTTATAAAACAAACTTAGAACACCAACCTGCACTTCGTTCTCAATGTTTACCAACCAACCATCAAAGCCATAAAAACTTGCCAGTAATACTAATCGGTCTGCAACAATTTTTCTTATTTCAGGATAAGCTAAGAATGCTTTACATCTAAAGTAATATTTTTTAATTATTATGTAATTACACATACAAACTAAAATAACTGGGTTAGGTACACTTAATTAAAAAAGCTTTCACACCATAGATATACCCACATACAAAAAGTAAAACTAACATATTCAAGATGTAGTGCTACCAATTAAAAATCATATTTAAACTGTTAACATTAATATTTAGAACAACTTGCCTTTTGTATCCAGTACCCCACTCAGTGATAAAAGTTCCAAGAACAGTTACCCCGTTTCTGTGCCCTGCATTGATCCAACCCACTGGGGGGATTGTGACAAAGTTGTGCGAGAAATAAACAAAAATATCCACTTTATCCCAGTGCAAAAAGTGGTAGGGTATGCTTGTCATATTCACACCTTGGACGAATCTAAAGTTAACAAATAAAAAAAATTTATAAGCTTTAATAATCATTTTTAGGATACCTGGATCGCTTGTACTTAAGGTTCTTGGGGATTCTTAGGACCTCAAATAAGAGACAAAATTAGTAAAAACCGTCCAATACAAAAAAAATTAGGTAGCACCGTTAAGTATGAAAGAGAATTAGGCAATTTCTTAAAGTACAAGAAGGAGTTACCCAGCGCAGCAAAGTATAAAAGTGTTTTTGAAAATCATAAAGTACAAATGATCCAGTAAATAAAAAACTTAGTTTTACTTAAAACAAATGCTGAAAAAAAAATTTAACTTTTGCTAAAAAAGTTAAATTTTACTATAATCAAAGACATTTTTTAAGGTGGAATTTCCTTTTAACATATATACGAATACACTCGTAATATATAGCCAACTAATTTTACCTGTCCTCTAAATAACCGCCCTTAAAATCATGGCACACCAGAGTCGATCTTTCACCTTCTTTTATTAACTTGGGATGGTGCGGAACACATGCCACCGAGAACATTTGACCTTTGTCATCAGGGTCATTGGGTTGCCATGCCAACAGATCTTCAAGAGACTTCAGCGGTAAGGTGACAGGAACGCCATCCTCCACACTTCGTCCAACAAAAGTTGATGGAGATTTTAAATCGACAGTTAAATGAAAAGTTTTTGTTTCACTCATTTTGTTAACAATTTAATCGTTTTACTCAAGTAAATTGATAGTTTGCAGCGTTCTTGAGTTAATTTCACTTTTCTTTTTTACTTCAACTTCTTGCACAGGTAGGACAGAGTTCCCAAGCAAATTACTTAAATCTTTTCGATCTAAATTTTCAGGAATATGATCGTACTCAGCAATTTCAGCTAGAAAACCAAAAACTTATTTTTATATATTTTTGTAATCATATTAATACAAAGCCTAAATTATGCATAAGTTTATTTAAATAAATATTTTAAATAGTTTAAAATAAACACACAAACCTTTTAATGCAAATGAGCTGTTCAAGTTGATGAAAAAATAAGAAACCAGAAAGAAAATAAAACAAAGCACAAAAAAGGAAGGAATTGCTACAGCCCAATATCTAAAAACAAAAGTTTATATAAAAAAAACATTTTTTTTATTTTAAAATTCAATAACTTACAGAAAATCATACAAAAATTGTACAAAAACATTAATATAATTTTATTAATTTAACTTACTGTTTTGGAAAGAAATCAAGACCAACAGATAACAAATATTTTTCAGGTAAGTAAGCCCATACAATGTACAAACCTAAAACAAGAAAATTCAAATACTGAACACAAAATAAGCTACCAAAAAAAAGTTGTTAATAATAAAAATTCTTTATTAATAAAAATTACAGCTCTATAGTTTAGCTATAATACAAAATATTGCGAATATTTAACGTTAATTTAAAAAAATTGCAAACGAACGTAACCAAATAAATTTATAAACTTACCAAAGAGCAAAAAACTAGAGATGTATAGAACAAAACCGTATAAAGCTCGCTCTGGTGTCGGCGCAGGAGAATGTTGTGGCATTAGTCTAGTTCGACAATTTATTAACAAAGTTTAAAAAAAGTTTGGTTTGTTTACTTTTTGTAAACTTCGAATGACAACCTCCTTAAAAATTCCCCTTTTATGCAATTATTTTTTTTTTGTTTTTATTTATCCTCGATATTAAAATGCTAATTTACAATACAAAATTAGCAAAATTACTTTAATATATCATTTAAGTGTTTTTTTAATTAATAAGTTTTTGAATTTTGTCAACATTTTATACAATGATTCTAGTATAGTTCGATTGACGAAAGTAGGTTATCCTCCAATTTTTTTTTCTATTTGTAAACAAAACATTCGGTAAGCATTTAGTTTTGTAGTTTTTGGAGTAAAGCAGGGGATTTCTGTTTTAATTTTGTGAATTTACTAGTTAGTTAGTAAAAGTGGACAGTGCACTTATTTAAATTTATTTAATCTAAAACAACAGCCACCACCAACCTGACCAAGAGCCAAGAAGCCTGTCAGGCTGTGTTAAAACAGTCAAACTGTATTTAAAAAAATGAAAAAAGTTATACCCGGTTCTTGTGGTTATCCAATTGTAGGGGACAAGTCAATTGAATTTGCAAGGTTATTTTAAATTGTCTTTAAATAGAAATACTAACTTACAAAATAAACAATTTTTTGTTACATTATATGCTACTACTATCAGGCTATTAAGTTTAACTAGTGTTGTTTTAATGTTTTAGTAATCCAGAGAAATTTGTTCAATCAAGAATAAAAAGTTTATCCTCAAGGATATTTCAAACTCGTATTTTAAATCATGCAACTATTATGTTGTGCTCTCCACATCATGTTAAAGAGATGTTAACAGGTTTAAAAAAGCTTTTTAATTTTATATATATTTAACTGGCAGCATGGTGTAGTGTTTTAAAACTTTCTACACTATATGAAGTTGTGGGTTTGATCTCTACTACTTTTATGCTGTAGCGCCCTTGAGTAATGCGCTATATACAGTATGAACTCCTCCTAAGTCAGCACTTAATCAGCAGTGTGTAATTATCAGGCAATTATAAATCTATGATATTCCAAACTGCCAATGGCAACTCGATACTAGGTCAGAATAACAGTTGTAACTTTATGTTTAGGTGGTGAAACACCTTTTCACATCAAGAATAAAAATATATAAAAAATAGTATATATTAAGTGTTAAAGTAATAGTTTATTAATTTAATTTAGAGCGATCAAATGATCTTGAGCATGGATACAGAAGTTTTTTATATCGGTTATATGGAGATAATATTTTGTTTGAAAATGGGGAAAGTGCGATGCATTTAAGATTATGTCTTGTTCCTTTGTTTAAGAATAGTCAAATTTATCAACAAACTATAGACAAGTAAATTATTTTTTATACCTAAATACAATTTAAAAAAAAGTTATTAAGAGTATAAATATGTTACTTAATCTATAATAATATACACTTAAAAAAACATTTATTAACATCGATAAAATTACAAATAGTAATCAAGTTTTATTTTTAAGGTTAACTGTGCCTTTTATTGATTCCATAAGAACTAGGTAAGCATTTGTATTTTAAGGTTTTGTTTGTTTTTAGTAACTTTTGTTTAAAAAAGAAATTGAAGCACAACTATAATAAATAATTCATATATTTAACAGAACAACACCAATTTCAGTTTACAAAGAGTTTAAAAGTTTAATGACTTCGTTATGTCTCCAGTTATTTCTTGGCTTAGATCAAAATAATGCAACCAATATTTCGAACACAATTTCACAACTTGCTACCCAACAATGGCATGGTATTTATTTTAAACAAATATATTTTACTTTTTAGTATATAAAGTTAATTTTAAGTATAAGTGATTTAATTTACTAATTAAAATTATATTTTAAACGAAAGTTTTTTTATTTTTTTTGATTTTTAAGGTTTTCAATTAACTAGTTTTTTTAATTCAGCAATGTTTTTTTTAATTGTATGAATTAAATGATGTTTTTAATAATATATATATACCACAAAGTTAGATTTTTTAAAAACAAAAATTTTTTTTTGTGTTAAAATAAAAATAATGTGGTAAGATAGTTTAAGGAATGTGTTTGTTTACTGAAACACTTCTAATTTTCTGTTTCCAGTATGCTTATTAACCCAAGTCTTTTTTCTGTATTTCCTGATTCTTTTTAATTGTAGTATTTTTTTTCTCATTTTGTTATTTTTTTTAATTTTTTTTTTTAATATTTTTTTTAAAATATTTTTTAGGTATAATTTCAGTGCCCTTAAATATAAGCATTCCACTAAGTGGACCTTCCACATTTAACTTGGCTGTTGAAGCAAAAGATAAATTACAAGTTCATATTAAACAAATTATATCCACCCAACATACCAACAATGTTAATGGTATGTTATATAGTATTTAAATTTATAATGTAATTTTGTATGTTTTTTTTGTATATATCTTAATCCTCGATGTGGGAAGGTCGAATGCGCGACTTAAACATGGAGTAACATAAGTTACTCCGACCCTGTCCTGAGTTGCCTGTGGCAGTTTGGGATATTATAGATTATAATTGCCCGGTAATTATGCTGCTAAATAAGTGCTGACTCAGCAGGAGTTTACACCGTTTATAATAGCATGAGATCAGTGGGGATTGAACCCACAACCTTATGTGTGGTGTAGCAAGTGTTCTTACCACTACACCACGCTGCCAGTCATACTTTATATTTGTTAATGTTAGTTTATTAACTTAGTCATGTGGGCTTTAATTAACATACATAACAATTAATTGGTGTGTCATATTCAAAATATTGATTATTAAATATTATTGAAAACATTTTTAAATTTATTTCAGGAAATAAAAGTGTTTTGGACAGAATGCGTGATTCTGTGTTTCCGCACGATGGGGCCATGGAGCAGCATTTATTATTATTTGTATCCGCGATTATTCCGAAAGCTTTTGCATCGATTATTACGTCATTTCTCACCGCTATGTCGGGTCCAAAAATGGTGAGAAATTAATCAAAAATTAAAATATAACAAATTTTAATTTTGCAATTTATTGGTATTGTTAAAATGAAATGTTTGATTTTTTAATTTATTTTAAAATAATTTTATTAAAAAAAAAAAAAAATTATTATTTGTAGTATATATACCGTTACATTGTACTTAACATATTTGAGGAAAGTTTACTGTCTCGTGTGTAAAGTTTATTGTGTATGGTCGATGTGGTGTCGAAAGTCAGCGTAACCTGTTTCGACTTACGTTTTATTTTCGTTTTTCAACTTTCGATAATCTCTTGAAGACGCAATTTGAAGATTAATATTTTTATGTTTTTTAAAAGTTTATAAAACCACTTTTTAGCGTTTTGTTGTTGTTTTTTTTTAAAACAGGTTAAGAACAAAAATCTAAAAATCTAAACCTGTTTAAAAGTTCCGATTTTTATTATTAGACATTTCGTAAATTTTTGGTTGAAAATACTTTTTATTTTTTTTTGTAAAAAAAAAATGGTTTTCAGTTGTAAAATTAGCGTTAAATTATTTTATTAGAAAAGCTCTTATTAAAACGTTGTTTTTTCAATACAGAAAGAACATCGCGACCAAGCTAGAAATGATCCAGTCTATTTAACCAACTGTTTACTGGAAGTACAAAGATTGTGGCCTCCTATATTTGGTGGTAGACGGTTAGTTAAAAGAGATACTACGATTGATGGATACAAAATACCAAAGGTTATTATCTATTATATATACATATATGGTACTACTACAAGTTGAATTGGGTTTTGTTTCAGTATTAGTTTTTTTTTAATTTTTTTAGTTACTTTTGGATATTTAACAAAATCTTGTGGGTAATATTAATTGATTTGTTATTAGGTTATTTTTAAAGCTGGTATGATCTTTAAAAATCTTTATTAAAAGTTTACTGTTATAGGGTAGTACATGAGAACTGTTATAGGGTAGTACATGAACAAATGACACATAAAAACAATTTATTAGTTCTCCCATGACAACATGAAATAACATTTTTATTTTGAGAATAACACTTTAACAAAAAACCTACATTTCTTTATTTTTTTTATATTTAGTCCAACGTTATAATGACTAATTTACTAGTTGTTATGATATGCTATATTAATTTGTGCGCTAAATTAGAAAAACACGTAATAACAAATTCCCATAAATAAAAACGTAAATTCAATTTTACTCATATTTTGTTGTTTTTTTATAATATTTTGATTTTAATATTGTGATTAGTAAGTTATAGATATTATTTTAAAGATGATTTTAATCAGTTAATTTAATCTTTTTTTTATTGTGGTTGTTTTGTCCGGATGGGATTTCAAGCCGCCTCCGCATTAAATAACAATAAAAAACTTTTAAATATAAAAACATGTTGTTATTAATAAACACAACATGCTATATATCAAAATAAATATATCAACTGGAGTTAAATTTATTTTTGTATGTTTAATTTAACAGGGTTATGCTTTATGTTATATGACCCAACCTGCGCATAGAGATCCCGATGTGTTTCCAAAACCAAACCAATTTAATCCAGCACGTTGGACTACTTGGTAAGTTAATTAATTAACTAATTATATAGAGACATATTCTTGATAAAAACGCTGACAATGTCATGTTTATTAAATTATAGAAATTTTTTTTATATATTTACATTTTTTTTACTTACACAAAAAGTTTTATAGAAATTTTAGAATAAATTTTAAAATTTTCGCGTTTATTTAAACTTTATATATATAATATTTTTATACTAAATGTACGTTTTTTCATTAGTTAGTCATATAGTTAAAATTAACTTTAATTGTATAGTGTCATTGCCAATTAAAACTGTAAATAGTATTGAATGACACACATTTATTTACTAAATATAAACTGGCTAATAATAAACTAACAAAGGAATTATTTATAAAATTCCTGGTAATTTAACATTTTGATTATAGCCCAAAAACACAAATCAGGTTGAGCTTATAACCATTATTACGTGCAATGACGTCACAAGTGTGTAATACACAGAAATGTGCTGTACAATGATTCACAACTTACTTTTGAAATTTTAAATCATTTTTAAAATTAAAACCGGCATTAAGAGAAATTTTCGGAATATTTTGAACTATTTTTAAACAAGGTCACCCAGTATTGATAGTTCTTAATCCAGATTAACTGGCTAGTAAATGGATTAAATGTTTTAAGTATTGTAACCAGTCTGTTAACTAACTTGAAGTTATATAACTAAATTGCAACTAAATCGGTTAAAAAATTGGACTTTAGTTTTAAAATTTGCAAATCCATTACTTTTCACTTTAAATACTTAAAAAAATCTAATTAAGCGGAATAATTTTATGAATTTATTTCTACAATTTACTTTTTATTTGTTACTTAGCAACGCTGGGAAAGAAAACTTATTATTTTGTTTTGGGGCCGGACCCCGTTCTTGTGTTGGCACAAAGTTTATTCAATCTATCATCCATGACGTAGCAAGCAGGCTGCTGCGAGGCTACGACTGGGATTTGTCGCCTGCCGACCAGGATTTAACGTACAAGTATTTACCAGTAGCTAGACCAAATAACCCACCGACAATTAAATTTGCACCGGTTGATGACGTCATGAAATAGGTGGCGCAATTTCTTGATATTTGTTACGTTACTATGCAGATATTACCTAGAGATTTTTATATTTATTTTATTCTCGTTAAGTATTGGGTGATCAACATTTTTTTAATTAATTTTTTTTATTTTGTGTGGTTAAGTTTTGACATATGTTGTTGTTTGAACCAGTTTTATTTTGATGATAGAAGTTCTATTTTAAGCGGAACTTGGCTTTTTCGCGTTTAATTTAGATCAAGATTGTATTAGGCTTGCAAAAAACTTTTCGATTTTTCATAGAGATAATTTTGCTCAAAATTTTAAATCACCCAGGGCAAATTAGGTGCAAACTTGCAATCACGATTTAACGTAATGTTGAGGTCAACAACACAACATTTATTTATTTCATCAGAATCCCAAAACAAGCTAAACTAGTTTTTCAATTTTTCGAATCTTTAAAAACTGGGTTAAAAAGAGTGATTCAAAATAATGTCTGTAACAGTTTGTGATTGTTAGACGGGACATGCACATCTAATAATAAATATTAGACATTATTTAAATGATAAGAATGTCGTGGGTTGCTTTTGTAACCATCCTGTACCAACGACAAATGATGAATAATTCTCGTTTAAAATAGAACACATTCTGCTTTTTTTGACTTAGTCTTTGGACCTAAAAATTTTGGCAAAATTGTGGTTTATATTTTGTGTGTAACTATTTATAATCTTGCCTATCAAATTTTTTTAGTTTTACCTCTTTAAGATGAACTATAAAGGTACATTTATGCACTTTTAATTAGATTTTACTCATTATTTTTATAGCATGTTTTTAAGACGTTTAATAATCTAGAAAATTACAACTTTGTTTGTTTTTGTTTATGTAGGATAAAAATGAAAGTATTTATTTTATTTGTGGTAATAACAAATCATGTTTGTATGCGTTTTAAATTATTTTTGTTATTACATTCGTATTAATTTTCGAGAATTTTGGCGCTAGAAATTCTAATCTTTTTAACCTTTTATTTCAAGTATTTTATCTGTGTGACTTTATTAAAAAATGTTTTAGAAAATTGAATCAATTTTATAATTTTTGTATTATGTTAATTGTTATATGATTGGTACAGTTTTGTCACAATGGTACGTTTGTTACGTCATAAATAAATTTGCACGTGATTAGTAACTCGATCTTTCGTATTTTTAGTTTTAAAACAAAAGAATAATTTATATAGGAACGGATGTGAATAATTTTAAAATAAGCAAATCAATTTTTTAAGTGTAAAATTTCAGTATTGCAATCAAATATGACGTCATTGTTTCGTAATTGTTTATAAATGACGCAACAATGTTTCCAGGATTCTTTGAGAAAATAGAATTTTAATAATTTAGAATTCTATAAATTGTTGTTCAAATTTTTTTCCAATTTGGCCATTTTTAATCTTAAATATTGCCATTTATTCAAAGATCGGATTTTTTGAAGATTTGTTTATTTTTAAAGGTTAAATGTTTTTAATTAATTTGAACCAAAACTAGCAATTTCGCAAAAATCTATTGTTCAATTTTTGTCAACTTTGTATTTTAACTATTCTTACTTTTCTTGTACCAAAACAAAAATTTTGCAACGTTTAATTTTCTCTTTAATTTTTTATAACCACCGAAAAAACGACCAAAAACCGAGCAAAAAACAACCTAATTTTTCGGCGAAATTTGATGTTTGCTGACAGTAGACTTACCAGCTTGTTTGATTGTGGTCTGGGAGGTTTAGTATGAGTCATAATGTCCCATTATTTCCATCATAATTAAGGTGTTTCGTATCCGTTTACCGGGTAGGTAGTCGCAAAGATCTTAAGCGGAATAATTACTAAGGTTTAACAAGTTACGTAATCTATTTGTATATTTAACTAGATTAATCTTTGATTAACACATGGATAAGAAATTGTTTATTTTTATAGATTTCCATAGTGAATATTTACGTTAAATTAGATCAAGGCTCGGTTACTTTTAATATAAAAAAATTTAAGTTGCTTTAGTAACCTAATATTATCTTACAAGGCAAATTAATAAAGTTTAACATAGACAATAAAAACACGAAAATAACAGAAGTGTCTTGGCATTTATTTAATATTCAACAAACAGGAAAATAATATTATTTTAATGTGTCACCTTAAAGGTGTGACATCAAATATATATTATCTTGAAATTGTCGGATATTATTCTTCGATTAAGTTATATGAAAATTGGCCTAAGGTACTGATTTAAATGAGGGCAAATCTGATGATAAATAATTCCCACAATTTCAATACTCATTTATATTTCATCAGTTTCCGAATTGGATTAATTATAATTTATCAAATCAAGTGACAATTTTTTGGTAATTATTATGATTATTTTAATTATTTAGTTGGAAAGTTAATGTAAAACTATACTCGGAAATACTGTTATTTTTAAATATAAATAAACTTCGTAAATTTTTTATGAAAGAATTAAAAATATCCTCTAGTTAGAAAAAAGTTAAATCAAATTTTGATTGGGTAAAAAATATTGTTGGGTATATCTGTCAATTTTTTATTTTTTTTTATTTAAATAACTTTATTTGCAGCAGGTATGGGAATAAATACTAAGTAAATTTGGTGTGATTAGATACAATAATAAACATTATCAAAACTCCTTTTTGATATCATTTATACAAGAAAATTCTACTTAAAAATCATTGGACAATTTTCAATATTGATATTGTTTTAATCTATGTATAACATGGACAAACAGTCTTTGAAGTCAGGTTTATATCACGCTTTTACGTAAGGTTTAATTTCCACCAGGTTCAAATTATATGTCTCAAGTTCTTATCAAAGTCAAGCTGCTATTTAAAATACTTAAGTTGGGCGTGTTGAACTTTTGGTTGGTCTGGTTTAACAACATATTTGCTTACTTGTCAACGCCCTATTATTTAGACTAGACAAAGAATATCTTATCATAAAGTTTACAAACTTTTGTCCATAATGTTATATTGCAATTCAACGATTTATTTACAACTAAGTTTATGTTGCAATGGTTTTTTTAATTTCTTTCCAACAGAGCAAAAATTTTTTTTTTCTTTTATTTTAAACAGCTTCGCAACAAATAATATAAAAACATAAAGGGATGCACCGTAATAAATAATCTGCAAGTAGAAAATTAAAACTTTTTTTTGAAATGGTGTTGGCAAGATAATTAAGTTCAGGCAAGATAGCATTTTAATTTGTTCAAGGTATGTTTATATTATTTAACAACTACACAATGCAATTTAATTTATCAGAATTTGAGCACTGAACTGTAAAAAAACAAAATTTATAATTTAATAATTTAAGTTAAGAAACAACTAAAATATACAAAATAAATTCACAGTAAAAAAACGTCTTCCTTGTCCTTTTCACATCGGCAGTGTTGACGTTCGTCTGCGGCGTTTAAGACTTTAAAAGCCCGCCAAATTTCTTAAATTTCATTGTCCTTATTAACTTGGTTAACTTGGTCAACTTCTTCCTGAATTTGCTCTTCAACTTTTTCTTCTTCGGACTTTTCTTTTTCTCTTTGGGTCTTACAACATTCAGCAAAATCATTTTGGGTGTCCGATGACCTGAAAAGTAAAAGTTCAAATTTAGAACATTATTTAAACATTCAGGGTATGAATTTACAACTAATTTGACAAACAACAAAAATGTGACAAAAATTAAACGTGTAATAATCACTAGGGCCAACGTCGCGATTTATTTAATCAAGTTTTTTGTTAAATTTGAACTTTCACCTTGTCGCTGAAGGCTTAAAAGTCAAACGTAATTTGGGAAGAACCACACAGCAATCGTAGTTTTGCGAGTTCTTCATTCAAAATAACAAAAATTGTTTTAAAAAGACAAAAAATAGTCTTTTAGTGTTGAGGTGTAAGTTTGGTTTAGTGAATGTAAGAAAAAGCATCAATTGAAATCAATTGATTGTTGCATGACCACGTGGCGCTTTCGTACTAATCGGAAGTGGATGTTTGCGCGATTTTTATTGCCTAGTTGGCACGCTTACTGACCTTATACGAAAAACGCAATAGACAATTTGAAGGATCAAAATTACTGCCAGTAAACCAATGCAAAAAAAGAATGCCCACTTGTAGTTTGAGAACTCGCCGTCGCATTCCATCTATATTGAACACAGGACATAAGTTTCAAAATTTGGCGGAAACTTTTCGCGCATGCCTTAATTGTAGCGGTGTTAGGCTAAGTGTTAATATTTTCAATGTTGTTTTAATCGGTTAATTTTGAGCGTGCGAGTGCAGAGGTCTACTGGAATCCAGGGAGAATTGTCGTTTACTTATCAGACACAGCGCCTTGACAAATGACAGAATAACACAAAAATAAACATACATAAACGGTTACATGAAGCACATACATAAGCATGCTAGTTAAGCAATTCTCAGTTTTATCATTTAGCATTAAAATGGCAACAATTATAAATCTAGACTTTTCGCTTTATATTTATTAAGTAATTTAACGTAATATGTTATTAAATTTTATGAAATATATATTGTCTCCCGGTCCATCACTTTATAAAGGCTGATTTTGTTAATATTGAAACTATGCCTGTACTGAACTATACGCTTGCAAGCAATAATGGTTATTTCATGCAATGAGTTTCAATAATGCTGCTACATGAAGCCATGCTTAAAATATAAAAATACAACATTTTAAACAAATATATTTACACTTTTAATCCAGTAACAATAATTTAAATCAAATAATTACCTCTTCAAGAACTCCAGCAATTTTTAAATCACACCTAGTTCCTTCATATCCATTAAAACACCTTTAGAAAATTTAAAACATTAAACATAGAAATCAAATAAAGTAAATTTTTACCGCATCAATAATTTCTAAAATTTTCTGATGACAAATATTTAAAAGTTGTGAATTTTGATTTTTTATAAAAGTTTTTGTATTTTATTTGGTTAAGGCAAGTTCTTATTACTTAAACAAGAACAAAAAATGTTCTAACACACATTTAATTATATTTAAATGACTAGTGGGTAGATAATATCATCTTGGATTACTTTAATAAGGCGACAAATTGCCAGTAGGTCTTTAGGTTATAAATGACACAAACTGGTACGGTACCAGTACTGATTTTACGTAGCTTACAAAATATTCTCAGCCTAAAATGGTAATCGAAAATTGTCTTACTTGCAAAATATGTTATCTCTTTGGCCTGGAAACTTCACACAACGACTGTTTTCACTGCAAAAATAAGCAAGTTCAGGTGGACATCTTTCGTACAACGAATTTTGGTCGATCGCTGAAAAATGTAAGTTTTATCATTATTTTTTAAACTTTTGTATAGTTTATTGATTAATATTTTGTAGTTTAAAGAACGTGAATCTAAAATGAGTATTTAATTTTGACCTTAAAATGGGGACAAATAGTTGTTAGCAAACTTTATAACAATAGGTATTTGTTTAGTTATAGAGAAACGTTTATAATGTAACACAAAAGTTTCCAACTTTTTTATAGATTTGTTTATTTTAACAAATTTCTTCTCTTTAGGGAAAATAAAACCGTGATATATTTATCGTAAAAATCGTGGATATTATAACACCATAACAAGAGTTAAATGGACTAAAATCAATCATTAAACGCGCTTTTTATACTAATTATACAACCCGAAAATCAAGTAATGTTCCATTGAAACACGGTTAATTAGCAATTAATTGAATTGTTGGCCGCAAAACTTTATTTAAAAGGCTGGGTTTAGCCACAATTGTGTCGCACAAGTGTATTGATTGCTATGAATTTTGTCCTTCTAATTACAGACTTTGTACTTGTGAATTACACCTGAACAATGTATGGCTAGAAACCATTGATCCAGGTCATACAAAACCGGAATATAACATAGATATTTCAAACGTATAATTATAAAATAAACACCACTTATGTGTTTTTTTATCTTTAAACTTTTAAGTGTGAAATATGTAATTAAATGTAAACTTACGTATGCACTCTTCCGTTCCGCAAAACCCCCTGCAAACTGGCGTTATTGGGGCTTGATTTCCACACTCTTCGACACTTAAACATACTTCATTCATATATGTCCTAAAATAGAAAAAAACATAAACTTTGATTGTTAATTTTTTGTTATTTACTATAACTTATAAACAAAATATTTAAGCTTTTGTAAGTTAACGTTTAAAAATTTGGAAATAGGATTATGGGATATAGTGGTTGAAAAACTGTAGCATGTTTTAATAAATGAAATATATTTTGTATACTGAATGTCGTGAATTATTTTCCTTCAGGCAATGCAATGGTTTATAGAAAGATTGCACACTGATAATAATCTTTATACGCAAAAGTAATAATACTAAACAAAAAAACGTGTGGTCTGCTACCAGCTTTGTATTAAACTAAAAACCTTTATTCAAGCCTTAAAAAGAGTTTTTTTGGCATGGATTTAACATGAGTTTCTATAACGAAAAATGTTAAGGTGTATTGAAAAGTCGTTATAGTTAAGCTTATTTTGTCTTGTAATTTATGATGCAAAGTTTTTATACTTACACTCCGTCACTTCCGCAAACGGGAGCTATATCTTCTGCGGAACTGCAGTGGACTTCCGGACATCGACAGTAAAAAGCGTCGTTTGAAACCCCAAACTGACGTAAATCCTTTTTCAGTCCGAGTACTGAGACGCATTTACCGTTGAACTGACACGTGGATGGATCGTCGGGGTTGCAAAATACTGTTCCATTTGTAACGTGCACAAAGGCAAGCGCGATAATCAAAAATGTTCTAAATAAGGTGTTGGTTCTTGACCACGTGGCTGAAGTTTTTGGCGTCATTTTTAAATACATTTTAAATTAAATTGACTAATTTTAAATAGATTAATTAAAGTTTTTATTGGATCTAGTCTAAAAAAAATTTAAGAAAATGTAAATCCTGTTTTGAAATCTTTTTCTCAAGTAATCTGCCAGCGGCAATTATTATTCGAAACTGGGTTTGTTTAATTAAAAATGCGAATAAAACCGAGCGGACTAATCGCAAAGTTTGATTGATTTAAATTTCACCGAAACCTTGGGCCCGTAGGCCTAATATTTACGAAACATTTTAAACGTGAATTCATTTTCTTCATAAATATTAAAATTGTGTATCAAAAATTTTGCTTATTCAGCATTACTGTTTATTATTTAATATCAGTTTGCTGCCATGTCTGTCTCTGTAGCTTCTGAACTGATGTCGTTTGATCAGTTTGGAGCTACATTTATTGCTGCGCCGATCACTTACCTTTTTCTCGTCTTAGATTGACGAGATTTCGATGAATAGACCGGTCGCCTCCGGTAATGCGATGACCTCACAATAATCATACGTCACAATCAATAATTGATGTTTTCAATGGACAAAATGATTTGTTTTTAATTTTTTTGCAATGCATATATTGTTTTACGTCATCAGTGACATCATTAGGTAACTTACGTTGCGCTTTTTTGTATTTGCTACCCCCTGTTTTCTTGTCAAAAACATCGTGTTTTGATTTTTTCGAGTTTTGGCGCTTTTTTAAAAAATCTTAAATTGTTTTCAATTTCCAACGTTTGTATAAAATCCCTTTTTGCAAGGATATTTTGGTGTTTATTCATTTAAACAACTTCAGTCTGAGAGTTGCCAATTGTTTTTCTTTATAGTTCTAGTGCGATTAATAAAAACACAAAAATGGTCTGAATAATTTTTCGGGGAAGCCTTTAAAAAATTCACCTGAATAGTTTCCGTTTTTAAACATGAAAAGTGTGTTGTATTGCAGGTAATATCCCCCTGATGTCCTTGTAAATTGAAGCGATAAAGCCCTTGTTGAAGTTTGGACGGCATCTATGGCGCCTTATCTTGGAATTCGCTTTTCTACGAGATTACAACAAGTCAAAAGTTTTTATAAAAATATTTTTGTTTTAGGTGTTTTGTTTGGCATGTTTTCAGCGCGCGTGGACCTTGTCAATACGTTTCAACTCATGTCCTTTTCAATATTCCCGTTTGAACTTTACCGACTTAAAAACGCGAATATTGAAGGCTTTGCACACTGTACCTAAGTTTATTTTGTAACATATATTAAGTGCCGTTAAACACCTAGAACTTTGCCCTGTCTTAACAATTTTTAGCATCGAAAAACCTGTATTTAGATCCCGTATCTAAAATTAGGCGCGCGTTGAAGAAAACGAGACGCAAGCTTCACGTACGCGAGCGATTTAGAAGGTTAGGAGAAACTACAACCGGCAGACTCGCGTATGAAGTTTGAAATATAACTCTGTTTTGATTGTTATTAAATCTTTATTTGTGAGAACAGTGTTACTAATATTATTATTGTGTCTGCTTATAGACTAATGATTCAGGATTACGCTTATCATTTTTATTAATCAAAAATATATCTTTGCGCCTACTACTAACATATTACCACAAATCACTATCGTATTTATCTTAATTTATTTCTGTTTCTGGTGAACTATTCTAAAAAAATGTTTTTTAAATCAACTTTTGCAGAGAATTTATAAATCATTGTTTTATTCGCTACGTCATTATTCAAATTAATAATTAGAAACTTAGCGTAAAGTTTAACAATATTCAAATTTAATTTACCAATTAACAAATTCATAAATGATGTCAATGGACGTATTAATCTAAAACACTTCTATTTAAGGAAAAATTTGAACTAAAAAACAATTTATGTCGTCTTTGATTAAAGCGCACGCTTGCGAAGGCCATTTACGTTTACATGCTATAGGTTGCGGTTCGTGACACTATGATGTAATCACCGGCTTCTATGACGTCATAATATTAATAAAAAGTAGCATTGACTTGTGTAATTAAAAATGTAAACTTTATTGGCCTCAATGAGGTAGATATGCATATACCAATTATCGTACACTTTGAACTGGTAGGGGGTCTATTTCGCCTAATTTAAAGTGCAATTATGACGTAGTAATCATCGTATGTTAATTTGTTACCAACTGTCGCGTAATTTTTCGGGTTTATATTTCGAATGATCGTCAGACTTGTCTCGAGTTCAAACATTTGTGCGTACTTCCATCTGTGACATTTCTGTCAATGAACTCTCAAATTAAGGTGCATCTGAAAGTTTAAATGAAATATAGATGAAGCTATAACGATATAATAAGCTCAATAGTTGGAACGATTTCAAAATTTAATATAAAAGCATTTTTTTGAAAACGGAAAAAATAAGCAAAAGTGATGATTGTCACGAAATTCTGCTGCTAATGACGTCATTTCGAGTTTTAAATGTTTGAATTTTAATCTCTTTTTTAAACATTTTGCAAAATTAAAATTTGTGTAATATATTTTTGTTAAAATTTAAAATAATTAAATTAAAAACAAGGTAATCGAATTTCCGGATTATTTAATTCGACGATCGTAACATTTTCAAAACCAAAAACTGTTTTTTAAACCAGTTAAATTAAATTGTTTTCCGTTTCAATTATTAATGTTCGTAATCTAACAATCTCGGGGTGAAATTTATTAAAATTGTGTCAAAACATTTTACCCACATCGTATATAGATCGGATCGAAAATGCCCGTAGTTCGATAGTAATGATTTCCCTTATTAATCATTTATTGAAATACAAGTGCTAAACAATGGGACCTGACAGTTCAACGTTAAAGACTAATTTTAGGAGTTTCCTTTTTATGCATATTTTTTTCTATGTAACTTTATTTAAATTTAAAAGCTAATAATATATTTTTACTAGTTTTTTTTGTTTTTTATTTACCTATAACCTAAAAATATTTTAGTATGCATTAAACGACTACAGATTTGATTAAATTTTAAGCAAATTTAAGGGTATTTTGCGTGATTCATAGTTTCTATTGTTGTACAAGGGCCACTAAAATTCACCAAACATTTAAAACATCCGTATTGACATGTGATATACTATTCGTTATTAAATTATGTATTTTTTGCGCGACCTAAACATAGAGTATCGAATGCGCGACCTAAACATAGAGTAACATAAGTTACCCCGACCAGTCTCGAGTTGCCTGTGGCAGTTTGGGATATTATAGATTATAATTGCTCCATAATTAAGCTACTGATTGAGTGCTGGCTCAACATGAGTTTGTACCGTTTATAACGCCTCACTTAAGGGCGCTACAGCTCACTGGGGACCGAACCCAGGACCTTGTATATGGTAGGAAAGAGTTCTGACCACTATTAATGTTCAATAGTTTTTTTCGTGTTCTAAATCAGCGGTCGGCAACCACCGGGCCGCGGCCCGGTACCGGTCCATGAGCAGTACGTTACCGGGCCGTATTTTTTTCAGGTTTAATGATTAGAAACAGAAACGTCTTTTTTTTTACTTTTAAGCTTATTTTGTCGTAGAAACATTTAAAAATGTTTTTTATCGATTTGATGAAGGAATAAATTGCTTTAAACTAATTTGCGTCCCTTGAAACATCATTATTAGCTAAACTAATTGATTACTTTCACCCGAAAATGCCAAAAAAATGTTTAAAGGCTGGTCCGCGAAAAAGATTCCAGTTTTAAATCGGTCCGCAGTGCGAAAAAGGTTGCCGACCCCTGTTCTAAATCATAAGTTTAAATTTGGAATTTTTTTCACCGCATAAATGTATGTTGTTAATTGTATACTTTTTGTTAATCTTAAACTAGCTTATTCGTTTGATAATTTTTAAAGCAACCGCTATTTCTTCTAAATTAAGTCTAACAGAATACAATCTTACCAAAAAATGTAATATAATCATGAATATAATTTTTTTTTGTGAAGTCTAAAAAAATGTTTTGTTATTAAGAATAGTTCATTCATTTATTAAAATATATTTAATTTTAACAATACAATTCGACGAAAAACCACAAAAAATATTGCTCTTTTTCCATCTTGCGGTTACGTATTTTTCAAGATTAAATGTTTTTTTTGTACTTTTAAAATTTATTTTTCGGTAATCTAAATTTGGTTTAGCCGACCAACATTTATTCATATTTCTTTTAAATGTTTGGTAACTGTTGGTAGTGTTAACATTAACATTTAAGTTATTGTTAAATCAGTAAGTTATGAGAATTTATTAAAGAAACTATTACGTTTAATCTAATTCAATCGAAACAGGTTTTCTGGTAAGCTCTAATCTATAATTAATATAATCAAATTGTAATCTATTTATTTGTTTACCAAATTGATGAGTTACAACCGGTCTATGATTTACTGTGGTATCTAAGTAACAAAAGCGTTTTTCGGTAACTGGGTTATTAGAAATTAAGAAGCTAAACCTGAATATTACATATTATGTATTAACTGTGTTGCGCTTATCAGTGGTTTTGCTAAGAAGCCTTAAGTAGTGGTAAAAATATAAATAAACAACCTTTTTAAAGTTCTGTTAAACGTGTAAACTTAGTGTTTCCCTGATATGTTAACCCACCACAGTTTCCTATTTATCTTGCTGCCTATTTTTGCTATTTTTTGAAATTACAAATTTTTATTTCTAAAAAATTACCATATCGTCATTTCAACAGATTTTATTGGAAAGTATCAAAATATATAGAGTGTAATTAGGCATTACTGCAATTTAGAAAAAGTATAATTTCGATTGGTGATAATTTCTTTGGCATTTTATCCGATGACATCAGATCGTTCTTTACAAACCAAGTAAAAGAAAAGTGCGGCAGCTCCCAAAGCAATGAACTCAGATTTGATCCAAAATCCACTTGAAATCCCCTAGAAAATAAGGATGTTAAAAAACAATTTTTATTAAAAGAATTGTTATAGAACATGATATTAATTTAAACTTTAAATGCTCCAAAAATTTATCATTTTATTAAAAAAAGATATGTCAACTGATTCGAAATACAGACAATTTTAAAAATGTTCTGCAAATACCTGGTGTTTAAGTTCAACAGAAAATAAAGGTTTAATGGAGGAAGTGTCCTGACTTTCACTGCGCAGGGCTTTTCTTAAATTGTTGTAACCCTCGTCATCATAAAACCTGGAAATATTATTTATTATTAAATAGCATCTCAAACAAGAAACAAAACGCTAAGAAAACTCACAGTTAACATGAGAAAATTTGTTACAACTCTTTTTAAAAATATATATATATATATTATATAGTTTACCAAAAATTGGGCTGGGTAAATTTAAATTGTAATAAATTCATAGAAGTAATTTATTTACTTGACATCATATGACTTTGAAGTTGTTTTCTTTCCCTTAACAGTCCAACTAACTTGGTAGTTATTTCCTTCAGGTGATTTGGTGACTGGAAATTGTAAACCATCAACATCAGCATACAACACTAACTCCTAAAACAAAACAACAAAAAGAAAAACTCAATTTTAATGTGTTAAAAAATATAGTATATCACTTTAACATCACAGTTGTAACAGAAAATATAGCAACTTTAAAACATGGGAAATGGTATTGATAATCCAATTTAAATCATTAAAATAAATTATGTTAGAAATACTGAAATTAAAGGAATTTTAAATATAATAAATACCGCCGCCCAAAAAACAGCAAACAAAAAGATTTCATGTTTTACCTTTGGATTGTTTTTGCATGACACTGTAAATTCAACCACGAATGCTGTATCTTTTCCTAACTTCTCATCAGTACTGGCATAATAAGAAGAGGTTACTTTTGGTTGGACACAGGTTTGGGCTGTAAATAAAATATAAGAAGTTGTCAACTGGACAAATACCAGACTAATATGGATTTTACAGTGTTAAATGTTGATCGTCTGTCGATGTCGTCTGATCGTCAGACCTGCAGACTGTTAAAACTAGAAACCTATATTTGTAAAGCTGTAAAGGGTTTAAAAAATATACATTTGAAGTATGGTAGGGAGTTTAACAACGTTTTTATTTGGATTAGTTGGACAAAAAGTTAGAAAATGAGAATCGTACATCCAAATATAAAACAGTCGAATTCAAAAATCGGTTAGCTGGTTAACCAGCTTTTCCATTTATACTCGATTTAAATATTTTAGGAAATAATAAAGGAAAAAGAACATTAAAAACTTACCGTGTACAACGACTACACATAGTGCAACAAGGAAATAACCTAACATATTCATGATTAATTAACAATTACCTACAATAAAAACTTGCACTATTTTAATGTTTACCAAATTTACAAAATACGTGGCTTGAAACGAAGTTTTGCTGGTAATCGTACTTTTACGTTCAAAAAATTTAATAAAATTATGTTAAAGATGTTATAATAGCAAAAAAATTAATCAAATCTACTGTTACAGTATTCTATATTTTAATTTTATTGTTAAGAAAACTTTTAGTTAAACTTTCTGAAATATTTATTAAATGGAAACTCTGGAAATTTGCGTTGAAAAGTCGTGCTGTTTCGCTTCACTGATTTTTATAAAGCAAGGTTTTCGAAATTTGGTTTTGATATTTTTTGAAGAAGATTTTACATTTAAATCTAAAATATGGCGGTATGTATATTGTTTTTTTACTTTTAAAAATATATATGTAGAATGCGTTATAGTTATTTTATTTTAATCGGGTTCAAAATGTACTCACTCAAAAATGTAAACTAATTTTCAATTTTTGTCTGTTTTGTATTTATCCAAACTTTATTTCTTTAGACACTGCCTATGAACCCGAAGCCATTCCTGAATGCTTTAACAGGAAAACCAGTTCTGGTAAAACTGAAATGGGGAATGGAATACAAAGGTTATTTGGTATCAGTTGATGGTTACATGAATATGCAACTTGCCAACACTGAAGAATATGTAGAAGGAGCTTTATCTGGTCGTTTGGGGGATGTTTTAATAAGGTTTGATGTTTAACAAAGCTTAATTTACAACCCTGATACTTTAAATTGTTAACACTGTCAATCTTATATGGCTAATAGGTTTGTTCGATTGGCTGTAGTTCAGTCTATAACCTTGATTTTTCTATTTTTTTTGTATGTTTCGTTAACATGAAATGGGATTTTATATACTTTGTTAAAAATGTTAAGTGTGTCAGACAAAATTTTAAGAGTTAGTTAAAAAATTAGATTCTGGACAGTAAAAATTGGCTTATTTATATATGGGTTTATTCAAAAATAATTTGCTAATTGATAAAGATGTCTTTAAATTAATTTTCAGATGCAACAATGTGTTGTACATCAAAGGAGTTGAAGAAGATGACGAAGAAGGAGAAATGAAGGAAGAATAAACCTGAAACAACAACAATTTTTGACTAAATTTTACCAAGTTTTTTGACTAAATTTTACCAAGCAACTTCACAATCTTTCAGCCAACATTCTAGTTTTTATATTATCAAAATCATACTTTTGATAGTTGACCTATTGGACTGTCATTTTTAATTAAATGGCACAATTTATTTTCTACAATTTTTAATTAAGTAACTGGTTAAACACTGCTAAATACAACAGTTTCATGTGTAACTTACCACACATAATGCTGTTAGTAATGTTTCAATCAGGATCTTTACTTTTTTTTAAACTTTTTATTACTTGTGTAAAATAAACTTTGATTTTGTAGGTTATCGATTTTGTTATTCTAAGTAGTTTTGTTTGTTATAGAAACAAGTTTTTTTTAACTGAAAACCATGACACATGTTATATGTACGTTAGTTAACAACAGTTATAAAAAAGCTGTTAAAGTCGAAGAAGTTATAAAAAAAAGCTCCGAGACATTTAATTGTAAAATCTTAACTCTATATTGAACATAAGTCATGTTACTTGTCTGTCCAATTTTAATCCACAAAACATGATGTCCAGAATACACTTTGTGGTAGGAATATCAGTTTTATCAAAAAACATTATAAAAATCACTGGTTGTGGTGCGCAGTATTTTGTATTACTATGATAATACGATCAGCAATTTTTTATGGCAAGCTGAGTAACTAGGGGGTCAATAGTAGTATATCTGTATACTTACAGTACGTTTTTACATTAACTTAGTTAAATAAAAAACAATTCAACAAAGCAAGTTAAAAATATCAGCATAACTAAAAAATAACATAAAAATCTCGTGGTGTGCAACTTTTCGTGTTGCGAACTTAGTACGACCAGGTCGCAACTATTAAATTGATACTTTAATATAGCATAATAATTCTAATATTTTTTATTTTTAACCAAAACTTGAATAACTTGTCCTAAAGGCTTGTTTAATACGGAATTGTTGGCAGATATATTTACTTTTTATACAAAGTGAGTTAAGCGTGCCGCAGGTGGGCGCTAATAGGCCACTCCAGGTATTGGATTTAATCCCACTACAACCTCGAAAAAATACGTCAATCACGTTGTTAACTGACTAGTAATAATTGTTTTTCAGGTTTAAAACACTTATACGAAAAAGTGTCATTTTTGGGCTTCAAAACATCGGCTAAAGAATGGTTAAATCTAAGTTATTTGTATTAGTAAAACCGCTATATAGCTTTTATATAGAGCGAAATTTCAAACCTTGACTCAACATAAAATTGAATTTTTTAAGTTTTTAAAAGTATTAAGAATGGTGTTTTTTGCAGCATTGAACAACTCGAAAAACCAATACTTTTAGATGCAGAATACTTTTTCTATTTTTCGCTAGCAAAGCGTTAAATTGTCAGAGGTAATGGCAAATACCTTACCTGCAAATTGCCTTAACTATCAAGTTAACATACTTAGGGATCGCGTGTCGAACGTCACGTTATAGAAAGAAAAATGTGAACTTATAAATTCACTTTCAATGGTTGTGGTTATGTTTAAATAAATATCATTCGCGTCATATTTTTAAAATTATATTTGCTTTCAATAGTAAAATACGAAGAGAAGAGTCGGGAAGTTACGTAGCATTCAAAAGTATAGAAAATTTTCATCTCTATTCATTTATGTTCGATTTAAGCTACTTTTGGACTTTCCGTAGTATTATATAGTAGTCAACATTTCTAATTTTAATTCCTGAAAGACAATTTTGTTCTATTCAATTTCAGCTGTTTACGTGGGCGATTGAGTCGAACAAATTAGTAAAAGTATCGTGTTTGTGTTTACAGATTTCGGTAAACTAATAAAGTTAATTGAGTCCGCCTACTCTAAAAAGTTGAAATCTAAAAATTTATAATGACGTAATCTATGACCCCGACGAGTAGAAAAAAGTAGCGGAACATTCAGTTTGTCGTCAGGTCGTAAACTGTTGTGTATCTAATCGACTGTCGGGGGTACACAATCCTTCACACCTCTCCGCTAACCTAGAGAGCCGAATATCGATCAGGTTTTAACACTTACTATTAATTAGTCGCCGTCTGTACATGTTTTTATAATTATAATCCGCCCAGAACAGTAATTAGCTTGTTAAACTATCGAGTGAAAACTTAATAACTATAGTTCATAGTCGTAACGTTCACACAACAGCAGTTGGCACACCGTAAAACTAACCCAGGTTAATAATTGTTTAATATAATCAGGGTTCATATTTTGCTGTGAAGTGGTATTCAGTCTTATCTATGGATAGGCGAGGCTAAACCAAAGATGGGCAAGCACGCGACTGGCCTAGAACGAGTTCGCAAAGCGTAAGGCAAAGTAAGGCAAGGCTATGCTATAGTTTGCCTTAAAAAGAATCGAAATTCTAATATTTTTTAGCAGCTTAAGTTGTGTATTTTTAGATTAACACAAAATACATTTGTTGTGTATCTTGGTGGTTGTAAAAAATAGTTCAACACAGAAAAATATTTGTTTTTTTACAGTTTTAGCCTTAAATTAAGAATGTGATATTTACATTAACTTTTATTAAAAATCGACAATTGAATTAAAAAAGCTTACAATTGCTTACAAGTGCTTGTTTTCAATAAAGGTTATAAATGTTAAGAACTTTGAAGTGGCCAAGGCACTGATTGATTAAGCGAAACGCTTGAAACTTTTACTTTTCCCGGTAAAATCGCCGCTAAACCTTGCTTAGAATCGCGACGTTTTCCAAGGTTATAAACAAAACGATAATTGGTTTGTGACGTTTTTATTTGGCGCGATCACTAAAGCCTGTCCAACTAAGCGTTAAAATGCCAAGTTAGGCTTAACTTTTAATGGATTATGGCCGCTAAATTCATCTGCAGATGTAAGCAAATACGGATGTAAAACTTGTGGTTAGTTAGAATACGCAAAAGCGGTTAAACTTTTGTTAATTCGATTATTTGTTACAGAACAATTCAAATAGAAAGGGATTTGTTTGAAATTTTTCGACGACAATCACTAGTTTTATTGACGTCACAATGCGAAATTTTTTTTCGTAAATCGTACCAGACAGGGCCGAGAGACAAGATTCGGCGTTTTTTCCAGTCTAGGGTTTCTGCGGTTTGTTTAAATTGTGACGTAATAAAGCCGACATCTTTTTATAAATATGTGCGCATTTGTGTAATAGCCACGCACACAGAAGCGCAACAAAGGGTAGCCAGGGCAACCAGAAATGTAAATATGAGAACTATTTTTGCGTAAAAGGTAAAGTCTTTTGTGGAATTCGACAGACGATCTAATCCTAAGTTGTTAAAATTTAGGTCGTGTCAATTTTTGTGAGTTATTTCCCGCAAATCAAACTGTGTGGTCTCGTAATTCACTTATGCCCAGGTCAGTGAATACATGTGCATTAAAGGGGCAAAGCAATAGGTCCCTAAATTGAGGATAAAAGTTTAATAAAAGTAAAGTCGGGACGGGAGAAATGTATGTTATGGAAGACGGTCTTCTTCTTAGATTTTAATCTTTTTGCTTAGTTTTATATGACCCGAGGGCATTATGAGATCACAATACAACCGTTGTTTAAGCATAGTAAGATTATTCGACTACGGCTTAGTACAATTGAGTTTTGTTAAGTCTACGACAAACAGTTTATGAATTGTATGCGTCATTTGCTTGTACTTAAAACCCAGTGTTTTATATTTTTACCACGCAGATTAAAACTTGTGTTTGTTAGCTTAGGGTTTTAAAGATAACTGGTCCATAGTTTAAACTTAAGGAACCCAAGCCTTAACATAGGGTTATAACGAACGAATCAATCAAATTTGCCTTGTTTCGGACATTGAAGATTACAAGCAAGCAAAAGGGATTTATTAGACTTAACAACATACCAGACAGTAATCCAATAGACCGGAACACCCGATTTAAAGGCCGAAAAGTCGTTCTATTGTGACGGAACAATTTTAATCGAAATGAATATTTTAATAAGATCGAAAAGAAAGCGAATGTTGCTCCAACTTTTTCTCACCACAACATTTTTCACTCTAGTCGCATCAGATGGCCTCCGAATGGGAATGTAAGTAAAATTTTTATCGATAAAAGATTAAAGTTAATTTGTGGTTTCCATTAAGAGCAGTAGATAAGTTACATCAAAGCCAGAGATCGATTTAAATTAAGATAAAAGATGTCCAAATTTGACTCCATACATAAATGTCACTTTTCGTAAACCTAAGTGCTCGAACAAGGTGTGCGAAGAAAAAAATCTCAAGTCCTTCGCGCGAGCTCGACAAGTTTCGCTTAGCTGCACGCTCGAGTGTCGTTTTTATTGTGACGTCATAAGAGTTGGTATTGTCCGAGCGCGAAGTTTCAATCGTCACTTTTTAACGCGTGACACGACTCGGATAAAAGCCATTGTCGCCCGACTTCCGCGAACAACTAATTCCCTTGTTAACGAACACGCGCGACCGCCGTGACGTCATAATTTATTCACTGATGACGTCACAGGCGGTTCATTGTTTTTCGCGTAATCATGTTTTTATCCGCAGTGTGTTTTGTATCATGCTGCGGTTAGCGAAAAACGAAAAAAAACAAGTTACTCGAGCTTGAAAACAGGCTCGCAATATTTAATATTTACACAAGTAATCTAACTAAACAATTTAAAGTCCAATCAATCTCCTTAAATCGCAACACATTCTCCTTCTTTTATGTAATTACTGTTTGTTAGCGGATATAGTGTTACTTTTGTAATTTATGTATCTTTGAAGCTTGGATACGTCAGCACAAATTTTGCTGCCTTGTAAATTATAATAATTAACTTTGAAACTTGTAAGAAATATTAAAAAAAGTGTAATTTAGTATTTGTCCATACTTTATTTAACTATGATTTATGTAAAGGTTGCTAATAATTTTAATTACCGATTTAAAATGATCTATTTATCATTTTTTGTGATTTATGTAATAACTTATTCGACAACTGGGTTTTATAAAAATAAATGCATATTAAGTAAATTTTTGGTTTATAATATTACCTAAACCTCCAAAATAAAATTTAGTTTAACCCAGCAATTCTTACAAGTCATATTTTATTATTATATTATCTTCCTATGTTTAAAAAAAACATGCTTAAATTACAAAATCCACGTAATTTATGTTTTAAATTTACTTTTTTAGGCCCAACGTATGTGAAGAAGAAGAAGTGAGGGTCGTAAGATCAGTCCAACCCTGCACCAAAGCATTTACAAGAATGGTGAAAGTATGGAAACAAAGTTGTGGAGGTTCGAAACGTTGGTGTGTCGGATATGAGAGGAGGTCAGTATAAGGGCAATATAAGTAAGATAGTGTAAGTTAAGGGCAACCTTTAAACACCATTGTGTTAAGGTTAATACTAACCACATGATTTTGGGATCATAATGTCAGGGAATTTTTGTCTGTAGATTACAATTATATAAAAACCTGCAGTTTTAATGGTCTATTGTAATACATCATATTTGTGCTTAATAAACAAAACTAGAAAAAAACGTAACTATCTGGGGTAAAAATGGGGGTAAAACATAAGACTATGGGTAAATTTATGTCATGTTGGATAAAAATAAAGCAACATTTTTAGGGTAAAAATGGGGGTTAAACATATTACGCTGGGTAAAAGCATAGCAAGTTGGGGAAAACTGTTAACGAAACATGCATACCATGGGTAAAAATGTGGGTGATATACATGGAGTGAAACTGTGTCATAAATTTGAATACCTGGTTTAAAAACGGTCGTAGAACAAGACTTTTTAGCATTCTTGTTTTTGCACAGAACCGCTTATTACACGACTTATAAAACAAGTTACGACACCGAATCAACAACAAATTATATTTGTTGTGCGGGGTGGACTCAACATAACAACGAACCTGGATGCAACCATCGTAAGTTCCTATTGTTTATATTTGTGACGTCATAATAATATTGATTCGCTTTAGTGTTTGGGTCAAGGTTTAGTCTTAACTTGTAGATTATTAAAAATATTTTTATATAGGTAAATAAATAGGTGGATTTTATTAAAAAACGACTAAATTTATGGCCCATCCACGTTGTGAGTCAATTTCTAGTAAATGTTTTGGACCGATTTAAAATCTGCTGACGGCTTTTTTATTTGTGTTGATATGAACTCGTTAGATTTTATTAAGGGATGTTAATTCTGTTTGTTTATCGTTCCTACGTTGTCGAAACATACCTCGTGGTCATGAACTCAAGTTTTTTTATAGTTCATCGGGTAGTATATATTATATTATATTAGGTGTTTCGGGGTCTGCTACAGATAAAACCATTGTTATTTCTGTATTTGTAAGTCAACATCGTTTCTTTGCGATTTTTTTTTTACGATTCGGTAAACTTAACACTTAGCTACAAAAAAAAATCTTTGACTTTGCAAGTTTTTATCCGTTTGTAGTTTTGTTTAATTCAAGCAAAGAGTTTTTTTTGCGGATAATCTTTTAAATCTCTGTTTAAATTGAAGATTTAAATGTTTGGAAAACGAATTAAGTTAATTTGTTTCTAAACGCTGGGGGATGAAGTTACGCGAAATTTAAACACTTTTCATTAATTAAGATTAGTCAAACCATTATTTATTTGTCCAATTAGTTTGTCATTATCGAATTACCAACAATAATACAAAACAATTATTTATATTCTCATTCAAAGTACATTTGTATGTAAAGTTAGAGTTTTTTCTACTTTAAACCTTGTATACACAAAACATTATTGTTTCGAACAATCATCATTGTGACGTTGACTCACGTTCAAAATATGTCTTTAAACGAGGGTTAAAGTGAACATGAGGTCACGTGACCGGTACGGTTTCCTTATCGCAGCCAGGTAACAAGTTCCTGTTCTTGATTGTTGGTTATTACCCAAGCTAACAAGCGTGTCGTTGGTTACTGAGCCTCTTGTCACCGGGTAATCTACACAGTCCCCTTTTCATTATGACGTCATTATAGTATCGATGTTTACACTTTATTAGGTTGTTAATTGTTTTTTAAAAAATGTGACCTTTCTGGTAGTTTAATCGTTCTGTTTGTTTGTTCATTATAATTTCATTGTCTTGGACATTGAACCTAACAAACGGTATTGTTTAACCAAGTCTAAAACAATGAACTCCATTCATTAATTTCTTGGTCACGTTTCATTAATCTCCCTGTGAGGTAACAATGGATACTGTGACGTCACATAGAGCCTGATTAACCTATGATTTGAGAGGATATGGTCCAAAGTAGAATAATTGGTAAACAACAAACAAAACTTCATAACAAAAATATTTTTGCGTCCAAATATTTTGGAACAAGAATTAAAGTAAAATTAAAGTTCACAGTAAAGTTTGAAATCGTAAAAAGTCGAATTCTCCTTAAAATAATTGCTCGTAAAATATTTTACAACATTTTTAAGCACCTTATGTGCACAATATACAAGATTTCCTAAGAATTGTGAACCGTTCTTGGTAAACAACTTTACCTTGAATTAAATCATAATAAACGTGTTTGTTGGAAGTGGATTAAACAATTGTGACGTATTCACCATTCTCTTGTGACGTAGTTTTTGATGTGAGAAATTAATATTTACGTCAAGTTTGGGTTTTAACCAAAAAAATATTTTTAGTGACTAATTTGTTTTTAACAAATCTGTTGTTTTACAAAACCACGTGACCCGGTTCAAATGCAAGTTACTATGGCAACAGAATTAGACAGCTTAGCGTTGATTGATTCTGCCAGAGTGAAGGCGCGCCCGAAACTCGATCCGGACCCGGTTCATGGCGCCCTACGATCTCAGGGTCCCGGTGAACTTTTGTTTAAAGGTGACCCTAGTGCGGTCAGATCAACGGATTGACGTTTCTAATTTACAGTTATGGAAACAAATAGTGGGGTGTAGTAAGGGTGGGCAAACTCGTTAATGTTTTATTATACCTTTGGGTAGTTTTGAACCTCTTTTATTTTTGACCAAGAATTAAAATTTCTTTGCAGATCTTGTTTTTAACTTTGTACCTATAAAAAAATTACTTTATTTTCTTCCTATGCTTACAGTCCCCAGTGTAATGCAATGCGCGTGAGTTTGTGGTAGTTGTAATCTTTACATTTCTTTGATGGTTTAAATTGCAAATCAACTAACTTTTCCCATGGGATGATATGTTGTTAAAATAGTTTGCAGAGTTGTAAAAAACATTTTAAATCTGTGATTGATTTATTAGGATATTTGTAAAAATAAAGCGACCTTGGTTTGTAATTTAAAGATCATCACGTTTTGGGGTTCATTTTACCCCAATTTGCATGCAAATACACTTACCTGGATCCTATAATTTTAACTCATTTCAACACCAATTTTTTTTGTCGAAATCGTGTGTGGTTTTATTGTGCTTCATCCAGACGTCATGTCACGTGACCCCACGACCTTTAAAGTGTCACGTGACCTCTACAGTGTTCGATGTCGCAAAAAGTTTGGTTAAATTATTGGCGAGACGGATCAAATTGTCACAAAATTGAGAAATCTGTAATTTCTTACAATTTGTTTTGACCTAGATTTTATCTTTTCAATTTGTAACAACTTATACACAATTGGGTTCTTTTTTTTATTCAGTATTTTCATAAAGAATTCGTATTTTATTCTTAGTTAAAATGAATTTTAATAATTTAATTTTTTTCCAATTTTTTTCTTAAATTTTTTCTCCATTTTACTCGAATTTCAGGCAACCCTGCCACGATTTGCAGTGTTCGGTTTCCTATGACGTCACAAGGAAATCTCGCCCGTTCCAGAAAAGATAATAAAAAGTGATTTGTTATTGTTTTGAGGCGTCGCGCTACCTTGAATATGTTAAACGAAAAATTGTTGAGAATTTTGGGAAAATATTCGATCGGGTTTGACCCGTGAAATAAAAAGGTCAAATCATTCTCTGTTTATTTTGTTGCCAAGTTTTTATTTTATCCATCAACACTCTTCTGTAATTGCTTTACTCAGCAAAAGATTTCACTTATGCAACATTTTTGTTTTCAAAACAACATTTATTACCCTCAAAATGACCATTTTTAGTGATGTAAAAAATGACGTCAAAATTAACCTTTATGACGAATATACTACGTACAAACGCAAAGCGATGACGAAATAATGATTTGTTTAATCCCGTGCGGTCAGACCCTAATCGACCGGGCTCAAAGTAAACAAATCCCGCCAACGCTGACAATATTTCCCGATAAGTCAACACCAAGTTCCTAAAACGTCAAGTTTTATAAAATATTGAAGATAAATCACGTAAAGCAAACCTAATTGTTCCGATGAATTTTAAAATATTTTGTTTTATATCTCTCTGAAAATCTTGTGGATACAAAAAGTTTATTTTTCGACAAGCAATTACGGAGATTTCTTTCACATTTATCTATTTAAATTGACAGTGAGTAAATATTGGAATAATGAAGTAATTGTATATACATGGTATCTTGTTTTTATCTATCAATAAAGACCAAATCTTTGTCATTTAGTTTTATAGATTTATCAGAAATTTAACATTTAGCAACACAAGGTTCAATGTTGTGTTATATGAATCACAAAGTAAAATGTCATCCTAATATCTCACATTTTCCCCCCAAAGTACCAAGCTTTAAATGTTAACAATCCCTTAAAAATCTTAAGGATTTACACAGATGGTCCTATTCTTAACGACAAGTACTTTCGTGACGTCACCTGTCAATCAAATAACGAGTGGGTTCGATTGTCTACTTTCTGGCTACTTTATCGCCAACTTAATTCAATCAAATTTGAGCAAATTTCGGGCGACCTGGAAGCCTGATTTGACCTTAAATTTTGTTTCAATCTCAAAGGGCTCCAACTATTTAAATCCTTATAAACCTATTTAATTCTAATAGAACAATACATTTTGTATAAGGACAATACGCAGAAAACTAAGTACCAAGCTTAGAAATAAGTTGACATCGCGTTTAGTTAGTTAAAAGTTTATGTTTTAAGATTTTCTGTTCTCACGCTTATCCATGTTTAAAATCTGGTTAAAGATTAAGCGATCTCACCACTTTAAAGTAATCTCTAAACTACAAGAGCGACAACACCCTCCCTTAATTAGAAATTAACATAAAAGCTCGGTTCGTAAAGAGAAAGAACAAACGGATTTCTTGCAAGTTTTTTGAGGTTTTCAATTCAGGAAGTTATTACAGTTTGCCAACTTTTATGTCGTATATGAGCAGCGAAGGTGTCATAGTTTCTTTATTTTCACCTTTCTGTATCTCAGATCAACATAACAGTTAACCTGGAGGTTAATCTAAAGAAATATAAGCCGAGGATTGCTATTGAATTTAGTTAAGATATCAGCTCGATATATTAAATTTGAGACCGTGTTATTTCAAATTGTTTGTACAAGAAATTAACCCCATGGACCTAGTGTTATGATTTCCCCTTTATTCTAAATGACGGATAGACTAACTAATCATCATACCAAAGTTGTGGCTTGATTAAATTTACTTTTTTGTTGCTTTTGAATGACTATGTAGGCCATTTAATGAAAACAATCCTTTGTGAGAATTCTATTTCGTGATTAGAGTTCGGAAAAATCGAGTCAGAGTCAGCAGAAATATTGTTATATAAATAGGGATTGCAGGAGATATATATCATTATAGAGGTATAGTCTGCAATAAGAAAGGTTTCGAGTTAAAGTTTTGTAAACATTCGAGTTTCAACTTTGATTTCTTGTTTATTTAGAATAGAAATAGGTAATTCGGGTTCAAAAATAGTTTTGGCATTATGACGAAACTACTTTTCATTGTCGTGGTGGCGACGTTCTTCTGTGACGTCATAGCACAACAACACATGCCGTCGTATCGAAACCTGCATCCCATGGACTTCACCGTGGAGGAATGTGGTCCCGATATCTCGAAGTACCACGATGAACCGAGTCAAAACGATCCCAATGTGTATAAGCCTTGGATGGGTCATAATAACCGTTACAACGTTCACGCGATTGAGAAAACTTGGTTTAAACGAAAATGGGCCACAGGTCACGTGATATGTTTCGACTTTTATTGAGTTTCAGTGGATTAGGCAACCAGAGTAAAAATTTTTATAAAATTTTGACAAAAAAATATTTTGGATTTAAATTTTTTAAATTAATTGTCAAAATTAGTTTGGGTATCAACACTGGTTGCGAAGATCTCTGAAATTCAAGTCATTTTTTTCTCTTTCGCTTATTGTAAATTCAGAATAATAAACTCACGACTAATAAGTTGTGGGTTCAACTGATAATAACAATATGCGAAAGCGCTGTTAAAGAAATTGAAAGCTTTTGCTAAAAACGCAAAATTTCACTCTTTCAATTTCTTTACAAAACAGCGATTTTTTACTATTTTGTACCGATCATAACCACTTTAATTTCCTCCAATTTAGCACAATGCTCATACGGAGTTTGCTTCAACGGAGGTCGGTGCCAGGATTCGGCGGTAAATATGTGCCAGTGTGCCGGCGGGTTTACCGGTGCCAGATGTGAAAAGGGTAAGATGTCTTAAAGAGGGGCTCGGGTGGTTAAAAGATTGTGTGTTTGTGGATTATGGGTTATGTATACATAGTAACTTGGTGTATATGTATATGGGATGTGGTATAATTGTATAAGTTTATATAGGGATTAAGTATGTATGTATATAATATTATTTGAATAACCTTTGTTAACATGTGGTTTAATTTTAAATGTAGCACACAACCTTTTTTTTAATGTAAATTAATTAAACCTTACTTTTTGGTGTAGTTTTAATTATAATTTAGGTTTCCATAGTGATATTATACGTTAAACTTTCGCCTAAATTAAAATTTAATTTCGCTAAAAATAAATGACAAGGCAAATATAATCTCGCTAACAAGATCCTTGTTTGACTTTCCCTTGTGACGTCATAATGGTTTTACGCAACGTCACGACGTCTTGTTAGACACGGCTAGTTACGTAACAATGTTTGATTATTACTGGACATCTTTTATATTATGACACGCCTGTTTGCGGAACGTGACAACGCACTTTGTACACCAGGAACTTAAAATAGAATTTAAAGAAAAAAATTAACGTTTTTTTTTAATTTTATCGAAAAATAAAACGGTAAGAAATTCGAAATAAAACGGTAAATATTATAAATTTAAAACGGTAAAAATGTAGCTAAAAACCGGTTAAATATTTAAACTAAAAAGGTAAAAATTAGGTAAATAAAACGGTAAAACAGTAAATAAAAAACGGTAAAAAATTAGGAGGTAAAAAAACAATTATATATATATTTTTTTTTCCGGAACAACTTTAAATTTAGGGAATTATATTTAAAATCGTTTATTTAAAATTAGTTTCTACAGACAACCTAATACACCTTCTAATTATTACTTTAGATAACAAGTTGTACATTTCCTTTCACGTAATAATTAAACATTATTTAATATAACCAATTGTTAAACAAATTTTATAGATTTTAAAAAAATTAAAAAAAAATTAATGTTAAAGTGTTTAAAAAAATATTATTTCAATATATGTTGCAATATTACAATTTTACAAATATCCATTAAATTTGTAGGTAATTTAACCTTTCTCTTATACCCAAAATACCGGTTTTAAACCTCTATTTACCCTGAAATTTAAGGCCAGAAACTCGAAAACAAATCAGATTTCGCGAACTTATTATGGTAACCTCGTATTACCTTTACTTGAATGTACATAACTCACACACCTTTACAAGTATATAACAAGAATGTATTTACTTACCAAACACCTAACCCAGTTAACCTTTTAATTTATAAAGAAAACTGCATTTTTTGTTTATTAACAAAGGATTGCCTGCATTAAACGGTATTTAGTTTGGCATTTTAAAAATGTTAAACTTAAACTTGTGTTACCATATAAGAAGGGACCACTTATAACCTTTTAAATTTTTGTGTAATTCACAGAAAACGATCTTGTTTTTAAGGTATAAAAGTATGGAAAAAATGTTGATAAAATCTAGTTAGAACCCAGATAAAATCAAACTTTTTAAAACTATTTTTAGAAGGTAATATTTACAAACGAGCTGACATTTACATTCATTCTGATTACGCTTCTGAACAAATACAGACTTTAGATTTTGGCTCCAAATTTTATCAATTTTACAAACTAGAACATAAAAACAAATTTCAAATTGTGACGTAATGTCTGTTATACTTACATCATATATTTGCAGCAGCAAAGTGCAGAATTAAATTCTTATCTAACCTGACATTACATTGAAGTTAAAACAATCATAAAAACGTGAGGTATTTTATTGAAACACCTGTGTACAGTTTGTGTATTTAGTTATTAAAATACCACAACTTGGCTGATATCTTAAGTTACGACGACATAAGATTATTCGCACGGCTGCGTTTAGCGTCATCTACCGGTTAAAATTGGTCACGGGTCAACGGGTTAACCGTTAAAAATGCAAACGACAAAAACCAACAATTTGTGTTTAGTAAAAATATTTTCGTAATTCGCGAAAAAATTATAACATCGTATCTTAAAAATCTAAGTTTACTTTTTTAATCCCTCACTAACTCGGTAATGATCTCCGTGAAATGGATAAAAACAACATCTTATATCAACTGACAGAATATTTTAATCACAAAAGTATGTAACCTAAGCCCTTCGTGTTAATTTAAACCCCCATGTAATTGAAATTTTTTGCTGATGTTTGAGATACAATTAAGTTTACTAGACTGTTTGTGTATATATAAATTGTAGTCATTTTTTTGTCAGTTAATGTGTAAGTGGAATTGGGTACTATGTGAGTTTACATGTATTTATAAGCCTTTCTTTTTCTTAAACTTTGTGTTCTATTTTTGCTTTACAAATTAGGTGGATTTATAAAATTAACATATGTATATGTATGGGTGTATAAATCATCATGTAAATATATAAATACTTTTTCTTAACTTTAAAGATTAAAATTAAGATCTTCGAAATTTTTGCTAAATCTTCATGTGATATCAAAATTCTAGTTATAAGTATAGGATTACAATATAAGTATGTCCGAGCGCTAGTGTGGTTTATATGAAAGTGTGAATGATTAGATCGACTTAGTATATGGGAGTGGCTGAAACAGGAGTTTTACTACAAAGTGACGACACATTTTAAATGCTTTATCTCAAACTTGTCAGCTCTTCTGCTTTGAAAATCAAATTTCAACCAATTTTAACAAATTTATAGTTGTTTAATCTATGCTGTAGTTAAAAAATGTGTTAATAATGTCAATTAAATGGCTATGCTTTTTGCAAAATTAAAAGTTTTGCAGTAGGAGTTCATGATATTTTTGATTTTTTTTAACTAAATAATTTTGTTAGATTAAATTAAAAGAAGTTTATAAAACTTTTTTCCAAAGGATAAAAAATTAAATATATAAACTACTAATATTAATATATGCAATTTAAATACCTATTTTTCAACTAAATATTGTTATTTCATCGAAATTATTTCTTGTTTATCTTTTTCTGTATTTTAAAACTTAAATATTCCACCTCAGATATCAACGAATGTGCTACGAGGAATGGAGGATGTCAGCAAATGTGTTGTAACACCTTCGGAGGTTATTCCTGCAAATGTAGAGATGGGTTCCATCTTGCTTCAAATGGAAGGGACTGTGTCGGTAAATACAAGTATTTCTTTTTAGTAAAACTAAACAATAATTCGCAAAAAAGAGTTTTTAAAAAAATTAATTTTAAAGTCTTTTAATGATAACATAACCTTTTGTGAGTCATCTTATTACGCAATAAGTACTTTATGACGTAATGCGGTTGTTGTGACGTCATATTGTTATATCTTTCTTGTGTTAAAAGCGTTTTAAAATAGAGTAAAGTTTATTTAAATGGGTTTTGTTACACGAAAGTCGTCGGTGTTGTTGTTGTGAGTTAAAAGTTGTCGTTTTTAAGTCTTTATTTGGTTTTGTTTGTGATTTCTTTAAAACTTAAAATAGAAAAATTCTTGGCAAATTCCGAGCACTGGAAATGATCATATCTTAAATGATTATGTTTTTATCTCGATGTAATATTTTACTTCACATTTTAGGCCAATTTTTGTTGGCAAACCTCGTTAAAAATCAAAGGTTTCAGGAAGGAAAATATGAATTTTAATATCGATTTTGCAATAAAAAATGTGATAATTTTGCATTTTATGAGCATCCTATATACGGTTTAATAACTATGTGTAATTTGATATTGTCTAGACCTAACCTATATCACTTTGTCAACCATTTGACTTAAATCCAACGTACCTAAAACACAATAACATTTGAGTGATAATATTTGTTTGTGGATTATAGTTAAAGATAGATGAATCTAAAGATTAAATTAAATCTGTTGCACAAATAAAAACTGCAACACCAGTTTAACGTTAAACGATTTTTTTGTTTTTTATTTGGGGATAAATAGTTTAAAATTTGTGATTTTTTTTGTGTTACTTGATAACGTTAAAGATTAGGTGGAAAACAAAGGAATTAAGAACTTAGGAAGTTTCTCACGAGTATTTAACTAATAAGTCACACTTTGTTAAAAACTTCTATTTTAAGAAGCGTTTATTTTCTTTTTTTTTTTTTTTTCGGTATTTTTTCTACAAATATAATAAATTTAATTTGGGAAATTGTTAATTGTTGTCAAAAAATGACAAATTTTCAATTTATTTCAATTTAACAAAGGGGAAGTGTCAAAACGATTTTATTCTCATAAGGCTCAGGTTAAACTACCAGGTTCAACATTTAATACTTTAACTTTATTTAAATCCCTCTCACAGGAATACCACTTCACTTAGGGAGATTTAATGACGTATTTTTATACACCAGTGGCTATTATGATGTAATTATTGCCCTGTATCATGTTATAATTGGGTTTCATTTAAAATCATTTTGATTGAAGATTTTAGAAAACGGGAAACCAAATTTTGTCAACTTTTTGTAAAATTTAATTAAATTTTTATTAATTTTTCGGATCTAATTTATAGAAAATCAATCATCGGTTTTTAATATTTAGAAAAATCGGCAAACAATTTTTAGTGTAGCATTTTACATAAAAAATACGTTTTTAATAAATTTTAATAGGTTTGAATAAATTAATTGCTAATTGGTTAATAATTCGTCCATTTAAAATACTTTAACTTTATTTAAGATAAACTATATTACACCTAAATGTAATTGCTTACAAACATATACTTAACTTAAATAATTTTCAAGGATATTTTGTGTTTTAGCCCTAGGGGTTAAAATATGTAATATGCAAAATTTTTAGTACTATGGCTTGGTGATATATTAAAATACAAAATTTATGCTTTACTATGGTTATAACTCTAAACTTCAAATACTGTTAATTTAAAGTTAAAAATTTTAAATTCCATTTCAAAAACAGCCTTATCTATTAATATTGCTCTTTAGCGACCTAATATGGTAAAATAACAACTACTATTACTTATATTAGATGGGCATTAATATTACCTATACATTGCTATACTATAAGGTTATATTTTTGCAAATTTGAGCCAGAATTTGTTGCAGAAAGTCGTTATAAAACGGTTGGGTACAAAAAATTTCAACTTTTATGCAAATATTTATTTGTTGATTTAAAACTGAAATAATTTCATGTCGTTAAACAACAATTCAATTTTGCTGCCCTAGCTTTGTAGGGAGCGTACCCTAAGTTTATTAAATCCCAGTTTTTATTGTTATTAAATAAATAGTAAAGGGGTGTGCGGTTCTTACCTCAGCAAATAACAACAAACAAACGCTTTGTCTATATAGGCGTGGTTGCTCTATATAAAAACAAAAAGTTATTTTATTTGTTTTTTAAGTTGGTTGCCATTATTCCACGTTTTGTGTTGTTGATTTTTGGTTAAACCACAGTTTTATTCCGTGATAAAATGTTGGGGTTTTAAGGGTTTGAGTTATATTATGTCAATCAACGCTTATTTATATTTTTGGGGGACATTTTTTTTAGCAATATAACGTTTCCAAAGCCAGAAATTGATTTATTTTAACCACAAGAAATGTTTTAAAAAATGGATTAAAAAAAGTTTAATAATTGAATATATAACTATTTTATATTTACTTTAGTTTTTAAGAAACCATTTTTAATTAATTTTCACACGCATTTAGCTTAATGATATTCGTTCTGTGGGAAAATAAAACCAAACACTAAATGTGGTCAACCACTATGGTTGAACTAATTACTACGTTGACAAAACTTAACCTTGCGTCTTCAGTTTAGCATGAAATTGAGTTAAAGTTTGTAAATTAGACAAAGTTTAACGTTATTTTGACTTGGTCAGCTTGTTAAAATACTTTTACTCATTCGTAGTTGCATTTCATTTCACCAAAAAAATTCTTGTCTTTAATTTCAGTAAAATGTTGTAGAAGTTTCGGTTTTCTAGCAAATTTCCTTTTGCAGTTAAATAATTTTCGGTCATATGTCTGAGAACTTATTGCATTTAAAATGTTTTTACTGAAATTACTAATTTTTTTCTTTAACTTTATACATGTTAGTAATAGAAAAAAATACAATAGAAATAAAAATAGTTGTTTAACATTTTAAAATGAATAATGCCAAACAAATATCTAATTAAATAGAGACAGCATATTAACCTATTGGACTACATTGACATTTCAGTGCACATGCACCACACAACCCAGCATACAAGTGTTAACACTTTAGCTTAAAACATTCCACCAAGATTATTCTCACATTTTTGTGTTAAAACTTTCGTGTGACAAAGTACCTGGATATTGATTTGTAAACAACTTAAATTTGATTTAAAATTGCAAGGAAACCAAATTAAATCATAATTTCACTTGATCAAAGCTTCTAAAAAAAAATTATTTTGAAATAAGGGCAATTAAAAATTGACTAAAACGATTAAAATTTGTATTTTATTGATCATATTGAAAGAAAGTATGAAAAAGTTAAAAATACTGCTAATGAATTGCACAATTCTGCGCGTGGTTTAAATTAATTAACTTAAATAGCATTATTAAGTAATTAATTAGTAATTTTTTTACCACGAAAACGGAAAATAAATACTTCAAAATTACCCTATATTTTTTAAAAACGCCGGGCAATATTTGATAGCTATTCGTTGCAGATTTTAGATGACGTAATTAGATTATGATTTGAATTCTTCAAATAAAAATTTAGGCTTTTGCAAATTTTTTCCTCAAGTTCTTGTTTTAATATTTACTAAAACTTAAATATTAAACGTAATAAATATATTTTTTTATTAGATAACAATGAATGTGATGACCACAATGGAGGTTGTTCACAGAATTGCACGAACATCGAAGGAGATTCATATTGTAGTTGTTATGAGGGATACAGGCTTCATATCGACAAAAGATCTTGCATCCGTAAGTGTTTTACCTAAATATTCTTAACTATTAAAAATATATCATAGATACAGCATCATTTACTGTTGCTAAATTTAAAATAATTTTTAACTAATTTTAATTTCACTTTTTAATAAATTATTTTAACTTTATTTTTTTTCGATTACAGCTACGAATATGTGTTTGGAACAGAACGGGGGTTGTGAACAAACGTGTGAACCACAAGGCACTAGTGGGCGTTATAGATGTCTGTGCGGGAAAGGTTACGTCCTTAATTACAACGGGAGGACTTGTGACAGTAAGATTGTTTATAAAATTAGTAAAAAAGTAAATTTATATTTTATATATGTTAGTGAAAGGTAAATTTAAGGCTTCAAGTTAAAATTAAACAAACTGTCTTTTATACTAGCTTAAATTTACGATTAATTTAATTTATATATTCTTTTTTTCTTAAAATTTTTACTGGTTAAACTGTTTTTAACGACTTAATTTTAATTTTTTATTTCTAGTTGCTGATCCATGTGAGGATAACAACGGAGGTTGCACTCATACTTGTGTTCCAGTTGGCTTTATGGCTCAATGTTCATGTTTTGAAGGATATCAGTTGGGGGCGGATAACAAAACATGCTCTGGTAGAATTCAAATTTAACAAACTCTTTTAATTATAATCAAATTTTACAAAAAAATACATTTTCAGTGTGTATTCTATGTACAAACTGTATTTGTAATAATATTTACCCCAAAAAATTGATTTTTAATAAAAATATCTTAAATTTAAGTTAATAAAAACCGATTTTTCACTAGATATAAACGAATGTCTTGCTGATAACAATGCTGGTTGTTCACATAATTGTGTCAACACAAGAGGTTCATTCACTTGTGTTTGTGACGCAAACTATGAACTTGGAACCGACGGCAAAACGTGTTATAGTGAGTTTTTATTTAAATTCATGCAAAATTGGGTCTAATTTTAAAAATTAGGGTCTAAAATCACAGGTTTTGAAAATCATTCTCAGATTTATGTTTTATTTGAATTTAAAAAGGTCAATTTTTCATTTTTGGTTCAAAAATATGTTAAAAAACGTTTTTTATTATTTCTGTCAGTTTTTATCACACTACCTAATAATTACTACGTAAAACATTAGCGCTATCTCGCGTTTTGTGACGTCATTTAACAGTCTATGACGTCACAGTCAATACCGCTTTGATCTTGTCATAAATCAGAGGTTTTGTGTTAATAAACTTCGAAAGTTGTTTGAACACGATATTATCAATCGTAAAAACGTGCGATTTTGACCTTATGGTTAACCGAACGAGGTCGTATATTTAAACAGTTGAAATATTGATAAATCACTTGTAAAGTAAAATGGGTTCAAAATTAAAGAAATTAATTAAAAGTTACCACTTTTGACTTAAAATTTGCAATTATTGAAAATTTTAAAAGAACTTGATAAAATATGATTGATTGCTCGAATTGTTCTCCAATAATGCCTGATTATGACGCCACAGAATGACTTCCGATGCGAATATGAAATTGTTGTAAACAAAAGCGAGAATAAAGATTAAGATAAACAATAGGAAACCAAAGTCGCTTTTAGAGCAATTTTTGGCGCAATTTTGGGACGAAATTGTTGGCGAATAATGCAATTTTTTATTGCCGCAAAATCCTTAAAATTTGACAAAATTTAGAATCAATTTTTGCTCAACACGTTTCTGTATTTGGGGTAAGGGGTCGTAAAATCACCCAATAAAAATTAAAGAGAGTATTATAGGTAGCTAAAAATACGTTTTTAGTATAACGTAATTCTATAATTACAAAATAACACACACAACGTACGTCATAACTGTATTTATTCTGGTTTTGTAATGATTTCTCAACAAATTTGTGGCGTCATAAAAACCTACCAGTGACGTCATAATCTAAAATTAAAATGTCGCTTTTCAACGTCCCTACTAATGAAATTGTATAATAGTTTAACATTTATAAAACGTCAAAATCATGCTAATAGTGACGTCATAATAACAGGGGTCGAGATGGAGGTGATAAGATCTTGTTCAGCGATGAATGGAGGTTGTATGCACACTTGTGAGATGAACAGAGATGTAGTTATCTGTAGTTGTAGAGATGGGTATCGACTGGATTCGGATGGAAAAAGTTGTACAGGTAAGTTGGTAGTATAATAAGACCTACTAATTAAAAGGGTTATAACTGGATTGGATTTAAGATTTTTTTTGTATATATCTTTATCCTCGATGTGGAAAAGTCGAATGCGCTACTTAAACATAGAGTAACATCAGTTACTCCGACCCAATCTCGAGATGCCTGTGGCAGTTTGGGATATAATAGATTATATTTGCCCGATAATTATGCTGCTGATTAAGTGCTGGCTCAGCAGGAGTTTATACGTTTATAGCACCTTACTCAAGGGCGCTACAGCATGAGACCAGAGGGAATTGAACCCATGACCTTATGTGTGGTGTAGCAAGTGTTCTTACCACTATACCACGCTGCCGGCTTTCAGATATTGTATTTATTGAAAAAAAGGTGTCAGAATGTTTTTTTTGAGCTAGTCATAAATGCTGGTCTCAAGGGCGAATAGTGTGGCAATGGGGCCGAAACCTTTTGGCTCGTAGTACGCTGATACCACGTTAAACAACTTTTTTATTACCCTTTTTTTAAGTTTTACAAGTACAAAGCTGGTCTTATACCCGCTTCTAAGCCCTGCGTTACAGATAGCTCAAACACGTCACTAGCACACCCTTTCTTAGTAAAACTAAAAACCCATATTTAAACAAGCTTATGTTTTTCTATTTTTTAACCTTGCCCCTATTTGTACCAGATATTGACGAGTGCACAGATGGGACGCGATGTTGCGACCAGGGTTGTTCAAACCTACCTGGAAGTTATCAGTGTAATTGCCGATCTGGATTCATCATTTTACCTGATCGATGTCGTTGTCAAGGTAATTTAAAAAAATGTGTTTTTACCACAAATTTTACTATTTTATTTATTTAAAATTTGGTTATTTCATATATTATGATGTAGCCTAATTTTAACTATTTTTGTTTATTTGTTACTACTATCTTATTAACATAGCTTAAATGCACGTCTGTAAAATTCATTTAAAAATACTTTAAAATAATAACATGCACATTAAGTTATTAAGTTATTAGACTCTGTCTTACTAGAATATAAATAAAATTGAAATTGTAACCACAAATATGTGAAAAGAAAACGACAAATTTTAAAATAACTTCTACTGAAGCATGTAAATTTTTTTTCATAATAAGCTATATAGGATTAGTTGCATTTTTGTGGATTTTTAGTTAATATATTTTGCATTTTTTTTAAAGTTAAAATACTATTTTTATTTTCTCTAAACCCTACTTAAATTGCAATATCAAATTGCAGCATAGATTTAACCTTAATCTTATAGGTTAAGGGTTAAAATAATTCATTTTAAAAATAAATTTAAACCGTAGAAATTCAACATTTACAATGAGTTTACCAATAAAAATCGACTCTTTTTACTCTTGATATAATTAGCTTTAAATTTTACAATATAAGTGTATATATATTTGTTACTTCAATATGTCAAAATTTTAAAAATCTAAACTCTAATTTTTTCCACTCAGATGTAAACGAATGTTTAAACAACAATGGAGGTTGTGATCATATGTGTGTTAACAGTGTTGGATCGTTTGAGTGTGCGTGTGATGGTGGACATTTACTTGGGGAGGATAGGAAAAGGTGTATACGTAAGTATCAGTTCAGTTTTTTTTTACAATCTTCAACAAAACATAAAGTTTTATTAATTATGGTATTTTTAATTATTGGTGGTGCAGCGTTAAAAATACTTGTCTTTACTATATGAGGTCCTTAGTTCGATACCCACTGATTCCATGTTGTAGACTCCTTAAGTAAGGCTTTCTTGATGTTATAAACTTCTGCTGAGCATTTGGCAAATTAATTTTAGGGCATATGTCATTAATGGTATCTTAAACTGAAGTCAACTTGAGGCTGCAGGTCGGGGTAACAAATGTTACCCTATGTTAAGGCCCACATTAAGAATAAATAAATACAACAAATATATTTTAAGCATGCAGCCGTTGTTAACAATATAATTTTCCGATCTAACATGTATTAATTTACAGCGATGCTCCCAGACGCCCCCTTACGAGAAATAGTTTTCAGACCCAATATACAAAAGATAGACGAAGCAGATAGCAGTGATTTGTTAGCTTTCTCTCTTCTTACAAGGTAAGTTCTTTTAAAAAATTACTAAAGTGATTTTCTATAAAAATATAAAGTAATTATTTCGATTATCACACAAGCTAAAATTAAGAAAACCTAGCGTTAACTGACCTTACTATAGAAATAATATTAAGACCTACCATAAATCTATATATAAAAGAGCTTAGTGGACGATATATTAAAATATTTATACATGTCCAATACAATGGGTTTAAAATTAAAAAAACTGCCGTTCGTGGTTTGCGGGGTAAAAGATCTCAAGCAAATGTAAGTTAAAAGTAGCGACCAATTTAGGACAACTAAAATAAAGCCTGTGGGGCAGAAAATCTACTAATATTGCTAATTCCTACATTACAATAACAGACATCTTATAGCGCAATACTAAACATGTATTAATTAACTTAAAATTTTATTTATATTTAAGATGTCAGGCTGGTCAGTTTGGTTCAGATTGTGAATATTCATGTTCAGATTGTAGACATGGAAGATGTAACGACGAAGGAAGCGGATGTGTTTGTGATGCTGGATACGCTGGACTCACTTGCAACCAAAGTAAGTGTGACGTGATATTGGTATGCAGTTTTACGTCATAATAGTTTTATTCTAGGTGCGGTATTATTTACTTAACAATATAACATGTTATTTCTCCAGATTTTATTTATTTAAATAATATTTATTTTATAATTAATAGTAACCTTAACATTCATGTTACGTATATATTTAAATGTCGTTCATCCTTAAGGTCAAATACTTGGTGTTATGACGTCATATAACACTGTTTTAATATTAGAAATGTTGTAATATTTACAAACGTAAAAGTTTGTATGTTTATTGAAGGGGTGTATGTATTGACATTATGTAGTATTAAAATGTTTACTATGGTATATAAGATAAATGCTAAACTAATAACACAGTGTTGTAACCTGTGGGTTAATGTTTAAAAATGTAAAAATTATTTTTGACGTCGTTTAGTCAATACAGCAATGCTTTTATTCCAAAAATATAGCAAAAAATGATTTAAAATAAAATTTTAAGTTAATTTTTCGAAACATTTACTTAAATTTTTTATTTTTTAATTTTTATTTTAAGTATTTATTTTGCATGTTAGACTCTTTACCATATTAGGTTTCTACAGTTAAATTATATAACATGTATTATAAATTTATGCATCTATATACTTTATTAAAATATCGTTTTTCACTTTACAGCTTGTCCAACTGGTACTTATGGTGAAAATTGTGCAAGTTTGTGTGAATGTATGAACGATGGAATTTGTCATCCAACGACTGGCGTTTGTAAATGCCCGAAAAGTGTGTTCGGAAAAAGATGCGAGAAAGGTAAACACTGTTAAATTAAAGTGTTTACCTTTTGGGGTAAACACTTAAACCGTCTAAATTGCACATAAAATGCCTTTTTTTGATATTTTTTAGACAGAAAAATCACTTTTTTTTTAATTTAAATACCTGTTCTTTTTAGTCCTATATGATTTATATTAGATTTGTTGTCAAAATAAATTCCCTTTTTTTAAAATTAGTATGAACCCTAAAAGGTAAAATAAACATTAAATTAAACAAATATTTTTAAACCAATTTGGGTACTTGTTTTTATAATTTTAATTATCCCTATTTCTTCGACTTCAGGTTGTCCAGCAGGAATGTATGGACGAAGTTGTGGTAAGAAATGTAAATGCCAGAAGGGAGTAAGATGCCACCGAACTCTGGGAGTTTGTTTCTGCAACCCTGGTAGATATGGAAGAAGATGTAACAGAGGTAAACTATATATATCATGTACTGTATTTGAGAAATGTATATATAAAGGAGAAGTAGTGGAGGATATATATAAAAGTTGAATTTACAGGCCTACAAAATTTAAAAAAATTGCAGTTTGTGGGTAAATATTAGTGGCAAGTTCCGACCATGTTACAACAAATAAAAAAAGACTTTAGGACAGACTATTTATTACTGGTTTAAATAATATAGGCAAAACAAATATCTATTATTTTAAATTTCAAATAAATGTAAATCTATAAAATCAAATGGTTTCAATGTTTTTATCGATTCTGTTAAAGTTTCAAAACGCGATTGAACACAATTATATTTGTTTTTAATGCCATCTGTATAACCACCAAGCCTCATATTAACTCAACCTTCAACCTCTTTTAATAGCTTGCCCAGCATGGAGTTATGGGATGATGTGTAGAAACAAATGTGAATGTGTAAAGAACCAAACCTCGAAGTGCGACAAAAAAGTTGGATCTTGTATTTGTAAAGCTGGATACACTGGCGAAACCTGTGCATCACGTGAGTAACTACTATGATGTAATAATGACGTCATATCGGTTTAAATCACGCTATAGTGACGTCATTTATTTTTCCTCAATACAATGTCATATCATAAAAATAATTTTTATTGTGACGGAATTGTTGAATAATTGCTTTATTATGACGTAACAGAATGTGCGGAAGGAACGTACGGAAAGGGATGTTCGAAGAGATGTAGATGTGACGAGGGAGTGGATTGTCATCACGTGACTGGGGCTTGTAAAAGGGAATGCCCCCCAGGATACAGGGGAAGAGATTGCACAAAACGTAAGAACATAAAACTCCTTTAAATATTTAAATTTTTATACAAGGAGTTTTTATATTTTTTTAACTAGTATATTTGATTCTTTGTTTTTTTTTTAATTAAAAAGCCTTATAATCTAAAAAAATGTACAAATAATTATTTCAATTTTTTTCCAATTTTCTAAATTATTATTTTTAACTTAACAGAATGTAGTGAAGGAACGTGGGGATTAAATTGTTTGGAAATATGTAGTTGTTCGATGGGAAGTTCATGCAATAAAGTTGATGGAAGTTGTATTTGTGGACCTGGAAAGAGGGGACCCACTTGTGAAGAAGGTAAAATTCTAGAATATTTTAAAACCTGTTTTTCAAAAAAAAATTTGAATACAATTTAAATTTTTATTTTTTTTTTTTTTTTTTTTTTTTTTTCAGATTGCCAACATAACACTTGGGGACTTCTATGTGCAAACACGTGTTCCTGTCTCAACAATGGAACTTGTGACGTCATAACTGGGGTTTGTCAATGCAAAGCTGGGTACTATGGTAGCGATTGTGCTGAAAGTAAGTCAAAAATTAAAAATATATTTTTTAAAGTTTTTTAAAAATATATTTTTTAAAGTTTTTTTCTACTTTATTTAAATGTAATCGTAAGGACTCTATTAAATAATTTTTTTTAAATTTTTAAAATTTAAATTGGCAACTGCAAGGATAAATTAAATGTGTATATTTAAATTTAATATTTTATGTGTATTTAGGTTGTCCAGTAGGTAAGTTTGGAATGAGATGTCTTCTAAATTGTAATTGTGGAACTGGAGATTGTAATCCAATTGATGGAAGTTGTACTTGCAAGCCTGGATTCGTTGGTTTACACTGCCAGAAAAGTAAGTTCATTAATTTCCAATTTATTTGCTTAATTTATCAAACTTTAACTTAACCTTGATATGACCTTCTTTTACATAAGTATTGTCCGCTAAAGAGTGCAACAACATGCCAGCAGTTGGTATTGAACACACAACCTCGAGGGTTTAATCAAAATATCCTAAAATTCAATTATTTTACTTTTATCTTTGTTTAATTAAAGTCTTTTTTTTAGCTTGTGGATTGGGATATTGGGGAGCGAGTTGTTCAGAGAGATGTGATTGTGAGAACAATGAACCTTGTGACGCAATAAACGGTGTTTGTAATTGTGCTTCCGGATGGAAAGGAAAACGGTGCCAAGAAGGTAAAAAATAATTTATAATAAAAAATGTGTTAAAATTAAAAAAAAAGATTAAAAAACTAAAAGCATAAAAAGGTATTTTTTTAACTTTAATATTTTTTATTTAAACAATTTGTTTTTATTTTAAGCTTGTGCGGATGGAAGATATGGCCCACAATGCCAACATAAATGTAAATGTCAGAATGGGGCCACTTGTGACGCAATAAGTGGGGCTTGTACTTGCTCTCCGGGATGGAGGAATACTTATTGTGATAGAGGTAACAAATGTATAAAAAGTTACTAATAATAAATTAATACTAATTTTTATATTTGTTTTAATTAAATAGAATAAATGAAATTAATTTTTGATCAAACAGAACAATTTTTTTCTCGACATTAAAGAGGCAATTTTAACAAAATCATTTTTAAATAATTTTTAATAAAAAATTATTTAGTTAAGGAAAAAAAATAATTCAAAAATTTTCAAAAAATTTTGTTTATTTTTCAGCCTGTCCGGACGGTTACTTCGGTTTAGACTGTGGTAACACTTGCGTGTGTGGAAATGGCGCCAAATGTAGTCACGTGACCGGAGAATGTTTCTGTCCACCAGGTTGGGTCGGAGAAAACTGCAACCAACGTAAGTACCCAGGGTTCGAATCCCAGCTAACGACAACTGATGTTAAAATTAAAATATTATAGAATGTAATTTATAATTAAAATTACTAAAGAATTCTATTGCAAAGGTTTTTTCCTGTATAAAATAATTATTTTTTAAATTAATTATGTTTTTTTCTAGAATGTGACGAATTCTCTTACGGTGAGAATTGCACGAACCGATGTGAATGCGCAAATGGCGCGAAATGTGATCACGTGACCGGAAGATGTGTTTGTGGATTAGGTTTCCACGGTGTTAGATGCGACAGACGTAAGTTTTCATTCTAGAATTAAAAACAATTAAAATTATGGTAATTAAAATTTAATTGCTAATTGTTAAATTTTTTGTAATTTTTAATTACTTGTAATTTTAAAAAGGCGAGAGTTTTTAATTGTGCGGAATAATATTTTTTACGATCTACTTACAGCGTGTGCGGAAGGATACTTCGGAGCAGGTTGTAAGCGAAGTTGTTTATGCAGACATGCGCGGGGTTGTGATCCATACACGGGAAAATGTATTTGTGAGCCTGGGTGGATGGGAGTTGCTTGCGAATTAGGTTGGTTCATGTAGTTTAAAAAAATTTGTTATATTTTGTGGGTTATGACGTGTTTCGAGCTATCCAGAAATGTCAGATTCAAGGGTAAATAGTGTGGCATTGGTGCGGATCGAACCTGAAACCCTTTAGCCTGTTGCCAGGAATGATATACCAGCTATAAGCTTGATTTTTTATTAAGATTAAAATACATCAAACTGTAATGGACTATGTCCCATTCATGGACCTTCAAAATTAAAATAAATACCGTTTGTGGTGCACATAACTTAGATGCTATAATAGTAACTTGGTGAATAAGTTAAAATGCAGCTGTTTAACTATATAACGAACTTACATTTAAAGCTATATAACCTTTAACTTTTAGAATGTTCAAGTGGAACATATGGAGATGGATGTACGACAACTTGTAGTTGTTATAACGGGGGTAGATGTAACTCCATGGATGGACAATGTACATGCAGACCTGGTTGGACGGGCCCTAGTTGTGAGATTCGTAAGTTTTTATTTCTGTCTTTAATTTTATCTTTTCTTATTGTAGAACTTTTTTAAATGTTCAATCTTAAGAATAATTTTATGCAGTTTTGTACACTACAAGAATAATAAATAATAAACAATAAAATCTACTTAAAACCCATCCAAAACACTTAATTAAAATAAATTAAAAATTATTAAACTTTTTAGGTTGTGATGATGGATTCTTTGGACTTGAATGCCGGGAAACTTGTAATTGTGAGAACGCACATGGCTGTGATCACGTGACTGGAAGATGTAACTGCGACGCAGGATGGAGAGGATCAAAATGCAACAAACCGTGTATCGCAGGTTCGAATCCCACTAATAGCAAATTAATTTTTTTTTTAATACTAAGCTTGCTATGTTGGATCAATATTATCAGAAAATTTTAGGACGGATTAGCACTATAAATAACATCGTTTACTGACTGTATTAAAACAATATTAATAGTAAATTTTAAGAATAATTTAATAGATATTTTGTATTTTAATTAACACCACTATATTTCAGGTTTGTTTGGATTGGATTGTGAGCAGAGATGTAGTTGTAGAACTGGTCAACCATGTCATCATATTACTGGAGAGTGTTCTTGCCCATCTGGGTTCACTGGATCTGGTTGTCAGTTTGGTAAGTTAACAATCAAATTAACAGTTGTAAGATGTAAAAACTATTAAAGATAAAGAATTTTGGATTCCTAAATTTTTGAGCTTTACAAAAAGTGTTATAAATAGTTTTTTTTTATAAAAGTTTTATAATTATATTTAAATGAGTTTCTCTGCTTTTTGCATTATGCATTTTATTTGTCTATTTTACAATCCTTTAAGAAATATGTTTAAACATATTTTAGGTAAAAAAATTAATTTGGTTAAGTCATATTAATATTAACCCCAAATGTTATATTTTAGTTCTGAAAAATAATTTTTATTTAATATTTTATGAACCCCATTTTTTTATTCTAGTTTGCCCCCCTGGTCGACATGGGGATAATTGCGAAGGAATCTGTTCGTGTGGAATTAACTCCCAATGCGACCCAACATCAGGGGTTTGTACTTGCTCTCCTGGGTGGACTGGGTCAGATTGTAGACAGAGTAAGTGTTTTTCTAGATTGTGACGTCATTTTTGTCAACTTTATTTTGAAGACAGATTTTAAATATTTTTTTTTTTTTTCCAGGATGTCGAGAAGGAACCTACGGTGATGGATGCGAAGTTGATTGTTTGTGTGAAAACAATGGAGTTTGTGACGTCACAAAGGGAACGTGCACGTGTACATCAGGATATACCGGACCTACTTGCAGTCTAAGTAAGTTCAAAAAATTTAATTTTAAAAAAACAAAAATTCTCTATTTCTAAAATTGTGACGTCACCATAACTTTATCATCTTTTATTCTAGATTGTCCAGAGGGTTTCTATGGTGTGAATTGTAGATCGACTTGTAACTGTGTGGGAAATTCCCCGTGTGATCACGTGACCGGAGTTTGTAAAACTCTGGTTTGTCCGGCCGGCAAAACTGGGCCGAATTGCGACTCAAGTAAGTTCTATTATGACGTAATAGTTGCTTAGTAGCAATGTAACTATTTAAAACTTTTTATAATTTTTTTATTATTTTTTTCAAGGCTGTACACCAGGGAATTGGGGAGTGAATTGCACGAGTAGTTGCCAATGTGAAAACAATGGGGTCTGTGACGTCATAGACGGAACTTGTAGTTGTGGATTGGGTTGGACTGGACCGCAATGTGATCAAGGTAAAATATCGAAATTCTAATTTTTTGTTTTAATTTAATCAAAAGTTCTTTGTAATTATTTATTTTTATTCTAGAATGTTCTTCTCACACATGGGGACCAAATTGTGGGTTGGAATGTGAATGTAACTTGAACGGGACTTGTGACCGATTCCACGGATTCTGTCAATGTTCACCTGGATATTATGGAGTTAGCTGTGATCAAAGTAAGTTTATTTTTTAGTATTTATTTATTTATCCTCGATGTGGGAAAGTCGACTTCACGACCTAAACATAAAGCAACATCATTTACCCCGACCCAGTCTCAAGTTGTCTTTGCAAGTTTATTATATAGATTATAATCGACGAAAATTAAACTGCTGATTAAGTGTTGGGTCACCAGGAGTTTGTGTGGTTTATAGTGCCTTACTTAAAAGGCGTTATAACATAAGAGCAATGGAAATCAAACCCAGGACCTTATGTAGTAAAGCCAAGTGTTAACAACTACATCACGCTGCTATTCGTTGTAGCTTTTTGCTAGTTTTCCGATTTGATTTAATAAAAATTGTAAAACTAATGGTCTCACAATACCTAAATTAAAAAAAAAATAAATAATCAAATATAAATCAAAAATTGATTTTAATTTTGGTTTCCAGTTTGTCCTCGCGGTTTCTTTGGTGCAAATTGCGCCCTCAAGTGTGATTGTTTGAACTCATTGAATTGTGATCACGTGACCGGACAATGTCAATGTGAGGCAGGGTGGCACGGACTTCAGTGCGAATTAGGTAAAAAAAAAAATTTGACTAAAAATTTTCATATTTGTGATATTTTTAAAAGTTTTAAATTAAATTAAAACGTTTCTAAAATTTGTTTTTTTAAAGGGTGTCCATCTGGCAAATACGGGGTAAACTGTCTTCAGAATTGTAATTGTGGGGATGATAGTGTTCTTTGTGACGTCATAGATGGTTCTTGTTCGTGCCCAGCTGGTTATTGGGGCGGAAGTTGCCAACAAAGTAAAAAACCAAGATTTTTTATTAAAACATTTTAAAGAAAATTAAATAACTGATAATTATATAATAAATTAAAAAATTAATACTTTTGTAGCATTTTTGAATTGGTTTATTATTAATTAAATTATTTTTTTTATTAATCAATTTTTTTGTTATTAGTTTGTAGTATTGGTAAATATGGTCCTGGTTGTTCGTTCGATTGTCAGTGTGAGAATGGAGGAATTTGTGACCCGAACAATGGGGCTTGTTCGTGTAATAATGGTTGGTTGGGTGCAACTTGTCAAACTGGTAAGTACCGCTTCTAATTTGTTTTTAATTAATAATTAGTGACGTTTTTTTTTTTATTTTTTTACACCTAATTTTCTGGTCACAGCTGGACTCCGAGCCCAACTTCGTTATGGTTATAACACCCAGACTTCCGGTCACGCCCGGTCCCAGTCTTCCGGTCACGCCCGAATGAGCCAGCGTATTACGTCATCTGCGACGCACCGCCGCGTGAAGATGACCCGGGTTCGAACCTCGTATCAGACAACTCAGTCTGGGGGCAGATTTCAATATAAAACCCACCACCAAAACCGAAGCACCTGATTCCCACTTTATCCTCTTTGATTCTGTCCGCTAGGGGGCGCCCTTTTGCTCTACTTGCCTCCTCTCTGTCACGCTATTTTCTTTTACACCGTGACGTCACATCAAATGATCTTATTTTTTATTATGACGTCACAATGCGAAGTTTTTTGCTGTTTTTAATCGCTATGACGTCATGATGTATGATTTTATTTTTATGGTGATCATGTTTTTTTTCTTTTTTATATTTGTGACGTCATAAAATCTGATCCAATGCGCCATATTACTTAAATGTTTTGTGCCAAAAACATTCAGAAAACATTTGATGACAATCGCGAAATATTTTTTGTTTTTTATTTGTGACGTTGCAATCACGTTTCATTACGTCACAAGTTGCGCCTTTTTTTTCTTTTTTGTTTATTCTCGTTTATGTAAATTTCGCCAAAAGTTCCGTTTCAACTTTGAGATCATAACAAAAGGCATTCTACAAGGCCAAGCAGAATCGTTTCCTTTTACCTAACTAACTACAAACTTTTGTAGCTTTCCAGTATTAGACAAATAGACCAATCTTCACTTTAGGTTAATTTTTTGACGTTCGTTAACTCGTATATAATGTACTTCTAGTTAAATCCACGTAAAGCTTGGTTATTTGGACTTAAAAAATGTTTTTTAGTGTTAGTTTTTAACAATCTGACGATAGCGCAAAACCGCTATAATGTACATAGACATCGTATATTTATTTTTCATAAATATTCTCAGCATTTTACATTAATGGTCCACCCAACTTTTTGCTGTATGTTTGCCAATATATAACAAATAAACCAACCAGCTCCAACTTGAAAATTTACATTTTGAAACAGTTAATAATCATATACAGTAATATAGAAATAAAAAGTTTATTTAAATAAAAATATCGGCAAGTGAAAGGCAGTATTTATATAGTGCTGTTTAATACACAATTTGCCGTACATTTTAGGCCTATTGTAACCAAATATTGGTTTAAATGGTACAGTTTTAAGTAAGTTAAACAGTGTTTTGTTTAAGCCTGGTTTGCTGTATATTTAACTTGAGTAACACGCGGTATTAGATGCGTGTTGTTGTAAGGCCGGGTTGGCGGCAAATTCTCGGCTGCTGGTTGGTCAGTTTCAGTTCGAGGCTGCTTTTCCATCTAAATAGATTAAAATGTATTACTACTTAAATACTGGTTAGATTAACAGGCTGTGAATTATATTGCTGACCAGTCACCAGTATTGTTATGCAAATATCATATGTATTATCAAACATAAAATTTTAGTTTGTTTAATATGATGTTAGGAAAAATATTTCACTTGAATAAAGTTAGAATTTACCTGTACACAAACACATCCACCACAGGCTCCACTATACCCCAATGCAGAGTTTACTGCGCAGCAAAACGATGCACTCATCACGCAAAATAAAACCACGAAGCAGTCGAGTACACCAAGTGCTAATAAGCGGGGGTCACCGGGCAGTAAAAGTGGAGAAACAGGGAAAAGCTCTAGGTGAAACGGACTCTAAAAATCATGTAACAATTAAATAAATATAGGCGTCATTATAAGGCTTAACCCTGGTTTAAGATTTAGATTGATGCCAGTTTACTTACAATATATAGATACTTGGCAGCGTGGTGTAGTGATAAGAACTCTTGCTACACTACCATGAGGTCGTGGGTTCAATTCCCACTGATCTCAAGCTGTAGCGCTCTTGAGTAAGGCGCTATAAACGGTATGAACTCCTGCTGAGCCAGCACTTAATCAGCAGCATAATTACCGGGCAATTATAGTCTCTATAATATTCCAAACTGCCACAGGCAACTCGAGACTGGGTCGGAGTAACTCATGTTACTCTATGTTTAAGTCGCGCATTCGACCTTCCCACATCAAGGTTAAAGATATATACAAAAAAAAAAAAAAACTTATTATTTTTGGAATAATTTAAAAAGGTTTGCCAAACTCACTGATTGATAAAATCCAATAAATGATAACCCTGCGCCTCCGAGTGCAGAAGTAATACAGAATGACATATGCGTATTAATCTAAATCAGAATGAAATAATAATTATCATAAAAAACTATTTATATTTTAATGCATTGACTGTGCTTAAAAAACAAATAGTGAAAATTATGAAGTTTAGTTTTTGTTTTATATCAGTTTATATATATAAAGTACATATAGCTTGTGGTGATAAGTTCTAGGAAAAGGCAAATACACAAAAGTTGCATGAATACACACAATAAGGCTATAATATATCAAACATATTTACCAAACAAGCATTTGAAAATCTTGTTCCCGAAAATGTTCCAATAAATCCAGTTATCGAAATCTTTAAATATAAAAAAGATATACCTATGTTATCTAAATCATTTATTTAAAGCAGCGTTAAATACTATTTTGTAAAACCACATTTTTTAAACAGATATTAGTTATAAGTATGTTAAATAACAAATTTTTTATTAAATAAACTATCTACCCATATTCCTCCAATAACCCAAAATGCGGTGAGATATGTGCTTTGAAAACTGAAAGATGCCCCTATGCCAATATTTGTAAGTCCCAGTACTACTTCAGAGATCTATATAGTAATAAAACAAGTGTTTATATGACTATGCAAATGCTCTAATGCTTTGCTATACGCTAAACTCACCGATAAGATTAGAATAATTCGTTTATATAAATGCGAAATTGGTTTTAGCGGATACATTCGGTTGCCTGTTGGATTAATTGCTTCTAGCTTAGGACTTTCCATTATCTTGTGCTACAGCTAGTTCCTTTGAATTTACTTCGCTCATTTAGTTATAATTAAAAAGTTGTCAACAGTTTGTACCATTCCTCCCTTTTTAGAATTATCTCATGTCAAAAGTAATTTGAAACCACTGATGTAATGATATAACTCCTTTGTTTTGGTTGTTGACCGTTTCTTTTAAAATTACAAATATCTTTAACTCTTTATGTACGCGATATTGAATTGTATGTTTATATTTTTTTACTTATAGCCTATCTCAGTTGCGGGCTGTGGTTTTTTATTCATCGTTACAAAAACAAAATACAAGAACATGATAACAGTTATTCAGCATTATTTATTATTGTTAGCTAAACTTAAAAATACATAAATTCTTATAGAATCAAAAGGATAATATACAATTTGTTTAATAATAGGGTTATTAAACAGCATTTTCTTGTAAAAAAATAATAATTTTTACTCGAAACTAACTTTATAAAGAGGATAACTTAAATAGCCTAGAAAAATCAGTTATTTTAGAGTTGCCGAGATAAAAATTAAAAAAATTTGAAAATTAGTTTTTACAATGTAATTTGAAATGACGTTAATTTTTATGAACTGTATGGATAATTACTTAAAAACTAATAATTTTTTCAATTGTTTTATTTAGCTTAAGTAACATTAAAATATAAATTAATGATTAAATTTTTTTAATAAAACTTTATTGGCAACATCAAAAAATAGTAAATTTTTTAGTGCGGTGCGGTCTTGATGAAAAATAGATTTTGAATTTTGATTCAATTAAATTCGTTTTTATTTGCTACATTTTAAGGTATAAAGCAAAAATAAATCAACCTCAGGGCATAATGTATTAATAAGATACTTATAATGGTTAGTCTGTTCAGTTGCATGTATAAAAAAAATCGCTAGTTTTGTACTAAATATGCAGATATGTTCATTTTGTACTTTTTATTAAAGCACGTGACCCAAAAATGAATGAGCATTTTTACCACGCAGAGTTATCGTTAGTAAGCAAAGCAAATATCTTTTTCACAACCCAATATAAAAGGAATGTTTTTAAGCACAATTCAACCTTATGCTTTAATATGTTATTAATAAGAGATTAATTTTTCTAGAAAATTTGATAGTTTTTTTATTAAAATAAACAAACAAGTTGTAAACATGCCTGATATTAGGGACGATAGAGATAGTTACGAGCCTCGTAGGTACAACAACAGCGACGAAGTTTGTTACTCTTGCGAGAAACCTGGTCACTTTGCACGAGACTGTCCCGAGAAGGAAGGAGGGGGTTATCGCCCTAGCAGAGGTCGCGGAGGTTACTACAGAGGTCGTGGAAGAGGGGGTAGAGGGCGTGGACGTGGAGGATACCGATCAGATAGTCAGTTTTTTTTCTCGTTTCTGTTTTCAATTTTCTAAAATTTAAGCTTTTTATGAATTAAATTTTTATATCAATCTCTACATATTTCTGCATAAAAATATATTTTTTTGTAATATTTTAAACTTTTTCAATCTTTATTTCTTAACAGATAATTGCTTCAACTGTGGAAGAAAAGGACATTATGCTCGCGAATGCAACCTGTCAAGTAATTTATCTTATTTTTAAAACTAAATATAGGTTTTATTACTCAATATATTTTATTTACTATTCCCATAGCAACGTTTTATTTTAGTTTCTTAATTTTAATTTCTTAACTCTGAAGGTGATCCAGAAGATCGTCCACGAAGGTCGAATAATTATTGTTACAGATGTGGGCAGGCTGGTCATATGGCTCGTGACTGTTCTTCAGATCAAAATGGTAGATTTTGTTGCTTTGTAGTGTAGTACTATGATAATCCCTCCAATTTTGATTTTATGTGTTTTTTACCTAATAGTATTTGTAAGTTTTAATAATTAAATCAAAATGTCCTTACATCTAAATCAATTCCTCTTACCTCTAAATCAATTAAGTTTGCGATTTTATGGTTAATTAGTAGAAACAGTGAATAAACTATTCTTTGTCAATTTTTTTATGTAGAGTTTTGTAAACGATTGTGCCACAAAATAACTTTTATTTTTTGTTATACAGCATGCTACAACTGCCACAAAGAAGGTCATCTGGCACGAGATTGTCCTGAAGATAATGAATGTTATCGATGCGGTAAACCTGGTCACTTGGCTCGAGCTTGCACAGAAGAATATGAAAGAAATAATGACGGAGGAAGTCGTTACCAGGGTCGCAGGGAGGCAGGGGTGAAAGAATGTTACATCTGTCATAGCACAGATCACATTCAAGCTCATTGTCCCAATGCGACGTGCTATCGGTAACATTTTTTAATTGATTTTTGTCACAGTTTTAATCAAAATAGCTGGTTTAAAATACTTTTTAAAATCTGCCGAAAAAATGGGTTTAATTTATTTGAAAATTTCATTACCTAGTTGCCAGAAGGAAGGTCACATTGCTCGCAATTGCCCTAACAACAACGATGAATGTTACACTTGTGGTGAGGTCGGCCACATTGCTCGTGACTGCACTGAGCGTCGTCGTGACGATGCAAGTAATGATGAAGAAGACGAAGACGACCAGCAGGAAAACGATTCTTAAATCCAACCGGGCCACACATGGTTGCTACGCAAAATATCGGTTGCCGGACACTAATTACAAAATTAAATTGAAGAGCCATCAAAAATGTTATGTAGAAAGAGAGTGTTTGTGTATAAAAAGTAGATTTTTTGTGACGGCGTGTTTTTATGGGGTTTCAGGGGGTATGAAAAAGGGGGGTGAATTTTTGCGAGTATATTTTTACTTTAGAAGCATGGTTTTTATTATTTAGATTTAAGTTTTAAAATGTTGAATTATTTCGTTGGATGAAAAGAGCAACCTAATATTGTGTGTGTTGATTATGTAGTTTTGTCTGTTTGTCTATTTTTTAAAGCTTGGTGATTTGTACATATTACGATAATTTGTAAATAATAGCATGAAAAAACAAAGTAATATTTTACTTCAAACATTGTTTAAGTTACGGATAATAAGAATAATATTTTAATCACCTGAAGTTTTAATTTGTAGTATGTTTATAATTAATTAGGTGCATTTTTTTAGCAAAGCATAAAATTGTAGACTGTTTTTGTTGACACTGGCTTAGAAATTATTTTGTGCATGTTGTAATTTCTTTTAATTTGGAATTTTAAATCCATTGATGCATCAGTTTGATGGAAATATGAATAAATACTCTGATTATTATAAAAGTGTTTGGTATCAAATTCTACTACTCCACATATCAAATAATATTACAAAATTAGGTTGAAATCTGTGATACATAAAACCTTAATTTTAGAGGTTAAAAATTACATTTTTTCTGGGAGAAAATGAATTTCTGACTTTAATGTAATAGGGAAAGGTTGTTATACTTTACATTGCGATAGGTTATTTCCTAACTAAAAGGAAACGTATGCGTAATGATGGCGGTTTTGTTATCGATTATAAAACGCATAACTTTCTTTCGTTAAGTTAGATTAATGTAGTAGTTCTAGAGAAATGGCAAGTCGAATTTACGCGTTACTTAAACTTGCCAAAAATTCAGGTAACTCTATTTTTATTGATATTTTTGCATTTATTTGCCTTTTCTGATATTCCTTGACTAACGTTTTTGAAATTAGGTGCAGCAATACGGCAGTTCAGCCATCTGCAAAACCAAAACCAGTTTGTTGAAATAACAAAAAATGGAGGTTTTCTATGTAAAAATACGACATCAGTATTTCAAAAAGCAAAATTTTCTGACGATACAATTGATATGAGGTCAGAACCAATTTAATTATTTAAAAATTGTGTTAACAAATTAAGATGATTTTATACATTTTTTTAAGTATTTACTGACATTTTTATTCGTGAATTAAGAATGATATATGTTTTTAGAGAGCAGTATGTAATATCAGTCAATGAGTTAAAAGAAAAGTTACCAGAAAATAAAGTTTTTGTAATTGATGTAAGAACTCAGCAAGAAACTTTAGATGGAATAATAAAAACCCAAAACTGGGTTAATATTCCACATGATGAAATAGGTAAATATATCTTATTAAATATCTTCTCATCTACTTGTATTAATCTTTTATTATAAATCTTATTATGTTGAACAAGTTGGTATAAACAACTTACGGATTTATACAGCAAAGTTTTCCATGTTGTTTGTCAAATAGAGCAGGTAATGTTTGCTCTGCAAATATAGCCTTTTGTTAGCTTTTCAAAAACCAGTCAAATATTTGTAAAATGTAAATAAACATATCAATAGCTAACAATACATTTTGTTTTTTAATGTTAACTATTTAACAATCACGGCACATAAACACAGTTTATTGTTGATAAATATTATTTTACAAATTAAGATGGTGCTCTAAAACTTCCTCAAAAAGAATATTTTTCCAAATATGGGGTGGAAAAACCCAATAAATACAGTGATGATATCGTGTTTTATTGTCATGGTGGAAGACGAAGCACAATTGCTTTACAAACTGCCGTAGAACAAGGATTTTCCAAGTAAGAAGCTTGTTTTATCAACAGCTATAGACAAACCATAATTTTTTTAAACCCTTTATAGTTTTTTACCTAAGGGTGCTACAATTTGAGACTGGGGATCGAACCCAGGACCTCATGTAGTGAAGCCAAGTATTTTGCTGCCATATTAAAGACTAATATTAACTATTTCATTTTTTTGTATTAGTTTCAATTAGGTAAATTTATTAGTTGATTATTTTTTTATTTAAAAAAACAGAATTGATTATTTTTTTTACCTTTCCTAGGGCAAGGCACTTTCCACATGGATGGGTGGGTTGGGTTGATAATAAGAATTAAATATTGCTAACTCTTAAGTTACAATCTTTTTTACACAACGTACTACTACACAATACAACACCAAATACACAAATTGTACATAAACCTATACACAACTTTTTTGTTTTTTTTGCGGATATCATGTATATACATAAAACTTAAGTTGGTAGCTAGATATTTAATGAATCTGGTAACTTGTAAAATTAAAAAAAATAAACCTAGTTTATCTAAACTACAGTTTACACATTTTAAAGTTACACATAATTTATTTCTTGTTTGGTTTTATTGTTGTTTTGTTTCGTATTTATGTTTTATTGGTTTAATGTTTTTAACATGTTTAGTGTTTTATAAAAATATAGATAAGGAGTTGCAACTAAAATTTTCTTCTTTTAAAATAACTAGACTTTTTTACAGCTAAATAATGGATAACAATGTTTAAGTCTTGAAAACTTGATGGTTACAAAGAAGTTGTTTAATTTGTGGCCAATTTTATTATTAACAACAATTTGTTTTAAGGTTTGTTTTTTTAATACCAATAAGTTTTCTTCCTTGGAGGATCTTTTACATTAAAAATTTTCATTAACTCGTCTTCCCAACTTTCCATTGTCGGGAGATATGACCGCTCGAGGGCGATATCTTGTTGTGTGTCTTTATCCCCACATTTAAATTCGTCTTTTTTTGTTCCATCCCATAATAATTCCGGTGGCCTACATAAAATTTAAATCTTTTTAAAAGAAATTAAGTTTGAGATAAATTTAAAAAGTTTAGCCAAAAATTTGTTGTTTACACTTTTAAATACATCTAAGTTGTTAGGTTTTTTGATAAAAAAAAGGGGTAAAAAAATAATTGTTAGCAAGATAAGGTTTAACTTGCCATGGTATCGAATGCCCACTTCTAGTTGAAACACGAACTCGTTCTCCTTTCTCATTTACTCGAAACTCAACTTCAACTGCTTTTAAATCAATAGGATCTAGTAGTTGTACCTAGGATTAAAAAATCATTTAATGCAATAAGAAAATCTTTATTTTAAATTGTTGAAATCAGATATTTAAATTAACCTCATGATGTTGCAATGCCTTCTCTATTTTTTGAAGTTTATTTTGTTCTAAAAATCAACAAAATTTTTATATTTATGATTTTGATTCTGAATGTTAAAACTATAAAGCAATTTTGAAACCATGTTCACAAATTTAATAATTTAAAATATGTTTTGAAATAAAAACTAATTACCCAGTTTATGTTCGCAATTTAATCCACCAACAAATATAACATTTCCTTGAGGATGAGCCTAAGTTATTAAAATATAAGTTACTCTAATAAATAAATACAGAAACACTTCAACTACATCATACGAAGTTGGGTATTACTTTTAAATTTAAAAATTCAAACTTTTTGCTGTTGTTATTAACGAAGATACATTAATTTACCACAACAATTTCCCCTTGTTTTCCTTTATCTTTTCCAACCAGAATTTCAACTTTATCTCCAATTTTAAACAACCATTTATCTGGTGGAACCATTTTTAATTTATGGTAATTAAATCGGTACCAATTAACATATCTTCCTTCCAATATTTTGTTCTGTTCTTCAGGTTTGTAAGGTGATTCTCTTCCCCATTTATACCTTTATAAAATTCAAAATATTCGTAGAAAAATTTTAGCAGTTTTATATAAAAAATATTAAAATTATTTTAGCTTTTTAGTTAAAAGGTATTTTTTATTTTTTTTGTATATATCTTTATCCTCGTTGTGGAAAAGTCGAATGCGCGACTTAAACATAGAGTAACATAAGTTACTTCGACCCAGTCTCGAGTTGCCTGTGCCAGTTTGGGATATTATAGAGACTATAATTGCCTGGTAATTATGCTACTGATTAAGTGTTGGCTCAGCAGGAGTTCATACCGTTTATAGCACCTTACTCAAGGGCGCTACAGCATGAGATCATTGGGGATTGAACCCATGACCTCATGTGTGGTGTAGCAAGAGTTCTTACCACTACACCACGCTGCCGGTGCGTTTTCTAAAATAAAAGCTACCAGATGTATGTAAAATAATTTAAATCAAAAGGCAACTATAAGGTGTTAAAGTAAGTTAAAATGTGTTAAAGTTAGTAAAATCACTTTGTAAAACGTACCAATACGGCGGATCAATATATTTTGATTGGTAATCTCTCCACTTTACTTTTCCCCATTTTATTAGTTTTGCACTTTCTGAAGGTTCGTCTGGAAATCGTAGCCAGCCCCTTCGCAGTAACTGAGCAGTAAAACGCATTTTATCGAATAGTATTAGAATATAAAACGAAGCTTTTGTTAAATTTTGAAATCAAAACAAAATAACGTGAGGCCAGTCATGCGTTAATAAATATTTTCTTTGGCAACCCTGGAAGGAAGATAAACGCGGATAGACGGAATGGAGGGGGTTATAGGAAATTCGTTTGTGGTCTTTTTTAATAAATAATAAAAATTATTAATACTAAAAGACAGGATAATTAAAAAGGGGAAAGAAAGTTTATGTGCAAATATAATTTATTGTATAGAAAACAATTGGTCGATAGGAATGTGCTTTTAATCCGTGCCAAAAAAGTAAAGAATATAAATATATTTAACAAATATGTTGCGACGCCGACATTTTGTGCTTTTAAAAAAATATTTTAAATAAAATACTTTACATAAAAATTACTTATTTTTCATTTAATTTTACCTTTTTTTGTATTTCGTTTACCTTAAATCCCACCTTTTTGTACGCACAATTTTTGCTGTTTACTAAAAATGACCGCAAGAAACTTTTTCTCTGTGCCCACTTTTTCTCGCTTTTTTGTTGGTGTTGCCATCGTCGTTAGATAGCGACAAAGATTTAAAAATAGTAAAGCAAAATTTTGTGAGGAATACAGATGTTGATGGTAAGGATAACGAATGTTTAATTTACTCACAGCTTTGACTTTTGGCAGGGCATAAGTAATCAATAACGTTGATAAAATAATAAAATAGATCTAATTAAAAAAAGGTCGATAGTTAAGGAATAATTTTGTTTGAGTAGAATAACGTTTTAAAATTATTTAGACATTACTATATTTTAACCAGGCAGTCTATAAGCAGATAAGCTGAATGGTTTAGCAAAGTTTCCTTTGAACTTAACTTTATAATATCAATTTAACATAACTACAAATGCACAGCAATTTATAATATTGGATAACACTTTACTAGTCATATACTTATCTTTTAATTTTTGAATATAATTTTTATAAAATAAAAAAAATGTTTGTCTTTCAGATGCCTTCTAGAAATATTGTATGAAATGTTAAAATATGATACATTGTGTTTGCTCTAGAATACCTTATAATGCACATTCTTATAGATCACCAGAGAATACTGAAACATCAATCGAGATTGAGAGTTATTTATGTAAACAAAATGATTTTCAGAACACTTTAGATAAAGAAATTATTCCTACAAAAAATGATGAAGAAATTGTTGATTCGGAAGATATTTATCTAAAGAAAATGTGCAATAGTTCTATAAGTTGTAGTTGTCAATGTTCTTGTACTAAACAGAGGATTTACCAGACCAAAAACGAGGATTATAACAGATATATGAACACTAATCCAATCTACAAGTATCCTCCTGTTAGACATAAATACCTAAACTTTATTTCTGCATCACAATCAGTCACTCACTTATTTTGCCTTTTAATTTCAAAGAACGTAACTTACTGGTGTAGATTTATTTTTCTTCTGTTGTTATTATCTGGTTTTCCTTTACATGTGCTCTCCTTTGTTAATACCCTCACAACGACTGAGAAGTGCATGAACTATAAAACAACATACAGAGATGTTGTGACAAAAGTTACGACAAAACATACTTTACGTGATTCAGTAGACTGTAAACAATCCTACAGTGATTCTGAATCATTTTGTGCAAATTTACCGAAGTGTTTTAATATATTTATTCCATCAAAAGACAACTTAACTCTGGGGACAACTCGATCATATTCAGAAGAAACAAGAACAAATTTAAAGGATTATAATTGTGGAGTATCTTTATCAATTTTAAATTCAATGGAATATGATTTGTTCTGCAACCATTTTTCTATATTTTTATTGCTAAATATCAACTTAAAAGATAAAAATTTATACAATGATTGCCAAAACCATGCTACAAATTGTCAGTATGAGCAATGTCAACAAGATTTAAAAAGAATAAAAGAAAATGACCAGCAGGCTTTGGTTCAGTTTAATCAATTTTACGACACAATCGAAAAATATGCGACGCCAAATTCTTATTCAATAAATTGGTCAAAACAGCAGTGTTTGGTAAGTTTAACAAATATACTTTATTAAATTTCAAAAAAGCTTGCAACATTATTATATTGGCAACCCATAATTTAATTAACATAATAAAGAATGGAGAAAAAAATTCATTTCTGCATTACTTTTGCAAATAAACTAGCAAGTCGTTGCAAATAATTTTCTTTAGTGGAATCGATGTTAAATCGGTTACTTAAATATAACAACAAGTCATGAATTATTAATCATGAATTGAAGCTGGGTTAATAGTAAGACTGCATCATTTATATGTGCAACTTTATATTTTATTGATTTTTTTGGCTTGGAAATTACATAACCTGAATAATAATTTAATTACCTTTATCAAATTGAATATATTTTTTGATTGTAATCACTAAAATTTGTTAAGTTTGCTTTTTTTAAATGGTATTAGTTGATATAAAGTTTTACTATTTTTTAGTATATTAAAAAAGTTAAATATTATAATATTTTATCAAAAATAAACTAGGGTAAAACTATTTTGATTTTATAAACAAAAAATGTAATAAATTAATTTTTTTTATTAAAAATTTGCAATAAAACAGTGCCCTCTTCAAATTGTGACTAGGTTATTTCTCATATTGATAATCAATATATTGTTTTAAAAAACCCTTAATGTGAATAGTGATAATTGTATACTGAAAAGAGTAAATTATAAATGAAGACTACTAGCTATATCAAGCTTGCATATTTTCTTATCATGAATTAATTATGTATTTCAGTTGAATTATAAAGCATGGATATGCTCCGAAATGCACCAAATTTATGGCGAAACCAAAGATTGTACAAGAGAACTAGTAGAACCATGTGCATCAAGTTGTATTGCAACTGAAGCTTCTTGTCCTTTTTTTCGAGTTTTTAATGAAACTAAATTGGCGGGGGGACAACCAGTTTTCATATGTAATGGTAAGACTTTTTACATCTCTATAAAAGAAAGTGTCTCGGTTTTAACTTTTATATAAACACATCATATTGTGGTTATCTTTTTTAGATTTATATTGCTAATACAACTATTTTTTTTGTTTTTTACTAAGCTTTTTCGCATTAACAATTAATTAAAATGTTTAATAAAAAATTCACAATTAATTATATTTGTTCTCAACTTATCCTAAAATTTTGTTTATATTTTTTTTAGGTTTTAAGGTCAGAAATATAAAACAAGACAATCATAATTGTTTGAACATTCCTTTAGATCAAATTTACCTTGGTAGCGAATACATTATCATAGAAAACGAAAATAATTTAAATAATTTTACAGAAGAAAACGTTTTAAGGAATTTTACAACAAATTTTTCTAATTCGAAAGCAACAAAACCATTACTTTTATCTTCCTTTATTTTTTTCTATTCTTTAATAATATTTTTAGACAATTTTTATTATCACTGTTTATTTAATTGAATTTTACTTCTTCTAAATTAATTTATATTATTATATTTAACAAAACAATTTTATAGAATTTTATTTAAGAATGTATTTGTTTTAATAACGTGAAGTTTCCATTTTTGTTTGTGCATTAAAACTTATTAAATATTCTTCAGTTGTAGTTACTATAAAAAATTGCAGAACTTAAAAAATATAAAAAACAATATAAATTTATTTAAATATGGAAGAATTTTTGTTATCTCATATTTAATGTTTGATTTTGACAAATTAATAAAAAAACTGCGGGAAAACCTCGTAGACAATGATTAAGTTGATCCAAATTAGCACGTTTTCGCGAATTTATAATTAGTTAAAACTATTAAAATAATTGTAATTTATTTAAAGTAGAAATGTTTGTAAGTTGTATTGTGTAATCCTGCAGCCCTAAAAACCGCGTGGGTGTTTATTGATAAAAAATAGAAAGAAGAACGCATTAGAAAATTAAAAGTGCGACTGCTTCGCACGGCTAGGCCGAACAGGCTGCTTATTTTTTGCAGCATTGATTTTTCGTATCGATTGGAAGGCAACTTGTGATATTATTCGTAGCTTAAATTCTCATTTTGGCTCTCTTTTTTCAGTTCAATATGTTCATTTACTCTGTGCTGTTCTAATTTCGTTTTAAAATAATCTCCCGATGCTGTGACGTCATGGTTCGCGCGCCCTGATAAATATACTGTAATTAAATTAATATTCAAGAAAGGTGACTCAAAATGGACAGTTAAATTGAATAACAGGTCGCCGGGAAAAAAAAATTTATTGAAAATTTTAATTTAATTTTTATATTTCCAAAGTTACGTCGGTAAAATATAAAAAAATTATAAAAAATTTAGGTTTAGTACAACGGTTTATTTATGCAACAGTCAAAAATATTTAAAATTTTAAGCAAACCCAATGTGCTTGCAAATTTTGCATGCTCTTACAATTAACTAACACCGAAATCAATTATTAATCGCTCCCTCCAAATGCAAAGATCATTCTAATTAATGAAAATGTAACATTTTTTTTTTTAATTAAGATTTATAATAATATATATTTTTTAGTAATTGAAATTTAATTTTTTATAAAAACGGTAGTTTTAAGTAGTAGAAAATGTTTTAGAATATTATTTTTGTACTATCGAGGATAAACAAAAACTTGTATAAATAATCTATAAATCTTGTCTTAAATTATGTTACCGCTAGAAGATGTTCAAGAGCTAAGCAACACATGAAACGAAATTTCCTCGACTAGTTTTCAGGGATTAGGTAACTTTTAAACATGGATGACTCTGATTTTATGTGCGATAGTGATGTAGATTATGATCTTGAATATTCGGAAGATGACGCGTCAGAACCTGATGTCGACCTTGAGAATCAATATTATAATTCAAAGGCTTTAAAGGGCGGAGAAAATAAACTTGCACTAGAGAGTTTTCAAAGAGTTCTAGAACTAGAGGAACAGAAGGGCGAATGGGGGTTTAAGGCGCTCAAACAAATGACAAAAATTAATTTTAAGTTGGGAAAATATGAAGAAATGATGACAAGATATAAACAGCTTCTAAGTTATATTAAAAGTGCTGTAACGAGAAATTACTCAGAAAAATCGATCAACTCAATTCTTGATTACATTTCAACTTCAAAGCAGATGGATTTATTACAGCATTTTTATGAGACTACATTAGATGCGTTAAAAGATGCAAAGAATGACCGCCTATGGTTTAAGACCAACACAAAGTTAGGAAAATTGTATTTTGATCGAGAAGATTTTATTAAACTTGCAAAGATTTTAAGACAGTTACATCAATCTTGTCAAAATCAGGATGGTACAGATGACATGAAAAAGGGAACACAGTTGCTCGAAATCTATGCACTCGAAATCCAGATGTATACAGTTCAAAAAAACAACAAAAAACTAAAGAATGTTTATGAGCAATCACTTCATATTAAGTCTGCAATACCTCATCCATTTACGATGGGAGTAATCAGAGAATGTGGAGGAAAAATGCATTTAAGAGAAGGTGAATACGATAAAGCACACACCGATTTTTTTGAGTCTTTTAAAAATTATGACGAATCAGGCAGCCCACGTCGAACGACTTGTTTAAAATATCTAGTGCTTGCAAACATGCTAATGAAATCTGGGATTAATCCATTTGACTCACAAGAAGCAAAACCTTATAAAAATGATCCTGATATATTAGCAATGACAAATTTAGTAAGTGCTTATCAGAACAACGACATTGCAGCTTTTGAATTGATCGTTGCAACAAATCGGGCTAATATTATGCAAGATCAATTCATCCGGGAACATATTGAAGATTTGTTACGAAACGTGCGAACCCAAGTTTTATGCAAACTAATAAGACCTTACACTAGAATTCGAATCCCGTTTATATCAAAGAAATTGAACATTGATTGTGCAGAAGTAGAGAATTTATTGGTGACTTGTATTTTGGATGGAACAATTAAAGGAAGGATTGATGAAATAGAGCAGGTCTTGGTGATTGATCAAACTAACTTAACTTGTGCTGCGCGATATAGAGCGTTAGATAAATGGACTGAGCAGTTATCCACCTTACATCAAGTTATCTCAAATCGATTATTGTAATTCAAAATAATATCAATTTCTTTCATTCTTAAGTCTGCCTTTAAAGACATTGTAAAATGTTTTATAATATCTGTTCTATATATAACTTTTTTACTACTTTTTGTGTTTACCAATTTTTCACAAGGGTTATAATAATTGAAAGTTCATATCATACAGCTATGATTAGTAAATGGTTAAAAAAATGTATTCGTGATATTGTTCTTGTTTCTGAGAGTTATTTAATCATGTTATTTGTACACTGTAACTTGTGCAAGATTCAATTCAAAGTTTTAAACATAAATGGAAATTTCTATCTGATTTGGATTTTTAAAATTGTAGTTGGAAACCTTTTTTTGTATTTGTAGTTCAATGTTCTTTACAAAATCTTTATTTAAAATTTTTGAAACGCTTTTGTTAAATTGCATGGTACTTTCAATATTTTCTTAAAACAACATTCTACAAATCTTAATATGTTTTTCAACAGCCTGGAATTGGGTATAAAACCCAATTAATTTCTCAATTACAATTATTTTTATTTTCAAATTTCTTTTTATATAAGTAGTAACTATTTCTTGAATTTATACGTTAACAATTATTTTTTTGTTAATTTAGCAGTACTTAAGTTGTTTTAAACAAACAAAAATGTCTGGTTTAAGTAATGGAGCTGCCCATCTTTCAACAGGACCTGTAAATATCGGGTTAATTAGAGAAGATTCAAGAAAAGAATTGTTGAGATTGTTGGATCTGTGCCCTGGAAGCAAGGTTAATATTTAAGTCAAATATTCAAGTTAAAACTATGTTATTTAATAAGGATTAATAGCTTTATATGTATTTTTGTTATTTCTACTGGCTTATGTTAAAAAATACTTATTTAAATTTCAACATTCAAAATTTTTTTTTGCTGAAGAAGTTGCAAATTACCTTTTTTTAAGATTGGCAATTTTTGCTAATGTTATTAAGCTTTTTAAATAACTTGAACATATTTATTTAGGCACTTGTATGGGACCCAGAACTAACTGAACAATTTGGTTTGATTGCTGAATATTCATTACTTAAAGAATATGAAGTTGATCGAATGTTCCCACTTAGACCAACTCGACTACCAAAGTCAAATGTTCAACACATCGTGTTCATGTGTCGGCCTGTTCCTTCCTTAATGGAGCAAGTTGCAATTAATATTAAGGAGGAGGAGAAAGGGGATGGGTTTGGGAGAAGAGAGTATCACATTTTCTTTGTTCCTTGGAAGAGTTTTTTGTGCACACAAAAGCTTGAGGTTGGTTTCAACAACATTTATTTTAGAAACTAGTAACGTTTATTTTTTATTGTTATATTCATATCACAGTAGTAAAAAAATACAAATACCTTTTTTTAAACAACCTTATGATAAACTTTTGAATTTTTTTAGGAACTTGGCGTGTTTGGTTCCTTATCGAATGTTGTAGAATATCGTCTTGATGTAATTGCATTGGACAGTGACATTCTATCGATGGAAAATCATAATTCCTTCTTAGATTTGAACATTGATGGCGATGGGACTTCTGTTTATTTGGCTGCCAAAGCTATTACTACTATTCAAAAACAATTTGGGGTTATACCCATGCTGTATGGGAAGGGAAAATGTGCCAAGGTTAATTTAACTAGACCTATTTAATTTTATGTTTACGTAAAATGTTATATAATATGGCATATAAAGTTATTATTTATGACATTTTTTTGATATGTAATGACATAAGCTTTTGCAAAAATTATCCTAATTATATACTTTAATTTGTCATTATTTTTGTTTTTTTTTATAAATTTAAGTACAAAAATTTCTCCTTAACTGTTTTAAACAATTATCTTCTTTCTAGAGTGTTTGTGGATTGGTTCAGAAAATGTGGGCGGAGTCTGGTGATAATTCGGAGGAGGAGATTAGTTTGATTGATAGGTTGGTGGTGATTGACAGGTCAGTGGACCTAATAACTCCAATGGTTACACAGTTAACATTTGAAGGATTAATCGATGAAGCTTATGGAATAAAAAATAGTAAGTTAAGTTATTTTTGGTACAATGTAAAATTTTTGCTTATTTTGACATTGAAATTTTGTAGCTATTTTCAATGGTTAGTCAACCAAAATTTATTGCTGAAATTTTAATATTTTTAGCAAGTATAATATACCTTTAATAAAGCAATAATATAATATTGCTTTTCATAATTTATTTTGTTTGATGACTGTCATTTATATATATACAGCAATAAATTATTAAAATATATTGTAAAAATGAAACGAATTGAAACAGATTTTGGAGCAAAAAATAATGCAAATCAAATTTTGATTTAAAATATAAATATATAAATACTACCACTGTATATGTAATAACTATATGAATAATAAATTAAAATTAAATTCATAGTAACTGCTTCTTTTCCGCCTGAGAATTTCTCTCAAACTTCAAAATCTGACGACCTTACTAACGAAAAGAAAAAAGTTCTTTTATCATCGAAGGATGAGTTGTACCAGGGTTTAAGAGACAAAAACTTTAATGCTGTTGGACCCACATTAAAGAAACATGCTAAAGATATATCTGAAAAATATGAGGTTTTTATCATTTTTTTGTTAACCTAATTTTTAAATATTTTATTTTTTTATCTGTGTTACTTTTACAGTGGGTGTATAAGGAAATGTTGCTTAAATTTTCACTTTGTTTTTAGGTTAAACTGCTGACCATGTTAGAATTACTGTAAAATTATGCATAAAAACTTTAAACATAATGCTCTTAACTAAATATTGGATCTAATTTAGGGAGATTCTTCATTGTGTTATTATTTTGTATTATTTTAAATGTTGGCTTAAAAACAAGAAATAATATTTTATTTTTTTACAGGCGCGACATTCAGCCAAAACAGTTGGTGAAATGAGACAATTTGTTTCACATATGCCACAAATGCAACAATCAAAGAGTGTTCTTTCTATTCACACAAGTATAGCTGAGTTAATTAAAGAATTTACAGGTATGTTTATGTATAAAAATGACAAAATATTTAACAATTCTATGACTAAAAACACTTGGTAATTTATATACAAGGCAAACATTACAACTGTATATAATGGAGCTTACTGTACGATATATGTATGTCCAATTTATAGGCCTATAAAATATTTAAAACTGCTGTTTGTGAAATATTAGTTGTGGCCAGTGGTTGGTGCCCATATTACGACAAATAAAATGCCAACTAGTGGTTTTTAAAGGACTTATGTTAACATATGTTTTAGTCAAAAGTCTTGTGATTATACATATTAGTTAAATTTATTACTTAATTTAGACGGAGATGATTTCCTTGAGAATTTATCAACTCAACAAGAATTTCTAAATGGAGTTGGAACAGATAAAATTAATCCCTTTTTAGAGGAAAGTATATTTCGTCAACGTCCCATCACCCAAGTCTTCAGACTTCTTTGTTTACAAAGTTTAACCAACAACGGTCTAAAACAAAAAGTTTTGGAGTATTATAAAAGAGAAATTTTACAGGTAAAAAATATTATTTTTTTCATGATTTTATGTTAAAAATAAATTATAGTATTTTTTAAGCACAGCGCATTTTTTTTATTGTTTTTATTCTAAAACCAAATTATTTTTGTATTTTAACTAACACAATGTTTTTTTTAGAGTTATGGTTACAAGCATTTAATCTCATTACACAAGTTAGAGCGATGTGGTTTAATTCGCACCAACAATGGACCTTGGAATTATAATACTATAAGAAAATCATTAAATTTAATTGTAGAGGATATTAACGAAAAGGTAAAAGCACTAATCTATATATAACAAGCGTAATGGTAGAAGTGTATATAAATACATGTTTTTTTTTTGTATATATTCTTATTCTTGATGTGGAAAAGTCGAATGCGCGACTTAAACATAGAGTAACATCAGTTACTCCGACCCAGTCTCGAGTTGCCTGTGGCAGTTTGGGATATTATAGATTATAATTGCACATTAATTATGCTGCTGATTAAATGCTGGCTCAGCAGGAGTTCATACCGTTTCGAGTGCTTTACTCAAGGGCGTTACAGCATGAGAGCAGTGAGGATTGAACTCACGACTTCATGTGTGGTGTAGCAAGTGTTCTTACTACTTCACCTTGCTGCCGGGTATTTTTTTTTTATTTTAAATGAATTAAATGTAGCCCATAGGGCGGTCACTTAATTAGCATTAATTAATCCATCATTACATGGTATTTTTTTGTAGCTCTTCTGAATATCACATTTTTGATTAATTTTTGTAGGACCCACAAGATATAGCATATGTTCATAGTGGGTATGCCCCTCTTAGTATAAGGTTGGTTCAAATCCTATCCCATCCGGGATGGAGAAGCATCGACGAAGTTCTTAAAATATTGCCTGGACCAACTGTTCATGGAATTCAACAAGTTAAACCAAAGACCAAATGTAAGCTTCATAATTAATTTTTAAGGCTTTGTGTTAATAGATAATCAAATATGTACTTGGTTTTAACATAGGTAAATACAAGATAATATTCTATAGTTTGATTTTACAGTTTAAAAATTATTAACTCAGTATAAATACATTAGGTTTTGACATATTAATATGTAAGACAAGATATATCATATTATAGTTTAAAATTTATAAAAAAATAAGTATATTTGGTTGATGGTATAATGTAAACTTTGTTGTTTACAATAAAATAAGATAAAAATCTGTACTGACTTTTTTTTCAAATTTCAAGGCTTTACTAAATTAAGTCCAAATTTGCTAATGTTAAATTTAACAATTTTTTTTGACTTGTTTTGATTTTAAATATGTTTTATCATGTAATAGGGCAAGGCAGCTTGAGTGGAGATAGTAACTCATCAAGCACAGTCACGCTTGTTTATTTTATCGGTGGCATGACTTATGCCGAGATGTCAGCACTCCGATATTTATCCTCGCTTAAGAATGGATTTGAATATGTTGCCGCAACAACTAACATGATAAACGGAACATCTTTGATTAAAATGATGATAGAAGAATCATAATAGGTTTGATGTTTGATTTTAATTTGTATAACTCTACTTAACCAACGTATGCTAGCAAGTGTTAAAATAGCAAAATGTCTTAATAACATTAAGTTTATAAAGTGATAACGTACACTAAACAAAATGGCTTGATATGGTTAAAATGAATTAAGTAAATTAAAAAGTGTGATTACTATATATATTTATACACACTTTTAACCATCCTAATCTAATTAAAATATATAATCTATATTTCATAATGAATTAAAATTTAAATCCATTTACAACTTTAACTTATTTCTAAACAACAAAGTAATATTCTTATTATACAAATTTTCATCTTTTTTAGTTTTTGTTTCGAATTTTTTTTGATTTTTGTTTATTTTTCTGTGCAATATTTTGTTTTAATTTCTGCAGTCAATTAAAATTTATTTTCTCTTTATTTTTGTTTTTTTTTTTAGACATTCTGTAGAACACTTTTTAGAATTTTATTTGTAGTTGCACCTTTACAATTTACTTTACAGCACCTTGTATATAAGCATTAAGTATTTTGAACTAATTTACATTACACAAACACGTTATTATAAAACAGAAACACTTTTAGCCAGCTGTTCTTGCTCTGTATGTTAACCAGTTCTTATACTCCAGTTGAAAATGGCGCAAACCTGCAAAAAAATGATAAAGAGTCAAAACTCCTTCACTGGACTATAAAAAGTCTTGTTTAAATATTATTTTGAACCTTAGTTTAACCTAAAATTCTTGCTAGAAAGGGACATGCATATAGATTCGACGATCTACCTATTTTATTATTTTTACCTGCAACTACCCCTTGCATTCCCGCATTGTAATCGAGCCCAACTCCATTGCTCCTAAAATTTGACCGATCGTCCTGCCACTGATCCAAGTTATCCGGACCTCCGACCAAGGCTCCGTATAAAATCTGTGGATTGGATGAATCTGATTCAAAAACATCCCATTCGCATCGACCGTCTAACGGGCATGAACTAAAAATAAAAATTAACAAGTTTTGCGTAAAAAATTTACCCATTCTATTGAAGAATACTAAAATTATTTTCGTTATGATTAAATCACATTGTTTATAAACCCCCCTTAAAAATAATAATATTTCCATTAATTTGACGAAAATTCTTTAAAAATTATCCCCAAAATACTTCAAAAGTATAGAGATTTGCTGTTTTACCTCATTCTGTGATGAGGTCTCTTGGGATATTTGGTTCCGTATCCAATCACAAAACTTTTTCCGGTTTTGCCAAGAATATAATCTATTTGACTCTCCGCAAATTCCCTGTAATAAAAGATTGTTTGTCATATATATTTATGAAAATAGTTAACTGCTATCCAATGTCCAATCATATTATCTTAAAGCTACCAGAATGGTATCACCCAAAAAGATGCCAGATATTATTATCTAAACGATTTTTTTTTTGAAGAGTTTGTATTGTACAAAGTTATTATTCTACCTCCATGCTATTTTTCTATCATCGGGGGTTTGGGGTAAGGTCGAGGCAACCAAACACACAAATGCAGCGTTGCAAGCATATCTTGTCGTCCCCCATTCGTTTGTAAACAACAAACCTTGCGGTGTGTACTCAGCACCTCCTCCTGTAGTAAAAATCAAGGGTTCTCAGTTTAATAAATTTTCAATACAACGCAAGTGTTCAAATTAAGGTCAAAAGTTTTCCTTTTTGTCAAACTTTTATATCTTGAAAACTACTTAATGTAAAATTATGGCATCTTTGTGCAAGTCTGAAAAGTGCCAGTATAATTAAAAAACCAACACTTTAAACAACGTTAAAGTTTTCACATCGTCTACACACTAACAATATTTAAACCTGCCTGGTAAGTTGTATTCGCAAAAAGAAGTAACAGGTTTAAGGTACTCCTGTGCTGGTTGTGTTGCACCATTCCTTTGTGCAAACTTTGCCATTAGAACCTGAACTCCGACGGTTTTCGAGTCCCAGGAGAACTCCGATTGCGGCGATTTTAAGTTATGCTTCTCATAGAATCCTCCGGCATCCGCTAAGTAGCGGTGTTCATTTGTGACGTCATATAACCACAATGCCGCCCAAGCTAGCTCGTCGTGGTAGCTTTTAAAAAAATAATCAAAACTTTGATTTTATGATTCAAAAATGATTTTTAAAGTGTTTAATAGAGACAATGTGTTGGTAAGTCATCTTCTAACTACACTGGGAGGAAACTAGACATTTAAAAAAGCAATAAGGTTAAACTTTTACCTGCTTGAAGCGTAATATGGAATCACTTCTCTGATTGAGCTGGAATAAACGCTGCGATATCTTGTAGCGAATTCGTACAACTCTTTCGCGTGACGTAGTAATTCGACTACGTACGGATCATCTAAATAAATAATTGTGATGCTATTTTAGAAACAAAACAAGAAAATTAAATTTAAATATATTTTTTATTTAAAAGTTGGCCCTACAACTTTAGTTATATTTGAAGAAATGTAAAAAATGTTAGTTTTCATGAAGTACATCATTTACCTCTGCTGACATTTGTAGCGATCAACACTTTAGCTGTTGCTGCCAAAGCTGCTGCTGTCTCACCAGCAAGATCCGAGCCCGGGTTTTTGTCAGTTATACTAAAGCAAGGTCGAGGTACATTCATTTCATCAGGTCGCGACCAGAAAGTATTTTCGACATCAGGATTTCCAACCTAAGATTGTTCAAAGTTTGTTAAAATAAGATGCATTTTAAGCCTAAATTTAAATTCTTATAGAGCGTACAAGATGGACAAAACATCTACAAAGTTGTCTTCTAATGGCAAAAGTTTTTTAAATTTGCAAATACGTGTTATGTTTGTTTTAAAATTAGAAACTTTTTGGCTCCACATCTATACAACCAGCATAGAAAATATACATAAGGTATTTCACTTGAGGTATTTAAATATTCGACCAAGCAAACCAAATCTTGCCTGATTGATAATGTTGTTAACCGGTAATCCGTATTAGACATATCGCAGTTTGCATAACCGCCTTCACAGACAACTTACCATTCCAACTAACTTGTACTTAGAAACATGAGCTTTCATAAAGTAATCGGCTCCCCACTTAAGAGCACGTGTAAGAAACGTTGTCTCCCAAGCTGACTTATAAGCATCTGGAAACTCAAGAAAACCCCAAGCCAGGACAGTCATTGCAGATGCAGTTGGGAAGCCAAATTTGATATAGTCCCCAGCTAAAAACAAATAAACATAAAACATTCCTCATGATGTGTTTATTTTGTATAAAAGAATTATGTCTTTTACTTGAAATTCGTCCAAGCAAGCAAAATTTTCATTGTTAATGATATTTTTACAACAGTTTCGACTGTGCTACATTTGCAACCAACTACATATACTTAGACATCTCTATGTTAAAACTTACAAACGTAATATCCTCCTTGTAGATCAACTCCTCCACATTCTTGACCATCATGCATATGAGAGTTTGTTTTCCAGTATATTCTACCGTTCGTTCCAGCATTCCCCGATCTTTGTGCTTCGTAGAACAACAACGAATTGTGAATTAGCTTTGAGTAAAAACAAAACGTATAAACGAAAGGAACTTTACAGGTTAAAAATGAAGGTCAATGTTATAAAGAGCTTTATGTTGTAATCTAAACTTGGTGTTAAATCAGAATGTTTTCTTTATTTGTGACCCTATTTGTATAGTTATTTACAAATGCAACTTAAACCCACAACAACTTTGTTTTATACCCTAACAAGTTACCAGGTTATAGTTGTAACTATTTCGTGGTGTAAAAAGTGGTTTTGCCTGCGGGGCACCACCCGAAAACTGCGCCGTCACTGGCGTTTTCATCGTCGTGGTTGTTGTTGCTTTCGTCACAAGTTTGCCTGAAACAATGACGTCATAGTTACGTAACAAAGAAAAAGACTAATAACTTGAGCAAATATTTAAGTTAAATTTTTTGTTATAGCTTTTAATCTAGTAAGTATACCTGGAAATAAAGTTACTGGGTAAATGGTGTTTGACATTTATGTCTTAAGGTTATAGAAATTTTTTTTAAGCTTACCAATATCACATCTTAGCCTTGACGAATGTTTATATTTAACAATTTTACTCGATCTCACACCAGTTCTCGAATCAACACACCAGCAAGATCCTCTATACCTCCAACATTGAAGTACATTATATCTTCTTGGGTTATTCTTATTACATTGTGGAATGTTGCATCGTTTTAACGGCTTTCCTGCGGCTTCGCATACCGAGGTTAGTCGTTCTTTTACTCGACTACATGATGGAGCTGAAAGTTTTAAAAAAAGATTAAAAATTAAATAATTAACAGTCCGCAAGCCTCTGGTTCACTTTAACTTAGTTAAAACTAATTAAAGAAAAATAGCGTAAATTAAAATGGTAAACTTAATATTTATTAGTACACTAAATATTAAAAAAGATATATAATTATAAAGTATATCAAAAAGAGTTAAAATTTACTGAATTTCGCAGCCTTTGTGCGTTTCACTTCAGATGTCGTTGTCGTCGAAACTTTTGTTGTTAAAGTTGGTTTTGCCTGGGGTGGGGACCGCGTCTGCACGAACCAAAAGAACCCTGCACCAGGGGGTTTTGTTCGTGGGGTCGTGGTGGACACTGTGGGGGCCGTTGTCGTGGTAACAGTTAGAACAGGAAACATTTCAAAGTTATCGGGAAGAATGTACTAGAATAAATTTAATATGACGTAACAATGATAAGTTTAATTGGGTAATAATATTGTTTTGTATAAAACAATAAACTTTTAAATGTATTTGTAACAACGTCTAATTATTACGTAATAATATAGTGTCCAACATATCAAGCTTCTGGAATAGATAAAAGTTTAAAAATTTTATGATTTATTATTTATTTGAATCACAATCTATACTTGAATAATTTAAAAATAGAATTTCTAAATTCACCTCTCCAACGTTGTAAACTTTCATTTCATGTTCATGGTTGTTATATGGGTTCGGTTTATAAACTTTATCGCGAAATACGATGACGGGTCGGGGTCCGTAATATTCAGTGTAATCTACATCCGGTTCCATTATAAAGTCAATAAGGTATCTGCGTAAAAACGAAATTTAAAGTTAAAAAAGCTTTTTGTTTACTGGTTTTAGTTAATAAAATAAAAAATTAAGAAACTTACAAATTTAAATTATCAACCTACCTTTGATCCATAACCTGACCCACATATTGGTGTCCATTCCATCGAGTTTGTTTTATATAGAGAATCTTTTTATCAGGACTTTGGTGAAAGAATGTTCCTTGCCATGCCTATAGATTTATGTTTCAAAAAAAACTTTAATTACATTTTGTCGAAACTAATAAGTCGTAAAACAAGCAGGTGATTTGGTTAATGTTAATCTAAGCAAGTACAACTAAAGGTTATAGACAGTATTTTAAGATACTGTTTAGGCTGTGAAATCGTCATTTCCAAAGCGGGAATACTTTCCTATAATTTGTAACTACAAATGTTTTCGCGTTTTAATAGTTAAAGAAAACCCAACTTAGCATTCAGCTAACATAATCAGGTTATAAAATAAACCCCCTTAACAGTAACCTACTTCAAAGTTGACGATAGGCTGGGGATAAATTAAGGCGATCCACCAACTTGGAAACTCAACAGTGACTGGGAGCTTGAAATGGCCGATGTAACCTGCATGAGTTTGATTCTTCCAACCTTGTCCTTCAATCTAAATCAAAATACAAAACATCGTTGAAAAATATCGTCGATGTTCCAATGTTTCAAAGTCTAAAACATTGCAAAACTTTTTTGTTTCCGCTAGTTAAAATTAAATCTCTCTATTTCAAATTTCCCTTTTTATTATAGTTAGTTAATTTAAATATATCTCAAATTGAATAACATTATTTTACGGCTGTTAAAGTGACTCTTAGTTGTATTCCAAACTTACAAAAAATACGGGGTTGATATTTCCAAAGTTTCCTGGTAAAAAATATAACAGAATCCCGAATAGCAAGTAAATTTTCATTTTATTTATGTTGTCTTTGACGGTATTTAAAACTTTAGGTGATTTAATAAACTCTTATAACCTTGTTTTAAATTCTGAAATCTAAACTTGTCTTCTAACTCTTTTTGCCAATTTAATCGTTTGAATAATAATCTAAATTTTCGTTTAAAAGTATCAATATAGCTCGAGTTTTTGGTTTATTTTATTGCGATTTTTTCCTGTATTGGATTATGACTAACCATAATAACGTGCACCAATCGTCGATTTTGTTACGAATCGCCGTGGGCATTGTCATATGCTATGACGTCATAACCCTTTATTAGCCAATATCACTAATACTGAACCAATTTTAATAAAAAAAATAATTTTTCTGTTGCGAAAGGGTTAAATATTTAATAAAAAGTTTATTGCATATAAAATCGAAAAATTTTTTGCAGGATTTTCTAAAGAAAGTGAATAATTTTTTCTAAATTGATATAAGTTTTAATGTAAAAATTACACTTTTAATATTTTTATTTTAACAAAATTATATAAAAAAAATTTTTTGCGCTGCAAAATTGTAGAAAATGCATAAAAAATAACCTAATGCATCTAATTCTTTGCCAATAGATCCTGTGTTTAAAAATCATACTAATGGTACGCTATTTTTAAAATGCTTAATGTAATATGTGGTTTAAATATTTTTTAAATTTAACAACACATTCCTTTTTTAATTAAATAGATAAAAAGATATCACAAAAATATAAAAGTAAAGGTTTCTAATTCATATCTTTAAAGCATATTTAAAAACTAAAATCATTTGAATAAGATTGTGTAGTTATATTAGCATACTAGGAATTTTAATAATAATAGCCCAGTGCTTTATGTTTGCAAAACTTGCATTTTTAAAATTAAAATTATAGATAATGCTGCAAAATTTACAAGTATCAATACCTTTTTATGCAACGAATATAAATTTGTTGAATTTTACAAAACTTAGCATAATAATAAAAAAATGTTTTGTTATTGTTTTTTAAAACAATTACTAGTTCACAATTTTTATTTAGTCATAATTAATAACAAAAATATTATTTAACCAACTAATGTAAACATGAATATGTTAATTCGTATTGAAAATAATTCAACTATTATGTAGGTTATAGGCTATGTATAAAAAGAAAAAAATTGGAGAAACACAAAGATTGTTAAAGGGTGTTATCTAATGTTTTGAATTAAAAATTGAACATTTACAATATAAATGAGAGTTTATTTCGTATTAGGAATACTGGTTTATTTTATAGAAAGAGGCTTGGGAATTCTTAGTCCCAAGTTTTTAGTAAGTTTGCAGAGCAGTTTTTAATGTGGATAAATAAACTATTTTACCCTATGTTTAAAATTATTAAACTTTATTTAATCTTATTTATCTAAATCATATCAATGGTTACAAAAATTTAAACATTTAAATAAATGAAATTAACAAAAAATTAATGTTGTTTATTATTTTTAACAACTTTTTTGTTGTACTAAAAAAATTTAAATTCTAAATTTTTTTAAATTTATTTATTACTACAACAAAATATTATTTTTACGATTTGTAATGTTTTAGATTGAAGGACAAGGTTGGAAGAATCAAACTCATGCAGGTTACATCAGTCACTTTAAGCTTCCAGTCACTGTTGAGTTTCCAAGTTGGTGGATCGCCTTAATTTATCCTCAACCTATTGTTAACTTTGAGGTGAGTTAATATGAAAGGATTTATTTTACAATTTTATTTCACATTCAATGTAATAATGTTAGCTAAATGCTTAGTCGGTATTTATTTAACTGTTGTAACGTAAAAGCATCTGTGGGTACAAATCATATTAAAGTATTGGCAGCGTGGTGTAGTGGTAAGAACGCTTGCTACACCACACATGAGGTCATGGGTTCAATCCCCACTGATCTCATACTGTAGTGCCCTTGAGTAAGGTGCTATAGACGGTATAAACTCCTGCTGAGCCAACACTTAATCAGCAGTATAATTATCGGGCAATTATAATCTATAATATCCCAAACTGCCACAGGCAACTCGAGACTGGGTTGGAGGAACTGGTGTTACTCTATGTTTAAGTCGCGTATTTGACTTTTCCACATCGAGAATAAAGATATATACAAAAAAAAAATTCCCCAACCCATCAGCAATTTTATGTTTAGTAAATATGTGCTTTTTTTTAATAAAAGTTTGTTTTTAATGTATTTAATTTATAGGCATGGGGGGGAAAATTCTTTAACCAAAGCCCTGACAAAAAGATTCTTTACATTAAACAAAAAAGATGGAATAAACATCAATATGAGGGTCAGGTTATTGATCAGAGGTTCGATTTTAAACTTGTTTTTTTTTAATATTTTCTTTTTTTTCTTTCACATGTTTGTTTTAATAAAGTCATTATAAAAAATAAAACAAATATTATTTTAATTTTTTTAAATTTTAAACAATTTATAATGACTGTCCATTACTAAATGGACATGATTTTTTAGACTGAACTTTATTAACTCGTTACACAAAAAAGTGTAGAATATTTAAAAACAATGTGCTATATTTGATTAAAGTTTTTGTGTAAAAATTACTATGTGTCTTACAGGTATCTCATAGACTTTATAATGGAACCCGATGTAGATTACAATGAATATTACGGACCCCGACCCATCATCGTATTTGGCGATAAAGTTTATAAACCGAACCCATATAACAACCAAGAACATGAAATGAAAGTTTACAATATTGAAGAGGTGAATTTGAATTACATTTTAAGATTATCCAAATATAGATTGTAATTCAAATAAATAATAGATCATAAAGTTTTAAAACTAACATTCATTTTAAAAAACATGATAGGTTTTATTACTTTATTACTACTTAAAAATACAGCATTAGTTTCAATATATGTTAATGACAATTGTTTTATGAAAAACATATTTACAATATTACTGAACTAAAGAAAAGGTAATTTAATAATAAAAGTTTTATTTAAAAAATGTGTTTTTAGGGTCTTTTTTTAGGGTCGGCAACAATTCCTAAAATCCACAGAAAAAGGTCACTTGGTGGAAAAATCTTAAATTATATAAAACCTAGGTTACGAGATGCAAGACAAGGGACTTCAACAACTGCAATGCAAAGTACAGTGACAAAGGCAAATGGTAATTTATTTAGGTTTTATTTTTTTTTATTTGTAGGCAATTAACAATGTACTTTTTATAAGTAGCCAAATGCTAAAAAAAGCTTGTTATGGATTTATTTTTTTTAATTTTAAAACAAAAATGATATTTTAGAAATTAAAATCAGTGTATTTCTCTAACAAAAAAATCATCGATTTTTTTATGTTAAGGTAATACATGTGATCAAGTAATACAACGTGAAATTGAAAAATGTGAAGCAAACAATACACCATTGGACCAATGCAAATTGCCACAATGTGATGAAGACAATTCTCAAACAATCCTTCGATGTTCAGTAGAGGACAACACTTGCTATTGTGAAGACCCAGAAACTGGGGAAATAACAAGCAGAGTTGTCCAATACAAGCAAAAGTCAATGCTGGCGTGCACTGCAGGTACTTTTTTTTAATTAATAATTTTAAATAATCATTGCACAACTTTAAAGCCCAAAAATAACAATGACATGATTTAGTATTAAAACACTGGTTTTACAGCCTTTAATGCTGTAATACTTTTGAGTCAAGCGCTATCACAGTTTAAATTACTGCTGAGCAAGCTTGCCTTAAAACAAAAATATATCTAATGCAAAATTCGAGTTAGTAAATTTAAAGTCTACTTAAAGAAATATATTTATATCAAGCTAAGTTAGATAAGCATACATTTTGTAAAAGTTAGTGAATCAATAAAAGCAATGTTTTTGTTTAGAGGAAAACCCATGTGAAGATAAAACTTATCCCTGTAGTCCAGTTGCTAATTGTACAAACAATGCTGGGTCATATATTTGTTCTTGTAATACTGGTTACATTGGCGATGGAATTACCTGTGCAGATGAGAATGAATGTTCAACAATGAATGGCGGTTGTGACAGTAATGCCAGCTGTATGAACAATGTTGGGTCATTTACTTGTTCTTGTAATACTGGTTACATTGGCGATGGAATTACCTGTGCAGATGAAAATGAATGTTCAACAATGAATGGCGGTTGTGACAGTAATGCCAACTGTATGAACAATGTTGGGTCATTCACTTGTTCTTGTAATACTGGTTACATGGGTGATGGATTTACCTGTGCAGATGAAAATGAATGTTCAACAATGAAAGGCGGTTGTGACAGTAATGCCAACTGTATGAACAATGTTGGGTCATTTACTTGTTCTTGTAATACTGGTTACATTGGCGATGGATTTACCTGTGCAGATGTAAATGAATGTTCAACAATGAATGGCGGTTGTGACAGTAATGCCAACTGTATGAACAATGTTGGGTCATTCACTTGTTCTTGTAATACTGGTTACATTGGCGATGGAATTACCTGTGCAGATGAAAATGAATGTTCAACAATGAATGGCGGTTGTGACAGTAATGCCAACTGTATGAACAATGTTGGGTCATTCACTTGTTCTTGTAATACTGGTTACATTGGCGATGGAATTACCTGTGCAGATGAAAATGAATGTTCAACAATGAATGGCGGTTGTGACAGTAATGCCAACTGTATGAACAATGTTGGGTCATTCACTTGTTCTTGTAATACTGGTTACATTGGCGATGGAATTACCTGTGCAGATGAAAATGAATGTTCAACAATGAATGGCGGTTGTGACAGTAATGCCAACTGTATGAACAATGTTGGGTCATTCACTTGTTCTTGTAATACTGGTTACATGGGTGATGGATTTACCTGTACAGATGAAAATGAATGTTCAACAATGAATGGCGGTTGTGACAGTAATGCCAACTGTATGAACAATGTTGGGTCATTTACTTGTTCTTGTAATACTGGTTACATTGGCGATGGAATTACCTGTGCAGATGAAAATGAATGTTCAACAATGAATGGCGGTTGTGACAGTAATGCCAACTGTATGAACAATGTTGGGTCATTTACTTGTTCTTGTAATACTGGTTACATTGGCGATGGACTTACCTGTGCAGATGAAAATGAATGTTCAACAATGAATGGCGGTTGTGACAGTAATGCCAACTGTATGAACAATGTTGGGTCATTCACTTGTTCTTGTAATACTGGTTACATGGGTGATGGATTTACCTGTGCAGATGAAAATGAATGTTCAACAATGAAAGGCGGTTGTGACAGTAATGCCAACTGTATGAACAATGTTGGGTCATTTACTTGTTCTTGTAATACTGGTTACATTGGCGATGGATTTACCTGTGCAGATGTAAATGAATGTTCAACAATGAATGGCGGTTGTGACAGTAATGCCAACTGTATGAACAATGTTGGGTCATTCACTTGTTCTTGTAATACTGGTTACATTGGCGATGGAATTACCTGTGCAGATGAAAATGAATGTTCAACAATGAATGGCGGTTGTGACAGTAATGCCAACTGTATGAACAATGTTGGGTCATTCACTTGTTCTTGTAATACTGGTTACATTGGCGATGGAATTACCTGTGCAGATGAAAATGAATGTTCAACAATGAATGGCGGTTGTGACAGTAATGCCAACTGTATGAACAATGTTGGGTCATTCACTTGTTCTTGTAATACTGGTTACATTGGCGATGGAATTACCTGTGCAGATGAAAATGAATGTTCAACAATGAATGGCGGTTGTGACAGTAATGCCAACTGTATGAACAATGTTGGGTCATTCACTTGTTCTTGTAATACTGGTTACATGGGTGATGGATTTACCTGTACAGATGAAAATGAATGTTCAACAATGAATGGCGGTTGTGACAGTAATGCCAACTGTATGAACAATGTTGGGTCATTTACTTGTTCTTGTAATACTGGTTACATTGGCGATGGAATTACCTGTGCAGATGAAAATGAATGTTCAACAATGAATGGCGGTTGTGACAGTAATGCCAACTGTATGAACAATGTTGGGTCATTTACTTGTTCTTGTAATACTGGTTACATTGGCGATGGAATTACCTGTGCAGATGAAAATGAATGTTCAACAATGAATGGCGGTTGTGACAGTAATGCCAACTGTATGAACAATGTTGGGTCATTTACTTGTTCTTGTAATACTGGTTACATTGGCGATGGAATTACCTGTGCAGATGAAAATGAATGTTCAACAATGAATGGCGGTTGTGACAGTAATGCCAATTGTATGAACAATGTTGGGTCATTCACTTGTTCTTGTATTACTGGTTACATGGGTGATGGATTTACCTGTGCAGATGAAAATGAATGTTCAACAATGAATGGCGGTTGTGACAGTAATGCCAACTGTATGAACAATGTTGGGTCATTTACTTGTTCTTGTAATACTGGTTACATGGGTAATGGATTTACCTGTACAGATGAAAATGAATGTTCAACAATGAATGGCGGTTGTGACAGTAATGCCAATTGTATGAACAATGTTGGGTCATTTACTTGTTCTTGTAATACTGGTTACATGGGTGATGGATTTACCTGTGCAGATGAAAATGAATGTTCAACAATGTATGGCGGTTGTGACAGTAATGCCAACTGTATGAACAATGTTGGGTCATTTACTTGTTCTTGTAATACTGGTTACATGGGTGATGGATTTACCTGTACAGATGAAAATGAATGTTCAACAATGAATGGCGGTTGTGACAGTAATGCCAACTGTATGAACAATGTTGGGTCATTTACTTGTTCTTGTAATACTGGTTACATGGGTGATGGATTTACCTGTGCCGATGAAAATGAATGTTCAACAATGAATGGCGGTTGTGACAGTAATGCCAACTGTATGAACAATGTTGGGTCATTTACTTGTTCTTGTAATACTGGTTACATGGGTGATGGATTTACCTGTACAGATGAAAATGAATGTTCAACAATGAATGGCGGTTGTGACAGTAATGCCAACTGTATGAACAATGTTGGGTCATTTACTTGTTCTTGTAATACTGGTTACATGGGTGATGGATTTACCTGTACAGATGAAAATGAATGTTCAACAATGAATGGCGGTTGTGACAGTAATGCCAACTGTATGAACAATGTTGGGTCATTCACTTGTTCTTGTAATACTGGTTACATGGGTGATGGAATTACCTGTTCAGATGAAAATGAATGTTCAACAATGAATGGCGGTTGTGACAGTAATGCCAACTGTATGAACAATGTTGGGTCATTTACTTGTTCTTTTAATACTGGTTACATTGGCGATGGAATTACCTGTTCAGATGAAAATGAATGTTCAACATTGAATGGCGGCTGTGACAGTAATGCCAACTGTATGAACAATGTTGGGTCATTCACTTGTTCTTGTAATACTGGTTACATTGGCGATGGAATTACCTGTGCAGATGAAAATGAATGTTCAACAATGAATGGCGGTTGTGACAGTAATGCCAACTGTATGAACAATGTTGGGTCATTCACTTGTTCTTGTAATACTGGTTACATTGGCGATGGAATTACCTGTGCAGATGAAAATGAATGTTCAACAATGTATGGCGGTTGTGACAGTAATGCCAACTGTATAAACAATGTTGGGTCATTCAGTTGTTCTTGTAATAGTGGTTACATGGGTGATGGAATTACCTGTTCAGATGAAAATGAATGTTCAACAATGAATGGCGGTTGTGACAGTAATGCCAACTGTATGAACAATGTTGGGTCATTTACTTGTTCTTGTAATACTGGTTACATGGGTGATGGATTTACCTGTGCCGATAAAAATGAATGTTCAACAATGAATGGCGGTTGTGACAGTAATGCCAACTGTATGAACAATGTTGGGTCATTTACTTGTTCTTGTAATACTGGTTACATGGGTGATGGATTTACCTGTACAGATGAAAATGAATGTTCAACAATGAATGGCGGTTGTGACAGTAATGCCAACTGTATGAACAATGTTGGGTCATTTACTTGTTCTTGTAATACTGGTTACATGGGTGATGGATTTACCTGTACAGATGAGAATGAATGTTCAACAATGAATGGCGGTTGTGACAGTAATGCCAACTGTATGAACAATGTTGGGTCATTTACTTGTTCTTGTAATACTGGTTACATTGGCGATGGAATTACCTGTTCAGATGAAAATGAATGTTCAACATTGAATGGCGGTTGTGACAGTAATGCCAACTGTATGAACAATGTTGGGTCATTTACTTGTTCTTGTAATACTGGTTACATGGGTGATGGATTTACCTGTACAGATGAAAATGAATGTTCAACAATGAATGGCGGTTGTGACAGTAATGCCAACTGTATGAACAATGTTGGGTCATTTACTTGTTCTTGTAATACTGGTTACATTGGCGATGGAATTACCTGTTCAGATGAAAATGAATGTTCAACATTGAATGGCGGTTGTGACAGTAATGCCAACTGTATGAACAATGTTGGGTCATTTACTTGTTCTTGTAATACTGGTTACATGGGTGATGGATTTACCTGTGCAGATGAAAATGAATGTTCAACAATGAATGGCGGTTGTGACAGTAATGCCAATTGTATGAACAATGTTGGGTCATTCACTTGTTCTTGTAATACTGGTTACATTGGCGATGGAATTACCTGTTCAGATGAAAATGAATGTTCAACATTGAATGGCGGTTGTGACAGTAATGCCAACTGTATGAACAATGTTGGGTCATTTACTTGTTCTTGTAATACTGGTTACATTGGCGATGGATTTACCTGTGCAGATGAAAATGAATGTTCAACAATGAATGGCGGTTGTGACAGTAATGCCAATTGTATGAACAATGTTGGGTCATTTACTTGTTCTTGTAATACTGGTTACATTGGCGATGGATTCACCTGTGCAGATGAAAATGAATGTTCAACAATGAATGGCGGTTGTGACAGTAATGCCAACTGTATGAACAATGTTGGGTCATTCACTTGTTCTTGTAATACTGGTTACATTGGCGATAGACTTACCTGTGCAGATGAGAATGAATGTTCAACAATGAATGGCGGTTGTGACAGTAATGCCAACTGTATGAACAATGTTGGGTCATTCACTTGTTCTTGTAATACTGGTTACATTGGCGATGGACTTACCTGTGCAGATGAGAATGAATGTTCAACAATGAATGGCGGTTGTGACAGTAATGCCAACTGTATAAACAATGTTGGGTCATTCACTTGTTCTTGTAATACTGGTTACATGGGTGATGGATTTACCTGTACAGATGAAAATGAATGTTCAACAATGAATGGCGGTTGTGACAGTAATGCCAACTGTATGAACAATGTTGGGTCATTTACTTGTTCTTGTAATACTGGTTACATGGGTGATGGATTTACCTGTGCAGATGAAAATGAATGTTCAACAATGAATGGCGGTTGTGACAGTAATGCCAACTGTATGAACAATGTTGGGTCATTCACTTGTTCTTGTAATACTGGTTACATTGGCGATGGACTTACCTGTGCAGATGAAAATGAATGTTCAACAATGAATGGCGGTTGTGACAGTAATGCCAACTGTATGAACAATGTTGGGTCATTTACTTGTTCTTGTAATACTGGTTACATTGGCGATGGACTTACCTGTGCAGATGAGAATGAATGTTCAACAATGAATGGCGGTTGTGACAGTAATGCCAACTGTATGAACAATGTTGGGTCATTCACTTGTTTTTGTAATACTGGTTACATTGGCGATGGACTTACCTGTGCAGATGAGAATGAATGTTCAACAATGAATGGCGGTTGTGACAGTAATGCCAACTGTATGAACAATGTTGGGTCATTCACTTGTTCTTGTAGTACTGGTTACATTGGCGATGGAATTACCTGTGCAGATGAAAATGAATGTTCAACAATGAATGGCGGTTGTGACAGTAATGCCAACTGTATGAACAATGTTGGGTCATTCACTTGTTCTTGTAGTACTGGTTACATTGGCGATGGACTTACCTGTGCAGATGAGAATGAATGTTCAACAATGAATGGCGGTTGTGACAGTAATGCCAACTGTATGAACAATGTTGGGTCATTCACTTGTTCTTGTAATACTGGTTACATGGGTGATGGATTTACCTGTGCAGACATAAATGAATGTGAATTAATGACAGACAATTGCAGTGATGATGCTAATTGTTCAAACACAATTGGATCGTTTACATGCAATTGTTTATTTTATGGGAATGGGATTAATTGTACATATTGTCCAAATGTTTCTCTTATAGATGTGTGTCAACCATTGAACATTTTTGAAAGTTGTCCATTTAATGAACTGTGTTTTTTAGAAACGGCAAGTATGTAAAGATGTGTTATAATCAATTATGTATTGTTTTTTTTTTTAAATAATTCAAGTTATAACTTACTACTTGCTTAGTCAAAAATTAGTATATTAAATTAACTTTCATGATTAAAAAAGTATACTGATTAGTTATATTATGTTGAGAACAGACAATTTATCAGCACAATACAATTGTGATGTTTGTGAGGTAACAACCAGAACAAACTGTGTTGAAGCTCGTGAATTATGTCCAGATGTTCCAAATTATTGTCAACAAGATGGTGTTTGTGGGAACCATATTGGGTCCAACTGCACCTTTAATGGTACCGGGGTTTCTTGTTCATGTTTGGACGGTTTTTCATTTAATGCTACAACGCTTTTGTGTAAGAACTTTACATATATTAATGTTTTAAATAAATAAGAAATCGAAATCTCAAACTGCCTAAGTCAACCTGACACTGATTTAGAGTAACAAATGTAAATTTCCAATCAAATATAGAAAAAATTTATACCGTGAATGTTTTTAAATTTGATGACTTTAAATATGTATTTGTTTTAGATTAGTTACAATAACTTAAAAATATTAGTTATTTTTCTTAAAAGTATTTTTGCAGAATAATTTAAATCCTACTTTAAGGTATTAGAAATCCTTCAACTTTGCCAATTTGGGTAACATCTGTGATTGCTGTGGTTGGTGTAGGTTTCACAGCAACTACAGTCTCAGCTTTAACTTTATTTTTAAGAAATGAGGTAACTTATAATTTATTTAACATTTATTATATATACTTTATTTTTATTACTTTTTACATAAGTTTAATAAAATTAGGCATTGTATTAAATTAATATTTTTTTTTAGTTATCTTAAGGGAGTTTTAAATTTTGATAAATTTGTTTTTGAATATTCTTTTTAAAAATTCATTGTCTTTATTTGTTGAAGTCCTTTTATAATTACCTAACATTTTTATAAATTTATTTTACATGACATTTAAATATAAATTTAACCCTTTTTATTTTAGGTGTGGATTAAATATAAAGTTACCCCTGGTTGAACAAGGTTTTGGTTTTTTTAAATTTGTAAGTTGCCAAACTTATTAGGCAATTTAGCCCAATTGTTTATTTATTTAACTTAAAATATTATTGGTAATTTAATTTCTTAAAATTTTTATTTTAAGTAAATTTCACTTTGACCAAGGTTTGGTTTCGTTTTTTTACAGATTGTAATTTTTATTTTTATATGTAAATTATATAAGTCTACATTTTTAAAAGTATTTTTTAAGTGTTTTTTTACAGGACATTTTTATTTTAGTAGCCTCAATAGGCCTATATAGATTTTTTAATGATTGTTTTGCAACAGTTTAAAACAAATCAATTAAAATTTGACAAACGACTTATTATACTGTGAATTTGTTTACACCGTGAAGTTCAAAATAGTAAAATTTAGGAGGCTGAAAGTTTATCAACCGTAAAGAAGCAATGTTACGTATACAAATGCGATGCTGAGTCATAGAACTCAAAAGGGCAAGAAAACCAATAAAGAAGTTAACTCACCACAATGTAATAAAAATAACCCAAAAAGATATAATGTACTTCAATACTGGAAGTATAGATGACCTAGCTGGTGTGTTGATTCAAAGATCGAGTAGAATTGTTAAATATAAACACACGTCGAGGCCAAGTTGTGAAACCAACAAATACAATAAATATTTCTTTTCTCTGGAATTTAAACTTTAATTTTACTTCCAATGATCGTATTAAAGCCATGAAGTAAAACAATATCACATAAGAATTTTTGTTTTGTTTTTAAACGCTTTTGATGACGCACTATCAAAGTTTGTAAATATTTATATTTTTGGGGGAATGAAATTAACTCGCAAAAATATATATTTTTAATAAAGTTTTAATACTATTGGTAGGTTAGCACAAACGTATGTTTTTGTATTAAGATTTGATGCTTTTTATTAAGGTTTATATAACGTAATAGTAGTTTGACGAGGCGCATTTACATATAAGTAAGTTAGGGTAAAAATAGTTTTTCTTAACCTCAACTAAGAAATTTATAAATAGCCTAAGCAATTTTTATCTGCTAAATTATGCTTCGAAAAACATGAACGAGTATAACAAATTGCAACAAAATTTTTTTTAAACTGTAGTAATTTTATCGACCTAAATATATTACAATAAGAAGAGCGAAAAATGGTTTTTGATTGAGAGACTATAAAATATTTGCATGTTGTTTAAAAAGCGTTTTTATTAAGCTCTATTCGGGGTTTTCTAAAACAAAATTTTTATAAAATCAAAATCTTTTATTTTTATTTTTACAACTGTACATTTTCTTTTGTGTAAAAAAAAATATTTAGGTTCAACAAAAAGTTCTGTAAATATCCAAAAGGATATAGGCTACCGCAATCTGTTTAGCTAGATACTCTATGTATAGAAATCAAAATAATCTTGTTTAATAAAAGTCAGTACACTTATATATATATTCAAGCGTAACACAACTTTATATATAGGAAACAGCCACTTGTTATTATTTTTTATGTTATTTATTTGCGTGTAGAACATGAATAGCTTTAAAATGATGTTGCAAAGAGAGATTATTTTAATAGGTTAGAAGTGGTTTATTTCGTTCACTGTAAAAATTGAGAAATTTAAGAGGTTTGTTTTTATTTTAAATGGTTCAGGTAATAAACTACGCATGAGTTAACATTTAAAAGTTTCGTTTTTTTTAAGGAAGATTAAAAATAAATTTAAGCCTAAAGTCAAAACGCCAAGTGAGGTTTTACTTTTATTTATTTAACTGAGTAATAAAAAATTCTCCTTAAGCAAATTGTAATTTAACCCGGGACCCAATTTTTAGTTTGTTTGTTTTTTGTTATAATTATTTTGTTGGCGGAATGGCGCCGGTCTTGTTATGACGTCATAATCAGTGATAACTAACCGCTTCTTAGCTGTGCAAACGTAACTTGTTACCACAACCAGGAAATATAAATTTTAAAACAAAAATAAAATTAAAAAAACTTAAAACGATTTTTAAAGCACGGAAACGCTAATTTTAAGTTCCCGATTTTTTGTTTTTGACGTAAGACCTGGCGCGATTGTTTTGTGTGGTTAGGGTCAAATTCCCCTTGTCTACGCACGAGACTAAACCCCGTTTTTTTATAAATTTTAGTTCTATTCGATTTTGCTATTACAAATATCAACAAGACTATACAAATATTTATATAAAAAGTTTTCACAATTCAAAATAAATGTTAATTTGTTTGTGTTTTTAAATAAAATTTATTTTTAAATATCGAAACCTAGTGTTGTAAGATTTGGTCGAAATTTAATCTAAAACAAATATCACGTAAAAAGAAATTCTACGGTTGTGGACTAAAATTCTAAAGAAAATCGTTCTTTTGTTAGTTTTATCTCTTTCTATATCGAGATTTAATTTTACTTTTATATGCGGTGATATAGCTTTACGATTATAAAAAATTTTTTTCCACTAAATTTAAATTTTATGAAAATCCCAGAAACATAGCGACAAAAACCCCTTATCTTGTTTGAGTAAACTTTTGCTTAGATCGTTTGCTTCATTGCATTTAAATTGAAAAAAACCTTTGAAAGAAAAAGGGAAAATTGAGCATTTTTACCCATTTTTGTTTGTCGTAGAGTATTAAGTAACATCAGATAAAGTTTTTACGTGTTTTTAGTAACTTAACAGATTAAAGATATGTTTAATTTCAAAATATATTATTATATATAATTAGGTAGTGCAACTTTAACAAAATTTAAGTTAGAATATCCAAAATGTACATTAACTTTTATATTAGCGGTTACATATAATATTAGCTTTACGTTTTAAAAAAATAATTCTTTCAGTTAAAAAAGTGTATTTAAGTTAGACTTATTTGTTGATGTATTTTTGCGCCATATTTAACTTTACTTTACCTTAACCTGCATGCAAATTACGAATATTTTCTCACAGCAGAAGTATGTTGTTACTATTTTTTGTGGTGTAACGGTTGCTGATTTTGTACTTAAAGTTAAATTCAACATAATACGAGATTGTTGTGTTATTATATGTTGCCATATTCAAGAGTAATTGTCATTAAAAAATAATTTTTTTATATAGTTTTACAATTGTAACAAGCAATAAATATAAGGTTTTGCCGAATTTAATTAATTACGTTTGCGTAAGCTTGAGTTGGTTTTAAAAATGCGCTTAGATTTTGCAGAAATATCTTTAATTCATTAAAACCTCATGCACGCACAAATAAGGTTGCTTCAATTTAAAATAATCAAATTACTTGTCTGCTTTTTGTTGCTAATTTAAATAGTTTTTTGCAAGGCGCGTATATAAGAAACTATTTATATGTTATATTTAAAACTACATGTTTTTTTAAAGATTAATTTTTATTAACGTTATGTATAAATGATGCAAAATGTTTAAAAATCCTCAAAAATCGATGTTTAAAATCCCAGTCTTAGCTTTTGTGTTTTGTTTAATAAATACAGGAAATGGACAATTAGCAGGTATTTAGTTAATTACTTGTTTAATAATAATAATAAAAATTTGTTTTTTAAGAAGTTTAAATAGCTGGAAGAATTTAGTAATTAAATACATAATTTAAGGATAAAGTTATTTTTTTAATATTAATGTTGCATAGGGAGTTCCCCTACTATTAAACTTACCACGAGTTTTAAAACTTTGATTATAAAAGGATAATCAGATTAATCCTTTTTTATTATTTTATAGCTCCAGTAGTTGACCCAATAAACGAATCCTCGGTAACTTTTAACAGTTTTCAAGTCAGTTTTTCAAGTGTAGATGATGTTGTTTTATATCAAGTTAGATTCCAATCTCGTTACGATTCCAATAATGTCGGGTTCGTTAACGGAACTAGTACTATAATACTCGTTTCTGTAAGTAAACTGTTTACTATTAAAGTTGACTTTGCTGTATTACTGCCCCTTTATTTGTTAACTTTTTTTTAAACCAATATACCGAACTTTATATTATACACTCATAACTGATGTATTTTAAATCAATGTAATTATGTTTTAATATGTGTAGAGCGATGATGTTCGCTCAAATATTATTTATGATGTCCAAGTCAGAGCTTTTGATAATTTCAGCAATGTCGGAAATTTTAGTGAAATTGTTTCCATCAGAACAGGTTTTTATTTTTTTAAATTTTTTATTAATTTTACTTATAATTTATGCATTGTATAAAAGTAAACCTGAGCAGTGTGATGTAGTAATCAGAACACTTGCTGCACTACTGAGGTCCTGGGTTCGATCCTTACTGCTCTTATGCTGTAGCGCCTATGTGTAAAGCCAGCTCTTAATCGGCAGCAAAATTGTCGGGCAATTATATTTTATAACATCTTAAACTGCTAAAAACAACACATTGGGTCGGTGTAGATGATGTTAATCTATGTTTAGGTCATGAATTTGATCGTACCACATCGAGAATAAATATATAAAAAACACTGTAAAAAAAATTTACCACAAAAAATACTAATGGATTAATTATGTTAGAATTGTTTTGTTTTGGGTGTCTTCAGCCTCACTTTAAGAGCCAGGGCATGAGAACAGTGAAAATTAAACCTAGAACTTGCCAATTTGATGTCAGACAATGGGAAAATGCAAATACATTAGTATTGTGCCTAGTATGGACCATTTCATTTTAAATAGCTTATTTTTACTAATTTTTTATTATAGCTCCATCTGGTGTCAACATCACAAGTTTCATCACTACTCCAGAATTTATCACGGTTTTTATTCAAGAAATACCAGGGGTTATCTCATGGGTGGTTGAATATACAAATACAAGAACTAGTCAAGTTAATACAAGTATTGTACCTGATGATGTACCAGCTAATTCTTCCTATATTGCTATGTGAGTTTATTTTTTTTAGACTAAGTTTTTTTGCTGCATTACGAAACATTGTGATTAATTTGCTTAACAAAATATTTAAATTTTTATTTGGAATAAACCTATCCCAAAAAAGAAATCATTAAGCCAATCGAAATTCTATCAATTTAATGTCTAACTTAAATTTAAGTTTAGATGCATTGTTTGTTTCTTTATAAAATGTTTCAATTAAAATATTACTGTTTGTTTTTTTTGTAGTTTGTTAGATTTAATTCCAAACACTGAATATAACGTGAGAGCTCGGGCATTAGGTGTTCAGGGATTTACATCAAATTTAACTGAATCTCAAAGTCCTTTTGGTGTTTCACAGTTAATTACAACAGGTATTTTTTATATTAAAGTAGGTTTTAGTAACTAAACATTTAAAAAGTGTAGTTTTATTTCTGTATATTTAATATACTTTCACATAATGCTTTTTACATATGTTAAAATAGTTTACTAATAATTTTTTCTATTTATCTAGCAATAAAATCATTTATATTTTGTTATTATAGACATGACATCAGTTTTTGGGCAAGTTAATTCTCTTACTACCACTTTTACTGTAGCTAACAACTCCGATACAACTTTAAGAAATGAGATTTCAACCAACCTCACCTCTGCTTATCAGAGTTTATCTAGCAATGTTTTTAATGTTGTTGTACTTATGTTAATTGATGGATCAATGAATATAGACCATGAGATATTTTTAAATGACAACACAACTACTCCAGACACGAGTGCCTTAAATACAACTAATTTAGATGTTGGTTTATTTGGCTCTAACCAAATTATTACTAGTAAGAAAATTAATAAATAGTTTTTAAAATAACAAACAGAATTTTCGGGAAATTAGATTTTGTTTACTTTTTTTAAGTTATAGATTACTACTTTTTGGATAACAATATATTTTGTAAGCATTAACTTCATACTGGCAGCGTGGCATAATGATTAACTATGTTAGGTCCTGGGTTGGATCTCCATTGTTCTTATGCTGTAGGGGCCTTATGTAAGGTGCTATAACTGGTAAAAGTTTCTAAGCCAACATATAATTAGCAGTTTAATTTTCATGCAATTATTATCCACAATTTTTCAATCTGCCAAAGTAAACTTCAGACTGGGTAAAGGGTAACTAATGTTACTTTATGTTTATGTTGTAAAGTCATTATTATAATTAAATTTATTATGTGTTTAAAAACTGCATTTATCACTAATATTTTAACAAATTTATATTAAGGAACTGGATCATTTCCTGATGGATACATATTTAGTGATAACAATTTAATTGCTTTTGCATCTATCCCACCTTGTTCAACTCAAGATAATAGAACATGGTCTTTGTATAATAACATGGGGTTAGTTGCTTCAACTTTATTTCCTGAAAGTTCAAGTAGTGATGCATCTGCACAAACTCCAGATAGAATAGAATTTAATCAAACAGGTATTTGTCAAAAAAGTTAAGTTATTTGTTTCTCTTTTAAAAAAATATACATGGTAGGTTGTAATAAATTTATATTTATCCAAATGTTTATTATAAATAACAAACTATATTTAATGATTGTATTGTAATTTTAGATTTAACAATCTTGCCCGAGGGTGATACGAATTTTACTATTCTTTTCAATTTAACATCAAACACGATCTATGGAATAAGACAAACTTATTTGATTTATTGTGATACTAGGTTTGAATATAGTAGATTTTATCAAGCTATTCAAAGTTCTGAGTTAAGAAGATATACAATTTTATATACTACTGGTAAGGGTATAAATTAACACATGTATAATAAATACCGGCAGTGTGGTAGTGGTAAGAACACTTGGTACACCACACATGAGGTCGTGGGTTTTATCCCCACTGATCTCATGCTGTAGCGTCCTTGAGTAAGGCGCTATAAACGCTATAAACTCCTGCTGAGCCACCACTTAATCAGCAGTATAATTATCGGGCAATTATAATCTATAATATCCCAAACTGCCACAGGCAACTCGAGACTGGGTCGAAGTAACTGATGTTACCCTTAAAGTCGCGCATTCGACTTTCTCTCATCAAGGATAAAGATATATACAAAGATATACAAAGAAATAACTAAACACTATTAAAACAGTTTAGTTAAAGTGTTTTAAAGTAAAACTGCCATTATTGCTATTACAACAGGAAGTGTAAATATTTTGCATTTTTGAATTATAGTTTAATGTATTTTTCATATAACATTTTTTGTGTTAACATGATTTTGCCATATGACTGAATTACAATATTAGTTTAAATGCCCAAATTATTTTTTAGACCCATCCCCATTAGACCCAAGTAATTTTATATTTACCCCATCCACAAGTGGGACAAGTGCAACTATAACCTTCCCAGCAAGTTTGAGTAGAGCTACAACTTATTTGTTTAGAGTTGATGGAACTCAGACTCAATTACAAGAAAGTCAATTGGACAGCTCAAATAATTATCAGGTAAAATTATTTTTGAATTATTTTGTGTACAGTTTGTATACATTTTAATATCTTAACATGTATGAACTTATTAAGTTGTTTAGATTTTTATCTTCAGGTTATTTTGAACAACCTTACACCAAACACAAACACATCTATTGAGATTCAAGTTTCAGCCAGATCTGCAACAAATGAAATATTAAATTCCTCTTCTACTACTCTTACAGGCTTTACAGGTATTCCTTAAAGGTTTTCTTTGTGTGATTATAAGTCAATTAAAGTATTAGCATAAATCTTGTTTAATGCATTAACTGGAATTTGTCATAACTTGTATGTCAACTTTAGTCTAGACTACCATATTTTTAACTTAATCAAATTATTTACACTATGAACTTAGGAATAATGTCTTTCAAAAAAAAAAACTAAAAATAAACAAGCTTTTTTTCAATATTTTTAGTAAAACCAAATAAATATTTTTTTAAAAAATTTTTTGTTTAGAGGAAAACGAATGCGAACGTGAAATATTTCCTTGTAGTCCTGTTGCCAACTGTACCAACATAATTGGATCATTTACTTGTGCTTGTAATGCTGGATACACTGGCGATGGAGTAAACTGCACAGATATAGATGAATGTGCTTTAATGACAGACAATTGTGATGATAATGCTACTTGTACAAACACGATTGGATCATTTACTTGTGCTTGTAATGCTGGATACACTGGCAATGGAGTAAACTGCACAGATATAGATGAATGTGCTTTAATGACAGACAATTGTGATGATAATGCTACTTGTACAAACACGATTGGATCATTTACTTGTGCTTGTAATGCTGGATACACTGGCAATGGAGTAAACTGCACAGATATAGATGAATGTGCTTTAATGACAGACAATTGTGATGATAATGCTACTTGTACAAACACGATTGGATCATTTACTTGTGCTTGTAATGCTGGATACACTGGCAATGGAGTAAACTGCACAGATATAGATGAATGTGCTTTAATGACAGACAATTGTGATGATAATGCTACTTGTACAAACACGATTGGATCATTTACTTGTGCTTGTAATGCTGGATACACTGGCGATGGAGTAAACTGCACAGATATAGATGAATGTGCTTTAATGACAGACAATTGTGATGATAATGCTACTTGTACAAACACGATTGGATCATTTACTTGTGTTTGTAATGCTGGATTCACTGGCAATGGAGTAAACTGCACAGATATAGATGAATGTGCTTTAATGACAGACAATTGTGATGATAATGCTACTTGTACAAACACGATTGGATCATTTACTTGTGCTTGTAATGCTGGATACACTGGCAATGGAGTAAACTGCACAGATATAGATGAATGTGCTTTAATGACAGACAATTGTGATGATAATGCTACTTGTACAAACACGATTGGATCATTTACTTGTGCTTGTAATGCTGGATACACTGGCAATGGAGTAAACTGCACAGATATAGATGAATGTGCTTTAATGACAGACAATTGTGATGATAATGCTACTTGTACAAACACGATTGGATCATTTACTTGTGCTTGTAATGCTGGATACACTGGCAATGGAGTAAACTGCACAGATATAGATGAATGTGCTTTAATGACAGACAATTGTGATGATAATGCTACTTGTACAAACACGATTGGATCATTTACTTGTGCTTGTAATGCTGGATACACTGGCGATGGAGTAAACTGCACAGATATAGATGAATGTGCTTTAATGACAGACAATTGTGATGATAATGCTACTTGTACAAACACGATTGGATCATTTACTTGTGCTTGTAATGCTGGATTCACTGGCAATGGAGTAAACTGCACAGATATAGATGAATGTGCTTTAATGACAGACAATTGTGATGATAATGCTACTTGTACAAACACGATTGGATCATTTACTTGTGCTTGTAATGCTGGATACACTGGCGATGGAGTAAACTGCACAGATATAGATGAATGTGCTTCAATGACAGACAATTGTGATGATAATGCTACTTGTACAAACACGATTGGATCATTTACTTGTGCTTGTAATGCTGGATACACTGGCGATGAAGAAAACTGCACAGATATAGATGAATGTGCTTTAATGACAGACAATTGTGATGATAATGCTACTTGTACAAACACGATTGGATCATTTACTTGTGCTTGTAATGTTGGGTACACTGGCGATGGAGTAAACTGCACAGACATAGATGAATGTGCTTTAATGATGGACAATTGTAGTGATGGTAATGCTACTTGTACAAACACAATTGGATCATTTACTTGTGCTTGTAATGCTGGATACACTGGCAATGGAGTAAACTGCACAGACATAGATGAATGTGCTTCAATGACAGACAATTGTGATGATAATGCTACTTGTACAAACACAATTGGATCATTTACTTGTGCTTGCAATTCGGGATACACTAGCGATGGAGTAAACTGCACAGACATAGATGAATGTGCTTTAATGATGGACAATTGTAGTGATGGTAATGCTACCTGTACAAACACAATTGGATCATTTACTTGTGCTTGTAATGCTGGATACACTGGCGATGGAGTAAACTGCACAGACATAGATGAATGTGCTTTAATGATGGACAATTGTAGTGATGGTAATGCTACTTGTACAAACACAATTGGATCATTTACTTGTGCTTGTAATGCTGGATACACTGGCGATGGAGTAAACTGCACAGATTTAGATGAATGTGCTTTAATGACAGACAATTGTGATGATAATGCTACTTGTACAAACTTGATTGGATCATTTACTTGTGCTTGTAATGTTGGGTACACTGGCGATGGAGAAAACTGCACAAACATAGATGAATGTGCTTTAATGATGGACAATTGTAGTGATGGTAATGCTACTTGTACAAACACAATTGGATCATTTACTTGTGCTTGTAATGCTGGATACACTGGCGATGGAGTAAACTGCACAGACATAGATGAATGTGCTTCAATGACAGACAATTGTGATGATAATGCTACTTGTACAAACACAATTGGATCATTTACTTGTGGTTGTAATGCTGGATTCACTGGCAATGGAGTAAACTGCACAGATATAGATGAATGTGCTTTAATGACAGACAATTGTGATGATAATGCTACTTGTACAAACACGATTGGATCATTTACTTGTGCTTGTAATGCTGGATACACTGGCGATGGAGTAAACTGCACAGATATAGATAAATGTGCTTTAATGACAGACAATTGTGATGATAATGCTACTTGTACAAACACGATTGGATCATTTACTTGTGCTTGTAATGCTGGATACACTGGCGATGGAGTTAACTGCACAGATATAGATGAATGTGCTTTAATGACAGACAATTGTGATGATAATGCTACTTGTACAAACACGATTGGATCATTTACTTGTGCTTGTAATGTTGGGTACACTGGCGATGGAGTAAACTGCACAGACATAGATGAATGTGCTTTAATGATGGACAATTGTAGTGATGGTAATGCTACTTGTACAAACACAATTGGATCATTTACTTGTGCTTGTAATGCTGGATTCACTGGCAATGGAGTAAACTGCACAGATATAGATGAATGTGCTTTAATGACAGACAATTGTGATGATAATGCTACTTGTACAAACACGATTGGATCATTTACTTGTGCTTGTAATGCTGGATACACTGGCGATGAAGAAAACTGCACAGATATAGATGAATGTGCTTTAATGACAGACAATTGTGATGATAATGCTACTTGTACAAACACGATTGGATCATTTACTTGTGCTTGTAATGTTGGGTACACTGGCGATGGAGTAAACTGCACAGACATAGATGAATGTGCTTTAATGATGGACAATTGTAGTGATGGTAATGCTACTTGTACAAACACAATTGGATCATTTACTTGTGCTTGTAATGCTGGATACACTGGCGATGGAGTAAACTGCACAGACATAGATGAATGTGCTTTAATGATGGACAATTGTAGTGATGGTAATGCTACTTGTACAAATACGATTGGATCATTTACTTGTGCTTGTAATGCTGGATACACTGGCAATGGAGTAAACTGCACAGACATAGATGAATGTGCTTCAATGACAGACAATTGTGATGATAATGCTACTTGTACAAACACAATTGGATCATTTACTTGTGCTTGCAATTCGGGATACACTAGCGATGGAGTAAACTGCACAGACATAGATGAATGTGCTTTAATGATGGACAATTGTAGTGATGGTAATGCTACCTGTACAAACACAATTGGATCATTTACTTGTGCTTGTAATGCTGGATACACTGGCGATGGAGTAAACTGCACAGACATAGATGAATGTGCTTTAATGATGGACAGTTGTAGTGATGGTAATGCTACTTGTACAAACACAATTGGATCATTTACTTGTGCTTGTAATGCTGGATACACTGGCGATGGAGTAAACTGCACAGATTTAGATGAATGTGCTTTAATGACAGACAATTGTGATGATAATGCTACTTGTACAAACACGATTGGATCATTTACTTGTGCTTGTAATGTTGGGTACACTGGCGATGGAGAAAACTGCACAAACATAGATGAATGTGCTTTAATGATGGACAATTGTAGTGATGGTAATGCTACTTGTACAAACACGATTGGATCATTTACTTGTGCTTGTAATGCTGGATACACTGGCAATGGAGTAAACTGCACAGACATAGATGAATGTGCTTCAATGACAGACAATTGTGATGATAATGCTACTTGTACAAACACAATTGGATCATTTACTTGTGCTTGTAATGCTGGATTCACTGGCAATGGAGTAAACTGCACAGATATAGATGAATGTGCTTTAATGACAGACAATTGTGATGATAATGCTACTTGTACAAACACGATTGGATCATTTACTTGTGCTTGTAATGCTGGATACACTGGCGATGGAGTAAACTGCACAGATATAGATAAATGTGCTTTAATGACAGACAATTGTGATAATAATGCTACTTGTACAAACACGATTGGATCATTTACTTGTGCTTGTAATGCTGGATACACTGGCGATGGAGTTAACTGCACAGATATAGATGAATGTGCTTTAATGACAGACAATTGTGATGATAATGCTACTTGTACAAACACAATTGGATCATTTACTTGTGCTTGTAATGTTGGGTACACTGGCGATGGAGTAAACTGCACAGACATAGATGAATGTGCTTTAATGATGGACAATTGTAGTGATGGTAATGCTACTTGTACAAACACAATTGGATCATTTACTTGTGCTTGTAATGCTGGATACACTGGCGATGGAGTAAACTGCACAGACATAGATGAATGTGCTTTAATGATGGACAATTGTAGTGATGGTAATGCTACTTGTACAAACACGATTGGATCATTTACGTGTGCTTGTAATGCTGGATACACTGGCAATGGAGTAAACTGCACAGACATAGATGAATGTGCTTCAATGACAGACAATTGTGATGATAATGCTACTTGTACAAACACAATTGGATCATTTACTTGTGCTTGCAATTCAGGATACACTAGCGATGGAGTAAACTGCACAGACATAGATGAATGTGCTTTAATGATGGACAATTGTAGTGATGGTAATGCTACCTGTACAAACACAATTGGATCATTTACTTGTGCTTGTAATGCTGGATACACTGGCGATGGAGTAAACTGCACAGACATAGATGAATGTGCTTTAAAGATGGACAATTGTAGTGATGGTAATGCTACTTGTACAAACACAATTGGATCATTTACTTGTGCTTGTAATGCTGGATACACTGGCGATGGAGTAAACTGCACAGATTTAGATGAATGTGCTTTAATGACAGACAATTGTGATGATAATGCTACTTGTACAAACACGATTGGATCAATTACTTGTGCTTGTAATGTTGGGTACACTGGCGATGGAGAAAACTGCACAGACATAGATGAATGTGCTTTAATGATGGACAATTGTAGTAATGGTAATGCTACTTGTACAAACACAATTGGATCATTTACTTGTGCTTGTAATGCTGGATACACTGGCGATGGAGTAAACTGCATAGATATAGATGAATGTGCTTTAATGACAGACAATTGTGATGATAATGCTACTTGTACAAACACGATTGGATCATTTACTTGTGCTTGTAATGCTGGATACACTGGCGATGGAGTTAACTGCACAGATATAGATGAATGTGCTTTAATGACAGACAATTGTGATGATAATGCTACTTGTACAAACACGATTGGATCATTTACTTGTGCTTGTAATGCTGGATACACTGGCGATGGAGTAAACTGCACAGATATAGATGAATGTGCTTTAATGACAGACAATTGTGATGATAATGTTACTTGTACAAACACGATTGGATCATTTACTTGTGCTTGTAATGCTGGATACACTGGCGATGGAGTAAACTGCACAGATATAGATGAATGTGCTGTAATGACAGACAATTGTGATGATAATGCTACTTGTACAAACACGATTGGATCATTTACTTGTGCTTGTAATGCTGGATACACTGGCGATGGAGTAAACTGCACAGATATAGATGAATGTGCTTTAATGACAGACAATTGTGATGATAATGCTACTTGTTCAAACATGATTGGATCATTTACTTGTGCTTGTAATGCTGGATACACTGGCGATGGAGTAAACTGCACAGATATAGATGAATGTGCTTTAATGACAGACAATTGTGATGATAATGTTACTTGTACAAACACGATTGGATCATTTACTTGTGCTTGTAATGCTGGATACACTGGCGATGGAGTAAACTGCACAGATATAGATGAATGTGCTTTAATGACAGACAATTGTGATGATAATGCTACTTGTACAAACACGATTGGATCATTTACTTGTGCTTGTAATGCTGGATACACTGGCGATGGAGTAAACTGCACAGATATAGATGAATGTGCTTTAATGACAGACAATTGTGATGACAATGCTACTTGTACAAACACGAGTGGATCATTTACTTGTGCTTGTAATGCTGGATACACTGGCGATGGAGTTAACTGCACAGATATAGATGAATGTGCTTTAATGACAGACAATTGTGATGATAATGCTACTTGTACAAACACGATTGGATCATTTACTTGTGCTTGTAATACTGGATACACTGGCGATGGAGTAAACTGCACAGATATAGATGAATGTGCTTTAATGACAGACAATTGTGATGATAATGCTACTTGTACAAACACGATTGGATCATTTACTTGTGCTTGTAATGCTGGATACACTGGCGATGGAGTAAACTGCACAGACATAGATGAATGTGCTTTAATGATGGACAATTGTAGTGATGGTAATGCTACTTGTACAAACACGATTGGATCATTTACTTGTGCTTGTAATGCTGGATACACTGGCGATGGAGTAAACTGCACAGACATAGATGAATGTGCTTTAATGACAGACAATTGTGATGATAATGCTACTTGTACAAACATGATTGGATCATTTACTTGTGCTTGTAATGCTGGATACACTGGCGATGGAGTAAACTGCACAGATATAGATGAATGTGCTTTAATGACAGACAATTGTGATGATAATGCTACTTGTACAAACACGATTGGATCATTTACTTGTGCTTGTAATGCTGGATACACTGGCGATGGAGTAAACTGCACAGATATAGATGAATGTGCTTTAATGACAGACAATTGTGATGATAATGCTACTTGTACAAACACGATTGGATCATTCACTTGTGCTTGTAATGCTGGATACACTGGCGATGGAGTAAACTGCACAGACATAGATGAATGTGCTTTAATGATGGACAATTGTAGTGATGGTAATGCTACCTGTACAAACACAATTGGATCATTTACTTGTGCTTGTAATGCTGGATACACTGGTGATGGAGTAAACTGCACAGACATAGATGAATGTGCTTTAATGATGGACAATTGTAGTGATGGTAATGCTACTTGTACAAACACGATTGGATCATTTACTTGTGCTTGTAATGCAGGATACACTGGCAATGGAGTAAACTGCACAGATATAGATGAATGTGCTTTAATGACAGACAATTGTGATGATACTGCTACTTGTACAAACACGATTGGATCATTTACTTGTGCTTGTAATGCTGGATACACTGGCGATGGAGTAAACTGCACAGATATAGATGAATGTGCTTTAATGACAGACAATTGTGATGATAATGCTACTTGTACAAACTTGATTGGATCATTTACTTGTGCTTGTAATGCTGGATACACTGGCGATGGAGTAAACTGCACAGATATAGATGAATGTGCTTTAATGACAGACAATTGTGATGATAATGCTACTTGTACAAACACAATTGGATCATTTACTTGTGCTTGTAATGCTGGATATACTGGCGATGGAGTAAACTGTACAGATATAGATGAATGTGCTTTAATGACAGACAATTGTGATGATAATGCTACTTGTACAAACACGATTGGATCATTTACTTGTGCTTGTAATGCTGGATACACTGGCGATGGAGTAAACTGCACAGATATAGATGAATGTGCTTTAATGACAGACAATTGTGATGATAATGTTACTTGTACAAACACGATTGGATCATTTACTTGTGCTTGTAATGCTGGATACACTGGCGATGGAGTAAACTGCACAGATATAGATGAATGTGCTTTAATGACAGACAATTGTGATGATAATGCTACTTGTACAAACACGATTGGATCATTTACTTGTGCTTGTAATGCTGGATACACTGGCGATGGAGTAAACTGCACAGACATAGATGAATGTGCTTTAATGACAGACAATTGTGATGATAATGCTACTTGTACAAACACGATTGGATCATTTACTTGTGCTTGTAATGTTGGGTACACTGGCGATGGAGTAAACTGCACAGACATAGATGAATGTGCTTTAATGATGGACAATTGTAGTGATGGTAATGCTACTTGTACAAACACGATTGGATCATTTACTTGTGCTTGTAATGCTGGATACACTGGCGATGGAGTAAACTGCACAGACATAGATGAATGTGCTTTAATGACAGACAATTGTGATGATAATGCTACTTGTACAAACACAATTGGATCATTTACTTGTGCTTGCAATTCGGGATACACTGGCGATGGAGTAAACTGCACAGACATAGATGAATGTGCTTTAATGATGGACAATTGTAGTGATGGTAATGCTACTTGTACAAACACAATTGGATCATTTACTTGTGCTTGTAATACTGGATATTCTGGCGATGGAGTAAACTGCACTGATGAAAATGAATGTACATTAATGACAGACAATTGTGCAAATAATGCTAATTGTTCAAACACAATTGGATCGTTTACATGTACTTGTATTCATTTATTTGATGGAAATGGAACTGTTTGTGAATTTTGTCCAGACATTTCTCGAGAAACTTTGTGTAACAATTCTCTAAGTTGTTTATTTCATGATAGTTGTTCAATAGTATCTGGGGGTAAGTTTAAAATTTGTTATTTTTGTACTATATTTTTATACTATTAAGTGTAACAACATAACTTAATAATTTTTATATAGTTTTCTTTTGATGTGAGAAGTATTTAAATACGTTTAAATTTTTTTTGAAATGTTTTATCAGTATAGTCAAATTTAAATACTGTTATTTGGGGATGACAGATAATGTAGCAGCACAATACAATTGTGATATCTGTGAGGTTACAATTAGAACAAACTGTGTTGAAGCTCGTGAAATATGTCCACATGTTCCAAATTATTGTCAACAAGATGGTGTTTGTGGGAACCATGTTGGGTCCAACTGCATCTTGAATGGTTCCGGGTTTTCTTGTTCATGTTTGGAAGGTTTTACTTTTAATGTCGGAAGAACAGTATGTAAGAATTTAATCTTATTTTATTTATACTGATAAGGTTAGAAATATGTCTTTTATGTTTGTATGCGTAGTGGTTGTCATTATGTGTTCTGGGTTGGATTCTTCTTTTTATTAAGTAAAAGAACATATATTAGGGGTTATAATCTGCTGTAATTTTTGTTCATTTAAAAAACTTTAGCAAGGTTCTTTAGCAAGTTACCCAGCAGACTATAAATTCATAATTATTAAAAATGTACAAATTACATATGTTAAGGTATTGAAGAGCCCTCAAATGCTTTGCCTGGGTGGCTTATTGCTGTGATTGTTCTTATAGTGGTGGTCTATACTGTTATTATAGTCCTAGCTCTGACTTTATTTTTAAGAAATCAGGTAAATTATTTTTAAGAATTATATATATTTATATATACAACATTTTTATGTGTTTTATTATGTTTTAAAAATTGATAAGTAAGTTTTATATAAAGTTTATAATATTTTGTTTCAGTTATCTTGACAGAATGTTCAAAATCTACCTAATTGGTATTATATTGCTTTGGCATGCAACTGGATTAAAAATGCTTAAGAATGTTAAATTATTATTTTAATATTTAATATGTTAAAAAGAAGATATAACATTTGAAAATTAAATTCCTCTAGAAACTAGTTATTACAATGCATAACATATATAATAGTGCATGTTATGATATTACTGATACCCACAATTTTGTGTTGTATAGTAGATTAGTTTATGTAGCCTTAAATTTTTTTTCATTTTTTGTTTAGAAATCGAAAATATATAAGGTTACCTCCACACATCGTTAACAACACACTCTACTGGAGACTCAAGGAAATAATTGTAGATTAACCCAGAATTGTAAAAATATTTATCCTTTAAATTATAAAAAAAGTTTGAACGTTATAGTATATTAGGCAATGCAGTTAATTTTACTTGTATGTTAGGTTAGTTTAGGCCATGTTACTATGCAAATGTTTATAAAATACCATATGCACTTTTAAAAATAATTTCATTTTTTCTGTAATATCTGAAGTTTTTTGATTTACTTTAATATGTTTTATATTTATACTTAAAACTTACTAGTATTTTCTTTTATGCTTGGCTATGATTGCTAAAATATAGTATATGCCAATTAAAAACTTTTGTTCGGTATTAAATGTATTATGTTAAATGCCTACAAATTCTAAATAAGAAATATGTTTAAACTTCTTTTACCCATCTTTCCTTAAAATATGTAAAACAATACTGTTATAAGGACATTTTTTTACTATATTACTATATTAGGGGATTTTTTTGCGTATGTTTACAATTTTTAACAGTTTTTCAAGCGTAGATGATGCTGTTTTATATTGAGTTAGATTTTAATCTTGTCCTAGTTCCAATAATGTCATAAATATTCATTTTTAGTTTGTTTGTTTTTTGTTATAATTATTTTGTTGGCAAGATGGCGCCGGTCTTGTTATGACGTCATAATCAGTGATAATCATCCACTTCTTAGCTGTGCAAACGTAACTTGTTACCACAACCAGGAAATATAAATTTTAAAACAAAAATAAAATCAACAAAACTTAAAACAATTTTTAAAGCACGGAAACGCTAATTTTAAGTTCTCGATTTTTTGTTTATGACGTAAGAAGTGGCGAGATTGTTTTGTGTGGTTAGGGTCGAATTTCCCTTGTCTACGCACGAGACAAATTTTAATTCTATTCGATTTTGCTTTTACAAATATCAACAAGACTATACAAATATTTATATAAAAAGCTTACCAATTCAAAATAAATGTTAATTTGTTTGTGATTTTAAGTAAAATTTATTTTTAAATATCGAAACGTAGTGTTGTAAGATTTGGTCGTAATTTAATCTAAAACAAATGTCACGTAAAAAGAAATTCTACGGTTGTGGACTAAAATTCTAAAGAAAATCGTTCTTTTGTTAGTTTTATCTCTTTTTATATCAAGATTTGATTTAATTTTCTTGTCAATGGCGGTTTTATGGTTTTAAGGTTATCAAAATTTTTATTGCACTAAATTTAAATTTATGAAAATCCAATAAACATAGCGACAAAACCACCTTTGTTGATTGGGTAAACTTTTGCTTTAATCATTTGCTTCATTGCATTCAAATTGAAGAAAACCTTTGAAAGAAAAAGGGAAAATTGAGCATTTTTACCCATTTTTGTTTGTCGTAGAGTATAAAGTAACATCAGATAATATGTTTACGTGTTTTTGGCAACTTAACGGAATAAAAAGATTGTTTAATTTCAAGATATATTATTATATATAATTAGGTAGTGCAAATTTAACAAAATTTTAGTAAGAATATTCATAATATACATTAACTTTTATATTAGCGGTTGCATATGATATTAGCCTTACGTTTTAAAAAAATAATTTGTTGGCGTTTCAGTAAAAAAAGTGTATTTGATTTTTTATTAGATGATATGTTGATGTATTTTTGCGCCATATTTAGTTTACTTCACCCTAACCTGCATGCAAATTACGAATATTTTCTCACAGCAGAAGTATGTTGTTATTATCCTTTGCGGGTAACGGTTGCTGATTTTGTACTTAAAGTTAAATTTAACATAATACGAGATTGTTGTGTTATTATATGTTGCCATAATCAAAAATAATTTTTATTTAAAATACTTTTTTTAATTAATAGTTTTACAATTGTAACACGCAATAAAATTAAGGTTTTACCGAATTCGATTAATTACGTTTGCGTACGCTTGAGTTGGTTTCAAAAATGCGCTTAGATTTTGCAGAAATATCTTTAATTTATTAAAACCTCATGCACGCACAAATACGGTTGCTTCATATTAAAATAATCAAATTACTTGTCTGGTTTTGTTGCTAATTTAATTAGTTTTTAGCAAGGCGCGCATATTGGTAAAAACTATGTATATGTTATATTTAAAACTACATGTTTTTTTAAAGATTAAATTTTTATTAACGCTATGTATAAATGATGCAAAATGTTTAAAAATCCTCAAAAATCGATGTTTAAAATCCCAGCTTTAGCTTTTGTGTTTTGTTTAATAAATACAGGAAATGGACAACTAACAGGTAGTTAGTTAATTACTTGTTTAATAATAATAATAAAAATTTGTTTTTTTAGAAATTTAAATAGCTGGAAGAATTTAGTAATTAAATACATAATTTAAGGATAAAGTTATTTTTTTAATATTAATGTTGCATAGGGAGTTCCCCTACTATTAAACCTACCACGAGTTTTAAATTTTTGATTATAAAAGGATAATCAGATTATTCCCTTGTTATTATTTTATAGCTCCAGTAGTTGACCCAATAGACGAATCCTCGGTAACTTTTAACAGTTTCCAAGTCAGTTTTTCAAGTGTAGATGATGCTTTTTTATATCAAGTTAGATTCCAATCTCGTTACGATTCCAATAATGTCGGGTTCGTTAACGGAACTAGTACTATAATACTCGTTTCTGTAAGTAAACTGTATACTATTAAAGTTGACTTTGCTGTATTACTGCCCCTTTATTTGTTAACTTTTTTTTAAACCAATATACCGAACTTTATATTATGCGCTCATAACTGATGTATTTTAAATCAATGTAATTATGTTTTAATATGTGTAGATCGATGATGTTCGCTCAAATATTATTTATGATGTCCAAGTCAGAGCTTTCGATAATCTCAGCAATGTCATAAATTTTAGTGAAATTGTTTCCATCAGAACAGGTTTTTATTTTTTTAAATTTTTTATTAATTTTACTTATAATTTACGCATGGTATAAAAGTAAACCTGAGCAGCGTGACGTAGTAATCAGAAAACTTGCTACACTACTGAGGTCATGGGTTTGATCCTCACTGCTCTTATGCTGTAGCGCCTATGTGTAAAGCCAGCTCTTAATCGGCAGCAAAATTGTCGGGCAATTATATTTTATAACATCCTAAACTGCTAAAAGCAACACATTGAGTCGGGGTAGATGATGTTACTCTATGTTTAGGTCATGAAATTGACCTTTCCACATCGAGGATAAATATATAAAAGAACAATGTAAAAAAATTTACCATAGAGATTACTAGTGGATAAATTATTTTAGAATTGTTTTGTTTTGGGTGTCTTTAATGTCACTTTGAGAGCTAGGGCATAAGAACAGTGGAACTCAAGAACTTGCAAGCCAATTTGATGTCAGACAATGGGAAAATGCTAATACATTAGTATTGTGCCTAGTATGGACCATTTCGTTTTAAATAGTTTATTTTTACTAATGTTTTTGGTTATAGCTCCATCTGGTGTCAACATCACAAGTTTCATCACTACTCCAGAATTTATCACGGTTTTTATTCAAGAAATACCAGGGGTTATCTCATGGGTAGTTGAATATACAAATACAAGAACTAATCAAGTTAATACAAGTATTGTACCTGATGATGTGCCAGCTAATTCTTCCTATATTGCTATGTAGGTTTAGTTTTGTTCATATATTTTCAAACTTAGGTTTTTGTTGCTGTATTACTAAAAAGGGTAAATAATTTCCTATATTGGCGATTTTTTTACTCAAAAATTAATAAGAGTTATTGTCACTGAGCACAAAAATGGTTATAAAAAAAAATTATTTTGATTAAGAAAAAAAAAGGCAAGCCCTGTTTGTGATGACGAAAAAAATATTAACTTGTTAACACTCACTACGCTAACTTAGTACTTTCTACCTCACAAATAATATGGTAATCTGTTTTTGGTGTTTTTTATTTTTAATATTTTTGAAATTTGAATTGTAAGCACCACAAACATTTTTTAGAGGTTTTATAGGCATTTTGTGATTTATTGTTAACCATACTAACATGTTATATTACTTACAAAATTGCAAAACTTTCTTTAACAAAAAATTTAAATTTTTAAACATCATAAACTTATCATAAAAAAGTAATTCTCAAACCAAATAAAATCCTATCAATTAAATATCTAATTTAAATGTAAGTTTATATCCATTGTTTGTTTCTTTATAAATGGTTTTAATTAAAATATTACTGTTTTTTAGTTTGTTAGATTTGATTCCAAACACTGAATATAATGTGAGAGCTCGAGCATTATGTGTTCAGGGATTTACATCAAATTTAACTGAAGCTCAAAGTCCATTTGGTTCTTCACAGTTAATTACAACAGGTATTTTTTTATATTTAATTTATACTAAACGCTGACAATATAATGCTATTTACATATGTTAAAATAGTTTACTATCTTAAAATTTTTAGTTCTTTTAATATTCATCTAGCAATAAAAGCATTTGTATTTTGTTGTTATAGACATGACATCAGTTTTTGGGCAAGTTAATTCTCTCACTACCACTTTTACTGTAGCTAACAACTCTGATACAACTTTAAGAAATGAGATTTCAACCAACCTCACCTCTGCTTATCAGAGTTTATCCAGCAATGTTGTTAATGTTGTTGTACTTAGATTAGTTGATGGATCAATGAATATAGACCATGAGATATTTTTAAATGACAACACAACTACTCCAGACACGAGTGCCTTAATTACAACTAATTTAGAAGTTAGTTTATTTGGCTCTAACCAAATTATTACTAGTAAGAAAATTAATAAATAGTTTTTAAAATAACAAATAGAATTTTCTGCAAATTAAACTTTGTTTATTTTTTTAAGTTAGAGATTACTACTCATTAAATAACAATATATTGTGTAAGCATTAACTTCATATTGGCAGCGTGGTATAATGATTAACTACGTTAGGTCCTGGTGAAACTCCCCCGATCTTATGCTGTAGTGCCCTAAAATAAAGAGCTATAACTGGTTAGAGTTTCTAAGCCAACACCTAATTAGCAGTTTAATTTTCATGCAATTATTATTCACAATTTTTCAATTTGCCAAAGTAAACTTCAGACTGGGTGAGGGGTAACTGATTTATTCTATGTTTCTGTTGTAAAATCATTATTATAATTAAACTTATTATGTGTTTAAAAACTGCATTTATTACTAATATTTTAACGAATTTGTATTAAGGAACTGGATCATTTCCTGATGGATATATATTTAGTGATACCAATTTAATTGCTTATCAATTTGCCACAAACCCAATTTGTTTAACTCGAGATGATAGAACATGGTCTTTGTATAATAACATGGGGTTAGTTGCTTCAACTTTATTTCCTGAAGGTTCAAGTAGTGATCTATCTGCACAAAGTGTAGATACAATACAATTTGGTCAAACAGGTATTATTCAAAAGCAATTAATTTATTTTTTTATATATTTTTTTTACCCAATAAATTTTAATTAAAAATTATTTTTTTAAAGATTTTTTAAATAATTTTTTTTATTTAAAAATAAACATTGACTTGGTTATTATATTTATCTACATTTACATTTTAAATACTCTACTATATTTAATGATAATTTTTTGATTAAAGATATAACAATACTTCCCGATCGTGATCTTTTTAATTTAACATCAAACACGATCTATGGAATAAGACAAAATTATTTGATTTATTGTGATACTAGGTTTGAATATAGTAGATTTTATCAAGCTATTCAAAGTTCTGTTTTAAGAAGATATACATTTTTATATACTACTGGTAAGGGTATAAATTAACACATATGTAATAAATAACTAAAACATTTTTAAAACAGTTTAATAAAAGTATGTTTTAAAGTCAAATTGCCATTCTTGCTAGTACAACATAAAGTGTACATATTTTGCATGTTTAACTATAGGTTAATGTAATTTTATATAACATTTTTTTGTATTAACATGATTTTACGATTTTTTGACTGAAATACAATATTAATTTAAATGCCAAAATTTTTTTAGACCCATCCCCATTAGATCCAAGTAATTTTATATTTACCCCATCCACAAGTGGTACAAGTGCAACTATAACCTTCCCAGCAAGTTTGAATAGAGCTACAACTTATTTGTTTACTGTTGATGGAACTCCGACTCAATTACAAGAAAGTCAATTGGACAGCTCAACTAGTTATCAGGTAAAATTATTTTTAATTTTTTTGTGTAGAGTTTGTATACATTTTAATATCTTAACATGTATGAACTCATTAAGTTGTTTAGATTTTTATCTTTAGGTTACTTTAAACAACCTTACACCAAACACAAACACATCTATTGAGATTCAAGTTTCAGCCAGATCTGCAACAAATGAAATATTAAATTCTTCTTCTACTACTCTTACAGCCTTTACAGGTATTCCATAAAGATTATTTTTATGATTGGAAATTAATATTTTTTTTAAACGTATATTTTGTTTAGAGGAAAACGAATGTGAACGTGAAACATTTCCTTGTAGTCCTGCTGCCAACTGTACCGACACGAATGGATCATTTACTTGTTCATGTAATGCTGGATACACTGGCGATGGTGTTAACTGCACTGATATAAATGAATGTACTTCAATGACAGACAATTGTAGTGATGGTAATGCTACTTGTACAAACACAATTGGATCATTTACTTGTGCTTGTAATACTGGATACACTAGTGATGGAGTAAACTGCACTGATATAAACGAATGTACTTTAATGACAGACAATTGTAGTGATGGTAATGCTACTTGTACAAACACAATTGGATCAATTACTTGTGCTTGTAATGCTGGATACACTAGCGATGGAGTAAACTGCACAGATATAAATGAATGTACTTTAATGACAGACAATTGTAGTGAAGGTAATGCTACTTGTACAAACACAATTGGATCATTTACTTGTGCTTGTATTGCTGGATACACTGGCAATGGAGTAAACTGCACTGATATAAATGAATGTACTTTAATGACAGACAATTGTAGTGATGGTAATGCTACTTGTACAAACACAATTGGATCATTTACTTGTGCTTGTATTGCTGGATACACTGGCGATGGTGTAAACTGCACTGATATAAATGAATGTACTTTAATGACAGACAATTGTAGTGATGGTAATGCTTCTTGTACAAACACAATTGGATCATTTACTTGTGCTTGTATTGCTGGATACACTGGCGATGGAGTAAACTGCACTGATATAAATGAATGTACTTTATTGACAGACAATTGTAGTGATGGTAATGCTAGTTGTACAAACACAATTGGATCATTTACTTGTGCTTGTAATACTGGATACATTGGCGATGGAGTAAATTGCACAGACATAGATGAATGTGCTTTAATGACAGACAATTGCAGTGATGGTAATGCTACTTGTACAAACACAATTGGATCATTTACTTGTGCTTGTAATACTGGATACACTGGTGATGGAGTAAACTGCACAGACATAAATGAGTGTACTTTAATGATAGACAATTGTAGTGACAATGCTACTTGTACAAACACAATTGGATCATTTACTTGTGCTTGCAATTCTGAATACACTGGCGATGGAGTGAGCTGCACAGACATAGATGAATGTGCTTTAATGACAGACAATTGTGCTGATAATGCTACTTGTACAAACACGATTGGATCATTTACATGTACTTGTAATAATTTATTTGATGGAAATGGAACTGCTTGTGAATTTTGTCCAGACATTTCTCAAGAAACTTTGTGTAACAATTCGCTAAGTTGTTTATTTAATGATAGTTGTTCAATAGTAGCTGGGGGTAAGTTTAAAATTTGTTGTTTTTGTAACTTTAATAACTTTTTTAAGGGTGGTATACATTTGATATACTTTTAAGTGTAACAACATAACTTCATAATTTTTATATATTTTTCTTTTGATATGACAAGTATTTGTATCCGTTTAAATTTTTTGAAATGTTTTATCAGTATAGTCAAATTTAATTACTGTTTTTTGGGGATGACAGATAATATAACAGCACAATACAACTGTGATATTTGTGAGGTAACAATTAGAACAAACTGTGTTGAAGCTCGTAAAATATGTCCAGATGTTGCAAATTATTGTCAACAAGATGGTGTTTGTGGGAACCATGTTGGGTCCAACTGCATCTTAAATGGTTCCGGGTTTTCTTGTTCTTGTTTGGAAGGTTTTTCATTTAATGTCGGAAGAACATTATGTAAGAATTTAAACCTAATTTATTTTTACTGATAAGGTTAGAATTATGTTTTTAATGTTTGTATGCGTAGTGGTTATCATTATGTGATTTGGGTTGGATTCTTCTTTTTATTAAGTAAAAAAACATATATTAGGGGTTATAATCTGCTGTGATTTTTGTTTATTTGAAAAACATTGGCAAGTTACCCAGCAGACTATAAATTCATGATTATTAACAATGTACAAATTATATATGTTAAGGTATTGAAGAACCCTCAAATGCTTTGCCTGGGTGGCTTATTGCTGTGATTGTTCTTATAGTGGTGGTCTATACTGTTATTATAGTCCTAGCTCTGACTTTATTTTTAAGAAATCAGGTAAATTATTTTTAAGAATTATATATATTTATATATACAACAGTTTTACGTGTTTTATTATGTTTTAATAGTTTGTAAGTATGTTTTTTATAAAGTTTATGATATTTTGTTTTAGTTATCTTGACAGAAAGTTCAAAATCTACCTAATTGGTATTTTATTGCTTTGGCATGCAACTGGCTTAAAAATGCTTAAGAATGTTAAATTATTATTTTAACATTTAATATGTTAAAAAAAATATATATAACATTTTAAAATTATGTTTCCCTTGGAACTAATTATTACAATGCATAACATATTCAATAGTGCATGTTATGATATTACTGATACCCACAATTTTGTGTTGTTTAGTACATTAGTTCATGTAGCCTTAAATTTTTTTTTATTTTTTGTTTAGAAATCAAAAATATATAAGGTTACCTCCACACAACGTTAACAACACACTCTACTGGAGACTCAAGGAAATAATTGTAGATTAACCCAGAATTGTAAAAATATTTATCCTTTAAATTATAAAAAAAGTTTGAACATTATAGTATATTAGGCAATGCAGTTAATTTTACTTGTATGTTAGGTTAGTTTAGGCCATTTTACTATGCAAATGTTTATAAAATACCATATGCACTTTTAAAAATAATTTAATTTTTTCTGTAATATCTGAAGTTTTTTGATTTACTTTAATATGTTTTATATTTATACTTAAAACTTACTAGTATTTTCTTTTATGCTTGGCTATGATTGCTAAAATATAGTATATGCCAATTAAAAACTTTTGTTCGGTATTAAATGTATTATGTTAAATGCCTACAAATTCTAAATAAGAAATATGTTTAAACTTCTTTTACCCATCTTTCCTTAAAATATGTAAAACAATACTGTTATAAGGACATTTTTTTTACTATATTACTATATTAGGGGATTTTTTTGCGTATGTTTACAATTTTTAACAGTTTTTCAAGCGTAGATGATGCTGTTTTATATTGAGTTAGATTTCAATCTTGTCCTAGTTCCAATAATGTCATAAATATTCATTTTTAGTTTGTTTGTTTTTTGTTATAATTATTTTGTTGTCAAGATAGCGCCGGTCTTGTTATGACGTCATAATCAGTGAGAATCATCCACTTCTTAGCTGTGCAAACGTAACTTGTTACCACAACCAGGAAATATAAATTTTAAAACAAAAATAAAATTAAAAAAACTTTTTTTTTAAAGCACGGAAACGCTAATTTTAAGTTCCCGATTTTTCGTTTATGACGTAAGAAGTGGCGCGGTTGTTTTGTGTGGTTTGGGTGGAATTCCCCTTGTCTACGCATGAGACTAAACCCCGTTTTTTTATGAATTTTAATTCTATTCGATTTTGCTTTTACAAATATCAACAAGACATAAATATTTATATAAAAAGTTTAACAATTCAAAATAAACGTTAATTTGTTTGTATTTTTAAATAAAATTTATTTTTAAATATAAAAACTGTAGTGTTGTAAGATTTGGTCGTAATTTAATCTAAAACAAATGTCACGTAAAAAGAAATTCTACGGTTGTTGACTAAAATTCTAAAGAAAATCGTTCTTTTGTTAGTTTTATCTCTTTTTATATCAAGATTTGATTTAATTTTCTTGTCAATGGCGGTTTTGTGGTTTTAAGGTTATCAAAATTTTTATTGCACTAAATTTAAATTTTATGAAAATCCCAGAAACATAGCGACAAAAACCACCTATGTTGATTGGGTAAACTTTTGCTTAGATCGTTTGCTTCATTGCATTTAAATTGAAAAAAACCTTTGAAAGAAAAAGGGAAAATTGAGCATTTTTACCCATTTTTGTTTGTTTTGTTTGAGTATAAAGTAACATCAGATAAAATGTTTACGTGTTTTTGGCAACTTAACGGAATAAAAAGATTGTTTAATTTTAAGATATATTATTATATATAATTAGGTAGTGCAAATTTAACAAAATTTTAGTAAGAATATTCATAATATACATTAACTTTTATATTAGCAGTTGCATATAATATTAGCCTTACGTTTTAAAAAAATAATTTGTTGGCGTTTCAGTAAAAAAAGTGTATTTGATTTTTTATTAGATGATATGTTGATGTATTTTTGCGCCATATCTAGCTTACTTCACCCTAACCTGCATGCAAATTACGAATATTTTCTCACAGCAGAAATATGTTGTTATTATCCTTTGCGGTGTAACGGTTGCTGATTTTGTACTTAAAGTTAAATTCAACATAATACGAGATTGTTGTATTATTATTTGTTGCCATAATCAAGAATATTTTTTATTTAAAATAGTTTATTTTTATATAGTTTTACAATTGCAACAAGCAATAAATTTAAGGTTTTACCGAATTTGATTAATCACGTTTGCGTACGCTTGAGTTGGTTTTAAAAATGCGCTTAGATTTTGCAGAAATATCTTTAATTCATTAAAACCTCATGCACTCACAAATAAGATTGCTTTTATTTTAAATAATCAAATTACTTGTCTGCTTTTTTATGCTAATTTAATTATTAATAGCAAGGCGCGTATATTGGTAAAAACTATGTATATGTTATATATTTAAAACTACATATTTTTTAAAGATTAAACTTTTATTAACGCTATGTATAAATGATGCAAAATGTTTAAAAGTCTTCAAAAATCGATGTTTAAAATCTCAGTCTTAGCTTTTGTGTTTTGTTTAATAAATACAGGAAATGGACAACTAGAAGGTAGTTAGTTAATTACTTGTTTAATAAAAATAATAAACATTTGTTTTTTAAGAACTTTAAATAGTTGTAAGAATTTAGTAATTAAATACATAATTTAAGGATAAAGTTATTTTTTTAATATTAATGTTGCATAGGGAGTTCCCCTACTATTAAACTTACCACGAGTTTTAAATTTTTGATTATAGAAGGATAATCAGATTATTCCCTTGTTATTATTTACAGCTCCAGTAGTTGACCCAATAGACGAATCCTCGGTAACTTTTAACAGTTTTCAAGTCAGTTTTTTAAGTGTAGATGATGCTGTTTTATATCAAGTTAGATTCCAATCTCGTTACGATTCCAATAATGTCGGGTTCGTTAACGGAACTAGTACAACAATACTCGTTTCTGTAAGTAAACTGTATACAATTATTAAAGTTGACTTTGCTGTATTACTGCCCCTTTATTTGTTAACTTTTTTTTAAAACAATCTACCTAAATTTATATTATGCGCTCATAACTGATGTATTTTAAATCAATGTAATTATGTTTTAATATGTGTAGATCGATGATGTTCGCTCAAATATTATTTATGATGTCCAAGTCAGAACTTTCGATAATTTCAGAAATGTCGGAAATTTTAGTGAAATTGTTTCCATCAGAACAGGTTTTTATTTTTTTAAATTTTTTATTAATTTTACTTATAATTTATGCATCGTACAAAAGTAAACCTGAGCAGTGTGACGTAGTAATCAAAACACTTGCTGCACTACTGAGGTCCTGGGTTCAATCTTTACTGCTCTTATGCTGTAGCGCTTATGTGTAAAGTCAGCTCTCAATTGGCAGCAAAATTATCGGGCAATTATATTTTATAACATCCTAAACTGCTAAAAGCAACACATTGGGTTGGGGTAGATGATGTTACTGATGTTACTTTAGGTCATGAAGTTGACTTTACCACATCGAGGATAAATATATAAAAAAACAATGTAAAAAAATTTACCATAGAGATTACTAGTGAATAAATTATGTTAGAATTGTTTTGTTTTGGGTGTCTTTAACGTCACTTTAAGAGCTAGGGCATGAGAACAGTGAAAATCAAGAACTTGCAAGCCAATTTGATGTCAGACATTGGGAATATGCAAATACATTAGTATTGTGCCTAGTACGAACTATTTCATTTTAAATAGTTTATTTTTACTATCATTTTTTTGTTATAGCTCCATCTGGTGTCAACATTACAAGTTTCATCACTACTCCAGAATTTATCACGGTTTTTATTCAAGAAATACCAGGTGTTTTCTCATGGGTGGTTGAATATACAAATACAAGAACTAATCAAGTTAATACAAGTATTGTACCTGATGATGTGCCAGCTAATTCTTCTTATATTGCTATGTGGGTTTATTTTTTTTAGACTAAGTTTTTTTGCTGCATTACGAAACATTGTGATTGATATTGCTTAATAAAAAATGTTTATTTTTATTTAGAATAAACCTATTCCAAAAGAGGAATTATTAAGCAAATTGAAATTCTATCAATTTAATGTCTAACTTAAATTTAAGTTTAGATGCATTATTTGTTTCTTTATGTTTCAATTAAAATATTACTGTTATTAATTTGGTAATTTTTTTTTAGTTTGTTAGATTTGATTCCAAACACTGAATATAATGTGAGAGCTCGAGCATTAGGTGTTCAGGGATTTACATCAACTTTAAATGAAGCTCAAAGTCCTTTTGGTTCTTCACAGTTAATTACAACAGGTATTTTTTATATTAAAGTGGTTTTTAGTAACTAAATATTTAAAAAATGTAGTTTTATTTCTGTATATTTAATATACTTCCACATAATGCTATTGACATATGTTAAAGTAGTTTACTATTAATTTTTTCTATTTATCTAGCAATAAAATCATTTATATTTTGTTGTTATAGACATGACATCAGTTTTTGGGCGAGTTAATTCTTCTACCAATTTTACAGCTGACAACTCTAATACAACTCTAAGAAATGAGATTTCAACCCAACTCACCTCTGCTTATCATAATTTATCCAACAATGTGGTTAATGTTGTTGTACTTAGGTTAATTAATGGATCAAATAATATATACCATGAGATATTTTTAAATGACAACACAACTACTCCAGACACGAGTGTCTTAATTACAAATAATTTAGAAGTTGGTTTATTTGGATCTAATGAAATTATTACTAGTAAGAAACCTAATTAAATTTAACTCATGATAAGAATTACCAAATATTTTAACTAGTCAGACATTTTTTTAAAACTATAACTGTGTATTATGGCAAATTTTTTTTGTTAAAAAGTTTATTTGTTTAATTAAGTAATTTGAACAAAAGTTTTTATTTTTTAGGAACTGAAGCTTTTATTGGTGCTTATAGTTTTGCATCTGCAAGTTTAGGTTTCGAATCGTTAAATCCCATAGGTTGTCCAAATGGTAATGAAAGAACATGGTCTTTGTATAATGACATGGGGTTAGTTAGGTCAACTTTAATTCCTGCAAGAACAGGTGGTGATGCATCTGCAGAGGATGTAAATGAAATTGCATTTACCCAATCAGGTTCATTTGTTAAAAAGAAAATAAATATTATTATTTATTTTTTCTGCACTTAAACAGTTTTTATGTTTTTTTATTTGTAAGATAATAAGATTTTTCATATTTAAAATAATTTTTAATTTTTAAGCATTGATAAGCATTGATCGTGACTCGAATTCCATTGTTTTATTTAATTTAACATCGAACACCATCTATGGAATACGACAAAACTATTTAATTTTTTGTATAAATGATGATGCGTTGCGATATAGTCGATTTTATCAAGCTACTAATGTTGGCCCTTTGGAATTTCGAAGATATTCAATTTTATACACAACTGGTAAGAGCATTAAAACACATTAAACAAAATACTCATGAACTTAATTTTTTAAATGTTTATTAAATATGTTTATTTGTTATTTTGACATGCTAAGAAAATATTGTTAAATTGTCTGGGGTAGCATTGTTGAAGAAAATATTAACACTTAAATATTATTTTTAAATTTTGAGCTTTTATGATCGATAATAAATAAGTAAGTTATAAGTGTAAGTGATAAAAGCTAGACTAGATAAAAATATTTATAAACAAAAAGTAATAGATATTTAGCATTTGACAATTTGTTTTGTAGTTTATCAAACGGTTTCTTTCAAATACAAATTACTTGTTACTATTTATTATTCTTTAGACCCATCCCCATTAGACCCAAGTAATTTTATATTTACTCCTTCTACAAGTGGGACAAGTGCAACTATAACCTTCCCAGCAAGTGTGAATAGAGCTACAACTTATTTGTTTACTGTTGGTGGAACTCAGACTCAATTACAAGAAAGTCAATTGGACAGCTCAACTAATTATCAGGTAAAATTGTTTTTCAATTATTTTGTGTAGAGTTTGTATACATTTTAATATCTTAACATGTATGAACTTATTAAGTTGTTTAGATTTTTATCTTCAGGTTATTTTGAACAACCTTACACCAAACACAAACACATCTATTGAGATTCAAGTTTCAGCCAGATCTGCAACAAATGAAATATTAAATTCCTCTTCTACTACTCTTACAGGCTTTACAGGTATTCCTTAAAGGTTTTCTTTGTGTGATTATAAATCAATTAAAGTATTAGCATAAATCTTGTTTAATGCATTAACTGGAATTTGTTATAACTTGTATGTCAACATTAGTCTAAACTACCATATTTTTAACTAAATCAAATTATTTACTATTTACACTATGAACTTAGGAATAATGTCTTTCAAAAAAAAAAATTAAAAATAAACCAGCTTTTTTTCAATATTTTTAGTAAAACCAAAAAAATATTTTTAAAAAAAATTTTTTGATTAGAGGAAAACGAATGCGAACGTGAAATATTTCCTTGTAGTCCTGTTGCCAACTGTACCAACATAATTGGATCATTTACTTGTGCTTGTAATGCTGGATACACTGGCGATGGAGTAAACTGCACAGATATAGATGAATGTGCTTTAATGACAGACAATTGTGATGATAATGCTACTTGTACAAACACGATTGGATCATTTACTTGTGCTTGTAATGCTGGATACACTGGCGATGGAGTAAACTGCACAGATATAGATGAATGTGCTTTAATGACAGACAATTGTGATGATAATGCTACTTGTACAAACACGATTGGATCATTTACTTGTGCTTGTAATGCTGGATTCACTGGCAATGGAGTAAACTGCACAGATATAGATGAATGTGCTTTAATGACAGACAATTGTGATGATAATGCTACTTGTACAAACACGTTTGGATCATTTACTTGTGCTTGTAATGCTGGATACACTGGCGATGGAGTAAACTGCACAGATATAGATGAATGTGCTTTAATGACAGACAATTGTGATGATAATGCTACTTGTACAAACACGATTGGATCATTTACTTGTGCTTGTAATGCTGGATACACTGGCGATGGAGTAAACTGCACAGATATAGATGAATGTGCTTTAATGACAGACAATTGTGATGATAATGCTACTTGTACAAACACGATTGGATCATTTACTTGTGCTTGTAATGTTGGGTACACTGGCGATGGAGTAAACTGCACAGACATAGATGAATGTGCTTTAATGATGGACAATTGTAGTGATGGTAATGCTACTTGTACAAACACAATTGGATCATTTACTTGTGCTTGTAATGCTGGATACACTGGCGATGGAGTAAACTGCACAGACATAGATGAATGTGCTTTAATGATGGACAATTGTAGTGATGGTAATGCTACTTGTACAAACACGATTGGATCATTTACTTGTGCTTGTAATGCTGGATACACTGGCAATGGAGTAAACTGCACAGATATAGATGAATGTGCTTTAATGACAGACAATTGTGATGATAATGCTACTTGTACAAACACAATTGGATCATTTACTTGTGCTTGCAATTCGGGATACACTGGCGATGGAGTAAACTGCACAGACATAGATGAATGTGCTTTAATGATGGAAAATTGTAGTGATGGTAATGCTACCTGTACAAACACAATTGGATCATTTACTTGTGCTTGTAATGCTGGATACACTGGCGATGGAGTAAACTGCACAGACATAGATGAATGTGCTTTAATGATGGACAATTGTAGTGATGGTAATGCTACTTGTACAAACACGATTGGATCATTTACTTGTGCTTGTAATGCTGGATACACTGGCGATGGAGTAAACTGCACAGATATAGATGAATGTGCTTTAATGACAGACAATTGTGATGATAATGCTACTTGTACAAACATGATTGGATCATTTACTTGTGCTTGTAATGCTGGATACACTGGCGATGGAGTAAACTGCACAGATATAGATGAATGTGCTTTAATGACAGACAATTGTGATGATAATGCTACTTGTACAAACACGATTGGATCATTTACTTGTGCTTGTAATGCTGGATACACTGGCGATGGAGTAAACTGCACAGATATAGATGAATGTGCTTTAATGACAGACAATTGTGATGATAATGCTACTTGTACAAACACGATTGGATCATTTACTTGTGCTTGTAATGCTGGATACACTGGCGATGGAGTAAACTGCACAGACATAGATGAATGTGCTTTAATGATAGACAATTGTAGTGATGGTAATGCTACCTGTACAAACACAATTGGATCATTTACTTGTGCTTGTAATGCTGGATACACTGGCGATGGAGTAAACTGCACAGACATAGATGAATGTGCTTTAATGATAGACAATTGTAGTGATGGTAATGCTACTTGTACAAACACAATTGGATCATTTACTTGTGCTTGTAATGCTGGATACACTGGCAATGGAGTAAACTGCACAGATATAGATGAATGTGTTTTAATGACAGACAATTGTGATGATAAGGCTACTTGTACAAACACGATTGGATCATTTACTTGTGCTTGTAATGCTGGATACACTGGCGATGGAGTAAACTGCACAGATATAGATGAATGTGCTTTAATGACAGACAATTGTGATGATAATGCTACTTGTACAAACACGATTGGATCATTTACTTGTGCTTGTAATGTTGGGTACACTGGCGATGGAGTAAACTGCACAGACATAGATGAATGTGCTTTAATGATGGACAATTGTAGTGATGGTAATGCTACTTGTACAAACACGATTGGATCATTTACTTGTGCTTGTAATGCTGGATACACTGGCGATGGAGTAAACTGCACAGATATAGATGAATGTGCTTTAATGACAGACAATTGTGATGATAATGCTACTTGTACAAACACGATTGGATCATTTACTTGTGCTTGTAATGCTGGATACACTGGCGATGGAGTAAACTGCACAGACATAGATGAATGTGCTTTAATGATAGACAATTGTAGTGATGGTAATGCTACCTGTACAAACACAATTGGATCATTTACTTGTGCTTGTAATGCTGGATACACTGGCGATGGAGTAAACTGCACAGACATAGATGAATGTGCTTTAATGATAGACAATTGTAGTGATGGTAATGCTACTTGTACAAACACGATTGGATCATTTACTTGTGCTTGTAATGCTGGATACACTGGCAATGGAGTAAACTGCACAGATATAGATGAATGTGCTTTAATGACAGACAATTGTGATGATAAGGCTACTTGTACAAACACGATTGGATCATTTACTTGTGCTTGTAATGCTGGATACACTGGCGATGGAGTAAACTGCACAGATATAGATGAATGTGCTTTAATGACAGACAATTGTGATGATAATGCTACTTGTACAAACACGATTGGATCATTTACTTGTGCTTGTAATGTTGGGTACACTGGCGATGGAGTAAACTGCACAGACATAGATGAATGTGCTTTAATGATGGACAATTGTAGTGATGTTAATGCTACTTGTACAAACACGATTGGATCATTTACTTGTGCTTGTAATGCTGGATACACTGGCGATGGAGTAAACTGCACAGACATAGATGAATGTGCTTTAATGACAGACAATTGTGATGATAATGCTACTTGTACAAACACAATTGGATCATTTACTTGTGCTTGCAATTCGGGATACACTGGCGATGGAGTAAACTGCACAGACATAGATGAATGTGCTTTAATGATGGACAATTGTAGTGATGGTAATGCTACTTGTACAAACACAATTGGATCATTTACTTGTGCTTGTAATGCTGGATACACTGGCGATGGAGTAAACTGCACAGATATAGATGAATGTGCTTTAATGACAGACAATTGTGATGATAATGCTACTTGTACAAACACGATTGGATCATTTACTTGTGCTTGTAATGCTGGATACACTGGCGATGGAGTAAACTGCACAGATATAGATGAATGTGCTTTAATGACAGACAATTGTGATGATAATGCTACTTGTACAAACACGATTGGATCATTTACTTGTGCTTGTAATGCTGGATACACTGGCGATGGAGTTAACTGCACAGATATAGATGAATGTGCTTTAATGACAGACAATTGTGATGATAATGCTACTTGTACAAACACCATTGGATCATTTACTTGTGCTTGTAATGCTGGATACACTGGCGATGGAGTAAACTGCACAGACATAGATGAATGTGCTTTAATGACAGACAATTGTGATGATAATGCTACTTGTACAAACACAATTGGATCATTTACTTGTGCTTGCAATTCGGGATACACTGGCGATGGAGTAAACTGCACAGACATAGATGAATGTGCTTTAATGATGGACAATTGTAGTGATGGTAATGCTACTTGTACAAACACAATTGGATCATTTACTTGTGCTTGTAATGCTGGATACACTGGCGATGGAGTAAACTGCACAGATATAGATGAATGTGCTTTAATGACAGACAATTGTGATGATAATGCTACTTGTACAAACACGATTGGATCATTTACTTGTGCTTGTAATGCTGGATACACTGGCGATGGAGTAAACTGCACAGATATAGATGAATGTGCTTTAATGACAGACAATTGTGATGATAATGCTACTTGTACAAACACGATTGGATCATTTACTTGTGCTTGTAATGCTGGATACACTGGCGATGGAGTTAACTGCACAGATATAGATGAATGTGCTTTAATGACAGACAATTGTGATGATAATGCTACTTGTACAAACACCATTGGATCATTTACTTGTGCTTGTAATGCTGAATACACTGGCGATGGAGTAAACTGTACAGATATAGATGAATGTGCTTTAATGACAGACAATTGTAATGATAATGCTACTTGTACAAACACGATTGGATCATTTACTTGTGCTTGTAATGCTGGATACACTGGCGATGGAGTAAACTGCACAGATATAGATGAATGTGCTTTAATGACAGACAATTGTGATGATAATGTTACTTGTACAAACACGATTGGATCATTTACTTGTGCTTGTAATGCTGGATACACTGGCGATGGAGTAAACTGCACAGATATAGATGAATGTGCTTTAATGACAGACAATTGTGATGATAATGCTACTTGTACAAACACGATTGGATCATTTACTTGTGCTTGTAATGCTGGATACACTGGCGATGGAGTAAACTGCACAGATATAGATGAATGTGCTTTAATGACAGACAATTGTGATGATAATGCTACTTGTACAAACACGATTGGATCATTTACTTGTGCTTGTAATGTTGGGTACACTGGCGATGGAGTAAACTGCACAGACATAGATGAATGTGCTTTAATGATGGACAATTGTAGTGATGGTAATGCTACTTGTACAAACACGATTGGATCATTTACTTGTGCTTGTAATGCTGGATACACTGGCGATGGAGTAAACTGCACAGACATAGATGAATGTGCTTTAATGACAGACAATTGTGATGGTAATGCTACTTGTACAAACTCAATTGGATCATTTACTTGTGCTTGTAATGCTGGATACACTGGCGATGGAGTAAGCTGCACAGATATAGATGAATGTGCTTTAATGACAGACAATTGTGATGATAATGCTACTTGTACAAATACGATTGGATCATTTACTTGTGCTTGTAATGCTGGATACACTGGCGATGGAGTAAACTGCACAGATATAGATGAATGTGCTTTAATGACAGACAATTGTGATGATAATGCTACTTGTACAAACACGATTGGATCATTTACTTGTGCTTGTAATGCTGGATACACTGGCGATGGAGTAAACTGTACAGATATAGATGAATGTGCTTTAATGACAGACAATTGTGATGATAATGCTACTTGTACAAACACGATTGGATCATTTACTTGTGCTTGTAATGCTGGATACACTGGCGATGGAGTAAACTGCACAGATATAGATGAATGTGCTTTAATGACAAACAATTGTGATGATAATGCTACTTGTACAAACCTGATTGGATCATTTACTTGTGCTTGTAATGCTGGATACACTGGCGATGGAGTAAACTGCACAGATTTAGATGAAGGTGCTTTAATGACAGCCAATTGTGATGATAATGCTACTTGTACAAACACGATTGGATCATTTACTTGTGCTTGTAATGCTGGATACACTGGCGATGGGGTTAACTGCACAGATATAGATGAATGTGCTTTAATGACAGACAATTGTGATGATAATGCTACTTGTACAAACACGATTGGATCATTTACTTGTGCTTGTAATGCTGGATACACTGGCGATGGAGTAAACTGTACAGATATAGATGAATGTGCTTTAATGACAGACAATTGCAGTGATGATAATGCTACTTGTATAAACACGATTGGATCATTTACTTGTGCTTGTAATGCTGGATACACTGGCGATGGAGTAAACTGCACAGATATAGATGAATGTGCTTTAATGACAGACAATTGTGATGATAATGTTACTTGTACAAACACGATTGGATCATTTACTTGTGCTTGTAATGCTGGATACACTGGCGATGGAGTAAACTGCACAGATATAGATGAATGTGCTTTAATGACAGACAATTGTGAAGATAATGCTACTTGTACAAACCTGATTGGATCATTTACTTGTGCTTGTAATGCTGGATACACTGGCGATGGAGTAAACTGCACAGATTTAGATGAATGTGCTTTAATGACAGCCAATTGTGATGATAATGCTACTTGTACAAACACGATTGGATCATTTACTTGTGCTTGTAATGCTGGATACACTGGCGATGGGGTTAACTGCACAGATATAGATGAATGTGCTTTAATGACAGACAATTGTGATGATAATGCTATTTGTACAAACACGATTGGATCATTTACTTGTGCTTGTAATGCTGGATACACTGGCGATGGAGTAAACTGTACAGATATAGATGAATGTGCTTTAATGACAGACAATTGTGATGATAATGCTACTTGTACAAACACGATTGGATCATTTACTTGTGCTTGTAATGCTGGATACACTGGCGATGGAGTAAACTGCACAGATATAGATGAATGTGCTTTAATGACAAACAATTGTGATGATAATGCTACTTGTACAAACCTGATTGGATCATTTACTTGTGCTTGTAATGCTGGATACACTGGCGATGGAGTAAACTGCACAGATTTAGATGAATGTGCTTTAATGACAGCCAATTGTGATGATAATGCTACTTGTACAAACACGATTGGATCATTTACTTGTGCTTGTAATGCTGGATACACTGGCGATGGGGTTAACTGCACAGATATAGATGAATGTGCTTTAATGACAGACAATTGTGATGATAATGCTACTTGTACAAACACGATTGGATCATTTACTTGTGCTTGTAATGCTGGATACACTGGCGATGGAGTAAACTGTACAGATATAGATGAATGTGCTTTAATGACAGACAATTGCAGTGATGATAATGCTACTTGTATAAACACGATTGGATCATTTACTTGTGCTTGTAATGCTGGATACACTGGCGATGGAGTAAACTGCACAGATATAGATGAATGTGCTTTAATGACAGACAATTGTGATGATAATGTTACTTGTACAAACACGATTGGATCATTTACTTGTGCTTGTAATGCTGGATACACTGGCGATGGAGTAAACTGCACAGATATAGATGAATGTGCTTTAATGACAGACAATTGTGAAGATAATGCTACTTGTACAAACCTGATTGGATCATTTACTTGTGCTTGTAATGCTGGATACACTGGCGATGGAGTAAACTGCACAGATTTAGATGAATGTGCTTTAATGACAGCCAATTGTGATGATAATGCTACTTGTACAAACACGATTGGATCATTTACTTGTGCTTGTAATGCTGGATACACTGGCGATGGGGTTAACTGCACAGATATAGATGAATGTGCTTTAATGACAGACAATTGTGATGATAATGCTATTTGTACAAACACGATTGGATCATTTACTTGTGCTTGTAATGCTGGATACACTGGCGATGGAGTAAACTGTACAGATATAGATGAATGTGCTTTAATGACAGACAATTGTGATGATAATGCTACTTGTATAAACACGATTGGATCATTTACTTGTGCTTGTAATGCTGGATACACTGGCGATGGAGTAAACTGCACAGATATAGATGAATGTGCTTTAATGACAGACAATTGTGATGATAATGTTACTTGTACAAACACGATTGGATCATTTACTTGTGCTTGTAATGCTGGATACACTGGCGATGGAGTAAACTGCACAGATATAGATGAATGTGCTTTAATGACAGACAATTGTGATGATAATGCTACTTGTACAAACACGATTGGATCATTTACTTGTGCTTGTAATGCTGGATACACTGGCAATGGAGTAAACTGCACAGACATAGATGAATGTGCTTTAATGACAGACAATTGTGATGATAATGCTACTTGTACAAACACAATTGGATCATTTACTTGTGCTTGCAATTCAGGATACACTGGCGATGGAGTAAACTGCACAGACATAGATGAATGTGCTTTAATGATGGACAATTGTAGTGATGGTAATGCTACTTGTACAAACACAATTGGATCATTTACTTGTGCTTGTAATGCTGGATACACTGGCGATGGAGTAAACTGCACAGATATAGATGAATGTGCTTTAATGACAGACAATTGTGATGATAATGCTACTTGTACAAACACGATTGGATCATTTACTTGTGCTTGTAATGCTGGATACACTGGCGATGGAGTAAACTGCACATATATAGATGAATGTGCTTTAATGACAGACAATTGTGATGATAATGCTACTTGTACAAACACGATTGGATCATTTACTTGTGCTTGTAATGCTGGATACACTGGCGATGGAGTAAACTGCACAGATATAGATGAATGTGCTTTAATGACAGACAATTGTGATGATAATGCTACTTGTACAAACACAATTGCATCATTTACTTGTGCTTGTAATGCTGGATACACTGGCGATGGAGTAAACTGCACAGATATAGATGAATGTGCTTTAATGACAGACAATTGTGATGATAATGCTACTTGTACAAACACGATTGGATCATTTACTTGTACTTGTGATGTTGGGTACACTGGCGATGGAGTAAACTGCACAGACATAAATGAATGTGCTTTAATGATAGACAATTGTGATGATAACGCTACTTGTACAAACACGATTGGATCATTTACTTGTGCTTGTAATGCTGGATACACTGGCGATGGAGTAAACTGCACAGATAGAGATGAATGTGCTTTAGTGACAGACAATTGTGATGATAATGCTACTTGTACGAACACAATTGGATCATTTACTTGTGCTTGTAATGCTGGATACACTGGCGATGGAGTAAACTGCACAGACATAGATGAATGTGTTTTAATGATGGACAATTGTAGTGATGGTAATGCTACTTGTACAAACACGATTGGATCATTTACTTGTGCTTGTAATGCTGGATACACTGGCGATGGAGTAAACTGCACAGATATAGATGAATGTGCTTTAATGACAGACAATTGTGATGATAATGCTACTTGTACAAACACGATTGGATCATTTACTTGTGCTTGTAATGCTGGATACACTGGCGATGGAGTAAACTGCACTGATATAGATGAATGTGCTTTAATGACAGACAATTGTGATGATATAGCTACTTGTACAAACACGATTGGATCATTTACTTGTGCTTGTAATGCTGGATACACTGGCGATGGAGTAAACTGCACAGATATAGATGAATGTGCTTTAATGACAGACAATTGTGATGATAATGCTACTTGTACAAACACGATTGGATCCTTTACTTGTGCTTGTAATGCTGGATACACTGGTGATGGAGTAAACTGCACAGATATAGATGAATGTGCTTTAATGACAGACAATTGTGATGATAATGCTACTTGTACAAACACGATTGGATCATTTACTTGTGCTTGTAATGTTGGGTACACTGGCGATGGAGTAAACTGCACAGACATAAATGAATGTGCTTTAATGACAGACAATTGTGATGATAATGCTTCTTGTACAAACACAATTGGATCATTTACTTGTGCTTGCAATTCTGGATACACTGGCGATGGAGTAAACTGCACAGACATAGATAAATGTGCTTCAATGACAGACAATTGTAGTGGTGGTAATGCTACTTGTACAAACACAATTGGATCATTTACTTGTGCTTGCAATTCTGGATACACTGGCGATGGAGTAAACTGCACAGACATAGATGAATGTGCTTTAATGACAGACAATTGTAGTGGTGGTAATGCTAATTGTACAAACACAATTGGATCATTTACTTGTGCTTGCAATTCTGGATACACTGGCGATGGAGTAAACTGCACAGACATAGATGAATGTGCTTTAATGACAGACAATTGTAGTGGTGGTATTGCTACTTGTACAAACACAATTGGATCATTTACTTGTGCTTGCAATTCTGGATACACTGGCGATGGAGTAAACTGCACAGACATAGATGAATGTGCTTTAATGACAGACAATTGTAGTGGTGGTAATGCTACTTGTACAAACACAATTGGATCATTTACTTGTGCTTGCAATTCTGGATACACTGGCGATGGAGTAAACTGCACAGACATAGATGAATGTGCTTTAATGACAGACAATTGTAGTGGTGGTAATGCTAATTGTACAAACACAATTGGATCATTTACTTGTGCTTGCAATTCTGGATACACTGGCGATGGAGTAAACTGCACAGACATAGATGAATGTGCTTTAATGACAGACAATTGTAGTGGTGGTAATGCTACTTGTACAAACACAATTGGATCATTTACTTGTGCTTGCAATTCTGGATACACTGGCGATGGAGTAAACTGCACAGACATAGATGAATGTGCTTTAATGACAGACAATTGTAGTGGTGGTAATGCTACTTGTACAAACACAATTGGATCATTTACTTGTGCTTGCAATTCTGGATACACTGGCAATGGAGTAAACTGCACTGATATAAATGAATGTGCTTTAATGACAGACAATTGTAGTGATGGTAATGCTACTTGTACAAACACAATTGGTTCATTTACTTGTGCTTGTAATGCTGGATACACTGGCAATGGGGTTAACTGCACTGATGAAAATGAATGTACATTAATGACAGACAATTGTGCAAATAATGCTAATTGTTCAAACACAATTGGATCGTTTACATGTACTTGTAATCATTTATTTGATGGAAATGGAACTGTTTGTGAATTTTGTCCAGACATTTCTCGAGAAACTTTGTGTAACAATTCACTAAGTTGTTTATTTAATGATAGTTGTTCAATAGTATCTGGGGGTAAGTTTAAAATTTGTTATTTTTGTACTATATTTTTATACTATTAAGTGTAACAACATAACTTAATAATTTTTATATAGTTTTCTTTTGATGTGAGAAGTATTTAAATACGTTTAAATTTTTTTTGAAATGTTTTATCAGTATAGTCAAATTTAAATACTGTTATTTGGGGATGACAGATAATGTAACAGCACAATACAACTGTGATATTTGTGAGGTTACAATTAGAACAAACTGTGTTGAAGCTCGTGAAATATGTCCACATGTTCCAAATTATTGTCAACAAGATGGTGTTTGTGGGAACCATGTTGGGTCCAACTGCATCTTGAATGGTTCCGGGTTTTCTTGTTCATGTTTGGAAGGTTTTACTTTTAATGTCGGAAGAACAGTATGTAAGAATTTAATCTTATTTTATTTATACTGATAAGGTTAGAAATATGTCTTTAATGTTTGCATGCGTAGTGGTTATTATTATGTGATTTGGGTTGGATTCTTCTTTTTATTAAGTAAAAGAACATATATTAGGGGTTATAATCTGCTGTAATTTTTGTTTATTTAAAAAACTTTAGCAAGGTTCTTTAGCAAGTTACCTATAAATTCATATATAAAGATATAAATTCATATATAAAGACTATAAATTCATGATTATTAACAATGTACAAATTACATATGTTAAGGTATTGAAGAGCCCTCAAATGCTTTGCCTGGGTGGCTTATTGCTGTGATTGTTCTTATAGTGGTGGTCTATACTGTTATTATAGTCTTAGCTCTGACCTTGTTTTTAAGGAATCAGGTAAATTATTTTTGATAATTATATATATTTATATATACAACATTTTTATATGTTTTATTATGTTTTAATAGTTTGTAAGTAAGTCTTATATAAAGTTTATAATATTTTGTTTCAGTTATCTTGACAGAAAGTTCAAAAATCTACCTGATTGGTATTATATTGCTTTGGCATGCAACTATAGCTTAAAAATGCTTAAGATTGTTAAATTATTATTTTAACATTTAATATGTTAAAAAGAATATATAACATTTGGAAATTAAATTCCTCTAAAAACTAGTTAATACAATGCATAACATATATAATAGTGCATGTTATGATATTACTGATACCCACAATTTTGTGTTGTATAGTACATTAGTTTATGTAGCCTTATAAATTTATTATTTATTTTTTGTTTAGAAATCGAAAATATATAAGGTTACCTCCCCACAACGTTAACAACACACTCTACTAAAGACTTAGGGAAATATTTGTAGATTAACCCAGAATTGTAATAATATTTATCCTTCAAATTATAAAAAAAGTTTGAACATTATAGTATATTAGGCAATGCAGTTAATTTTACTTGTATGTTAGGTTAGTTTAGGCCATGTTACTATGCAAATGTTTATAAAATACCATATGCACTTTTAAAAATAATTTTTTATTACTGATTTTTTTAAGTATTCTATTTCAATTTAGTTTAATGGCGTTTTTTCTTAAAGACGTTTATTTTTACATTTTTTCTGTAATATCTGAAATTTTTTAATTTACTTTAATATGTTTTATATTTATACATAAAACTTACTAGTATTTTCTTTTATGCTTGGCTATGTTTGCTAAAATATAGTATATGCCAATTAAAAACTTTTGTTCGGTATTAAATATATTATGTTAAATGCCTACAAATTCTGAATAGGATATTTGTTTAAACTACTTTTACCCACCTTTCCTTGAAATATGTAAAACAATAAACAGCTCGTCATGTAATTTAAAAGTGATGAGTTTTTAAGGAAAACCACCATTTTGACAAGGTAATGTCGTAAGTAGTTTTTATCATATTAGGGGATTTTTTTGCGTATGTTTACAATTTTTAAAAGAAATTTTACAGCTCCAGTAGTTATCCCAATATAGACGAAACCTCGGTAACTTTTAACAGTTTTCAAGTCAGTTTTTCAAGCGAAGATGATGCTGTTTTATATTGAGTTAGATTCCAATCTTGTCCTAGTTCCAATTATGTCATAAATATTCATTTTTATTTTGTTTGTTTTTTGTTATAATTATTTTGTTGGCAAGATGGTGCCGGTTTTGTTATGACGTCATAATCAGAGATAATCAACTGCTTTTTAGCTGTGCAAACGTAACTTATTACCACAACCAGGAAATATAAATTTTAAAACAAAAATAAAATCAACAACACTTAAAACGATTTTTAAAGCACGGAAACGCTAATTTTAAGTTCCCGATTTTTTGTTTATTACGTAAGAAGTGTCGCGATTGTTTTGTGTGGTTAGGGTCAAATTCCCCTTGTCTATGCACGAGACTAAACCCTGTTTTTGTGAATTTTAATTATATTTGCTTTTGCTTTTACAAATATTAACAAGACTATATAAATATTTATATAAAAAGTTTAACAATTCAAAATAAATGTTAATTTGTTTGTGATTTTAAGTAAAATTTATTTTTAAATATAAAAACTGTAGTGTTGTAAGATTTGGTCGTAATTTAATCTAAAACAAATATCACGTAAAAAGAAATTCTACGGTTGTTTACTAAAATTCTAAAGAAAATCGTTTTTTTGTTAGTTTTATCTCTTTTTATATCAAGATTTGATTTAATTTTCTTGTCAATGGCGGTTTTGTGGTTTTAAGGTTATCAAAATTTTTATTGCACTAAATTTAAATTTTATGAAAATCCCAGAAACATAGCGACAAAAACCACCTATGTTGATTGGGTAAACTTTTGCTTTAATCGTTTGCTTCATTGCATTCAAATTGAAGAAAACCTTTGAAAGAAAAAGGGAAAATTGAGCATTTTTACCCATTTTTGTTTGTCGTAGAGTATAAAGTAACATCAGATAAAATGTTTACGTGTTTTTGGCAACTTAACGGAATAAAAAGATTGTTTAATTTCAAGATATATTATTATATATAATTAGGTAGTGCAAATTTAACAAAATTTTAGTAAGAATATTCATAATATACATTAACTTTTATATTAGAGGTTGCATATAATATTAGCCTTACGTTTTAAAAAAATAATTTGTTAGCGTTTCAGTAAAAAAAGTGTATTTGATTTTTTATTAGATGATATGTTGATGTATTTTTGCGCCATATTTAGCTTACTTCACCCTAACCTGCATGCAAATTACGAATATTTTCTCAAAGCAGAAATATGTTGTTATTATCCTTTGCGGGTAACGGTTGCTGATTTTGTACTTAAAGTTAAATTTAACATAATACGAGATTGTTGTGTTATTATATGTTGCCATAATCAAAAATAATTTTTATTTAAAATACTTTTTTTAATTAATAGTTTTACAATTGTAACACGCAATAAAATTAAGGTTTTACCGAATTCGATTAATTACGTTTGCGTACGCTTGAGTTGGTTTCAAAAATGCGCTTAGATTTTGCAGAAATATCTTTAATTCATTAAAACTTCATGCATAAATAAGGTTGCTTCAACTTAAAAAGATCAAATTCTTTGTCTGCTTTTTGATGCTAATTTAATTAGTTTTTAGCAAGGCGCGTATATCGGTAAAAACCATGTATATGTTATATATTAAGACTATATGCCTTTTTAAAGATTAAACTTTTATTAACACTATGTATAAATGATGCAAAATGTTTAAAAATCTTCAAAAATCGATGTTTAAAATCTTAGTCTTAGCTTTTGTATTTTGTTTAATAAATACAGAAAATGGACAACCAGCAGGTAGTTAGTTAATTACTTATAATTACCGTTTTTTAGGAACTTTAAATAGTTGTAGGTAATTAAATACATTATTTAAGGATAAAGTTGTTTTTTTAATATTAATGTTGCATAGGGAGTTCCCCTACTATTAAACTTACCACGAGTTTTACATTTTTGATTATAAAAGGATAATCAGATTAATCCGTTGTTATTATTTTATAGCTCCAGTAGTTGACCAAATAGACGAATCCTCGGTAACTTTTAACAGTTTCCAAGTCAGTTTTTCAAGTGTAGATGATGTTGTTTTATATCAAGTTAAATTCCAATCTCGTTACGATTCCAATAATGTCGGGTTCGTTAACGGAACTAGTACTATAATACTCGTTTCTGTAAGTAAACTGTTTACAATTATTAAAGTTGACTTTGCCGTATGACTGCCTCTTTATTTGTAAACAATTTTTTAAACCAATATACTAAACTCTATAACATACACTCTTAACTGACGAATTTTTAAATTAGTGTAATTGTGTTTTAATATGTGTAGATCGATGATGTTCGCTCAAATATTATTTATGATGTCCAAGTCAGAGCTTTCGATAATTTCAGCAATGTCGGAAATTTTAGTGAAATTGTTTCCATCAGAACAGGTTTTTATTTTTAATATATATTTTTATAATTAACTTTATTATTTAACGAATAACGCATTAGCATGGTTTATTTTTACTAATTTTTTATTATAGCTCCATCTGGTGTCAACATCACAAGTTTCATCACTACTCCAGAATTTATCACGGTTTTTATTCAAGAAATACCAGGTGTTTTCTCATGGGTGGTTGAATATACAAATACAAGAACTAATCAAGTTGAAACCCATATTGTACCTGATGATGTGCCAGCTAATTCTTCCTATATTGCTATGTGGGTTTAATTTTTGTTAGTAGCTTTTTATTTTTTTTATAATAAATTTTGCTTAACAAAAAATTCAAAAAAATATTCAATATCAAAATGTTATCAATTAAATGTCTAATTTAGATGCATTATATATATTTTTTTCATAAAATGAATTAATTAAAATAATTCTGTTATTAATTTGGTGATTTTTTTTTAGTTTGTTGGATTTGATTCCAAACACTGAATATAATGTTAGAGCTCGGGCATTAGGTGTTCAGGGATTTACATCAACTTTAAATGAAGCTCAAAGTCCATTTGGTTCTTCACAGTTAATTACAACAGGTATTTTTTTATATTTAATTTATACTAAACGCTGACAATATAATGCTATTTACATATGTTAAAATAGTTTACTATTAATTTTTTCTATTTATCTAGCAATAAAATAATTTTTTATTTTGTTATTATAGACATGACATCAGTTTTTGGGCGAGTTAATTCTTCTACCATGTTTACTGAACCTGACGATTCTAATACAACTTTAAGAAATGAGATTTCAACCAACCTCACCTCTGCTTATCAGAGTTTATCCAGCAATGTTTTTAATGTTGTTGTACTTAGGTTAGTTGATGGATCAATGAATATAGACCATGAGATATTTTTAAATGACAACACAACTACTCCAAATACTAGTGCCTTAATTACAACTAATTTACAAGTTGGTTTATTTGGCTCTAATGAAATTATTACTAGTAAGAAAATTAATAAGTAGTTTTTAAAATAACAAACAGTATTTTCGGCAAATTAAATTTTGTTTACTTTTTTTAAGTTAGAGATGACTACTCATTAGATAACAATATATTGTGTAAGCATTAACTTTATCATGGCAGCGTGGTATAATGATTAACTACGTTAGGTCCTGGTTTGGATCCCCACCGATCTTGTGCTGTATGGCCCTAAAGTAAAGAGCTATAACTGGTTAGAGTTTCTAAGCCAACACCTAATTAGCAGTTTAATTTTCATGCAATTATTATTCACAATTTTTCAATCTGCCAAAGTAAACTTCAGACTGGGTAAAGGGTAACTGATTTATTCTATGTTTACATTGTAAAGTCATCATTATAATTAAACTTATTATGTGTTTAAAAACTGCATTTAATACTAATATTTTACGTAATTTATATTAAGGAACTGAATCATTTCCTGATGGATATATATTTAGTGATACCAATTTAATTGCTTATCAATTTGCCACAAACCCAATTTGTTTAACTCGAGATGATAGAACATGGTCTTTGTATAATAACATGGGGTTAGTTGCTTCAACTTTATTTCCTGAAGGTTCAAGTAGTGATCTATCTGCACGAAGTGTAGATACAATACAATTTGGTCAAACAGGTATTATTCAAAAGCAATTAATTTATTTTTTTATAAATTTTTTTTACCCAATAAATTTTAATTAAAAATTATTTTTTTAAAGATTTTTTAAATTATTTTTTTTATTTAAAAATAAACATTGACTTGGTTATTATATTTATCTACATTTACATTTTAAATACTCTACTATATTTAATGATAATTTTTTGATTAAAGATATAACAATACTTCCCGATCGTGATCTTTTCAATTTGACATCAAACACAATCTATGGAATAAGACAAAATTATTTGATTTATTGTAATACTAGGTTTGAATATAGTCGATTTTATCAAGCTATTCAAAGTTCTGAGCTAAGAAGATATACATTTTTATATACTACTGGTAAGGGTATAAATTAACACATGTTTAATAAATAACTAAAACATTTTTAAAACAATTTAATAAAAGTATGTTTTGAAGTTAAAATGCCTTTATTGCTAATACAACATAAAGTGTACATATTTTCATTTTTTAACTATAGTTTAATGTACTTTTTATGTTACGTTTTTTGTAGTATCATGATTTTGTTACATGACTGAATTACAATATTAATTTAAATGCCAAAATTTTTTTAGACCCATCCCCATTAGATCCAAGTAATTTTATATTTACCCCATCCACAAGTGGTACAAGTGCAACTATAACCTTCTCAGCAAGTGTGAATAGAGCTACAACTTATTTGTTTACTGTTGATGGAACTCAGACTCAATTACAAGAAAGACAATTGGACAGCTCAACTAATTATCAGGTAAAATTGTTTTTTAATTTTTTTGTCTACAGTTTGTATACATTTTAATATCTTAACATGTATGAACTTATTAAGTTGTTTAGATCTTTATCTTTAGGTTATTTTGAACAACCTTACACCAAACACAAACACTTCTATTGAGATTCAAGTTTCAGCCAGATCTGCAACAAATGAAATATTAAATTCCTCTTCTACTACTCTTACAGGCTTTACAGGTATTCTATAAAAGTTTTTTTGTATTACCATAAATCTTATTACCATAAATATTGTTTAATGCCTTAACTAGAATTTGTTATAAGCATGTCAACATTAAACTAGACTACCGTATTTTTAACTCAATCAAATTATTAACACTATGAACCTAGGAATAATGTCTTGTAAAAAAAAAATAATAAAACAAGCTTATTTTCAATATTTTTGTTAAACTAATATAAATTTATTTTTAAATGTATTCATTGTTCAGAGGAAAACGAATGTGAACGTGAAATATTTCCTTGTAGTCCTGTTGCCAACTGTACCGACATAATTGGATCATTTAATTGTATTTGTAATACTGGATACACTGGCGATGGAGTAAACTGCACAGACATAAATGAGTGTACTTTAATGACAGACAATTGCAGTGACAATGCTACTTGTACCAATTCAAATGGATCTTTTATTTGTGCTTGTAATGCTGGATATACTGGCAATGGAGTAAACTGCACAGACATAAGTGAGTGTACTTTAATGACAGACAATTGCAGTGACAATGCTACTTGTACAAACACAATTGGATCATTTACTTGTGGTTGTGATACTGGATACACTGGCAATGGAGTAAACTGCACTGATGAAAATGAATGTACTTTAATGACAGACAATTGCAGTGACAATGCTACTTGTACAAACACAAACGGCTCATTTACTTGTGGTTGTGATACTGGATACACTGGCAATGGAGTAAACTGCACTGATGAAAATGAATGTACTTTAATGACAGACAAATGCAGTGACAATGCTACTTGTACGAACACAAATGGCTCATTTACTTGTGCTTGTAATGCTGGATATACTGGCAATGGAGTAAACTGCACTGATGAAAATGAATGTACTTTAATGACAGACAATTGCAGTGACAATGCTACTTGTACAAACACAAACGGCTCATTTACTTGTGGTTGTGATACTGGATACACTGGCAATGGAGTAAACTGCACTGATGAAAATGAATGTACTTTAATGACAGACAATTGCAGTGACAATGCTACTTGTACGAACACAAATGGCTCATTTACTTGTGCTTGTAATGCTGGATACACTGGCAATGGAGTAAACTGCACTGATGAAAATGAATGTACTTTAATGACAGACAATTGCAGTGACAATGCTACTTGTACAAACACAAACGGCTCATTTACTTGTGGTTGTGATACTGGATACACTGGCAATGGAGTAAACTGCACTGATGAAAATGAATGTACTTTAATGACAGACAATTGCAGTGACAATGCTACTTGTACGAACACAAATGGCTCATTTACTTGTGCTTGTAATGCTGGATATACTGGCAATGGAGTAAACTGCACTGATGAAAATGAATGTACTTTAATGACAGACAATTGCAGTGACAATGCTACTTGTACAAACACAAACGGCTCATTTACTTGTGGTTGTGATACTGGATACACTGGCAATGGAGTAAACTGCACTGATGAAAATGAATGTACTTTAATGACAGACAATTGCAGTGACAATGCTACTTGTACGAACACAAATGGCTCATTTACTTGTGCTTGTAATGCTGGATATACTGGCAATGGAGTAAACTGCACTGATGAAAATGAATGTACTTTAATGACAGACAATTGCAGTGACAATGCTACTTGTACAAACACAAACGGCTCATTTACTTGTGGTTGTGATACTGGATACACTGGCAATGGAGTAAACTGCACAGACATAAATGAGTGTACTTTAATGACAGACAATTGTAGTGATGGTAATGCTACTTGTACCAATACAAATGGATCTTTTACTTGTAATTGTAATGCTGGATACACTGGCAATGGAATAAACTGCACAGACATAAATGAGTGTACTTTAATGACAGACAATTGCAGTGACAATGCTACTTGTACAAACACAAACGGCTCATTTACTTGTGCTTGTGATACTGGATACACTGGCGATAGAGTAAACTGCACAGACATAAATGAATGTACTTTAATGACAGATAATTGTGATGATAATGCTACTTGTACAAACACAATTGGATCATTTACTTGTGCTTGTGATACTGGATACACTGGCAATGGAGTAAACTGCACTGATGAAAAGGAATGTACTTTAATGACAGACAATTGCGATGCTAATGCTATTTGTACGAACACAAATGGCTCATTTACTTGTTCTTGTAATGCTGGATACACTGGCAATGGAATAAACTGCACAGACCTAAATGAGTGTACTTTAATGACAGACAATTGCAGTGACAATGCTACTTGTACCAATTCAAATGGATCTTTTACTTGTAATTGTAATGCTGGATACACTGGCAATGGAATAAACTGCACAGACATAAATGAGTGTACTTTAATGACAGACAATTGCAGTGACAATGCTACTTGTACAAACACAAACGGCTCATTTACTTGTGCTTGTGATACTGGATACACTGGCGATGGAGTAAACTGCACAGACATAAATGAATGTACTTTAATGACAAACAATTGTGATGATAATGCTACTTGTACAAACACAATTGGATTATTTACTTGTGCTTGTGATACTGGATACACTGGCAATGGAGTAAACTGCACTGATGAAAATGAATGTACTTTAATGACAGACAATTGCGATGCTAATGCTACTTGTACGAACACAAATGGCTCATTTACTTGTGCTTGTGATACTGGATACACTGGCAATGGAGTAAACTGCACAGATATAAATGAATGTACTTTAATGACAGACAATTGCAGTGACAATGCTACTTGTACCAATTCAAATGGATCTTTTATTTGTGCTTGTAATGCTGGATATACTGGCAATGGAGTAAACTGCACAGACATAAATGAGTGTACTTTAATGACAGACAATTGCAGTGACAATGCTACTTGTACCAACACAAATGGATTATTTACTTGTGCTTGTAATGCTGGATACACTGGCAATGGAGTAAACTGCACAGATATAAATGAATGTACTTTAATGACAGACAATTGCTGTGACAATGCTACTTGTACCAATTCAAATGGATCTTTTATTTGTGCTTGTAATGCTGGATATACTGGCAATGGAGTAAACTGCACAGACATAAATGAATGTACTTTAATGACAAACAATTGTGATGATAATGCTACTTGTACGAACACAATTGGATCATTTACTTGTGCTTGTAATGCAGGATACACTGGCAATGGAGTAAACTGCACTGATGAAAATGAATGTACTTTAATGACAGACAATTGTAGTGACAATGCTACTTGTACCAACACAAACGGCTCATTTACTTGTGCTTGTGATACTGGATACACTGGCAATGGAGTAAACTGCACAGACATAAATGAGTGTACTTTAATGACAGACAATTGCAGTGACAATGCTACTTGTACCAACACAAACGGCTCATTTACTTGTGGTTGTGATACTGGATACACTGGCAATGGAGTAAACTGCACTGATGAAAATGAATGTACTTTAATGACAGACAATTGTAGTGACAATGCTACTTGTACCAACACAAACGGCTCATTTACTTGTGCTTGTGATACTGGATACACTGGCAATGGAGTAAACTGCACAGACATAAATGAGTGTATTTTAATGACAGACAATTGCAGTGACAATGCTACTTGTACCAACACAATTGGATCATTTACTTGTGGTTGTGATACTGGATACACTGGCAATGGAGTAAACTGCACTGATGAAAATGAATGTACTTTAATGACAGACAATTGCGATGCTAATGCTATTTGTACAAACACAAACGGCTCATTTACTTGTGCTTGTAATGCTGGATATACTGGCAATGGAATAAACTGCACAAACATAAATGAGTGTACTTTAATGACAGACAATTGTGATGATAATGCTACTTGTACAAACACAATTGGATCATTTACTTGTGCTTGTGATACTGGATACACTGGCGATGGAGTAAACTGCACAGACATAAATGAATGTACTTTAACGACAGACAATTGTGATGATAATGCTACTTGTACAAACACAATTGGATCATTTACTTGTGCTTGTGATACTGGATACACTGGCAATGGAGTAAACTGCACTGATGAAAATGAATGTACTTTAATGACAGACAATTGCAGTGACAATGCTACTTGTACAAACACAAACGGCTCATTTACTTGTGCTTGTGATACTGGATACACTGGCGATGGAGTAAACTGCACAGACATAAATGAATGTACTTTAACGACAGACAATTGTGATGATAATGCTACTTGTACAAACACAATTGGATCATTTACTTGTGCTTGTGATACTGGATACACTGGCAATGGAGTAAACTGCCCTGATGAAAATGAATGTACTTTAATGACAGACAATTGCGATGCTAATGCTACTTGTACGAACACAAATGGCTCATTTACTTGTGCTTGTGATACTGGATACACTGGCAATGGAGTAAACTGCACAGATATAAATGAATGTACTTTAATGACAGACAATTGCAGTGACAATGCTACTTGTACCAATTCAAATGGATCTTTTATTTGTGCTTGTAATGCTGGATATACTGGCAATGGAGTAAACTGCACAGACATAAATGAGTGTACTTTAATGACAGACAATTGCAGTGACAATGCTACTTGTACAAACATAATTGGAACATTTACTTGTGCTTGTGATACTGGATACACTGGCAATGGAGTAAACTGCACTGATGAAAATGAATGTACTTTAATGACAGACAATTGCAATGACAATGCTACTTGTACAAACACAAACGGCTCATTTACTTGTGGTTGTAATACTGGATACACTGGCAATGGAATAAACTGCACAGACATAAATGAGTGTACTTTAATGACAGACAATTGCAGTGACAATGCTACTTGTACCAATTCAAATGGATCTTTTACTTGTAATTGTAATGCTGCATACACTGGCAATGGAGTAAACTGCACTGATGAAAATGAATGTACTTTAATGACAGACAATTGCGATGCTAATGCTACTTGTACGAACACAAATGGCTCATTTACTTGTGCTTGTGATACTGGATACACTGGCAATGGAGTAAACTGCACAGATATAAATGAATGTACTTTAATGACAGACAATTGCAGTGACAATGCTACTTGTACCAATTCAAATGGATCTTTTATTTGTGCTTGTAATGCTGGATATACTGGCAATGGAGTAAACTGCACAGAAATAAATGAGTGTACTTTAATGACAGACAATTGCAGTGACAATGCTACTTGTACAAACACAATTGGATCATTTACTTGTGCTTGTGATACTGGATACACTGGCAATGGAGTAAACTGCACTGATGAAAATGAATGTACTTTAATGACAGACAATTGCGATGCTAATGCTACTTGTACGAACACAAACGGCTCATTTACTTGTGGTTGTGATACTGGATACACTGGCAATGGAATAAACTGCACAGACATAAATGAGTGTACTTTAATGACAGACAATTGCAGTGACAATGCTACTTGTTCAAACACAAACGGCTCATTTACTTGTGCTTGTGATACTGGATACACTGGCAATGGAATAAACTGCACAGACATAGATGAATGTACTTTAATGACAGACAATTGCAGTGACAATGCTACTTGTACCAACACAAATGGATCATTTACTTGTGATTGTAATGCTGGATACACTGGCAATGTGGTAAACTGCACTGATGAAAATGAATGTACTTTAATGACAGACAATTGCGATGCTAATGCTATTTGTACAAACACAAACGGCTCATTTACTTGCGCTTGTGATACTGGATACACTGGCAATGGAGTAAACTGCACTGATGAAAATGAATGTACTTTAATGACAGACAATTGCGATGCTAATGCTACTTGTACAAACATAAACGGCTCATTTACTTGTGCTTGTGATACTGGATACACTGGCAATGGAATAAACTGCACGGACATATTTGAGTGTACTTTAATGACAGACAATTGCAGTGACAATGCTACTTGTACCAACACAAATGGATCATTTACTTGTGCTTGTGATACTGGATACACTGGCAATGGAATAAACTGCACAGACATAAATGAGTGTACTTTAATGACAGACAATTGCAGTGACAATGCTACTTGTACCAACACAATTGGATCATTTACTTGTGCTTGTGATACTGGATACACTGGCAATGGAATAAACTGCACAGACATAAATGAGTGTACTTTAATGACAGACAATTGCAGTGACAATGCTATTTGTACAAACATAAATGGAACATTTACTTGTGCTTGTGATACTGGATACACTGGCAATGGAATAAACTGCACAGACATAAATGAGTGTACTTTAATGACAGACAATTGCAGTGACAATGCTACTTGTACCAACACAATTGGATCATTTACTTGTGCTTGTGATACTGGATACACTGGCAATGGAATAAACTGCACAGACATAAATGAGTTTACTTTAATGACAGACAATTGCAGTGACAATGCTACTTGTACCAACACAAATGGATCATTTACCTGTGCTTGTAATGCTGGATATACTGGCAATGGAGTAAACTGCACAGACATAAATGAGTGTACTTTAATGACAGACAATTGCAGTGACAATGCTACTTGTACCAACACAAATGGATCATTTACCTGTGCTTGTAATGCTGGATATACTGGCAATGGAGTAAACTGCACAGACATAAATGAGTGTACTTTAATGACAGACAATTGCAGTGACAATGCTACTTGTACCAATACAAATGGATCCTTTAATTGTGATTGTAATGCTGGATACACTGGCAATGGAGTAAACTGCACAGACATAAATGAGTGTACTTTAATGACAGACAATTGCAGTGACAATGCTACTTGTACCAACACAAATGGATCATTTACTTGTACTTGTAATGCTGGATATACTGGCAATGGAGTAAACTGCACAGACATAAATGAGTGTACTTTAATGACAGACAATTGTAGTGACAATGCTACTTGTACAAACACAAATGGATCATTTACTTGTGCTTGTAATGCTGGATACACTGGCAATGGAGTAAACTGCACTGATGAAAATGAATGTACTTTAATGACAGACAATTGCGATGCTAATGCTACATGTACAAACACAAACGGCTCATTTACTTGTGCTTGTGATACTGGATACACTGGCAATGGAGTAAACTGCACTGATGAAAATGAATGTACTTTAATGACAGACAATTGCGATGCTAATGCTACTTGTACAAACACAAATGGCTCATTTACTTGTGCTTGTGATACTGGATACACTGGCAATGGAATAAATTGCACAGACATAAATGAGTGTACTTTAATGACAGACAATTGCAGTGACAATGCTACTTGTACCAACACAAATGGATCATTTACCTGTGCTTGTAATGCTGGATATACTGGCAATGGAGTAAACTGCACAGACATAAATGAGTGTACTTTAATGACAGACAATTGCAGTGACAATGCTACTTGTACCAATACAAATGGATCCTTTAATTGTGATTGTAATGCTGGATACACTGGCAATGGAGTAAACTGCACAGACATAAATGAGTGTACTTTAATGACAGACAATTGCAGTGACAATGCTACTTGTACCAACACAAATGGATCATTTATTTGTGCTTGTAATGCTGGATATACTGGCAATGGAGTAAACTGCACAGACATAAATGAGTGTACTTTAATGACAGACAATTGTAGTGACAATGCTACTTGTACAAACACAAATAGATCTTTTACTTGTGCTTGTAATGCTGGATACACTGGCAATGGAGTAAACTGCACTGATGAAAATGAATGTACTTTAATGACAGACAATTGCGATGCTAATGCTACATGTACAAATACAAACGGCTCATTTACTTGTGCTTGTGATACTGGATACACTGGCAATGGAGTAAACTGCACTGATGAAAATGAATGTACTTTAATGACAGACAATTGCGATGCTAATGCTACTTGTACAAACACAAATGGCTCATTTACTTGTGCTTGTGATACTGGATACACTGGCAATGGAATAAATTGCACAGACATAAATGAGTGTACTTTAATGACAGACAATTGTAGTGACAATGCTACTTGTACAAACACAAATGGATCATTTACTTGTGCTTGTAATGCTGGATACACTGGCAATGGAGTAAACTGCACAGACATAAATGAGTGTACTTTAATGACAGACAATTGTAGTGACAATGCTACTTGTACAAACACAAATGGATCATTTACTTGTGCTTGTAATGCTGGATACACTAGCGATGGGGTAAACTGCACTGATATAAATGAATGTACTTTAATGACAGACAATTGCAGTGACAATGCTACTTGTACCAACACAAATGGATCATTTACTTGTGCTTGTAATGCTGGATATACTGGCAATGGAGTAAACTGCACAGACATAAATGAGTGTACTTTAATGACAGACAATTGCAGTGACAATGCTACTTGTACAAACACAAATGGATCATTTACTTGTGCTTGTGATACTGGATACACTGGCAATGGAATAAATTGCACAGACATAAATGAGTGTACTTTAATGACAGACAATTGTAGTGACAATGCTACTTGTACAAACACAAATGGATCATTTACTTGTGCTTGTAATGCTGGATACACTGGCAATGGAGTAAACTGCACAGACATAAATGAGTGTACTTTAATGACAGACAATTGTAGTGACAATGCTACTTGTACAAACACAAATGGATCATTTACTTGTGCTTGTAATGCTGGATACACTGGCAATGGAGTAAACTGCACTGATGAAAATGAATGTACTTTAATGACAGACAATTGCGATGCTAATGCTACTTGTACAAACACAAATGGCTCATTTACTTGTGCTTGTAATACTGGATACACTGGCAATGGAATAAATTGCACAGACATAAATGAGTGTACTTTAATGACAGACAATTGCAGTGACAATGCTACTTGTACAAACACAAATGGATCATTTATTTGTGCTTGTAATGCTGGATATACTGGCAATGGAGTAAACTGCACTGACATAAATGAGTGTACTTTAATGACAGACAATTGTAGTGACAATGCTACTTGTACAAACACAAATAGATCTTTTACTTGTGCTTGTAATGCTGGATACACTGGCAATGGAGTAAACTGCACTGATGAAAATGAATGTACTTTAATGACAGACAATTGCGATGCTAATGCTACATGTACAAACACAAACGGCTCATTTACTTGTGCTTGTGATACTGGATACACTGGCAATGGAGTAAACTGCACTGATGAAAATGAATGTACTTTAATGACAGACAATTGCGATGCTAATGCTACTTGTACAAACACAAATGGCTCATTTACTTGTGCTTGTGATACTGGATACACTGGCAATGGAATAAATTGCACAGACATAAATGAGTGTACTTTAATGACAGACAATTGTAGTGACAATGCTACTTGTACAAACACAAATGGATCATTTACTTGTGCTTGTAATGCTGGATACACTGGCAATGGAGTAAACTGCACAGACATAAATGAGTGTACTTTAATGACAGACAATTGTAGTGACAATGCTACTTGTACAAACACAAATGGATCATTTACTTGTGCTTGTATTGCTGGATACACTAGCGATGGGGTAAACTGCACTGATATAAATGAATGTACTTTAATGACAGACAATTGCAGTGACAATGCTACTTGTACCAACACAAATGGATCATTTACCTGTGCTTGTAATGCTGGATATACTGGCAATGGAGTAAACTGCACAGACATAAATGAGTGTACTTTAATGACAGACAATTGCAGTGACAATGCTACTTGTACCAATACAAATGGATCCTTTAATTGTGATTGTAATGCTGGATACACTGGCAATGGAGTAAACTGCACAGACATAAATGAGTGTACTTTAATGACAGACAATTGCAGTGACAATGCTACTTGTACCAACACAAATGGATCATTTATTTGTGCTTGTAATGCTGGATATACTGGCAATGGAGTAAACTGCACAGACATAAATGAGTGTACTTTAATGACAGACAATTGTAGTGACAATGCTACTTGTACAAACACAAATAGATCTTTTACTTGTGCTTGTAATGCTGGATACACTGGCAATGGAGTAAACTGCACTGATGAAAATGAATGTACTTTAATGACAGACAATTGCGATGCTAATGCTACATGTACAAACACAAACGGCTCATTTACTTGTGCTTGTGATACTGGATACACTGGCAATGGAGTAAACTGCACTGATGAAAATGAATGTACTTTAATGACAGACAATTGCGATGCTAATGCTACTTGTACAAACACAAATGGCTCATTTACTTGTGCTTGTGATACTGGATACACTGGCAATGGAATAAATTGCACAGACATAAATGAGTGTACTTTAATGACAGACAATTGTAGTGACAATGCTACTTGTACAAACACAAATGGATCATTTACTTGTGCTTGTAATGCTGGATACACTGGCAATGGAGTAAACTGCACAGACATAAATGAGTGTACTTTAATGACAGACAATTGTAGTGACAATGCTACTTGTACAAACACAAATGGATCATTTACTTGTGCTTGTAATGCTGGATACACTAGCGATGGGGTAAACTGCACTGATATAAATGAATGTACTTTAATGACAGACAATTGCAGTGACAATGCTACTTGTACCAACACAAATGGATCATTTACTTGTGCTTGTAATGCTGGATATACTGGCAATGGAGTAAACTGCACAGACATAAATGAGTGTACTTTAATGACAGACAATTGCAGTGACAATGCTACTTGTACAAACACAAATGGATCATTTACTTGTGCTTGTGATACTGGATACACTGGCAATGGAATAAATTGCACAGACATAAATGAGTGTACTTTAATGACAGACAATTGTAGTGACAATGCTACTTGTACAAACACAAATGGATCATTTACTTGTGCTTGTAATGCTGGATACACTGGCAATGGAGTAAACTGCACAGACATAAATGAGTGTACTTTAATGACAGACAATTGTAGTGACAATGCTACTTGTACAAACACAAATGGATCATTTACTTGTGCTTGTAATGCTGGATACACTGGCAATGGAGTAAACTGCACTGATGAAAATGAATGTACTTTAATGACAGACAATTGCGATGCTAATGCTACTTGTACAAACACAAATGGCTCATTTACTTGTGCTTGTAATACTGGATACACTGGCAATGGAATAAATTGCACAGACATAAATGAGTGTACTTTAATGACAGACAATTGCAGTGACAATGCTACTTGTACAAACACAAATGGATCATTTATTTGTGCTTGTAATGCTGGATATACTGGCAATGGAGTAAACTGCACTGACATAAATGAGTGTACTTTAATGACAGACAATTGTAGTGACAATGCTACTTGTACAAACACAAATAGATCTTTTACTTGTGCTTGTAATGCTGGATACACTGGCAATGGAGTAAACTGCACTGATGAAAATGAATGTACTTTAATGACAGACAATTGCGATGCTAATGCTACATGTACAAACACAAACGGCTCATTTACTTGTGCTTGTGATACTGGATACACTGGCAATGGAGTAAACTGCACTGATGAAAATGAATGTACTTTAATGACAGACAATTGCGATGCTAATGCTACTTGTACAAACACAAATGGCTCATTTACTTGTGCTTGTGATACTGGATACACTGGCAATGGAATAAATTGCACAGACATAAATGAGTGTACTTTAATGACAGACAATTGTAGTGACAATGCTACTTGTACAAACACAAATGGATCATTTACTTGTGCTTGTAATGCTGGATACACTGGCAATGGAGTAAACTGCACAGACATAAATGAGTGTACTTTAATGACAGACAATTGTAGTGACAATGCTACTTGTACAAACACAAATGGATCATTTACTTGTGCTTGTATTGCTGGATACACTAGCGATGGGGTAAACTGCACTGATATAAATGAATGTACTTTAATGACAGACAATTGCAGTGACAATGCTACTTGTACCAACACAAATGGATCATTTACTTGTGCTTGTAATGCTGGATATACTGGCAATGGAGTAAACTGCACAGACATAAATGAGTGTACTTTAATGACAGACAATTGCAGTGACAATGCTACTTGTACAAACACAAATGGATCATTTACTTGTGCTTGTGATACTGGATACACTGGCAATGGAATAAATTGCACAGACATAAATGAGTGTACTTTAATGACAGACAATTGTAGTGACAATGCTACTTGTACAAACACAAATGGATCATTTACTTGTGCTTGTGATACTGGATACACTGGCAATGGAATAAATTGCACAGACATAAATGAGTGTACTTTAATGACAGACAATTGCAGTGACAATGCTACTTGTACCAATACAAATGGATCCTTTACTTGTGATTGTAATGCTGGATTCACTGGCAATGGAGTAAACTGCACTGATGAAAATGAATGTACTTTAATGACAGACAATTGCGATGCTAATGCTATTTGTACAAACACAAACGGCTCATTTACTTGTGCTTGTGATACTGGATACACCAGCAATGGAGTAAACTGCACAGACATAAATGAGTGTACTTTAATGACAGACAATTGCAGTGACAATGCTACTTGTACCAACACAAATGGATCATTTACCTGTGCTTGTAATGCTGGATATACTGGCAATGGAGTAAACTGCACAGACATAAATGAGTGTACTTTAATGACAGACAATTGCAGTGACAATGCTACTTGTACCAACACAAATGGATCATTTATTTGTGCTTGTAATGCTGGATATACTGGCAATGGAGTAAACTGCACAGACATAAATGAGTGTACTTTAATGACAGACAATTGTAGTGACAATGCTACTTGTACAAACACAAATAGATCTTTTACTTGTGCTTGTAATGCTGGATACACTGGCAATGGAGTAAACTGCACTGATGAAAATGAATGTACTTTAATGACAGACAATTGCGATGCTAATGCTACATGTACAAACACAAACGGCTCATTTACTTGTGCTTGTGATACTGGATACACTGGCAATGGAGTAAACTGCACTGATGAAAATGAATGTACTTTAATGACAGACAATTGCGATGCTAATGCTACTTGTACAAACACAAATGGCTCATTTACTTGTGCTTGTGATACTGGATACACTGGCAATGGAATAAATTGCACAGACATAAATGAGTGTACTTTAATGACAGACAATTGTAGTGACAATGCTACTTGTACAAACACAAATGGATCATTTACTTGTGCTTGTAATGCTAGATACACTGGCAATGGAGTAAACTGCACTGATGAAAATGAATGTACTTTAATGACAGACAATTGCGATGCTAATGCTACATGTACAAACACAAACGGCTCATTTACTTGTGCTTGTGATACTGGATACACTGGCAATGGAGTAAACTGCACTGATGAAAATGAATGTACTTTAATGACAGACAATTGCGATGCTAATGCTACTTGTACAAACACAAATGGCTCATTTACTTGTGCTTGTGATACTGGATACACTGGCAATGGAATAAATTGCACAGACATAAATGAGTGTACTTTAATGACAGACAATTGCAGTGACAATGCTACTTGTACCAACACAAATGGATCATTTACCTGTGCTTGTAATGCTGGATATACTGGCAATGGAGTAAACTGCACAGACATAAATGAGTGTACTTTAATGACAGACAATTGCAGTGACAATGCTACTTGTACCAATACAAATGGATCCTTTAATTGTGATTGTAATGCTGGATACACTGGCAATGGAGTAAACTGCACAGACATAAATGAGTGTACTTTAATGACAGACAATTGCAGTGACAATGCTACTTGTACCAACACAAATGGATCATTTATTTGTGCTTGTAATGCTGGATATACTGGCAATGGAGTAAACTGCACAGACATAAATGAGTGTACTTTAATGACAGACAATTGTAGTGACAATGCTACTTGTACAAACACAAATAGATCTTTTACTTGTGCTTGTAATGCTGGATATACTGGCAATGGAGTAAACTGCACTGATGAAAATGAATGTACTTTAATGACAGACAATTGCGATGCTAATGCTACATGTACAAACACAAACGGCTCATTTACTTGTGCTTGTGATACTGGATACACTGGCAATGGAGTAAACTGCACTGATGAAAATGAATGTACTTTAATGACAGACAATTGCGATGCTAATGCTACTTGTACAAACACAAATGGCTCATTTACTTGTGCTTGTGATACTGGATACACTGGCAATGGAATAAATTGCACAGACATAAATGAGTGTACTTTAATGACAGACAATTGTAGTGACAATGCTACTTGTACAAACACAAATGGATCATTTACTTGTGCTTGTAATGCTGGATACACTGGCAATGGAGTAAACTGCACAGACATAAATGAGTGTACTTTAATGACAGACAATTGTAGTGACAATGCTACTTGTACAAACACAAATGGATCATTTACTTGTGCTTGTAATGCTGGATACACTGGCGATGGGGTAAACTGCACTGATATAAATGAATGTACTTTAATGACAGACTATTGCAGTGACAATGCTACTTGTACCAACACAAATGGATCATTTACTTGCGCTTGTAATGCTGGATATACTGGCAATGGAGTAAACTGCACAGACATAAATGAGTGTACTTTAATGACAGACAATTGCAGTGACAATGCTACTTGTACAAACACAAATGGATCATTTACTTGTGCTTGTGATACTGGATACACTGGCAATGGAATAAATTGCACAGACATAAATGAGTGTACTTTAATGACAGACAATTGTAGTGACAATGCTACTTGTACAAACACAAATGGATCATTTACTTGTGCTTGTAATGCTGGATACACTGGCAATGGATTAAACTGCACAGACATAAATGAGTGTACTTTAATGACAGACAATTGTAGTGACAATGCTACTTGTACAAACACAAATGGATCATTTACTTGTGCTTGTAATGCTGGATACACTGGCAATGGAGTAAACTGCACTGATGAAAATGAATGTACTTTAATGACAGACAATTGCGATGCTAATGCTACTTGTACAAACACAAATGGCTCATTTACTTGTGCTTGTAATACTGGATACACTGGCAATGGAATAAATTGCACAGACATAAATGAGTGTACTTTAATGACAGACAATTGCAGTGACAATGCTACTTGTACAAACACAAATGGATCATTTACTTGTGCTTGTAATGCTGGATACACTGGCGATGGGGTAAACTGCACTGATATAAATGAATGTACTTTAATGACAGACAATTGCAGTGACAATGCTACTTGTACCAACACAAATGGATCATTTACTTGTGCTTGTAATGCTGGATATACTGGCAATGGAGTAAACTGCACAGACATAAATGAGTGTACTTTAATGACAGACAATTGCAGTGACAATGCTACTTGTACCAATACAAATGGATCCTTTACTTGTGATTGTAATGCTGGATTCACTGGCAATGGAGTAAACTGCACTGATGAAAATGAATGTACTTTAATGACAGACAATTGCGATGCTAATGCTATTTGTACAAACACAAACGGCTCATTTACTTGTGCTTGTGATACTGGATACACCAGCAATGGAGTAAACTGCACTGATGAAAATGAATGTACTTTAATGACAGACAATTGCGATGCTAATGCTACATGTACAAACACAAACGGCTCATTTACTTGTGCTTGTGATACTGGATACACTGGCAATGGAATAAACTGCACAGACATAAATGAGTGTACTTTAATGACAGACAATTGCAGTGACAATGCTACTTGTACTAATACAAATGGATCCTTTACTTGTGATTGTAATTCTGGATATACTGGCAATGGAGTAAACTGCACTGATGAAAATGAATGTACTTTAATGACAGACAATTGCGATGCTAATGCTATTTGTACAAACACAAACGGCTCATTTACTTGTGCTTGTGATACTAGATACACTGGCAATGGAGTAAACTGCACTGATGAAAATGAATGTACTTTAATGACAGGCAATTGCGATGCTAATGCTACTTGTACAAACACAAACGGCTCATTTACTTGTGCTTGTGATACTGGATACACTGGCGATGGAGTAAACTGCACAGACATAGATGAATGTACTTTAATGACAGACAATTGCAGTGACAATGCTACTTGTACCAACACAAATGGATCATTTACTTGTGATTGTAATGCTGGATACACTGGCAATGGAGTAAACTGCACAGAAATAAATGAGTGTACTTTAATGACAGACAATTGCAGTGACAATGCTACTTGTACCAATACAAATGGATCCTTTACTTGTGATTGTAATGCTGGATACACTGGCAATGGAGTAAACTGCACAGACATAAATGAGTGTACTTTAATGACAGACAATTGCAGTGACAATGCTACTTGTACCAATACAAATGGATCCTTTACTTGTGATTGTAATGCTGGATACACTGGCAATGGAGTAAACTGCACAGACATAAATGAGTGTACTTTAATGACAGACAATTGCAGTGACAATGCTACTTGTACCAATACAAATGGATCCTTTACTTGTGATTGTAATGCTGGATACACTGGCAATGGGGTAAACTGCAATGATGAAAATGAATGTACTTTAATGACAGACAATTGCGATGATAATGCTATTTGTACAAACACAAACGGCTCATTTACTTGTGCTTGTGATACTGCATACACTGGCAATGGAATAAACTGCACAGACATAAATGAGTGTACTTTAATGACAGACAATTGCGATGCTAATGCTACTTGTACCAACACAAATGGATTATTTACTTGTGCTTGTAATGCTGGATATACTGGCAATGGAGTAAACTGCACAGACATAAATGAGTGTACTTTAATGACAGACAATTGCAGTGACAATGCTACTTGTACCAATACAAATGGATCCCTTAATTGTGATTGTAATGCTGGATACACTGGCAATGGAGTAAACTGCACAGACATAAATGAGTGTACTTTAATGACAGACAATTGCAGTGACAATGCTACTTGTACCAACACAAATGGATCATTTACTTGTGCTTGTGATGCTAGATATACTGGCAATGGAGTAAACTGCACAGACATAAATGAGTGTACTTTAATGACAGACAATTGTAGTGACAATGCTACTTGTACAAACACAAATGGATCATTTACTTGTGCTTGTAATGCTGGATACACTGGCAATGGAGTAAACTGCACTGATGAAAATGAATGTACTTTAATGACAGACAATTGCAATGCTAATGCTACATGTACAAACACAAACGGCTCATTTACTTGTGCTTGTGATACTGGATACACTGTCAATGGAATAAACTGCACAGACATAAATGAGTGTACTTTAATGACAGACAATTGCAGTGACAATGCTACTTGTACCAACACAAATGGATCATTTACTTGTGCTTGTAATACTGGATACACTGGCGATGGAGTAAACTGCACAGACATAAATGAGTGTACTTTAATGACAGACAATTGCAGTGACAATGCTACTTGTACAAACACAATTGGATCTTTTAATTGTGCCTGTACTACTGGATACATTGGAAATGTAGTAAACTCCACTGATAGAAATGAGTGTACTGTATTGACAGACAATTGCAGTGACAGTGCTACTTGTACCAACACAAATGGAACTTTTACTTGTGCCTGTAATACTGGATACACTGGCGATGGAGTAAACTGCACTGATGTGAATGAATGTACTTTAATGACAGACAATTGCAATGACAATGCTACTTGTACGAACACAATTGGATCTTTTAATTGTTCCTGTAATAATGGATACACTGGCAATGGAGTAAACTGCACTGATGAAAATGAATGTACTTTAATGACAGATAATTGCAGTGATGGTAATGCTACTTGTACAAACACAATTGGATCATTTATTTGTGCTTGTAATGCTGGATACACTGGCGATGGAGTAAACTGCACTGATGTGAATGAATGTACTTTAATGACAGACAATTGCAATGACAATGCTACTTGTACGAACACAATTGGATCTTTTAATTGTTCCTGTAATAATGGATACACTGGCAATGGAGTAAACTGCACTGATGAAAATGAATGTACTTTAATGACAGATAATTGCAGTGATGGTAATGCTACTTGTACCAACACAATTGGGTCATTTACTTGTGCTTGTAATGCTGGATACACTGGCGATGGTGTAAACTGCACTGATATAAATGAATGTACTTTAATGACAGACAATTGTAGTGATGGTAAAGCTGATTGTACAAACACAATTGGGTCATTTACTTGTGCTTGTAATGCTGGATACACTGGCGATGGTGTAAACTGCACTGATATAAATGAATGTACTTTAATGACAGACAATTGTAGTGATGGTAATGCTACTTGTACAAACACAAATGGATCATTTGCTTGTGCTTGTAATGCTGGATACACTGGCAATGGTGTTAACTGCATTGATGTAAATGAATGTACTTTAATGACAGACAATTGTGCTAATAATGCTAATTGTTCAAACACAATTGGATCGTTTACATGTACTTGTAATCATTTATTTGATGGAAATGGAACTGTTTGTGAATTTTGTCCAGACATTTCTCGAGAAACTTTGTGTAACAATTCACTAAGTTGTGTATTTAATTTTAGTTGTTCAATAGTATCTGGGGGTAAGTTTAAAATTTGTTGTTTTCGTTTTTGTAACATTAACTTTTTAATGGATGTTAGTTGTAAACTTTTAAGTTTAACAACATAACTTAACGATTTTTATGTATATTCCTTTTGGTATGACAAGTATTTGTACCCATTAAATTTTTTTATTTTATGATTTAGTTTAACTTTTTATCTAAAATTTTATTTTGAAAAGTTTAATCATTATAATCGATAAAAATATGTATCATGAAATTTAAAATTTTTGTGTTGATGACAGATAATGTAACAGCACAATACAATTGTGATGTTTGTGAGGTAACAATTAGATCAAACTGTGTTGAAGCTCGTGAAACTTGTCCAGATGTTCCAAATTATTGTCAACAAGATGGTGTTTGTGGGAACCATGTTGGGTCCAACTGCATCTTGAATGGTTCCGGGTTTTCTTGTTCTTGTTTGGAAGGTTTTTCATTTAATGTCGGAAGAACATTATGTAAGTGTTTAAATTGCATGTGTTTTATCCCCCAAGAATTGTTACTTTAATGTTTACTAGTTGCCCTACAGTCAGGATTTCAATCGATATTAATATTGTCACAACTCTTTCAATCGATATTAATATTGTCACAACTCTGCCCTACAGTCAGGATTTCATTAATATTATGTTGTCACAACTCTGAACTTATAGTTGCTTGCGACAATTTTCGCGCTCATCACAATAAGCATTTTTATTTTGTTGGCCTATAAATTGGACATGTATAAATATGAATATATATTGTCCACATAGCGTTATTACATAAAGATGTACATATTACATTTCTTCAACTTAATAAGTTTGCTTTTTGCTGATTTTTAGTTTAAGCAACATATAGTAAGTTGCTATATTATGTTTTTAAATTATCTGTAGCTGAAAACCTATTAACCAGTTACCAGTAAATAAAATCTATGGAATAATATTAAAAATGCCAAAAAATAGGTATGTGTAGAACAGTATGAATTATATGTTAAGGTATTGAAGAGCCCTCAAATGCTTTGCCTGGGTGGCTTATTGCTGTGATTGTCCTTATAGTGGTGGTCTATACTGTTATTATAGTCTTAGCTCTGACTTTATTTTTAAGGAATCAGGTAAATTATTTTTAATAATAAAATACATTTATATGTTTTATTATATTTTAAAAGTTTGTCAGAATATTTTATATAAAGTTTATGATATTTTTTTTCAGTTATCTTGACAGAAAGTTTAAAAATCTACCTAATTGGTATTTTATTGCTTGGGCATGCATCTAGCTTAAAAATGCTTTAGAATATTAAATTAATATTTTAACAATTAATATGTTAAAAAAAGAAATTTAGCATATTAAAATTACATTTCTCTTGTAACTAAATAATACAATGCATAAAATATATAATAGTGCATGGTTATAGCATTAATAATAACCATAATTTTGGTAAATTTTGTTAGTGTGTTAGTTTATATAGCCTTACAAGTTAACTTATTCCATTTTTTGTATAGAAATCGAGAATGTATAAGGTTACCTCGACTCAACGTTAGCAAAAAACTTTATTGGAAACTTCTACATCAGGCTTAGAAAATATTTGTAAATTAACCCCGAATTGTAATAATTATAGTTTCTTTTAATATACAAAATGATACAATAAATTAAAAGTATATTAGAAAATGTAGCCAACTGTTAATTTTAATTATGTGTTTGGTTAAATATAGCCATATTACTATGCAAATGTTTCTGTTATACTTTATGCACTTTTAAAAATGATTTTTTTTAATTAATGTATTCTAATCTAATATAGTTTAATGAAATGTTAAACTTAAATATATTTATCTTACATGTTTTTTATTTTCTATAATATTTGAAATGATGTGATTTGTTTTATTATGTATTGTGTTAATACCTAAAACTTGCTTTTTTTTCTATGCTTGGTCATGATTGCTAAAATGTAGCATATGCCAATTTAAGAGTTTTGTTTAATATAATAAGAATTGTAGCCTATTGAGTTGCCATTAAATCTTAACAGGATCTTAGTTTTAATAATTTTCACCCACCTTCCTTTATATTAAGTGTAAGTATTTTAACTAAAGTTATAAAATGCGTTGGTTTACTTGGTGCCTACTTTAAATAAAACTACTTTCACAGTGGTATTGTATTATAGGTTAGCGAAATTTAATTTAATTAATAAAAATTTGCAGTTCTATAGCATTAGTTCCTTGATCACAAAGTGTTTGTTATTGGAAACGAAAATATGAATTTTAACAATAATGTTATTAAAATATTATTGTTGTTGTTCGTATTACAAAGAAGTAACGGATTGTCAGGTAATTTAAAAGATTAGTGTTGTTGGGGACAACTAATGTTTAAATGACGTCAGAACTTTCAACGTCATTACTGTTATATTAGGGGATTTTTTTGCACATGTTTACAATTTTTAAAAGAATTTTACAAAATATTTTTAGCTCCAGTAGTTGACCCAATAGACGAATCCTCGGTAACTTTCAACAGTTTCCAAGTCAGTTTTTCAAGTGTAAATGATGCTGTTTTATATCAAGTTAGATTCCAATCTCGTTACGATTCCAAAAATGTCGGGTTCGTTAACGGAACTAGTACTATAATACTCGTTTCTGTAAGTAAACTGTTTACAAATATTAAAGTTGACTTTGCCGTATGACTGCCTCTTTATTTGTAAACAATTTTTTAAACCAATTTACCAAACTCTATAACATACACTCTTAACTGACGAATTTTTAAATTAGTGTAATTGTGTTTTGATATGTGTAGATCGATGATGTTCGCTCAAATATTATTTATGATGTCCAAGTCAGAGCTTTCGATAATTTCAGCAATGTCGGAAATTTTAGTGAAATTGTTTCCAACAGAACAGGTTTTATTTTTAATATATATTTTTATAATTAACTTCATTATTTAACGAATAACGCATTAGCATGGTTTATTTTTACTAATTTTTTATTATAGCTCCATCTGGTGTCAACATCACAAGTTTTATCGCTACTCCAGAATTTATCACGGTTTTTATTCAAGAAATACCAGGTGTTTTCTCATGGGTGGTTGAATATACAAATACAAGAACTAATCAAGTTGAAACACGTATTGTACCTGATGATGTGCCAGCTAATTCTTCCTATATTGCTATGTGGGTTTAATTTTTGTTAGTAGCTTTTTATTTTTTTTATAATAAATTTTGCTTAACAAAAAATTCAAAAAAATATTCAATATCAAAATGTTATCAATTAAATGTCTAATTTAGATGCATTATATATATTTTTTTCATAAAATGAATTAATTAAAATAATTCTGTTATTAATTTGGTGATTTTTTTTTAGTTTGTTGGATTTAATTCCAAACACTGAATATAATGTGAGAGCTCGGGCATTAGGTGTTCAGGGATTTACATCAACTTTAAATGAAGCTCAAAGTCCTTTTGGTGTTTCACAGTTAATTACAACAGGTATTTCCTTATATTTAATTTATACTAAACGCTGACAATATAATGCTATTTACATATGTTAAAATAGATTACTATCTTAACATTTTTAATTCTTTCAATATTCATCTAGCAATGAAATCATTTGTATTTTGTTGTTATAGACATGACATCAGTTTTTGGGCGAGTTAATTCTCTTACTACCACTTTTACTGTAGCTAACAACTCTAATACAACTCTAAGAAATGAGATTTCAACCAACCTCACCTCTGCTTATCAGAGTTTATCCAGCAATGTTGTTAATGTTGTTGTACTTAGGTTAGTTGATGGATCAATGAATATAGACCATGAGATATTTTTAAATGACAACACAACTACTCCAGACACGAGTGCCTTAATTACAACTAATTTATCAGTTGGTTTATTTGGCTCTAACCAAATTATTACTAGTAAGAAAATTAATAAATAGTTATTGAAATAACAAATAGAATTTTCTCCAAATTAAACTTTGTTTACTTTTTTAAGTTAGAGATTACTACTTATTGGATAACAATATATTGAGTAAGCATTAACTTTATATTGGCAGCGTGGTATAATGATTAACTACGTTAGGTCCTGGTTTGAAACTCTACCGATCTTATGCTGTAGTGCCCTAAAGTAAAGAGCTATAACTGGTTAGAGTTTCTAAGCCAACACCTAATAAGCAGTTTAATTTTCATGCAATTATTATCCACAATTTTTCAATCTGCCAGAGTAAACTTTAGACTGGGTAAAGGGTAACTGATGTTACTTTATGTTTACGTTGTAAAGTCATCATTATATTTAAACTTATTATGTGTTTAAAAACTGCATTTATTACTAATATTATAACGAATTTATATTAAGGAACTGAATCATTTCCTGATGGATATATATTTAGTGATACCAATTTAATTGCTTATCAATTTGCCACAAACCCAATTTGTTTAACTCGAGATAATAGAACATGGTCTTTGTATAATAACATGGGGTTAGTTGCTTCAACTTTATTTCCTGAAGGTTCAAGTAGTGATCTATCTGCACAAAGTGTAGATACAATACAATTTGGTCAAACAGGTATTATTCAAAAGCAATTAATTTATTTTTTTATAAATTTTTTTTACCCAATAAATTTTAATTAAAAATTATTTTTTTAAAGATTTTTTAAATAAATTTTTATTTAAAAATAAACATTGACTTGGTTATTATATTTATCTACATTTACATTTTAAATATTCTATACTATATTTAATGATTATTTTTTAATTAAAGATATAACAATACTTCCCGATCGTGATCTTTTCAATTTGACATCAAACACAATCTATGGAATAAGATAAAATTATTTGATTTATTGTGATACTAGGTTTGAATATAGTAGATTGTATCAAGCTATTCAAAGTTCTGAGTTAAGAAGATATACATTTTTATATACTACTGGTAAGTGTATAAATTAACACATGTTTAATAAATAACTAAAACATTTTTAAAACAATTTAATAAAATTTTGTTTTAAAGTTAAATTGCCATTAATGCTAATACAACATAAAGTATACATATTTGCGTTTTTAAACTATAGGTTAATGTACTTTTTATGTTACATTTTTTGAAGTATCATGATTTTGTTAAATGACTAAATTACAATATTAATTTAAATGCCAAAATTATTTTTTAGACCCATCCCCATTAGACCCAAGTAATTTTATATTTACCCCATCCACAAGTGGTACAAGTGCAACTATAACCTTCCCAGCAAGTGTGAATAGAGCTACAACTTATTTGTTTACTGTTGGTGGAACTTAAACTCAATTACAAGAAAGTCAATTGGACAGCTCAACTAATTATCAGGTAAAATTGTTTTTCAATTATTTTGTGTACAATTTGTATACTTTTTAATATCTTAACATGTGCGTGGTGTAGTGGTAAGAACTCTTGCTACACCACACATGAGGTTGTGGGTTCAATCCCCACTGATCTCATGCTGTAGCGCATTTGAGTAAGGTGCTATAAATGGTATGAACTCCTGCTGAGCCAGCACTTAATCAGTAGCATAACTACCGGGCAATTATAGTCCCTATGATATCCCAAACTGCCACAGGCAACTCGAGACTGGGTCGGAGTAACTTTTGTTACTTTATGTTTAAGTCACGCATTCGACTTTCCTTTATCGAGGATAAAGATATATACAAAAAAAAATGTATGAACTTATTAAAGTTGTTTAAATTTTTATCTTTAGGTTACTTTGAACAACCTTACACCAAACACAAACACTTCTATCAAGATTCAAGTTTCAGCCAGATCTGCAACAAATAAAATATTAAATTCCTCTTCTACTACTCTTACAGGGTTTACAGGTATTCCTTGAAGATTATTTAAGTGTGATTGGAAATTATTTCACATTAATTTTGTATAATGCCCTAAATTAGTTTTGTCTGAATTTTATGTTAACATTAACTAGTAGACTATCATATTTTTAACTTAATCCAACAAATAACACTAGGCTATAAACTTGTGAATAACTTCTTTTAAAAAACAAAATAAATAAGCTTTACTTAAATACTTTTTTTAAAACATTTTTTTTGTTTAGAGGAAAATGAATGTGAACGAGAAATATTTCCTTGTAGTCCTGTTGCCAACTGTACCAACATATTTGGATCATTCACTTGTGCTTGTAATGCTGGATACACTGGCGATGGAGTAAACTGCACTGATATAAATGAATGTACTAAAATGACAGACAATTGTGATGATAATGCAAATTGTACAAACACAAATGGATCTTTTACTTGTGCTTGTATTGCTGGATACACTGGCGATGGAGTAAACTGCTCAGATATAAACGAATGTACTTTAATGACAGACAATTGTAGTGATGGAAATGCTACTTGTACCAACACAAATGGATCTTTTACTTGTGCTTGTAATACTGGATACACTGGCGATGGAGTAAACTGCTCAGATATAAACGAATGTACTTTAATGACAGACAATTGTGATAATAATGCAAATTGTACAAACACAAATGGAAATTTTACTTGTGCTTGTAATACTGGATACACTGGCGATGGAGTAAACTGCTCAGATATAAACGAATGTACATTATTGACAGACAATTTGTGATAATAATGCAAATTGTACAAACACAAATGGATCTTTTACTTGTGCTTGTAATGCTGGATACACTGGCGATGGAGTAAACTGCACAGATATAAACGAATGTACTTTAATGACAGACAATTGTGAGAATAATGCAAATTGTACAAACACAAATGGATCTTTTACTTGTGCTTGTAATGCTGGATACACTGGCGATGGAGTTAACTGCGCTGATGAAAATGAATGTACTTTAATGACAGACAATTGTAGTGATGGAAATGCTACTTGTACCAACACAAATGGATCTTTTACTTGTGCTTGTAATACTGGATACACTGGCGATGGAGTAAACTGCTCAGATATAAACGAATGTACTTTAATGACAGACAATTGTGATAATAATGCAAATTGTACAAACACAAATGGATCTTTTACTTGTGCTTGTAATGCTGGATACACTGGCGATGGAGTAAACTGCACAGATATAAACGAATGTACATTATTGACAGACAATTGTGATAATAATGCAAATTGTACAAACACAAATGGATCTTTTACTTGTGCTTGTAATGCTGGATACACTGGCGATGGAGTAAACTGCACAGATATAAACGAATGTACTTTAATGACAGACAATTGTGATAATAATGCAAATTGTACAAACACAAATGGATCTTTTACTTGTGCTTGTAATACTGGATACACTGGCGATGGAGTAAACTGCTCAGATATAAACGAATGTACATTATTGACAGACAATTTGTGATAATAATGCAAATTGTACAAACACAAATGGATCTTTTACTTGTGCTTGTAATGCTGGATACACTGGCGATGGAGTAAACTGCACAGATATAAACGAATGTACTTTAATGACAGACAATTGTGAGAATAATGCAAATTGTCAAACACAAATGGATCTTTTACTTGTGCTTGTAATGCTGGATACACTGGCGATGGAGTTAACTGCGCTGATGAAAATGAATGTACTTTAATGACAGACAATTGTAGTGATGGAAATGCTACTTGTACCAACACAAATGGATCTTTTACTTGTGCTTGTAATACTGGATACACTGGCGATGGAGTAAACTGCTCAGATATAAACGAATGTACTTTAATGACAGACAATTGTGATAATAATGCAAATTGTACAAACACAAATGGATCTTTTACTTGTGCTTGTAATGCTGGATACACTGGCGATGGAGTAAACTGCACAGATATAAACGAATGTACGTTATTGACAGACAATTGTGCGAATAATGCAAATTGTACCAACACAAATGGATCTTTTACTTGTGCTTGTAATACTGGATACACTGGCGATGGAGTAAACTGCTCAGATATAAACGAATGTACTTTAATGACAGACAATTGTGATAATAATGCAAATTGTACAAACACAAATGGAAATTTTACTTGTGCTTGTAATACTGGATACACTGGCGATGGAGTAAACTGCTCAGATATAAACGAATGTACATTATTGACAGACAATTTGTGATAATAATGCAAATTGTACAAACACAAATGGATCTTTTATTTGTGCTTGTAATGCTGGATACACTGGCGATGGAGTAAACTGCACAGATATAAACGAATGTACGTTATTGACAGACAATTGTAGTGATGGAAATGCTACTTGTACCAACACAAATGGATCTTTTACTTGTGCTTGTAATACTGGATACACTGGCGATGGAGTAAACTGCTCAGATATAAACGAATGTACTTTAATGACAGACAATTGTGATAATAATGCAAATTGTACAAACACAAATGGAAATTTTACTTGTGCTTGTAATACTGGATACACTGGCGATGGAGTAAACTGCTCAGATATAAACGAATGTACATTATTGACAGACAATTTGTGATAATAATGCAAATTGTACAAACACAAATGGATCTTTTACTTGTGCTTGTAATGCTGGATACACTGGCGATGGAGTAAACTGCACAGATATAAACGAATGTACTTTAATGACAGACAATTGTGAGAATAATGCAAATTGTACAAACACAAATGGATCTTTTACTTGTGCTTGTAATGCTGGATACACTGGCGATGGAGTTAACTGCGCTGATGAAAATGAATGTACTTTAATGACAGACAATTGTAGTGATGGAAATGCTACTTGTACCAACACAAATGGATCTTTTACTTGTGCTTGTAATACTGGATACACTGGCGATGGAGTAAACTGCTCAGATATAAACGAATGTACTTTAATGACAGACAATTGTGATAATAATGCAAATTGTACAAACACAAATGGATCTTTTACTTGTGCTTGTAATGCTGGATACACTGGCGATGGAGTAAACTGCACAGATATAAACGAATGTACATTATTGACAGACAATTGTGATAATAATGCAAATTGTACAAACACAAATGGATCTTTTACTTGTGCTTGTAATGCTGGATACACTGGCGATGGAGTAAACTGCACAGATATAAACGAATGTACTTTAATGACAGACAATTGTGATAATAATGCAAATTGTACAAACACAAATGGATCTTTTACTTGTGCTTGTAATACTGGATACACTGGCGATGGAGTAAACTGCTCAGATATAAACGAATGTACATTATTGACAGACAATTTGTGATAATAATGCAAATTGTACAAACACAAATGGATCTTTTACTTGTGCTTGTAATGCTGGATACACTGGCGATGGAGTAAACTGCACAGATATAAACGAATGTACTTTAATGACAGACAATTGTGAGAATAATGCAAATTGTACAAACACAAATGGATCTTTTACTTGTGCTTGTAATGCTGGATACACTGGCGATGGAGTTAACTGCGCTGATGAAAATGAATGTACTTTAATGACAGACAATTGTAGTGATGGAAATGCTACTTGTACCAACACAAATGGATCTTTTACTTGTGCTTGTAATACTGGATACACTGGCGATGGAGTAAACTGCTCAGATATAAACGAATGTACTTTAATGACAGACAATTGTGATAATAATGCAAATTGTACAAACACAAATGGATCTTTTACTTGTGCTTGTAATGCTGGATACACTGGCGATGGAGTAAACTGCACAGATATAAACGAATGTACGTTATTGACAGACAATTGTGCGAATAATGCAAATTGTACCAACACAAATGGATCTTTTACTTGTGCTTGTAATACTGGATACACTGGCGATGGAGTAAACTGCTCAGATATAAACGAATGTACTTTAATGACAGACAATTGTGATAATAATGCAAATTGTACAAACACAAATGGAAATTTTACTTGTGCTTGTAATACTGGATACACTGGCGATGGAGTAAACTGCTCAGATATAAACGAATGTACATTATTGACAGACAATTTGTGATAATAATGCAAATTGTACAAACACAAATGGATCTTTTACTTGTGCTTGTAATGCTGGATACACTGGCGATGGAGTAAACTGCACAGATATAAACGAATGTACGTTATTGACAGACAATTGTGAGAATAATGCAAATTGTACAAACACAAATGGATCTTTTACTTGTGCTTGTAATGCTGGATACACTGGCGATGGAGTTAACTGCGCTGATGAAAATGAATGTACTTTAATGACAGACAATTGTAGTGATGGAAATGCTACTTGTACCAACACAAATGGATCTTTTACTTGTGCTTGTAATACTGGATACACTGGCGATGGAGTAAACTGCTCAGATATAAACGAATGTACTTTAATGACAGACAATTGTGATAATAATGCAAATTGTACAAACACAAATGGATCTTTTACTTGTGCTTGTAATGCTGGATACACTGGCGATGGAGTAAACTGCACAGATATAAACGAATGTACGTTATTGACAGACAATTGTGCGAATAATGCAAATTGTACCAACACAAATGGATCTTTTACTTGTAATTGTAATACTGGATACACTGGCGATGGAGTAAACTGCTCAGCTATAAACGAATGTACTTTAATGACAGACAATTGTGATAATAATGCAAATTGTACAAACACAAATGGAAATTTTACTTGTGCTTGTAATACTGGATACACTGGCGATGGAGTAAACTGCTCAGATATAAACGAATGTACATTATTGACAGACAATTGTGATAATAATGCAAATTGTACAAACACAAATGGATCTTTTACTTGTGCTTGTAATGCTGGATACACTGGCGATGGAGTAAACTGCACAGATATAAACGAATGTACGTTATTGACAGACAATTGTGAGAATAATGCAAATTGTACCAACACAAATGGATCTTTTACTTGTGCTTGTAATACTGGATACACTGGCGATGGAGTAAACTGCACTGATGAAAATGAATGTACTTTAATGACAGACAATTGTGATAATAATGCAAATTGTACAAACACAAATGGATCTTTTGCTTGTGCTTGTAATGCCGGATACACTGGTGATGGAGTAAACTGCACTGATATAAACGAATGTACTTTAATGACAGACAATTGTAGTGATGGTAATGCTACTTGTACAAACACAATTGGATCATTTACTTGTGCTTGTATTGCTGGATACACTGGCGATGGTGTAAACTGCACTGATATAAACGAATGTACTTTAATGACAGACAATTGTAGTGATGGTAATGCTACATGTACAAACACAATTGGATCATTTACTTATGCTTGTAATGCTGGATACACTGGCGATGGTGTAAACTGCACTGATATAAATGAATGTACTTCAATGACAGACAATTGTAGTGATGGTAATGCTACTTGTACAAACACAATTGGATCATTTACTTGTGCTTGTAATGCTGGATACACTGGCGATGGAGTCAACTGCACTGATATAAATGAGTGTACTTTAATGACAGACAATTGTAGTGATGGTAATGCTACTTGTACAAACACAATTGGATCATCTACTTGTGCTTGCAATACTGCATACACTTGGGACGGAGTAAACTGCACTGATATAAATGAATGTACTTTAATGACAGACAATTGTAGTGATGCTACTGCTACTTGTACAAACACAAACGGCTCATTTACTTGTACTTGTAATGCTGGATACACTGGCGATGGAGTAAACTGCACTGATATAAATGAGTGTACTTTAATGGCAGACAATTGTAGTGATGTTAATGCTACTTGTACAAACACAATTGGATCATTTACTTGTGCTTGTAGAGCTGGATACACTGGCGATGGAGTAAACTGCACTGATATAAACGAATGTACTTTAATGACAGACAATTGTAGTGACAGTAATGCTACTTGTACAAACACAATTGGATCATTTACTTGTGCTTGCAATACTGGATACACTGGCGATGGAGTAAACTGCACTGATATAAATGAGTGTACTTTATTGACAGATAATTGTGGTGTAAATGCTTATTGTACAAATGTTCCAGGAAGTTTTATTTGTACATGTTTGCAAGGATATCATAGAACTGGGATTGATCTGGCATGTAAGTATTAATTAGTTTTGTTATTTTATATTTTCAATAATCATGCCAGTTTTTTTAGTTTCAAATACCAACTTGTATTAGCCTCACAACTAAAAACTAATTTTTTGTTTATAAATTAATTTTACCACATTCGAATTACTTTTTTAATTGTTTTTAGGTATATTGAGTGTTAACCAAACCGGAAGGGAATCTTGGATTAATCCGGTTTTAATCGCTCTTGCTTTAATTTCTGTTATCAGCGTGATAGTTGTTCTTTGGATATATCTAAAATATAAGAAAGTAAGTTTTTGTTTACACCTTCATATTTTTAATAGAAAATATGTACAACAACGTATATAATTTTTACTATGCTCACAGAATTAAAATTGCTTTTGTTTTTTAATTTTTTTTTTGTTAAAACATATTTATTTTTTTAAATTAGGCAAAGAGTTCTTATTCAGTGAGTTCTATTCCTGGATTAAACAACCAAAAAGATGAAGTTGCTTTGGATCAAATCTAAGAATAAAATTTTTTGGCCTCTAAAATAAACTTTTATAAATAGTGTTATTTTTTAATGATCAATGTAACCTTACGCAGAAATATTTGTATCTATTATATTATTTTTAATGCTTCTATTTGTTGTTATGTTTTGTATTTTATTAAATGATTTCAAAAGTAGTTTTAAATACAATTTATGCAGAACAAGTTTTAAATTACTCTTACTCACTTTCCTTTTATGTAGGTTTAAAGGCAAAGTTTTTGTTATAAAGTGTGTAGGTTTACTTTTTTCATATAATGTATTCTAATCTAATATAGTTTAATGAAATGTTAAACCTAAATATGTTTATTCTACATTTTTTTTTCAATATTCGAAATTATTTGATTTGTTTTAATATGTATTGTGTTAATACCCAAGACTTGCTTTTTTTCTATGCTTGGCCATGATTGCTAAAATGTAGCATATGCTAATTTAAGAGTTTTGTTTAATATAATAAGTATTATAGCGTATTGAGTTGCCATTAAATCTTAACAGGATCTTAGTTTTAATAACTTTCACCCACCTTCCTTTATATTAAGTGTAAGTATTTTAAAGTTATAAAATGCGTTGGTTTACTTGGTGCCTACTTTAAATAAAACTACTTTCACAGTGGTATTGTATTATAGGTTAGCGAAATTTAATTATTTAAAATTTGCAGTCTTATAACATTAAATTCTTGGTCACAAGGTGTTTGTTATTGGAAACGAAAATATGAATTTTAACAATAATGTTATTAAAATATTATTGTTGTTGTGCATATTACAAAGAAGTAACGGATTGTCAGGTAGTTTAAAAGATTAGTGTTGTTTGGGACAACTAATGTTTAAATGACGTCAGAACTTTAAACGTCATTACTATTATATTAGGGGATTTTTTTACACATGTTAACAATTTTTAAAAGAATTTTACAAAATATATTTAGCCCCAGTAGTTGACCTAATAGACGAATCCTCGGTAACTTTTAACAGTTTCCAAGTCAGTTTTTCAAGTGTAGATGATGTTGTTTTATATCAAGTTAAATTCCAATCTCGTTACGATTCCAATAATGTCGGGTTCGTTAACGGAACTAGTACTATAATACTCGTTTCTGTAAGTAAACTGTATACTATTAAAGTTGACTTTGCCGTATGACTGCCTCTTTATTTGTAAACAATTTTTTAAACCAATTTACCAAACTCTATAACATACACTCTTAACTGACGAATTTTTAAATTAGTGTAATTGTGTTTTAATATGTGTAGATCGATGATGTTCGCTCAAATATTATTTATGATGTCCAAGTCAGAGCTTTCGATAATTTCAGCAATGTCGGAAATTTTAGTGAAATTGTTTCCATCAGAACAGGTTTTTTATTTTTTAAAATTTTTTATTAATTTTACTTATAATTTATGCATCGTATAAAAGTAAACCTGAGCATCGTATAAAAGTAAACCTGAGCAGCGTAGTAATCAGAACACTTGCTGCACTACTGAGGTCCTGGGTTCGATCCCCACTGCTCTTATGCTGTAGCTCCTATGTGTAAAGTCGGCTCTCAATTGGCAGCAAAATTATCGCGCAATTATATTTTATAATATCCTAAACTGCTAAAAGCAAAACATTGGGTCAGGGTAGATGATGTTACTCTATGTTTAGGTCGTGAAATTGACTTTACCACATCGAGGATAAATATATAAAAGAACAATGTAAAAAAATTTACCATAGAGATTACTAGTGGATAAATTATGTTAGAATTGTTTTGTTTTGGGTGTCTTTAACGTCACTTTAAGAGCTAGGGCATGAGAACAGTAAAAATCAAACCTAGAACTTGCAAGCCAATTTGATGTCACACACTGGGAGTTTTGTGTCTTGTACGGACCATTTCATTTTAAATAGTTTATTTTTACTAATTTTTTTGGTTATAGCTCCATCTGGTGTCAACATCACAAGTTTTATCACTACTCCAGAATTTATCACGGTTTTTATTCAAGAAATACCTGGTGTTATCTCATGGGTGGTTGAATATACAAATACAAGAACTAATCAAGTTAATACAAGTATTGTACCTGATGATGTGCCAGCTAATTCTTTCTATATTGCTATGTAGGTTTAGTTTTGTTCATATATTTTTAAACTTAGGTTTTTGTTGCTGTATTACTAAAAAGGGTAATTTCCTATATTGGCAATCTTTTTTACTCAAAAATTAATAGAGTTGTTGTCACTGAACAAAAAAATTGGTTATAACTTTAAATAATTTTACTCACTTTTTATCAAGTTATACAACTAAAAAAAATTAATTTTGATTAAGAAAAAAAGGCAAGCCCTGTTTGTGATGCATTAAAAAATATTAACTTTTTAACACTCACTACGCTAACTTAGTACTTTCTACCTCACAAAAAAAATATGGTAATCTGTTTTTGGTGTTCATTATTTTTAATATTTTTGAAATTTGAATTGTTAGTACCACAAACATTTTTTAGAGGTTTTATAGGCATTTTGTGATTTATTGTTAACCATACTAACATGTTATATTACTTACAAAATTGCAAAACTTTCTTTAACAAAAAATTTAAATTTTTAAACATCATAAACTTATCATAAAAAAGTAATTCTCAAACCAAATAAAATCCTATCCATTAAATATCTAATTTAAATGTAAGTTTAGATCCATTATTTGTTTCTTTATAAGTGGTTTGAATTAAAATATTACTGTTTTTTAGTTTGTTAGATTTGATTCCAAACACTGAATATAATGTGAGAGCTCGAGCATTAGGTGTTCAGGGATTTACATCAACTTTAAATGAAGCTCAAAGTCCATTTGGTTCTTCACAGTTAATTACAACAGGTATTTTTTTTATATTTAATTTATACTAAATGTTGACAACACAATGCTATTTACATATGTTGAAATAGTTTACTATCTTAAAATTTTTAGTTCTTTCAATATTCATCTAGCAATAAAATCATTTATATTTTGTTGTTATAGACATGACATCAGTTTTTGGGCGAGTTAATTCTCTTACTACCACGTTCACTGAAGCTAACAACTCTGATACAACTTTAAGAAATGAGATTTCAACCAACCTCACCTCTGCTTATCAGAGTTTATCTAGCAATGTTGTTAATGTTGTTGTACTTAGGTTAATTGATGGATCAAATAATACCGACCATGAGATATTTTTAAATGACAACACAACTACTCCAGATACTAGTGCCTTAATTACAACTAATTTATCAGTTGGTTTATTTGGCTCTAACGAAATTATTAATAGTAAGAAACCTAATTAAATTCTTGTTAAGAATTACCAAATACTTTAACTAGTCAGACATTTTTGTAAATCTATAACTATGTATTAGAACAACTTTTTTTTTGTTAAAAGGTTATTGATTAATTCTATAATTTAAACAAAAACTGTTATTTTCAGGAACTGAAGCTTTTGATGGTGCTTATAGGTTTGAAGCTGCAAATTTAGGTTTTGAATCACCAAGAAACATAGGTTGTCCAGCTCGAGATAATAGAACATGGTCTTTGTATAATAACATGGGAGAAGTTGGTTCGAGTTTGTTTCGTGAAGCTTCAGTTGGTGAAGCTTCTTCTGCTGAAAGACCCGATATTACACAATTCAATCAAGCAGGTATTTTTAATTTAAGCAAAAAAGTATTTTTTATGTAATGTCATGTTCGTTTGTTGTTTGGACAATTTAAAAACTTTTAATATTATTTTTATATTTTAGATATAACCATATTTCCTGGAGGTAATACAAATTCTGTTATTCTCTTTAATTTAACATCAAACACAATCTATGGAATAAGACAAGATTATTTGGTTTTTTGCGCAAATGATGCATTTCGATATAGAAGATTTTACCAATCTGCTGGTAATAATCAAACTTTTGAATTTAGAAGATATTCAGTTTTATATACCACTGGTAAGCACTTTTACAAAATAATTAAAAATAAAATTTATTAAAATATATAAAAATTAAAAAAAAAATTTCTATAATTTTGAAATGTCCTGTATTTTTACTTGTTGCAAACTTTTGTAGTAATTAGGTTAAAAACCACAAACAGAAGATTTTTTCCTAGTATTTAAAAGTTTGCAACTATTTACAACGTATGATTTTGTTTCTAAATTATTTTTTGTACAAATTTTTAAAATATGTTGTGGAAACAAGACTGAATAAAAATAAAAATGTTTATAATAAGAATACATTTTCAAGAATTGACAATTTATTTAATTTGCTTGTATTTTAAATTTCTATGCTACTAGTTATTGCTTTTTGCTAGACCTATTCCCATTAGACCCAAGTAACTTTATATTTACCCCATCCACAAGTGGGACAAGTGCAACTATAACGTTTCCAGCAAGTGTGAGTAGAGCTACAACTTATTTGTTTACTGTTGGTGGAACTCAGACTCAATTACAAGAAAGTCAATTGGACAGCTCAACTAATTATCAGGTAAAATTATTTTTCAATTATTTTGTGTACAATTTGTATACTTTTTAATATCTTAACATGTGCGTGGTGTAGTGGTAAGAACTCTTGCTACACCACACATGAGGTCGTGGGTTCAATCCCCACTGATGTCATGCTGTAGCGCACTTGAGTAAGGTGCTATAAATGGTATGAACTCCTGCTGAGCCAGCACTTAATCAGTAGCATAACTACAGGGCAATTATAGTCCCTATGATATCCCAAACTGCCACAGGCAACTCGAGACTGGGTCAGAGGAACTTTTGTTACTTTATGTTTAAGTCACGCATTCGACTTTCCTTTATCGAGGATAAAGATATATACAAAAAAAAATGTATGAACTTATTAAGGTTGTTTGAATTTTTATCTTCAGGTTACTTTGAACAACCTTACACCAAACACAAACACTTTTATCGAGATTCAAGTTTCAGCCAGATCTGCAACAAATGAAATATTAAATTCTTCTTCTACTACTCTTACAGGCTTTACAGGTATTTCTTGAAGATTATTTAAGTGTGATTGAAAATTACTTCACATAAATCTTGTTTAATGCCCTAAGTTAGTTTTGTCTGAATTTTTTGTTAACATTAACTAGACTATCATATTTTTAACTTAATCCAACTAAAAACTATAAACTTGTAAATAACTTCTTTCAAAAAACAAAAATAAATATGCTTTATATAAATTTTTTTTGTAAAACCAATTAAATATTTTTTTTAAAACATTTTTTTGTTTAGAGGAAAACGAATGTGAACGAGAAATATTTCCTTGTAGTCCTGTTGCCAACTGTACCAACATATTTGGATCATTCACTTGTGCTTGTAATGCTGGATACACTGGCGATAGAGTAAACTGCAAAGACATAAATGAATGTACTTTAATGACAGACAATTGTAGTGATGGTAATGCTATTTGTACAAACACAATTGGATCATTTACTTGTGCTTGCAATACTGGATACACTGGCGATGGTGTAAACTGCACAGACATAGATGAATGTACTAAAATGACAGACAATTGTGATGATAATGCTATTTGTACAAACACAAATGGATCTTTTACTTGTGCTTGTATTGCTGGATACACTGGCGATGGAGTAAACTGCACAGATATAGATGAATGTACATTATTGACAGACAATTGTAATGACAATGCTATTTGTACAAACACAATTGGGTCATTTACTTGTGCTTGTAATGCTGGATACACTGGCGATGGGGTAAACTGCACTGACATAAATGAATGTACTTTAATGACAGACAATTGTAGTGATGGTAATGCATCTTGTACAAACACAATTGGGTCATTTACTTGTGCTTGTAATACTGGATACACCTGGGATGGGGTAAACTGCACTGACATAAATGAATGTACTTTAATGACAGACAATTGTAGTGATGGTAATGCTACTTGTACAAACACAATTGGTTCATTTACTTGTGCTTGTAATGCTGGATACGCTGGCGATGGTGTAAACTGCACTGATGAAAATGAATGTACTTTAATGACAGACAATTGTAGTGATGGTAATGCTACTTGTACAAACGCAATTGGGTCATTTACTTGTGCTTGCAATACTGGATACACCTGGGATGGGGTAAACTGCACTGACATAAATGAATGTACTTTAATGACAGACAATTGTAGTGATGGTAATGCTACTTGTACAAACACAATTGGTTCATTTACTTGTGCTTGTAATGCTGGATACGCTGGCGATGGAGTAAACTGCACTGATATAGATGAATGTACTTTAATGACAGACAATTGTAGTGATGGTAATGCTACTTGTACAAACACAAATGGATCTTTTACTTGTGCTTGTAATGCTGGATACACTGGCAATGGAGTAAACTGCACTGATATAGATAAATGTACTTCAATGACAGATAATTGTGGTGTAAATGCTTATTGTACAAATAATTTAGGAAGTTTTATTTGTACATGTTTGCAAGGATATCAAAAAACTGGAGCTGATCTGACATGTAAGTTTTAATCAGTTTTGAGATTTTATATTTTTAATAGTTATGCCAATCTTTTTAGTTTTAAATACTTACTTAGAACTTTCTTACACCAAAAAACAAATATTTTGTTTGTTTAATTAATTTACCACATTTGAATTTCTTAGTTTTTTAATTGTTTTTAGGTATATTGAGTGTTAGCCAAACAAGAAGGGAATCTTGGGTTAATCCGGTTTTAATTGCTCTTGCTTTAATTTCTGTTATCAGCGTGATAGTTGTTCTTTGGATATGTTTAAAATATAAAAAAGTAAGTTTTTGTTTACATCTTCATATTTTTAATAGAAAATATGTACAACAACGTATATAATTTTTACTATGCTCACAGAATTAAAATTGCTTTTGTTTTTTAATTTTTTTTTTGTTAAAACATATTTATTTTGTTTTTAAATTAGGCAAAGAGTTCTTATTCAGTAAGTTCTATTCCTGGATTAAACAACCAAAAAGATGAAGTTGCTTTGGATCAAATCTAAGAAATTTTTTTTTTGGCTTCTTGAATAAACTTTTATAAATAGTGTTGTTTTTTAATGATCAATGTAACCTTACGCAGAAATATTTGTATCTATTATATTAATTTTAATGCTGCTATTTGTTGTTATGTTTTGTATTTTATTAAATGATTTCAAAAGTAGTTTTAAATACAATTTATGCAGAACAAGTTTTAAATTACTCTTACTCACTTTTCTTTTATGTAGGTTTAAAGGCAAAGTTTTTGTTATAAAGTGTGTAGGTTTAATTTCTTCTTATAATGTATTCTAATCTAATATAGTTTAATGAAATGTTAAACTTAAGTATGTTTATTTTACATGTTTTTTTTTATTTTTTTCAATATTCGAAATTATTTGATTTGTTTTAATATTGTGTTAATATTTAAAGCTTGCTTGTTTTTTTTTCTGTGTTTGGTCACGATTGCTGAAATGTAGTTCATGCCAATTTAATATTTTCATTTTATATAATAAGTATTATAGCCTATTGAGTTGCCATTAAATCTTAACAGGATCTTAGTTTAAATTACTTTCACCCACCTTCCTTTATATTAAGTGTAATTATTTTAAAGTTATGAAATGCGTTGGTTTACTTGATGCCTACTTTAAATAAAACTACTTTTACAGTGGTATTGTATTATAGGTTAGCGAAATTTAATTTAATTATTAAAAATTTGCAGTCCTATAACAATAATTGCTTGGTCAAAAGTGTTTGTGTTATTAAAAAGTTAAAATGAATTTGAACAATAATGTTATTAAAATATTATTGTTGTTGTTGTGCATATTACAACGAAGTAACGGATTGCCAGGTAATTTAAAAGATTAGTGTTATTGGGGACAACTATGACATCAGAACTTTAAACGTCATTGCTATTATATTAGGGAATTTTTTTGCACATGTTTACAATTTTTAATAGAATTTTACAAAATATTTTTAGCTCCAGTAGTTGACCCAATAGACGAATCCTCGGTAACTTTTAACAGTTTTCAAGTCAGTTTTTTAAGTGTAGATGATGCTGTTTTATATCAAGTTAGATTCCAATCTCGTTACGATTCCAATAATGTCGGGTTCGTTAACGGAACTAGTACAATAATACTCGTTTCTGTAAGTAAACTGTATTCAAATATTAAAGTTAACTTTGCCGTATGACTGCCTCTTTATTTGTAAACAATTTTTTAAACCAATATACCAAACTCTATAACATACACTCTTAACTGACGAATTTTTAAATCAATGTAATTATGTTTTAATATGTGTAGATCGATGATGTTCGCTCAAATATTATTTATGATGTCCAAGTCAGAGCTTTTAATTATTTCAGCAATGTCGGAAATTTTAGTGAAATTGTTTCCATCAGAACAGGTTTTATTTTTAATATATATTTTTATAATTAACTTCATTATTTAACGAATAACGCATTAGCGTGGTTTATTTTTACTAATTTTTTATTATAGCTCCATCTGGTGTCAACATCACAAGTTTCATTACTACTCCAGAATTTATCACGGTTTTTATTCAAGAAATACCAGGTGTTTTCTCATGGGTGGTTGAATATACAAATACAAGAACTAATCAAGTTAATACAAGTATTGTACCTGATGATGTGCCAGCTAATTCTTCCTATATTGCTATGTAGGTTTAATTTTTTTAGACAAAGTTTTTTTGCTGCATTACGAAACATTGTGATTAATTTGCTTAACAAAATATTTTAATTTTTATTTGGAATAAACCTATCCCAAAAAAGAAATCATTAAGCCAATCGAAATTCTATCAATTTAATGTCTAACTTAAATTTAAGTTTAGATGCATTGTTTGTTTCTTTATAAAATGTTTCAATTAAAATATTACTGTTTGTTTTTTTTGTAGTTTGTTAGATTTAATTCCAAACACTGAATATAACGTGAGAGCTCGGGCATTAGGTGTTCAGGGATTTACATCAAATTTAACTGAATCTCAAAGTCCTTTTGGTGTTTCACAGTTAATTACAACAGGTATTTTTTATATTAAAGTAGGTTTTAGTAACTAAACATTTAAAAAGTGTAGTTTTATTTCTGTATATTTAATATACTTTCACATAATGCTTTTTACATATGTTAAAATAGTTTACTAATAATTTTTTCTATTTATCTAGCAATAAAATCATTTATATTTTGTTATTATAGACATGACATCAGTTTTTGGGCAAGTTAATTCTCTTACTACCACTTTTACTGTAGCTAACAACTCCGATACAACTTTAAGAAATGAGATTTCAACCAACCTCACCTCTGCTTATCAGAGTTTATCTAGCAATGTTTTTAATGTTGTTGTACTTATGTTAATTGATGGATCAATGAATATAGACCATGAGATATTTTTAAATGACAACACAACTACTCCAGACACGAGTGCCTTAAATACAACTAATTTAGATGTTGATTTATTTGGCTCTAACCAAATTATTACTAGTAAGAAAATTAATAAATAGTTTTTAAAATAACAAACAGAATTTTCGGGAAATTAGATTTTGTTTACTTTTTTTAAGTTATAGATTACTACTTTTTGGATAACAATATATTTTGTAAGCATTAACTTCATACTGGCAGCGTGGCATAATGATTAACTATGTTAGGTCCTGGGTTGGATCTCCATTGTTCTTATGCTGTAGGGGCCTTATGTAAGGTGCTATAACTGGTAAAAGTTTCTAAGCCAACATATAATTAGCAGTTTAATTTTCATGCAATTATTATCCACAATTTTTCAATCTGCCAAAGTAAACTTCAGACTGGGTAAAGGGTAACTAATGTTACTTTATGTTTATGTTGTAAAGTCATTATTATAATTAAATTTATTATGTGTTTAAAAACTGCATTTATCACTAATATTTTAACAAATTTATATTAAGGAACTGGATCATTTCCTGATGGATACATATTTAGTGATAACAATTTAATTGCTTTTGCATCTATCCCACCTTGTTCAACTCAAGATAATAGAACATGGTCTTTGTATAATAACATGGGGTTAGTTGCTTCAACTTTATTTCCTGAAAGTTCAAGTAGTGATGCATCTGCACAAACTCCAGATAGAATAGAATTTAATCAAACAGGTATTTGTCAAAAAAGTTAAGTTATTTGTTTCTCTTTTAAAAAAATATACATGGTAGGTTGTAATAAATTTATATTTATCCAAATGTTTATTATAAATAACAAACTATATTTAATGATTGTATTGTAATTTTAGATTTAACAATCTTGCCTGAGGGTGATACGAATTTTACTATTCTTTTCAATTTAACATCAAACACGATCTATGGAATAAGACAAACTTATTTGATTTATTGTGATACTAGGTTTGAATATAGTAGATTTTATCAAGCTATTCAAAGTTCTGAGTTAAGAAGATATACAATTTTATATACTACTGGTAAGGGTATAAATTAACACATGTATAATAAATACCGGCAGTGTGGTAGTGGTAAGAACACTTGGTACACCACACATGAGGTCGTGGGTTTTATCCCCACTGATCTCATGCTGTAGCGCCCTTAAGTAAGGCGCTATAAACGCTATAAACTCCTGCTGAGCCACCACTTAATCAGCAGTATAATTATCGGGCAATTATAATCTATAATATCCCAAACTGCCACAGGCAACTCGAGACTGGGTCGAAGTAACTGATGTTACCCTTATGTTTAAGTCGCGCATTCGACTTTCTCTCATCAAGGATAAAGATATATACAAAGATATACAAAGAAATAACTAAACACTATTAAAACAGTTTAGTTAAAGTGTTTTAAAGTAAAACTGCCATTATTGCTATTACAACAGGAAGTGTAAATATTTTGCATTTTTGAATTATAGTTTAATGTATTTTTCATATAACATTTTTTGTGTTAACATGATTTTGCCATATGACTGAATTACAATATTAGTTTAAATGTCCTAATTTTGTTTTAGACCCATCCCTGTTAGATCCAAGTAATTTTATATTTACCCCATCCACAAGTGGGACAAGTGCAACTATAACCTTCCCAGCAAGTGTGAATAGAGCTACAACTTATTTGTTTACTGTTGATGGAACTCCGACTCAATTACAAGAAAGTCAATTGGACAGCTCAACTAATTATCAGGTAAAATTGTTTTTCAATTATTTTGTGTACAATTTGTATATTTTTTAATATCTTAACATGTGCGTGGTGTAGTGGTAAGAACTCTTGCTACACCACACATGAGGTCGTGGGTTCAATCCCCACTGATCTCATGCTGTAGCGCACTTGAGTAAGGTGCTATAAATGGTATGAACTTCTGCTGAGCCAGCACTTAATCAGCAGCATAACTACCGCTCAATTAAAGTCTCTATAATATCCTAAACTGCCACAGGCAACTCAAGACTGGGTCAGAGTAACTTATGTTATTCTATGTTTAAGTCGCTCATTCGACTTTCCTACATCGCGGATAAAGATATATACAAAAAAAAATGTATGAACTTATTAAGGTTGTTTAAATTTTTATCTTCAGGTTACTTTGAACAACCTTACACCAAACACAAACACATCTATTGAGATTCAAGTTTCAGCCAGATCTGCAACAAATGAAATATTAAATTCCTCTTCTACTACTCTTACAGGCTTTACAGGTATTCATTGAAGATTATTTAAGTGTGATTGAAAATTATTTCACATTAATTTTGTTTAATGCCCTAAGTTAGTTTTGTCTGAATTTTTTGTTAACATTAACTAGACTATCATATTTTTAACTTAATCCAACTAAAAACTATAAACTTGTAAATAACTTCTTTCAAAAAACAAAAATAAATAAGCTTTATATAAATTTTTTTTGTAAAATCAATTAAATATTTTTTTTAAAACATTTTTTTGTTTAGAGGAAAACGAATGTGAACGAGAAATATTTCCTTGTAGTCCTGTTGCCAACTGTACCAACATATTTGGATCATTCACTTGTGCTTGTAATGCTGGATACACTGGCGATAGAGTAAACTGCAAAGACATAAATGAATGTACTTTAATGACAGACAATTGTAGTGATGGTAATGCTATTTGTACAAACACAATTGGATCATTTACTTGTGCTTGCAATACTGGATACACTGGCGATGGTGTAAACTGCACAGACATAGATGAATGTACTAAAATGACAGACAATTGTGATGATAATGCTATTTGTACAAACACAAATGGATCTTTTACTTGTGCTTGTATTGCTGGATACACTGGCGATGGAGTAAACTGCACAGATATAGATGAATGTACATTATTGACAGACAATTGTAATGACAATGCTATTTGTACAAACACAATTGGGTCTTTTACTTGTGCTTGTAATGCTGGATACACTGGCGATGGGGTAAACTGCACTGACATAAATGAATGTACTTTAATGACAGACAATTGTAGTGATGGTAATGCATCTTGTACAAACACAATTGGGTCATTTACTTGTGCTTGTAATACTGGATACACCTGGGATGGGGTAAACTGCACTGACATAAATGAATGTACTTTAATGACAGACAATTGCAGTGATGGTAATGCTACTTGTACAAACACAATTGGTTCATTTACTTGTGCTTGTAATGCTGGATACGCTGGCGATGGTGTAAACTGCACTGATGAAAATGAATGTATTTTAATGACAGACAATTGTAGTGATGGTAATGCTACTTGTACAAACGCAATTGGGTCATTTACTTGTGCTTGCAATACTGGATACACCTGGGATGGGGTAAACTGCACTGACATAAATGAATGTACTTTAATGACAGACAATTGTAGTGATGGTAATGCTACTTGTACAAACACAATTGGTTCATTTACTTGTGCTTGTAATGCTGGATACGCTGGCGATGGAGTAAACTGCACTGATATAGATGAATGTACTTTAATGACAGACAATTGTAGTGATGGTAATGCTACTTGTACAAACACAAATGGATCTTTTACTTGTGCTTGTAATGCTGGATACACTGGCAATGGAGTAAACTGCACTGATATAGATAAATGTACTTCAATGACAGATAATTGTGGTGTAAATGCTTATTGTACAAATAATTTAGGAAGTTTTATTTGTACATGTTTGCAAGGATATCAAAAAACTGGAGCTGATCTGACATGTAAGTTTTAATCAGTTTTGAGATTTTATATTTTTAATAGTTATGCCAATCTTTTTAGTTTTAAATACTTACTTAGAACTTTCTTACACCAAAAAACAAATATTTTGTTTGTTTAATTAATTTACCACATTTGAATTTCTTAGTTTTTTAATTGTTTTTAGGTATATTGAGTGTTAGCCAAACAAGAAGGGAATCTTGGGTTAATCCGGTTTTAATTGCTCTTGCTTTAATTTCTGTTATCAGCGTGATAGTTGTTCTTTGGATATGTTTAAAATATAAAAAAGTAAGTTTTTGTTTACATCTTCATATTTTTAATAGAAAATATGTACAACAACGTATATAATTTTTACTATGCTCACAGAATTAAAATTGCTTTTGTTTTTTAATTTTTTTTTTGTTAAAACATATTTATTTTGTTTTTAAATTAGGCAAAGAGTTCTTATTCAGTAAGTTCTATTCCTGGATTAAACAACCAAAAAGATGAAGTTGCTTTGGATCAAATCTAAGAAATTTTTTTTTTGGCTTCTTGAATAAACTTTTATAAATAGTGTTGTTTTTTAATGATCAATGTAACCTTACGCAGAAATATTTGTATCTATTATATTAATTTTAATGCTTCTATTTGTTGTTATGTTTTGTATTTTATTAAATGATTTCAAAAGTAGTTTTAAATACAATTTATCCAGAACATGTTTTAAATTACTCTTACTCACTTTTCTTTTATGTAGGTTTAAAGGCAAAGTTTTTGTTATAAAGTGTGTAGGTTTACTTTCTTCATATAATGTATTCTAATCTAATGTAGTTTAATGAAATGTTAAACTTAAATATGTTTATTTTACATTTTTTTTTCATTATTCGAATTTTCTATGCTTGGCCATGGTTGCTAAAATGTAGCATATGCCAATTTAAGAGTTTTGTTTAATATTATAAGTATTATAGCCTATTAAGTTGCCATTAAATCTTAACAGGATCTTAGTTTTGATTACTTTCACCCACCTTCCTTTATATTAAGTGTAAGTATTTTAAAGTTATGAAATGCGTTGGTTTACTTGGTGCCTACTTTAAATAAAACCACTTTCACAGTGGTATTGTATTATAGGTTAGCGAAATTTAATTTAATTATTAAAAATTTGCAGTCCTATAACAATAATTGCTTGGTCGAAAGTGTTTGTTATTGAAAAGTTAAAATGTATTTGAACAATAATGTTTTAAAAACTTTATTGTTGTTGTTGTTGTGCATATTACAACGAAGTAACGGATTGACAGGTAATTTAAAAGATTAGTGTTATTGGGGACAACTATGACGTCAGAACTTTAAACGTCATTACTATTATATTCGGGGATTTTTTTGCCCATGTTTACAATTTTTAAAATAATTGTACAAAATATTTTTAGCTCTAGTAGTTGACCTAATAGACGAATCCTCGGTAACTTTTAACAGTTTTCAAGTCAGTTTTTCAAGTGTAGATGATGCTGTTTTATATCAAGTTAGATTCCAATCTCGTTACGATTCCAATAATGTCGGGTTCGTTAACGGAACTAGTACTATAATACTCGTTTCTGTAAGTAAACTGTATACTATTAAAGTTGACTTTGCCGTATGACTGCCTCTTTATTTGTAAACAATTTTTTAAACCAATTTACCAAACTCTATAACATACACTCTTAACTGACGAATTTTTAAATTAGTGTAATTGTGTTTTAATATGTGTAGATCGATGATGTTCGCTCAAATATTATTTATGATGTCCAAGTCAGAGCTTTCGATAATTTCAGCAATGTCGGAAATTTTAGTGAAATTGTTTCCATCAGAACAGGTTTTATTTTTAATATATATTTTTATAATTGACTTTATTATTTAACGAATAACGCATTAACGGTTTGTTGCCCACCTTTGTATGTTAGCATTGTGCCTGGTATAAACCATTTTGTTTAACATGGTTTATTTTTACTAATTTTTTATTATAGCTCCATCTGGTGTCAACATCACAAGTTTCATCACTACTCCAGAATTTATCACGGTTTTTATTCAAGAAATACCAGGTGTTATCTCATGGGTGGTTGAATATACAAATACAAGAACTAATCAAGTTAATACAAGTATTGTACCTGATGATGTGCCAGCTAATTCTTCCTATATTGCGATGTGGGTTTAGTTTTGTTAGTATGTTTTTAAGACTTTTTTTGTTTTTTTACTAAATGAGGCATTTAATTTTGCTTAACAAAAAATCCAAATTTTCTCTCATAATACCTAATCATAAAAAAGTAATTATTAAATCAAATAAAATGTTATCAATTAAATGTCTAATTTAAATTTAAGTTTAGATCCATTATTTGTTTCTTTATAAAATGAGTTATTTAAAATAATACTGTTATTAATTTGGTAATTTTTTTTTAGTTTGTTGGATTTGATTCCAAACACTGAATATAATGTGAGAGCTCGGGTATTAGGTGTTCAGGGATTTACATCAAATTTAACTGAAGCTCAAAGTCCATTTGGTTCTTCACAGTTAATTACAACATGTATTTTTTTTATATTTAATTTATACTAAACGCTGACAATATAATGCTATTTACATATGTTAAAATAGTTTACTATCTTAAAATTTTTAGTTCTTTCAATATTCATCTAGCAATGAAATCATTTATATTTTGTTGTTATAGACATGACATCAGTTTTTGGGCAAGTTAATTCTTCTACCATGTTTACTGAACCTGACGATTCTAATACAACTTTAAGAAATGAGATTTCAACCCAACTCACCTCTGCTTATCAGAGTTTATCCAGCAATGTTGTTAATGTTGTTGTACTTAGGTTAGTTGAAGGATCAATGAATATAGACCATGAGATATTTTTAAATGACAACACAACTACTCCAGACACGAGTGCCTTAATTACAACTAATTTAGAAGTTGGTTTATTTGGCTCTAACCAAATTATTACTAGTAAGAAAATTAATAAATAGTTTTTAAAATAACAAATAGAATTTTCTGCAAATTAAACTTTGTTTACTTTTTTTAAGTTAGAGATTACTACTCATTAAATAACAATATATTGTGTAAGCATTAACTTCATATTGGCAGCGTGGTATAATGATTAACTACGTTAGGTCCTGGTTTGGAACTCCACCGATCTTATGCTGTAGTGCCCTAAAGTAAAGAGCTATAACTGGTTAGAGTTTCTAAGCCAACACCTAATTAGCAGTTTAATTTTCATGCAATTATTATTCACAATTTTTCAATCTGCCAAAGTAAACTTCAGACTGGGTGAGGGGTAACTGATTTATTCTATGTTTACATTGTTAAGTCATCATTATAATTAAACTTCTTATGTGTTTAAAAACTGCATTTATTACTAATATTTTAACGAATTTATATTAAGGAACTGGATCATTTCCTGATGGATATATATTTAGTGATACCAATTTAATTGCTTATCAATTTGCCACAAACCCAATTTGTTTAACTCGAGATGATAGAACATGGTCTTTGTATAATAACATGGGGTTAGTTGCTTCAACTTTATTTCCTGAAGGTTCAAGTAGTGATCTATCTGCACGAAGTGTAGATACAATACAATTTGGTCAAACAGGTACTAATCAAAAGCAATTAATTTATTTGTTTATAAATTTTCTTTATGCAATAAATTTTAATTAAAAATTATTTTTAAAGTTTTTTAATAACTTTTTTATTTAAAAATAAACATTGACTTGGTTATTATATTTATCTACATTTACATTTTAAATACTCTACTATATTTAATGATAATTTTTTGTTTAAAGATATAACAATACTTCCCGATCGTGATCTTTTTAATTTAACATCAAACACGATCTATGGAATAAGACAAAATTATTTGATTTATTGTGATACTAGGTTTGAATATAGTAGATTTTATCAAGCTATTCAAAGTTCTGAGTTAAAAAGATATACATTTTTATATACTACTGGTAAGTGTATAAATTAACACATTAATAAATACCTTAAACATTTTTAAAACAGTTTAATAAAAGTATGTTTTAAAGTAAAAGTGCCTTTATTGCTAATACAACATAAAGTGTACATATTTTCATTTTTAAACTATAGTTTAATGTACTTTTTATGTTACATTTTTTGAAGTATCATGTTTTGTTAAATGACTAAATTACAATATTAATTTAAAAGCCAAAATTATTTTTTAGAACCATCCCCATTAGACCCAAGTAATTTTATATTTACCCCATCCACAAGTGGTACAAGTGCAACTATAACCTTCCCAGCAAGTGTGAATAGAGCTACAACTTATTTGTTTACTGTTGGTGGAACTCAAACTCAATTACAAGAAAGTCAATTGGACAGCTCAACTAATTATCAGGTAAAATTGTTTTTCAATTATTTTGTGTACAGTTTGTATACATTTTATTATCTTAACATGTGCGTGGTGTAGTGGTAAGAACTCTTGCTACACCACACATGAGGTCGTAGGTTCAATCCCCACTGATCTCATGCTGTAGCGCACTTGAGTAAGGTGCTATAAATGGTATGAACTCCTGCTGAGCCAGCACTTAATCAGTAGCATAACTACCGGGCAATTATAGTCCCTATGATATCCCAAACTGCCACAGGCAACTCGAGACTGGGTCGGAGGAACTTTTGTTACTTTATGTTTAAGTCACGCATTCGATTTTCCTTTATCGAGGATAAAAATATATACAAAAAAAAATGTATAAACTTATTAAGGTTGTTTAAATTTTTATCTTCAGGTTACTTTGAACAACCTTACACCAAACACAAACACATCTATTGAGATTCAAGTTTCAGCCAGATCTGCAACAAATGAAATATTAAATTCCTCTTCTACTACTCTTACAGGCTTTACAGGTATTCCTTGAAGATTATTTAAGTGTGATTGGAAATTATTTCACATAAATCTTGTTTAATGCCCTAAGTTAGTTTTTTCTGAATTTTTTGTTAACATTAACTAGACTATCATATTTTTAACTTAATCCAACTAATAACACTATAAACTTGTGAATAACTTCTTTCAAAAAACAAAAATAAATAAGCTTTACTTAAATTTTTTTTGTAAAACCAATTAAATATTTTTTTTAAAACATTTTTTTGTTTTAGAGGAAAATGAATGTGAACGAGAAATATTTCCTTGTAGTCCTGTTGCCAACTGTACCGACCTAATTGGAACATTTACTTGTGCATGTAATACTGGATACACTGGCGATGGTGTAAACTGCACTGATATAAATGAATGTACTAAAATGACAGACAATTGTGATGATAATGCAAATTGTACAAACACAAATGGATCTTTTACTTGTGCTTGTAATGCTGGATACACTGGTGATGGAGTAAACTGCACTGATATTAATGAATGTACATTATTGACAGACAATTGTGATGATAATGCAAATTGTACCAATACGAATGGATCTTTTACTTGTGCTTGTAATATTGGATACACTGGTGATGGAGTAAGCTGCACTGATATAAATGAATGTACTAAAATGACAGACAATTGTAGTGATGGTAATGCAAATTGTACAAACACAAATGGATCTTTTACTTGTGCTTGTAATGCTGGATACACTGGTGATGGAGTAAGCTGCACTGATATAAATGAATGTACTAAAATGACAGACAATTGTGATGAAAATGCAAATTGTACAAACACAAATGGATCTTTTACTTGTGCTTGTAATGCTGGATACACTGGTGATGGAGTAAACTGCACTGATATTAATGAATGTAGATTATTGACAGACAATTGTGATGATAATGCAAATTGTACAAACACAAATGGATCTTTTACTTGTGCTTGTAATGCTGGATACACTGGTGATGGAGTAAACTGCACTGATATAAACGAATGTACTTTAATGACAGACAATTGTGATAATAATGCTACTTGTACCAACATAATTGGATCATTTACTTGTGCTTGTAATGCTGGATACACTGGCAATGGAGTAAACTGCACTGATATTAATGAATGTAGATTATTGACAGACAATTGTGATGATAATGCAAATTGTACAAACACAAATGGATCTTTTACTTGTGCTTGTAATGCTGGATACACTGGTGATGGAGTAAACTGCACTGATATAAACGAATGTACTTTAATGACAGACAATTGTGATAATAATGCTACCTGTACAAACACAAATGGATATTTTACTTGTGCTTGTAATGCTGGATACACTGGCGATGGAGTAAACTGCACTGATATGAATGAATGTACTTTAATGACAGACAATTGTAGTGATGGTAATGCTACTTGTACAAACACAATTGGATCATTTACTTGTGCTTGTAATGCTGGATACACTGGCAATGGAGTAAACTGCACTGATGAAAATGAATGTACTTTAATGACCGACAATTGTAGTGATGGTAATGCTACTTGTACAAACACAATTGGATCATTTACCTGTGCTTGTAATACTGGATACACTGGTGATGGAGTAAACTGCACTGATATAAACAAATGTACTTTAATGACAGACAATTGTGATAATAATGCTACCTGTACAAACACAAATGGATATTTTACTTGTGCTTGTAATGCTGGATACACTGGCAATGGAGTAAACTGCACTGATATGAATGAATGTACTTTAATGACAGACAATTGTAGTGATGGTAATGCTACTTGTACAAACACAATTGGATCATTTACCTGTGCTTGTAATACTGGATACACTGGTGATGGAGTAAACTGCACAGATATAAATGAATGTACTTTAATGACAGACAATTGTAGTGATGGTAATGCTACTTGTACAAACACAATTGGATCATTTACCTGTGCTTGTTATACTGGATACACTGGTGATGGAGTAAACTGCACCGATATTAACGAATGTACTTTAATGACAGACAATTGTAGTGATGGTAATGCTACTTGTACAAACACAATTGGATCATTTACTTGTGCTTGTAATACTGGATACACTGGTGATGGAGTAAACTGCACTGATATTAACGAATGTACTTTAACGACAGACAATTGTAGTGATGGTAATGCTACTTGTACAAACACAATTGGATCATTTACCTGTGCTTGTTATACTGGATACACTGGTGATGGAGTAAACTGCACAGATATAAATGAATGTACCTTATTAACAGACAATTGTAGTGATGGTAATGCTACTTGTACAAACGGAATTGGATCATTTACTTGTGCTTGTAATACTGGATACACTGGCGATGGAGTAAACTGCACTGATATAAATGAATGTACTTTATTGACAGACAATTGTAGTGATGGTAATGCTACTTGTACAAACACAATTGGGTCATTTACTTGTGCTTGTAATGCTGGATACACTGGCAATGGAGTAAACTGCACAGACATAGATGAATGTACTAAAATGACAGACAATTGTGATGACAATGCTATTTGTACAAACACAAATGGATCATTTACCTGTGCTTGTAATACTGGATACACTGGCAATGGAGTATACTGCACTGATATTAACGAATGTACTAAAATGACAGACAATTGTGATGGTAATGCAATTTGTACTAACACAAATGGATCTTTTACTTGTGCTTGCAATACTGGATACACTGGCGATGGAGTAAACTGCACTGATGAAAATGAATGTATTTTAATAACAGACAATTGTAGTGATGGTAATGCTACTTGTACAAACACAATTGGATCATTTACTTGTGCTTGTATTGCTGGATACACTGGCGATGGTGTAAACTGCACTGATATAAATGAATGTACTTTAATGACAGACAATTGTAGTGACAGTAATGCTACTTGTACAAACACAATTGGGTCATTTACTTGTGCTTGTAATGCTGGATACACCTGGGATGGAGTAAACTGCACTGATCTAAACGAATGTACTTTAATGACACACAATTGTAGTGATGGTAATGCTACTTGTACAAACACAAATGGATCTTTTACTTGTGCTTGTAATACTGGATACACTGGCAATGTAGTAAACTGTGCTGATATAGATGAATGTACGTCAATGACAGATAATTGTGGTGTAAATGCTTATTGTACAAATGTTCCAGGAAGTTTTATTTGTACATGTTTGCAAGGATATCATAGAACTGGGATTGATCTGGCATGTAAGTATTAATTAGTTATGTTATTTTATATTTTCAATAATCATGCCAATCTTTTTAGTTTTAAATAATTATTTAGAACTTTCTTACAACAAAAAACAATTATTTTGTTTGTTTAATTAATTTACCAAATTTGAATTTCTTAGTTTTTTAATTGTTTTTAGGTATATTGAGTGTTAGCCAAACAAGAAGGGAATCTTGGATTAATCCGGTTTTAATTGCTCTTGCTTTAATTTCTGTTATCAGCGTGATAGTTGTTCTTTGGATATGTTTAAAATATAAGAAAGTAAGTTTTTGTTTACATCTTCATATTTTTAGAAGAAAATATGTACAACAATGTATATAATTTTTACAATGTTCACATAATTAAAATGGCTTTTGTTTTTTGATTTTTTTTTTGTTAAAACATATTTATTTTGTTTTTAAATTAGGCAAAGAGTTCTTATTCAGTTAATTCTATTCCTGGATTAAACAACCAAAAAGATGAAGTTGCTTTGGATCAAATCTAAGAAAAAATTTTTTTGGCCTCTAAAATAAACTTTTATAAATAGTTTTGTTTTTTAATGATCAATGTAACCTTACGCAGAAATATTTGTATCTATTATATTATTTTTAATGCTTCTATTTGTTGTTATGTTTTGTATTTTATTAAATGATTTCAAAAGTAGTTTTAAATACAATTTATGCAGAACAAGTTTTGAATTACTTTCACCCACTTTCATTTTATGTAGGTTTAAAGGCACAGTTTTTTTATGAAGTGTGTAGGTTTACTTTTCTTGATGAAGAATTAGTTTGTGTAGGTGTATTTGAATATTATATTGCTTAGCTTAATATGTTTAATTATTAAATCATTTGTCTATGGTTTTCATTAATAAGTTAGTGATTAGATTTTACTAGGAAATCAATATGATTTTTAGCAATAATGCTGTTAGAAAATTATTGTTGTTGTTGTTGTGGTTATTACAAGAAAGTAACGGCGTGTCAGGTAAGTTGACGTTGTTGGGGACAAATAATATTTAGGGGAAGTAAACATTACGTCATTTTTATCGTATTAGGGGATTATTTTGCACATGTTTAAAATTTTTAAAAACAATTTACGAAATGTTTTTAACTTTTTAGATCAAGTAGTAAACCCAATATCACATAAAAATAATGCTAATTTTTAATTCTAGTTTATCAACTTTTTTTGGTTGTTTAATTAATATTTATCGCTAGTACCGCGTGCATAGAAAACATTTACTTACAAATTATGTTATTTTTTTGATTGGCCAGCTGTAAATCCTGACAACTTTGTTGTATTGGACATTACTTTTAACAGTTTTGTTGTAAGTTTTGACCCATCATCGGTTGCAGTTTCCTATCAAGTTAGATATACTGCCTTATACAACATAACCGATTTCACAACTGTAAACATTACTACAACTGGTCAAAAAGTATGTAACTGTTGTTAGTTTTATTAATTATTTTACAATCAAGTTTTATCTAAATTTAAAATATGGGTTCTACTACTTAACAACGTCTAGTGAAAATTAAATTAAGTAATAATTGCGTGTATATTTATGTTGTAGTATTATATTTTGATTTTAAGTTTTTATGTTTATTGAGATAACTATTTTTAAACTGCAGGTAATTCTTTAAATTTATATTATTTATATAACATTTGAACAAATATTCTTGTTTTATATATTAGATTAATGGTTTAAGAAGTAACATCAACTACAATGTACAAATTCGTGGAATTGGATCAGACAACAATGCTGGAGTTTACAGTGATCCTACACTTATTAGAACAGGTATATATGTGGTTAAAATTATGTGTTTAGTTTTGCTATTTTTAACATTCTTTTTATAGGCCCATGTAGTTTAGCTTTATGAAAGTATTTATATATTTTTAGATTTTTTTTAAATATTTAAAATTTCATATAATTACATACCTTAGATAAATTTTTAATAGCTAATGTGAACCTAAATTAAAGCTTTGTTTTAAAAAAAGGTTATTTAGTATTTCAAAAAGGAAGGATAAAAAATTTGCTTCAAATGGTTTATTGATTTGTAATATAATCTATGAAATGACTTTATGGTATCCAAATGAAATATTTTTTTTTTACAATTTTAGCTCCTTTTGGTCCTGCAGTTTTACAATATATTACAACTCCAGAATTTATTACTGTCTTTATGGAGGAGCTTTCTGGTGCCACCAAGTGGATTGTTGAGCTTAACAACACTATCAATGGACAAAGTAATCTTGTTAATGTTCCTGAAGATGTCCCAGCTAACACCTTCAATGTTGCTATGTAAGAATTTTAAGTTTTTTTTGGGGGGGTTTAATGTATATATGTATATTTTTCAGATTTTTTATTTACAGAAGTTCCTTCTTTATTTTAATAATAATAAACTAGATTGTATTTTAAATCTTGGTTAAAACTTTGACAACATTAAGTTTTTATACTTATGTTTTTTGTACCGTTTTAGCTTACTTGGGTTATTGCCTAATACACCTTATAATGTTCGAATTCGGGTGCGTGAGCTAAATGAAAATTTAAATTTTACTGAAGTTCAAAGTCCATTTGGGGCATCTACTTTAATTACAACTGGTCAGCCTTTATTTTTGTTATTTTTACTATTAAAAATTACATATGTGTAGTACTGTGTGGTTAAACAAACTTAAAAAAGTTATGGTTTGTTTAGAAATTTATGTTTTAAATTTTTAGATCAAATCTCAGTTTTTGGAAGGGTTTCCTCTGATTCTTTAACATTTACCAGAGAAGATAACGACAACAACACATTACGGAATGACATTTCGGCTCAATTAACTGAAATTTATACAAATCTAAATATGACTATTACAAATGTGACTGTGTTAAGGTTAATTAGAGAAAGTTCAATGATTGACTTTGAAATTTTGGTTACCGACAGAGAAATTCCTCCGTCTATTGATGGTTTAAATATAAGTCTTGGAAATGGTTTCGGAAAAAGTGAAATTGAAAATACAAGTATATATGTCAAATTGTTTTTCTGTTTAGATAAAAATGTAAACTATTATTTCAGTTTGTTAATTTATTGAATTAACACTTTTAATTTTACTTTTTTAGTTGACTTTTTGGGGGACTATATTTTTACTGAAAGAAGTGATAGAATTGCTTACAGTGGTGGGTTTCCCTGTTCACCTATGGATATGAGAACTTGGACACTATATGATAAAACCTCAATGGGTTTAAGTTATATTTTTCGTGCAGTTGGAGACAATGCACTTGCTGCAAATCGTATAAGTTTTCAGCAGACTGGTTAGTGTCTTGATGTTATTATTTTAAATGTATATTTTGTGAAAACCTACTACATAGATATATTTTGTTTTATTTTAAAAAATTTTAAAATCAACTAAATTGTAAATTTAGAATTAGTTGCAACTGAACCTAGTCCAGATGTTGTGATGTTTAGTCTTTCTCCAAACACAATTTATGGCATTAAACAAAGTTATCTCGTATTTTGTACAAATGCAAATGATGGTCTTAACTATGATCGTTTTTACGCCGCTTTAAACATAAATACTGTTCAAGGTTTTAAAAGGTACACTGTGATCTATACAACAGGTAAATATTTTAATTTCTCAATACTTTAATAAGTTTATTTTTAAATAATCCAATCTCTAAATAATAAATAATTCAAAACTAAGGTTGCCAAATAATTAACAAACTTTTGTATAACAATATTAATCTTTTTTAATTTTCTAACAATAAACTTAAAATTAGATCCCGGTCCAGTAAATACAACTAGCTTTACTTATACTCCATCTGGTACTGGTACAAGTGGAACCTTAAATTTTCAACCAAGTATAGACAGAGCAGTAGATTACACATTTATGCGAGATGGTTTACAAGTTGCTCAACTTACTGAACAAAATCTTGATAGCTCAGTCGATTACCAGGTTCCTATTTATTTACATGTATTTTAATTTATATTTTTTAACACCTAAAATGGATTGGGCAGTTTTAATATTAAAAAATAAAATTGTAAGTTATATGAGAGAAAAGGGGCTACTTTTTCTAAAACTAATAAATATTTGTCATATAAACATTTAGGTGAACTTGAATAATCTTCTTTATAATTCAAGTCAAACAATTTCAGTTCAAGTAACTACAAGATCAGGGACTGGCTTGTTGCAAACTTCTGCTTTGGCAAATTTTACTTTCTTAACAGGTTAACATAAGTTGCTAAAGGTTTTAAGCTATATTGTGATAACAATTTTCTATATGTATAGACCATTTATATTGGTCTAGAAAAGGTAATTAAAAACCTGTTTTCGGTTCAAGTTACAACTTTAAAATTACTAATACACATAAACATGTAAAATAATATAATATGCAGGTTAAAAAAATTAAAAAAATTTTGTGCACACAAACAGGTGAATGCAATAATGGATTCGTTTTCATTGACATGATATGTACTGACATAGATGAATGTAATAGAAGTACTGACAATTGTGATTTTAATGCAAATTGTACAAACACAAATGGATCTTTTACTTGTGCTTGTAATACTGGATACACTGGCGATGGGGTAAACTGCACAGATGTAGACGAATGTACTTTAATGACAGACAATTGTGATGATGATGCAAATTGTACAAACACAAATGGATCTTTTACTTGTGCTTGTAATACTGGATACACTGGCGATGGGGTAAACTGCACAGATATAGACGAATGTACTTTAATGACAGACAATTGTGATGATGATGCAAATTGTACAAACTCAAATGGATCTTTTACTTGTGCTTGTAATACTGGATACACTGGCGATGGGGTAGACTGCACAGATATAGACGAATGTACTTTAATGACAGACGATTGTGATGATGATGCAAATTGTACAAACACAAATGGATCTTTTACTTGTGCTTGTAATACTGGATACACTGGCGATGGGGTAGACTGCACAGATATAGACGAATGTACTTTAATGACAGACAATTGTGATTTTAATTCAAATTGTACAAACACAAATGGATCTTTTACTTGTGCTTGTAATACTGGATACACTGGCGATGGGGTAGACTGCACAGATATAGTCGAATGTACTTTAATGACAGACAATTGTGACGATAATGCAAATTGTACAAACACAAATGGATCTTTTACTTGTGCTTGTAATACTGGATACACTGGCGATGGAGTAAGCTGCACTGATATAAATGAATGTACATTATTGACAGACAATTGTGATTATAATGCAAATTGTACCAACACAAATGGATCTTTTACTTGTGCTTGTAATACTGGATACACTGGTGATGGAGTAAACTGCACAGATATAAATGAATGTACATTATTGACAGACAATTGTGATTATAATGCAAATTGTACCAACACAAATGGATCTTTTACTTGTGCTTGTAATACTGGATACACTGGTGATGAAGTAAGCTGCACTGATATAAATGAATGTACATTATTGACAGACAATTGTGATTATAATGCAAATTGTACCAACACAAATGGATCCTTTACTTGTGCTTGTAATACTGGATACACTGGCGATGGAGTAAACTGCACAGATATAAATGAATGTACATTATTGACAGACAATTGTGATTATAATGCAAATTGTACCAACACAAATGGATCTTTTACTTGTGCTTGTAATGCTGGATACACTGGTGATGGAGTAAGCTGCACTGATATAAATGAATGTACTAAAAAGACAGACAATTGTGATGATAATGCAAATTGTACCAACACAAATGGATCTTTTACTTGTGCTTGTAATACTGGATACACTGGCGATGGAGTAAACTGCACAGATATAAACGAATGTACTAAAATGACAGACAATTGTCATGACAATGCTATTTGTACAAACACAAATGGATCTTTTACTTGTGCTTGTAATACTGGATACACTGGTGATGGAGTAAACTGCACAGATATAAACGAATGTACTAAAATGACAGACAATTGTCATGACAATGCTATTTGTACAAACACAAATGGATCTTTTACTTGTGCTTGTAATACTGGATACACTGGTGATGGAGTAAACTGCACAGATATAAACGAATGTACTAAAAGGACAGACAATTGTGATGATAATGCTATTTGTACTAACACAAATAGATCTTTCACTTGTGCTTGTAATGCTGGATACACTGGTGATGGAGTAAGCTGCACTGATATAAATGAATGTACTAAAAAGACAGACAATTGTGATGATAATGCAAATTGTACAAACACAATTGGATCTTTTACATGTGCTTGTAATACTGGATACACTGGCGATGGAGTAAACTGCACAGATATAAATGAATGTACATTATTGACAGACAATTGTGATTATAATGCAAATTGTACCAACACAAATGGATCCTTTACTTGTGCTTGTAATACTGGATACACTGGTGATGGAGTAAACTGCACAGATATAAATGAATGTACATTATTGACAGACAATTGTGATTATAATGCAAATTGTACCAACACAAATGGATCTTTTACTTGTGCTTGTAATGCTGGATACACTGGTGATGGAGTAAGCTGCACTGATATAAATGAATGTACATTATTGACAGACAATTGTGATGATAATGCAAATTGTACCAACACAAATGGATATTTTACTTGTGCTTGTAATGCTGGATACACTGGTGATGGAGTAAGCTGCACTGATATAAATGAATGTACTAAAAAGACAGACAATTGTGATTATAATGCAAATTGTACCAACACAAATGGATCTTTTACTTGTGCTTGCAATACTGGATACACTGGCAATGGAGTAAACTGCACAGATATAAATGAATGTACATTATTGACAGACAATTGTGATTATAATGCAATTTGTACCAACACAAATGGATCTTTTACTTGTGCTTGTAATGCTGGATACACTGGTGATGGAGTAAGCTGCACTGATATAAATGAATGTACTAAAATGACAGACAATTGTGATGAAAATGCAAATTGTACAAACACAAATGGATCTTTTACTTGTGCTTGTAATGCTGTATACACTGGTGATGGAGTAAGCTGCACTGATATAAATGAATGTACTAAAATGACAGACAATTGTGATGAAAATGCAAATTGTACAAACACAAATGGATCTTTTACTTGTGCTTGTAATGCTGGATACACTGGTGATGGAGTAAACTGCACTGATATAAATGAATGTACATTATTGACAGACAATTGTGATTATAATGCAAATTGTACCAACACAAATGGATCTTTTACTTGTGCTTGTAATGCTGGATACACTGGCGATGGAGTAAACTGCACAGATATAAACGAATGTACTAAAAAGACAGACAATTGTGATGATAATGCAAATTGTACCAACACAAATGGATCTTTTACTTGTGCTTGTAATGCTGGATACACTGGTGATGGAGTAAGCTGCACTGATATAAATGAATGTACATTATTGACAGACAATTGTGATGATAATGCAAATTGCACAAACGCAATTGGGTCATTTATTTGTGCTTGTAATGCTGGATACACTGCTGATGGAATAAACTGCACAGATATAAACGAATGTACTAAAATGACAGACAATTGTGATGACAATGCTATTTGCACAAACATAAATGGATATTTTACTTGTGCTTGTAATACTGGATACACTGGCAATGGAGTAAACTGCACAGACTTAGATGAATGTGCTTTACTGACAGACAATTGTGATGATAATGCTATTTGTACAAACATAAATGGATCTTTTACTTGTGCTTGTAATACTGGATACACTGGCAATGAAGTAAACTGCACAGATATAAACGAATGTACTAAAATGACAGACAATTGTGATGACAATGCTATTTGTACAAACATAAATGGATCTTTTGCTTGTGCTTGTAATACTGAATACACTGGCAATGAAGTAAACTGCACAGATATAAATGAATGTACTAAAAAGACAGACAATTGTGATTATAATGCAAATTGTACCAACACAAATGGATCTTTTACTTGTGCTTGCAATACTGGATACACTGGCAATGGAGTAAACTGCACAGATATAAATGAATGTACATTATTGACAGACAATTGTGATTATAATGCAAATTGTACCAACACAAATGGATCTTTTACTTGTGCTTGTAATGCTGGATACACTGGTGATGGAGTAAGCTGCACTGATATAAATGAATGTGCTAAAATGACAGACAATTGTGATGAAAATGCAAATTGTACAAACACAAATGGATCTTTTACTTGTGCTTGTAATGCTGGATACACTGGTGATGGAGTAAGCTGCACTGATATAAATGAATGTACTAAAATGACAGACAATTGTGATGAAAATGCAAATTGTACAAACACAAATGGATCTTTTACTTGTGCTTGTAATGCTGGATACACTGGTGATGGAGTAAACTGCACTGATATAAATGAATGTACATTATTGACAGACAATTGTGATTATAATGCAAATTGTACCAACACAAATGGATCTTTTACTTGTGCTTGTAATGCTGGATACACTGGCGATGGAGTAAACTGCACAGATATAAACGAATGTACTAAAAAGACAGACAATTGTGATGATAATGCAAATTGTACCAACACAAATGGATCATTTACTTGTGCTTGTAATGCTGGATACACTGGTGATGGAGTAAGCTGCACTGATATAAATGAATGTACATTATTGACAGACAATTGTGATGATAATGCAAATTGCACAAACACAATTGGGTCATTTATTTGTGCTTGTAATGCTGGATACACTGCTGATGGAATAAACTGCACAGATATAAACGAATGTACTAAAATGACAGACAATTGTGATGACAATGCTATTTGCACAAACATAAATGGATATTTTACTTGTGCTTGTAATACTGGATACACTGGCAATGGAGTAAACTGCACAGACTTAGATGAATGTGCTTTACTGACAGACAATTGTGATGATAATGCTATTTGTACAAACATAAATGGATCTTTTACTTGTGCTTGTAATACTGGATACACTGGCAATGAAGTAAACTGCACAGATATAAACGAATGTACTAAAATGACAGACAATTGTGATGACAATGCTATTTGTACAAACATAAATGGATCTTTTACTTGTGCTTGTAATACTGGATACACTGGCGATGGAGTAAACTGCACTGACATAAATGAATGTACTTTAATGACAGACAATTGTGGTGCTAATGCTACTTGTACCAACACAAATGGATCTTTTACTTGTGCTTGTAATGCTGGATACACTGGTGATGGAGTAAACTGCACTGATATAAATGAATGTACTAAAATGACAGACAATTGTGGTGACAATAGTATTTGTACCAACACAATTGGATCATTTACTTGTGCTTGTAATGCTGGATACACTGGTGATAAAGTAAACTGCACAGACATAGATGAATGTACTAAAATGACAGACAATTGTGATAATAATGCTATTTGTACAAACACAATTGGATTTTTTACTTGTGCTTGTATTGCTGGATACACTGGCAATGGAGTAAACTGCATTGATATAAATGAATGTACTTTAATGACAGACAATTGTAGTGATGGTAATGCTACTTGTACAAACACAAATGGATCTTTTACTTGTGCTTGTAATACTGGATACACTGGCGATGGAGTAAACTGCACAGACATAAAGGAATGTATGTTAATGACAGATAATTGTGATGATAATGCTTCTTGTACAAACACAAATGGATCTTTTGCTTGTGCTTGTAATGCTGGATACACTGGCGATGGAGTAAACTGCACTGATATAGATAAATGTACTTCAATGGCAGATAATTGTGGTGTAAATGCTTATTGTACAAATAATTCAGGAAGTTTTATTTGTACATGTTTGCAAGGATTTCATAAAACTGGAGCTGATCTGACATGTAAGTATTAATTAATTTTTGTTATTTTATATTTTCAATAATCATGCCAGTTTTTTCAGTTTCAAATACCAACTTAAAATAGCTTTACAACAAAAAACAATTATTTTGTTTGTTTAATTAATTTACCACATTCGAATTACTTTTTTAATTGTTTTTAGGTATATTGAGTGTTACCAGAAGGGAATCTTGGGTTAATCCGGTTTTAATCGCTCTTGCTTTAATTACTGTTATGAGCATAGTAGTTGGTTTCTGGATGTATCTAAAATATAAAAAAGTTAGTTTTTGTTTAAGCTTTCACACTTTTTTATAGAAAATAATTTTATCTTTGTTTGTAACCAAAATCATTTGTTTGTTTTTGTATTTTTTCTTTGTTAAAAATACTTATTGTTTTAAAATATTTAAAACTTTTTAAGGTTAAGAGTTCCTACTCAGTGAGTTCTATTCCTGGATTAAACAACCAACAAAATGAAATTGCCATGGATCAAATCTAGAATATCTTTTTGGCATGAAGTGTTGTTTAAAGGGCAAAATATCAATTTTATAATTGTTATTAAACACTCAAATCTTTACTTTTATGTTTGGAATTATTTTTTTGGATTTAAAATATCTTAAATTAAATTACTTAATGTTATGTAATTACTTTTAAAAAATGAAAGCAATTTTTCATTTTTTTTTGATATTTTTAAATTTGTTTATCTGTAACAATTAACTCACAAATATATACACTGTTGTAAAATATATTCTTTATTATTACTATTTTTTATATATGGCTTAATCACTTTATTGTTTTATTTAATCATGTTAAATTTGGCTTATTTTGTTTCCAAAAGTTATTATTTGATTATTGGATTAACTTTGTTCGTATTCTTTTGATTTCTAAAATATCATGATTTTCTATTATTCAGGGATATAGGTGAAATAATTTTTAGTAAAATATGCTTTGCTGAGTTTGAAATTTATTCGAAGCAGAAAGATTATTTCTTTAAATTAAGGTAGTTTTTTTTAATTTTTTATTTATTTCTGTTTATAACCAAGTTACTAAAATTGAAATTTTTTTACAGTAAAAGTGTAAAGAAAACTCTGAGATGTACAACACTGAATCTAAACCAGAAAACCATCTGACCTGCATTTTTTTGTTTGGCATAAACAAGTGATAATTTATTTAAAAGCTGTGTTTTGTGCGTTGTGTAATATGCTTGTCTAAAAATAAGTATATTGTAAAATTTTGAATAAAAATAGAGTTTAATTTTAAACCACATGGTGGAAATAGAGAGGTATTATGGAGAGTACACGTAAATGTGATGAATATAGGGTGTAGACGCTTTAATATATTGTAAAAATTCTGTCATAAATTAAATGGTAATAACATTTGTTAAAAATATTTGTTTTTTTTTAAGTAAAAAAACTTTTTTAAATTCAAAATGGCGTCGTTTTTCTAAAAAATAATTATTTTTGGCAAAAAATTTGAAATGTTTTTTTGGAAGAAGATTGTTTTTTAAGGTCATGACCTTTTGTGTCACTTGACTGTCGATTTGTTATTATTCAGACCTCCGCATAGCATTGTGACGTCATCAATCGATATCAAAATATTCTTTGTTATCTTCTAAAAGTTGATTATAATAGAATAATAGGCTAGGCGTTTGAACGTTTAAAAATTATCCAGAACTGTTGATTTGTTATTATTTTGTAGTCATGCGAACCGTCTTAAGAAGTTAAAAACGTAGTAGAAGCTTTAACTTTTGATGTAAGACACGAATTTTTTCAACATGTTATCAGATGACATGTTGTTAAACATCTTTTTGCGTTTAAAATTTGTAACCACATTCAGGACAACGCGATGTTTTGAAACAAAGTTTTAATATAGCTACTGCAATATGTGAAGTGAAGATAGAATAGCGTTTATTATAAAAAGGCACTGATATATTTAGTAATATTAAATTTTAATTATTTTGAATACCCTTTTTGTATTATAAGTTTTTTTTTACTAGTTTTAAGTAAGATCTATAACAAAAATTATATGTAATATATTAAATTGAAAAAAAGAATAAAAGTAGATTTTTTTTTTATTTTTTTTTTGTTTATTATCATATTTTTACCTGTTATAACTATATAACAGCTTTATATTTTTAAAGTAAATCTGTCTAACCACAATAAGTCTCGAATTTCATGACGTAAAATATACTTGAGCTTTAATAGTGCGTGAATAGGTCGATTTAATTGGGTATTGGATTGGGTTTTAATGTAGCTTTTTTTTATCTAAGTGATAATTAACATTTTAACCTGGCTTATCTATAGCTAATTTTGCGGAATTAGGCTTGTTGTTATTAAAGCCAGTATTAGATTAAGTTTGAGATAATATAATGGTAAGGAGATTTTACGTATGAAAAAAAAACATTTTGTTTTTGTTATCGTTATTTAGGTATTTTTACTTAGTTTTTAAGTATTTTGGTTCAGTTTTTTGATAAGTGCCCGCGGCATAATTTTCTTAACTTAACCAAAGTTTGGCATTTAAAGATCACGTGACCAAATTTATTGAAGTGTAAATTTGAAACACGAAAAATTGTTTTTTACATGTCGTAAACTGTTATGGTTCAACTAAATCAACTTTTCAGGTTGTTGTGAATAAAAACAAATTTGTTTCAAAAGTTTTTAAACGTTTATTACATTCTAGCAACATTACATTTTACATCTTTTTAACACGCTGAATTTACACTTTGAATATTGTATATGGCAAACACAATTGTTTACTTAATTTTTAGATTTTAAAATGTATTTTTTTGTAAATATTTGGTATTTTGTTATTAAAATTGCCAATTATGATGTTTTTTTTCGTACTGTCAATATACCAAGTAGTACCATAGGTTATGCTTTTTATTTAATTAAACTGTTTTTAGTCTTTAAAATATATTTTTTGTAAATACCATATAGGTTAAATATTTTGTTAAAAAAATTGTCAAATAATTATGTTTTTTGTATTATGATTATAGATAAGTACCACTTTAAGTTATGCTATTTGTTTAATTAAACCTACAATGACGTCACACTATATCTCCGCAATATATACATTCATATACGCGACTTAGTTTATTGCAATTTGATCTTAACCAATCCACAGCCTATACTTGACTGCTGCGGAATAACATGTTCAAGTGCTGACTAGTGTTTGCGCTCCTACATAGCTCTTCAGTTGTAGCGCATAACTTTGCCCAACGTAACTGTTGTGTTTATAAAAAGTTTTGTTTGTATTTCTATCATGCGAATATCCTTTACTACTGGATACTTAAATGTTGTTAGTCATAGTTGGTAGCGTTCTGGGTTGCTTTGAAATTGTTTTCAACCGTTAGTTAAAAATTAATGATGCTTATAACATACATAATAAATGAATATTTGTCTAAACTATAAACTGCTTGTAAAAAAATAGTTTTTAGGTATAATTTTTTTTTTTTTAGTAATTGAGAAGCCGTGGGTAAATAACGATGTGATTATTTTTATTATTTAGTTAAAAAAAAGAAAAATATAAATTTAAATGACGTCATTGATAATTAGTAAATAATGGAGTCCGAAGATTCACCATTTTTGTTTAAAGGGAGTCCGCCAGACGGCGTGAGAGAGGTGAAGGGAAGAGAAAAAGTTCAAATTGCAGAAGTCCTCTCCAAGAAGGATGCGGATCAAAAAAGCTCTTCCTCCGAAGAAGAAGAGGAAAATGATCTTAGCAAAAGTGCAGAGTCATTGCTCCTGGAGCATTTCGGATCCGAAGATGGTCTCCATGATATTAAGGAGGAGACGAAGCTCCCGGATCTTTCGGATCAGGAGCCTGGAGAAGCACTACTTTCGGAGGAAAGATGTGAGTCGGTTTGTGTAATTGAAACGGAAGAAGATCAGAATCTATCTGACAGGGAATCAGAAAAAGGTTTCAAATAAATTTTTTTTTTTTTTTAACTAATTTATTTCCTTAAAAAGTAGTTTGAATTTATCTAGAAATTTGGATCGTTTATTTGGTTTAATTTAACACAGAGCAGTTCTGTGTCTGTATACGATTTTTATAACTTTATGTTAATAGGTACTGAATATTTTATATTTTTACAGCTTCACGGTCTACTACGCCTGAAAAATTGAATTTTAAACAAGTTGAAAATGTCATCGAAATCACGGCACCAAGTTTACAAAGTTTGGTAAATATTTTATTCAAAATTTCTTGCGTTATTTTAAAGATTTATAATATTATAAACAATTTTTTTTTTAATTTTGTTGAAAAGCACGTTAAGTCGAGCATTATAGCCCAATTTAATATTGATATTTTCTGTTAACTAAAAAAAGGTTGGAAAATTGAAAAAGTATTTTTTCTCGATGTTTATAAAGTTAACTGAAGCACAACCCTCATATATACGTTGTTGAGGCATAGCAGACTTACTTATAAATAGACAGGGGCAGGGCATAGTAACCCAAAGAAGGGTAAAAGTGTTGAAACTTTGTTTATTGTGATTAATTTTGTTTTAGGAATTGGTTAAACAAGTTGAACCAGAAACCAAGGAAATTAACCCTCAGGAAAGAGAAAAGGTAAAACTAGTTAAAAGTAGTTGATTTTGGTATATAAAAATAGTAGGTAAAACGTATAGACACTTAAAAAACATGCACGCAATCTTCACTTGCCTTTGTAAGGGGTCTAATAAGTAAACACTGGATTGTGAAAAACCTAGGCTCCCATTAGTACAAAAAGTTGTATTCTATACAGTTTGTTATGTGTTTAACTTTTCAGGTATTCAAGGAAAACCAGGTTTTAAAAGCAAGGCTGATGGAGATTGACGAACAACTTCAAGTTTCAAGAAAGGAAATGGAAAATCTTCAAACCGAGCTTCAGACGAAGTCATCGGAAAACTTAAACTTAGAAAGTCAAAAGTTGCAGCTTCAACAACAAGTAGACTCGGCGAAAAATAATCTAGATAACCTGAACCTACAATACAAACAATTAGTTGCTTCGAATGACGACAAAAACGAACAATTACTTCAGAAACAAAAAGATATTGATGAATTTGAGATAAAAGTTCGCGACCTTACTGAAAAAGTTCAAAAACTGTCCACCGTTGATCCGGTAGAGGGCAGTAGCACGAATGGACTGGGTCGAGAGAGGTCACACATTCAGGGAAAGTCAAGGACAAGTTTAAGGTCAAATAATGAAACCAAATCGACCCCAAGGCGTTCAAAATCAAAAATTTGTGTCATTTTGTAAATTTTCTTTTTCAGAGAATAAGAAAAGATATTTCTTCTATTTTTTAATGGCAATGGGATTTTTAAAGTATTTGGTTATATAAGTTATACTTAAATAATTTGACTTTACGTAAACAAGTTTATTTGAGTTCATTAATGGTGTAAAATGAGAACGAACTCCGCCCTCGGTTGCGGTCACGAATTTTCTTTATAAAATATCTTGTTTATAACCCCTCCCTTTATAACGTCACTTCGAGCTTCAAGAGTTATGTATAAACTGATGCCAAATAACTTTAATAAGGTCCGTCCAATTACTTTTTAGGCCTATATAATTGTCAACAGTTTGATATCCTATTTAATGGTGCTTATTATATTAAACGCCAGTCTATATTTTATTTTGTGATGAATATATATTATCCGTTTAAATATTTTTATACATAAACAATCTTTAGAAACGGTAACTATATAAATGCAATGTTGTTGTGCATTTAAATTGGTTGACTTGGAAAATTGTTTAAATAAATATATACTGTGAATTGTTTACACGTATATTTTCTAGATTCACTTTACTTTTGTAAGCTATTTAGTGTGGTTTAACTGAACAAACTTTAACATAAAGTTAGACTACGATTTTATTTGGTTTTTGTCTTATTTTTACTTCATGTTTTTGGGATTAAAATAAGAAACAACTTTCGGTATTTAATTAAGGTTAAGTTTCTTCACAGAAGTTTGTGGCATTTGCGGTTGCATAACAGACATTTAAACAAACTGGGAAATTCCGAGTACGTGGTTGTTTAATTTTCAGGTCAATATTAACGTGTGTTTATTGTCTAACCACAAGAAAGACTATGTAAGATTAACGTCAGTTTACGCTTAGAGAGGAAATGATATTTCCCGGCGGTTTGAGAACGTATCTATCTCACATAAAGTTAAGTTCTTTCTGGGTTATAGCTTATTGCAAGTATATTAGATTAGGTGCAATTATTATTTATATATATATAGATGAGACTGTGATCGTGTTTAATTAGACTGAAAACTGTAATAGATTTAACGCGCATCTTGTGACATCTTCTGGCGAAATATTTATGGTTGTTAGTAGCTAATATTTTTATTTTTGATCGTAAATTAGGTCGTTAAGTACAATCATGTTCTAAATAATGAATTTTTATGCATTTAGGTATATGCATTGTAACTTGAAACCGTGTTAAAATGTTTTTAATTAGAATATTTCGTTAGGTTAACCTTTTAAACTGGTATTTTATTAGGATAATTACAAGCGTTGCTTGGTTATATATATTTTTATAAGACAAATATATTTTATTAATTATATTTACTAGAAAGTTGTGATAAATTAATTACTTTATATTTGTTTTTGTGCATTAGTCATCGTGATTTCGCAATCAACGATTAAAATAAACGCTTATATGATGTCTGTGTAAGCATGTGGGATTTCATTATTGCGTAATTTCACTACGGGTTTCCGACTATTTTAGTGTCTTTCCGCCGATATTTCCCGCTCTTTGTTTACGTAACATAAATGTAATTATGATTTCATTTTGGTAATTAACTAAAATTTTTGTCAATTAATCTTTTATTTTAGTAGCAGATTACAAGCGTTTTTTGTAAGGTTTTTATAGAATTGTGTAAAACTTGATTTTGGTATTCATCCGCAGTAAGCGTGACAACTTGGCGTAACAAAGTTTCGGTCTTTTACAAGAAAAGATGTCTCAATACGATAGGTAAGTGAATTCTTTTGATGTTTTTATGAATTAAACTAATGATTTAAGTAAATTTTACTTTAATAAAGTTTTGTAAAGTAACTGTTTTGTGTATAATTTGTTGGTTAACGATAATGTTGCATATTTTTAACGTGTTGTAGTTGCCAGGTGTTAAAAAACGTGTTTTTCTCATTTGGTCGTAATTGTAAAAGTCTTGAGTTAGGGATTTTAATATTATTGCTAGAATCTCTTATAGGTTTATATATACATGTTGTTTATTTTTATATGGGTTTAGTTTTATTCATTCTTTTAAACTGAGTTAGGGATTTTAATATTATTGCTAGAATCTCTTATAGGTTTATATATACATGTTGTTTATTTTTATATGGGTTTAGTTTTATTCATTCTTTTAAACTGTTAAAAGATAATAATATAGTTAGTTATCGTTCCTTCAAAAAGCACCATTGCTGTAGTTTTGTTGTGTTTAATTAAAACCTAAACACTCGAAGCTTTGACTCGGTGGTTCGTCACAAGGAACAAAACTAAACAGAGCATTGCATTGTGGGTGAGAAGTGATGCGACCTCTTTCCTAATGTCTGGTCATCATTTTCTCAAGATGCAGTCCTACAATAATAATTGTGATTTGGTTATACTAACAATCAAATTATTTTAAATTGTTTACTTTGTAATCTTGTTTTATGGTTTTTGTGGCTTGGAAGACTTAAAGGTGTGATGTTTCTCTAAGTGCAGATTATTGATTTAAAACATTTTCTAGAACTGAATACAGTCGACCCGGTGGAGCCGGTTATGAAAAAACTGATGAAGAGTTTGAAAAGTCAAACGGGAAACCAGAATATGATGGACCAGCTGGAATGGACCCCGAAGGTCTCATTGAGGTAAAAATAGATGTTGGTTTTTGTATTTTTAACATAAATTGAAGTTTTCTGGTCTTGGTTGGTTAAGTATAAGGTCCTTCAAATCTAAAAAATATATATATGTCATGTTTTTTGTGTTTAAATTTTTTTACAATGTTACTGCTATTGGAAGTTTTTAAAGCGATTTAATTTCTTTAATATGTAGCTATATTTGGTAGTGACAAAATAAAAAATTGGTGGTTTTTTTTGTAAGTTAAGCACAAATGATGTTACAACAATCCAACTCTGAAGTTAAATTGTAGATTTTCTATTATTCCTGATGTGCTTAACTTAAAAACAACAACTATCTTTTTAATCAAACCTTAGCATTAAGTTTAAGTAGGTATATGTGTAACATGAATTATTTTATTTAGACCAACTACCATGTTGTAGTAGATTCATTTGATAGCATGGATCTTAAAGAAACTCTTCTCAGGGGAATTTATGCTTATGGTTTTGAAAAACCTTCTGCCATCCAACAAAGAGCTATTATGCCTTGCATCTATGGTAAATTTAAACTCTTTATTTTTTTAATATTTCAACGTTCCTTCAAAAAGCACCATTGCTGTAGTTTTGTTGTGTTTAATTAAAACCTAAACACTCGGAAGCGTTGACTCGGTGGTTCGTCACAAGGAACAAAACTAAACAGAGCATTGCATTGTGGGTGAGAAGTGATGCGACCTCTTTCCTAATGTCTGGTCATCATTTTCTCAAGATGCAGTCCTACAATTACAATTTGTAAAATTAAGTTTGTGCTTGGATTAATCCAATTCAAAGTTAACATATATATATTTTTTACAGGAAAAGATGTCATTGCCCAGGCCCAATCTGGTACTGGTAAAACTGCAACATTTGCAATTTCTATTCTTCAGAATATTGATATAACTCAAAATCGAACCCAAGCTCTTGTTATTGCTCCAACCAGAGAGTTAGCGAACCAGGTAATTCTTTAATCTTTATAAAATAAACACATGTACTTTTGGTGCTTGAATATGCTTTAAAATTTCACATATACACAAATGATGTTCAAAAATCCAACTCTGAAGTTGAAATGTAGATTATTCGAGAAACTGATGTGTATTAAACAATAACAAGATGGTTACATCCATATCAGTAGTTTTGAACACCATTTCATTATTCTACATCCTTTAAAACAAATTTTCAAAACTAAGTTTTATTTCTTCACAGATTAGAAAAGTAGTTGTCGCTTTGGGTGACTATGAGAAAGTAAATTGTCACGCCTGTATTGGAGGAACAAGTGTAAAAACTGAGATTCAAGTTTTGGAGAACAAGCCACCTCACATTGTTGTAGGAACACCTGGTCGAGTCTTTGACATGATAAACAGAAATAGCTTAGGTAACTTTATTTTTTTTAGTAGATTATATGCTCAAGTGTTTATTAATTGTTTTATTGGCCTTATTAATATGACCTTTTTATTGAAGTTTTTATTATAACTTTTAGATCAAAACTTATCATTTTTAATTTAAAAATGGCACAAATGATGGCAATTTAATTAAACTTAGAATTTATAATGTTGAAATTCTGTCGGAAATACTGATGTGCCAACTAATGACTGTCATTATAGAAACATTAAACTATAATTTTACTGGTGTATAATAAAGTGTAGTTCTTTGTTACATTTCAACATGTTTGGTTTAGTTAATACTAGTATTAACTATTTTTTTGTATAATACATCTATATATTTATTTATTGTTACTTTAAAGGTTAATATATTTAGTGTTAGGTCTGATAGTTTTTTGTATCAATAGTTATAAATATTGCTTAGAGATAATTAACGATTTTTTTAAGATTTTAATTAAGCTATATATGGTATATATCTAGTCAACAAATTAAATATATTTTACAACAATTTTGTTTAGATCCTTCTCATGTAAAGATGTTTGTCCTTGATGAAGCAGATGAAATGTTATCCAGAGGTTTCAAGGATCAAATTTATGACATTTTCAGGTAAACTTTAATGTTATTATTAGTTGTATTTTAATATCGCAACAAAACTAAATAACATTTCTAAAAGGATTTTTTAGTCGGTAAATTTTAGTAGATCATAAAATTTATTTTAAACTTTATAACATAGGTCATCCAATAAAATCAAATTACAAAAGATTTTTTTTTATCACCTTAAAGTGATAGTTTTTATATTTTTATTGGGAAGGGTGTGCTGTTATGACGTATTTGAGCTATTTGTGAACGCCGGGCTCAAGGGCGAATAGTGTGGCAAGGGTGGGCTCAAACCCAAAACCTTTCGCTTCGTAGTCCGCTGCCATGACTGCTTAACCACACTACCGGACAAAATTATTAAAGATTTGTATATAGTAAAGTTTTATTTTTAAACAGACGAATGCCGTCTAGTATACAAGTTGTTCTTCTATCGGCTACAATGCCAGCTGATGTGCTGGATGTGACAAGTCGTTTCATGCCTGATCCAGTTCGAATTTTGGTCAAGAAAGAGGAGTTGACTCTGGAAGGTATCCAGCAGTTTTATGTCATGGTTGAAAAGGAGGAATGGAAGTTGGACACACTCTGTGATCTGTACGAAACTTTGACAATTACTCAAGCTGTTATTTTTGCTAATACTCGACGAAAAGTTGAGTGGCTTAATGAAGAGCTTACTGCGCGTGATTTTACAGTTTCAAGACTGGTGGGTTTTTAGTTTTATAAATTTTAATACCAAAAAATTGGCACAATGATGCTTTTTAATTAAACTTAGAATATATTATGTTGAAATTATGTCGGAAACACTGATGTGCCAAACACTGTTCATTAGAGTAGTTAAACTACTGTAGATTAATCTTTTATTAAATTTTTTTTCAAATTTTTTTAGCATGGTGAGATGGATCAGAGTGACAGAGATAGGATTATGAGAGAGTTTAGATCTGGATCATCTCGTGTCCTCATCACAACTGATCTTCTGGCTCGTGGAATTGACGTGCAACAAGTCTCACTTGTCATCAATTACGATTTACCATCGAATCGTGAAAACTATATTCACAGGTTTGTAGATTAAAATCAACTGTCTTACTTTTGTATTTATTAATGACTTGACTTTAATGGTCAAAATCCAAATGTTTTTGGTTATTTTAAATACTCGTTCTTTCAAAAAGCACCATTGCTGTAGTTTTGTTGTGTTTAATTAAAACCTAAACACTCGAAGCGTTGACTCGGTGGTTCGTCACAAGGAACAAAATTAAACAGAGCATTGCATTGTGGGTGAGAAGTGATGCGACCTCTTTCCTAATGTCTGGTCATCATTTTCTCAAGATGCAGTCCTACAATTATAATTTAAGCAAAATTGATAGGCCTAGCTTTTCATTGCAAATTAGCAAAGAATTCTATTCTCATTTACATAATAGTAAAAAAGCTAGTGTCGCATTACGTTCATTTGTTTTGTTTTTTTCAACAGAATTGGTCGTGGTGGTCGATTTGGTAGGAAGGGAGTTGCGATAAACTTTGTCACGGAAGATGATAACAGAGTTCTTAAAGATATTGAAAAATTTTACAGTACTGACATCCGAGAGATGCCCATGAATGTTGCTGATTTAATTTAGTAAAAGGTGAACAAAATTTTTACAGTTTATTTTAAATAGGCAGCTTTACACTTAATATTACAGTAAAAGAAGTCTCTTGTCTTAAACCTTACATAAAATAGCCAGTTAATATTTGTTGTCGAAGAGTAACATTATGGCCTAAACGTAAAGTAACATTTGTTACCCTGACCCAGTCTGGTGTTGGCTTTGGCTATTAGAAATTAGATTTGTTTGATAAATTGTCGGCCAACTTGATTGGCACGAAAATCTTGGATTGAAAGTTCTATTTTTTTTAACTTTTGTAGAATTGCATTAACATAATTTTGATATTTTTTGTTTTAGAGAGAACACCGCGACATCAGTGGGCCTCGCACTGTTGTCATTTTCATCAATCTTTAAAGATAAAAGATTGCTGGAAACCATATTTATATTTAATATTAAGTCTACCCCTGCTATTAAAGTCCTACTTTGTCTCTAAGAAAATCTTATTTTTAAATTTAAACCCCTTTTTATAACTTGAATCTTATATGTTATGTAAGGAGAAACGAAAGAAAACAAAAAAGTTAAAAGCCTCTGTCCTTTGTGGCAGCAGGGAGGTCTGTTGCCATGACGACGCTGCCTGTCCTGCTCTGCTGTGTATTTAAAAGTCTTCTTTTTTTCGCCCTTTTTGTTTTGTATAGGCAACTATTCGCGTTTTTGTGTAAATTAATATCTGTGTATTGCTGCATCGTATACGCTACGTTTTATCTTCACTTTAATCCTAGATGTGATTTCAAATTATCGACCCTGGGTTGTAATTGGTTTTGTTGCGAATATTTTTTTCGGTGTTTTCAAAATAATTTCAGTAGCTACAAGATTTTATGGAGATTAGTATCATTTTTACTTTTGCGAAAATGGCGGGAATCCTTGTTAGCTGTTCACGTCATTTCTAATCTATATTCCTCTGTATTAATATAACGTTGCTAATTAAGGTATTTATTTTAGACAATTTTAATATCAAAATGTTTTAAAAAAATGTTCAATTTACTTTACAAATATTCCTGTTGCTTTGTATGTAGGAATGAAATAGAAATACAAACTGTATAAACATGTGATTTTTTGTCTTTATCGGATTTCTTTAGAAAGTTTTTTGCTCTATAATGGAAATAAAAAGAGATACTAAAAAATTAGTGCTTACATCAAGATTTTAAGTAGGTTTTGGATTCCTTAGTCATACCTTGTTGAAGAAAGACTAAGGCAGGCTAGGCAACAGATTGCATCATAAAGATTATTCTTTTATTTAATCGATTACGGCACCTTTTTAGCTGTGTCTTCTGAATACATATGACAACTAGTCACGTAACCCATACTTCCTGCTCACCATTACTCTTTAAATACCCAATCTTTAGGCCCTGTTAACGTTATTTTTTTGAGCCTTAGAAATGTTATCAGCTTGTTTAAAATAATTTCTTTTAACATAATTTTTTAATATTATTTACTTATTTATTCACACTTTAGCTTTAATTAAGTATATTTGTCTAAATACATGGTTTTTAAAAGTTAATTTTGGGCACAAAGGCGATCTACGTCGAGGATAAACAATTGAAATAAATTTAAAACTTTTGCGGTCATAATTGTCATTTTCGGCACCAACGAGTTACGTCATTGGTTGTAACTACAGCAAATGTTAATTCGCCAGGCGTTCTAATAAAGGAAACCTATACATTGTTTATGCGTCTAGGAATTGTTGTTTAATTTAAAGTGATTGTGTAAAATATTAAGTAAGATATTGTTAGCTTAAATAAAAGATAAACTCAGGAAACTTTTTATTAAATCTGGCCCAATCTGCAGATCTGACTGTCTAGCCGTTATCTGGCACTGACGACCGACCGTCCGTCAGTCTGTCTATTAATACTTGACCAGCTGACCAGTCAAGTTTTGTTTGACATGAGTTTAATCTCAGCTCTATTTAAATTGTCAATCATTAATTTTCAGGCTAAAATTATGGACAACTTTTATTAACAATTAAAAACCTGACAATCATTAAATTTTACAAAAAATTTCAATTCTTCCCACAACTGCACAAACAAAACAATGATGAACTTCTTTGGAACGGAGTTGGAGTCTTGTAGCGAAAGTACAGCGGCTGCGGCATGTGTCGCGGCAGGTGGCACATCGGAGAGTGGAAGAATGCAAAGTAACGCACAACAATTTCGAAATGATTTGCACACCAAAGAATGCTTTGGAGCAATGAATATTTTAAGAAAGTAAATAATGTTTTTGTTACTTTTTTATTTCAAGTTTTTATATTTTTATTCTTTAAATTAATAAATTTCATATAGTTGAATTTTAGTGCCCACTAAATGTAAATAAGAGTTGTTTTTGATATGTGTTACTTAAATTAAACAAATTGTTATAATTCTTTTTACTTTTTTATCTTAGTATAAAAGTGCCACCTTTCAGTCATAAAATTTGTTTAAAAAGAAGACTTAGCTTGCATATTTTTTTATTTATTTTTTTATTTTAATTTTTTTAGGTCTGAGGTTTTATGTGATGTAATATTAGAAGCGGGAGAAACTGAAGTTCCCGTTCATAAACTTGTTCTTGCTTCTGGTTCTCCCTATTTTATGGCAATGTTTAATGGTACTTATTCTTTGTCTTATTTTTACTTAAGGGGTTTTAAACATATTTGTGGAAATGTTTTGTTTCTTAATATTTTAACAATGAATAACCTATTTTAAGGCTGGGTTATTTCAAATTTTGGTTTATTCTTGTTAAGTATAAAACTGTTATAAAATTTATGTTGAAAGTAATAAACAAAATGCTAGCTATAAAAGAATTTTTTGTATATATATTGCTTATTTAATATTTTCTGTTAAATTGGTTTCATGTTTTGAGGTAAAATGAGTGAAAGTGATGCAAAAAGGGTGAAATTAAATGGAATAGATGGTCGAGCTTTAATCCAGTTAGTTGAATATGTTTATACCGCACAGATTGAAGTTACTGAGGAAAATGTTCAAGGTTTATTACCAGCTGCGAGTCTACTAGAGGTAACTTTTACTAAATTTATCTTTATTTTTCGTAAAAAAAATTTAGGGTCATAAGAAAAAATAAATGTTAAAATTAGTAATAATATTACAAAATTCTAATTTTTAATAGTAACTCTATACATGTACAGTTATGTTTATACAATATATTGTAATACACTACTTAATAATTGACATCAATATTGTTATAGTGCTAGAGGCTATTTTGTTAATAGCAAAACCCCTCATTACACAAATTACATCACTATATACTTCAACAGTACTTCACTTAAAACAACATAACATTATAAGGCTGATGAATTTGTTAACTGTATGGCAATAAACTTTATTATGATGACATCACAGTAATTTGTATTATGACATCACAGTTAACGTTTGTTCGTGAATCTTGTTGTTGTTTTTTACAATCCCAACTGCATCCATCAAACTGTTTGGGGATTCGACAATTTGCCGACATTCACGCTTGCTCTGATTTGTTCACACACGCTAGATCTTTTACAGGTGAGTTAAAAACCTTTAATTTAAAGAAATTAGTTTTTAGCACTTTACTATTTATTAAATATTTGTCCCAAAATACTGTCATATTATTGGGTTAAATTTGTTTTGTGCCTCGAAAAATTAGTCTTTTTTAAAAGGTTAATTTTATCTCTTAATTTTACTTATTATATAATTTTTTAATATAATTTTTTTACGAAAAATGCCAAATTGCTTGTATATCTGCATTACTATAAAAATTTGCTTATATTATTATATTGTGTTTTGACATCATGACTCTATATTTTACAACATAATGAAATGTTAACAATAATAATGTCTTTTTTTTATTGCATACATAATATATTATTATAACGTGCTCATATTGCATAACAACATTAATAATTTTTGAGTAAAATAATATGTTTTTGTTTACGAATATGTTTAATATTTATAAGCATATGTTAGTTGTTTACTTTGTATAAACATATGTTATTATTCTAGCACTCTTGACCTCAGTTTTGTTTATTTTTAATAATTAAATTTCTGTTTTTCACATCGTAAAATCCATTTTCGATTTTATTTAAATATTTAACTAGAGCTTCTCTAAATAGTAAATTATATACCATATGTTAGGCTGAATAGTTAAATAAAAGTATTTCTATTGTTTACTTACTAATGTGTTATTATGTCTTTCATAAACCCAGTTATAAAAGACATACTTTTTTAAACAATTTTCTAATTTAAATTCTATAAAACTTATTTTTTTGTTATTTTAAGTTTGTTGTTACTATATATAGAAACAATGTTATTAAATATATAATTGAAATTTTTATATTTTTTTGCAGAACAACATTTCTCTGATGTAGTTCGAGGTGAGGAATTTCATAATTTGTCATGCCAGCAAGTTTGTGAATTAATTAATTCGGATCAACTATCTGTTTCTTCAGAAGAAATGGTAAGTTTTAGGTTTTAATATGATGTTGAAGATGTGATTAAGCAATCTGTAAACGCCGGGCTCAAGGTGAAATAGTGCGGCTTGAACTCGAAACCTTTTTACTCGCATGCAAATAGCGTTATCAGTATACAACACTACTGGATGTAGGAATCTTTATTTTGTGCAAAAACTAAATAACCGTACAAGTGTCAATTTTTGGTATATATATATATAAAAAGTATTCAATTAACAATCAATACTTTTAAATACATTTTTACAGTTTAACTATTTTACATTTGTTAATAAAGAATATATTTTATGTAAAAATTAATATCATGTAAAACTTAACTTGATCTTTGGAGTTAGCTATTAAAATTCTTACTCTGAAATATATTTTAGGTATTTGAAGCAGTGGTTGGGTGGGTAAGAAGTGATTTAAACCAAAGATCTCAACATATGCCCAGATTGCTTGAATATGTTCGACTTCCACTTATGCCAAGTGATTATCTAGTAGAGGTATGTTAAAACCTAACAACTATTTTTAAGTATAATTGACCATATAAAAAATTTTAAATATTTTATTTGTGTCTGTTATATTAGCGTTATTGTTTTTTTGTTGACATTTTAAATATTGCAGTTTACTGTAATAAAAAGGGCAATATTTTTGTTGTGTTTTTTGGTTAATAATTCATAAGTTATAATTTTAACTGTTTTAATGTTTTTTAAAAGCTTTAAAATTGTAAATTTTTTATTAACTAAGTAAAGTTGTGCTTTAAACTGGCTGATTTTTTAAATCCAAAAATATTTATAATAAATATTATAATAAGATTATACTGGTTTAATGTTCTTATATTTCTGTTGATATTATGCAATAGGATTTAAAATAATTGGTTGCTTAAATAATTTATAATGGGCATTGTTGTTAAATATTTAAGTCCATTGTTTAAACAGAGGTTAATTATGATGAACAATTCAATCATTGTTGAATGAACAATTAGATTAAAACAATAGGATTTTCATTGTTGAGTGCGAATTGTTATGGAATTGTAGAATTTATTGACTTAACTCAATGACTTTTTGCTTATATTAAATTTCATTGTTTTAGTGTTAATTATAAATTATTTTAAATTATTTTTAGAATTTAATTTTTTTTTCTTTAAATCATGCAATTCCTGATTTTTGTTTCAATTTTGTACATGATTTTAACTAAACAAAAGTTTATAAATTAAAAAATTTATGATTCAGTTCATGATTTAATAAGCTTAAAAATTCTAATCACATTATTGTACAAAGGTTATGGGTGGGTCCATATCATTTTAATTATTTTATAAAATAAATTGAATTTTATAATACTATAATTACTTGTTTATAAGCTTTTAAAAAATATACACTTTAAAAATAAAAAAAGGGTTTGTATAATATACACTTATTTGTGTAATAGTTTTTACATTTGCTTTTGAAGTTTTCAAAAATTACTATAATATAAAATCCTATTTTGTCAACTGTAATTGCTTTTTAATAAGCTATTTTATAATATTTTCAAAAAAAATTGTTAAACATTTATTTATTTGTATATATTCTCTTTTATTTTAGTTTTTGATTTTACTCAATATTTAAAAAAATATATATATATATAATATTAAATACATATTTTTAATGTTTTAAATAGAGAGTTGAACAAGAAATATTGGTGAAAAACAATGATTTGTGCAAAGATTTTCTCATTGAAGCCATGAAATATCATCTGTTAAGTCCCGAACATCGAGCCATGATGAAAATAACCAGAACCAGACCTAGGACTCCAAAAGGAATGCCAAAGGTTGGTGTTTAGTTTTGTTTATTTTGTTTTTAGATTTTAAAAAATGCTTTTTGTAAGTTATATTTTACTTATTTTAAATATCTTTAAAGATTGTCTCTATTTTTTAATTTAAATTTAATTAAGGATTAGTTTTATTAATTATTAATAAGCCTAATTTCAATTTAATTTTATTTGGACAGTCTGTGTTTCATAATATTATTCTCAATACATTTTAATGATTAATAAAATAATTATTTTTTATCTTCTTGTTATGATTATATATAATTATATTTATTGGTTTACTTAGTTTAAAATGTTTTTCCTTTTTTAAAGTCCATGTATGTGGTTGGGGGGCAGGCACCAAAAGCGATTCGATCGGTTGAATGTTATGACTTTAAGGAAGATCGGTGGAGGCAAGTTTCGGAGATGACTTCACGAAGATGCAGGGCTGGTGTCGCTGTTTTCCAGGTATTTAAAATCTTATGTTTTATTACAGTGTTATATTATTTACAAGGAAATTAAAACATTTTAATGTGGGTCTATTATTTTAATTCTTTTTTACAAATTTTAAGTTAATATAATCTTGCTAATATTATATTATTTTTTTATGTTAGGCATATATTATTGAACTCTTTCTTGTTTATGTTTTGTTTTTTCTGTTTTAAACTTTTATTGCAACACCCAGGCTAAAAGTTAGTTTAAGATTTGTCCTTTTTCTGATTAGTTTAATTATTTGGTTACTAAGTTTTGGTACAAGTATTTATTTAAATTATATATTTGTATTGTTTAAAAAATCAATCAGTTAATAATATCTACTTGTACATAATTGGCATAATAATACTCAACAACCCCACAATACCAAGGTTATTGATCTTTTTTTTTGTATAAAACTATTAATATATATAACATGATATAAGTATATTTTTTAATTAAAAACAAAAAATGAAACAAAATTTGGTTTAAAACATGCCGCAGGTGTTGAATTATCTATGTAATTTTTTGAAACCATATTAAATGATTTTCAGGTATAGAATCACAATATAACTTACTTACAATGGATATGTTTTAAAGTACAAACCTTGACCAAATGTTTTTGTTACAGGGAAGCATTTGGGCTGTTGGTGGTTTCAACGGATCTCTACGAGTTCGAACTGTTGACAAATTTGATGCTTTAACTGATTGTTGGACTACTGGGCCTTCGATGGAAGCCCGAAGGTCGACACTAGGGGCAGCAGTGCTTCATGATATGTTGTACGCTGTCGGGGGATTTGATGGGAGTACAGGTATGAAAAATTTTGAATTTTTTGAAAATTTTTTTTTATATATATTTGTTTTTTAGGTTTAAACACTGCTGAAGTTTTTGATCCAAAGGTGAATGAATGGAGGGCGATTGTTCCAATGAACACAAGGAGAAGCAGTGTCGGAGTTGCTGTTTTAGGAGGTAAATATATTAAACAAAACAATTCAAAGTTTTTAAATGGATAAATGGCATTGATTTGTTATGATTTTAATCAAAAAATAGGGTCATGTTTTCTTAGTGGTTTTCCTAAAAAAAAAGTTGTAAAAGTAATAAGGTAGGTCTAGGATATTTCTTGTCTTAGACATAATGTTTTATAAGTGCAGTAAAAATAAAGCACAAATTAAACAACTTTATAGTTAATGTAATTTTCTAAATTCTTTTTTTTTCTAAAGACTAATTAACATCATGGACAACTTAAGACACTTGTCATTTATAGTCACTATAATCAATTTTTTGAAAAATGTTTTAGGTTTGTTGTATGCTGTGGGAGGTTATGATGGTGTTTCAAGAAATTGTTTGGTTTCTGTTGAGTGTTACTCCACCGTGGTTAAAAAGTGGAGTTTCGTGGCTGAGATGAGCACGCGGCGAAGCGGAGCAGGTGTGATGTCATAATTCATATATTATTAACCTTCATGACGTCACATGCTTGGATTAAATTTAAAAAAATCAAATTTTTATCAAAAATAATTTTAGAAACACTTTTATTATAATAAAACTTGTAACAATAATGTGACAGGAGTAGGGGTTGTGGATGGTTTGTTGTACGCGGTTGGTGGCCATGACGGGCCAGTTGTGAAAAAAAGTGCTGAAGTTTACAATCCTGCCACGAACAAATGGTCGGCTATTAGTGACATGAATATGTGTCGAAGAAACGCTGGTAAATAGAAGATTTCGGTTAAAAGTCTTGTACTGTTTTAGGGAAAAAGTTGTCAGTTTATCAATACTTTAAATTAATGACGTTGTAAAAGCACAACAACTCATTAACCAGCTAAATATTTTCGGGTTCAGAATCAATAAATGTTTTATACCATGTTACATGGGGTTCAGGTAAAGAGAGTTATAACATAACATAAAAGAAGTTCCAAGTCTGGTGGTAGGGCTAACAGGTAACATCCTACGAGTCGAAAGGTTGGTGGTTCGATCGCCTTTAAGCCCTACGTATAAAGATCGCCCAAACACGTCACAACAGCCCACCCCTTTTTATAAAAATACAAAAACATAAAAATAAAAAATTCTGAGTTTTAAATTTTTATTTGGAATGCACTAATTTTATCTACATAACAGGAGTGGCATCGATCAATGGTTTATTATACGTGGTTGGGGGAGATGATGGATCATGTAACCTGGTCTCTGTTGAGTATTACAACCCGAGGTCCGATGTTTGGACCTTGTTACCAACCACTATGAGCACAGGGAGGTCATACGCTGGAGTTGCTGTCGTGGATAAGCTTATTTAAGGGGGTCACTTTAGAGTGATTATATTGGCACGTGATCATCGGCATAACGTGACCATTTTGGTCACGTGGGTATTAGGGTCACGTGATGTGGCCGTTTGGTCGCATTGTTTATTGGCTTAAAGCATTCTGGCCTTTTTCTTATTAAGAGCACGTTGTCGTAAGGTCACGTGATCACTTTTGTTTCAGTTTCCACTCGAGTCACGTGGTCTTCTCTTGCGAGTCAAGATGGCATGACGTCATGCGGTTGGAACAATGACGTTGCACTTTTTATGTTGATTCACATTTGCTCGAATGCATTCCATTTTTTTCTTGATTTTTTTTATTTGTGACGTCATATGGGAAGTGACGTCACTTGGTACCTTAACATTCCTGGTGCCTGGATTTCTTTGTGCGTAATTTCGTACGCTTACAATTTTATGTTTGCGCGCGTTTCAGCGTGTTATTATTTTGCAAATTTTGTTTTTATAACGTCATGACAAGTAATTGTGACGTATATCGTCGGAATCAAGTCATATTTTAATTTACTGTGATTAGAAAATTTCTGTTTTCGAAAGTATTTCCGAATTATGTTTTGACTTCGAATTACTCGTTTAGAAACAATTTTGTTTGTCGCAAGTTGGCGTTAAAGAGGCCTAAATTTAATTTGTTTCGTGTTTTTTTTATTCTTGTAGTAAAGTTATGAATTTTCGATTATAAAAGAATTTTATATTGGCATTAATACTCCGTGTTAAATTACAAAAGATCTCAATATTAAAAGCAGATATTTTAGTTAAGTTATATAATTTAACATAACGCATTTTAAATGGGAAGGTTAAAAATTACCATGAAAAGTAGGCATTTATAGAATTATAATGACTGTAATTATATGGTCATCAAATTGTTGTAAAATTTTGACAAATATTTTGCAAAAAAAATGAATTTTTTGTCATACAATTCGTCTTAAGGTCAGTAGGTTATCCTTACCAAAAAAGTTTATTTGTCAAGTCATAAAATAAGTTTTAACCGACGCCAGTTTTCATTTCTTCTTGATATTTAGAAGACGTGATGAAGCTATTTATTCAGTCAACAATTAACTTGTAACGTAAATGTTTCACGTGCAAAGTAAACCGAGTTATGTTTGGTGATATTAATGTCTAAATATCAAGATCGAACGCCTACTAAGCGTTTTCGTAAAGTAACGTTTTTTTGTTTGGAAAGTGGGCGCTTATGTCGTTAGGATTTGGGCAGGTGATAAATTGGATTGTTCGCCCTTTGTTTAAACACAAACCACAAATGTTAAATCGGACGATTGTTAAGCTTTTGTTTTTAAACAATCAAACAGGAAATGTTTTTTTAAGTAACTTGTCCGCCTTGACATAAATAAAGATGTATTTTTGTTTAAAATCACTTTTTTAATTCTTGTAAGATAAAATATTTAATTAAAGCAAAAAAGGGTAATAAGTATTTATTCTCAAACTAATAGGCTGCTATAAAAAAATAAAATATAAATTAAAGTTTCTTAAAAAAAAAACATTTGTAAAAACTATTTAAACTTTTATTTTAAAATTCCAACTGAATAGGTATTTTAAAACATTGTTTTACTTATAAATGCGTGGGTTGGTGAAATAAATGTTAATCTTTGTACTTTGAAATCACGTGATCCTAAAATTACGTAACTTTGTTCCACCTTGATATTGAATACTCAAGATGGATGAAACTTTGTTAACTGTATTGGAGAAGGGCAAACATAGATTTTTTTCTAATTATTTGATGGGAGAATTTTCCAAGCTATTTTTTGGTAACTCAAAGTTAAAATTAGACTTCTACCTACCTACCTGGCAATATATTAAAAGAGAAAACACAATTTAACTAACTTCATGTCTTTTTTAATTATTCTTAAAATTTAAAATTCTTTTTTTTTTATTAAATTTTTTTCCATTGCAATAGAAATTACAAAACGCATCAATAATTTCTTTATTAAAAATAAACAGTTAAAAATACGTTTAAAATTTTTAAATGTGATATTGGTTATTTGCACAACAAGCTTTTAATATTTACCAGTTAAAGTTTGTTTATTAAAACGTGATTTATTGAAATTAACGTCGCCATATTCCAGTTTTTGTGACAATAATTAAAAGATCTGAAAATATTGGAATAAGGGGCGTTAAAAATTTGAAAGATTACGGAAAATGTTGAACAAGGGTGAGCAAATAAAAAAACTTGTTCATTTAACATGGTCCGATTATTGACCAAGAACTATTGTTTGAAATATTTTCACACTTATGATGTCATAATATCCTATTGTTCCAACATGCTTAAAAGAGCGACGAAATGCATATTTTATCATTAAAAAAAATTTTGGTCAAAAAAATTTATCAATTAATTTATCTTGAATTACTTGACAAAATTAACGCTTTTATTATATTAAAAAATAAACAAATAAATGCGCGCCAAAAAATGTTACAAAAATAGTAATGCTATTAAAGTCGTGTATATATTTATTTTAACTTTAAATTTAATTTTTTTGCTTAATCAGGGGAATATTTAAAATAGAGAAAATGCCGAAATTAGTATTTTTGTTGGTGGTTTGTTTTGTTTCATCAACATTCTCAGCTCCACTGGTTGTTGGTAAGTTTTAAACTAATATTTTAAAGAACAAATTATATACTTCTAACCTTAAAATAGTAAAAAACAAACTTTTTTTCAAAATTTTGCGAAAGCTAACTTGAATTAAGGTTGTTAATATACGTTTTTTTACACAAAATATATGATTAATACTTTTTTAAATTTTATTTTTAATTATAAAAAGTGTTGCTATTTAAATATGTTGTATATTAAATACGCCTATTGTTTAAATTTGGCTGAACATTTTTGTGTTTTTTTTTTTTAAAGATAAGAATATCAACAATGCAGATATAAGTAAGTTTTTAATATTATTTTTTAATTTTTTGATGACTTTTTGTTTTTATATTTTAATTTTTTACCTTTACATTTCTTTAAGTTTTTTTTATGTATTTCTTTTAAGTTGAAGAGAAAAAATGGTCTGCCGTTCCTGACAGACCTGTGCCATATCACCATGATCATGGTATTCAAGGTCAAGTACAAGGCCAAGTTCAAACACAGGGTCAAGGTCACGGAGGTCAAGTCCAACAACAGGCACAAGCCCAGGGTCACGGAGGTCAAGTCCAAAAACAAGGAAAAGCCCAGGGTCACGGAGGTCAAGTACAACAACAAGGACAAGCTCAGGGTCACGGAGGTCAAGTCCAACAACAGGCACAAGCCCAGGGTCACGGAGGTCAAGTCCAACAACAAGGACAAGCTCAGGGTCACGGAGGTCAAGTCCAACAACAAGGACAAGCCCAGGGTCACGGAGGTCAAGTACAACAACAAGGACAAGCTCAGGGTCACGGAGGTCAAGTCCAACAACAAGGACAAGCTCAGGGTCACGGAAGTCAAGTCCAACAACAAGGACAAGACCAAGGTCACGAAGGTCAAGTCCAACAACAAGGACAAGCTCAGGGTCACGGAGGTCAAGTCCAACAACAAGAACAAGCCCAGGGTCACGGAGGTCAAGTACAACAACAAGGACAAGCTCAGGGTCACGGAGGTCAAGTCCAACAACAAGGACAAGCTCAGGGTCACGGAGGTCAAGTCCAACAACAAGGACAAGCCCAGGGTCACGGAGGTCAAGTACAACAACAAGGACAAGCTCAGGGTCACGGAGGTCAAGTCCAACAACAAGGACAAGCTCAGGGTCACGGAGGTCAAGTTCAACAACAAGGACAAGCCCAGGGTCATGGAGGTCAAGTACAACAACAAGGACAAGCCCAAGGTCACGGTGGACAAGTTCAAAGTCAGATCCAGGGCCAAGCTCATGGCCACGGACAAGGAGGTCAGTCACAAGTCCAGGGTCAATTTCAAGGTCACGAAGGTCAATTCCAAGGTCAAGCACAGGGACAGGGCCAATTCCATAACTTAGGATCCCATTCGGCAAGTGTATATCCAAACTTTCCACTAGGTTACCCAGGTCACCCATCTACTTACCCCATTCACCCAGTTGTATATCCCAATAAGCCCTCCACTTACCCTAATTTTCCCCATAAACCCGCTGTATATCCTAGTTTCCCCCATAAGCCTGCAACTTATCCAAGCTTTCCCGACGAACCATCATCTGTGTATCCAAGCTACCCCGATGAACCTTCTACATATCCTATCCACCCTAATGAGCCCTCCACCTATCCTATCTACCCAGTAAACAAAAAATGGTGGGGAGGGCAACATCAATCCCAGTCACAAGTTCAATCCGGATGGGGGGGACATGGATATCAACATCAGTCCCAATATCAGAGCCAGGGTAGTTATGGGCACGGTAGATCACACCAAGTACAAATGCAAAGTCAAAGCCAGCATGGTGGCGGCGGATCTCAAAGCCAAGCTCAAATGCAGAGCCAACATGGTGCGGGTGGATCTCAAAGCCAAGCACAGATGCAGAGTCAGCACGGTGGTGGTGGTTCACAACATCAATCGCAGATGCAGAGTCAGCACGGTGGAGGTGGATCTCAAAGCCAAGCACAGATGCAGAGTCAACATGGTGGGGGTGGTTCACAACATCAGGCACAAATGCAATACAGCCACGGGCATGGCGGAGGGGGAATGCAGTTTCAAATGCAACACCAGTCCAACTTTTTTAAGCGTATGTGGCAGGCCCAGGCTCAAAAACAATCCCAGCTTGGCATGAATGGTTATCAAGCACAAGCTCAGAAACAAGGTCAATATGGAAATGGTGCTTATCAAAGCCAAGGTCAAAGTCAATTTGGTATGAATGGTTATCAAGGACAAGCACAATCCCAGTCTCAATACGGAAAAAGCGGAAAACAAAGTCAGGCCCAAGCCCAGTCTCAATACGGAAAAGGCGGAAAACAAAGCCAGGCCCAAGCCCAGTCCCAATACGGAAAAGGAGGAAAACAAAGCCAGGCCCAAGCCCAGTCCCAATACGGAAAAGGTGGAAAGCAAAGTCAGTATCAAGCCCAGTCCCAATACGGAAAGGGCGGAAAACAAAGCCAGGCCCAAGCCCAGTCCCAATACGGAAAAGGAGAAAAACAAAGTCAGTATCAAGCCCAGTCCCAATACGGAAAGGGCGGAAAACAAAGCCAGGCCCAAGCTCAGTCCCAATACGGAAAAGGAGGAAAACAAAGCCAGGCCCAAGCCCAGTCCCAATACGGAAAAAAAGGAAAACAAAGCCAGGCCCAAGCCCAGTCCCAATACGGAAAAGGAGGAAAACAAAGCCAGGCCCAAGCCCAGTCCCAATACGGAAAAGGTGGAAAACAAAGTCAGTATCAAGCCCAGTCCCAATACGGAAAAGGAGGAAAACAAATCCAGGCCCAAGCCCAGTCCCAATACGGAAAAGGCGGAAAACAAAGTCAGGCCCAAGCCCAGTCTCAATACGGAAAAGGAGGAAAACAAAGTCAGTATCAAGCCCAGTCCCAATACGGAAAAGGCGGAAAGCAACATCAGGCCCAAGCCCAGTCCCAATACGGAAAAGGAGGAAAACAAAGCCAGGCCCAAGCCCAGTCTCAATACGGAAAAGGAGGAAAACAAAGCCAGGCCCAAGCCCAGTCCCAATACGGAAAAGGAGGAAAACAAAGTCAGGCCCAAGCCCAGTCCCAATACGGAAAAGGCGGAAAACAACACCAAGCCCAGTCTCAATACGGAAAAGAAGGAAAACAAAGTCAGGCCCAAGCCCAGTATCAATACGAAAAAGACGGAAAACAACACCAAGCCCAAGCCCAGTCCCAATACGGAAAAGGTGGAAAACAAAGTCAGGCCCAAGCCCAGTCTCAATACGGAAAGGGAGGAAAACAAAGTCAGGCCCAAGCCCAGTCTCAATACGGAAAAGGCGGAAAACAAAGCCAGGCCCAAGCCCAGTCTCAATACGGAAAAGGAGGAAAACAAAGTCAGTATCAAGCCCAGTCCCAATACGGAAAAGGTGGAAAACAAACCCAGGCCCAAGCCCAGTCTCAATACGGAAAAGGAGGAAAACAAAGCCAGGCCCAAGCCCAGTCTCAATACGGAAAAGGAGGAAAACAAAGTCAGTATCAAGCCCAGTCCCAATACGGAAAAGGCGGAAAACAACATCAGGCCCAAGCCCAGTCTCAATACGGAAATAGCGGAAAACAAAGTCAGTATCAAGCCCAGTCCCAATACGGAAAAGGCGGAATGCAACATCAGGCCCAAGCCCAGTCTCAATACGGGTATGGTGGATATCAAGCTCAAGCCCAACACCAAAACCTATGGTAAAAATTGAGGTAAGTCCCTTTACCATTTTTGTTGTATACCCAAAAAGGTATTTTAAATATGGTTAGAAAAGTTACTAAAAAAATAGCCTTTTTAAATATTTTTTTTATTTTAGCCTTTTTAAATATTTTTTTTTTACCTTAATAGCATTACTAACATGTTTAATTTTGGTATTTTTAGATCAATGACGTCACACTGCTGCAATAGTCGTTCGCTCCTACAAAAATTACGATGAACACTCTTTTTTATTTTTTTAATTCTTAGTTAATTCTGTTTTTCTTTGTAAAAAAAGTAGTTTTTAATACATCTAATGCTGCATTTTTATATTGTGTGTTTAATTTTGAAAATGGGTTGCTTATCAATTGCTCAGGTCAAGTTACAATTCATTTTGGGGGGATTAAAAAAAACAATATAATGTTATATGTGTTCAGAAGTATTTAAAATATAAAAGACTAAAATAACCAAATTAAAGAAATAAACTCAACGTTTAACATATAAAGGTCAAGAACTATCTTGAAATGTCCTTCTGACCCTTTCCTTAGCAAAGAGAAAATGCTACTTTTAGTATCAATATTAACATACCCATCAAGCAATATTATAAAGCTGTCATTTGGCCGAACTAAAAAAACAAAAGTTTACGTTGTGTGTCAACTTTTTGGGCGTCGCCTTAAGTTTTATGTTGTATTTCTTGATTGCCATTTTCCTTGACAAACAATTTCGAAATAGCCAAACCAAGATGCCGTATATATAAAGCACACACATTTTCAAGTAGCCTCATTATTTAAAGAATCTTACTAAAAAAGATGTTTTATCTTTAGACGCAAAAATTTGTAATTTATGTTGCTTTACTGCGCTTTATTTTATATCTAACTTTATAGTTTTAGAAATAGTTTAAAACTAAGCTTATGTTTTTATTTTTTAGATAGTATTTTAAGTAGTATAACTCAATACCTAGAATTATGAGGTGGGTTTTTGCTTTGGCGTTTATCGCAGTTGTTACCGCAGCTCCTGTAGTCAACCAAGGCGTAGGAACGCTTGGTAAGTTAATTTTTAAACCTTTATTTCAAAGCTAACCCTTGCCTATCCTAAAAAATGTTTAGTTTAAAACTTTGTAAACAGGTTATAGTTCCAAATTTGCGATAGTTGGGACTGTTGCGTGTACATATAATGATTGTTACGTAATAGCTTGATAACTGTTGCGTGTAATATACTTTTTTTATAGAAATAACCCCGGAGGAAACGGAATTGCTTCTTTTGCTAAGAAAATATCTTGAAGGTCAAACCACTGAAAAACGACATTGGAACAGTCAATCTCAATCCCAGGGCCAGTCCCAAGTTAACATCGGTGGAGGAGCAAGCATTCAATCTCAAGGGCAACAGCAAGGTCAGAGTGCTCACCACGGGGGTCAATCTCAATCTCAAAGCCAAACACAAGTAAGTGTTGGTAAGGGAACAAGCATCCAAACTCAAGGTCAACAGCAAAGTCAAAAAGGTCACCACGGGGGTCAATCTCAATCACAGAGCCAATCACAAGTCAGCATCGGAAGGGGGACAAGCATTCAATCTCAAGGACAACAGCAAGGTCAATATGGCAAACGTCATTACAATCAAGTCCAGAGCCAAGGCCAGTCCCAGGTCAGCATCGGAGGGGGAGCAAGTATCCAATCCCAAGGGCAACAACAAGGTCAAAGTGGCCACTACGGAGGTCAGTCTCAAAGCCAGAGCCAAACACAAGTAAGTGTTGGTAAGGGCACAAGTATCCAGTCTCAAGGTCAACAGCAAAGTCAAAAAGGTCACCACGGGGGTCAATCTCAATCTCAGAGCCAGTCCCAGGTTAGCATCGGAAAAGGGACAAGTATCCAATCGCAAGGACAACAGCAAGGTCAATATGGCAAACGTCATTACAATCAAGCCCAGAGCCAGGGCCAGTCCCAGGTCAGCATTGGAGGAGGCGCCAGCATTCAGTCCCAAGGGCAACAACAAAGTCAAAAAGGTCACCACGGAGGTCAATCTCAATCTCAAAGCCAATCACAAGTTAGTATCGGCAAGGGGACGAGCATTCAGTCCCAAGGGCAACAACAAAGTCAAAAAGGTCACCATGGAGGTCAATCTCAATCTCAGGGCCAATCCCAGGTCAGCATCGGGAAAGGAACTAGTATCCAGTCCCAAGGACAACAACAAAGCCAAAGTGGTCACCATGGGGCTCAATCTCAGGGCCAATCACAAGTTAGTATCGGCAAGGGGACAAGTATCCAATCTCAAGGGCAACAGCAAAGTCAGTTTGGCAAACGTCATTGGCAACAGCAGCACCAGCAGCAGAAGCAAGTCCAAATCGGTGGTGGAATACAAAGTCAATCCCAGAGCCAACATCAAGGTATGAATAAACGGGGGATACAACACCAACACCAAGGTCAAACCCAGGTCACTATACACGTACAACACCAGAGCCAGTCACAAACACAAGTAGGGGCGGGCTCACAAAGTCAGTCACAATCACAAACACAAGTACAGGGTGGGCAATCGCAGTCGCAATCACAGTCACAAAGTCAGGGCCAGGGCAATTCTAAACCACCCCCTCCACCTCCTACCAACCCTAAACCACCTCCACCCCCACCAGATAGCCCAAAACCACCCCCTGAAAGCCCAAAACAGTCCAGTCATGGTTCGAAAAGTAGCAAAAGCTCGAAGAGTAGTAAGAGTTCTAAAAGTAGCAAGAGCTCAAAAAGTGGAAAAAGCTCTAAAAAGAGCAAAAGTGGAAAGAGTTCAAAGAAAAGCAAAAGCGGGAAATCTAAAAAGCATTAATAACTTTACCCAGTTGTTCAATCTAATTTTTCTTTAATTTTTTAGTAATTATTTCTTTTATGATGGTGTTAATTATAAATGAAACTTGACTTGTTTTCAATACTAAATTAGTTTTACTTTTAGGTTTGCACTAAGAAAAATGATGTAGACTCGTAGCATGTTAGCTGTCAAATTCCTCAAAATTCACACTAATCAATGTTCCTGTAATTCAGATTCTTGATTTTTTTTGCACAGTCGTTTTATATCTTGTTTTAATTGATTTATAATGTGTATTATTACAATTTTCTAATTAAATAAAAGAAATGTTATAAAGTTTTATGGGTTAAAATCGTTTACACGCAGAAGGGCAAACAACTGAAATTGTAAAACAAATATTTAAGTTAAATTTGGCTGATGCAATGACAAGATGTTGCCAGATGTCTTTTTTATTCTTACGCAATCTCTTAAAGTCTATTTAAAAATATAAATAGTGACGTATAATTAAAAATTTTAAAGCAACTGCAAAAGTTTAAAGTAAATTTAGGGTGTATCTTAGTAACATATTTAAAAAATTAAATACGATAAAATTACTTGGCAGCACTATAAAAGTCCCTACTACGTGTACTCGTGGGCTTCCAACACTACTCGACAAAGATTCAAACACGTTTTTTTAAACTGATTTTTAATTGTTGCTTATTAATTAGCTTGGAAACGGCGTATTTAAAACATGGAAAACGGAACCGGTAAGTTTTAAGTAGATCTGTGTAGCATTCGGGCATGTATGTGTTAGTTTTTGCCGGTTGACAGTTATAATTATGACGAAATAATTTTTTATTTAATTAGTAAGTAAGTTTGAAAGTTAGCTTTTCAAACGTGATATAAATCAGTTTTTAAAAAATCTTAAGTTGCTGCATCAGTAACACACACATTTTGGATATGTAATACTAACAGACTTAATTATTATGAATAAGTTTCTATGGATTGCATATACTTTACAGTTCTACCTTTTTAGAGTCGCTTTTTTTGTTTATTGACAGACTATTTTATTTAAAAAACTGTTAAACAGTTAAAATGAATTCTAATTTATTAAATCTGGCTAAATCTCATGCTAACATTCAAGAAACTGTGTGGCTTGATAAAGAAATAGTTCAAGAAAAAGAAAATCAGTTTCAAATTTATTTGCGAAATCAAAACAAAAACTCAGAAGTTTTGGCAAAAGAAATTAACTTAAACCCAACCAAACAAGCTAGTATTAACATTGCTAAAGAAATTGAAAAAGCTCGTCAAAATATTAACAAATTAATTTCAACCACAAATCAAAAACCTTGCGACAATGAAACTGTTTTTGCAATTCAAAAACTCGTTAAAAATTTACAAAATGAAATAAGAGATTTGACAAATACAATTAAGTTGATTTCACCTAAGATTTCTGATCTTGATTCACGATTAAGTGTTGTAGAAAATAGAACAAATCACAAGAAAGTTAATCAATTAGACATAGAACAGAAAGGTAACAAAATATTGAAATTATTTTGTTAAAAAAAAAAATTAAACTTACTATCTACTAACATTTACATGTAGTTTTTTGCATGTTTGACAAAATATAATGTGTTTCCTAATAATTTTAAGTATTTATGGGTGTTTTAATTTGTGATGTTGCATTCTTTATAGTAACAAATTAAAAACTATAAAAAATGCATATATAATTGGTTCAATGTATTTTATTAAAAACACATTTTATGTTTACTGAATTTTTTTTGTTTTAGGAAATATTGGAAGAAGATCGCAACCTAATTGGTCGCCTCCTTCTAACACAAAACAACAGAAATTAAGACTTTTCAACAGTTTTACAAGACAAAAGGTAATATTTGTAAAGTTATTAAAAGTTTTTAAAGAACCAATTTTGTAGGTAAAAATTGTTAATTGTTTAAGCTATATGCATATCCAACAAAGAGAGTTTGTAATTCTCTCTTAAATTGACTGGCTTTTAAAATATTATCTTAGGAAGAATTTATTCCTGAAAATGGCAACCAAGTGAAGTGGTATAGTTGTGGTCCCACAGTGTATGATGCATCTCATATGGGTCATGCTAGATCTTATATTTCATTTGATATTCTTCGAAGAGTGCTGTCTGATTATTTTGGATACAATATTCTGTACTGTATGAACATAACTGATATTGATGACAAGGTAAATTAAAAAAATAAAAACTGGTATGTATATATACCAGTTATGTTTAAGTAGTTTAGTTATAAAAATGTTTTTTATTTAGTTTATTTTTTACTTGTTTTTAAATCTGTTTTTGTTATTACATTTTTTAAAATTTAAGTTATTTATTTTTTTGGATTACATAACATTAAATATTCATGATATTAAAATTTAGATAATTACAAGAGCTCGTCATAATTATTTGCTTGAGCAATACAAGAAAAATTCAGCTGGGATTGATCAAGTTTTGGAAGATGTCACATCAGCTTTACAGGTATTTGTGTTTTAATTTGAGTTTGACATTTTTTCACAATGCAATAAAGTGTTAGGTTTTGTATATCCTTCTGCTTCTTTTATTGTTGCACGAAAAAAAATTGTGTTGTCTATTAATATTTTGTTTTAATTTTTTATATTTGTATGCCAAGGTATAGTATAAGTTTGTTTAACTAAGTTTTGAATATTATTTCCCTTTTAGGCATTTTCTTTAAAAATTAGAACAACTGAAGATCCAGACAAGAAAGCAATGATGGAAAGAATGGAGGTAAAAGCTGTAGCCTGTGAGGATAAACTAAAGAAAAGTGAGAATTTAACTTCGGAGTTGATGACAGATGTTGTGAGTGAATGTCAGGATCCTCTGGCAGCTTGGCTCGATAAAAAAGTAAGAACTTTTTTTTATATAAAATTTATCTTTAATTTGGGAAGGTCAACTTCACGACATAAACATAAAGTAAGAACTGTTTTTAAAACAAAATCTTGAAAACATTAGCACTGTGTTGAAAGTTTAACAAAATCTTTAGCCTGCTTTCTAATTTGTTTAATTATATTGTTATATTTATACAGTATGGAGATACAGTCACAGATAATTCGATATTTTCTGCCTTGCCTCAATATTGGGAAAAAGAATATTTTAAAGACATGGATGCACTGAATGTAAGCAAAACAAATTAACATATATTAAACCACTTTTATGTGATATGACTGGTATTGTAGCAAACAATATATAAAAATGATTTTGAAAACCATATTTAAGTTAAAATTTAAAAATTATTTTTTTAAATGTTTTTCAATTTTGTTTTTACATTATTTAGGTAGCTCCACCTGATGTGTTAACAAGAGTTAGTGATTATGTTCCAGAAGTTGTCACCTACGTTGAACAAATCATCAAGAATGGATTTGGATATGAGTCGAACGGGTCTGTTTACTTTTCAGTTGCTGAATTTGATTCAAAATCTTCTCATTTTTATGCAAAGTTGGTCCCAGAAGCGGCTGGTGATTTAGCAGCTTTACAAGATGGGGAAGGTAAGACAGCCTTAATTTAAGAAAATTAAATTCTAATTCTACAACACTAGTGGATATTTATTAAAATCTGAAACTTTGATATTTTAAACAAAATAAAGTGGATTTAAAACTTTTATAAACTAGAAGTTGTATAGTAAGTTTAAAGGAAAGACTTCTTAACTTTTTAGTTATAAAATATTAATATGATGATAAGTACATTGTAATGGCACAAGTCTTATGTTAATTTCAAAAATACTTGAGTTAACTTTTATTTTTAACTAGGATCCCTGAGTGTATCGGCTGATCAGTTAAACGAGAAGAAATCTCCAAATGATTTTGCTTTATGGAAAGCCTCAAAACCTGGCGAACCTTCGTGGAAGTCACCTTGGGGAATGGTGGGTAATTAGGGGGTTAATATAAATATCTGTCGGGGTCTTTAAATATTCAGGGTTACTTAAATCTTTGGGTTATTTAATTATGTTTTTTTTCGGGTATAATTTTAGGACATTTAGTACGAAATCAAAAAATGTACTTTTCATAGTTTAAGACCTAACACCAAACGAAATTTTGATTAATAACACTTCATACTATTAGGGTCGACCAGGTTGGCATATTGAATGTTCAGTGATGGCTTGTAGTATATTAGGAGATTCAATGGATATCCATACAGGAGGTGTAGATCTAAAATTTCCACATCATGATAATGAAATTGCACAGGCTGAGGTAGAACTTTGTTAAAGTTGGACTTTGTATTAGATTTTAAAGTAATTGTACAATTATTAATTCAATTTTGTTAGTGTTATGTTCATATGAAAAAAGGATTGATTGGCTTAAAAACACACTGTTTTATTTGTTTAAATGGTCCTACTTTAAAATATTTTATTAATACATTTTTTTACTTTTTAGGCTCACTACAATAGCACAAATTGGGTTCGATATTTCTTACATTCAGGACATTTAACTATAGCAGGATGCAAGATGTCAAAATCACTTAAAAATTTTATCACTATTAAGGTAAAAACTATTCTGAAGACTTCAGAAATTTTGTCGTAGATTATTGGTTTTGTAAATTAAATTATAGTTTAGTGATTAATATTATTTATTCATGATAGTCACTGGTGTGTAAAATTGTATACAATTTTGTATTCTATTACATTCTTAACCTTTTCTTATTAAATTTAGTAATTACAATTTAGTAATTTCCAGGATTAAGCTATTGTGATCATAAGAGCAACAAAAATGTCATAAACCGTTGACTTGTTTTATTTAGTTGTTAATAAATTTTAACTTAGTTTTTTTTGTGATATTTAAACCCTTTATTTTTATTATTTCTACATATTGGTACCATTTTTTAAAAATCTAAATGGTAAAAAAAGGTTTTAAACCAATTTTTTAATTATTAAAAATAGTATAAACCCGTTTTTCAATTAATTTTAGGAAGCTTTAGAGCGAAATTCGGCGAGACAATTAAGATTTGCTTTCCTCTTACATTCATGGAAGGACACGTTAGATTATTCTGAAAATACGATGCAAGATGCTGTTCAGTTTGAAAAACTCATGAACGTGAGTTTTCTGTTTTATTTTATTTGACGTATTATTTTTTGTTAGTATTTAATAACTTTTGGTAAACACATTTTTGTCCTTAAAAAATTATTGTTCGTTCAATTTAACCCAAAGTTTTACACTGGTATATGCAATGTGTTTAAATTTAATTAAATTAACTTATTAAACCTTTTTTTATAGGAATTTTTCTTGAATGTGAAAGATATTTTAAGAAACCAACCAAGTAATGGACCAGAAGCATTTTGTAAATGGGGAAAAGAGGAATTAGATTTACAAAATATGTAAGATTTAAACTTGTTCAAGCTAATGTTAGGCGTTCTTATATTGCAAAACCTTGATAAAATAAAAAAAGTAAAAGATATATTTTTTTGATGTATATAAATATTTAATTTTTAATTCTTAAATATTTTTGTAATTTTTTAGATTTGGTGAACGTCAACAATCAGTTCACGAAGCTCTTTGCGATAATGTGGACACTAGGGCGGCGCTAGACCAACTACGCCAACTAGTGACAACTTCCAACTCGTACCTTGCTGCTGCTCACGAGCGTAAAGCGACACCTAATGGACAACTATTAAGAAACATCGCTAAATATGTGACATGGATTTTTAAGGTAAGGAAAATTTTAGAAAATATTTTTTATTGGGTAAATTAAAATTAATTTTAATATATTCACTTATACCAAAATTGGTTTAGGTCTAAGGTAGAACCTATATTATTTTCTGTCTAATTTCATGTTAATAATCTAATTAAAATTCTTGAAAATACTTTACAGGTTTTTGGAGCAATATCAGGAGATGATGAAATAGGTTTTCCAATCAAGGTTGCTGGTGGTCAAAACACTGAAACAATATTGATGCCATACTTAAATGTTTTATCGGAGTTTAGAGAAAATGTAAGAACTATAGCTAGAGAACACAAGGGTGAGTTGACATTGCAATTCGTAAATTTTTCTAAAATTAAAATAATTAGTTATCATGAGTAGAAACTAAAACATTTTTTTATTAAAAAAATTCTTATCAAAAAATGTGTGTGTTTAAATAAAATTAAATACCTCCACCCAGTGACCGAAGTGTTGAAATTATGTGACTTACTTCGAGATGTTGAACTTCCACCACTTGGTGTCAGGCTTGAGGATAAAGAAGGAATGCGAACAGTTGTAAAATTGGTCGATCCTGCCGAATTACTTAAAGAAAAAGAAGAAAAAAAGGCTGTAAGATTATATTTAATTTTAACATAAAATATTAATTGTTTTAAAGAGTTATAAACTTTGTAATTAATTAAAAAAAACACCCTCACTGAGATTTAAACTTAAGACCCCAGTAATGAGAATCTAACGGTATGTTTTTCTCATTTGGTATACTCTTTTACTTATTTAAAAATTCTTTTTTTTACTTAATTAGCTTGAAGAGAAAAAGAGAAAGGAAAAAGAGTTGGCCAAGGAAGTGGCAAGAAAAAAGAAAGAAGAGAAAGAAGCACAGAAGAGAATTCCACCAAATAAACTGTTCACCAACCAAACTGATAAATATTCGCAATTTGATGACAAGGTAGAAAATAAATATAAACTTATTTTATGTTTTTTTTTTTTAAATTATTATTGTTAATGTTGTTCTTTTATTTTTTTTTGCTATGAATTTTTTTTAGTGTTTCCAAACATTTTTTTAAATTATTATTGTTAATGTTGTTCTTTTATTTTTTTTTGCTATGAATTTTTTTTAGTGTTTCCAAACATTTTTTTAAATTTAATTTCCAGGGTTTCCCAACACATGATGTAAGTGGTAAAGAATTGAGCAAAGGTCTTTCTAAAAAACTTCGCAAACTCTTTGATGCCCAAGAAAAAACGTACAACGAATATTTGAAAGAAATTGAAAATGGAAGTTAATTTTTTTTTACTTTTTAAGTAAAATTACAAATAAAAATTACCTGTTTTAAAAATTAATTAGATTTAAATTTAAAAATTAAAAGTGCTTTTTTATTTAAAAAAAATATTAATCAGTTAAATACATATAACTAACTTATACTATACATTTATTTATTTTTAACTTCATAATATTTCTTAGATGATTATGTTAAATTTGAACTATTTTTATTTACTATAGTACTTTAAATAAGGTGAATAATGGTGGATAATAGCATATTTTTTACTTGTTATGGTAAAGTTATTGACATAAACTAAAAACTTTATATTTAACTTTAGTTGGACTATAGTTTATGCAATGATGTTAATAGTTAATAATAGTGTCTCTTTTTAAAGGGTTTTTGGTGTTTTAGGTTGTTTATATTTAATTTAAATTCTATTTACTACTTGCCTGATATTATATATAAAATAGTAAAACATAATTGTTACTACATTTATTATTAGAATATTATTTTTTTAAAGTTTAAATTACTACCTGTGGGTTTTTATGGAAATTCTTTGTTTGGAAAAAATTTATACATTTTCTGTTCAAGAGCTGCTTTAATTATCTTGATGAAAATCTTAAGCAATACACAAAATATTTTGCATATATATTGGATTTAACAGAGCTGTGAAAATATTTTTAGTATTTTATTAACAAAACCATTAAAAACGCAAAAAAATAAGATCACCAAGATTGAAAATAATTTAAAAATCACAAAAAATTTCACGAAATCGTTCCATATTTTCTACTTGGTATTACAACATCAACATCCCTCTGTGGTCCGCTAAGTGGCGCTCTTTTCTTGATTTTTCTACCTGGAGCGGGAGGTTTAGGGTTCGACTCTCCGCCCTGGTGATCTTTAATGTCTGTGACGTTGATACGAAATGTGTCTTCAGTGTCGTTATTTCGGTAAGTCAAAGTTTTTTCCATAACCTCCATTAGCGGCATCGAATGTTGCCTAAAAACAAAAGTTAATACCATTATGGCGTACTAGATAATGAATTGATGACGTATATTTACACTTCATAACGTAATTAGTCATGACGTCATACAATTAACCAATCTTACCTGTAGTACCGATAGAAAATTGCGGCGAATAATATCACGACGATCGCGATTGCAGTTGGAACTACGATTATAAATGGGAATTCCTCCGATGACGTTTTTTTCGTTGCAGTTTTACTGTTTATAAGATCCGAACCTGGTTTGTTAAAACAATAACATTAAGTCTGATTTTTACCTACATTGTTATTGTTGAAAAAACTACATTGATATTGTTTTTATTAAATAAGTTTTTACCGTTTTTGTTGATTGGATTTTTGGTATTAGGTTTTTCTGATTTTGTTTGTGGAATGGTTGATATTGTAGTTGGTTTTACAGTGGTTGTTTCTTCGACTGGTTTGCTGGTCGTTGTGCTGGTTGCTTCTAAATAAAGAAACAAAATCATAATTGTATTAATACATATTTGTTGTGAAGTTGTGCTTTTTGTTAAGGAAAACGAGTTTTAATATATGTTTAAAAATAGTACCGGTTGGTGTTTCCCCCGTTGTGGTAGTAGTTAAGAGATTTTTAGTTTGACAAATAGGATTTCCAATCCATTCTCCGTTATGGTCACAAACAATAAATTGTTCTTCTATTTCTTCAAATGAACCTTTCGTACAATTTACTTTAACCCTAGATCCATACAAATTACCGCACGTGGAGCTTAAGATTTCAACTGTTTTGTCTTTTAAATATTCTTCCGCGTTCGTACATCTGATAACTGTATAATACAATATTTTAAAACATTACTTTAACTTGTATTGTCATAACTTTGTAATATTTAGTGGCTCTAGAGAACGTTTGACTTTATACCCTACCAATTTTACTAAATTTAACTCAAAAATGTATTTTAAATCATTTTCTTTGAATTATCTTTTAATTCAAATGCTATGGTTAATGCAGCCTTAAATTAAGCGTGGTTTAAAATTATCATTTTGTTTAGGAATTATAAATGTTCCAACTTTTAATCTTTAACATTTTAAAGAAATGTAACTTACCTTTTACTTCGATTCTTACTACACAAAAATCGTGATTTCCCGCTCCATCTACTGCAGTATATCTATGTTCATATTTTCCTTCTGGTAGTAGTAATGGAGGTATGGTTGATGGTGATTCCAACTTCACTATCCCTGAATTATCAGTCGCTACAGGGAGCTAAAGAGTAATACGAATCATGTCATTCCAATCTTTACTTTATAAATTTAACATTGTATTTGTTATCATAAACATCTAATATTTAAATTTTTTTATTACCGCGTAATTGATCAAAACTTTGTTGTCGCATGTTGGCGCTACAAACAACAAATTTTCGGGGCACGTTGTTCCGAAAGAAGGCGCGGTTCCGTCGATTCCGTCACTCGGTTTGTCACAAGTCCCATTGTAATCTGTTCCACAAACACACACTCTAGTGGCCAGATACGCGTCATTCGTGACGTCACCCTTTACGTCATTGTCAGAGCTCGTTTGCTTAGGAATGGGAATGCACAGACCGGTGCAATTTCCGTTCGAGTTTTGGCAAGGATTTGTTCCTGTAATGACGTCATTATTTAGTAGATGACGTCCCTATTTTTAAATTAATTTATAAGAGCTTTCATAACTTAAGAAAACCTAAAATCTTTCGTGACCTTTAAGTTGATTAAAAATCGTGTTTTTTCTACAAAATATCTAATTACTTACGGTTATCTTTCATGAAAGTTTCCTCTCCGATAAAATCATGAACGTCACTCGCTTTATCGAATATCATTGGTCCAAATTCCTCCATTTGTTTTAGCGGATCGTTTTTGCGCATGCGCAGTAGGACGGGTCGATTCCAGTCCGACCAATATACGTAATCTGTAAACCAGTATGACGTCACACTACTGCATTGTTTATAGACGAACAAATTGAGTTGTTAAAACTTGTTAATTTTTGTTCTACCTTTTGTTGTTGTGATTCCAAAAATATGTGGATTCGAATCATTAAACTGTTTTATTATTTCTCTTACACTTCCATCAAAATTAGAAGACTCTATGACGTCACGTTTTGCGTCACACCAATATAGTTTTGAATCTTGGAAGATATTAAAAAAAAATTAAAATAAATTTGTCTTGCTTTTAAAAGCAAAGTTAGGCCTGACCATTTAAACAGTCTTCTATGTTAAGGTTGTAAGGTCGGGCTTTTTATTAAAAAAAGAAAAAGTTTCTAAAAAGTCTTTACTATTTAGGCTGCTAAGTCGGTATTTTAACTTTAAAAATACACGAATTCATCAATCTACCAACCTGTAAAATCTACAGCTAACCCGTTAACCCATTCCAAATCATCCTTCACTATAACTTCTCTATTTGAACCATCCATAAACGCTCTTTCTATCGTCTTTGTTCCCCAATCGGACCACCACATGTATCCAGTATATGAGTCTAATACTAAACCACGTGGTCGAGTCATATTTGTTGAAACTAATATTTTGCGATGTGTGCCGTCGGTCCGGATGACGTTGATTGTACCTGTACCTACAATGTTAAAGTTAGGGAAATTAAATTGTAGATTTAAGTTTATTTAAAATCATTTTATTTGTAAAAATTTGGCTAAAGCGATTTAAAATTTTTAAGAATTACAAATAAAACTGTTAAAATCGACTTTAAACTTTGGAAATTATAATTTACACACATTTTTTGAGCCTAAAAAATAGAAGGAAAAATAAAATAAATTTACCTTCATCTGTCCAATAAAGGTTTCTAGAATATCGATCAAGGGCCAACCCAGTTGGTTGTCGAACATTTTTTGAAGCCAAGGTCACGTGATGACTCCCGTCTATGTTTGCACGGTTCACTGAGTTTGTACCAATGTCTGTCCAGTAAACCTAAATGAAGGAAATTAATATATATATATATATATTATATTTATTTATCTTTTATGTGGAAAGATTTTCACAACCTTAACGTAGAGTTCACAACCTTAACGTAGAGTAAAATCCATTTCCTTGACTAAGTCTAGAGTTGCCTTTGGCAGTTTATATACTGTTTATGGCGCCTTACTTCAGAGTGCTACAGCATAAAGACAGTCTTACATTTTAAATTGGTGATAATCTACTAGAAAATTGTACTATAATATCTTTTGACCAAATTGACAATCCATAAAAAATCATCATTATATTTCCATCTTAAATCTTAAATTTAAAGTAATATATGATATGTTATATTTCTCAGTATTATTATAAATACAGTTTGGCCAGTTTATAAACACTTGCAAATCAATCTTTTTAACTTACTTTCATTGTATCTGGATCAAAAGTAACTTGAACTGGAATGGAAACGTTTGGAATAACCAACTTGTTGAACTTTTTCCCATTTTCTGAAACTTGGATAATCCATTGCATGTCAGAGTCAACCACAAGGAAAAAATCACGTTTAAGAATTTCTAAAAAAATATATTTTTAAAACGTTTACTGTTTCTTTAAGGTTTTTGCGCATATTCATCTTAAAAAAAATATTTTTGCCTAATAATGACGTCATAATATAATTGATAATGATGTCATAATTTGATTGATAATGACGTCATAACCTACTTGATCCGCACGTAGTTCCATCTGATCTTAGTTGGAGTCCCAAATTGCATCCACATTTTCGTCGGTTACCCGGGGGTAAGGGAAAACAAAACTGATCACAACCCCCATTGTTGATGTCACATGGACCTATTATAACGTAACAAAAATAAGGCAACAAATTAAATACAAGAGTCCATATAATAAAAAAATAAAAAACATAAAAAAAAATTAAATTTTTAAATAAACAACATACCAGATAATTTGGGCTGCATGCTGCCACCAATAACAGTAATACCAGATGGTGATTTAGTGAAAATATGTTGAAGTACTTGACCGGTTGTTTTGTTAAGCCGAAGAATTAAGTCCTTGTTGTCGGCTGTTAAATAAACTGAATTCTGCAAACATAAAATACTGGTTTGCATTTGTTGTAAATATATTGTTTTATTAAGATATGGTTTTACTGTTTTATTAAGATATGGTTTTACCTTTTTTACGGGTATTTTGAAACAAAAAACTTAATTTTTAGTTTATTTTTTTCTTTGTATGGTCGGCATTTTTTTGTCTAACAATTTACCATAGGAACACATACAAAAAAATACTTTAAAATGTATTAAGATTTTTGACATTGTTTTTAAATTTTATTTATTTTTATTTTTTACTTACCTCATATACATGTAGATCCTTCATAGTTAAACTTGCATTCCTATAAAGTTCAACCGAGAATTTATCATCTCCGTTTATACTCGCATAATAAACTCCCATATTGCTAACATCAATCCAATATATTCTAAACAAAAAAATAATGGTAAAGTTATATTTTGTAATAAATTATTTGTTGTACATAATTGTATTGTTCAAAACAATTGCTCTTGTTTTTTAATTTTTTAAGAATGCCCATTGTTATTATAATTATGTTAATAATGGTTTGTAAATTGCATTTAAAAATTGGTTAATAAGTAACATGTGGCTAAACCGTCGCCATTTAGAAAGTTAATTCAAGCGTTATTAGTTAATTCTGGTCAACTTATTACATAATTAACGCTTGTAATAATGAACATTAAAAGTAAAAAAGTAAGTGTTAAAAATGTAAAAAAACTAAATGGTTGAAAATACGTTTTCTGAATAACATTAAATTAGGTTTAATAATTATGGAGTTTAATTAAAATACTCTGTTTTAAGAAGCGAAAAATACTTTAAATATTTAAGTTAAAAAATGTTTATTTTCCATTAAGTTAGGTAAGTTTATTTTCCTTTTTTAAAATATCATATTTTGGTTTACCTTTCGTTTTGATAATCTAAAGAAATAGATGATGGATTCTCCATCACATTTGCTATTTGTTTCGGGTATTCCCCCGATAATGATGACCTCATAATATGACCAACGCCTGTTTTTAAATTTGTTTCCGCCCAAAACAAGTACCTAAATTTGAAATAAGTTTTTTATCGAAATGTGACCAAGATAAATAAATAAATTAAAAATTAAGTTTAATATATGTTTTTTTTTGGTATTTTCTTTTTGGTAATTATGACGTAGTTACCCTTTTTGTGGATAAACTGCAATACCACGTGGTTCAGTGACGTCAGTTAAAATAGGGGTTGAAAATTTAAAATCTGAAGTTGAAACGAATATCCATTTATGAGCAGCATCTGTCCAATATACGTTCCCACTTGTCCAATCTATGGCTACTGCTTGTGCTTTAATACAATGAGAATTTTAATAAATTTAAAAATAAATTTTTGCAAATTTTAATTTTTGTTACAAATTTTTACGTTTTGCAATTTTTTACAGTCTTTTTTTTATATTTATTTAACTTCGATGTGGAAGGTCAACTTCACGCCCTAAACATAGAGTACCAACACGTCCCCGACCCAGCTTCGTGTTGCCTTTGGCAGATTTTGATATTATAGATTATAATTTCCCAATAATTAAGCTGCTGATTAAGCATTGGCAAGTTTATGCCGTTTATAGCGCCCTATCCAAGGGCGCTTCAGCATAAGAGCAGTGGAGATCAAACCAATGACATTATGTAGTGAAGCTAAGTTTACTTACCACTACACCAAGCTTTTAAAAATATTTTAATTTTATGCAATCTTGTATTTACCTTGGTTAGTAATTCCTCTATGATTTCTCTTAATAGTTCGTTTACTTACAACAGCTAAATTACCTCGACCAATGTCCATAATTGCAATCTCGTTCTTAGCATCGTTGCTAAAATAAAAATAAAAACATTTTACTGTAAACAATACACAATTATATTTGTTTTTTTTTAACGCGTTAGTAGGTTTATTAAACGCGTTAGTTGGGGTTTGAACACAAGGCCTTGCGTATAACAAGTACAAATGTAGTATTAAAACACGGATAACTTTATTTAACCACCAGTGGTCGGGATTCGAACTTAAGACGTTATGTATATTATTTACAAATGGAATATGAAAATACGGATAACATTATTTAACCACCTGTCGAATGCGACAATAAAATGTGGAAGTCGCAATGAAACGATTTTATTGGCTAGAATATAATCTCGTGCGGATCTTTGTTTTTGCGGAATCGCGGATGCGGAGAATATCCCGGACGTTTTGGATGTTTTACGGATACTGCTCCACACTAACCGAGGTGGTAATTTTTCTGTTACAAAAACAAAAATAGATTTTTAATTGTTTTAATTAAATCTAACGTTGTTTAAATATCATATACAGAAATACAGAAAATATTAAAAATTAAAAAAATTAGGATAACGAACTATATTGTTTAAAAACTTGTTTGTTATATTTACCTTCTCCAAAGATTTTATTAGTATTAATAATTAGAAGGAACAATAAATAAGCTAATTTATAAGTCCAAATATTTCGTTTAGTTAAGTCTAGCATTATATTTATTATTAAGTAAAAATATTTTTATATAATCTAAAATAACATTTTTTTTTATTTTTCTCAAAAATTTCTTATTTTTATTCCCAAATTATGTACATTAACTAAACTATCTTTTAACAAATTTTAAATAATTATAGCTAAAAACTCTCTTTAAATTATATTTTGGTTTGGTTGTAACAAAACTAAAACCATTCTTAGTAATATTGAAATAACACTGCTTTTACTTTATCGAGTTTTACTAAGAAAATTTCAACTCAAATTTTCGACCGATTAAAACATAATTCCTCCTTTGTACTATGACGTCATAATCATAAAATCTACGACGTCACTATAGCTCGTTGTATTTAAATACTCGGTAGCATATTGGTATGCATGGATTAAGTGCATGCTATTTATTATGCTCTGCTAGTTTTTGAAGCACTTAATAATTAATCGTTTATTGTTGGTATTGTAACGCAACTATGGTGTGAATTTGTTATGGAAATTAAAACTACAACTATATATAATAGTTGCTTTATATTAGTTCAAGCATATCTATGATCAAGTTTTATATATTTACAAATCGCAATATTTATGGGCTACAAAAAACATGGTTTTTGTAATAATTTTAACATTTAACTTTTACTGGTCAGAATTTATTTAAATAGCTTTAATAGTTTTTTAATGGCAGAATATTTTGTTTTAATTGATTTAAAATAGACATAATTATTTTACTTTTTAATTTTTGTAGTGTTGCGTTACTATTTTTTTGTCGCAAATAAATGAAAAAGTTTAATCGGCAGTGGGCGCTGGTAAACAGCATGGATTTTTTTAAAATTTTTACGGCTGCAAGGTTCTTTACACGTGTAAATTTTGTTTACATATTTTAGCCTGAATGTTTACTAAAATGCTAAATGGTTAAGTGAAAACACAACAATAATAGTAGGTAATGGATTTTAGACTATAAGTTATAACATATTTAATACGATCGTTGTTGTATCACGTCGTTTTAATTCACAAAAAAGGGAAATGTAAAATAAAACCGTTAAACAGGATGCGGTAGGAACAAAATACCTTTAAGTTTTGTTGTCGCATTTCCAGACTGCTCGGCTATTGTACAATGTAGACTTCACAGCTTCTGTTCGAATGTCAACATAAGGTTTCAGCAAGTTTTGAGTATAATTCTTTGTTTGATAAAAGCGATTTTTTATTATGAACGACGACTTTTTTATGTTTTTATTAACTGTTATTGATCACAGCATGATTGACAATAGAGGTATGCAAAGTATTTAAGTTCCGCGGTTTTAGAAATTGGCAAGCAGACAGATTTAGTCTGTTAGTCTGTCAGTAATTATGGTTCATTGATATAAAACTCAACAATCTACAAAATACCTTATTTAAATTCATGTTTTAAAATGCAACTAGCAGCATAGTTAAATTAAATTAATTGTTTAACTTGGGTTTGAATTTACTTAATTTAAAGCAACTGTTTATTGTATTTTTTTTACAGATTTTGTTATATAATAAATATTGTTTTGAATAAAATTGAATATTCTGGTTCGAAAGATTGAGAATGGAAGAATTGATACCACGAGGAAACGAGACTAAAATTCCTTCTAGAGAATATCTTTCAACAGGTAACTATTCAATTTCATAAATTAATTATTGGTAATTTTATTAGCTGCAGTCAGCACTTAATATAGCAAAAACAGTTTATTAATTAAAGTTAAAAACTGTATTGGTCATAATATTAACACATCATCATTAAAATTTTAATCATCCTTGTGTTTTTTATACTGACTTGTCTAATTCAAACATTATTTTTACCTTTGAATCAATGTTTTGATGTGATTAAAGTTGTTAAATATTTAATAACTTTCATGTATTTGTTTAATATGGGCTAGGTTGTGGTGTCAAGGAAGTTATTAATTTTAAATTGAGATATTAAATAATAGTATCTTTATTAAAATTTAAAATGTTTTATGATAATATTATTAGATGTATATACATTAAAATTAACATTGATTTAATTAAGAATTGTGCAGAAAAAGTAAAAAAAATAAGCACAGAATATAAATTTTAAGACTAGAATTTAAGTATATATATATATAATAAAAATGTTGTAACAATTATTAAATCTTTAAATATAACCCCGTGGGAAATGTATTATATTTTTCGATAATTTTGTAATTATTTTACAATACCAGATAACAAAGTGATATTTTTATTGTGTTTATTGTTTTATAGACCTTTTGACCTTTAGAAAATTATGACAGAGTTAAATGTAATTGAATATTTTCAATGACTGAGTTATTTTAAAAATCTATAAACTGTAATTGATTACTTAATTAAGAAGCCTTAAAAAGGTATTATTAAATTATTGTAGTTAGAATTTATAGATTAATTAGAAGTATATATATACAAAAATTTCAACTAAAAATTATAAAAGTTAATAAAAAGTCTTATTTAATTTATTTAAGTTAGTAAAAGTATTTTTTTGCAAAAAATTTTATCCAGCATTTTTTTGCAAAATTTTTGACCATTTTTGGGCAAATAATTTGATGTTTTGAAAACTTGTGCATCGTTGTCGAAGTCTGCTTTATTTGTTCTAAATAATTCAACCATGACCAGAGTAACGGTTGATTGCATTTGGCAATAAAATCTTTTATTTCAAGAAAAATGGTAAATTACTGGTTTTGTTTATGTCAGGTAGTGGAAATTTTTTTAAAATATTTTTTCGCTAAAATTTTTATCCTTATATAATACCATAGAATATTTTAATGGTATTTAAATAAGCTGTAAAAAAAGTTTGGCAAAAATTAAATTGATATATCCCCTTGAAAACTTAAATATCTGTGATAGTTTAAACACTGGACTTTTATTCACACTTTTCACTAATGTTAGCACTCTAAACATAATCAGAATGTCATCTGATATTATTAAAACATTCGATTGGCGTTCACACAACATTATAGCGTCGGTGTCTGAAAAAATGACCAAACCGTGTATTTATTGTGACGCTACAATGGTGTATATTGTGTATTATTAAACTCTATTGTAATTGTGGTCATTATAAAGTTGTAGAAGCCCAAATTTTATTCGTGTTTTGTTAAAATAGCCTCAGCGAAATCACGCTATGTTTTTAACGCTTGAACAGTGAGACCACGTATGGCTGTGTACGATCCCACGTTGGTAACATATGTCTAGTATTGAAAGGGTTATTTACACGTGTTGTACGGGTTGATTTAGGCACAAAAGAAAAAGGACCAAGTTGGTTTAATCCTTGACACTTGGTGTGGTTTTTTGATTGACAATTTAACAATAAGTTCGTATTTGTTCCCATACGAAATTTAAGTTTTGTGAACTTTGTGAACTATTAAAATATTACGAAATTACCGTTAACCATTAATTTGTATAAATATGAAGTTTGAAAATAAGAAAATTTGAAGTTGATTTTTAAAATAAAAAATAAGTTGAATTAATAAATCAATAAACTATTTAGTTAAAAATTATAAATGTAATACTTTTGATAAAAGATTATCATTGTGTCTATATTAGATTTATATATAAAAAACAGTAAAAAATAGGTCATTAAATTTATATTAAAAATAAAAAAAGTTTGCTATTTTTATGCTATTCGTTATCAAATTTAAAATTAGCAAAATCAGTTTATTTAGTTAATACCAAACACAACAAGTTAACTAGAAGCCCAGTAGCCTCCTATCTCTAAGCCCACAGTTACCCTCTTAAGTACCTTCAATTGAAGCACCTTTTGTTAGTTAACATATGATCAATAAACAACGCATAAGCTTGATTGCTTTGGAGTAATAAGACTTATTGATTTCTGTGTTGAGTTTTAGATTCAGTTTTTTTGCTATTAGGATTTTGATATTTTTGGAAATTAAAAATGGAATCAACTTTTGAAATGGATATTGGTGAGTTATTTATATTTTTAAATAAATTTATGTGATTAAATTTAGGTGGTCCTTGTTAAAGTGTTAGGGTTATGTTATAATTTATAATTTGCTAAATATATTTTTACAATTTAGTAAAATTGACTTTGATTTTAAAAGTAATTTATTTACTTTTAGTTAAATAGTTGGCATTTATTACGATTTTAAAATGTATTTTTTAATAAATTTTTGTGTTTAAATTGTTTTAAATAGTTAAAGTGTTTAATTAAAGTTTGCAAATATAAGTATAAATATATATTTTTTCACATACTAGTAAAGTTTTTTTGAAGAATTTATTAACTTTTATTAAATAGTTGGTATTTATTTATTGTTGATCTTCAAAATTTAAATGATTTGCATTTTAAAATGTCTTGTTTTGGTTGTCAGTACAGTAAAACATTGAAGCACTTATAACTAGCAAGGTTCACTTATTTTCACCTTTTTGTTTGGTCTTAGATTTCAACTCTCAACTTGTTGATTTCAAATAAAGAATTAGTGTCAGATTTCACATTAGAACATTAAACAAAAGAATAGTTGTCATTCAACAACGTTTAAACTTAACAGAATCCACTTAGTTAATGTAATTGATCGCTGATTTGTTAAACAAAAAACACGTTTTTATAATTGTCAACTAAATAACTTTGTAGTTTGAAAATTTAAGTGAATGTGTAAAAATAAATCTGTATATATTTTTAGAATAAGTAATTAATATATGGTAGGAATTAGGCAGTGAAAATTTGATAAATATTAAGTTAAATAAATTGCGTTGGTCTTGCGGAGCATTTTTAAATTTTCCGTTGGTCTCTAATAACTAAGCGTGTGGCTTGTTATAAGAATTTTGTTAAACAACTTTGTATATCTATAAATTACAATCCAGAAAAAAAACAAGATAATGTTTGCACAAAAAAAATTGTGCACTTTTTTACATTAATTTGCTTTTAAAACAACCATTAAAATCAAGCTAACCCTTCACAAACAACGTATCAGAATTTAGGTTTCTTTTGAATTACAAAAAAAAGTCTTTCGTCGGTCAAGGGTTAAGTTTAAGCGCAGGTGTTTAAACACACTTCACTTTTTCCACTCCAACTTGAAAATGGGTATATTATGACGTCATTATTGATATAGTTCACATCGAGAGCATGTTAGAACGACATTAGAAGCTCGAAGTGTTATTTAATCTCATGTTTTTCTCGAATTAAATCATTTAAGTTAATACTTAAGCATTGTTCTAAGTTACAAGTATCTAAATCTAGTTAGGTCTTACTTAAAATCAGCGACAGTTGCTTGCAAGATATTTAAAAAACTTTAAATATTTTTCGATCGTACGATCTTAAGTTCGAAACCGCGCTATATGCAGATTTGAATATGCAGATTTGCAGAATATATTAGAGTTATAAATTATAAAAAAATATTTAAATATTTTATGATGTTTACGACATATATTTACCAGTAAAGCATATTAGTGTTAACAGGTTGAAATTATTTATTATTTAACATAATCAGCTAAAGTGGTGTAATAATTTATAAACAGACAGCTTAAAAAAATAAACAAAAAAAAATTTGGTTGCGTATTACGAAAAACTGTTACTTTTTTTTGGGGTAAATGTTTTTATATTAGAGTAAATTTTTGTTTTATTATTAGCTATATTTAGTTATATATTAAATTTTTTTTAAACTTTTTTTATTTTTTTTACATTTTTTTAAGACAATGTTACGTAATTTAATTTGTAATATTTATTTATAGACTGTTCCGCGTAACATCGGTTTTTATAAAGTAAAATATAATTTAAAACTAGGTGTTTTTAAAAATAAAATCAATTACAAATTGCGCTACAATGTTCTGAACTTCCTTAAAATCGATTTTGTTGCAATAGTTTTTAATTTTAAAGTGGGTTTTGTTTTGTAGTTGGGGTATTTTTAGAGAACTTTATTATTTTAAAACCTCCTGTTTTTAATTCCGTTTTGGAGCTATAAAAACCCTGAAATTTTGTTTTTGGCATAGATATCCAATTAATTTTGCAGTTTTACTTGTATAAAATTTTAGAATTTTAAGTTTAAGAAATTCTAAGTAATTTTTTAATCGGAAAACTGATATGAAAATCAAGTTTTTAGGAGATTTAATAAATTGTGTTTCTGTAAACAATTTAATCCAATGTTGCGGTATTTATATTCGGGTTGTGTGGTCGAAAATCAATGTCGTTCATTTGTAAATCAGGTTGCAGAATAGGATTAAAATAAATATTTCTAATTTTAGAATAACCGCGTTTTCAAAGTTCTTAATACTTGTCATCTTATTATTTAAAAATCTTAATTTTTTTGAAGAATTTTAAGAGGATTTCATCCAAAAAAAGTTGTCGTTTTTTTTAAGTATTTGCAGTCGAGTATATAAGCGTTTAAATGCTGCAATTAAATACTAGAACGTTTTAACACAGTCGAAAGTCGGTTGGAATCTGATAATAATGGGGTATTGTTTACGCGCGATTATTTAGTTGTGACGTCATAATCGGTAGTTCAGGTTTTTATGAAATAGAGATTTAAAAAAAAATGGCAGAAAATTTATACTTGAAGTTTTTGTAAAAAATATTTCGTTTTTTTGGGAAAAAATCAGATTCCAGCTAGACCTAAATAAATAAATTTGATACCCTTTCAGTTTAACGCTTCTACTTTCAAAGTTTCTATATAATTAAACACGCATGAGTTGACTTAACTATCAGTGCACCTGCCCTGTTAAACTCACGCGTATTCATGTTTATTGTTGGCTTAAATATAGGCTTAGCAACACGGCTAGGTGTGAAAATAGTTAAGGTATTATAATTCAATAATATTTCACCTTTTTATACGCGTTTAAATTTCGTTTTTTAAGAATATAATAACCTTAGAACGAAGGATCTTTGTAAAAGTTAAAAATAGAACTATAGTTGAATTGTTTTGATTTTTTTATTGACTTCATTCAAAACATCAAAAGTTTTAAAAATTAAATCAATATTATGTCTAAAAATATTATTTAAAATTTTTTTTGGTTTCCTGCAAATATTTTGTCGAATCTTTAAAACGAACTTTTGTTTAACTGACACGCTGTTGTGCTCTGTGTGTGACAATTCCGTTTTGTGACGTCACAATACTTGATTATGAATGAACGATTTGCGCTTCAAAGATAATCGGCGAGGAATAATAATAAAAGAAAACAAACAAAATTTAAACTTTTTTTATTAGGTTAAGGTTGAGGGTTCGAACCCCAGTAAAAGTATGTTAAAAAAATTATTTTTTTTTATTTTATTAAAATTTAAATAATTAAAATAACCAACTAATTAATTGAAATTATTTTTTAACATAAATTAAATTTGTTTTTTAATTGTTCTTATTTATTATGATATAACCATAGCAACGTGGTATTAAGTATTTTCTAAGGCCCAATTAACAATTAGTCTTCTCCTTGAGCATTTTCTTTCGTATTTAAGAGAGACTTTACTACCACAGTTGCTACAATTAATTTCTCAATATTTATTTAATGTTTTCTTAATTCGAGAATAACTGGTTCGATTTTAAGATGTTACCAGACGAAAGAAATTATTTTTTTTAATGTAAGGCTGAGTTTTTAAATATAAAATGATTGAGTTTAAAATTTTAAGTTAAACATGGTCCCTTACAGAGAATGTTTTAAATTTTTTTTTGATCAGCAAACAATATTTTCACTTTCTTATTATTTTGTTAATTTTTAACACAATATTTTTTTAGGCATTGTTAAAACAGCGAATTTCAATATTTACTATTTGTGACGTCATATAATAAACGTTTTATCTTCTGTTTCACGAGTTTTACGTAATAACAGGCGTTGTTACCCTTAGAATAGTGAAAAAAAAATCGTAAAAAATTCGGTAGATTTTTGGTAGTTCGTTTAAGGTTATAATTATCTTTAATTATTTTATATTAAAAAAAAAATTTTATCAGGCCAGCCATAAGGTTTTAATCAAATATAATATTTGCTTTTACCTTTTTCCACTTTCGTGTTTTATTCAGGGTTTAAACTTTAGTTAACCTTTCGCTTGTAAAGGTTTTAAAGGGAGAAATATATATAGCCAGACTTTTAAATATGTTTAAGATATATGACGTCACTAAATTGAATGATTTATTATTTTTCTTAATGCGAAACCTATTCAGGAAGCTATAATACGTGATAGAAATCTCGTTAGTTTTTTTTTTTAATTCCCATCGCAATCTAATATCGATTCTTCGCATTAAAATACGATCACTAATTGCAACATATGCTCTTGAACATCGACGTCGTAAACACGGACTATTGTGACGTCATTGAAGCGTTTGTTGGCAAACAAATGATGTTTGTTCATGGCAGATAAAGGCGCGACCTGTAAACGGTGTAAAGAGGACAAGGTGTCAATATAGAAGTCGTGTTAAACATGTTTTTAAAATTGTGTACAAATATAATTATCGCCTTTTGTTTAAGGGTTTGTTGTTTTCGTTCCTTCTTCGTATTTCGCGGGGATTAGTTTGGTTTAAAATTACTGCAAACGCCGTTGGTCAAACTTAGAACCCTAATTGCTGGCTCGAAAACAGAAATCGTTTAAAATATTAAATAGTTTTTAGTTTGAAGTCGTTCTACTAGGCAAGCAGAGGTCAGATAGTTTATTTTTTTTAGTTGACTTAACAAAATAAATGCGCACAATAGAAAATAAACAAAAAAGGGCTCGCTAGAAAATCGTACTCCGGGTTTTAATCGTATGTAAATAAGTGTAAAGAAGTATTATATATTATACCTCAATACAGGGAGAATGCCATATTAATAAACATTAGTTGTCTAGCTACGGATTTTATAAATTAAATTAAAGTGTATTAATAATAACATTTCAAACTACGTTATTAAGAGTGCGTCAGTAATTTTAGATTTGAATAGAAGGGAAGTTATAGAAAGTTACCTAAGCTTGTGAGGTGATTATAACCTTTACTATTCTATTTCACCACACCATTTCGTTTCTTAGATTTAAAGTAGTTTTAAATTGAATAGGTTTTCGGGTATTTTAAAATGTTAAAGTTAGAAAACGTGCAAGGTTGTTTGATTGAACAAAAAATAAATCACAAAAATATTGAAATGAGTAAAAATGAAGATTCGAAAGGTGATAATTCTCACAACGGTTCGTTTACTCACGCATTTGCAACTAAGTTTAACTGCATGGATATGGGTAAGTTTAAAACATTCAAAACTAAATTTTTATCTACCAAATATACAATTTTTTAAAAATGAATTTTTAATAATTTCACTGATAATTTAAAAAATATTTTTTAAAGAAATATGTTAAGTCCTTTTTTAGGTAATGTGTATAATATATACTTGTATATATTCAATACAGATATTACATTAATTATTTATAAAATACAAGTTCACATGAATAATTATAAAGTAACATATAAATTTACATATTTCAATTTCAAACCAGTTTCCAACGGTATTTACTTTGCTTGTAATGTTTATTTTATTACGTTTTTTAATTAAGGAACCTTTTTATCAATCTTGAATCGATGATGTCATAATTATTTACTCTTTAATAAATTAATAAGTAACAATGCCACCGCGTTGTGAAAAAATATGTTGTAATATATGCTTAAACTGTGAACATTTTAAATTATTTTTAAGTGAATACACTCAGTTAAGTTTAAACTTATTTAACCCATTACCAGCGGGTGAGCGCGTTAACGAGGGTTTAGTGCAGCTTATAAATGATTAATAAGTTAAAGAGTTAATTTGACAGGCTTATAATATGTTGGCTTTAATTATTCACATGAGAATATTTGGTTTATTTATAATTTGAGTTTTGCAGAACGAAGTTGGTACTAAATCAGTTAGTTATTTTTTTTAAGGAATTAAGACCAGATATTAAAAATCATAATTTAACATTAATAATGCATTGATGTATATTTTCTATATGTATATTGAATATCAATAAGGTTTATATTTTTTAACTTGACAGCATAAAATCAATATTATTTCTTTAAAAGCGCATTGAAGAAAGAGAATTTTCAAATAAATTGGGTATTAGAATGATGTAACGAATTTTAAGGTTTTATAGAACGCAAAAAATATAATTTCAAATAAAATTCAGGGATCGTTTTTTATGCAGTATAGGTCATATATTAAGATATTATTGTCCGTATATTTCGTTATGTAGTTATGTTGGTTTTGTCGGTGTTTTAAGTTTGGGGAATTCTGATTCTTATCTAAATGTTGATTGATAGCTTTATCAGTTTCAAGTATTTCAAATCTACTTGTTTTTATTTACTGTCAGTGTTACTAGATCAGCCGACCTCAAATTAGGTCGAAATTGGCATTTTTATCTTTTACAAATAATCCAGGTGAAAATAAGTTTAATCTGTAACTACAACGTTTATTTATCGATTTAAGAAACAATTTGTACGAACTTTTGCGGCCTTTTTATTGTCCCAATTTCGTTGGAATGTTTTCCTTTTGTTTAAATGTAATTAGATCGAAATGAAACAATTGTGTTGGGCGCAAGGTAAGTGTTTCAGTTTAGTTTCAGTCTTTATAAAACTCGGTCCCCCGTTTTCGTACCTAATATGGGTCTTCCGGTGATTTAATTGTGTCATTTTGCAACAAGAATTTCTTTATTTTAAAATTCGTTTTGCCCAAATAGAAAAAATACTTTAAATTGAACTCTTTTATCACCGGGTATTTATTTACAAAACTGTTTTATTCTAAAAATAATATTTTTTCTTTATTATGAAGTCTTACTTTTTTGTTTATAAAAACAATGTTAAATCAACCATGTTATTTTGTAAGCAATTTATTTAAATTTTACCCAAATAAAAATAATATAAATTATATGAAAATCAATTATAATTCTAGTGTTTGTGATATTATATTTAAATTTGTCCCATTATTTGGCTTTAAAGTCAAAAAACTTGATATTTAACCCGTTGTTGACTTTTTAATTGTTATTTATATACTTGTTAAACTTGTGTGAGATTTTTACGTTCCCTTATTTCGTTCACATGGTAACTATATATACGTCAATATTTTGCTTACATCACAATCTAAATCATCCATAATCTCCCCTTAATACGTCATAAAACGGGTTTGTGATCTGTCTATAAGGGTGTTATAGGCGTCTATTATATAATATTATAGAGGTGGGCAAAAAATAAACTACAAATTTTTTTAAAATTTTTTAATATTTTTGACGCAAATTTTTGGGGAGTTTTACTAAAATTTTGTCATTTTTTTAGTTATTGTAATTTATGATGCCTATGATTAATGTTCAACTTATTGCGGACACTTGAACTGAAGTAGAAGGGCTGCAGGCCATGAATTGTTACTTAACTACTAGGTTTACACTCTCGTAGACAACTGCGAAATTTCGATCTGGTTTTGTTGAACAAAAGTTTTTTTTTTGAGAATTTGGGTTAAAATAAAGGAGTTTGTTTATGTTGTAAAGTTTCTTTAGAAAGTCTTGTTTCTTAAAGTATTAGTGATTGTTTAGACTATTGTGGATATGAGGTAATAAGTTAGAAATTTTGTTTTTAAGGTAATTAGTTTTTTGCTATTTAAAGAATTATTGGATGTACGATACTTAACATAAGTGGATGTTTACGTAATTTCAATTTTTTTACTTTCAATTTTTTTGACGAATTGCATAAAGTTAATGACCCTTAACGTCTTGGTGCCACTGCCATGAAATAAGATACCTTGTGACGCGTGGTAGCGTCACATTTCGGTTGATTACCATGTTTAGGTAACCACTTTTAAAAGTGTAATGTTACTAAAAAAATAAACCAAAAAATTTTCAAACTTGCGTTTTTTGTTTATTTACAAACCTATCAAATTTTAGTTTAGGAATTTTGTTTTTGTTGTTTTTTAACTAAAAGTTATTTTAAAAATACACTTTTTAGTAGTTTTTTTACTAAAAAAATAGGGTAACATCGCCCTTGTATATTATTTAGTCTCTAATTAGTTAAAAGCTTATCTTAAGTGGGTAGTTAGTGTATGTTGATTATCTTTAATAACTCGCTAATGTCGAATACTGATCATAATATCAATCGCTTTTCAAATGAATTCATGAACGTTTTGATGCCCACTTAAATACGTTATATTTAATTGTGGTATACGTAAGTATGTAATTTAAATGGAGCTACGGATAATTGTAGTGTGTTGTGTACGAATAGAAAACTAGAAACTGAAATAAAAATTTTACAATTATATCTGAAAATAAAAATACTATTATTTGAACGTTAATTTAGTTAAAATTGTTTAATTTTCGTTCATATAATTTTTGCGTAAAAATAGTTATTTTGTTTGTAAAAGTAGTGACATAATTGTTTAAAAATAATAAATAAACCGTTTTAAGTTAAATATTTAGGCAGTTAACGCCCTTTTAAATTATTTATTAAGTTAGTTAAATCGTAATAGTTTTAAATACGATTTAGTAAATAATGAAATGAAAAAAAGTTAATTTTAAGTAGAATTAGGGAGTTAGTTTGAAAGATCGTTGGTAACAAGTTATTCCGTGTTTTTAAGTATACATTTGTGTATTATAATAAAGTAAAGTTAAGTTATGTATAACATTTAGGCGTATATTTAAAAATGTATATGAATTAAACGTTGTATTTTAAAAATGAATTTAAATAACGTTTATTTTTTATTTAGTCAGTAAAAACGTATTTTTAGATTTCAAAGTTAGGAATTATTTAAACAGGGTAATTTTAAATTGCAACAGATGAAATCAAAAAACGTTTTACATTTGAAAGCCAATTAAGAAATAATTGTTTTTTAATGAATGACAAAAAAAAATTTTTACCGGATACTCAAAATCGTTTTTTTAATTCATGTGGATGTTTCTATTGTTACGTTAGCCCATTGTTTAAGTCGAATGTCGTCTGTTTGTTGGTTAGAAACCCCGAGAGGTCTAGCCGATAAACAAGCAAAATCGGCGGCAATTTGTTTACTCTTTTCCCGCCGTTTGTTTACTAGATCGTACGTGATATTTTTCTACTGAATTGCTTTTTTAGTTGCTCGCTGTTTAATTGGAAAGTGCTTAATAATAGACTTTGGTAAGGCTAGTTTAAATGTATATCATGGGTTAGGTTAAGTGCTTTTAAAATGCCGTTAAAAAATCTTTATGCAAATTAAATAGTTGTCTTAAAAGTTAATTTTAAACCAGTTACTTATATAAATTGTTTACGTTATATCTTTCAAACCAAAAAAGATGAGGTATTTTTGGATTTTTAAAATTATTTCGCAATTTTCTTTGAAAGCAATTTTGTTTACCAAGTTTAAAAACGTCAGTTGTTTTACTGCTATCAATATTGACACAGTCAGCTAATTTACAGGCTCACAAGATAGTTTTACTAGCATAGGTTTATGATGTAATAGAATAACGTGTGATTTACAACGATATACTCGCCTATTAAGCTCACTTATATTTGTTTATGGAGTTTTACAAGCAGTAAGAAATAATGTTGAGAAAAGGTTGTAACTGTTTGGTAAGTTGTTAAAAATAAACAAAATGAATAATTGCTGATTATTTATTGAAACTAATGAAATAATTTTGTTATTGTTTTGTAAATATATGAATTGTTTTTAAATGCTATTAAGTCTCATATTAAAAGTACAGTTTATATCTGGTATATAGTTTAATCAAATTAAGTTACAAAGCAAATTTATGTATGTAGAATAAATAACTTTATATTTAAATTTGCTAAAAGTTTATTACAAACAAGATTTAAATTATTTTACAGAAACGCTGATGAGTTTTTTTTATAGAAACTTATGATAACTTAGTTTAAAATATAAACAATTCTTTTTATAAAAAAAATAAAAACTTAAAATTAATTTTTTTTCTTAGCTCTGCAATCATTAGACTCCCTGAGTGAACAAATCCTCCAATTTATCTTCAGTTCCTCTTTAAATAACGGAACAATCACTCCTTCTGATCTCTCCTCCAAGGTCCTTGATAGTTCGGCTCTGTTGCCACAGCAACGCGACGCTCTTCACGCATCATTGACTTTGATGCGGGGGCTGCTTATGGAGGCACAGGTTAAAAAAGATTTGATTTTTCAAAAATAAATTTTTAATTTAACGACTTTCGTGATTTCAATATTTTTAATATATATTTGTACACTTTAGATTAATGTTTATTGCATTATTTCTATGCTTTTTTTAGTAAAATTTAATTTGAAATTGATAAAAAAAACTTTTTTTATTTCAAATGTGTTAAATTTTGATTTTAGTCCAAGTTTAAGAAAATGGTCGATAACAATCGCAGACTTGCATCTCATATCGACGGTACAATTCAATCAGCCAATCAGGAGGTTAATACATTAAGGGTGGAGCTAAACGTGACCAATCAGAAGCTTCGAGAGCTTTCAATGGTCAAGGAAATGTGTTCTCATTGCCAAGGTAAAAAAACACTTCAAATTTTGTACAAAAAATATTTTAACTTTTTAGAACATTTCTTAAAAGAAATCTTGCTTTTATGTTAGTATCTTTGGTGACATTATTTATATAACAATATTAAAAGAGTTAATCAAGTTTGTATTTAGGTTTTTATTGTGTTGTAACTGTTAACTTGTATCTATTGTTTAAAGCTTTTTGTATACAACTTAAAAGTAAATTAATTAAAAATACTTTAAAATAATAAATATTTACAAAAATATGTTTTAGAAACCATAGAGATGAACAAAGTGATGGAAGATAATAAATCACTGAGTTTAACAAACAGAAGATTTCAGAAAGAAATTGAAAATTTAAAACAACAGATTTCGAATGGAGATAACAGAAACAAAGATGTTACTCAAGGTAATATATTGCTTGTATAAGATTAAATTATTGTATAAAAATAACCATGCCATCTTTAAAAGCATTACATATTAGTTTTGCGTAAAAAAAAAATTAGTTTTACGTAAAAAAACATTAGTTAAAAAGCAGTATTAATTAAAGAATGCCTGCTTAAATTGATTATTATAAAGATATTTATGTATGGGTTAGAAGGTATAATGCCCAAAACTCCATATCATGTTAAATTTGTTATTGTCCTTTATTTAATACCTATTTTTTTTCAGTTTTATTAAAATTGTAACTTATTTTATTATTATTTTTGTTTAGCTTTAAAGAGTGATCGACAGAGATTAAAGCAAGATAAAGTGGAATTATTAAACCAAATACAAGAGATGCAGAAGACAATAGATGATAAGGAAGAACAATTGAGAGATTTTATTCGAGAATTCGAACTTCAAATGAAGGTAAATTTTTTTTACCTAAATTTTCAATTTAATTAACAAAAAAATGATTTAGTAAAACTTTATTTTAAATATTACAAGTTATTATATATGTAATTATTTTTTATAATTCTAAAGGTAATATAAAGCGTTTTTTAATTTGCTTAAGTATCACTATTTTATCCTAATATAAAGTTATTGATTTAATTTATTGAGTTAAATAGATTTAAGATGATTATCCCCAATATATCTGTCTAGTCACCTGATCATTAAAATTAAATATGAAATCTATAGAGAATTAAAGATCAATATTAATTAGTTTTATTATTTTATTTAAAAGCCTTCAATTAAATCAAATATATATTAAAAAGAAAATTAAATTTTTATTTATTTATTTTTATTTTTAGGAAAATGAAGATATTATGAAGGAATCTGATGAAGAGCGGAAGAGATTGACGAGGGAACGAAATGACATCACACGAAGGTTTGATGACATCAGCGAGGTGGTGACATCACTTAGAAACGAGTTGGTTGCTAACGAAAGGAAAACTAGAGAGATGGAAGCAGAAATTAATATGGTAAGATAGATTTTAAATTTGATTTTTTAAAACTATTTTTTAAAGTTAAATTTAGAATTATCTAGTACTAAATTAAAACTTTTGGTTTGAAAATATTAATTATTTATGTTGTAGTTGAGGCAAACTGCATCCCAGACCCAGAGTTCCAAGCGAAGATCTCTTCACATCCCATTGGAGGAAGGAATCACTAATCACAAGATTCTAAATAATTCAGGTAAAAATGTTAATTTTAACTTTTTTTGTCTAATATGCGATAAACGTTTATTCAAATGAATTTTTTTTAAATTATTTTTTTTATTTTTAATTTATTATAATAATTAATTTCTTCCAGTTTATATTAGACCCTTTTTGTCTAATATATAATGAACAAATTTTTTTTAATTTTTAAAATTTTTAATCTTTTAGGACTGGAGCCAAACAACTCCATGAACATCGGAGATCCTCTTCTTCTTCCTGCATCATCTCCTGTCTCCCCTCGTCATTTTCCACACAACTCCTCCTCATCGAGCGAGGATGTTCAAATTGAGAGTTTCAACCACCCGAGGAAGCAGAGGTTCGTGCAACATCTTTCCGGATCACTTAGCAGAGCGTTCAGAAGAGGAAAAAATAGAAAAAGCCTGGATATTGCAAGTAAGTCCAAGTTTAAAATTTTTGTTTAAATAAAACCAATTTTTATGTCTATTAGGTTGAAATCTTAATCTTTAATAAAAATACTTTTATCTGATACCTATGTCTATACTTTATCATTGGTGTTACACATTAAATATCCAAACCTAATACTTATTTATTTATTTTGCTCTTATACTTATGCAGTTTGTAAAATTCTTGTTCTGCCATGTTATGTGGTTTGGTGATTTAAATATCTTAAGGGTGTTTTTATTGCATTATTTTTGCCTGGTTTTTGAAAATATTTATCTATGTTCAAGGATTTTTCTATGTTCAAGATCAAATTATTTTGATTAGTTTTTATTTTTAATTTAGGCTTTAGACGATTATATGCTTTTAGTCTGTAGCTAGTTGCTTAAATACTTCTATATTTAATTCATGTTAAACACATTTAAAATCTAAACAAATTTTAGTTTTTCGCACAAACATAATTTTTATGTGATTTTGAGTAAAATTACTCTTATACTTATACGAGTAAAAGAATTTAAGTTAAACTTAAGTTAAACTTGAGCAGGACCTGAGTCATCGATGTCGACTTTCCCTCGCAATGCCTCCTTCTCTATAGGCTCTGTTTGTTCCTCAGGTTTGTTACATCACAATGACATGTGATGTCATAATTGGCATGGTTCATTTTTGTGCAGAATTTTTAGTTGTAGCCAAATTTAATTTAACCGATTTTTGATTTCCGTTGCTTGACTTTAATTTTAAATCAGTGCATTTTATTGATCAGTTTGCATGTGCGCGATGACGTCATAATCAATGCTTTATGATGTCATCAATAATTCAATCAATCACATTAAAATATGATTTATTAGAAAATTGATTTTATGATTTACTAACCAAAAATTATTTTTTGGTTGATGTGAAATTTTTTGTTTATTTTTGTTAGATGTAACTTAAAATATTAACATATTTATGTTGTTAATACTTTTATATATTGTTTTGTTTTTCATTTTTAATATTTTTTTAAATTATTTTGTTTTTGGCAATTTAAAAATTATAATTTAATTGCTGTGTATAAATAAGTTTATCTAATATTTTAAATAGCAACAAAAATAATTTAAATACTTTGGCAAATTTTTTATAATTTAAAATTTCAAGCTATAAAAATGCATTTATTAATTTTATTTTAATTTATTTCTTTAAAAAGTTAAGGCGTTAGAATTGGCACAAGTTTTAAACAGACGTTTACTTAAGATGTTGATTTAAGATAACTTCACACAGACTACCTTGTTTGCTTACTGGCTTAATATTAGCTCCTATATAACATGAACACAATACAGTTCAGATTCATATCTTTTATATTGACCTACTACCATTATGTCATGACTTTTATATTGCTAAGTTTTGATTGATTATATTTAATCTTTTATACTGGTCTTTGGTGGGATTTTAGTTTTGTGAAAACACAATTTTTTTTAAAATTTTAATTTGCAAAGTTTTGGGTGTAATATAACTTGATTTTAATTAATTTTTTTATGATTTTAGATACCGAAGTTTTCTTAACTTCGAGTCAGTTATGCTTGGCCGAACGCACAGAAGAAGAGAAAAAAGAAATTCTTCAAAATAATCAAAATATTCCGATGCACAAGTAAGTTAAATTTCAAGTCTTTAATAATATAAACATCAAAATCTACTGCTTTTATTCTTTAAATGAATAATTTTTAGTAAAATCTGAGTAATGCAATAAAAATGGGAAAATTTATCAAATAAAAGTATTTGTAATAATTCTTAAAAAAATATTTTTAAAAATTTACAAAAAAATTCTTTTTAAAAAATTGAAAATTTTTTTATTTTCCTTTTCAGATGGAAAGCTGATGTTGTGTTGGTATGGTTAGAAATGGTGATGCATATGGACCAATATGTTAAAGAATGTGCTGAGAATATCAAAAGTGGGAAGGTTTTGTTGGGTTTAACTGAGACAGAGTTGGAGAGATATCTCTGTATTGAAAATCCACTTCATCGAAGGAAATTATGTTTGGCTGTGGACGAATTCAGAAATCCAGCAGTTACTATTGCGTGAGTGATAATAATGTTTTTACACATACTAAGAATAAATACCCTATGATGTTGTACTGGTTAGAACACTTGTCTTCACCCTATTGGATCCCTGGGTTCGATCCCTACTGCTTCTATGGCGTAGTGCCCTAAAGTTAGGTTCTATAAACCACCTAAACTTCTAAAATACCCCACCCACAAGTTAATTAAGGTGGAATTATAATTAATAATATCTTAAACTACCAATGTTAAACTACCAAAGGCTGGGTCGGGTAACATATGTTACTTTGTGTTAGCCCTTGCAGAAAGCCTTTTCACATTGAGAATAGTAAAAAAAAATTAAAATTATTTAAAAAATTTTTTTTTTTTTAGAAACATGTCAGCAGCTGGACAACTTGACCACTGGTGGGTAAGTGAGCAATGGTTGCGTGACGTAGGTCTGACGCAATACGCTTCACGCTTTCGCGAACATTTGATTGACGGTCGAACGCTGGCTTCTCTAACCCGAAAGGACCTCGAGCGCCATCTAGGGATGGAGGGAAAGAAAATGCACGTGGACAGCGCCCTCCGTGGTGTAAATTTGTTGCAGATGTTGGCTTTTAATGTTCAGGTAAAAACTAATTTGAATTTTAGAATTTTTAACAAGTTTTGTTATTTTTTGGACATTTTTTCAATTAGAATTTTTTATTGTAGTGATTGTTATATATTGTGATTGTTGTTGTGATTGTTATATATTGTTGTGAATGTTATATATTTGTCTATGTGTTAATTAATTAATTTTATTTTTTGTAATACCCAGAGATTGGATGAACGAAGGCAAATGTGTCAAACTAGTGATAATGATTTGTTGGTTTGGAATACGAATAGAATTATACAATGGGCTAAAACTGTCGACCTTAAAGGTTGGTTGAATTTAAAGTTAACCTGGTTAAACTAAATATCCAGTAGATCTATAAATATAAGGCATTTTTATGTTATTTTGATATAGTTGAATAAGGTTTAAAATTCTCTTATTTCTATAGTCTGTTTACTAAGAAAAGTTATTTTTTAATTTAAACTTAATTTTTTCTCTAAAGATATTTTTTTAAATAAAATGATAAAATAAATTAATTTGAAATCTATTTTAGAATATTCATCCAACTTACGTGATTCGGGTGTTCATGGATCTTTAATTGTCCTCGATTCAACTTTTACTTCGGATGACATGGCATCAGCTCTCGGTATTCCTGTTAACAAAGCAACTGTTCGACGACATCTAGCGTCAGAGTTTGACACCCTAGTTCGATCTGCAAGGTAAGGTTCGAATCCCAGCTCGAGCAATTTAAAAACCAATTTTTATATTTACAAATCAAGTATTTTTTTGTGAAATTTTAATTTAAAAGTCTAAAAACTTAATTTTTTCCACAGAGAGTCACTACAGGATGAGATTTTATGTTCAGTGAATGAGAATGGAGCAACAGTTCCTCCAATGACAAACAACTTTGTGAGAGCAACAAACAAAACGAAGAGAAGCATTCGAGTAAGTTTTACAAGATTATAATTTATTTATTTCAACTTTTTTGTATTTCCAACTAACAAATTATATTATTTTAGTCTTCTTTAAGCAGAGGATTCGGTCGCCAAATTTCAAAGGATTTAAACGGAAAATAATTTAAAGCTGCTTTTTGTTAGTGTTCCAACTTTGTTTTACACCCTTGTAATGTGACGGATCGATTGATGACGTCTTATATTCATGACGTCATTATTATTTCTCGCAAGATTATTTCTTCTTAGTTGTTTTATGGAACAAGTAAATTCTTGTGTTGTTCACAATTTCTTCCCAAAAAGATGTCTTCTATTCGTGTACGTCATTGTGTTATCTATGACGTCATTTTTGTTACTTCTGACGTCACGTTTTGTGTTTGTGACTTTATTTTTTTTCCTATTATTATTTTGTAAATGTCGATCTTTAAAGAGCTGTTAACGATAATTGTGATGTCATCTTCTATTTCAATCATTCATTATTACGTCACTGTGATGTCATCAGATTACCTTCTTCCATTAATGTTTAATTACCCATGCATGACGTTGATCCATGACGTCACAAAACTACCTAATTGTTACGTTGCTCACCAAAAAATGTTTCCTCATTTTCGATCAAGTTCCGAGGATTTCTGCAATCTAGTCACGTGATCACATTTCTAATCACGTGGCAAAAATAGTCACGTGACCACAAAGTGTCATCTACAACTTAGAATTTTATTGCTTGCAATTATGCTTGCTATAATGTTGTGTCATAGGTGGGTTTGAACCGAAATCTCTAGGTTTGAATCCCGCTCGGAGTTGACCTTGAAAAATTTATACTCGTCAGTTTCTGCTTGGTTTTTATTCATGTTTTTATGCGTTGGCGCGATTACGTTCGTGTGCTACTCCGTGCACTCGGTAATTATTACAAAACGCTTTTAAATAAACCGTGAAAAATATATAAGTTGTTTATTTAAGATAAAAAAAAATTTGGAGATCTAACATGTAAAAGATTTCGTTGTTTAAGCCCCACAAGCAATGTTTTTGTTGCCGAACCACTTGTAATGAAGTTTAACTTTTGACATATTGAACAAGTAAATTTTATTAACCATATAAGACAATCAATGTTAGCACAACATTGTGTATGTAAACATAAGCTTTAAAGGTATGCAGGTAGTTTTTTATATTGAAACTAAGTAAAATTAGAAGGAAATAAAGTACTATTTTAAGATATGTAGTGAGGTATTTGACCGTGTTAGGTTGTTTATAAATGTAAAAATATTTGTAACAAATCTTTAGTAAAGTAGTACAGTAAATATCATAACGTTATCTAAATAATGACGTCATTCACCCTTTAAGTTGAAGTTTCTTTTATTAAACTAAGCGATCAAGAGAAATGTGTTAATATGTTGGTTTGTCTAAAAATGAATTATTTTCGTGTTAGGTTATCATTGGTTAAGTTTTATCGTATTTAAATTGGCGTAAAACCTTTTTAAACAGCTTAAAGGTTGTTTATTTATACCACTGTCATTATATGTACCTCCTACATAAAATATTTTTAACTAATATTCAAGCTCATGAAGTTAGAAATAATTCTAAAATTTTCAAAAAGTCGACTCTTTGTCCGCGGAAAACGAATATCTCTGTGACGTCAAAGTCGAGTTCTTCTTTGGTTTAAGAGGTTGTTGTTCGTCATAAACGAGAGGTTTAAGATCGTAATTTATAACTTGAGCTTTAGCTATAGAAGTTGGTGAGACCCAACTGGATGATCTTTCAAGAGCGGAGTTGTTCTCTTTTTTGGTTTTCGGAGACAAAATAGGAGCAAGGAGTTCTTTGCCAGGAGGAGACTTTTTGGAGCAACCTAAAATTTGAAAGATTTTTTTAAATAATAAATTTACTTAAAAACGGGCAAAAAAAAGATATAAAAATGTCCACTATCTGTTACATCATTCTTGATGACGTCGTCACTTACCTGTAGCAAGACTGACTATTGTTCCAACTAACATAGTTACAACACAACCAAGTACAGCAATGTAGATATAAGAAATTGCATATAATTCTGCTATGGGAGGCCTGTTAAATGAAAATAGATTTATGTTAGTGTTCAAAGAACAATTATCATTTCAATCATAAAAAAAACTTTGTAATTTTTGTACCTAAATTGTTATTTTTACCTTTGGTTTCCTCGCTCTACGTTAGCCAACTGTGTCGTAAAATTATTGTTTATTGACGCCATTGTGGTGTACGATAACGTCATATTTACAGCTGGTGACGTCATATTTAGAACTGTTGACGTCATAGTCGTAGTGGGTGCTGGACATTCTTCAGTATAACGGGGTAAAACATTATAAAACTCGCGGGGGGTTGGGTAAAAAAGGGAGCCAATAAAAATCCATATATTAACCCCCCAACCGAATACTAAACCAAACAACGCGCCCTGAATACAATGTTCACTAATTAAAATTTGGAAAACTAATTTTATTTATGTTTTAATAAAAGTAGATTAATAATCACCTTAATGTACTTATAACTAATTTAAGCTATTACGTTTAGTACAGTCACAACATATGTAGAAATATTTTAGTTTGGCACTTACCCATTTATTAGTAAAAGGCATTAATATTCCCATCGAAAAAACCCCGACTATTGGCCCACTTATGATTCCACCAAGACTGTAAGACATCTGTGGTAACAAAAATAGTCATGTCAAAGAACGTAATAATTATAAATAGTATCATGGCGTGCATCTATAGATTATGCGCTTGAAATGAACCAAGGGACTTACCCTGATTAGGCCGCCAACAACCGAGGCTAGGTAGGCGAGTAAAATATAAGCAACACCGTACACTAACACAAGTACTCTTGATAACAGAGTATAAGAACTTGTGCGCCAGTTCGTATGCGGTCGTATAAAATCTTCTAAAGTTACGCAAGCCATCGCGTTCATACCTGACGAGATTGTGCTAAAAATAAAACAAATTCACTTTAGTTTAAAAGATTTTTTATTTTTAAATCAACTTCATGTCAAGTTGCAAAGTTGGTCATTGGACCGTGAAAGGTTTCCGGACCTTATAAAAAAAACATTATTAGCCCGTAGACATGACGTTTGCAGATAGCTTTACCACGCCACAACAGCACGCACTTATAAAAAAAAAAAAACGATATTTGTTTTTACTTTTAAAGGTTAAATTATGTCATACCTTAGCGAACTGCTGTACACTCCTGCCACAAATAAGCCAGGTACACCAGGCATGTAACTTAAAATATCCATCACTATATAAGGAAATAACTAAAAAACAAATTTTAAATTTGGTCAAGAAAAAGTGCAAAAATTTGTCAGATATTTGAAAATTTTACAATTGCGTTTAAGGGATGTACATATAATGAATTTTTTTTATATTTTAACCGTTTACACTCATGAAGTTATTACCTGATCAGCTGTAGCAATGTTTTTATTATTTAAAGGATCGCACTTTTGATAAGTTGCATAAATTGTTAAACCTGTCATTCCAGCTAAAATTAATATAACAAGAAGTCCTATTGCGTTAAAGACAATTGCTCTAAAAATAAATTTTAATATTGATTTGTTTAAAATGTTGATAAGAACCTTATTTTAAATGCTACAATGGACTGTACTATAGGGTTTAATACAATCAATGTTTATACTCATTTAAAAAGTGTTTAAATAAAAAAAATATTAAAATCATTTTTTTTTACTTTTGTGCTTCTCGTTTCGTTCTACAACAAATATAACGTTGAACTTGCGCCTGATTGACCCCGTTTAACCCTAACCAAAACACTGTTCCACCAATCAGAAGCCCCCAAAATGTGTGACGTATTCGTGGATCGAATTCAAAACTAAAAAAAAATCGAATAAATGCTAAATTATTAACATAAAAACACAATCTTCAAATTTACTTTTAAAAGAGCAATTTAAACGAAAAAACATTTCAACTTTTATGGTTAACTTCATTTAAATAAACAAACAAAAAAATGTTATAAGGCTGAGTTGTGCATTATGTTAAAATAATATAAAATTGTGGCAACATTTTTCATAATTCGACAAAAAAAAACATAAAAAATATAAAACTGGTTTCAACTCAACTGTATAAAGTCGATTCTCCCTCCCTCAACATTCGCTCTCCAGATATTCCCAAAACCCCCTAAGTTAATACTTCCTTGTATGATTACCGCTATAAATCCACCTAACATTATAACTGTTTGAATGACGTCAGTCCATATGACTGCTTTGAGACCACCCTAAAATATAAAAATTAATTTAAGTTTTAAATGTTTTTAAATATAACAAAAAAGGTTTAAAAAATTCTACAATTAATATATTATTAATAAACTTACCAAAGCGGTATAGAATATACAGACTAGTCCTGTTGACAAAATAGCTCCCCACATATTAAATCCAGTAACTTGGTTCAAAGCTAGTGCTGGCCCGTACATGACAATACCTCCGTAAAATAACTAAACAATAAACATTCTTCTTGTTAATTGTAATAATCGACATTGTTAAATATGCCAATTTTAATTGTTAGACTAAAAATATTGTTCTGTATGAAGACGTATTTTTGTCTAAAAGGAATAATTATTTTAATAACTTTAGTAATTTACATAAACTTAAGTTGAACTTACCGCTAGTATAAGGTACATAAGTGTGACCATAATTCTAGTAATCCGAGAGAAACGTAATTCCAAATACTAAAACAAAACATTGAACTTTAAAACTCGTTTTTTATTTTGAAATACGAAAATTTGGGGTCCACTCTACAGATTTTTTTTCAATTTTCATATCACGGCCTGTGATGGATTTACCACTCATGGTATTAAGTAGCGCCTAAGGGTTTCGGGTTCGAATCCCACCAATGCCACTTTAGCCGTCCTTAACTTTTCTAGTGTTTACATGTAGCTCAAACCACGTCTTACCGATACGTTGGTTTTTAATATTTATTGGGATTTAATTAATGACGTCATAACTATTGTTACGTCACTCACCTCGTACGCTGTGTTTATCCCAAGGTCATAGAACACCGGCATGAACAACCAGCCGACAATAATGGGCACTATGACGTAAGAAAGAGCGTACCATGTAAACATGGTTCCGTAGATGTAAAACTCGGCGGGAACCCCGAGGACGGTGATGGAAGACATAAAACTTGCGATAAGGCTCATTGCGACCGGAGCTGTAATAAGAATTAAATTTTGGAGGTTTTGTTAATCTTGTATTGGCGCAAAACTAAAAAAAGGTGGTAAAAAGGGATCGGGAAGATGGGAAGCATTAAAAAGACAGAAGAAGGTGGGAAGAGGGGCTCAAAAAAGTGTTTTTCGTTGATTTTTGACAGTGAAAACCGCCCTCTTTTAGTGCCTTCTTCTTCCCTGTTTTTCCTTTACTTTCTTTTTTAGTTCTACACCTTGTTTTGCGTTTAGATATTAAAGAAGATAAAACATGGGTTTTTATTTATATTTAAATTTCGCAAACAACTAAAAAATTAATATTTTAAATCATTTATTGTTGTTGTTATATTGTGAACTTTAGAAATGTTCTATTATTATATCATATATCTTCGCGATTTTAGCTTCAAGATGCAATAAAATATAATTTTTATAAGTTTTTTTTAATAAAGGGGCTTTATATGTTAAAAATATTAATGAAAGGAAAATAGTTCAAAGAATATAAATTTTAAAATCCATGAAATTCTTATATTTACCAAATCCCATTTTTCGGTTTGCGAGCAAAAAATCTTTGGTTGTGACGACTGCTTTCCTTCGCTCTCTAACTGCAAAAAATATTCCAATCGCTGCTGAAACAATTAACATAAAGACAAACACCCCGTAATCGACCAGCTGGAACGTCTTGACGACACTATTAGCTATTGATGACGTCATAGTCGTATATTCCATTTGTGACGTCATTTCAGGAGGAATGGTTGTATCTGTAAAATATATTTTTTTCATTATCGATTTTTTTCTGGTGTTGTTTATTTTAATATGATACCAAAATAATCAACCACAAAATCACAAAATATAATCAAACATTTAGTTAATGTTTGACTGAAGCTTAAATAAATGTGATCGTTAAATTATGCGATTTGCGGGAGTAAAACATATCGCAGTATTTTCTAGAAACGGACAAACATTTTAAATCAGATTTGTTACTAAAAAGACACACATACATTTTAAAATGTTAAGCAGTTTGAGTAGAAACAAATAAATTCTAAAATTGATTTAAAAAAGATTGAGAAATAGAATAAACTTTTAAAGTAATGCAGAAAAGGAGTTGAAGTAAAAATTACAACAATATTACTGTTGCTGCTTGTAAGAATTTTTTGTTATGATATAGAAAGGAAAATCTTTTGAAAGCAATCTTTTATTTAACTTTGATGTTTAGGGTTAAGTTCCAAGAACTTTTTAAATAATTTGGTGCTGACAAAATAATCTTAATCTAAACCGTGACTAATGTCCAACCTTTATAGAAAATCTTTGTTTATATTTTCTTATCATCCATTAGATCAAATCTGCCTCAAGGAATTGTAATTTAGGTTTAAGATGGGCAATTTTGTTTGGTCTATAGTGTGGTTTATCGGTTTGTTAGTAATCGGTTGGCCTATTGCTGCAATTTTTGCCGCATTTTACATCTTATGCCTTCCTTTTGTGGTGTGCATTGAACCCTGTAAGACGCTTGTCGAATTTCTCGAGAAATGTGTGAAGTTACCGGTTTGGTTTGCCGAACAAATGAAAAATGGGAATGAAATGTGTTAAAAACCACAATCTTCGAAAATATTTTTTTTAGGATTAACAGAATCGGAAACAAATCACAAAAATGATTAAACTGAAATTATCGATAAATTCATACTTTCTATTGCATTCATCTTAAACATTAAAGTATTCAAAACCCAAATTGTATAAAAATATTTTTTTATAACTTCTGATTATATATATAGGCTATATAATTATACCTACCTTATTAAGATATAATTCTTAATAACTCAACAAATATTAATTATTAATTAAAAGCTTTAATTTACTTTGTAAAGGCTTTTCACAATTAAAATGACGTAAAATGATACATTAAGTTTATTCTTAAGAAAATCAAAAAATTTTAAATTTTGTTTTAAAAATGTTATTTCTTACTACGATTTAAAATGAATTTAGATAGTGTGGAATTTACTTTTAAGCCATGTTTTTTTGTATAGAATAATACAAGTTAATCGCATTTCTATTTTGAGTTAAAATAACAATTTACACTTCATGTTTTTGTACCTAATATTGTGGTAATGTTGTTGGCTTTAGGATTAGTTTGAATAAAGATTTTAAAGATTAACTTTTAAGTTTATAAATTTAAATATTTTTTTAAATTAAAAAATGTGTAAATTAAGTTTAAAGAATGTTTAAATTTGACCTTATAACAATAAAGCCTTATTTGTGTCCATAATTACAACATAATTATAATTATTATGCCAATTTTTTTCTATAAGCTCTTCAATTTGTAAATTAACACTTAAACCCTTTTCATACGCATAACAGACAATTTGTATCCAAATAAACACAAAACTTTATTAAACAGATTTAAAGAGTTATTTTACAACATTGCGTATAATTATTTCCCAATGGGCCCAGTACGGAACTTTTAGCCTAATTTTTTTGTAATATAACACGAAATAACGTTTCTATGAACCAATTTGTTTATCAAACCTTAACACAAAAATATTTAAAGTTTATATTTCAATCCCATAACAATGCTTATTATTTAATTTTAGCTTAACAATGGGTAAACAATAAAAAAACAATGCAATTATTAATAAGAAACAATATAGCAATTCACAAACTTAAAATAGTTTATAAATTATCAACTAATTATAGAAAATTACGTTTTGTTACTATTGTCTTTTGTTCAATAGTTATTTATGTCGCTTGTTATAACGACTACGTATAACACATACGTAAGTATCTATTATAGAATTACAAGTTATTATAATGTATTAACATGATGTAACTGATCTTTATTTACCTTTTAAATTAGTAGTTCCAGTAGAGATTGGTTGAGTAGTCATTTTCTTAAATACTTTATAAGAAACCAATATATTTGCAATTATTTCTATATAAATATTGATGCTAAATATGTGATTTTTTGAATTTTAAAACAAAAACTTAGTTTTGTAAAATCATTAAATTTCGTTTCAACAAATAAAAATTTGTTAATTTTATTGAGAATAATCCTATCCTCAGTACGTTAACTTTTGCACGAACTAGTAAAACGTAAACGTAAAAATATTTGCGGAATTTGACTTGAAATTCCTATTTTCTTGACTTAAAACAGATACAAAACAAGCATTTTTGCCTACATATTCTTTATAAAAACATTTATAACTAACTAGTAAATGTATTTCCAAAATCTTAGTGCATGTTTTTAATCTGCTTTAGTTTTTTCTATTATACGTGTTTAAATATTTATGCCAGTATTCTTAAAGTATTACCCTTATTTCTAGACAAATTTAAATTGCCTTTTAAGCTCTGGTTAAATAACGTTCTATTTACATTAAGTTATAGTATCAAGCCATGTACACTTACGATGTAACTTGTTCGCTTAGTAATGATTACAAGTCTAGAATTTAAGTTAATAAACGACTCATAAGCGAGATAGGAACGTATAACTTTCTTATCGACATAACTAATCTCAGCTGAGAGAGAGAGAGGGTCTGTTGAATGTAGGTTGATAAACATTTCTCTTATTCGTGATGTGGTACTATCGGACATGGAAATCAATTTGGTATTTTAGAATTTTTCACAACCTAGATTTTTCGGTGAACTTACAACTGAGCTGTGAAAATGGTTCAAATAAATTACCGTGACGCTAATTATGACGTATAAGTGACGTAGAACTAAGAATTTTTTTGCCTAATCATTTTCTACTACTAAAAACAAGGATATTTATTTACAACATTTCAGTTTTAGTTGTAACCCAACCAAAGCTAATTTTTTAGACAAACTTTGGATCAAAGTAAGTTTTATGTGGTTATATAATACGCACTCAAGCGAAACTAAACTCGATGATATGGATTTTAAAAACATGTTTTGGGAAATTGATGCCGCGAGTCGGTAAACAAATAGATTTTTTTCTCAATTGTTTGTAATTTTTTTATTAAAGTTTTTACATACAATAAAATACAAAAATATACAATTAAGAACAACAAAAATATACAATTACTAAGACACTAAAAGGCGCAAAATGCGGGGGAGATGCCTTCCACAGAATTTTTGACATTTTATGCTTTTAACTGTACAAAAATCTAAAAAAATATATATTTTTAAATTTTCGAAATTGTATAATTTCAAAATTATATTAATGTAAACATTTTATATCTGAGTATTTATAAAAAGATTTACAGCTTTGTCGTTGGATGGAGTTACCTTAATCTAGATTTAAGATTGCATTGTCAGACCATTGTCGGTTATATATTAAACAGACTTACCTCTTCTACGTTTTTGTTTGATTTTTCCACACAAAACTCTCTTCACATTTTTACATGCTGGACAGCATACTTTGATGTATTTGCAGTTTTTCCGTAAGGCATTGGGGCCACAGTATTGAAATTTTATTGCTCGACGTGAACATTTTCCTAAAATCACAAAAAATGATTCTGTAAAATTTAAGCTTAATCGTTAGAAGAACACAAACAAACTTAAAAACTAATCTTGACGTCGTGAATTTACCACACTTCTTGAATCAAAAAAAAATTTTTTATTTTAAATTAATGTAAAAGTTTTAATTTACTATTTAAATTATTATAATTTATTTTTAGTGAACTTTCAAAAACTCACTTCTGCATTCTCCTGTTTCAATAAGCACAAGAATTAAAATTGCGGCCAACGCAATTAACACGAACTTCATTTTTAACGCAAATACCTATCTAAAGTAATTTTATATAAATTTAAAATTCTGCAAAATCGCAGGTTTTTATAGATATATTATAAAATCCCCTTTTTTTCTTAAGAGGAACAAAACTACGATACAGCGTGATGAAATAACATCGGTCGGTAAAACTATAGGGGATTTTTAGTTAGTCTACTTTCTCCTTAATTACGTCATGCTTTTGAAATTGCGTCATGCATATAAAAGTTGCTGACATACTTAATAACGCTTGGACGACAAAAAACAACTTAGCAATCGAATTTCAACACGGTTTAAAAAGCGCATGTAAACTGAGCGCGTATCAGGTTTTGAGATTAGCCTTTCCTTTGGAGACGAGCTTGCGGGTTTTTTTGACACATTGTGTCAAAATTTTGTGTCACGCAAAATGAGACATTTTATGTGTCATTTTCTGTGACACAATTTTTGTGTCATTTTCTATGACACAAAAATAGTGTCATTTTGCGTGAAATTGACACAAAGTTGTTGTCATTTTTTTGTTCCACGATAATTGTTACATAGAAAAGCTTTAGATTGTGTGTTATTTACTGCCAAGACTGATGAATAAGGTCTTCTCTTTTGCTTACTCTAGCAGACAAGGTTAGCTATTGAGGTTTTACGTGTTTATAGGTTTAAATTCTAGATTTTTTCGTTGTAATATGAATTTCAATGTTAGATTTTTTAAGTTTTGCTTTATTCTGTATCACGGTATTTATTACTTAATTTTTTACATTTAATAATTTTACATTTAATTTTGTTGGTTATACGTTAGTGCTTATTTTTTAATAAAATTTTAATAATATGCCTTAGATTTTGAATGGTTAATTAATGTGTATAAAACTTCAGAGATTAGTTAAATTCTTTTTTTATTTTGAATTTATTGAAAATCGGAAAACAAAACTCTACATTAAAAAATAAAAAAATTGTAACAATGGCACGACCTTAAATCCTCTTGCAGAACCTAAAAATAATTTTAAATAAATTTCTGATGTTTAAAAATTTGTATTGCTCAGTTATGAAGTTGTACAAACAACTAGTTAAGTAGTAATATTAAAATTAAAACTGGTTATTTAATAAACAGATTTTAATAATGGTATGTCTTAAAAAGTGACAGTATTTTTGCACTACTTAGCTATATTATGTGAACTGCATCAATAATGCAAAAAAATCTGGGTTTATGTCTTTTGAAAACACTTGTTTTTTATGTAATGGTACTTTTGCAATAATTTACACGACTTAGTTTATAAATGGTTGTTTTACTGCACACCGAAGTTAGCTTAAAAGTATAACTGCGAGGTTTAAAAAACAACTTGAAGTGCTTTTAATTTTATACCAAACTAATTTAACTTACCAGTTCAGCATTATTTACTGAAATATTTCTTACAATTGCTAAACCGTTCACAAAGACATCCCCTAACAACACTTTAAACAGCAAGTTTGTGCTGTGATGGTCTTTGTTATTTCTAATAAATGTTACAACTTTTAATATTAGCAATAAAGGTATAAGAAAAATTTAACAAAAATATAAAAACATAAAATTTTCTTGTTCGCCATAATCTATCACTTCAGTTTTAGATTTTTTATAGCCACTCTTTATTAAATTGACAGAATGTATCATCTTTAAAGGAAAACAAACACACGGTGCATTTTTTATCATTAAGTGTCGCTAAAAACGCGTCTGATGTTTCACCAGAGAAAACACTAGCCATTGAATTACTAATTTTTAATAACTTTAAAATATTTATTTTTTGTTATTTATCTTAACTCTGTAAAATGTTTTTTGTTTTCCATGACCACTTTTAAGCATAGGGTCACATATAATAAAAATAATATAGCCTATTATGATGTGTTAATTTTAACTCGCGATATAACCAAAACTTGCCAAAAAAACAACCATGTGACTTTACTTTATTCTGAATTGCATACAAACTTACGCTTTATTAAATAAAAAAGGCGTTACAAAAAATACAAATAGTAAAACTACATAATTCATCCATCACGAATAGCGCTCGGAAGTGCAAAATCTTTTCCAGCTGCGTTAAGTTCGGATAATTTAGCAATAAAACTTAGAATCTGACTAAAAGCGACCCCCAACTAATAAATCAAAAAAGGTTGCTGATAATATTATAACATAATATGACAAAAATGTTTTTATCAAGCTATCGGAGTAGGTTTTTTTATTTGACGATAACAACCTAATAGGCAGTTTTACAATCAATCCTATAAAAGACCAACAAATGCTCTTTCTTCTGCCATATTAACATTTCATAAAAGTTATTTTAATTTAAAGAGATGGTTCGGTCAAAGAAGTTCTTTTTTAATTATGTTGTAATTTTTACAACTTGTACGAGGATACCATTATTTTAAAAATTGGTCAAGTAGTTTTTGAGATATCGGGGTTTGCAGTTAAAATTATAGAGATAATAATATATACAATTAAAAATATTTAAAAAGTAACAACTGTCTTATATAATATGGATCAATTTTGCTTATCATGCTAAGTTTGTTTTCTGCAAAAAAAATGACGTCGTGCGTCACGTGACTCGCGAGCGTAGGGAATTTCCCCATTTACAATATTTACCTTCAAATTCCGATATCTTAAATATCGGAATTTTTTTTTTTAAATAATAGTATCCTCGTGCAAGTTGGAAAAATTTTAACATAATCAAAAAAGAAACTCTGCGACCGAACCATCTCTTTAACTTTTTTTTTGTATGTTAATAGGAGTATAACAGTAAACATAAATTTGTAGAATACAGCAATTTTGCAAAAATGAAAAAAACGATTTTAATTACATTTAGGTCCAGCAGCAAAGTGGCGCAACAATTTTTTTATAGTTATGTGTGTCGACGCTTACTTTACTGTTTTTAAAGTTTGTGTTAAGACTACAAACATACTTTATAAGTTTTTTGATAAGTTTAAAAACTAATACTAACAATAGAAGTTATTTTTAGTATTTAAGGCTACATCCCTATAAAATAAAACTTCCAAAACGACTCCAATATTTCACATAGCTCAAATGTTTAACATAAGTCTAATCTAGCACTAAACAAGATTTCTTTAATTTTTTCTATTTAAATTTTAAATAAATTTCAAACTTTATTTTCTATTTAATTTTTTAACTTATTTATTAAATTTTTTTCTAAGAACTCTGTAAGTCTTAAATTGTAAACCTTTTTAAAAATTAAAACTTTATAAAAGACGTCTCTTTTTGCGAAATTAAATTTTAAATGTGAGGAATTTTATTTATCTTTACAAATAAAAAAAAAGGTTTCCTTTTTTAAACACTTTTTTAATTCCCTCTTGCTAGCCCCCTCTGTGTAGCGACGTAATTGTGACGCCATGTAAATTAAAGCTGTTTTATATTCAAAAGAAGTTTGACTTTGCAAAATCTGAGTATATATAACTTTAAAGTGTTAAACTCTTATGTTATTAACAAACAAAACACTATTCTAACACTACACAGCACACGTACAACAAAGTTTTTTTTAATTTTTGTTTAATATTAATAAAACAAGTTATAATTCAGCTTTAAATTAAATATCATGGTTAGAAAAAAGTAGTTTTCATTAAATTTTATACAACCGGGAAAGCAAAAGAATTAAAGTTAATAAAAACATAAACAATTTTAATAATTTCTGATTTAATACCATAATTTGATAAATAGTTATTGGTCTTGTGGCTTTTAGTTTTCTGAACAATTACACATCGTCGTTGTCAATCACAAAGCAACATCATTTTGTAAAGCTGTGGATCTGAAATAAAATCTTGTTTTTTAGTTAGTTAATATTATAAACCAATATCTTTATTAAATAAATTTTAAAGATTGTGTCATTTTTGTGGAACAAATTGTGTTTGTGAAACAATTGTGTCATTTAAATTTGACACAAAAATTATGTCATTAAAATTGACAAAAAAATTGTGTCATTTAAAATTGACAAAAAATTTGTGTCATTTAAAATTGACACAAAATATGTGTCATTTTATATTTTTTGACACAAAAGTTGTGTCATTTCTAGTGACACAATATTGTGACACATTGTGTCAATAAAGCCCGCGACCCCTGTTGTTCCTTTGCGATTCGGAACCGATCTTGAAATTATTGTTTCTTATGACCTAAGCGTAATTAAGTATGCGAGTTTGGTTATTAAGTATGTGAGTTGGTTTGTGTACGCTTATACCAGTAGTACACGTAGAAATTTAATAATATGTAAAAAATACAACAAAGATGAGTTATCTACATTAGCCAAGTGTCCGTCTTTTTCTCGCGTACCGGAAACGAAGTGACCTTTTATATGCATGGCGTAATTAATTGCAAACTAAAATCCCTTTAGTTTTTCCCTTTGTTTTTTTTTTCATTACGCTGTATTGAGTTTCAGTCCCTATTACGCTGTATCGAGTTTCAGTCCCTGACGCCAAAAATTCTGTCAAAACAACAATTTGGCATAACTTTTTTGTTTTTAATTTCTTTTTAGGAATTTTTTGTAATAGTTATTTAAGTTATGCCAATACAAATTTAATAAGCCCATTAAATTTAAATTTTAAAGATTTTCGTTTTTTATGCTATAAAACTTTTATGAATATCAATTTTTTGAAATAATATTTTAAATTACGTTTATTGGGCCCTGAGTTTAGTTTGGTTAAGCGAATTTAAAACCTAAAAAAATGTTTTTTTCTAGATTTTATATGCAAAAAAATATATGTCAATGACGTTAAGGCCATTGTTATGGTAAAGTAAATATAAAATTTTAAATATATTGTTTTTGCATTTTACATACCACATTTCATACCTTTACGAAATGCCAAAATTTAAAAAGATTTTATTACTTTGTAATTTATCCATCCATTTTTTTTAATTCTGTAAAAAATATTAAATTCATGGAAGGCACAGTTTAAAATATTAACCAAAACTATCATTAAATACATAAAAAATGTATTACCCATTAGTTACAAAATTTTTTTTTTATGGTTTATGGTAACAAATTACGTCAACTATGGTTGTTGATGATGCATTTTCATCTACCCTTGTATTAAATGTTATTTCATTTTATGTGATAAAAATCCTGCGTCATGTTTTTCTGTTATTACTCAGAGTAATCTATTTTAAATTTTAATTTTAATTTAATACGTTCTATTTTTTAAATTTATTTTAACCTAAACGTAAGTACTAACTACCCTCCAAAAGACATTAAGTTTGATGGACTTTCGTATTTTAATTTAAGTTTTATCTACTACTACTTTGGTAAAAATACGACATTTATTTTAATAAAACACCTTTAATTTGGTAAAATTAACGGCTTGTTAATCGGTGCCCCAAAGGCAATCTCGGGTAACCTTAACTTTTCTGCACTAGATAAACTATTTAAATTGCAGTAAGGTGTCAGAAGATACGCTACAAAAAACGCATTTACTGTAAGTTAAGCGTAAAAATATGAAACTAAAATTTTTTCTCGTGTTTTTTCATGAAACTGTTAATTATACAAAATAGTGACTGTTAATTATACAAAATACAAACTGTTAATTATACAAAATAGTGTATTTTTTTTAGTGTCACAACACTTGGCAATAAATAAAGAAAAAGATTTAATCCAATATTTTTGGCAACAAGGAATTTTTAATTATAGCTAACCGGGCGTAACAAATTTGTAAATAAAAAAAAAAAAAAACATTTTTTTAATAATAAAATGTGTTTAACAGTTTAATAATGATTATAAAATGTCATTCTTACTTTAAATTAATATTTTGAAATGTCATTCTTACTTTAAATTAATTGTTTACAGAAAATAGTTTTAGCAAAATAGCAAAATAATAGCATAGCTAAATAATAGTGTCGTTTTATTAAAGAAATTACAGAAGCTATAAAGAACATGTCCAAAAATATATTCAAATATATATCAAAAAAAGAAAAAATATATAGAAGAATAACACTATTATAAACATTGCATTAAATTTAAAATGTGCCTTGAATTATAAAATATAAATAGTTCTTTTTTTACATTTTTTTATATTATTTTATTACATATACGATTAGTTGCAAGTGTTTTTAATCTGTGAAAGTGGCCTAGTGGTGTAAGCACTTGCATTTTAATCCTGATCTCTAGGTTTAATTCCTGATGTTGTCATTAAAATTTCAATTTCAATGTTTATAGTATTTAAAAAAAAAATTATGTGTATATGACGTCACACGACCATTTGACGTCGAAATTAGTGAAACTGAAAATTCGACATATTTTTTTTGTTTTTAAATATTTTGCCTGATTTCCTTAATACGTATTTAAGTTATACCAATGCGTTTTTTTAAGGGCATTACTTTTTTTGAGATATAGCGATTTTTATGAAATATGTTCATAACTTTTATGAATATCATTATTTTGTTATTATATTTTAAATATACGTTTATTAGGCCAATATTGTGGTAAAGTAAAATTAAAATCTAAAAAAAAAATTTTAATTTTTATACAAAACTATATATTTTATACAAAACTATATTTTTTATACAAAACTATATCTCATTATATTTTTTATACAAAACTATATTTCATTTAAATTTTATTCAAGATTTAATTCAAGACATTAAAGATAAAACATTTCGTTAAAATTTTTAATAGAAAAAAAGTTAGAGCTAATTTTTATTTGGGGTTTAATTAGGTCCCGTGTTATTTCGGCCTATGATATTATTACATACAAATTTAAAAAAAATAAAATTAAAAATTTCAAATCAAAAAATATTTGTTTTGTTAGAACTGCATATGTCTAATAAACGTGTTTACGAAATATTTTTCAAAAATAATAATATTCATAAAAGTTATGACACTTTTATTAAAAATTTATGAAAATTTCAAAACCCAAAATTTTATATTTTATTAGACGCGCATTGGCCTAATAAACATTCAAGATAAAACATTTCATTAAAATTTTTAATAGAAAAAAAGTTAAAGCTAATTTTTACTTTGTGTTTAATTAGATCACGTGTTATTTCGGCTTATGATATTACATACAAATTTTTTTTTTTAAATAAAATATTTCAAATCGAAAAATATTTGTTTTGTTAGAACTGCATAGGTCTAATAAACGTGTTTACGAAATATTTTTCAAAAATATTAATATTCATAAAAGTTATGACACTTTTATTAAAAATTTATGAAATTTCAAAACCCAAAATTTTATATTTTATTAGACGCGCATTGGCCTAATTAACATTCAAAATTAAACATTTCGTTAAAATTTTTAATAGAAAAAAAGTTAAAGCTAATTTTTATTTTGTGTTTAATTAGGTCACGTGTTATTTCGGCCTATGATATTACATACAAATTTTTTTGAAAAAAAAATAAAACATTTTAAATCGAAAAATATTTGTTTTGTTAGAACTGCATAGGTCTAATAAACGTGTTTACGAAATATTTAAAAAAAATATTAATATTCATAAAAGTTATGACACTTTTATTAAAATTTAATGAAATTTCAAAACCCAAAATTTTATATTTTATTAGACGCGCATTGGCCTAATTAACATTCAAGATAAAACATTTCGTTAAAATTTTTAATAGAAAAAAAGTTAAAGCTAATTTTTATTTTGTGTTTAATTAGGTCACGTGTTATTTCGGCCTATGATATTACATTCCCCTTTTTTTTGAAAAAAAAAATAAAAAGTTTCAAATCGAAAAATATTTGTTTTGTTAGAACTGCATAGGTCTAATAAACGTGTTTACGAAATATTTTTCAAAAATATTAATATTCATAAAAGTTATGACACTTTTATTAAAAATTTATGAAATTTCAAAACCCAAAATTTTATATTTTATTAGACGCGCATTGACCTAATTAACATTCAAGATAAAACATTTTGTTAAAATTTTTAATAGAAAAAAAGTTAAAGCTAATTTTTATTTTGTGCTTAATTAGGTCACGTGTTATTTCGGCCTATGATATTACATACAACTTTTTTAAAAAAAAAATAAAAAATTTCAAATCGAAAAATATTTGTTTTTGTTAGAACTGCATAGGTTTAATAAACGTGTTTACTAAATATTTTTCAAAAATATTAATATTCATAAAAGTTATGACACTTTTATTAAAAATTTATGAAATTTCAAAACCCAAAATTTTATATTTTATTAGACGCGCATTGGCCTAATTAACATTCAAGATAAAACATTTCGTTAAAATTTTTTAATAGAAAAAAAGTTAAAGCTAATTTTTATTTTGTGTTTAATTAGGTCACGTGTTATTTCGGCCTATGATATTACATTCCCCTTTTTTTTGAAAAAAAAAATAAAAAATTTCAAATCAAAAAATATTTGTTTTGTTAGAACTGCATAGGTCTAATAAACGTGTTTACGAAATATTTTTCAAAAATATTAATATTCATAAAAGTTATGACACTTTTATTAAAAATTTATGAAATTTCAAAACCCAAAATTTTATATTTTATTAGACGCGCATTGGCCTAATTAACATTCAAGATAAAACATTTTGTTAAAATTTTTAATAGAAAAAAAGTTAAAGCTAATTTTTATTTTGTGTTTAATTAGGTCACGTGTTATTTCGGTCTATATTATTACATACAAATTTTTTTGAAAAAAAAATAAAAAATTTCAAATCGAAAAATATTTGTTTTGTTAGAACTGCACAGGTCTAATAAACGTAATTACGAAATATTTAAAAAAAATATTAATATTCATAAAAGTTATGACACTTTTATTAAAAATTTATGAAATTTCAAAACCCAAAATTTTATATTTTATTAGACGCGCATTGGCCTAATTAACATTCAAAATTAAACATTTCGTTAAAATTTTTATTAGAAAAAAAGTTAAAGCTAATTTTTATTTTGTGTTTAATTAGGTCACGTGTTATTTCGGCCTATGATATTACATACAAATTTTTTTGAAAAAAAAATAAAACATTTTAAATCGAAAAATATTTGTTTTGTTAGAACTGCATAGGTCTAATAAACGTGTTTACGAAATATTTTTCAAAAATATTAATATTCATAAAAGTTATGACACTTTTATTAAAATTTAATGAAATTTCAAAACCCAAAATCTTATATTTTATTAGACGCGCATTGGCCTAATTAACATTCAAGATAAAACATTTCGTTAAAATTTTTAATAGAAAAAAAGTTAAAGCTAATTTTTATTTTGTGTTTAATTAGGTCACGTGTTATTTCGGCCTATGATATTACATTCCCCTTTTTTTTGAAAAAAAAAATAAAAAGTTTCAAATCGAAAAATATTTGTTTTGTTAGAACTGCATAGGTCTAATAAACGTGTTTACGAAATATTTTTCAAAAATATTAATATTCATAAAAGTTATGACACTTATATTAAAAATTTATGAAATTTCAAAACCCAAAATTTTATATTTTATTAGACGCGCATTGACCTAATTAACATTCAAGATTAAACATTTTGTTAAAATTTTTAATAGAAAAAAAGTTAAAGCTAATTTTTATTTTGTGCTTAATTAGGTCACGTGTTATTTCGGCCTATGATATTACATACAACTTTTTTAAAAAAAAAATAAAAAATTTCAAATCGAAAAATATTTGTTTTGTTAGAACTGCATAGGTTTAATAAACGTGTTTACGAAATATTTTTCAAAAATATTAATATTCATAAAAGTTATGACACTTTTATTAAAAATTTATGCAATTTCAAATCCAAAATTTTATATTTTATTAGACGCGCATTGGCCTAATTAACATTCAAGATAAAACATTTCGTTAAAATTTTTAATAGAAAAAAAGTTAAAGCTAATTTTTATTTTGTGTTTAATTAGGTCACGTGTTATTTCGGTCTATATTATTACATACAAATTTTTTTGAAAAAAAAATAAAAAATTTCAAATCGAAAAATATTTGTTTTGTTAGAACTGCATAGGTCTAATAAACGTAATTACGAAATATTTTTAAAAAATATTAATATTCATAAAAGTTATGACACTTTTATTAAAAATTTATGAAATTTCAAAACCCAAAATTTTATATTTTATTAGAGGCGCATTGGCCTAATTAACATTCAAGATAAAACATTTCGTTAAAATTTTTTAATAGAAAAAAAGTTAAAGCTAATTTTTATTTTGTGTTTAATTAGGTCACGTGTTATTTCGGCCTATGATATTACATTCCCTTTTTTTTTGAAAAAAAAAATAAAAAATTTCAAATCGAAAAATATTTGTTTTGTTAGAACTGCATAGGTCTAATAAACGTGTTTACGAAATATTTTTCAAAAATATTAATATTCATAAAAGTTATGACACTTTTATTAAAAATTTATGAAATTTCAAAACCCAAAATTTTATATTTTATTAGACGCGCATTGGCCTAATTAACATTCAAGATAAAACATTTCGTTAAAATTTTTAATAGAAAAAAAGTTAAAGCTAATTTTTATTTTGTGCTTACTTAGGTCACGTGTTATTTCGGCCTATGATATTACATACAAATTTTTTTGAAAAAAAAATAAAACAATTTAAATCGAAAAATATTTGTTTTGTTAGAACTGCATAGGTCTAATAAACGTGTTTACGAAATATTTTTCAAAAATATTAATATTCATAAAAGTTATGACACTTTTATTAAAAATTTATGAAATTTCAAAACCCAAAATTTTATATTTTATTAGACGCGCATTGACCTAATTAACATTCAAGATAAAACATTTTGTTAAAATTTTTAATAGAAAAAAAGTTAAAGCTAATTTTTATTTTGTGCTTAATTAGGTCACGTGTTATTTCGGCCTATTTATGATATTACATACAAATTTTTTTGAAAAAAAATAAAACATTTTAAATCGAAAAATATTTGTTTTGTTAGAACTGCATAGGTCTAATAAACGTGTTTACGAAATATTTTTCAAAAATATTAATATTCATAAAAGTTATGACACTTTTATTAAAAATTTATGAAATTTCAAAACCCAAAATTTTATATTTTATTAGACGCGCATTGACCTAATTAACATTCAAGATAAAACATTTTGTTAAAATTTTTAATAGAAAAAAAGCTAAAGCTAATTTTTATTTTGTGCTTAATTAGGTCACGTGTTATTTCGGCCTATGATATTACATACAAATTTTTTTGAAAAAAAAATAAAATATTTTAAATCGAAAAATATTTGTTTTGTTAGAACTGCATAGGTCTAATAAACGTGTTTACGAAATATCTTTCAAAAATATTAATATTCATAAAAGTTATGACACTTTTATTAAAAATTTATGAAATTTCAAAACCCAAAATTTTATATTTTATTAGACGCGCATTGGCCTAATTAACATTCAAGATAAAACATTTCGTTAAAATTTTTAATAGAAAAAAAGTTAAAGCTAATTTTTATTTTGTGTTTAATTAGGTCACGTGTTATTTCGGCCTATGATATTACATTCCCCTTTTTTTTGAAAAAAAAATAAAAAATTTCAAATTGAAAAATATTTGTTTTGTTAGAACTGCATAGGTCTAATAAACGTGTTTACGAAATATTTTTCAAAAATATTAATATTCATAAAAGTTATGACACTTTTATCAAAAATTTATGAAATTTCAAAACCTAAAATTTTATATTTTATTAGACGCGCATTGGCCTAATTAACATTCAAGATAAAACATTTCGTTAAAATTTTTAATAGAAAAAAAGTTAAAGCTAATTTTTATTTTGTGTTTAATTAGGTCACGTGTTATTTCGGCCTATGATATTACATTCCCCTTTTTTTTGAAAAAAAAAATAAAAAGTTTCAAATCGAAAAATATTTGTTTTGTTAGAACTGCATAGGTCTAATAAACGTGTTTACGAAATATTTTTCAAAAATATTAATATTCATAAAAGTTATGACACTTTTATTAAAAATTTATGAAATTTCAAAACCCAAAATTTTATATTTTATTAGACGCGCATTGACCTAATTAACATTCAAGATAAAACATTTTGTTAAAATTTTTAATAGAAAAAAAGTTAAAGCTAATTTTTATTTTGTGCTTAATTAGGTCACGTGTTATTTCGGCTTATGATATTACATACAAATTTTTTTGAAAAAAAAATAAAACATTTTAAATCGAAAAATATTTGTTTTGTTAGAACTGCATAGGTCTAATAAACGTGTTTACGAAATATTTTTCAAAAATATTAATATTCATAAAAGTTATGACACTTTTATTAAAAATTTATGAAATTTCAAAACCCAAAATTTTATATTTTATTAGACGCGCATTGGCCTAATTAACATTCAAGATAAAACATTTCGTTAATATTTTTAATAGAAAAAAAGTTAAAGCTAATTTTTATTTTGTGTCTAATTAGGTCACGTGTTATTTCGGCCTATGATATTACATACAAATTTTTTTGAAAAAAAAATAAAAAATTTCAAATCAAAAAATATTTGTTTTGTTAGAACTGCATAGGTCTAATAAACGTGTTTACAAAATATTTTTCAAAAATATTAATATTCATAAAAGTTACGACACTTTTATTAAAAATTTATAAAATTTCAAAACCCAAAGTTTTATATTTTATTAGACGCGCATTGGCCTAATTAACATTCAAGATAAAACATTTCGTTAAAATTTTTAATAGAAAAAAAGTTAAAACTAATTTTTATTTTGTGTTTAATTAGGTCACGTGTTATTTCGGCCTATATTATTACATACAAATTTTTTTTGAAAAAAAAAAAAAAAAATTTCAAATCGAAAAATATTTGTTTTGTTAGAACTGCATAGGTCTAATAAACGTGTTTACGAAATGTTTTTTAAAAATATTAATATTCATAAAAGTTATGACACTTTTATTAAAAATTTATGAAATTTCAAAACCCAAAATTTTATATTTTATTAGACGCGCATTGGCCTAATTAACATTCAAGATAAAACATTTCGTTAAAATTTTTAATAGAAAAAAAGTTAAAGCTAATTTTTATTTTGTGTTTAATTAGGTCACGTGTTATTTCGGCCTATGATATTACATTCCCCTTTTTTTTGAAAAAAAAATAAAAAATTTCAAATCGAAAAATATTTGTTTTGTTAGAACTGCATAGGTCTAATAAACGTGTTTACGAAATATTTTTCAAAAATATTAATATTCATAAAAGTTATGACACTTTTATCAAAAATTTATGAAATTTCAAAACCTAAAATTTTATATTTTATTAGACGCGCATTGGCCTAATTAACATTCAAGATAAAACATTTCGTTAAAATTTTTAATAGAAAAAAAGTTAAAGCTAATTTTTATTTTGTGTTTAATTAGGTCACGTGTTATTTCGGCCTATGATATTACATTCCCCTTTTTTTTAAAAAAAAATAAAAAGTTTCAAATCGAAAAATATTTGTTTTGTTAGAACTGCATAGGTCTAATAAACGTGTTTACGAAATATTTTTCAAAAATATTAATATTCATAAAAGTTATGACACTTTTATTAAAAATTTATGAAATTTCAAAACCCAAAATTTTATATTTTATTAGACGCGCATTGACCTAATTAACATTCAAGATAAAACATTTTGTTAAAATTTTTAATAGAAAAAAAGTTAAAGCTAATTTTTATTTTGTGGTTAATTAGGTCACGTGTTATTTCGGCCTATGATATTACATACAAATTTCTTTGAAAAAAAAATAAAACATTTTAAATCGAAAAATATTTGTTTTGTTAGAACTGCATAGGTCTAATAAACGTGTTTACAAAATATTTTTCAAAAATATTAATATTCATAAAAGTTATGACACTTTTATTAAAAATTTATGAAATTTCAAAACCCAAAATTTTATATTTTATTAGACGCGCATTGGCCTAATTAACATTCAAGATAAAACATTTCGTTAATATTTTTAATAGAAAAAAAGTTAAAGCTAATTTTTATTTTGTGTCTAATTAGGTCACGTGTTATTTCGGCCTATGATATTACATACAAATTTTTTTGAAAAAAAAATAAAAAATTTCAAATCGAAAAATATTTGTTTTGTTAGAACTGCATAGGTCTAATAAACGTGTTTACGAAATATTTTTCAAAAATATTAATATTCATAAAAGTTACGACACTTTTATTAAAAATTTATAAAATTTCAAAACCCGAAGTTTTATATTTTATTAGACGCGCATTGGCCTAATTAACATTCAAGATAAAACATTTCGTTAAAATTTTTAATAGAAAAAAAGTTAAAGCTAATTTTTATTTTGTGTTTAATTAGGTCACGTGTTATTTCGGCCTATATTATTACATACAAATTTTTTTGAAAAAAAAATAAAAAATTTCAAATCGAAAAATATTTGTTTTGTTAGAACTGCATAGGTCTAATAAACGTGTTTACGAAATATTTTTTAAAAATATTAATATTCATAAAAGTTATGACACTTTTATTAAAAATTTATGAAATTTCAAAACCCAAAATTTTATATTTTATTAGACGCGCATTGGCCTAATTAACATTCAAGATAAAACATTTCGTTAAAATTTTTAATAGAAAAAAAGTTAAAGCTAATTTTTATTTTGTGTTTAATTAGGTCACGTGTTATTTCGGCCTATATTATTACATACAAATTTTTTTTGAAAAAAAAAAAAAAAATTTCAAATCGAAAAATATTTGTTTTGTTAGAACTGCATAGGTCTAATAAACGTGTTTACGAAATGTTTTTTAAAAATATTAATATTCATAAAAGTTATGACACTTTTATTAAAAATTTATGAAATTTCAAAACCCAAAATTTTATATTTTATTAGACGCGCATTGGCCTAATTAACATTCAAGATAAAACATTTCGTTAAAATTTTTAATAGAAAAAAAGTTAAAGCTAATTTTTATTTTGTGTTTAATTAGGTCACGTGTTATTTCGGCCTATGATATTACATTCCCCTTTTTTTTGAAAAAAAAAATAAAAAATTTCAAATCGAAAAATATTTGTTTTGTTAGAACTGCATAGGTCTAATAAACGTGTTTACGAAACATTTTTTTAAAATATTAATATTCATAAAAGTTATGACACTTTTATTAAAAATTTATGAAATTTCAAAACCCAAATTTTTATATTTTATTAGACGCGCATTGACCTAATTAACATTCAAGATAAAACATTTTGTTAAAATTTTTAATAGAAAAAAAGTTAAAGCTAATTTTTATTTTGTGCTTAATTAGGTCACGTGTTATTTCGGCCTATGATATTACATACAAATTTTTTTGAAAAAAAAATAAAACATTTTAAATCGAAAAATATTTGTTTTGTTAGAACTGCATAGGTCTAATAAACGTGTTTACAAAATATTTTTCAAAAATATTAATATTCATAAAAGTTATGACACTTTTATTAAAAATTTATGAAATTTCAGAACCCAAAATTTTATATTTTATTAGACGCGCATTGGCCTAATTAACATTCAAGATAAAACATTTCGTTAAAATTTTTAATAGAAAAAAAGTTAATGCTAATTTTTATTTTGTGTCTAATTAGGTCACGTGTTATTTCGGCCTATGATATTACATACAAATTTTTTTGAAAAAAAAATAAAAAATTTCAAATCGAAAAATATTTGTTTTGTTAGAACTGCATAGGTCTAATAAACGTGTTTACGAAATATTTAAAAAAAATATTAATATTCATAAAAGTTATGACACTTTTATTAAAAATTTATGAAATTTCAAAACCCAAAATTTTATATTTTATTAGACGCGCATTGGCCTAATTAACATTCAAGATAAAACATTTTGTTAAAATTTTTAATAGAAAAAAAGTTAAAGCTAATTTTTATTTTGTGTTTAATTAGGTCACGTGTTATTTCGGCCTATGATATTACATTCCCCTTTTTTTTGAAAAAAAAAATAAAAAATTTCAAATCAAAAAATATTTGTTTTGTTAGAACTGCATAGGTCTAATAAACGTGTTTACGAAATATTTTTCAAAAATATTAATATTCATAAAAGTTATGACACTTTTATTAAAAATTTATGAAATTTCAAAACCCAAAATTTTATATTTTATTAGACGCGCATTGACCTAATTAACATTCAAGATAAAACATTTTGTTAAAATTTTTAATAGAAAAAAAGTTAAAGCTAATTTTTATTTTGTGCTTAATTAGGTCACGTGTTATTTCGGCCTATGATATTACATACAAATTTTTTTGAAAAAAAAATAAAACATTTTAAATCGAAAAATATTTGTTTTGTTAGAACTGCATAGGTCTAATAAACGTGTTTACGAAATATTTTTCAAAAATATTAATATTCATAAAAGTTATGACACTTTTATTAAAAATTTATGAAATTTCAAAACCCAAAATTTTATATTTTATTAGACGCGCATTGGCCTAATTAACATTCAAGATAAAATATTTCGTTAAAAATTTTAATAGAAAAAAAGTTAAAGCTAATTTTTATTTTGTGCCTAATTAGGTCACGTGTTATTTCGGCCTATGATATTACATACAAATTTTTTTGAAAAAAAAATAAAACATTTTAAATCAAAAAATATTTGTTTTGTTAGAACTACATAGGTCTAATAAACGTGTTTACGAAATGTTTTTCAAAAATATTAATATTCATAAAAGTTATGACACTTTTATTAAAAATTTATTAAATTTCAAAACTCAAAATTTTATATTTTATTAGACGCGCATTGGCCTAATTAACATTCAAGATAAAACATTTCGTTAAAATTTTTAATAGAAAAAAAGTTAAAGCTAATTTTTATTTTGTGTTTAATTAGGTCACATGTTATTTCGGCCTATGATATTACATACAAATTTTTTTGAAAAAAAAATAAAAAATTTCAAATCGAAAAATATTTGTTTTGTTAGAACTGCATAGGTCTAATAAACGTGTTTACGAAATATTTTTCAAAAATATTAATATTCATAAAAGTTACGACACTTTTATTAAAAATTTATGAAATTTCAAAACCCAAAATTTTATATTTTATTAGACGCGCATTGGCCTAATTAACATTCAAGATAAAATATTTCGTTAAAATTTTTAATAGAAAAAAAGTTAAAGCTAATTTTTATTTTGTGTTTAATTAGGTCACGTGTTATTTCGGCCTATATTATTACATACAAATTTAAAAAAAAAAAATTCCAAATCGAAAAATATTTGTTTTGTTAGAACTGCATAAGTCTAATAAACGTGTTTACGAAATATTTTTTTAAAATATTAATATTCATAAAAGTTATGACACTTTTATTAAAAATTTATGAAATTTCAAAACCCAAAATTTTATATTTTATTAGACGCGCATTGGCCTAATTAACATTCAAGATAAAACATTTCGTTAAAATTTTTATTAGAAAAAAAGTTAAAGCTAATTTTTATTTTGTGTTTAATTAGGTCACGTGTTATTTCGGCCTATGATATTACATACGAATTTTTTTTAAAAAAAATGAAAAATTTCAAATCGAAAAATATTTGTTTTGTTAGAACTGCATAGGTCTAATAAACGTGTTTACGAAATATTTTTCAAAAATATTAATATTCATAATAGTTATGACATTTTTATTAAAAATTTATGAAATTTCTAAACCCAAAATTTTATATTTTATTAGACGCGCATTGGCCTAATTAACATTCAAGATAAAACATTTCGTTAAAATTTTTAATAGAAAAAAAGTTAAAGCTAATTTTTATTTTGCTTTTAATTAGGTCACGTGTTATTTCGGCCTATGATATTACAAACAAATTTTTTTGAAAAAAAAAAAAAAAATTTTAAATCGAAAAATATTTGTTTTGTTAGAACTGCATAGGTCTAATAAACGTGTTTACGAAATATTTTTCAAAAATATTAATATTCATAAAAGTTATGACACTTTTATTAAAAATTTATGAAATTTCAAAACCCAAAATTTTATATTTTATTAGACGCGCATTGACCTAATTAACATTCAAGATAAAACATTTTGTTAAAATTTTTAATAGAAAAAAAGTTAAAGCTAATTTTTATTTTGTGGTTAATTAGGTCACGTGTTATTTCGGCCTATGATATTACATACAAATTTTTTTTTTTTAAATAAAAAATTTCAAATTGAAAAATATTTGTTTTGTTAGAACTGCATAGGTCTAATAAACGTGTTTACAAAATATTTCTAAAAAATATTAATATTCATAAAAGTTACGACACTTTTATTAAAAATTTATGAAATTTGAAAACCCAAAATTTTATATTTTATTAGACGCGCATTGGCCTAATTAACATTCAAGATAAAACATTTCGTTAAAATTTTTATTAGAAAAAAAGTTAAAGCTAATTTTTATTTTATGCTTAATTAGGTCACGTGTTATTTCGGCCTATGATATTACATACAAATTTTTTTGAAAAAAAAAATAAAAAATTTCAAATCGAAAAATATTTGTTTTGTTAGAACTGAATAGGTCTAATAAACGTGTTTACGAATTATTTTTCAAAAAAATTAATTTTCATAAAAGTTATGACACTTTTATTAAAAATTTATGAAATTTCAAAACCCAAAATTTTATTTTTTATTAGACGCGCATTGGCCTAATTAACATTCAAGATAAAACATTTCGTTAAAATTTTTATTAGAAAAAAAGTTAAAACTAATTTTTATTTTGTGTTTAATTAGGTCACGTGTTATTTCGGCCTATGATATTACATACGAATTTTTAAAAAAAAAAATAAAAAATTTCAAATCGAAAAATATTTGTTTTGTTAGAACTGCATAGGTCTAATAAACGTGTTTACGAAATATTTTTCAAAAATATTAATATTCATAAAAGTTATGACATTTTTATTAAAAATTTATGAATATTCTAAACCCAAAATTTTATATTTTATTAGACGCGCATTGGCCTAATTAACATTCAAGATTAAACATTTCGTTAAAATTTTTAATAGAAAAAAAGTTAAAGCTAATTTTTATTTTGTGTTTAATTAGGTCACGTGTTATTTCGGCCTATGATATTACATACAAATTTTTTTGAAAAAAAAATAAAAAATTTTAAATCGAAAAATATTTGTTTTGTTAGAACTGCATAGGTCTAATAAACGTGTTTACGAAATATTTTTCAAAAATATTAATATTCATAAAAGTTATGACACTTTTATTAAAAATTTATGAAATTTCAAAACCCAAAATTTTATATTTTATTAGACGCGCATTGACCTAATTAACATTCAAGATAAAACATTTTGTTAAAATTTTTAATAGAAAAAAAGTTAAAGCTAATTTTTATTTTGTGGTTAATTAGGTCACGTGTTATTTCGGCCTATGATATTACATACAAATTAAAAAAAAATAAAAAATTTCAAATCGAAAAATATTTGTTTTGTTAGAACTGCATAGGTCTAATAAACGTGTTTACGAAATATTTTTCAAAAATATTAATATTCATAAAAGTTATGACACTTTTATTAAAAATTTATGAAATTTCAAAACCCAAAATTTTATATTTTATTAGACGCGCATTGGCCTAATTAACATTCAAGATAAAACATTTCGTTAAAATTTTTAATAGAAAAAAAGTTAAAGCTAATTTTTATTTTGTGTTTAATTGGGTCACGTGTTATTTCGGCCTATGATATTACATACAAATTTTTTTTTTTTAAATAAAAAATTTCAAATCGAAAAATATTTGTTTTGTTAGAACTGCATAGGTCTAATAAACGTGTTTACAAAATATTTTTAAAAAATATTAATATTCATAAAAGTTATGACACTTTTATTAAAAATTTATAAAATTTCAAAACTCAAAATTTTATATTTTATTAGACGCGCATTAGCCTAATTAACATTCAAGATAAAACATTTCGTTAAAATTTTTAATAGAAAAAAAGTTAGAGCTAATTTTTATTTTATGCTTAATTAGGTCACGTGTTATTTCGGCCTATAATATTACATACAAATTTTTTTGAAAAAAAAAATAAAAAATTTCAAATCGAAAAATATTTGTTTTGTTAGAACTGAATAGGTCTAATAAACGTGTTTACGAATTATTTTTCAAAAAAATTAATTTTCATAAAAGTTATGACACTTTTATTAAAAATTTATGAAATTTCAAAACCCAAAATTTTATTTTTTATTAGACGCGCCTTGGCCTAATTAACATTCAAGATAAAACATTTCGTTAAAATTTTTAATAGAAAAAAAGTTAAAGCTAATTTTTATTTTGTGTTTAATTAGGTCACGTGTTATTTCGGCCTATGATATTACATACAAATTAAAAAAAAAATAAAAATTTTTAAATTAAAAAATATTTGTTTTGTTAGAACTGCATAAGTCTAATAAACGTGTTTACAAAATATTTTTCAAAAATATTAATATTCCTAAAAGTTATGACACTTTTATTAGAAATTTATGAAATTTCAAAACCCAAAATTTTATTTTTTATTAGACGCGCCTTGGCCTAATTAACATTCAAGATAAAACATTTCGTTAAAATTTTTAAAAGAAAAAAAGTTAAAGCTAATTTTTATTTGGGTTTTAATTAGGTCACGTGTTATTTCGGCCTATGATATTACGTACAATTTTTTTAAAAAAAAATAAAAAATTTTAAACGTAAACGTTGCTTACTTTATCTTTGCATACACAAAATCAAACTTTTTTAAATAATATGTGTATTTATTGTTTCAGATTAATCGTCAGTAAGAAAAACAATAAATGAAATTTGTTATTACTAAAGCACCCAATTAATTAAGTTGTCTAGCAAAAACAGCTTTCATCTAGGAAAACAAAATAGGGCAAAAATTATTATCACAAAAAGTGTTAAATAATTTATACCCGTTTCATTTGTTAGATAGGGCTGTTAATAAAAACAGAAAAGTTAAAAGATACAAATGATTAGAACGAGCCCGCACATATGATCTCAATTTCGAAAAGTGCCATAAAATGTTATACGCATAAAAAAATCTTGTTTGTGGTGCCTAGTTTTAATTTATTTTTTAAAATTATTATGCACCACAAATAGTAGGATATTTATTTATAAGATGTAAGAGCAAATGTGCAATTGCTTGTGGGATCCATCCAACAACTTAAATCAAGAAAAATATCAAATTTATAACTTGATATTTAGTGAACAGATTTGTTACTACGTAAAGTTGAACTTTACCGTCCTGGTCTATCTTCATTAACTTTCAGGATCAAAAATACAAAAGACTCAGATCTTGGAAATTACAATTGGAAAACATCAAAAGGTCGACCTGGAAAAGCTTATAATGTACGCAAACTTTACTTACATAAGAAATATAAGTAAGAGAAATATACTCACAATATTTTATATTAAAAATTTTTATCTAATATTAAAAAGTTAATTAAATTGACAACTAATATTGAAACGTCCACCCAAACTAAGATTTCACATTAAACAATTTCTAAAATGAATTTAAAGATTTAATATTAAACAATTTTCTAGAATAAACTTTAATACTGTAAGAAATATGTCACTACACAATTTAACTTTTGTTACGCAATTAGCTCCCCTGCAGATCAGGTTAAAGCATAATAAGACAGTAGTTGTGCTTAAAAGTTAACAAGGTATTGCAATGCAAGCCTACATACCCAAGTGATTCAACACTTTAGAAATAAAAACTCCACATAGGAATTTATGGAAAAAACGATTTGTATAAAACATTTTAGGAAAGTTTACTCTTTTTTTGACATTATTATTTCGGCAAAGCAAAAACTTTTTTGTTAGTTACAATATACCTCCTCTTCCAAAATTATAAGCCAATTCAAAATTAGAAGCCAATTTCCCAAATAAGAAGCGAATCCAAAATTAAAAGCAAATTTTCGATTTATCGAGTTTCTCGAATAGAATCTTTCACAACTATACCTTATGCCAAGCAAATGATTAAATGTGGTACAGGTGTAGTACATAAAAGTTGCAGAACTAAAGGTGTAACTTAGAATGTGTGTTTTCACAATAAAACTAGCTCAAACCTTAGATTGTGAATATGTTGTTGAAATATTTACAATGGTATTTTATCCAGGGAAATTGAATTTTAAGGGTATGAAGAAAATTAAGCAGAGCTTAGTTATAGAACTGCATATCCATACAGACTAGTGTATTTTCTTTGTGCAATAACTGCTGAACTATAATAGAAAATATAACATTGGGAAGTGTTTATTACGATTTACAACTGCATATGACCTTTTTTATTTAATTTTTGCAATTGCGTGACATCATTTGTCTAAAAATGTATAACGTATGGTAATTGCTATGAAAAAGGTAAAATGTAAATCATTTATGATGGCATTAGACATGTTTTTATTGCTTTTTATGTTAAATTACGGTAATAACATTTTTATTATGTATTTTTGTCTTTTAGCTCTGGTTTGTTAGTAATAAGCCATTGCACCACGTCAAGGTCAACCAGAAAGCAACAGGTTATTTTACCCAATGGGAAGGCAAACGATGAGATTTTAAAGGTACCTTGGAAAAGTAAGACACCTAAAAAATCCCAACAAAAAGCCTTTAATTTAGTAATCAGCCAATTTTTCCCAAATATAAGTTTAAACTAAGTTCGAGGGTGCGCGACTAGCTTCTAATGCTCGGTATAGTGGAAACTGTTTTGCTCTCACGGTACTAAACCGTATATTTAAATAGAACTAATTCTGAACTAATAGATAAAAAGTATTTTAAGATTCGCCAAGGCTTGGAAAGCATGCACAAAGGGTGAAGAACCTATAAAAAAATGTTATATGTATACACATATATAAAAATTAGAACCTGTAAAAACCTGTAAAAAACAAAAATGTTTACAGGAAAAACTGTAAGAGAGATGGCAACGAACCATATTTATTTTAATTACCATAAAATTAATTCCAGATCTTCTTTCACCAGAACGAAAAAGGAAAACTATACCGAGCAAACTGACAACTAATTATCCTTTCTACTTTTTTAACTCCAGACAATGTTAATAACTTTGTGGTTTACCCAACTCCAACAAAGTTAAAACATTTTTTTAAACTAACTTAAATTTAAATTTTATTATCGCGAATTTAATTTTGTGTTTAGACCCTATACAAGTACAATAAAGAATTGGGAGAAGAGAAAAATATTTTGGTTTTAGGTTCTAAGTTTTAAAAAGTTACAATAACCTTAAAATTGACACACTTAAGCTAATACTTTACAACTATAGGTTTAAATTACCTATAATTGCAAAACAATTTATTTATGAAGGTCCTGAGTTGTTGCTAATTAACAAAATTAAAATTTTAATGGTGATTTAATAGTTTTTAAACTTTAAATTAGTATTTAAGGTATGACATTTATTAAATAATTACAGTAGGAGGTTACACCAATATTAATTACAGAGAATGTGACAGAATTGGGTTCAAGTTTTAGGGTTTAATAATTTTTACTTAACTCCCAATTATGTTCCATTAAGCTTTCATCCAAGCTCCTCCAACTCTGCGAAGTTAAATTTCCATTTTCACAAGCTAATAAATTACAATTCTGCAGACTAAGCATGGCGCTATATACTACCCACGAGTAAAACGCACCATGCTTCACTAAGGAAGAAAATAATTGATAGAAAGTGGAAAACCGGGGTTTATAGATGCCGGTATTTAATTAGCGCGAAACTCTTAGTTATAATTAACTCTGCACCCCCAAGCGTGTTGCTTCTTTAGTTAAAGGTTTAGTCCCTGGCTATTGAGGTTAAGCCTCCCACATTTAATTGTTCGGTAGCGTTTATACCCTAACATGAGCTGTGCGTTGTCTACATTGAAAAAATTCTAATGATATGGCACGAAATACAGCAGTAATAAACAAATGTGAAAAAAATATACAACATGGGACAACCCGGACGACCATTTGGCGATACGTGGTTCTGCTGACCTCAAGGGCCAAAACACAGACTAGTACTGGTACATGGGGCACCTAAGGGGACCTAACAATGGTATTGGGAAAATGGCCGCCGGGAACGCATCAGCTCATTGACTGTTTGATCCCAAACTTCGACCGCCCCACGAAGCGAAATGGGTAAATCTAGGTTTGGGACAGTCCGCAAAATAAAAATACACTGGGAGAAGAGAAAGATATTGCATACAATTCTGTTTAATTCTAGTACTTGTCAAACCTCAAAATTAGTGAATAAAATCACAAAATCTAAATCTAATCTCAATGTCCTTTTTTTTCAGATCATTTATTAATGAACAAATCCTACGTCACATTGACCATAAGTGACGACATAATTGTTGATTCCAAAATCGTCATTTTTGATAGGAACAAAAAAAACCAAGATTAGAAGAAGCTACATTAACTTTTCAGATTTCTAAAAGTAAAAAAAATTATTAAAAGGTGGCTTAAAATAATTATGCATAAGTTGAAAGCATCCCATATAGCTATACAGATACAACACACATTTTAAATCAGTTGGGCTATGTTAAAAATAAAAAGAATGCGTTATTTACAAGAGCTATGACGTCACAAATTTATAATAAATATAAATATTTGAATATTTTTAATAATTTACCTTTGGCATAGAGCGGTAGAGCATTGCAGTTCCAATTCCGGTTCAAATCTTATTAGTTGTGACCTAATTAGCAATGATGTCACTTGCTGGTGATAAGATGAACATAAAAGTGACGTTACGTTGACTTCATCACTGAAACAAAAAGGTTAATACATTAAGTAAAAAATAATGAAAAAACACTAATATTTACAGAAAATATTTCTTTAAATTTAAAATAAAAAATTTGATAATTTGAGAACTTTTTAGGTAATTTGAAATGTGTGAATGAAACTTGATTAGACTGCTAAACAATAATTTTTAATTAAAGTTAAGTATTTACCTTTTATTAATCAGGAACTGGCGTTATGGGCGACGTCATGTAGGCTATAACGACGTCACTAAACCACAAAAAGTTTCCGAGGACCATTAGGCTGAAGTCGACCTAAAAATTTAAATTAAAAAGTTAGTAAAATGCATTTAAATTAGAATACAATTGCATTTTACCGCTACAATTAATTAAATCAAGTTATATTAGGGTAAGGAAAATTATTTTAATTAAATACCATTTTACTTATTTTGGTGCACTTTTCCATTTTCTCGACGACAAGACTCTGATGTTGTTAAGTTGATGACGTCATTATATAAAAAAAAACTTGGTTTATATAAAAAAATATTGTCAAATAAACTGAAAAAACATTTTAATCTTTATTTATATGTTAAGGCGTTGGGTTTTTATTTTATTAATACTTTAATGTAATTGGTATTATTGCAGCAGCAGCGCAAGAATAGTAAAAGTGGAAATTAGAATAGATGAAGAGTAGATATTAGCGACGCTACAACAGCAAAATTTAAAAATAAAACAATCACAATCATGCAGCATGCATGGTATATGGCAATAAAGCAACAGCACATGCAGCATATAGCGCTTAAAATTATTCCAAAACTTAATTTTAGTTTATTCACAAATAAATAATTAAACTTACCAATCACCATGACGTCATAGTATACGTTACAATCCACGTCACAAACCACCCCACTCCGCCAACTTTCGTCGAAACATTATCTGCAAGAAATTCAAATTAATTTAACAATATGTTGAAATTTTTTAACCCTTTTAAAATTTATTATATTTTTAAGGTAATTAACAGCACTTGCCAATTCTTGCCATTTTTTAATTAACTTTCTTTCTATACGTTACGAAATATTACAAAAAATAAATATTAAAAATTCTTAACATAAAATTAATTTTGCCTTATTAGGCGTAACATCGACCTTTAAAAGTTGTGAAGATATTGTTGATTTTGATTTCCACTTCCAGAAGTAATTTTCCTTTCTTAGCTGTTGTATGACGTCATATAATATAAATTGTTTATTAATTCTTGAACTTCTGCTTTCTAGGTGGTTTGTGCTTTAGTACGTCATAATATACTCTATCGATTATGTTGTAGAATTGTTGCAAAAACATAAGAATTGACGATTAAAGTTGATATGAACTAAGCATAGATTTTTAGAACCTTCTACCACGCGGTCCAGACAAGAAAAAGTCACGTGTCTCAGTTTCTAGAATTTCTTGCGCTTCTTGTAAACCCGGGGCCGAAAATTGAAATCTTGGCGCGAATTTAATCAACGCGCGCGCCTCTCCTGGTTGGTTAAAGAGATAAAATGTTTCTCTAGAAGAGAACTTGCGAATTTTTCTGTAGACACTTCACGTTTTATTTAATTTTTTTTTATTTCAAATAGTTTACGTTCTTTATGTGTTGATAGAAAATGGACTTGTATTTAATCCCCGCATTTTGGGTTAACAAAAATATACAACCTTTTACACAATATACAAACCTTTTACAAATATACAAACCTTTTAAAATAGTCGAAAGCATAAATTAAAATAAACTGTCAAATATTAAATCAGTTGTAAATATTTTGTTTTGTATGAGTTTTAATCTCTTATAAAGTTGGATTACTGATTCTTTTTTAATAAAAGTTAAAGACTTAAACATATTTGGTTGCCCTAAAAATTTTGTTTCGGTGATTTTGCAAAAATTAATATTTTTTGTCATAACTCTAGCGTAAATTAATAATTTTATTAATATATTGTAAAAACGCTTATCAGGCTAATTGAATTGCTTTAAAATAGTTGAATTTAAAATCTACAAAAAAAACTATTTGGTATTTTTGCGTTGAATATTCTATATGGCTTATAGCATGTAGGTCAAAGGTCGCTTAAAAAAGCCGTTGGAAAATGCTGTATATTTTGTTCTACTGAATATTGTTTTTAAATATTAGTTAGACCATTGCCAATATATAAAAAGTTGATTAATTTGATTTCGGTGATTTAAAAACAATATGTTTTATGTTAAAACTCACGCATATATTAATAATTTTAACTTTTTTGTAAATACACTTAATAGGCCGATATAAAAATTCCATAAATCATTTAAACGAACTTATAAACAAAGCTTGTTAAGAATGAAATATTTTTATAAACTTATAAACAAAGATTGTTAAGACTGAAATATTTTAAGTGTTTAAATTGAAACTTTTACTCAACCCCAATTATAAAATTTGTTTTAACTTAACCTTAAGTTTATTTTAATTTAATATTAATTTGTGCTATACTTCATCCGCTAGGTCATGACAATACGCCGTCTACACAAACAAGTACGCCACACAAATCGCTTAGCTCACCTTACAACCGACTATTACATGAACAAAGATATATTTAGTCTGGTAGTGTGATTAAGCGGTCATGGCAGCAGATTACGAACCGAAAGGTTTCGGGTTCGAGCCGCACCATTGTCACACTATTCGCCCTTGAGCCCGGCGTTTACGGATAGCTCATACGCGTCACAATATCACCCCTACCCAATACAAAATGTAAAAAAACAACTATATTTAAACACACCTTTTTATGTTGTTATAAATGGTAATGTTTATACAATAAAATATAAAATTGTTTATTATAATCATCTGTTTTTTTAACTAATGGAATATACTTTTTTTTTTATTAAAAAAATTGTTATTAGTGTATTTTTAAAAAAAAACAGAAACATTCAATCATTTAACCCCTAGCTATGTTTAACAAACATATTTTTTTACATGTCAGTAAAAAAAATTGTTTTGTGTAGGTATAAAATACAATACAAAGATATTTGATCTTCTTTGTTCGAGTAAATATAAGAAACCATTGACGTACATAGTCAGACAACGTATTCAGTAAATGTTGTTAACAACATTAAGATAAATGAGTTGTGAAACTAACCTTTTATTATTTTTAAAGCAAATAAAAACAGGAACAAAAGGTGATATGACATCAACTTTACCGACCTACAGTAGTGAATAAAATTTCAATACCTTTGGTTTCAATAAAAGGGACTGAGGTACATTTAAGATTACTAATACGTACTTGTTGACGCGGCAACGTTAGACGAGATAGGGTTATATGGATATAAAAGTAACCAGACAAAGTTATATTGCATAAAGTTGTTACATTTTTGTTAAAAAATGTTATGACAATAGAATTTTAAATAGTATAAAAAAACGGCTAATTAATTAAAATTTTATTAAAAACTGAAATTTAAACAGGTAATTTAGATAATATGTTACTGGGAATTATTTTTAAAAAGGTAGGTTAACAAAGTACAAATCCGTTTGTTATACAAGATAAATTTTCAGTTTTAAAAAATGGAGAACATTACATTTTTAAAGTACTACTTTAAATTTGTTGTACTTAGGCCAGAATACGATATTACTAAACAATTCCTACAAAATGAAAAAGACTTACAAAATAAAATGTTTAAAGACATTTTAAAAGAAACTAAACTGTTAAAGGATAGCGTCAGCGAAGTAGATTACGAATTATTTGTTTTATCAGTTGAAAGCGAAATTGCAACAAATCTTCAAAAAATGTGCGACATTAATGGAAAAGAAAAACAACCAAAAGAATCTGCAAAATTGCTTCACGAACTTGGTTTACTTTATTCGGGAAAACTTTGTGAAAAAAGTTTAAAGCGTAATATAAATGCATTTGATCTTTTTATCCCTTGGGGTAACGTTGTTACACTCAAACCAGAATACGAAACTGCAAAACAGCACTTAGAAAAGAATGCATTTATAAAAAAAAAGCAATCAGCACCCTTAAAAAATTTAATTCACATATTCGGCGCAACTTCCTGGCCTGAAAGTCCTGAAAAAATCAAATTGATACGATGTGCAGGTTTACTAAATGCAGCCATCGTCAGAAACCCTGAAAACGTTAAAAAAATAAAACAAGATCTTAAAAAATTCTGCTTTCAATTATTACAAACTGCTAATGCATCAAATACTAAAGTAAACTTGTTTGCAGTTGCAAATTGTATTAAGAATAATTTAACTAAGATAAGAGACAACGTTATACAAAAGTTGAATAAATTTGAACGCGTTCCATTAGAAATATCTAATGAGGACTTTGTTAAACTAAAAAAACTTGAAATCGAAAAGGTTATTAGTTTGCAAAATGAAATCACCGACAATTACAAAAGACTAATGTGTCAACTTAGTGAACTTTGTATAGAAATCATGGGTGAACCACCTTGTAAATATGCTTTGGTTGGACTTGGGTCACTTGTCCGAAAAGAAATTACTCCTTACTCTGATTTCGAAAATATCATTGTTTTAGAGGAAGGAATTCAACATTTAGAAAGTTATGAAACAACAAAGGAGTACTTTAGATGGTTTGCTGTGATTTTTCAAGTTGTATTAATTAACTTGGGAGAAACAATTATACCTTGTTTAGATATACCGTGTTTAAATGGATCAAAATCCAGTTTCAAGTTTTATGATGCTATTACACCACGTGGGGTTTCATCTGATGGGATGGTGCCTTATGCTTGTAAATCTCCTCTTGGAAGACAGTTCGAAACAGAAAATAAACCGTTTAAACTTGAACTTATTCAACCAGTTAGCATAATGGCAAGTTATGTTAACGAAGATGCAGACTTAAAGAATGGATATCATTTAGCCGATATGTTAATGACGACATGTTTTGTTGCCGGCGATCAGGATATTCACGATGATTTTCAAGAAAATGTATTAAAAAGGAATCCTGATAACAACTTTATCAAATCGACAGTACAAAGGGAAGTGGAAAAAAATACGTTCAATTTTTCTATAGATAAAGAAGTTGGGCATCCAAGAAGAAACTTGACAACAAACATTAAACGAATGTTATATCGTTCGTCAACTTTGTTTATCTCAGCTTTGGGAAAACTCAACGGAATCTTAGACCCTAGTTGCTTCGACATTTTGGATACTCTATTTCAACAAAATAAAATATTGGAAATGGATTGTTTAAATCTTAAGTTTGCTGTTGCAGTTGCTTGCGAATCCAGATTAAAAGTTTATAGTAAGAAAAGAAAACAAGATGATTATGTTGCATATTCTAAAGATTTTGATGAAATTCTACAGATATGTGATATAAGGCTCATTGTAGAATACTTGGCGATCGTGAATATTTTACAATTAAACATATTATCTGACCATCAACGTTATTGGTTTGACCACTTGGACATTTTCGAGGGATTTAAACTACTTGAATTATACCAACTAGCACAAGATTGGATATCTACGCAACAAGAAACGATGGATAAATCAACACAATATTGTTTTCTTGGGGTTTGTAAGTTAAATCTTGGCAATCACGAAGGAGCAATAAAAGACTTAGAATATGCATTAGAACTAAACTTATTTCCATCTTTTAGAAAATTTGAAATGTATCACCTATGTATCTTAAGCTTAGGAACAAGTAAGCGTGCTTTATATAAAGGTGAAGAAGAAAATCCCGAAAATAAAAACTGTTATGAATTTGAATTTAAAAAAGGAGTTACTGTATTCCTGCCTTTAGTAGTAGCAAAACCAAACATGGAAGATGAAGATATAGCATTATATGCATGTTCTACAAATGTAGTTAATTATACGAGAAAAGATTTTTCAGATATTTTCGGTTCAATTTTAAAGTCATTTAATCTTTTTGCATATACGACTGATGTGTTATTTAAACAAAATGAAATAACGTCGTTTTCCTTGTTATCACAAATTATGAAAATAATACCTGATGAATTTATTTGTAAAGAAGGTAAAGATCCAGTTAATTTAATGCAAGTTCCACTGTTAAAAGTAATTAATACATGGAACGAAGACCTTTTATCATTTTGTTCCCCAGTAAAGGGCAAAGTGGACTTTAAGGATGTACTTACTAGCATTGCTAAAACAATGATGGGTCAAGGGTTTGATTTTATATCAAACCCTGTGTTACCAAGAGAAGTGTTAAAAAGAGAGAAGGAAAAGCCTAAAACTGTTAAGTTAAGCGAACTTAAAAAAGAATTGTTTCAAACACGTGTAATAACGACACATCGTTTGATTTGTTTGGACTTACTCAAAGAGGATAAATATCAAAAACTAATGTTAGAATTATTTTGTTCACTACAAAAAGACAATGATTTCGAACATTTTAATAAAATTGTAGACGCTCAATATCCAACATATGAATCATTTTTGAAACGCTTAAAAAGTATTATAGCAAACTTGTTAACAGAAAAGATCCCTCCTTGCTGATCCACGCGAACAACTTTTACAAGTGTAAAACCAGCTGTACACAACATGTCTCTTTTTTTCAGCATTTTGTTTAGTTAAAATAACCACCACAAGCCTAATTCCCCGTTTTAATTAAGGTTACAAATTTAAATAAATATACGGGTAGTACTAAAATACGGGATACGAAAGGTTGCGGGGTGCGGGAAAAAATGTAAACGTCAACAAAAAAACGCTGAATGCGGAAAAGGACGGGATTTTTATACCCTTCCCCAATCTTCCCTTGCACTTTATAGTCGTTTTAGCATCATTCTATTTATTCCTATGCCTTTAACACCAATCCCGCATTGTCTCTAAGAACTTGAGGTAAATACTGCATTTATTCCACATTAAAGTACAAAAATGCCGTTCCATCCCGCATTCTGCGAATTTTTATTAACGTTTACATACGGCCCCGCACTATCCAGCATCCCGTACTTTAGTATAGTCCTAAATATACACAAGTTTATCATAATTTTTAAGGCTAAGAATTTTATTTGTTTATTTGCAACAATATTTTTAACCTACCTTTTTTGTTTTTTTTGAATTATGTTAATATGAACATTTTTGTGTTTTATAAGGTTGTGATTAAAACCTAAAAAAGTTCACCTGTTTTGTTTTTACATTTTTGCCTTTATATGTATATGAATTAAGTTTTATTCTTGTTTAGTTTTTGTTTTTACTTACAATAACAATTTAAACACTATATTGTCCTTGTGGTGTGATTTTAAATTTTATTTTGTTGGTAAAATTTATTATATTGCTAAAATAATAAACATTTTTTTTTAAATTACAACAGATACTGGAAAAATACAAAAGTTTCTAAATACAGAACAAAGGCTAAGAACGACAAACTTTTAACAATGATGTTGTATTATGTTACAACCTTCCACACACCTGGCAATTGCTCGGGTTTAATTAAAAAACTTTGTTTTTTAAAGATCAAATTACTAAGTTGCCATGACATCAGATAAATAAAGAAAAAAACATTGTAAATGATTAAACCTGGGTAAATTTACGCAAACTAGGTTTAAATATTAAACAACAAAATTCACATAATCTTGTTAGTTATTAAAAATAATGGCATAGAATTTAAAAAAATAAAATTTTGCCCTTCAAGAAAACGCGATTAAAATAGCCTTTTTTTGTTGGAACAATTCTAGGTATTTAAAACAAAAGTAATTGAAAGTCTCTATTAAGCGAGTCGCGTTTAAAAACAACATCTTAAACAACGACATTAACAATGTTGCTGTATCATATTACATTACATACCATCTGGAGTCTATTAGAAATAGATCGTCCTTGAATGTAATGACGTCATAAAGTACCGATTTACAACACTTGTTATATAACGGAATGCTATAGGCGGCACGACGTCTGCGCAAACTTAAAAAAAAACCTTAAAACCTATTCGATAAAGAGTGTAATAACCGTATTTAGTTCTGAACAGCAAGGCTAAAAAGTCATTCAAACTTTCCAAACACCAAACATAACCTAGTGGCGTCGATTCGCGAGCCGAAAGGTTTCGGGTCCAACCCTTTTTGTTATTTGCCTTTGCGCCCAGTGTCTACAGATAGACCAAACACGCCTTAATACCTCACTCTAACCCAAATAACATAAACCCTGTTAAGGTAGTATAGAAAAAATTATATTATAATAAATAAACAAACTTCTAAAACAATTAAATTGTGTACTATTAAAATTTAAACTACGAAATGCCGCTATATTATGTTCGTTGGTTAAAAGAGGAAAACTCGTAATATTTTATATTATCTAAAAACGCAGCTGTTTCGCCATTCTGTTTTTTTTTTCTATAACAATGTTGTTTGTACAGAGTTGAACTGGAAAGGGTTACAATACATAATGAGTTGGTATTTTTGACAGTTCACATTCTTTTAAGATATTCATTTTTGTTACGTCAGTGAAAATTAATATCCTGTAATTAAACAAAAGATTTCGAAGCGTTGCGATGTGTATTTGGTTGTCAATAAATATATCGAATATCTTTTATTTTATTCTCGTATGTATCACCATAGTAACATGGGTTCCAATTCGGTTTTGGTTCCCAATTTTAAGCGAGTTCCCTTTTTTTAAATTAAAAAAAATGTAATTCTGTCGTATTAACATGACATCACCGTTACGGTTTAGTAATAGATACTCTTCGACGTACATAAATTGTAGGCGAGGTAAAAAGAGTTATTTGAACAAACGCATAAATATAAAATCAATCACTAACGTAAAGTTATAATAAACATTGTATTGGTAATGTGGTTTTCTTATTTTAAATATTGAATAACTTACAATAGAACATCTTGTTTGAATGCAATAAAGACAAGACTTTATCACAACAAAATATTCTGTTCCAAATCAACATGAAAAATAAACATATTTTTGTAAATGTTAAAACTTGTGTTAATGTTCAAATAAAGAAATGCGGTTCATGCATGTAAAATGTTGCTTTATTTTATTAATTGTGGTGCAGTCGAAGTTGTATTTTAACTTAAATTGTTGACCTTATATTTATTATCTATGCTTGGACGACTAAAATTTTAAGTTCTTTGTAAATAAGAAGTCTTTAAAAATGCATTGCGATAAACAGAACACTAAGGCAAGCTAAGCAATTTGTTATCAATAGTTTCATGTAAAACATCTAATCAGATCACAAGATAAAAGGAGTATATTAAACTTTTACTATATAACTATTTAACCCAGAACAATACATATTTTTAAGTTACGAAACTTTTATTAACAGGCGTCATGGGGACATCTAGTAACAGTAAATCAGTGTTTTTTATTAACCAAAATACTGAGTTCGATTCTGTTATCGATTTAGGGGATATTTCAGGACCGATTTTAAAGCAAAAATATTGCAAATCAAGGTAACAAGTAATTTAATTTTTTTTCTACTACAATTTAGATAGTTTTAGTTAAAAATATTAGTTGAAGGCTCTCCTAATAAAACACAATTCTAAAAATGCTGTTGTTTTATGAAATATTATAGTTTAACTTAAGTATTTGCCCAAGATCTCAGGTATTTTTTTATTATTTTTCAGGTATATTAAAGTCTTAGCAATTATTCTTGCATTATTATTTCTACTTGTTATCGGAGTTATTGTGTGTACGAAGTTTGTTAGTGCAACGCCCAAAACCTCGGTAAAATTTGGTTTATTTAATTCGATTAAACTAATAAAGGCAATAAATTAACACAGGTTTTTATGTAACTGATTTTTTTCACAGATATTACTTAATTTTTTTGTAGGGGCAAGTCAGCAATACAAAAAACCAATCCTCTACTCCTTTACCCAGCTATACAAATAGTTCAAAAACCCACAATTTGGATTTTAAAAATCACCCAAGCAACAACAAAAATAATACACCTGGTGATATAGACAACAATAATAAAAACAACAACATTAGCTACAAGCGCAAGACTAACAAAAACGTCAGAGAATACAGCTACAACAGCAACTTTCTCGACTACAATGATGATAATATTACGACAATTGATCTTCTAAATGTTAAGATTCACGTAAACAAGATTTTCAAAGAAAATCAAATTTTGATGGAAAATTTACAAAACAATCTAACTTTTGCCAACAGTAAAATTGAACTTTTCGAAAAAGTTATCAAAAATCTAACGAACAAAATTGAATTAATGGGAAACAACTTGAACAAAAATATATTTAAATTACAGAAGAACTTCACTAACAAAATTGCTAAAGTTACATCAAAAATTGGCGAAAATTTTACTTCAATTTTGGGCTTGTTTAGACGTGAATTTATTAACTCAGTAAACACATCTCAAACCATAACCAACCAGCAGATTGGTAACATTAAACAAACCTTTATTGAAAAAATGGAAAAGTTTCAAAACAGTACATTATCGAAAATCCTAAAAATCAACAACAACTTTAAAGAAATGAATAATACAACTAACTTTTGGAATGAAAAAAATCAACTGGAGCTTGCCTCTGAACATAACAAAACTATTGACCAAATGTTTATTTCAATGCGCCAGGATTTTTTAAACTTTCAACTCAACAAAACTAAAGAAATTTTTAACATTCTAAATAGCTTTAATATCAGCAAAATAATAAACCTGATCTCCCCACAAATTCATGGTTTAATCAATCAAGAATTGGAGGCAAGAAAAAACGAATTCCTAAATATCTCAGCTTTTTTTACAAACCAAAAAATCATAGATGACAGAATCAAATATCGTTTAAACCATTTACAAAGAGAAAGTTCGCTACAAACTCCGTTAAAGAAAATTGTCAACCTAGAAACAACGATAAATTCACTGTCCAAGAAACTAGATGGTAATATTACATTTTAATAGTTTTTGTTGTTTTTCATGGTTAAAATATTGCATTTATTGTCATTCCGATCACTGTGGCACTTTAGAACGATTAAAGTGCTAATCATGTGTGTAAAATATAAATTGGCTTCAACTTTTCTTGTATTTAGTAATAACGCATTATACACGACGTAAAAAAAATTAACATAACAATGATACAGAACAACCGGTTCTTAATTGCGTTACATGTGATTAAGCACAATAATTATGTAAGCACAACTTAACCATAATGCTAATGTAAAGCACAAGTTGAATTAAGTGGCTAAAACAGCAATACCCTACTATACATTAAGCCTAAATATTTTGTGTTCAGGTAAAGCAGATTCTGGCTGGTTTCAAGCGACAAACGGCAACGCTTACTATGTAACAAATATACCGCGACAATCTTGGTTTGATGCTAAAAACGACTGTGCTCAAAGGGGAGCTCATTTAGCTTGTTTTGGACTGCGAAGCAACACAGCTTATACAGGGTAAACATATGTTGTATATTTAAATGTGCAAAGGGAGGGAAAATGAACAAATTAAGTGGGTATTTCCAACACAGAGCTTCTTATAAGCCAACTTGTTTCCTAATGCAAATAAAACTTTTTTTAAATTTAATACATTTTTAAATTAATGAATATTTGGTTTTAGTGACTATGCCATAATATACTTTAAAATTCTGCAAACATTATTATTTTAGGCGAATATAGCCTACATTTTTTAAACCTAATTTAAATTTAATAATTGTTGAATTTATAAACATTTTATTAGAAAGATAACACAAACACTTTAATAATATATAATATTTTGATAGGTATATATACCAGAACTTAATAAAACCAACTGGTAAGTCTGTATGGATAGGACTTCATGATTTTATAACAGAAGGCGACTGGCAATGGCTAGATGGCGTTAAACTACAGAAATCAAATGCAAAATGGGCACTTGGGCAACCTAACAACTATAAAGATGGCCAGGATTGTGCCCTAATGACCCTCTCTAATGGAAAATGGAATGATTTAAGTTGTAATGATAAAAGCAATGCATACCCAGCGTTATGCGAAAAAGTTAACGCCTAAACCTATTTTGTGTATAATTCTGTTTACAAATAAAACTGTATTAATATAGAACTAGTCACATGTTGTAAAAATCATTACGTTTTGTTGTAAACACTTTGGACAATACCAACATATACAATACTCTGTTTATTATTGATTATTAATGGATATTAAATAATAGACTTCCTTGTGTATAAAAATAAAACATGAAGTCGTTACTTCCTGCATAATAAGTTGGATGTAAAAAAATTACAAAACACTGACAAAATATATAAATTATGCTTACTTGTTTTTATGCTATTTTTCTGTGTGGTGTATTTTTTGTTTACTACTGTAAAATATTTGCAAAGAAATAAATTTGAAGATGTCAAGACAAATCTTGGTGATTTTTCTTGTATTTTTATTAACCAAAACTACAGGTAAAAATGGTTTATTAATTTATTTGTTGTTAGAAATTAAAATTGTCTAAATAATTAATGAGAATATTGCTTTAGGGGCAATTCTTGAGCATATTTGTGAAGGGAATTCAACTATTCTTGAATGTAAGAATGGACAAGTTATACAAATAGAAGACGCTTTCTATGGGAGAAATATGAAAGGAAATTCAATGTTAGTTATAACTTAAACTGTAAACTAACTAAAAATTAAAACAAATGTAAATACACTACGCAAACTCATCTATTAAGAATTTTAAACTGTAAAAGAATAAAGCTAAATAATATCAAAACTCTACACTAAATTATTATTTAATTAAGATGCTGTCCAAAAACTCCAAAGTGTAACAGAGACAACTGTAAAGCACAAAGCTCAATAGAAATTATTTCGAAGAGTTGCAATTGTAATAAAGCCTGTTCTATATTGGCGGACAATTCTATCTTTGAAGATCCCTGCGTAAATATATATAAATATGTTCAAGTGGAATACAATTGCGCAGACCCATGTGGTAAGTTAGTACTTTTAAATGCCTAAATTCTACATTTATATAACATATAATTTTCATATAATAAATTGTTTTACATTTTTGTACATTTTCTTCGTGACTTTTTTTGTAAAGAATAATAAATTTTAAATTAAAACTACGTTCTATTGGACAACACTAAAGTACGGGATGCGGGATAATGCGGGACCGTATGTAAACGTTAACGAAAATTCGCGGAATGCGGGACGGAACGAAATTTTTGCACTTTTCTGCGGGATGATTGCTGTTTTAATCTAAAGGGCCAAGGGGTGATGCGGAATTGACTTTAGTGGTCAAAAAATGATGCGAAATTGAATATAAAGCACAAGGAAAGATTGGGGGAGGGTATAAAATGTCCGTCCTTTTCCGCATTCAGCGTTTTTTTGTTGACGTTTACATACGGCCTCGGTATTTCCCGCACCCCGCAACTTCCCGCATCCCGTATTTTAGTACCACCCGTTCTATTTTAACAAATTATTGATAACAGATCACTGCTTTTCCTGTACAACAACAAACACGGCAACAACTTCAACGACTTCGAAGAACTCCATAAATACAGCAGCTTCTAAAACTCGTCTTCCTTGGAAAATTATACTAGGAGTTTGTCTCCTTATAATTGGTATGCTAGTTCTAACTATCGTTATAATTAAGAAACGGCAGCACGACAACAACTCTGTAGAATACAAAAACATGAACCACGATTCCGAAAGAAAAAATTATAGTCAAAACAATCCTGAACAATCAGCAAATATAGCTCCTAAAACTACCTCCGTTCAAACAAAAGTCATGGTAAGCAATGGTAAAGTTCACGAAAATCCCCCTAATCGTAACCACGGTAATATTAATACTAGTGACGTCATTAGGGCTGCGAATTACGAAATGGTTGACAATATTTTATATAATGATGACGGCAATGCTAGTGACGTCACTAATGCTCCGAATTACGAAATGGTTGACAATATTTTATACAATGGTGACGACAACACTAGTGACGTCACTAATGCTCCGAATTACGAAATGGTTTACAATATTTTATACAATGATAACGCCAATACCAGTGACGTCAGACGTCAATACCAGTGACGTCACTAATGCTCCGAAATACAAAATGGTTGACAATATTTTATATAATGACGACGTCAATACCAGTGACGTCACTAATGCTCCGAAATACAAATTGGTTTACAATATTTTATACAATGATGACGTCACTACCAGTGACGTCACTAATGCTCCGAAATACAAATTGGTTTACAATATTTTATACAATGATGACGTCACTACCAGTGACGTCACTAATGCTTCAAAAAACGAAATTGTTGACAATATTTTATATAATGATGACGTCAATACTAGTGACGTCACTAATGCTTAGAAATACGAAATGGTTGACAATATTTTATACAATGATGAAGTCACTACCAGTGACGTCACTAATGCTTCAAAAAACGAAGTTGTTGACAATATTTTATATAATGATGACGTCAATACTAGTGACGTCACTAATGCTTAGAAATACGAAATGGTTGACATTGGTTGATATTTTATACAAAATGGTTGATATTTTATACAATGGTAACGTCACTACCAGTGATGTATATGTAAATAAAAAAATGAACAACAAACAAAAAAATTTTGTATTTAGATTTTTTGTATGCACAAAGTTGTAAAGAGTTTTAACTGTCGACCAAAATAAAAAACACAAGTTCCTTAAATGCGTTTTTTTTATATTTGTGTTTTTGGTGTTATGCGGAACTTTTACATGTATTTATAGTATAATATAATTTCGAAAGAATATTTCTCATATGGTGAAATATAACGAACATAACTTTTTTACAGAAATTGTCGTAAACATCAAAGCATTTATAAAAAGTTTTCTTCTTTTGCAATTTAGCTTTATTAATATGTATTTTTGCTAAAAACAACTTTTAATAATGAGAAAGTCGTAAGACTACAAAGAATATCTTATTGCATTAGTTTTATTGTTATTAAAGGTTTTGTGTGTTTGCTTGAGTATTGCAATACCTAAAATTTTAAAGCATATTTTTTGTTAAAGCATATTTAACACGTACAAATGATATGCTGGCTTTGTTGTACGACATTTCAAGTAGTTCAAAATCAAAAGGGGTTGATGTCACAGATGAAATCCAAAAAATTAGGAACGTTCTGAAACTATATAAAGGCCCGATACCTATATATTCGCCAGAAAACGACAGAATTCGTCAAATAATAAAAAAAATTGAGAAAAAGCATTTTGAAAAAAAGATTTCCATTATTTTAAAATATATAAAAGAACTAATAGCTCTAGATATTTCTGTTAAAGATTTTTTTGGAGTTGAATCCGAAGAAGATTTTCTTAACATGCTACAAGACAAACCTTTTATATCTTGGTTGGCTGGTTCTCAAGACCAAACATGAACTTATTTTAAACAACATTTAAACAAGAATAATTAACCATTAAAAGTTTTGAAAACTAAAATTAATTTAATAACCATAGAAAGTATCTTTTTATACATAACACAACGTTTTCAAGGCTAAGAACCATTAACAGCAATAGAAAACAATAGTTTTACAAAATATTAAGTCATGTTTCTGTTAAAATAGATAAAATGGAAATTAAACTAACAGTTTTTTTGTGATTTTAAATCTTATTATGCTATTAGTATAACAATATTAACTTTAGTACAAAAATATTTAAACATGTGTTTTATTCCTAATTATTGTTGATATTTAAATCAAAATCTCATCAACAACTGTGTAAATAACATTAAGATAATAAATAATTTGTCAGAGAAAAAATGCTAACTAAAGAAAAACTTCAGGGAAATTATCATTGTTTCTGCGGGAAATAATGCTTATTTTTACGCAAATTTTATAAGTTGATACCTCGGATAAATATGTTAGAATGTACCGGACACTTAACTCAAAAATCCCGTCAAACAACATTAAACAACAACGGTCTTTAATCAACTGGTAACTGGTGTACGAATGTTTCTTGCCAAGACTTAAAAATTAAATTATCAAAATTTTAAAAACTATTTAATAACGACCTGCCTTTTAAAATTACTTTTAAACAAAACTCCAACAATGTTTAAGTTAAAAACATTTCTTAAATATTAACTTCTTTTTTTTTATAACACCAATCTTTAGTCACGTGATATTAGTATATTTAAGTAAACGAGTCAGATTAACCTATGACGTCACATAGGGTATGATGTCACATGACCTTAAAAAACAAACGAACTTGATAAGAAAAAAAACATTCTACTACGATATAAAATACTGCACAACAAAAAGCAAAATAGCACAATAAACATCTTATAACAAAAAATAATGACGTCATTACAATACAAAATGTAAACAAAAAAGTAACAATGTTAATAAAAAAGAAAATTTAAAACAAAAAAGTTGAATCTATGCAAATTTGTAAATTTTTGTTTGATATTATTGTTAGATAATTTAAATATACAACTCGTGAATAATGAATATTTATTGTTAAATTATTGACGTTAAAATTTAACAGGCCACCAGCACTTTTACACTCGCCATAAAAAAAAAATAAAAAAAAAATTGAAGAATCAAAAATTTGATTAAAAAATGGCTTAAACCTATTAAAAAAAAAGTTTGTAAAATTAACATGGTTTTTAGTTTTAGATAACGTAACAATTAGGAATTTTTTCGTAATTTAAAAACAACTTTTATCATAAAATAATAAAAAATACCACATTGCCCGACCAATAAATAAAAGCAGCGGTAGACAAAAATTTTAAAAACTTCACTTGAAACGTTAAAATACTGCAGTGGGTGACGTCACGTGACTCTAGGTAACCGTCACGTGATCCCTATAGCGACAACGAGTGTTAAAATTTGATATCCATAAATCACAATTATTTAATTAGATCTAGTAAGAAGTGCATTAAATATAATTTGCTAATTAGTAAAATAAAGAACAGTAGTAACTTCATAAAGGTAGTATTTTTATCACTTGATTGCAAACCTTATTAATATTAATTTATTCATTTAATTAACTTAAAAATGATTTATCAATTTTTTTTTGTAAATGACTTTAAAACGCACGCTATTGGTTAAAACGACAAAATCATTTTAACTTGGGTTGGGCAGTTCAGTCGATTTATTTGATTAAAAGTTTATTTTTATTATTTTTAAACTCTTGTAGTAATGGTATTAGGGTAATAGCTTATGTGTATACGATTTAAACTCTTAAAATCCCATTACTCTTTGGTATGGAGTCGGACTTTTCATAGTAACTAGTAACAAAGATTTTGCGAAAATGAATTTATTATGGCATGACTCTTTACCCCCATCTTGCGGATATTAAAATGACTAACTAGTTCCGTTAGTTTGAATGGAAACCTGGTCATCGTCCTTCGTCGACGTAGAAGCGGTGTCGGCTTCCCCAATTTGATCAATGGATGAAATGGTTACTTGGTCGTCCTCCTATAATATATCAGACAAGTTAGTATCAAATTAAGTATAATAAGAAATAAAGCTAATGGAGTTTGATGGCTGCTGGCTTGGAGTATTCCTTGTAGAGCATAAGACGCTATCCCTTATGGAGCAACAGACGCAGAAATATGTAGATTGTAGTGGTGTAACCCTTTACAGGAATAAAAGTGGCGTTCATGCATATAGAATAGAATTTCCAGTTAAGGATTGTAGCCAACTGAGATAGGGCCTGATAGAAAACAGTTCACAAACAAGTTCCATGATATATATGTTGCATCAAGAAATAGAATCGAAGAGTCTTAAGGCCAAATTAGAATCATATCATTTAAATACTATCTAGTCTTCTTAAAAATAAAAGGTATTGCAATATAAAAATGCTGTGAATCGAACCCAAGACCTTCTGGCAAACAGTCGAATACCATGACTTAAAATGCCACAATAAAATAACCAACAAATTTTATTTAAATATGATCTTAAGTTAAGTTAAAAATAACCCCCTAAAATTCAACTTACGATGGGTCGGCGTGGTCTTCTCACTCTCGGTTTAATTTCTAATGACAAATCCCACAATGCATCTTCGGATAAGTGCTCACTAAAGTGATCCAAAAATTTGATGACATCTTCATCACTCGTGAATAAATATTGACTAAAAAAAAAATTTAAATTAGATAATAGAATATGCGGAAAAGTTAATAAAAATCTGAAATTTTTTTTTTATAAGAGCCAAAAATGTCAAAAAGTGATTAATTTACCTCTGTTTAAATCTTCTCATGGTATCAAGGATGTTGAATTGCTGCCACCTCTTCCGGAAGTTGATGATCCCTGGAGCAAGTTCATCCTGGTTGCCAAGATGGATAAAAGTCAAATCCTGGAGAATCAATCCTCTGTTGGAAAAAAAATTTAATGTTAAAAAAAAAAATTTAAAAATTGTTTTTAAAAATATACAAAATAAAAGAATTTTATGAAATAAGTAACAAATACATTTTATAAATTAAAAATTTGACTTACAAGTAAGGTATGCAAGGTTGTGAAGCTTCCATTAATGCTTCCCTGTAAGTTCGAAATGACGAAGAACTGTCAATCAAAGCACAATATTCCTGTAAACCTTCACTCGTCTGTCGCTGCCACTCTAACCTCCTCACAGGGGCGCTATCGAGTGCAGAGAGCACGGCAAGGTAAGAGTTAAAGTTGTTTAATTTTCGCAAATGCTAAAAATAAAATATTTTAAAACAAAGTTTTAGTAAAACGATATTTTTAGACATAAATTTCAAATTAAATCTCCCTTAATTTTGTTACCTAAATAATATCTTTAGCAATTTAAAAAAGATCTTTAATATTTAGATAAAATTAAAGACTTACTCTCATGATTCGAATAAATTTGTTGAGTAATTTTTCACGATCTTGAGGTCTCTGTTGTTTCAAGATTACAGTTCTTGTCCAGTAAGACATCTTGTTAAAATGTTCGGTAAATCTTGTTAAATGCGGAGATAATTCTTCAGACTGCTCTTGAGCCCATTGTAAAACTTCAGGAATCTGAAAAATTAAACACTTAATAATTTTCAGTATAAAAAAAACTTTTAATTTTTAAGAAAAAAAATTTTTTTAGTGTAATTTTTTTTGAATTTATTTGTAATATTTTAATCAACTTGACTTTATTTATTTTATGTTACCTACCTCTATTCTTTGAAACATTTCAAGGTCAAGCAAGGTCATTTGTTCAGCTATTTTCTCACTACTGAAATCATGGATACTATGTACTCTGTAACACAAAATAAATCATGTTAGTAAAAGTTTGAAAAAATCAAACATAATCTAAAGAAAAAGGATTTTAAATAAATAGTATTCTAAAGAAAAAGGGTTGCAAAACCAGTAGTAAAACAGCTGAGTTATAATTTAAAAATCTACCATACAGCCGATTACCAAAATAACCTATTCACAACTATCTAAAACTTTATCTTTTTTTTTGTTTTTAACATTCACTTACTTTGAGTTTACGCTTAAGTTTGTCAATGGGCCCAACAGGTTATTTATTGAACTTGTTTTTCTATGTTCATATTTAGCCAGCACTTTGTTCCTTAACAACTTAGCTAATGTAAGTTCACTTCTACATAATAACTCGTATACCAGGTTCATTAAAATATCCAATATTGTGTCAGTGATATCTGCCAAGCTGTGAAACAAAAAGAAAAATTTATAAATTTGTTTGTATATTTGAATGTTTCAGCATGTCTAATTTAGCATAATATATAAATTAAGTGCATTAAAATTAGTTTTTTTTTACAATAATTACAAAGGCCATAGTTTTATTATCAATAAACGCTATAAAATAATAAAATACTGCTTTAATAATCACATTTAAATATTAAACAACATTTAATTTTATCTTGTTTTTATTACCTTAATTCGTCCACCACTCTTAGTATAAGGAAGAAGGCGTTCCTACTTGCTCTTTTACTCGGTCTATCTGCTTCGGTGTTAGATTCAGAACCAAACTCCGTATGCGTGATAACATCAATATTAAGGTTAAGGAAATATAAGATTATTTTTTTATTATTTTGTATATAAATTTATCCTCAATGTGGGAAAGTCGAATGCACGACTTAAACATAGAGTAACATCAGTTACTTAGACCCAGTTTCGAGTTGTCTTTAGCAGTTTGGGATATTATAGATTATAACTGCCCGATAATTATGCTGCTGATTAAGTACTGGCTTAGCAGGAGTTCATACCGTTTATAGCGCCTTACCCAAGGGCGCTACAGCATGAGATCAGTAGATATTGAACCCACGACCCCATGTGTGGTGTAGCAAGTGTTCTTACCACTACACCACGCTGCCGGTGTTTATATACTTTTTATATTTTAAGCTGTATTATTTTATTGAAAAACATTATTTAAATATTCACAATATTATTACTTATCATTCGTTTAAGGGTATGCGATGTAACTTAAAAAAAAGTTTTTTTTTTGAAATAAAAAAGGATATCTTTGCAGCAGCTTTTTAAGTAATTCCAGAGGTGTTATAAAAGTCCTGTAGGTTGTTAAGAAGGCTTCATAATATATCAGATCTAAAAATACAATTCCTTTATTTATATTCTTATAAGGTGGTAATACATAACCCAACATATGGTAAACAACTAAATACAATCAATTTAAAACAAAACATTTTTATAAAGCATTTTATTTAATTCTGTGTATTTCTAACTTTTCACTCTAATAAATTAAGCAGGAAAGAGTAGAAATCATTAAAATGGGGAAAAAAGTAATCCTAAAAACTTACTTTTTTTGTTTGAATCGGAAGCATAAACGATGAGAGCATCGACACACGCTCCACAAACTTCCGGAGTGTTCTGATCCTTGTGCTGAATGAAAGATAAATAAGTTGTCACATCTTCCTGCTCCAGAAGGTTGCCTGGATCCCCTGGAGGAAGGTTTGGGTCCTCTTTTGTGGTACTGGGGCGCCGGGAATGTGAAGATTTTTCTTCTGTTTTGGTAGGGGTAGAAGGGGGTTGAGAGTGAGTTGGGCTTGTAGGTTCATCTATCAAAAATAAAAAATTTAAAATTAAAAAAAATATAATTTAAATATTTTTCCAAAAACAGTTAAAAATGTATTTACACAAATAAAAGATAAAATTTAAACAAAAAACAAAAAAAAAATTTTTTTATTTTAAAAGTACAGTTAAAAGAATTTAGGTTTTAAAAATTATGTAAACCTTAGAAAACTTTCGAAATAAAATATTTTTTTACTTGTTGATGTAGTTGGTTGTTGTTGGTCAGCCTCGGTTGCAATTCCAGAATCAACCGAGGATAAACTCAGCATCGAAACTCCGTTTCTTGCAGGAGAAACTTCTGCTGGTCGCTGGAAAAAATATTAAAATTTTAACTTTTAGTAATTGTAAAAAAAAATAGTTTTTGACAAAAAACATGTTTTTTGAAAATAAATAAAAATAATAAAAAAATGTTAATTTTGTTTTATCATTTAAAAAAAAAAAATACAAAATATCCATGCACTTTTGATTTAAAGAATCAAAAAATAAATTTAAAACAAAAATTTTCGAGCTTTTATTTTTACCACAGTTGGTTCAACTCTTGCTGTTGTTTTTTTGGGTAAAGGAGGAACAAAATTTTGTTCGGAAAAATGTTCAGAATCAGCGACACCTACTGTAGTCCGTCGTGGTAGTCTATGATCCGTCGTATGAGTATCAAACCTAACATGAGTATGTTCGATATTATGAACTGTAGCACTTCTAGTTTGCCGATTTAATATCGAAGTCCGTCGAATACTTGAGTTACGTTTGGGTAAAAGAGGAGGGGGTTTTTCGGGGTCAACCCCGTTATGATGAACCCCATTTGAGGTTGGAAACATGAATATATTTTCTGCATCATTGGTTTTTATTGTTTGATTCATATGATGGGCTGTATGTGGTCTGTGATGGTTATATTCGTCCATAGGTGGCGATATAGAGCCAGGATTGCTAACCGTTCCTTTCTGTATACAACCAAACATAAAAAACTTAAAATTCATGCAACTTTTAAATTTTGATTGAACAAGATATAACAAAAAACAAGCAAAATCATAATTTAAAGTTTTATTAAATTTTTTAAAATAAAAAAAAAAAAGTTTTCATGCCTTTGTTTAACTTAAAATAGTTATTTTTAATGTTAGTTTTACTCTAGAATGTCAAATTTGAAATGTCATGGAAACACTAAATGTCACTTAAACTTTTCTCACCTTTGATTATTTGATTAACATTTAAAAAGCAGACAATATTCTTGTAGAAAATTTTAAAACGCAGTTTGTAAAGCAATATACTTTAGAAGTTAAAATTTAGCTAAAAAAGTTAAAATTTAGCTAAAATAAGAAGACCTTTTTTAAAATACAGATAGATACGTAGTTGGCCAAATGAGGACTTATAAGAAATGCGACCAAATTTCTTTGTTTAGACTAACACTGTATTTTAATCACAACTTAAATCTAAAACAACTAATTGGCAAATGCAGATATTAAGACTTAGATAAAATGCAATTTAATTTAATTCCTTGTTCAGACTAACAAGATTTTTAAATTACAACTCAAATTATCAAACATTTAAAAAAAATATTTGCAACACAAATAAACCAAAATTTATTAAAAAAAAAAAGATTTTCCAACTTACAAGTTTGGGTTTCTTAGGAGGAAGAGCAGGAGGTTTCTCCACCACAGAAGTTAGAGGAGTGGGAATAATAGATGAGGAGGAAGGAGTAAGGTCGGTCTCGGAGGAGGACATTGGAGTTGGGGTCCAGTATCCTGAAGATGTTGACGAGATCGTGGAGTCACGAAGAGCTTGTGGAGGAGGAGAAGTTGGCTAGAAATTAAATTAAAAAAAAAAACGATAAAAAATGACAAAAAATAAACAAATTAAAAAATGAAATAATTTTTAATAAAATTTAGTTTCTGTGGCATCTTTTTAGCAATTTATTTAATTTTATGACCTTAAGTTAAGTGGGAAATTATTTTTTGTAATTAGTTTTTAAAAATAACAACAAAACGTCCAGGAAACTCACCTGTGTGTTAAAGTTGTGACTTCCTATGTCACCAGAATGAGTCACTTCCTTGAAACTAGAGCCACGGCGATCTTTCGCCTCACCTAGTGGTGAGGAAGCGGGCATCGTGGATTGGTATCTCCGAAACTCTCCACCCGAAAACTTGTTGTTTTTGTACCTCCGAGCTGTCTCCCGGAAGATAGCTTTCATGGGAGGGGGTTGGGGTTCTTCTTGTTTGAATAATTGCATGTACAAGTCGACTAAAAATAAAAGTTTTAATATTTAAAACAAGTCTAAAAGGATAATAAATGAAAGTTTAAAGCCAAATAAAACCAAATAAACCTAGCCCTCAAGACATTGTTATGAATACTCCAATGTCAACAAAAGTGTGTTGACTTGGACCATTTAAGAATGCAAATATAGATAATAATATATGTAAGAAATAAAGTTTTACTTTTGTTCTTCTTGGTAGGAAGTGGAGGAGGCTCTTCATCATCGCTTCGATCCAGAAGACCTGCATCCGTGAAGTTGGAATTCTGCAACGACTTTCTGAAAAATAAAAACAAATACTTACAAATTTGTTTGTGTTGTTAATTTATTTAACTCCTTCAAAAAATAAAATATTCCAAAGTCTAATTATAATGCAAAATTAACAAAAAAGGATTAAAAGGGTTTAAAAATAAAATATGTTATCATATTTATATTACTTTTTGTAAATAAAATTATAATAAGTGTATATAAATCTCAAAGAAATGAATAAATAGACAAAACCTGTTATCATTTTTTAATTTTGGAGCAGTAAAAAAATTATCATACACTAAGAGAGTTTTTACCTGTGTAGTTTAACAGGCAGAGCTGGTGGTATTTCATACCCACTGTTGACTGATTGTCTTGATGTATTATCCTCCTCATAATTACTATTTGCTTGGGAGGAACTAAAATCAAATCAAAATTATTTAGAGTAAAAAAAAATTAAAAATTAAGACAACTATACAAATTAATTTTTGGTTTACTAGATTTTAATATTTGCAACTTAAAACTATAAAAAGTTTTTTATGTCATTAAAATTGTTAAGTTTTTATATGTATTAAAAGATATATCAAAAGCAAAATCTACTAAAAATGCAAATGTTTATATAATATTACCATATAAAGAAAAATTTTACCCATAAAAAGTCTAACAAAATGAATTTATTTTGATCTATGTATTGTACATAAATGGCATATTAAACTGCATTACAAATTTGAGTTAATTAATTAAACCAGTAAACAAATGAGTCATCAAAAATGACAACAGATTAAACTATGATGTCATAACATCGAAAAATGAGTCAAATATTTGTTGAAATTGGCCATAAAAAAATCAAAAACTTACAATACCATATATACTAAATTGTCATAATTTTAACAAAATACCAAAAATGGGATTTAAATTTAAATTTGTATGATTTCCATTGTTATTTTTGCTATCCGTTTGTTGGTAACAGTTCCTGCATAAATAAATTTTCCAATACATTATGTAATAGTATTGTTGGTGAATGATGTAATGATAATGCTGTTTGGGAAACTTTATAGGTGTTTTTTATTCCGATATTCCACAAATCACTGTCAATGCCTTTATTGTAAAACCATTTTGAAATAAAATTTAAACTATAGTTAACATTAATATTTAAATTATTGATTTAAAAAAATTAAAAAAATCAGTATTTTAATTTAGTCGTTTTCCAGATAATTAAACAACAACAACTAATTGTTAAATTAAGCGTCAATAATGAAAGTTAATTTAAATGCAAAGTTAACATTAATTTCTATCTCTTGAGAATAACCGCAACTTTAACAACCCAAACAACAAATTTAATTCTTAAGTTTTTAATTAATTTAAAAATGTAATTTTTTTCGAAAAATTTTCAATGCAAAACCATACAAAAATACATTATTTTAAATAGTAATCTATGCTTTGTATTTTTAGGGAATTACTGAGATTATAAATGTAAGTTAACTTGTAATAAAATGATGTACTATTAACAGCTGATTTATTAAAGTTTGAAGAAAACTAACAACTGCAATACACTTTATGGCAATTAATTATTTATATCTAATGGCTTATAATTATAAAACTTAAAAGCATAAAAAATTCTAAATAATCAATAAAAAATTAATTAGGAAAAAAAATGTTGCAAAACCAAAAAATATGTTTTTTAAAATAAATAAGATAAAGACGCAAACAATACGTATTTTTGGAAAGTTGTTTTAATTAAAACAACCAATTGTTTAATTTTATTTTGATAAAACAAACAAACTAAAAATAGAATTTAAAAAAACAAACTCAGCATAAGGTTATGTAAATTGTTGGCCCAAAATTTGAAAAAACAAACAAAATAGTAAAAGTTATAATATTTAAACAACTGATACAACACTTACGTTAAAGGAATGTATAACAAAAATGTGGTTATGCTACCTCTTTTTATTTACAAATAAATATTATCACAATACAACAAATTTGGACAAAATTCTCCATCCAAAAACTAACAAATATGTATATTAAAAAAGAAAAGCATTAATATATGTGAAAAACCTAGACTATGCCCAAATATTTATTTTACCAAGTAATAGTAAAAGGTTAATAAAAGATACAATATAAGGAAGTAGAATTGTGAGTCACTTTTTCACCTACTCACACTCAGTGAATAGAAATGTAAATTTTAAATAACTTAACACTTATTTGGTGTATATTATAACAATACCACACCTGATGGAGAAAAAATGGAAATATTGTATAATATATATTTATAATATAGTTCTTAAAAGAACTTAAAATTTTTATTTATTTTTTAAAGTTTTTGATAATAAAAAAAATTAGGAAATTGGGAAAAAATAATTAAATTCTTTAAAAAATAAAAACTTTATCCAAACAAACAAAACCACAAAGTTGTCGGCCAAATATTTAAAGTTTAAACCACAAGTTTAAACCAGGAAATCAATTTGTTTTTGCCAACCACTAAGGTAAAGTCTTAAACAGGTGCCACAAGTTTGACTTCCTCAAGCCTTACCTAAGAACCAAATTACTCAGTTACAATAATGTTATAAGTCACAACCCAGAGTTGCAAGTACGAAAATAGTTTCTTATCACGCTGGAAATCGCAGAATAATTTCCGGACGATAGCTTCCTATGACGCAAAGTGAACTCAGTGATGATTAAAATTAAAGAAAAATTGTTAAATAAAAGGGGGGAACGCTCTGATTAAAATAACTCAAAACGTAGTACAACGTATTTTGATTTTTCCTGTATTACAGGCACTCATAGGCGACGTGCCTTAGTAAGCAAATACAGACAAGTAAGCAAATACAGACAATTATAAAACTTTTATACTAAATAAAAAATTGTAAAACAAGTTATACAAGTTTTAAAAAACTGCCTAACATTCTTGTAAATGTACAAACTTAACAAAAATTGGCTTTTTTGGGAAAATTACAAAGGTTATTATCATGACACCCTACATGTTTTAGTATTGTTGCCTATACCTGTGTTGTTGTAATTGCTTATGACATAACAATGAGTAAAAAACAATATTTTGCAAATTTGTTGGAACCATGTTTTAAACATAGGCTAGACATACAGGATTCACCTGTGGTTTATGTTCAAAGTTCAATATCAAAACTTAATAAGAAAAGCACAGTTTTTTTTTACACAACACCAATTTTTTCACAAAAAAAAACGTATAAAAACTTTCCTACGGAAACGTAGTTAAAAAGTATTTATTTTCACTATCCCAGTCATCTACGTGTTAATGACATCATAGAAGCAATAACACTTCCTCTCAAAATATAAAACTTTCATAACTTCCAAGCAATTACATCATAGTTTATATTCATGTCAGTTTTCCTTATTAGGGGATTAAAATTTTCATACTTTTGTTTATGTTTTAAAATGTGGTTTACAGACCTCGTTTGAACTGATTATATTCAGGTTAATCCTATCAACTTTTAACTAATCTACAAACCCAAATAAATAATTGACAACAAAATAATTTCAGCACAATTTTAAATGAGTTTAAATAAAGTTTATATATACCTTTAAAAATAAACGAATTTAATTTAGAAAGTAACCAAATAACATCATTTTAACTCCAAAAATGTCAAGTTTCTGTATAATTAGGAACATAAAATAAATTCTTATTGTGATTTTTGATAACCAATTAAAAAGTTTAAATTAAAAGTTGACTTATAAATGAACTGGGTATTTTTATGTTTAATTATTTTAAAAGCATGATTAATAATTAGCACATGCAGATTATGATTAGTTAGCAATATGATTATGAGTGGGTAGAATTGCAATACCAATAAACCATTGATTATACCAATAATTACTTTGAACAAACTTGATCAAATTAATTAAATAAATATATAAAAGTTCATATTTTACATGTGTATTATACAATTAAGGTATAATTTGTTCAAGTCATAATACAAAGTGTCTATTTGTATATTGAACCAAGTTTAAAAAATATTTAACACTATTTTATGTAAACAATTTATTTAAAATATAACACTACAACATGTGTGCATACATTCGTAAATTAAACCAATGTTGTATGTGCAAATGCTATGTGATTACGTGTAAATCACTTGTACAAAAAGCTACTCGTCCACAACCTTTATTAAATGTATTATCAGGCTTACCTCTCAAATAGACAACCTGTAGAGCTGGCATGCCTGGGTGATCCCCATTCATTTGGAGTTAACAAGTCACCCGATTTGTAAAGAGGTGAAGATGGTGTATCATTCAAATTTAATCTAATTAATAACATGCACAATTCAGATGGTAATTACATGCAATAATTAACATTAGGATGATATGATTTTTTGTAAATAATTTCATAAAAATGCTTTTTATACGTATAATATAATGATGATAATGTTAAAATTAAATTAGTTATTTAAAGTTGCAAATATGATTTCTTTAATCAATTTTAATGCTAATTAATAACTATTTAATTAATAAATTACTTAACAAATGCACTGATTATATTAATACCAAGATGTTTTAATTAATGAAATAACAATTAAATCGAAAAAAATTGAGAGTAATTGCATTGATTTTGGAAACAATTATTTGGCTAAACTCAGTGGAAGAAATTAGGCACAACACATAGTTTGTCTTATTTAATATCTAGTATAACAAAAACCCTAATTCTTATCCTGATTTAAAGTATCCAATAATAAAAAAATAAAAAATTTACCTAAAACCGACTTAGCAACCTGTAATATAAAATGCCATTCCTAAAATGCTGAAAATTTCAACAATTTTAACTTTCTACCAATACCACCAATACAAGTTAGTAAAGGGTAAAATAGGTTCAAAATGTTATTACAATACTATTTTTTATATATATTCACTCACCTAACATGCATCAGAACATTGGGAAAGGAAAGGGGTCGATTGTTATGGGAACCATGTGAGTTGTCATAATCACCATCACCACTAGTTTTAATATTGTGTTTTCTTAAAATAATATTCGCCATTTCTGATATTTCACCATTAGACCCAACCTCACAACTATCTGTATATAGAAAAATACAAATTAGCAATCTTAAAATTAAAATTTGCAATGCAAAATATTTACAAAATCTTAAAAACCACTGAAAGTATTAAAGTTAGACTAAATTATATCATGAAGTCTGCTAAGAAAACATAAATTTCTAAAAAAAAGTGATTTAATGGTTGTACTACTTGTTTTAAGTGCAGAAAATATTCTTTTATGCAATTTAGGAACTAATTAACTATGCCACAATGACTTTAACAAGTTAAAAAAATTAATTAATTAAGTTGGATCCCTAGGTAGCCAAAACAGATTAATTACCAGCTTTTGACAATTTTAAAACTGCCAATTTGCCATTTAAGGAATGAAAAATAATCTCAAGAAATTTTGCAATGTTATATTAGAAAATCCAAAATTTTTTTAGCAACTTTGGTATTTTTTAACAGAATGGTAATGGTAGCAGACTATAAACAGTAATCCGCTAATAGAAAAATCCCTATTGGTCATGGGATTAATTTAAACCAACTGGTTAACTACAACACCCTAGAGACTTGGTTAAAGTTAATTTGTTTCATGTTTTCTTTGATCTCATTAATTTTACTTTCTTTTATCCTAATTTTACTTTTATCTTTTAACGTACAAGTTTAAAAAAAAACTTTTTTTTAGAGAATCCAATTGTAAATAATACCATCATAGTTATATTTAGCAATTACAAAAACACCTATATGTATAACCCACACAAAACACAACCAATGAACTAAATAAATAACAATGATATCACAAAAAAAACTAATTCCAAAAATAAAAAATAAATATCAACTTTAATTTTAATTTTTCGTTACCTGTTGTATCTGTGCTGACAACACTTGAACAAAAACTCGTTCTATCTCCACCTTCTCTGTGGTTAAAATGTTGAAGCAACATGTTTTGTTGCTGGAGTTCGCTGTGCTCCAACAAGGATTCTTCTGATCTGGTCAACCCAGTCACTCCAAATACAGTGTAGCTGTTACCCTGGAAAATAATATTCTTAATGAATTGGCACAAAAATTTAAATAGTGTTGGATTTAAAATAATAAAAACACCAAAAAATTTCAAAAAATAATAAAATATATTGTTTCTATTTCCAAATACTTTAAACTGAGACACCCCCAAAAAAGTTAATAAGATTCTAAAAAAAGGCTTTAGATAATAATTACACATTTCATTTTAAAAAATAAATCCAGTACATAACAATCAAATCACAATTTAAGACCAGATAAATTAAAGCCATAACAAGAAATACAAAACAATTAAAGAGGTGTTGTTTTGAAAGGAAATGGTTTAAAGTGACGACTTTTATTTATATTTCCTGAGCAGATATTCTATTTGTTTCTACTTAACCTGAACCCTAATTAATGTAAACAACAACTGATGGTAGCAGTAATAACAAAAAATAAATAAACATTTTAATAATTTAAAAATAGTGAGTAAAAATTTTTTGAAAGTCTAACACTTATTATTTTTCTTGGTATATTTTTCCCTTTTAAATGGTAGGAAATCTATAATCATTAAAAATTTAACAGCATCAAGTCAATTATTTCCTATTTTTACAATATTGTGACCTTATTTTACAGAAAATTAATCATCTTTTAAAGTGAAAATCCATTATAAGATTAACTATTGGCTTGTAACTAGTGTTGTTTTTAATTTAACTCACAACGTTTTATTAAAAAAATTGACAAACCACCAACATAATTGTTACAAAGACTACAAAGAAGTTATTCTTTTTGTTATTTAAAGTTTAAAAGTTGTTATATAAATTATAAAAAAAAATAAAATCCATACAAAACAAAACTTTATAAAACATAGCCTATAGATTTATAACAATCAACTGCAAGTGGGTTTTGCGACCATATTTCGACAATTAAAAAGCAGCACACAGAACGTTCAATCGATTAGTTATTAAATAATAAAAAATATTTAAACACTTACATCTTCAGCTGGGTTGAATGGCGATACAATCCCGACAGGTTTATGTTTTTTAGGGGGAATTGGGGGTACGGCACTGAAATTTATTCCTGAGGGTGGACCATTTGAGTTTTGAGGAGATACTTCGTTCTCTGGAATTCCGTTGCATTCAATTCTGTATAAATATCAATAAAAATATTATTTTTTTTTGTTTATAAAGTGTTTATAAAACTGTGTAATTTTTTGTGTTTATAATTATCAAAAAAAAAATTATGCTTTAGTTTGAAAGAGCCAAAAATTGTTAATCTTTTTTAAAATAAACATAATAATAAACAAGATTTAACAGAGAACAGTTTGGCCCAGATTAATTTGTAAATTAGTTTAACTATTTGTCCTAATATTTGGTGTGAATTTATTAACCTAGATTGTACTTAACAGGTCATAAATTACAAGTCAACTTAATTTACGAAATGTTTATTTTTTTATATTTTAAAAATTGTTGTAAAAAATTAAATATTAATTTTAGTGTAATTTTTAGTTTTGCTTTTTAATGTACACTAATATATTAGTATTTCTAAAAAAAACCTTATTATATAAATTTAAAATTAGTTAGTAAAACTTAAACCTTAACCAAATAAAACCCTTCACATTTTAATAAACAAATAAAAGTTAAACAAAGTAGTTAAAACCCACAACAACAATAAAAATAAAATTTAATTTAAAAATCCATCTGAGTGTTGTATAAAATATGGATTATTTTTAAACAACATAATGAAAAATCAATATAAAAATTTAGAGTTGAATTTTACCATTTTATTTCAATTTTTTATTTTGAATTTTAATATATACAAAAATAAATATAAGTTTGTAAATATTTGTGGTTGCAACAACTTTTATATGTGTTTCTAACCAGCGATTATAACACAAATAATTGCAATGGTGTGATGCCTGGAATGTGAAAAAAAATACAAAGTAAGCCAACTAATATGCAGTTGTTTAAATCCAATGTCAGTTTAACATTAACCAATTGTTTGTTTGTTTAGCAGACAGCAAAAGCTGCATTAAAATAATAAATTTGGTAAGTGAACACAATTATTTACATTGGATTCAACAAACAAATTAAACATTAAAAAGGCATTACTTTGTGTATTTAACAACATACAAATAATTATATTCTATGTTAAACAAAATTGTAAATAATCGAGCTAGAATATCTAATGCTATAACAGCACTATATTTCATTAACAAGTCATGCATTTACTATTGTCAACTATAATGCCAAGTCATGTAATTTAATGTAAAACAAACCATTTTTTCTGCCATTCTTGCGAAAAAATACAATTCACAAAAGAAAGTTACACATCTATTGCAAGTATGCTCTTATGTTGCAATTCATGCAAAATCAAAAGCAACTGAAAGTCATGCAAACGAAACCAACAACGCAAGCAAAACATGAAAGCAGGATACCTGCCAAAATTGTAAGCCAACGAAGAACTTCGAGGGTTATCAGAGGCATGCCGTGAAGCGCGAAAGAGCTCAATATCTGGCAAGCTAAGTGAAAAGCAATCAAAATGTTTACCACAACAATTTAAGAAACATAGTATGTGTTTAATGCACAATCAGGTTCAATGTATTTAAAATGACATTTACAGGTAAGGTAAGATTTGTGATATATTGTGTGCTTTAAAAACTATAAAAAACACAAAATGCAGTGAACCAAAAGAATAAGTGTTTTGGTTGGTAAATATTTAGATTGTGCCATAACAAACAATACCATGAAACTTTTTATTACTTTCTACTAAAATTGAAATGAATTCATGCATTAAAAATTGCGCTTTGATTTCTTAGGAATAGTAATGTAAGTTGTGAGTCACAAGCTTACAAAAAGTGCAAATAAACCTTATATTATATATAGCCTACACACTTAATACATTTCTATAAACAATTTTAAAGTTTAAATAATCCTTATATTTTTCAAATTCGAAAATTAGCAATTTAATAAGTCTTTGTTTAAAAGGATTAAGTTAAAGCTTAGACTTTGTGCCCACTGGATTATTACAAAACAGTAAACACAATCTCACTTCAAGTGACGTCACAAAACCAGCAGGATACTGGCTATGAAATCACTTTAAATGATTACAAACTGTGTGTAGGTGGAGGCATTTACGGAATTTCAAAGAAATTTATTTAAAGGATCAAGTTACATTTAATTATAATGGTCTTATTTGATCCCAATACGGTAATAGGTAAGTGTAGTAAGTTAACTTTTTTATTATTTGTAAAAAGTTTAAACTAATTGCTTTTAAATAAAAATTTATCTAAATTAAATAAGAGATTACCATGTTAAATACCAATTAGCCTGACTACTTTACCACAGCCAATTTAGTTTAGACATTATATCAAAAACACACCACTTAACTGTCTAACAGATCACAAAACTTTCCAACAACAAAGCCTTAAAATCAAACAAAAGATTTCATGCAAATATTTACAAACCTAACAGAACGGTTTGGTGACATAAAAGTTCGATCTTGAATTTTCTCCAAAGCCTCGTTTACCAATTCTTCAACACCTTTCTGAACTGAATCTACAAAAATAAATTGAAATAGGTTTACTCTTGTTTAGAAACATAAAAACATTACTACTAATGTTTTCACATTTTATTATTTTTAGTTACATTAAATGTATTTAATTTATTGGTATTTACAACAGAGTACTGGTACTACACATTAAAATTATATACATTTAGTAATTTAAATTATCAAAACATTTAATTTTGTTTTTACTTACCAATAATAGTTGGAACATTTTTAAGTTTCATATCAACAGTGTTTGTATCAGCCTCCAACAGCATTGTATCTGACCAATGAATAAGCTGAGCTAAACATTGAATTACATGGGTTCGACACGACATCAATGAAGCACTAAATGTTTAAAATTAAGTTACAAAAATAGAATAAAACAAAATCAAAAGTGGGCACAAAAACTATATATATATATACAATATTTCAATAAACATGTTTTGCCAATACCCTATTTTAAGTTGTCATTTTTGGTTTAATTATTTTAAATTTTTCTACAGGTATATTTTTTTTGGTAAATGAATCAATTTTGTGAGTCACTTTTATTTGAAAAATATAGATCAGAAATATAAAGGGATATTAAATATGTTCTGTATTAAATAACTAAAAAGATATATTTAGATTGAAGTTAATCTAGTTTTGCTTTTAAAAATAACTTTTTAATTAGTTCAGAGCAAAGTTAAAACAGCCCACTCTTTGTGAAACAATTTATTACTATCAAAATAAATGCTCAATTATCCAATTTTAGCCAAAAAACAACACGAACTTTTGATTAGGCCTATTCATGTTATTTACTACAACTTTTATAAACTACTTTTTACCTAAATTCTGGCGAATATTGGGCCCTTGACAATTTTTCTAAAATTGTGATCACAGATTCCAAAATTTTGGTTGCAGACTCAGAAAATTGATCGTTCATCTTACTTGAAACAATTGCTTTAAAATACATCAAAGCAACTTTAACTTCCTTAAAAGATTCCTGGATCTTTTCCTTGTCACTATCCTGTTAAAAAAATAAAGTTTTAATATATCGATATAAACAATTGAAAACTAACTCACCTAAAAAAAACTTATTTAAAAAAACAAATTTAAATGCAAAAATTTTCTAACAAAACAACTTTTATTTGGACATATGTTTATGCAACACTATTTAAATATATTTTAAATTTAAACCTAATAGTTAGTCCTTTTTAAAAAAGAATTTTTGTAAATTAAGACGAATAATATAAAGTCCCACCTTGTGTTTGTTCAAGTGATTTCCATTTCCTAGATCTTCAGTACTTCCAGATGGTGATTGATGAATGTGAAGTCGCTCTCTTTTATGCTGACCCCTCGCTCCTAAAAAAAAATGTTAATTGTAGTGCTTTGAATATTTTCAAATATTTCTTTAAAAGAAAATGTCTACAGAATTTATTTAAAAATAATTGAAAAATTTTTTTTTTGAAATTCATTTTAAAATAAATAATCATAGTAATAAATGTTATAATAGCAGTAGTTTAAAATGTAAATAAAAAAATCTTAATTAAAATAAAGTTTTTAATTTCTTACTATTTGGTTTAATCTTGTTGTATTTATCTTTATAAAATTCTTTTAAGGCAGAACTTTTAAATGAGTTTTTCAACATTTTTCCGGTGACTTTTAATTTTTTCGTCACGCGTTCTTGACTGCTTGGAGAGTCTAAATTTAAAAATTAATTGAAATTTTTTTTGAATTACAACATGAATTAAATGCAAGAACTATTTAAGTATAAATTACTAGCAGACTAAAAAGGCATCATAAATTAAGCATACTCAATTTAATTAAGCAAAGTAATTACTAAAAATACAATTAATTATTGCACTTTACCTCTTTTTTCTGCACTTTCGGACATTTTGAATTTATCCGAAAAAAGTTATTCCAAAAATAATTATTCTTGCATGATTGGTTTAATTATTGCCACTATTTATTTGTTTTTACTATAAAATCAAACTCTAACAAAAATCATTGCTTTTAACTAATAATCCAATTCCAATTTACAAAATATATGTTCCGTTCTATGTCTATAAATCCACAAATTCCATTAGAAAATCAGAAAATTAAGGTTCAAAAAAATGAGCTTATAAATAAATTCCTAATAACATAACCTATTAAAAAACTATTAAAAAATATTAAACAGCTTAAAGTCATTTTAATTATATTTGGTCGTTGCTTCAAACCGCAACAAAACAACAAACACTAAAAACAAATATCGCGACACAACACAATAGGACTTTATTACCGAACAGAAACTTCTGACGACAACAAACATCCCCTACTTAACGAACAGCGCCCCTGGTGTCACGGTTCGCCTAGTCGTTACCATTCAATTTTTTGAGGTTTTTGCTTTTATAAGGTATACTATGTAGTATAAAATCCAAATCCAAAACAGATTTATAGAAGAAAATATTTTAAAAAATACTTCAAAAAATATAGACTTTTGTAAAGAAGTCGAAAACTAGACAGCACCTTTCCTCATAAGCCGTCAGCTAAAAAAAAAGCAAGCCTTGGTTAGTTTTTCATAAAATGTGACTTTTTTAGGTAAAACTACCGAAATTCATCTTAAAAAAAGACCAGAAGCAATAATAAACTAACTTTTAACCTTGTGTAGGCTTTAACACGTTAGGCTTTTGTGTTTTATTAAGTTTTTGTGGATTTAGAAATGTATTCAGCTTATGGGGCTGGCGGCGATGGCCAGCACATGGCGAAGTCACTGTTTAGCTGGAATCCACTTCGTTTGCCAAATTCAGCCTTGAATCCTGCTTTATGGAGATACAAGCAGAAGTTAAACGTTTATCCACGTATTAATTTTCAGGAACAGCGCAGGTATTGTAGTTGTACTTTCTTGCCAACGTGTTAAGTTAATATAGATGACTATTTAAATGTCAATTTAACGTAACTTTAGCTGTTACATGTTACATTGACAAAATTTTGTGTTGCCCGTTGTACGTTTTTATAGTACTTTGCATCAACGAGTACAAGCTGGGTACTGTACGTTAAATGAATTAATAGAAAAACCAACTTTAGGACCTGTTTTAGCGACAAGGTAAATTATTATTAAAATTAATAGGTTTTTCTATGGTATATTAAATCAATTTGTATTTTAGGCCTTCCGGAACTAAAATAACTAATGGGGCTGGAGACGCCAGACGTTGTGATAATTTGGCAGGTATAGGCTACATTTTATTTTTTTTTATAAACAGTTTTGACTATATAGCCCTTTTGGTTACATAAAGATAAAAAAAAATTACACTTTAAAATGTCAAAGGAAGTTAAGTCTCAGCTACATTTATAGTTGTTTTTGATTAAAGGCTTAAGGTTCATATACACAGATTCACAGACAAAAACTGTGGAAAGAACAGTCTTTAATACCCCGAATAATAGGGCCACCAATATTCCAACAAGCGGTTGTAGTCAAGACAAAATACCTGGGTTGAAATCCCCAAAAACTAACAGTGAAAGATTATTTTTGGAGAGATTTCAGAAAATTTTAGATAAAACCGTTCAGCTTTATGACGATCTTTACCAAAACAAAGGCCCAAGGTATACTGATCATTTAGCATTCACTTAATCTTTTTTACGTCAATCCATGTATTGGTTTAAAGAAAAGACTGTTGTATATTACAAATCACAGAAAGTGACAAGCCTAAGCGTCAAGATGACCCTAAACTGTTTAGAATTCTAGCTGTAAAAGATAAAAAATCGATCTAAAAAACGAATTTCCTATTTTTACATTAAAAATTTGTGATTGTATCCAATGTATCTATTAATATAATTAAGTCACAGGTTTCGATATTCCCGCGACCACTACCAAACTGCTATAAAAAAGTTATTGGAAAAATCAAGAAAGTTCTTTTTCCAACTCGAAAGCAAAGCTGTGCGCGAAATATTAACAACAAACAAGAAATGGGAATCAACCGCTGACGTAGAAAATATATTTAATCATGACGTAAGAAATAAAACTTAAAAAAAAGTTTAAAAAATATTTTCAATGCCGTTTATGCCTAAAGTTTATATATATATTAGTATTTAACAATGGCGGAAAATCTGGCAATGCATCTACTCCAATTAATCTTGGCTTATAGTGATCGTGGATTTGTTTGTGTAGATCAAGCTGAACCTTTAAGGTGAATTTGTGTGTTATAAGATTAAAAACCTTATTTAGATGTTAATTAGTAAGTTAGTTTTTAATTAGAAATTATATTTTTACTATTTTTTTTATTACAAGAATATTGTATTTAAAAAACTGACACACATGACTTTAAATTTTCAGTTTAGCGTCTTACTATCGGGGAGAATTTCGACTAGGACAAGCAATGGTAATGTCAGGAGTTTATCAGATTCATGTTCAATCATTTCAGTATACAACACTCACAAACCTTCTTCAACTATCTAACTGCCCTCTACAATCAGTTAAAATTGGTCATAAAAGTAAATGGAAGGGAAATTTATCTTGGTATGCGATGTATTGTTAAGTTTAACTATAGGTTAATAAGGAAGATTAAATTTTTATAATGACGTCACTCTCAGAAAGCTATTCTTACGATGACGTCATTTTTTACTACTTTTAGCAATGAGTTTGAAAACTTGGACATCGATATTTTCGATCGAGCTTTTCACGACGGGAAATCCCCACGCAGTCTTCGTGACGAACCGATGACGTCAGAAGAGATTGAGGATACCTCACAATACCTAAAAATATTGCGATGGCAGGTTTGCTTTAAACAAAACCCAGACCAAGAGGATGAAAGGTAAAGGTTATTTAAGTTATTAATATCTAATGAACTTAAATGCTTTTAAACTTTCATTTAACTTGTTGTTTTAGTTACTATTTATGCTGTAAAGCTATCAGACCACAATTAAAAGCTCCGAAATATATATTTCAATCCGATTCTGTTAATTATTACTTTGGAAAATTCTGCTCACCCAAAATGAAGTAAGTGTCTACTTTTTTATATAACTGGTCAAATTTGTGCGTTTTGTTTTTCTAATTAAATTAACTACATATTTACATGTTTTTAAGTTTTCAAAACCCCTCAATTGACGAAATATTCCTGGATTGTAGACCAGTTGGTAGATTTGATATTTTGCATTATTTTGGAATAGTTTTTCCAACATACCACCATGTTATCGGGGTACTAGTTGACTACCTTAGGCACAAACGTTTTAAAAGAACAATATTTTAACTAAAGGGCAGGCTACTCTTTCTTTCACCCAGTTCTTTCAAATTCATGTTATTTTGTTATAGGTTTCTTTAAAAGAAAACTATGTATAGCTATAAAATAGCAAGAAAAGTTGTAATATATAAATTTAGTTTTTACTTAGTAACAGAAATTTTTATTTGCTTGCTTTGAAAAACGCAGAACAATGTATATATCTTTAAATAAACACAAACAAAAATTAAAATCTAAATATCAAGATGTAAAATTTAGTTGTATCTTCCTTCGGCGTAGATTTCGGCTAAAAGATTTTGAACCGGTGGTCGTTCTTGAAAGCTTTCTTTAGCTTCTTTAGTAACTGTCATAAACAGATGTTGATTCTTATTCCATTTAACTTTGTCGTCCACAACCTTTTGGCTGCTTCTAGTTGTCCGGGTTGCTCTAATCTCAGGCTTGTTCCAGTTATGTACTAGAATTGATGTTGTCATGGAGCCGACCAGAGCACATGACCCAACAATAGCCCACAATGCTGAATGTTGTTTAAGCAGTCCAACGCTGTCAACAACCATTTTTTTGGTGAACACCATTTTGCTGGTTTTGTTTCGATTTATTTTAAATAAAACTTACGTAAAAGTATTTAAGAACTTTCAGGTTGTATTAAGCTAAATAAAGTAAAATATATTATAACAAAACTTAACAACTATTTTAAACTTTACTTACTACTAACGAAATGTATATAACCTAATTAAATATGCAATTAACAAACAGTAATTTTAAAAGCTAATTATTTTTGACAAATATTTGTTTTGTTTACACATTTTATCTAACTCTTATGACGCAACCATGTGTTTTGTTTCCTTATATACAGAATATAATTGCAAAACCAGATGTGATTAGCAACGTTATTAGTGGTAACAGATTGGAAATTGGGTCAAGTATTAACACCATGTTCAAGTTTATGTAAAGTGTTAAAATTACTTTCGACGCCTAATAAAATACATAACATTTGTTATACCAATACAATAGACTTTAAACCAATACATAATACCGCAGCTCATGTTTGAAAATGTTAATTTTATGATAATTTTGAATTTATAAGAACTACCAAAATATATTAAAACAAAATAATATTTTAATGGAAAAAGTCACTACTTAAAAAAAGTATCTACCAGCACATTTCTGAAGACACGTTGCGTCATCATGTTACGTTTGTTTTGATTTTTAAATGGAACAGAAAACGTTTATTTTTTTTTTTTGATTTCCTGGGTGTTTTGTTTACATCTCTAAAACATAGTTGGGTTTATGTTAAATGTGGAATCTTGTATATTACGCCTAGTACAGATTTAGGCGTTATGTTAGAAGTTGGAAACCACACATGAGGTCAAGGGTTCAATCCCCACTGATCTCATGCTGTAGCTTCCTTGAGTAAGGTGCTATAAACGGTTTGAACTCCTGCTGAGCCAATACTTAATCAGCAGCATAATAACCGGGCAATTATAATCTATAATATCCCAAACTGCCACAGGCAACTTGAGACTGGGTCGGAGTAACTGATTTTTTTTACTATACACAAAATTGTTTTGTATAAGAAATAATGATTATTAAACAAATAAATGTCCAGAACAAAACAACTAAAACTTAATTTTTTTGCAGTAGTTGATTAGGAATTTTTTATGCTGTTAAAATCTGTTCTTTTAAGAATTGGATCTGCTAGAAAATTTAATCAAATAAAGTTGGTAAGATTGAACATGTTTTAATTATGTTTATTTTTATAACCTAATATTTATGAATAATTCTGATAATTTTTATTAATGTTCAGATATTGTTATAGGCAACATATAGCAGCAAGCAATTTATGATGGATAATAAGGAAAATCAATCTAAGAAACCAACTCAACAAAAAGGGAAAAAGGGTAAGTTTCTGGCCGGCGTTGTTATTAATTGAAAAATAAAATTTAGGAGAAAAACGCTATTAATATGTTTTAAATACTCCAATGCATATGTATATATTTTTTTTATCTGTTAATATACAAAAATATAAATGCAACATCGTGAATAATAATTTTTATGTGCACTGTTAAGGTAAGAAAGGGGGTGGTAATAATAATTCATCTGTAACCAAAGAACTAAACCCCTGGCCATCTTACATTCAAGAAAGATTAGATCTTTACGATCAACTAAAAATCGAATCAGATCAAATACTAGCAGGTCTCAATTTTTAACTTGTTATAAAGGTTATTTACTTGTGATTATAAATATTATTATTGTATGCTGTCTCTAATTTCTACTGGTTTGCTCATAAAATTTATTAAATTAATCATATATATAAAAAAGTATGGTAATGCTTTATTAGTTACATAAGTGTCTAAAAAATTTATAAAATATCTACCAAAAAGTTACCTCAACTTATCACCACATTGTTACATACTACATAAATAAAACTAAAATACCATGACAAACCTATTATAAAAGAATTATTTATAAAGTATATTACTGATTTTGTTTACAGAAAAGCGAGAATCTTGTTCAGAACCAATCTGCATAACTTTACCTGATGGAAAAGTTGTGGATGGAAAGTCATGGGTATCAACTCCTTACACTATTGCTCAAGGAATAAGGTATTTTGTTTTACAAATCTATGTTTTTTGTTCTAGCACGTAGATTATTTTAAAGCACAAGACTGAGTTAGTTTGTTCTAAAGTTCTATTCAACTATAAGGGGCTTTTTGTTGATTGTTAATAAGTTTTTATTTACACTCATAATATATAACTATACCAAACAATTATTCACAATTTTTTTTCTTTCTCTACAATGTTTAAAACCAAACTATAAGGGCGCAACAAAACTATATAAGATGAACATTTAAAATTTAACATATGTTAAGAATATAAATACAATTAGTTTTTATGCTGTATATACACATTAGTAGCAAATACGGACTAATAGTTTTGTATTCATGGAACCATTAACTTAGCTGCCAGATTTTCAAGTCCAAGATTTTCAAGTTCCTCTTGTTTTGTTGTTTGTTTGTCTTCAATTTCAATGTTATCTGATAATTTATCTGTGACATCATCACTGGAACCTGTGACGTTATCTTCCGTTATTGTCATCTTCTCAGAGTCATTGTTGATGGAGGTATCTGCTGTATCATCATTTTGTTCGATGACATCATCATTGCTCTGGTCACTTGTATTATCATCATTATGATGAACACTGACTACAACCTGCTCTTTATGATCATTAACAACATCCTCATTATTCTTTGGTTTGTCCTCACTTGAAGAGCCATCATATTTTTCGTGGTTTATGACATCATCAATAAGGTGGACAACAGAATTATGTTCTTGTTCTATGATGTCATCACTCTTCTGCATGCTAACACTTTCTACCTTTTCTTCTTCGTTACTTTCCTTATTTCCTTCTATACTTTTTATGACATCACATTCACCGAGTTGAATTGTAATGTCATCGGGTTTGACAACCACTTCATTGTTTGGTATGGCCGCATTATCTTCAGGTAGACTTGTGATGTCATCATTAGAAACCACTGCTTCATCTTGTGGTGCGTTGCCATTCATCTGCTTTGGTGTAACATCATTGCTTTCCGGCATTGAGATAGCATCACTAGGTGGAGGGCTTGAATTTTCATTTTGTTGTGCTTTGACCTCATCATTTGGTGTTGAAACTATTTCATCGTCACTTTGTTGTATTATGATATCATCATAGGAGATTGGAATGTATGAAGTTGGTTGATCTTTTTTTCGCTCTTCAGCCAATAATTTCTTCTCAACATACTTCTTTTTCTTCTTAGCCTTTGTGTTTGATGTTGATTTCTTTGCTTTTTTAACTCTTTTTGGTTTTGGACTAGCTTGTGGAGTTGCTAAACTAGAAGAAGGTAAATTTTCTTGTGCGGTTTCTTCTAATATTGGTGGAGTTGTTAGAATCATGGGAGTTGAAGTTAAAGGGGTTTCATAAGTAGCATCATATGTGGATTTAGGTAAAGTTTTAGGCATGGAAGGGATAGTGACTGTTGTGTGGGCAGTAGAAATAACAGGACTTGTAGCAGAAGTATTTACCTCATTAGAAGAAATAGAGGAAGCAGATGAAACGTTTTCTGGTATTTCAGTGATTGGTGAAGGGATGTTACTGGTTGCTTGCGAACTATTTTCATTTATTCTCGGGAGCGAGAGTAAAGATGCTGTTATCACATGACTCGGTATTTCCTCTTCCACCACTGGGGGAGCCGTTGGAGTCGGTTCTATGTGCTCGTAGATTGAGTTGTAATCATCAGTGTCGTTTGTTGTTGGATTGTTGATCGACAAACTTGTTGATTGTATGTTGTGTCGTGATGTTGAGGACTGATTTTGTTGACTGTTGTGTGCTAAAAAATAATTAAAATTTTATTTTCTTAATTTAACAAAAAGATTTCAATTTTTGTTTGCTGATTTTTAAATTTTTTGAAGGTAATTAATTAAAATTACCTGGAAGTCGGGAAGATGCTAACGAAGCTCTAATAGATTCTTGTGCATGCCGATTTATGTTTGCTTTCTATAAAATGAAGTATAAAAATTAATTATCTCCTGTTTTACAATTTTCAAAGACTCAAAGTGAGAAATTGATTGTACTGGTGTACAAATCTATGTATGGAATTCCTTTAGTTAGATGTTTTATTATTACATCATAAAATTAAAAAATCCAAATCTTTTCACCTGTAACTGTCTGAGTTGTGCCTCATGAGTTTCATACATGGGGAATCCTGGTCTTGGGCGAACTGTATGTGAACTCATACCAGAATAATCCATTGGACCCCCTGGGTTATAGAATAATTTGTGTGTTTTTATTAGCGATCTATGCAGTTTAAATTGTTTAAGGGTAATGCTATGGTATTACCTAATTTAAAGCTATAATTTGCACTGTTATACTATATAATTACTGACTAGCTGTAGACAATTTATTTGCCTAGTTTAAAATATCAGACTTATTGGTTAATATTAAAAATTACTTTGGCTTTCAATAGGAATATGTGATCGATATTGATCGGGTGCAGGGATGGGGGTTTGTACTTCTTCTTGGTATGGGGGTGGGAGGGAAGGGGTGCCTTAAAAATAAAGTCTTTGATTATTATAATGTTTAAAAACACTTTTTTATTTAAAAACCTAAAATTTTTTAAAATTAAAATCAAGTTAGGTTGTAGCTCTTAGTTTGATTAAAGTTAAAGCACTAATTTTGCTATATTTGTGTTAACTAAATTATTTCTAAATTGTGACATAATTAGCATCAAGTTTTAATTTATTTATTTAAATAATGTTAGTTTTTTTGTTGGTTTTGGTGTGACAGATGTATTTTTTTCTTTATATTGGTTATGATTCAAAGATTATTAAATAGTCCAGCTTAATATGCCACCAGTTCATTTTTTGTATTATGGTTTTGCTGAGCACCTAATTATTTTACGCAGCATAAATTACTTAATTATACTCACGAACAACGTAGGATCTGAGGTCTACGGGTTCAGTAGATGTTGGTAGTAAATAGGGGTGAGATTCAGGGTTTGTAGCGATGATTGGGGGGCTGGTGTGTGCCACTGTTGTTGGTCTCTGAATGTTAAATATTAGTGTTAACTTACATTTTTTTTCTCTCGAATAAATTTGTTTTTTTGATTGTCAGATTATTTGTATCAAATTATTTTCACAATTTTTTTTTTTTTATAAAAGGCTATCATATATAGTATAAAAAAGCTTTTTGTTTTTTTTTTATCTATGGATTTTGTTTTTTAAACTTTTCGAAGTTTTGTGAATTGAAAAGTTGTTACCGTTTCACTTTCTATTATTTGTTGGGCTTGGGGATTATCATTTCCCCTTATTCGACTAAAACATAAATGTAATTGTTAGGTAATTATAACACAATTATCCAAATTAATGTAATTGCTGTCTTAACAATATTAAGGAGGGTTTAAATTCACAGCAAAATTTTTATTTTATGTCATTAAATTAAAACATTTAAAAAAGAGAAATTTCTTGTTATTACTTGTCTTCAGCTCTTGCTTCTTTTCTTGCCTTCCTTCTTGCATATTTCACAACTTTAGTATCCCAAAACACTGCACTGGACACAACAAAGGCAATAAACAATGCCATTCCAGCAACTTAAAAAAAACAGACGAAATTTTATTAAAAAATATAAATTAAAAAAAAATGGTTTAGAAACAAAAATAAAACAAAACAATTTTTATTTTTTGATTTAAATAGATTTAGATTTTATTTTTATTACCATTTAAATTAGTCATATAATTATTTACCTGACCCCAAGCTAATGTAAAGATATTCCACTGCTTCTAACGCCATATTTATATTCAAAACACTTTTAAAAATATTAAAAAATCAACAACTTAAAACAAATCTAAAAAAACACGATATGTTAACCTGAAAAATTTACACATTAAGCCTGGTAACTTAGGTGTGTATTTAAAAAACTGTTACACTTTTGTTGTACTTAGAATAAAGAATAATGTTGCACACAAATAGTCGTTATGCCTGGCTTGATATCACATGAGCACTAAATATAGGGGAGCATTCAACCAGAAATATGGTTTCTTGGTTACTTTTTTTGCTACGTAATTCCCCCTGTATTGTAAGATTCTTGTGATTTAAGTTATAAATATATTCCCAAGGATTTAATTTATGCACAAGCTAACAAAACAACTATACATTTATGTAAAAATACCAAGAACTTTGTAAATAATAATTTATTCTTACTTTTGCAGAATTTTTATTTTATTGTTTATTTTAGATAACTCTATCCATTCTATACTGTTGCTAAAATTTTAAAGTAACATATTATTAGTTACAATAATTGTAGCAATTTTTAGCATAAACTTAAACACAATTTCTATATAAATGATTTCAATGTAACATTACGATTAAATATTGAATTTTTCTTTTTTAATTTACTTCAATATTTTGTTTCCAGCCAAGGCCTAGCAGATAACACTGTGGTTGCGAAAGTGAATAATGTGGTGTGGGATCTGGATAGACCACTAGAGGGGGATAGTAAGCTGCAGTTACTCAAGTTCGATGATGAAGAAGCTCAGGTTAAAATCAAAACTTTAATTATTTTATATTTTTACTAAAAATAAGGAGAAGGCTACAGTACAAAACAAAATTCTTACTCTTTTTAATGTTTATTTTCCCCCAAAAAATTGACTAAAATATCACATTTTAGACCATCTCCCTATTTTAATTTACTGATAAATGCTAGGCAAATAGGGGCCTTTATTTAAATGCAATTTACTATAGTATTTAATTTATTAATAGGCAGTATACTGGCATTCTACTGCTCATATATTGGGTGAAGCTATGGAGAGAACTTATGATGGATGTTTGTGTTATGGACCTCCTATTGAACAAGGATTTTATTATGATATGTTTATGGATGAAACGTAAGTGTAAAAATCTAGATCTTAAATGCAATATTAAAGTGTAACTAATGAGTGAAATTAATGAAACCTTTAGTTGATATAGTTTGTTATATAGTTTAATTTAAACTGTATTAAAATACCAGCAAACTTAGGGAAAAAAAACAACCTAAAATTAATTTAAACTTTTTTTAAAGTCAATCAAAGTTATTGTGCCTATCTTAATTAAATTTTTTTCAAATTAAGTTACAAAAAACATTTATCCTTAATTTTAATATTACATTTTCTTTTAATTTCAGGCAAGTTTCAGATAAGAATGACTTCCCAGCAATAGAAGGAATAATGAAGTCAATATTAAAGGAAAAACAACCATTTGAAAGATTAGTTGTCACCAAGGAAAATCTATTAAAGATGTTTGCTTACAACAAGTTTAAGGTAAAAGTAATATGCATGTGTAAGAAATAACTGTATAATTTCCTATTTAAGTTTTAATATACAACCTTCCACAAACTCAACCAAAACTCACAAAAAAACTCAACCAAAACTCACAAAAATCTTATACAAAACTCAATCGGTTCACTTTACTATCTGCCTAGATACTTTTACAAGAAATTTTTACTATAATATACCGAGAGGAGCTTGTACCATTTACAGCACCTAACTTAGGTACACTGTAGAAGCCATAGGAATCAAACCTAGGACCTTATGTAGTGAAGCCAAGTATTCTATCTATTCATAATTATAACCACTTGACCATTGTTGTAGTTAAGGATCTTGAACGAGAAAGTTACGACCCCAACTACAACAGTTTATAGATGTGGGCCTCTTATTGATTTATGCAGAGGACCTCATGTTAGACATACTGGAAAAATTAAGGCTTTTCAGCTTTACAAGGTACATGGAATACTGTAATATTTTAAACTAAACATATTCAGAGTTTTACTAGTGCAGAAAATAATGTTTTTGTCAAGACTATAGTTAAAAAAATTACATTTTAGCTAGAACAAAATTTTTAATAAAATACAAATTTCAAATCAGTTTTATTTTGGCTTTCTTTTACTTATTTTTAAAAAATAATATTTATTAAAAACTGTTTAATTTTTTTGACAGAACTCGGCAACTTACTGGGAAGGAAAAGCTGAGATGGAATCCCTGCAGAGGATTTACGGAATAAGTTTCCCTGATAAGAAGGAGCTAAAACAATGGCAACAATTCCAAGTAAACACTTTTAAATGTTAGATCATGTTAATTTGAAGTCCTTACCTTATTTATATTCAATAAACAATCTTGTTGGCAAAATTTGATTTTTTAATTTTAATTTTTTTTTTAATTTTTTTTTCAGGAAGAAGCAAAGCAGAGAGATCACAGAAGAATTGGAAGAGAGCAGGAACTTTTCTTCTTCCACGAATTGAGTCCTGGAAGTTGCTTCTTCTTTCCTAGAGGAGCTTTTATCTATAACACCCTTATCAACTTCATCAGAGTAAGAATTACTTTCCAATTTTGAAAAAAGTATTACATAATTGTCAAAATATTGGTCAACTTTAGGAACTTAACATAAAGTAACATCAGTTACCCCCACCCAGTATGAAGTTGCCTTTGGCAGTTAGAGGTATTATAGATTATGATAATCAAGCTGCTGATTAATTGTTCACTTAGCAGAAGTTCATACTGTTCATAGTGCCTTACTCAAGGGCGCTACAGCATGTGGCCAATATGGATTGAACACAGGACCTCATGTAGTGAAACTAAGTGTTCTGACCACTACACAACACAGCCACTTGCTTTTTGATCTTTAAAAAAATAATTTTTTTTCAAGAGTGAATACAGAAAGAGAGGTTTCCAAGAAGTAATCACTCCAAATATTTACAACTCAAAAGTTTGGATCACGTCCGGACATTGGCAACATTATGCTGACAATATATTCAAGTGTGAAATTGAAAAAGATATGTTTGCACTAAAGCCAATGAACTGTCCAGGACATTGGTTAGTATATTTAGTATGTTTTTTATTGTTTATTTATTTTAAATGTATAGAGAATTGCTTCACAACCTTTTGACAATATCTCAAAATATTTTTGACAATATCTCAAAAATTGACATTATCTCAAAATACTTTTCAAAATAAAATAGTTTGATGTTTGCGCATCGCAATCGTTCTTGGAGGGAGTTGCCGCTGCGGTTTGCCGACTTTGGAGTTTTGCATCGAAATGAGTTATCTGGAGCGTTAACTGGACTCACGAGAGTGCGAAGGTTTCAACAAGATGATGCTCATATATTTTGTAGACCTGAACAAATTAAACAGGTTTGTGGTTAAATTGTAATATTATGTTTGGTATAGTAAGTTGTAGTTAATGTATATAAGTATTATGAATATAATTTTGAAGTTGTAAATAATAATTGTTTTGCCAGTGGTCTATGCTCAATAATATTACATTTTTATTTATACAGTTTATTTGTTTTAATTAAACTTTATCACTACCAAGTTTGACTTTAGATAAAAATTTAATTTGTTGATAAATCTATGGTATAAAACAGAAATAAAATTTAAAATTTTTGAAATGTTTTTTCAGGAAATTCTCGGAGCATTTGATTTTCTTAAAACAGTTTACGATATTTTCGGTTTCACTTTTAAACTCTTCCTTTCCACCAGACCTGAGAAATATATGGGGGATATTGAGATGTGGAACGATGCAGAAAAGGTGGGATTAAGTTGTTTCATTTTTTTTAATTTAAAATTACCTTTTTTTAAATATATCTTTTTTTAAGGTTTTAAATGTACACAAAAGATATCACTTACATATAGTTTATTTATATACTGTTAATTATATTAAAGATATACATGAACAATGGTAGTAAAAAAAATCAAAATTATTAATTTAATAACCATCAAAATTTAACTTGCTAGTTCTCATTATATTAAATAGACATTGGAGGAATGTTTAAATGAGTTCAACAACCCATGGAAGTTAAATCCTGGGGATGGAGCTTTCTATGGACCCAAGATTGATATTCAGGTTAAAATATTAACTTATTGGTTAATTTTAACCCATATAGTAATCATAAAAAAACTATATTTAAGGTTTTTTGCCAAGAGTTAAACTTGTATTACTTGTGTCAAAATAATAAAAAAATGTTATTGGTGTGATAATAATAGTTTGTTATAATGTCATAGATCTTGGATGCACTGAGAAGACCACATCAATGTGCAACCATTCAACTTGACTTTCAACTTCCAATTAGATTTGATCTCAATTATGTCTCGTAAGTATTCAAATTGTATTCTAAGATTTCAAAATATTTATCTAGATAAATTCCAAGTCTTGCTTGTTAAAATTTATTGTATTTATATTAGAATTCAACTTGTTTGTATAATATTTAAAATTTAATTTAAATTTCCATTTTCTTTTATATCACACAAGTTTAAATATCATTTTGGTAATTTTTCTATTTTCCTATCCATAGTGGGGAAGGAACTGAAAAGAAACGTCCGGTGATAATTCATCGAGCTATACTAGGTTCAGTTGAAAGAATAATGGCAGTTCTTACTGAAAATTTTGGAGGAAAGTGGCCTCTATGGCTCTCACCTAGACAGGTTTGATGCTTTGATGTTATGTTTATTTTTTTCAGGTTGTGAGTAGCATAATGGTATAAGGCAAAAGGTATTAAAACTTTATATATATTTAATAAAATCAGTTTTGGGTTTAATTTCTACCGTTTTTATATAAGGTATTTAAGCAGAGCAAAAACTGTTCCCTTGCTAAAATTATTAAAACTGTCTTAGATAAGTATTGTAAAAGTAACAATGTCAATTAATATAATTTAACCCTTAAGTTTTATTAAACTATATGCAGATAATATTTTATTTCTTAATATTATTTTATTTTCTTAATTTTACACATTAAGGTTATGATATTATCTGTGTCCGGCAAATTTGATGACTATGCAGATTCTGTCCGCCAACAACTTCATGACGCAGGATTTCAGGTGGACATGGAGCATGACCCTGGTTTGACCTTGAACAAAAAGATCCGAAATGCTCAGGTTGAACAATATAACTTTATTTGTGTTGTTGGAGAGAGGGAGCAAGAGAATGGGACGGTTAACATTCGCACAAGAGATAACAAGGTAAAATGTTAAGTTTTAACATCCTATGACGAAATTGATATGTAATAGAGTAAACAATATATAATTATATATATATAAAAATTTCCAAGTATGATTAATTTATATGCCTATAACTTATTAAAACTGACCGAATGTGGTGTGGGGTTAAATTTTATCAGGCAAATATGAGTGAAGTGTTGTGACCATATTATGACCTTTAAAATGCCATATTATGACCATTAAAATTAAGTAATAATAATAACATTAATAGAAGGGTATATAACTTAAAAGATTAGAAAATAAGATTTTAAATGGAGAAATATATTAAAACAAATTTTTTTCCATGGTAAAACATGTTTTTTTGGGCAAAGTGGTCTTTTCTTGATAAAAGTAATTCTAAAGTTGTAAAAAACTTTAACAATTTTTAACGTAGGTACATGGTGAGCACAGTGTAGAAAATGTGATCAAAAAACTGAGACATCTAGTGGACACTAAACATAAGAACGCAGAAGACGCTTTTGATGATCCACAAGAAAATTAGAATTTTAATTTATTAACTAGATGTAGTTTTGTAAGCCTGAGATTTTCCATCGCTAACCTAAAATAATTTCATACAACAATGTAGTCATGACAACATTTTAGATTTTGTATTTTTGTTCCATAAATTTTAAAGCAAAATTGTAAATGCAAATTTTTATTTGCACATTAGTATTGCAATCTCGAATATTCCAATAATAGTTAATACCTATTAGACCTAGCATTTATGGTTGATTTTTACTACTACCTGTTCCAAAACGTTACAGATTTTGGTTTTGTATATATTTAACATCATCACATGGTGAAATAAAAAAACAAACATGAAAGTAAAAACATTGTATGATATATTTAGTTTTTATCAACTATGAAGAATCCTTTTTCTCTTTTAAACCGAATCCTTCAATTTTGTTCCATTCTTCCCAATTTTCTTTAGTTGGTGGCCAAAAATCGGGGAATTTTTTAGGTATACTACATTCAGCTAACTTTTGATAAACTCTTTTGTTCTTGAAGTATTCACTTTCTATCCATCTGAGCAAAAAAACAGTTTCAGAAACTGGTTTGTTTTGTTAATTTATATACTTGAAATTTTAAAAACTGGGGCACCAAACACTAAGGGTAAAAAAGAGATAAATTTTTAGTTTTGAAAGTTGTATTTTTATTATACAAAATCCAAACAACACATTGCCCTTGGCAGTTTATTTTAAGGGCATTTTTTTAAGTTGAGGCCATTTAATAACATAAGGCAGGTATAAGATGAAAATATATTATTTATTTATAATACATGAATTATTTTGTTTTTATATTTTCTTACTTGCTGTCATTCTCCAAGCAGCTCCATCTTTTATCGAAGTGAACATGAGGTTTCATTTTAATTCTGTATTTCAAACTTCTCTTTTGTTGAATGTCTTCTTTGTTCACCATTTTATAAATATCTAGCTTTGTTTTAATCAATTTGGATGATAGTGTTCTGTATAAAAATAAACTTTTAATGGTTTAAGGTCTATAACTTAAAAAACATTAATGGGTAAGCAACCTTAAATTAGGTCAAAGTGTTTGTTTAATGATCATTATTTATCAGATCTTACGTAGAAACGTGACCAATGTAGAAAGGTATTACTTTTACAAAATTTTAAACTAAACTTCACCCCAACTTTTTAATACAAGAGTTAAGGTAGTATTTAAAATTGAATTCTACAGAACCACAAAATAACAGCTCTATACCTTACATGGGATCCTAAATATTTTATATAGGCTATATCAGGCATAAATTAATAAACTTATGAATATTAAAAAAGGCGCTTTAAAATGGAGTAAAAATGATGTAACTTGTGATATAACAAAACCTACTTTTCTTCTTCTTTTGATAAGTAGGGTCGCGTCAACCACATTTCGTTTGTACATTCAACTTTTAGTGCATCAACAAACTTCTCTCTTTCCATAGCAGTAATCCTATGGGGTACTTGGGACTTTCCCCTGTGTGGGTCTCCTCTAACTATTTTATATCTTCTTTGCTTCCCAAGACGCAACAATAAAGTTAACCTCATTTTTATAAGAAGAACTATCTGACTATTTCTAAAATTAATAAAATATGTTGAATTAATTTGATGGACAATTATAATATTGATATGATAATTGCTCAACATAATTATATAATTTGTTGTAAGTAAAACGTATTTTGTTGAGTTAACTTGCTTTGCTCATACTTAAAAATTCGCAGCAATTATCTGAAAACATTTATAAACTTGCTTAAAAAAGTTCACGTGAGACTGTTTACAAAATAAACTTTAACGTGCTATTTTAAATACGGTAATGACGCTACTTTTTTAACATTTATGTTTGGTACTTTTTTAACATTTAATTTGTTTTCATTAAAACACTTTTTAATTTTAAACAAAAAACCTAATTATAATATGTATTTGTTATTTAAATTTAAACGTTAATCTAATGAATGATTTGATTTACTTTTATGCAAATTGTGAAGCATTTTTTATTAACATTAACCTGCTCAGTAGAGCGCAAACGTTTTGTTTTGTTTGTTAACGTGTTTTTCTTATCTGTTTTAGACGAAACTGTGCAAGAAACAAAGAAAAATTCAGTAAGCATTTGCAATACATTACTTATTTTTTACTTTAAAATATTATTTTGTAGTTGTAAAGAAAATTAAATGCAAGTATTCTAATCAATGCAAAATTGCATTAAAATTTGTAAAAAATTATTATTGTTGCTTTATCTTTAATTATGAATAACTAACGTCTAACAATATAAACATTTTACCTATTTTTAATATTTATATTTTTTGTAAATTATATTTTGTTTATTGAAATTTATTTTTAACACATATTTAGCAATGGAAAATATCACGACAAAAGAAAAAGAAGAAGAAAAATATTTCTCCTCCAAGGAGGAGGCGGAGGAGGAAGACATAAATGATTCCGGGTTTGTTACCGGAGGCTCTGTTTCCATAGCTACTCCCACTAGTGTTGAAAAAATGGATTTAAATGACGAAGCATTTGAAAAACAAATAAATGTAGATCTTGACTTTGATGTTTCAGCTTCAAAAGAATTATCTTCAAATAATTGGTTTGTTATTTTAAACATTTAAAATATTTCAATTTATTTGTGGTTAATGTAGTTTTTAGTTTTTAATTTTTTTTTCATTTTAAAACTTTTAAATGTTTTGCTATTGTGCGGTAAACTGCAATTTTTTTACATTTTCGCCCAATACTTAATCAAAACCATTTTATGGACTCATTAAAATATTGTTAATATATGAAGTAACAATTGACCAGACTATAATATCTTTGATTAATATTTAATTAGTGAAATAAATCAATCTGGTGGAGAAAATGATCAATCAACTTCAACTAAAAACTCTGACAACAAATCAGATTCTGAGATCTGTGATGGGGTGGTGGGAAAATGTAAAATAAATGCACAAAATGACGAAGTGAAATCGTTATTTAAAAGACCAAGACATAAAATAAACCCGAAAAATTTAAGAGAAAAATTAAACCAAGAAGAAAATGTTGAATTAGAGGAATCTTTACCTTCAGATGCAAAGAAACAAAAACAAGGTAAAAATTATTTTAATTGGCTAATTTTTATAATTTGGAAAAACTGGATTTAATTTACACCCAACATATGAATATATTCTAGGTATTAAAGTTAACTTTAACATAATTTAATAGAAAAACAGACAAATGCAAAAGAAAAAGAAAACAAAGGTTCCAATGAAGAAACTTCTTTAATCAATGATAAAGGTTTTATTTTTTTAGTTCCTGTGTTAAAATTAATTTCTTTAAAACTTATATAATTGAATTGTTAAAAAAAATTATTTATTACTTGATTTTTCTATTTTATTGCTTTATAGAATTTTTGGTTAACTATTAACTTTTCTTTTTTTTTCATTGTGTAATTTAAATTTTTCTGTAGATTCTGATTTAGACAATTCTTCAAACAGTGAAGGTATTTTATGTTACTTTTATTTTAAAGATTACATAAATTTATGCAGAATGTATGTTTAATTAAAATACTGATATACCAAAACAGACTGTCTAAAACATCTTAACACCAATTATGGTATATTGTAGAAAAAAATTAAGCCATCTTTGACTCAGAAAAATTTTAATTTTTTAGATCAACACGATACTGAACATCTTTTTTCGGACTGGACTGATGATGATAGTGAAGAAGAAGAAAAGGAGGAAGAGGCAGAAGAAGAGAAACCAAAGAAGAGCAAGGAGGAGATAGAGGAAGAGGATCGGATCTGGTTGGAGAAGGATGTTGATAAACTTCCAAAAATCAATTGGAGAGTGTTAAGAGAGTTAAAAGGAAGAGAAATGGGGTTTAAACAACATAATTGGACATACAGGGTAAAAAAAATTAATATTTGCTTTTAATACTTACATTTTACAAAGCTACAATTAAAACAATCATTTTTAAATATTTCAATTTTAAAATTTCTTTTGTGAATGTATATATATATATACACTTGATTTTAAAACACTAAGTTTTCACCTTTTTATATATAAATTCACTTAATAATTCTAGTTTTTGGTTTTGTTTTTCTTGGTTGTATTGTACAAAACTAAAGAATGGAAGCACTGTTAGCTTCTGATAATTTTTGTTTTAAATGTTTTAGGTTCGTGGGGCTAGAGCAATGGTTAAAAGATTGGAATTAATGTGGACAATGGACAAACATGAAGGTGATAAAGATATAAACAAATAATTTAATTTTTTTCCATTTAGGAATTTGTTTAATAAAAATTTTAAAATTTTTCAAGGTTAGTGGCTAAAAGTTTTCATGTTTAGTAATTTTAAAGTTTTAAAAAGTGACCACTTAAACATACAGATTATTTTTATTTAAAGGCTGTGTGAATGCAATCAACTTTAACCAAACTGGGACCCTATTAGCATCAGGAAGTGACGACCTTAAGGTGATATTATGGGACTGGTGCAGCAAGGGTGGTTACCCTGTCGTGACCTATGACTCTGGTCACAGAAGTAATGTGTTCCAGGCCAAGTTTATGCCAGATTGCGGTGACTCGACTGTTGTTAGCTCAGCTAGAGATGGTGAGGTAAAAATGACCGAAATTATGAAATTTCTTTTAAGTGAAGAATATTGGTTGTCTTGATATTTTACCTTTAAAATCTTTGATCACTTACACTTGACTTATTAGTGATTTCTTACTAAAATTTATGCACTAAGAATATTAAATTCATATCCACATAATTTTTTTGTGTTAAAAAAAAGTTAAGAATTTTAACAGCAGTATTTTTAAAATATCAAGTACCAAATATATTTTTCTTTATGTGTTTAACTGGACAAATCTTGGTAAATTTTTTTTAAATTGAGAAATTGTTTAAAGGTAAGAGTCGCTGATATATCGAGCACTGGAACTTGTAAAGGAACAAAGAAAGTTGCTCAACATCGAGGTTCAGCTCATAAATTAAGTTTAGATCCAGGTTCAAGATCAACACTGCTCTCATGTGGTGAGGATGGTGTTGTCATGGGGATCGATCTCAGACAAAAAAAGTAAATTTTTAACAGTTAAAAAATGTTGTTTTTAATTTTTTTAAATTTAATTTGATTTAATATAAAGAAAACACGGTTTTAATTATAAAGTGTACAAATTATTAAGTAAATTATTAGTTATTTTAATATTTATCAATGTATTTGTTTGATCTGTTTCACACCAAAAAAATTAACAATTTAAATATTTAAACAAACAGGTCGTCAGAAAAACTTGTCACAGTTAAATCTGGGATTCGTAAAATCCCTCTTTATTCCATCCACAACAATCCCTTAATTTCCAACCAGTTTGCAGTAAGTGGGAGGGATCAATTTGCTCGAGTGTTCGATGTTCGAATGTTGACAGAAACTGACGGAAACACTGAACCCGTGAAAACGTTTTGTCCGGATAGGTTGAAAAATGCCAGCGGGGATGCTAAAGGTTTTAATCTTATTTTAATTAAACTTAAATTGTAATTAGTCTTTTGGGATTTTACAAAAAAATAACCATGCAATCTTTGCATGGAATCCTCTGTTAAATGTATCAATTTTTTACTAATTAACATATTATTGTGCATAATGGGAGTTACATACATGCATGACTTATTCACAGGCCTTTTAAAAAAGCTGCTATTTGTGGTGCATAAGGTAAAAAACTATGGCTAATTTTTTGTTATATCACATAATGACGAGCAATGAAACAGTAACTGGCTAAATATTGGGTGAAATTGCAGTTTGTAGATTGGGTATGCAACTGGTATTGATAATGAAAATAAAGTATTTTAATTTATATTTTTAAAATTTAAAACATTGATCTCTAAACGCCTTTTTAAACTTTCTAGTTAACATAACATGTTTGATGTACAACTGGTGTGGTAGTGAACTGCTTTGTAGTTACAACGATGACGATATTTACTTGTTCGATGTTTCCCATTCTTCTGGTGCTGAATATATTAAACGGTAACTTTTTTGGTTTTAACAAAGTTTTAAAACATTTTTAAGTCAACTGAAAGCTGTAAATTTATGATAAAATAGATCTGTTAAAAGGTTTGTAGTTGTGTTGAAATAAGCCTAAAATTTTAAATTTATTAATATTAAGCTTAGTTGCTGATATATTTATATATGTTGATCCAATTTATTGGCCTGCAAAATAAATAAACTGCCAGTTGTGGTGCAGAGGGGAATATTAGTTGAGAGTTTCGACTGTATTATTACAATTAAATTCCTGATCATTAGCCTGTTATCAACTAGTTATTTTAAAGTTTTAAAATCTATATAAAATTAAAAGTGTAACAAATTTTTTTTGTACAGATACAAGGGCCATAGAAATAATGTCACAGTAAAAGGAGTCAACTTTTATGGTCCAAGATCTCAGTATATTATATCGGGGAGTGATTGTGGGAATATTTTCTTCTGGGAAAAACAATCGGCAAAGGTAATAACGAGAGTAACATAATAATGAAAAATATTTCAAAATAATTGGTCACTAGTAAGGTATTGTTTTTAAATTCTTATAATTCGTGAGTTGTATTTACGCATAATGCCTTTTTATTTTTGATTTAAAAAGAGACGTTGTATTTTAATCCTAGCTAAAATTTTATATAAGTTAAGGCTTTTAATGCTAATAATATATCTATATATCTATATATATGTGTTTATATTATGTATTTCATTTATAGTGAAGAAAATATTTCATTTTTTAGATAATCCACCTTAAAGCAGGGGATGAGGGGGGTGTAGTAAATGCATTAGAACCCCACCCTAGCTTGCCAGTATTAGCCACCAGTGGATTGGATCATAATATTAAACTTTGGTCTCCTACTGGAGAGTCCTTCGAAACTTGTGAAGAAAAAACTAAAATTAAAGAAGTAAGTGTTTTAAATAAAAAATAAATACTATGCTTTGTACTTTTTTTTAATGGGTATTATTACTTTTAGGATCATCCAAATTTGAAATTTATTTTTTTATATATTTATAATTTACGTATATGTAGCAAAATGGTTAAAAGTTAATTTTTGTTTTACTTGTATCGATAACCAATATCCATTTAATGTTATTTACAGACAATGATAAAGAACCACCGAGAAAGTGTAGATGAAAGAGATAATATGCCTGATATGATAGATGGTCACATGCTCTGGTTTTTAATGAGATCTTTAAGAAGCAGGTAATATATTTAAGTTTTAGTTTGGTGTATATATAAATATATATGTCTTAAATAAGATAAAATTAAACTGTAACAACCAAACCAACCACATATATAGGTAATATATATTTAGTGTAGTATTGCCATCTCTTAAAATTACATCCAACCTAATAATAGTACTGTTGTAAATTTAATGTATTTTTTGGTTTATGCCGTTTTTTAATAATAAAAGCAGATGCCTATTTGTAGGTAATTGCGTTTAATTAAAATGTTGGCTCTAACTTGTAACCTATTATTTAATATTATTTTTGTAATTTAGAAGAACGCAATCGCGAAGAGATGAGGAAAATAATGAGGACAGTTCGGAAACAAATTCAAGTGATTCTGATGAAGAAAGCCAACAACCAAGTTGTAACCAATCATAACTTCTTCATATTTGGACAAAATCATTGAATTTTAAGCAGGGTAATAAGGTTAGGTTGTTTATCTTTATTATAGTACAGGCCTTTATTAAGTTAACTGTACGGGGATTTTGCTGAGTTGTGTTTGAGGTTTTGAGGTCAAATTATCGACATTTAAGTGAATGTTTATGGCATTGTGGCACATAGTTACATTTGATCTTAAACAGGTTGGTTAAGGCTTTGTTGATAAGCCCAATGAGTGAACTAAAAATGACTTTTTAAAACAAGTGGTTGTTGTCTTAAATGAGTTGAGCATAAAAAAGGGTTATGCATAAATTGTCAAAGTTTATTTAATAAACATTTACATATTGAATTACGGATACTTAATATAAAACTTATGTTTTTTCTAACTTTTTTTAAACTACTTGAATTTTGAATTTTTTACGGCATTTGAATTTTCCAACAAATTTTTTTTCTTGAATTATGAAATATTTTACTTCGTTTTGCCAATGTGCATGCTCTTTGTTTGCAAGTGATAAACTGTTTTAAACATTTTCTTGCTTTTTCTGGCTTTACTTTTTGCCAAAGATTTGTTTGAAATTCTATTTATTTCTGAGCTACTGTGACAATAAAAATTCAGCTTTACTGTAACAGATTATTGTTAAGCATTTATTCCCTTTTCCATTTAAACTGTTTAAAATTGTATAGATTTAAAATGGAATTTTTGGTAAGTTAAATTTTTTTTATTTTGGCGATAAAATCAGTTGCAATACAGATAAAATAAAAATACGAATAAACATTATCTCGGCACCAAAGCAGTCATTATAACATTATAAAGTTCTGGAGGAAAGTTGTTTTGCCTTTCTTCTTTAACAACTTTTAAACCAGATGATGAATAAATTAGAATTAAGTCTTCAGGATTTCTTGTAACGCTGCTGTCTACATCATCTAATTCAACTTCACAAATTGCAACATTGTCTTTAATTACAATCACTCCATTGTCGCGTAATGCTTTTTTACATTCTTGTAAAAATTTTATAAAATGTTCGTCGGTAAGATGTCCTAAAAGGAGAGAAAAAATGGTGTAACCCACGAGGTAGCTTTTCTAGTAAAACTATAATATATTTATTAACACCCAAAACTACTCAGCAGAAATTTAAGGTTATAGTTTTATTAATTAGGTGTCAACTAGATGATAGTGAAACATCTTAAATTAAAGAGACGTACCTGTAACCCACTGTACCCATATGAGGTCATATGATTTCTCTTTTAGCTTTAAATCTTGGAGGCCACAACAATAATAATTTTGAACCCTCGTAGCTCCATCTCCCAAATATGTTTTAGCTTGATCAAGAAATATGTTATTTACCTCAGCCAGGTCAACGTTATTGAACATTGGTAGTAAAAGATGTTTTGAAACTCGGCCAATTCCTGACCCACAATCTAAGGCATTGTTTAACTTCATTTTTCCATGAGGTGGCTAAAATGAAGATACATAATATTAGTAACTTTTATGGTAAAAATTTAGGTATATATTGTTTGAATTTTTAAGTTTACTTTTTTGATTTTGATAACTTTTGTATATTTTTTGGTTATTTTAAAATAGATATACATCTGTAGCCTAATACTTATATAACAAATTTTAATAAAATCACCTTTATAAATTCTTTAAGAAAGTCTTTAGACCCCTGGATATCAGTGTGATTAATATGTCCATACCCTCCTAACATTCCGTTTATATTTGCTTCTATACCTTGCCAGTATGAGAGAGCTTTACCATAAAATTGTTCCTCAGATGAGACTTTGTCACATCCAGTTACGAGACTCATTTTTATTAGTTTTGTATTTTTATCTACCAAACACAAAAAACATAATATTGCAGTTGCGATTTTCACACCATTTTCTCCTACAATAATGACAAATATAATACAGAACACACTTAGAAATGAATGGCTGCATAAAGTTATAATAATACCAATCTTACACTTTTAGACTACTTGATGAAAATAATAGAAGTACAATTTAAGTAGCACAACTGTTTTGGCAGATTAATAAAAAGAACTTATAGAAAACGCAGGGCAGTAACAACTCAAATAAACATTTGATAATGGAAATTATGTACAAAATATTTACAGTGGGATAGGAGTTAGTTTAAATTGTTCGTTCAGTTTTCCATTGCTCTACAGCCCTCATTTCTTTAACTTCAAACACCAGTAAAATTCCAACAACGAGGTTAACGCAGATGAAAAACGCTAAAATCCATCGACACAGTCGACTGTTTTCAACTTTTTCAACACTTTTCATTGTGATTGAAGTTATAGTTGAAATTGTGGATTGGGGCGATGCAGTTATCATGTCATCTTTTGGTTTCGGTTTTCGCCTCGGAGTCCGCGGCATCGAGTTATCATCATCACTCAGATCGAGCCTCATTCGGTCACCAGCCTGACTCACACTATCATGAATCGAAATATCGAGTTCATCCGATTTTTGCTCCCAACTTGTTTGATGTTTTTCGTATTCATCGTGTTCCATAATCGTGTCATCAAATTCAAAGTTCATCATCGTGTGGTTATTTCGTTTCTGTTTCGCAGTAACTACGTTCCAGTTTAACTTTGCTGGGCTGATCAAAGGACGCTTGGCTTTACGAACTTCAGGCTTTGAAGACGCATTAGTGACACTTAGTAGTTGTGATGACCTTTGCCAGCTCATAGCAGGACTTATTGCTGCAGGGAAACTTGCAACAGAGCGGTGAGCACTGTGCCTCATTGTAGGTGCGTTAACAACAGTACTGGTGGTGTATCTTTGAAATGGAACATTGTTTGCTGTTGTTGGAAAACGTACAAAATCAGATGTGCCTCCTCCTGGTTGATGTCCTGATGTCAGTGAGAGAAGACTGGAGGATCTGGATGGAGGTGGAGTATGAAGAGCAGATGATAAGGTGTTGGTGCTGTAACTACTTGGTTGTTTGAACACACTTTGCGACTGATCCTTTAGGTTTAAAGCACAGAGACTTCCATTTAAATCTGGGTTTGTGTGTAGTTTCTTAAATGGAGGAGATTCTTCTTCTTTTTCACTGTGAATCTCATCATCAGAAAACATTGTATCATCTCTTGTCGTTTTTCTAACAAATTTCTTTCTTGGTTTTGTTTTACTTGAACTTGGTTTAATTGAGCTTGTTTTAGCACCAGATTGTTTCGTATATTGGTAACTCAAACCATTAAAAATTACCAGTAAAACCATTAACAATGGCTTGTATACAAATGACAGAACATAAAACAGCATTTGAAAATAACTTGTCTTATTTTCTTTACCAATTGTATTGGTATCACCACTAGGAAAATAGGGTGTTAAATGTTGTGCATATTTAGAGAATTTTGCAGAAAAGGACAAATTTTGATGATGATATTCTGAGTAAATAACACAACACACTAACACCCAAAAAGCAGCACACAAGTAAGTAGCTTTACAAATTTTTCTTTGCAATGATAATGCTAATATTGTGCAAGTTAATCCAGTGTAAGATAATGATGGCAAAAAATCTGTTTTTTGGAAGAAATTCCCCAGTACAAAAGATGGAATCGGAATTGGAATTAAACCTCTGATGTATTGTTGAAAATATAATCCAGCAACTAAGATCGATAAAACAAAAATTGAGAACCATAAAAATATATTAAACCTAGTTTCACTTGGTTGGACGATTAAGTTTGATTTTTTAATTTGATTTTGAATCTTAAAGTTTTGGCATTGCTGCCTAGCCTTGATACTGCCTCGAATAATCGTATCTTGCATTTTAATATGGCGATCAGTAGCAGATTGGCATTTTGGACACAGAGCATATAAAATCTCCAATTTTTTCTTGAACGCTTGCACTTCCTCATCGAAATTCTCTTCTGCAATTGGTTCGAATTGTGAGATCTGCTTCACTTTAAGCAGTTGATTTCTAGAGCATTTACTGCATAGTTTTAGATGTTGTTCAACCACAGAAGCATAATTTTCCTTCGGTTTTGAACCAATTTGGGACGCATTCAAAGTTTCGTCATGCATTCGCGGTAATTCATTATTATAATCACCGCTCTTTGTAAAACCATTGTACTGCTGGCAATGTGAACACGTCCACGCATTTTTCTTTTTGTAAGGGACGACAGAATTCGAATTACAGAACCAGCAATTTACTTTGGTTTTTCCGAAAAGTTTTTTCCATACGTAATATGCTAAAATTGTTACAAATATTACAATGCTTGATGTGATGAATTGAACGCGATTTAAACGCGATATTTGCAACAACATCTTAATATGTTGAACATAAAACAAACACTAATCACTTAAATAAATTAAAATGTTATGTCATGGTTTTAATTACTTCATTTGAAAGCAATTTTTAAATATTTTTCAAAGATTTATTTTTAATTTTTACAGCGCGGCGGTATCCATATAATCAAATTATTAGAGCGTGTTATTTATTTTTTGTTTATCCTCATATTCTAAAATTTGGTAAAAAACGTGTGAATTGAAACGAAAACTGAAAGAAGTTCTACTATTTATATGTATCCTGTTAAAAGTCATCAACGATTACGTGAAATGATGTTTATACGAAAAAGATTGGAATTACAACATAAGAAAATAAAAAGTGAGTAGCATTTTTAAGATTTTTTGTTAGAACACAAATGTTTTACTCTTAAATTTTAGGTCATCTTCTATTCATTTGTGAACATATTGCCATTGTTTTATTTATCATAAGTTATATTTGTAATATTGTTATTATGGCCTAGTTGACTTGACTTGTAATATTAGAAAGAAAAATTTTAAATTTAATTCCTCTTAAAATGCTATACCTTTCGCAAAACAAGATATGCATTATTAGTTTAAACATTTTATTTTAGTGAGTCAGTAACCGAAAATATTCAAACTATAAATTTCATTGCAACAAAATATGAAACGCACACATTTTATTTAAATTAATTCAGTTTGTGTTGATTAAAAAATTGTTTAATCGATAAAAATGCTTTACTAAAGTTATCTGCTTTGTTTAAATGTTGTGATATCCAAGATGGAAGTTGATTAATCACTTTTAAGTTGTTGTAACGTTTGTCTAATAACAAAATTGAAGCATAATCATTTTTATGTCTAATTGCCCGACCGATAGATTGGTTTACACCCTTCATACAAGCATTTTCATAGAAAACTTGGCCTGCATTAACACCGTTAATTTTTGGCATGTTTTGGTTAAGATGAGTCATCTTTTCTTTTAATTCGGGTGAGTGTAAGTTAGGGTATGGCATACCAACCATGACAACTAATCTTCCAAGGTCGTCAGAGAAGTTTATACCCTCACTCATTTTACCCCCCACAACACAAAGTAAAATACTTCCATTCACTCTCCCAGGGTTAGCTTTGGAGTTCTTTATACAGTTGTCATAACCTTGTAGCACTAAGTTTACTTCACTTGATTTCTTTGGTTCTCTAAAAACCCTTTTCTTAACTTCTAAGCGTCGAATCAACCCAGAGTTCTCCCATCTTTCATACACCGTGTTCTCATAATTATAAGAAGGAAAAAAACACACAATTCCACCTGGTACAATATTGCATAAGTTCACCAATAACCTTCCCAATTCATCGATTAATTTAAAACTTTTTCGATTTTCAAATGTAAAATCGAACAGCACTTCACCAGGTCCCTTTGAAAGCGCAATGGGTAACAGCTGATTGGCTCCATTAATCACATGACCACATGTAAACTCAGTGATGCGAGAGCGATGATTTTCTCCAATTATTTGGTTAATTAAACAAGATGAAGGTTGCATTGTTCCTCCGGCAATAATAATAGATCTCGCTTCATCTAAAACAGCTTTAAAACTATCAGCAGGGTTCAATAGGTTAAACTTTACAACACATTCATTATTTCCATTGTTTGTTAAAATTACTTTTCCATTTTTACTTGTAGATGATAAGGCAAGAAAAAAAGATTCAATAATCATAAGGGGAGACTTAACAACAACTTTGTTGTTTTCTGTTTCTTCCTTTGACTTCATTCCATTTAAAAATGTAGAAAGAGTTGATTTTTTTTCAGGTTTATTAACAACAACATTAAAATGTTCGGTAAAACCCATTAACTTTTTGGCTAGCATGCTTCTTTGGCAATATCTAAGCAGTTTAAAAAAGTTAATATTGTCCAAGTTTGTTTTAAATAAAAACTCGTTCACAGTAACAATTAAACTTTGATCTTTTACAGATTCTTTCATTGTGTTTTCAAATTGTTGTAACACAAATATCAGTTGTTTAACATAAAACAAATTCTTGGCTTTTAATCGTGTATTAAATTTTTGTGCATATTGATTTAATTGGTTAACAGTATAACTTACTTGACTCTGTGTGATTTGACAACTATACATTTGGTTAATTGCCTCAACCAAGTTATGAGCTTCGTCAATAATTATGACAGAATCTTTAATGTTAATACCACTCAGTTCTCGAGTTTTTTCATGAAGTAAAGTTTGGTATGGAAGAACGATTAAATGTGATAACAATGATGCCTTTCTTGCAGCATAATAAGGACAAGCGCAGGTCCTTTTACCCTCAGTTACTATATCTTCTATGTCCCGAACCTCACTTAAAATCATGTTAGTTAAGGATGAAATACCATCGTTGTTAAGGTAATATTCACATTTTGTTTTAGATTTTGTTCGCCTTTTTCTTTTAGTTGGTTTATCTTCTAGTCCCAAATCATTTTCTTTTTTCTTTGTGGCGTTTTTCTGCATTTCAAGGCAAGCTTCATTCATTTGCTGCACAGATTTCAGTTTTTTAACATCTTCATTGACACACAAATTATTTCTTGAACCCAATGTTGCTAAAGTTACTGGAAAATCAGACTCAGTTTTACCGAAAGGCGATTTTTGAACTTCATGCACAAATTGTGATAATTGTGAATGGGTTCTACTGCAGTAATATATTCTTGTGAAATTTTCCTCGTTATCTTTCGAATTATCATTATTTTCATCCTCGCTTTTGTAATCTTCCAGTGCAAATGCCATGTGGTCTAAATCAGTTTCATTATTTGTATAATTGTCATAATTATCAAGATCTTTTTTGGCCATTTTCATTAACATTTCTGTTTCATCTTGACCACGTTTTCGCTTAAAGTTTTTCTTTTGCGTTTCAAATTCGTGAGTTCCATTACGTATTTTTTGAAACATCTTATTACGTTTTGTGACAATTTCACTACTCGATTTTGCAGCTTTGATTTTTACTTCTAATTTTTGTTTTTCTACAAAATCCATAACCCAAGATGGTTCAGCATTATTCAATGAATTTCTTTTAATAGGGCTAGCAGAAATATTACCATTTTTTAGTTCTTTAGATTCATGATCACGCAACCATGTTAGCGACCCACAAATTAAAGACAACGATTTTCCTGTCCCAGTTGGGCTTTCAAAAATTGCAATTTTCCTTTCTTCTATTGCATTGTACAAAGCCCTCATGAAATCAAGTTGTATAGAATAAGGTTCAAAAGGAAAAGGGAACTCGTTTGGTGCAATTGAAGTATTCTTGTTAACCGTGTTATTTTCTTTATCCATTTTCTAAAAAATTATTAAATTTATTTATGTATTTACATATTTTAACATTTGCTTTACCTTTACAAAGACTAATTTTTTAATTCTTTAATAATTGAGCATTAGACAAATTATAATTTATTAAATATTAGTATGTTAACACGATAAAGAGATACTATTATAAAACTTAAACAACGCTATAACGCACGTTGTAAATGTAAAAGTTTGTTTTGATTTTTCCCGCGCTTTAAATAAGAGTGATAACTAACATGAGTCTAAAAAGCCGCGTTGCAATAAATAACGTAAATTTCATTATTTAAATACCACCATCTCCGTATAATGTAAAGCAGTAAACAAATAATATAAAGGCCAATCTAAAAATTGTTTTAATAATTTAATTAGACTATATATATAAGCGTTTGTAATTTTTTTTTATGGTTTAAATCTCTATTTAAATTATAAGCCAAGTTTAGGGACTATAATTTTTTGTTGAATTGTCATAGCTTAATGTAAAAAGTAATAATAAAAAACACAAGATTTATGCCATTTTATTTTATTCAATCAAAACAAAACTATTTAAACAGCACTACATGATAAAATTTGTAGTTTAAAAAACAAAACTTAAAAAGTGTATAAACGTTATTATAACGAAATGACATTTATTTCAATAATAAATATATATGTTGATGGTTTTATTTAGGGCAACTAATTCTTATATAAATTTGTACAGATGTGAAACAACATTGTTAATATACCTTTATACATTTATAAAAATAAACACCATTTTTAAAAAAGTTATTTATAAAATGTACACGTTGTACAAAAAATAACATCATATAAAAATATACGTTTTTTAAAACAAAATTTAAATGATACCACAGAAGCTAATACTTAGCTTTGGCAGTAAGAATAATATTTTAAATATAAATTGATTTTAGGGGCAGTGCCAAACGGGCGTTAACACAAACAAAGTAAAGGTGCTTTTAAATGTTTATTTTTTGTAGTAAACGCTCGTTAAAAATTGATAGAAATTTAACTTAAAAATTACGTATTTTTTGCTGTAATTTTCCATTAAAATATATCTTCTGACGTCACATTCTGCGAAAAAATAAAACATTGCCTATACGATAAGACTCCGCAATACCACAACACACTTACAATATTTACTAACAAGTTAAAATTTACGTTAAAAACACAGTACAAATATAAAAAGCGTTTAAAATTTTATCGATCCATATGTTGCCTTTTAGGTGACACCGGCCCGCTTGGTGGCGAGGGAGGGTCTTTGTCAGGGGGTGATAGGCTCAAAACACGTCGTGATCTTCGTTTAGGGCTTTTATGGTGGCTAGGGTGGTAGGGGTAAATTTTTGTAACTTGGCCGATCCCCTTGGTCGACCTTTCCCTGAATAAAAGGGTGGAACCTTCCCGGAGGTATTCGGGCACGCAAGCGAACCGGAACGTGACCTTAGCTTGCTCGTTTAATGAAATGGAGCCCTGTGAAAATATTAATTAGGTTAAGTTAATTACCAAGTAGAGTAGTGACGTAACGATTATCCCAAAAAACACTATGATTAATTATAAAAAGTCTTAATACTTTATACAATGACTTTACTAATTACTCACAAATTAACACCTACTTAATGACGTACAAAACGTGATTATGACGTCACACTCACCTCGTCGTTGTGTATTGTTTCAATAAGCGCTGTTTGTCGAACGTTGCCCACATGCACTGTTGCCTGAAAACCCTCTGATAGAACGGTAGTCGGGTGGTAAAGTAAAAATACTGAGGCCTCAAATCTTAAACTACAACCAGGTTGAGCTTCAGAGGTGACTATTACCATTCCCTGTAAATAAAACGTCAAAACATTATTATATCATATATTGTGCACTGTTATATAATCATTATGCGTTACTATGTGTAAGTAGAAAATGAAAATTGGGAATATTATCAATATTGCTCTCACTGTCGTATATGTTTAAATATTAGGTTTATATTGACAAATTTATATGATTAAGGGAAATCGAAATTTCATGTGTATTGCGCCATATCATACGTTACCGTTTTTGTATCTGAAAACGCTTCGTTGTATGCTTTTCGTGATTATTATAGAGCTATTAACTTTAATCACCAAAAATCAATAACACTGGCATCATTAAGGCCAAACAACATACAATATATATTTCAAAAACATATTGTATATGGTGTATTTATTAATAAACCAACAGTTTCATACGTTGTTTAGTCTACGGGTTTAAAAGTCAGATAAATGTAAAGGTAATTTGATATCCAGATATTATGTTATTTTGATTCTTTGTTAAAGTATTCTATTTTGAAATTTGATTTCTTTAAAACAATATTGTCAACAGATCTTAAATCAATAGAAATAGGATAATTTTAATAAATTAAAATACTTTAAATTAATATTTATTTAGTTCTGGTGTATGTTTATACATCTAACTAAACACAGTTTATCGATATCTTTTTAAAATCAATATTTAAATAAAATCAATCAGTTTCTTGATATTTACGAAAATAAAACCAATCAATTTATTGCTAAGAAATGTTGCAATATATATGTGACATCTTAACAAAATACCAACTTTTAAATCCACATACCTTTCTTATAACATCTTTGTCAATATCATTCAAAGAAAGAGAAGCAGCTTGACCTGCTCTCACTACTCTACATGGAGCTCTGTTTCTTTGTATGGTTGTCACGGTAACAGGAAGGTACTGTCCTTCGTTGGTGGGACCAATAAGAAGGTTGTCATGTTCGCAGATGGAACCATGGAGTAAGGTTCCACCTACAACAGCACCAACTTCTGGCACCGAGAATACTTCATCAACCTAAGCAAAAAAAATTACATTTAAAAAAAATCCCTTATTTAAAAAAAAAATCTCTGATTTTAAAAAGAAGCAATACTAATGTCTTTTTCAAAATGTAAGTTTTTTGCTTGAAAGCTTTAATTGGGACACCAAACTTACCTGAAACTCAGTTGGTTTTTGCATTAGTTCTTCCTGTTCTCTTACATTCTTCTGTGGAGGTAAAACATTGAAGAACTTGGTCAATAACGGGAGATTTTCCCCAGTCACACTTGATACCTTGAACACTGGAACGATTTTACTAAAAAACAAAAGTCAAGTTTAATATGTCTGTTAACAAAAGTCCAATTCTCTGTTTACAAGGGGGGGGGAACCATTAGTTTTAATAGAATTAATCCAATTCCTTTTCCAAAAATTAGAATGGTGCCTTACATTTAATAAATCTTTTTGTTTTTCTCTGATAATGTTGTATAATTTATATATAAGTCACTACCTCTCTCCAGCCATTCCTGATGCTGCGGTGTAAGCATCATCCTCCGATCTTACCCTGAAAGGAATCCTTCCGCATCCAGCTGATGAGAGAAGTTGCTCCAACTGCCGACATGCTCTCTCGGAGACCGACTCCGGACATAGATCTATCTTGGTTACCACAGCAATGGTGGGAACACCAAGTGCAAAAGCGAGACCAAGATGTTCTCTTGTTGTACCAGCTAAAAAAATGTAATTTAAGATTTTTTAAACCATAATTTAACATTTACATAATTCCATCTAATCACATTTTTAAATACTTTACTTTTTAGTTTACAGAAAACATATTAAAATCAAGATACTATAAACAAAACTTGAAAAAAGCTTTAATTTACCATTATCATAGTTCTAAATATACCCAAACTCTTTACTCACCTACTCCACGATTAGCGCTGACAACTAACACAGCAAAGTCAGGATGGTGTGAGGTTAGACCAAAAATGGTTGTCTTTAAATACTTGTGATGCCCGGCAAGGTCAATGAAGGTGATTATCTTGGAAGCTGTTGAACAAATATCTTCTGCTGTTTGGGATTCTTCATAATTTATAACCTGTGAAAATTGTAAAAAAAGGATGGTCAAATATAAATTTGCAAATTTAATAAACTGTAAATTTTTTTAAAATTTAATATGACTAATTAAGTTTTTAAATCTTAAATGGATAAGTTATAAAGTCATGGCATGTTTATTATAAAAATCGTGTTTTTAAATTATTAATTAATAATAAGTTTAAATGTAGAATTTTGTTTATGATATGAAGCAAACTAAATCACAAACTAATTGGTAAAAAAAATTTAACAGGAAATTATCAATAATTAGTTAACTGACTGACAACCACATAACATGTATACAGTAAATAAAGTGAATCATTGTGTTTTTATTATTATTTAAATCCAAAAAAAAATTTTAAGAAAAAAAACACAATAGGCCTACTTAAATGTCCCTAAAATTGCAATAATAATATTACCAAGTTAAACATGAAATTACTTTGCTTGGGAAATTAAAACTGTGTCAAAAATATAAACTTTTTTTAATATAAATACAACACACAAGTACACCTTTTAAAGTAAATTATCAGATAGTATAAGCTATGTTTTATTGGAAATAGCTAAAAGTCTTAATTATTTTAGCAGATTTTGGTTAGTTAAGAAGGTGGTAAAATATAACATTAGTCTAAAAACATTGAATTATTGTAATGAAATTGAATTTGTGCAATTGCTATGTTAGCAATTTTTGTGTGGCACTAATTTTTATAGATGTTTTATGATTTATAGTTATTGACTTATATTTTTTTTTCTAAAAACTTTTTTGACAGTTTAAATTATTAACCTTATCATATTTTAAATGCCAATTTGTGTGGCTTACTTACACATTTATTTGTTAGATATTGCTTGACATTTATAACCCTTTTACTTACATTTCCTTTGCTGTCAAATCCTAAAATTTCGTGACTAATGCAAGAAGTTCGACCTGATTGAATCTCATGCAAATGTCGAAACAAATTCAGTCGTGCTTGGCCTCTTCCATTGTCCAAAGGACCTTGGGTTAAAACGCCAAGTAATGTTGATTTGCCTGAGTCAGCATTGCCAAGAACTGATATCCTTATGTCCAAAAACTAAAAAAACATTGGATTTTTTAAGTACCAAAGCATCGCGTTATTGAGCTGTTGGCTAGTATAGTATATAAGATACTGCACAAATTTATTCTTAATCAGTGAGCGAGTATTTCTTTTTACCTGTTGGTCATCAGGAACTTTTCTTACTAACAGTTCCGCAACTTGTTTTCTTTCACCCAAAACTTCAGAATTGACCTCACGCTTTCGTAGCACCGTTAAATTTGCCCCCAATCTTGAAAAAAAATTTAAAAAATTATTTCTACTCACTCTTATCAGTATCATGTCTTATAAAAAGGCAATAAAATAAGTGAGAAAGGTTTTTTATTTTATTGCTAGGGTACTAAAATGTGTTACTTGTCAGCCATAATGTTCATCGTTGCCATGGTTTCATCCATTTCTTGGTCAGTTAACCCTGCACAAACCCCATTATCTTCAACCCCGATCTTGTAGATTGCTTCACCCTGACCCTCTTGTAATCTCCACTTCATTTGGGTGACCAGGTGTTCAATTCGTGACATTGTGGGGCTAATAAGTTTGAGTTTGTATTCTACATTTCCTTCCTCTTCCTAAAACAAACAAGTTGGTTTAGTACAAAACATAGCAGAAATTTGGAATTTTTAATTTTTTACAACAATTAAATTTTAAAAAGTTGAGGATATTAAAATGCGCAAATTTTACTTCGGGAGGTAAATTCCCAGTCCAGTCAGCCATTGTTGTTTTTTTCAGTATTTCTTTTTTCAAATTCTTTGTTGTTTCACTGTTTTGTGTTTGATGTTTTGTTGTCTTTATTTTAGATTGATTTGTTTCTTTCTTTACTTGGTCAGTAGGGGTTTTAGATGTACTTTCCATTATGCGATTGTTATTAATATTGCTTTTAAGCAATCTTGTTTTACAGTGTTCTTATAATCATTATACTTATGGTAAACTTATTTGCCTTTGCTTGATTAATTTTCCATATCCAAATTTTTCTTTTAAAAATCGTAAACAAATAAACCTACTTTTGACTTTTATATAAATTACACTAAAAAAATAGAAAACAAATTGCATTACTAAAATTTGTTATGCCACTTAGTTGGACTTACAAACTGACTTTGAAACTGATAATTTAGAATGACGTTTATTTTATAAATAACCTTAACATGCAGACATGCAAAATGAACCGTTAAATCACTGTAGTACACATACACCGAGGATTCTATCCATGCAGACTTAACATGAGTAAGAGAACATTACAATAAACCTAATACATTTAACGTATTAAACTTAAGTCTCATTAAATTAAGTCGTCAGTCTTTATTAACACTTGTGAAGTCATAACAATAACATTGCATCAGCTGATCGAGAAACCGGCGAATGACGCGAAGCCATTACTACGTAGCTAAAAATAAACAATGCCCACGTATTGACCAATAAGCGTCCGGCGTAATGGCGCAACACGTTGTAAAAAATAAATGTTTTATTTCAAAAATATTGCATCAGTTTAAATGCATTGGACCTTAAATTGTTACATCAATTACCAAAAATATAAAATTTATAACCTTAACCATAAGAAAATGATCAAATATACAAATTTTCTTGCTCTTGTGAGGATAAACTAAAAATAGTTTTAGCTGTTCATCAAGTCAAGTACATTTACATGAGCACCCACTTAAAATTCATGTCATCTGCTATTTAAACACAAAAGAACACCAAGTACAAAAAACATCCACCATGTACTAACTAAATAGTTTGTTTAATATAAACCCAACATGTATCAAAAGAATTTATTATATCATTGCTTCACAAACTATGTTTTAACACTTTAAAATGTTTTATAGGCTACATGGTATTATTTTAACTATTAAAAATTTAATTAAATGTTGAGATTTTTAATCTTATACTTATTTTAAATATAACAGAACTGTGTTGTTTTTAAAAAAATTCCAATCCTTTGTTGTGCAATTTAAAAATATTACCTTTGCATAATATATATTAAGCCGAGTTCTTAATTATAATTTATTATATCACTTTTTTGTTAGGTGTAATAGTAAACAAAAATTAAACTAATAAAAACATTATTCCTCTACCCACTTACTTTTTTCCCACACAAATTAATATTGTTTTTTATTGCACAGTTTGTTGTAAATGTTGAAATGTTGATATTAAAAAATTGTGTGGTTTAAACATTTTTACTAGTGATTATAAAAGAAAAACCAATACAGCTGGAAAAAATTATAAAAATTCATTTAGATTTTTATCTGGATGAGTACTTAGTTAAATAATTTGTAACATTTAATACTTTGTTTAAAATTATGCTTAAAAACATATTTTTTATATTTATTCTGTATTTAGTAAATACAGTATTGTCGGAACAACCAAGTGCAGCAGGTAACAACAAATAGTTTTATCATGAAATTAAAATATTTATTATTTAAAAAATAAATTTCCATTTTTTTAGCAATTTTTACCTATGCTGGCTTCTCTTTTTCATTATTTACTGATGCTCCTTTAACCTGGTCTGAAGCTCGAGATGCTTGTTCACAATATGCTGGTGGTGTTACTGTTCAAGTTACAACCCTGGAACTACAGAATCAAATTAATAATGCTTTAGAAGATTTGTCCAGTGATCCAGTGGCTGGTGCAAGTCTTGAATCCAGCTCTGGTGTTGGTTATTGGACAAGTGGTTTGTTAGAAGTTGGTGCCACAGAAGTAACATGGGATGGTGCAACATTGGTTGCTTCAGGTGCTGCAAGTTTTAGTAACTTTGCCACAAATGTAGAAAGTAATAGTGGAGGGGATATGTGTGTAGTTATACAGGGTAGGAGTAACAACGATGGTACTTCAAATCTAGGAAAATGGTTTTCAGATTCATGCACACAAAAACATAATTATATATGTCAAGGTTTGTAAAATGTAATATTATAATATAAAGGCGGTTTAAAATCGTATTTTTTAGTTTAAAATAATGTTTGTTATTAATTTTTTATAATTTGCAACTGGTTTAAAAATGTGTTATTTTTTTATACTACCTCACAGCATCGTGCGTTACTCAAACCTGTTTTAATGGAGGAACATGTGAAATTCGCGATGGAATTCCTGTGTGCATTTGCCCACCTGACTTTATTGGAAGGAAATGTAGATTTTGTAAGTTAAAGTGTACACTTTTCTTTTTATTCCACTTGTAACAGGTTTTATACAATAATAATTAACAATAAGGCTTTTTAATATTACAAATTATGATATTTTTTTATTTAAATTTACCAACTCTATCATTTTTGTATCATTTTTGTATATATTTAAGTTTTTTTAAAGATATTAAAAATTTATTTTATTTTCAGTAAAATCAAGTTATTCTCCAATGACACCCATAAGTGCAAATGATTATGTTTTAACCTGTACTGTGCAAGGCAATCCTTTAATATCATGGTCAATTTCAACTGAAGATGGAAACAAGCCTGTTGCAGATGACAACGAAGAATATAGAATATCAACAACTACAGCAGAAAGCGAAGTAACAAGTACATTAACTGTATCAAAAGGTGGAATGTGTTTGGGTGTCGACAGCTTCATTTGCGTTGGAAATATTATCTCTGAAAGTGGGCAAACTGTTAGCAGTTTACCAGCAATATTTCAAGTTATCCCAGCCCAAGGTTCGTTAAAAATAATGCTTTTTGAAGTTTTTATATGTTAGTGTTTTTTTTGTTTTTTTTTGTATCTTTATCTTCGATGTGGGAAAGTCGAATGCTCGACCTAAACATAGAGTAACATCAGTTACAGTTACTCCGACTCAGTCTTGAGTAGCCTTAGGCAGCTTGGGATCGGATTATAATTGCCCGATAATTATACTGCTGATTAGGTGCTGGCTCAGCAGGAGTTCAAACCGTTTAAAACGCCTTACTAAATGGCGCTACAGCATGAAATCAGTAGGGATTGAACCCATGACTTCATCAGTGGTGTAGCAAGTGTTCTTACCACTACACCATGCTGCCAGTTGGGTTTAAATCTTTATTTTAATCTTGTTTAAGGTCCATCTATCATTGATGCAACAACTCTAATTTGCAGTGTTCAGTATTCATCAATAACAGTGTATTGGACAACATCTGATGATTTGCTTTTGATTCCCCATCAAGTCACAATTTCCAACCCTAATTTAAACCATAATATTAACCAAACAAAAGAGGTGTTTGCTAATAAAACAAACACCTTAACACAATTTGAAGGTTTACTAGGAGATACTACTTATGAAATACAGGTTTGAGGTGTTTTTAATTTAATTAAATACTTTTATTTGGTAAAGATTTATATTTATTATTTACATTAAATTTCATAATTAGTTTGGGCAATTTTAATTTTCTTTTGGCCTAATTTTCTTTTTACAAAATTGCAGATTTCTGTGATAGCACCAGATTGTTTAAAGCCTTTTACTACTGTATATGCAATTACTACTGGAACAACTGAACCAAAAGTTGAAAATGTTGTATTTGCTTACAATTTAGTTACTGAAGTGTGTGAACTCACATGGCAATATGCATCTGGCTTTGAAGCAGTTAATTTTTTTGTAAGTTTTATTCTTGTTCAACTGTTTTGGTAAAATTTAGTTTTATTGCGCCTTAAATTGGAACAGTTTATTATATTAAGCCATAGATCAAGCATCTACAATTTTAACATGCAGAAGTTAATATATTTTTTACAGATAAATGTTACAAGTTCAGTTAAAGATATTAAAAATGATCTGATTGGGTTTTTACCAAATCAAAACAAAAGTTTTGATGCAGTTGTGACAGGAGCACAATCTTTTAAATTCCCTGCTCTCCCAAATCGAAAACACAATGTTTCAATATATACACCGACTTGTGTTCATATAAAAGACCCTGTTTTTGCTAAAGGAAATTGTGAAACTCCACCAGCAATAATTTACGGTAAACCTTTGTTAGTATAAATGAAATAATTTTAAAATTTTTGGAGTTTTTTAATTATTTAATATATAATATTAATTTATAAATTAATGATTTGTTTAATTACTATATTTTAGAATATATTTTATTGTAGACATTAATTGTTACAGAAACAAGTCTACCAGCCCCAATCTTGGTAAATAATTCTTTAAATGAAAGTAAAAGAGAAGTGATAATTCAACCTGTTGACAATAGTGATGTAACAGCCAAGTAAATAATAGCTAAACTCATTCATACATATATTTGTTACTCTTAGTATCAATTAAATGTTGCTTATAATATTATAAAATTTTTGAATATTTTTAAAATCTAATTAGAGGTTAATTTTTTAGTTGTTACTTCCTGATATTACAATCTCAATGTGATGGTAACACAAGTAAATTGAATGATACTATTTTGCTGCAAGATGTTCAAACAGCTACTTCTGATGACTATGATACAAATAAACCTTATTTTGCGTATGCTAAAAGGTATACAAGAAAATTATTTTAAATTAAAAAATGTTTTGTTTATAAAGAAAATATATTTTTAATTTTATATTATTTTAATCCACCAGCATAGACAACTCTTAAACAATTCTTTAAAATTTAATGCTATTGCTTTACAGTAGGTATGATAATGAAGAAATTTTATTGGGAAACAAAACAATAACAAAATGTAGTTTTGGGGAACTCACAATTGTTGCTAACAACAGACTGTTAAAAGAAGGCAAAAATTACAGGTAAAATATTTTTAAATAAAAATGTTTTACATTTTTTATTTAATTATGTTTAATTTTACATTTTTTATTTTATCATGTTCCAGACACCTAGTTTTTTAAAAATTAATCAACAAAGACAATATTCAGTTTTATATTTAGTGCTTTCGCTATAGCAATTTTCCCAACTTCAAATGGAATTTCAGTGATTCGAAGTCCTATTATAAATATTCCAGGAATACCCATTTTACCAAGTATGCAGTTTGTTCCTAAATTGATTACCCTAATGTAATATGTTTTGTCAGATTTAATAAAAAATAAACAAATAGTTAATAAATATTTTTTAGTCCCCCCTCCCTCCTGTCCAAGCAGAGCTCGTTTAGTTGCCACCTTAGCTACCACTGAACCTTTGCTGTTTGTTGTTATCTTGTTATTGGCATTCTACTTACACCAGCTTAAAAAGTAAAAAAATTAAAATCTAATATATTTTAAATTTATTTTATTTATTTGAATTTGTTTAGGATTTTATTTTGATTTCTATGTACAAATTTACTTTTTTTTTGTATATTTCTTTACCCTCGATGTGGGAAAGTCGAATGCGCAACTTAAACCTAGAGTAACATCAGTTATTCCGACCCAGTCTCGAGTTGCCTTTGCCAGTTTGGAATATTATTGATTATAATTGCCCGATAAATATATTGCTGATTATATGCTGGCTTAGCAGAAGTTCACTGCATTTTTAGCGCTTTACTCAATGGCACTACAGCATGAGATCAGTGGGGATGGAACCTATGACTTATGTATAGTGTAGCAAGTGTTCTTACCACTACACCACACAATAAAGGCATAAATTTTAATGTTACTTGATGGCTAAATCAATTAAACCCCAATTTTTTGTTTTGAATTTAGAGAACGGAAAAGGAAACAAATAACAAAAATAGCTAAAATCGCTGCAACACAAGCCAGTGGTCAACCCAAACCAACAGTAACAGAAACACCAACAAAAGTTACAACCTCAATCAGACTTGTTGTTGATGAGGACTAGATTGTATCTTTTTTACTTAAAGCAAATATTTGTTTTGAAATTTAAAATGAATTCTTTTTTAATTTGTTTTAAAAATATTAAGTGCAATAGTTCAATATATGTGCAATATTATTACTATTAACCTAACTTTAAAAATATGTAAAACTGTTATTTTTTGTTGTCCTTTTTATTCTATTTTTTGATTTTTACTTTTATAAATAACCTTGTAATATGAATTTATATAACCAGATGCAATCTACTTATAATATATCATGTAATCTCAACAATTCTTCTTTATTTTAAGTATAAATTTAAATGATTTCACCATAAGAATACAGCATAGACTATAAATCAGAATACTATTTAATTTATTTCTTACAGTAAAGTATAACGTAAAATTTAATTAAACAAACTAAATGAATTTCAGTTTTCAGTTGCAGAATGTTTGTAAGAAGATTGTTCTGGAACAGAAGAGGAAAAGGTTGAAAAAAATTCGGCTGCAAATCCGACCACATCATCTGGTTTCCGTAGCAACAAGAATTGAAAGAAGTCAGCAAGAAGAGTTGAAGCGTCGGGGTGCTCGCGCAAATATGTCTCGTGCCCCGCTTTTAACTCTTCTTTTCTTTGTAAATACCTGGAATTTAACTCCATATCCTCTTCCCAGTTTAAAGTTTTTTTCCCGAAAACAGGTTTTAGTTCCAGTTCTTCACGCTCAATCAAGCGTGGGACTTTCATAAGGGTTGCAACAGCCGGGGATCCGACTTGAATCCTCATTGTTAGGTGACCATCTTCCATGAAGTAAGATTGCCAAGAATGTGGCAAATCTCCAAACGACATCACACTTCGTTCTATGCCAGTTACAGTTAACTCCTTGCTTCCAACTTGTTGTTTACGTTTTGGTAAAGGTTTGTAAACTGATTGCACCAAGTTGTTTGAGTCAGAATCGACAGTAACGAATGTAATTTCTTCGTGAAAACTACTTCGAATTAACATTCTTTGTATCAAGATATTAAGTCCTTCGGTCACAAAACCTTCAAGATTTTCTTTAGGAAATTTGTAAGTTGTTTTTTTAATTTCTTCACCTTGTGTAACTTGTCGTTTAACTGTTAATTCCCCGGTCTCTTGATCTGTTGTCATTTCAGTTTTCTTTTCCAATTCATTGCCAGGAACTTTAACATACTCATGATGATCCTGACTAATCAATTTTAAACTGTCTACATCAACATAAGTTGTAATACTTGTGCCCATTGGAATATCGTCCACCTTGCCATGACTGCTTGCATGTATCAGCAAAAAAATATTCCCACCTTTAGATATTTTTTCAACATTTGTTGTAAATTCTCCGATTGTTTTTCCGTCATCTGAAATGGTTACGAGGTTGTCTTCAAAAATGCAAAGATCTAAGGTTTCTTTGTCGATATTTTGTAGAAATTTCACAGCTGATTCCGAAGCACAAATGTTAGAATCACTTGTAATGTTTTCCATATTTTAGAATTAAGTTTAAGCTCAGAAATATAAAAATTACATCTTTACAAAAAAGAAAAAAAAAGGTTATTATAGATTTACAAAAAAGGTTATTATAAAAAGAAAAAGTTTTTATTTGTTAAAAACATTTGTTAGAACATAATTATTTTAAGAGTAAAATGTTACTTAAATTACTACTACGTATACATAACAAAAGTTTTAAACTTAAAGGCGACAGACTCGCAGAATGTTGCAAAAATGTCATATTTGCTTTAATTGCCCGTGGAATTTAAGCATTTTTTATTAATATTTAAGCTCCGTTGATATATTTAAACCATTGAATATATTTTTGGATGGGCAATTAATTTTTTATCGCAAAAAAAAACAAAACATTCACACCTAGAATTAGTTTTACGATGTTTTTATAATTTATTATTGCTTGTCTTTGTTACTATAGAAACGACGCGGTTGTTGCAATGACCGTTTTGTAGCCACGATTTAAAAAAAGCAATTTTGTGGTTACAACTCTCACTATAACATACATGGTTTTAAGTTTAAAATATTTTTCGAAATAGAAATATAAATTCAACCACGGCGCTGTGAAGCGTTTACACTTTAATCACGACATAAAGGTATATATTACAACCATCTTAGGTAATGTTTGGGGAGTACTAACCTCTGGTAATCATTGTTATTATTTAAACCAAAAACTTATCGAAAGATTATTAATGTCTCCATCATGTTAATTATATTTAGAAATGCCAAAATATGTCATTTTACTGTTAAGTATTTGATTATTTTAATTCTTCGCATGAACAAAATAAAAAACGAATGTCCTATTTTTATACGAAAGTGATCTTATTAAAAAGTAGTTTAAAGTTGGCATAAGTTTCCGGGATTCAATTTTAAGTTCTCCATTTCGAGTTGGATAGTTAATTAGAATAGGGAAGTAAGGTTACAAGCTTTATTGGCTTACATATGCGTTTCTATAATATCATGCTGAGCGAGTAGAATAAATCCAACTCGTGACTACATTTCAATTGGATTAACAGCATGATGTAGAGTGATCCTTATTAAAAGTATATTAAAAAGTAAAAATGTAGGTCTACCAAAGAGATTTATAACATGTTTATTTAACGTTGTTTTTATTCAATATTTTGAATAAGATATTTATTGATGTTATAATACAATCTTAATATGAGTAACTTTTATTGATTTAATTTAATGCACAACTTGAATTTACTTAAACAAAACAAACTTTATTTAAAAATAAAAAACAAACATATTTTTTGCATTGATTTTTTATAACGCGAATTAATATAAAGATGTGTCAAAGTTGTAAAATAACATTATAATAAATATAAGCATTGTTGCGTAAAATTTAAATCGCAACTTAATTGCCTTGCTTAAAATTTAAACAAAAGAGCATTTTTTATTCGGTTTTAAAACGCACGAGCGACTTTAGGTTTATGAGTAATCACTTTACTTAAACAAAAACTTTTGACAGCGCAAGTTCGCGTTATTCAATTGTCTTATCTTTATGACATATTGCTTCTGCTCCAAAAAACAACAAACAAAAATCATCTTGAACTCGATTTCAAATCATAAAATATAATAATTAAAAACGCGACTAATTATAAAGTTATTTTTACATGTATCATTAGTTTTACTTATTTTAAATATAAACAACAGTAATTGTCTAATGCGGATCTTAATCCTTATAATTTGTATGTCTAAATCGACCATTAGTATTGTAGTTACGTGTATTGAACAATTTGTTTATATTTACTCGTTGTAAATTAAAAATCGGAGAACTAATGTGGCGCCAAAAGGATTAAATCCCAAATCTCGAATTGTTATTTTGTTTCTAAAAGTAAACTTTGCATTTAATGGCGCCGCATTGTCTAGACCTTATTTGCAATTGCGATTAGAGTTTCAAAAATTAGTAAAATTAAATTTAGAATTATCCAAAAAAGTAAAAATGTTTAAATTTTAATAAATTTAAAAGCAACTACTTTTTAAAAAGTATAATTTTTTATAATTTAAAATGAAAATTTATTTGTTAAATTCATGAAGTTTTAAAAAGATTTAAAATTAATATGTTGCCTTTTAAAGTATTTATACACACTTTTAGGAAAGTGTAACTTTTTAGTATTTGCTAAAATATAATTTTTTTTTGGTTTAAAATGAGTTTTTATTATACAAATTCGTTTGGCTTGTTTTAATAAAAAATAGGTGTTTATTTAACAATTCAATTTTAGGCACTTAAAGCTTTTTTTATTTCGTCATTTGTCTAGAAATAATTGTTACCGCTTGAAATAGAAATAATTAATTTTCTTATATTTACAGTTCCCACAACTTTAACTAAAACAAACAAATTTTATTTTGAAACAAATTTAACTTTCCCATTACCTCACGGTCATAACAAGTTGTTGTTGTTGTTGTTTAACTTTTGTCAAACAAACACGAAATAACGGGAGGATATGAGAGCAAATAGATAAGTCTGCAGCCTGGTTTCAATGGGATAGGAAGTTAATTAACTTTTCCGGTGCTCCGTTCACGCGAGAGAGAAAGTTTTAAAAAGAAAAAGGGAAAAGAAAAAGAGAGAGTGGAGAATTATATAAAACGCCACTAAACGGCGTTTAGTACACATTCAATTTTATTTCAATTACATTGAGTTTAAGTTAAAAAGATTTATTCAAAAAAATGGTTAAAGGACCAAAAGTTATGCTTAAAAGTGAAAGTGGACGATATGATCCCATGACAAGAAAAATTGTTCAAAAAAGTAAATCGATTCAGAAGTTAAATCAAGTTGATACCGAAGCAAATGAATTAAGGTAATAACTTTTGTTTACTTATTTATTTACATCTTTAAAAGTGTAAAATATTTTTTAACTGCAAATTTATTTTATTTGGCTGCTTTATAAAAAAAAAAGTTTATTTTATATTTTATTAACAGTTTAATTTATTTTTTGCAGATTTCTTTATAGTAAATTACAACAAATTATTCCAACTTGTCAAACGAAACCACAAACAACAAGTGTCGATATTGTTCTAAGCGCAGTTGATTATATTCGGGAACTTCATTTAATGCTGGAGAACAAAGAAAAAAATAAATTTCAAAATGTCGATCAAAAAATTCGAAAACCTCTTACAAACTTGACAGCAAATTAATCTAAAAGATAATCTTAAAGGTAAAAATAAATTCAACTTATTTTTAATGTGTTTTACTAAACTTTTGATTTTCTAACGTTTATGTCATTTTTATTCGTAAATATAGTTTGCTAAGTTGCAGTTTTTTAATTAATTTATTTTATATAGATTTGTTCAAAGTTCAACTACGTCACAAGGCACGAGATAGCTGGGTCACGTGATCAAAGTAACGAGATAGACAAGAATCGTTGACCAAGAAAAAAACAAATTCGGGTTAATAGAAGACAACATTTCTGATTCGTTTTTGTTGCTAAAAGACAATTTGTATTTTTCTTTATGTTATTTTTTGTAATAAAAACAAATGACAAACCAAGCCTTATTTTTTATGCTAATAACTTATTATCATCTATATATCGACCTTTAAAAAAATTTCAATAGCGTATAACTTAAAAGCTGGTATGCATTTTATTTTTAAACACTTTTTAATGATAAGTTAAAATGCTATATAAAAAAATTTACAAAACTGCAAAGTTGAAATAAAATTAGCCATTATATAATAATTTGGATCACGTATGTTGTCCGGCTCTTGACAAAACAACGTTCGGTTTACCATAAGAAAGAATTCTCTAGAACCGTGTTCCGTAGGAAAGAATTTAGGAGGGCCGTAATCCGTAGGAAAGAATTAAGGACGTAGTGTAATTATGTTTTGTCTAGAACCGGACAACACACGTGACCCAATATATTCATAGTAGTTGCAATGGTTCTATAAAAAAAGGGTTATACAATATTTAAAGGGAAAAAAGAACGGACAAATTTACGTGACGTGCATTTTAATTTTTATTTTATTTATGGTTAGGTTTAAAAATTTCTTTTGTTATGTAATTTTAAAGCGCATTTAAAGCGCAAACTGTTTCACATCGCATTTAAAGCGCAAACTGTATTTAAAGCGCAAACTACAAAGCGCATTTAAAGCGCAAACTGTTTCACATGTTTAAGCTACCTGAAAACGTCAGAGATTGGTGTTTTAGCACGAAACCTATCGGGCTATATCTTTATGTTGTCAAAAGTTGTAGATGAGTTATAAAAAATGTATTAAATATTTATTTTAAAATTTGCCTTAAATATTATTTAAACACTCGGTAGATGGCGCTAACGAGTCTTTTTTGTTATTCTTGACCGCGGTTTAAGATTCAGTTTTAATAAAATTATATTTTGTAGTAAAAAATAATTTTGTCTTATTAAAACTAATCATTTATATGAAAAATAATTTTAAAAGGTATATTATATGGGTAAGTCATTAACCGTTCTATTTTTAAATTTCTTCAGAATCGCTTTAAATTTTTAGTTACTGCATTATTTTAATTTTTTATTTTTTAACGAAATAATTTTTTAAATTAATAACAATAAATATATGGCAAAAACTGTTTCAATTTAAAGTTTAAATTAATTTAATGTTTGCAAAATAATAAAAAAATTACAACTTAACTTTTTATTACGTATTAATGACGTCATAGTTATTATTTTTAAAATCCTGCGCAGCCAGGCAGAAATTTATAATCTAATTTTAATCGACATTCGAACCCATTTTTTGTATTATGACATAACAATGGTCATTCATATAAATAACTAAGATTATATTCTCGAATCAAAATAATTCAAATCGACATTTTAATTCCGCGATTCGAAAATCAAAAATGGGATTACTTTTTAGTCGTAGAAACTCTATTTTAATTTGAATAAAAATAATTTAATATTTATTGCTTTATTGTAGTTGAATAATCACAAGAATTATAACAAAAAATTCCATTAGAATTAAGTTCGTTTTTTAATTGTAAATTATCGATAAAATAAAAACACATATAAAATGTATTCAAAATATGTTACTTTAGGTTGTTAGTTTATTATAGAATTAAATATTAATGAATATATTGAGTCAGCTTGTTTCAATCTATATTTATCGCGATTTTATAGACAGCTATGGTTGTTTAAGAAATAACGAATTTAATTATTTTTTAATTTTAATAAATATTAAATTTTGGGTTTGGTGACCATGCCATAACATATTTAAAATCTTTATGTAAACATTAATACTTTTGGCATGTTTTAAATCATTAAATTGATTTTGTTATTTTTCCCGTCGCATTGTTGTAATATTAATTGTATATCGTATTTATTATTTACTTTTATCAATGTGCGAAAAACCATAATAAAAAAAAAAAAATTATAACAAAAATTTTAAAGTTTTAATTTGAAGCACAATTAAAAATTTATTTTTTGAATTTTTAATTTAAGTTTTTAATTTTTTATATTTATTATTTTATGGAAAAAATGATGGGAAAATATATTACACGAGATTAGTAAATTTAACATCATTCATTTGTAAATTATCTCCATAATCCTTTTTTTGTTTTAATTTATCTTTTATTTGCAATCCACAAACAAGGCATGCGAAAATTCAAAAAACACGGAATTGTTTTTAATATTTAAATTCTAATAATCTCAAAATTATTTTGTAAAAGTATTTCTGTTATATTAATATTAAAACATATTTTTATAATATCAATAACGTACCAGATTTTTTTTTAAATATAATAAATTTGTAAACTGATTTCCTAATTTAAAATTAATTTTAATTATCAGAAACTAAATTAACCAATTAAATAAATACGGATAAATTCTCACGTTTAGTTAATTAATTAAATATTCAGTTAACAAACTAACAAGATAAACGTACTACTTAATCCTCGCATTATTTATTTAAAATGTGAATTCTCGTAAAATATCGTTTAATTAGTAGCATCACACGCTGATTTAAAAAACTGTTTAAATTATTAATTTGTGATATTAAATCAAAAATTTATTTAATAAAATTTAGACGACAAATTTTGCTTAAAAATACAAGTTGATATTTAATAAAAACGATTGGCTAATTTTCTAGGCGTGTTTTACTTACATAAAGCTAATGTTTTATTCTTTTATACTAAATTAAATATACTTTCACTTGACCTTTAGGAAGGGTATATTTTAATAAAAATTGTGAACAATTAAATATTTTATTGGCTAATTTAGTGGGGGTGTGTATTACTTAAATATAGAAATTTATTCAAAGCCTTTTCAATAAAATAAAGTAACTAAAAATTCGAAGGTATTCAGCGTTTACGTTTTCATTGTGAGTAAATCGTGTAACTACTTTTAGCTTTCTCTGTTTACAAGTCGTTGGGAAAATAAGCAATTACCGCTATGTGGTGTGTTATTATATCCTTGAATAATAGCCAGACGATCCCAGAGCGTTGAATGGGGCTAAATATGTTTAAGTGACATTTAAAGCGCCGTGAAAAGGGTCTGACGCGTCTCCCGATTATTCTATCAAGAGTAGGTGGCCATTTTTGCGATATCCCTAATCCGCTGCTTATTAACTGCGTCCAAAGTCAATCAAAAATTAATAAGCGAGCAAGCAGCTAATGCTACGTTTGTAGACGACGGTTAAACGCTATATTCTCGTGTGAAAGTTGAATATTTTCGACTTTTAAATATATGGACTTCCAACCAACATTTATCCCCAACAAAACATTTAGAAAATGATCGGGTATAAATTTCAATAGATAAGCTTCGCTATTTCGCATAAAAACTCGCGTATTAAGGCGTTCTATTATGTCTATGGGTATAGTTAGACACAACCATATTTATAACAATAAAACGCGAGATTACGCCAGAAATGAAAGGATCAGAAATTATTTTTGGCCGTTTTTTTGTGTTCACGTTTAAATGAATTGGAACCACGTTTTTTTTCGGTAGTAAGATAATGTTTATTGGATTAAGAAAAGGAAAAAAGGGAAGCGCATGCGCACTTGCTCTCTCTTTGCGTGCATAAAACGGAGAATATAATTAACAATTTATTCATATGCTGTTATAGGTTTTAAGGTGCACATCAAATTTTTGGGAATTTATATTAAATTTAAAGAAAAAGTTAAAGAGATTCGATCAAGAAAAATGTCGATTGAAAATTTAAAAATTGTAGTTGATGACGTGGAACAAGAAATTGATGACGTAACGCCAACGTCACCAAAAGTAAATCAAAACAATCGGAAAAAGCCGAAGTTTAGCATCGATAACATTTTGAAAATGGAAATCAAATCTAGAAAATCGCATTCTTCGGAAAATGACAGCGATTCATACCAATCTTCACCGAGTCCTATAAACTACTCCATTGACAACGCTCCAATCGAAGTGAAAACAAGAAGTTTTCTTTTTGGGCGACAGAAGAGTTGGTCTCCCAACAAAACATCTTCCCCAAATCGTCAGAGCACAAGTCCGACCTCGAGTGATGGAGAAATTTCGAACCCTTTTCTTCCTCTCCACCAACTTTCGGGCGATCTTTCGAAATTACCTTCTACTATTTTGCAGAATCAGGGATACGGCTTAAACGCGTTTGGTAAGTAAATTTTTATTTAAAAACTTAAAGAAACAAAAAGTTAACAAACTTACTTAAATTTAAAACTTTTAAGTAAAAATAAAATTTTAATAAAAAAAAAATTTTTCATTAAAAATAAAAGACAAAAAGTTAAATAACTTTTACATGAACTGTAGTTAAATTTTTTTCGAGGTTATAATTTCTTGCAATGTTAAACTTTTTCGCAACTAAACACGCAAATAAGGCTTAAAAATATATATTTTTCGACCTGCGTTTTTTCAGTTTTTTTTAAATTTTTTTTAAAAATTTTAGGCCAATCAAATCTTATGTACCATCCTTATCTATCTTCCATCTGGCAAACTATGATGTCAAGAAACAAAATATTTCAACAGAGTCCACCAGCTTCATTTGTTCCGTTTAATTTTGCCAGAAATAACGAAGTAAAAACCTCACATGAAAGAGGTAAATAAATCGAGTTATTTTTTTTATAATAAAATAGATAATTTTTATCAAAAAAAAAAAATTTTTTCAAAGAAATACTTTAACAAACTTTTTAAAAATAATTTTTTTTAGAAGAAATAGCTCCGGAGGAGGAATTTTGGTTTAAATCCAGGGAATCAAAGGAGGACAACTTTAATCGAAAACGACTTTTATCCTCCAACAAAAACAAGAAACCCAGAAAGGCGAGAACTGCTTTTACAGACGATCAACTTGTCCAACTTGAAAAAAGTTTTGACGGACAAAAGTAAGTTTTTCTTTATTTTTAAATATTTTTTAAAATTGTTAATTTGTTAAAGTATTCTATTAGACATTAAATCGCTATTCTTTAGTTAAAGTATTTTTTATTTTTAAAATAGCACTAAAATAGTTTTCCATACGTGGGTTTTATCATTATTTTTATTAATATATTTCGCTTTTTATTGTCCGCCATTTTAATTTTTTAATCCCCTTATTTTTTAGATATTTATCTGTACAAGATCGCATGGAATTGGCTCACAAGTTAAACTTAACTGACACCCAAGTTAAGACTTGGTATCAAAATAGAAGGTAAATATAAATTAAAAATTAAATAAAGTTTTTACACAAGTTGTATCACTAATTTAAATTAAAACAATAAGTTAATTTTTTATAATATTTATTAAATCTATAAAATGCTTCTAAAATTTGGTTAAAATTTATTTTTTAAATAAACAATTTTAAAAACGCGTCTAAAATATTTATATTTTCCCATGTGGCTAATTGTACACGCGCCTGCCTTGTTAAAAATAAACAAGGAATTTAACTCGATTTAAATTTCCCATAAGCACGAATTAACGGCGCGATTATTTGAACGCTAATAAGTCTCGAAGGACAAAATATTTCACTTAAAAATGAACGTTTATTAGAAGATATAATTAACTTAGAATTAGGTTTAATTGGGCGACAGTAAATTTGTGTTTATTGGAAATTAGCGAAAAAAATGACTTTTAATAATTAGTCGTAATGACGGAGTAAAAAATAAATAAAAATATTAAAAGAATTGAAAAAAAAAAAATTTAATAATTACATGTTACATTGCTTTTAAATAGTTAGATTAAAGTTATAATTTTTGACACAGTTTACTAAATATATTAAACTGCGCTTAAATAAAAAATGTTTAAATTGTATTAAAATAGTCTTATGTGTCAATGATATTTAAAAATAAATTTTACAAGCGCATAAGTTTTTATATTTTAAAGTTCAATTAATTTCAACTTTAATTAATTTTTTAATTTTTTTTAGAACAAAATGGAAACGACAAACTGCTGTTGGACTTGAGTTGTTGGCGGAGACCGGAAATTATGCCGCCCTTGAGCAAGTCTTACCCCAATCCCATCCTTTATTACAGCGACCTGTACTTAACAGTTTATTACAGTTACAACAATACAACACAGGTATTAATTGTTTTTTTTTTAAATTAATTACTTCTTTTTGAAATTTCATAAAAAAAATTTTAAATAAAAGTGTATGTAAATGCTATTTAAGGCTACTCTTATACTTATACTTTGGTTTACATAAAAACTACAAGTTTTTACTTAATTAAACAATTAACGATTTTTAGGAGTACAACAACGTTCTATTATTCCCATGCTCTGTCAAATGTACGGAAGTAACTCCCAAGTGCTGCCAACTAGCGGCAAAATACCTTTTGGTGAAACTCAAAGTTCGCCGCTTGGGTTTTCCGATAAATTTTCCACAGGTAAGTTCTATTTTTGTTTCGGTATTTTTTATGCTGACTAGAATGAAAAAAAAAATTAAAACTGTTATTAGTTGCTGTGTAGTTGATTGATTAAAAATATTAATAATGTTTTTCTTTTTTCAGATAATTACAAAACAATGAAGGCCAACTGAGCTCGACAATTTAAATTTTTTTTTACTTTTTTTTAGTTTTCTGTTAATCATATAATTGTGTTGGTTTAGACGAGCTTTGCTTAACTTCAAATAATGACTTATACTTTAAAATCTTGTTTTCTTTAAGATTTATTTAAATATTCATTGTAAATATTTAGTATTTGTATTTTATTGTTCCATTATCGTATTAATTCAATGCCACTGTTACAGATTTCTTCAAAACGTGTATTTAATTCATTTGTTTAAATTCTTCTATTTCTAATAATAACACATTTAAATGTTCTTAAAATAAATATTATTAATTAATGTAAAATTGATAATAAAAAATTTGTTTTTGAAAATATACTAAATAAAAATCCAACAGGTAAGACTTGTAACAGTTACGGTCGCTACTCTTGTTATTATAGGGAGATCACCTTATTACATATTCATATTTTACACGTGTTATTTAGTTTGTCATTAAAATTTAAATATTTAAATAAAAAACATTGACAAAACAACAATGCAACATTTTCAAATTAAGTTCAAATTTAACTGTAGTTGATTATTGGCAGACACTGGTTAGAAATGCTGTAAAAAAACAGCAATGCCAATACACAGAATAATTTTAAAAATTTTTTTTTTTTATTTTGGTTTTTCGCGCATTGATAAAAGTAAATAATAAATACGATATACAATTAATATTACAACAATGCGACGGGAAAAAATGACAAAATCAATTTAATGATTTAAAACATGTCAAAAGTATTAATGTTTACATGAAGATTTTAATTATTTTATGGCATGGTCACCAAACCCAATTATAATCAACAGTCTGACAGTATTCCAAACTAAAGTCAATTCAAGACAAGGTCAGGGTAATAAACGGTACTCTATGTTTAGATTTTTTTATTTAGTCAAAAATAAATATATAATAAGAAACAGAAAAAATTGGAAATAAATTATTAAAAAAGTTATAATTTAAAGTTCTGCTCTATTGCTTGATAAATTGCATTTAAAAAAAACAAGTCAAAAGAAAGGATCTTTATTACTTTCGCACGCCCGAATTTAACAAGGCGTTATAACCTAAGTATGGCAATTGTTCAACCAGACATTAAAAATTAGTTGAAATATGTTTTAATGAGTATAACTTTGTTAATGGGTAAACTGAATATGTGAGGGTTAGGGTAAGGGTTTAATTTATGCAACCTCTTTGTTTAATTACATGTGTCATATTTCGGTTACACACCCTGTTTATGTAGGGCGTGCGAAACTAATAGAGATCCAAAAGAAATTGGCAAATAGCATTTAAATTTTAATTAAAAAATATTTTACAACAAGTTTTTTAAATGACATTATTAATACAACAAAAATCATAATTTAACTAAAAAAGTTAATAGTTTTTAATAAATGTTGTATATTAAAAATATTAAATTGGATATTAATAATAAATTTAGCATAATAAAGTTTTAAAAAAAAAACATTCTGTCATTTATTTTAATAGCCTAGTCTACTTAAATTTAACAATTTAATTTTAAAATTAAATTTTTATTTTTTTAATAAAAATTTATTTATTTTTGTAATAAGAAAATCGTTGTTTAATATATTTTATATTTTAAGATTTTAATTAAGTTTAACGATTTTAATTTTTAAATTAAGAATAAATGTTTAACTGATATATGTTTCATTATATGGTTTTTTGAAAGTATGAAAGACAGTTAGGCATTATTAAATTCTTTCATATTTTATGATCATCAGTTTATTATAACTCTTAAAAACAAATTAACAAAATATAAAAAGTTTATTACCTGTCTGTTGGGTACTAGACAGTTTTTATAGCCAAAAATTAAAACTAATAAAATATTTTTAATTTCAAAATCAAGATGAAGTTTAATTTTTATTTTAATAATATCTCGTAAACTTCTAATTTTAAAACAACCATGATTTAACAAGCAGTGAAAATTCTATAAAAGCACGGTAAGTCTGAGCATTGTTTTATAACTTTTGATTAGTATAAAGTTTATATTATTGTAGTCTTTACTTTGAAAGAAATACAAAAATGAAGATGTTTGTTAGTTGTGTTGTGTTCATATTAATGACTGGTTAGTACTTAGTTTTTTATTTATTTATTTTTGATCACTTTTTTTATTAATTTTTTAGTTATACTAACAAACTTTTACTTTTTTTAAGTGTTTGGTGCACCAGCTGCGGGCGAAGTAAGTAATAATTTTTAAATGTTTTCATATTTTTTTAAAGTTATAAATTTGCTTTTTATATGTTGTTATAACATATCGATTGTTCGACTGTCTGTTACTCTTATATTTCAAATTATATATACATAATGAACCTTAGTGTATAGGCCTACAAAACAAAAAAAATTCTGTTTGTGTACCACTGGCATATTTCAGTTAAGAGTTTTGAAAATATAAATATATTAAAAACTGACTTAAGAGTTGGCTTTCGACTAGTACAAAAAAAAAGATTACTGAAAAATCTCAGAAAACCTATTTTTTAAAATAAGTTAGTTTCTTAAATTTTTGATATAATTATTTTTGTAAACGTATATGTTTTAAATTTCGACAAATGTAATGACCTATTTTTTGTTCGTTTTTAATTCAAATATATCTTTTATTAAAGCTTCCCATACCATGTCCTTTAATCATTTGCGATGCTGAATTATTGGGATGCTCGTCTGGAGTCCTTGCCAAAAATGAACTTGATTGTGATTTGTGTCAATGTGGTACGTTAAAAAATTATTGTTTTTATACTAGTGAAAATTAATTTATTTTTAATAACTTTTTTTTATATATATTATATATATATATACCTATTTTAAATAGGCTAAAAAATTAAAACTGAATTCTTTTTAAAAACTGGACTTTCCTTTAGTGCAGACATTTATTTTTTATTTGTATACCTAAAAACAATTTTTTTAAATAATAGTTTATAATAGTCCATTGTGTAAAATGTTTAAAATGCTTTTCATTTAAATTTATTCTAACTTAGAAATTACCAGCTTATTTTTTTGTATAACTTTTGAGTATATGATTAAGTATCCTATTTCAAGCTTTGTCATTAAAAAAACGTATTTTGCTTTAGTAATAATATCTTTTATTTTTCTAGAGTGTATTCCATTAGCAGAGGAATGTACATTGGCCAACTTTGAAGATTGTGAAGTGTTAGCAACTGTTGGTCAAGATGGCTGCCCAATTTGCGAGTGCTTGTATTGTAAGTGTTTAAATTTCTTTAAAATTACAAAAAGTAAACCAAATTTTGGTCACCAGGGCTTATTTTTATTCCAAACAAATTTACTTATAAATGTAAAATAAATGGCAGTGTGGTGTGGTGGTCTGAACACTTTCTACACTACATGAGATCTTGGCTTTGATCCCAAAGGCTCCCATGCTGTAGCACCCTTAAAGGTGATATAAACGGTATAAACTCCTGCTGAGCCAGCACTTAATCATCAGCATAATTAAGTTAGCTTAATTGCTGGGCAAATATAATCTATAATATCCCAAACTGCCAAAAAGCAACTCGTGACTAGGTTGGGGTAATGGTTTTAAGTTGTGAAGTCGACCTTCCACATCGAGGATAAATTATTTAAAGAAAAATGTAAAATTAAAACTTTTTTTTTTAGTATTAAAAAAATAGTAAACTATCTTGATATTTTCATATTAAAAATCAATAAAAGTTTAATTAAACTGTATTTTAAAAGTTTTATTATTAGTTCAATACTGTTCTCACTTAAAATAAATTTAATTGGCAGAGCGCATATTAACAAGTCGTTAAAATATATATTAGGTATATTAAATATAATTATGTTTTACAACAAAAAAACCTAATAATATTTGATTTTTTTTATTAGGGTTGCTCAATTTTATAAGTTATTTAACTTTCTTGTAATAAATATTTTATTAAATATTTTTATACATTTAATATATATATATCTGCCTGTCAAAACTAAATTAAGACACTTTGTACATATACTTTATTAAAGTATAATAATTAAAATAAAATGAAAGGACATGACAAAGTAAGTTTTGCTTTAATAATATTTTTTAAATTTAAGTTATATTAATACTTTACTTTTACTTTGCAGATACCCCAAAGAAAAGGTAAGCATCTAACTACTTGGCTTCTAAATTTTAAATCGAATGTATTTCTGTTTTGAAATAGGCTGATAATGAATTTAATTGTTATTTTTTTTTATTAATAAATACCTTGCAATTAAATCATGTGCAGTTATATTACGTGGTAATTTTTATTGGATAAAAATAAACCCTATTTTTTTTGTATTTATTTATTCTCTAAACGACCTAAACATAAAGTAACATCAGTTAACATAAAGTAACATCACCTGACTTAGTTTGAAGTTGCCTTCTCAGTTTCGAATAAAATTGCTTTTAAATAAATGTATTTTTCACACTATAGGAGTGCTTGCAACCCCCCGGTTTACCCAGGAATATGTCGAAGTCATATCCCTAGATATTATTATGACAAAAAAGAGAAGAAGTGTGCTAGATTTGTGTATGGTGGATGTCATGCAAATGAAAATAACTTTCAGGTAGCTTATTGTTTGATAAAACTTTTCGAACTGGGATGTGAAGTTATTTTATTGTGTTTTTATTATTAAATTGATGCATTTAAAATGGTATTTACTCTTTTGCTACTTCATCTTTTGATATTTTATTTATCTTTGTTACAGTCTGAGCAACAGTGCTTTGATACTTGCATAAAGAAGGAAACTAAATGGGAAAACAAACCGGTAGTTTGTGAGAATCTTGACTGCACAGCCAAAGAATTGGATTGTAAGACCGGCCAACTTGCTAAAAGTGAACTCGGATGTCCAGTTTGTGAATGTGCTGATGGTAAACTAAGTTTATTAAAATTCACATTCAAAAAATTTTTATAAATTAAATTTTTTTGTTAACATACACTCATTAATTTTTTTAAATTTATGTTTTATTAGCGCTCATGCTGTAGCGCCCATGAGTAAGGCGCTATAAGCGGTATAAACTCCTGCTGAGCCAACACTTAATCAGCAGCATAATTATCGGGCAATTATAATCTATAATATCCCATACTGCCACAGGCAACTCGAGACTGGGTCGGAGTAACTGAAATATATACAAAAAAAAAAAAAATAAAATTCACATTCAAAAATTTTTTTTAACTCAAATTTTTTTGTTAACATACAGTCATTAAATTTTTTAATTTATGCTCATGAATTTTTTTTTAACTCACACTTCTAATTTTGTTAAAACTCACATGCAGGAAATTTTTTTTAACTCTCACTCATTAAATTTTGCTACTCAAACTCATAAAATTTTTTCCTACTTACATGAAGTTGATTTTAACTTACACTTTACCCTTGTTGTTTTAAATATTTATGAACCATGTTACAATAGTTAATTTATAAAAATTGAATAAAAAATTTATTTTTAGCTCCTGGAAATCGCAATGGACAAGTTTCTGAGTAAGAAATTTTAGTTTAACTCAATTTTTTATTTTTTATAAACAGTAATATTTTTTATAAACTTTGTTTTAGATTCATGCAAATTATAACTCTTATTCCCAATCACTAAAACAATGCTTAATTATCCAAAAAATAACTCTGTGATAATTTTTAAAACAATTTTAATCGATATTATTTACCATTCTATTTTTACTTATATAAAAGTGAATTGTGTCTCAATGAACCTGATCCTGGATTTTGTTTCGGGTTTTTCATACGATATTATTTCGATCGTAAACTTAAAAGTTGTCAACCATTTATCTATGGAGGCTGCGCGGGGAATGAAAACAACTTTATAGTAAAATTTCCTAATATTTATATTTGAACTAAGTTTTTTATTAAACCTGCTTTCAAATCCATATTTTCTTATTAATTTATTCCAAGCCTAAACATAAGATTTGTTTTTTTGGCAAATTGTAACATTATTATTATTATTTTTTGGCAATTTGTAATAAATTATTATTTTTTGGCATTTTGTAATATTATTATTATTATTTTGCCTGATAATTAACCTACTCAAGAATATTACAACATGGAAGCACTGGGAATCAAATCGAGGATCGCTTGTAGTAAAGCAAAGTGTTTTAACCTTTACACCATGCCGCCAGGATTATTTATTATGTCTTAATTTAAGACTATTGGCAATTTACTTGTTTAATTTTTATTATTTATATTTGCAGACTGAAGATGAATGTAATAACAAATGTTATTTGGGTTCTGAACCTCCAGCAACAACGACAATTTTGCCACCAACAACACCAGGACCAGTGGTTTGTCCTGCTTTAGACTGTGGCACCCCTGAAGAAATGAACTGTTTAGGTTTGATTTTATTTTACTACATTATGCGATTTTATTAAGCATAATTGTTCTAATTAAATTGTTGAATTAAAGTATAAGTGACATATGCATAAAAAAGTAATAGTTTTCAAATAAGTTCTTAACTATTAAACAATTAAACTATTTTTTGTTAGGTTCATTTGCTGTCGATGAAAATGGTTGTGAGATTTGTGCTTGTGGTCCAGTATACTGCCCTCTGTTATTCTGTAATCTTGAATGTGCCAGTGGTGTGCTTGCTGTTAATGATATTGGTTGTCAGATATGTTCTTGTAGCCCACTTGTGCCATGTCCTTATCATGGTTGTACTGCAGAAAATATGGAATGTGCTTCAGGCAGTTTGGTTAAGATTGGAGAATGTGATCAGTGCCAATGTGGTAGGTTCAAATATATAAATAATTTTTAAATATTTATTTATCCTTGATGTGGAAAGGTCGACTTTACAACCTTAACGGTAAGTAATGTCAGTTTCTCTGACCCTGACTTAAGTTGCCCTTGGCAGTTTTGAATGGGCAGCTTGGTGTAGTGGTAAGAACACTTGCTACACCACACATGAGGTCGTAGGTTCAATCCCCAGTGATCTCATGCTGTAGCGCCCTTGAGTAAGGCGCTATAAACGGTATGAACTTCTGCTGAGCCAGCACTTAATCAGCAGCATAATTATCGGGCAATTATAATCTATAATATCCCAAACTGCCACAGGCAACTCGAGACTGGGTCGGGGTAACTGATGTTACTCTATGTTTAAGTAGCGCATTCGACTTTTCCACTTCGACCTTACTTAAAGGCGCTACAGCATAAGAGCAGTGGGAACCGAACCTAAGACTTCATATAGTGAATCCTAGTTCTGACCACTACATCACGCTGCAGATTGAAGGATTTTAACTATTTACACATTTATGATTTTATGCCTTTTTAACAATGATCTTTTTTTTAGTTGAAGCATAAGAAAATGCCATCTTTGGGAAAAAAATCTTGGATCTTTTTTAAATTGTTTTTCTTAATTAATCATTTTATGTATCTCATTTTTTTTAATTATTGCATCACTTGTTTTATGATAACAATATAAAGCCCATTTTAGTATATTTTTTTCCGAAGTTTAAATATGTTTTGTTTAAATATCGGCTTCTTTATATTTGTAAATTTTTGACTATAAAATACTTTAAATAAATGTTTTACTATTCTTTTTTTGCAATATCATGCTTGCTTTATCCAAAAATTATTTTTATTTGTTCATGTCTAAAATAAATCAATTATACCTTAATATTTTGTTATTTTTAAACCATTTAACAATGTTTAAGGGCAAGTTTTAGGGATAAGAATATAAAAAAACAATACATGAACACATTCTATCATAATTGTTTAAATTTACTTATTTATAAAATTTAATGTATGAAATAACACTTTGTTTAAATGCAGAAAAAATGGTAGGCTTCTTTTATTTTAACTGAGTTTTTTTTCGATTGAAGTTTTAAAATATAAACCTTAGCACCACTAAACTTTGGTTTTAATGAACCTGAGTAATTTACAGCGTGAATTTGGAAGATATTTACTAACACATAACAATGCAATACAAAATTAAACTAAATTTCCTTTTTTTAAAGTTTTGTAACGTTGAGGATAAAAAAAAAGATTGAATCGCAGTGAATATTACACGATGTAAATATATGGCGCCTCCGCTGGTGTCTCTCTCTTTTCTATCCAACCATCAGGTTAGCCATGTTAGTTAGCTTAACTTATACTTTAAATGAATTTTTAGCAACATTTTTAAAACAATAATGTGTATAATAGGTTTTTATATAGTTGCATTTAAGCTCTTGACGTTTCTTTTTAATTAAAATTATCAATATATACCGATTAAAGCGGATAAATTTTTGTTGAAAGATTTTAGAAAATGTTACGTTTTTATTAACTTACGTTTCTTGTTTAGGTAAGGATTTAGCCGACAATAAAGATGACAGACAGGTAAATTATTAGTGTTTCTGTGTATGTAAAATGTTGCCTAAAAATTATAATGTTTAAGTACTTTTTTTGTAAGTTTGTATGGAAATAAAAAACTAAATATTTTTTTATTAATTAAAAATATGTCAAAATTAGCATGCAATACCCAATCCAGTAGGGCAAAACGAGATTTGCTTAATCAAAATTGTTAACTTTTTCTATATTTTAAACTCATTGTTACTGTGTTTATCTTTCATTGTTGAAGTTTTAAAAGAAATTAACGTAACACTAAGGTAATGTTCTTAAATTTTCAATAAACAGGTTGTGGTGTAAAGCTGTATTCACCGGTTTCACCCGAGGTTTGAGAAACCAACACGAAAACACTTCTCTTTTACGAATTGAAGGAGTTACATCTAAAGAAGCAACTTCTTTTTATCTCGGCAAAAGATGTGCTTATGTTTACAAAGCCAAGCGGTAAGTGATTCTTTTTGTTTTTTGTTATATATCTAAGATTTTATTTTGCATTAAATGCGGCCCTACTATTTACCACACAGGACCGCACAGAACAACATAGGCAATACAAAACAATACATTTACTACACAAAAGAAAAATTAAATACGGAAATCGCGTAGACTGTTTTTTTTAATTTAAGGCAACTAGGGCCATTTTTCATAAGAGGGTTAGGGCTGGGGTTAATAAAAAGTGTCTTTTTGTCGGTATTTGTTTTTTTTATCAAATGACAGTAAAAACAGTCAACGCATTCTGTATGGTAGTCCTGCGAGGTAAATAGTCGGTGCTCCTGTGTGGTCCTGAGTGCCAATTAGTAGGACTCTATTAAATGTTTTAATAGAACCCATGTTTTTATATGTATTTGTCTATTTGTTGTTTATGAACTATAGTGTCGTAAAGTTTATAACCTGTGTTTAATACATGTGCGTAAAAATTTATTCATGTTTTTATTTAAATATATAATATTTTAGACTTATTTTTAACCAAACTTATAAGTGTTTTCTATGTTTTTTTTTTACTATAATTTTGAATTTTGATCCACAGAAAGACTCGAACTCCTCGAGGTGAACCCAACCACACGAGGGTGATATGGGGCAAGGTTGTACGTTCCCATGGTAACAGTGGAATCGTGCGAGCCCAGTTTAAGAGCAATCTTCCCGCTAAAGCTATCGGTCACAGAATCAGAGTTGTGAGTATTTTATCATTTCTTTTTAAAACTTTTTGTTTTACTGCTATTAAATTCGCATTTTCCGTACTTTAAAATATTTTTATACATGATGGTTGAAGTATCGAACATTAGACTATATTTACAAAATATAAAAGATTGAATGGATCGCATGTATTTTAAATAGGTTGGGGTTAAGATTTAATTTATCAAATTCTTTTGCCCCACGTTGACCCATTTGATAAATTCAATAACCATTTAATGTACACTTATCCATTTAACCCAGTATGCTTTATAGGCACCTGACATTATACTTTCATTTGCATTAAAACTGCTTGTTTTTTTCATTTATACTTCTAGTAAGATATTACTTTAGAAAAACTTTTTTTATTAATTATTTAACTTATTCATAATTTTGAAATCTACTTTGTGGTTATCTGTGGTGTTTTATACCCTGGGTATGGTGTTATATACTTTGGGTATGTTATATACCTTGGGGTATATAACAACGTTTGTGTAAAATTACATGTTTATCAAATTATCCACTTTTGTAACCAAAATTTTATTTTTTTAGATGATGTATCCTTCATCTATTTAAACTTTGGATCAATAAAAATACAACAAAATTCTCAATTTTTGTATTACCAAATAGAATAAAAAAACATGCTAGATAATTTTACAGATTTTAAGAAAGGGTTGTACTTTTAGCAAAATACAGTTAAGCGCTTGTTGCAAACCTTTAGAGACATAAATATTGTTTTCAGGGCATGCATATACAAGACAAAATAAAATATTTTGACATACAATAAACCTTACAATAAAATCTTGTAGCATTTCGTAAAAACTTTTACAAAAATTGTGTTTTAACACATCGCACTGTAAATTATTGGTTAATTAGGATGGCAATGGAAAATTTTTCTGCCTTAAAAACAAACCGCCATGTGGCGCTAAGGAGCCAGGCGTTTTTTTATAAATGAGTAGATAGGTTTTGGGTTTAAACCGCACCAATGCCACGCTAGTTGCCCAAGAAACCGGATTTCACAAATGGGTTAACACGTAACAACAGCAAACCCATTTGAGTACAAGAAATCTAAGTATAAAAACGTATCAAGATAACTTTCAAAAGTTAAGTTTTGTTACCATAAAATACTCTTAACAATTGTTTATGGCAATAAATGACAATTTAGTTTAAACATACATGAAGTTTAAAAAGTAAAAACATTTTCATTCGGTGCCAATTTAGAATTGCAATAATTTATAAAGCATATATTATTCTGTTGTTTTCAAATCTGTTAAATTAAAACTATGACCAAATACCTTTATTTAACCTTAACTCATTTTCTATATCACTATTACAACGAGTTCATCATTAGGTAATACGTCATAGGGTAAGTAAAAAAGTTTATTTTTGATGCGTTAAAAATATCACGTTTACAAAATAAACCAACGTTAGATAGGAAACTGTGAAAAGTTGAACGGAAGTTGATTTTAAAATTATCAAAAACTCGTTTTGAGGTCTTATTTGGTCACTGATTACTAAGGAGTTTTTAAACCATTGTTAAATTTCTTAAAAATATTTGCTACACTACCACTATATTTGGACCTGCAAAACTATAAATTTCAACATAAACAATAGAACAAAACACGTGATACATTACTAAAACTATACAAAAATTTTCTACTATTAATATCCATTGTCAAACACAATGACTTCAATAGTATGAGTGTCCTAGTACTGGTTACCACTATTCTATGTAACGTGGGCTTCTATAAGTATACGTAAAGGGAAATTACGTCATAATGTCCGGTTAATTAGCAGCAGATGGTGTAAACAACAAACAAATCAGGTACACTTGTCAAGATATAAGACAGTTTGTAAATTGTAGCCAACTTATATTTGTAGAAGGGTGTTAAGAAAGTTACATTATGTAAACTTATTACTTGAGAAAGGAAAAAGTAATTTGTTTATTATTCTTTTTGCGTGAAAGGATTTTCCTTAAAAAATATTGTTTTACAGATATAATTATAAAGTTAACAGCATAAACAAAATTTATTATAATGATTTTTATTGCTAAATTACTAAGTTTTTTAGCAATAATACTTTCAGATTTACATTTAATCAGCGCAGAGGTAAATATTATGTTTGTTATTGAAATTACGTATATAATTAAATCACTAAAACGTAAATAGCAGAGTATCCGCGTGGAGAATTTTATTTTAAGTTTATAGTTAAAAAAACCAACATTTATCTAAATAGATTTAAGTTCTAGAAGACTAAAAACATGCTTTTTATTTTTGTAACACCAGTTTTACTTATAAAAATTAACAAAAGTTTTACTTATATATTTTTAACAAAATTTTTATTATAATGATACTAACGCAAGTTACACAAATTTATAAACTTTTTTAACATTATTTATGATTTTTGTAAAAGTAAATGCCACATTAAACGACAATTATTAATAAAGCAAATATTAAAAAATTTAAAAATACTTTTATAAGCGAAATATTTATTTTTTTAAATATTTTTTTTTTTTTTAACAGGATGAAATGATCGATGTTTTATCATATATGTCGCGATATTCTTCATTCGCGATAACTCCCAAGCTCTCTGGAAGTGTAAGCGGAGGAGGCACATTCGATGAAAATGTTAAAGATGTTCAGAATTCTCCTCTTTTCATGGAAGGAATAATGATGATCCAACGCGCTGCCGGGTTGCCTCTAACAGGTAAATTTCACATAATTTAGTTCTGTTAATAACTTATATCAAAATGTGATTTTTTTGTGATTTTTTAAATTTTGTAAAAAAAAAACAAAATTTATTCGTTTAAGGGATTACAAAATTTAACGTAGAAACGACCATATAAGACTTAATCTATTTTTATTATTATTTTGTGTTAAAATAAAATATAAATAGATTGAAGAGGGTTAAAATGCCAAGTTTAGCTTTTAGTAATTCTTTTTTAGCCTTACCCTTTCTTTTATACTACATTGTAACGTTTTTGTTGCATTATCTTTAGATTATATTAAGTTTCTATTCTATTCAACTACATTGTATTTTTTTCCTGTTTAGTTTTAAGCTATTAAAAAGCCCATTTATTGATACCCTTAAAAACTATATTTGTGTCTTAGTGTAATCTTTTCAATGTTATTATATTCCAAAAGGTTGCCCTGTTTTTCTTATTTGTGCAACAAGTTACATCATAATACAATAACTAAATATGACTCTGTAACCTCACAAAATGGACCAGCAGCGTGGTGAAGTGGTAAAAACAATTGCTACACCACATATAAGGTCGTGGGTTCAATCCCCACTGATCTCATGCTGTAGCGCCCTTGACTATGGCGCTGTAAACTGTATAAAGTTCTGCTGAGCCAGCAATTAATCTGCAGCATAATTACTGGGCAATTATAATAATATCCCGAACTGCCACAGGCAACTGAAGACTGGGTCGGAGTAACTTATGTTACTCAATGTTTAAGTCGCGCATTCGACTTTCTCACATCGAGGATAAATATATATACAAAAAAGTGTTAATATTATGCATAACTCCCCCTCCCCCCCAAACGCACGATAAAAAAACTCCTAGATTGGACTAAATCTTTTATATTTGTGTTTAGGTAAAATAACTCCCGATTTGGTCGAGGTGGTGAAGTCACCGAGATGTGGCATGAGTGACCCGGAGCCACAGAACAACGGTTTAGCAAATTACGTGACACAATCGAGTTGGTCAAGAAATCTTGATCGAAAAACGAAAACTTATCCGATCGAATACTCGTAAGTTTAATTTTGTAGTGGGAATTTCGGATATAACTTTAATTGTAATTTACTGGCATTTTGTCCCAATTTAACTATATGGGATTAAACATATTTCGTTAAAAATTATTTAAGGAAAATTTAAAATATGTTTTAAAATTGTTAGTTAAAACTAACAGTTGATAAATAATATTGTAATGAAACTAATGTTTATACTTTATCATATAGAACTTAAATTGTATTTTACCGGCATTTTGCTTAATTTTAAAATTTTATGAGTCTAAAAAATCTCTTAAAAACTGTTTAAAGAAAATTATTAATATGTTGTTACTAACGTATTGTTAATTAAAACAAAATAGTTGTTAATTTTAATAAGCAATAAATGAGTCACTAATTTAATTATTATTAAAACAATTAACATTACAGAAAAATGCAACTTTTTTAATTTTATGATATTTTACACTAATACGCTTTATAAAAAAAATTTTTTTATAAAAAAATTAAATTTATTTTACCTGTTGTCTTATAATTCCTATTTTTTAGATTTTTTACATCGACTTTTCCGCAAACCAACTACATAACAAAGCGACAAACTAAGAAGGGAATTGTGGCGGCGATGTGTCTGTGGGAACTTAACTCAAATGTTCGATTTATTGCTGCAAAAGACGAAATTAAAACAAGCATAACTATAAGCTTTGAAAAAGGTTAGTTTAAAGTTTGTAAAAAAAATATTTGTATCAAATCTAAAATACTAAAGCAAAGGTCACCAACCTAATTAAAATAAAACATTTGTCCCATTTTACTTTTTAATAAAAACAACTATGAAATACTAAACTATTGCTTTAACTTTCATATAGCTGACCACAACGATGGATTTAATTTCGACGGAGCTTCAGGTGTTCTTGCCCATGCTTTTTATCCAACAAATGGTCGTCTTCATTTTGATAAATTGGAACCCTGGTACTTAGCAGAAGATGAAAAGAGTAAGTTAATAAATTTTTTTTGATAACGGTAAAAAATTGTGATATTTTGTATACCCTTTTTTGATGAATTATTAATTAAATACTGTTACTCTCCATGAGGTCCTGGGTTCAATCCTCACTGCTCCCATGCTGTAGCACTCTTATAAAGGGCGATATAAACTTCTTCTAAGCCAGCGGTAAATCAGCAGTTAAACTATTGGGCAATTAAATTATAATCTATGATATCCCAAACCGCTAAAGTCAACTCGAGACTTAATCGCTCGTTGAGGATAAAGATATATAAGTTATTACGGAACAAAAAACTTTGTATTAAGCTTTAAAAAATTAGGGACAGTTAAGTAGAGGGTTGTAAGCCACATTTGCATGCCTAAAAGTACTTACACACAATATAAATGTATCTCATTTTAGATGAATATGGTAAGAAAGATGTTTTCACAGTTGCTGCCCATGAGTTTGGACATATTCTTGGTCTCGAACATTCCTCTGTATCTAGGTAAGTTAAAATAAAAATAACGAACCACCCGCCCTAACACACTTGAAATTGATTAAACAACATACATTGTTACGTATTGAATTTTAGGTTCAATCTTTATTTATACAAAAACAATATTTTTTAGCTCATTCAAACAGAACCTAATAAATACACAAAATATTTAAATATGCATTTAGCACTGAAAAAGAACTAGTTCAAAAAACTTACATACAAAAAACACAACTCGCAAACAATAAAGATAACAGTAGGGGTAAACACGTGACTAGAAGAAATAAAAGGTGTAAGCACGTGACTAAAAAATAGATAACGACAGTCCATAATTGTTACAATAATATGTTTAAAAATAAGTTTTTAAATCAAATCGGAGAAGTACTTTATTGTGGTAGGGTAAAGGTAGTCACAAAACATTAAACCCATTGTTATTATTAAACATTTAATTTTTACTCTTACAGTAAAATTGTTATTTAAAAACCCTACTCGCCTTCCTCTGTTTTAATTGTTTATAATTTTTATTATTTTAGCGCGTTAATGGCTCCATTTTACAAATTTATGGGTTCTTACAAAACTTACATACTACCAGATGACGATATTGAAGGCGTACAAAGTTTGTATGGGTACAGTAAAAGTAAGTGGCTTGAAATATTGCCAGGCGGTTGTTGACAGTTTTGGGAATGTAAAGCGCTCAATTAAAACTAGATTAATTAAATACAAAACTCAGAAATAACTATTTATTTAATGAATGATTAAAATTTAACGATTAGTGTGGAATAAAAATTTTTTTGCACGGAGTGAGCTTTGCTTCTTTTAAAGTTATATAGTTTTTAAAATTGCAAGTTATATATGGTTACCATTTGTGTTATATCCAGGTGCCAGACATCATGGTCTAACAGCTTGTCTTCGTTTACGTTCTGAGTTTGGTGAAAAAATGACTGAAACTAACTTAAAACCAGACTCAGGACCAAGCAGAATACCAACAACCACAACAACAGCCAGAACAAGGTCTACAACAACAACCAGAAAAACAACTCCAGGTAATTTACGTTTTGCGATCATTTTGTAGTTAATGAGTTCAAAAAATAAAAAATAATCATTTTTTACGCGTTTTATTGTTACCGCTGGTTGGCGCTCACAAGCTGTTTTTACGTCTGAAGCTTTACTTACCGCCTGCCTCGTTTTTCGCGTTTTCTTTCTTAAAGCCAAGTAGTTCCTTTTCTGATACGTTTACTAACTGGCTTAAAGTCAAAGCTTTTATTTCAACTTTAGTATATGTTGGCTGTAGCTTTAAATATAGGAATAGTCATTGTTGGACGTTTTTAACAGCTAAAAAAGAGAACTGTGTGGATATTTGGGGAGAAAGTAATTGCAAGCAGTTAATAAAAGGAACTGATTTGTGTACAAGTAATAGCCACAAAGATAGTTTGCAAATTAATTGTAAACAGACTTGTGGATATTGCCAAGGTATTAAACGGTGTGTTTTGGCTTAAGAGGTGTTTTAAAGCACAATTATTTTAATTTGATAAAACAAAGTATTCGATGCTTATAATTCAATATATTACTGGTGATATTTTAAATGGGGTGAATGTGTTATATTTTGGTGTTGTTGTTTTTTTTTGCGTTCTTGAATTTCTTAAAATTCTTTGATTTATGTTAAATTTTACAATTACGTTCACAAAGCTATTAATATAATTTAAGAAGTTTTTTCTTGGGTTTAAAACTGTTTAATTTTTAACTTATTAGGCGCACGTATAAGATTTTGTTTTAAATATTAACATTAAAACAGGTATAAGCAAAACTTTGTTTTAAATAAACTTGGTTTAGTAAATGTATATTTAAACCATTTAACAATACTCCTACTGATACTTTTAATCTTATATTCAAACCATTGACAATTTTAACTTTATAGAAGTTTGCGATGATAGTCCAGATCTTGGAAAAGATTGCCCAGCATGGAAGAAGTTAGGATATTGCACAAATAAACAACAAGCTCAGGCTATGAGCAGGGTGTGCAAGAAAACATGTGGTGATTGCCCGAGTAAGTGTAGTGTTATTTAAATCAAGGAGTTTCTGTGTTCACCGTTTCGAGTCTTGTCTAGTTGTATTTTCTCTATTTAATAACAAAACTCGATTAAAATATACAAAAAAATTGTTCAATGTTAAGGCTACAACAATTTGTAATTCTGACAATTGCCAAGGTTACTAGACGAAGATCAAAACCAGTTTGGTAGTAAGACGTCTGTAATGGTGCTGATCAGAAAAATGTTCTTGTAATGCATTAAAGTTATTGACCGTTTTTTTTTTACTTCAGTAATGTGTTTATTTGCATAATTATTTGCATTTAAGCTAAATGTTATTTTTTGAAATTTATTTTTAGCTGTTGAAAAAGAAAAAGGAAAATCTTTCGGACCAAAAGGTCGAAGTAGTTACAATGCCGATCGAGTCTGTAATGTCGATCAGTTTGATACGGTTGCGACCTTATTTGATCAAAGGAATTATTTCCATGCCTACTTCGGAAAAGTAAGACAAAAAGTTAAAGTTAATTTTTATCTAATGTTAATTTTTGTACACACTAGTTAATAATAACCCCCTCTACAGGCGGTATTTGAATTTGATATCAACTAATATTCAATGCAATAACTTTCTCATGCGAAAACATGTGGTAGTTTTGCCTATTTTGTAGACCCATAAATTAGACATATATATTTAAATATATAATAATATATTATCCACTAAAATTTATTACATATATATAATTACTAAAAATCATGTAAAACAACCTATTAAAATACAAAGTTTTTATTAAAATAATTTTTTAAAAGTAATTTAAAAGTTGTATCAAATTTAGAATGAATTATAAATTAAATTTTAGTTGAATATTGCTTTAAATTTTAAACTAAATCCGTTATAGGACGGTTACTATTTTCCTATGGACGTGGTTGTCAAACATTCGAGTTTATCTTTACTAAACTCCACCGAAGAGCTAGATTCGTATTTAAACTGGAGAACGGACCCCAAATCAATCGCACCAGCTGTTTATAACTACGATCGAAATGGATTTCTGGATCGCAGTGAAGGAATAACAACACTGATATATACAAGGCAATTTTTTATTGCATTTAGAGGCAAGTTAAATGATTTTTTTTAATTTAGAGCATTTGATAGTTCAAGGTACAAGAATTCATAGGACTTACAAAAAATAGTGCATTAAACTTATTGTTAAAGCATAGCATATCTGGATGGCATTAGGTTTTTGGGTAAAAAGTTTTGGGTTCGAGCCTCACCAATGCCACATTATTTGGACCCGAGCCTGGTGTTTCCTTGTAGCTTTAACATATTCTACTAACACACTTCTTTTAACTATTAGCGCGGGTAGTACGTATTTAAGTGTAAACAGCTGAATAAAAAGGACATATTTTTTCTTTGTAGATGACGGAACGTTGGATATCTACCAAAATGATGGCCCAAGTATTCGATATTTAAGAAATGCTCCGATTCAGGAAATCTTCAAAGGTTATCCCTACTTATCCCTGGATGCTGCGTATGTGGAGGAAGGTAGAGATCAAAGCGTTTTCAGTCTGTTCAAAGGAAATCTTATTTGGCAGTTTGAGGTAAAAATATTAAAAAGTTAACTTTAGTTAAATATAAAGAATGATTGCTGAGTCGGCCTAAAAAATATATAACGTGTAGTAGAGCCCAAAAAATATATAACGTGTAGTAGAGCCTTTATGGTGTCACAAAAATATACTCATGGTTTAGTTTATTCAGTTTTAACAAAGTCATGATCTTATTTAAATAGAATCGTCATATTGCATATATAACAAAAAAATAAAATAAAATAAGTAATAATCCAGTCCAAAACTACACAGTTAAATTAAGTACTTAGCTAAACTAAAAAGAGAAGGTGTACAACTTAATTATAGACCAAGAAAAAAGCAGGGTACAAGACTTACACCACATCTCACACACACAAAATTAAGATAAGAACCCACGTGACGTTAAGATACTGTACAATGGCAAGCGAAAAAATAATGTATATACACTAAATAAGCTGTAATTTTTTTTAAAATTGATTCATTCAAGGGGGAGCTGCTTACAGGAAGTCAACAGTATAGAGAAACTTGGCGTTCATTTATGCCAATCACATCACGACAGGGAGTAGATATTAAAGAGTGGCATGGCGTTGGTGCTAGTTATGTGGATGCAGTGTTTAAATACAAAGGTAAAATAAATATAAAACAATTGTGTATGTTTAAAAATGGCGTTAAACTTGTGTTTAAAAACTTTAATTATTTTAACATTTTTTTATTTTAAATTTAAATGAAAAGTATTTTTGTTTCAGGTGTTCCTTATTTTCTTAAAAAGAATGTTTTTTGGCCTGCAGACGACTCGGAACCTTTTAAACTAAGAGATATAACCTACAAGTAAGTATAACCTTTTGTAAACACCACACACAATTTAATGGTCATTAAATTATAAACAAACCTAATTTGGTATATTTAAATATTTTAAAGTTTTTTCCGATGTTGGAAGGAAGATCCAAATCCAAGTTCGATTCCGCAAGGCGGAGGTTCTTCCGCGTTATCCGCAATATCCATTTTCTTTTATTTTTCATTCTTCCTTTCTTTGTTCTTTGTTTGAGAACTTCAACTCTTTAAAAACGAAACAAAAAATCGTGTTACGAAACAACGTGTATTTATTTAATTGTGGGTGGTAAAGGGTTATCCTATGCTTAGGGTAATTCAAGTCACAAAAATTGACTTAAAATCATGTAATAGGTTAAATTAATTTTGTTAAATGTTTGAACCCAATTGTAAATTTAAATCAGTTTAACAAATTAAGTTATTTTTTATCCTTTTTTTAGTTTTTATTATTTAATTCAATTTGATCACCAACTTTAAACTTATGACAAGCTTTTCAGACAACATTTTTTTTAATTTTAAAACAAATTGGTAATGTTATTGTTACAAGAAAGGGACATGGAAATAGCCATGAAATGATGCCATATTAAAAATTGGTACTGCAATTTACATTGTACCTGTTACTGTTAATATATTGCAAACCAATCTTATTTAAATGTTAAAATAGTGCAATATCGTACTTGTAAAAGTCACTGTGTTTATCATCGTGTTTATAATAATGTTTATTTAAATAGTTGGTGTATATATAGAAGTTCTACTTAAATAAAATGTAATACTGAATAACCGTACAAAATTGGTACATTTATTAAAAGATTAAGGGTAAACTAGCATTGTTATAAAACACAAACATTTTTTATTACATTGTCATACGATTTACTGAAGTTATATAAAACAAAAAATCATATATCGTTTACACATACACATTAATTTAATTTAAATTCGAAAAATCAGTGAACAAAATTGTGCCTTGATATATATATTCTTTTGCTATTTTGTTTGCTATATTTGGTTTTAAATGCCATTTAGTTTTTGGCCACTTAAAAACTTCGGCTGAGCGTTTGCATTTGGCGGAAAAATCGCATAATATTTCCCGCCGTTTTAGATATTTTTACTCGGGGGATTTTCATATAACACTCGCCGTAAAAATAAGAATTAAATGATAAAAAGTAGACTAAAGTTGTGTTCAAGCCGGAAGTTTCCTATTTTGCTTGTGGAAAAATATATGAAATTTGTTTTATGTTTAATCCAGCTAAGGTTCGAATTCTTTGTCGGATTCTTCTTCTTCTGAGTGTTCTTCTAATGAAAAATATTCTAATATTGCACTTGTTTCTTCTTCTGCTAACTCAGCAATATCTTCATCATCAAGCTCGTTCAAAACCTTAAAAACATTCTCCTTTTCATCAGGATCGTCAAAACTTATTAAATGTTCTAGTATACCTAAACTGCAAAGTTTTTTGTTGAATTTCAACGCGACGGTGAATAAATTTAATAAAATTTCTCCTTTCAGAAGACCATGGCAAAAATTTTGGCTCTCTTTGAAAAAGGTGTCAAGTCTTTGCTCCAAAGAATTGTCATGTGAACTGTCAAGAGCAAATAGTTCAAGGAAATCTCGTTCAGATTTGCTTACTTTAGCTATATTTTGTTGAAACACTTGTGTATCTTCAAAAATTGGAGCCATATCGCGTACGAGTGAAACGTAAGCTTTAAGAAATTGACTGTGTAGTTCTTCTGGAATATTTTTAAAATCGTTTAATTTAAAGTCGCTATTTTTAAATGATTTTGTAGAGATTGGTTGATATTTTGTGAAGGTTAAAAAAGTTAATTTATGTGTTAAGTCGCCATCTAGGGAGAGAAGTAAATTTTGTACCATTCGTTCAGTTGGGACAAACTTTTGGGTAGTGGAACCCATTACAAGATCTTCACTCTTTTTTAAATGTTTTATACGACCTTGTAAATTTTTATTATGAAAAAATAGTGCTTCTTCGTTTTGATTCAATGCAGATTTACTTAAACTTAAACAATAGTAACACGTTGAATTTAAAAATTCTTTAGAATCTTCTGGGAATGAATTAACTTGCAGGGCATGTTCCAAGTCTTTTATTGATTCCTCATGTTTGTTAAGATATAATTTGCAAACTCCAAGTAAACAATGAAAAGTTGAATCATCCATTGTCTTTTGGTGCATGTTTATCCAATTAATTGCAGGTTGAAAGGCTGCCAAACATTTAAACGCTTCAAAAATATTTAAATAAGTGATTGAAAATCCGTTTTCAATGTCGACAATGTTCTGCTGTATTTTAGATACGATTGCAATATATTCTACCATGCTTCTTAGATCACAAATTTCAAGAATTTCATCAACATCTTTAGAATATGCAACAGAATCATCTTGTTTTCCTTTTGTGCTGTAAACTTTTAATCTGGATTCACAAGCAACAGCAATAGCAAACTTAAGATTTAGACAATCAGTTTCCGATAGTTTATCCTGCTTATATAAAGTATCCAGAATGTCGAAACAATTAGGGTCTAAGATTTGGTTAAATTTTCCTAAAGCTGAGATAAAAAAAGTTGATGAACGATATAACATTCGTTTAATGTTTGCTGTTGGGTTTCTACAATAAACACCAGTTTCAATTTGTATTGAAAAATCAAAACGTTTTTCCTCTATTTGCTTACGTATAACCGTTATAATCGTTTCCACATTTTGTTGTTTAAACACACTTTTTTGAAAATCATTGTAGATATCTTGATAACCAGATAAGAAACATGACGTCATTAACATATCAGCCAAATGGTATCCATTTTTTAAGTCTGCATCTTCGTTAACATAACTTGCCATTATACTAACTGGTTGAATAAGTTCAAGTTTAAACGGTCTGTTTTCTGTTTCGAACGGTCTTCCAAGTGGAGATTTACAAGCATAAGGCACCATCCCATCAGATGAAACCCCACGTGGTGTAATAGCATCATAAAACTTGAAACTGGATTGTGAACCATTTAAACACGGTATATCTAAACAAGGAATAATTGTTTCTCCTAAGTTAATTAATACAACTTGAAAAATGACAGCAAACCATCTAAAATAATCCTTTGTTGTTTCACAACTTTCTAAATCTTGAATTCCTTCTTCTAAGATAATAATGTTCTCAAAATCAGAGTAAGGAGTAATTTCTTTTCGGGCAAGGGATCCAAGTCCAACCAAAGCATATTTACAAGGTGGTTCACCCATGATATCTACACATACTTCACTTAGTTGAAACATTAGTCTTTTGTAATTCTCAGTGATTTCATTTTGTAAACTAATAACTTTTTCGATTTTAAGTTTCTTTAATTTCACGAAGTCTTCATCTGATATTTCTAACGAAACGGGTTCCAAATTCTTTAACTCTCGTTTAACTTCGTCTCTGATCTTGGTGAGATCATTTTTAAAACGATTTGCTACAGTAATCAAGTTTACTTCAGTATTTTGTGCATTAGCAGTTTGTAATAATTGAGAGCAGAATTGTTCAAGATCTTGTTGAATTTTTTCCACATTTTTAGGCTTTCTTAGAATTGCTGAATTTAGTAAAGCTGCACTTCGAATTAAACTAATTTTATCAGGACCCTTATTCCAATAAATTAAACCAAGTTTGTGAAGTAACTTTGCTGATTCTTGTGGTTGTTTTTCTTTTCCATTTTCGTCGCAAATTTTCTGAAGTTGTTTTGCAATTTGTTCTTCACTAAAGGCCACTTCTTCTCTAAGAAATGTTTTACTGGCGTTCTGGCTCATTATTATTTTTATAAATTTTGTTTGCAAGAGCTTACAATTTATTAAATAGGTGGTGGTGTTGATATTATTTAAAAATAACTGTTTTTTGTCAAAACTTTTTAAATATTGCAACACCAGGATGACTTTAAATAAATATTTTTCGGTCGTAACGCAAACACCGGAGATAATTATGTAACCTTTAGACTTGTTTTGTAAAAATTTACTGATAACATATTGAAATATTTATTTTGCAGTAAGTCAAATATTTTTTCTGGTGTACAAAGTGTTCGTTTATTTTATCACTGTTCGATAAATTATATTTAGCGGCGGGTTCAAAAAGGGGCTTGTGATGTACTTTTGAATAATTCGAATCTAATTCGACTTTAAAACAAATTAACGTTTGCAAATTAAAAATCACTGTAACAATTTAAGGTAATTTTATAATATAATTCATACTCTATTAATATAAAATTCTTTTTAATATAATATGTTCTATAAACGTTACAAAATTGTTAATAAAAAATAAAATATTTTAAATTAAATAACTACAAGTCTATTAAACTGTGCTATATTTGTGGTAATACACAAACACTTGGTTACATTGGCATGGTACCGTGCGTGTATACAAATATTGCAACACTGGAACAAATATTGCAACACTAGTTTATTAGCATGGTACCGTGCGTGTATACCAATATTGCAACACTAGAACGATCGCAAAACAAATATCTTTCTATTATTAAAAAAGTAAATTTAAGTTGATCTATTTACCGCCATAATAAATATGGTTTTGTCGAAGGCCTAATTATACAATATCGTTATTAAACATAGTTTAAAATATTTGACCTTAAAACAAATAAGCTTTTCGAAGTAAAATAACTATGATATAAAATCGATTTTACCATTTTCGTTTTACTTAAAAGCTTTTATACTGTTTAACACTTTTTGAATAATATTAATACATACCTTTGTAATTTTTGTCAAAACAATAAAATTTGTGTTTTTTAAAATTTTGCATATCGTTTCTTCAGTAATAAATTTACGTGACATTGTCAAGAAAAAATGTGACATAATCGGTTTTAATGCTTTGGACTACTTTAATGTAATTTTAAATGTCTAAACAAATTATATTTATCTGAACAAAAATGTTAACTATACCGATTTTTATTCAGAGTTAAACACTTGGATTTTTTTAAATTATAAATGCGTAAGCGCTTGAATATGGTTGTAAATCGATCAAAAAAGCGGATCAGTTGTTTGCTTATTTATAACTATCAATATTTAATCTCATTTAAACTGTAGCTTTACGCAACTTGCACCTTAAATGTATTTAAAAATATAACACAAATTTGATAAAAGATTTGTACACAATTAAAATATAATAAGTAAATGGTTACTGTATGGGATTAAAAGGCGATATTAAGCAATAAAATGTCAATTTAGTTTCCTTTTATTTGTCGTTTTTTTCTCATGTACTTTATTTGAGAACTTTAACTCTTGAAAAACAAGAAAAACAAGTTATGTAACAAATTATAATTTCATAAGTTTAGTTACGACTAAATAGAGACAACACTACAATTACTTTTTCGTTTTAATGGTTAGATTATTTTTTGTTTAATGATATAGAGCCAACATTTACAAATTATTTGGCCCAGTTTATAATTTTTTTTATTTAATTTTAGTAAAAACTTTTTCTTGGATTTGGTGTTAAATAAATAACAATTTGTTATAGATTTAAATTATGAAAGAATGTGTTCCTTATTAAAGTGATAACTTACATCTTTGGTATAAATTTATTCTGCAAAAAATGTAGCCTGCTTCGCAAGAGGTAGCAACTGTTTAATTTGTAGCCTTAACTGTAGTTATTTAGAAAAAGTAAGTAGCTTTCTAATGTGTGGCCCCAACTGTACTTATATAATCAATTTAACTTTACCAAAATACCTGCAGCGGCCTAATAAACGTATTTTAAAAATATTATTTCAAAATATTAATATTCATAAAAGTTATGAGCATATTTCATAAAAATCGCCAAATCTTAAAATTCAAAATTTATGGTCTAATTACAAGCGCATTGGTTAAACTTAAATACGTATTAAAGAAATTTGCAAAAATATTCAAAAACAAAAAAGTTAGATCGAATTTTTAGTTTCACTAATTCTGACGTCAGTTGAGTCTGTGACGTCATATACGTATATAGTTTTAAAATAAAAATTAAAAAAAAAATTTTCAAATTTTAATTAAACTTTACCAAAATAACTGCAGGGGCCTAATAAACGTATTTTAAAAATATTATTTCAAAATATTAATATCCATAAAAGTTATGAGCATATTTTATAAAAATCGCCAAATCTCAAAATTTAAAATTTATGGTCTAATTACAAGCGCATTGGTTAAACTTAAATACGTATAAAAGAAATTTGCAAAAATATTCAAAAACAAAAAAGTTAGATCGAATTTTTAGTTTCACTAATTCTGACGTCATGTGACCCTGTGTCGTCATATACATATATAGTTTTAAATAAAAATAAAAATTTTTCTTTTTAAAATTTAATTTAAATTTACCTAAATACCTGCAGCTGCCAAATAAACGTATTTTAAAAATATTATTTCAAAATATTAATATTCATAAAAGTTATGAGCATATTTCATAAAAATCGCCAAATCTCAAAATTTAAAATTTATGGTCTAATTACAAGCGCATTGGTTAAACTTAAATACGTATAAAAGAAATTTGCAAAAATATTCAAAAACAAAAAAGTTAGATCGAATTTTTAGTTTCACTAATTCTGACGTCATGTGACCCTGTGCTGTCATATACATATATAGTTTTAAATAAAAATAAAAATTTTTCTTTTTAAATTTTAATTTAAATTTACCTAAATACCTGCAGCGGCCTAATAAACGTATTTTAAAAATATTATTTCAAAATATTAATATTCATAAAAGTTATGAGTATATTTCATAAAATTCGCCAAATCTCAAAATTTAAAATTTATGGTCTAATTACAAGCGCATTGGTTAAACTTAAATACGTATAAAAGAAATTTGCAAAAATATTCAAAAACAAAAAAGTTAGATCGAATTTTTAGTTTCACTAATTCTGACGTCATGTGACCCTGTGTCGTCATATACATATATAGTTTTGAATAAAAATAATTTTTTTTTTTCAAATTTTAATTTAAATTTACCAAAATACCTGCAGCGGCCTAATAAACGTATTTTAAAAATATTATTTCAAAATATTAATATTCATAAAAGTTATTTGCATATTTCATAAAAATCGCCAAATCTCAAAATTTAAAATTTATGGTCTAATTACAAGCGCATTGGTTAAACTTAAATACGTATAAAAGAAATTTGCAAAAATATTCAAAAACAAAAAAGTTAGATCGAATTTTTAGTTTCACTAATTCTGACGTCATGTGAGTCTGTGACGTCATATACGTATATAGTTTTAAATAAAAATAAAATTTTTTTTTTAAATTTTAATTTAAATTTACCTAAATACCTGCAGCGGCCTAATAAACGTATTTTAAAAATATTATTTCAAAATATTAATATTCATAAAAGTTATGAGCATATTTCATAAAAATCGCCAAATCTCAAAATTTAAAATTTATGGTCTAATTACAAGCGCATTGGTTAAACTTAAATACGTATTAAAGAAATTTGCAAAAATATTCAAAAACAAAAAAGTTAGATCGAATTTTTAGTTTCACTAATTCTGACGTCATGTGACCCTGTGTCGTCATATACATATATAGTTTTAAATAAAAATAATTTTTATTTTTTTAAATTTTAATTTAAATTTACCTAAATACCTGCAGCGGCCTAATAAACGTATTTTAAAAATATTATTTCAAAATATTAATATTCATAAAAGTTATGAGCATATTTCATAAAAATCGCCAAATCTCAAAATTTAAAATTTATGGTCTAATTACAAGCGCATTGGTTAAACTTAAATACATATAAAATAAATTTGCAAAAATATTCAAAAACAAAAAAGTCAGATCGAATTTTTAGTTTCACTAATTCTGACGTCATGTGACCCTGTGTCGTCATATACATATATAGTTTTAAATAAAAATAAATTTTTTTTTTTTTAATTTTAATTTAAATTTACCAAAATACCTGCAGCGGCCTAATAAACGTATTTTAAAAATATTATTTCAAAATATTAATATTCACAAAAGTTATGAGCATATTTCATAAAAATCGCCAAATCTTAAATTTTAAAATTTATGGTCTGATTACAAGCGCATTGGTTAAACTTAAATACGTATAAAAGAAATTTGCAAAAATATTCAAAAACAAAAAAGTTAGATCGAATTTTTAGTTTCACTAATTCTGACGTCAGTTGAGTCTGTGACGTCATATACGTATATAGTTTTAAAATAAAAATTAAAAAAAATTTTTTCAAATTTTAATTAAACTTTACCAAAATAACTGCAGGGGCCTAATAAACGTATTTTAAAAATATTATTTCAAAATATTAATATTCATAAAAGTTATGAGTATATTTCATAAAATTCGCCAAATCTCAAAATTTAAAATTTATGGTCTAATTACAAGCGCATTGGTTAAACTTAAATACGTATAAAAGAAATTTGCAAAAATATTCAAAAACAAAAAAGTTAGATCGAATTTTTAGTTTCACTAATTCTGACGTCATGTGACCCTGTGTCGTCATATACATATATAGTTTTGAATAAAAATAATTTTTTTTTTTCAAATTTTAATTTAAATTTACCAAAATACCTGCAGCGGCCTAATAAACGTATTTTAAAAATATTATTTCAAAATATTAATATTCATAAAAGTTATTTGCATATTTCATAAAAATCGCCAAATCTCAAAATTTAAAATTTATGGTCTAATTACAAGCGCATTGGTTAAACTTAAATACGTATAAAAGAAATTTGCAAAAATATTCAAAAACAAAAAAGTTAGATCGAATTTTTAGTTTCACTAATTCTGACGTCATGTGAGTCTGTGACGTCATATACGTATATAGTTTTAAATAAAAATAAAATTTTTTTTTTAAATTTTAATTTAAATTTACCTAAATACCTGCAGCGGCCTAATAAACGTATTTTAAAAATATTATTTCAAAATATTAATATTCATAAAAGTTATGAGCATATTTCATAAAAATCGCCAAATCTCAAAATTTAAAATTTATGGTCTAATTACAAGCGCATTGGTTAAACTTAAATACGTATTAAAGAAATTTGCAAAAATATTCAAAAACAAAAAAGTTAGATCGAATTTTTAGTTTCACTAATTCTGACGTCATGTGACCCTGTGTCGTCATATACATATATAGTTTTAAATAAAAATAATTTTTATTTTTTTAAATTTTAATTTAAATTTACCTAAATACCTGCAGCGGCCTAATAAACGTATTTTAAAAATATTATTTCAAAATATTAATATTCATAAAAGTTATGAGCATATTTCATAAAAATCGCCAAATCTCAAAATTTAAAATTTATGGTCTAATTACAAGCGCATTGGTTAAACTTAAATACATATAAAATAAATTTGCAAAAATATTCAAAAACAAAAAAGTCAGATCGAATTTTTAGTTTCACTAATTCTGACGTCATGTGACCCTGTCTCGTCATATACATATATAGTTTTAAATAAAAATAAATTTTTTTTTTTTTAATTTTAATTTAAATTTACCAAAATACCTGCAGCGGCCTAATAAACGTATTTTAAAAATATTATTTCAAAATATTAATATTCACAAAAGTTATGAGCATATTTCATAAAAATCGCCAAATCTTAAATTTTAAAATTTATGGTCTGATTACAAGCGCATTGGTTAAACTTAAATACGTATAAAAGAAATTTGCAAAAATATTCAAAAACAAAAAAGTTAGATCGAATTTTTAGTTTCACTAATTCTGACGTCAGTTGAGTCTGTGACGTCATATACGTATATAGTTTTAAAATAAAAATTAAAAAAAATTTTTTCAAATTTTAATTAAACTTTACCAAAATAACTGCAGGGGCCTAATAAACGTATTTTAAAAATATTATTTCAAAATATTAATATTCATAAAAGTTATGAGTATATTTCATAAAATTCGCCAAATCTCAAAATTTAAAATTTATGGTCTAATTACAAGCGCATTGGTTAAACTTAAATACGTATAAAAGAAATTTGCAAAAATATTCAAAAACAAAAAAGTTAGATCGAATTTTTAGTTTCACTAATTCTGACGTCATGTGACCCTGTGTCGTCATATACATATATAGTTTTGAATAAAAATAATTTTTTTTTTTCATATTTTAATTTAAATTTACCAAAATACCTGCAGCGGCCTAATAAACGTATTTTAAAAATATTATTTCAAAATATTAATATTCACAAAAGTTATGAGCATATTTCATAAAAATCGCCAAATCTTAAATTTTAAAATTTATGGTCTGATTACAAGCGCATTGGTTAAACTTAAATACGTATAAAAGAAATTTGCAAAAATATTCAAAAACAAAAAAGTTAGATCGAATTTTTAGTTTCACTAATTCTGACGTCAGTTGAGTCTGTGACGTCATATACGTATATAGTTTTAAAATAAAAATTAAAAAAAAATTTTTCAAATTTTAATTAAACTTTACCAAAATAACTGCAGGGGCCTAATAAACGTATTTTAAAAATATTATTTCAAAATATTAATATCCATAAAAGTTATGAGCATATTTTATAAAAATCGCCAAATCTCAAAATTTAAAATTTATGGTCTAATTACAAGCGCATTGGTTAAACTTAAATACGTATAAAAGAAATTTGCAAAAATATTCAAAAACAAAAAAGTTAGATCGAATTTTTAGTTTCACTAATTCTGACGTCATGTGACCCTGTGTCGTCATATACATATATAGTTTTAAATAAAAATAAAAATTTTTCTTTTTAAAATTTAATTTAAATTTACCTAAATACCTGCAGCGGCCTAATAAACGTATTTTAAAAATATTATTTCAAAATATTAATATTCATAAAAGTTATGAGCATATTTCATAAAAATCGCCAAATCTCAAAATTTAAAATTTATGGTCTAATTACAAGCGCATTGGTTAAACTTAAATACGTATAAAAGAAATTTGCAAAAATATTCAAAAACAAAAAAGTTAGATCGAATTTTTAGTTTCACTAATTCTGACGTCATGTGACCCTGTGCTGTCATATACATATATAGTTTTAAATAAAAATAAAAATTTTTCTTTTTAAATTTTAATTTAAATTTACCTAAATACCTGCAGCGGCCTAATAAACGTATTTTAAAAATATTATTTCAAAATATTAATATTCATAAAAGTTATGAGTATATTTCATAAAATTCGCCAAATCTCAAAATTTAAAATATATGGTCTAATTACAAGCGCATTGGTTAAACTTAAATACGTATAAAAGAAATTTGCAAAAATATTCAAAAACAAAAAAGTTAGATCGAATTTTTAGTTTCACTAATTCTGACGTCATGTGACCCTGTGTCGTCATATACATATATAGTTTTGAATAAAAATAATTTTTTTTTTTCATATTTTAATTTAAATTTACCAAAATACCTGCAGCGGCCTAATAAACGTATTTTAAAAATATTATTTCAAAATATTAATATTCATAAAAGTTATGAGCATATTTCATAAAAATCGCCAAATCTCAAAATTTAAAATTTATGGTCTAATTACAAGCGCATTGGTTAAACTTAAATACGTATAAAAGAAATTTGCAAAAATATTCAAAAACAAAAAAGTTAGATCGAATTTTTAGTTTCACTAATTCTGACGTCATGTGAGTCTGTGACGTCATATACGTATATAGTTTTAAATAAAAATAAAAAATTTTTTTTTTAAATTTTAATTTAAATTTACCTAAATACCTGCAGCGGCCTAATAAACGTATTTTAAAAATATTATTTCAAAATATTAATATTCATAAAAGTTATGAGCATATTTCATAAAAATCGCCAAATCTCAAAATTTAAAATTTATGGTCTAATTACAAGCGCATTGGTTAAACTTAAATACATATAAAATAAATTTGCAAAAATATTCAAAAACAAAAAAGTCAGATCGAATTTTTAGTTTCACTAATTCTGACGTCATGTGACCCTGTGTCGTCATATACATATATAGTTTTAAATAAAAATAAAATTTTTTTTTTTTAATTTTAATTTAAATTTACCAAAATACATGCAGCGGCCTAATAAACGTATTTTAAAAATATTATTTCAAAATATTAATATTCACAAAAGTTATGAGCATATTTCATAAAAATCGCCAAATCTCAAATTTTAAAATTTATGGTCTGATTACAAGCGCATTGGTTAAACTTAAATACGTATAAAAGAAATTTGCAAAAATATTCAAAAACAAAAAAGTTAGATCGAATTTTTAGTTTCACTAATTCTGACGTCAGTTGAGTCTGTGACGTCATATACGTATATAGTTTTAAAATAAAAATTAAAAAAAAAATTTTCAAATTTTAATTAAACTTTACCAAAATAACTGCAGGGGCCTAATAAACGTATTTTAAAAATATTATTTCAAAATATTAATATCCATAAAAGTTATGAGCATATTTTATAAAAATCGCCAAATCTCAAAATTTAAAATTTATGGTCTAATTACAAGCGCATTGGTTAAACTTAAATACGTATAAAAGAAATTTGCGAAAATATTCAAAAACAAAAAAGTTAGATCGAATTTTTAGTTTCACTAATTCTGACGTCATGTGACCCTGTTTCGTCATATACATATATAGTTTTAAATAAAAATAAAAATTTTACTTTTTAAAATTTAATTTAAATTTACCTAAATACCTGCAGCGGCCTAATAAACGTATTTTAAAAATATTATTTCAAAATATTAATATTCATAAAAGTTATGAGCATATTTCATAAAAATCGCCAAATCTCAAAATTTAAACTTTATGGTCTAATTACAAGCGCATTGGTTAAACTTAAATACGTATAAAAGAAATTTGCAAAAATATTCAAAAACAAAACAGTTAGATCGAATTTTTAGTTTTACTAATTCTGACGTCATGTGACCCTGTGTCGTCATATACATATATAGTTTTGAATAAAAATAATTTTTTTTTTTTAAATTTTAATTTAAATTTACCTAAATACCTGCAGCGGCCTAATAAACGTATTTTAAAAATATTATTTCAAAATATTAATATTCACAAAAGTTATGAGCATATTTCATAAAAATCGCCAAATCTCAAATTTTAAAATTTATGGTCTGATTACAAGCGCATTGGTTAAACTTAAATACGTATAAAAGAAATTTGCAAAAATATTCAAAAACAAAAAAGTTAGATCGAATTTTTAGTTTCACTAATTCTGACGTCAGTTGAGTCTGTGACGTCATATACGTATATAGTTTTAAAATATAAATTAAAAAAAAAATTTTCAAAATTTAATTAAACTTTACCAAAATAACTGCAGGGGCCTAATAAACGTATTTTAAAAATATTATTTCAAAATATTAATATTCATAAAAGTTATGAGCATATTTCATAAAAATCGCCAAATCTCAAAATTTAAAATTGATGGTCTAATTACAAGCGCATTGGTTAAACTTAAATACGTATTAAAGAAATTTTCAAAAATATTCAAAAACAAAAAAATTAGATCGAATTTTTAGTTTCACTAATTCTGACGTCATGTGACCCTGTGTCGTCATATACATATATAGTTTTAAATAAAAATAATTTTTATTTTTTTAAATTTTAATTTAAATTTACCTAAATACCTGCAGCGGCCTAATAAACGTATTTTAAAAATATTATTTCAAAATATTAATATTCATAAAAGTTATGAGTATATTTCATAAAATTCGCCAAATCTCAAAATTTAAAATTTATGGTCTAATTACAAGCGCATTGGTTAAACTTAAATACGTATAAAAGAAATTTGCAAAAATATTCAAAAACAAAAAAGTTAGATCGAATTTTTAGTTTCACTAATTCTGACGTCATGTGACCCTGTGTCGTCATATACATATATAGTTTTGAATAAAAATAATTTTTTTTTTTCATATTTTAATTTAAATTTACCAAAATACCTGCAGCGGCCTAATAAACGTATTTTAAAAATATTATTTCAAAATATTAATATTCACAAAAGTTATGAGCATATTTCATAAAAATCGCCAAATCTTAAATTTTAAAATTTATGGTCTGATTACAAGCGCATTGGTTAAACTTAAATACGTATAAAAGAAATTTGCAAAAATATTCAAAAACAAAAAAGTTAGATCGAATTTTTAGTTTCACTAATTCTGACGTCAGTTGAGTCTGTGACGTCATATACGTATATAGTTTTAAAATAAAAATTAAAAAAAATTTTTTCAAATTTTAATTAAACTTTACCAAAATAACTGCAGGGGCCTAATAAACGTATTTTAAAAATATTATTTCAAAATATTAATATCCATAAAAGTTATGAGCATATTTTATAAAAATCGCCAAATCTCAAAATTTAAAATTTATGGTCTAATTACAAGCACATTGGTTAAACTTAAATACGTATAAAAGAAATTTGCAAAAATATTCAAAAACAAAAAAGTTAGATCGAATTTTTAGTTTCACTAATTCTGACGTCATGTGACCCTGTGTCGTCATATACATATATAGTTTTAAATAAAAATAAAAATTTTTCTTTTTAAAATTTAATTTAAATTTACCTAAATACCTGCAGCGGCCTAATAAACGTATTTTAAAAATATTATTTCAAAATATTAATATTCATAAAAGTTATGAGCATATTTCATAAAAATCGCCAAATCTCAAAATTTAAAATTTATGGTCTAATTACAAGCGCATTGGTTAAACTTAAATACGTATAAAAGAAATTTGCAAAAATATTCAAAAACAAAAAAGTTAGATCGAATTTTTAGTTTCACTAATTCTGACGTCATGTGACCCTGTGCTGTCATATACATATATAGTTTTAAATAAAAATAAAAATTTTTCTTTTTAAATTTTAATTTAAATTTACCTAAATACCTGCAGCGGCCTAATAAACGTATTTTAAAAATATTATTTCAAAATATTAATATTCATAAAAGTTATGAGTATATTTCATAAAATTCGCCAAATCTCAAAATTTAAAATATATGGTCTAATTACAAGCGCATTGGTTAAACTTAAATACGTATAAAAGAAATTTGCAAAAATATTCAAAAACAAAAAAGTTAGATCGAATTTTTAGTTTCACTAATTCTGACGTCATGTGACCCTGTGTCGTCATATACATATATAGTTTTGAATAAAAATAATTTTTTTTTTTCATATTTTAATTTAAATTTACCAAAATACCTGCAGCGGCCTAATAAACGTATTTTAAAAATATTATTTCAAAATATTAATATTCATAAAAGTTATGAGCATATTTCATAAAAATCGCCAAATCTCAAAATTTAAAATTTATGGTCTAATTACAAGCGCATTGGTTAAACTTAAATACGTATAAAAGAAATTTGCAAAAATATTCAAAAACAAAAAAGTTAGATCGAATTTTTAGTTTCACTAATTCTGACGTCATGTGACCCTGTGCTGTCATATACATATATAGTTTTAAATAAAAATAAAAATTTTTCTTTTTAAATTTTAATTTAAATTTACCTAAATACCTGCAGCGGCCTAATAAACGTATTTTAAAAATATTATTTCAAAATATTAATATTCATAAAAGTTATGAGTATATTTCATAAAATTCGCCAAATCTCAAAATTTAAAATATATGGTCTAATTACAAGCGCATTGGTTAAACTTAAATACGTATAAAAGAAATTTGCAAAAATATTCAAAAACAAAAAAGTTAGATCGAATTTTTAGTTTCACTAATTCTGACGTCATGTGACCCTGTGTCGTCATATACATATATAGTTTTGAATAAAAATAATTTTTTTTTTTCATATTTTAATTTAAATTTACCAAAATACCTGCAGCGGCCTAATAAACGTATTTTAAAAATATTATTTCAAAATATTAATATTCATAAAAGTTATGAGCATATTTCATAAAAATCGCCAAATCTCAAAATTTAAAATTTATGGTCTAATTACAAGCGCATTGGTTAAACTTAAATACGTATAAAAGAAATTTGCAAAAATATTCAAAAACAAAAAAGTTAGATCGAATTTTTAGTTTCACTGATTCTGACGTCATGTGAGTCTGTGACGTCATATACGTATATAGTTTTAAATAAAAATAAAAAATTTTTTTTTTAAATTTTAATTTAAATTTACCTAAATACCTGCAGCGGCCTAATAAACGTATTTTAAAAATATTATTTCAAAATATTAATATTCATAAAAGTTATGAGCATATTTCATAAAAATCGCCAAATCTCAAAATTTAAAATTTATGGTCTAATTACAAGCGCATTGGTTAAACTTAAATACATATAAAATAAATTTGCAAAAATATTCAAAAACAAAAAAGTCAGATCGAATTTTTAGTTTCACTAATTCTGACGTCATGTGACCCTGTGTCGTCATATACATATATAGTTTTAAATAAAAATAAAATTTTTTTTTTTTAATTTTAATTTAAATTTACCAAAATACATGCAGCGGCCTAATAAACGTATTTTAAAAATATTATTTCAAAATATTAATATTCACAAAAGTTATGAGCATATTTCATAAAAATCGCCAAATCTCAAATTTTAAAATTTATGGTCTGATTACAAGCGCATTGGTTAAACTTAAATACGTATAAAAGAAATTTGCAAAAATATTCAAAAACAAAAAAGTTAGATCGAATTTTTAGTTTCACTAATTCTGACGTCAGTTGAGTCTGTGACGTCATATACGTATATAGTTTTAAAATAAAAATTAAAAAAAAAATTTTCAAATTTTAATTAAACTTTACCAAAATAACTGCAGGGGCCTAATAAACGTATTTTAAAAATATTATTTCAAAATATTAATATCCATAAAAGTTATGAGCATATTTCATAAAAATCGCCAAATCTCAAATTTTAAAATGTATGGTCTGATTACAAGCGCATTGGTTAAACTTAAATACGTATAAAAGAAATTTGCAAAAATATTCAAAAACAAAAAAGTTAGATCGAATTTTTAGTTTCACTAATTCTGACGTCAGTTGAGTCTGTGACGTCATATACGTATATAGTTTTAAAATATAAATTAAAAAAAAAATTTTCAAAATTTAATTAAACTTTACCAAAATAACTGCAGCGGCCTAATAAACGTATTTTAAAAATATTATTTCAAAATATTAATATTCATAAAAGTTATGAGCATATTTTATAAAAATCGCCAAATCTCAAAATTTAAAATACATGGTCTAATTACAAGCGCATTGGTTAAACTTAAATACGTATAGAAGAAATTTGCAAAAATATTCAAAAACAAAAAAGTTAGATCGAATTTTTAGTTTCACTAATTCTGACGTCATGTGACCCTGTGTCGTCATATACATATATAGTTTTAAATAAAAATAAAAATTTTTCTTTTCAAATTTTAATTTTAATTTACCAAAATACATGCAGCGGCCTAATAAACGTATTTTAAAAATATTATTTCAAAATATTAATATCCACAAAAGTTATGAGTATATTTCATAAAATTCGCCAAATCTCAAAATTTAAAATATATGGTCTAATTACAAGCGCATTGGTTAAACTTAAATACGTATAAAAGAAATTTGCAAAAATATTCAAAAACAAAAAAGTTAGATCGAATTTTTAGTTTCACTAATTCTGACGTCATGTGACCCTGTGTCGTCATATACATATATAGTTTTGAATAAAAATAATTTTTTTTTTTCATATTTTAATTTAAATTTACCAAAATACCTGCAGCGGCCTAATAAACGTATTTTAAAAATATTATTTCAAAATATTAATATTCATAAAAGTTATGAGCATATTTCATAAAAATCGCCAAATCTCAAAATTTAAAATTTATGGTCTAATTACAAGCGCATTGGTTAAACTTAAATACGTATAAAAGAAATTTGCAAAAATATTCAAAAACAAAAAAGTTAGATCGAATTTTTAGTTTCACTGATTCTGACGTCATGTGAGTCTGTGACGTCATATACGTATATAGTTTTAAATAAAAATAAAAAATTTTTTTTTTAAATTTTAATTTAAATTTACCTAAATACCTGCAGCGGCCTAATAAACGTATTTTAAAAATATTATTTCAAAATATTAATATTCATAAAAGTTATGAGCATATTTCATAAAAATCGCCAAATCTCAAAATTTAAAATTTATGGTCTAATTACAAGCGCATTGGTTAAACTTAAATACATATAAAATAAATTTGCAAAAATATTCAAAAACAAAAAAGTCAGATCGAATTTTTAGTTTCACTAATTCTGACGTCATGTGACCCTGTGTCGTCATATACATATATAGTTTTAAATAAAAATAAAATTTTTTTTTTTTAATTTTAATTTAAATTTACCAAAATACATGCAGCGGCCTAATAAACGTATTTTAAAAATATTATTTCAAAATATTAATATTCACAAAAGTTATGAGCATATTTCATAAAAATCGCCAAATCTCAAATTTTAAAATTTATGGTCTGATTACAAGCGCATTGGTTAAACTTAAATACGTATAAAAGAAATTTGCAAAAATATTCAAAAACAAAAAAGTTAGATCGAATTTTTAGTTTCACTAATTCTGACGTCAGTTGAGTCTGTGACGTCATATACGTATATAGTTTTAAAATAAAAATTAAAAAAAAAATTTTCAAATTTTAATTAAACTTTACCAAAATAACTGCAGGGGCCTAATAAACGTATTTTAAAAATATTATTTCAAAATATTAATATCCATAAAAGTTATGAGCATATTTCATAAAAATCGCCAAATCTCAAATTTTAAAATTTATGGTCTGATTACAAGCGCATTGGTTAAACTTAAATACGTATAAAAGAAATTTGCAAAAATATTCAAAAACAAAAAAGTTAGATCGAATTTTTAGTTTCACTAATTCTGACGTCAGTTGAGTCTGTGACGTCATATACGTATATAGTTTTAAAATATAAATTAAAAAAAAAATTTTCAAAATTTAATTAAACTTTACCAAAATAACTGCAGCGGCCTAATAAACGTATTTTAAAAATATTATTTCAAAATATTAATATTCATAAAAGTTATGAGCATATTTTATAAAAATCGCCAAATCTCAAAATTTAAAATACATGGTCTAATTACAAGCGCATTGGTTAAACTTAAATACGTATAGAAGAAATTTGCAAAAATATTCAAAAACAAAAAAGTTAGATCGAATTTTTAGTTTCACTAATTCTGACGTCATGTGACCCTGTGTCGTCATATACATATATAGTTTTAAATAAAAATAAAAATTTTTCTTTTCAAATTTTAATTTTAATTTACCTAAATACCTGCAGCGGCCTAATAAACGTATTTTAAAAATATTATTTCAAAATATTAATATTCATAAAAGTTATGAGTATATTTCATAAAATTCGCCAAATCTCAAAATTTAAAATTGATGGTCTAATTACAAGCGCATTGGTTAAACTTAAATACGTATAAAAGAAATTTGCAAAAATATTCAAAAACAAAAAAGTTAGATCGAATTTTTAGTTTCACTAATTCTGACGTCAGTTGAGTCTGTGACGTCATATACGTATATAGTTTTAAAATAAAAATTAAAAAAAATTTTTTCAAATTTTAATTAAACTTTACCAAAATAACTGCAGGGGCCTAATAAACGTATTTTAAAAATATTATTTCAAAATATTAATATCCATAAAAGTTATGAGCATATTTTATAAAAATCGTCAAATCTCAAAATTTAAAATTTATGGTCTAATTACAAGCGCATTGGTTAAACTTAAATACGTATAAAAGAAATTTGCAAAAATATTCAAAAACAAAAAAGTTAGATCGAATTTTTAGTTTCACTAATTCTGACGTCATGTGACCCTGTGTCGTCATATACATATATAGTTTTGAATAAAAATAATTTTTTTTTTTAAATTTTAATTTAAATTTACCAAAATACCTGCAGCGGCCTAATAAACGTATTTTAAAAATATTATTTCAAAATATTAATATTCACAAAAGTTATGAGCATATTTCATAAAAATCGCCAAATCTCAAATTTTAAAATTTATGGTCTGATTACAAGCGCATTGGTTAAACTTAAATACGTATAAAAGAAATTTGCAAAAATATTCAAAAACAAAAAAGTTAGATCGAATTTTTAGTTTCACTAATTCTGACGTCAGTTGAGTCTGTGACGTCATATACGTATATAGTTTTAAAATAAAAATTAAAAAAAATTTTTTCAAATTTTAATTAAACTTTACCAAAATAACTGCAGGGGCCTAATAAACGTATTTTAAAAATATTATTTCAAAATATTAATATCCATAAAAGTTATGAGCATATTTTATAAAAATCGCCAAATCTCAAAATTTAAAATTTATGGTCTAATTACAAGCGCATTGGTTAAACTTAAATACGTATAAAAGAAATTTGAAAAAATATTCAAAAACAAAAAAGTTAGATCGAATTTTTAGTTTCACTAATTCTGACGTCATGTGACCCTGTGTCGTCATATACATATATAGTTTTGAATAAAAATAATTTTTTTTTTTTAAATTTTAATTTAAATTTACCAAAATACCTGCAGCGGCCTAATAAACGTATTTTAAAAATATTATTTCAAAATGTTAATATTCACAAAAGTTATGAGCATATTTCATAAAAATCGCCAAATCTCAAATTTTAAAATTTATGGTCTGATTACAAGCGCATTGGTTAAACTTAAATACGTATAAAAGAAATTTGCAAAAATATTCAAAAACAAAAAAGTTAGATCGAATTTTTAGTTTCACTAATTCTGACGTCAGTTGAGTCTGTGACGTCATATACGTATATAGTTTTAAAATAAAAATTAAAAAAAATTTTTTCAAATTTTAATTAAACTTTACCAAAATAACTGCAGGGGCCTAATAAACGTATTTTAAAAATATTATTTCAAAATATTAATATTCATAAAAGTTATGAGCATATTTTATAAAAATCGCCAAATCTCAAAATTTAAAATTTATGGTCTAATTACAAGCGCATTGGTTAAACTTAAATACGTATAAAAGAAATTTGCAAAAATATTCAAAAACAAAAAAGTTAGATCAAATTTTTAGTTTCACTAATTCTGACGTCAGTTGAGTCTGTGACGTCATATACGTATATAGTTTTAAAATAAAAATTAAAAAAAATTTTTTCAAATTTTAATTAAACTTTACCAAAATAACTGCAGGGGCCTAATAAACGTATTTTAAAAATATTATTTCAAAATATTAATATCCATAAAAGTTATAAGCAAATTTTATAAAAATCGCCAAATCTCAAAATTTAAAATTTATGGTCTAATTACAAGCGCATTGGTTAAACTTAAATACGTATAAAAGAAATTTGCAAAAATATTCAAAAACAAAAAAGTTAGATCAAATTTTTAGTTTCACGAATTCTGACGTCATGTGACCCTGTGTCTTTTATAAAAATCGCCAAATCTCAAAATTTAAAATTGATGGTCTAATTACAAGCGCTTTGGTTAAACTTAAATACGTATAAAAGAAATTTGCAAAAATATTCAAAAACAAAAAAGTTAGATCGAATTTTTAGTTTCACTAATTCTGACGTCATTTTACCCTGTGTCGTCATATACATATATAGTTTTGAATAAAAATAATTTTTTTTTTTTAAATTTTAATTTAAATTTACCTAAATACCTGCAGCGGCCTAATAAACGTATTTTAAAAATATTATTTCAAAATGTTAATATTCATAAAAGTTATGAGCATATTTCATAAAAATCGCCAAATCTCAAAATTTAAAATTTATGGTCTAATTACAAGCGCATTGGTTAAACTTAAATACGTATAAAATAAATTTGCAAAAATATTCAAAAACAAAAAAGTCAGATCGAATTTTTAGTTTCACTAATTCTGACGTCATGTGACCCTGTGTCGTCATATACATATATAGTTTTAAATAAAAATAAATTTTTTTTTTTAAATTTTAATTTAAATTTACCAAAATACCTGCAGCGGCCTAATAAACGTACTTTAAAAATATTATTTCAAAATATTAAAATTCACAAAAGTTATGAGCATATTTCATAAAAATCGCCAAATCTCAAAATTTAAAATTGATGGTCTGATTACAAGCGCATTGGTTAAACTTAAATACGTATAAAAGAAATTTGCAAAAATATTCAAAAACAAAAAAGTTAGATCGAATTTTTAGTTTCACTAATTCTGACGTCAGTTGAGTCTGTGACGTCATATACGTATATAGTTTTAAAATATAAATTAAAAAAAAAATTTTCAAATTTTAATTAAACTTTACCAAAATAACTGCAGGGGCCTAATAAACGTATTTTAAAAATATTATTTCAAAATATTAATATTCATAAAAGTTATGAGCATATTTTATAAAAATCGCCAAATCTCAAAATTTAAAATACATGGTCTAATTACAAGCGCATTGGTTAAACTTAAATACGTATAGAAGAAATTTGCAAAAATATTCAAAAACAAAAAAGTTAGATCGAATTTTTAGTTTCACTAATTCTGACGTCATGTGACCCTGTGTCGTCATATACATATATAGTTTTAAATAAAAATAAAATATTTTCTTTTTAAAATTTAATTTAAATTTACCTAAATACCTGCAGCGGCCTAATAAACGTATTTTAAAAATATTATTTCAAAATATTAATATTCATAAAAGTTATGAGCATATTTCATAAAAATCGCCAAATCTCAAAATTTAAAATTTATGGTCTAATTACAAGCGCATTGGTTAAACTTAAATACGTATAAAAGAAATTTGCAAAAATATTCAAAAACAAAAAAGTTAGATCGAATTTTTAGTTTCACTAATTCTGACGTCATGTGACCCTGTGTCGTCATATACATATATAGTTTTGAATAAAAATAATTTTTTTTTTTTAAATTTTAATTTAAATTTACCAAAATACCTGCAGCGGCCTAATAAACGTATTTTAAAAATATTATTTCAAAATATTAATATTCACAAAAGTTATGAGCATATTTCATAAAAATCGCCAAATCTCAAATTTTAAAATTTATGGTCTGATTACAAGCGCATTGGTTAAACTTAAATACGTATAAAAGAAATTTGCAAAAATATTCAAAAACAAAAAAGTTAGATCGAATTTTTAGTTTCACTAATTCTGACGTCAGTTGAGTCTGTGACGTCATATACGTATATAGTTTTAAAATAAAAATTAAAAAAAATTTTTTCAAATTTTAATTAAACTTTACCAAAATAACTGCAGGGGCCTAATAAACGTATTTTAAAAATATTATTTTAAAATATTAATATTCATAAAAGTTATGAGCATATTTTATAAAAATCGCCAAAACTCAAAATTTAAAATTTATGGTCTAATTACAAGCGCATTGGTTAAACTTAAATACGTATAAAAGAAATTTGCAAAAATATTCAAAAACAAAAAAGTTAGATCAAATTTTTAGTTTCACGAATTCTGACGTCATGTGACCCTGTGACTTTTATAAAAATCGCCAAATCTCAAAATTTAAAATTTATGGTCTAATTACAAGCGCATTGGTTAAACTTAAATACGTATAAAAGAAATTTGCAAAAATATTCAAAAACAAAAAAGTTAGATCGAATTTTTAGTTTCACTAATTCTGACGTCAAGTGACCCTGTGTCGTCATATACATATATAGTTTTAAATAAAAATAATTTTTTTTTTTTTTAAATTTTAATTAAAATTTACCTAAATACCTGCAGCTGCCTAATAAACGTATTTTAAAAATATTATTTCAAAATATTAATATTCATAAAAGTTATGAGCATATTTCATAAAAATCGCCAAATCTCAAAATTTAAAATTTATGGTCTAATTACAAGCGCATTGGTTAAACTTAAATACGTATAAAAGAAATTTGCAAAAATATTCAAAAACAAAAAAGTTAGATCGAATTTTTAGTTTCACTAATTCTGACGTCATGTGACCCTGTGTCGTCATATACATATATAGTTTTAAATAAAAATAAAAATTTTTCTTTTTAAAATTTAATTTAAATTTACCTAAATACCTGCAGCGGCCTAATAAACGTATTTTAAAAATATTATTTCAAAATATTAATATTCATAAAAGTTATGAGCATATTTCATAAAAATCGCCAAATTTCAAAATTTAAAATTTATGGTCTAATTACAAGCGCATTGGTTAAACTTAAATACGTATAAAAGAAATTTGCAAAAATATTCAAAAACAAAAAAGTTAGATCGAATTTTTAGTTTCACTAATTCTGACGTCATGTGACCCTGTGCTGTCATATACATATATAGTTTTAAATAAAAATAAAAATTTTTCTTTTTAAATTTTAATTTAAATTTACCTAAATACCTGCAGCGGCCTAATAAACGTATTTTAAAAATATTATTTCAAAATATTAATATTCATAAAAGTTATGAGTATATTTCATAAAATTCGCCAAATCTCAAAATTTAAAATATATGGTCTAATTACAAGCGCATTGGTTAAACTTAAATACGTATAAAAGAAATTTGCAAAAATATTCAAAAACAAAAAAGTTAGATCGAATTTTTAGTTTCACTAATTCTGACGTCATGTGACCCTGTGTCGTCATATACATATATAGTTTTGAATAAAAATAATTTTTTTTTTTCATATTTTAATTTAAATTTACCAAAATACCTGCAGCGGCCTAATAAACGTATTTTAAAAATATTATTTCAAAATATTAATATTCATAAAAGTTATGAGCATATTTCATAAAAATCGCCAAATCTCAAAATTTAAAATTTATGGTCTAATTACAAGCGCATTGGTTAAACTTAAATACGTATAAAAGAAATTTGCAAAAATATTCAAAAACAAAAAAGTTAGATCGAATTTTTAGTTTCACTAATTCTGACGTCATGTGATTCTGTGACGTCATATACGTATATAGTTTTAAATAAAAATAAAAAATTTTTTTTTTAAATTTTAATTTAAATTTACCTAAATACCTGCAGCGGCCTAATAAACGTATTTTAAAAATATTATTTCAAAATATTAATATTCATAAAAGTTATGAGCATATTTCATAAAAATCGCCAAATCTCAAAATTTAAAATTTATGGTCTAATTACAAGCGCATTGGTTAAACTTAAATACATATAAAATAAATTTGCAAAAATATTCAAAAACAAAAAAGTCAGATCGAATTTTTAGTTTCACTAATTCTGACGTCATGTGACCCTGTGTCGTCATATACATATATAGTTTTAAATAAAAATAAAATTTTTTTTTTTTAATTTTAATTTAAATTTACCAAAATACATGCAGCGGCCTAATAAACGTATTTTAAAAATATTATTTCAAAATATTAATATTCACAAAAGTTATGAGCATATTTCATAAAAATCGCCAAATCTCAAATTTTAAAATTTATGGTCTGATTACAAGCGCATTGGTTAAACTTAAATACGTATAAAAGAAATTTGCAAAAATATTCAAAAACAAAAAAGTTAGATCGAATTTTTAGTTTCCCTAATTCTGACGTCAGTTGAGTCTGTGACGTCATATACGTATATAGTTTTAAAATATAAATTAAAAAAAAAATTTTCAAAATTTAATTAAACTTTACCAAAATAACTGCAGGGGCCTAATAAACGTATTTTAAAAATATTATTTCAAAATATTAATATTCATAAAAGTTATGAGCATATTTTATAAAAATCGCCAAATCTCAAAATTTAAAATACATGGTCTAATTACAAGCGCATTGGTTAAACTTAAATACGTATAGAAGAAATTTGCAAAAATATTCAAAAACAAAAAAGTTAGATCGAATTTTTAGTTTCACTAATTCTGACGTCATGTGACCCTGTGTCGTCATATACATATATAGTTTTAAATAAAAATAAAAATTTTTCTTTTCAAATTTTAATTTTAATTTACCTAAATACCTGCAGCGGCCTAATAAACGTATTTTAAAAATATTATTTCAAAATATTAATATTCATAAAAGTTATGAGTATATTTCATAAAATTCGCCAAATCTCAAAATTTAAAATTTATGGTCTAATTACAAGCGCATTGGTTAAACTTAAATACGTATAAAAGAAATTTGCAAAAATATTCAAAAACAAAAAAGTTAGATCGAATTTTTAGTTTCACTAATTCTGACGTCAGTTGAGTCTGTGACGTCATATACGTATATAGTTTTAAAATAAAAATTAAAAAAAATTTTTTCAAATTTTAATTAAACTTTACCAAAATAACTGCAGGGGCCTAATAAACGTATTTTAAAAATATTATTTCAAAATATTAATATCCATAAAAGTTATGAGCATATTTTATAAAAATCGTCAAATTTCAAAATTTAAAATTTATGGTCTAATTACAAGCGCATTGGTTAAACTTAAATACGTATAAAAGAAATTTGCAAAAATATTCAAAAACAAAAAAGTTAGATCGAATTTTTAGTTTCACTAATTCTGACGTCATGTGACCCTGTGTCGTCATATACATATATAGTTTTGAATAAAAATAATTTTTTTTTTTAAATTTTAATTTAAATTTACCAAAATACCTGCAGCGGCCTAATAAACGTATTTTAAAAATATTATTTCAAAATATTAATATTCACAAAAGTTATGAGCATATTTCATAAAAATCGCCAAATCTCAAATTTTAAAATCTATGGTCTGATTACAAGCGCATTGGTTAAACTTAAATACGTATAAAAGAAATTTGCAAAAATATTCAAAAACAAAAAAGTTAGATCGAATTTTTAGTTTCACTAATTCTGACGTCAGTTGAGTCTGTGACGTCATATACGTATATAGTTTTAAAATAAAAATTAAAAAAAATTTTTTCAAATTTTAATTAAACTTTACCAAAATAACTGCAGGGGCCTAATAAACGTATTTTAAAAATATTATTTCAAAATATTAATATCCATAAAAGTTATGAGCATATTTTATAAAAATCGCCAAATCTCAAAATTTAAAATTTATGGTCTAATTACAAGCGCATTGGTTAAACTTAAATACGTATAAAAGAAATTTGCAAAAATATTCAAAAACAAAAAAGTTAGATCGAATTTTTAGTTTCACTAATTCTGACGTCATGTGACCCTGTGTCGTCATATACATATATAGTTTTGAATAAAAATAATTTTTTTTTTTTAAATTTTAATTTAAATTTACCAAAATACCTGCAGCGGCCTAATAAACGTATTTTAAAAATATTATTTCAAAATATTAATATTCACAAAAGTTATGAGCATATTTCATAAAAATCGCCAAATCTCAAATTTTAAAATTGATGGTCTGATTACAAGCGCATTGGTTAAACTTAAATACGTATAAAAGAAATTTGCAAAAATATTCAAAAACAAAAAAGTTAGATCGAATTTTTAGTTTCACTAATTCTGACGTCAGTTGAGTCTGTGACGTCATATACGTATATAGTTTTAAAATAAAAATTAAAAAAAATTTTTTCAAATTTTAATTAAACTTTACCAAAATAACTGCAGGGGCCTAATAAACGTATTTTAAAAATATTATTTCAAAATATTAATATCCATAAAAGTTATAAGCAAATTTTATAAAAATCGCCAAATCTCAAAATTTAAAATTTATGGTCTAATTACAAGCGCATTGGTTAAACTTAAATACGTACAAAAGAAATTTGCAAAAATATTCAAAAACAAAAAAGTTAGATCAAATTTTTAGTTTCACGAATTCTGACGTCATGTGACCCTGTGTCTTTTATAAAAATCGCCAAATCTCAAAATTTAAAATTGATGGTCTAATTACAAGCGCTTTGGTTAAACTTAAATACGTATAAAAGAAATTTGCAAAAATATTCAAAAACAAAAAAGTTAGATCGAATTTTTAGTTTCACTAATTCTGACGTCATTTTACCCTGTGTCGTTATATACATATATAGTTTTGAATAAAAATAATTTTTTTTTTTTAAATTTTAATTTAAATTTACCTAAATACCTGCAGCGGCCTAATAAACGTATTTTAAAAATATTATTTCAAAATGTTAATATTCATAAAAGTTATGAGCATATTTCATAAAAATCGCCAAATCTCAAAATTTAAAATTTATGGTCTAATTACAAGCGCATTGGTTAAACTTAAATACGTATAAAATAAATTTGCAAAAATATTCAAAAACAAAAAAGTCAGATCGAATTTTTAGTTTCACTAATTCTGACGTCATGTGACCCTGTGTCGTCATATACATATATAGTTTTAAATAAAAATAAATTTTTTTTTTTTTAATTTTAATTTAAATTTACCAAAATACCTGCAGCGGCCTAATAAACGTATTTTAAAAATATTATTTCAAAATATTAATATTCACAAAAGTTATGAGCATATTTCATAAAAATCGCCAAATCTCAAATTTTAAAATTTATGGTCTGATTACAAGCGCATTGGTTAAACTTAAATACGTATAAAAGAAATTTGCAAAAATATTCAAAAACAAAAAAGTTAGATCGAATTTTTAGTTTCACTAATTCTGACGTCAGTTGAGTCTGTGACGTCATATACGTATATAGTTTTAAAATAAAAATTAAAAAAAAAATTTTCAAATTTTAATTAAACTTTACCAAAATAACTGCAGGGGCCTAATAAACGTATTTTAAAAATATTATTTCAAAATATTAATATCCATAAAAGTTATGAGCATATTTTATAAAAATCGCCAAATCTCAAAATTTAAAATTTATGGTCTAATTACAAGCGCATTGGTTAAACTTAAATACGTATAAAAGAAATTTGCAAAAATATTCAAAAACAAAAAAGTTAGATCGAATTTTTAGTTTCACTAATTCTGACGTCAAGTGACCCTGTGTCGTCATATACATATATAGTTTTAAATAAAAATAAAAATTTTTCTTTTTAAATTTTAATTTAAATTTACCTAAATACCTGCAGCGGCCTAATAAACGTATTTTAAAAATATTATTTCAAAATATTAATATTCATAAAAGTTATGAGCATATTTCATAAAAATCGCCAAATCTCAAAATTTAAAATTTATGGTCTAATTACAAGCGCATTGGTTAAATTTAAATACGTATAAAAGAAATTTGCAAAAATATTCAAAAACAAAAAAGTCAGATCGAATTTTTAGTTTCACTAATTCTGACGTCATGTGAGTCTGTGTCGTCATATACATATATAGTTTTAAATAAAAATAATTTTTTTTTTTTTAAATTTTAATTTAAATTTACCAAAATACCTGCAGCGGCCTATTAAACGTATTTTAAAAATATTATTTCAAAATATTAATATTCATAAAAGTTATGAGCATATTTCATAAAAATCGCCAAATCTCAAAATTTAAAATTTATGGTCTAATTACAAGCGCATTGGTTAAACTTAAATACGTATAAAAGAAATTTGCAAAAATATTCAAAAACAAAAAGGTTAGATCGAATTTTTAGTTTCACTAATTCTGACGTCATGTGACCCTGTGTCGTCATATACATATATAGTTTTGAATAAAAATAATTTTTTTTTTTTAAATTTTAATTTAAATTTACCTAAGTACCTGCAGCGGCCTAATAAACGTATTTTAAAAATATTATTTCAAAATATTAATATTCATAAAAGTTATGAGCATATTTCATAAAAATCGCCAAATCTCAAAATTTAAAATTTATGGTCTAATTACAAGCGCATTGGTTAAACTTAAATACGTATAAAAGAAATTTGCAAAAATATTCAAAAACAAAAAAGTTAGATCGAATTTTTATTATCACTAATTCTGACGTCATGTGAGTCTGTGATGTCATATACGTATATAGTTTTAAATAAAAATAAACTTTTTTTTTTTAAATTGTAATTTAAATTTACCTAAATACCTGCAGCGGCCTAATAAACGTATTTTAAAAATATTATTTCAAAATATTAATATTCATAAAAGTTATGAGTATATTTCATAAAAATCGCCAAATCTCAAAATTTAAAATTTATGGTCTAATTACAAGCGCATTGGTTAAACTTAAATACGTATTAAAGAAATTTGCAAAAATATTCAAAAACAAAAAAGTTAGATCGAATTTTTAGTTTCACTAATTCTGACGTCAGTTGAGTCTGTGACGTCATATACGTATATAGTTTTAAAATAAATATTACAAAAAAATTTTTCAAATTTTAATTAAATTTTAACAAAATAACTGCAGGGTCCTAATAAACGTATTTTAAAAATATTATTTCAAAATATTAATATCCATAAAAGTTATGAGCATAATTTATAAAAATCGCCAAATCTCAAAATTTAAAATTTATGGTCTAATTACAAGCGCATTGGTTAAACTTAAATACGTATAAAAGAAATTTGCAAAAATATTCAAAAACAAAAAAGTTAGATCGAATTTTTAGTTTCACTAATTCTGACGTCAGGTGAGTCTGTGACGTCATATACATATATAGTTTTAAATAAAAATAAAATTTTTTTTTTAAAAATTTTAATTTAAATTTACCTAAATACCTGCAGCGGCCTAATAAACGTATTTTAAAAATATTATTTCAAAATATTAATATTCAAAAAAGTTATGAGCATATTTCATAAAAATTGCCAAATCTCAAAATTTAAAATTTATGGTCTAATTACAAGCGCATTGGTTAAACTTAAATACGTATAAAAGAAATTTGCAAAAATATTCAAAAACAAAAAAGTTAGATCGAATTTTTAGTTTCACTAATTCTGAAGTCATGTGACCCTGTGTCGTCATATACATATATAGTTTTGAATAAAAATAATTTTTTTTTTTTTTAATTTTAATTTAAATTTACCTAAATACCTGCAGCGGCCTAATAAACGTATTTTAAAAATATTATTTCAAAATATTAATATTCATAAAAGTTATGAGCATATTTCATAAAAATCGCTAAATCTCAAAATTTAAAATTTATGGTCTAATTACAAGCGCATTGGTTAAACTTAAATACGTATAAAAGAAATTTGCAAAAATATTCAAAAACAAAAAAGTTAGATCGAATTTTTAGTTTCACTAATTCTGACGTCATGTGACCCCGTGTCGTCATATACATATATAGTTTTAAATAAAAATATTTTTTTTTTTTTAATTTTAATTTAAATTTACCAAAATACCTGCAGGGGCCTAATAAACGTATTTTACAAATATTATTTCAAAATATTAATATTCACAAAAGTTATGAGCATATTTCATAAAAATCGCCAAATCTCAAATTTTAAAATTGATGGTCTGATTACAAGCGCATTGGTTAAACTTAAATACGTATAAAAGAAATTTGCAAAAATATTCAAAAACAAAAAAGTTAGATCGAATTTTTAGTTTCACTAATTCTGACGTCATGTGACCCTGTGTCGTCATATACATATATAGTTTTAAATAAAAATAAAAATTTTTCTTTTTAAATTTTAATTTTAATTTACCTAAATACCTGCAGCGGCCTAATAAACGTATTTTAAAAATATTATTTCAAAATATTAATATTCATAAAAGTTAGGAGTATATTTCATAAAATTCGCCAAATCTCAAAATTTAAAATTTATGGTCTAATTACAAGCGCATTGATTAAACTTAAATACGTATAAAAGAAATTTGCAAAAATATTCAAAAACAAAAAAGTTAGATCGAATTTTTAGTTTCACTAATTCTGACGTCAGTTGAGTCTGTGACGTCATATACGTATATAGTTTTAAAATAAAAATTAAAAAAAATTTTTTCAAATTTTAATTAAACTTTACCAAAATAACTGCAGGGGCCTAATAAACGTATTTTAAAAATATTATTTCAAAATATTAATATCCATAAAAGTTATGAGCATATTTTATAAAAATCGTCAAATCTCAAAATTTAAAATTTATGGTCTAATTACAAGCGCATTGGTTAAACTTAAATACGTATAAAAGAAATTTGCAAAAATATTCAAAAACAAAAAAGTTAGATCGAATTTTTAGTTTCACTAATTCTGACGTCATGTGACCCTGTGTCGTCATATACATATATAGTTTTAAATAAAAATAAAAATTTTTCTTTTTAAATTTTAATTTTAATTTACCTAAATACCTGCAGCGGCCTAATAAACGTATTTTAAAAATATTATTTCAAAATATTAATATTCATAAAAGTTAGGAGTATATTTCATAAAATTCGCCAAATCTCAAAATTTAAAATTTATGGTCTAATTACAAGCGCATTGATTAAACTTAAATACGTATAAAAGAAATTTGCAAAAATATTCAAAAACAAAAAAGTTAGATCGAATTTTTAGTTTCACTAATTCTGACGTCAGTTGAGTCTGTGACGTCATATACGTATATAGTTTTAAAATAAAAATTAAAAAAAATTTTTTCAAATTTTAATTAAACTTTACCAAAATAACTGCAGGGGCCTAATAAACGTATTTTAAAAATATTATTTCAAAATATTAATATCCATAAAAGTTATGAGCATATTTTATAAAAATCGTCAAATCTCAAAATTTAAAATTTATGGTCTAATTACAAGCGCATTGGTTAAACTTAAATACGTATAAAAGAAATTTGCAAAAATATTCAAAAACAAAAAAGTTAGATCGAATTTTTAGTTTCACTAATTCTGACGTCATGTGACCCTGTGTCGTCATATACATATATAGTTTTGAATAAAAATAATTTTTTTTTTTAAATTTTAATTTAAATTTACCAAAATACCTGCAGCGGCCTAATAAACGTATTTTAAAAATATTATTTCAAAATATTAATATTCACAAAAGTTATGAGCATATTTCATAAAAATTGCCAAATCTCAAATTTTAAAATTTATGGTCTGATTACAAGCGCATTGGTTAAACTTAAATACGTATAAAAGAAATTTGCAAAAATATTCAAAAACAAAAAAGTTAGATCGAATTTTTAGTTTCACTAATTCTGACGTCAGTTGAGTCTGTGACGTCATATACGTATATAGTTTTAAAATAAAAATTAAAAAAAATTTTTTCAAATTTTAATTAAACTTTACCAAAATAACTGCAGGGGCCTAATAAACGTATTTTAAAAATATTATTTCAAAATATTAATATCCATAAAAGTTATGAGCATATTTTATAAAAATCGCCAAATCTCAAAATTTAAAATTTATGGTCTAATTACAAGCGCATTGGTTAAACTTAAATACGTATAAAAGAAATTTGAAAAAATATTCAAAAACAAAAAAGTTAGATCGAATTTTTAGTTTCACTAATTCTGACGTCATGTGACCCTGTGTCGTCATATACATATATAGTTTTGAATAAAAATAATTTTTTTTTTTTAAATTTTAATTTAAATTTACCAAAATACCTGCAGCGGCCTAATAAACGTATTTTAAAAATATTATTTCAAAATGTTAATATTCACAAAAGTTATGAGCATATTTCATAAAAATCGCCAAATCTCAAATTTTAAAATTTATGGTCTGATTACAAGCGCATTGGTTAAACTTAAATACGTATAAAAGAAATTTGCAAAAATATTCAAAAACAAAAAAGTTAGATCGAATTTTTAGTTTCACTAATTCTGACGTCAGTTGAGTCTGTGACGTCATATACGTATATAGTTTTAAAATAAAAATTAAAAAAAATTTTTTCAAATTTTAATTAAACTTTACCAAAATAACTGCAGGGGCCTAATAAACGTATTTTAAAAATATTATTTCAAAATATTAATATCCATAAAAGTTATGAGCATATTTTATAAAAATCGCCAAATCTCAAAATTTAAAATTTATGGTCTAATTACAAGCGCATTGGTTAAACTTAAATACGTATAAAAGAAATTTGAAAAAATATTCAAAAACAAAAAAGTTAGATCGAATTTTTAGTTTCACTAATTCTGACGTCATGTGACCCTGTGTCGTCATATACATATATAGTTTTGAATAAAAATAATTTTTTTTTTTTAAATTTTAATTTAAATTTACCAAAATACCTGCAGCGGCCTAATAAACGTATTTTAAAAATATTATTTCAAAATGTTAATATTCACAAAAGTTATGAGCATATTTCATAAAAATCGCCAAATCTCAAATTTTAAAATTTATGGTCTGATTACAAGCGCATTAATTAAACTTAAATACGTATAAAAGAAATTTGCAAAAATATTCAAAAACAAAAAAGTTAGATCGAATTTTTAGTTTCACTAATTCTGACGTCATGTGACCCTGTGTCGTCATATACATATATAGTTTTGAATAAAAATAATTTTTTTTTTTAAATTTTAATTTAAATTTACCAAAATACCTGCAGCGGCCTAATAAACGTATTTTAAAAATATTATTTCAAAATATTAATATTCACAAAAGTTATGAGCATATTTCATAAAAATCGCCAAATCTCAAATTTTAAAATTTATGGTCTGATTACAAGCGCATTGGTTAAACTTAAATACGTATAAAAGAAATTTGCAAAAATATTCAAAAACAAAAAAGTTAGATCGAATTTTTAGTTTCACTAATTCTGACGTCAGTTGAGTCTGTGACGTCATATACGTATATAGTTTTAAAATAAAAATTAAAAAAAATTTTTTCAAATTTTAATTAAACTTTACCAAAATAACTGCAGGGGCCTAATAAACGTATTTTAAAAATATTATTTCAAAATATTAATATCCATAAAAGTTATGAGCATATTTTATAAAAATCGCCAAATCTCAAAATTTAAAATTTATGGTCTAATTACAAGCGCATTGGTTAAACTTAAATACGTATAAAAGAAATTTGAAAAAATATTCAAAAACAAAAAAGTTAGATCGAATTTTTAGTTTCACTAATTCTGACGTCATGTGACCCTGTGTCGTCATATACATATATAGTTTTGAATAAAAATAATTTTTTTTTTTTAAATTTTAATTTAAATTTACCAAAATACCTGCAGCGGCCTAATAAACGTATTTTAAAAATATTATTTCAAAATATTAATATTCACAAAAGTTATGAGCATATTTCATAAAAATCGCCAAATCTCAAATTTTAAAATTTATGGTCTGATTACAAGCGCATTGGTTAAACTTAAATACGTATAAAAGAAATTTGCAAAAATATTCAAAAACAAAAAAGTTAGATCGAATTTTTAGTTTCACTAATTCTGACGTCATGTGACCCTGTGTCGTCATATACATATATAGTTTTGAATAAAAATAATTTTTTTTTTTAAATTTTAATTTAAATTTACCAAAATACCTGCAGCGGCCTAATAAACGTATTTTAAAAATATTATTTCAAAATATTAATATTCACAAAAGTTATGAGCATATTTCATAAAAATCGCCAAATCTCAAATTTTAAAATTTATGGTCTGATTACAAGCGCATTGGTTAAACTTAAATACGTATAAAAGAAATTTGCAAAAATATTCAAAAACAAAAAAGTTAGATCGAATTTTTAGTTTCACTAATTCTGACGTCAGTTGAGTCTGTGACGTCATATACGTATATAGTTTTAAAATAAAAATTAAAAAAAATTTTTTCAAATTTTAATTAAACTTTACCAAAATAACTGCAGGGGCCTAATAAACGTATTTTAAAAATATTATTTCAAAATATTAATATCCATAAAAGTTATGAGCATATTTTATAAAAATCGCCAAATCTCAAAATTTAAAATTTATGGTCTAATTACAAGCGCATTGGTTAAACTTAAATACGTATAAAAGAAATTTGAAAAAATATTCAAAAACAAAAAAGTTAGATCGAATTTTTAGTTTCACTAATTCTGACGTCATGTGACCCTGTGTCGTCATATACATATATAGTTTTGAATAAAAATAATTTTTTTTTTTTAAATTTTAATTTAAATTTACCAAAATACCTGCAGCGGCCTAATAAACGTATTTTAAAAATATTATTTCAAAATATTAATATTCACAAAAGTTATGAGCATATTTCATAAAAATTGTCAAATCTCAAATTTTAAAATTCATGGTCTGATTACAAGCGCATTGGTTAAACTTAAATACGTATAAAAGAAATTTGCAAAAATATTCAAAAACAAAAAAGTTAGATCGAATTTTTAGTTTCACTAATTCTGACGTCAGTTGAGTCTGTGACGTCATATACGTATATAGTTTTAAAATAAAAATTAAAAAAAATTTTTTCAAATTTTAATTAAACTTTACCAAAATAACTGCAGGGGCCTAATAAACGTATTTTAAAAATATTATTTCAAAATATTAATATCCATAAAAGTTATGAGCATATTTTATAAAAATCGCCAAATCTCAAAATTTAAAATTTATGGTCTAATTACAAGCGCATTGGTTAAACTTAAATACGTATAAAAGAAATTTGAAAAAATATTCAAAAACAAAAAAGTTAGATCGAATTTTTAGTTTCACTAATTCTGACGTCATGTGACCCTGTGTCGTCATATACATATATAGTTTTGAATAAAAATAATTTTTTTTTTTTAAATTTTAATTTAAATTTACCAAAATACCTGCAGCGGCCTAATAAACGTATTTTAAAAATATTATTTCAAAATGTTAATATTCACAAAAGTTATGAGCATATTTCATAAAAATCGCCAAATCTCAAATTTTAAAATTTATGGTCTGATTACAAGCGCATTGGTTAAACTTAAATACGTATAAAAGAAATTTGCAAAAATATTCAAAAACAAAAAAGTTAGATCGAATTTTTAGTTTCACTAATTCTGACGTCAGTTGAGTCTGTGACGTCATATACGTATATAGTTTTAAAATAAAAATTAAAAAAAATTTTTTCAAATTTTAATTAAACTTTACCAAAATAACTGCAGGGGCCTAATAAACGTATTTTAAAAATATTATTTCAAAATATTAATATCCATAAAAGTTATGAGCATATTTTATAAAAATCGCCAAATCTCAAAATTTAAAATTTATGGTCTAATTACAAGCGCATTGGTTAAACTTAAATACGTATAAAAGAAATTTGAAAAAATATTCAAAAACAAAAAAGTTAGATCGAATTTTTAGTTTTACTAATTCTGACGTCATGTGACCCTGTGTCGTCATATACATATATAGTTTTGAATAAAAATAATTTTTTTTTTTTAAATTTTAATTTAAATTTACCAAAATACCTGCAGCGGCCTAATAAACGTATTTTAAAAATATTATTTCAAAATGTTAATATCCACAAAAGTTATGAGCATATTTCATAAAAATCGCCAAATCTCAAATTTTAAAATTTATGGTCTGATTACAAGCGCATTGGTTAAACTTAAATACGTATAAAAGAAATTTGCAAAAATATTCAAAAACAAAAAAGTTAGATCGAATTTTTAGTTTCACTAATTCTGACGTCATGTGACCCTGTGTCGTCATATACATATATAGTTTTGAATAAAAATAATTTTTTTTTTTAAATTTTAATTTAAATTTACCAAAATACCTGCAGCGGCCTAATAAACGTATTTTAAAAATATTATTTCAAAATATTAATATTCACAAAAGTTATGAGCATATTTCATAAAAATCGCCAAATCTCAAATTTTAAAATTTATGGTCTGATTACAAGCGCATTGGTTAAACTTAAATACGTATAAAAGAAATTTGCAAAAATATTCAAAAACAAAAAAGTTAGATCGAATTTTTAGTTTCACTAATTCTGACGTCAGTTGAGTCTGTGACGTCATATACGTATATAGTTTTAAAATAAAAATTAAAAAAAATTTTTTCAAATTTTAATTAAACTTTACCAAAATAACTGCAGGGGCCTAATAAACGTATTTTAAAAATATTATTTCAAAATATTAATATCCATAAAAGTTATGAGCATATTTTATAAAAATCGCCAAATCTCAAAATTTAAAATTTATGGTCTAATTACAAGCGCATTGGTTAAACTTAAATACGTATAAAAGAAATTTGAAAAAATATTCAAAAACAAAAAAGTTAGATCGAATTTTTAGTTTCACTAATTCTGACGTCATGTGACCCTGTGTCGTCATATACATATATAGTTTTGAATAAAAATAATTTTTTTTTTTTAAATTTTAATTTAAATTTACCAAAATACCTGCAGCGGCCTAATAAACGTATTTTAAAAATATTATTTCAAAATGTTAATATTCACAAAAGTTATGAGCATATTTCATAAAAATCGCCAAATCTCAAATTTTAAAATTTATGGTCTGATTACAAGCGCATTGGTTAAACTTAAATACGTATAAAAAAAATTTGCAAAAATATTCAAAAACAAAAAAGTTAGATCGAATTTTTAGTTTCACTAATTCTGACGTCAGTTGAGTCTGTGACGTCATATACGTATATAGTTTTAAAATAAAAATTAAAAAAAATTAAAAAAAATTTTAATTAAACTTTACCAAAATAACTGCAGGGGCCTAATAAACGTATTTTAAAAATATTATTTCAAAATATTAATATCCATAAAAGTTATGAGCATATTTTATAAAAATCGCCAAATCTCAAAATTTAAAATTTATGGTCTAATTACAAGCGCATTGGTTAAACTTAAATACGTATAAAAGAAATTTGCAAAAATATTCAAAAACAAAAAAGTTAGATCGAATTTTTAGTTTCACTAATTCTGACGTCATGTGACCCTGTGTCGTCATATACATATATAGTTTTGAATAAAAATAATTTTTTTTTTTTAAATTTTAATTTAAATTTACCAAAATACCTGCAGCGGCCTAATAAACGTATTTTAAAAATATTATTTCAAAATATTAATATTCACAAAAGTTATGAGCATATTTCATAAAAATCGCCAAATCTCAAATTTTAAAATTGATGGTCTGATTACAAGCGCATTGGTTAAACTTAAATACGTATAAAAGAAATTTGCAAAAATATTCAAAAACAAAAAAGTTAGATCGAATTTTTAGTTTCACTAATTCTGACGTCATGTGACCCTGTGTCGTCATATACATATATAGTTTTGAATAAAAATAATTTTTTTTTTTAAATTTTAATTTAAATTTACCAAAATACCTGCAGCGGCCTAATAAACGTATTTTAAAAATATTATTTCAAAATATTAATATTCACAAAAGTTATGAGCATATTTCATAAAAATCGCCAAATCTCAAATTTTAAAATTTATGGTCTGATTACAAGCGCATTGGTTAAACTTAAATACGTATAAAAGAAATTTGCAAAAATATTCAAAAACAAAAAAGTTAGATCGAATTTTTAGTTTCACTAATTCTGACGTCAGTTGAGTCTGTGACGTCATATACGTATATAGTTTTAAAATAAAAATTAAAAAAAATTTTTTCAAATTTTAATTAAACTTTACCAAAATAACTGCAGGGGCCTAATAAACGTATTTTAAAAATATTATTTCAAAATATTAATATCCATAAAAGTTATGAGCATATTTTATAAAAATCGCCAAATCTCAAAATTTAAAATTTATGGTCTAATTACAAGCGCATTGGTTAAACTTAAATACGTATAAAAGAAATTTGAAAAAATATTCAAAAACAAAAAAGTTAGATCGAATTTTTAGTTTCACTAATTCTGACGTCATGTGACCCTGTGTCGTCATATACATATATAGTTTTGAATAAAAATAATTTTTTTTTTTTAAATTTTAATTTAAATTTACCAAAATACCTGCAGCGGCCTAATAAACGTATTTTAAAAATATTATTTCAAAATATTAATATCCATAAAAGTTATGAGCATATTTTATAAAAATCGCCAAATCTCAAAATTTAAAATTTATGGTCTGATTACAAGCGCATTGGTTAAACTTAAATACGTATAAAAAAAATTTGCAAAAATATTCAAAAACAAAAAAGTTAGATCGAATTTTTAGTTTCACTAATTCTGACGTCATGTGACCCTGTGTCGTCATATACATATATAGTTTTGAATAAAAATAATTTTTTTTTTTTAAATTTTAATTTAAATTTACCAAAATACCTGCAGCGGCCTAATAAACGTATTTTAAAAATATTATTTCAAAATATTAATATTCACAAAAGTTATGAGCATATTTCATAAAAATCGCCAAATCTCAAATTTTAAAATTGATGGTCTGATTACAAGCGCATTGGTTAAACTTAAATACGTATAAAAGAAATTTGCAAAAATATTCAAAAACAAAAAAGTTAGATCGAATTTTTAGTTTCACTAATTCTGACGTCAGTTGAGTCTGTGACGTCATATACGTATATAGTTTTAAAATAAAAATTAAAAAAAATTTTTTCAAATTTTAATTAAACTTTACCAAAATAACTGCAGGGGCCTAATAAACGTATTTTAAAAATATTATTTCAAAATATTAATATCCATAAAAGTTATAAGCAAATTTTATAAAAATCGCCAAATCTCAAAATTTAAAATTGATGGTCTAATTACAAGCGCTTTGGTTAAACTTAAATACGTATAAAAGAAATTTGCAAAAATATTCAAAAACAAAAAAGTTAGATCGAATTTTTAGTTTCACTAATTCTGACGTCATTTTACCCTGTGTCGTCATATACATATATAGTTTTGAATAAAAATAATTTTTTTTTTTTAAATTTTAATTTAAATTTACCTAAATACCTGCAGCGGCCTAATAAACGTATTTTAAAAATATTATTTCAAAATGTTAATATTCATAAAAGTTATGAGCATATTTCATAAAAATCGCCAAATCTCAAAATTTAAAATTTATGGTCTAATTACAAGCGCATTGGTTAAACTTAAATACGTATAAAATAAATTTGCAAAAATATTCAAAAACAAAAAAGTCAGATCGAATTTTTAGTTTCACTAATTCTGACGTCATGTGACCCTGTGTCGTCATATACATATATAGTTTTAAATAAAAATAAATTTTTTTTTTTTAATTTTAATTTAAATTTACCAAAATACCTGCAGCGGCCTAATAAACGTGTTTTAAAAATATTATTTCAAAATATTAAAATTCACAAAAGTTATGAGCATATTTCATAAAAATCGCCAAATCTCAAAATTTAAAATTGATGGTCTGATTACAAGCGCATTGGTTAAACTTAAATACGTATAAAAGAAATTTGCAAAAATATTCAAAAACAAAAAAGTTAGATCGAATTTTTAGTTTCACTAATTCTGACGTCAGTTGAGTCTGTGACGTCATATACGTATATAGTTTTAAAATATAAATTAAAAAAAAATTTTCAAATTTTAATTAAACTTTACCAAAATAACTGCAGGGGCCTAATAAACGTATTTTAAAAATATTATTTCAAAATATTAATATTCATAAAAGTTATGAGCATATTTTATAAAAATCGCCAAATCTCAAAATTTAAAATACATGGTCTAATTACAAGCGCATTGGTTAAACTTAAATACGTATAGAAGAAATTTGCAAAAATATTCAAAAACAAAAAAGTTAGATCGAATTTTTAGTTTCACTAATTCTGACGTCATGTGACCCTGTGTCGTCATATACATATATAGTTTTAAATAAAAATAAAAATTTTTCTTTTTAAAATTTAATTTAAATTTACCTAAATACCTGCAGCGGCCTAATAAACGTATTTTAAAAATATTATTTCAAAATATTAATATTCATAAAAGTTATGAGCATATTTCATAAAAATCGCCAAATCTCAAAATTTAAAATTTATGGTCTAATTACAAGCGCATTGGTTAAACTTAAATACGTATAAAAGAAATTTGCAAAAATATTCAAAAACAAAAAAGTTAGATCGAATTTTTAGTTTCACTAATTCTGACGTCATGTGACCCTGTGTCGTCATATACATATATAGTTTTGAATAAAAATAATTTTTTTTTTTAAATTTTAATTTAAATTTACCAAAATACCTGCAGCGGCCTAATAACGTATTTTAAAAATATTATTTCAAAATATTAATATTCACAAAAGTTATGAGCATATTTCATAAAAATCGCCAAATCTCAAAATTTAAAATTTATGGTCTGATTACAAGCGCATTGGTTAAACTTAAATACGTATAAAAGAAATTTGCAAAAATATTCAAAAATAAAAAAGTTAGATCGAATTTTTAGTTTCACTAATTCTGACGTCAGGTGAGTCTGTGACGTCATATACATATATAGTTTTAAATAAAAATAAAATTTTTTTTTTTAAAATTTTAATTTAAATTTACCTAAATACCTGCAGCGGCCTAATAAACGTATTTTAAAAATATTATTTCAAAATATTAATATTCAAAAAAGTTATGAGCATATTTCATAAAAATCGCCAAATCTCAAAATTTAAAATTTATGGTCTAATTACAAGCGCATTGGTTAAACTTAAATACGTATAAAAGAAATTTGCAAAAATATTCAAAAACAAAAAAGTTAGATCGAATTTTTAGTTTCACTAATTCTGACGTCATGTGACCCTGTGTCGTCATATACATATATAGTTTTGAATAAAAATAATTTTTTTTTTTTTTAATTTTAATTTAAATTTACCTAAATACCTGCAGCGGCCTAATAAACGTATTTTAAAAATATTATTTCAAAATATTAATATTCATAAAGGTTATGAGCATATTTCATAAAAATCGCTAAATCTCAAAATTTAAAATTTATGGTCTAATTACAAGCGCATTGGTTAAACTTAAATACGTATAAAAGAAATTTGCAAAAATATTCAAAAACAAAAAAGTTAGATCGAATTTTTAGTTTCACTAATTCTGACGTCATGTGACCCTGTGTCGTCATATACATATATAGTTTTGAATAAAAATAATTTTTTTTTTTTAAATTTTAATTTAAATTTACCTAAATACCTGCAGCGGCCTAATAAACGTATTTTAAAAATATTATTTCAAAATATTAATATTCAAAAAAGTTATGAGCATATTTCATAAAAATCGCCAAATCTCAAAATTTAAAATTTATGGTCTAATTACAAGCGCATTGGTTAAACTTAAATACGTATAAAAGAAATTTGCAAAAATATTCAAAAACAAAAAAGTTAGATCGAATTTTTATTATCACTAATTCTGACGTCATGTGAGTCTGTGACGTCATATACGTATATAGTTTTAAATAAAAATAATTTTTTTTTTAAATTGTAATTTAAATTTACCTAAATACCTGCAGCGGCCTAATAAACGTATTTTAAAAATATTATTTCAAAATATTAATATTCATAAAAGTTATGAGTATATTTCATAAAAATCGCCAAATCTCAAAATTTAAAATTTATGGTCTAATTACAAGCGCATTGGTTAAACTTAAATACGTATTAAAGAAATTTGCAAAAATATTCAAAAACAAAAAAGTTAGATCGAATTTTTAGTTTCACTAATTCTGACGTCAGTTGAGTCTGTGACGTCATATACGTATATAGTTTTAAAATAAAAATTACAAAAAAATTTTTCAAATTTTAATTAAACTTTACCAAAATAACTGCAGGGTCCTAATAAACGTATTTTAAAAATATTATTTCAAAATATTAATATCCATAAAAGTTATGAGCATATTTTATAAAAATCGCCAAATCTCAAAATTTAAAATTTATGGTCTAATTACAAGCGCATTGGTTAAACTTAAATACGTATAAAAGAAATTTGCAAAAATATTCAAAAACAAAAAAGTTAGATCGAATTTTTAGTTTCACTAATTCTGACGTCATGTGACCCTGTGTCGTCATATACATATATAGTTTTGAATAAAAATAATTTTTTTTTTTTAAATTTTAATTTAAATTTACCTAAATACCTGCAGCGGCCTAATAAACGTATTTTAAAAATATTATTTCAAAATATTAATATTCAAAAAAGTTATGAGCATATTTCATAAAAATCGCCAAATCTCAAAATTTAAAATTTATGGTCTAATTACAAGCGCATTGGTTAAACTTAAATACGTATAAAAGAAATTTGCAAAAATATTCAAAAACAAAAAAGTTAGATCGAATTTTTATTATCACTAATTCTGACGTCATGTGAGTCTGTGACGTCATATACGTATATAGTTTTAAATAAAAATAATTTTTTTTTTAAATTGTAATTTAAATTTACCTAAATACCTGCAGCGGCCTAATAAACGTATTTTAAAAATATTATTTCAAAATATTAATATTCATAAAAGTTATGAGTATATTTCATAAAAATCGCCAAATCTCAAAATTTAAAATTTATGGTCTAATTACAAGCGCATTGGTTAAACTTAAATACGTATTAAAGAAATTTGCAAAAATATTCAAAAACAAAAAAGTTAGATCGAATTTTTAGTTTCACTAATTCTGACGTCAGTTGAGTCTGTGACGTCATATACGTATATAGTTTTAAAATAAAAATTACAAAAAAATTTTTCAAATTTTAATTAAACTTTACCAAAATAACTGCAGGGTCCTAATAAACGTATTTTAAAAATATTATTTCAAAATATTAATATCCATAAAAGTTATGAGCATATTTTATAAAAATCGCCAAATCTCAAAATTTAAAATTTATGGTCTAATTACAAGCGCATTGGTTAAACTTAAATACGTATAAAAGAAATTTGCAAAAATATTCAAAAACAAAAAAGTTAGATCGAATTTTTAGTTTCACTAATTCTGACGTCATGTGACCCTGTGTCGTCATATACATATATAGTTTTAAATAAAAATAAAATTTTTTTTTTAAAAATTTTAATTTAAATTTACCTAAATACCTGCAGCGGACTAATGAACGTATTTTAAAAATATTATTTCAAAATATTAATATTCAAAAAAGTTATGAGCATATTTCATAAAAATCGCCAAATCTCAAAATTTAAAATTTATGGTCTAATTACAAGCGCATTGGTTAAACTTAAATACGTATAAAAGAAATTTGCAAAAATATTCAAAAACAAAAAAGTTAGATCGAATTTTTAGTTTCACTAATTCTGACGTCATGTGACCCTGTGTCGTCATATACATATATAGTTTTGAATAAAAATAATTTTTTTTTTTTTTAATTTTAATTTAAATTTACCTAAATACCTGCAGCGGCCTAATAAATGTATTTTAAAAATATTATTTCAAAATATTAATATTCATAAAAGTTATGAGTATATTTCATAAAAATCGCCAAATCTCAAAATTTAAAATTTATGGTCTAATTACAAGCGCATTGGTTAAACTTAAATACGTATAAAAGAAATTTGCAAAAATATTCAAAAACAAAAAAGTTAGATCGAATTTTTAGTTTCACTAATTCTGACGTCATGTGACCCTGTGTCGTCATATACATATATAGTTTTAAATAAAAATAAATTTTTTTTTTTTTAATTTTAATTTACATTTACCAAAATACCTGCAGCGGCCTAATAAACGTATTTTAAAAATATTATTTCAAAATATTAATATTCACAAAAGTTATGAGCATATTTCATAAAAATCGCCAAATCTTAAATTTTAAAATTTATGGTCTGATTACAAGCGCATTGGTTAAACTTAAATACGTATAAAAGAAATTTGCAAAAATATTCAAAAACAAAAAAGTTAGATCGAATTTTTATTATCACTAATTCTGACGTCATGTGAGTCTGTGACGTCATATACGTATATAGTTTTAAATAAAAATAATTTTTTTTTTAAATTGTAATTTAAATTTACCTAAATACCTGCAGCGGCCTAATAAACGTATTTTAAAAATATTATTTCAAAATATTAATATTCATAAAAGTTATGAGTATATTTCATAAAAATCGCCAAATCTCAAAATTTAAAATTTATGGTCTAATTACAAGCGCATTGGTTAAACTTAAATACGTATTAAAGAAATTTGCAAAAATATTCAAAAACAAAAAAGTTAGATCGAATTTTTAGTTTCACTAATTCTGACGTCAGTTGAGTCTGTGACGTCATATACGTATATAGTTTTAAAATAAAAATTACAAAAAAATTTTTCAAATTTTAATTAAACTTTACCAAAATAACTGCAGGGTCCTAATAAACGTATTTTAAAAATATTATTTCAAAATATTAATATCCATAAAAGTTATGAGCATATTTTATAAAAATCGCCAAATCTCAAAATTTAAAATTTATGGTCTAATTACAAGCGCATTGGTTAAACTTAAATACGTATAAAAGAAATTTGCAAAAATATTCAAAAACAAAAAAGTTAGATCGAATTTTTAGTTTCACTAATTCTGACGTCATGTGACCCTGTGTCGTCATATACATATATAGTTTTAAATAAAAATAAAATTTTTTTTTTAAAAATTTTAATTTAAATTTACCTAAATACCTGCAGCGGACTAATGAACGTATTTTAAAAATATTATTTCAAAATATTAATATTCAAAAAAGTTATGAGCATATTTCATAAAAATCGCCAAATCTCAAATTTAAAATTTATGGTCTAATTACAAGCGCATTGGTTAAACTTAAATACGTATAAAAGAAATTTGCAAAAATATTCAAAAACAAAAAAGTTAGATCGAATTTTTAGTTTCACTAATTCTGACGTCATGTGACCCTGTGTCGTCATATACATATATAGTTTTGAATAAAAATAATTTTTTTTTTTTTTAATTTTAATTTAAATTTACCTAAATACCTGCAGCGGCCTAATAAACGTATTTTAAAAATATTATTTCAAAATATTAATATTCATAAAAGTTATGAGTATATTTCATAAAAATCGCCAAATCTCAAAATTTAAAATTTATGGTCTAATTACAAGCGCATTGGTTAAACTTAAATACGTATAAAAGAAATTTGCAAAAATATTCAAAAACAAAAAAGTTAGATCGAATTTTTAGTTTCACTAATTCTGACGTCATGTGACCCTGTGTCGTCATATACATATATAGTTTTAAATAAAAATAAATTTTTTTTTTTTTAATTTTAATTTACATTTACCAAAATACCTGCAGCGGCCTAATAAACGTATTTTAAAAATATTATTTCAAAATATTAATATTCACAAAAGTTATGAGCATATTTCATAAAAATCGCCAAATCTCAAATTTTAAAATTGATGGTCTGATTACAAGCGCATTGGTTAAACTTAAATACGTATAAAAGAAAATTTGCAAAAATATTCAAAAACAAAAAAGTTAGATCGAATTTTTAGTTTCACTAATTCTGACGTCAGTTGAGTCTGTGACGTCATATACGTATATAGTTTTAAAATAAAAATTAAAAAAAAAAATTTCAAATTTTAATTAAACTTTACCAAAATAACTGCAGGGGCCTAATAAACGTATTTTAAAAATATTATTTCAAAATATTAATATCCATAAAAGTTATGAGCATATTTTATAAAAATCCCCAAATCTCAAAATTTAAAATTTATGGTCTAATTACAAGCGCATTGGTTAAACTTAAATACGTATAAAAGAAATTTGCAAAAATATTCAAAAACAAAAAAGTTAGATCGAATTTTTAGTTTTACTAATTCTGACGTCAGGTGAGTCTGTGACGTCATATACATTAATAGTTTTAAAATAAAAATTAAAAAAAAAAATTTCAAATTTTAATTAAACTTTACCAAAATAACTGCAGGGGCCTAATAAACGTATTTTAAAAATATTATTTCAAAATATTAATATCCATAAAAGTTATGAGCATATTTTATAAAAATCGCCAAATCTCAAAATTTAAAATTTATGGTCTAATTACAAGCGCATTGGTTAAACTTAAATACGTATAAAAGAAATTTGCAAAAATATTCAAAAACAAAAAAGTTAGATCGAATTTTTAGTTTCACTAATTCTGACGTCATGTGACCCTGTGTCGTCATATACATATATTGTTTTAAATAAAAATAAAATTTTTTTTTTTTAAATTTTAATTTGAATTTACCTAAATACCTGCAGCGGCCTAATAAACGTATTTTAAAAATATTATTTCAAACATTAATATTCATAAAAGTTATGAGCATATTTCATAAAAATCGCCAAATCTCAAAATTTAAAATTTATGGTCTAATTACAAGCGCATTGGTTAAACTTAAATACGTATAAAAGAAATTTGCAAAAATATTCAAAAACGAAAAAGTTAGATCGAATTTTTAGTTTCACTAATTCTGACGTCATGTGACTCTGTGTCGTCATCATATACATATATAGTTTTGAATAAAAAAATTTTTTTTTTTTTTAAATTTTAATTTAAATTTACCTAAATACCTGCAGCGGCCTAATAAACGTATTTTAAAAATATTATTTTAAAATATTAATATTCATAAAAGTTATGAGCATATTTCATAAAAATCGCCAAATCTCAAAATTTAAAATTTATGGTCTAATTACAAGCGCATTGGTTAAACTTAAATACGTATAAAAGAAATTTGCAAAAATATTCAAAAACAAAAAAGTTAGATCGAATTTTTAGTTTCACTAATTCTGACGTCATGTGACCCTGTGTCGTCATATACATATATAGTTTTAAATAAAAATAAAATTTTTTTTTTAAAAATTTTAATTTAAATTTACCTAAATACCTGCAGCGGCCTAATAAACGTATTTTAAAAATATTATTTCAAAATATTAATATTCAAAAAAGTTATGAGCATATTTCATAAAAATCGCCAAATCTCAAAATTTAAAATTTATGGTCTAATTACAAGCGCATTGGTTAAACTTAAATACGTATAAAAGAAATTTTCAAAAATATTCAAAAACAAAAAAGTTAGATCGAATTTTTAGTTTCACTAATTCTGACGTCATGTGACCCTGTGTCGTCATATACATATATAGTTTTGAATAAAAATAATTTTTTTTTTTTTTAATTTTAATTTAAATTTACCTAAATACCTGCAGCGGCCTAATAAACGTATTTTAAAAATATTATTTCAAAATATTAATATTCATAAAAGTTATGAGCATATTTCATAAAAATCGCCAAATCTCAAAATTTAAAATTTATGGTCTAATTACAAGCGCATTGGTTAAACTTAAATACGTATAAAAGAAATTTGCAAAAATATTCAAAAACAAAAAAGTTAGATCGAATTTTTAGTTTCACTAATTCTGACGTCATGTGACCCTGTGTCGTCATATACATATATAGTTTTAAATAAAAATAAATTTTTTTTTTTTTAATTTTAATTTACATTTACCAAAATACCTGCAGCGGCCTAATAAACGTATTTTAAAAATATTATTTCAAAATATTAATATTCACAAAAGTTATGAGCATATTTCATAAAAATCGCCAAATCTTAAATTTTAAAATTTATGGTCTGATTACAAGCGCATTGGTTAAACTTAAATACGTATAAAAGAAATTTGCAAAAATATTCAAAAACAAAAAAGTTAGATCGAATTTTTAGCTTCACTAATTCTGACGTCAGTTGAGTCTGTGACGTCATATACGTATATAGTTTTAAAATAAAAATTAAAAAAAAATTTTTCAAATTTTAATTAAACTTTACCAAAATAACTGCAGGGGCCTAATAAACGTATTTTAAAAATATTATTTCAAAATATTAAAATCCATAAAAGTTATGAGCATATTTTATAAAAATCGCCAAATCTCAAAATTTAAAATTTATGGTCTAATTACAAGCGCATTGGTTAAACTTAAATACGTATAAAAGAAATTTGCAAAAATATTCAAAAACAAAAAAGTTAGATCGAATTTTTAGTTTCACTAATTCTGACGTCATGTGACCCTGTGTCGTCATATACATATATAGTTTTGAATAAAAATATTTTTTTTTTTTTAATTTTAATTTAAATTTACCTAAATACCTGCAGCGGCCTAATAAACGTATTTTAAAAATATTATTTCAAAATATTAATATTCATAAAAGTTATGAGCATATTTCATAAAAATCGCCAAATCTCAAAATTTAAAATCTATGGTCTAATTACAAGCGCATTGGTTAAACTTAAATACGTATAAAAGAAATTTGCAAAAATATTCAAAAACAAAAAAGTTAGATCGAATTTTTAGTTTCACTAATTCTGACGTCATGTGACCCCGTGTCGTCATATACATATATAGTTTTAAATAAAAATAATTTTTTTTTTTAAATTTTAATTTAAATTTACCAAAATACCTGCAGGGGCCTAATAAACGTATTTTACAAATATTATTTCAAAATATTAATATTCACAAAAGTTATGAGCATATTTCATAAAAATCGCCAAATCTCAAATTTTAAAATTGATGGTCTGATTACAAGCGCATTGGTTAAACTTAAATACGTATAAAAGAAAATTTGCAAAAATATTCAAAAACAAAAAAGTTAGATCGAATTTTTAGTTTCACTAATTCTGACGTCAGTTGAGTCTGTGACGTCATATACGTATATAGTTTTAAAATAAAAATTAAAAAAAAAAATTTCAAATTTTAATTAAACTTTACCAAAATAACTGCAGGGGCCTAATAAAGGTATTTTAAAAATATTATTTCAAAATATTAATATCCATAAAAGTTATGAGCATATTTTATAAAAATCCCCAAATCTCAAAATTTAAAATTTATGGTCTAATTACAAGCGCATTGGTTAAACTTAAATACGTATAAAAGAAATTTGCAAAAATATTCAAAAACAAAAAAGTTAGATCGAATTTTTAGTTTCACTAATTCTAACGTCAGGTGAGTCTGTGACGTCATATACATTAATAGTTTTAAAATAAAAATTAAAAAAAAAAATTTCAAATTTTAATTAAACTTTACCAAAATAACTGCAGGGGCCTAATAAACGTATTTTAAAAATATTATTTCAAAATATTAATATCCATAAAAGTTATGAGCATATTTTATAAAAATCGCCAAATCTCAAAATTTAAAATTTATGGTCTAATTACAAGCGCATTGGTTAAACTTAAATACGTATAAAAGAAATTTGCAAAAATATTCAAAAACAAAAAAGTTAGATCGAATTTTTAGTTTCACTAATTCTGACGTCATGTGACCCTGTGTCGTCATATACATATATTGTTTTAAATAAAAATAAATTTTTTTTTTTTTAAATTTTAATTTGAATTTACCTAAATACCTGCAGCGGCCTAATAAACGTATTTTAAAAATATTATTTCAAACATTAATATTCATAAAAGTTATGAGCATATTTCATAAAAATCGCCAAATCTCAAAATTTAAAATTTATGGTCTAATTACAAGCGCATTGGTTAAACTTAAATACGTATAAAAGAAATTTGCAAAAATATTCAAAAACGAAAAAGTTAGATCGAATTTTTAGTTTCACTAATTCTGACGTCATGTGACCCTGTGTCGTCATCATATACATATATAGTTTTGAATAAAAAAATTTTTTTTTTTTTTAAATTTTAATTTAAATTTACCTAAATACCTGCAGCGGCCTAATAAACGTATTTTAAAAATATTATTTTAAAATATTAATATTCATAAAAGTTATGAGCATATTTCATAAAAATCGCCAAATCTCAAATTTAAAATTTATGGTCTAATTACAAGCGCATTGGTTAAACTTAAATACGTATAAAAGAAATTTGCAAAAATATTCAAAAACAAAAAAGTTAGATCGAATTTTTAGTTTCACTAATTCTGACGTCATGTGACCCTGTGTCGTCATATACATATATAGTTTTGAATAAAAATAATTTTTTTTTTTTTTAATTTTAATTTAAATTTACCTAAATACCTGCAGCGGCCTAATAAACGTATTTTAAAAATATTATTTCAAAATATTAATATTCATAAAAGTTATGAGTATATTTCATAAAAATCGCCAAATCTCAAAATTTAAAATTTATGGTCTAATTACAAGCGCATTGGTTAAACTTAAATACGTATAAAAGAAATTTGCAAAAATATTCAAAAACAAAAAAGTTAGATCGAATTTTTAGTTTCACTAATTCTGACGTCATGTGACCCTGTGTCGTCATATACATATATAGTTTTAAATAAAAATAAATTTTTTTTTTTTTAATTTTAATTTACATTTACCAAAATACCTGCAGCGGCCTAATAAACGTATTTTAAAAATATTATTTCAAAATATTAATATTCACAAAAGTTATGAGCATATTTCATAAAAATCGCCAAATCTCAAATTTTAAAATTGATGGTCTGATTACAAGCGCATTGGTTAAACTTAAATACGTATAAAAGAAAATTTGCAAAAATATTCAAAAACAAAAAAGTTAGATCGAATTTTTAGTTTCACTAATTCTGACGTCAGTTGAGTCTGTGACGTCATATACGTATATAGTTTTAAAATAAAAATTAAAAAAAAAAATTTCAAATTTTAATTAAACTTTACCAAAATAACTGCAGGGGCCTAATAAACGTATTTTAAAAATATTATTTCAAAATATTAATATCCATAAAAGTTATGAGCATATTTTATAAAAATCCCCAAATCTCAAAATTTAAAATTTATGGTCTAATTACAAGCGCATTGGTTAAACTTAAATACGTATAAAAGAAATTTGCAAAAATATTCAAAAACAAAAAAGTTAGATCGAATTTTTAGTTTTACTAATTCTGACGTCAGGTGAGTCTGTGACGTCATATACATTAATAGTTTTAAAATAAAAATTAAAAAAAAAAATTTCAAATTTTAATTAAACTTTACCAAAATAACTGCAGGGGCCTAATAAACGTATTTTAAAAATATTATTTCAAAATATTAATATCCATAAAAGTTATGAGCATATTTTATAAAAATCGCCAAATCTCAAAATTTAAAATTTATGGTCTAATTACAAGCGCATTGGTTAAACTTAAATACGTATAAAAGAAATTTGCAAAAATATTCAAAAACAAAAAAGTTAGATCGAATTTTTAGTTTCACTAATTCTGACGTCATGTGACCCTGTGTCGTCATATACATATATTGTTTTAAATAAAAATAAAATTTTTTTTTTTTAAATTTTAATTTGAATTTACCTAAATACCTGCAGCGGCCTAATAAACGTATTTTAAAAATATTATTTCAAACATTAATATTCATAAAAGTTATGAGCATATTTCATAAAAATCGCCAAATCTCAAAATTTAAAATTTATGGTCTAATTACAAGCGCATTGGTTAAACTTAAATACGTATAAAAGAAATTTGCAAAAATATTCAAAAACGAAAAAGTTAGATCGAATTTTTAGTTTCACTAATTCTGACGTCATGTGACTCTGTGTCGTCATCATATACATATATAGTTTTGAATAAAAAAATTTTTTTTTTTTTTAAATTTTAATTTAAATTTACCTAAATACCTGCAGCGGCCTAATAAACGTATTTTAAAAATATTATTTTAAAATATTAATATTCATAAAAGTTATGAGCATATTTCATAAAAATCGCCAAATCTCAAAATTTAAAATTTATGGTCTAATTACAAGCGCATTGGTTAAACTTAAATACGTATAAAAGAAATTTGCAAAAATATTCAAAAACAAAAAAGTTAGATCGAATTTTTAGTTTCACTAATTCTGACGTCATGTGACCCTGTGTCGTCATATACATATATAGTTTTAAATAAAAATAAAATTTTTTTTTTAAAAATTTTAATTTAAATTTACCTAAATACCTGCAGCGGCCTAATAAACGTATTTTAAAAATATTATTTCAAAATATTAATATTCAAAAAAGTTATGAGCATATTTCATAAAAATCGCCAAATCTCAAAATTTAAAATTTATGGTCTAATTACAAGCGCATTGGTTAAACTTAAATACGTATAAAAGAAATTTGCAAAAATATTCAAAAACAAAAAAGTTAGATCGAATTTTTAGTTTCACTAATTCTGACGTCATGTGACCCTGTGTCGTCATATACATATATAGTTTTGAATAAAAATAATTTTTTTTTTTTTTAATTTTAATTTAAATTTACCTAAATACCTGCAGCGGCCTAATAAACGTATTTTAAAAATATTATTTCAAAATATTAATATTCATAAAAGTTATGAGCATATTTCATAAAAATCGCCAAATCTCAAAATTTAAAATTTATGGTCTAATTACAAGCGCATTGGTTAAACTTAAATACGTATAAAAGAAATTTGCAAAAATATTCAAAAACAAAAAAGTTAGATCGAATTTTTAGTTTCACTAATTCTGACGTCATGTGACCCTGTGTCGTCATATACATATATAGTTTTAAATAAAAATAAATTTTTTTTTTTTTAATTTTAATTTACATTTACCAAAATACCTGCAGCGGCCTAATAAACGTATTTTAAAAATATTATTTCAAAATATTAATATTCACAAAAGTTATGAGCATATTTCATAAAAATCGCCAAATCTTAAATTTTAAAATTTATGGTCTGATTACAAGCGCATTGGTTAAACTTAAATACGTATAAAAGAAATTTGCAAAAATATTCAAAAACAAAAAAGTTAGATCGAATTTTTAGCTTCACTAATTCTGACGTCAGTTGAGTCTGTGACGTCATATACGTATATAGTTTTAAAATAAAAATTAAAAAAAAATTTTTCAAATTTTAATTAAACTTTACCAAAATAACTGCAGGGGCCTAATAAACGTATTTTAAAAATATTATTTCAAAATATTAAAATCCATAAAAGTTATGAGCATATTTTATAAAAATCGCCAAATCTCAAAATTTAAAATTTATGGTCTAATTACAAGCGCATTGGTTAAACTTAAATACGTATAAAAGAAATTTGCAAAAATATTCAAAAACAAAAAAGTTAGATCGAATTTTTAGTTTCACTAATTCTGACGTCATGTGACCCTGTGTCGTCATATACATATATAGTTTTGAATAAAAATATTTTTTTTTTTTTAATTTTAATTTAAATTTACCTAAATACCTGCAGCGGCCTAATAAACGTATTTTAAAAATATTATTTCAAAATATTAATATTCATAAAAGTTATGAGCATATTTCATAAAAATCGCCAAATCTCAAAATTTAAAATCTATGGTCTAATTACAAGCGCATTGGTTAAACTTAAATACGTATAAAAGAAATTTGCAAAAATATTCAAAAACAAAAAAGTTAGATCGAATTTTTAGTTTCACTAATTCTGACGTCATGTGACCCCGTGTCGTCATATACATATATAGTTTTAAATAAAAATAATTTTTTTTTTTAAATTTTAATTTAAATTTACCAAAATACCTGCAGGGGCCTAATAAACGTATTTTACAAATATTATTTCAAAATATTAATATTCACAAAAGTTATGAGCATATTTCATAAAAATCGCCAAATCTCAAATTTTAAAATTGATGGTCTGATTACAAGCGCATTGGTTAAACTTAAATACGTATAAAAGAAAATTTGCAAAAATATTCAAAAACAAAAAAGTTAGATCGAATTTTTAGTTTCACTAATTCTGACGTCAGTTGAGTCTGTGACGTCATATACGTATATAGTTTTAAAATAAAAATTAAAAAAAAAAATTTCAAATTTTAATTAAACTTTACCAAAATAACTGCAGGGGCCTAATAAAGGTATTTTAAAAATATTATTTCAAAATATTAATATCCATAAAAGTTATGAGCATATTTTATAAAAATCCCCAAATCTCAAAATTTAAAATTTATGGTCTAATTACAAGCGCATTGGTTAAACTTAAATACGTATAAAAGAAATTTGCAAAAATATTCAAAAACAAAAAAGTTAGATCGAATTTTTAGTTTCACTAATTCTGACGTCAGGTGAGTCTGTGACGTCATATACATTAATAGTTTTAAAATAAAAATTAAAAAAAAAAATTTCAAATTTTAATTAAACTTTACCAAAATAACTGCAGGGGCCTAATAAACGTATTTTAAAAATATTATTTCAAAATATTAATATCCATAAAAGTTATGAGCATATTTTATAAAAATCGCCAAATCTCAAAATTTAAAATTTATGGTCTAATTACAAGCGCATTGGTTAAACTTAAATACGTATAAAAGAAATTTGCAAAAATATTCAAAAACAAAAAAGTTAGATCGAATTTTTAGTTTCACTAATTCTGACGTCATGTGACCCTGTGTCGTCATATACATATATTGTTTTAAATAAAAATAAATTTTTTTTTTTTTAAATTTTAATTTGAATTTACCTAAATACCTGCAGCGGCCTAATAAACGTATTTTAAAAATATTATTTCAAACATTAATATTCATAAAAGTTATGAGCATATTTCATAAAAATCGCCAAATCTCAAAATTTAAAATTTATGGTCTAATTACAAGCGCATTGGTTAAACTTAAATACGTATAAAAGAAATTTGCAAAAATATTCAAAAACGAAAAAGTTAGATCGAATTTTTAGTTTCACTAATTCTGACGTCATGTGACCCTGTGTCGTCATCATATACATATATAGTTTTGAATAAAAAAATTTTTTTTTTTTTTAAATTTTAATTTAAATTTACCTAAATACCTGCAGCGGCCTAATAAACGTATTTTAAAAATATTATTTTAAAATATTAATATTCATAAAAGTTATGAGCATATTTCATAAAAATCGCCAAATCTCAAAATTTAAAATTTATTGTCTAATTACAAGCGCATTGGTTAAACTTAAATACGTATAAAAGAAATTTGCAAAAATATTCAAAAACAAAAAAGTTAGATCGAATTTTTAGTTTCACTAATTCTGACGTCATGTGACCCTGTGTCGTCATATACATATATAGTTTTAAATAAAAATAAAATTTTTTTTTTAAAAATTTTAATTTAAATTTACCTAAATACCTGCAGCGGCCTAATAAACGTATTTTAAAAATATTATTTCAAAATATTAATATTCAAAAAAGTTATGAGCATATTTCATAAAAATCGCCAAATCTCAAAATTTAAAATTTATGGTCTAATTACAAGCGCATTGGTTAAACTTAAATACGTATAAAAGAAATTTGCAAAAATATTCAAAAACAAAAAAGTTAGATCGAATTTTTAGTTTCACTAATTCTGACGTCATGTGACCCTGTGTCGTCATATACATATATAGTTTTGAATAAAAATAATTTTTTTTTTTTTTAATTTTAATTTAAATTTACCTAAATACCTGCAGCGGCCTAATAAACGTATTTTAAAAATATTATTTCAAAATATTAATATTCATAAAAGTTATGAGCATATTTCATAAAAATCGCCAAATCTCAAAATTTAAAATTTATGGTCTAATTACAAGCGCATTGGTTAAACTTAAATACGTATAAAAGAAATTTGCAAAAATATTCAAAAACAAAAAAGTTAGATCGAATTTTTAGTTTCACTAATTCTGACGTCATGTGACCCTGTGTCGTCATATACATATATAGTTTTAAATAAAAATAAATTTTTTTTTTTTTAATTTTAATTTACATTTACCAAAATACCTGCAGCGGCCTAATAAACGTATTTTAAAAATATTATTTCAAAATATTAATATTCACAAAAGTTATGAGCATATTTCATAAAAATCGCCAAATCTTAAATTTTAAAATTTATGGTCTGATTACAAGCGCATTGGTTAAACTTAAATACGTATAAAAGAAATTTGCAAAAATATTCAAAAACAAAAAAGTTAGATCGAATTTTTAGCTTCACTAATTCTGACGTCAGTTGAGTCTGTGACGTCATATACGTATATAGTTTTAAAATAAAAATTAAAAAAAAATTTTTCAAATTTTAATTAAACTTTACCAAAATAACTGCAGGGGCCTAATAAACGTATTTTAAAAATATTATTTCAAAATATTAAAATCCATAAAAGTTATGAGCATATTTTAAAAAAATCGCCAAATCTCAAAATTTAAAATTTATGGTCTAATTACAAGCGCATTGGTTAAACTTAAATACGTATAAAAGAAATTTGCAAAAATATTCAAAAACAAAAAAGTTAGATCGAATTTTTAGTTTCACTAATTCTGACGTCATGTGACCCTGTGTCGTCATATACATATATAGTTTTGAATAAAAATATTTTTTTTTTTTTAATTTTAATTTAAATTTACCTAAATACCTGCAGCGGCCTAATAAACGTATTTTAAAAATATTATTTCAAAATATTAATATTCATAAAAGTTATGAGCATATTTCATAAAAATCGCCAAATCTCAAAATTTAAAATCTATGGTCTAATTACAAGCGCATTGGTTAAACTTAAATACGTATAAAAGAAATTTGCAAAAATATTCAAAAACAAAAAAGTTAGATCGAATTTTTAGTTTCACTAATTCTGACGTCATGTGACCCCGTGTCGTCATATACATATATAGTTTTAAATAAAAATAATTTTTTTTTTTAAATTTTAATTTAAATTTACCAAAATACCTGCAGGGGCCTAATAAACGTATTTTACAAATATTATTTCAAAATATTAATATTCACAAAAGTTATGAGCATATTTCATAAAAATCGCCAAATCTCAAATTTTAAAATTGATGGTCTGATTACAAGCGCATTGGTTAAACTTAAATACGTATAAAAGAAAATTTGCAAAAATATTCAAAAACAAAAAAGTTAGATCGAATTTTTAGTTTCACTAATTCTGACGTCAGTTGAGTCTGTGACGTCATATACGTATATAGTTTTAAAATAAAAATTAAAAAAAAAAATTTCAAATTTTAATTAAACTTTACCAAAATAACTGCAGGGGCCTAATAAACGTATTTTAAAAATATTATTTCAAAATATTAATATCCATAAAAGTTATGAGCATATTTTATAAAAATCCCCAAATCTCAAAATTTAAAATTTATGGTCTAATTACAAGCGCATTGGTTAAACTTAAATACGTATAAAAGAAATTTGCAAAAATATTCAAAAACAAAAAAGTTAGATCGAATTTTTAGTTTCACTAATTCTGACGTCATGTGACCCTGTGTCGTCATATACATATATAGTTTTGAATAAAAATATTTTTTTTTTTTTAATTTTAATTTAAATTTACCTAAATACCTGCAGCGGCCTAATAAACGTATTTTAAAAATATTATTTCAAAATATTAATATTCATAAAAGTTATTAGCATATTTCATAAAAATCGCCAAATCTCAAAATTTAAAATCTATGGTCTAATTACAAGCGCATTGGTTAAACTTAAATACGTATAAAAGAAATTTGCAAAAATATTCAAAAACAAAAAAGTTAGATCGAATTTTTAGTTTCACTAATTCTGACGTCATGTGACCCCGTGTCGTCATATACAAATATAGTTTTAAATAAAAATAATTTTTTTTTTTTAATTTTAATTTAAATTTACCAAAATACCTGCAGGGGCCTAATAAACGTATTTTACAAATATTATTTCAAAATATTAATATTCACAAAAGTTATGAGCATATTTCATAAAAATCGCCAAATCTCAAATTTTAAAATTGATGGTCTGATTACAAGCGCATTGGTTAAACTTAAATACGTATAAAAGAAAATTTGCAAAAATATTCAAAAACAAAAAAGTTAGATCGAATTTTTAGTTTCACTAATTCTGACGTCAGTTGAGTCTGTGACGTCATATACGTATATAGTTTTAAAATAAAAATTAAAAAAAAAAATTTCAAATTTTAATTAAACTTTACCAAAATAACTGCAGGGGCCTAATAAACGTATTTTAAAAATATTATTTCAAAATATTAATATCCATAAAAGTTATGAGCATATTTTATAAAAATCGCCAAATCTCAAAATTTAAAATTTATGGTCTAATTACAAGCGCATTGGTTAAACTTAAATACGTATAAAAGAAATTTGCAAAAATATTCAAAAACAAAAAAGTTAGATCGAATTTTTAGTTTCACTAATTTTGACGTCATGTGACCCTGTGTCGTCATATACATATATAGTTTTAAATAAAAATAAAATTTTTTTTTTTTAAATTTTAATTTGAATTTACCTAAATACCTGCAGCGGCCTAATAAACGTATTTTAAAAATATTATTTCAAACATTAATATTCATAAAAGTTATGAGCATATTTCATAAAAATCGCCAAATCTCAAAATTTAAAATTTATGGTCTAATTACAAGCGCATTGGTTAAACTTAAATACGTATAAAAGAAATTTGCAAAAATATTCAAAAACAAAAAAGTTAGATCGAATTTTTAGTTTCACTAATTCTGACGTCATGTGACCCTGTGTCGTCATATACATATATAGTTTTAAATAAAAATAAAATTTTTTTTTTAAAAATTTTAATTTAAATTTACCTAAATACCTGCAGCGGCCTAATAAACGTATTTTAAAAATATTATTTCAAAATATTAATATTCAAAAAAGTTATGAGCATATTTCATAAAAATCGCCAAATCTCAAAATTTAAAATTTATGGTCTAATTACAAGCGCATTGGTTAAACTTAAATACGTATAAAAGAAATTTGCAAAAATATTCAAAAACAAAAAAGTTAGATCGAATTTTTAGTTTCACTAATTCTGACGTCATGTGACCCTGTGTCGTCATATACATATATAGTTTTGAATAAAAATAATTTTTTTTTTTTTTAATTTTAATTTAAATTTACCTAAATACCTGCAGCGGCCTAATAAACGTATTTTAAAAATATTATTTCAAAATATTAATATTCATAAAAGTTATGAGCATATTTCATAAAAATCGCTAAATCTCAAAATTTAAAATTTATGGTCTAATTACAAGCGCATTGGTTAAACTTAAATACGTATAAAAGAAATTTGCAAAAATTTTCAAAAACAAAAAAGTTAGATCGAATTTTTAGTTTCACTAATTCTGACGTCATGTGACCCTGTGTCGTCATATACATATATAGTTTTAAATAAAAATAAATTTTTTTTTTTTTAATTTTAATTTACATTTACCAAAATACCTGCAGCGGCCTAATAAACGTATTTTAAAAATATTATTTCAAAATATTAATATTCACAAAAGTTATGAGCATATTTCATAAAAATCGCCAAATCTCAAATTTTAAAATTGATGGTCTGATTACAAGCGCATTGGTTAAACTTAAATACGTATAAAAGAAATTTGCAAAAATATTCAAAAACAAAAAAGTTAGATCGAATTTTTAGCTTCACTAATTCTGACGTCAGTTGAGTCTGTGACGTCATATACGTATATAGTTTTAAAATAAAAATTAAAAAAAAATTTTTCAAATTTTAATTAAACTTTACCAAAATAACTGCAGGGGCCTAATAAACGTATTTTAAAAATATTATTTCAAAATATTAAAATCCATAAAAGTTATGAGCATATTTTATAAAAATCGCCAAATCTCAAAATTTAAAATTTATGGTCTAATTACAAGCGCATTGGTTAAACTTAAATACGTATAAAAGAAATTTGCAAAAATATTCAAAAACAAAAAAGTTAGATCGAATTTTTAGTTTCACTAATTCTGACGTCATGTGACCCTGTGTCGTCATATACATATATAGTTTTGAATAAAAATATTTTTTTTTTTTTAATTTTAATTTAAATTTACCTAAATACCTGCAGCGGCCTAATAAACGTATTTTAAAAATATTATTTCAAAATATTAATATTCATAAAAGTTATAAGCATATTTCATAAAAATCGCCAAATCTCAAAATTTAAAATCTATGGTCTAATTACAAGCGCATTGGTTAAACTTAAATACGTATAGAAGAAATTTCCAAAAATATTCAAAAACAAAAAAGTTAGATCGAATTTTTAGTTTCACTAATTCTGACGTCATGTGACCCCGTGTCGTTGTATACATATATAGTTTTAAATAAAAATAATTTTTTTTTTTTAATTTTAATTTAAATTTACCTAAATACCTGCAGGGGCCTAATAAACGTATTTTACAAATATTATTTCAAAATATTAATATTCACAAAAGTTATGAGCATATTTCATAAAAATCGCCAAATCTCAAATTTTAAAATTGATGGTCTGATTACAAGCGCATTGGTTAAACTTAAATACGTATAAAAGAAAATTTGCAAAAATATTCAAAAACATAAAAGCTAGATCGAATTTTTAGTTTCACTAATTCTGACGTCAGTTGAGTCTGTGACGTCATATACGTATATAGTTTTAAAATAAAAATTAAAAAAAAATTTTTCAAACTTTAATTAAACTTTACCAAAATAACTGCAGGGGCCTAATAAACGTATTTTAAAAATATTATTTCAAAATATTAATATCCATAAAAGTTATGAGCATATTCTATAAAAATCGCCAAATCTCAAAATTTAAAATTTATGGTCTAATTACAAGCGCATTGGTTAAACTTAAATACGTATAAAAGAAATTTGCAAAAATATTCAAAAACAAAAAAGTTAGATCGAATTTTTAGTTTCACTAATTCTGACGTCATGTGACCCCGTGTCGTCATATACATATATAGTTTTAAATAAAAATAATTTTTTTTTTTTAATTTTAATTTAAATTTGCCAAAATACCTGCAGGGGCCTAATAAACGTATTTTACAAATATTATTTCAAAATATTAATATTCACAAAAGTTATGAGCATATTTCATAAAAATCGCCAAATCTCAAATTTTAAAATTGATGGTCTGATTACAAGCGCATTGGTTAAACTTAAATACGTATAAAAGAAAATTTGCAAAAATATTCAAAAACAAAAAAGTTAGATCGAATTTTTAGCTTCACTAATTCTGACGTCAGTTGAGTCTGTGACGTCATATACGTATATAGTTTTAAAATAAAAATTAAAAAAAAATTTTTCAAATTTTAATTAAACTTTACCAAAATAACTGCAGGGGCCTAATAAACGTATTTTAAAAATATTATTTCAAAATATTAAAATCCATAAAAGTTATGAGCATATTTTATAAAAATCGCCAAATCTCAAAATTTAAAATTTATGGTCTAATTACAAGCGCATTGGTTAAACTTAAATACGTATAAAAGAAATTTGCAAAAATATTCAAAAACAAAAAAGTTAGATCGAATTTTTAGTTTCACTAATTCTGACGTCATGTGACCCTGTGTCGTCATATACATATATAGTTTTGAATAAAAATATTTTTTTTTTTTTAATTTTAATTTAAATTTACCTAAATACCTGCAGCGGCCTAATAAACGTATTTTAAAAATATTATTTCAAAATATTAATATTCATAAAAGTTATAAGCATATTTCATAAAAATCACCAAATCTCAAAATTTAAAATCTATGGTCTAATTACAAGCGCATTGGTTAAACTTAAATACGTATAGAAGAAATTTGCAAAAATATTCAAAAACAAAAAAGTTAGATCGAATTTTTAGTTTCACTAATTCTGACGTCATGTGACCCCGTGTCGTTGTATACATATATAGTTTTAAATAAAAATAATTTTTTTTTTTTAATTTTAATTTAAATTTACCTAAATACCTGCAGGGGCCTAATAAACGTATTTTACAAATATTATTTCAAAATATTAATATTCACAAAAGTTATGAGCATATTTCATAAAAATCGCCAAATCTCAAATTTTAAAATTGATGGTCTGATTACAAGCGCATTGGTTAAACTTAAATACGTATAAAAGAAAATTTGCAAAAATATTCAAAAACAAAAAAGTTAGATCGAATTTTTAGTTTCACTAATTCTGACGTCAGTTGAGTCTGTGACGTCATATACGTATATAGTTTTAAAATAAAAATTAAAAAAAAATTTTCAAATTTTAATTAAACTTTACCAAAATAACTGCAGGGGCCTAATAAACGTATTTTAAAAATATTATTTCAAAATATTAATATCCATAAAAGTTATGAGCATATTTTATAAAAATCGCCAAATCTCAAAATTTAAAATTTATGGTCTAATTACAAGCGCATTGGTTAAACTTAAATACGTATAAAAGAAATTTGCAAAAATATTCAAAAACAAAAAAGTTAGATCGAATTTTTAGTTTCACTAATTCTGACGTCAGGTGAGTCTGTGACGTCATATACGTATATAATTTTAAAATAAAAATTAAAAAAAAAAATTTCAAATTTTAATTAAACTTTACCAAAATAACTGCAGGGGCCTAATAAACGTATTTTAAAAATATTATTTCAAAATATTAATATCCATAAAAGTTATGAGCATATTTTATAAAAATTGCCAAATCTCAAAATTTAAAATTCATGGTCTAATTACAAGCGCATTGGTTAAACTTAAATACGTATAAAAGAAATTTGCAAAAATATTCAAAAACAAAAAAGTTAGATCGAATTTTTAGTTTCACTAATTCTGACGTCATGTGACCCTGTGTCGTCATATACATATATAGTTTTGAATAAAAATATTTTTTTTTTTTTAATTTTAATTTAAATTTACCAAAATACCTGCAGCGGCCTAATAAACGTATTTTAAAAATATTATTTCAAAATATTAATATTCATAAAAGTTATGAGCATATTTCATAAAAATCGCCAAATCTCAAAATTTAAAATCTATGGTCTAATTACAAGCGCATTGGTTAAACTTAAATACGTATAAAAGAAATTTGCAAAAATATTCAAAAACAAAAAAGTTAGATCGAATTTTTAGTTTAACTAATTCTGACGTCATGTGACCCCGTGTCGTCATATACATATATAGTTTTAAATAAAAATAATTTTTTTTTTTTAATTTTAATTTAAATTTACCAAAATACCTGCAGGGGCCTAATAAACGTATTTTACAAATATTATTTCAAAATATTAATATTCACAAAAGTTATGAGCATATTTCATAAAAATCGCCAAATCTCAAATTTTAAAATTGATGGTCTGATTACAAGCGCATTGGTTAAACTTAAATACGTATAAAAGAAAATTTGCAAAAATATTCAAAAACAAAAAAGTTAGATCGAATTTTTAGTTTCACTAATTCTGACGTCAGTTGAGTCTGTGACGTCATATACGTATATAGTTTTAAAATAAAAATTAAAAAAAAAATTTTCAAATTTTAATTAAACTTTACCAAAATAACTGCAGGGGCCTAATAAACGTATTTTAAAAATATTATTTCAAAATATTAATATCCATAAAAGTTATGAGCATATTTTATAAAAATCGCCAAATCTCAAAATTTAAAATTTATGGTCTAATTACAAGCGCATTGGTTAAACTTAAATACGTATAAAAGAAATTTGCAAAAATATTCAAAAACAAAAAAGTTAGATCGAATTTTTAGTTTCACTAATTCTGACGTCATGTGACCCTGTGTCGTCATATACATATATAGTTTTGAATAAAAATATTTTTTTTTTTTTAATTTTAATTTAAATTTACCAAAATACCTGCAGCGGCCTAATAAACGTATTTTAAAAATATTATTTCAAAATATTAATATTCATAAAAGTTATGAGCATATTTCATAAAAATCGCCAAATCTCAAAATTTAAAATCTATGGTCTAATTACAAGCGCATTGGTTAAACTTAAATACGTATAAAAGAAATTTGCAAAAATATTCAAAAACAAAAAAGTTAGATCGAATTTTTAGTTTCACTAATTCTGACGTCATGTGACCCCGTGTCGTTATATACATATATAGTTTAAAATAAAAATAATTTTTTTTTTTAAATTTTAATTTACATTTACCAAAATACCTGCAGGGGCCTAATAAACGTATTTTACAAATATTATTTCAAAATATTAATATTCACAAAAGTTATGAGCATATTTCATAAAAATCGCCAAATCTCAAAATTTAAAATCTATGGTCTAATTACAAGCGCATTGGTTAAACTTAAATACGTATAAAAGAAATTTGCAAAAATATTCAAAAACAAAAAAGTTAGATCGAATTTTTAGTTTAACTAATTCTGACGTCATGTGACCCCGTGTCGTCATATACATATATAGTTTTAAATAAAAATAATTTTTTTTTTTTAATTTTAATTTAAATTTACCAAAATACCTGCAGGGGCCTAATAAACGTATTTTACAAATATTATTTCAAAATATTAATATTCACAAAAGTTATGAGCATATTTCATAAAAATCGCCAAATCTCAAATTTTAAAATTGATGGTCTGATTACAAGCGCATTGGTTAAACTTAAATACGTATAAAAGAAAATTTGCAAAAATATTCAAAAACAAAAAAGTTAGATCGAATTTTTAGTTTCACTAATTCTGACGTCAGTTGAGTCTGTGACGTCATATACGTATATAGTTTTAAAATAAAAATTAAAAAAAAAATTTTCAAATTTTAATTAAACTTTACCAAAATAACTGCAGGGGCCTAATAAACGTATTTTAAAAATATTATTTCAAAATATTAATATCCATAAAAGTTATGAGCATATTTTATAAAAATCGCCAAATCTCAAAATTTAAAATTTATGGTCTAATTACAAGCGCATTGGTTAAACTTAAATACGTATAAAAGAAATTTGCAAAAATATTCAAAAACAAAAAAGTTAGATCGAATTTTTAGTTTCACTAATTCTGACGTCAGGTGAGTCTGTGACGTCATATACGTATATAGTTTTAAAAAAAAAATTAAAAAAAAAATTTTCAAATTTTAATTAAACTTTACCAAAATAACTGCAGGGGCCTAATAAACGTATTTTAAAAATATTATTTCAAAATATTAATATCCATAAAAGTTATGAGCATATTTTATAAAAATCGCCAAATCTCAAAATTTAAAATTTATGGTCTAATTACAAGCGCATTGGTTAAACTTAAATACGTATAAAAGAAATTTGCAAAAATATTCAAAAACAAAAAAGTTAGATCGAATTTTTAGTTTCACTAATTCTGACGTCAGGTGAGTCTGTGACGTCATATACGTATATAGTTTTAAAAAAAAAATTAAAAAAAAAAATTTCAAATTTTAATTAAACTTTACCAAAATAACTGCAGGGGCCTAATAAACGTATTTTAAAAATATTATTTCAAAATATTAATATCCATAAAAGTTATGAGCATATTTTATAAAAATCGCCAAATCTCAAAATTTAAAATTTATGGTCTAATTACAAGCGCATTGGTTAAACTTAAATACGTATAAAAGAAATTTGCAAAAATATTCAAAAACAAAAAAGTTAGATCGAATTTTTAGTTTCACTAATTCTGACGTCATGTGACCCTGTGTCGTCATATACATATATAGTTTTAAATAAAAATAAAATTTTTTTTTTTTATATTTTAATTTAAATTTACCTAAATACCTGCAGCGGCCTAATAAACGTATTTTAAAAATATTATTTCAAACATTAATATTCATAAAATTTATGAGCATATTTCATAAAAATCGCCAAATCTCAAAATTTAAAATTTATGGTCTAATTACAAGCGCATTGTTTAAACTTAAATACGTATAAAAGAAATTTGCAAAAATATTCAAAAACGAAAAAGTTAGATCGAATTTTTAGTTTCACTAATTCTGACGTCATGTGACCCTGTGTCGTCATATACATATATAGTTTTGAATAAAAATAATTTTTTTTTTTTTTAAATTTTAATTTAAATTTACCTAAATACCTGCAGCGGCCTAATAAACGTATTTTAAAAATATTATTTTAAAATATTAATATTCATAAAAGTTATGAGCATATTTCATAAAAATCGCCAAATCTCAAAATTTAAAATTTATGGTCTAATTACAAGCGCATTGGTTAAACTTAAATACGTATAAAAGAAATTTGCAAAAATATTCAAAAACGAAAAAGTTAGATCGAATTTTTAGTTTCACTAATTCTGACGTCATGTGACCCTGTGTCGTCATATACATATATAGTTTTGAATAAAAATAATTTTTTTTTTTTTAAATTTTAATTTAAATTTACCTAAATACCTGCAGCGGCCTAATAAACGTATTTTAAAAATATTATTTTAAAATATTAATATTCATAAAAGTTATGAGCATATTTCATAAAAATCGCCAAATCTCAAAATTTAAAATTTATGGTCTAATTACAAGCGCATTGGTTAAACTTAAATACGTATAAAAGAAATTTGCAAAAATATTCAAAAACAAAAAAGTTAGATCGAATTTTTAGTTTCACTAATTCTGACGTCATGTGACCCTGTGTCGTCATATACATATATAGTTTTGAATAAAAATAATTTTTTTTTTTTTTAATTTTAATTTAAATTTACCTAAATACCTGCAGCGGCCTAATAAACGTATTTTAAAAATATTATTTCAAAATATTAATATTCATAAAAGTTATGAGCATATTTCATAAAAATCGCTAAATCTCAAAATTTAAAATTTATGGTCTAATTACAAGCGCATTGGTTAAACTTAAATACGTATAAAAGAAATTTGCAAAAATATTCAAAAACAAAAAAGTTAGATCGAATTTTTAGTTTCACTAATTCTGACGTCAGGTGAGTCTGTGACGTCATATACGTATATAGTTTTAAAAAAAAAATTAAAAAAAAAAATTTCAAATTTTAATTAAACTTTACCAAAATAACTGCAGGGGCCTAATAAACGTATTTTAAAAATATTATTTCAAAATATTAAAATCCATAAAAGTTATGAACATATTTTATAAAAATCGCCAAATCTCAAAATTTAAAATTTATGGTCTAATTACAAGCGCATTGGTTAAACTTAAATACGTATAAAAGAAATTTGCAAAAATATTCAAAAACAAAAACGTTAGATCGAATTTTTAGTTTCACTAATTCTGACGTCATGTGACCCTGTGTCGTCATATACATATATAGTTTTAAATAAAAATAAAATTTTTTTTTTTTATATTTTAATTTAAATTTACCTAAATACCTGCAGCGGCCTAATAAACGTATTTTAAAAATATTATTTCAAACATTAATATTCATAAAATTTATGAGCATATTTCATAAAAATCGCCAAATCTCAAAATTTAAAATTTATGGTCTAATTACAAGCGCATTGTTTAAACTTAAATACGTATAAAAGAAATTTGCAAAAATATTCAAAAACGAAAAAGTTAGATCGAATTTTTAGTTTCACTAATTCTGACGTCATGTGACCCTGTGTCGTCATATACATATATAGTTTTGAATAAAAATAATTTTTTTTTTTTTAAAATTTTAATTTAAATTTACCTAAATACCTGCAGCGGCCTAATAAACGTATTTTAAAAATATTATTTTAAAATATTAATATTCATAAAAGTTATGAGCATATTTCATAAAAATCGCCAAATCTCAAAATTTAAAATTTATGGTCTAATTACAAGCGCATTGGTTAAACTTAAATACGTATAAAAGAAATTTGCAAAAATATTCAAAAACGAAAAAGTTAGATCGAATTTTTAGTTTCACTAATTCTGACGTCATGTGACCCTGTGTCGTCATATACATATATAGTTTTGAATAAAAATAATTTTTTTTTTTTTAAATTTTAATTTAAATTTACCTAAATACCTGCAGCGGCCTAATAAACGTATTTTAAAAATATTATTTTAAAATATTAATATTCATAAAAGTTATGAGCATATTTCATAAAAATCGCCAAATCTCAAAATTTAAAATTTATGGTCTAATTACAAGCGCATTGGTTAAACTTAAATACGTATAAAAGAAATTTGCAAAATTATTCAAAAACAAAAAAGTTAGATCGAATTTTTAGTTTCACTAATTCTGACGTCATGTGACCCTGTGTCGTCATATACATATATAGTTTTAAATAAAAATAAAATTTTTTTTTTAAAAATTTTAATTTAAATTTACCTAAATACCTGCAGCGGCCTAATAAACGTATTTTAAAAATATTATTTCAAAATATTAATATTCAAAAAAGTTATGAGCATATTTCATAAAAATCGCCAAATCTCAAAATTTAAAATTTATGGTCTAATTACAAGCACATTGGTTAAACTTAAATACGTATAAAAGAAATTTGCAAAAATATTCAAAAACAAAAAAGTTAGATCGAATTTTTAGTTTCACTAATTCTGACGTCATGTGACCCTGTGTCGTCATATACATATATAGTTTTGAATAAAAATAATTTTTTTTTTTTTTAATTTTAATTTAAATTTACCTAAATACCTGCAGCGGCCTAATAAACGTATTTTAAAAATATTATTTCAAAATATTAATATTCATAAAAGTTATGAGCATATTTCATAAAAATCGCTAAATCTCAAAATTTAAAATTTATGGTCTAATTACAAGCGCATTGGTTAAACTTAAATACGTATAAAAGAAATTTGCAAAAATATTCAAAAACAAAAAAGTTAGATCGAATTTTTAGTTTCACTAATTCTGACGTCATGTGACCCTGTGTCGTCATATACATATATAGTTTTAAATAAAAATAAATTTTTTTTTTTTTAATTTTAATTTACATTTACCAAAATACCTGCAGCGGCCTAATAAACGTATTTTAAAAATATTATTTCAAAATAATAATATTCACAAAAGTTATGAGCATATTTCATAAAAATCGCCAAATCTTAAATTTTAAAATTTATGGTCTGATTACAAGCGCATTGGTTAAACTTAAATACGTATAAAAGAAATTTGCAAAAATATTCAAAAACAAAAAAGTTAGATCGAATTTTTAGCTTCACTAATTCTGACGTCAGTTGAGTCTGTGACGTCATATACGTATATAGTTTTAAAATAAAAATTAAAAAAAAATTTTTCAAATTTTAATTAAACTTTACCAAAATAACTGCAGGGGCCTAATAAACGTATTTTAAAAATATTATTTCAAAATATTAAAATCCATAAAAGTTATGAGCATATTTTATAAAAATCGCCAAATCTCAAAATTTAAAATTTATGGTCTAATTACAAGCGCATTGGTTAAACTTAAATACGTATAAAAGAAATTTGCAAAAATATTCAAAAACAAAAAAGTTAGATCGAATTTTTAGTTTCACTAATTCTGACGTCATGTGACCCTGTGTCGTCATATACATATATAGTTTTGAATAAAAATATTTTTTTTTTTTTAATTTTAATTTAAATTTACCTAAATACCTGCAGCGGCCTAATAAACGTATTTTAAAAATATTATTTCAAAATATTAATATTCATAAAAGTTATGAGCATATTTCATAAAAATCGCCAAATCTCAAAATTTAAAATCTATGGTCTAATTACAAGCGCATTGGTTAAACTTAAATACGTATAAAAGAAATTTGCAAAAATATTCAAAAACAAAAAAGTTAGATCGAATTTTTAGTTTCACTAATTCTGACGTCATGTGACCCCGTGTCGTCATATACAAATATAGTTTTAAATAAAAATAATTTTTTTTTTTTAATTTTAATTTAAATTTACCAAAATACCTGCAGGGGCCTAATAAACGTATTTTACAAATATTATTTCAAAATATTAATATTCACAAAAGTTATGAGCATATTTCATAAAAATCGCCAAATCTCAAATTTTAAAATTGATGGTCTGATTACAAGCGCATTGGTTAAACTTAAATACGTATAAAAGGAAATTTGCAAAAATATTCAAAAACAAAAAAGTTAGATCGAATTTTTAGTTTCACTAATTCTGACGTCAGTTGAGTCTGTGACGTCATATACGTATATAGTTTTAAAATAAAAATTAAAAAAAAAATTTTCAAATTTTAATTAAACTTTACCAAAATAACTGCAGGGGCCTAATAAACGTATTTTAAAAATATTATTTCAAAATATTAATATCCATAAAAGTTATGAGCATATTTTATAAAAATCGCCAAATCTCAAAATTTAAAATTTATGGTCTAATTACAAGCGCATTGGTTAAACTTAAATACGTATAAAAGAAATTTGCAAAAATATTCAAAAACAAAAAAGTTAGATCGAAATTTTAGTTTCACTAATTCTGACGTCAGGTGAGTCTGTGACGTCATATACGTATATAGTTTTAAAATAAAAATTAAAAAAAAAAATTTCAAATTTTAATTAAACTTTACCAAAATAACTGCAGGGGCCTAATAAACGTATTTTAAAAATATTATTTCAAAATATTAATATCCATAAAAGTTATGAGCATATTTTATAAAAATCGCCAAATCTCAAAATTTAAAATTTATGGTCTAATTACAAGCGCATTGGTTAAACTTAAATACGTATAAAAGAAATTTGCAAAAATATTCAAAAACAAAAAAGTTAGATCGAATTTTTAGTTTCACTAATTCTGACGTCATGTGACCCTGTGTCGTCATATACATATATAGTTTTAAATAAAAATAAAATTTTTTTTTTTAAATTTTAATTTGAATTTACCTAAATACCTGCAGCGGCCTAATAAACGTATTTTAAAAATATTATTTCAAACATTAATATTCATAAAAGTTATGAGCATATTTCATAAAAATCGCCAAATCTCAAAATTTAAAATTTATGGTCTAATTACAAGCGCATTGGTTAAACTTAAATACGTATAAAAGAAATTTGCAAAAATATTCAAAAACGAAAAAGTTAGATCGAATTTTTAGTTTCACTAATTCTGACGTCATGTGACCCTGTGTCGTCATATACATATATAGTTTTGAATAAAAATAATTTTTTTTTTTTTAAATTTTAATTTAAATTTACCTAAATACCTGCAGCGGCCTAATAAACGTATTTTAAAAATATTATTTTAAAATATTAATATTCATAAAAGTTATGAGCATATTTCATAAAAATCGCCAAATCTCAAAATTTAAAATTTATGGTCTAATTACAAGCGCATTGGTTAAACTTAAATACGTATAAAAGAAATTTGCAAAAATATTCAAAAACAAAAAAGTTAGATCGAATTTTTAGTTTCACTAATTCTGACGTCATGTGACCCTGTGTCGTCATATACATATATAGTTTTAAATAAAAATAAAATTTTTTTTTTAAAAATTTTAATTTAAATTTACCTAAATACCTGCAGCGGCCTAATAAACGTATTTTAAAAATATTATTTCAAAATATTAATATTCAAAAAAGTTATGAGCATATTTCATAAAAATCGCCAAATCTCAAAATTTAAAATTTATGGTCTAATTACAAGCGCATTGGTTAAACTTAAATACGTATAAAAGAAATTTGCAAAAATATTCAAAAACAAAAAAGTTAGATCGAATTTTTAGTTTCACTAATTCTGACGTCATGTGACCCTGTGTCGTCATATACATATATAGTTTTAAATAAAAATAAATTTTTTTTTTTTTAATTTTAATTTACATTTACCAAAATACCTGCAGCGGCCTAATAAACGTATTTTAAAAATATTATTTCAAAATATTAATATTCACAAAAGTTATGAGCATATTTCATAAAAATCGCCAAATCTTAAATTTTAAAATTTATGGTCTGATTACAAGCGCATTGGTTAAACTTAAATACGTATAAAAGAAATTTGCAAAAATATTCAAAAACAAAAAAGTTAGATCGAATTTTTAGCTTCACTAATTCTGACGTCAGTTGAGTCTGTGACGTCATATACGTATATAGTTTTAAAATAAAAATTAAAAAAAAATTTTTCAAATTTTAATTAAACTTTACCAAAATAACTGCAGGGGCCTAATAAATGTATTTTAAAAATATTATTTCAAAATATTAAAATCCATAAAAGTTATGAGCATATTTTATAAAAATCGCCAAATCTCAAAATTTAAAATTTATGGTCTAATTACAAGCGCATTGGTTAAACTTAAATACGTATAAAAGAAATTTGCAAAAATATTCAAAAACAAAAAAGTTAGATCGAATTTTTAGTTTCACTAATTCTGACGTCATGTGACCCTGTGTCGTCATATATATATATAGTTTTGAATAAAAATATTTTTTTTTTTTTAATTTTAATTTAAATTTACCTAAATACCTGCAGCGGCCTAATAAACGTATTTTAAAAATATTATTTCAAAATATTAATATTCATAAAAGTTATGAGCATATTTCATAAAAATCGCCAAATCTCAAAATTTAAAATCTATGGTCTAATTACAAGCGCATTGGTTAAACTTAAATACGTATAGAAGAAATTTGCAAAAATATTCAAAAACAAAAAAGTTAGATCGAATTTTTAGTTTCACTAATTCTGACGTCATGTGACCCCGTGTCGTTATATACATATATTGTTTTAAATAAAAATAATTTTTTTTTTTTAATTTTAATTTAAATTTACCAAAATACCTGCAGGGGCCTAATAAACGTATTTTACAAATATTATTTCAAAATATTAATATTCACAAAAGTTATGAGCATATTTCATAAAAATCGCCAAATCTCAAATTTTAAAATTGATGGTCTGATTACAAGCGCATTGGTTAAACTTAAATACGTATAAAAGAAAATTTGCAAAAATATTCAAAAACAAAAAAGCTAGATCAAATTTTTAGTTTCACTAATTCTGACGTCAGTTGAGTCTGTGACGTCATATACGTATATAGTTTTAAAATAAAAATTAAAAAAAAATTTTTCAAATTTTAATTAAACTTTACCAAAATAACTGCAGGGGCCTAATAAACGTATTTTAAAAATATTATTTCAAAATATTAATATCCATAAAAGTTATGAGCATATTTTATAAAAATCGCCAAATCTCAAAATTTAAAATTTATGGTCTAATTACAAGCGCATTGGTTAAACTTAAATACGTATAAAAGAAATTTGCAAAAATATTCAAAAACAAAAAAGTTAGATCGAATTTTTAGTTTCACTAATTCTGACGTCATGTGACCCTGTGTCGTCATATATATATATAGTTTTGTATAAAAATATTTTTTTTTTTTAATTTTAATTTAAATTTACCTAAATACCTGCAGCGGCCTAATAAACGTATTTTAAAAATATTATTTCAAAATATTAATATTCATAAAAGTTATGAGCATATTTCATAAAAATCGCCAAATCTCAAAATTTAAAATCTATGGTCTAATTACAAGCGCATTGGTTAAACTTAAATACGTATAGAAGAAATTTGCAAAAATATTCAAAAACAAAAAAGTTAGATCGAATTTTTAGTTTCACTAATTCTGACGTCATGTGACCCCGTGTCGTTATATACATATATTGTTTTAAATAAAAATAATTTTTTTTTTTTTAATTTTAATTTAAATTTACCAAAATACCTGCAGGGGCCTAATAAACGTATTTTACAAATATTATTTCAAAATATTAATATTCACAAAAGTTATGAGCATATTTCATAAAAATCGCCAAATCTCAAATTTTAAAATTGATGGTCTGATTACAAGCGCATTGGTTAAACTTAAATACGTATAAAAGAAAATTTGCAAAAATATTCAAAAACAAAAAAGCTAGATCAAATTTTTAGTTTCACTAATTCTGACGTCAGTTGAGTCTGTGACGTCATATACGTATATAGTTTTAAAATAAAAATTAAAAAAAAATTTTTCAAATTTTAATTAAACTTTACCAAAATAACTGCAGGGGCCTAATAAACGTATTTTAAAAATATTATTTCAAAATATTAATATCCATAAAAGTTATGAGCATATTTTATAAAAATCGCCAAATCTCAAAATTTAAAATTTATGGTCTAATTACAAGCGCATTGGTTAAACTTAAATACGTATAAAAGAAATTTGCAAAAATATTCAAAAACAAAAAAGTTAGATCGAATTTTTAGTTTCACTAATTCTGACGTCATGTGACCCCGTGTCGTCATATACATATATAGTTTTAAATAAAAATAATTTTTTTTTTTTAATTTTAATTTAAATTTGCCAAAATACCTGCAGGGGCCTAATAAACGTATTTTACAAATATTATTTCAAAATATTAATATTCACAAAAGTTATGAGCATATTTCATAAAAATCGCCAAATCTCAAATTTTAAAATTGATGGTCTGATTACAAGCGCATTGGTTAAACTTAAATACGTATAAAAGAAAATTTGCAAAAATATTCAAAAACAAAAAAGTTAGATCGAATTTTTAGTTTCACTAATTCTGACGTCAGTTGAGTCTGTGACGTCATATACGTATATAGTTTTAAAATAAAAATTAAAAAAAAATTTTCAAATTTTAATTAAACTTTACCAAAATAACTGCAGGGGCCTAATAAACGTATTTTAAAAATATTATTTCAAAATATTAATATCCATAAAAGTTATGAGCATATTTTATAAAAATCGCCAAATCTCAAAATTTAAAATTTATGGTCTAATTACAAGCGCATTGGTTAAACTTAAATACGTATAAAAGAAATTTGCAAAAATATTCAAAAACAAAAAAGTTAGATCGAATTTTTAGTTTCACTAATTCTGACGTCAGGTGAGTCTGTGACGTCATATACGTATATAGTTTTAAAATAAAAATTAAAAAAAAAAATTTCAAATTATAATTAAACTTTACCAAAATAACTGCAGGGGCCTAATAAACGTATTTTAAAAATATTATTTCAAAATATTAATATCCATAAAAGTTATGAGCATATTTTATAAAAATCGCCAAATCTCAAAATTTAAAATTTATGGTCTAATTACAAGCGCATTGGTTAAACTTAAATACGTATAAAAGAAATTTGCAAAAATATTCAAAAACAAAAAAGTTAGATCGAATTTTTAGTTTCACTAATTCTGACGTCATGTGACCCTGTGTCGTCATATACATATATAGTTTTGAATAAAAATATTTTTTTTTTTTTAATTTTAATTTAAATTTACCTAAATACCTGCAGCGGCCTAATAAACGTATTTTAAAAATATTATTTCAAAATATTAATATTCATAAAAGTTATGAGCATATTTCATAAAAATGGCCAAATCTCAAAATTTAAAATCTATGGTCTAATTACAAGCGCATTGGTTAAACTTAAATACGTATAAAAGAAATTTGCAAAAATATTCAAAAACAAAAAAGTTAGATCGAATTTTTAGTTTCACTAATTCTGACGTCATGTGACCCCGTGTCGTTATATACATATATAGTTTAAAATAAAAATAATTTTTTTTTTTAAATTTTAATTTAAATTTAACAAAATACCTGCAGGGGCCTAATAAACGTATTTTACAAATATTATTTCAAAATATTAATATTCACAAAAGTTATGAGCATATTTCATAAAAATCGCCAAATCTCAAATTTTAAAATTGATGGTCTGATTACAAGCGCATTGGTTAAACTTAAATACGTATAAAAGAAAATTTGCAAAAATATTCAAAAACAAAAAAGTTAGATCGAATTTTTAGTTTCACTAATTCTGACGTCAGTTGAGTCTGTGACGTCATATACGTATATAGTTTTAAAATAAAAATTAAAAAAAAATTTTTCAAATTTTAATTAAACTTTACCAAAATAACTGCAGGGGCCTAATAAACGTATTTTAAAAATATTATTTCAAAATATTAATATCCATAAAAGTTATGAGCATATTTTATAAAAATCGCCAAATCTCAAAATTTAAAATTTATGGTCTAATTACAAGCGCATTGGTTAAACTTAAATACGTATAAAAGAAATTTGCAAAAATATTCAAAAACAAAAAAGTTAGATCGAATTTTTAGTTTCACTAATTCTGACGTCATGTGACCCCGTGTCGTCATATACATATATAGTTTTAAATAAAAATAATTTTTTTTTTTTAATTTTAATTTAAATTTACCAAAATACCTGCAGGGGCCTAATAAACGTATTTTACAAATATTATTTCAAAATATTAATATTCACAAAAGTTATGAGCATATTTCATAAAAATCGCCAAATCTCAAATTTTAAAATTGATGGTCTGATTACAAGCGCATTGGTTAAACTTAAATACGTATAAAAGAAAATTTGCAAAAATATTCAAAAACAAAAAAGTTAGATCGAATTTTTAGTTTCACTAATTCTGACGTCAGTTGAGTCTGTGACGTCATATACGTATATAGTTTTAAAATAAAAATTAAAAAAAAAATTTTCAAATTTTAATTAAACTTTACCAAAATAACTGCAGGGGCCTAATAAACGTATTTTAAAAATATTATTTCAAAATATTAATATCCATAAAAGTTATGAGCATATTTTATAAAAATCGCCAAATCTCAAAATTTAAAATTTATGGTCTAATTACAAGCGCATTGGTTAAACTTAAATACGTATAAAAGAAATTTGCAAAAATATTCAAAAACAAAAAAGTTAGATCGAATTTTTAGTTTCACTAATTCTGACGTCAGGTGAGTCTGTGACGTCATATACGTATATAGTTTTAAAATAAAAATTAAAAAAAAAAATTTCAAATTTTAATTAAACTTTACCAAAATAACTGCAGGGGCCTAATAAACGTATTTTAAAAATATTATTTCAAAATATTAATATCCATAAAAGTTATGAGCATATTTTATAAAAATCGCCAAATCTCAAAATTTAAAATTTATGGTCTAATTACAAGCGCATTGGTTAAACTTAAATATGTATAAAAGAAATTTGCAAAAATATTCAAAAACAAAAAAGTTAGATCGAATTTTTAGTTTCACTAATTCTGACGTCATGTGACCCTGTGTCGTCATATACATATATAGTTTTAAATAAAAATAAAATTTTTTTTTTTTATATTTTAATTTAAATTTACCTAAATACCTGCAGCGGCCTAATAAACGTATTTTAAAAATATTATTTTAAAATATTAATATTCATAAAAGTTATGAGCATATTTCATAAAAATCGCCAAATCTCAAAATTTAAAATTTATGGTCTAATTACAAGCGCATTGGTTAAACTTAAATACGTATAAAAGAACTTTGCAAAAATATTCAAAAACAAAAAAGTTAGATCGAATTTTTAGTTTCACTAATTCTGACGTCATGTGACCCTGTGTCGTCATATATATATATAGTTTTAAATAAAAATAAAATTTTTTTTTTTTAAATTTTAATTTAAATTTACTTTAATACCTGCAGCGGCCTAATAAACGTATTTTAAATATATTATTTTAAAATATTAATATTCATAAAAGTTATGAACATTTTTCATAAAAATCGCCAAATCTCAAAATTTAAAATTTATGGTCTAATTACAAGCGCATTGGTTAAACTTAAATACGTATAAAAGAAATTTGCAAAAATATTCAAAAACAAAAAAGTTAGATCGAATTTTTAGTTTCACTGATTCTGACGTCATGTGACCCCGTGTCGTCATATACATATATAGTTTTAAATAAAAATAATTTTTTTTTTTAAATTTTAATTTAAATATACCAAAATACCTGCAGGGGCCTAATAAACGTATTTTAAATATATTATTTCAAAATATTAATATCCATAAAAGTTATGAACATATTTCATAAAAATCGCCAAATCTTAAAAATCAAAATACATGGTCTGATTAAAAGCTCATTGGTATGAATTTAATACGTATTAAAGAAATTTGCAAAAATATTCAAAAACAAAAAAGTTAGATCGAGTTACTTTTCAATGTTGGGCCTCAACTGCACTTTCACAGTAAAAGTAAGTTGCATTTTAATGTAGGGTTTAAAACCGGCAGCATGGTGTAGTTGTAAGAACACTTACTACACCACACATGAGGTTGTGGGTTCAATCCCCACTGATCTCATGCTGTAGCGCCCTTGAGTAAGGCGCTATAAATGGTATGAACTCCTGCTGAGCCATCACCTAATCATCAGCATAATTTACGGTCAATTATAGTCTCTATAATATCCCAAACTGCACCAGGCAACTCGAGAGATTCGACTTTTCCACATCGAGGATAAAAATATATACAAAAAAAAACTGTACTTATACAGTAAAAGTAAGTAGCTGTTTAATGTGTAGAATTCCCCGTACTTAAACAGTAAAACTAACCGTTTAAAATGAAGCACCAACTGCTTAATTGAAAATGATCAAGCGATTTTGAACCATGTTTTATTTATTACATAAATCTGGTAAAAGGTATTACAATTTTGTAATTCAAAGGGTATTACAATTTTGTATTTAAACAACTGCGCTTCAAATGGTGTATTTAATTCTAAATTTAAAAATACAATTTTTTTGGGTGATTTTGTATCGTGATTTCTATACCACCTTATAGGTTAATAGGTCACGAAATAGGCGAGATATAAAAATTTTATAACTTTTGTTCTATTTCAAAATTTTGCAAAGTGTTTATCTTTAATCTTAGTTCGGACAATACGCTCCTGTTTCCATACAAGATTTTATGTTCAGCGATTTTGCAAAAAAATAATAAATTTGTTTAGGTCGAGAAATTGACCTTCCCACATCAAGGGTTAACAAATATCAAAAGTAGCATTACTGTTTAAAAACAAGTTTAATGCAATGTTGATTTATTAAGAAATTAAAACAAATAAAACAACTCACTAGCTCGAAAAATAAACTAATCAAGAAAAGAAATTGCATAAATACATAACTAATAATAAACGGAATATTATGCTTGTTTATAAAATAATTTAACAAAACTAACAAAACATAAATCCTTTCTTTAAATAGAAAATAAAAGGAAATATAATATATCAGCACCAAAATGCATGTAAAGCACAGTGCTTATCAAGTTAACCTTAAAATTACATAAATAAGTAAAATAGCCAGCTTATTAGGCATTATTTATGCACATGCAAAAGTCCATGTACACATACCCACTAAAAATTAAATCCTATGCTTTAGTTATTAAATAAACATGGCTTTGTTCCCGTTAATTTGCATAAAATTTACAACTTTTGCAAAGATTCAAATAAACATAATATTGATTTGCATAAGTGGATGACGTCACTATAGAATGTGATGTCATTTTTTTTAAATGACGTCATTTCACATTTTTAACTTCACTAACATCAACTACCTAGTAAATTAAACCTGACTTATGACGTCACAATTACACATCGAAATCAAACGCCTTATCTTCGGCTTCTTCTTCGTCTGGGTCGCAATCCAAAGTTTCAGTCTGCTCCGAGGCTAAACTCATCGCGTAGTTGATTTGCTGGCACGCTTTCTCGGCCACATCACGTGAGTGGCACGTGACCCGAGGTTTGGTGTATTTGTAACGAATTGCCGACGTTCCAGAGGTTTCAGGTTGATAAGCGAACTGGCCCGAATTTAAAGGCTGTAAAATATTCACAAATTTTGTGTTTCAGTTTTTAAAAAGTTTTTTTAATTTTAACTAATAATTTTTTAACTAATTTAAGCCCCGAAAAAACGGTTTACGTTAACTGTCCGTAACTCAACAAAAAAAAGTTACGTTCTCAAAACCAGTAAATTTAGGAGTTACGTAATATTTACGAGATAGCTCTCTCGCAATGTAACCTATGCGAATAAATAATAAACATTAGCTATAAATTAACGTCCGCACATCGCAAAGGTACAATGTTTTTCAACAACAAACTTAGATAAGGTTGGGGTAAGGGTATACATATTTGAAAACTCAGATGATAAACACAACAACTTTAGATAGACAACAAACTTAGACACAAAACGAAAAAGGGGTTGCGTAGGAGAGTTACGTACAAGCTACGAGTAAATTTGGGAGGTACGTAGTGTTTATCAGTTTTGTCTGAATACGGACAGTTAACGTGATCCAAAAAAAACTAATACCAAAAAAACTTTTATTTTTTTATAAAACTTTTCCATTTTTCTTCCTATATATTTTACATACCAACTTGATGACCAGTTCTAATTGCGGTTTTTCGTTAATTGCTTGTGACGTCATACCGCTTTCAGTGACGTCACTACGCATAATGACGTTTACACTCATAAGGTGAGCGTAATCGGCAAATAGTTGCACGTGATCGATTTCGGGCGAACTCTCCTTCACGAAATAAACTTTTTTGTTCGTGATTAAAACCTGATAAATTAAAGTCATATATTAGCGATATTTTTATACTCAAAAATTAATAAAGTTGGTGTCACTGAACACAAAAATGGTTTTAACTTTAAATAATTTTACTTACTTTTTAAGTTATACAAGTTTTAAAAAAAAATTAAAATTAATTAAAAAAAAAGAAAAGGGCAGCCCGGTTTGTGATGACGTAGAAAGTACTAGCGTGTATACATTCACTACGCTACTTAGTACTTTCTACGGCACACAAAAAATATGGTAACCTGGTTTTTTATGTTAATCATTTTCCAGTATTTTTGAAAATTAAATTGTAAGTACCACAGATATTTTTTAAAAGTTCTAAAGCCATTTTGTGATTCAGTGTTAACCATACTAACATGTTATATACATAACTTACAAAATTGCAAAACTATGTAACATTTAAGTTAAAAAAAGCTAAGACTTATTAATTGCAAACTTTAAATATCTTATTGCAACAATATGCACCATCATGCTATCTTGTTGGTGGTAACTTAGTTTATGTAAAGCATAAAAATGTTCAGTATAATCATTCCTGTTGAATGTGTAAAGAAATTGTTGGCCATTTGCCTGTGAAGCTGAATAACATTGAAGACAACCCTGTAAGCATTTAAATTTGTTGTTAGTAATAAGTATTTACTTCATATTTAAAATTAAAATTACAGTTATTTAAAAAACAAAAAATCCAGAACTACAAATACAAAATTTTTAAGTTTGCTAATAAAATACGATTTTGTTATAAAAAAAAAATAAAAAAATAATTTTACTTCATAAAAATAAAATTATTAATAAAAATTTCATAACTTTATATTCAAGCAACACTCACCTGAAAGCTATGGCAACATCTTATAGGTCTTACTCTCGAAAGTTGTCGATCTTTGGACAAACTAATTTCTCTTACTGCAGAAGCTGACTGGGAAGCCAAATCCAATATTCCTTTTAATAGAAAAAATCAAGATTTGAATTAAAGCATTTTTACATTAAAATTTAAATGTGCATATCTTTAAAAACAATATTAATTAATACCATTTAAATCATTAGAAATATTTTAAAAAAAATAATTTTAAAATGTTTTTTTTTTTTTTTTTTACCGGACACAGGTTTGGTAACTGTTCCAACGACCCCCTTTCCAATTCCAGTAATAAATCCCTTAGCCCCATCATCTTGGACCCCTTTAACAGTCTGGGTAACAACACTGGTGAAACCCCCTATAACCCCAGTCATTAAACCCTGTAAAATTACAAAAATAAATAAAGTTTTAAATTGATGATGTAACAAAATTTCGCCAATGACAAATCAAAAAATGGCAATGCTTACATTACAACAAATAGCTGAAAATAAATATTACAAAACTCAAAAAAAAAATTTAAAAAAATTTTTTTTTTTATAAAATAAATGAGAAACTAAAACTCACTTTTAATATTGAACATATTCAAACCATGATGAAAAATAAAAGTATCACTACCATATCCATACAATTAAAATAATACAACCTGAACAACAATCTACCTGTAACCCAGCTAACACGTGACTTCCGGCGTCTCTAGAATGAGCTTGGATTGCTTTTCTCTTCTCATCATGTTCTTGATCCATTGCTATTGCTCCTAATCGATCTGAAAGCGTTCCTGCCACCTAGTGGAAGGTTAAAATAATGTTGTTTAAACTTTTAATATAATTAAACAAAATTTTGGCAATAAAAAAAAATTATTTTTCGTTTGAGAAAAAAAATTTCCTTTTGATATTTTTTATTTTACCTTGGCTGTTGAATCAGAGAGACCATGAGTAAGGTGTTTGACCATGTTGTGTACATTCCCACGAGCCAGGCCACTAACCCCAGCTTTCACATCACTCAAGAGGCCAATTGGATTCCCTAAAAAGTCGACAGATCCAAGGATTCTGGCAGCCTGGCTTTTTAATTGATCTTTGATGTGCTAAAATACAGAGAATGGCAATGATATAAAGCTTGGTAGATGTTATTTAAATCCATTTAAATTATCTGGTTTTATTTATAACTTTAATAAAATTAAATTTTTTTTATATATATTTTTATTTTCAATATCGGAAGGCTAACCTTATAACTTAAACATAGCAAAATCTGTTAGCTTGACATAGTCTCTAATTGCTTTTGGCAGTTTGAGATATTATTGATTTTAATTTTTTAATAATTAAGTAACTGATTATTTTTTGGCTCAGCTGGAGTTTATACCATTTATAGTGCCTTACTTAAGGGCGCTACAGCATAAAAAACTATGTAAAAAATTACAAAGAACAAAGCAATATTATTCTGTTACCTTAGTGAAATCGGCAATAATAAATGCGAATGTCTCGAACAAATGTCTTTTCAAGTAGGCTTGCAAGTTAATGGGAGCTCTTTCAAACTGTATCAACATTATACCAAGTGCTCTCTTCACAGCGTTTAGCTCAGGCAATAACCTTGATGCGGTGATAACACTTAGTCTAAGTGGAGCTGCTGCTAGTTTTAAAGTATCGAAATAATATCTCCTTGTACTGGAAAAGTCTTTGGTGGTCATTGCCACTGTTCTGTTCAACTCAACCTAAATGTAAGTAGTGTAAGATATTGTTAATAAATATCAAAATTCTACTCATGTTAATTTATCTTTATTTAAATTGTAGTTTGAATAACTTAATTTATATATACAATAAATATGAATAAATTTCAAAATACGCCGAAGCCTATTTTAACTAGCAGTTTCGTTATAAAAAATGGAATTTTTTGGAAATTTTTTTTAATGTAATAAATCTACCTTAGTTTCATCCAATAATTCGCTATCACCCTGTGAAGAACTTGGCCCAACTCCAGCAAAATGAAGAAGTTTTAGCAACAACCTTTCCTCAATTTCAAGAGATAATTTACCTACATCCACTACCAGGGATTTGTAAATCTGATACCTGGAAATAATAAAATTTAAGTTTTAGTTAAGTTTTGTATTACAAAAAAGCTAATTTAATTTAAACATATCTAAGGGCTTGCAATCAATAAATAGTATAAAACAGTGTTTAGTAAAACATTTAAAGGTATATTGGCTCAAGTGGTTAGTATAAACACAAAAAATATGATATGTAAACATTAGAATGTAGGCACAGGCTTGTTATAAGGCTGTGGAAAATGTCTGTATAGTGTTTTTTAACTCTAAAAGGCAAGTACAATGTTTTTTTAAAGCAGATATAATAGATTATTTGAAATTTAAAGCAATATGAAACTGAAAGATAATTTAAATCTTAAAAAAGTTATATATTATTCACATTTTACTGTTGGTAGGTTGTCGAACAGCATGAACAGACAAAAGTGGATCGGTTGATGAAGAAAGATGATCAATAAGCATCGGATTAGGGGTTTTTGCAGAGTAAATTGGACTTAACATTACTTGTGGATAGCCATCCAACAACTGGTTGTCAATCTTTAAATAAAAAAAAAAAATTTTATGTAAAGACTCCATTTTTTAAAGTTTATTCGATTTAATATATGTTAAATATATTTTTAAAATTTGCCCGATTTAATTCAGAACACTTCCTATATTACACAAGGTCCAATGTTCAATCCCCAATGCTCTTATGCTGTAGCATCCTTGAGTAAGGCGCTGTTAACAGTATTAACTCCTGCTGAGCCAGCTCTTTATCAGCGGCTTAACTATCGAAATTTCATTTTATATAATATCCGAAACTGCTAAAAGCAACTCAAGACTGGGTCGGGGAAACGGTTTGTTATGTTAAAGTCGTGAAGTTGACCTTTTCACATTGGTTTTAAAGATAAATACAAAAAAGTTAGGCTAAAGAAAACAAAACTTAAATTAAAATAAATTGTATTCTTACTTGTATTTTTTGAACTCTCAACAGAAAAGTTTCTTCGCCCGGCATTACACTAATTTCCATATGAACTCCATTCATTGTTAAATAAATCAACTCTTCAGGTGTATTACTAACTAACGATACACCTAACCCTTTCACCATGCTTACTGTTAGGTTAAATCTTAAACTTGAATGCTGATTGCTTGAATTTGTTCCAGAAGAATCTTTTGCGAAGTGTTTTTCTGGCTTGCTTTCAACCATTGACCAATCAGAATGCTTCATGTCTATTCCAGCCCTTTTTTGCCTAAAGTTAAGTAAATAATTTTAGAAAATTTAAGATAAGACTATGTAAAAATGATTAAACACAAAGTAGTACAGTGCAAATGTAAATCTTAACTTATAAAGTAATACTAATGTCAAAAATACTGAGTAAAAGGTTACCTTATATCCACAATTCTTAACACTCTTGTAGGTCCATCCCTCACAACTTTAAGCGATAACATTCCACTACCAGGAATAAGTTTGTGTCGTGAACAACTTTCGTGAGGCAATATTACCCTGTGTTCTTCAAATGAAGCCAACTTTACTATTCCTCCTACTTCTAAGTAGTTGGTCTGTTAAATTAAATGTTGAAATAACAAGTCTTTAATTTAAAATTATTATAAAGAAAAATGAACAACTTAAATAGATCGCTAACCAACTTAGACCAACTTAAGGCAGTAACCACCTTAAACAAATTTACCCCTCCAGGCTAGGCAAACCCTATGTCCAAACTCATAAGACCTCACAAAAAAAAACTACCCCCAATTCTTGCCGAAGTTCTACTTGAGATAACCTAAACTAATTTTGTTTACCTGAACACACAAATTCTTGTGCCTGCACTTCAACCTTCCCTCGCTAAACGACCAAGTTTGCGTCGATCTTCTTCGTTCGTCTTCAGCTCTCAGTGCAAGGGGAATACCCTCTATCGATCCCATGTTGAAAGCCATCTCTGAAATGTCGAGGACCATTCTGGGGGCTCTTCTGCGACGATGTGCTGCTCCATCACTGTCATTTTAAAGTAAAGTTCATTAAATTTCTGTTCTTAAATTTAAAGAACAGTATATTCCAGCCTTTAAGAGTTATTCAAACAATTTTTACAAATAAACCAATTTTGTATTTAAAAAACACAGCCCCACCTTGTGGACATTTCTTTCTCGGGAGGAGATGATCCTTCATGGAATATCTTCCCATCCGCAGTCATCCTCCACAACTGGCTTCTCTTGCTTGATCTTAGAGGTTGAAGAGAGATGATGTTGGAACGATGATCACCCTGGACTTCTAGGACGAGCACAACAGCTGTGTGATTGCTGTGACCTGAAGATTTTAAATAAAATAACAAAATATTACTAAAAAGTATATTTAGTAATAATAAATGCTTTAGAAAATTTTGTTAAAATATCACTTTAAATACTGTTTTTATATTTTAAAGTTATAACCCATAATTCAAAACTAGTTTATTATGTTTCAGTTAAGTTAGAAATTTTTTTATTTTTTGGCTTCATTTGTTTGTGTGACATTTGTACATCAAGTTTATGATTCCTAAACTAGTAATTTAGTAAATAAGGTAACTTACCAAATACTGATTTCTGTAGTACAGGAGTTCCAATGGTGATGTAAATATAATTTTCATAAAATAATTCCTTCTCTGTTCCAATATTACTCATATCTAATCTTGCACTTGATGACCCACCTATCAATTAAATAAAAAATTAATACATCATGTTTTTTTACAAAAATACAATTATACATGAGTTTATACATAAAACAGAATAAGCAAATTTTATTGCTAACACTTCACCTCTAACATTGCATTGAATATGATGTGGTAAACAAGGTTCATCGCAAGCATAAGCAAGCCTGGATTCAGCAGGAACTTCAGTGTTATATCCTTCCTCTGTACCAACCTTTATGTCAAATTTTATTGTTTGTTAGAGTTATCCTATTTTTAAATAAGTTTAAAATGAAAAAAATTATAAACCCCCCAAAATACAACAAGTGTCAAGTATGCATAAGATAAGCTACTTTTACTCTTACTAATAAATAGCCCGCCTGACATTTAGATTTTAATTGTTAAAATATGGTTACAACTACAAAGTTATTCTTGCTTCCCTGGTAATTTACCGCAGACCACAAATGGCAGTTTTATTTTTATTAGTAGGCCAAAGAATGGGACAAATATATGTATATCGAGTTTTATTACATGTGAATTGAATGTTATACATTAATCATTTTATGTTAAAATAGTACTTCTTACTTGTTTAAATATAATAGGAGCGGATGACATGTTATCCACCCTTAAAGGAGGAGGAACAATGTTAGGATCAGCATCACTGACACAAATGCAATATGTAGCATCCACTAATGTTACTTCTATGCTGAGGAATACACAGTGAGGGGAAAGTGGATGAAGTTCACCAACTAAAATATTTAAAAAAAAATTAAACTAATTTCGGATTTTTTTTGCAACAGTTCTAAAAATACATTGTTCATTAATACATTATAAGCACACTTAAATATTTATTTTCAACAATACTTTCAACAATTTTAAACTGTTTCTAATAAAAAATGACAAGACATTATATATAAAATAAGTTAACATTACATTTTTTTACACCTTTACCTTAAAAAAAACAAATTTGAAACTTTTAACCACATTTTTTTACCTGTTAACCTGTGTGATCCAGCAGCAATTCTAAGTTGAACGTGGAAAGCATCTGTTCTATCAATAAAGAAGCCACCAGACCAGTGACAAGTTGATTCATCTGCTAACTTAACACACAATAAAGTGTCAAGATCTACTCTTGGCCAGTGGAATACTGCACTGGATCCTAAATAAAAAGCAAAATTAGTTTAGCTATATATTAATAAAATTAAATTACAAATAGGGGTTAAAGGGGTATAAACCAAAATATTTAATAGTTCAAAATCTATATTTAGTGATAGAAAAATACTATTTGAAATTAATTAAAAAATTAAAAATCTATTGAAAAAATAATAATAAACAAAAAAATATAAATATAAAAAAAAATAAAGGTTTTTAAGTAAAACAATAGAGTTATAAAACCAATTTTAACTCACCTGGCATAGTTGTTAAGTGACAATTAGTCCCATAAGCATCAGAAGTATAAGAAATTGTATGACGCTGAGCAAAACTAAGTTTACGGGCTTTAGTTTTATTAATAAGCAGAAAGCGAGGAGCGATGGTGACGATATGAGTGTGCAAATATCTGCCCCAACCCCTCCTCACACTTATACCGATGTAAAACTCTCGTGCTGGAGTGTTGTCATTTGTAATCTGTAAAATTTATAATAATATGGTAAATATCATCGCTCTATGACTAAAAATAAGAAATATTGGGTTAAAATTGTACCCAATTTTCATATTATGCAACTAAAAGTGCAATATTTTTATGTTTTTAAAAAAAACTAATTCAACAACTTAAATTTTTAAAGGCCTTTAGAAACACAAGTCCAAAGCCACTATTGTCATTTTTCGTAATATTGTTGCACTTTAAAATTAAAAGCTGTTCAAGATAATTCACCCATGCACCACAAACAGCAGTTTCGTTTATTTTACAGCGCTATACAATAGACATACATATACTTTGTCCAGCAAGCCTTATTATACTAAGATACATTTTATATTCCACTTACTACTTTTAAATTCCTTGTACATGATCCTCCATCAGTTGAAAAATTCTCACAAAAAATCGCTTTGCCAGCGGTGTTTCTTTCTTTAAACAAATCATCCATCCTAACTTCTCTGCCTAACCTCATAGTACACAAATAAGGTTCATTGCGATCAGTATAAGAAAACATTAGTGGTTGTAAACTACGTGCTTGCTCATGTGCTCTATGCTGGCCTGCTGCTAACTTTTGGCAACCTTCTTGCTTAACTATTATTGGAAGGCCTAAAATATAACAAAAAATTTAAAGGAAAAAAAAACAAACTTTAAAGTAGAAATTTTATGTTATGATTAAGGAAAATTGGTGACAATAAAATCCTTACTTACAATGTTAAATTTCAGCAAAAGTTAAGTATAAAACACACTGTATTCATTGTAATAATACTAAACCAAATAAAAGAGAACTACCCTTATTATAACTAAAAAAGACATACTTAAAAAACCTAAGTCACCACAAGAAAACATACAATTTACAAATTAAAATAACACAAAATATATAGGAACAATTAAATTATATTTTACTTATATAATAAAAGGTATTTTCTAACCTGTTTTATTTACAATCCAGTATCCAGCCATGATTGAGACTTTAACTGAACAATCTAACCTCCATAATATTCTTACGTTTAAGATTAAAGTTCGATTTTCATAATCACCCAACATCATTCGCATCTAAATCAAATTAAAAATTTATTCATCGACTAATGAAAGCAAAAAATAACCAAATTTTACCACAGCTGGTTTTAATAACAGTAAAATATTAAAAAGGGAAGTTTTTGAGGGTAATGTAAAATAAGTAAATAAATAAAAATTTGGATTTTAACAAAATTGAATCATAACAAAAATAAAAACTTTCCTAATTTTAACAATTAAACAAAAAATCCTAAATCTTACCTGTGAGTTTTGAACAACTGAAGGTATAACCACCTCCTTACAGGAAATAAATCCATCGACCAAACAACCCAAGGTCAAGGGTGAAAGGTCATCTGAAGGGGATACATAGACATGGTGGGGAGTGGCATCAACACCAGGTTTTAAAGTCCCATTAACCAGAGTATCCTGTTCAGAAAATATAATTTATAAATAATTTTCGAAAAAAAAATTTGTTTAAAACCAAATAAATAATCATTACTCTGATGTAATACTGAAGATCAGATGGAAGAAGGTTGGAGATGACAAGAGGAGGAAGAATGATAATTGTGTGTCCAGGAAGTTGCTCCGAGGAGCTTGTATCTGCTTGCTCCTGGATCTCTCCCAAGGTTGGGTAAGGTTTTCGGTGAATGCTTACAGCAAAACTGAAAATAAAATCAATTTAAAACCAAATTAATTTAAAAAAAGGTAAAATTGTCATTTGTGGTGCACAGTAAATTTTCTCAAGCAATTTTTTTAAGCTAGCATATTCAGCTAAATAAATTTAAAATTCAATTCCCAAACTTACTAAAAAGGAGGTCTCTCCAGTTGATTAGTAGAAGGAATACAATCAATCTAAATATAAAATTGATTAATTAAGAATTAAAATATAATAGTAAAATATAAAAATCTAACTTAACATAACCAACATATACAAAATCAATTTTACAAATAAACTTACAATTTCAGATTGCACGGTTTTGTGTTTCGGCATGTCCTTCCAAATAATTGAAGTCGTACTATAATGATACGGTCCAGTGATTTTACATCGAGGACAAATACGAATCGAACATGATGTCATCTCAATGGGAACATATTGAGTCTCACCAGGCAACAATCTGAACAAGAAGTACACGGTAGGTTAAGTCTCAAAGTACATTTATTTTATGTAAAAAGAATTTAGCACATATTATCGCAAGTTGGAAAAGTTTATTTAACGACAAGTCAATCTAATGACATTTAATGAAATGAGAGTTTAACACGAAGACAACCCAACCTCGAAAAGTTTATTTGACCAAAACAATTCAAAGGGTCGACCCTACATTTAATTCAACCTAATGTGGTCGCAACTCTTAACTAATAATTGCCTGAAATATTTTACTCGAGCACCACAAATGTGAGTTTTATTTGTTTTGCAAGTCTTTAAATTGAATACATAAATTGTTTACTAAGCTTCATTATATATTATTTAGCCTCCAACTACGGGCCTAAAGGTTTCTGGTTCGAGCCGCACCAACGTCACACTATTCGCCCTTGAGCCCGGCGTTTACGGATTGCTCATAACACGTTATAACAGCACACCCTTCCCCAATAAAAAATATAAAATCTATCACCTTAAGGTTATATGGGGAAAAAAAAGGACAAGCAGTTATTATATTAAGATGTCAAAAGCTGCATTGCCTCTAAGTTAAATTGACTTTAAACCAAATAAAGCTTGACAAGATGTTGCCACGAAATATAAGTTATTCAAAAAAAAACCTTTTTTAATTTTTAATTAAAGCACTTACATTGGCATGGTTTGTGAGCCTACATTTTCGCCACAATCCAACCTTAACTGAACAGGAATTTTTACTCTACTTCTCACAGCAAGTGCTGATCTGATTGTCACAACCTTTTGTGCACTGCCCTCCAATGTTACACTGAATACAACTCGAACTGGAACAGAAGATCTAAAAATATTTAAGTAATATTTATTTATACCTTAAACATAGAGAAACATCTGTTACCCCAATCCAGTCTTAAGTTGCATTTAGTCAATTTATGGACCATTTTGCCTGGGAAATAAACTGTTAATTTTTTTCATTTGGCAAAATTTAGAACAGTATAATTCAATTCGTCCTACTTTAAGGATGCTACAACATAAAAGTATTGTGAAACCCAAGGCTTCATGTGGTGAAGTGTACAAAATAAAATCACTTGAAAAGTAGTACTTACTCATAAATGTTGGAACTTGTGTTAATTTGCTTGTAAGTATGTCTGAAGTAAACTCCAACTTTACTAATTGTAACTGGTTGCAAGGTTTTCCATTTGCCAAGTTGAACTTTTATCTAAAAATTCAAAAAAAAAAATTTAAAAAAAATTAATATCACAAAGCGAACCAGAAACTAGCGGTAAACCGTAAACCACGATCTGCAGTTAACTCTTTTGGGAATACCGAAACGAGCAACCCATTGTGAAATAAAAGCGCGGGCCACCATTACAGTTTCTAATAGGAATGACTTCTGGCCATCTAGTGATTGTCCGCGCGAATTGCCATCTGCCGCATGTCCATAAACTCTACGTTGCTGAGAGCTACTCGAATATCTTTCGGCATGTGCTGAAGAAATATATGTTTGAATAAAAAGTCGGATTTGTGGCCGCCATTAAAGCCAACAACATATCAACCATCAAACACGACGGTCTACGGTCACCCAAATCAGGCATTTTCAGTATCAACACTGCGCGTTCTTTTGAAGAAAGCGTAAAAGTGGAAATCAAAGGTTTTTAAGGGCGATGTACTTTTCTTCTGCCGGCCGATTTTCCATGAAGTCAAGGACCCGTTGTGCAGTGGTTTGATCCAGAGCAGAAATAACGTGGCAATATTTTTTCATGTCTGTTGTGATGCCCCTAATTGTAAATTGTGCCTCGGCCTTTTGAAACCATAGTAGTGGTTGAGCAGTCCAAAACGTCGGCAATTTTGTTGTCATCGCATTTTGTTGTTGTGGTTCTTTATTTACTGAATTTCACATACTAGTTATTTACTACTCACTTTAAAATTTAGTTTTAAAGCGTCGGGGTCACCAATAAAACGAACCAGAAACTACAGTATGTGTCACTTTTTAGAAAGAGAATTAATGTGATTAAAACAACAGTTAAATAGCGAGAAGAAGATACAAACAGTAATTAACGTGTGTCTGGACCCTAGCAATTTACTTGATTAAAATAGGTACGTAAGTGTTATTATAATCGCTTGTCTACATAGTAGTCACCGCTACAATCATTTAACACTGACCTGGGAAAATATAATGCACTAAAATTTTTTTTTAAATTGATGAAAACTTGACCCAACCTGATGTAGTTTAAGTGAAGCTGTTCTGTCGTGTCTTCTCTTTTCATGGATTGTAGCAAAGTGGAAAGTTTGTTGATCTCCTGGGTAAACTTCAACCCATTTACCTTGCTCTGAGTTATCTGAAGTAGCTTTTTTAGACCCTGAATCAAAAATATATTAAAAAAAAACATTAAATTTGGAGAGGTAATATTTTATAGTCACTAAAACGTTAAAAAGTTACAAAAATTAGGATACATTTACTACTTCATATAATATATTTTAGCAGTCTTTTAATGCTATTTTATTTGCGTTTGTCATAACCATTAAGGCGTAGTATAATTTATATTTAATTTTTGCATCTTTATTATTAAAACCATAAAATTGACAAAACTACACAATTTAGAATTGACAAAACTACACAATAATTTTAATGTGGATTAATTTAGCATAATCCAAAAACATTCACACTTTACCTGTAGAAAATTGATCAACTTGTGCAGAAGTTTGTGTTGCAAATTGTAATAAACAACCGGTCAAGTTCCTTAATATATAAGGTACAAAAGGTTGTCTTTTTTTCTGCTTCACACTGATTGGATCATTTACTTTGGCATAATGATGTCTCCAAGTATTACCAGTCATCTTGACTGTTTCAATCAGTGTGGAGGTAACACTTACATCAAACCTAAATTTAAAAAAAAAACTATTTTAAAAATTTATTTTACTAAAAAAAGTGTAAACAAAATTATTAATAATCAATAAATCGACAGCTTGGTGTAGTGGTCAGAACACATGGATTCACTACACAATATCTTGAGTTCGATCTCTACTGCTCTCTTGTAACACTCAACAGCAACTTATAATTATAGAGAAAATTAAATTTAAACACTTTAAAAACCAAACCTGTCAAAGGCTTTGAGCTGTAGATTCCAATTTCCATTATTACTTGCATCAAAATTGGAACCATTCCTGGTTCTTAACTCATGGTTCCAATTTAAACCACATTTCCATGGTTCTAAAAATGGTTCCCACAGGGACCTCATTCTAGTAAAAAATAATAGAATTTCAAGTTTGAATTATTAAAATTTTTCTTAAGTTTTTCAATTTTTAAAAAATTCAGAGAAAAAATTCTGGTAACATTTTACCTGTTATAATAATCTCCTGTTAATTTAAAGCTGGCATAACCATATTGCCCATGCAGTAGTTCAACCATTGAAGTGATCGTATGTTTGGCTAAATTCTGATTCACATTCAATCTGTGAACAGCTATCTCAGTTAGAGGAACATCGCAGTCTTCTGCACAATCATCAATTAAACAAATACGAGCATGATCCACCATTAAACTTAACTTGGCTATGTTTAAGGGAACAGGTTTTTTGAGCGTTGGTTGATTTTTAATTTCCTACAAGAAAAATAACGCCTTAAATAATAAATTTTTGAATACCTCTGTTTATAAAATGATGAATTTGAAAGCAAAACTGTATTAGCCATTAAAATTTGATTAGTAATTAGATTTATAAATCAATTTATCCTCAATGCCTTTTTATAAAATTTAGACTAAAAAATTTACACATATTTTAAATTGGTTACAAAATTACTCGAAAAGTACAAGCTAGCCAAGATCTAAATAATATCTAAACAATCTTAAAATTAGTAATGAAATGTCACAAAAAAAACAAACAAAAAAGTCACCTTAACAAAAGGCTGTAAAGTTGCATTCGCAACCAACCATGATCCAGAATTTGAAACATTTCCTGAGTTGATGGTGAGTGCATGAACCACGTCACTTCGGGAATATCCTAACTCGACTAATCGCTCTATAGCCTCCTCTGGTGGTTGATGTATAGCACGATGATTAGAAGATGACGATCCATGGAGACTGTTGATCGATGATGTGGAACTGGAGGTTGACACTTTAAACAGATTAATGTTTAGTAAACACTTTATAATAACTTAAATTTTTTTTAAATTTATTAGTTTTAATATAACATTAAGTACATAAAACTAAACAAATTCTTACTAGGCTTCTGTCCTCTGGCTTGTGATGGTAAAGATTTAAGAATAGACAAGAACAACATAACATCGTTGTAAGAAACTCTCATGTTCAACTCTGTCATGTGAACATCCAACAAATTTCTGTAAAGTTAAAAAAATATTTCTAAGTTCTAAATAAAGTTTAATTTAAATTTTAAACTCTAGCAGAATATTAAATAAAAATTGCACAGCAATAAAAAACCATAAATATATAGTTAGTTATAAAAGGCTACATTGTCAATTATAGCTATTGCTTTACATGTCCTTACTATATATATATAAACTTAACATAAAAATTGCTTGCCCTAACTCTTAATAATAAGCAGTAATAGTACAAATTGCTTAATATGTGCAGATTGTCCTATATGGGTTTATACCATTATTTAAATACTGATTAAAGAAAAATAATATCAACCTGTCCAGTAAAGTAAGATCTTGATCGATTTGATCTTGTGTTAAATCTTTTTGTTTTAAAGGTCGAACTTCAAGGTTAATTGTGAGTGGATCTATTATAGAGAGAGCCGTCTCATTTTCCTTGTCCAGTTGACATGAAAACACCTAAACAAACATTTTACTTTTTTTGTCAAATAAAAAGTATTTTACAAATTAATTTTAAAATGCCAAAAGTTTAAAATAATAAAGTTTTTTTTATCCTAAAATCAGATACCAATTGTTAAAAAGTTAACAAAATTCATTTATGCAAACATAAAATAAAAACATGATTTATTTTTGTTAAATGTTTATTAATTAAAAAACTTTAAAAAATCGTTTCACCTCCAAACTCTGTAAACTGCATCTGAGTGGCAAGTCACTCAAGTCATTACCACCTGCTCCGTCGGGTGCAAAGTTGAGCAGGGCTGTTGACCGCAATATGACTCCGTCAGTGTCATAACTTGTACAATCTTCAACCATCACAAACTCTGTGTCCGTGAAACTCATTTTAAAAATATTCTTACGAACTTCGGGCTCCAGTTGACCACTCTGAACAAAAAAAATTATACAAAATCAAATAAAAAATTAAATTGGCACTTTAAAAAAAATCTAAATTGTAAAACTCCAAAAAAGTCTTACAACGCTTTTTTTTAATAGAAAACTTGTTAAAAACAGTATGCCAAGTTTTTAAATTTTTTTAAATACAATTTTTGTGATCAGTGGAAAAAATGGCTAAACCCAAAGTAGATTATATCATAAACTCAAGGGCTAATTTTTTTAATATTGTTAAAGTTTTAACTAACCTTATCCAAACCTCTTTGATTTCCAGAATCTTGTTGCCCATATTTTGCCATAAGTTGAGCTGTTTTAGCCCTCAAAGAATCACATCTTTTCTGGTTTGGGTTCTCAATCAAGTATTTGTTGGTGTCTAACAACCAGTTTACTATAACGTATACTCTCATGTTGTTAAGCAAAGCTGTCATCTCCATTAAACCTGGGCCAGATCTGTTAAAAATATTGATTAAAAGAAATTATAAAAACAATAAAAATAATCGCAAAAATTCTGAAAAAAAAGTTTAGGTCCTCTAGTAGACTTCTTCAAAAATGCCTGTGCCTAATTTCTTTGCATGTCTTAGAGAATCATTGCTAAAAAGCTTTTTGTAATAACATTTTTACAAACAAAATAAATTTTTTAAGATTTTCTGGTACAAATTTAGAATAAAATTCAATTACCTTTGAAATATCTCAAACTGCAGCAACGACTTTTCACCTCCACTAGTGTTCATATTTTTATTTGGATCCCCCTTTTTCTTGACCGGTCCGAGCACTGTGGTAAACACACTAGGTGGCGTATTATAATCATATTCTGACTCCTCGCTCCACCTAGTGTTATGTGCACGAAACGACTCACAACTTAGGTTTGTGGTTTTTATGTTGTTTGAGAAAGCTCGGTAACTTAGAATCGACTTAACGAAATCAATTCTAAAAATAAATAAAATTAGTTAAATGTTTGTACTTGTTAGACATGAAACATTAACCAAAATACATCCAATAGTTTTAACATCATGAAAATATTTTGGTCACTAATTTAAAAAGTTTCATAAATTTTTGTTGCAAGAAAATGTTTAACAAAATTGTAAAGTTTTAACGAAAAAATGTATTATCAGCATACTCAAATAGTAGCATACTTAATTCCACATGATTTAAATAAAGCAACAGTCTTAGATAACATTATATATTAACACATTATAAATGTAACTAAGTTTATTTTTATACCTTCCTAACGATTTAGCAGGTTGGCTAATAGTTTCATGTTGTTCAAGAAGTTCAATACTAACATTAGTGAGATCAAAATCAACACTTAAACCAGTATATACTGACCCTGTTAGTACAGTCTGTACAACAAAAATAACTGGTTAATTAACAAAATACAAATATAAGTTGGTTTTATACTTAAGTGCAAAGCATGTATATGCAAATAAAATGTGTGTGTAATTTCTAAATATTAAACACAATCAAAAGTGATATTTAAAAAAAAATTTATCCTGAATGTTGGAAGGTCGACTTCATGACCTAAACATAGAGTACCGACAGTTCCCCTGACCTAGTCTTAAGTTGCTTTTGGCAGTTTGGGGTATTATAGATTATAACCAAAAATTAAACTGCTGATTAAGACTTGGCTTAGCAGGGGTTTATTTATTTATAAAACCTAACTCAAGGGAGCTACAGCATAAAAGCAGCGGGGCTTAAACCTAAGACTTCATGTAGTGAAAACAAGTGTTCTGACCACTGCAGCATGCTGAGAATAAATATTAAAAAATATATATATATAGACAAAATGCCAAAACTTGTTTAAGACATACAATTCACGAAGTTTAAGTCCTAAAATCATCCATTTAATAATGCTATATCAACCATTTAAGTTTCGTACAAATACCTGTAATTTGGAGGGCTGTAATGATGCTGTAGGTTGGGGAAAATCCGGGATAGCTTCCCCAGTATTATGATCCAACACTCCTCTTATAAGCCAGTATTGGGTGTGGTCTATAGCACAATATACTGTGGACAATCTTGCACTTAATGAGGTATCTGGTACACCTTGATGAGTGATCTCTTTCTCAAGATTTCTTTCCATCTAAGTAAACATATTAATAATATTTTAACATAAAAAAAACATAATTTATTATAATAAAAAAAGGAAAAATTTTTAAGCTGTGTATTATAAAGAAAGGCACTATAGAGTTTGTATATAACAGGTATTTTACAATAACAGTTTGGTTGAAATTATGTCCATACAAATAATTTACCAATTATTAAAGTTACAGTATAAATTTTAAGGTTACTTACTATTAATTTTAATTTAGATAATATCATAACAAATACTTAAAACTTGCCTGTAGTTTTAACATAGCTTTTTCTTTCAACAAAGGCTTAGCATGACATGTGACGGTATATGAAGGAAAAACTAGACTTGTTAAACAAGTGTCACTGAAAACAAAATAAAACTGTTCAAACAATTTGTAATTTAGCAAAAAAATGTAAAAATTGTGCTAAAAATAATAGCATTTTAAAAAAATTACAAGAAACACAAAATTTAGTGTTATGTACACAAGGTATATTATTATTATTAGTCTATAAATCGCCCTTTTAAATAGTCAAAATATGGCAACTAAAATTTAATTTACTTGCGCCAAAAATAAAAGTCTTATTTATTTTGTAGGCCTATAACTTGGACATACATATCATCCACTAAACTCCATTATATAAAGATAAATTATTGCTACTAAATGAACTCAAAAATTTTTAGTTTTTACAAACCTTTCTTTAAGAACATTATTGCTTGCATAAGTAGCAGTAAATAAATCCATATCATCTAATGTTACTTGTATTACATCTAATATGCATCTACTTTCTGGTTGGGGAGAGATCTAAAGTCAAACAATTTAATTTTATTATTTAAATATATGAAACATTTTAATAACAATCTATATATGTATAAACAAATGAAATAAAATAAAAATAGTTAAAAGTATTCTTAAAATAGAATAAATCAGACAAAAAATTTTAAGACAAAAAATAGAATAAATCATTTTTATTAAAAAAGATATTTAAAAAAATTTCTTACATCAATTAATTCTTCAGAGACATAAATACTTTTAATTTCAACACTTCTTTTCGGACTCAACTCTGGTTCAACAATTCTCTTTGTTCCATAAGACAATGTTTCTTTGTCTCCATCACGCTTGAACGAGTTTTTGACTCTGATATGACCTTGATATAAAAATTAAAAAATATTTTGACTTAAAAAATAAAAAAATATTAATTTAAAAGTATTTAGAAATTAAAAGACGTAAATGCGAAATGTACATAAAATATTATTAATTGTAACACAACTCTTTTTTCATATCCCCTTAAGAGGATAGGTTTTTGATATTTTAATCGGCTAAAAGACTTTTTTTTTAACATTCACATATATAATGTAGCTTAGCGGATGATATTTTCGTACATCCCATTTATATGCCTACAAAATAAACTACCTTTTGTGGTGACCCAGTAAATTATCGCTTGCAAATATTAATTGAAAGTTGCAACCCTATTACAACAACCTTATTACAACGAGTTAGCATATAGTACCAATCAATGTATTTAAACCTACCTAAATTAGCCACAATAAGCCTTTCAGCATGAGAACACTCGGGTATAAGAATAATTGGAGCATCGGTCTCAATATCCAACAACACACGAGCTTGTCGACATGATGAAGTTCGAACACTTTGTCCAACTGAAGCAGCTCTCATTCTGCCCAATACCTTAAAGTAGAAGAATGTTTAAAAAATGACATTTTAAATAAAAGTTATTGAAAAAAAGTTAAGGTTTAAAATTAAGAAAAAAATTTAATCAGTTGCCCTCAGAAAAGCAACCCCATGAATAGAACACTCTATCAGTACTTGAAATATGTTAGTCAATTTTAGTTACATTATGTCTAATTTAAGTTTATTTAACATACTTCTTGTAGTTGTTGAAAATGTTGAAAGAAGGCAACAGTTTCATTCTGAAACCTCTGCGTATGAACATATCTGATTGATGACATTCTTAATCTGATGCTTATGTCAAAATCTCTTTGTAGTAAATGGTCATATTCATCATACCTGCATAAACAAATTTATATTTAAAAAAAACATGGACAAAATGTAAATGGTCAATAATGTTTATATCTTGTTAAGCAACCATTTTAAATTGTTTACTTAACAAATCCAAAGTATATATATATACACAAGTGAATTTGCTCATACAAATTTTAAAACATTAAAAAAATTCTGGTTTAACTATTAGTTTTCTATGCAGGAAATTTTTATTTTAAATTAAAATAAACATTTTTTTTTCTATACCAAAAATGCATTTTAAGAAACATTTTGATCTAAAAATATTGATGGGTTAACTTAGTTTAACTACTCAAATGCATTGCATGAACTGTAATTAAAAAAAAACTTTAAAAAACTTACTTTTTAATATCAAAATCCAGAGCCTTATCACCAGTAAAAATAAAGCGTTCTTTATATAAATTTCCATTTGGACTTAAATCTGAAACTGAAACATTTCCTAACTGGCCAGCAACTTGTAATGTTCCATCTATAATTTACAAGTTAGAAAAAAGTTTTAAAAGCAAAAATTTTTAAAAAATATTGCACAAAATGAATTAAACCAATATTAAATATTACTAGTAACAAAAAAATTAATATTAATACCTTTATAACAACAAAAAATATACCAAATAAAATTTATTAACTCTAACCTCTTAATGTAACATGTGATTTTAACCCAGTTACATTAGCTTTAAGTAATTCATATTCCTGCTTGTTGCAAATTATATTAAAACATCGAACTTTAAAATCGATCTCTGAGTTGATATGTTCTTGGGGTTGATTCTCATAAAAAGATCTAAATAAACGTAAAAAAAAGATAAATTTTTAATGATAGAAATTTTGTAAAATTCTGAAAATATATTCATAGTTGTTTTAAATGTTAAATAAATTAGCAAATTTATAAACCAAAAGTTTGTGGCTATTACTTTAAAGCTCTGTCTATAAAGCCTAACTTGCTATAGTCTATCTAAATGACCAATCGTAAGTTAATTGCAAACCTGATGTCCAATCTTTGATCCCAAGAAAAAGTTTCCTCAGTTTCGCGATCCAGTTGAAAAGTTTTCTTTGGGGAAGTCCCTATGCCGAAAAAATCAAGCAACACAACCCAAGTTTGTAGGTTAATCTAAAAAGTTAAATAATTGAATTTTAAGACAATGGTAACATGCACAATTTTAACCCAAATTTATTTCTTTTAACTTATTTCCGCAAAAAATTAATAATTTCATTAACATAAATTTATTTTTTTAATTTTGTTACATCTTAATTTAGGGTAATTTTACTTAAATGTTTAGTAAAAATTTTTTTTGAGACATACCTTACAATCTAAAGAGTTAAAATCAATTGCAATTCTTCTATTAACTCTGTCATAAACTTTTTTGTAAGCCTGACTCTTTCCATCAACCAAAAAGACCTTAATATGAACCAGGGTCCTCTCTTTCTGCTCCTTGGGAGGAGTAGTTGGAGAAAATTGCTCCTCCTGGGAGGAGTTAAGAGCAGATGATGATTGGTTGGGTTTGGTTGGTGGTTGATTTTGTGTAGAAGCTACAAAAAACAAAGTTTTAAAAATTAACTAAAAGTTAAAATATCATAGCAAAAACTACACATTCTTAGCAGTTTTTTAGAAAAACGATCAAGTGACAAATGTATACAATTATCTTAATTGTGTTAAAATAACTTACACATTAAATTTTCCATGCCAGAAGTATAAGGTACATTAGCATAAGGTCTAAACACCCCTCCACCATTATTCCCCAATCTTTGTCCACCATTTATTAAATTATTAACACCAGTACATGACTGTGAGGGTAGAGATGTACTCATGTTAATATTAGAAGGTTGGGAAGTAGGAAAGGCAGGGCAAGATGTGGATAAATAATCAGTTTTTTGAGTTGGTTTTGGGGCTTGGGTTTGACCAGGAAAAGATGAAACTACGATGTGTCTGAAATGACATAAAAATATATCAAAGCTATAAAAACAATGAACATTCTATTTATTACAAAAATCAAATATCTTAAGTATTTAAAAAAATTATTAAATAAATAGAAATAGTAGTTTTTTAATAAAAATAAAACATATCAACACACAAGTGATATTTTTTTTAAAAAGGCACAAAATTATTTTTGCAACTTTTCCACTTCTTGTTACTCTTAATGAACTTGTTAGAAATATGTTTTAACTTTTTATTTTTACCTGTGTGGTGAGTTTATATCTTGCAATAAATCTTCAATATCAATAGAACCCAATGATAAATCAAATGATGTTCCAAACCTATTTTCCTTCTCATAAGCTCCCGAAAACTCTTGTAGAGTCACTTTCACTATTCCCTAGTAAACAATAAAGTACACTTACTTCAAGGGCATGTTGTAGTGGTTTAAACATATGACTTTACAACAGTATGTCTTGGATTTGATACCTTCTTCTTTCATGCCATAGATTTTCTAAGTAAGGCTTTATGAACAGTAAGGAATAATTAATTGAAGCTCAAACTGCCAATTTAAATTCAGGATTGGGTCAATGCAACAAATGTTAAAATGAAAATAAATTTTGACTTTGTTTTAAAATAATTTTACCTGCTCCCCTTCACTGAGATCTTCACTAAGTTGAAATATTAGAGATTGAACATTAAAGTTTGCACTCATTGGGGTGTACTTGCGTAGTTGAGGGGGTAATTGGAGTTTTGTGGGGGTTGGCTAAAAAAGATAAAAAATAAGTAAAAAATTACTTGTAAAAAAAATAAAAAAAATAAGGCTATATGTCTTTGTTATGCTTATAACACTAGTTTAAAAAAATAACGCAAATATCTTGGAATACTGATAATAAATAAAAAGGGATCAAAATATTTACTGAATTAGGAGGAATACAGGTGAGACCAGGTGCCTCAAATATTCCAAATTCTCGATTAGATCTTGGGGTGGAATGATGTGATGAAACTAAAAAAAATATGTAATATATTACATTTTTATCAAGTTAAACTATGAACAAAATAATTCTTATCAAGCAAAAGACTATCTAAATTATAATAGTAAGCAAACAAATAATACATCTAGATTAAATACATAAATTAATTTAATTTTTACAATTTTTTAAAGTAAAAAATTCGATATCATATTAAAAAACTAACCACTTGAGATGTTAGACAATCGATCATTTCTCTTCTTCTTGCTGCTTCCTGCAACATCCAAGAGCACAGGAGCAGATGCAGAATGGGCTGGTCTCAGTTTTACCTCAGTATTAAGAAAGCTTCCAGATCCTCCAAGAATCTCGTCTTCTTCATCTTGATCCTGGATGTCATCAATATCTCCTCCATAAGCTAAGTTGTCCAAAGTCTAAATATTTGAAACAAAAGCAAAAAAACAAATTTTCAAAAATTTTCAAAAAAATGTATAATAAAAGAAATTAAAGATTAATATAAATTTATATATAATGGATCTTTGTGAATGATTATATATGGTCAGTCTTAAGGCCTACAAACTAAATTAAATTGTCTTTTATGGTGCGAGGGTAAAGTATCAGAGACAAATATAATTCGGGACAATATAATCACTAAAATTCTGACAGTAGGGTGAGGTATCGACTAGTTTAAATAAAATTAATCAATAAAAATAAGTTTTCAAAAATCTAAAATTAAAAAAAATCTTGGAAATTATAAAAAATATCAACACAAAATTTACATAACAAGTCCAACACAAACTTTACCTTGAGTACTTGCTCATAAGCATGTTTAGATAGAGTGACAGTGATAGATGATGAAGCATGGATGGTAACACACATCCTCTTATCATTAATAGCACCCAGACATGAGTTAAACTCTTCACAACAACTTGAATCACTTAGACAATAAAACATTAAAGTTTGAACAATTTTTATAACCTAATTCAACTAAACATATGATCGAAAATATGGCAAAAAGTATGAAAATAAAATAAAAAAAGTAAGTTTTAAAAACAATGACAGTTATTTCTTTTTGCTAATTGAACTGTTTTTTGTTTTCTATTATTAGACAAAATTTTTTATTTTTTTTTAGTAGAAAAAAATTTGTTAAATTACTTTAGAAGTTTTGATTTATCGCAGCATTTTCTTCCATCTAATTCCTTAATTTTATTTGGAATATAATCAATTTTGTTAATTGAAAGTTGTAAAGTTGTTTTATGCAATATTTCTATGTCAGTATGTTCTTCCTTATTATTATCTTTTGGCATTGAGTTTGTCATAAAATGTAAACTAAAAAAATTAAAGAATAAAATACACAATTAATAAACTTTACTTTTTTAATGCAAATATATAACAAAATAATATTTAAATAAAAGTTTTACAGACAAAATCTTAGTTAAAAATCCTTAACTAACCTTGTTCTTTTAAGTTCTGTAATACTGGGTCCACAAGATAGTAGAGCATCACTATCAGCTTGTTTTGCTGCTAATTCAACTTGTTTCTGTCGATGACTTCTTAGGTTCATGTTTACTATATCAATACTTAGTTTATCAAATGGTCCTCCACAACTAAAAAAAAATCAATCATAAAAAATAGGAAAAATTGAGTTTTTACAAAGAATAACATTACCATTTTAATTGCATTTTTTTAAAATTATTGTCTTATACATATACTTGGTGATTATTTAACTTAATATTTTTAATAGTAGACTAGGTATGTTAGTGAAAGAGCATTTTTATATAAGATCCTGGGTTCGATCCCCAATGCTGTCTTGCTGTAAAGCCTTTGAAAGGTGCTATAACCAGTATGGCTCCTGCTAAGCCAACACCTAATCAGCAGCTTAATTATTGGCAAATATAATCTATATTATCTCAAGTTGCCAATGGCAACTTTATACTGGGTTGGGGTAACGAATGTTACTCTAAGTTTAGGTCATGAAGTCGACCTTCCCACATCGAGGATAAATAAATACAAAATAAAAAATATGTATAAAAACCTTTTATCAGGATAATTTTTCACAATAATTTGCCCCAGATTGGCCACCAATAACTCAAAACTACCAGGAAACTTAGGGATGGCAACAATTGGTGTTTCCATCTCAAGTTGAAAGTAAAATGGTTGAAAATTGGTTTTGTTATTTTGTTCCAAAGTGGTTTCAAGTTCACCTATAAATTAAGTTTAATAATTAATAAATAAAAATACATGGCAAAAAAACTCTGATCTAACAAAAAAGTTTAATAATTTAAGTTTTGAAAGCAAGGTGTTGTACCTTCTTCAACAGATTCATCAAGGTTAACCATTGATTTTCCTAGCATGACCATACTGTTGGACACTTTGTCTAATATACTTCGTGCCATATCTTTGTAAGCCTGTATAAAAAACAGATTTAAATAACGTTTCGCATTATTTTATGTGTAAATGACAATTCTATGCTTGGTGGTCAGGCAGCATGGTGTGGTGGTCAGAACACTTGCTTCACTACATGAAATCCAGGGTTTGATCCCCACTGCTCTTGTGCTATAGCACCCTTAAGTAAAATCTATAAATAGTATAAACTTCTGCTGCTTACACTGAATCAGCAGCTTAATTATCAAGCAAATATAACCTATAACATCCCAAACTACCAGTAGATACACATCAGGTAACTTTTTAGCCTCTACACAACATATTAGTTATACTTCTAATATTGACCTTTTTTATTAAATAAACTTGTAACCTGTTTAGTTGCTGTTGTCATCTGAGCATTTGTGAAATCACCAACTTCATCGATTAAAGCCAACATCTCAGCAATTAACCTGGGCGAATGAATATAACAAGCTGATGCTAGATTTATTTGTAATTTCATCTCATTTGTGCTAGCTAAAAATGTTGTCATAACAATTTGGTTTTTAATTAAAAGTGCGTTTTAAAAAAAAAGTACTATCACATTAATAATGATTTACAATAATTAAATATTTTATTTAAAATTTTTTAAACCAATCGCTAAAGTTTTTTGACTTTTAAAAAGAACTGTATGAATAAAAATTAATCAAAACTTAAACATTTTAATATAGAGTTTAGGTAATTTAATTTTAACATTTAAAAAAATTAAACAGTTGAAATAGTAAACTAACCTTGTTTTTCTGATGATTTGTCAATATTATCCATGTCAAACACCAAGTCATTTTCATCTTTAAATGATTTGCTTGTTAATAAATCTTGTTTTTTCATCTTTGTGACCAAAGGTTCAGATTCTGATGTGAAAACATATTTGACATCAGGTTTAGCATTTAAACTTGTAGAAAGTCGTTGAAACAAAAAAGAAAAAGCTTTTGTTTGTTTGGTGTTTTCTATAGGACTTGCATGCGCAGAAAAAATTGAATTATCTTCAGAATATGACCCAACGTTGAGTATTTCAAGCCCCATACATTTCCCACTTAAATCTCTTACATCAGAAGTTAAATTCTGCATTCTTAAACTAGCAACCGAACCAACTACATTAACATCAGGAATTAAACCATTCTCAACAACATTTTTAGAGTTAAGATCTGCCACCACATGAGCCCCAAGCATGGTTAAAGTTGCAACCTTTCTACCAACAGTATTTTCGTTATGTTGAATATGACGCAACAATAATATGTTAAGTTTTTTTAAATCAATTTCAATATGAGTCTCTACTTTTTTGTCATCTTCATTTTTAACATTTTTTTGAGATTGGATCGCTTTTAAATGACTGTCATTATTTTTATTAATGCTGTCTTGATCATTCGTATTAGTTGGTTTTAGTTTATGTAGAAAATTAAGTATTGTAATCCAGCTTTGAGCGTTAAAGACGACGTCCAAAACATTAAAGTTCCCGCTGATAATATTACATGGTGACTTGTGTGATTTGTTTTCTGATGATCCACAACTAAAAAATGCAAAAAATATATTTTAACTAAAAATATAATATATCTAAAATGTAGAATTTTAAATTTTTTAAAGTAATTTTTAGAATAAAATTTTTTTTTAAGTATCGGGTTATTAAACACTCTTACTTTTCATCCTGAGTTAAATCTGGAGATCCTTCTTTTAAACTTTTAATTTCCAAACAAATTAAGTGTTTGCTGGCTTCATTTAACACATCCTCAAACTTTGAATTCTTGTTTTCAGTTGGAGACCCAGGGATATTACTCAAGTTGTCAGCTACAGTTTTAAGTACATTTGAAGTTTGTGAGTTGGGTACGGGTAAGGTTGTTTTACTTGTTGTTTGAATTATTTCTGATGCTGATCTAAGTAATTGTGGACTGCTAGCACCTGTAATATGGTTATTAGATATTTAAAATACCCTATTTAAGATTTTCAAACACTAGATCTTAGCATTAGGAAACTTAGAGAGCTTTAATTATTGAATTAGATAAAAATATTTAAAGAAATGTGTTAAAAAAACTGTGTAGAACAAAAAACATCACAGAAATGACAACTTAAATCGTATTTAAAAAAAAGCCTTTTAAAAGTTAATGTTTTTGCAATTTTAAAAATTTTTAATAAACTCTTTAAAATACAATTTAAAAAATTTATGTAAGGGTTATAACATTACACCATTTTTGACGAACAAAGTTAATGAAATCTAACCTTTATTAAAATGTTTGTTAGGATCTGGAGAAGTGGTCCCAGAATCGAGCATGTGTCCACTTCCAACATCCATAAAAACTCCTCTGTGAGATGCAAGGAGGAGCTCGTAATCTTGTCCAAGTTGTTGCATTACATCAATTAATAACAAACTAAAATAAAATAAGTTCAAAGTTAAAGTAAGAATTATTTACAAATATTACAAAAGTTAAATTAAAGTCTGTAAAAAATAAAAAAATATAGAAAGATTTTTTATTAAAAAATATACATAATAAAAATTGAACAAAACTTTATAAACTATTCAAAATAATTTATTTATACCAAAAAAAATAAATACAGTTATCCAAGTGTACCTATAAATAATTGACAAATTATATAAATTAAAATAGATAAACCCTACTACATTTTATTTTAATATTAAATAAATATCATAATATTAGTCAATATCTTACTTGTAAATTGATAACGAAGTTGTTGAATCAAATCTTCTTTGAACAAAAGAGGATTGAATTCCTGATATTTCAAACACCGACAATATTGTTCCCAAATCATCAAACTCCAAAACTATTGATATTTTATTGATAGAAAAATCGCAAGCTAGTTGCTTAGATTGCGCACGTTCTTTATTATAATTAGGGTTGTATTGAGTGGTGGGGGATAGTAAGTTCTTTACGCTAAGTTTTGTTTGACTTGGCTGGTTTGTTTTCTTTTCAGAGTTTGGTTTGGAGCTAAATTGGTGCAAGCATTTCATTGCAGTTTCAATCTTAAAACATATAAAGTAAATACTACAAAAAACTAATATATTTTACAGCATTATGATTACATACAAATTTTTAAATCCATTAGACATAAAGCAAAAATAAACTTAAAAATTTATTACCTTTTATTTTAAAACATTTTAAACTGCATATAATTTTTTTTATTATTTTATTTGGGTTTTTTGAACATTGATAAAAGTAAATAAAATGATAAACAAAAAAATATATTACAATAATGCAACGGAAAAAAATAATAAAATCAATTTCATGATTAAAACATACCATAAGTTATAAATTAAGTATGTTATGGCATGGTCACCAAACCCAGAATATATTCCCTTTAATAAAAAACCTCCAAAAATAATAAATACCTACATTTAAAATAGTAAGTATTCACCTTATTATGACTAATCCGAAGTGTCAGATCGGGTAGATTTCCATTCACAACAAGAGATGGATATTCAGGATCAACAGTCGACACAACTCGTCGCTCAACAGTTAGATCAACACTGAATTGTTTGACTAAATGATATTTTTCCCTGTCCCCTGTTTTGAGTATTTCTGATACACTGTAATCTGGTGCAATAAGAACCTGTATAAAAAAAATTTCAAATTTAAAAAAAATGAATATTTAGACAAAAATAATAAAGATTAATTTGTTAGCTACAGACTAAAGCACAGTAGAAGTTTAAAAATAAAAATGCTTTTAAAATCTTTTCATAAACTTTTTATAAACTAAAATTTTAACAAAGAAAATAAATTTTAATATTAAAAACCTGTAAATCAGCAAAATGAAGATGATATCGATCGTACATCTTTTCCCTTAACATTCTCTTACTTAATTGTTGGTGATCAAACTCCTCCTCTTTGGAGGAATTAGGAGAAGAGTGGGAAGAAAGAGAAGGAGAAGATTTCTCCTTTGTTGTTGCCAATGTTGGGGTAGTCTATAAAAACCAAAATTTATATTTTTACATTTTTTCCACCTCTCTTTTTTTATAAAATTCAATTCCCACCTCTTCCTTAACCAAGATAGGGGTTCCTGGAGGAGTCATAAAATCATCATCATCAGAGTTATAATCCTCTTCTTCTTCTCCCTCCTCAGATGATGATCGATCCGGAAGAAGACTAACTCCACTGCTCTTCAGTTTATTAAAAACTCCTGAGTAGGATTTACAAAATTACGAGGAAAATACTAACAATTATTATAACTGTATAAAGCTAGCCTTAGGCCATAAATTAAATGTTTAAAATTTGTTATCATTCTATATCATTCTACAATTGTTGTTTGTAAAAAATATATTTAAAAAAAATTGTAAAATTTAAGAAACACTTAGGGAGGCTTTTAAAAGGATAAAGAGAATGGGCTAGGACTGGAAAGTATGGAAGTACGTTCAAAGATCGTAAAGTACAAGAGAACTCAAAAATACTTACCCTGAGTATGGTTCTCAAATGTCATGTGACCAAGGTTGACAATAGCAACTGGTGTGTTAGGAGAAGACCAATCCTGTGGAATGGTTATTTCTGGTGCAAATATATCCAATGACACTGCCCATCTATCTTTGTTAACCTGCAGACGGTCAGGTAAAACTCAAATTAATTTTTTATAAACATTGAAAACTTAATTTTAAACTTATAATATACAAAAAGTTTGGCCTTCTCATTTTTACAAAAAACAAAGAATTTAAGTTTTAAAATTTTCATATTAAAATAGAACTTTTCTTAAAATTTTTTGTTACTTTTGTTTTAGCCAACCTTTTACCTTGGTTGTTTGTTTTCCTTCTATCAACCTTCTTACAGTATTTGTAACCTCAGCTCGTGTCTGAATCAACCACGCCTCATATTTTTCTCTGGCTACTGAGATCAACAGTTCACTATCCACTGCTTGGAGGTCGCGACCTTTAGAATATAATTAATCATTTAGGGTAATAAAATGTTGATTTTGTTGATTTTTTGCAACATTAACAAAAATAAATAAGAATATTGCTTAAAATTTTTTTCCAAATGCCTATCAATAATAAGGTTATTTTAAAAAGAGTGCTTTTTAACTACCTACAAAACAATTTAACAATAAAATTATATAAAGAAAAACTTTAGTTTTTCATATAAGTTTTTAAAACAACAAATAATAATTACTTCTTTGGTTATAAGATTTAAAAAATGATTTCAGCCGATCTAGTAATCCAGGTAGAAAAGTAAGAGCCAGGGGAGCGGTTACAATTTGTAGAACATTCGAAAACATAGTGTTATCGTTCTCAGGTAACTTTTCATAAGTTAAACTAAAAACTGGAACTTCGTTATTCTCATTAATCACATTTTCATTGTTCTAAAATATAAAAAAAGTTATTTTAAATATAGACACTTTAGAAAGAATGATTTTTAAAATACAGTTGTTATAGATTTCTCATAATTGTGATTTTTTTTTAGTTTTATTTAATTTTTATTTAATTTTAATAAAAAAAAATAGTTTAAACATTAAAATTGTTTACTAGTTAAAAAAACCATCAACAAAATTTAGTGAAATTTAATCCCAGCTAATTTGATACAGTTTCCTGTAGTTGACAACAAATAATAACAAATAATTAGTTAATAAATAATTCAAATAAATGCTGTATTATGTGACTGGTTTTAAAATTAACTGAAATTGTAATAAAAACATTAAATAAAATATACAAGAATTAAACATTTTAAGCATTATATCAATGAATATCTTTTAGAAACTTTATGTTTTATTATTTATTAAATTTTAAGCAAATTTAGATGCAATAAAACATAAAACTTTTACCTTTCCATATTGAAACAAGGTGTTAAACACATCTGTGAAATTCCTGTTATAAGAACCAGGTAAGTTAATAGTTGGTGATGTCGGTTTTTGTTTTTTCATCGATAAAGGTCGAACCAAATGTGAAAAATGTTTATTATTTGAATCTAAATCCTTCAATATTATTCCACCTAATTTCATTTGAATTTCATGGGTACCATATCTAAATAAAAATGATTTTCCTAGCATTGGTTTTATTTTAAATTTATATATATATTTATATAATTTAATGAAAATTAAATTCAATAAGAAGACAAATACAAATTTAAAAAGTCCTAAATTGAATTTGTAAACAATCTTAAGAATTACTAAAAAAAAAATTAAAAATCCTAAAAAAAATGTATTTACCTTGGTCTCCACTCACTATCAACTTTAACATTATTAAACTCGAGCATCACAATCCCACTCGTACTTGACTCACTACTCATCAGAGTAAAACTCCCAGTATTGAGTGTGAAGTTGAGTTTGAGTAATAACGCATCACGTTTAAGGAAGGTATCGGTTGTATGTTGATCAGCTAAATCTTCACCAAACATTTCATATATTTCATCATCATCTTAAAAAAAAAAAATTTTACATTTATTGTAAAAACTTTTTAAAAAAAAAAATCATCTTTAAATAAAATGATTAGAATTATAAGTAGTTGAAAAGTTGTATTAGAGTTCATAAAAAGGACAAATTTTAGTTTGTTAGAATGGAGGTATATTGGTCATGGCCTCAAACTATGAGTTAAAATGTTTTAGATTTGAACCTTAGCAATGCCACGCAATTTGCCCTTTACATTACAATAGCACACCCTTTTCCAATAAAATACAAAACACTAAATATGAAAAAAAAATTATACTAATAAAAACCAAAAAACAAGAAATAATTTATGAATAATATATTAAAGCAGGAAAAAAATTAACATCATTATCAGGTTTAAAATGATTTCTTATTTTAATTCAAACATTTACCCAGATCTTTGAAAACACTTTCATGTAAAGTTGAATCCTCATTGTTAGGCAACAAGTCCGACATCTCCTTCTCTAAACTCTCTAAATTCTCAACTTCTTCGCGATTTTCCTCAATATTTTGATTATTTTCTATTTCATCCTTGTTTGAACCAGAAGAATTATTACCCCATTTTCTGATACAAAATAAAAGTAATTTAAAAAAAAAATAAAATCTAGCAGATATTTACCAAGAAAATCTTTAAGAAACAAAATCTTTTCAAAATATTTTAGGAATTCTTAAAAAAAAAATGGTTATTGTTAATCATTTTAAATTTAACCAAATTTAAAATTAGTTGAAAATTAATCTTAAAATATAATCTTACCCAATCCATCCCACCCATCTCCAAGCTAAACCAGGATTAGTTTTCTTTCTTGTACTAGTTCCCTTGAGAAACCTTCTCTAAAAATTTGTCGAGTCACAATTTTAAAGCACAATGTAGTATTTTTATATTTTTTTTTATATATATTGATCGCCAAAAGTCTCCAAAAAAACTTACAATTTTTGATTTTGTAGCTTGCTCTGCTTTTCTTTTTATTTCATTTTCCTCGTTAATTTGTGAGTAAACAATTTCTCTTAAAATTCGAAGTTCGGAAAAATTTAAATCCTCTTCTAATTCTTTGACTTGTGAAACTAAATCATTTGCCTTCGAAACAATAAAATAAATAACAAGTTTAAAATTTTAGTTATTTGACTTAGAAAACAGTCGTAGTAATAAAACCTAAATATAATAAATTAAAAAAATTGTTTTAAAAACAGAACTGAAACATTAGGTACCTTAACTTTTTTTTTACAAAATAATTACAAAATTTACAATTACCTGGGACTTCAACACATATTTTTGATGAAGATATTTTCTGTAGGTTTTTACGTATTGAACGACCACTTTAACCCGATTGCATAAAAATTTTAAAGTTTTTCGAAGTCTTTGAGTTTGAATCTTTTTCAGTTCAATGTCCATTGCCCATTTCCACCATAACTTTGGACTAAACAAAATTTATAATCAGACCCCCAAAAAAATTTTAATTTGCAAAAGAAATTGATAAAATAGAATTTTAATTGAAAAGGAAAATACAAAATAAAAACAAAACGTAACCTATTAAAAATGAATAATCCATTTAGATTTTTTAATTATTTTTAAATAACAAAATTACATGTAAAAAAAAATTTGTAAAAATTTTTAGGTTTTTTTGATATTGCAACTATTTTATAAATAAATAATTTACTTTTCTGTTATAGTTTCCACTGGTCTTCCACTTTTATGCTTAGCTCTTGTGCCCCACCTTGCTATCTCATTAAGCAAAACCGAAACCTGTTGATACTGAGTTTTATTTAAACAAAGAGGGATAGTTGGTAATTCCACATCGAGGGATAACCTGGGTTTGTGTTTTGATCGAATTGGAAAAGAAGAACAATTTCGTGTCAGATGGACTTCCCCGCTGACAGGGCAGACAATAAAGTTGTGACCGTTAGAGTTGGCTGATTGCTTTTTTTCAGATGCATTTGATGCATTTTCCATTGCAATCTAAATTTTATTTTTTAAACATTTTTATATTTAACACAAAATTTAGTATTTCTGCAAATATTGTTTCTAATTACAACCTTAGTTAGAAAAACAATATTTACCATTAGATCTGAATGATCCAAGTCACCAAGTATTTTTGACTTTGTGTCCCAATAAAATGACATATCTTGCAACTTCATTTTCTTCCATTTTTTATCAACTCCAGGCAATTGACTTGGCTTGGCCTCCTAAAAGAAATAGTTAAAGTTAATTCTTTAGTTATACAAGTCGATTGCCCACTCAGTGGTCACATATTTACATATTTTTTAGTTATATAAAAAAGACTTTGGTTTTTTAATATTTATACAAAAATATAAATGGCAAAATTACTAAATCCACAATATTGCAACAATTTAACAAATTCTGTGGTCAAAAAAAGTACAAACACCCACATAGAAAGTTGTTTAAAATATTTTTTATTTTTAAAAATAAAAATTTGTTTACCCAGTTTTCATTAGTAGTTTGTGTTGATAAAACATCCACATGAATCCCACAAGAGAAGGTGTCAGGTAGCGTGACATCATCCTCATATCTTATATGTAAGTCATGAAGGTGAACCTTGAATAATAAAACAATTTAAATTAAATTCATCCAAAGTCATGTAACATCATCTGTTTGTGTTTTAAACCAAAAACGTTGTCATTGTCTGTTGTTATTTAATAGCCTTAGTAAAGACAATATAGTTGACGTTAGAGTAGGGTAAAAATGTTAGTTTAATAAGTTGATCGTTTACATCAAGTATGAATAAATACAAAAACATTCTGAAGTTAATTTTACATATGTCAACACTGTTTACTGATTATAGAATATAATAAGGCCTGCATTACATTAAAAGTTATTTCTTTAATTTGCAAAAAAACTTCTTAAGTAACTACCTGCAGATTTTCCACAATATTGGTAATAATACTTGAAGAATAGGAATGCCAAATTGCATACATTGATTTACTTGAACCTTGAGTAGCATTCCATTTTTCCTCTAAGGCTGCAAGCTGTCTTGTTTTACTAAAAATCAAAACCAATATTAGTACACAGAAATATCAATCTATGGTTGTTTATTAAAATGTTTTAATTGGTAATATTATTTAATAAAAATAGAAGTAAGCCTGGCAGGTTTTTATTATAAAAGTTTAATTGTAGGCAAATTAAAACAAAATTGTATCTAAATTATAGCTATCAAAAACATTAAAAAAAATTTAAATTAAGTGGTTTGATAAAAAAATATTTGTATATATGCTACTTTTATTTACTAATTTTTTTTTTTAATAAATTGCAAACCTTTCTTCTTTTCTTTGTTTATCTGTATCATCATCAACCGTTGAGTTGTCATGTTTGATCGGTCGTACAATGAGATACAATTTATTGATTTCTATGATCCAAGGTTCACTACCAAACATGCAATGTCATTAGAAATTATTAAATGTTATGTAAGCACTTTTAAACATTATTTATATATTTCATCTAATACTAAGTCTAGTTGCAATTTTAACTACAATTTTAATTTTTTTCCTAAAAAAACATCATATAACTGATTTTACTGTGTTTAAAAACAGTTAAGTATATTTTTATACTTTTTTAAATTAACTAACCGTACTTAAAATACCATAAAAATTGATTATATAAACAAAATGAAAATAGTGAAAAATTGAAGAAAATATTTTGGCATGTGACCTTGTGACACGCCCCCACCACACCCTTATTTACCCAAAAGTTTATCAACCTAATAAAGAGCATTAACAAATTTTATATTACCAAGTTTATAGGATAAAACTATTTGTATTTAGCAAATGTAAAAATGCAATAGTTCCACATGAATTAATTTTTACATACTTTAAAACTAATAATAACTATCAGTAGTACAATTTGTTAAAAATAAAAATTCTTAAACCCAATAAAAAATTTCGAAATTTACAACTAACTGAATTATAGTTATTACAGTGTATAAAAACATTTAAATTACCTATAACTTCTATAGCTTGGAATTCGAAGTGATATTTTTCCAATCGATCCCCACTTTACTTCAATTCCTGGCAGATCAAATTCCTTTAAGGCATCCTTTCTTAAATGAAGATCCTCTAACTCAACAGCTCCTATTTATATCAAAAAAAAGTTTTAAGACTGAATTCATTATCACAAAAAATATTAAATAGTAAAAAAATTTCAATTTTCTATTTTTTCTTATAATAATTTTAGGCAGTAAATCTAACCGACATTCTTTAATTCTAAGATGTCATTTCCCAAATATCGCAATAATACCGCAAAGAAAAGGGAAGTAAAAGCAAGAAAAAAAATGCATTAACTTTTTTAGGTATATATACATTAGCTTGAAGACTCCATATTTTGCGCCGTTTTTACCTTTTATGGTATATACCCTTTTTCATCTCACACAAAGCTAAAAAAATCTTAAAAACCTTCTATTTTAACATACATCCACATTACCTTGTACAACTCCAATAGACAATTTGCCTGGGTTAAAATTTTCAACATATTGCCCGATGTAGCGATTTAAAACTTGAGCTGCAAATCTTTCAAGCATGGTCAGATCGTTATTAAGTCAAAAAAAATATACAGTAATTTAGGCATTAGATAACATTTTTACACCACATTGTTTCTGTAAAAGGTGCCAGTTTAGCAGTTTTAAAATCACAAAAAATATCCTATTTTTTTAAATACACCATAAGACTGTCTGACTGTGTCGGTCTGTCTGTCTGTCTGTCTGTCAGTCAGCCAGTCTGGAAAGTAGAGCAGTTTAGACGAGATCTCGTGCGTGCAAACGTAAAAAATGGCGTGACTGCCCGTGCACGCTCACCACGATTTTCGGTCTACGCGTGCACGCATGATTTATGTTGGCGTGTTTTACTTTAAATTAATTTGTTTAACAACTATTTTTTCAGTTTGCCTTTTGTAATTATTTAACTTTTTGCAATCATTCAATGTTAAAATGCGGAATAAAAAATAAACGGAATTAAACAGAATAAAACGGAGCTGGAATAAAACAGAACCGGTTGTACTTTAGAGGAATGGCGGAATACGCATCGGAATATTTGAGAATAAATTAAAAATTAAATCAAAAATTTTGCTACGCCTCACCTAACACTTCTTTAAAAAATATCTTTAAATTAAAAAAAATGTTGACCTAAACTTAGGCAAAAGAATATGGGCAAATACCTAATTAAAACACCGCTAATATACACCAATATATATGTTGTATTTACAAGAAAACAATAATACAACTTAAAAGCAAATTAACTTATTTGTTGTTTAATTCTAAAATAGTCATCACTTAACATAAATAAAGCCCACAGAAAATTGTTATAATGGAATTATAACTTCGTCGTCGAAACAGGCATCCCGATCAACGCATATTTCAAATCTGCTGTCAAAATAACGATCAGGAGGACAGAGCAAGTCAAGAGTAAAGTCACATTCACCCTCACAAAAACCAGATCCCGAACCAGATCCGGAATTAGATCCGGAACCAGATCCGGAACCAGATCCGGAACCAGATCCGGAACCAGATCCGGAACCAGATCCGGAACCAGATCCCTCAATGCAATCACAACTTAGAGGGCACATTGCTGGGCAATCCACTGAATAAAAAATATATATTTAACTTTATTTAAAAAAATTACCTAAAACAAATTGAAGTAGGAAGAATTAATTTTTATTATCCCAAAAAATTTCTTTTCTAATAAGATAAACCAAGATACCTGGTCCACAATCACTCTCGGGAACACACTCTCCGTCAAGAAGAAATTGACCTCTCGGGCAGCTGCACCCTGCGAGCGAAAATCTATCACAACGTGGTGGACATTGCCTGCGTTCGCACGTGACGTCACAAGTAGGGGATCGTGTAAAAACTGTTCCATTAACGCAGTCTATAAGAAACAACAACAAATCATAAAATTTTGTGGTAAAATTTTATGACATTTTAAAACAGCTTTAAAAAAGTTGTGATTTTAAAATGAAACTTTTAAAGTTGATTGCCATTTTTACACTTAATTTACGTTTTTGGCAACAAAAAATTGTTTATCAATATCTAAATTTTAAAATTTTGTTATTAATTTTTTGTCGTTTTAACCGGAAGTGACGTAATATTTTACCACTTGTCAAATTACCGAAACACTCCGAGGAATCTTCGTAACATTCATTTGTTTCTGCGTCATAAATCTTATTCTCTTCGCATTGACAAACATCGTTACAATCATCATAACATCTCGTATTGGGTCCTTCCATCATGGGGTTATTATCAGTTGGGTCCGCTAGAGGGGGTATGGGTATAGGATTTCGAAAGCATTCACAAGTCTGTGGGCAAGAGAAAACAGTTGCCGGGACTCTAGGCGATGCGCACTCGTCTAGAATAAAAATTTAAAAAGAATTATGTGTAATTGTATATTAACACATACGTGATATTTAATCGTTATTGATCTAAAAAATGTCGTTTTGCGCTTTTTTAGTATGCTTTTTTATAACTAAAAAACGAGAAAAAAACGTTATCTTTTAACCTTTTTATGACGACGCATATAAAAAAATTATTTTAAAACATTACTAAAGCAAGAAATCACCTGGTGGGGCTCTAGTACAAGCATTGACTTGTTCAACACACTCTCCTGTGTTCTCGTCGTACCAAAAATTTTCTTCACAGCCACAATGTCTTGGTTCCATAGAAGTGTCGCATACTCCGCCACAAGTATCATCCGGGCTGATAAAGCATCGGCAGGATAAAAAACAAGTGTTCCCCCGGATTTCCCGAGGCTCCGGACATTCTAAAGTAAAAGGATTTTTGTACAGCAACATAAATATATAAACATACATCGCAGTTATACTTTATTTAAAAAAAAACAATTCAAATTAAAGTTAGCTTACCATCTACAAGTTGTTGTAATTTGCTTGCTGTAAAATAAAAAAAACTAGTTTATACCATCAGAAATGGCAAATTACGCCGTATTTATTGTCAAATGTATTTTAAATTTAACTTTAAGTTAAAAATTTACAATTTGATTTATAAAATACAAGTGAATCTTTTTATTTTTTGATATTACGTGTTAGTGACTTATATTAATAATCAAATTAAATTCTTACAGTATATAGCCAAAAATGCTACGAACAGGGGTGCCGAAACTAAACCCATTGTATTATCTTAACTTAAATTAGAAAAATCTGAAAACAAACTTTTACAAACTTTAAATACAACTTTATTCTTAAAATTATTAAATCGTTATAAACTGCAATATAGCTTTAAAAAACTTTTAAAAAATGGACAACTTAAAATATTTAAAAAATTTGTTAATTGCTAAAATCTGTAAAAACATTTATTAACGCTCATTTACTAAACGATATGTGGCGTTTTGTTATCCTAATTGATATGTTGTTCTGTGTATTATTCCGTTAAATCTCTATTATTTCCTGATGATTAATATTCGAAGATTTATAAACAATTGTAACCCATTGAATACACTGCAGAAACGGACGTGACGATTATATTTTTTACAATAGATATAAGTGGATGTATATATGTTACACAGACCAAACCTTATGTATTAAATAATATCTGTATATTTTATTGAAAAAGCTTAAGTATATATTATATTCTACCACTTTACCTTAAGTTATAAGGAAGTTTTATAAACGTAAAACTCGATTGCAAAACGTCGCTTTATTACAAAAATAATTCTTGTTTTTAGGTCTTGTGCAAAATTTTTGTTTTAAACTTCTCTGTGTATAAATAATTTGACAAACTTTAGATATAAACTACACAGTCCATTGATGTTTTAATATAATCTTACATGCAAACAGTAGAAGTGTACAATTTTTAAACTAAATTTGTGGCTATTTTTTAATTTTAATTTGATATAATAGAATTAAGCATTTCTTGAAACCTTGTACCATAAACCAACCCAAGATATATTCCAAATTACCAAGAAACTAACTCAGCCGGAGTTAGAAAACATAAAGCAATTTAATTTGTAGGTATATGCCGGTGTTTTGTTACAAATATTTTCGTTTTTTCGCAGTGTTCATAAATGAATGCAACCTCCATTCCACGTCGGCCGAATCCGCCTCGTCCAATGTTCCAAGTTTAATTTCATACACTAAAAATATTTATTTTTATTTACTCATTTTCTAACAAAAAATTTAGGAATTATAAAAAATTGTTTTTGAAGGATTATATTTTGATTTTAACGCTATGACTTTACATTACGTTTTTTTTAAAGGTAATATAATTTTTAATATTTGTATTTAAAAAGCATGTGCTGGTGAAAAGTGTTTAAGCTAAAAGGAAATGCCAAATTTAAGAGCAAACATTGTGGCATTGGTACGGCTCTAACCCGAAACCTTTCGGCTCGTAGTTTGCTGCTACGGCCGGTATACCGGACAACCACTACCAGACTTTATGTTTCGTTAAAATGGCGCCAACAAGCGATTAAATTTTAAATAAAATTAAAAATTTTAGTTAAAAGTACTTTAAATTTTAGAGGAGTCATGTAGTAAAAGTTGGCAATATGTTTTTTTTATTAAGTAAACGTTTGTATTTGAAACGTCATGACTTTTATATATATGTATATGTAGATAAATATATAAAAAAAACTTCACAAGATAAAAACAATAAAAACTTTAAAGGTATTTAAATAGACAAATTATTGACTTACGTCTCATTTGAAACCGTGGGCCTACTTCTTTTAGATCAATTGTTTTATGATCTGGTTTAGAATACATGTGATGCCTGAACGAAATAAAATCATCTTCATTTGCAAAAGTTAAAACTCTTTTTGAATCCTCTTTAGGGACTGGAAATAATGCTTGAAGAATAGTTTTAACCTAAATGTGCAAGTTTTATTAATTTATTTAAATAGTAAAAAAAAGAAAAAATATTTTAAAATGAAGTCCATAAGTTTTATATTTGGAAAGTAATATTAACTACTGGTGTAGTGGTCAGAACACTTTCTACACTACATGAGGTTCTGTGCTCGATTCCCAGTAATCTTAAGTTGTACTCAGTTGAGTAAGTAATTAAAAGACTTACCCTTTACACAAGTAATTATAACAAACACAAGTAATTAAAATACTTACCCTTTCCCCAAGTTTTGAGTTAAAGTTATGAAATATAAGATGGGGATATGCCTCGGACATGGTTCCTACTTTAGGAATATCGTGTCTCATAACACAGCCTGCTAAGTTAAAGTAAGCTGTCGGGCCATAAGGAAGGTGTGATATAATCATTCCATCTGTTAAAATAAATTTGATACTTTTTATTAATTGTTTACAAAAAATTGTTTATCTGAAGCATTTTTTCAAAAATAAACTTGACGCTAACAGACAGTTAATAAATATATATTTTTTTTATTTGTGGGAAAGTGGACTACACGACCCAAACATAGAGTAACATCAGTTACCCTAACCAAGTCTTAAATTGCCTTTGACAGCTTGAAATATTTTTATTATAATTGCCTTATATTTAAACTGCTGTTTAAGAGTTGGCTTTGCAGGAGTTTATATGATTTATAGTGCCTTACTTGGAGGCGCTACAGCATAAGAGCAGTGAGGATCAAACCCAGAACTTTTAATAGTAAGTAAAAAATAACAAAACATATAAAATAAGAAACCTGTTTGCAGTTGTTAAATATCAAGCACAAATAAATTTTATTGTTAAAAGTTTACCTGGATTGCCTCTATGTTCATGTAAAACAACAAAGTCTGTGACATCATTGGCTCGACAAGCTGAGATTAAAGCTTTCATTTCATGGTTTCCTCGATTTAGCCTTTGTGAGTTTGGAAACAATAACTTCACCTCCTATAAACAAAGCAAAGATTTGTGTAAAAACTTGAATAAACATTTAAATAAAAGAAAAAAGATCATAAAAGAAAAACCCAATGTCCAGGTTAAAAATAGGTCGTGAATATTTTTTTCGCAATTTTTTATATTTTTACAGTATTCCTTGACAGAAACCAAACCAAAATTGTTGTTCTTAATTAAAATATTATTAATAACACTTCTTGTAATACAACACCGAAAAAAAATTAACATCTTTTTTTAATAATATATAATTATTTTAGGACTTAAAGTAAAACCTTGGCAAACTGCTTCAACTTTGAGCTTGGGTCTCGAGAGGTAGTGATCATAATTTTAGGGTCCTCCACTCCAACCCATTTATATTCATCATCCATGTGACTTTTAACCCCTTCACCCCCTTTGTCGTCAAATTCAAGATTGGATTGTAGAGAAAGAGCATCCCTGCGAAGCTCAGTGGGAATTGCTTTGTTTTCTGTTAAAATTTGAAAAATAAAAACATTTTTAAATACTTTTCCTAAATATTTTAAATTTATTTTCGACTTCACGACTTACAGACTTAAGCATATGGTAACATTAGTTACCCTAAGTTACCCAGTTTATAAGTGCTTTAGGCAGTTTAGAAAATTGTTAATAGCAAAGTCACAAAAGGCGGTACAGCATAAAAGCAGCGAGGATCAAACCAAGGGCCTTATGTAGTAAAGCCAAGTGTTCTGACCACTACAATGCGCAGTTAGTATATATTTTTATTTTAAAGCAAAGTTATTCAATATTTGGGTATAAAATAGTTATTACCATCTAATGCCACTTTTAATTTATCTTTTCTTTCTTGAACTGTTCTTCTTTTATCCTCAATCGATTTCCGATAAATATACTCTCTTCTTTCCCTTGCTTGTCGCCGCAACTTGAATAAATTTTATATATATTACATATTTAAATATATAAACAAATAGCAAAACATGTTATAGTAAGATTGTACTTAACTTACCATGTTTATACTTCAATCAACTGATCAACAAACTGACAACTGTTACAATTTTTATATTTTGTTTGTTATTAATTGATCTTTCAACCTGTTTTAGTCGCATTAGCTTTTTAAAACAAAATAACCGAAAAATTAGAAGCAAGGTAACCATATAATTTATAAATACATAATTTGTCAATTAAATATAAGGACCAAACTAACCTCTTAATGCAAGAAAAATAGTTGAAAAATATTTTGTTTTTGTGATAAATAAAACGCACGTGTTATTTGTCCCGGAGCTTTTCGGCACGCGTATGGTGACCGGTAGTGACGGTGCCAAGCTAGTAAATATTTTTCAAACCAACAAAATATATTTAAAATACTGTTATATATATAAAAAAATATTAAAAAAATTGTGTATTTTTTATGTAAGTTAAATATAGAGTTTAATTTTTAAACTGTTTAGACCTCTGGCAAAATGCATAAAAAAGGTTTAAAAGTATAGGCCAAACACTTAAAATGCGCTCTACATTTTCTGTCTACGAACTGCCATACCCAAAGTTAATAAGATTAATAGCGTCCACAAGATTGCAAGCAATTTAACTGTAAAAAAATATGAAAAAATATTTTGCAAAAGTACAAAAGAATGATGCGGGAGTAAAAAAATTATGGTCGGAAGCATAAGTTATAATCTACAACAATTTTGTTTAGCAGTTTTTCAACAAAATTATCGATATTTAAGCTTGAGGTTTTCACACTTAATGTAATTTAAACCAAACTTTAAGATAGCAATCTTTCTATCTTAAATTCTCCATAATTTATGCCAAACTTATGCCCCAAGGTTCGCGTTGTAAGTTTTTTCAATACGTAAAAATACCTTTAAACAATTTTTTTAAATTCTCAGAGATTCTCAACCAAAAAAATTTTCATGGTAGATGTTGCGATAAAACTAAACCACCTAACTTAAGAACTAACAGTTGTGGAAAACACACTTAAACCGGTTTTTACATAAAACTAAAATGTTGTTTCCAAACATATTTTCTCAAGTAAATAAAAACATCAAATAATTAATATGTAGTAAATAAAAACATCAAATAATTAATATCCTAGTTTGTGTTTAACTTATATTTTATTTACAACATTAAATTATATCATAAATCACCTAATATTTCTTAACTGCTAACATTTAAATATTTAACCCAATTGTAAAGTATTACTTAATTTAAATAGGTGTTAAAAATTAAATAGTTTACTATTTAATAAATGCAAATAAAAATATTCTGTATTGTTATGAGTAGGCGTATATATCAATGCTTGAAAAAAGTATTTGATCCTACTTTTTTAAACGAAATTCAAAACCAGATAAAATCTTCGTTTGCTGGCAATTTACTTCAATTTGATTGGTTAATAGGCCCTGACATTTAGATATAAAACCGAACGTTAGAACGAACGCACGCAATAGCATAGAGAGATAACTATTGACTTCGTTTAATGAATATTTGTAATGTGATTTTAAGATGTACGTATGATTATTTGAAACTGATTTGTTTATTTTTAGAACTTAAAAATGATGCCAAGATCAATAATTTTAAGTGTTGTAGCTGTTTTCTTTTTTGTAACAATAACAAACGTTCAAGGTATGTTTATGAAAAAAAAATTTTTTTTTTGTTTTAAACGAAATAGTTAAATCTATAATATCAATCTTTGAAAAAAAAGTGTAAAAACAAATGTAGAAGTAATAACTTTGTTTTCATTTTGTAATTTTATTACCTATAGGCTGGTGTTTTGGTTATGATATAGAAAAATTAATAACTTTACACGTTTAAGACATACAAATTTAGTTAGTTGTAAATTTAAAAAGTTAAAATAATTTTATTTTAAGGTTTAACTTGTTGGGAATGTGAAAACGTTTACAGTCAAAATGAATGTCTTGAAAAGGGACAAGCAACTTTATGTGAACCAACCCAGGTTTAACGTCATACCAGTTTTACAAATTTTGTTTTTCATTTAAAACAAAGGTTTAACTTTTCAAATTGCTTTTTGTGAAACGCAACAAGTACGTTAGCACAATAAAAAAGTTTAATCAATCTTTTTTTGAACAAACAAAAATTAAGGCAAATGATATTAAAAAGATCCCTGTCAAAGTTTGGAAATTACCTTTCCGTTTAGTTTTATATAAAATAAATTTTAAAGACGAATTACTTTCACTTTGTGAATTTTTCTAAACCAATATCTTAATTCGATCTGCATAAACCAAACCAGTTATGCAAGTCTTGTTTAAAATGTGGCGGTTTAGTGTATAGCTTAAGATTGGATCTTTTGCGCGGAACAAATTGGTTAACGAGATGAAAAAAGAGAAAATCAACAACCTTTTTATTTCAAACAAAGTAGGCATTATCCAGTAACTTGTGGTAATTTACTTGCGCAGTTTATTCACCAAGCCAAGCCAAGCATTGTTATATACAGATTACACCAAATATTTCTGTATCTACTATCAAAACATTTACCACAACCTCATTTTTTATTTAATTAATATTTTAAGGACACGTGTCAAATTACATTACGTCACGGAGGTTGGGGTGATGACCCCTTGATCGAGAAATCTTGCAAACAACTAGCTGCATGCGGATCAAACCATATTCAGGTTAAAAAAACATAAAAAATATACTATTTCTGTTTATATGTGCTTCTGTTTATATATGTCAACAACAATTCAATGTTAAAAGCAATATTATAATTAGGATTTTTAGCTAATTAAACCCAAATTTAAATAAATGAAGCAAACATGTAAAAATAATTTTATACATTGTAGGACTCCCACCGAGCCTCAGTATTTGAACGAGATTCGCAATGCAATATGAAACCCCCTTCCTCTGTTTGTAGATGCTGCTGTAGCACCGATTTGTGCAACCAAGATGTTTTATTCTGTGAGGGATTCGAGAAAGGAGGTAAACATTTTTATTCAAATTGTTTAATTTAAAAATGGAAACAATATTTAGAATAGTTCTGAAAAAAAAACTTGCGCTTTTACTTAAAAAAACTTACGCTTTTACACCATATGATAGTTTAATTGCAAAACTTGGTTGTTTATAAATTTTGCCCCCTTTGAGGAAATATATTATAATTTGCTGTATATTAAAAATATATAGATATAAATTAAAAAAACAATACCCTAAAAATAAGATAATATTTTAAATATTCTTAAAATAACAAAAAGTCCGATAAACCTAAAGAACATTACCAAGAAATTTTTAATTGTCTTAAAAAGCATATCGAAATTATCGCATGAAACCACAGTTATTTTAAGATTGTATCTTTAAACAGAACTGGTTGTCTGTTCTTTAGCGCAAGACAACATTAATAAACAAAAAAATAACATTTTAGTTGCCCCTAGAAAGGTTAAAAGGTAAATTGTAGATAACCTTTAAGATAAAAATACATGTTTTTAATGACGCACATAACCTATTAAAACGAAACATTTTAAAGTCCTTGACGTAATAATTTTTAGGTCTTAAAATAAATTACATATTATTCTTTCTGTATTTAAAATGAAAACAAACTAACAGAAGCTTAAAGAAACTGTAACTTGGTATAAAGCAGTACCAATCAAGCGTTTCAACCCAACGATTATTCTTTTTAAGATTTAATTTTTATATAAGTAAAACATATATGCTAAATAAAATTTATTTTAAGGTCTGCCATGCCTTGCACTAGAAGCTCCAGCTAACGGTGAAATTTTTGTGGAGTCAAATTTCGAAGTCTTAACAGGAGCGTTATTCTCATGTAATGAAGGATATAGCTTGGTCGGATCTTACAATTTAAAATGCAGTAAGCTATTTTAAGATATATTTAAAATAAACGCTAGTTCAAATAGTTTATAAACACTTACTTAAGATATTTTTTTAGAAAATGCGCAGGGCTATAGCCATCATTTATTTGAAAGTTTTAAATAACAAACTGCTAACCTTTTAAAACACGAGTATTATGCCACCACGAACACAAGTTTGTAATTAAAATTGCTTTAACGCAGTTTTTCAATTACAAAAAACACCACCTATCAAAACCAAATCTTTAAAAGCCTGATTACAATCGCATTTAACAAATATAAAGACATTAAAACAACAAATTAAAACATAATAACAACTTATTTGTTACAAGTTTTTAATTCCTACAAAATATCACGTTTTATGATAACCTTTAATTTACAAACAAGTCAGCTATTTAAAATTTATTAAACCACAATAATAACCATGCAAATTAGGATAATTAAGTTTGACATTCATATATAAAGAAGCTAAATGGGGGATATCTATATGTGTCCACTATAAGGCTTTTTAAAATAATTTTATAATTTCGCTGATAATGTTTGGTTGCGATCACATTACAACAAGCGATTCATAAGTTACTTGCCTACAAGTAAAAAAGAAGTTAAATAGGTTTACGCAATTTTCACTTTTGTATTAAAATATGTATTCACAGGTTTATTTAGCAAATGGGACAAAGAGCCACCGACTTGCGAACCTATCAGATGCCCAATGCTTTTACCCCAACGATTTGGATCAAAAAATTGCACCAACAGAAACAATTTAAGATCATCTTGCTCGTATGTTTACACAATTAGTTACGCAATAATTAACAAGCTAAAAAAAAAACAGTCGTGATCCTTGCCTTTATTTAATAAGGTTAAAAACAAACTAACACAAATTTTGCGCGATGTTCCTAAAATATGCATGAAATTATTTAAACACCCTATGTTCGCTCTTAGAATGTCATGTAATATTAAATTAAAACAATGCACAGGTTTGACTGCGAAGAAGGCTACCGACTCCAGGGCGCCCCTGGTGACAACTACTTTCCCTGGTCTCCAATCGTTTGTCAACATAACATACGAATTCAAGATAGTATTGGTGTATGGAACCACCCTCAACCATTATGCGTTCGTAAGTGCTGTCAATTCTTTAGATAGCTTTGTATGTTTTCGTATTGATAACATCGCAAAATGTAATGTTAAGGCTATTTCGTGATACCTAAACTTACACATATATACTCCACAAGTTAAAATAATATATGTACTATAACTAAATGAAATACGTTTTACACCTACATTTAGCACTTCAATGCGAGGCACAGGTACTTAGAAACGGGAGAATAACTTGCACCGATAGACACTTTGTTGGTTCTAACTGTCGCTTTGCTTGTAACACTGCTGTAGGTTATCAACTTTACCCTGAGTCGTCGACTGACAATGCTTGTCAACGAAACGAAGAATGGACTAGACCAGCACCGTGCTGCACCCGTGAGTTTGTTTACAAAGATTAAATACAACTACAAACCGAACGTGTTTTATATATAAACTTCATTTACAACAACCTGATTTGTGTAATTAAGCACCTTTTACTTATAATCGCACGGGTAACCGTTAAATGTTTATTGTATATATTCTTGGCGCAATTTGAATTTATACAAGGCTGTTGCTACTAGCAAATATTTGTGATGCAAGTCCTTGTAAAACATTAGTACGTGTTTACTTAAATGTAGTTTAAACACATATCTTACCTTGTATTTTCAGTTCCATGTCCACCATTTGCTGTTATGGATTTTGCCGTTATTTTAGATTCATCTTCTTCCGTAGGTCTGGAAAACTGGAATAGAATGACTGCATTCGTTAAAGGATTTTTAGAGTACGCTTTAAACTAATCTTAATACCTCAATTTTAACTTAAGCTTTCCTAGTTTTAACTATTTAAACGCTTAACATAGGCCAAACCTGCCTTTTAATTAATTACTTATGCGTTTGCCCTAAGAACTTTAATGTGCCTTTTTCAATAAAAACACTACGCCTGCTGTGTTTGCCGTAGTGATGTATTAACGTACTAAAGATTATAGAAAAAGTTGTTTTCTCTTTGTAAAATAAAAAGTAAAATGTTTTTGTTTATAATTCTAGTGATTTCGTCGTAAGAAATGATTCGTCCCATTTTGCGGTGATCAGATACAATAGAGTAGTTGATACGGATACCCAGGTAAATGCGTAGATGTTAATTTAAATTACCTTTAAAAAATGGTTTTTACCTTTAAAAAAAATGGTTCAATATTAAATGTGTTGTTTTCAAGATTTTTTTTGATTCGTATCCTAATAGTTTGGAAAATGTTCTTAACGCCTTCGACAGGATTCCCTATGACGGAAGTGGTAAATATATACCTAAAGCTAAAGTATTCCGTGTACATTTATATCTATAAATAACGTTGCCCTATGAAGATTTTTAAAACAAATTATGTACATAAATATGTATACGCCAATTATTTTATAAACTATACAATCCAGCAAGTATATATTCTGATAGTATATGTTACGACATCCGAAAATCTTTTATCTGGTAAAATTTCAATAAATCTATCATTACTTTTATAGGAACGAGAACTGGTAATGCGCTTAGCTATGCCGCTGATGTTCTTTTAAAAAGGGGCAACAGGCCAAATGCCAGAGACATCGTTTTGTTGATTACTGACGGAGCTTCGCAAGATGATGTTATTGAACCTGCCCGACGATTAAGAGCAACTGGGGCACTTGTAAGTAGCTTTTAACCTCACCTCACGATTTAAATTCCAACCTCTCCAACCTCATAACCTACCTACAAGATTCCAACCTCATAACCTCACGATTTAAATTCCAGGTATTAGTTCTTCCTGTTTTGCCACCAGTCGGTGCACTTGACCTTGATGAAATTAGCGCTATTGCTGGTCCAGGTAACGAAGCAAACATTATCGATGATGCTTTAGAAGGTGGCTTTGAAGCCCTTGACGAGGAGCTTACAAGAGATATCAGTCGACTTCTTTGTGGTGAACCGTGTGCTAACATATAGGATTAAAAAGTATTGCCAATGTATAACATGACTTTATTTCACAATATAATCTTGCCCTGTTATAAACATAGAATTGTGGTGACTATAAACTGCTTTAAAAATTGTTTCTTGTAGTTTGTAGATTTTAAATAAATTGGTGTATATCGCATGGAACAAACTCTTTTGATAAAAAAAACATGCAAGATCAGTTGAAGGATTTAAACAAGGTTTATATAGGGCTATTTATTCATTAATAAGAGTTAAATTACGTTTCAATTTTTTTACAAATATCCATGTGATAATTGCATAAATATATGCGTCTACAAAACAAAGTGCAATACGATAATTCTAGTTCAGATATAAATTTAATTATTTATATTTTATAACATTGGAAGTTTGTTGTTATCGTTTATAAGCTACATTAAAGTACAAATTTGTTAAGGCACCCAAAAATTGCTATAGCATTACAACAACTATTTTAATAGTTAGCAAATGAACTCAGAAGCTTTAAATAAATTTATGATTCGTCGTAGCTCATTTTAGCATCATTCCATTAAACTAATTGCAAAACGTTAATTTGTATAAAAAGTTTGCATACAATATAAAAGGCACACTATTTACTTATCATGTATAAAAATGAATGGCATTTGAAGTTAGTATTAAAAAAGGTTAAAAAATGATGTGTATAAAAATTTGGCCAATATAAAAATTTATAATACAAACTTCGCCTCTACAAATGTTTTAAATATTAATCTTGCTAAACAAATATTTTCTTTGTCTCTCTCTTTTTTATACACTAAATGGAAAAAGATTTTATCAAAATCATTTTAAATTAAAATTGACAAGATACCTCAAAAATAGATAAGTTAGTAACCTAAAATTTGTATGGTTTGATATGATTTTGTTTAAGATAAATCCTTAGAAGAAAGTGTCAACTTACCATAATTTGAACCTTTTGGTCTCTATATTTACATTAGTTTAAGGGTCTTTAGCAATAAACATTGTTCCTCTTTTTCTTCTATAACAAATAACTGCAACGACCGAGATCAACACAATCAAAATTACTCCAAGTAAAACTCCCAAAACAATAATAAGAATACGGAACAACGCTGAAATAAATTTTAAATCCTTGGTTAAAATCTTACTTTAAAAACAATATAAAGAATTTTAATACATAAACAGTATTTAACAAATATAACATAAGCGGCACTTAATAGATACATATAGGGTATGTTTATAAAAGATTTACTCCTAAAATTATTCTTGCAGTTTTATTTCCAATATTTAATTAATTAAACTTACAAGTATCTTCACATCGGTCACCCTGATACCCATCAGTACACCTAAAAATAAAACATGTTTTTTAAACATTCTAACTTTATAAATTTCTACAAATATAGCGGGCGGTTTTAATATTATTTATTTTTTTACACATCGTTTAAAATAAATTATTAAAGAATTTTTATTACTTTTTCAAAATAAATAAATTTATATATTAACAAAATTTTAGCATAAGATGTAAAGTATACCTGATAGGTTTACAAAATTTAAATTTATTGGATATATTATATCTGTTAAGATAGTAGTCTTAGTTTATTTTATTTGAAAAGTTATATTGACTAATACGTCTTTTTAATCAAAAAGTAAAACATATATAAACAAATTTACAAGCAAAGGGATCGATTGTCTGTTGTTATTCTACAAGTTCCTCCATTTTGACAAAATCTTTCTGGACATGCTGCAGTAACTATAAGAAAATATATAAAATTAAGCTTAAAAAAACATTTCTTTAATTATATAAAAATTATTTTAATACTACCTTATACAAAAATATATAATTTCAAAGTATTGTAATAAATATCTACTAAAAAAGGAAAATATACATTTTTTTGCTAATCAATAAACACAAAACATTTTAAATAGTAAATGGTTGTTTGGTAAGTGTACGTGCCTTTATTTCTGGTACATTGTGCTTTTATTTTGTATTAAAATTTGTTATTGTTACAAAGTATCACCTATAACCTGGTGACCTAGCTTTTATATTTATAAAATCTACCTGCAGAACAAGTTGTTGCATTGGTGACTTGATCACCTACAAATCCATCATTACAAGTGCAACTAAATGAGGAACCTTCTCTTGAACATAATGAATTGGCAGGACAAGGAGAGGTTGCACATGGTGTTATGTCTACAAAAATGACCATTGATTTTAAATTATAAGAAAATATTTTTACATTTAAATGTAGTTAAATGACATATATATGTTAAATATAGAGATTGATCTTTATTACCTGTTGATGGTGGACCTTCAAAAAAGCGTGGGTCTGTGCCATTTGCATTATTGTCAAATGAATTAGTTACATTATCGATTGGTACTGTAGAGTTATCAACTTGAATATCCATTCTAACAAATACAATAACAATTTGTTAAAGAAATCAGATGAATATAAATCCAATATACAAATATAAAGCAATGTCAAAACTTACATAGCTATTACACTGCCTTCAATAAATGTCACTTCAGTTACTGTAATGTCAACTACAATCGTCAGTTTTGCAATGTACTGATTAATACACTGTTCCCTCAATGATATATATTCCTGGCTTGTTGTTATGGTCAAAGCTTCGGTAAACACAAAACCTTCACCCAAGGTTATTTGAACTGTTGATGTTTGCGTAGCAGCTGTAAAAAATAAACACAGATATAAAAAATAATATTTTAACTTTCTAACTTTGACCACTGAAATCGTATAAATAAACTAAAATAAAATATAATACTGTTTATATAAAATAAACTATATACCAATACAGAAGGTTACTCCATCTCCGTTAAATCCATCATTACATGCACAGGTGAAAGAACCAGGGGTATTAGTACATTGAGCATTACTTGTGCAATTATCTGTGTTATCATCACACTCATTAATATCTGTGCAGTTAAATCCATCACCAAAATATCCAGTATTACAAGCACAAGTAAAAGATCCAATTGTGTTTGTACAAATAGCATTGTCATCGCAATTGTCTGTCATCAATAAGCATTCATTACCATCTGTGCAATTAAACCCGTCTCCGGTGTATCCAGCATTACAAGTACAAGTAAATCCTTCCGTTAAGCTGGTACAAAAAGCATTACCACTACAATTAGCTGTACCTAAGGTACACGGATTTATTGGCATGCATATCATTCCATCACCAGTAAATCCAGTATTACAAGCACAAGTAAATGATCCAATTGTGTTTGTACAAGTAGCATTTCCATTGCAATCATCCGTCATTAAAGTACATTCATTTATATCAGTGCAGTTTACTCCATCGCCAGTGTATCCAGTATTACAAGCACAAGTAAATGATCCAATTGTGTTTGTACAAGTAGCATTTTCATTGCAATCATCCGTCATTAAAGTACATTCATCTATGTCTGTGCAGGTAACTCCATTACCAGAATATCCAGTATTACAAGCACAAGTAAATGATCCAATTGTGTTTGTACAAGTAGCATTACCATCACTACAATTGTCTGTCATTAAAGTACATTCATCTATGTCTGCGCAGGTAACTCCATTACCAGAATATCCAGTATTACAAGCACAAGTAAATGATCCAATTGTGTTTGTACAAGTAGCATTACCATCACTACAATTGTCTGTCATTAAAGTACATTCATCTATGTCTGCGCAGGTAACTCCATTACCAGAATATCCAGTATTACAAGCACAAGTAAATGATCCAATTGTGTTTGTACAAGTAGCATTACCATCACTACAATTGTCTGTCATTAAAGTACATTCATCTATGTCTGCGCAGGTAACTCCATTACCAGAATATCCAGTATTACAAGCACAAGTAAATGATCCAATTGTGTTTGTACAAGTAGCATTACCATCACTACAATTGTCTGTCATTAAAGTACATTCATCTATGTCTGCGCAGGTAACTCCATTACCAGAATATCCAGTATTACAAGCACAAGTAAAAGATCCAATTGTGTTTGTACAAGTAGCATTACCATCACTACAATTGTCTGTCATTAAAGTACATTCATCTATGTCTGCGCAGGTAACTCCATTACCAGAATATCCAGTATTACAAGCACAAGTAAAAGATCCAATTGTGTTTGTACAAGTAGCATTACCATCACTACAATTGTCTGTCATTAAAGTACATTCATCTATGTCTGCGCAGGTAACTCCATTACCAGAATATCCAGTATTACAAGCACAAGTAAAAGATCCAATTGTGTTTGTACAAGTAGCATTACCATCACTACAATTGTCTGTCATTAAAGTACATTCATCTATGTCTGCGCAGGTAACTCCATTACCAGAATATCCAGTATTACAAGCACAAGTAAAAGATCCAATTGTGTTTGTACAAGTAGCATTACCATCACTACAATTGTCTGTCATTAAAGTACATTCATCTATGTCTGCGCAGGTAACTCCATTACCAGAATATCCAGTATTACAAGCACAAGTAAAAGATCCAATTGTGTTTGTACAAGTAGCATTACCATCACTACAATTGTCTGTCATTAAAGTACATTCATCTATGTCTGCGCAGGTAACTCCATTACCAGAATATCCAGTATTACAAGCACAAGTAAAAGATCCAATTGTGTTTGTACAAGTAGCATTACCATCACTACAATTGTCTGTCATTAAAGTACATTCATCTATGTCTGTGCAGTTTACCCCATCACCAGTGTATCCAGCATTGCATTGACATGTTGGTTCGGTTGTATTTATAATACATCTTGCATTTAAGTCACATGGTGGATCAGTGACACAAGCTAAGATTTAAAAAATTAAACAATTCCTTTAATATTAGCTTTGCAAATTTGAACTTTTTATTTAAATTTTTTTAAATTTAATAAATTTATTAAAAATGTTTTTCTAGTACAAAATATTGTTTGCTTACTTATTACTCATATAATGTTGTTGTAATATTTTTAACAATATGGCTACAATTTTATGCCATACTTTTTTGTACCAAAAATTTTTAAACACAAATTAGGTTAATCTGTAACTTACGAACACATGTTGTTCCATTACCAAAGAAATCTCTATTACATTCACATTCAAATGATCCCCCTGTGTTAGTGCAGGTTGCATTAGAATCGCATGGACTACTTAAACATTCGTCAATGTCTGTACAATTTGTTAAACCATCTCCAGTAAAACCGTTATTACATGAACAAGTAAAGTCATTTTGAGTTGCATTTCCATCGGTACAAGTTGCATACATAGCACAAGGAGAAGAAAGACAGCTGTTTAAATCTAAAAAAGTTTCAAACAAATATAAAAATCTTCATAAATAACATAATATTATCTCCTATAAAAAGTAAGTTGTGTTTAAGTGGTAAAAATATTTTGTTTTGTAGTTGTATCATTTAAGATTAATAAAAATCTGATTAAAATACCGAAAGTTGGAAGAGTGCTGAATAAAATCTCATTGGTATTGTTGTATGTTTCTAAAAGAGCACTTGCATTTCCTGGAGCTTCAGTAATTAGTACATACCTTTAAAAAAATTAAAATATTACAACTTAAAAAAGAATTAAAATAACTCAATTTGTAATTAATAAAAAATACATTTTCTAAAATAAATTAGTTATGATAATTTTTAAATAAAAATAAGATAAATAAATACCTAGCCACAACTTGTGTCATATAGTTGAAGAATTCTACTGATCTTAATTCAACTCCACTAAACCTTGACTCAACTTGATTTCTAACCTCTTGGCGAAGTGAAATAAATGCATTCGACGTAACATTTTGAAGTTGAGGACTAAAGGTTGCACGTGATGTCAGAATGGTTTGTTCAAAAGTTACTTCAGTGCCAATAACTGTAAAAAAATAATATTATGTTTTAAAAAAAAGTTTTATTGCTTATATTGTTCATAAAAATGTGCTTATATTTAAAAGATAAAAGTTATAGGTAAGGAATATTAAGAGTTCCTTAATTTAAGTTAAACAAGTTTAAAAAGTGAACAAGAAACTTACAGGCACAATTTATTCCATCACCAGAATACAAGTTTTCACACATACAAGAAAAGTCTCCTGGGTTGTTGATACAGATAGCATTTTCACTGCAATTATCAAGGCTTTCTGTACATTCATTAATATCCATACATATTGTCCCATTTAAAGAATAACCTTCAAAACAAATGCACTCAAAACTTCCTTGTGTATCAGAACAGTTAGACATAGCTGGGCAAGAAAACGTGCTATTTTGACATTCATTTATATTGGTACATTCTATTCCTGTAAAACATAGTTAACAATTACATTATTTAAATTATTTTATACAAATTTATAGTTTGCATTAACCAAACTTATTTAACAAAACAAAAAACTACAACTATATTAAACTACAACTAAAAACATTTTCCAAAAATGTAACTCACACATTATCGATTTAACATGCAATATCTAGAAATACATACCATCGCCTGAATACCCAATATTACAAGCACAAGTAAAAGATCCATTTGTGTTTGTACAAGAAGCATTATCATCACAACTATCTGTCATTAACATACATTCGTTTATGTCCGTGCAGTTTACTCCATTGCCAGTGTATCCAGTATTGCAAGCACAAGTAAAAGATCCATTTGTGTTTGTACAAGAAGCATTATCATCACAACTATCTATCATTAACATACATTCGTTTCTGTCTGTGCAGTTTAGTCCATTGCCAGTGTATCCAGTATTACAAGCACAAGTAAAAGATCCATTTGTGTTTGTACAAGAAGCATTATCATCACAATTATCTGTCCGTAACATACATTCGTTTATGTCTGTGCAGTTTACTCCATTGCCAGTGTATCCAGTATTGCAAGCACAAGTAAAAGATCCATTTGTGTTTGTACAAGAAGCATTATCATCACAACTATCTGTCATTAACATACATTCGTTTATGTCTGTGCAGTTTACTCCATTGCCAGTGTATCCAAGATTACAAGCACAAGTAAAAGATCCATTTGTGTTTGTACAAGAAGCATTATCATCACAACTATCTGTCATTAACATACATTCGTTTATGTCTGTGCAGTTTACTCCATTGCCAGTGTATCCAGTATTGCAGGAACAAGTAAAAGATCCATTTGTGTTTGTACAAGAAGCATTATCATCACAACTATCTGTCATTAACATACATTCGTTTATGTCTGTGCAGTTTACTCCATTGCCAGTGTATCCAGTATTGCAAGCACAAGTAAAAGATCCATTTGTGTTTGTACAAGAAGCATTATCATCACAACTATCTGTCATTAACATACATTCGTTTATGTCTGTGCAGTTTACTTCATTGCCAGTGTAACCAGTATTGCAAGCACAAGTAAAAGATCCATTTGTGTTTGTGCAAGAAGCATTATCATCACAGTTATCTGTCATTAACATACATTCGTTTATGTCCGTGCAGTTTACTCCATTGTCAGTGTATCCAGTATTGCAGGTACAAGTAAAAGATCCATTTGTGTTTGTGCAAGAAGCATTATCATCACAATTATCTGTCATTAACATACATTCGTTTATGTCTGTGCAGTTTACTCCATTGCCAGTGTATCCAGTATTGCAGTTACAAGTAAAGGATCCATTTGTGTTTGTACAAGAAGCATTATCATCACAACTATCTGTCATTAACATACATTCGTTTATGTCTGTGCAGTTTACTCCATTGCCAGTGTATCCAGTATTGCAGGCACAAGTAAAAGATCCATTTGTGTTTGTACAAGAAGCATTATCATCACAACTATCTGTCATTAACATACATTCATTTACGTCTGTGCAGTTTACTCCATTGCCAGTGTATCCAGTATTGCAGGTACAAGTAAAAGATCCATTTGTGTTTGTACAAGAAGCATTATCATCACAACTATCTGTCATTAACATACATTCGTTTACGTCTGTGCAGTTTACTCCATTGCCAGTGTATCCAGTATTGCAGGTACAAGTAAAAGATCCATTTGTGTTTGTACAAGAAGCATTATCATCACAACTATCTGTCATTAACATACATTCGTTTATGTCTGTGCAGTTTACTCCATTGCCAGTGTATCCAGTATTGCAGGTACAAGTAAAAGATCCATTTGTGTTTGTACAAGAAGCATTATCATCACAACTATCTGTCATTAACATACATTCGTTTATGTCTGTGCAGTTTACTCCATTGCCAGTGTATCCAGCATTGCAAGCACAAGTAAAAGATCCATTTGTGTTTGTACAAGAAGCATTATCATCACAACTATCTGTCATTAACATACATTCGTGTACGTCTGTGCAGTTTACTCCATTGCCAGTGTATCCAGTATTGCAGGTACAAGTAAAAGATCCATTTGTGTTTGTACAAGAAGCATTATCATCACAACTATCTGTCATTAACATACATTCGTTTACGTCTGTGCAGTTTACTCCATTGCCAGTGTATCCAGTATTGCAGGTACAAGTAAAAGATCCATTTGTGTTTGTACAAGAAGCATTATCATCACAACTATCTGTCATTAACATACATTCGTTTACGTCTGTGCAGTTTACTCCATTGCCAGTGTATCCAGTATTGCAGTTACAAGTAAAGGATCCATTTGTGTTTGTACAAGAAGCATTATCATCACAACTATCTGTCATTAACATACATTCGTTTACGTCTGTGCAGTTTACTCCATTGCCAGTGTATCCAGTATTGCAGGTACAAGTAAAAGATCCATTTGTGTTTGTACAAGAAGCATTATCATCACAACTATCTGTCATTAACATACATTCGTTTAGGTCTGTGCAGTTTACTCCATCGCCAGTGTATCCAGTATTACAAGCACAAGTAAAAGATCCATTTGTGTTCATACAAGTTGCGTTAATATTGCAATTGTCTGTCATTAAAACACATTCATTTATGTCTGAGCAGTTTACCCCATCCCCAGTGTATCCAAGATTACAACCACACATAAAACTTCCATTATTATCAGAACACATAGCATTAAGGTGACAATTATGGGTTCCAATAGCACATTCGTTTATGTTTGTACAATTTACACCATTGCCTGTGTACCCAGTGTCGCAAGTACAAGTAAAATTTCCAAGAACATTGGTGCAATTAGCATTTGCATCACAATTATTTGTTCCATTAACAGCACATTCGTTTATGTCGATACAGTCTGTGCCTATGGAAAAGAGTTTATACTTTAACTACATGTTCCAAACTTGATTCTATTAATCAAGTTCAACTAATAATTAAGAACCTAATATATAATAAGATAACTAAAACATCTCAATATTTGTACATGCAACATTACAAAAAAATATTTTGTAATAATTTTCTAATTTACAACTAATTTTACCAATAAAATTGATTTACCATTATTTAAATAACCCATTGGACATGTACAAATAAACGAGCCTACTGTATCTTGGCAAGTAGCTAACATTGGACAAGGATTTAGCAAGCAATCATTTAAATCTAAATAAAAAAAAGTTAATTGCATCAAAAAATATTAAGCATAACTTTATTGTATACATGACTTGAGTTTTAATCAGATTGACAGTTTTTTATAAAAAAAATCAAAATCTCAACATGTTTGTTAAGCGTTAACAAATACTACAAATGTATAAAGCAATGGGCCAAAAAATAGGCTGAACTTTCGACTAGGTTTACTTACTATCAGTTAGATTTTGGTAAGTTGCTGGTAAAGCAGTTTGATTAAATGCATTTAGGACATTTGTTATATTGGCATCAGCTCTATTTGAAGTCAAGTTAAACCTATAATGCAGTCATAGAATAAAAATAAAACGTAATTAAAACCTTAAATCAAACAATGTTCAACCCATTTATTAATCAAATAAATATTTATAGAATTATGAGGTTTCTATAACCAACTATGTGCATACATTATAAGTGTTAAAGACCAAATACAACAATTTAAAAATATTACAACAAATAAATTTAGAACCTTACCAAATTATTATGCCAGGATAGAATTCAATAACATTAATTTCTACAAATCCAAATACATTTTCAAAAGCAGTAGATAATTCTGAGACAACCCTGTTGTTTAAGTTTATAAAAGCTTGTGAAGATTGGTTAGCAAAGTCTGCCAGGTATGTCTCATTTAATTCAATCTGAAGTTCAAACATCTTTGGAGGAACTAAATAATAAAATAATTATTTAAAATTAGAAGCCTTAAATGTTAAATTTAAACAAATTTTACTCTTTTTGTTTGTTAAGCTTTTAAAAATTGTTAAGTTTAAAGAAATTTAATAATTTAAAAATTTTCAAGTTAATAAAAATGTTACTCTTTTTGTTTGTTAAGCTTTTACAAAAATTGGTTTAAAGTTAACATATGATGCAGGACACTCATAAAACTCTTTAATAATTTTCTTACCAGTCATAAAACTAACAACGCGAGGCAAACTTCTAAGTCCATTTTGATTAAAAGCAACAAGAGAAACATTGTAAGTGGTTCCCAGTACAACGTTGCTTAAGAGAGTTATGTTAACATCAGATGTGTTAAAAGAAATCTCATCTCCAGTGGCAGGAGTAAGTGTAACTTCAATATCTATTGAGCCAACCGGTCTAACAAGTTCGAAGTTAATTCCAGTGTCTTGGTTACTTAGGAAGTTTTGAATGTTTGGTGGTAACGTTACTATAAAAATAAATAGTGATCAAATTATTAAAGTTAGTTGTTAAAAATATTTAAAATATTGTAGCTTTTGTTACACTATTCAATATTTTGTTAATAACACATAATAAAAAACAGAATCATATTCATAATAATTAAAATTAAAATTCATCTTATTAACTAACATCTTTTTTAAAAGACAACATACAATAAAAAATAAAAACACTTGTCGAAATATTAGCTTACAAGTGTATGTAGATGTAACATTATTTTCCATGCTTCTTCCTGCCTCATAGTTGACCATCATTGTAATGTTATATTGCACACCAGAATCAAGGTTCATTATTGTTGGGTTTGTGGTGGTAAATGTTTCATTTTGAGAACCATTATCTATAAAATAAAAAATTGAATGTTTAATGTTTACACAAAAAACAAGCGCAATTCTACATAATCATTTTATTTAAATATATTAAATAAACCCACACTAATATGTCAATACTAACAACATAATTACCATTTGCATATATTATTGTGTAACTCTGGGCTCCAACAATCGAAGGGTATTGAATCATTATTGTTGTATCAGTCACACTGATAACTGTTATTTCGGGTCCACTAGCAATAACTAAAACAATATTTGCTTTTATTTTGAGCATATAATATTGTAATAATTAAAGTTTAGAAATACTAAAATACAGGTTACAATAAACAAATTAGGAAATAATAATAACAACTAATTACTGCACAAAACATACCTTATTCAATTCTGCTAAAATTAACAAATAATAACCTTTTTAAGGTTTACTGTGACATATTTTACCTGTAGCAGTTGAAAAGGTTGCAGCCGTTCCATTTCCAGCTTGATTGTTTCCAATAATTGTTATTTCGTAACCAACACCAGCATCTAGATTCATGTAAGTGCCATTTGCATATGGTTGAGAAATAAATTCAGAACCAGAAGATATCATTGTGAAGTATGAGGAAGCGCCAACCACATCATCCCAAGCAAAAGCAATTGAAGTTGTTGTTTGGTCAGTTGCTCTAAAGCCCTCTGGGAAAGCAGGTACTAAAAATAAAAAAATGTTTAATCTTTGTTTAAACTCACAGAAATTTTGCAACTACTGTATTAAGTTTTAAAGGCTAATTGCTTAAACTAATAATTTTATAATATTTAACAATTTTTTTGTTTTACAACACTAGTTACAAAATATTAAACATTTGCTTAAATAAAAAAAATTATTTATTGAAAACTAATATCGTTTAGACAAAAAAAAAAAAAACTAAAAACTTGCAAGTTATTTGTGTTGCATTTGCAGGTTCACTTAATTTCATTGATGATAATTCTTCAACTGTAATCACATATTCAGTTCCAGTAGCTAAACTTGATATACGTCCAACTGTTCCATCACGTGGAAAAAATCGTCCATTATTTTCAATTACAGGAGAATCTGGCATACCATCTAATCTAGTTACATCCACTAAGGTAAATAAACTGCCTGTTGAGAATGTCCATGAAATTTGAATAGTCATGTTTGTCACAGCTAGTATACTAATATTAGGAGGCAAAGGATCTGTTAAAATAATAAAATATTAAATTTGTAAAAGTAGAATAATTTTATTCTTTGATTGTTAAATAAAAATACTACAAAATATTCCAAAAAATAAACATTATAATGTACTTTATTAACTTTTAACATATTTTTGCTTAGATCTACTAAATTGTTATTTTTATTTATTAAATAATCTGATAAATATTGTTTTTATACACAAAAGTGTTTATACTTGTCTGTATGTTGCTTCCAGTGATTGTGACACTTTGTCCAAAATTGTTAAAAGCTTGAACAGAAGGAGTATACAAAACACCAGAATCCAGGCCACTAAAATTTGCACTTGCTGTTGTAACGTTTTGAGTGAAAGTAGTTGCTGTGTTATCACTTCTATAAAAAAAAATTATCAAAGAATAGAAAATTTCATTATTTAAACTTAATAATTTTTATAATAAATTATTTTTTTTATATATCTTTTTCCTCGATGTGGAAAGGTCAAATGCGCAACCTAAACATAGAGTAATATTAGTTACTCTACCTAGTAGTTACTCGACCTAGTCTCGAGTTGCCTTTAGCAGATTGGGATATTATATGGATTATAATTGCCCAATAATCATGCTACTGATTAAGTGCTGGCTTAGCAGGATTTCATACCGCTAAGCTTAAAAAAAGTTTGTAGTGTAGCACAACCTTTTGTGCAAGTGTTGTCACAATATTAAATGTTAGAATATTTACTCTGTTAAAGTTGCAAGGTAATAAATAGCTCCAACTGAAGCATTCCAACTTATTCTGGCAGTTGTTGAAGTTGTCATTAATTCCATTATATTACTAGCATTCGAAGGTGCTAAATAATATTTAAATGTAAATAAAAAATCTAAACCTTAAGATTAACAACATATCTTTTTTTATACTACCTAATTGGAATTATTTATTAGTCCTTGTATAGAACTTATTTCTTACAAAAGGTTTTTCTTTAACTGAGTTAATATATGTATCAATTTGGGTTAATTTTATTATTACTTTAAAACTTACCTGTGTATACAGTAAGGCAGGTTTGCATAGTTGTTTGTTGAATTCCTATTAGGATAGTATTATTGCTTGTTCTTCCAATAATACAAACAACATACATTGTTCCAGGAATTATTCCATTATCAGCATTATTGAATGACCGGGTAAGTGCATCTCTAAATAATAAAAAAAAATATTTATAATAATTTGTTTTAAACTTAATATAAATGAAGATATTTTTACCTATTTTTAAATGTCAAATTAATTTTAAAAAATAGGTTAAAAAACCTACATCGGTTCATTGATAACTTCAACTCCACTTTGATTTAATGTAAGAACAAAATCATAAACTCCAGTTGGTCTATCCCAATAAACCATAAAAGTTGTTTGTGTGACGGTAAAGTTGTTGAACACATTTACATTTGCAGGAACTATAAATTAAAAAAGGGTTTACAAAATAGATAAAATTTGTTATATTGCAAATAAGCTCTTATTTAAAATTAAGTTGTTTGTAATTCTGTCTACATTCAACAGATTTTAGTGGATAATATATATATGTATGTCCAATTTATTGCCTATAAAATAAAACAAAAGGCTGTTTGTGGTGAGCTTGTAAAATATTGCGTGCGAATATTAGTTAAAAGTTGCGACCATATTATGACAATTAAAAATTAAATTGTAAAATAAGCAAAATTATATGTACACTAAAAATTAATTAACTTAAGTACAAATAAATGATTTTAAACTGTCTAAGTTCACATTTCCTTTTTTAAAACATTAAAACTTTTAATTTTACCTGTAATTTGATTTATTTGATCTGAAGCTAAACTTTCTAGTAGTCCATTCAACGCTACAATATCAATTTGGTATAAAGTTCCAGACGTTAAATTTTGTAAAGTAGCGTTTTGAATCGTGGTTTCAACTTGCAATAAAGAACCACCAGAAAACATGTAGTTTATTCGATAGAGAGTTGCAGTTGGTACCAAACTCCACATCAGGGAAATTGAATCTTGTTGAACGTCAGTTACAGCCAAGTTCATGGGAGTAGCAGGAGCTATGAACCATAAAAAATTACTGTGTAAATTTAAATAATTCAAAATTTGAAAAGAATTTAATAAAGTTTAATTAATATGATTAAAAAAATGATAATCAATAATTCACAAAACTGTCAAACATTTTCTGCTACAACACCTGTTATTTGAATAATTTGATCACTAAAATCCCCACTTCCACCACTATACACAGCTTGAACAGCCACAGAATAATTGGTTCCAGGCATAAGCATTTCTAATCTAATTTCATTTGTAGGTTGAACTGTATTACTTGTCATATCCAGATTAGGGGTTACTCCGTAATTAATGTTGTACCCAGTTGCACCTGGTATGCTGTCCCATGTAACATTAAAACTTGTGGAGGCCACATTTATTGTATTAAGATTCATTGGCACAGCTCGAACTGTTTAAAATAGTTACAACTCTTGTTAAAAGATATTTGTTGCTTTTCAACCAAAACAAAATTGCCTGAGTTGTTTAAATATTATATAAATTTATGTGAATATTTTTATACTGCCTTAGTCCACAATTCTTGTTTAGTTATCAGGAATATTTTATGTGTTTAATATATATATATTTGTGTATAACTTAACAATTTTATACATATTTTGACATTAAATAAAAATGTTATGATTATTTTTAAACTTACGGGTTGAAGCAGCAATTGTCGTAATCTCACTGTTAAACCCAAATCTTGTAGCAAAAATTAAAATTGTATAGTCAGTGCCTGCCATAAGATTGGTAAATAAAAACATTGGAGATGTAGTATTCGTTTCACTTGAACCATTTATAGAGAAACTGTATGATTGAGCACCTCCCACGGCTGGGAATGAAATATTTATCGCAAAGAAATCTTCAATAATTTGAATGTCAGATGGTGCATTTGGAACTAAAAGTAAACAAAAAAAGCTATAATCCATTTTTTAAAGAATTCAACAAACAATACATAAAATTTTTAGTGCCAAATTCAAAAATAACTAAACTTGATACCATTAAAAACAAGTAACGAAAACATTTCCATACATATATTAAAATTTATTGGTTTTGTATATTACAATTTAATTAGTTAAATAAAAAAATATAAACCTGTGGTAAACATGGAAGTTGGACCATCGTTACTCATGCTGCTTGATTCATAAACTCCCCTAGCAGAAATTGTGTAGTTAAGTCCCGCGTTCAGGTTGAGTAGAGTACAATCTGTTGTTGCGCCATTGCTAGCTGTACTTATTGTACACGTTGTATTTTCTGTATTGAATACATACAAAATTCGATAATTATAACTTACTATTCCAAAAAAAAAATTTGAATACAAAAAAATAATGAAATGAGAATATGCAAACATTTAAAATTATCAATAATTTTAAATTATATAATAGTATTATACCAAAAATCCTACTAAATACAGAAATACATTCAATTTACCCATAGATGTATCTTCGATGCCGGTAACAATGTAGCTTTGTACTCCTGGTGTAGAGTTTGGAATTAATCTAACAGTAATGCTGCTATTTGTGTTTCTTGCAAATTCAACATTTACAGGGAATGGATCATGAACTAAAAACATATTTAAGCAAATTATAGTATTTTATTATCATTAACAGACTAAAGTACAAATACATAACAAATTCGTATCAATTTTATCTATACCATTATAAACTAGTATACAAAATAAGGTTTAACACTAATATGCAAAATTAGGTCTAACATTTTGAACAAATAAAAAGTGAGTACTTGTATAAAATTGATTTGTGCCCGGTGTTTGAGAGGATCCAGTTGGATTTATTGATGTTATTGTAAATGAATATAGGCTTCCTTGAGTTAGGTTAACAGCAGTAAATGTTGCAACATTACCCACAGTAACCTTTAAATTTAATTTTAAGTTATGTTATTATTTTTTTATGTCACGAGTTTCACGTTTTTTTAGTTTAATATTGTTTTAAACTTTTTAATATTTACTGTTGTTGGTGTTGTGTTGTTATAAGTAACTGTGTAGTTTGTAGCACTCTGTACAGCTCCCCAAGTTACAGTTATGCTTGTACTTGTTTGTTCACTTGTTGCAATGTTCAATACTTGACCAGGCACTATACCATATAAACATGTATTACTTTTTTACACATGCCATATTATTTAAATATTAGTTTAGAGTAACCAAACAAGCAACACAAAATTTATAAAAAAATCCTAATTACCAAATGTTTTTATAAAAAAAATTACTTAAAATATGACCAAAACTTAAGGTTGCTTTTACGTCAATATACTGATCAATAGTGTTTATAGAACAGCAAAGTTAAATTCTCTGCAATGACTTACATGTTAAAACCTCAGATGCATTTTGCCTTGCAGCTGTTTGCAAACCATTATCCACATAAGATGATGTAATAAACACATTATACAATGTTCCAGGTAAAAGACCAGTTACAACAATAAATAAATCACTTGTTGGATTCTGTGGTGTAAAAGTTACAGATTCCCCAGTAGTAAGTTCGATGATTGGATTGTAAAATCTATATAAACAAATTAAAATTAGGATTAATTTGTAAGATATTTAATATTTATACTTTACAGATCAGATTTTTAAATATTAAAATCTTTTAAAATTACAAAAAAAGTTAAAAAAATTAGGTTTTAAAAAACTTTTTGTGATATAAAAACTTATTTATCTGTAACTAAATTACAAAATCAGATAAGAAAAAAAAATATTCAAATATATATCTTACTGTGCTCCTAACTCAGCATCCCAAGAAACATTAAAACCTGTTTCAGTAATATCCATAAAATTAAGAATAGAAGGACTAGCAGGAACTAAAAAGGTTAACAAAGTTTAAAATATTTTTTTACTTGAATTTATTATTAAAACATTTGAAGGGTTTTTAATAACTATAGAAAAATGTTTATTACCATCTTTAAAATTTAGGATGTGGAAATTATATTTTTATTAATTTTATGTACTAAAAAAAAGTTTATATTTAAAACACTTACGAGTAGTAAACATCCCTTGGCTTGCGAAACTTTGCCCAAATGCATTAAAAGCTGTAACCTCAACTGTATAAGTTGTACCAGAACTCAATCCCATTAAAGTTGCTCGCGTTTCTGTTACATTATCCATGGTAACCTCAGAGTTGTTAAATATTGCTTGTACAATGTAAAACGTGGCACTCATAGACGAATCAAATGTTATCATTAAGCTTGTAGTGGCGCGAACAGCAGCAATGTTTGTAACATCAGGTGGGACTATAATTCAAGACAAAATCACTTTTATTAAAGATATTTTTTTGTAGAATTAAATTAGTTGACAAAATTAAACTTACAGGTTATGACTGTCAGTGTTTCAGAATTTTCACTTGTTAAATTGTTCATATTTCCAATAGATTGAACAGTAATGTTGTATGTTGTTCCAGGATCTCGCATTTCAAATGATGTTACATTTCCATTAAATCTAGGCATCGGTGCATTATTTATAGTAGCCTGGTACATATCAGCTCCAAAAGATTCCATAAAAGTGATATTAATCATTGTTTGAGAGATTAAAGTAAATGTCACATTTTCAGGTGGACTAGGTACTAAAAAGATAAAATGATCAACTTTTTAATATTTTGTATAAAAATTTATCACATACAAATCAATAATAAAACACACTTTTTTGATATAATTTTATATTTAGGTTAAGCTTACAAAAAAAACATAAACACTTTAGTTTTTTATTAAAAACACAATGCGTGTTAAAAACTATGCTCTCACTTGTTTGTTGTGAAAACATGACCTCCGAACTATTTCCTGCATTGTTTCCAGAATTAAGAGTAATATCATATACTTCACCAGGTGTCAGATTTGTAAAATTTCTTATTAAGTTGGAATTATTTTGAGCATTCAATAAAGTTTGAAAACGAATAAAGTTTTCATTTACAATTCCAAATGAAGTGATATTAATAGAAAATGAGGTTGTTGTTACGTCGAAAAACGAAAACTCTGGAGCACTTGGAACTAAAATACAAATTTTTAAATGTTTTCTAAGGATACATTTATTAGGAGATATTAATGTTGAATACCATTACAAAAATTGCTGACCATCCCTAATTACACAGACAATACAAATACATATATATATATTAATATTGTCAGAAATGTGTAAACCTAATGGCTTTAATTAAAAATTCTTACTTGTAATTTGAGTAATAGATGAAGAGTTCCCAATGCCATTTGGATAAGTTACCCGGTAAAATAAATCATAAGATGTTCCTCCAGTTAAATTGATTATCGTAAAACTAGTATTTGTTGTTGTGTTCTCAGTCTAATAAAAACATTAAAATAACAAACAAGTTATTTTTAAAATAAATAAATTATAGTTATAAATAACAATGTAGAATTCATAATAAAAAATTACAATTTTTAACCAACTTATAGACTGTTTGTTTAGTAAATCTGCAAAATAACACATTTTAAATCGCATTAGTGTTTGTTTAATAAAATAACTGCAAAATATCTTACCATAATTGGTGATGTAACAAATATAGTGTAGCTTAATGCACCAGAGGCACTGGGATAGTTGACTACAAATGAAGTTTCAGCAACATTAGTCACTGTTGGGGTAACAGGCATAGGAATAACTAAAACATGTTAACAATATTTATTACTTTTGTTAGTATTTTAATATAAATATAATAAAAAGTATATTATAAATAGCAACTTTCTGCTTGTAATATTTAACTTAAGCCTATTGAAATGTTGTTAAAGATTAAAATAAGTTAAGCTTGTTATTTAAAATTTTTATAAATCCTATTATGTTTAACTTATACATTTGAAAATATGACATGAAAATATATTTGACATACATCCAGTGATTGAGAAATTTGAAGTGCATTGCCCCATTCCAGCAGAGTTGGCTGAGCATACTTGCAACAAGTAACCAGTGCCAGGAATAAGCCCAATTAGAGAAGTCATTGTTTGATTTGTTTCATCCAAACCCATTACATTCATTGAAAGATTTCCACTTAAACTGTCAAAAAGCATTAATGTATAAGTGTCTGCACCTGTAGCTGCTATCCATGTTATATTTGTTTGCATTTCGTCCTCACCGACCATCATAAGGCCAGTCGGAGCAGGAGGCACTAAAAATATAAAAACAATAAATACAAAACAAATAGAATTAAAAGTGGTTTTGCAATGGGTTTTAAAGAAAAATTTAAGTCTAACTATAAACTGCTGATATAATAGCTTACATTAAAAAGTTTTTTTTTAATAGTTTTTTTAAAAGTTAATTGGTACGTACATGTTATTTGTTCAATTTCAAATAAAAGAGTTGCAACAATTGGGTTGGGGTCAGTATTGGTAGAAATTACTCTTATTCTATATAATGTTCCAGCGACTAAGTTAACAAACTGATTCCTCAGTGGGGTCTACATACATAAATTTATTATTTACAACTATGGTGTGATTATTTAGTTTATTTAAGAAACAAATATATATTTATTTACCGTTAAAGCTGAAATAGAATTCGGGTCCATTGTCACAGTAACATTTGTTGCATCATCAATAACCATAAAGGTATATAAATTGGAATTAGGAAATCTGTCCCATGCAACAGTTATTGTATTTAATAAAACTTCGGTTACTTCCCAAATCACTGCCAAAAACATTGTATTAAGTAGAATTTTAAACTAATGTTTTAAATTTTAATATTTACATTAATAAATGATAAATTTGGTTAACCTATATAAACTGAAATATTTAGTTTTTTATAAAAACCTTTATTCATATTTAATAAAAAAAATCAAATTTTTAAAATTATTACAAAAATAACCTACTCGTAGTATTGGCATCAGAAAATTGACTTGTAACACCATTCATAATAAATGCAACTTGAACGCTATATTCTAAAGTTGTTGGTGTAACACTTGTTGATATTGTTGCTCTAGTTCCATTAACAGTAGTAGATGATATAAGTGTACCATTTTGTGAAACTCTTACTGAATAGCTATCTGCTCCAGCAACAGTATCATAACTTACACTGAAGCTTGTTTCTTGAACTTCAAATATTTGAATATTGGATACCCTTTGATCTCCTGTATAAGTATAAATTATCAATTAAAATATAAGTTTTAATTCTACCAGAATAATATCTATTAATAAAAGTTGCCATGTCAAAATAACAAAACATTTAAGTTAGGTAGTTTTATTATTTAAGTGTTTTTAAAAATATAAAAAGGTTTAATTTTAATTCTAAATTATCGCATTTTAAATACCTAGCGTGGTGCCACTAACTGTAGAAATAGCACTTGTTTGATTTTCACCAACGTGATCAGTTGTTGTAACAGACACCATAAAAGTGTATTCAGTTGAAGCATTTAATCCAGTAAATTCCTGAGTTATAATCTCTCCAACTGTTTGTTGACCAATTTCAATAAATGGCATGGTTGTATTTGAATTTATAGTGTAAACAACAACACGCTCAATGGATGTAAAACTTATTGTTGCCATTCTACCAACTATGTCTAAGTTTAATCCAACAACTTCTGGCACTATAGAAATAAAAAAGATTAATTGAAATTTGTATTTAGAGGTCATTTGAAAAGAAATAAATAGTTTAATTTATGTTTTCAACAGTTTTTTGTATATGTCTTTATCCCGACATGGGAAAGTCGAATGCCACCTAAACATAGAGTAACAACTGTTACCCCGACCCAGTCCCAAAGTTGCCTGTGGCAGTTTGGGATAAAATAAATTATAATTGCCTGATAATTTTTCTTTCAATTAAGTTTTGGCTTAGCAGAAGTACATACTGTTTATTCAAGAGCGCTACAACCTGAAAGCAGTAAGTATTGAATCCACAACCTCTTGTGGTGTAGCAAGTGTTTTTACCACTACACCACACAGGCGGCAGTTATTTATATTTTGTTTAATTACAATATACCTTTTTTTAAATTAAATGATCAGCATTTATTACAAGTTATACATGAAAATTCGTACTTGTGGTAAAAAGTGTCCCATTGCTGCTGTAATTTGTAAATGTGTTTCCTGATGATGCAGGTACAATTGCTCTTACTCTTACAGAGCAGATTGAGTTTGGGGAAAGATTTGTTGCATTTATTGAAGTTGTGTTATCAGCTGTCACAAATGTTGATTCAACTCCATTACAAATCACTAGAATCAAAACAATAAAGTTATGTATTTTCTAGTTTAAGGAGCTCTACAATACAAAAAATCGTTTTATATAAAAAGATTACTTTTAGCTTATTGTGCACAAATTTATAACTTTTTACATAGTGAATTACTATTATAAAAAGTATTCTTATTAATTTATATTAGTGTTTAAAATATAATTTATATTGCATGAATACAATGTCAAATGTTTTTCATTTAATTTAATTCGTGCCTGAGGCTTCATATGTAATTGCATTTTCTGATCCCATGAATGTGAATGTAGCTGATGTTGTTGACACATTTGTAACTTGTACCATACTTGGAGGTGGGGTCATTGATTCTAATAAACATTAATTTTATTAATTCAACAAGTTTTACAAAAACTTAAAATAACATTTAACAAAGAAAAATGAACTATGCCAGTATCTTAATTTAGTTAGCTTTATTTAATGTATTTAAACATATCTGCACAATGCTAAACCTTGAATCACTGTTGCATTAGAGAAATTTCCATTGGCAACATTAGCTCCAGCTAGAGTTGCATTGCTTGATCCATTATTAGCAGCCTCACCACTGGCTAAAGTACTTCCTTGGCTAATTAAAAATGTTAAAATATGTAATTTACCTGCAAGAAACTATTTGTATACAAAATTAAAAAAGCGGGAATATTAGGATTGCCGAGCATTTAGTGTTGGTTAAAGTACAATGTAATCCCAGTACATTTTACAAAAATTTAAAACGATATAATAAGTATTAAGGAAAGAATAAATACCTAAAAGAAAAAATGGATACACCACTAAAACTTCCAGTTCCCAAAACCTGATTAATTTGAGCCAAAAACAAACTTTCAATTTGTGCTTTTAAACTTATAAATGCAGCAGATGTTGGATTCAAAAGTTCAGTATCAAATATAGGTAAACTTGTTACCGTTACAGTAAAAAGTTCAACAAATGGATCTAAAAGGAAAAAAAATGAATTTAAAAAAGTCATAAATTAGAAACACTCCCTCCCTTCACCTACTTTAAAACTACCAATTTTTTAAAATTTTAAACCTGTAGTAGCAGTGGCAGTTTGTCCAAATGTAGAATTGACAGTAAAATTGTTTCCTTCAAAACTTGTAACACGAACAGATAAAGTATATTCAGTGTCTGGACTCAGGTTTTCTACAGTATAAACACTTGTTGTAAATTGCTCAATCCTTGTAGAAGTCGACGACGTTATCATAATCTATAAAAAAACATTTAAAATATTTTTTTAAATATTAAATGCATTTATAAATTGATAGTGTTTTTTTAAAAAAGTTTTGCTCTAACTATATATATTGCATGATATACTTTTAGTATTTAAATATAGTTACCTCATATTCAGCAAATTCCAGTAAAGCATCAACCAGCACTGTCAATGTAGTTGTTGTAAATCCAGTGACACTAAGAGCCTCCAAGATTGGTGTTTCTTAAATAATTACAAAACATTCTGTTTGTTTTACAAAGCACAAACACAAAAACTATATTTACATTTAAATGGCTTTTTGACCAAGTTAAAACTTTATCAATATATAACATTGTTTTAGTTCTCAGGTTAAAAAAAAGTAGTTGTAAGTAGTTTTTAAAATCTTGTGCACAAATAACTATATATTTAATAACTAGTATAAACAAATTTACCTATACATGTTATTCCATCTCCACTAAAGCCAATACTACAATCACATTCAAAGCTTCCAATTGTGTTCGAGCAATCAGCATTCATTCCACAGTTATCAGTCATTAAGATACACTCATCAATGTCTAAATATAAAATTTTTATAATATTTTTTGCGTATAGTTATTTTAACAGTTGTATTAACATAAAGAGGAAATTATTTCAAAAAAAACTTTATAATCAATACATACCATTGCAGGTAACACCATCACCAGTATATCCCATATTACAAGCACAAGTAAATGATCCAATTGTGTTTGTACAAGTAGCATTACCATCACTACAATTGTCTGTCATTAAAGCACATTCATTTATATCAGTGCAGTTTACTCCATCGCCAGTGTATCCAGCATTACAATCACAAGTAAATGATCCAATTGTGTTTGTACAAGTAGCATTATCATCATCACAATTGTCTGTCATTAAAGCACATTCATTTATGTCTGTGCAGTTTACTCCATCGCCAGTGTATCCAGCATTACAAGCACAAGTAAATGATCCAATTGTGTTTGTACAAGCAGCATTTTCATCACTACAATTGTCTATCATTAAAGTACATTCATTTTCATCAGTGCAGTTAACTCCATCGCCAGTATATCCAACATTACAAGCACAAGTAAACAATCCAATTGTGTTTGTACAAGTAGCATTGCCGTTGCAGTTGTCTGTCATTAAAGTACATTCATTTATGTCTGTGCAGTTTACTCCATCGCCAGTGTATCCAGCATTACAAGCACAAGTAAATGATCCAATTGTGTTTGTACAAGCAGCATTTTCATCACTACAATTGTCTGTCATTAAAGTACATTCATTTTCATCAGTGCAGTTAACTCCATCGCCAGTATATCCAACATTACAAGCACAAGTAAACGATCCAATTGTGTTTGTACAAGTAGCATTGCCGTTGCAGTTGTCTGTCATTAAAGTACATTCATTTATGTCTGTGCAGTTTACTCCATCGCCAGTGTACCCAGCATTACAAGCACAAGTAAACGATCCAATTGTGTTTGTACAAGTAGCATTACCATCACTACAATTGTCTGTCATTAAAGTACATTCATTTATATCAGTGCAGTTTACTCCATCGCCAGTGTACCCAGCATTACAAGCACAAGTAAACGATCCAATTGTGTTTGTACAAGTAGCATTGCCGTTGCAGTTGTCTGTCATTAAAGTACATTCATTTATATCAGTGCAGTTTATTCCATCGCCAGTGTACCCAGCATTACAAGCACAAGTAAAAGATCCAATTGTGTTTGTACAAGTAGCATTATTATCACAATTGTCTGTCATTAAAGTACATTCATTTATATCAGTGCAGTTTACTCCATCCCCAGTGTATCCAATATTGCAAGCACAAGTAAACCTTCCAATAATATTTGTACAAAGAGCATTATTATCACAATTATGTGTCCCAGTGGCACATTCGTTTACATCTGTGCAGTTTACTCCATTGCCAGTGTATCCAGTATTACAAGCACATGTAAAAGATCCATTTGTGTTTGAACAAGTAGCATTAAAATTACAATTGTCTGTCATTAAAGTACATTCGTCAAGGTCTGCAATCCAAAAAAATTGAAATTTAAACTTTTAAAATTTTTCCAAAATCTTTTAAAAATGTTTTTAATTATTTTGACATAAACAAAATATAATATTTAAAATAATTAAAAAAACAGAGTATACTTAAATTATTATAGTTAGCTTCATGCAAACAAACCTTCGCATGTAATTCCATTACCAGTATAACCAGCTGAACACTCACAAGTAAAACTTCCTACGGTATCTGTACAGTTTGCGTTTACATCGCAGTTATTCAACGTTGAGTTACTACATTCATCTGATAATTAATTTGTTTATGTTTAATTAATGATAAAGTTGTATAAATTAATTTATATTAACTAATTAAAAATTGTGTTTATTTTTGCGTAAATTAAACTACTTTGCTGCAATGTTCTAAAAGAACACTTGCTACATCGTGGGTTCAATCCCAATTGAGCTCATGCTGTAGGGCCCTTGAGTAAGGCGCTATAAACGGTTTGAACTCCTACTGAGCCAGCACTTAATCAGCAATATAATTTTCAGGCAATTATAATCTATAATATTCCAAACTGCCACAGGCAACTCGAGACTGAGTCGAAGAGGATAAATATATATACAAAAAAAAATTATGAAAAATACTTATGAAAATAAGTGTAAAGTGGCCTAACTGTAAATGGTTTACCTAAGTTTGTACAACTACCAGTATCTTCGAATCCTGCATTGCAAACACATTCAAATCCTCCATTAGTGTTATTACAAACAGAGTTGTTTGAACATTCAGTGGTGTTCAATTCACATTCATTAATATCTTCACATACCTATTATATTCACATATGTTTAAACACTTTAAAACATTTTTAAATAATGTCACATAACTTTGTTTTTTCTGTTGTTTAATAACATTACCCAAATGTTTCACAATTTCATAATAAACTTACAGTTCCATCTCCAGTGTAACCAGCTAGACACACACATTGAAAGGAACCAGAGGTTTCTCTACACTCATGCAAAGAAGTGCACATACTTAGAGAAGCATTTTGGCATTCAAGAATGTCCATACAAGTTCCATTCACAGATTGAAACCCAGTTCTGTTAAATATTAATTAAAAAATTTGTGTAAAATTTGAAGTACCATTCGGTTATATTTAACGGAAATATTATTTTACTATTAATATATATTAAATAGTTAAAAAAAATAGATTTAATTTTTATGCTGTTTAAGTATTATACCTGCAATCACATCTAAAAGAAGGCACCAAGTTGACACACACTTCTGTTGTTGAACTACAACTGGATGTTCCTAAATCACATTCATTATCATCAAAACAGGGTGCAGTTGCAGAAGCATTGGCTGATCTAAATATGTAATAAATCAAAAGAGTTATCAGATTTTAAAATAGTAAAAATGAAAATGACTTTATATTAAACAATATTTATTAAAAAGTTATAATAAGATTGATATGTATTGTTTTTCTATAAATGTAAAGAAGCGTTAAATAAATTTAACAATAACTAAGAAGAAATTTAACATATAAAACACATTTTTACAAAAGACCTACCTGCTAAATCCATCATCACATTCACAAACAAATGTTCCTGCTGTGTCAAGACAAGTTGTATTTGCAGTACATGAATTATTCCCAGTTTCACATTCATTAATATTAAGACAAACACTACCGTTCCTTTCATATCCAACATTACATTCACAACTGAGATTAAAAAAAGGTTTGGGTTAATTACATCTATTTACAAAATAATTTTAACTTTAATTAAAAAATAAAAATAATAATTGAATTATTAAATAACTGGTTTATAGCTGTATTGCAAATAAAAAATGTTACCTGAAGCTTCCTATGTTATTTTGACAAAATGAATTTGTGACGTTAGCACAAGGGTTACTGCCACTACATTCATCAATATCGTCACATAAAGTATTATCAGTGGTATTGACTGAAAATCCAGAAGTGCATGAACAAGTAAAGTTTCCATCATTCAGTGAGCAATTCTGTTGGCAAGGATTAGATGCACAGAAGTCAATAACCGAACAGTTGCGTCCATCACCTTTTACATAAATTTTTTACTTATATTTTTACCAAAATATCATTACAAATGATATTATAATTTTTTAGAGCCTGATAAGTTAAAATGAAATAATTCTGTCTATAAAAAATTTTAAGAATAGGATTGTTACAACAATTTTTTCATGAAGTGGATTTTAATGAGAAAATTTAATAACCTTCATTGCCCGGTGGACATGGCCCACATTCAAATCCAATTGCTGGTGCAACATTATCCATACATGTAACATTTGGAAAGCAACCCATTTCCTCACAATCATCCCTGTCTTGAGAACAGTCCAATCCACTCCAAGCCTCCGTGCAGTTACATGATACAACCTTAAAACAATATTACAATCACTTAAACATTAAAAAAAGTAAATTTTGCAAATAGTTTAAACAATTTAAAAATTTAATAAATGTATTTTAACAAAATTAAGAAATAATTTGTAAAAACACTACATAGATTTAAAAAAAGTATTTTGTTAAGTTGTAAATTAATTTAATTCACCATTAAAGTGTCAGACACCGAAGTCTCCATTGTTTCATCCCAAATACAAACCCCATCATTTTCGCAAACACACAACCTGATAGGAACCAGAAGAGAAGATTCACCAGTCCTACTATCAACCGCTTCAATATATAAAGCGTTATCAACTGTAATGCCCTGAACTGTTTCATTAGTTGGAGTCCAAGAAATAACACCATTTCCTAAAAACATAGTTTTAATAAGTTTTTAAAAGTCAAACTTTAGAATATTACCAAATAAATATTATATTAACATTACAGCTTTGGCCAACTAGATTTTTTAATACAAATACCTTTAGATTTTTAATCAAATTTACAAGGTTTTGCTGCTTATTTAAAAAAAAATTCATTCATTTACCATCAATTGTTATTCCTGCTATCGAATTATTGGTTCGAATAGATAGTGTTACAGTATCATCAGCATCAATGTCTCTTCCTGTTGCATTAATTGTTCTATTTTCATTTACTCGAGCCCGAAAAAAGCCATCAACAAAAAAGCGTCCAGAAATTGTTATATTGGGTGGGTTGTTGTCTAAATAAAAGTCAAAGCAATTAAAATGATATAGCAAAAATGTTTTTTACACCTTACATGATTGTGTATTTACCATTTGTGTAGGCAACATAAAATTACAACTAATTTGTGTCAAAAACAAAAGAAAAACAATTTTTAAACTTGTTCAAAAACAATACAAAAACACAAACCAATATTTGCCATTGCAGAACTTGAAGCCATTGAGTCCATAAGAGATGCCTGACCAATATCACTTCTATTAGTTGTAAGAGTGTCATACAAGCATGTAGTTGACAATGAACCATCCATTGTACAATTTGCTACAATCTGTTCAAACAAAGCTGTCCCATTTTGTGCTGCAACAAGTTCTTCCAAGAAGGGAGGCTCAGATGAATTGGTTGGATTGTAAAAAGCATAACTTTCATTACCATAATCAAATATACTTTCATTTTCTAATACTCTCCCTGTCAATTAAGTTTAAAAAATGTAAAATTAAAATTCTAAAGATATTACAGTGTTTCGAGTTTTATAACTAAGTTGCTAAAGTTATATATTAATATAAATGTACATACAAGATTCTCCAAATGCAAAAAGTGGTCTTTCTAACAGTGTTCCATTAAGAATGTCGAGAAATTCTGTTGGAAGAAGACTGTTATAGTCTAAAATTGTTCCATTTCTAAATTGGAAGTCATCTGTGACGTTACCATTCCAAAATCCTACAATAACATAAAAAAATGATTATTAAGATTAATTAAATGTGTTTATTTATATTTAAAAAAGCAAAAAAACAGGCGTTTTTTTTTAAATAAACTGTAAATCAAACCTAGCAATCCCCTTCCCACATTTCTTAAAGTAGATTCATCGCCAGTAAACTGAGGAGTTAAGATAAAGTTTGAAGAACTTAAACTCATTGAAGTTCCACTAGGAAAGGTTGCAGTGTACGTTCCATTATCAGCAGATAAAGTAATGTTTGCAACAACAGTCTCCAATGCTTAAAACATAAATGTAGTATAATTAGAGAAAAATTATGTTAAACAATCATACATAAAAAGATTTAAATGTATTCTGTTTATTGAAAATAAATGGCCTATAAAAAATAATTAACTTAGCACTTACTTCCTGTTATGTTAGGTGTTTCACCATCTACAGTTACAATAACTCCAGTTCCATCAGCAACACTATCATCAACTAAAACTTGAAGCTAAAAAAGTAGTTGTAAATTTTAAAATAAAAATGCTATAAAATTATAATAAATATTTTTGTTGTTTACCCTTCCAGAAGGATTGCCAATGTCCTGAGCTACAAAACCACTAAATGCAGTAGCATCCGTTAAAGATCCATCTTCGTTTGTTACTCTGCGAGTTCGTGCTTGTAAAGTAAATACACCAGGAGCAAAAATGGTAAAATATTCTCCAAGTCCATTGAATGTGTACAATTGCTGATCTATTGTAGTAATGTGAGGATCTCCCCAACAGAAATCTTAAGAAAATTTTGATGTTGCATTATTTTAGTAATTAAATTTAATAAACTTGTCATAAAACATACTTGGAATTCTTGGTCTATATCCTGAGCATGTTGCTGGCGGTCTTTGTCTTTGATAGAGATTGCAATAACCAGCAAAACCACTTTGAGCACAGCACTGTCTTCTTGGTATCAAATCACCATCTTTAAACACATTTAATTATACAAATATCATATCAAAATTTATTAACATTTAAATTAACATTTTTAAGATTAAAATTACCATTTTTAAGATTAAAATTACCATTTTCAAGATTAAAATTAACATTTTGTTTACATATACTTAAACTAAAAACAAACTTACCTAACGAGCTATTTAATTGATTTTCAAATGTTTGTTGATTAATAAATGCAAAAAAACGTCTGTTATCAACAACCGGTATTTGAAATCGCTCCTGTCTACTGAAAAAGGCACCAGATAATAAAGTACCAAAAAAAGCACCACGTGACCAAGAATTAGAGAAAAATCCTCGCAGACCATAACAGCAACGTGGCCCATTTCCATTAACCAATTGAAAACAGGTTTGTCCTGCAATAACATACCAATGTAATATTATTTCGACACTAAATTTCTTACATAGTTTATTAAAAGTTAATTTATTATACTTACCAAAGTCCAGATCCCATTCAGTTGTTGGAGCAGAGTTGAAACCAAACCCTGAATAAAATCTATTAATAATATCAAACCATCCATCTATAGATAACGTAAACCGGCGATCAAATATAGCTTGAATGGGTGAACAAGGACAAGGTTCTGTGGAAGGCACATAGGTGCTTGCACTATCTTCAACATACCAATTCAAACAACCACAAGCAGCAGATTGGGTTGATGTCTGTGTTGTAGGAGATAGATTGTAATAGTATTGTCCTTGCCGTGGTGATACTACTTGCATGTTCGTCATACCTTATATAAAATAATAATTTTACATCTGCTATTTGCTTATATTGCATTAATATAAACACAAAAAACTAATAAGCTGCATTAAACAACAGTAATCTAATTATATTACTAGTATTCTGTGTTCTTTGATCTGGTCGGTAATTTCCTTGTACTTCTATAAATGTTAAGTCACCGCCATTGGTAAAACCAATCACTCCGTTGTTTGAAGTTCTTAGTTCAGTATTCCACAAAAAGTCACAATCCATGTAAAGAAATATAACATATGTACTACATCCATCACTGGTTAGGATAGCTTGAAAAGTGCTTGGCTGTATAACAATACCACATAAAAATATTATTTCATAAACAAACTTTTTTAAAAATTTCGAAAATGCAACTTGATATTTGTTAAAATTTACTTACAAAATCTGTGTAGCCCGTTAAGAAATATGGATACATTACAACTTCTGACCAAGTTACTTTGTACACAAATATTGGATCAAATGATTGAGCACCATAAGTTGTTCTGATACGGTTTCTAACTTCATTTACTAAAACTTGTTGTGGTTGAGACAGAGTTGGTGTTCTTATTTTATCTATTGCCTGTTTTAAAATTAAGTCATGTAAAAAATTGCCAAGCAATAGTGTTAACCTTTATTTGTATAGCTTAATGAATTAAATTTTATGTTATTTTTTATTTTTGCCTCTAGGTGAACCATTAAAAATACCTGATAATAAACTCGACCATCATTTCGTATATTTGGATTAAAATCATCCCAAAATGGAGCAATGAGTGCTACATTACCAGTTCCTGAAAAACCCTCACTTCGAGGTCTATACAGAAATTGTACTCCTCTTGGTTGACTTCCCAAACTGATCAGTCCATTGGAAGTTGAACGAATTTCGTTAAAAGATCGATCACCAAAAGGAATTTGATATTCCAAACTAAAAAAAATTATTAGTAACACAATAGTTGTATAAATTATCGCATTATTTTTTGTTTCAACAATAACACAATTTCTATTGAAGTAAGCTTTATAAATAACAAGGTTTTACATAGTTGTTGATGAGACTGCATCATCCCGAACTGACATTAAAGTATCTCCTTCATTTACCCCAAATGGAATAAATATAATCTCTGCACATTTAAGTCCATCGCCACTAAAAATAAACATACATAAAAATACTTACAATTTTATATCAGTTTGGCATATAATATTTACACTAAAAAAACAACCACTCATTATTTGAACAATTTTGTAATTTCTTTGAATTTTTATATTCTATTACACAACTCTCAAAAAACAAAATTTTCAACTTACCTAAATCCTTCCATACAAGTACATACAAAAGACCCTTGAGTGTTAGTACAAATTGCATTATCTGCACAAGGATTTCCCGAACATTCATCAACATCAATACTGCAAGTTTCTCCTAAAAACATTAAAACAAAAATAAAAAAAGTAAACAAAAATCGTTTTGGTATAATAATAAGGCTTAAAAAATAGTAAAAAATATACTCTTACCTGTCCAACCCGCTTCACATATACAGGTAAATGAAGTAGATTGTTGATTTGAAAAACAATTTCCTTCGTTTTGACATGGATTTGACAAACAAGGATCCATTTGAAATTCGCAATATTTTCCAGTAAAAGAAGGAGCGCAATTACAAATTGTGTTTAAGCCATCGGGCGATGTACAATTTCCACCATTTATGCATGGACTTTGTGGAACACATGGATTTCTCACTTTTAAATAAAATAAGTTGATTAAAAGTACTTAAAATCTTTTGCATTAAAATAATAAATTATTTTCATATTTGCTAGTTACTTACAAACACATTCTTGGCCATTGCTACTTAAATCATATCCACTATCACATGTACAAATTGGAGAAACACCATTTGATGTGCACTGAGAATTTTCCATGCACGGGTTGGAATCACAGACATCTCCCAATCTACATATAAGTGCAGACACCCTTTCAGCATTTTCAAAACAGAAACAGGATCTTTCAAAGTTTCTTGATGGATCCAAAACACAGTACGAATTGGTGCATGATAAACTGCATTGTTCAACTGCAATAAAAAGAAAAAATTTTAGTCTCAATGCTTAGAGCCTATAAAAGTAGTTATATTTTACTATACAAACCTGTTAGTAGTTGTAATGTTTGAGACAGCATACATGCATCATTAGTTCGAACAGTTACAACATATCCAGTTCTAGCTACTAAATCTCTGATTGCAAATTCACCAGCAGTTCTTGCCATTGTAGAACTTTGATCATTATTTTGATTTGAATATTCAACAACCAAGTTAAGACTTTCACCAGGCAAAGGTGTGTAAGTTATGTTAACTACAATAATGTTAACACCTCTAAATAGTTCAGTAAATCCCAGAGTAGAACATGCTGTTATAAAAAAACATATGTTAACAAAAACTACTACAAAAACACAATTTAGTTTTAAATCAGCTTAAGTAAATCAACTTGAAACAAATCTATTTTTTATCAAAAATATTTACCGAAAAAATAATTTAGAAAACAAACCTAAAGTTGTGCTAGTTGTTTGCATAGTAGTTGTGTTTGCCATAGTAGTTTGCATTGCCATGGTTGTTGGTGCTATTGTTTCTGTAGGTCCCATCGTAATTGTGGTTGCCATTGTACTTGTAGTCACCATTGTTGTGTTTACCATTGTTTGGGTTGTAGCCATTGTACTTGCAGTTGCCATCGTTTGAGTAGTAGCTGATGTACTTGCAGTGGTCATTGTTTCTGTAGGTCCCATTGTACTTGCAGATGCCATTGTTCCTGTAGATTCCATTGTGCTTGTAGTTACCATTGTAGTGTTTGCCATTGTTGGGGTTGCAGCAATAGTACTTGTAGTTGCCATTGTTCTTGTAGTGCCCATTGTACTTGCAGTTGTCATTGTTCCTGTAGTGCCCATTGTACTTGCAGTTGCCATTGTTGCTGTAGTAGCTAGAGTACTTGCATTTGTCATTGTTACATTGTTGGCTAGGGTATTTGCATCTACCGTTGTATTTGCCATTGTTGCAGTTGCCATTGTTGCATTTGGGGCCATAGTGCTTGCAGTTGCCATTGTTCCTGTAGTGCCCATTGTACTTGCAGTTGTCATTGTTCCTGTAGTGCCCATTGTACTTGCAGTTGCCATTGTTGCTGTAGTAGCTAGAGTACTTGCATTTGTCATTGTTACGTTGTTGGCTAGGGTATTTGCATCTACCGTTGTATTTGCCATTGTTGCAGTTGCCATTGTTGCATTTGGGGCCATAGTGCTTGCAGTTGCCATTGTTCCTGTAGTGCCCATTGTACTTGCAGTTGTCATTGTTCCTGTAGTGCCCATTGTACTTGCAGTTGCCATTGTTGCTGTAGTAGCTAGAGTACTTGCATTTGTCATTGTTACGTTGTTGGCTAGGGTATTTGCATCTACCGTTGTATTTGCCATTGTTGCAGTTGCCATTGTTGCATTTGGGGCCATAGTGCTTGCAGTTGCCATTGTTCCTGTAGTGCCCATTGTACTTGCAGTTGTCATTGTTCCTGTAGTGCCCATTGTACTTGCAGTTGCCATTGTTGCTGTAGTAGCTAGAGTACTTGCATTTGTCATTGTTACGTTGTTGGCTAGGGTATTTGCATCTACCGTTGTATTTGCCATTGTTGCAGTTGCCATTGTTGCATTTGGGGCCATAGTGCTTGCAGTTGCCATTGTTCCTGTAGTGCCCATTGTACTAGCAATTGTCATTGTTGTAGTTGCCATTGTTCCTGTAGTAGCTAGGGTACTTGCATTTGTCATTGTTACATTGTTGGCTAGGGTATTTGCATCTACCGTTGTATTTGCCATTGTTGCAGTTGCCATTGTTGCATTTGGGGCTATGGTACTTGTAGCCATTGTTTCAGTTGCCATTGTTGCGTTTGTGACCATGGTACTTGTAATTGCCATTGCTTCAGTTGACATTGTTGCATTTGAGGCCATGGTACTTGTAGCCATTGTTGCATTTAAAGCCATAGTACTTGTAGCCATTGTTGCAGCTGTTGAAGTATTGTTTATGGCTTCAGTTGTATTCATTGTAAATGTAGTAGCCATAGTTGTGTTTTCATCAACTGGTGCTGGAGTAGTTGCTGCTGAATCTACAGGTGAACCAATATTATTTACTTATCTTTTTATTTGACATTTTTATTTCGGCATATATTATAAAAGTATTTAGTTCATTGCTATGTAGAAAAAACAAAAAATTATAATTTTTCTAAAAATGTTATCGTCAATAATTTTTTACCTAAAACTGTGCCATCAATTGTAGAAACAGCACTGGTTTGATTTGCACCCATGTGGTCAACTATAGTAACAGTCACCATAAAAGTATATGTTGTTGAAGTATTTAGTCCGGTAAATTCCTGAGTTATGTTCTCTCCTATTGGTTGTGGACTAATTTCAATTGAAGGCGAAGAAGTATTTGAACTTATAGTGTAAACAAGAGCTCGTCCAATTGATAAAAAACTTAAAGTTGCAGTAGTTCCAGATATTGCTATGTTTAATCCAACAATTCTAGGACCTGTAAAAGTAATTTGATTGATTTATAAATTTTTAGTAAAATTGATTATAAACTTGTATATAAAATATACTCAAAGGTTTTAAAATAAGATGTTTTTTTGACAAGTCAATTTTACATTTACTATATAATAGGTTTTGTTTAAAATAAAAATACAAAAGTTAAACTCTACTTGTTGTAAAAAGTGTTGCGCTGCTGTAATTTGTTAAAGTTTCTCCAAAAGATGCAGGCACCACGGCTCTAATTTTTACAGAGCAGATTGAGTTTGAAGTGAGATTTGATGCATTGATAGAAGTTGTATTATCAGCTGTCACAAATGCAGTTGCTGCTCCATTGCAAATAACTAAATTTGAAACAAAGCAAAACAATATGAAAATCAAAGTTGGTTTTAAATTAAAAAAAATAAAAATGCCAAATTAATATGTTTTGAAATTTAACATCAACTGTTTTGTTATTAAATGATTGGATTAAATATTTAATGAATTTCAAACTTGCCTAATGCCTGATATGTAATTGCATTCTCTGTTCCAGTAAATGTAAATGTAGCTGAGGTTGTTGTTAAACTAGTAACCTGTACCATACTTGGAGGTGGTGATGTAGATACTAAAAAATAAAAAATATAATGAAAATCAGGTACAAATAAAGCCAACTTTAATTTTTTTGAATAAATTATTTATTTATATTTAAATAAAAATTTATTTAAAAAAATGACTTGTCAAAAGAGAAAAAAAAAATTTGGGCCAACCTTCATTTACAGTCGCATTGGAAAAATTTCCATTAGCAAGATTGGCTCCAGCAAGAGTTACCACGATATTTCTATTAATAGCAGCTTCACCACTGGCTAAACTTCCTTGGCTTATAAACAAAATGCATATTTAGAAGTAAGCTACATTGTTATAGCTTTATTGTAACAAAAATTCTAATATATTTCGCTAATTAAAAAGTGGATAAGATAGCAAAATAAACTCTTGCCCAGCTTTTAGTAATTAGTAACTTATTCTGTTAAACCCAAAAATAAATGAATACCTATATAGTTGTAATACAGAAAAAATTTGCAATTTAGAACTAGGTAATCTAAAAAAAATAAAGATGAATACCTAAAAGAAAAAATGGTTACACTGCCAAAACTTCCAGTTCCCAAAACCTGATTAATTTGAATTAAAAATAAACTTTCAATTTGTGCTTTCAAACTGATAAATGCATCAGATGTTGGATTCAAAAGTTCAGTATCAAATACAGGTAAACTTGTTAACTCTACAGTAAAAGATTCCACAACCGGATCTAAAATAAATTAAGAAACAAACAAATTAAATTTATTTTATTTCCTTTAAAACCATTGAATTATTAAATAATATCAAACCTGTAGTAGCAGTGGCATTTGGTCCAAATGTAGAATTAACAGTAAAATTGTTTCCTTCAAAACTTGTAACACGAGCAGATAACGTATATTCAATGTCTGGATCGAGATTTTCTACAGTATAAACTCTTGATGTAAATCTTTCAGTCCTTGTAGATGTAGATGATGTTATCATAATCTAACAACAACCATAACAGTTAAAATTGGATTAAAATAATGTTTGACTGCATCAAAACCAAAGCAATCGGAATTTACATGAATTAAAGATATTATTTATTAGTATATTAAGTTTCAACAGATTTAAACACAAAAATAAAACACACTTCATATTCAGCATATGCCAATAAAGCATCAACCAGCACTGTTATTGTGTTTGCTGTAAAATCCGTAACAATAGGAGCTCTCAACATTGGTGTTTCTAAAAAAATTAAAAAAAAACTTTATGTTAAAATTTACATGTAAAAAAAAACCTTATTTAATTTTTTAAACTAATATATGCCGAATAATATTCATGTTACAAACATATTAGTTTTCTAGCTGAGTTTTATATAGTGTTTCTTTTAAAGAATTTTTGTTTTAAAGTTTTTCATTTCAAATTTTAAAAGAGCTAAAGTTTAACAGAATTTTAAAAATGTAATATAATTTACCTATACATGTTATTCCATCTCCACTGAAACCAATACCACAATCACATTCAAAGCTTCCAATTGTGTTTGTGCAATCAGCATTCATTCCACAGTTAGTAGTATTTAGCATACATTCATTAACGTCTGAATACAGCAAATGGTTATTTTTAATATTATTTAATTTGAGTTTATATTAAAAATTCAATAAAAGTGTAATAAGTATAGCAAGTATTAAAATGCACATTTAAAAAATGTGTTTTTTGTTTGTTTTATTTTACCGCTGCAGTTTAATCCATCTCCAGAGTATCCAACATTGCAAGTACAAGTAAATGATCCATTTGTGTTTGCGCAATTTGCATTAGCATCACAATTATGAGTATCAAGAACGCATTCATTTATATCTTAAAATGTTTAAAAAAAATTATATTAAATTTTGTTAAACCACTTCCAAATTAAAAAGTAGAGAATTGAAACCAACCTTCACACGTTGTTCCATTACCAGTATAACCAGGTAAACACTCACAAGTAAAACTTCCTTCTGTGTCTGTACAGTTTGCATTCACATCGCAGTTATTCAACGTTGAGTTACTACACTCATCTGTTGATTTAAAATTAAATTAAAGAAGTTTTAAAAAATAAAATAAAATTGTGTCTCACATATAGCTTTTTAATAAAACATAAAACAATTACGATTCCAAATGCTTTAGAAAATAACAATGAAGGTACAACTGTCATTAGTCATATTCAAATCAATTTCCTTGAATTGATTTTGTTTTATTTACACTGGCACCAACAACCAATGGCTTACCTATATTGGTGCAGCCGCCAGTGTCTTCATAACCAACATCGCAAATACACTCAAAGCCACCAATTGTGTTATTACAAACTGAGTTAGCAGCACATCCAGTGTTATTTCCTTCACACTCATTCAGATCTTCACATACCTTTGATTAAAACATTTTGTTATTTAGGTTTAAAACACTTGAAGAAATTAATGATAAACTTACAGTTCCATTTCCAGTGTAACCAGCTAGACACACACATTGAAAGGAACCAGAGGCTTCTCTACACTCATGTAAAGAAGTGCACATACTTAAAGAAGCATTTTGGCATTCAAGAATGTCCATACAAGTTCCATTTACAGATTGAAACCCAGGTCTAAAACAAACAAAATATTTTAACTATATTTCTTTATTTTAAAAATATTAATATAAACAACTAGTGTCTTTTCTTCGAATTTTTACCTGCAATCACATCTAAAAAAAGGCACCAAGTTGACACAAACTTCTGTTGTTGAACTACAATTGGCGGTTTCTAAAGCACATTCATTTTCATCAAAACAAGGCGCTGTTGCAGAAGCATTTACTGATCTAAGCAATAATCAATAAACATCAATTATTATCACATTTTTTTAGTTGACTAAAACATATAGTAAAAAATTTGCACTTATAATAAGATATTTGTAACAATATTTACCTGCTAAATCCATCATTACATTCACAAACAAATGTTCCTGCTGTGTTAAGACAGGTTGTATTTGCAGTACATGAATTATTCCCAGTTTCACATTCATTTATATCAAGACAAACACTACCATTTCTTTCGTATCCAGCATTACATTCACAACTAAAATAATTTGTTTTAAATAATTTTTTTTTCAAATCATTGAAGTTATATAATAAAAAATAATTCAATATTTGGTAAAAAGGGCAATTAAAAGGTTACCTGAAACTTCCGATATTGTTTTGACAAAATGAATTTGTAACATTAGCACAAGGGTCACTGCCACTACATTCGTCAATATCGTCACATAAAGTATTATCAGCAGTATTGACTGAAAATCCAGAAGTGCATGAACAAGTAAAGTTTCCATCATTCAGTGAGCAATTCTGTTGGCAAGGATTAGATGCACAGAAATCAATAACCGAACAATTCCGACCGTCACCTAAAAATTTTGTACATGAATATTAATATCGCTGACATTGTTTGGTAGTATTTGAACACTACTACTTTAAGTTATAAGTTTGACCATATCTTAGCATACTTAAATAGAATTAACTTTCGCCAAGCTAAAAACTGATCACCAAGTTAATAAATAGTCAGAATAATTCACAAACCCGAGACCACAATAAAATAGCATATATTTTTATAAAATCTCAAACAAAAAATATATGAATGCTTACCTTCCGTTCCTGGGGGACATGGCCCACATTCAAATCCAGTTGCTGGTGCAACAATATCAGTACAGGTAACATTAGGAAAACAGCCCATTTCCTCACAGTCATTTCTGTCTTGAGAACAGTCTAATCCACTCCAGGCCTCTGTGCAGTCACATGATACAATCTAAATTGTTATAGACATTTAAGTTTTTAAATTAAATTTTACAAAGCATTATCAATAATATTCTGCTTAAGTTCGTTATTGCAAAAGGAAAATAATAAATACAAAAACTGTTAAAAAAGTAATTTAAATATGTCATCTAAAGCAAAAAACTTACCATAACAGTTTCGGACTCTGAATTCTCCATTGTTTCATTCCAAAGACAAGTTCCATTATTTTGACACACACACAGCCTGATGTTAACTAGAACAGAACTTTCACCTGTTCTACTATCAACCGCTTCAATGTACAAAGCCTCATCAATTGTAATGTTATTCGCTTCTTCAGCAGTTGGAGTCCAAGAAATTAAACCAGTACCTTAAGATTTAAATAAAATAAAAACATACATAGTTTTGCACACTATAAAAACACAATTTATTGTTAGTTTTTTTAACTGTTTTCTTTAAGCTATTCATTATTAAACTAATGAATAAACACTTGCCATCTATTGTTATTCCTGCTATGGAGTTATTGGTTCGAATAGAGAGTGTTACAGTATCACCATCATCTATGTCAGTTCCATCTGCCTGAATTGTTCTAGATTCATTTACTCGAGCTTGGAAAAAGCCATCAACAAAAAATTCTCCAGAAATTGTTATATTAGGTGGGTTGTTAGCTACACAGTAATATTTTTTTATTTTTTATTATTTACAAAATAAAATATGTAATATTTTTTGAACATGGAGTTTTAAGAAAAATTACCAATGTTGTCCATTGCAGCAGATGAAGCCATTGAGTCGCCAAGAGATGCCTGGCCAATATCACTTCTATTAGTTGTAAGAGTGTCATACAAGCATGTAGTTGACAATGAACCATCCATTGTACAATTTGCTACAATCTGTTCAAACAAAGCTGTCCCATTTTGCGCGGCAACAAGTTCTTCCAAGAAGGGAGGCTCAGATGAATTGGTTGGATTGTAAAAAGCATAACTTTCATTACCATAATCAAATATACTTTCACTTTCTGATACTCTCCCTGAATTAAAATGTAATAGCTAATTTACAAAAAATTAACATAATACAATGTACACACAAGCCTTTCAATTTTTTTTTTACACAAAAAGAAAACTGATAAATACTTACATGATTCTCCAAATGCAAATAAAGGTCTTTCTAATAATGTTCCGTTCAAAATATCTAAAAACTCTGTCGGAATAAGACTATCATAGTCCAAAGTTGTTCCATTTCTAAATTGGAAATCATCTGTGAAGTTACCATTCCAAAATCCTTTATGAATAATTGAAACCAATTAATACATTACTGTAAGTCTAACAGCGTTAAACAAATTTAAAGTTTTTTATCTATTTTAAAACTATAAAAATCAAACCTAGCAACCCCCTTGCCACATTTCTTAAAGTAGATTCATCGCCAGTAAACTGAGGAGTTAAGATAAAGTTTGAAGAACTTAAACTCATAGAGGTTCCACTAGGAAAAGTTGCAGTGTAAGTTCCATTATCAGCAGATAAAGTAATGTTTGCAACAACAGTCTCCAGTGCTAAAATATATATATTATAAACATAAAAAAAATTATTTAAAACAAACTTACATATGTTTTATTGTATTCTACTTAATAAAAAAAACATGCTTAAAAAAAACTAATCAACATAGCACTTACTTCCTGTTATGTTGGGTGTTTCACCATCTACAGTAACAATTACTCCAGTTCCATCAGCATCATTATCATCCACAACAATTTGAAGCTATAAAAATTTTTTTTTAATTTTTATTGCTATCAATGTGATGTTAGTTTTTGTATTATTCAAACATAAATTTTAAAATTAGACTCCTATAAACTCAATTTTTTCATGTAATTATTTTATTTTTACCCTTCCAGAAGGATTGCCAATGTCTTGAGCTACAAAACCACTAAATGCAGTAGCATCCGTTAAAGATCCATCTTCATTTGTTACTCTGCGAGTTCGTGATTGTAAAGTAAATACACCAGGAGCAAAAATAGTAAAATATTCTCCAAGTCCATTGAATGTGTACAATTGCTGATCTATTGTAGTAATGTGAGGATCTCCCCAACAGAAGTCTTAAAAAAATTATATTTCATAAATAAAAGTTATCTATTTAAATTAAATAATTGTTAAAAATATTAAAAATTTTATTCGAAATCATACTTGGAATTCTTGGTCTATATCCCGAACATGAAGCAGAAGGTCTTCTTCTTTGATAAAGATTGCAGAAACCAGCAAAACCACTCTGAGCACAGCACTGTCTTCGTGGAATTAAATCACCATCTTTAAATATGGAGTACAGTTTAGAAAGTTAAATAATTGTATCTTAATACATTTTTAACTTATAACTCATTGTTACTTTAGTTTATATTTAAATTAAAAAAACTTACTTAGGGCACTATCCAATTGATTTTCAAAAGTTTGTCGATTAATAAATGCAAAAAAACGTCTGTTATCGATAACTGGTATTTGAAATCTTTCCTGTCTACTGAAAAAAGCACCAGATAATAAAGTACCAAAAAAAGCTCGTCGAGACCAAGAACTGGAAAAAGTTCCACTTAAACCATAACAACATCGTGGCCCATTTCCATTAACCAATTGAAAACAGTTTTGTCCTAATACAACATTAAATAACATAAGAAATTAAATCTTTTTAAATACAAATTCTGATCACACAGATTTATTATATTTACCCAAGTCCAGATCCCATTCAGTTGTTGGAGCAGAGTTGAAACCAAAATTTGAATAAAATCTATTAACAATATCAAACCAACCATCAATGGATAATGTAAACCGGCGATCAAATATAGCTTGAATGGGTGAACAAGGACAAGGTTCTGTGGAAGGCACATAGGTGCTTGCACTATCTTCAACATACCAATTCAAACAACCACAAGCAGCAGATTGGGTAGATGTCTGAGTTGTAGGAGATAGATTGTAATAGTATTGTCCTTGCCGTGGTGATACTACTTGCATGTTCGTCATATCTTATATAAAAGAATAATTTTACATCTGTTATTTGCTTATATTGCATTAATATAAACACATAAAACTAATAAGCTGCATTAAACAACAGCAATCTAATTAAATTACTAGTATCCTGTGTTCTTTGATCTGGTCGGTAATTTCCTTGTACTTCTATAAATGTTAAGTCACCGCCATTGGTAAAACCAATCACTCCGTTGTTTGAAGTTCTTAGTTCAGTATTCCACAAAAAGTCACAATCCATGTAAAGAAATATAATATATGTACTACATCCATCACTGGTTAGGATAGCTTGAAAAGTGCTTGGCTGTAAAACAATACCACATAAAAATAATATTTCATAAACAAACTTTGTTTAAAAATTTCGAAAATGCAACTTGATGTTTGTTAAAATTTACTTACAAAATCTGTGTAACCCGTTAAGAAATATGGATACATTACAACTTCTGACCAAGTTACTTTGTACACAAATATTGGATCAAATGATTGAGCGCCATAAGTTGTTCTGATACGGTTTCTAACTTCATCTACTAATACTTGTTGTGGTTGAGACAGAGTTGGTGTTCTTATTTTATCTATTGCCTGTTTTAAAATTAAGTCATGTAAAAAATTGCCAAGCAATAGTGTTAACCTTTATTTGTATAGCTTAATGAATTAAATTTTATGTTATTTTTTATTTTTGCCTCTAGGTGAACCAATAAAAATACCTGATAATAAACTCGACCATCATTTCGTATATTTGGATTAAAATCATCCCAAAATGGAGCAATGAGTGCTACATTACCAGTTCCTAAAAAACCCTCACTTCGAGGTCTATACAGAAATTGTACTCCTCTTGGTTGACTTCCCAAACTGATCAGTCCATTGGAAGTTGAACGAATTTCGTTAAAAGATCGATCTCCAAAGGGAATTTGATATTCCAAACTAAAAAAAATTATTAATAACACAATAGTTGTATAAATTATATCATTATTTTTTAATTCAACATTAATACGATTTCTATTCAAGTAAGCTTTATAAATAACAAGGTTTTACATAGTTGTTGATGAGACTGCATCATCCCGAACTGACATTAAAGTATCTCCTTCATTTTCCCCAAATGGAATAAATATAATCTCCGCACATTTAAATCCATTACCACTGCAAAAAAACACGTAATAATATTTAATATCTTTTATTAACAGTATTATTTGTAGTAATTAAAATAAATTTAAACAGCCAATAATTGGTAAATAAACTTACCTAAATCCTTCCATGCAAGTACATTGAAAAGACCCTTGAGTGTTAGTACAAATTGCATTATCTGCACAAGGATTTCCCAAACATTCATTTAGATCATCACTGCAAGTTAGCCCTGATAGTAATAATGTTTAAATGACAAACATTATATTTTTAAGTTTGTTACAACTGGTATATAAACTAATTATTTGAAACAATAGTTCCAATTTTAACCCAAAGTCTATTGCTTAAAACAAAAAGTATAAACAGTTGTCAATATATTACATTTAAAACAAATATATGTAATCGAACCTGTGTAACCCGCTGCACACAAACAAGTAAATGAAGTAAATTGTTGATTTGAAAAACAATTTCCTTCGTTTTGACAAGGATTTGACAAACAAGGATCCATTTGAAATTCGCAATATTTTCCAGTATAAGAAGGAGCGCAATTACAAATTATGTTCAAGCCATCGGGCGATGTACAATTTCCACCATTTATACAAGGACTTTGTGGAACACATGGATTTCTCACTTTTAAATAAAATAAGTTGATTAAAAGTACTTAAAATCTTTTGCATTAAAATAATAAATTAATTTCATATTTGCTGGTTACTTACAAACACATTCTTGGCCATTGCTACTTAAATCATATCCACTATCACATGTACAAATTGGAGAAACACCATTTGATGTGCACTGAGAATTTTCCATGCATGGATTAGGATCACATAAATCTCCTAAACCACAAAAAGTTGGAGAGATTCTTTCAGCATTCTCAAAACAAAAACATGATCTTTCAAAGTTTCTTGATGGATTGACGACACAGTATGAGTTAGTGCATGATAAACTGCATTGACTTGCTAAAATACAAATAGCGAATTAAAATTACTAAAAATAAATAGTTTTAGCTAAACTTATGAAACAACTTGTTTTTAATGAATATAATTTCATTTACATTTAAAACAATATTTTGACAAAGGATTATCTTATTAAAGATTTTTTTTAAATTATTACAAGAAAAACATGTTATGGTATTTTAAATGTTCCAACATTTAAATCTACCTATAACTGAATTCAACATTTAACGATTTTAAAGTTATTGTAAGGTAAAAATATATTTGTTAGTCATACCAGTTTGCACTTGCTCGACCTGATTCCTTGCGCATTCATCGTCAGTTCGAACAGTAATTACGTACGTTGTTTGAGGTTCAAGATCACCAATCAAAAATTCTCCACTCCTGTCAGTTCTCCTAGAGACTGGCGAACCATTAGCCTCGTATTCAACAAGATAGTTAAAAGAATCACCATCGAAGGGTACGTAATTTAAATCTAGGACCAATATTTCAAGACCGCGAAATTCAACCACAACCTCCAGTTGGTTACAATCTAAATGTAAAACCTATATTAAAAAAAATAAAAATGCAATTGCTAAGTACAAAATGTTATAATTTTTTCTATAGAAATAGCGTAATGGCATTCAAAAAAGTGTCGAAAAACAACTTAACAAAACAGAGATTCGGCGCATAGACGTAGGCGTGTTTCATGTTACAAAAGGTTAGAAAGTGGCAGTTACCTAACTGGTAATATCCGTTTACGTCAATTTTTTTATTGCGTTGACGTTTAACAGAACAGGTAAAATGAAAAACACTTACATTTTTATAAATAGATTTAATTTCCGTACCTTCTCGTGAATTAAATCGCGGGAAAGGTTAAGGTCGACTGACAGTATGTTTAATTATCTCAGGCGCAACTATGTTATTAATTAGGTTTTACAGTATGACGTGTTTTAGTAATACAAATTATTTTAATACTGTTACAAACTAAAATAATGGAGAATTTAAACAAAGGTTTAATTCGGTGCCGTTGCTACGCTTTATACATTTCTATTTGTACAATATTATTTATAACATATTATAACACAGAAACACTGCTTGTAATTAAATCATAACCGTTAGGGCGTAATTATATTTTCGTTTATGATAGTTTTACAAACCTAATTCACAGGAGAATCCATCCCCAGTGTATCTAACATTGCAAGTACAAGTAAATGATCCCGGAGTATTCGCACACATTGCATTATCGTCGCAACCTCCTCTATTTATTGAACATTCGTCTATATCAGCGCAGTTTACTCCATTGCCAGTGTATCCAGTATTACAAGCACAGGTAAAAGATCCATCTGTATTTGTACAAGCAGCATTTTCATTACAATTGTCTGTCATTAAAGTACACTCATCTATGTCTGCGCAGTTTACTCCATTGCCAGTGTATCCAGCATTACAAGCACAAGTAAATGAGCCATCTGTATTTGTACAAGCAGCATTTTCATTACAATTGTCCATCATTAAAGTACACTCATTTATGTCTGCGCAGTTTACTCCATCGCCAGTGTATCCAGCATTACAAGCACAAGTAAATGCGCCATCTGTATTTGTACAAGCAGCATTTTCATTACAATTGTCTGTCATTAAAGTACACTCATCTATGTCTGCGCAGTTTACTCCATTGCCAGTGTATCCAGCATTACAAGCACAAGTAAATGCGCCATCTGTATTTGTACAAGTAGCATTAGCATCGCAATTGTCTGTCATTAAAGTACATTCATTTTCATCAGTGCAGTTTACTCCATTGCCAATGTATCCAGCATTACAAGCACAAGTAAATGATCCATCTGTGTTAATGCAGTTGGCATTAGTGTCACAATTGTCTGTCATCAGTCCGCACTCATCAATATCTGTAAAATTTGTTTACAGTTTTAAACGTTATCATTACCTAGAAATTAATTAAGAAATAAAATTTATTGTTTATTTATGTATTGATTTGATATAAAAAAGCTTTGTTTAATTTATACAGTATTTAGTATTTTGTTGTTTGTATAATTTATATGCATTAAGCCGATTTAAAAATAAATTACAAGCCCTTTAAAAGTAATTTAGTTCAGATTAATCATAACATTTATATATCATGTTGCAAAATATATCAGTACGAATTTCTGCATAAAACCTGGCAAGAATTTCTGCATCGTCGCAACTATGCTATTATTAGACCAGGAGATATTTTGTTTCACTTTAACTTAAAGAAGCACTTGTTAAATTTGAGAGATTTTGCAACGGCAAGCTACTTTACTTTAAAGGTCATTGCAAAAAATACTAACTTAAAAAAAATTTTGAATGGTAATTAAAAAGAGTTTAAAATAAAGGATTCAGGGTTTGTTACGTTTTAGAAGTTTTAGTTGAAAAAATCCAATTCCGTGAGGCTTTTATTTATAACCAATTTTTTTAAACAAATATAATTAAATAAAATGGAATAACTATTTGAACAAATGCTAACATTTTGTATTTTTTTAATTAAATTGAAAATGCGTTTACAAGTCGCATTTTGATCACAACTGTTGTTTACGCGACAATCAGAAGCTCCTATTATAATTAGAAAATAAAAAAAAATATTTGTAAAATAAATGTTGTCTATACGTTAGAATTTTAATTATTTTTTTATTATAAAATGTATAAAAATCAAAAGTAATTGCCATTTTGTTAAACTTTTAGTTTAAATTTCTTACAATATAAAATTAAAGTCAAAAATAATCACATTTTTGTTATGGGATTAGACGCAATTTTGCAAGTAACAATTTCTATTTTAAAAGCGAAGTCACGCACGCAAGTCTTATACGTCATAAAAATTCTGACGTCATGTCGCTCATGTGAAACGTAATCGAAAATAGGACGGACTATTTTTCAGGGTGACCAGGTTTTAAGCATAGGCAAAAAGCACGTGACGTCGTTTTGTTATCTACCGTTCCGTAACGGTGATTCTATATTACATACCTAGGTATAATTTTGCAATAAAAACTTATTTAAAATTGTAACAAAAATTATTTAAAATTGTAACAAACTTCAAAAAATGTTATACTTTTATAAACCTATAGAAATGCTTTATTATCGGTGTTATAAACGTTGGAATTGCAAGTTTTTTAAAAGTTGTTTTTTTACCCGTATATGTATAAACCCCTTTTTTATCAAAACTGACCTTTATAGCATGGTGATAAACGTAAGGCTTAGTTAAAGTTCATTTGCGCACCATACGCGTTTAACCTTTACAAAAATGCCGCTGTACAAATTGTACGTAAAAAAAGTGTAAAGGTTATTGTTCTTAAATGATCAGACCCCACCCAAACCCTATTTACAGGAGCTTCGAAAAAAAATGATGGCAGTGTTTTAAAATGTCATAGCTAAGCAAGCGTGTAAGAATGACATCGTGAATTTTATATGTTCGCAGTACTTTGGTTCCAGGTAAAGGAAAACCATAACTTTTTTTACGATTTTTTGTGCCACGCTATTTACTTGTTAGATTTTCTAAAAATTAATTTAATTTTTTTAATGATTTTTGCGTTAACAAAACGTAAAAAAATTGCTTTTTGTTAATTAAGTAATTTAAAACAAGCGTGTTTGATTATAAAAAAATAAATTTTAAGATGTATATTTTTACTCCGATGAATCAATGTTTTGTGTTATTTTTAAAAAAAGGGTAAGGGTATTTTCAAAATGGCTAAAAAGCGAAAAAAACAAAACCTATACGTCATAAAATTTTTGTAACATGCCCACTTTTCTTCACCTCTCTCACGCTTTACTACTCTTGAAAAATCTTGCTTTACTGTTTTAAAAAGCCATCTAAGCTGAATTAAAACCTATAGGCCTACTGCTCCACCTAAACTGCTTTAATATTTGCATTTAAACTTTACTTTTTGTTTAGTAGTTGTATTATCTAGTTATACTGGTATATAATAGTTGGTAAATTTTGCACCTTAAAAACACATTTTATTGTTAGAATTGATACTAGATCACCTGTAGTAGGTGGATTTGGTTCAATACTGGTCACTGTGGTTTGGGTATTAATAATGGTTGTCGATTTGATCGTTGTCATCAAATTTGTTGTTGGTGTATCTGGTCCTGGTGGAGTATTTGTGGTCGTAGTAGGCACACTGGTTCCAATGGTTTGGTTGCCACTTGTTGTTGACGATGTAAAAGGTGCTGTGGTTTGGTTAGAAGGCATTGTGGTTGTTGGAACAGGAGGTGTGGTGATTACTGGAGGAGGGAGAGGAGGCAATATCGGAGGGGGGGTCGTAGTAGAAGGTATAAAAGTTGGAGGGGGTAAAGGGGGAAGAATCGGTGGTGGAGTAAAACTGGTAGTTTGGTTCGTTACTGTGGTTGTTGTGGTTAATGGTGGTTGGGTAGTATTAGCAGTAGTTTGATTGGGATCAAAAGTTGTTTGTGGAGTTGTGGAAATACTGGTTCTAGTGGTTTGATTACCACTTGCTGTTGTGGTTGTAAAAGGTAAACTAGTTACTGTCGGCATTGTGGTTGTTAATACTGGAGGTGTACTGATTTGTGGAGGAGGGAAAGGAGGCAATATTGGAGGAGGAGTCGTAGTAAAAGGTGTAAAAGTTGGAGGGGGTAAAGGGGGAAGAATGGGTGGTGGAGTAGGGCTGGTGGTTTGATTCGTAACTGTGGTTGTTGTGGTTAGTGGCGGTTGAGTAGTTTGATTGGGATCGAGAGTTGTTGGTGCACTGGTTTCACCAGTGGTTTGGTTACCACTTGCTGTTGTGGAGGTGAAAGGTGGACTGGTTACTGTGGTTTGGTTAGAAGGCATTGTGGTTGTTGATACGGGAGGTGTAGTAATTTCTGGAGGGGGGAGAGGAGGCAGTATCGGAGGGGGAGTCGTAGTAAAAGGTGTAAAAGTTGGAGGGGGTAGAGGGGGAAGAATTGGGGCTGGGGTAGGTCCGGTGGTTTGGTTCGTAAGTGTGATTGTTGTGGTTAATGGTGATTGAGTAGTAGCAGCAGTAGTGTAGTTGAGATCGACGGTTGTTGGTGAAGTTGAAGAAATACTGGTTTCAGTGGTTTGGTTACCACTTGCTGTTGTGGTGATAAAAGGTGAACTGGTTACTGTCGGCATTGTAGTTGTTAATACGGGAAGTGTAGTGATTTGTGGAGGGGGAAGAGGAGGCAATATCGGCGGAGCGTTAGTAGAAGAAGTTGTAAAAGTTGGTAGAGGTAAAGGGGGCAAAATTGGAGGGGGAGAGATTGTGGAAAGTGTAAAAGTTGGAGGAGGTAAAGAAGGCAAAATTGGTGGAGGGGGAGAGTTACTTGTTTGGTTTGAGTTTGGGCTGGTTGTGATTAGTGGTGGTTCGAAAGTAGTAGAAGTAGTTTGGTTAGGATTGTCAGTTGTTGGTGCACTGGTTCCAGTGGTTTGGTTAGAAGGCATCGTGGCTGTTGTTGGTACGGGTGGTGCGGTTATTTCTGGAAGAGGGAGAGGAGGCAATATTGGAGGGGAAGTCGTAGTGGAAGGTGTAAGAGTTGGAGGGGGTAAAGGGGGAAGGATTGGAGGCGCGGTAGAGTTGGTTGTTTGGTTTGTATTTGGGATGGTTGTAGTTAATGGTGGTTGGAAAGTAGTGGCAGAAGTTTGGTTGAGTATAACAGTTAATGATGGATTAGTAGAAAAACTTGTCGCAGATGTAAATTCTGAAGTTTGTGTAAAACCTGTCGTTTTCTTTTGGCCTGAAGAAGAATGCATATCTCCTGTAGTAGTTGTTGGTGCATCGGTGGGTACTGTACCCGGTATTGTCGTGTAACCAATCGATGTCCCGGGCGTCGTTGTTAACGTGCTATTTCCAATGCTATTTGTTGTTTTAACTGATGCGTTATGGGTTGCTGTAGCTTGGGTAGAAAAAGTTGTTGCCGTGTTTGGTTGTATAGTTTGTGGACTTGTTCCAGCCTTAACATTTTCCTCAGAAAAAGTAGCAGTAGTTAAATTTTCTGATGAAGTATGGGTTGCATATCCTGTTACTTCTAGACAAAAAAATTTCGAAAATTTATCTTTTGATTTTTTCGTCAATAGTTTACATTTTCAAGTAGAAAAAATGTAAACTAAAAACTTTTTTGCTCCGGCTTTTTATTAATCCACCTTATTGTTTAGGCCAACGATTCTTTTTATTGCATTACACAAACCAATACTAAAATAAAATTCCAAAGTACCTGTTGCCCAAAGTAACGTTAACATCCATAGAAGAAATATTTCAGATATTCGGAGATTCATTTTAAACTTCAATAACCTTAAATTGGTTAAAAACTAATTCTATTTTACTTAAACCTACTTCAAAAAGACGTTTAGAATTTATAAGTGCTACTCAAGTTATATAAAACTAAGACTGTCAACTGCACATTTTTGTAAGCTATACATTTTAAACTAAAATAATAAAACTGCTTTTTAAAGTTTTTACTGCTGGTTGGAAAAACCCAAATATTTTTTATCCAATAGACCGTTCTATTCTCGGCAAGTGCGAACACAGAAAGGTAGTGATGCATAAAAACCGAGTAAATTGATTGCAAAACTACCACTTTACCCGTAATGGCGAAAATTTCTTTTGTTAAATGATTGTGTTTTAAATTTAGAATCGCGTTATTATCATCGCTTGAATAATTTATTCTTTATCCTACATTGTAAAAAAACACAGAAATAAAAACACAGAAATAAAAGTAAAATGTTTTAAGTCATACCTGTTGTAGACATTATCGTTGTTGGTTCAGGGGTGGACATTGTTGTTGGATCAGGGGTCGACATTGTTGTTGGCTCAGGGGTCGTCATTGTTGTTGGTTCAAGGGTCGACATTGTTGTTGGTTCCGGGGTGGACATTGTTGTTGGTTCAGGGGTCGTCATTGTTGTTGGTTCAGGGGTCGTCATTGTTGTTGGTTCAGGGGTGGACATTGTTGTTGGTTCAGGGGTGGACATTGTTGTTGGATCAGGGGTCGTCATTGTTGTTGGTTCAGGGGTCGACATTGTTGTTGGTTCAGGGGTCGACATTGTTGTTGGTTCAGGGGTGGACATTGTTGTTGGTTCAGGGGTGGACATTGTTGTCGGATCAGGGGTCGTCATTGTTGTTGGTTCAGGGGTCGTCATTGTTGTTGGTTCAGGGGTCGTCATTGTTGTTGGTTCAGGGGTCGACATTGTTGTTGGTTCAGGGGTCGTCATTGTTGTTGGTTCAGGGGTCGACATTGTTGTTGGTTCAGGGGTCGTCATTGTTGTTGGTTCATCGGTCGACATTGAGGTTGCCATGGTGGCTGTTGTGCTACCTTCCACTTGGTTTGCGTTGGTCATAGTGGTACCAGTTGTTTCAGGATCAACAACCATCGTTACCACTCCTTGAGTGGTTTGTGTTGTTTCCTCTGTGGTTGCCATAGTAGTTAGCTCCGCACTGGTTGCCATGGTAGTTGGTTCCGCGCTGGTTGCTATAGTCGTTGAGCCAGAGGTTGCCATGGTGGCTGTTGTGCTACCTTCCACTTGGTTTGCGTTGGTCATAGTAGTACCAGTCGTTTCAGGATCAACAACCATCGTTACCACTCCTTGAGTGGTTTGTGTTGTTTCCTCTGTGGTTGCCATAGTAGTTGATTCTAAACTGGTTGCCATGGTAGTTGGTTCTGAACTGGTTGCCATGGTGGCTGTTGTGCTACCTTCCACTTGATTAGCGTTGGTCATAGTGGTACCAGTTGTTTCAGGATCAACAACCATTGTAACTACTCCTTGGGTGGTTTGTGTTGTTTCCTCTGTGGTTGCCATAGTAGTTGATTCTAAACTGTTTGCCATGGTAGTTGGTTCTGAACTGGTTGCCATGGTGGCTGTTGTGCTACCTTCCACTTGATTAGCGTTGGTCATAGTGGTACCAGTTGTTTCAGGATCAACAACCATTGTAACTACTTCTTGGGTGGTTTGTGTTGTTTCCTCTGTGGTTGCCATAGTAGTTGATTCTAAACTGGTTGCCATGGTAGTTGGTTCTGAACTGGTTGCCATGGTAGTTGGTTCTGCACTGGTTGCCATGGTAGTTGGTTCCACACTGGTTGCAATGGTAGGTGTAGTGTTACCTTCTACTTGATTAGCGTTGGTCGTAGTACCAGTCGTTTCAGGATCAACAACCATTGTAACCACTCCTTGGGTGGTTTGTGTTGTTTCCTCCGTGGTTGGCATGGTAGTTCCATCTTTTAAATATATAAACTTATTAAGGCTTACATTAATTGTTAATAAAAGACATTTTTAAAGTAGCTTACTAAAAATGGTAAAGCTTTTATGTTTTTTTTTACAAATCGTCAATTTAATTTTTGTAATAAACATTTAATTTAGTTAACTTACCTGTTTGGGTTGCAGGGTCCACAGTAGAAGACGCTTCTGCAAAAATACAAAATGTAATTTATTAATAAAAGTTAAAAATGTAGTAAAAATGAAGCACAAAGTAAGCAAACCAAGAAATAAATAAAAATAACGCAAATAAATATATATTTGGAATTATTCTTATATATCAATTGTAAAATAAAACCAAAATATTTTTGCTAACATGCATAACCAATTTTTTACACAATAAAAAAGCATTAAAGCAAAATTAACAATCAAATTCTCAAGCTACACCAAAAGTTTCGTATATGTAAGATTTTCTGGTTTAATAAATACTGTGGGACTACAAGTACTAACAAACAGGAAACTGGCTTAAATTACCCATTGGAGAGTAACACAAACTTGCGGTAAATCATAAACCGTGAACTAGAAACGAAATTATAATTTGTTTACGAAAACCTTGAATACAAAAACAAGACACTTACATTAATTTAAGCATAAAAATTAATATCGTAAAATTTATAAAAAATATTATTAAATTATATCAAAATAAATTTTCAGTCAATCTACGATTATCACTCTTTGATTGTTTTTAATATTAAAATTCCGCGCTACTAATTGAAACAAATAATACCAACAAAATCTGCAATATTTTATATAATTCTTATATCAATTTGAAAATCGAAATTCACATTTAAAAGTTAAACAATAAAGTGAACTAAGTAAGCCACAAGTTCTTGGGTTTTTATTGTATTTTGTAATGCCTTTGTAATACTCACGTAAAATGCAAATTTAAGCGTGTATTTTACTTTTGGGTATTAGTTATAAAATCTTTATTCTAAAAAGATTTATAAATAAATATTTTTTTGGCATTGATCTTTTCAATATTCTTGACACGTAGCTTTACGCTTCATAAGAAAATAAAAGAGAAATTTTTGGCACTTATTTAAACGATCAAAATACAAAAAGTTCAAAAATTTCGCCTTTTCATTATGGTGCAATTGGATATTCCAGTTACTAAATTTCAAGCCAATTCAAATGCCAAGATTTTTAAATAGTATTTCTATAGGGTCTGGTAATCTATACATTCCATCAAGATTTATAAAAAGCGTACTGAAAGGTTTTGCTTGTTTACATTAGAGTTATACGCCAATCCTATACATCTATAAACAACGAACTACTTTGAACAAAAAGGTATCTGTGAAAAGTAGTCTCACATTTAATTAACGAATATTTTAGCAGTTAATGTACGATATAAAAAGGATATAAAAAATTAATGCGATTTTTATGACTAATATTTGACTAAAACAGCATAGTAAAAATATCGTAACATCCCAGCAGAATGTTTTAACAATAAAATTAAAAAAAAACAAAGACGATATTTGAGGTAAAGTGCTCTTTTTAAGCTTGTTTATCCACCGAATAAGGAGCGCCAAAATAAAAATCAAACCCAGGTATTTTAAATCCCCTAAAAATTTTAAAAGTCATACTAAGCCCCAATGCCGATGGAATCCTATAGGAATATGACGTCATAATTACAAACTATGTGGTCCATTGTGCATAGATCGACGACAGGGCGAATAGGGTTAAAAAGATATACCCAGAACTAAATACAACAATACACCAGCAGACTAAATTTACTTGAATGCAAAAACAAATCCTCCATTTTAAAACTTAGAAATATAGTATTAAACATTTTTATAGGATTTCCAATAATATTGAGGTTGTTTTTTACGCAAGAAATGCGCTTTACCTAGAATAAAACCGAATACGCTTTAAAAAGATATTTATAGTTATAAAATCACACAACAACCTATAAACAAGCATTCAACCAGAAAAAACTTTTTCAGACGTTTATCGAATTATTTAATGACGTCATAAATAATGAAGCTGTGCTCACGTGTTCATCTGGAAAGCGATATTATATATCTGGCGTCGCTAAAATTACAGCGTGATTTCGATTTTTAAAGGATACAAAGAAATCGTTTAAGTTTGACATTTAACCTAATATTAGGCGAACCTTGCCTGAAAAACAGCATTCTAAAAAAAGTTACCCACCTAATATTACCTCAAGTTCGAAGTATGAGTCAAAATGCAATACGCATTTAATTTTAAGTATTACTTACATCACAAGCGAACCATTATATTTCCAAGAATAAAAAAACAAAACCTTTTAATACCTTGAATTATATTTTCAACATCGCTGTCTGTTTAAAATAATTACTTTGTTTACAGTTATTGGCTATAGGAAACCGTTTCAACTACATCAAGTCAACCGTTGTTAAATACCAAAAAAGCTTTGTTAGTACTTTTAAAACATTTTCAAGAAATGTTATTTTTTTTATAGCGAGAAATATTCAATAATATGGTCCTTAATACACAACATTTTATGTGATATTTCGACAATAAAATGTTAAATCCATAACATACCCTAAAAATTTTACCTAAACTACGTTCCGTTTTAAACATTAAAAACATACGCTAGTATAAAAAATAATGTACGCCCATTAGTATAAAAAATTAAAAAAAACGTATATTAGTATAAAAATATATAAAATAAATGTTAATTTAAAATACTAAAAAATAAAATAAAAAACATTGTGATTTCATTTTATGTGAAAATTTTCCAAAATAAATACTTTATTCCATTAATATTATTTCAATAATATTAATGCTTTTATGTGGTTAAAAGCGTTAGTAAGTTATAGCATAAATAATAATCAATATTATTATTAGTGATTAGAACTAAAGCGTGACGTCATTAGTATGAAATTTAAAAATGAATTGTGATTGTAACTATACAGAAAATCATTAAAGCGTTAACTTGTTTTTTCTATTCTAAGAGATATCTGACGGCGAAGAGTTTATTTATTATATATGCAACCCCCTTAAAAACGAACTTAACAAAAATTGGACCACTTTTGTGTTCATAAAAACTATTTAAGTGTTTTAAGTGTTTAAGTGTTTTAAGTGTTAATACACATGTGCTAAAGCTGGTGAATGCATTTTGCAGCATAAGCTTGAACTCAAAATGAAAAGTAAGCGGCAGCAGAAAAGCAAAGCAGTTGCAATGAAGCAATAATAAAATTTTTCTACCTGTCGTGGTTGCGACCGTTGTTGCCGTAGTTTGAACTAATGTAGTTGCTGTTGCTACCGTAGTTTCAACAATATTGTTGTCAATTTCTTCAGTTGTGCCAGTTGTTTGTTCAGGTGTGGCTGTTGTAGTAATTGCATTTTCAGTGGTTGTTGCTACTGTAGTTTCAACAATATTGTTGTCAACATCTTCAGTTGTGCCAGTTGTTTGTTCAGTTGTGGCTGTTGTAGTAATTACATTTTCAGTGGTTGTTGTTACTGTAGTTTCAACAATATTGTTGTCAACATCTTCAGTTGTGCCAGTTGTTTGTTCAGTTGTGGCTGTTGTAGTAATTGCATTTTCAGTGGTTGTTGTTACTGTAGTTTCAACAATATTGTTGTCAATTTCTTCAGTTGTGCCAGTTGTTTGTTCAGTTGTGGCTGTTGTAGTAATTGCATTTCCAGTGGTTGTTGCTACTGTAGTTTCAACAATATTGTTGTCAACATCTTCAGTTGTGCCAGTTGTTTGTTCAGTTGTGGCTGTTGTAGTAATTGCATTTTCAGTGGTTGTTGTTACTGTAGTTTCAACAATATTGTTGTCAACATCTTCAGTTGTGCCAGTTGTTTGTTCAGTTGTGGCTGTTGTAGCAATTACATTTTCAGTGGTTGTTGCTACTGTAGTTTCAACAATATTGTTGTCAACATCTTCAGTTGTGCCAGTTGTTTGTTCAGTTGTGGCTGTTGTAGCAATTGCATTTCCAGTGGTTGTTGCTACTGTAGTTTCAACAATATTGTTGTCAACATCTTCAGTTGTGCCAGTTGTTTGATCAGTTGTGGCTGTTGTAGCAATTGCATTTCCAGTGGTTGTTGCTACTGTAGTTTCAACAATATTGTTATCAATTTCTTCAGTTGTGCCAGTTGTTTGTTCAGTTGTGGCTGTTGTAGTAATTGCATTTCCAGTGGTTGTTGTTACCGTAGTTTCAACAATATTGTTGTCAACATTTTCTGTTGTGCCTGTGGTTTCGTCTGTTGTTGCAGTTGTAACAATTACATTTCCATTGGTTGTTGTTACCGTAGTTTCAACAATATTGTTGTCAATTTCTTCAGTTGTGCCAGTTGTTTGTTCAGTTGTGGCTGTTGTAGCAATTGCATTTCCAGTGGTTGTTGTTACCGTAGTTTCAACAATATTGTTGTCAACATTTTCTGTTGTGCCTGTGGTTTCGTCTGTTGTTGCAGTTGTAACAATTACATTTCGATTGGTTGTTGTTACCGTAGTTTCAACAATATTGTTATCAATTTCTTCAGTTGTGCCAGTTGTTTGTTCAGTTGTGGCTGTTGTAGTAATTGCATTTCCAGTGGTTGTTGTTACCGTAGTTTCAACAATATTGTTGTCAACATTTTCTGTTGTGCCTGTGGTTTCGTCTGTTGTTGCAGTTGTAACAATTACATTTCCATTGGTTGTTGTTACCGTAGTTTCAACAATATTGTTGTCAATTTCTTCAGTTGTAGCTGTTGTTTGATCTGTTGTTGTAGAGTTGGTTGGAGGCATTGTTGCCGGTGAATTTGTTGTTTCTGTATTAATTATAGCCATGGTTGTTTCTTGTCCTGAAATAAGTTAAGTTCGAACTACAATGAGGAATTAAGATTTAAAAAAAACAAGATTTTAATAAATTTCTGGGCCCAACAGATCAATAAAATTACAATAACATATCCTTTTGCTAATTATAAACACCAAGTTGTGTATACACAAATAAACAAAAAACAATGTTCATTAAAAAAATGTTATTCCTTATGTTTTTACAACTTAACACCAGTTAAAATTAGATTACACATAGTTATTTAGTTTACTGATTTTTTGCTTAAACGTCTTCCTGGTTGCATGCAAATGTTGTAGAGTTATGATTAAAAAAATGCAAAATGCGTACATAATTATTAAAAAGTTACTTTTAAATATTTAACAATAACTGACATAACTATTTTTTAAATCTCTATTTTAAAATATATACCTGATGTAACCATATTCCACTCCGCAAGGAAAATAACCCATATTAGGAATATATGAAACTTCATGTCGAAAAATTCGACAGAAGAAAACTCAAAGAATATTTTAAGAAAACTCAAAAATATTTAAACTTTATCTAAACAGCAGAACAAAAATAAATTTTATTAACTTTTTCGCCCAACTTAATTGTAACAGAAATACTTGTTTTCTTAAAAATATTTCGTAAAAGATTGTTAAAAATTTTGTAAGGGTCGTTTCGCATTATTTCGCAATAGTTTACTTCTAGCTATTAGTTATCGCAGTAACTAACTCCGTAACGTAGCTAGTAATCAGTTACCAACAAAACTAAGGCCCAATTGTTAAAATCGTTACCCCGTTCTTACCTTAAATGATAATTTAATTTATTTTTCACTGTGATTAAATATTCGCCGGAGCGTGTAACAACGCTAGGATTATTTCAGGCCATTTTCTTTATATATAAATATACCGCTGTATATAAATAAAAATATTTTTACACACTTAAATTAAGTTAGACGCGTATTTACAACACCTGGGCAATAATTAAAATTTTCCGAACTTCTACAAATGGCGACTTAAAATCTTTCACAAATTAATAGTTTAAAATCAAATCTTTAACAAATTACGAAAACCATATTTAAAAGTCGTTTAATTTGCTTCAAACACAACTACCTACTACCACCAAATCGTGGATAACAGTTTGCTTTTAAATTTTAGCAAAGTAGCGATGCATGCAAGCATAAACCTATCAAGTTTACGAAACACTACGTAGTTAAGGTTAAATAGGTATCTCGTTGGTTAACAAACAGAAGGTTAACAAACAGAAAATAATATTTTGACAAATTCCCTTTTTTGTTATAAAAATTATGTTAATACTCAATGCGCTTCAAATAAACAAAAATCGTATTTTTCGTACTAAACGCAAATATTTTCTTTATAAATTAAGTAAACAATAACAAGTGATAATATTTAAAATCTTCAAATAATTCATTAAAAAGTTATTCTAAGACTTGCAAATTATTAACATAACAAAACTAAAACTCATAAATTCGAAACCCAATATAATTTCATAATAACTTGCAGACGTTTACATAGAAAACAACTCTCAAACAAGAACGGATTTATTTCAGTCGTGCTTTTATATATACTGGGGCTTCTCGTCAGCCGCATACAACGGTCTTTTAGTTATATTTAAATTTCGGGTTCTCTGACGCGCGATGGTAAGGAGCGAGAAAATTACAAAAGATATATCACGGTCTATAACCACGTGGGTGACGTCACTTGTTCGGATACAAAAGTTTATATAAAAACATGAAAAGTAAGAGGTAAGATTACCACAAAACACTCAATTAACAAAAAGTTCCGTTTGATGTAATTTAAATACAAAAAACTTTGAAAACGAAATTCAAATGTAATCACAAACTTAGCCTATAACTTAATCTATATAGAAATCAACCAAATAACCAATAATGAGGTCACTTACCCTGAAATGACGTAGATGTACAGAGACTCGGCAAAGTCTCGGATGATCCAGTGACGCATACCTCAACCGTGATGTTGTTGTTGCGTCTGTACGAGATCGTAAGTTCGCTTCCCGTGAACGTCAACCTTTTTTCGCATTCGATGAGGTCAGTTATTTCCTTAGTGGCATCTGTGCACTGCGTTCTCTGCGCATCTCGACAATAAGTTGTGTTAAACAAGACATTGCTTTCGTAATTTAACAGGACTTGAAAATCGTCAAAGTTAAGCTCAAAGTTTTGGAATGAGCTCCGAATTGAAATGTCGATCGTAGCGTTGCAACAGACAGTTTCCACGCCAGATGACGCGCCAGAGTTGCTTTCAGTCGTCTGCGACAAAACACCTACGAAAAAATATTTTGTACGTTAATAATGCTAGAACAATTTAACGCAATACATTTTTAATTTAATTAATCTAAATCTGTACGTATTAAATTACTTATAGCTAGTTTTTTTTTATAAATATAGGTGTGTGTACAACAAACACCACAAGCTTTGTTTAAATTTAAATAGGAACAGGGTTATATTACACTTGAACATAACCGACGCTATTTATAACATACTTCAGGAAATATCTTATTCGCAAAGTGCTTGTACAAAAATTGAAAAAATGGAACTTATTTTACGCAAGTATTATTTGCGGTTTACGTTAAAATTGTTTAACTAAAACATCGTTCAAGTTAAAATATTTAACAAGCAAAATTTAAATGCTTCTTTTACAACTAAAACGAATAAAACGAAAAATAAATATTCAAAATTGTTTTAGTATTTTCTTATACGACAAATATTAGTTAATCTAAATTAAAATGTTTTCATATAACACAAATTTAATATAAATTTGCGGTAAAATATGTTTATCAATTTTATGTAAATTGCGTTTTAAAAGGGCTAAAAGCTATGTTATATATACCACACTTTAAAACTTTGAATACAAAAAAGCTTTTAAATGTAATACCATGCTCTAACGGTAAAGATTTTGTAAGAACATTTTTCTATTAATGTCAATTACCTATATCCGTACAAATAAAACAAAAAATTCCCAAGCACGAAATAAGTTTTTTGAAAAACATTTTATACCGTGTTTACATATATTTATTACGTCATTATCCTGTTTAAATAAAGCTTTTATTATATTTTTTTAAAGCATTTTTTTAGTTCCTTATTTGCTTTAACTTTTTTGGTATTTGCTTTAAAAATTTTTTTGACTTTATAAAAAAAAATTTACATAAATTTTTTTTACGTAAAATGTTAATATTTATTTAAGAAAAAAAAAACATTATTTTAATCTACATATTTTAAAACATCAAAATCTAATTACACTACAATACTTTGCCGAAAACATATAATTTAAACATTATGTTTTATTTACAGAACAAAATATATATTTTTTTCATAATAGTAAACAATACAAAAAGTTATTTTGTAACAATTTTTTTTAAATAATTGTAAAATACTAAAATTTAAAGTACCTTGGGTTGCCATCATAACAAGCAAAACAATAATCTTCATTTTAAAACGCATTTTTGCGTTCAAACACAAATTCCAAAATAAAAATTCGTATTTTTAAAATTCTATTTTTTTTTTAATTGAAATTTCTTTTTTTTTAAACAAAGTAAAAGCTAAATATTAAAGTCCGCATTCTGTTAAGTTTTTTTTAATATCAGAAAAATATATAAAATTTTCAATATAAACAACCAAAATATTATTAAAAATGTTCGCCGAAAATAAATAATCGTTCGCAATAAAATCTAATTTTAAAAATCGTCCGGTTTTTAATGTTGTTTTCCTGACCACTTTTAAAAACTAAACCCAATTTTTTAAATACGAAATTTTTTATCAATATTTGGTACAAAAATTTGGACCCCCTTTTTTGCATACTTTAGTTAAATCCTTCCATTTCTTTTTATAGATAAGCAGTGAAGCCGTAAGCTTGCTAAATCACCCGTACATATGTATATACTACAACGTTGAAATTTTACATAAAAAGTACGCAGTTAACCTGTTAAATTGGGGATTATTTCAGCCAAGCTAAATACAGAGTTTATATTAAACATAGCAATTGTAAATTTTTTTAAAACTTGACATTGCTTTCACCGTTAAAATACTTTTTAAACGCATAATTTTTAAACAATGACAGCACAAAATTTGTTATTTTGAAATAAATTCTTTCCAAACCGTAAACCTATAACATTGATAATAGTTGTAATGGGCATCTTAAGCAACTGAAATACGATTAATAATTTAGTCCTAAATATAACAATTTTTGAGTTAGATTAGTATATATAGGGGTTAAATATATCATAGAATTCCCCGCTATCAATTACAAAGGGTCTGTTAAACACATGGTATTGGTCATCATTTAACACGTATAAAAAAATTAAAAAACAAAAATAAATTAGGTCATTAACTTTTAATTTTTTGGAATTTTAATGAAAAACATTTTGAATTTTTCACTGACCTTTTAAACGTAAGTTACAAAACCGCTAATAGAAAGTAAACGCATTGTTTATGAAGCGTAGTATACGTGAGGTTTCGCAATTTGAAGCAAAAAAATTGGGTCCGGATACCACTAAGAACCATGCAAAAAATGCAACAAAAAAACGCTAAAAAATTTTAAAAATTAGGCATGGAAAATACCTCTTGTATTGGTTAATATTAAGTGGTTGATATTTTAATAGAACTGTTTATTATATAAGGCTTTGACTCGGAATTACCCTTACATAACATTACGAAATGTTGAAACCGCTTATCTGTAACTTCTGTTACGAATCAAACAGGTAATTTCCATTTTTTTAAATGTTTAAACAATAAGTAATAACATAACATAAGGGTTTTGTCTTACAATTTAAAAAAAAAATTATTTTTTCTTACAAAACAAATTAGTGTATACAAAAAAGAGTTTTTTTGTCAGTACTTGAACAGTTTTCCATAAATATCTAATATACAACACAACATTAAATATGTTGTTTAACATATGTGTTATTATAAGTTCCCCCAAAAGAGTTAAATTTTTGCCAATTAACCACATTCCAATCGATTCATGTTTATTAATGTAGGTTATGACTCTTACTAGTTTAGAGAAAGAATAAACAGAAAAAAATTCTATAAACATTTAAATCCTTAAATTATAATGTTGTTTTTAATGCTCCGTTTAACAAACTGATTATTAATTTTAAATATTTACTTTAAGAGATTTAAGCACCATTTAAAAAAATGTTTTTTAATTATAAAAGGCCTAACGGGATTGGACGATATATGTAACTATTTAAATAATAAGTTTTGTTAAACATTCGACAAAATATCAAAATATATTTTGAAAGTTATGTTTTTTTTACTAGTTTTGGTCGTTAGAAAATATATTTTGATTTAATTCAAGTAATTTAAATAAAGCAACGGTTTATAATTTATACTAAAAAATTGACAACAAAAGAACGTTTTAAAATCTAATATTTAAATATCAATTCAAGTGACATTAACTAGAAAATAAAAAAGTTTCTGCTTCGCTGCAAAGTCAAATATTTATAAACTCAATTGAATTGTTTGATTTGTTCGATAAATGTAAGGAGTGGGGGTTAAAATTAAATCAATATCCGCAACGTTTTTTTATAAAAAATAATATATTTCGAATAAAAGTTGTCTTTTGATAAAAATTAAACTTTTTTGGATCTATGTTAATAAATTTATAATAACTAATTAAAAATGACATATCTTATATAAAAATTATAAATTGTTATTAACAACCAAAATTGAATTTTAATAATATTGGTTGGGTAAATGAAATAAAATATTGCAAACAATTATTTTTTAAATGTTAAAATCGCACAAACATTTAACAACATTTAGTTGAATTAGGCCAAAAAAATTTAGTTTTAAACTTAACCGTAAATTTTGAAACAGTTCACCTTGTTTAATTTAACCAATCCCCTAATAATGTAATTTAAGAACCAAATAATCCTTTAAAATCATGATACAAAAATTTTAAATGACGTCACGACGTGATATGACGTAGTACGTATTGCGTGCGTCCGTTGTTGCGTAACAAATAGCAAAGTTGTAAAAGGGCATGCAAAAAAACTAAATTTAAAATATTTTAGAGTTTACTAAACTGTTTAAGAAGAAACTTGATACATTTAAAAATAATTATTTTTGTATCAAACTTCCATATTTGCAATCTAGCAAAAGGCAACTGAAATCCATGGTTTTATTTAAAAATACCACATTTAAAAACTTTAAACATAATTTAACAGATAATTTATATTTTTTGATGTTTTTTGTAGGCCATAGCAACGTTAAGTAGGCCATAGTAACGTTTGCAACAAAACACAAAAAATTATAAAAATAAATAAAAACAGTTCTTCCTTTATTTTTTTATTTTTTTACCAAAAAATTAACCCCATATTAAAATATTTATCGCAATTTACTTGATACTAATAGCTTCAATTTGTTTTGGCATAAGCAAAGTTTTGAGCAAATTTCTATGAAGCGTTGCCTTGTTTTGTTTTGTTTGAATAAGTTTTAAAAACAACAGTTGCTATATACAGTTATAACTTGGATGTATGTATACCACACACAAAAATGACATTCAAAAAGTGTCATATTTTTTTCTAAATTTATATTTTTTTAAAAATTGAAAAAAAAAATTTCTAATTTTTGAAAAGATATTAAAAATTAAAAAAAATTTAAGGAACTAAAATTTAAAAACTTTGTTAAAAACAAATTTATAATATGCCCTAATATAATACAACAATTATAAAGATAAAAATATATAAAAATAATTTTATTAACCCACTAGTTGTATTTATTTTTTTAATTTAAATAATATTAAATTAAATTTGAATGTTACTACCGGTCACGTGATTAAAAGCAAAGTTGTATAAATTATTTCAAGCGTAGAAAATTAAACGAACGATCAAGAGCCATTTTTAGATTCTAAACTTGATTTTAAACGCTTCACCGAACTCTTTAACACATTTACTTCGTTCACGTGGAAATAGTTTAATTAAATGCCAAAGTCACAACCGTTAATTTGTTGATTTAAATTTAATTGTTTTTACTATAACTTTTTCACACAATTTTTTTGTTGTCAATTCTTTGCTGTTAGATTTTGTACATATAATATAGTTAAACGAATAATAGGTAACAATACCAAAATTTAAAATATTTATTAGTTATCTTATAAAATCGTTTTAAAATCTCGAAAAATTACACAAAAAACAGCGAAAATGGTTAAACTTTAAAAGAAAAAAATGCTTTTGCGTAAGTGGGTAGTGCTATCAAGACGTTTATGTAAGTACCTATGTTTAAAAAACATGCCAAAATGCTGACATTTACCAAGCACACCCTAATCTAAAGGGTAAATTCTTATTCAAACATAAGAAGTGAGTAAGTACACACCGGTCAAGTTAACAGTGCACTACATCGAGCACGTTGGCTATAGCTAACTATAGAGTCATATTTTTAACTTAAATGCGTAAGGAACTTGCGCAACCCTGTTGTCTGACTTTATCATCCCCATGATAAATCATGCGGTTTATTTACTTTCTCCCCTTTTAAGAATGTGGAAAATACCAACCTAGGTAAAAATGGAGATAAAAGTAGAAAATAAGAATTTAAGATTACCATAATTATAGGCAAAGTTTAAATCTCCTAACTATATAAATTGTGGTGTCTATATTATTTATACTTATTATCTTATTTTGGTTGGTGCTAAAAAAGGGTTAAATTTCTAACAATTTATATATTGTTTTTTTTTAACTAAAATAAATTGGATTGTACATTTTTATAAGTTTTACATAAAGCTAAAATAACACAAGTTATAAGGTACCCCATATTTTTTCCCTTTAGTTAAAGAGACAAAAATGAAATATATAAATAACAATATATTAATGCGGAGAAAAAATGCCAATTTAGGATTTAAAACATGCCAAAATTAATAAATATTTATATAATACACGATTTTACAGTATAACATGACATGGTCACTAAACCTAGGCACTATATTTTGAAACACTATATGTATAGTTCCGAATACCATGTTTAGCTTTTTACCGTTTTTTTATAGGATTACAACAGGTTAAGTAAGTGGTTAACTGTAAACTTGGAAGTTAAATAGACCATATAAATACAACTGTTGTTTATTACTGTATTAACTAAACCAAGCAAAGTGTATTTAGCCAATATGTAAAGTAAAGTGCTAAATGTTTAAAATAAAACCGAATGTGTAAAGTTTATTTTGACTCCGCGTTTAAGGCAAATAGTCATAACTAAATTTTACTCAAATATTTTATCTACGTTGTTCTCTAGCGGCACAGTGATAGTTATTATTTTACTTGGTTGGTGAGGGATGTTATTTTTATCGTGTAGCTCAATAGCGACACCTGGGCGAAGGATTAAAAATATTTTTTGTCCACTTAAAATGTATAACTATGCGTGATAATTTAATCAACCCTAGATTTTTAACATAATATATTTAACTCTTTTAGTAACACTACAACTAAATATTTATAATTAGTTAGTTACAATTTTTAAAGCACGTCTTCTTACTTTTTCTTTTTTTTGCATTTTCCCGTTAATCCACTTGTTATATAAAGATTTGAAAATAATTTTTTCTCAGTAACTTTTTTATATTTAGTAACAGTCAGATCATCTAAGAAATAAAAAAAAATTGGTAAGCACATTTTTTTAATTACTTAATGTAGTTTACGGTATTTTATAATCAAAGCATATTTATTAAAAAGATTAATTTTTTTAAATAAAACAAAATAAATGTTTTCTTTTTTTTATTTTAAAACATGATATCTTCATGTTTTTGTGTCGCTAAATAATTTGATTTTTTTAGTTTGTGACGTAAACAATCACCCACAAACCCCATTATTAGATTACAACCTGGGTTAAAAACTCACTGACCGTGGCGACACGAAACCCCACCGCACACCTGCCTTATGACGTCACAATTTAACGCTCCCTTTTTCTTTTTTTCGCGCGTGAAAATTGAAAAAGATTTGACTTCTCTTTTTGTTGTTTTTTAAGCGCTTTAATCTTTAGGGTTCTACTTTTTATTTCTTTTATCTTTATCTTAACCGAAATGGTGAAAAGATTAAAAAAAATTTGGGTATTGAAATAAGATTTGAGATCAAAGCCAATTAGGTTGCCTTTGTTGATTAAAGATTTTAAGAATCAAAACATTTGTTAAAAAAACTCGTTCTTAACAAAAAGTGATTAGCCTTTAAAATCCTAACACCTTTGAAAAGTGTAAATTTATTAAAAAAATGTTTACAAAAAAGTCATACAATCATTAAACTAGCAAATCTACCAACCCATCTATTAAAATACGGCCAAATGCGTAAAGCCTTTCCTAAATTTAAAAGACTTCGAATAAAAACTTAAAGCCCAAAAGTAATTTAAGTTTCCCGGTTTAAAATAAGCTTTAAGCTGTTACGGATATACCAGAAGGAAATTAATTTGATTTTCACGTTTATTTTATTTCCCGTTTAACTTAAAAAACTTTTAACATCTGTTTGAAAAGCGCCAACATTTTGGTAGACTATTAAAGTAAAATTATTTTTTCGCTGTAAAATAAACGAACGACGTTTAGGGATTTTACATACATATACATATACGTTTAAATTGCTATAAAAAAATTCTAAATACATCACTTAAATACGATCCCTTAAAAAACGCAAAATCCAATATCGCTTGCACCATTATCGGTAAAGTAATCGTAATAGGAAATCCGCAAGTCCAGCTAGTTTATGAACATATTAAACTTTATTTAATCTATATTCCAAGTTAATATGCGCACATTCAAATATGTATACCAATACAACTTATTTCTAAAACCAATAACCATTATAATTAGTATACCTTATACTGTCTTATATCTCAAGTAATATAACATATTCTAGTGACTAGGGCAATATTTAAAACTTTTTTTATACAAATATGGTAGATTCTCCATTATAAGATTAGGGTGTGTATGTTTTGTTATTTATTCAATGCCTTTGACTTTTATATAATATGCTTCTGTATAACATATTCAATAAACACATTATTTTTGATCACTGCCCATCCTTAAAAAAGTTAAATAAATTCTAAAAGTTGTCTTTATAAAAAGGATATTAAACTTAACTTGCTTTTATTTATACATCAAGCGTTTCTACTTCTTTTATAACTTGAATAACGATATATAATATCCACATTTTTTAATCTAAAATTAATCCAAATCTTCGGTTTAAATAAAATGTTCTATTAAGCTTAAAATGTGAATTGTTTTTTTTTATTATTCTAGGTAGAACTTAAACAAGCACAAAACAAGAAACGCGTTTCTCAAAAAAGCAAATTTTGCTTTTTAATTAAGGCACGAATCATCTTTTTTTGGAATTCTTGCCTCGCTTAACGACGTGCCTAAAACGAAGTTTAATATTCCTTAAATTTTTATATGTAAATAGTATGCCTGTGCATTTTGCTATACAGCCATGAATATTAGTTAACTAATACAATTTAAACAATGTAGGTTCACGACACAAAATTAATATATTCTTGGTAAAAGACTAAATTTACGGTCAGTAACTTTTGTGGTTTTGAAATATTTTGTAACTTAATATATTTTTAATTAATCTTAACAAGTTGACATGTACAGAAAATGTCTTTAATTAAGTATTACGAATAAAATGCAAATATTCAATTTTAATTAACAAACCATTTAACCGTCCTGCAAAATCGCATTATCTAAAAAATTCACATGAACGTTTTTAAATTTAATTCTTTTGTTTAGTTTTAATCCAGGTATTCTGGTATGGAAAACATAGATAATTATTCTCACGACCAAACCACGTTTGTCACAATAAGATTATTTTTGTAAATTTAAAGAAAATTAATGCATTTAAAAACGTTGCGTTAAAATTCAATATAAAAAATTATTTTATTGAAGCCAAAGAAGTATGATAATTAAAATCCAACTTTTTTTTTTATATCACCTTAAGATGATAGGATTTTTATTTTTTGGGGGGGTAAGGATGTGCTATTATGACGTGTTTTGAGCTATCCGTAAACGCCAGGCTCAAGGGCGAATAGTGTGACGTTGGTGCGGCTCGAACCCCAAACCTTTCGGCTCGTAGTCCGACGCCATGACCGGTTCGCCACACTACCGGACTAAATCCAACTTTTTTTACTTTATGACTATTTTCAATTTTATGATCTTTAAATAGCGTTCTAATAAATAATTATATACAATTAATCGATATTTTATTAGGCAATAAATATGTTATTATGAATTTATTTTTAGTAAACGCTTTTATTATTATTCCGCACAAAAAAAGGCACACGAAAAGTAAAATAAAATTGTTATTAAATTAGAAACCTTAATTATTAAGTTAATTTAATAAGATTTTATTTAATGACCGTTTACAAAATAAAAATTGTTTAGCTAAATTTTAATTTTTTTAATTATAAAGAAATACATATACCACATATGCTTTATTCATAAAAAGGTGAGATTTAATTAGCGAGCTTGAACTTAATCTCAAAGCCGAGTCTTTATTTGCACACCGCTTCGTTTTGTTTGCTTACAAGTCCTAATTCGTTTGCGCTAATCGACGACTTCCATGCGAGTGAATGAAATTTGTACTTGGCATTGTTTTAGCTCAAATAGGTAAAGAATAAATAGGAAATCCTAACACAGTTTGACATATGTTTAATTAAAAGAAGAACACCTTAATGCAAATAATGCCATGCGGGCGAATACATCCTTTTTATAACGTAAATTTACCTTAAGAAAAAAGATTGAAATTTTAGTATATAAGTCACCATTTAATATTTCTATACCATCAAAATCGCATAGACTAAAAATCCTAACTAAGACATCAAATTCTAGAGCCTTGCAACTTTAGTTTATATTATAAATATTATTACATAGAATTGGGATGTTGTAGTGTACATTATAAACAATAAGATGCAGAGATAAAGTTGCGAACATGGAAATAAATTTGTAAAGGGTTGAGTAAAGTTTTAAAGTTAAATAAATTTCGTGCATAACTTAATATGAAGATAACTCGGGGTTACATGTCCTTACAAATTAAACCAGGTTGTTTATAAATATTTAATTTAATTTTAACGAGAATATTTTTAAGTCGCCAGTTTTATTTTAAACATTTAAAAAAAATAGTATCGCAAAATAATTTTGAATTCAAGAGAATTGAAAATAGACAAAAAAAACGTGTTAAATTTATAAAAATGTAAGACCATTCCTTGAAGCAGTATTGTATTTTAAGATTAATAGATTTAACTTTGTTTGTTTGTTTTATGGTTGATTTATTAACCTTAATTAATAACCCTATATTAAGTGCATTGATTTTCTATAAGTTGTTTAGCTTATTTAGTTAATTGTTATTATCGATATAAAATCTACATATCAGATGTAGTAATGTTAATGAGTGATTTAAAAATACAACTTATTAATCAAATATTAAAAACGTATTTATAAGGATTGTATTGTTTTGAAATTGTTTAAAGACTTTAACAAGCAGCCCTAAATAGATATCCTAAATATAAATTAAAAATTATGCAAATGGAAAAAGACACATAAAAAAAAACAGAAATAAAATTTAAATTTTTAGATTTTTTAAATGCAACAAAAAAGTGCTTTTCGTGAAAGAAAGGGAGAAGATAAATGAAGCGTAGCTTAACTTTTGGGCTGTTTGTAAGCTAATCTGTTAACCCAGAAAGTTAGAATTCTGTCGAAGGCATTAGTTAAAAATTTACAAGCCGAAAAAAGTTGATTTATATGGAGTAGGTATTTTAAGGAATGCTTATAAGGAAAACTAAAGTTATATTGTTTATTTAACTTGCAAGGGAGTTCTAGCAGACCTATTAAAATAACTAAAGATTAGATTTTATCAGGTTTTTAAACGCAGGGTTGAAAGCGCAAATTCCACAACGAAACGCAAAAATAGAAACAAGAAAATTTAAAAAAAATTTTTTGGGGCACAAAATTTTTCTTTTCTAAACTTGGTATTTTAAGTTAGATTAATCGCAGATTACTCGAAAAAATTTCTTGCTGTTTCTTTGTAATTCCCTGTTGGTTTAATTAATAAGCATTTAAAACTTAGCTGGACATTTAGTGGTTAATCTGATTTGTATGACTTAGTTATGGGTCGCATTCTAATTAAGAAACAACAGGAATTAATATTGTTTGCATTTTAAATTCTTTCGTAATTTACGCGCTTAGAAATAGGCGGAGCTTAGCATCCGGTCTTGCACCAATCGCATTATCGCAAACATTTGATTGGCATTTGAAGGCCAAAGCGTGCGAGGAAAGTCGGCAAGATTTTAAAAGTTTAGGTTTTAGTCTTGTACGGTTGGTTTAACTTTGCCATTTCAAATCAAAAAGTTTTAAGACGCTAAAATAATAGGACGCACGCGAATGTGTTTGTTTTCTGATTAGGTTGAAGGTTTTGTTTTTGGTAAGTCTGATTGAGTTTGTTAAACATTGTTCGCGTTTTAAGAACACAACGGTTTTTGAAAAAGTAAAATTCAGTTGGTTTTAAATAGTAAAAAGAATTGTAAAGCATGTCAAGTTTGAAACTTATATAGCAAAAAAAAAAATTCTTCGCATCTAGAGTATATATTCAAAACCGAAAATTAAAATATTCTTTTTATTAATTCGGTGTCAAACCGGCGTTATCATATACCGGTAACGTTTTCTTTGTATTTCGGCGAGGGGTGACACTTTTTATGCTTTTATAAAACGAAAAATTTATAAATAACATTGCGTAAAATACTTGTAAAAATTTTGGTCACACGCCAAATAGAAATAGAGGGTGTGACCGTCTGAGATTTAATATAAACAAAAACTTAATTTATTATTATGTTTATAAAACACTCAGTACAGATTATGTAGCGTTTTGGCGTAGACAAATAACAGTTAGTATATTTGTAAACAACTTCATTTAAACAAAAACTGTTTTTCTCAAAACATGAAAACACGGGATGTTTACTACGTTGAAAACGTTTGAATAGTTTAGTAGCAGTCATTACAGTTTAATGAGTTTTTAGAAACATTGTACAGCGAAATGTAAATGCTCCAGACGCATTGGAACGCTACAATAGTTTCGATTTTGATTCAAAAGTCGTAAAAGTTAAGTATTAGAGAGGTAATTAGGGACCAGACTGGCTATTATTTGTTTCTTTTCGTAAAAAAAGTCCCGGATACCGCTATAAGGTGTACTGTCTGGATCGTCGGTTTAATTTCAATGGATATTGGGTAAAAAGAAGACAGATTTAAAACCGACGTTTATAAGATTTAGTTTCACTTTCACATTATTAAAAAAACACGGAAAATTTTAGTTTTATAAAGTACTAGATCAATTGGCTTAGCACAGTACTGCCTGTTAGACTTAATTGGCTTAGAACGTCGATATATTTTACAGGAGGCTAAGCGTTAACTAGTATATTGATTTTTTTTGGCATTTTTGTAAGATTGATTAAAAACGTAAAGTAATTTGCTGATAAACATGTTTAAAAATTTAAATTCAGCATTTTTTGTTCTGCTTGACGAATTAAAAAAATAAAGATTGCGACATTTTAAAATAAAATTTAATCTGGGATTGATTTCTGTTTAATTGCAAAAATATTAAAAAACATTTTTGTAAAGGATCTTTTAATTTAAGAAGTCTAACAGGTGTTTCTATTTATTAATAAAACTTTATTTTGCAGAAAAAAAGTGATAAAAATAAATTTAAAAAGACTAAAAGTTCAACTTGAACTTAAAGAATATCATCAACGTTTAACAACAAGTAAAAAGGGAAATTTTGTAAATTATTAAGGTGAGTAAATTTAGAATTTTTTCTTTAATTTAATCACTACATTACATCATTTTTTAATTATTTAGAACTCTGATTGTAAAGTTAAAAGGGTCGACTTTGTATTATAAGTTAACAACTTGTTTTGCGTCATTTCTCTTCGTAGAAACTAATTTACGAAGCGCGTAAAATATAAATTATTCAGTTTGCAATTAATATCATGTTTTACTCAATTGATGTAAGTTTAGAAACTTGATCATTTTTTGAGTTAAAAATAAATTTGTTCCGAAGACAATTTGTGGTTTTGGATAAAGTTCAAAAATTAATTAAAAATTAAATTTTGTTGAGATCAAATTTCCAATATCATTTTGGGTAAGAGTTTTAAAAAAATTTAAACAAAATTTTAAAACGAGTTTCTGCTAGGAGTTTAAGATAATATGAACTTTATAACCGCGTTTCATAACCCCTAATACAATTGCGTAAATTCATAAATAATATATAACAATGCAGTACAACTACAACAACCTTGTTTATGCAAATTAGTTTAGGAAGTGCCCCAATTTCGAATCGACCGATGCATTTCGCGATAAGATTTCAATTAGGTTTTCGCGTAATTGAAAATTTCGTTTGTTAAATTAGTCATCTTGCAATGAAGCATATTGTCTAAACCGCTGTGCATATTTATATAGAAGTTATAAGAAATTTAGTGATTCTAAACAAGGTAAGGTTACAACGATTGATGTAAGGTAGACGTGTCGCGTTTTAAATCAACCGTATTGCTCTTAATTTGGGTGGTACGAAATAAGATGCCCTTATACGCGTTACTTCATAGATAACCTAGGTATACTGCCTTGCGTGAGTCACTTGGTATGTTTAACAATACTTAGTGTTTTCGTTTTGCCATAACTGGCCTGTGTGGTCTTATACAGCATCCGGATTTCAAGTCAAGACTGATCCTAAACATACAAATACAAACTTTATGCAGGATTTTTGACCACTTAAAATGCGAACTTCAATTAACCCTTTACGTTGTAAGTGCGCGTGTTATATCTTAAGCTAAATCGCGTCTAATTTTTACCGGCTTAGATTGGATTAGGTTATCTCTAGAGTCTACTTTAAATATACTGGACCCATTTTTGTAAGGGTGGTATAGAGGGTATAAAAGAAAAAAACGATAAGTTTTAATTGAGATTCAGTCTACTTGTAATCTTTTTTTATAGATAGGTTCATTTAAATTCAAAATCTTATTTGGCAAAAACCACGTTTCAGTTTGGCTTTTAATAATTTCACCAAGTTAATATCCAGTGTTAACTGACGACGTACGAGAAATGACGTCATCGTCACGGTTCTGACTTCTGGTTCAAAACACCTTTGGATTGCGTGCTAACGGCCAAGCCCAGATGCCTAATGTTACACAAAGATATCGGCTAAGAATGCGCCAACTCATAACACTTTTACATTTGCAAAATTGTTTCATGTTTGAAAGATAACACCGGGTTCGGAAAGGGTTTTAATAGGTTTCTCTACTACTAGTGTGTTATGATGTTCGTTTTGCTACATTTTACCGTCGTTGTCTGGAATTTGAAGCTGTTGTAACAGGGCGTTATTATTGGGCTGGGCTATTGTTAAATTAAATTGAAAAATGGGTTTGAAGGTTTGACCGGGGTCGCGATACTTTAAAGGTAAAAGTGAGAAGGCACCCCCCTTTAATAATAATTATTGCTCACTTTTTAAACCACATCTGCAAGCCTTGCAACAACATACAACCCGGTTATGTTTTGGTGTTCAACAGAACCTAGTCACTCGAATAAAACCAGACAATTATCGGGTTACCCGTTTGCTGAATCTCGTGTGGGAATTGCCACGGCGAAACGCTCGCCAGGTTATTGTAAATAGTCGCAGTTATTTTAAAGTCTCTTTGCACGCAAAGCGTTGTCTTTCTCCGACCTAATCCTCGCTTATCGAGCCTCTATGTTTTGTTCGATTGGTTGCGCATGGTTAGATGGTGAAGTGTTGCATTCAAACTCAGGGTTCCGATTCGCGTTGTCAACTCTAGAACTTGTAGAACAATACCGGGACAATGGCGCGAACCGAACTTAATAGATTAGCTTTCGTAAGCTAATCCCTTAACTTAGCTGCGTTATTTTGAATATGTTTAACTGAACCAAAACCAAGGCAATCTAATTAAGTGTTAACATTTCATCAACAACGTCATTAATACGGCCACAATTACGTCACAATAATCCTATTGTTACGCTTCTTTTGTTTAGAACCGATCCGACCATGTTGCCAAATCGGGCCTTTTACGCCTCGTTGATTTTGATATCATTGACGTCACGGTTTAAGATTACGTCATCGACGAGTACGGCGACAATCAAGCGAACAGTCCAACTCGAAGAGAACGAACCATCAGGTGAGATAGAAGGGTATGACAGATGGCTTTTGTTAGATAAGAATTAACCCCAATGACGTCACAGAGACTCTTTTATGATTTTCGCGCCACTTTTAATTGACTGAGAAGTCGGCGGTTTAAGCTCTTGGCTGCCAAAGAGTTTTTGTTTTTCCCTGATGTATGTCAACTTTCATTTGCTGATTGATGTTCTTTGATTTAGGATCCATCGTCGCCGATCTCTCTGACGTAGTCGACGTCACTTTGATGACGTCAGATGAAAAGATCTTCCAACTTTTAAACCAGAAGTTAGCCTCCTCCCCACAAGTGCGCCGCAAGTGGATGAAGTTGGACGAATTCTCGGGCGTCGTCACATTACGTCATAAACTCGATCGCGAAACTATTTGTGGGGCTTTGAAGAAATGCTCGATTGAATTGGAGGTAAATAAACGGGGTTAAAAATTTTAATCATTTTTCAAGTTTATTTGTAAATATGGGTTTTTAATTTAGACTAAAATTAAAAAAATTGGCCTTTTAAATGATTTGGATACGCTATTCCAACTATTTTAAAATAAATCCTTGTAAAAGGATAGATTAAATGTCACTTAAATGGTAAAATTTATTGTTTTCAATAATAAAACTATTTTTTATTAGATTTTTATTCGCCCCACGTCGCGCATGGTTAACCTCAACGTCATAATCGTTGACGTCAACGAACACCCGCCTAAATTTCCCGCCAAATATATCGTCGTCAATGTCAGCGAAGAAGCACCAGTTGGTGACGTCATTAGTTTGGACCATTTTTTAGCAAGAGATCAAGATATTGGTAAGAAATTTTGCAACAAAACTTGATTTTATCGAAGAAATATTAATGTAAATATTATTTTTAACCAAGTTTCAAACCTGGATTTTTGTTTTTTCTTTTTTGTTTTTAAATATTACATCTTGTTGCTAAAAATAAATTGCGTGCGTAAAGTTATTTTGCAGCTAAGCATAAACTAAACAACTGGTCTTACAAGCGTTAACACAAGTAGCATTTGTTGGCTTATGTTTGGATTAAACGCATTATTCCAAGTCACCTTTTAACCGTCTAAACGTTGTTTAAATGCCTATTGTTTTACTTCAAAGGGACAAAAAACAGTATAGGTTATGGGAAAACGTTGTTTTTAACACTTCATTTTCCGCTTGATTGAATCCGCATCATTTTCCAGTTATTGATTTTAATATTTTAATTTCTCACGCTAACAGGAAACAATTCGGATATCAGCTACACACTTAGTGCGAGTAATCACTTCAGTTTGGGCCAGTACCGAGACGAAACTGGGAGCCCGCATTTAAACATCGAAGTCAGACGAGCATTAGGTAAGAAGGGTAACTTGATTCGAAATTGATACGCCAGGTTGCACTGTGTTTTAATACAGCAGCGTGGGAACATCGCGTGTTTCTTTTAACTTAAACGTGGTTGCATACACTTGACTTCTATTTAGACCCCCAAAACCACAAACAAGTCATGTTTTTGCCTCGTTTTTTTTAGATTACGAACGAAAGTCGTTGTACAGTTTGACCTTAACAGCCAAAGATGCTGGAGTACCGTCTAAATCGAGTCACGTGACCCTCCAAATTCGAGTGCTGGACGAGAATGATAATGCTCCCGTATTTGAACAGCAGGTAAACACCAGGTGTTAGGCATGGGAAATTGTAAACCGTGATTAGTGGAGCGAATTAGGAAACTTAGGTTTTTTGCTATTGTCCCTAAACAGTAGCTGAGAAAAATTTTATTTAATGTGCACTTGGCATTAGGCTTAAATCACTGTAATCTTTTGTATACGCAACTAAATTAATGATTTAAATATTTTTAAGTTAATATTTTTGACGTAAGAAATATTGGTCACGTGACTTATGACTTTGCATTTTTAACCAATAGGAATACTCGGTCATGCTTCAAGAAAACATGCAGCCTGGTCACGTGATTGCGAGGGTACAAGCTTTTGATGCTGATTCCGGTTCGGACGGGATGGTTCGCTACTTTTTGTCGCCACAGAATAAATTGGCAGCAAAAAGTGCAGTGAGGATAAACGAAAATACCGGAGAAGTGACGTTGATGAAAATGTTAGATCGAGAAACATTTGTAAAGTAAGTATTGTTAAATTTCCTTAACATATCGGTCTAAACAGGTTCTATTTGATTTTAAGCATAACGTTTAAACGAATAAACAAGCAAAATATTTTAAGATTTTACCCAAACGTTTTAGGATTTTGCCTTTGATGATCATATTAACCTATTTTCATAACGTGAAGTTAACCCTTAGAGCCAAATTACAAAGCAAAATACTTCTTTTTTAATTTAATTATCGTTAAAACAAACTTTAAAGTTTAGTAGGTCAGGCGAAAACTTAATTTATTTTTAGCGTTTTGTGTAATACCGAAATAACTTGATTAACTTTCATCATTTTTGGCATTTTTCACACTTCAAGTTTAAAAAATCTTAATTTTTATCTAGGTTGATAGTTTTTATCGAAGCGAAGGATTTGGGGCGGGGCGAAACGAGATCAGCTCGAACCCGATTGGTTATTCACGTTGGTGACGTCAACGACAACGCACCAATCATATCTGTTAGTTTTATAGCAACGTCCCTAGATGATACAGGTTTGAAATAAATAAAAAATTAATATTCTTAAATTAAATAAAACTTTCAGGGGTAATTTAATGCAAAAATATTTTTTTTAAATTCGAATTTTTTTTTAGTTTACATCGAAGAAAATTCACCAAAAAATTCGATTATTGCCTACGTCAGCGCAAAAGACAAAGACCTCGGCCCAAACGGCGAAACATTTATTAGCGTAACCTCATACGTTACTGATGACGTCACTGCAAATGAAGAAAAAGTCTCCTTGACCCCCGATCTTTTAGATACTTTTATTATGACGCAAGACGGATTTTTGGGTTTGAACAGGGCTCTTGACCGAGAAGTAAAAGATCGTTACGTCGTAAAAGTTAAAGCTTGTGACCGTGGCGTCATCGAACAGTAAGTCATAACGCCTATTTAATGACGTCATTTAAACAATACTTGCGAATTTAGATTGGCGATAAAAATATTTAAACTTTTTTAACTTTTAGGTGCTCGTACAAAGATATCAACGTTGTGGTTCTCGATCAAAACGACCACACACCAGTTTTTAAGCAACCAGTTTACAATATCACCATTTCTGAGGACACACCAGTCGGCAGTAAACTTACAACGGTTCAGGCTGTAGATGGTGACGTCATCAACTCAGCAGGGTATATGGAAACACAGGTAAAAACCAAACATATTCTTTAAATAGATCAAAGCTGTGTAACGAACCATACATGGAGTTATATTAATCCCATCTTAACATATTTTAAACCTAACTTTTACTCTTAGGATAACGAGATTGTGTCGTCGAAATACGGGGAAATTAAATACAGTATAAATGGAGGTGATGGCTCGTTTTCTGTTAATCCCAAAACCGGGAAAATTACCCTGGTGCGTCCCCTTGACCGAGAACAAGCTGAGACACGAACGGTAAGCACACAAGATTTAAAAAAAGGCTAAAGTAAAAAAGGAATTTAAATTTAATTAAAATTTCTTTGATTTTTAGTTTTTTGTCACCGCCACTGATAGTGGTCGCAAAGTGGGGCGAAAGAGCACATGCGAGGTACACGTCACAATTAGTGACGTCAACGACAATACACCTTTGTTTACCAACCCAATTAAAGACGAGTCCACGATGTATGCAACAATCTTACGGGATGACGTCATAACTCGAATTCAGGCTGTTGATTATGACGTAGGATTAAACGCAAAACTTCGCTACTCGATCTTACTCGAGGATGGCATACGTCATCAACCTGGTCACGTGAACTCGACTATTTTCATGCTTGGGTCAACTTCAGGTGACCTCAGGTTGAACAAGAGTAACCCCAATCTTGCTAATTCACTCGGAGAACACGTCATAGTAGTCCAGGTATGACGTCACGATAAAAATTTACGTTTTACTGCCTTGTTAATTTTTTCTAATTGTATTCGTGACGTCATAATTAAAATTCGATTCTTTTCTTAGGTTAAAGATTCCGGGAATCCCCCAAAGAAAACCAAGCGCACAATCAACATCATAGTGAGTGATGACGTCAACGTACCCTCGCCAAAGTCCCCCGGAACTTTAATGACGTCATCTTTTCCATTAGTGATCGTGATTGTAGCTCTTGGATCAGGAATTTTTTTGTTGATAATCGTCGTTATCCTTGTGATTGTAAAATGCAAGAAAGAAAATAAGGTATTTTCCAAGTTTATGAAGTGTTTGGTAAAAATAAATGTTCAGTTTAAAATTTTCATGCAAAAATGGTGTAGTCCTAGTTGAGTTTCTAATTTTTTGTTTGTTTTCTTTACAGAAAGTTCGAACTTATACTTGTACCAAGAGACCTGACGAACTACGACTTAAAAACTCGTTAAATAACATCCGCGAGATGGAAACACAGAGAAGAGAGTCGAAAGATGGGAGCGTGGTTTGGAGTCAAACCTCATCAAAAAGGTAAATTTTAAGAAAGAGTTTTATTTAAATAAAAAGGGGTTAAAGTATATGGCTTAAATTACTAAATAAATGAACAAAAGTTTTAATTTAATGTGTTTTTAGATTAAATTCAATGACTTATGAATCGACAACTGATATGACAAACTTGTCGCGAAACGACACTGTGATGTCACACCAGTTTCAAGTCGATTCCAACTATGACGTCACTATCGAAGACAGCGAAAAAAGAAACGGAAATTCAAACATCAACAAATCGGTAACTTTTATTTATTATTTTAATTAACGTAATCACATTTTAAAAATATATTAAATTAGAAAATTAAAATTAAATATTTTTTTGTTAATTTAGAACACAACTGCTAATCGAAATGTCCCCTCAATACGAAATTTAAGCCACGATGGAGATAGTGGGCGAGGCGATAGCGATCCTGACGTCATTAGCGGTGACGTCACTTTTGACCAAGGTTAATTTTTCAACTTTCACATTTTTACGTAAAAATATATTTCGTAAATATAACATGTTTTTATGTTTTAGTTTTTCATTAGTAAGAATAGTTTTATATTTCTGTGTTTATTGTTTAGGTTACGCACGAGTTAAGCCCGAGTGGATGGGACGAAACAGATTGGGACCACATTGTAGTGGTCAGTGTTTAAAACTTGGACATAGCGACGATTGCTGGCCTATAAGTGAAACCGGTAAGTTGACGTTTAAAACCTTTTTTAAACTATTTTACTTCGTTATTTTGCATGTAAAATTGTCTACTATTGTCTACTATTTTTTAAAGTCATTGTCCTAAAAAAATTTAGGCTATTTAAAGCATTGTTAATTTTTTACAAGCAAAACGTTAAATTTAAAACACATTATAAGAAATATAAATTAGATAAATGTTAAACTTATGACATTGACACCATTTTGATTCAAAAAAACATCTTTTGAAATAAAATATTTTTCTTTCAGGCACAAACTATACAATAACATCAACTGATTCTAACCAACTAAGAAGTTTTAATGACAACATTTCACCGTTACGCTCTGACTATTCCGAACACTCTGGAACGTTGGAACCAATTCCAGAGCAACACGTCACACAAAATTACTGGCACAATCAAGCGCCACAATTGAGTCACAACCTCACCTCAATATACTCTAACGTGTTACCTGTGCCCTACATGACTTCAGCATGCAACGATTACTTAGAATCGACGCGGGGAGTAAGGGACGTTAACTTATTACCCAAGGACACCACCTCGCGGCGGATAAATTCAACCACCGACAGTACGACGACTGGTTACGTTACCGAACCCGAGTTGATTTAAATTTTTTACATTTTTTATTATATATAAAACAAATTGTTTTAAATTTGTAAAGATATTTTGACATCATAACATTGTTATTTACCTATTTGCCAACATGTTGCCAATGAAGTTTCCAGCATTCCATTTTCAAATTATTTTCCATTCCTTCTTATCAATATATTACAACCTTTTATGACAATTTTAGTAGCATTAAATTAAACTTCACAAAACACTTCTAAAGAAATATATCATGTATTAAATTTTTATTTAATTAAAGAATTTATGTTTTTGCTTTCCACTTCATTGTGAATTTTCCTACTATGGGCTTCTGTATTTTTCTGCAGTTTATGTTGTTTCTAGTGCACTGTGTCTTATCATTGCCGCAATATATTTCACTTTTGTTCAAAGAAGTGGTTGAGTTTATAAAATACTCTACAGTTTGTATTCAAAACTGTCAGTCAAAAAGTAACTGGTTTATGTAAAAGTTTAGAATCATTTAGAAATCATGAGCAAACGGTAAACGTTAACTAAAGTTGAATTATTAAAAAATAACAGGTTGTAATGGGAAATATTTCGTGTATTGCGATCCTAATATAACCAGTAAGTTTTGTTATGCTAGCCTGCCAAATACGTTAGCATACAATACAAAAACAGCATTAGATTTTTGAAGTTAACCTGCCAAGTAGCTGGTTAAATCGCTAACAACAATCAATAAAGACAGGTTATAACGTTTACCTTACTTGGTTACCAATATCACAAGGTAGAAATATCAAGATTGACAAAAATCACCAGTTGTGCTGCGCAATATTTTGAGTATTTCGACCTTACTACAATCAGTCAATCTTTAAATGCAAACATGCCAAATGGTTAAGATCACCAATAGTATTTTTGAATAAATACTTCAATAAATCATATTAATAAAGTCTACATTTGTTTTTAAAAACGCTTTATATTATAACAAAATCACTAGTGTGTTGCAATTCGCAATGTGGGCGGGGTCTAACCTGTCAATCATACAAAATCATCCAATAAAAATAAGTGTTTATTACTAATACTAGAACAAATTTTAACCAATCCTTTACTTGGGATTACACATTTCCAGCCAATTAGAAATTGTTGTTTACCTACTGTTATATGACATCACAAGTGCGCTAACCTGGGCTGTGAAAACAAATTCAAAAATTGCTCATTTTCAGTGGTGAATTCGCATCGTAAAGTTGTGCAATTTCTGCGTTAATATTTCAAGCGATTTATTTTCTCGTTTTTAATTGAAAGCAAAGACAAACGAAATCATGGTAAGTTAGTAACAAGCTAAGGTCAAAGCGAGTATATACGATAGCTACCGTAATGTTTGCGTTAATATTTTAAGCGATTTATTTCCTCGTTTTAATTAAAAGTAAAGACAAACGAAATCATGGTAAGTTAGTAACAAGCTAAGGCCTAAGCAAATATGTAGGATAGCTAACTGTAATTTCTACGTTAATATTTCCAGCGATTTTAATTAAAAGCAAAGACCAACGAAATCATGGTAAGTTAGTAACAAGCTAAGGCCTAAGCGAGTATGTAGGATAGCTAACTGTAATTTCAAGCGATTTATTTCCTCGTTTTTAATTAAAAGCAAAGACCAACGAAATCATGGTAAGTTAGTAACCAGCTAAGTCCTAAGCTAGGGGTCCCTCTAAATAGGCTGCGTGCAATGTGTGTAATTAGTGTAATGGAGGTAAAAATGTAAATTTATTATTAGTTTATTAGTAAACAAGACTAGATGGGTGAATGGCCAGTGTGTACAATTACACACTGTCTGACAGTGTCCGTTGACAAAATACTGAATATACAAAAAGAAAATTACTTTTATTTAAGCTGACTTGATTTAAATTACTGAAAACCATTAAAATAAGCTTATAACCAATGCAAGACTGTGCAATTCGGAAATGTTTAAATATTCAAATTTAAAGTTTGGGGAGACAAAGTTATTTTTGTTCTGGTTTTGTTAAACTGGCAGGGGGTAACAACAGTTACCCCACCTAGGTCTCAAGTTGCCTGTGAAAGTTAAGATATTATAGATTTTTATTTGCCTAGTAATTGCGCTGCTGATTAAGTGTTGGCATTTAAAGAAGTCAGGTTGGACAAAATTAACTTTTTATTTTTTTGTTTGACTTTGTGCACAACTCTGCAAACAGACTATTTGTTGTATGTTTTTGACTCTGTCAGTATGTGCCCAACCAAAAACGTGTGCAGACACATACTGTGTATTTTGTTAGTTTGTCACTCAACTGACAATGTGTGTAATTGTCAGATTGTGCATACAGATTATTTACCCATCAAGTAAAGTTTAAGTGCCTTATAACATTGTTCTGCTAATTATTCAGTAAAAAAATTGATAATATGACGATTAATTTTCTTTATATAATGTTAGAAAGACGACGAGTTTTGTCACAATGCGTCATATTTTAACAACGCATTTGCTTCTGATGCCTAAAACCGCACGCTTTTAAATTAACTTTTTATAAGTTTTAGTTGATAAACAACCTCTTCTTGCACATTAATTATTTAAAAAAATCCATTTATTGTTTATTATTCTTTTAAATACTATCCGGAATACTGATCATAAATAACGGGATAAAATTTAACGCGGTAATTAAAATTCCAATGCCCCGCTGTTTTAGAGGAAAATCTTCGTGTTGAGGTGTCCATTGGCCGAAATGTCTGGTTACCGTTTTAATACATTTATTTTTACCGTTATTACACTGATTGCACACATTGCACACAGCCTATTTAGAGGCACCCCTAAGCGAGTATGTAGGATAGCTAACTGTAATTTCAAGCGATTTATTTCCTCGTTTTTAATTAAAAGCAAAGACAAACGAAATCATGGTAAGTTAGTAACAAGCTAAGGCCTAAGCGAGTATGTAGGATAGCTAACTGTAATTGCAAGCGATTTATTTCCTCGTTTTTAATTAAAAGCAAAGACAAACGAAATCATGGTATGTTAGTAACAAGCTAAGGTCTAAGCGAGTATGTAGGATAGCTAACTGTCACTTCTGCGTTAATATTTCAAACGATTTATTTTTTGTTTTTATTAAAAGCCACAAGCTCAAGCCTAAGCAAGCATGTACTATAGCTGAGCAATGCGTATGTAAGATTGAAAAATGCGGCTAAGTTTTAAAATGCGGCTAAGGACTGTCGGTGTGTAAGTTACCTACTAAAACACATCTGAGTCTAACGATAGCTAACTTAAGCAACACATAGTTTAGTTAAGCAAATTTGGTTAACGTTTTTAAATATTCGCCCGGCCTGTGGACTGGCTTCAACAAAACTTTAAATGTCTAGCGCGTCTGAGTCAAACCTTTATAGTTTTGAAAGTCTGGCCTGGTAAAATACGCCAACTTTGTCTGTTTTAGAAACTGAATGATATTTAATAAGTTTTTCAGCTGAAAACAACCAAGCCAGACCTACTTGACTGAGAATTGTTGATGTCTGTCGAAGTCTACGCCTAAGAAACGCCTTAACTTATATGATTATATACTTAGGGCTGCATATAACAGGCAAACTCTTTTTTTTGAAGTTTTTAAGCGCTCACGCTTCTACTTTTTTTGCGCAACAAGGTGTCTTGCCTTTTTTTAATTGCGCAATTTTTTCGTTATACACAAATTCCAGAGGCCTTTAGACTTAAATAGTTTTATAGTTATGTTTTATAGTAGGTAAACGGAAAAATTAAAAAATAATTTTTGACATTATTTTATTTTAGCGTGAATGTATCTCAATCCATGTCGGCCAAGCTGGTGTCCAGATCGGAAATGCTTGCTGGGAGTTGTACTGTCTCGAGCATGGCATCCAACCTGACGGCCAGATGCCAAGTGACAAGACTATCGGAGGAGGAGACGACTCTTTCAACACCTTCTTTAGCGAAACTGGAGCGGGAAAACACGTCCCAAGAGCCGTTTTCGTCGATCTTGAGCCAACTGTTGTTGGTAAGAATTTATAACTTCGGTTTTTGTAACTTTAAAAACTTGACATTAACCTGAATTTTCGTTTTTAGATGAGGTTCGAACCGGTACCTACCGACAATTGTTCCACCCCGAACAATTGATCACAGGAAAGGAGGATGCAGCCAACAACTACGCTCGTGGTCACTACACCATCGGGAAAGAAATTGTTGACCTTGTCTTGGACAGAATCCGAAAGCTTGCTGACCAGTGCACCGGGCTTCAGGGATTCCTGATCTTCCACTCCTTCGGAGGAGGAACCGGATCTGGGTTTGCATCCCTTCTCATGGAACGTCTGTCTGTCGATTACGGAAAGAAATCGAAGTTGGAATTTGCGATCTACCCATCACCACAAGTATGTTTATATACCTTTTCTTTGCGATATTTTGTGCCTTATTAATTTAAATTAATTGATCTTCAGATTTCCACTGCAGTTGTCGAGCCATACAACTCGATTTTGACCACCCATACTACCCTTGAGCACTCTGACTGTGCTTTCATGGTCGACAACGAGGCTATCTACGATATTTGCCGCCGAAACCTCGACATCGAGCGACCAACCTACACCAATTTGAATCGTCTTATTGGTCAGATCGTTTCGTCCATCACCGCTTCATTGAGATTCGATGGTGCTCTTAACGTTGATTTGACCGAGTTCCAGACTAACTTGGTGCCATACCCGCGTATTCACTTTCCATTGGTCACCTACGCACCAGTTATTTCAGCTGAGAAGGCTTACCACGAGCAACTTTCCGTGGCTGAGATTACCAACGCTTGCTTCGAGCCAGCCAACCAGATGGTTAAGTGCGATCCTCGTCACGGCAAGTACATGGCTTGCTGCATGTTGTACCGTGGTGACGTAGTCCCCAAAGATGTTAACGCTGCCATTGCAACCATCAAGACCAAACGAACCATTCAGGTAAATATACTGAATATTTAAACAAAATTTTGGTACTTTTTTGTTTTTAGCCATGTTATGTTATTTAAATCATATTTTTTCTTGTAGTTCGTCGATTGGTGCCCAACTGGATTCAAGGTCGGAATTAACTACCAGCCACCAACTGTTGTTCCAGGAGGCGATCTTGCCAAGGTCCAACGAGCTGTGTGCATGTTGAGTAACACCACCGCCATTGCTGAGGCTTGGGCTCGTTTAGATCATAAGTTCGATCTCATGTACGCCAAACGTGCCTTCGTCCATTGGTGAGTATTCAAACCTAATCGAGAACATAATTTAATGACGTCATAACTTTTTCAACAACATATTTTATTGACAGGTATGTCGGCGAAGGAATGGAAGAAGGCGAATTTTCCGAAGCTCGTGAGGATCTTGCTGCTCTGGAGAAGGATTACGAGGAAGTTGGAGTCGATTCCATCGAGGGCGAGGCAGAGGAAGCCGAAGATGAATATTAAATATGAAAATAAAAGCGTTCTTTCATAAAACTGTCTAATAAAAAATAATTCGAAACAAAATTGTTATTCTACATTTCTATTGGCGTATTTATTTAATAATATGATACTTTACTGTCTTAACCGAGAAAAATTGTGACGTAATTGTCCAAAATAGGGTTGGTGACGTCATATCACGTTTTGGTTATGACCCAACCTAATTTCCTAAAACTCTTCTTGAGCTTATGAAAAGAAGTACGTCAAATGTATTTTTGTATAGTAATACATATTTAATTGAGAATATTTTAAGTTAAACACGTACGTGCATATTAAGCCAAGTTCATATATAAAAAGGTAAACAATACAAAACCTTTACGAAGTTATGTGTTATCATCCAGTTTTACAACAACAAACATAATAAGACGTTTCAATATTCGTCTTTTTCCGTTTCTTCTACGGTATCGCATCCAACTTCCTCGTAATCTTTCTCCAGAGCAGCAAGATCCTCACGAGCTTCGGAGAATTCGCCTTCTTCCATTCCTTCGCCAACATACCTGTCAATCAAAAAGGTTTATAATTCTGACGTCATTACAGTACATCGAAAATTTGATTTTAATACTTACCAGTGGACAAAAGCACGCTTAGAGTACATAAGATCAAACTTATGATCCAAACGAGCCCAAGCCTCAGCTATGGCGGTGGTGTTGCTCAACATGCACACAGCTCGCTGGACTTTGGCAAGGTCACCTCCTGGAACAACAGTTGGTGGCTGGTAGTTGATTCCGACCTTGAATCCAGTTGGGCACCAATCGACAAACTACATAAAATGATTTAATTAAATCAAAAGTTGTATTTCAATTAAAAGGTATATATACTTGAATGGTACGTTTTGTCTTGATTTTTGCAATAGCATCGTTGACATCCTTGGGAACTACGTCACCACGGTACAGCATGCAACAAGCCATGTACTTGCCGTGACGAGGATCGCACTTGACCATCTGCTTAGTTGGCTCGAAACAAGCGTTGGTGATCTCCGCAACGGAAATTTGCTCATGGTAAGCCTTTTCCGCTGAAATAACTGGTGCATAGGTGACCAATGGGAAATGAATACGCGGGTATGGCACCAAGTTAGTCTGGAACTCGGCCAAATCAACGTTAAGTGACCCATCGAATCTCAACGAAGCGGTAATAGACGAAACAATCTGACCAATCAAACGGTTCAAATTCTTGTAAGTAGGTTGATATACATCCAAACTTTTGTGGCAAATATCGTAGATAGCCTCATTGTCAACCATGAAAGCACAGTCAGAGTGCTCAAGGGTAGTATGGGTGGTCAATATCGCGTTGTATGGCTCGACAACAGCAGTTGAGATCTCAAGAAAAATAATCAGTAAAAAATATTTATTTAATTGTTAAAAATACGATCCTTAATATTTAAAATAAATGATAAGTTTACCTGCGGTGCTGGATAGATAGCAAACTCAAGTTTAGATTTCTTTCCGTATTGAATAGAAAGGCGTTCCATGAGAAGTGAAGCAAACCCGGAACCGGTTCCTCCCCCGAATGAGTGGAAGATCAGGAATCCCTGTAGCCCAGTGCATTGTTCAGTAAGCTTTCGCGTCCGGTCAATTACACGTTCAAGGTGCTCCCTGCCTTTAAAAAGCAGCATAATATGATTATACAGGATAACATTTGTATGTTTAGTATAAAAAACATATTACCTGTGGTTTGTTTTTGTATGCAACTTGCTTACCGATAGTGTAGTGACCACGGGCGTAATTGTTAGCTGAATCTTCTTTACCTGTAATCAATTGTTCGGGGTGGAACAGTTTTCGATAGGGACCGGTTCTTATTTCGTCTAAAAATAAAAAAGATATTAATTGATTGCAATACCGTAACGTAGGCTACATTTTGTAAGATCATACCAACAACGGTTGGCTCGAAATCGATAAAAACGGCTCTCGGGACGTGTTTTCCCGATCCAGTTTCGCTGAAAAAGGTGTTGAAAGAGTCGTCTCCTCCTCCGATAGTCTTGTCACTTGGCATCTGGCCGTCAGGTTGGATGCCATGCTCGAGACAGTACAACTCCCAGCAAGAATTACCCATTTGAACTCCGGCTTGGCCGACATGGATTGAGATACATTCACGCTAAAAATACAACAATTTATTAAGTTTAAATATTTTTATGCTATAGCTATAGGCTGCAAACAAACAGTCTAAAATCACTTCAAACGGAAATGATTTAATGCTCATATGTGTCAGTTTCTGCGTTAACGTTGAATCAAAGTTGCCCGAGCAAATTTAATAAATGCACAAGCCTCGGTTTCTATGGTAAGCGCTCGATTTTTGTTATTACAATTTTTGTTTTGACAGTTTTGAAATAACTGTTTTAGACATTTGAAAATAATGCAAACAACCAATTTATCTAAATTATTTAACTAAGATTATCACAAAAAAGTTTTTTAATTTAGTTGCAATTACCAGTTATTATAACAGAACTCAATGACATTTTATTTAATACCTAAAACAAGTTATCTACAGAAAAATTTTTAAATTTTTTATATTTACCAAATATTATCACGCATACATATATTTTATTAAACACTTTTTACCATAATTTTAATTTAGTTACAGTTTAGTCCTGAAGAACAATCCGCGATAACTGCAAGTCTACAACAACTTTACGAAGAGTTAAACTACTGACTAAAAAAAACTGACTCCAGTAGTTGGCTTATATAGCACCAGGTTAAATTGCAGTACATACCTATTGTGTGATTAGTCACCACCATATTTTTACGTTAAAAATAGAACGACACTGGCGCAGGTTGTCGGTCACATGGCCTGCAGTTAAACAAATTTGCTTTTCGATGTTGTCAGGAATCGAAGAATATGATTTTTGACAAAATTATGGTATTATATGACTTTTTGTTGTTGTTAGGTTTGGGGCTAATAAATACTATGAAAACAAACTCCAATATAGTCAAACAAAAATGTTTTATTTAAAATTTCCACACGTGCTTGGAAAACAAATTTGTGTTATTTTAATTGTGTTAAAATTCTGAGGTGGTTTTAATTATTTTTATTAACAAGTGAAAAACGTTTAAACACCAGCAAAAACAAAATGTTACAATTTACGGTGTTTTATTTGTTTTCTGTTTCAAACAACAAACATGCATATTTACAACAACGAGGTTGATAAGAAGATTTAATATTCTTCTTCCTCTTCCGCATCATCGTCTACGGAATCGACTCCAACTTCTTCGTAATCTTTTTCAAGAGCAGCAAGATCTTCACGAGCTTCGGAAAACTCGCCTTCTTCCATTCCCTCGCCAACATACCTGTCAATCAAATATGTTGTTAAAAGTTATGACGTCACTAAAATATGTTGCAAATTAGGTTTAAATAGTTACCAATGGACGAAAGCACGCTTGGCATACATGAGATCAAACTTATGATCCAAACGAGCCCAAGCCTCAGCAATGGCGGTTGTGTTGCTTAACATGCACACAGCTCGTTGGACTTTGGCAAGATCGCCTCCCGGAACAACAGTTGGTGGCTGGTAGTTGATTCCTACCTTGAATCCAGTTGGGCACCAATCGACAAACTACAAAAAAACATGATTTAAATAACATTGCTGAATATTAATATATACCAAAAAATAAATTAAAATATTCAGTATATTTACCTGAATGGTTCGTTTGGTCTTGATGGTTGCAATGGCAGCGTTGACGTCCTTGGGAACTACGTCACCACGGTACAACATGCAACAAGCCATGTACTTGCCGTGACGAGGATCGCACTTGACCATCTGGTTAGCTGGCTCGAAGCAAGCATTGGTGATCTCAGCCACGGAAAGTTGCTCATGGTAAGCCTTCTCAGCTGAAATAACTGGTGCATAGGTGACCAATGGAAAATGAATACGCGGGTATGGCACCAAATTGGTTTGAAACTCGGTCAAATCAACGTTAAGAGCACCATCGAATCTTAATGAAGCGGTGATGGATGAAACGATTTGACCAATAAGACGATTCAAATTGGTGTACGACGGTCGTTCAACATCCAAATTACGGCGGCAAATATCGTAGATAGCCTCGTTGTCAACCATGAAAGCACAGTCAGAGTGCTCAAGGGTAGTATGAGTAGTCAAGATTGAATTGTAAGGCTCAACAACAGCAGTGGAGATCTGAATATCAGAATATATAAGTAAAAATATGTTTTAACAAACAATGCAAAAATGGGCAAAAATTTTACCTGCGGAGCTGGGTAAATAGCAAACTCAAGCTTAGATTTTTTTCCGTAATCAACGGAGAGTCTCTCCATAAGAAGAGAGGTAAACCCAGATCCGGTTCCTCCTCCGAAAGAGTGGAAGATCAGGAATCCCTGAAGCCCCGTACACTGGTCGGATAACTTTCGGATTCGGTCTAATACAGAGTCAACATGCTCTTTGCCTGTTACATAAAACAACGTAAGAAGTGTTAAAAAAATCGTTAGTAGTTAAATATATGTCATGGCGCTGTGTTGGTGGTTAAGTGTTTGTAACTACTTTGCTTACCAACTGTGTAGTGACCACGGGCGTAGTTGTTAGCTGCATCTTCTTTTCCTGTAATCATTTGTTCGGGATGGAACAGTTGTCGGTAGGTACCGGTTCTTATTTCGTCTGTCCATAAAAATTAAATTATTTTTAAACAAAGTAAACTTATATCGTGAAAAATATTTAACTAAACATTTTAACTTACCAACAACCGATGGCTCTAAATCGACAAAAACGGCTCTTGGGACGTGCTTTCCAGCTCCAGTTTCGCTAAAGAAGGTGTTGAAAGAGTCGTCTCCTCCTCCGATGGTCTTGTCACTTGGCATCTGGCCGTCAGGTTGGATGCCATGCTCGAGGCAGTACAACTCCCAACAAGCATTTCCCATTTGAACTCCGGCTTGGCCGACATGGATCGAGATACATTCACGCTGTATTACAAAAATTTACAAGGTTTATATTTTTAAATGATTAAAGATCTATTTGTATACGTATATTCAACTAACAGTTTAAAACACACTTTAAATAATGATTAAACATTCATATGTCAAATGTTTATCTGGTCTACGTCAAATTTAAGCCACGTTTAAGCGATTGCACAACCCTGTTAGAACCATCAGACTTTCGACTTCCTGAATAATGAATTGAGAATAACGTAATAGTTATACCTAATTCTAATATAATTTGTTTTCGTTATTCGTACAGTACGTATGTCGCACAAATAATTATTACAACTCATGTGACTACCTAAACCAAGTTAAACAACAGTTGTTCACTGTTTAACTCTATCATAACAACTGTTTTGTAGCACATTTTAACTAATAACCAACACACCAAAGATATATTACAACAATTAAAACACTCTAGAAAACATCAAACAGTCAAAGGTAAAATGTATTATTTCTTAACATTTATTATTATCATTATTATGTATTAATTATTATGTTAAACACTGACTTACCATAATTTTGTAGTTAAAATTCAGTATTGAAAATGAATTCGCGAAGACTGCAGGTCTATAACAACTTTACGTGAAGTTAAACCGCTGACTGATATTATAAAACTTCACTACAGCAGTCAGCTTATATAGCACCACGTCAAATGACGTCACAGAACTGTGGCCTGATTGGCTGACAGGGAATTTTTGAGTTGAAAAAGGCGCGCTAGCCTCGGGGAAGGCAGACGCGATGCGGTTGGTCACGTGACCTGCAGTAGGCGCACGTGTTATTTGATGCCTTTCCGAATTGCTGTTCATGAATAATTGAAATATCCGGTATTGGGGAAAATTACAATACTGTGCTTAACGAAAAACAAGTCCAAAATATAGTCAGTCTTGTTTTTAGACATTGAACTTGTGATTTAATTTTTTTTTATTTGGGTATAGCATTTTTTGTTTTCATATTAGTTTGGAAATTTTTATTTATAATAATTCCCAAATGATCCAAATATTTCGGAAACCGATATTTTAAAATTTATTACAAACTCTCCAGGGGAAATTATTAAGCTAATATTTCGTTACGGGATATTTTTCACACACCTATAAAATTAACAGAAATATATTTAGTATCACCAATAGCGCAATAAAAGAGGTTAAAACAAATTTCATAGTTTAAAACATTGTAAATTTTGAATATTTTAAAATTTATATTCTCTTACTAATTTTAAACCAATTTTATTTAGCGTGTTGGTGTTATATTTTCAATTAAGTATAGCTTTTAAATTTGCCTTTCAGCCAAATTCAACTTTATTAAGCTAAAGGTACACCTCATATTCGTGGCTTTTTATTCGACAAACCTAGCAATTATTTAAACAACATATACATGTTTAAAAGGGCCGAATAAGATTAATGTCTTAGATGCATATTGTTTGGATGACTATTAAAAATTGGTGATAACGCTATAACATGAACTACAAATTAAATTTTATATCGATTCTAAAATAAAACCCGCATTAATTATTTAGTCAAATTGTGCCATCTGGGTTTAAATTATTGATCATGTTTAAATTAAAGTGTTCGTTCGTCACACTTTTAAGATAATCTCACGTTCGAAGTACACCGAAAACAAACGGTTTAATATTTAAATAAAGTATTAAAAAAACTGATACAAGGAAAATTCGGTAAAACTTAAATCCGTTTAAAATAAAAAAACTGCTGTTTGTAGTGCGGGGGTAAATTTTCGCAGACATTTTTTAGTTGCATTCATATTACGACAATTTAAAATACAGCCTGTCAGGTGGGAAATCAACTTGTAGTTATAATTAACTTATTTCTCATAATAACAATTAGATATTAGCACCTACATTTAAACTTCTATATTTTGTTCCCTACACGAGAACAGTTACGTGTTAAAAAAAGGAACGCTAGCACAGTCGAATATAAAACAAACAAGAACGTAACAAAATATATTTATATGTAAAGCATTGTGAAAATGTAGAAACCTTGATAAGTTAAACAGCGAATTTTTGTGGACCAGTAATACGACGTTCGACTTCAGCACAATATTTTGCTGGTACACCAGCCTTGCGAAGTTGCTCTAACTTCTTCTTTTTAACCTGGTACACAAAATTTTTATTAAGTTTATTTACTATTTAACTACAATATAGTGCTTAGTCATTTTTTACATTTGTTTATCCTTGATGTCGGAAGGTAGACTTCACAACATAGAGTAACTTCAGTTACCTCGACCCAGTCTCAAGTTGCCTATGGCAGTTTGGGATATTTTTGAATATATGAGCCCGATAATTAAGCTGCTAATTAAGTGTTATCTAAGCAGGGGTTCGTAACATTTATAACGTCTTACTCAGGAGCGCTACACCATAAAAGCAGTGGGGATCGAACCTAGAAACTTACGAAGTGATTCCAAGTGTTCTGGCCATTACACCACGATACCAGGTTTAGGTTAAAAACCAAAAACATTGTGAAAATTGTTAAAAATTTGTTCATTTATTTACCTGATCAAGTCGAAGTCTCCTCTGCCTTGCCTCCTCTTCCATTCTGATCCCCTCTTCGAAGAACGCGTTCCTCTCAGCAATCTTCAAGCTCTCCTTGTCAACAATTTGCTTTCTGACGTCATCAGCATGTAACAATCGTTCTTTTAAAGCTTCGTCTTCCTTTGTTTTGTCCTTTTCTAAAAGACGTTGTTGTTCCCTTAAAAAATAGAAAAAAATAATTAAGAATATGTTTTAATTAACTTTAGTGGTTAAATGCTTATTTTCAGCAAGAATTCAAAAAGAAAGTGATTTATATCGTAGGTTTTTTATACTAAAAGCATAAAGGCAACTTTAAACTTGGTTAATAACAGTTAAAATAATAAAAAATTATAACTGTTTTTACACTCAGACAAAATGAATAAAAACTTACTTGAGAACTCTCTCGAATTCGAGTCTCTCTCTTTGTGCTTGAACAGCCATGAAATGTTCCTTGGATTGAATTTGCTCGGTTCTAGCAACCTTCATTACAGCATCAGCTTGTGATTTTTTCTGTGCCTCCATTTGCTCTTTACGACGCCATTCCCTTTCAGCTTGTTCCTATTTTGATAGATTTTATTTAAAACGTTAAATTGGTTTTGGACCGATAGCCAAAAAAAGTTTTTAAAGAAAAAAAATGTTAAATGGGATAAAGTTATATTGAGCCGTTACCCTAAATTATAATACTTTAAATTGTTTAAATTTTATCACTTTTTGGGCCAATAGCCGATTTATAAAAACTTTTATCTATTTAGCATATATTATCATATTGTCTTTATAACTAATAATAGTTATATTATTGTATCAGGGTAATGTAGCAAACATTATTTTACCTGATTTCTCTTAGCTCTGAGAGCATCTTGTTCAGCTTGGTGATCTCTTGCTCTCTCTTGAAGAGCACGAAGTCTTCCAACCTCTCTCTCCTTCTCCTTTCTCACTCTTTCCTGCTCTTCTTCATACTCTGCCTCTCTCTCCTATAGAAATTAGCAACAAATATAATTTAAAATCCAACAAAAAATATAACATTAAATTAATTAAAAATATATACTTAACACTTTGAAATTTTACAGCCATGACTGGAGTTATTAAATTTAAGCTACAACAATGGGCCAAAAATTTTGTTTTAAAGATATTTACAGTTGACATACCGCTTTTTGTTTCATGTATTCAATAACTTTCTTTTCAGCCAATTTTTCCTGTGCAGTTCTCAGTTCTTTTTGTCTTTGATGTTCCGTGTTAATTAAATCAATTTCTTCCTGCATTTTAATTTGCTCTTGATGCTTCCTACCTAACTCCCTAAGGAACACAAATATTTAAATACATTACAATGTAACCTTTATATAAACTATAAAAATATAATAAGGTATGGTTTAAATCTTGTTAGAATAAATCCATATAACAGTAGCTAAAATTAAACCACAGTACTTTTAATTTCTTTCTGAAGTATGTTAACCACTAGGAGTTTACTATAATTTTATTAAATAAATAGACACTTACTCAAGATCTTCCATTTGAAGTTTCTCGAGATATTTAAGCATTTGATGTGACTCCTGATCCTTCTTTTCTTGCTCCAACATCCGATCTTGTGCATTTTGTTCGATCTGCTTCATTATCTGCACTGCTCCACTGAAATATAAAGTAAAAAATTAAAAAAAAAAGATTAATAAGACAACATCAAAACCAATTTATAAATATATACACAAATATTTTTTGTTGTTGTTTAAAGTAACATCTAATCAATGAAATTTAAATATCGATTTTTATATCAAAATACAAATAGAAGCCTAAATAAATAACCACACACTTTCCAGATGGTTTTAAGATAAAAAAAATATTCTTATCCAAACACATAAACAAATTAAATACCAGTACAAAAACAATGGCTTTCTACTAATTTGACTATCACAATTTTAATTTTTAAGAAATATTTTAAACTAAAGTCTTCTAGTTAATGCCAGATATTTTTCCAAATACTATGAAATAAAAGAAAATACCATTCTACTACAGTATGTTTAAAGCCTACTTATATTTCATGGCATTAATTTCGAAATCTATTCCAACATAGTTTCAAATTCCAGTCTTATTTTTATATATATTTGCTCATGTAAAAATCTATTAAAACAATCAAGTAACTTACGCATATCTTTGATGTTTTCTGAGCTCTTCAATTTGTTCCTGAGTAGAGATTGCGTTGACTCGATCAATCTCCATCATTGTGTCCAATCTCTTCTCCTCCGTTTCAGTTTCAGTTCGAACCTCTTTCTTTTCCAAGATCTGAGCATCCCGGATGGCATGACATTTCGCATTCAAGATCAACTAAAAATTAAATTTAAATTTGTTAATTTATTTTTAAAAACTTGTTGATTGTATATACTGTCTATTTTGATATATTTTTTAAATCTCAATGTGGGAAGGTCAACTTAACTTAACGACCTAATCATAGAGTAACAACACCGAAACCCAGTCTTGAGTTGACTTTGGCAGTTTGAGATATTGTAGAATATATTTGCCTAATAAGTAATCTGCTAATTAAGTATAGGCTCAGCAGGGGTTTATACTGTTTATATTACCCTACGCTACAGCAGGAAAGCAGTGGGGATTAAACGAAGGACATCTTTAACAATAAGATAAATATAATTGACTTTTTGTTAACAAATTTACAAACCTCATTGATATGTTTCACTTCATCTTCCTGCTCCATTCTTTGAGCGTTTGCTTTCTCGAGTAAATATTCCGCCTTTTCTTTCGCTTCTTCTTCCAGCTCACTCAACTTCTCATTCTGTTTTCGCTTCAACTCTCTTTGTTTCATATCATCCTTGCGCTTCTGTGCTGCTTCCTACAATAAAGTCATAAATTGTTATTGTTTTTAAATTTTCAATAATGGCAATTACTTTTAAAGTGGAAAAAACTTATAAAGATTATAATAAACACATACAGTTTAAATTGTATTTAAAGCAGGCATAAGTACTTTATCTAGGCATTGTCTAAAAAACTCTAAATAACTTTACCATTGCTGAATCTTTTTCTAGTTTGGTCATCTCATAATCCCTCTGTATTTCCTCTTTAGTTCTAACATGTGAGGCACGAGCGATTCTGCCAAATTTTTGGGGTTGTAAAACAACAGTGAGGCCAGATGGGTCAGTCCCTGGAACACTTAAAAAAATAAATTTAATTTTTACATTTTCTAAATAAATATTTTTGCATTGTTGACATCTCAAAAATCCAAAAGATGGGCACCAAATCGTTAATATAAAAAGGTAAATTTTGCATTAAAATTTAACTTTTTCAATAACTTCATTATCAGACCTGCAATTTTTTTTAAATTGTGCTTCTGTTAATGTGCGTCTGTTAATTCAATTTTTTTACAAGAAACCATGCTAAGATAGAGACATATATCATGGTTTACTGGGGACAAAGGTATTTTTTAATTAACTGTGCCCACCTATACAAAAAGCTCTAGTAATTCTGACTTCTACCAAAATCATTAAATTATTACCACATAAAAAAAGTTTAAGTATTAACCCTTGAAACTTACACAACATTTCTGATCAGATCTTTTGTGATAACTTGAATAGTTTCAGGTTTTCTTGCTTTTCCTCTTAAACCACTTCTTCTTGGGGCAATCGCGACCCTTTCTTCAGGTTCAGGAGCCACTTGTTTAGTCTATTAAAGTTTTACAGGTTATAATGTGTATAAATATAAAATAAAAGCTATATATAGTTAAGTAACATCTGACCATGATAACTGTCAGACTGCATAAAAAATTTAACTTTAAAATTTGTGGACCAAAAAGTATCTAATAAAGTTATGATAAAAATTTGTTAACTCAGATTTTTTAAAGTTAAAAACCCTAAAATCTGTCTCACCTTAGCAGGACTTGCAAACAAAGATTCATCGACGTTTGATTGTTTTGATTTGGTTCGATATCGTTTTGAATATTTCGAATTTACACTTCCAGAAGAAGATACAGATGCTACACGACTTCCAGGCTGAAGATAAAATCAGATTATGTTAGTTTCTTGAACAAATTAGCCCCAAAACCCAACAGCGTAACTAAGACAAACTGGCAGAAAACGGCCGATTTAAAAATAAATATTTGTTAAACTTACGACTCACCATCTTAGCAATTTAAAGATGTTGGAACTAATGTAAGTATAATTAACTAAAGCCTAAACGCTCTATCCAATAAAAAAAACAATAAAATTTACTAATTTAAGCAACTTAATTTAATCCCAACAACAAACAAAACGTTCGCTGTCGTAAATAAAACATTCGAGTTTTCGTTGCTGGGCAACATAAATAAAGAAAAATCTGCGCCACCCTGCGCTCTATATTAATCATGTCATTTATCCTCAATATCAAATAAACGTTTTCCATTCGAATTCGGCAATTTAAACACTTTGTTTTTTCTAGGAATTTTTTAGATTTTAATATAATTAACATTTTAAAATACGTGAACACGTTTCTAACACCTGCTACAACGTAATATGACCTTTTATAACTTCCCCAGTTTTATTGCTTAAGTAACTTTGAAACAATAACCTTTTTAGCAACAAAACGTAAATCAAAATAACAAAAACACGTTATTTGATGACTTACATTAATCATTTTATTAATGAGGCAAAAATTAAATATTTAATCATATTAAACGAATATAAATTAAACTGCATCTAGGCTACAGTACTAAGAAAAATACAAAAAGTTACGTTAGATTAATAATTGTTAAAATAATAGGCAATATTGGTATAATACGCAAACGATAATGCAATAAAAATCATTTTCACAATGCACAAATTGTTTAAACAAAAGATTTGAAGCTGAATAAATATTCGAATTTAAGAGAAAATTTTAAATATGCGTAAGCTATTAATGTAGCACCCGTTCTTTAACATAAAACTTAATTAAATTCGCATTGGCACGAATTTAACGGCAAGTCAACAACGACCCTTCTACTTGGCTTGTTTTTACTGATATATCTTGCATGCGAATACTCTTAAACCGAAAATATCGTTCTACAGTTTCTTGTATTGCACAATACAACAATACATATGTAGTATTAAAACCAAGTCTTTTTAGATTTTGCATCGATAGAATAGTTACAACGATAAATAGCTGAAATGTCACGGATTGCTTCCAAAGCGTCGTTGATTTGCTCCTCTGTCAGTGCTGCCGACATGCAGTATCGAACTCGGGACTCTACGATCGGCGTAGCTGGAAATCCGACTGCAACGACCGCGAAACCTCTGGCTAACATCTCCCTGCTAAATCCTGACACTTTACTGGGTTGATACATCATCGCTGGTACAACGGGCGAATCATCATTCCCGTATACAATATTTCCTATTTTCTTTAGTCCTTGTCTGAACATTTTACAATTTCTTGCCAACTGCTGGATCCTCTGTTTGCCTTCATCAGTTGTGGCAATAATATTAAGACTTGTGATGATTTGTTCACATACAGGAGGGGACATTGAAGTCGCGTAACACGCAGAATGAGAATTACTTCTTAGGTGTTCAACCAAGTCGCGCTTACCAGCGATATAACCACCAGCAGCGCCAAAACTTTTGGTAAACGTACCCATCATGACGTCAACTTCTCGCGGATGAATACCAAAGTATTCGGTAACCCCGCGACCTCTATGACCCAGCGCGCCAATGCTGTGTGCTTCGTCCAGGAACAAGTAAGCCTTGTATTTCTTTTTAAGTGCTACGACATCTGGCAGGTTAATAATAGAACCTTCCATGCTGTAAACTCCTTCTACAATAATCAGGATTTTCTTGAAAGGTCGTCGAGTTTTAGGCTGTCCATACAAAACAGCATCTTTGAGCTTTTTCTCTAAGTCCACCATGTTGTTGTGCTTAAAAATTCTTACTTTTGCACCGGATAGTCGGCAACCTAATACTAATGAAGCGTGGTTTAGTTCGTCACTCAATATCAAACAACCCTTTTGCACAAGACATGGTATGTTCATTGAGTTAGTGGCAAAACCCATTCCAAACGTTAAACAAGCGTCTACGTCTAGATATTCCGCCATAGTTTTCTCTAATTTTTGGTGTATATCCAGCGTACCAACTTCTTTTCTGGAGCTGCACACACCGACTCCATATTCATGCACTTTATCTATAGCAGCATTCGCACAGGTGCCGTTGTTTTCAGCAAACCCTAAGTAGTTGTAAGAACCCAAGTTAACAACATCTTTCAGTGTTTTGCCAGTGTAATCAAATTCCCAACCGGATTTTCGAAACTTTCGTTCCATAATGTCAATTTTGGGACCGGGTACACTGCATATAGGTCGGTTAAACACATCTTGAACCCTGTTGAACATATTTCTTGTGAAAAAACTTTCGAAACTTGCATAAAGTGGAACAAAATCTTTCATATCGCTCGACTCAGTTGCCGAGTTCGTTTTTTCGATTCCACATTTGCGTAGAAAGTCCCTTAAAAAGCCAAACAAGGTGAGTAATCCATAATTCATGTAAGTTATAACGGCAATGAGAATCGGTGTAGGCTCAAAGCGTTCGATTATTTTCTTCACTTTAGTTTGATACGAATTACCATTGTTGGAATGTCCATTGCTAGTTATGGAATGATTTCCATTTTGCTTAGATGTTCTATTCCTTAAACAATTTCCATTAACATGAGCCATTGTTAAAATATAATTAGATTAATAATAACCTGTTTTAAAACAAAATAATTGCTTATAGTTATTGCTGCAAACATTGGCCTACTTATAAGTACGTCTAAAAATAGTTTAAATTATAAGTCTCGCATACTCTATACTGACCAGGTCTGCCTATATTGCCAGGGGCTTATACACATTCCAATGATTTTATAAATGATGTAACGTATTGACCAAGCAGTATAAACATTTACTATTTTATCGGAACATAGCTTAATGATTACCTAAATGGCAACCTGTTTTCGTCTAGGTATGGATTATATTAACTAGCCAACTGTAAAAGCCTGCCATGCATATATGTCTTGTTTATTAATACTATAAATCAAAACAGTCTAGACCAAAAATATTAACAAATTGGTCTTAAATTACAATACGATTTTAACAGTTCTACTTTCTACAGTTTCCTACCAAATTTTATCATCACAACGTCTGTTTGAAATTTTTAAATTTCTTTTTTACAGCGTTTGGAAAATTGAAACCACCACGCCCTGAGGCTTATAGTAATATAAAAGTGTAAGGAAACATTGCTTACTTAGTTTTATAACTATCACAACAAAAGGTTACCGGTAGCTGCTAGTTAAAACCATTGAACCATTCGCCCTCATTTACTTAATACTGTAACCAAACTATTTATTAGCATCGTATGCTAAGGTTTTAAGGCCTGCATATGCTTCTAGCAAACATCTTTAAGTATGTTTAGTTTCCTGGTTAAGGTAATACGAGTAACAGTATGTTACGGCTATTTTACTGCTACTAAGGAAACAATTACGTAATCACTCATATCAAATAAACGCCCACTAAATGCTGACTTATATTATCAACTAAATATTTCTTGCCCATTTAAATTACCTTAACCTTTAACTGATTAAAATAGTTCTGTTAGAAAGCCTAGCGGCGCGTGACTTCGCTAACTTTAAACTGTGTAAATTCCACACAATTTTAAATCTAAAACTGTAAATGTTAATTAAGCAGTTTACGTATTCTACATATTATATTAATCTGATTTTACTAAAAACTCAGCTGATTTTACTAAAAACTCTATTTAAACGAAAACGCATTTATTAATTTTCTAAGCGTGAAAACTCGACATGTAATATTTTCAAACGAACTGATCACGCCATTGTTGCGTGGTTGCCCTGATACAATAGAATTCAAACAGATTAGGTTTGCTCTACAACGCTAGCTAGCTTAGAAATTAATCTTGTTGTGAAACAACTGTATTCATCGTATAATCTTTCATTATTCTTTAAAAACTAAAGTTTAGCGTAGCAACCCTTTGTACAGTAGCATCATATAAGTAAAAACACTCTACAATCCGAAATACAGTCTAGAAAATAAGTGCCACACTACATAACAGTCTGCCTTACATTTTTGTACACATGACTATTAGATTATAGCCCGGAGACTAGCTAACAGTCGCCAATACATCATACAATATAACGTCATTCTGTACACATTTGCAAACTACGTATTTAAACATGCTCATCGTCTAACAAATTGGTTTACAGTTATTTTGACAAGTCGCATTAAATACCGATTAGAACTGTTTACCTAAACACGATTCAAAAAACAAAACACTATTCGAGCAAGCCATGATTTCCTGCATAATAGGCACACCACATGACTGTGACGTCATAAGCGAAACGGAAACACTTAGCCTGAGCGTATTACGTAGCTTACTGAATTATTTACAACGAAAAATGTTGTGGTGCAATTTCGCAGAAAGGAATTCGATTAAAACTGGGTTTATTACAACGCCAAGTCTAGTATTTTAACACAAAGCGATAATTGGGCAATTATTTAACATAAAACCCCATTCAAAACAAACATTACGCGCTTTGTACAACAACTTATTTTCTCTTTTTTACCATATGACCTTTTTGCTATCTTTACTGATAATTTATGTGTTTACCAACTTATACTGAGCCTAGGTCCACATAACCTAGTTAAGTAAATTAAAAAATCATGTCATAACTTATAAATTCAATCTCATGGTGGTTATTATTACGTTAGAATAACTGTGTGTAACATTATAACGACCTTTAGACCTCACCTTACCTGAAACTTTATTTTCACATTAAAGAAAAACAAACTAGCCCGATATCAACTTGCATTTCTATTTCTGAAATAATTTTTGATATTTAAAAATATAAATTGAGAATCAAACCTTTACTGTCAAATGTTGATTATAAAAAACAATTAAATATTTATATAATTATCCATCTAGACACAAGAAAAAAAGTTGCGCATGTTTTTATGTAAAAAAACAATATTTAAACAATAAGCTCTTTGAACAGTTTGTTAAGAGCTGATATAAAGTCTAAAAATAGCCCAAATTTTTTTATTATCAAAGCTGTATATTTACTGGAATTTCAAACGTTTTAAATCGTTAAATTTATTGCTCAAAATATTTAAGGGCTTTTGTGATTGTTAAATGATGTAATGTTTAATGACACAGCTTTAACAAATAACATTAAATTTAAAGTATTAATACACTAGGTGTCCTACTTTCTAAAATTTGGCGCCAAGTTACAAAGTTTACCCAAATGCGCAAATAAAAAAAACTTGAAAACATTTGTGTTATTTTTAAATATAAATTCAAAAATATAATCATGCCAATAGTTTAATATTTTAAAACTCTATGTACAAAAATATAAACAACACTAAAAGAAGTCTCTATCAAATTATACTACATGAAATGGATCAAATAAAAAACCGTAACCCCACTCATTTAGAATTCACATAATACTTTGACAGCAATTTAATTTAATTTTTACTCAAATACTGGGATTCAACTTTACCAAACAACGTTAAAAAGGGAAAAATGAAAAAAAAAAAAATAATAAATTATTGGCCCAAAACGAGTGAGCAACCCCCTCTAAAAATTCGAGATAATCTTACTGAAAAAAGTTTATAACATTTATATTCAAAAATAATTAAATGAAGTGCTTAAAGGGTTAATTTAAATAAAATTAAAAGGCCAGTCTTTGGACTGAAAATTTTAAGTTTAATTTTTAATTACTTAATTACAAGTAACTCGACCTTTTTTACTTTTTTTAATGCTAATAGCTATCGATATAATTAGTTTATATCCATAAAAAAACATTAATAATAGTACATTTTTAAGAATTTGAAATAAAGAATACCTTAAATAAAATATCACGAGTTGCTTGAACAGTAGAACTTTTTTTCCACTATTGTGTATGGACAAATAATAATGTAGAAATTAATTAGAACAAACAGAAGTAGTTTTGTGATCACAAAGAAACATTTTTTTAAAAACCCAAAATCGGAATATTTAATTTATCCCCACTACTCTACGATACTTATCTACTTTGAAAGCAGTAATGTTACAACCCCATTGTGTCACTAAATAAGTATTTATGTCAATAAAAAACAGCATATGAAATTTTGTAAAACCAAATTTAATGAAAACGATTAATAATAAATATCAAAATGGTGCAAAAAAAATATTGGTAAAAACATAAATAATATCAACAACTGAAAGAAATACGAAAAAAATATTGGTAAAAACATAAATATTATCAACAACAAAAAAGAATGCATTAAAATATAGATAAAAACATAAAAAATATCAACAACTAAAAAAATATTGGTATAAAAGTTAAATGATATCAACAGAAAAGAAAACGAAAAAATAAGGCTAAAAAAATTAAATAATATAAATAACAGAAAAAAATACGAAAAAAATAAGGCTAAAACATAAATAATATCGACAACAGAAAAGAATACGAAAAAAATAAGGCTAAAAAAATTAAATAATGGTGACGACAAAAAAGTATACGAAAAAATATTGGTAAAATCATAAATAGTATTGACAACAGAAAAGAATTTGAAAAAATATTGGTAAAATCACAAATAATATCAACAACAGAAAAGAATATAAAAAAAATAAGGCTAAAAACATTAATGATATCGACAACGGAAAAAAATACGAAAAAAATAAGGCTAAAACATAAATAATATCGACAACAGAAAAAGAATACATAAAAATTAGGCTAAAAAACATAAATAATATCGACAACAGAAAAGAATACAAAAAAATATTGGTAAAAACATAAATAGTATTGACAACAGAAAAGAATTTGAAAAAATATTGGTAAAATCATAAATAATATCAACAACAGAAAAGAATATGAAAAAATAAGGCTAAAAACATTAATGATATTGACAACAGAAAAGTATACAAAAAAATATTGGTAAAAAAATAAATGATATCGACAACAAAAAAGAATATGAAAAAATATTGGTAAAATCATAAATAATATCAACAACAGAAAAGAATATGAAAAAATAAGACTAAAAACATTAATGATATCGACAACAGAAAAGAATACGAAAAAATATTGGTAAAAACATAAATAATATCAACAACAGAAAAAAATATGAAAAAATAAGGCTAAAAAAAATAAATGATATTGACAACAGAAAAGAATACAAAAAATATTGGTAAAAAAATAAATGATATCGACAACAAAAAAGAATATGAAAAAATAAGGGTAAAAACATTAATGATATCGACAACAGAAAAGAAAACGAAAAAATAAGGCTGAAAACATAAATAATATCGACAACAGAAAAGAATACGAAAAAATATTGGTAAAATCATAAATAATATCAACAACAGAAAAAAAAACGAAAAAAATAAGGCTAAAAACATAAATAATAGTGAGGACAAAAAAAAAGTCGTATTATCGTAATGTGTTAGCTGTATCATCGTCAAAAAGTAGAAGTAACATTGTTGAAAAGTGGTAGCAACATCATCAAAAAGTGGTAGTAACATTGTCAAAAAGTGGTAGTGACATTGTCGGAAAGTAGTAGTAACATCGTCGAAAAGTGGAAGTAACATCATTAAAAAGTGGTAGTAACATTGTCGATAAGTAGTAGTAACATCGTTGAAAAGTGGTAGCAACATCATCAAAAAGTGGTAGTAACATTGTCAAAAAGTGGTAGTGACATTGTCGGAAAGTAGTAGTAACATCGTCGAAAAGTGGAAGTAACATCATTAAAAAGTGGTAGTAACATTGTCGATAAGTAGTAGTAACATCGTTGAAAAGTGGTAGTCACATCGTTGAAAGGTGGTGGTAACATCGTTGAAAGGTGGTAGTAACATCGAGGAAACTCGTAGTAACATCGTCAAAAAGTGGGAGTAACAACATCTGGGGGGTAGCAACATCATCAGGTGGCAACAAAATCATCGGTAGGCAACAACATCATCATGGGTAGCAACATCATCGGGTGGCAACAAAATCATCGGGAGGCAACAACATCATCATGGGTAGCAACATCAACGGAAAGTGGTAGCAACATCAACGGAAAGTGGTAGCAACATCATCGTCAAGTGGTAGCAAAATTGTCGTAAAGTGGTAGCAACATCGTCGTAAAGTGATAGCAAAATCGTCGTAAAGTTGTAGCAACATCATTGGATAGTGGTAGCAACATCGTCGTAAAGTGGTAGCAACATCATTGGATAGTCGTAGCAAAATCATCGGATAGTGGTAGCAACATCGTCATAAAGTAGTAGCAACATCGTCGTAGAGTGGTACCAACATCATCGAATAGTGGTAGCAACAACATCGGATAATCGTAGCAACATCGTCGTAAAGTGGTAACAACATCATCGGATAGTGGTAGCAACATCATCGGGGGTAGCAATATTATCGGGAGGTAGTGACATCATAGGGGGTAACATCATATTAGGGGGGGGTAGCAACATCATCGGGGCGGGTTAGCACATCATTGAGGGTAGCAACATCATGTGGGGGTATTAACAACATCTGGGGGTAGCAACATCATCGTAAAGTGGTATCAAAATCGTCATAAAGTGGTAGCAACATCATCGGATAGTGGTAGTGCATTATCGGGTAGTAGTGACATTATCAGAAGGTGGTAGTGGCATCATCAGAAGGTGGTAGCAACATCATCGAAATATAGTAGCAACACCATTAGAGGTACCAACAACAACGTGGGGTAGCAAAAAAAATAATTGCGGGATAGCAACATTATTGGGGGGTAGCGACATCATAAGAGAGGGGTAGGAACATCATCGGGAAGGGGTTCGGGAAGGGGTAGCAACATCATCGAGGGGGTTAGCAACATCATCAGGGACGAGTAGCAACATCTTCGAGGAAGGGTAGCAACATCATCGGGGGGAGAGTAGCACATCATTAAGGGTAGGTAGCAACATCATCTGGGGGGGTAATAACAACATCTGGGGGGTAGCAACATCATCGGGTGGCAACAAAATCATCGGGAGGCAACAATATCATCATGGGTAGCAACATCAACGGAAAGTGGTAGCAACATCATCTTAAAGTGGTAGCAAAATTGTCGTGAAGTGGTAGCAACATCGGCGTAAAGTGATAGCAACATCGTCGTAAAGTGGTAGCAACATCATCGTAAAGTGGTAGCAACATTGTCGTAAAGTAGTAGCAACATCATCGAATAGTGGTAGCAACAACATTAGAGTGGTAGAAAAATTATTGAGGGTTAGCGACATCAATGGTGGTAACAATATCATCAGGGAGGGTCAGCAACATCATCGGGGGTAGCAATATTATCGAGAGGTAGCGACATCATAGGGGGTAACAATATCATTAGGAAGGGGTAGCAATATCATCAGGGAGGGGTAGCGACATCATCGAAATATAGTAGCAACACCATTAGAGGTACCAACAATAACGTGGGGTAGCAACTTCACCATAAAGTGGAAAGTGGAAGAAAAATAATTGCGGGATAGCAACATTATTGGGGGTAGCGACATCATAAGGGAGGGGTAGGAACATCATCGGGAAGGGGTAGCAACATCGAGGGGGTTAGCAACATCATCAGGGACGGGTAGCAACATCTTTGAGGAAGGGTAGCAACATCATCGGGGAGAGAGTAGGACATCATTAAGGGTAGGTAGCAACATCATCTGGGGGGGAAGGGGGGGTAGTAACAAGATATGGGGGGTAGCAACATCATCGGGTGGCAACAAAATCATCGGGAGGCAACAACATCATCATGGGTAGCAACATCATCGTAAAGTGGTAGCAAAATTGTCGTAAAGTGGTAGCAAAATTGTCGTAAAGTGGTAGCAACATCGGCGTAAACTGATAGCAACATCATCGTAAAGTGGTAGCAACATCATCGTAAAGTGGTAGCAACATTGTCGTAAAGTAGTAGCAACATCATCGAATAGTGGTAGTAACATCGTCGAATGTAGTAGCAACATCATTAGAGTGGTAGAAAAATTATTGAGGGTTAGCGACATCAATGGGGGTAACAATATCATCAGGGAGGGTCAGCAACAACATCGGGGGTAGCAATATTATCGGGAGGTAGCGACATCATAAGGGGTAACAATATTATCAGGGAGAGGTGGCAACATTATCAGGGAGGGGTAGCAACATCATAAGGGGTAACAATATTATAAGGGAGAGGTAGCAACATTATCAGGGAGGGGTAGCAACATCATCGAGGAGGGGTAGCAACATCATCAGGAAGGGCTATAACATCATCGGGGGTAGCAACATCATCGAAATGTAGTAGCAACATCATTGGAGGTAGCAACCATATTGTGGGGTAGCAACAATATGGTGGGGTAGCAACATAACCATAAGGTGGTAACAATATTTTCAGGGGGTAGCAACATCATGAGGGGGCAACAACATCATTAGAAAGTGGAAGAAAAACTATCGAGAGGTAGCAACATTATTTGGGAGGGGTAGCACATCATCGGGGTAGCAATATTATTTGGGAGGGGTAGCACATCATCAGGGTAGCAATATTATCAGGAGGTAGCGACATCATAAGCGGGGGAGGGCTAGCGTCATCATCGGGGAGGGCTAGCGACATCATCGGGGAGGGCTAGCGACATCATCGGGGAGGGCTAGCGACATCATCGGGGAGGGCTAGCGACATCATCGGGGAGGGCTAGCGACATCATCGGGGAGGGCTAGCGACATCATCGGGGAGGGCTAGCGACATCATCGGGGAGGGCTAGCGACATCATCGGGGAGGACTAGCGACATCATCGGGAAGGGCTAGCGACATCATCAGGAAGGACTAGCGACATCATCGGGAAGGGCTAGCGACATCATCAGGGAGGGCTAGCAACATCATCAGGGAGGGCTAGCAACATCATCAGGGAGGGCTAGCAACATCATCAGGGAGGGCTAGCGACATCATCAGGGAGGGCTAGCAACATCATCGGGGGTAGCAACATCATCGAAATGTAGTAGCAACATCATTAGAGGTAGCAACAATATCGTGGGGTAGCAACATCACTATAATGTGGTAAAAATATTTTCAGGGGGTAGCGACATCATAAGGGGGCAACAACATTATTAAAAAGTGGAAGAAAAATTATCGGGGGTTAGCAACATTATTTGGGACAGGTAGCACATCATCAGATGTAGCAATATTATCGAGGGGGTAGCGACATCATAGGGGGTAACAATATTATCAGAGAGGGGTAACAACATCATCGAGAAGGGGTAGCGACATCATCGAGGAAGGGTGGCGACATCATCGAGGAGGGGTGGCGACAGCATCAGGAAGGGGTAGCAACATCTTCCAGAGGGGGTAGCAACATCATCGGGGGTAGCAACATCGTCATGAACAGGTGCAATATCATCAGAAAGAAATCACGAAATCAACAGGGATTGTTAAGATGGTAGTAGTTTAAGGTTTACTACCAAATGTAATGTTGTTGTTGTTGTTGATAAAACAACAAACGATATTGGGTTTGCTATATTAAAACATCAAGTCAATAGTAAGCGACATTATCAAATACTAACTTTATCAGAGAGTGACATCATCAAAGTGTAACCTAATCCACAACACTGAATTGCATTAAGCACAATGTAGACAAAATGACCTCGGAAAAAATTGAAACAAATTTAATGTTATTTGGTACAATTGTTTAATTTAAAAATATAAAAAATTAATTATTTAGTTAGTTAGTTAGTTAGTTATACCTATTTATTGCATGAATACCAAACTTACATTAAAAAAGGGATAATATTAGGAAGTAATTAAGAAAAATTATTAAAATAAACAAACTAAATCAATATTAATTAAATATTTAATCAAACAAACAAATTATCAGGTAATAAAAATAAATTAAAACACTAACCAACAAGTTATTAAACAAATACAAAACACAAAATAGTAGCCTACTAATTATTAGTAGGTAACAGATAATTAGTGGTTTAATAGTTATTAGCCAACAAACAAATAGCTAACAAATCAAAAAGTAGGAGTTCCAGCTACTCGCACTCTAGCACGCCAACTAGCGGTCGACTTTGACGTCTACAGAGCCCCATCTAGCGGATGGTAATGTGGCTACTGACGAGTAAAGCGACGCGAACTGACGCAAACTGACGCGTTAAAACTGAAGTGACGCAAACTGACGTTACAGCTGAAGCGAGCCGACGATAGCGACGAACGACGATAGCGACGGACGACGAAAGCGACAGACGAAAGCGACGCAAACCAAAGCGACGAACGGAGCGATGTGTTGCAACACGCGCACTAGCCCAAGGCAACGTATAACTGACGACTCTCCTTACTCAGCTAGGCTGATCCTAGTATTAGGTCAATTGAGTATAATAAATGTAATAAACAATATCCTAAACCTGAGAAGTTTGGCCATTGACTTAAGGGTTGGAGCTTATGCCTTTCATTAGAGGGAAACTTATAAATTTAGTTAGTAGATGTTCTACCACACAAACATTAATGAAAAAGCAGTCACCAAATGAATTGTTAACATTAAAATAAAAAGCAAAATTAAAATATAATTAAAATTATTAAAAAAATATAAAAAAATCACAATAAAAATATTTCACCTTGTCTTTTGGAAGACTATATGTTACCTATCTTTCTCGATTCCTCATCAGATCCTCTATTTTTCGTCAGATCATCATCAGATCCTTCAGATGTTCTTTTATTGATCACCAGATTCTCCAGGCTCACGAGATCGTCATCTGAAACCTTAAAAAAAAGCTGAAAAGCAGTTATCTATGTCAAATTTAAAAAAAAATTAGTTAACTATTTACCTTGTCGTTCAGAAGACTATATGTTACCTATCCTTCTCGATTTCTCATCAGATCCATCATTATTCGTCAGATCATCATTAAATACTCCAGATGTTCTTCTATTGATCACCAGATTCTCCAGGTTCACAAGATCGTCATCTAAAACCTTAAAAAGAAAGCTGAAAAGCAGTTATCTATTTCTAATTAAAAAAAAAATTTTGATAACACATTTACCTTGTCGTTTAGAAGACTATATGTTACCTATCTTTATCGATTCCTCATCAGATTCATCATTATTCGTCAGATCATTATAAGATCCTCCAGATGTTCTTCTATTGATCACCAGATCCTCCAGGTTCATGAGATCGTCATCTAAAACCTTAAAAAAAAAGCTGAAAAGCAGTTATCTATGTCTAATTAAAAAAAAATTTAGTTAACTATTTACCTGGTCGTTCAGAAGACTATATGTTACCTATCTTTATCGATTCCTTATCAGAAGCATCATTATTCATCAGATCCTCCAGATGTTCTTCTATTGATCACCAGATCCTCCAGGTTCACGAGATCATCATCTGAAACCTTAAAAAAAGCTGAAAAGCAGTTATCTAAATCTAAGTAAAAAAAAATTTAGTTAACTATTTACCTTGTCGTTCAGAAGATTATATGTTACCTATCTTCATCGATTCCTCATCAGATCCATCATTATTTGTCAGATCATCATCAAATCCTCCAAATGTTCTTCTATTGATCACCAGATTCTCCAGGTTCACGAGATCGTCATCTGAAACCTTAAAAAAAAGCTGAAAAGCAGTTATCTATGTCAAATTTAAAAAAAAATTAGTTAACTATTTACCTTGTCGTTTAGAAGACTATATGTTACCTATCCTTCTCGATTTCTCATCAGATCCATCATTATTTGTCAGATCATCATCAAATCCTCCAGATGTTTCTCCATTCTTCGTCAGATCATCATCAGATCCTCCAGATGTTCTTCTATTGATCACCAGATCCTCCAGGTTCACGAGAATGTCAACTGAAACCTTAAAAAGAAAGCTGAAAAGCAGTTAACTATTCCTATTTAAAAAAAATTTTAATAACACATTTACCTCGTTGTTCAGAAGACTATATGTTACCTAACTTTATCGATTCCTCATCAGATTCATCATTATTCGTCAGATCATCATCAGATCCTCCAGATGTTCTTCTATTGATCACCAGATCCTCCAGGTTCACGCGAACGTCATCTGAAACCTTAAAAAAAGCTGAAAAGCAGTTATCTAAATCTAATTAAAAAAAAATTTAGTTAACTATTTACCTTGTCGTTCAGAAGATTATATGTTACCTATCTTTATCGATTCCTCATCAGATCCATCGTTATTCGTCAGATCATCATCAGATCCTCCAGATGTTCTTCTATTGATCACCAGATCCTCCAGGTTCACGAGATCGTCATCTGAAACCTTAAAAAGAAAGCTGAAAAGCAGTTATTTATTTTAAATTAAAAAAAAAATTAGTAAACTATTTACCTTGTTGTTCAGAAGACTACATGTTACCTATCCTTCTCGGTTCCTCATCAGATCCATCATTATTCGTCTATTCGTCAGATCATCATCAAATCCTCCAGCTGTTCTTCTATTGATCACCAGATCCTTCAGGTTCACGAGATCGTCATCTGAAACCTTAAAAAAAAGCTGAAAAGCAGTTATCTATGTCAAATTTAAAAAAAAATTAGTTAACTATTTACCTTGTCGTTTAGAAAACTATATGTTACCTATCCTTCTCGATTTCTCATCAGATCCATCATTATTTGTCAGATCATCATCAAATCCTCCAGATGTTTCTCCATTCTTCGTCAGATCATCATCAGATCCTTCAGATGTTCTTCTATTGATCACCAGATCCTCCAGGTTCACGAGAACGTCAACTGAAACCTTAAAAAGAAAGCTGAAAAGCAGTTATTTATGTTAAATTAAAAAAAAAATTAGTTAACTATTTACCTTGTTGTTCAGAAGACTACATGTTACCTATCCTTTTCGGTTCCTCATCAGATCCATCATTATTCGTCAGATCATCATCAAATCCTCCAGCTGTTCTTCTATTGATCACCAGATCCTCCAGGTTCACGAGATCGTCATCTGAAACCTTAAAAAGAAAGCTGAAAAGCAGTTATTTATGTTAAATTTAAAAAAAAATTAGTTAACTATTTACCTTGTAGTTCAGAAGACTACATGTTACCTATCCCTCTCGGTTCCTCATCAGATCCATCATTATTCGTCAGATCATCATCAAATCCTCCAGCTGTTCTTCTATTGATCACCAGATCCTCCAGGTTCACGAGATCGTCATCTGAAACCTTAAAAAAAAGCTGAAAAGCAGTTATCTATGTCAAATTTAAAAAAAAATTAGTTCACTATTTACCTTGTCGTTTAGAAGACTATATGTTACCTATCCTTCTAGATTTCTCATCAGATCCATCATTATTTGTCAGATCATCATCAAATCCTCCAGATGTTTCTCCATTCTTCGTCAGATCATCATCAGATCCTCCAGGTTCATGAGAACGTCAACTGAAACCTTAAAAAGAAAGCTGAAAAGCAGTTATCTATTCCTACTTAAAAAAATATTTTAATAACACATTTACCTTGTTGTTCAGAAGACTATATGTTACCTAACTTTATTGATTCCTTATCAGATTCATCATTATTCTTCATATCATCATCAGATCCTCCAGATGTTCTTCTATTGATCACCAGATCCTCCAGGTTCACGAGATCGTCATCTGAAACCTTAAAAAGAAAGCTGAAAAGCAGTTATCTATGTCAAATTAAAAAAAATTTAGTTAAATATTTACCTTGTCGTTCAGAAGACTATATGTTACCTATCTTTATCGATTCCTCATCAGATCCATCATTAATCATCAGATCCTCCAGATGTTCTTCTATTGATCACCAGATCCTCCAGGTTCACGAGATCGTCATCTGAAACCTTAAAAAAAGCTGAAAAGCAGTTATCTAAATCTAATTAAAAAAAATTTAGTTAACTATTTACCTTGTCGTTCAGAAGATTATATGTTACCTATCTTTATCGATTCCTCATCAGATCCTCCAGATGTTCTTCTATTGATTACCAGATCCTCCAGGTTCACGAGATCGTCATCTAAAACCTTAAAAAAAGCTGAAAAGCAGTTATCTATGTCTAATTAGAAAAAAAATTTAGTTAACTATTTACCTTTTCGTTCAGAAGACTATATGTTACCCTATGTTTATCGATTCCTCATCAGATCCATCATAAATCATCATTAATATGTTATTTGGTACAATTGTTTAATATAATTTAAAATATATAAAATTAATTATTTAGTTTGTTAGTTATACCTATTCATTGCATAAATACCAAACTTACATTAAAAAAGGGATAATATTAGGAAGTAATTAAGAAAAATTATTAAAATAAACAAACTAAATCAATATTAATTAAATATTTAATCAAACAAACAAATTGTAAGGTAATAAAAATAAATTAAAACACTAACCAACAAGTTATTAAACAAATACAAAACACAAAATAGTAGCCTACTAATTATTAGTAGGTAACAGATAATTAGTGGTTTAATAGTTATTAGCCAACAAACAAATAGCTAACAAATCAAAAAGTAGGAGTGTAGATTCCAGCTACTCGCACTCTAGCACGCCAACTAGCGGTCGACTTTGACGTCTACAGAGCCCCATCTAGCGGATGGTAATGTGGCTACGGCAGCTAAAGCGACATAATTGACGTAACAACGAAAGCGACGCAAACTGACGTGTAAAACTGAAGCGACGCAAACTGACGAGTAAAGCGACGCGAACTGACGCGAACTGACGCGTTAAAACTGAAGTGACGCAAACTGACGTTACAGCTGAAGCGAGCTGTCGAAAGCGACGAACGACGATAGCGACGGACGACGATAGCGACGGACGACGATAGCGACGGACGACGAAACCGACAGACGACGAAAGCGATGCAAACCAAAGCGACGAACGGAGCGATGTGTTGCAACACGCGCACGAGCCTAAGGCAACGTAACACTGACGAATCTCCTTACTCAGCTAGGCTGATCCTAGTATTAGGTCAATTGAGTATAATAAATGTAATAAACAATATCCTAAACCTGAGAAGTTTGGCTATTGACTTAAGGGTTGGAGCTTAGGCCTTTCATTAGGGGGAAACTTATAAATTTAGTTAGTAGATGTTCTACCACACAAACATTAATGAAAAAGCAGTCATCAAAATAAATTGTTAACATTAAAATAAAAAGCAAAATTAAAATATAATTAAAATTATTAAAAAAATATAAAAAAATCACAATAAAAATATTTCACCTTGTCTTTTGGAAGACTACATGTTACCTATCTTTATCAATTCCTCATCAAATCCATCATTATTCGTCAGATCATCATCAGATCCTCCAGCTGTTCTTCTATTGATCACCAGATCCTCCAGGTTCACGAGATCGTCTTCTGAAACCTTAAAAAAAAGCTGAAAAGCAGTTATCTATGTCAAATTAAAAAAAATAATTAGTTAACTATTTACCTTGTCGTTCAGAAAACTATATGTTACCTATCCTTCTTAATTTCTCATCAGATCCATCATTTTTCGTCAGATCATCATCAAATCCTCCAGATGTTTCTCGATTCTTCTTCAGATCATCATCAGATTCTCCAGATGTTCTTCTATTGATCACCAGATCCTCCAGGTTCACGAGATCGTCTTCTGAAACCTTAAAAAAAAGCTGAAAAGCAGTTATCTATGTCAAATTAAAAAAAATAATTAGTTAACTATTTACCTTGTTGTTCAGAAGACTATATGTTACCTATCCTTCTCAGTTCCTTATCAGATCCATCATTATTCGTCAGATCATCATCAAATCCTCCAACTGTTCTTCTTTTGATCACCAGATCCTCCAGGTTCGCGAGATCGTCATCTAAAACCTTAAAAAGAAAGCTGAAAAGCAGTTATCTATTCCTATTTAAAAAAAAACTTTGATTACACATTTACCTCGTCGTTCAGAAGACTATATGTTACCTATCTTTATCGACTCCTCATCAGATTCATCATTATTCGTCAGATTATCATCAGATCCTCCAGATGTTCTTCTATTGATCACCAGATCCTCCAGGTTCACGAGATCGTCATTTGAAACCTTAAAAAAAAAGCTGAAAAGCAGTTATCTATGTCAAATTAAAAAAAAAAATATTTAACTATTTACCTTGTTGTTCAGAAGACTGTATGTTACCTATCCTTCTCGGTTCCTCATCAGATCCATCATTATTCGTCAGATCATCATCAGATCCTCCAGATGTTCTTCTATTGATCACCAGATCCTCCAGGTTCACGAGATGGTCATCTGAAACCTTAAAAAAAGCTGAAAAGCAGTTATCTAAATCTACTTAAAAAAAAATTTAGTTAACTATTTACCTTGTCGTTCAGAAGACTATATGTTACGTATCTTTATCGATTCCTTATCAGATCCATCATTAATCATCAGATCCTCCAGATGTTCTTCTATTGATCACCAGATCCTCCAGGTTCACGAGATCATCATCTGAAACCTTAAAAAAAGCTGAAAAGCAGTTATCTAAATCTAATTAAAAAAAAATTATTTTTTTAAAAATTAACTATTTACCTTGTCGTTCAGAAGATTATATGTTACCTATCTTTATCGATTCCTCATCAGATCTATCATTATTCGTCAGATCATCATCAAATCCTCCAGATGTTCTTCTATTGATCACCAGATCCTCCAGGTTAACGAGATCGTCATATGAAACCTTAAAAAAAAGCTGAAAAGCAGTTATCTATGTCAAATTAAAAAAAATTTAGTTAACTATTTACCTTGTCGTTCAGAAGACTATATGTTACCTATCTTTATCGATTCCTCATCAGATCCATCATTAATCATCAGATCCTCCAGATGTTCTTCTATTGATCACCAGATCCTCCAGGTTCACGAGATCATCAACTGAAACCTTAAAAAAAGCTGAAAAGCAGTTATCTAAATCTAATTAAAAAAAAAATTAGTTAACTATTTACCTTGTTGTTCAGAAGACTATATGTTACCTATCCTTCTCGGTTCCTTATCAGATCCATCATTATTCGTCAGATCATCATCAAATCCTCCAACTGTTCTTCTATTGATCACCAGATCCTCCAGGTTCGCGAGATCGTCATCTGAAACCTTAAAAAGAAAGCTGAAAACCAGTTATCTACGTCAAATTAAAAAAAAAAATTAGTTAACTATTTACCTTGTTGTTCAGAAGACTATATGTTACCTATCCTTCTCAGTTCCTTATCAGATCCATCATTATTCGTCAGATCATCATCAAATCCTCCAACTGTTCTTCTTTTGATCACCAGATCCTCCAGGTTCGCGAGATCGTCATCTAAAACCTTAAAAAGAAAGCTGAAAAGCAGTTATCTATTCCTATTTAAAAAAAAACTTTGATTACACATTTACCTCGTCGTTTAGAAGACTATATGTTACCTATCTTTATTGACTCCTCATCAGATTCATCATTATTCATCAGATCCTCCAGATGTTCTTCTATTGATCACCAGATCCTCCAGGTTCACGAGATCGTCATCTGAAACCTTAAAAAGAAAGCTGAAAAGCAGTTATCTATGTCTAACTAGAAAAAAAATTTAGTTAACAACTATTTACCTTGTCGTTCAGAAGACTATATGTTACCTATCTTTATCGATTCCTCATCAGATCCATCATTAATCATCAGATCCTCCAGATGTTCTTCTATTGATCACCAGATCCTCCAGGTTCACGAGATCGTCATCTGAAACCTTAAAAAAAAAGCTGAAAAGCAGTTATCTATGTCAAATTTAAAAAAAATTTAGTTAACTATTTACCTTGTCGTTCAGAAGACTATATGTTACCTATCTTTATCGATTCCTCATCAGATCCATCATTAATCATCAGATCCTCCAGATGTTCTTCTATTGATCACCAGATCCTCCAGGTTCACGAGATCGTCATCTGAAACCTTAAAAAAAAAGCTGAAAAGCAGTTATCTATGTCAAATTTAAAAAAAATTTAGTTAACTATTTACCTTGTCGTTCAGAAGACTATATGTTACCTATCTTTATCGATTCCTCATCAGATCCATCATTAATCATCAGATCATCATCAGATCCTCCAGATGTTCTTCTATTGATCACCAGATCCTCCAGGTTCACGAGATCGTCATCTGAAACCTTAAAAAAAGCTGAAAAGCAGTTATCTAAATCTAATTAAAAAAAAATTTAGTTAACTATTTACCTTGTCGTTCAAAAGACTATATGTTACCTATCTTTATCGATTCCTCATCAGGTCCATCATTAATCATCAGATCCTCCAGATGTTCTTCTATTGATCACCAGATCCTCCAGGTTCACGAGATCATCATCTGAAACCTTAAAAAGAAAGCTGAAAAGCAGTTAACTATGTCTAATTAGAAAAAAAATTTAGTTAACTATTTACCTTGTTGTTAAGAAGACTATTGTTACCTATCTTTCTCGAATCCTCATCAGATTCGTCATTCTTTGTCAGATCATCATCAGATTCTCCAGATGTTCTTCTATTGATCACCAGATCCTCCAGGTTCACGAGATCGTCATCTAAAACCTTAAAAAAAGCTAGAAAGCAGTTATCTATGTCTAATAAGAAAAAAATTTAGCTAACTATTTACCTTGTCGTTCAGAAGACTATATGTTACTTATCTTTATCGATTCCTCATCAGATCCATCATTATTCGTCAGATCCTCCAGATGTTCTTCTAGCAATCACCAGATCCTCCAGGTTCACGAGATCATCATCTGAAACCTTAAAAAAAAGCTGAAAAGGAGTTATCTATGTCAAATTTAAAAAAAATTTAGTTAACACATTTAACTTGCCTGCAAACTGACAATGTTACAATTAAAGCCACCGACAAAATCATACAACTGGCGAAACAACTAAAGCGACCGCCGAAATCGACGCAAATTGACGTAACAACTAGAGCGATCTACGATAGCGACGAACAACAAAAAATGAGGAATAACGAAAGCGACGAATACTGAAATCGACAAACAGCAAAATCATCGAACAACGAAAGCAACAAACAACCAAAGCGATGAACAACGACAGCGACAAACAGCGAAAGCGACGAACAGCGAAAGCGACGAACAGCGAAAGCGACCCAGACTATAGCGACGAACAGAGCGATATGTTGCAACACGCGCACAAATTTAGTTTAAAGCAAGACTTATGACCCAGTTAATCCAACTAGGCTGATCCTAGTATAAAGTCATTTTTAGTTTAATATCTGTGATCAACAATATCTTAAAGTTCACAAGTTGGGTTATTGCCTCCAGAGCTGGGCTGTAGGCCTTTTATTAGAAGGGAAACATGTAAAAGTTGTACAATGATAAATAAACTTATTATCTCTTTAATATATATATATTTTTATGGAAAACAAGTATCTTACCGGTATGCTAAAGAAATCACCTTTTTTGTATATTTCTCATAGCTCATCAAAGCCTTAGTTTACAACTACCTGAGGGCCACATCCAACTTTTCAGTTTCTCCTTAAATCATCGTAGAATCGCCTAATTTGTTTCTATTCTTCATCAGATCATCATCAGACACTCTTTATCTGCGAGAACGTCATCTAAAACTGCAAATAACAACTGGGGGCAGTTAATATGTCTAGTTAGGAATTATCTTTTTATACGCTTTTAAAAAGTGTTGTTTACTAAATACGCAGACTGTTAAACGCAATTCGCCAGACATTAAAACCACGAATGTGTCGACACGCGCACGATCCTACCCCTAACGCATTGCATAATTAGATCAACAACACCATATACACTATAACAATTTTAAATACTAAAAATAAAAAAATAGTTTACTTAACTCGATTTGTTGAAAAAAATGGCTTCGTTCTAAGGACGCTTTCAACCTGGTTTAATCTCTATACTTAAACTTAAAACAAATACCCTGAACACCGGCTGACTTAATGGCGGACAAGTCCATCCAAGAATAAAGTCAAGTTGTGACGTCAGTTGTATTCATCCGCCACGCATTATGCTAAAGGCGTATAAAGAAATAGTTCCTTAACTAATCAAATTTATAAAAAAAAGCAACAGCGTCGTTATCTTACGAAACAATTAAAATTAGAAACCTTTATTTATTTTTAATATTTAATTAAATATTAGCTCTATAAACTTACAACTTAACTATATACCACATGTTTTAACACAAACACAAAAGCGTTTCGTTTCTCTTAAATTCTGCGCTTCGCTTAAATTCGGCGCTGATTGCCCGAAACGAATTACGCTTTTCTTCAGTAACATTTTAAAATCTCTTTACCACAACCTTACTAGTCGGGATTATTTTTGTGGTAATAACTATTTTTCTTATTATTTAATTACTTTAAGTTTACGTGACTTACTTGTTTAAAAATAAATATTGTTAGCACTGACCTAATATATTTTTGCGTTACGTCATTTTATTTCACCGCGCACGTGGTTTGTTCACTTAACAATAATCAAGTGATTTTATTTTTAAAGCAAGTCTTTCAAATTTTTTCATATTTTAATACTTGAATAAAAGCTATTTTATAGTATGTCATAAGGGTCGGCATTGCAATCGTCGTAATACGGTCGCAACTTTAAACTAATATTTGTCCGTGATTATGACCAGCGCGACACATAAAGATTTCTTTTTTTAATATAAAGTTCTAGAAATCGAATATACATAATAAAAAATGACAAGGCTGGATTACGTTTGAATTTAATATACAGTAAATATTATTTTAACCTTGTCGATAGCCCGCCATCTGGTTCTTATTTCAATTGCCATATTATGGTTGCAATTCTTAACTAATATTTGCCAGTGATAATTAACCCGACAACCACAAACAACAGTTTTTTTTTGGGGGGGGGCCTAAAAATTGGACTTACATATATATTTAGACATCGTCCATCAAGCTACATTATATATACATTTAATTGTAGTAGAAAATTAAAGTAAATTTCGTATAAAAACTTAAAACCATAAATTGTAAATCTGACTCCCCATATGAAATAAAAACTGCCGATGTCAGCAAAACTCGAGGTAGAATTGAGGTGAAATACCTAAAATACATTGAGACTGGTTATTTTAATTATCTGTGTTATGGGATTTACTATTTGTTGTTAGGCTAGTCATAAGCACAGCTACTGCTTAGCGTAACACCTACATTCTTAAGATGTCAACACTTGAATTCAAACCCAGATCTTAGGACCTTAAGTCTTCGTTAAATAAACTAAAGTGAGAATAAAACCCAGGACCTTTGCTACAACAAGTCAGCAATGAGAATTAAACACATAATCTTAATAAATAGGAGCACAATGCTCGTTAAACTTCTGCAATGCAAAATGATATAAAACAATTAAACATGTTTTTTACGTTCCTCTTAATTACCACAGGACAACATAGGCAATACAGGACAATGCATTTACTACACAGGAAAAAAATAAAATACGGAAATCGTATAGACTGTTTTTTTTAATTTAGGGCAACTAGGGTCATTTTCTAAAAAAGGGGTTAGGGCTGGGGTTAATAAAAAGTGTCCCTTTTTCGGTATTTGGTTTTTATCAAATGACAGTAAAACAGTCAACGCGTCCTGTGCAGTTCTGTGTGGTAAATAGTAACTTTCTGTGTGGTCCTATGTAGAGTAATGCGGTCATGTGTGGTAATTAGTAGGACCCTGTTTTTTAAAATCTTTAAGTTTGAAACTAAGCAAAGGTTATACTATACGCTTATACTCTTCCACGTGGTTTGTTGTTTTTATAATATGGTAAGCATTATAATTCGTTTCGCTTTAACAAGCAATGGTGTAAATAAAAGCGGCATATAAAAATTTATCCCCACCACTCTATAGTACTTTGTTTTACAACCGAATATTTGCAGGGTATATCTACTTTAAAAGCACTTTAAAAACAGCATTAGAGCTAACCCAGTATGGTTGTAGTATAATATAACCGGTATCTAAGCTTTATTACATAAAGATTTTCATAAAAAATCTTCCCGTAGTATCGTAAATAATCTAAACACTATCCTGTTAATGGTTAGCCTCATAAACAGCCAAAATATAAATTAAAAAACTTTATTTCATTAATCACAACAAAAGTTATCTTCTTTTAAAAAAATTGTTTTAATTTTTACATTTTATTTGAAACTTGTTAAAGTAGCAATAATTTAATTTTGTGTTACATGCTGATGCTGTATTTTAAGTCATTAGATTGACGTCAAATGATGTCATTCCATGTAAATAACCCTTTTTTTAAAGGGGAAACATTTGTTAATAATACAGATTGTAAAGTAAGACCCAAATAGATTTATTAAAATTCTAAAAAAATTTAAATCTCATGTTTTTCAGCTGCAATGTTTACCTATGGGCACATTGCATAATAACTTAAGCAATAACTTTGTTAGTTAGGCGAAGAAAACTTAGAACAGATTAGTAAATTGTGTAATCTCCGCAATATACAGTGGCAAAAGAAACAAGGATCTTAAATTTTTTCGGCATGTTAGTTTGTATATACTGTAAATATGTTAAGAAACATTTAAAAAAACGACAACCATGCTTCTTCAATTATGTTGGATTAAAATAAAAATTACACAAAATCAATAGAAAATTTAAGAAAAACAACACTTTTCATTATATTCAATGTATCATTACTGCCTTGAACGGCCTAAAAAAGTAACTCAAGCCAAGTTATTAGTTAAGCACATTTTAACGTTTAAATGCTGGTTTAAGTGCTAAGCAGAAATAAAATAAAAGAACCATTTGAACAATAGCAAAATAAACAAAATATAAACAAAATACCATCCTGGCATTTCCTTATTTATATGCGTTTAGGAAGTTGGAAATATTTAAAATTTAGTAAATAATTTTTTAATAACAGACTTAATATGAAAATCCCCGTCGTGAAAGCTAACTTCGTGAATTTTTTTTAAATAGTCTTTTTAAAAATTCTACAAGGACCAAAACAAATGCATTAACTATGTCGCCCTCATGAGAAATGGTCTAAAATCGAAAAAAACGCCACCAGCGGTCAAAACAATTATTAACCGCAATAGTCGATGTAAAAGACAAAAGCAATTATGTATCAAAAGTGCTGCAAAGATCAGTATTTAACCGTTGTTAACAAAACAATTAACAAAAAAAAAATGGCCAGTTAAGAAAACAGATCACTCTAAAATCCAACTGCTTGTTAAAATCTAAAAAAGCGGAATTTAAACGACGGATGCATCGGAAACGGAACCAGCAACATTCCGCTTCGGAGTGACAGAGGTTCCGCTTATTTGACTGAACACGTGCTCGGCTTCGAACCCAGTTGAAACACTAATAGTATCTTCATCGTCATGGAGTAACTAAAATATAAAAAGTTAAATTAAACTTTTCCACAATATACAATCAGTACTAAAATACGGTAAGTTGCGGGGTGCAGAAATAGGGGGGCCGTTTGTGTAAATCCGCATTCTTTCCTTCCCGTATCTCGCAGCAAAGTACAAGAATTCCGTCCAGTCCGGAATTACGCGAATTTTCGTTAACGTTTACAAATGGTCCCGTATACTGCATCCTGTACTTTAGTATTGTTCTTATCATGAGCATAAAAAATACTGTATTAATTATAATACTGTAAGTAAAATTGTATTTAAAAATAAATTGTTACGAAAGAATTGTAGTGTTTTAGAAAATAGACGGGAAATTCAACCTTTACTTTAAATAGCTTTCAAAAAAAAATTCGTTGGCCAATATTACGAAAAACTAAAACTTGAATTGTAAGTTCTATTTTTAACGTATTAAGTATTACATAAAGGCTTTAAAACCATTTTTTCTATAAGTTAAATTTAATCTGAATTTAATCAAAAAATGACATGTTTAAAACTTGTGTGTTTGTATAAAATAAAAGCAGATTGTGATTGATGCTTTATCATACGTATAAGTACCCCTGATATAACTGTATGCAAATCAGATAATCTACCAAACCTTAATTTTAAACATACAATACTTTTTATAAAAAAAATTATTTTTTAAATATTTATTTTTTTACCTGCTCGTCTAGTATAACAGATAACTCATCGGTCATAGTAATATAACATTGATGTAATGTTTGATGATAAACTTCTTGGTTGGCTGTAATAAGTTGTGAATTGATTTCCAAAGCTTTTCCGCATAACTCAACAAACCGCCTATAAACAACAGAAATATAAAAAATTAAAGATAAATTTTAAAATGTGTGATTTATACTTTTTTTTAATAAAAAATGTTTATGCTTTATAGCTCATATTATAAAATATTTCTTATCTGCTATTTCTCTGTTAAAAAAAATAAAAATTTCAGCTACAGATATTTTATTTTAATCACAGTATGATTTACAGATCAGTTTCCGATTTGTAATTACCAGGACAAAAATAATTAGGAGAATCAAGAGCGAGTGTACATGCAAAAGCACTTTCCCCTACTAAGGTTTTATAAAAAAAACGCAAAAAATGCAAATTAAGCATAAAATGCAAGTTAACATCACTTTAAAACGTTGAACCAAATATGCCTTAGGCCTCGCAATCAACAAACCTAAAACAAGACCAAATGCGAAATACGATGGCGATAAGAAAACCCTCAGTTTACATGTTTGTAGAATAAAGTGGACTTAGCTTATGCAACGTTAAACGATGACGTCACACTGACGATTTTTAAAATTTTATTTTATCTAGATATTATTTAAATATTTTGGCATAAATTTTGAAAAATTTTGACCGACTCGCCAAACTTTAAATATTGCACATTATTTTTAGATTGAATTAAATGGGCTTTCTGTTTTAAAAATATTCAATTTTACCATAACGGTTCTGTAAGACAAGTTTTTGCAGCCAAAAATTGCTTTTAAGTAATTTAAGTTTTGGAATTTTAAAGTTGAATACATCACATAGTTAAGCCTTGATTCTGGCTCCGCAATTGTAAACTTATACGCTCTTAAAGTTAAATGCTTATCTGGTATCGTGAGAATATTGTCACAATAAACTTTACAGCAACAAACCCAACGATAATAACAGGTTTAAGTGGTTTCATGCCAAAGAATTCGTTGTTCATCAATGCAAGAATCAAAATCAGATTGAAAAATGATATTAAAGCCAAAATATTAAAATACAACGTTTAGGTCATAAGTGTATAAGCCGCAGGGTGTTCGCATAAACACTACAAATATTGTTTTTCATATCTCGGTTCCCGTTCGGCCCGTTCATGGTTCACAAATAAGATTTTTTTTGTATTTTTCCACAACTTTCCAAATAATATCAAAATTTTTAGAAATGCTAAAAAAATTTACTTTTTTCCTTCTTATAAACACAAAAAGTATTTCATTTTTTATAGTTCATTAAAAATTGCATTTTAATAATAAATATTAAATAGCCTACTCTATTTGTTATTAACCAAGTCATCGTAAAATTAATTTTAAAACTGGATAAAAAAAATAAAAAATAGGTGAAAAAACCGTTGAAACAAATTTTTATAAGAAAAAAACAAAAACAATATTATTTTTTCCAACAAAACAAAAATTTATTTTAAAATATCATCGATAGCACATTTTAAAATATCATCGATAGCTTGCAGGCATTTAAAGAAACTTCGCAAACGAAGTAAACTGCCTCCATGTAGATATAAAAGCTCTCACATACCAATACACCAGCGCACTACAAATTTAATTCCGCTAAGTATCAAAAAAGTTTAAAAATGGTGAAGTTCGTATTAATGTTGGTGCTGTGTTTTGTTGTATGTTGTGCACAGGAGCAATGTGAAAACGAGAAAACTAAGTTAAACGCCGTGGTCGGAGCTGTTAATCTTTTATTGGAAGGATCAAAATTAACAACATTTACAGGTAAATAGTTTAAATTTTAACTGTTTTGTTGTAAAAATAGATTTGTATTCATCTATTTAAAAAAACATATAAAAAATAATTTTAAGTGGATAGTGTCTGTAAAACTTGGTAAACATTTTTACTTAAAGATAGCATTACAAAAAAATTTTAATAAATAAATTGCCTTTTTTAGCAAAAACTAAAAATTTCAAGAAAAATTTAATCATATTAAAAAAAAAATGTTTTGTATGTCGAATAATATTAAAAAAAATGGTAAAATTTTTAGTTTAAGTTAATATTAAAACCTTTGTTAAAAAGTTTTCCAAAACAAGTTATAAATAAAAATTATTTCTGCAAAAAATAAAGCCACAAACCAAAAAATGACATATCCCTTCAAACAAAAAAATGACCAAAAAATCTATTCTAGAATGTCCCGGAACATATTTCGCGGGAAAATGTTACTTTCTATTGGACGGACGATATAACGCAAAAGATGCCAGACAACAATGTATTGCCAACCAAGCGACTTTAGCCTATCCTAACAACCTTCAAGAATATGGGACCCTGGTTAATATTGTGAGGACATTAACTCCTGTTTTTTTAAACAATGTGCAGGCTAGAACTCATATTTTTGTCGGAGCAACCTACGTGGTTAGATTCCATTTTGTATTTTCATTTTTTTAACTTTTAATTTTTTTTTTAATCATTAATTTTTATTTTTAATTTTAATGTAGAAAATTTTTATTTTTAATGTAGAAAAAAACTCTCACACTTTAATATTAACTTATTAATTTTATAAAAAAAAAATCATTTAAAAAAATTTGAAATGTTAAACCAACCACCAACCAACAAAAAAATGTTTAAATCATTTACCTTATCATGTTTTTAATTATTAAACAGTTTTGAAAAAAAAATAAACTTTAATTTTTTTTCGGATAAACAACATTTTCAATGAATGTCGCACAATAAACTTTCTAATAACATTAACACTAACATTTTATTTTTTATTTTAATTTAGAACGGGCAAGTTATATTAGAAAACGGCGATCCGGCAGCATTTTGGGATTTTTATCAAACTAGCGCATGGCCCAGTCTAGATCCGGTCAATATCTACATGGCAATCGAAGTTCACAGAGTCTTAACAAATCTTTATAACCAGGGAATGTTCAATGAAAATGGTTTAAGCAATTTCTTTGTTATTTGCCAAAGATCGTAAATTTAAAGTGCAAAATTTCGAAGCTTAAGTATAAGATTCTTATTTTGCTAATTGGTGTCCATTTTGTAAAATTTATTTGTAAATATGCGTCTAAAGTTCATGTATATTTAATTGGTGATGTGTATACAGCTAAAGTATGTCTAATTGCGTAGTTGTTTTTTATTCTTAAAACACATCAATGTTTATTGTAATTTTTACACAACTTAAGCAATTGTATTTTCCAGCTTTCAAATTCTTGCTACGTTTTATAACCAAGTTTTAAAACCAAAATTTTAAATTCTATATTTTGTATATAGCTTCTTAAAAAGTTAAGATTAAAAATGCGTTTATATATATATATATATATATATTAGGGATGGGCCAAAATTAAAATTACTCGGATTCGTCGAATCCGAGTAATTAAAAATAAGATTCGATCGAGTCCGAGTACTCGGCTATGACGTCATCGATGTAAATGCCAATAACGTAAGCCGAAGTAAACTGCGCAATTCAAGTATAAAGAGCTATTTTACTAATCATTTTTATTACAACTCAACACGAAATCAAATTATTTGCAATTAATTTAATTAATAGAAAGGAATTAATTTAATAGCAATAACCAACTTTTTCCAAATTTACGTGTAAAAATGTTAACATTTCCACATGCTTCGACTTCAAACGATTTCGCAATTGCGAAACTACAACACCAGACGAACTAAATAGGCGCTCAGATGACACACTTGTTGGAGGGCAAGAAAAAAACGAAATGGCTAAATTAAACAACGCAGGGCGCTCATTGTGATGCTTCGCCCAAAATTCCAATGGACATTTGGTAGGATTTAATACGCGGAGATGCCATATATTGAGCAACGTGACTTTTTATGCGCTGCTCGTATGATGTATCTATCATTGCTTGTGATTGTGACAACTGTTCATCTTCACACGTACAGTCAAAGACGATGCTATCAATATTTTCATCGCAAGATGATGATGGCTCGCTTGAATCATCGATGCCGTCACTAGTAGTATGATGTTTAATGGCGGCCTGTTCAATCAGGTTTTTTATACGCAGTATTTCTTTATCATCTGCACACCACGATGTTTTTATTCGTGGATCTAATACTGAAGCCATCGCACAAGTGTCGTAAATAATGTCGTTGTAAAAATATGCTTCACGGGGTTGCTTTTGGCCTTGTGAGGCATCTCGTTTGCTAATTGGTATTCTTTGTTATACCGAGGTTGAATCTCAATGTTATACCGAGGTTGAATCTCATTCATTAATCGCTGAAATCCTTTGTTTTCTAAGATAGAAAGTGGTAAAAAATCGATGGCGATCATCTCACAAATACGTTTGGTAATGGCTTGCGTCAGTGGATGGTTGGGCAAAAAACTTTGCTTTTTGGTTAAAACATCATCGATTGTAAGCTGAGATTTTCTTTTTTTTGCAAATATTTCCGTACTGGTCGATGCCTGTTCTTGTTCGCTAGTCCTGTTTTTTACATCAATATTATGGCGCGATAAAAGATGTTTTATTAACTAACTTGTTGTAAAATTAGCATTGCTTTTACCGCGGCTAATATGGGAATTGCACAAACTGCAAATAGCCTTACAATTATCTTTTAAACAAATATCGAAATAATTCCATACGTATGATGTTTTTGATGTCATTTTTAAATGAATATAAAAGCAGCACACTGTTACTCCTGTATTATAAGCTTCGCATTGTTGCGCAATTATTGCACAATTACGATAAACGTTGCTACGGCAACAAAAGCAGACATGTCCAGACAAGTTTAATATCTCAAAAAAAAATGAAATACCGTCTCTCTTATAATTGTTACAATTGATTAAAAACACATGCGTGAGATTCGGCAGCCGAGTCCAAAAAAAATATTCGACCAGCCCGAATCCTAAAAAACTCAATACTCGGGTCGAGTACTCGGACTCGGATTCGACTCGGCCCATCCCTAATATATATTATCTGTACAAATTAGCAAGTCCCTCTTTTTTGTTGATTTTTTGAATAAAAATTAACATATTTCTGCAGCGATAATAAGGGATTGTGTTAACACGAGATGTTACTGCCCTCCATACTGTACAGTTATCAATGTTGGTGTTTTCGTGTTATTGTGTTGTTGTCCAATAAAAAAATCATGATGTAGCAAAGTTATGTTTTTATCAGGCTTGTTAAATCCAGAATTTATGAAAGAATAAAACAGAATAGACTGTTAGTAAAAATAGACTAAATATTATTTAAAATTTAAAATTAGGTTTTATAAAAATTTAGAATCAAATAAACAAATAAAATTAATTTGATTAAATTTAACTTAAAATTATTTTTTAAATAAAACTTGAACATTAAAAACAGCAAAAAGCAGCCATTTTACTTCAGCCTTCATTTAAATTTTTAAAACACGACGAACAAGCGCATTAGATATGTTGTTAAATACATACAAACCACAACTTAAATGACCAACATTCTAACTGTATTTTGTTAAGCAAAATAAAAAAAAATATATTTAAAAAAAATATTCCAAAAAAAATTTACATAAAAAAATGTGATTTAAAAAGTTTTAACTTACCTATATACTTGTCTAAGTAGTTCGGTTGTATTTGCAGCGTGATTGTTGATTTTTGTTTTATCAAGAAAAGTTCTTGCATATGCAAGTGGGCCTGCATTAACCTAAATATATTTAAACCTTGTTACACTACAATTATAATTATGACGTCATAGTAGAAACTGGTATTATATCTTACTGTGTTATGTGAAACTCTAAAAATAAAAAATGTTTAAAAAATTAAATAAAATATATGCGTAAAATAATTTGCAATAATTAAACTTTAATAAAAAAACGCTTTTAATAATTTTCAAAAAATATTTCAATAACTAAAAAAAAAATTAAAACTTGTTTAACATTTAATAAAAAAAAAAAAATTTACACAAATAAAAAATTTCTAGTGTAACTATAAGATTTAGTAATAAATTAAATCTATTTTACCATTTTTACAAGAAAAACAATTTACCGTTAACACAAAATTTAATTACTAATTATTTATGAAATTGCTAATTGTTAAGAAAATTTAAAAGCTTTTTGTTAATTCAGTTTTATACAAAAATTTATTTTACAATAATATAAAAAAAATACAAAATGGTGACGGTACTAAAATAAAGCGCGCTATTTATATATAAGTTATATTTTAAAAGCTTATTTTACAACAACTTTTAAAATAAATAACAGTCAAACAAAAAAAATATCCCTTTTTCTCTTTAAGAAACAATCGCTACGAAATTAAAAATTATTTTAATTTTAAAAATAAAAAAAATAAAAAATTTACCTGAACACTGACAGAGCCTTGGAGGCGGAGTTGTAACTTCTTAAGATCCACCCTTTCTGCCTGAACAAGTTGTTCCAGTTCATTGCACTTTTGTGTCATCTCATCAAGGGCGACTTCGATTGGCTTAAGTTCGAAACTTCGAGTATTTCGAACCAGAATTCGCTTCTTGATGTAAGGAAAACTATGCTCAGCTAAAACAACATTTAATTTTAAATTTTTTTTTTCATTAATATAAATATAATAAATTAAAACCTAAAGTAACTTTTGAAAACTAATATGTATTTAATTTGGTATGTCTTCATAAGTTACAAATTTTTAATATTAAAATATCTACATTACTGTTTAAATATTATGTAATTTTTTTTTTGTAATTTTTTTGTAAATATTATGTAATTTTTTGTTGTAATTTTTCAAGTTATTTATTTAAAGAAAATTAAGTAATTTTTTTTGAAGTCATTTATTTATGTTTGATAATTTTTCATTACTAATTGTTCTTAAAAATATTATATAAATATTTTAAAAATATTTAAAAAAATAAAATATTTTACAAATAATAAAAAAAATTTCGAATATTTTTTTTTAAAAATACTTCAAAAAAATAATTTTACTTGTTAAAATTGTTTTTCTTCTCCATTGTTCCTCGATATCCCCCCTAGCTTTTCCACCTAGGGTAAACGGGGTTTCGAAAACAAAGGTTCGAACATTCTGTTGTTGTTCAAAATAAGTTTTTCGTTGAATTCTTTCTTGTTCATCAAAGTAGGGAAGAACGTAAGTGACTTGAATGTAAGCAAACTTGGAATCTAATTGGCTGCATACAACCTAAGTAAAATATTTTCTTAGAAATAACAAAACATAAATAAAAAAACATTTAAACTATCACCAAACTAACTTGGCAAGCAAAATTTAAGGAGCCATTTTTTTAGATTTTTAAAAATAAACTACTGCTCAGAACATTTGAACTATACTTATAAAACTGTGCTTATAAAGCTAAAAGCCATTTTATTAAACCTTGTTTAAAAAAAATTTAAATTAAAACCATCTGAACTATAACCTATATAAGTTATGGGGGCCATTTTTTATATTATTTTTGAAAAAAAAAAAAAAATAATAATATTTTGCTAAACTATAACTAACATAACTAACTACAATCCATTTTTAATTCTTTTTCAATGAACCTGAATTATTTTCCAAATAAATAATGATGCAAATTATTTTGAAACTATTAAAATAATGTTCCTATTTAAATTATAAATTATCCAAATAAATAATGATGCAATTGTCTTTTACTTCTACTAAAATATTTATACAATATTACAGTTTTTTTCTTAAAATATTTGTAAAACTGAATTATTATTTTAACCTGAATAAAAATGAGAGATTTTTAAATATCATTTCTCAATACTAACATATTTTTTTAAGGGTAAATATGTTAGACCTGACAACTATATAACTATATACTAGTTTCTAAATATTTAATGTTAATAAACAAAATTATACAGAATTTTTATTAACTTTTAACAAGCCTATCTTAAAAGGCTACATTTAAGCCATGGTTGTAACAACTATTATTTCTTGAGTAATTCGCGCGCACACCACAAACGGCAGTTCTGACTATTTTAAACTTTTCATAAACATCTCCTTTTTTATCTAAATACTATCTCTCTAAACTTGATTAATAAACTTGTACTTTTAACCTACTAACAATGTGCTAAAGTTGCAAACCTATACATTTTCTTAAAAACAAGTAACTGTGGTTGGCTTAATAATAATAATAAATAACTTAAACATTGTCAATAGCAAAGTGTTTTAAAATAAAAATTCTGAACCATAAAAACTAACATTAAAAAATCTAATAAAAGCGCAGACCAAGCTAAAAGTCATTCTTGAAACCTAGTTCTAAAACAAACTAGAGTTTAAAACTTCTGAACTGTAACCCACATAATAGTACAAACGTAAAATTCTCATTCAATTGGTTTGAAATAATACTACACGAACTATCACCTACTTAATTGCGTCGCCCAAAGCGTTTCTACAATTGTTTTTTTAAAATAAACGTTGTAAGAAAATTTACTACGAAAAATACGACAAAAAATATTGATCTTTGTTAAGAGCCCTCGTGTGAAAGAAAAATTCAATTATAAATATTTGTAAATACCTACGTGTAAATTGAAAGTATTTCGAAACCTTTCTATAAAAATCTTAATGTTAATTAGTTCAACAACTGTTGTATTAAAATTATTTTTAAAAAATTAGACCGAACAGATAAGCAATTATAAATAATAAAGTAAATTATTTTTATTAGCGAGATTTATTTTATTTATTTTTCTCAATCCGAGTCGTAAAAAAATAAATAATAAAAGTAAATATATGGAGAAATTAAGCTTAATTTATAAATAAAATAAATATGTAATTACCAACTTTTATTTTTTATTAAAACATTTACCTTTCCAGATTCTTGAATAAGTTTCACGTTTTCGTGCCCGAATTTTTTGCCGTACATATGCTGAAGTCTTTGAGATATTTCCGATAATTGGGTTAATTTGGGTTCCTAAAAAATATTTGATTTCTGTAAATTTCAAAACTATTTAAAAATTGTTTATCTTTAATAAAAAATACATAAACACATTTAGTTGTATATATATTCAAGCACGCGCTATGCTAAACGGATTTATCGAAACAAATACGTGGCTCGCGCACCTCAAACGGGAGTTTTTTATTGCGAAGGCTTATAAATAAAGACATATTTAATTGCCACTTAAAATCAATGAATTTAAATGTAAATAAAAACTTTAGTAAATCATATATTCTATAGCTTTAGTTAATTGTGAATTGTTAAGATTTAGTAAATCTCAAACACATATTTAACTTAAACACGTAAAAATTTAAAAAAACACCTTATAAATATATTCTTGTGTATGCTCATCTTCAAAGTAGGTTTGTCCGTACAAAGCAACTCTGAAGTAAGTCCCCAGTAACCTTTTTCCATTCCTGTTTACCTCGTTTACCTTAAGATATCCATCTTTCAATGTACCGTATATAGTGACCAAGGTCTGTTGAGTAAAGAATTTTAGAAAATTTAAAACTTTTAAATAGTTATTCAAGTAAAAAAATAATGCCTTTTAGTTTAAATCAATTAACATCAAAAACCTTTTTTTAAAAAATTTAAAAAAAAATTAGCAAACGAAAATAAAATGATTATGACATATTTATATTTAATGACCTCATAATCCCTTCGTTTTTCGTAGTAAGGAATAATTAAGTTGTAAATTGGAGCCATCAGTTCATATCTCTCTGCTTTTAATAAAGCATCCACACAGGTTAACAACATCTTGGTCAACACATCCTTAATAAATAGAGAAAAAACATTAAAATCTATGCGTTTATACTTTGTAATAATAAAATTAAATATTTAAAGAATAAACTAACATTTAATTTCAATGTAGACAAAGTTAAAAGTTTCAAATTTAATTAAATAAAATTCAAACCTCGTTATATTGGACATCTTGCATTCCTATATCTTCTTTTAAAGCTGATTCCTCCTTCTCAACATTTGGTGAAACGGCCCTGAAAGCTGAACATCCCTTCGATATCACACCTAAAAGAATTAGGGAGTGTTCAGTATATTTAAATAAAGGAGGATGTTTGATATTTATTGTCAAGATTTAAAAAATTAATATAATTTAAGTGATCATGAATTCAGCAAATTTTTAAAAAAGCAAAATGTTTAAAAATTAAATAAATTTGAAAACCAATTTATCACCTAATTAATAATTAATATTAAAGTAATTTTAAAATTATTAATTTAATAATAAAACCAAAGCAATCTTCAAGCCAATCAATGTATCTTAATCGTGTCATATTTTAAAATAACGCATGCTTAATATTGTGATTAACTTTTTGTAATGATTTTTTATTTTTATTTTTTTTTTAATAAAAATCACCTTTTAATAATGAAAAAAAGTGGTTGGTGTCACAATTTCGCAAACTTTTAACAATTAATTAGAACCAAAAATAAATCATTTTAAAAATCATAAAAAAATTCAGAAATTGTGATCAGAATAATGGTGAATTTTTGATTGTGGCCCCCATGCTACATACAGCCCTCAAATAAGCCATGCGTTATAACATGCACTTACTATCCGAGTCAGGTATACTAGAGGTAACTTGTTCGTTCGTACGAACCCCGAAAATTTTTTCCACAAATGCGCTTGACAAACCAGAATATAAAGAAGTTTGTTCTTCAGGTTCGGTTTTTCCTGATATATATATATTTGTTTGTTTTAAAGGTAATGAAATTTATCGTTTTCATTTTTAGCCTTTTATCACTAGAATAAATGAATTTTTGTAATAGGTAATAGTATGTTTTGTATAAATTGATGCTAATGTATGGGTTAAGGGAAAAAGTTTAATATTTTGGTGAAGGTGTGCTGTTGTGACCTGTTATGTCCAGTATATCACATAACTGTAAACGCATTTTTTTAAAGTCTAGTTAGCTCAACAGCAGCATCTTGCGGCAACAAAAATCCCAACAAAATGCGATTTAACAATGCTAAATATTTTTTTTATCGTGTGCAACCATTGAGTTAAGGGCACAAAAAATGTTAAGCTTTACATTTATTTTTAAGGTTTAAATAGGTTTGTAAAACTTTAAATGAACGACTTCCCGCTGACTTCTTATATTATAATGCGCGACGGGTGACGATTTTAATATTATATGACGTCAAATATGGTTCTATGACGTTTAAATGGTACTTGAAAGTAAATGTGCGTTATACGATTTGGTGTGAAGAGGCGGTTTTTATAAAATCTGTTTTGAAGTTATTTAAAACAAGATATAATGATAAAATATTTTGTATTTTATAGCAGCACTACTATGTGTATAGAAAATAGGTTTGTGCATAATCAAATAGCAGAATAGTGTTATTAAGTAAAACAATTTGTTGGTGCATTCTATTATATGCTTGCAGTGCTTTTAAAATGCTAAGTTGCATTTTTAAAAACTATAGTAAACAATTAGTTTTATTATTTGACGCTTTGACGGAAAATTTTTTTTAACTTGATAGTCAGTGGGCTATTTATTATCTACACAGTCTGACAGTCCATACAGTCTGACAGTCCATATAGTCTGACAGTATGTACAGTCTGACAGTATATATATTCCGACAGTCTATACAGTCTGACAGCCTATACAGTCTGACAGTCTGACAGTCTATACAGTCTGACAGTCTATACAGTCTGACAGTCTATACAGTCTGACAGTCTATACAGTCTGACAGTCTATACAGTCTGACAGTCTGACAGTCTATACCTTCTGACAGTCTATACAGTCTGGCAGTCCATACAGTCTGACATTCTATATATTCTGACATTTTAAACAGCCTGACAGTATATACAGTTTGACAGTCTATATAGTTTGACAGTCTATATATACAGTCTGATGTCTATACAGTTTGTTTATTAGCTATTCCAAACTTTCAATTTGTGTTCAAAGTATAAAAAATCAGTTAAACTTGGGATATATTATCCAGTTTAAAGCTTTACAACGTCCATATACAAACGTAGGTACATGGTGTTCATGCATAATAATAATAATTAATTGTTTAACTTACGTTTTCGTTTAAGATATTCGGCCACTAGTGCAGCTATATGTACATAACACATCGCAGCCTAAAAGATAAATAATAGATAGTTATTGTTTAGTTAATATAAACAATTATAAAATATATTAAATTACTGGTATCAATGTATATTAACTAAAATGAAATTAAACTTTATTTTTTTAACTAGTTTTATACTATTTGAATGTTAAGCAATGGGACAAAAAATCAGCAATTCGATAATTAATTTTAAAATAGTATTTAAAAATATATAATATTGTGTTAATTATAGCGGTAAAGAATTATTTAGTGCCCAAAGGAAGTTATCTTTTTTTTAATTGACAATTTTAAACATTTTTATATTTACTTTACAATTGACTGTTTTATTATTTGATTTATTACACCAAATATTTAAGGTTTATCTAAATATAAATAACTTAAATATTGGGGTATTATATAATCCTTATAAATATATATATTTATTTTTGTAATTGTAACAATGACCAAATTATTGACGTATTACTTCTAGTTCTAATTTCTTACAACAGTTATTGACGTTTACTAATTACATTTTAAATTTAATTATACGGTACGAAATATTACAAAAATTTATTTTGCAATTCGTTTAAAATATTGTTTAAGATATCATTAAAAGATTTTTGTGTTTTGGCGAAAGAAATTATTATTGGCAAACTTTTAACTCTGAAAATATGATTTTTCGACACGATCAGGATTTTCCCGCGGTAATTTGTATTTTTAATGATGCGATTACGTCATTTGGAAACAGTATTAATTTAGTAATATATAAGTTCTAAGAAAATATAATTGTCGTAAATTTCGCACTGTCAGGACGTCATAAATTATATTTTAAAATCTCTATAAAAATAAAAGTTTCTTGAAAATATGACCAAGCATTTACCAGAATACTTAAACAATGATAAAAAAAAATTAATTAAAAAATCCATTTAAAATTTCATAAAAGTTGGCGTGCTTTCTATTAACAAACAAACAAAAATCTTAAAACTGATGGGGTGCTTTTTATCCAATAAATAAATACAAACCTCGGAGTAGTTGGCGTGCCTCTCGTGCACGCGGGCCATCGACTCCAACCAAGTCTTGCGTAACTCTGGGGTGGCAGCGTACGATTTAGCAAGGGAACTTTGTAGGTCGACCAGTTTCTCTGGGTCGTCTTTGTGCTCCTTCATCGCTGCTGTTGCCATTAAAACTGTGCGAATTTTCTTGGTTAGATCCTTTACCTCCTCGGGAAAAGTGTAGCGCTGTAAAAAAAACACAAAATTTAATTTACTTTATGTTTAACCTTTTTTTTAATTTCTTATTCTTGATGCGGAAAGGTCGACTTCACGACCTTAACATAAAGCAACACCAGGTACCCCGACCCAATCTTAAGTTGTCTTTGGCAGTTTGGGATTTTATAGGTTATAATTGACCAATAACTAAGGATTGGCTCAGCAAGAGTTTATACCGTTAATAGCGTCTTACTCAAAAGCGCTGAATATTTTATGCCTTACCAAATATATACTGTAGCGCTCTTTAAACATATATTCATAAAAACAAAAATTAATCTAAGTAAAAATGTCATTTAAGCTTTAGGTATTAGAATTTACATCTTAACTTTTTTTAACCAGAAAAATAAGCTTTTCATGGTCGAAACCATATATTTCAAGCTTTGTATAAGTATTTGTATATATAATTATTGAATATGTATAAGTTAGATATACACAATCCACCAAATGTAGATAAAAATAACTTTATACAATAACAAAGCAATTGAAAACTTTAATTTAAAGCTGATTGACGATAAATATTAAAGACGAATCGAAGGTTGAAAGTATAATTCTGACAAATATAAGTGTTAGTTTGAATTTGTTTTTCCGCGAAATAAAATTTGCTGAAGCAAGCACAAATTAAAAGCTTAAGATTTGTAAACACACTCATTAGATATCTTATGGTACTAGTGTACAGAACTTATACTTATGCAAACGATAGATAGAGTTGATTCATGGCAGCTATCAGAATTAGAATAATATGTGTATGAAGCATTATTATTAATTTATAGACTATTATAAAATGCTACATTATAATAATTTTTATGTCAAATTAATGATGACGGTTATATATTATAAGATATACAAAACACATAAATTTTATTTATACCTTTAAAAATTGAGCCTTTAATCTTGATATAAACGTTATTAGTATGTTAGGTGTAAGAAATGTGTTTTAAATAGGGGTGGATATTAACATACGCCATTTAAAATACATGCTAGAACAAGAAAATGTACTTAATTTGATGCCATACTTTGACTTAAACTTAAATATAGCATCACACGTACGGTAGTGAACAACATTATAACGTCAAGTGAAATTATGAGATTATTATCGGGTATGACAATTTAATTACCAGCAAGAAAAATAATATTTAGATAAAGTTACAAAATTTAAAACTAATTCCTTCAGCGTAAGGGGTTTAAATGGAATTAGAATTAAGTGGTTACCTTTTAAAATGCAAAATTTTGACACTAAATTCAGATTTAAATTAGATATAGAATTTTCAGATACTTTAAGTATAGAGATACTAAGACATAAACGCAATTTTTAGTAAACAATTTGTTATATTGAAGGTATTAAATTTTGCTTAATACACAGAAATGGTGGGAAAATTTGCAAATTGTTGTTAAATGTGTGAAATCTGTCAATTTAAAACATAAAATCATGAAAAATTTAAAGAACTCGTTTCCTTAATATCCAACAAATTGTCATGTTTTTAAAACGAATTGAAAATTTTCGCTGAAATTAAAAAACGCATGATGTTCATTTCTCCTTACACGATTAAAGCTAAAAACTTTCTCTTCAAAAAAAATCTGTTTTTTAATCTATTAGTGCAAAGATGTGCTGTAGTCAATCATAATACGAGGTTTAAAGTGTAATTACTCTTAGGTGGTCAAAATATGGGCAAATTAGAAAGAAAGAACGCCGAAAAAACTTGAAATTGACGACATAACTCACTTTAACGTTCTCGTAATTCAAAATACTTGAGTAATATGCGGTTAAACCAGTTCGGGACTCTTTAACCACGAAGGTCATAAACATACGTTTAAGTTAACTGTAAAATATACGGACTGGGTATTGAAAGGGTTAATTGCCATAGGTACAGCAGAAGTAAGTGCTTTGCAAAGGCGAGGCTACGAAATAGTCGAATGATCATAGGAATTAGATTGGGCATTATAAACACAGGTGAAGTACGTAAAAACTTAAAAAAATCAAAAGTTTAAGACCCAGCTTAGATATACTTAAAAGTTTAAAAGTATTAAAATTTTAATCAAAACAGTAAGGCAGTAAATTTAAGTTAATTAGGTAATATATTACGTATTAACCTATTGTTGACGTAACAATGTTTAAAATATTTTAAATTGACATTTCCTAGTTGGGAAAATGCAAATTCACAAATTTAATTAAATTACAAATTCAGATATTTTTAGTTTCAAAATTCTAATAAGATGATTTTAAAAGGCTAAAACTCTAATTAAAAAGGAATTACTTTTACGTAAATAACAAATAGGTAAAAATTTAAAATGTAGAGGTGGTTATAAATTTATTAAATATCATAAAGTTTTATTTTTTTGCAAGTTTTTAACAAAAATCGTTATAGATCGATAACTGTCAGATAATTCTAAATTTTACCATTCTCCCAACCTTACCAACAAATTAAAGTGTTATTGCGCGTTCGTACACCTAATATTCATCCGCCCTCTTAATTTCCCCAATTACTTTAATACACAAGCATCAAATTTCAAGACAAATCACGTGATAATGTCACGTGACCACCTAACAAACGATGTAACTTGACCCCAAATGTAGCGAGGATAAGAGACGACAAAGGCATATGTGTATAACACGTACTTATAACACGTTTTCAGACTTGTATATACCAACAAAACCTTGTAAAATAGACAAAGAAAATATATAGATACGTCACTCAAATTGAGAAGTAACAAATATTCACTTCAAGCTTAAAAAGGAGTTTGTTAAAGTTACAGTTTTGAAGTTTGGTTAAAAGATGAACTAAAAATTAACCAAATTTGGTAAGTCTGGTTTAAAAAGTCTGATAATTAATTAATAACTAAGGAAATTTACTTCAAAAAGTCGACAAAATTTAAGGTTAGACGCAATGTTTTATTTTAAGCGCTTAAACGTGTTATAACGTTGTTTATATTCAGTCTAGCATTTAAAATACATCGACACGAAGCTATGTACGTTATATATCATAAGTATGCAAATGCATTATTCATTTGATTGTATATATTAAAAGCCAACTTAATGAATTGGTTTAGAATATAATAGAAAACCATATGGCAAATGGGACAAATGTATAGAGAGTATGGTATAGGCAAAATGTCTACTATTTTGTTTAAAATTATGTACATTATATTTAGTTATATAACATATGTAAAACAGAATAGTTTAGATTTATTAGTGTTGTGTTATATTTACATTAACACGGGATGTTAATTCGATTAATTATTACAAATTATGTAAAACTGAAAATAATTAAATACATTTTTTTGTGTTTTGTTTAATCTAATAATATTAAAAGGTTTACAATAATCCTATTTAAAAAAAGGGTGTTTTTGTTATCTTAATTAAACGGAATTTAAAATTAATTGTTTTTTAATGTTAAGGTAATTACCTACGTCACATAAGAGTTATAATTAATAATTATGACATCTAAGTAAACAGTTAAGTACCAAAGTCAAACTTGAAAATTGTTTCTCCTTACCTTTATTTACTATTAAGAAATATCCCGAGGTTAGCGATATTACAAAATCAAGTGTGATTATAAGAGGACTTAAGCGTTTAGTTTAACATGTTTTAGGGCTAGTTAGTAGTAGGAATTTATAGAAAGAATTGGGTAGATTAGAATTTCCTAATATTGGATTAAACATATTGGTTACTTATATACATATATATATATTTATTTTTACCTAAAATAGAAAAATGCGTTAAAGCCATTGTCAAACCCACATGGACATATTAAAACACCATTATAATTTATTCTATTGGTTTTATACTCTTTGCAAATCTGCTTCGCGTGCAAAAACCAATAAAATAATTGCGGTTCGATGCGTCATTTACCATTTCGAATTTTTTCTTTGTTTCGTCACAATAAAAACAATAAATTCGTCTTGGAGACAGCGCGATGTGGCATTATATTGGCAGGATATGATTGTTTGATTTATAGGCTTGCAAGTAATACTGTTTCGGAGTAGGAGAAAAAATTTGTAGCTAATTTTTTGTGACATTTTTTTACGAGCATATCGAATCAGTTTAATTGCCGCGGATCTTGACTTTTAAATTTATGGTAAAAGGGGTAAATACTTGGTAAATACAAAGATATATTCTTTTTTACTCATTTTAAAAGCAGGACATTAGCTAGTTTCACATGTTTTAGAACCGTATTTGAAGCAAAATTAGTGTTTTTTTTAATATTAGTTTCATAGTAATTTATAAAATTTAAACCATTGGTTAATTTAGTTAGTCAGATACTTAAAAATACAATGAAGTTTTTGTATGAATATATCGAAAACAAGTAACAATCTATTTCTACATAAAGCATTCATGTTTAAAATATGTAAATTAGAAAAGTTTCATAAGTGACGTAAAATGTGATACAACGTGATATGAATTCAATATTTTGTCCTATATAGGGATGCATATAACGCACATTTAAATTTCGTTACTAAAAGTAATTAGTTGGTAAATTGGACTTTAAATGGTTGTTTATTTCGCTAAGTTATTAGATTACGACAAGATCTTTTCAAAACAGGTTTTTTAAGCGATAAATATTTTGTTTTTGACCGAATTTTACCTCAATTAGAAAACAACAAACCCAAATTTAGACTTGGTATTTTTTAGAATGACTAATACCGCATTAACAAATTTAATTTTCGTGAATAAAACACGTAATTTATACGTAACGAAGAGCAAGTGAAAAAAGTTAAATCCCCAAAATAGAATTTATATTAAACCCGTTTAGATGATTGTGACGTCATAGACCCATTGTTTACTACGCTTTGTTAACAAAAAGAATGCACAAGCACAACGTAGGCGTTTTCTAAATTTAACAACACACAATCGAAAAAAGTCAAAAAAAAAATGCGTAACACTATTACTATAAGTTAACCCGGCATATTCTATAATAGTGAAAAATGAAATAATACAATTATACACTTGGATTGAGTTATATTATGCGGTCGCTTATAGTAAATACTTCAGATTTACTAAGTCAAAAATAATGATCGATGGTAATAAGGTTTTGGTAATGAGTGTTTAGATTAATTAAGTTGTAAATGTTAATTATGATAAACATTATACGTGTATTTTATGTAATAGATTATTAAGTTAATTACAAAGTTAGAAATATTAGTGATTTTATTTTTCAAGGAAAATTATTAAGATAAATTGACATTAACATTTTTAGGGTGGTCAAAATTTTTTTGAATTTTTGAACAAACTAATTTTTGCCATTACTTAAAAAAAAGACAAAAAGTTTATGATAATTTGAATCTATTGTTACGCTGTTTTATTGGCTAAACAATTTGAAAACCGTTAAAAGAAACCGCATGGGAATATATTGTTATGAGAATCGTAAACCTAATTTGTCAGCTTTTTCGTTTGAAATTTTGCACTAATGATTTATATCACGAAAAGTGTAAAATTTAAATGGAAAATTTACAAATTTATTTATAATACTAATTAGTCATTTGAAATCACGAATTAATTAATCAGAATTGTTAAAAAATTAAGCTTAAAAAAAAACAGCAACAAAAATCCGAATTTCGAAAAAATTAGAAAAAATTTATAAAAAAATAAAAATATAATATTCTCAGGACTGTCAACTTATAATTTACGTTTCAAAAACTATCGCCTAAGTGTGTATTAAGGTTCACTTATAATCGGAGAGTTCAAAAAAAAAGAAAAAAGAGAAAAAAGTTCAAAAACCTAGGAAACCATGTTATAAGTCAAACTATAGTACAGACGAAACTTAAGATGAAGTTAAAAGTTTGAGGTTAGATGATCATATATGGAACTGGTTTGCATGTCGAGCTTGCCAAACGAGATGTTAAAGTGTGAGAATGTTTTGATAAGTCGATAAAAAAAAGCTGTGCAAAAATAATTTTTTTTTTTAAAAAAATTGCAAATTTTTAGAAAAATGTTTTTTAGAAAAAATTGCAATTTTAGAAAAAAATTGCAAAAAAATTGAAATATTTAGAAAAACGATTTCATAAATTCACGCAAACGTGTAAATAACTTATTACAATTGCAACTTAAAATAGAATATTTATATATTTAGATGTCTTAAACAGAAAACCTATAATGTCACTAAAACTGTATTAATATTTCAATAATAAGCTGTGTGTGATAATTTCAACAAAAAATAAACTTACAAAAAAACAAACAATTTAGCTTTTAAAAATTTATGGGAATCTTAGGTTTAAAGATCACAAGCAAAAGTTGTTAAATAATTTAACAGTGTTACCTCATGCCAGCACAATATTATCGATGACTTAACTTTAAAAGAAAAAACTAGTTTAAGAACCTTATTACTAATCTAACTGTTAAACCACGACGATTTTGTATATCAAAAGTAATATTATGTGAAAAGGCGCAATGAGTCGTTTAAATTTGTTTAAGGGTTAATTCAATGAAGGTATAATAAACAAACAGGATTTTAACCAGTCATAGTACACGTAACAAAAAATAAATAAATGATTAAGATTTTTACATTTTTAAGGTGTTAAGTCAATTTTTAAGTTAGGTATTTTAAGTTCAAGTTAAGTTTTAAGCTGAGTTTTTATTTTTAAGTTTAAGTTAAGTTGAGGTTTTTAATTTTAAATTTTTTTTTTGATTACATCATCTACAAAGGGGATTTTTATATTTAAAACAATCAGATTTTGTCATGCGACAATTACACCTGTTTTATATCACATCACGTGACCCCAATCATATTTAAAATCAAAAAACCCTAATTCAAAGTCTAGACAACATTTGTAATACTATAAGACGACCAGCAGATCAAAAAACTGATGTCTCAATTTTATTATTATTACAAACAGTGAAAGCGAGTTAAATTAAAGCAGTTGTCAGTAAAGAATAATGTAATTTAAAATGATTAAATGCATAATATGTAAGCTTAACCCTTTACCAGCAAATGACTGTTACAAACAAACTGAATCCGCAGTGAAAGGGTTTTGGATAGTTAATTAACAGCGGAACCTAAGAAAGAAAGCGCTGTAAACCCTTTCAGTACCGTGGGATTTAATTTTTAATGCATTTTGGGCGCATATTTGCACCAGCATAAACCCACACATTTGGTGACAAGTAATTTCCGGAACAAAGCGAAATATTACACGAAAAGCAGTTGTTGTAATGTTGTGTTAAGAAATGCAGTGAAATGTGTATTAAATATGCAAGCAATACTGAATGTAGCTATATAATACGGGTGTTAAAATTTAGAGAATATAGTTGTTTAATCAAAATTAAATTAAATTTGAAATAATTTGATTTATTTTTTAATTAAAATAATAATTAGATTTTAATTTTATTTACAGAATTTTATTTAATTTAAATTTTTGAGTTGATTTTAATTTGTTAAAAAAAACGAGAGAATGGAGGAAAAAAGAAAAAACGAAGAGAAGAGAAAAAGTGGGAGGTTTGGGGGTTGGTTGGAGTTTGGTGACGTAGGTCAAAGTTTGGTTGAACTTGAGATGGAATATGACGACATGATGGTCAACTTCGAGGACCAGGTACGTCATAAATCATGCGGTGACGTCATATAACACGCGACTTTTTAAAATTGATATTTTAGGAGTGTATATCAGTTTGGTAAAGGCAAACCTTTTAAATTTTGCACAAATTTGTTTAATTGCAAAAAAAATGATTTTTTATTTAATTTTTTCTAGAAATCTCGTCTTCATAATTACACGCCTGCTGAAAACACGATTGCCGAGGAAGGGGGAGATCACCTTTCGGTGAAACCCCCAGCACGAGCCGCCAGCCCAACGCCAAGTAATTCGAGTAACAATTCGTCGAGCAAGCGAAATTATGGCCAATTAAAACGTGGCAGTTCCAGCTCTGGACTACACAACCCTTTTGCCTCAATCAAACGGAAATGGTCGTTAAAAGGAAGCGCGTCGTCTAGCGGCCGTAAAAAATCGGGCGATTTAAAGAAATCCCCACATTTGAGAGTGGACTTACGGTCGGAAACGAGTAGTATTGATATGGAAAGTGAAGTATTTGATTCGCAGAGTAGCATCCAAGACACAAACTCTAACAACTCGGTCGGACAAGCTGCTGAATTCGCTGTATTTTGCTCTTCGCGACATGGTAGTAGCACATCAGGGTTTGATGACACTTTACACGGGACCTGCGTGATCGAATCCCCGCGTTCTATGAGAAAAGCCCCAATCCCTATCGAACACAAACTAGCTCTTAATGATAAAGACAATACGCTTCTCAGTCCCCCTGTTTTAGTAGATGGAGAACTACGCAAAGACTTTCAATACCTCTCGCCTGTAAGGCAATGCCCAAAAGACGACGATAAGAAAAAGTTTAATCATATTTTCCACTCGGCAAGTATCGCTAAACTCCTTGGAAAAGGAGAGTGCGTGTCCCCCGCGAGAAAGGGAAGAAAAAAGGAAGAGTCGCCACTTAAGGCGCTATATCGCGCCACTGTTTTAGGACAAGACGGTGGATTCGGGAAAGAAAATAATTTACAGATGACGATTGGAAACTGTTGATGATTTTTAAGTCGAATTTCTTATTTTAAAGTTTCGGGTTCGAATCTTGCTGGCCAAGAGATTAAAAAAGAGAAACACAAAGATACTGAAACATCACGTGACTATACGAACTAACCACGTGACCCAATGAACCGATATTACCTGACTAAAAGGCAGCGTTGCACAATTGTGATTCGGTGACGTCACAAACACAATGTAGCATGGTGACGTCATAAATATTTTCCAAAACAAACTAGCATGATTAAATCATAAGTTTTTGTTAATTTTTAATCAAGTTTTATTTTATTTTACTCAATGACAAATTGCAGTATGACGTAATAAAGTGGTGATTTTTACGCAGGTTGGCCTTATTTTTGTTTGTTATTATTTTATGTTCTTCAATATATTGTTTGTTATTTAGAATGCGTTTTATTTAAAGAATAAAAATTAAAAAAAATATAAATTTTCAATTTTTTTAAAGTTGTATTTGAAATACTATTCTTAGTCCTTGATTTAAACTTTAAAGTTAGTTACGAAATATTTCAATAATTCTAAGAAATTGATATCAAAAAAACAATCTTTAAAATACAATAAAATTCCAGCGTAACCCACCCCAAGAATTCAAAAAAAAATCCAAAGAATTGAACGAATACAGGACATTTAAGTTTACTTAACACAAAGAATTCGAATTCCTGATAATAAATCAAAAATTTGAGAAAAGAATCCATTACCCCGTAAAACCAATTCGTTTTTTTTGTCTTTCAATTTAAAAAAATTTGCCCCAAATAATCTTAAACAATTTCCTTAACGAGTGCAAATTAAAAAACAATAAAAACATCACGTGACTTTTGAATCAAAATATTTGATTTCAATAAATTATTGGAATTCGAACCACAATTTGGCCTTAAGTCAAACCGCAGACAATAATTGATTAAAATAAAGATTTTATATTCATTGATTATCCTTTTTATGACCCCGTTAATATTAAAATTAAAAAATATTCATTTAACAATACAAAAGTTATGGAATAACACTCTTGTTTGTTCAAGTCCACTTTTTGAACAAGATTTTTTTAAATAAGAAAAAAAAAAATTTTTAATATTTTTAAATAGGAAAAAAAAAGAAAGTCAGATTACGAAACTGAGTGACGATAGTATTAGTTCTAATATTGTTCATCAACCGACAAATAGTCTTCGAAATTCAATGTGAAATTAAAAGCTTAACCTTTTAAATCGACCGACAACATTTTTACTAATTTAAAATTTAATTAACATAAACTAACTGCCTTTCAGATTCGACTTACATAATAAAGCCTTTATATTTTAAATATACCAATCTTACACTCTCGATATAGGTTTTGTACATACCAAAGTCCTCTAAACCTTAACTTGAATATGTTTAATATAATAACCAGCCTACCTGCATATCCTTATCGTTGGTTGCATAACTTTTAATAACAGAAAGTGAATGTTGAAATCTTGAACTTCCAATTCCAATCTCTTTACTTATAAGCTGTGATACTGCTTTAATCATCTGTTAGAATAAAAAATAAGTTATTTAACAACAAACAATTTTGTTTTAATTAAAAATTCCCATTTCTGCTAGACTACAAAAGTTAGTTTAACTTAAATGGAGTGTAAGTAACATAACATTTAAATTAAAAACTGTATCAATTATAAATAATAATCATTTATATCAGTTTTTAAATACAATCAACTGTACATAAAAAAAACACACAATTATTATTTTACCTGTAAATTAGATCGGACAAAGTTCCTTCCAGATTCGGTGTAATTTGTTCTCATGAGTAAATACAAGAAAGCACAAGCTTCCAACCTGGTTGATTGCAGCCGCGAGTTGGCGCACTTAAGCGAGTGGTAAATCAACGACGCGCACAGATCAGCTGAACCACGAAACAAAACTTGTGGAAACTAAACAAAAAAAGGTAACATTAAAAAAATCAACATATTAAAAATTAACAAAAATATTTACCATAACGAGGAAAAGTCTTAACGAAGCAAACGCGTGTTTGAGAACGACTTCTGATTGGCTAATTTGTAAGAAAAGAAGATAAGTGTTGAATATTTTGTGCATTAGAGGATTGTCCCCATCTTTATTTAACAACTGTTTCTGTAAAAATAATTTTCTTTTTGTTAGATTTATTAAAAACCAACGTAACGTACCAAAGTAAAAGGTGCTAAGCACTAGGCCTAAATTAGTTTAATAATCATAAGTTGGACATATTAAGAAACCGAGGTTATTTAAAATGGTAAGGGCTGGGCATTGAATATATATAATAGTCATAGGTTCGAGTCCCACTGACGGTATGTAAAACTTATCTTTATTTAGCCACAGTTTACCACAGGTAATACCATGGTTCATTTGCTGGTAATTAAACAAACAATTACACCATTTAATAACACATCAAACTTTTAAATATAGTTTTTTCGATCAGGTAGAAGTAATATGTACATACTGTATTACTTTTATTAGGATTAAGATATTAACAACTTACCTTATGTTGTTTAGTAAACTCGGCTAACATATCTAATACAATCATTCCAACCTCTGTGCTTAAATTAGCTTCCAATAGAGTTAATTTGTTTAATTCCTCTTCATTTACCATGTGGGAGGCTTCTAAAAGAAAAAAGAGTAAGTTCAAGAAACGTTTGTAAGTAAAGTTTAACAGAAAAAAAATTTGGGTTATATTTATATTTTTGCCTCTACACATTTATTAAACTTTCTTTGTACACACATTTAAAAAAGTATAAATCATAAAAAATATGCCACAAAAGGTTTTTCTTAACTAGCATAACCAAGTAATTGTATTTATTTAAAAAAAATTATCTAGAACCTTTATTATAGAATACAAACAAGAAACTTACGAGTAATCATTGGTTCAGCGAGTCCACTTAATTGTTTATTATGGTGGTGAGGAACCGGTGTTCGGATTCGAACCGGCAACGTCTTGGACTTGCTGCTAAATTGAGATAAAGAACCAAATCTAAAAAAAAATCTTTGTTTAAATTAAATTTGATGAAAAATATTATAACAAGCAAGCGAAAACAAAATTAAAAATTAAAGTATGATAGCTAAATACAAGTAAATGTAAAATAAATAACAGCATCTGAAAAATGTAGAAAATAAACCACCAAAAACATAATATACAAAAAATGTTAAAAAATGAACTATAATATACTAAAATATTTATTGTTTTTATTATTAGACAGAAATTAATATTTTAAAAGGCTACAAAAAACTTAATTAAAAAATTAGTCAAATTCTTTTCTATCAATAAATTTAATATTTTAGTAATGATCTCATGCTATCAAATAATAAAATAGCCAAGCAAACATAACTCATGCTTACAAGGCTTACCAATAAATATTAAACTTCTTAAATTTATAATTTCATGTTTCCATTTCCAAAGCTCAGAGCAATCGCAAAAGTATAAAATAAAAAAAGTTGCAAAAATTAACTGACAACACTGGAAATTTGATTGCAAATAATAAATAATTTTAAAATTGATTGCCATAATCAATTTTAGCTGACTTAAATTAAAATACTACACTTATAAATAATAACCAATGCATATTTACACCAACATTATTATAATATATATATTTAATACACATTTTATTAAATTATTTTAGCAATGTGAGTTAATGACAATTAATAGTTAATTAGGTTAAAACAGCCATATTTTATTACCAATATATTACTAATGACAACTACAAAAAGCTGCCTATTAGAATAAATAAAGCTGCATAGACGAATAAAAAAGATATTACCTGATTCCTTGAAATTGTTGTTTTTTTCCTGTATACTTGAAATGATGCATACAAACCCTGACAAGAAAAAAAATTGAATGCATTATAGGTATTAACAAATATCAACAAAAAATAAAAGTAACATTAGTTACCCCAACTCAAATTCAAGTTGTCTTTGGCAGTTTGGGGTACTATTGAATATTGATTATAAATGTATATTTATTTTTTTTGTATATATCTTTATTCTCGATGTGGGAAAGTCTAATGTGCGACTTTAACATAGAGTAACATAAGTTACTCCAACCCAGTCTTGAGTTGCCTGTGGCAAAATGGGATATTATAGAATAAAATTACCCGATAATTATGCTGCTGATTAAGCGCTGGCTCAGCAGTTTATACCGTTTAACTGTCTCACTTAAGGGCACTATAGCATAAATGTAGTTGAAAACTAATTTACCTTATATGGTGAAGCAAAGTGTTCTTACCACTACACCAAGACACCGACAAATTATTTTTTCTAAATTTATACGAACAACTTACTCTAAAACATCAAAAAAATCAATTTGCTCTAATGTTGTTGAATCCTTCCAGAATCCAATAAGCCCATCCGGAGGTAAATTGTTGACAATGTGAAGAAAGCAGAGGAGCAAACTCCGACTTTCGTTAGGATCAAGTTTTTCAGATGGTGAAAATCTAGTGGCACTCGCAATACTTGGTGTTGGACCCTAAAAAATAATAAAAGTCAAAGTTTGGCAGGTTTTGTTTTTATATCAAAAGCATAAAGTGCAACTATTAAATGTTAATTCTAATTAACCGGCAGCTTGGTGTAGTGGTAAGAACACTTGTTTCACCACACATCCCCACTGAGCTCATGCTGTACCGCCCTTGAGTAAGGCGCTATAAACGGTATAAACTCCTGCTGAGTCAGCACTAAATCAGCAGCATAATTATTGGGCAATTATAATCTATAATATCCCAAACTGCCACAGGCAACTCGAGACTGGGTCGGAGTAACTGTTATTATTCTATGTTTAAGTCGCGCATTCGACTTTCCCACATTGAGGATAAAGATATACACAAAAAAAAATTAATGTTTAATTTTCGTCTTTAAATTTAAATCTAACATTATAATATTAGGTTTTATGTTTTAATTTCTAATGCATAAAAAGCATTTTTTGTATATAAAAGCTGTACAATAAACTAAATGTAAGCACTTAATTAAAGTTAAATACTAAAAAATGAACTGTTTATCTGATTTAAATTAAAAGTTTTGTTTTTAATGAGGGATAAAAATATTAAGTTTATATTTACTAAGTTCATTTTTCCATCAGTTTTATCTTGACCGACTGAAAGTGAATTTTGAGCCTCATTAACTGCAATTGAGTTTCTGGATCCTCCTCTATTTAACAAACTACTGCCTGGGTTTGCTACAAATTTAATAAAAAGTTAATATAACAAAGAAAAATAACTAAATGAGCCATTAAAAATTGTATGTAGAAATATTAAAAAGTTGTCTTATTAATTTAAAAAAATAAATACAAAAATAATATTTAAATTAAGTTTTGATTGGTTTAGAAAAACATAAATTAACTTAAAACTATATAAAAAGTCTGTCTAAAATTACCTAAACTAAACCTAAGTTTTTTTTGTCAATGTTTATTTAATAGAGTTTAGTGGACAACTTATATAAATATGTAGTTTTATGTCAAATATAATTATCACAAGCAAATATTAGTTGCTTTTATATAATGACAATTAAAATTAAGCTCACAAAACAGGTAATAAAACAGATAAAAATTATAAACAAGAATTACCAATGGCACTCATAACATTAGCATCTGATGCTCGAGCTCTTAAACTGCCAGCTCTGTCCCCACTAACTTGAACATTAAAAGCATTAGCAAATGCTGGGGCTGTGTCTTGTCGTTGTAGTGGGGTTTGGGGCTCAGTTAGATCATCTCTTGATGACTGAAATATGGGTTAAAATAGATTTTTAAAAAAATTGGTTAAAAAAACTAGTTAAAATAATTAGTTAAAAAATGTATAATATAAATTGGTTAAAAAAATGTTAAAAATACATTGGTTAAAACAATGTTTCAAAAAAATTAGTTAAAAAATTTGCTCCCCAGAATTAAATATTAAAAAAAATAATATTTAAAAGCTTCATAATTGGTTTCATAGAATCTCTTCAAGACTTATTACCCACAATAAAAAAAATTATAAGTAAGCTTATAAAAAACGCTCCCAAAAAATTTTAAAATTAAAAATATATTTACATTTGAATTTTCATTTGCCTCTGATGTTGCCGTCAACCTTCCAACATTATCGAGTAATATTCTAAGAAAAGGAAGATACAAGCCCGCTATACGTGATTGGTGGGCCCTTGACTGATACCTAGTGACAAAAAAAACATAGAAATTAAACTTTAAAATTTATTTAAAAAACAAAAAAATTTTCCTAATAAGATTTAAATTTGCTGGTAAAAATTAGAAAATATTTTAAATTTATGTAAAAAAGTTATTAAATGAATTATATTATGTGGCTGGTTGATTGATGGTGGAATACATAAATTCTAGCTAATTCCGACAGAAAAAAACGAATTTACGTAATGACTAAATCCATGTTTATTGAGTGGCGTTCGTTAAGTACACCAAAATTGCCTTTTCTGTTTTTAAAAACCAACATTTGCACTCAATATAATCAGTGGAAATGAATCGTTAAAAAATATGAATATTAAATCACCGGTCATCAAAGACATGTTTAGCAAGAAGATTCCTAAAAGTGTCAATAGCGATTGATCTGATGTCTGGAGCTTCAAACATTGCTGAACACAAACTCTTGAGGAGCAAGCCTGTGATGAAGTGGATGCGACAATACTCATCATCCAAGCAGTAACTATAATCTAAAAAAATTATTTTGGTATCAGATTTTTTTTCAAAACAAATTTTTTACGAGTTATTTTTTATTATGCATTTGTCTATAATTACAGGAATATATAAGACACTTTTTAAAAAGACGAAAAAAATTGTTTTTTAATTGTTATTTTTTTGATAAAAATATTTAAAAACTTACATAAACATTAGAAAAAAAACTTAAAACTAATGTGTTGCCAAAAAATTTCTAGTGGAAAGTGCAAATATATTAAAACAATAAATTAAATGTTTTAAACATTTAATTTATTTATTAGTTTTAAAAAAAGCAAGTTACATTTAAATCATTAAAATTTTTTATTAAAGCGTGAGTTATTTAAATAAATCCTGTAAAAAAGTTAAGTAATTAATATTTTAATTTAGTATTTCAGCCAAAAAATAGCACAAGTTAATCTGCAAATCAAAAAACCAGCTTACTAAAAATAATTAATTTATTAAGAATTTTTTTTTCAATTCCATAGCATGTGATTGTAATGTAAACGTTAGCTTGCATGTTTATTCTTAATATTTTATAAATTACCAAAACTACAATGCCAATCATATTATTAAAAATAGCTTTCAAATTAATGTATGTATATACACGTGGTACAGTTTTACACAAAAACAAATGGAAATGAAGTGAAAACAAATTGACCTTAAAACTTAACAAATGGCAAAACCTTATGATTTTATGAACAATTTGACACCAAATTAACTCCAAATTAATATTAACTTAAACCCAGAACTCTATTCACAAATAACTTTTTTTTAAAGACAATTTTATCCTAAAAAATCAGACTAAACAATTATTGTAATTAATGAAAAAATTTTATCTTTAATAGCAAAAATTTGTTCAGAAACCAAATAAATTTCAAACAAATATTTCTCAAAACAAACCCAAAATTTAATTCAATTAAAGAGTTCATTTAACAAGTTATTATATTTTTTCACAACTCAATTTAGACAACTGTAGGTTATGAATATGACCAAGCCAAACCAAATATTTTGAGAATTATGATTAACAACATTTAGTGATTTAGTGCAAGACTGAGTACCTCTCGTGGAACGATTTACTTTCATTTTACGTTCGCCCTTGGTAATCCACCATGTGTCATCTATTTATTTCAACCAAATAAAACTTATATAAAAGTTGACCTAATATTACTTCTATATATATACTGGGTTGTACATTGAGTACAGATATTAAAGAATTTAGGTTTTATTATTCTTATTGATACACTAATGAAAAATAAATAATTTAATTTGCTTTTTAAAGCAAAATAAGCAATTTAGTAGCATGGCATGTTATCCATATATAATTTTTAATTAACAAAACTGCCATTGAATAAATAAATTTATTATTTTAAAAAAATTTTAAAACGAATTTTAATGTTAAATACTAATTACTAAATTAAAAAATCAAAATAAAAAGAAACTAAAAACTGATATTAGTCAATTTAAACCTAAATATAAATAATATTAAACAGAAATTAATAAAATTACCATTTTTAGCACTTTTAGAATTACATGGAAAAGGAAGATTGAGGGGAATATAATGTTCATGATAACAAACTATCCTTAAAAACTCAAACTTCATTTCAAACAAAACCTGAAAACAAAAATAATTTTTAAATTATGAAAACTAAAAATTACTGTTTTATAGTACAGTAAACTTATTTAACAATCCAGTAAGAGTGATATTTGCACAAGTGTGGCCATTGCACAAAATTTCTACATTTTTAACTTTTCAGTTTTCACTTTATAGTGTATATTAACCGGCAGCGTGTTGTTGTAGTCAGAAAACTCGTATTTACCACATGATGTCCTGGGTTTAATCCCTATTGCTCCCATGCTATAAAGCCCTTGAGTAAGGCACTATAAACGATATGACCTTCTGATAAGCCAGTCATTAATTACCAGCTTAATAATAGGGCAATTACAATCTTTTATATCCAAAACTGCCAAAAGCAGCTGGGTTGGGGTAACACTTCCAAGACTGGGTTGGGGCAACCATTGTTACTCTATGTTTAGGTTGTAAAGTTGACTCTTTCGCATTGAGGATAAAAATATATAAAAAAGGTAAACCGTAACTTTTGGTGAATTACCATTTACAACCATTATAGAAGACCAACATTTTACCTTATGATCACCAGGATTAAAGTTTTCAAGATAATGGTTAATGAGTTTGAACACAAAACCTCGGTCAACGTAGGTGAAACATTCCTTTACAAATGTTGCAAGACTTACGTTGGCACTATGGACATCTGCATAGTTGACCTGAAAATATAATTGTATATATATTGGTAAGTCAAATTAACTATGTATATTATCAAACTAGTTTAAATTTACCAATTTCATTTTTTTGTGCAAAATTAAAGACTAGGTCTATTGAAATTTACTATTAAATGTTTTTTTTAAATAGACTTCTATCATTTATATATAATAAAGCTAAGTAGACATTCTATATGTATGTATAGCTTAGCAATTTTTTAAAAATGCCATTTGTGGTGCGTGTGTAAATTATCGCAAAAAATATTATAGTTGCCACCATACTATGACAATTAAATGCCTAACTTAGGGTGGGCTATAAACTAGTATGTATAACACTTAATATAAATTATTGGGTTACCTTCCATTTTTTAATAATATGAGGAACAGCAGTTGTCAACAAACTTTGGATGGAATGCTGGAACGAAAGTGGAAATCTTTCATTTCTCTTCAACTTTAACCTTTAAATAGTTTGAATAATGAAATTATTTTTTATGTTATCAACTCAATGAGTTTTATTTAATATTAATTAGTGGCTGATATTGTTACACAGCTTAAAAAGTTTCATATTTAAACTGTTATAAATCAGTAGCCTCCTTAAGTAAGGTGGTATAAATGGTATAAATTCCTGTTGAGCCAAAAACTAATCAGCAGCTTAATTAATATAATCCATATAATTCCAAATTGTTAAAGTCAACTTCAGACTGGGCCAAAGTAAAGTATAGGCTATAAAGTTGACCTTCCCACATCAAGAATAAGTTAATACAAAAATATATAAATTAAAGCAACTTTAACTATATCTCATTATAATGCTTTACAATAATGCTGGCAGCGTGGTGTAGTAGACTTGCTACACCACTCTGAGATCGTGGGTTCAATCCCCACTGGGGTCATGCTGTAGCACCCTTGAGTAAGGCGCTATAAACGATGTGAACTCCTGCTGAGCAAGCAGTTAATCAGAAGCATAATTACTAGGCAATTATAATCTATATAATATCCCAAACTGCTAAAGGCAACTCGAGACTGGGTCGAAGTAACTAATGTTACTCTATGTTTAGGTGGCACATTCAACCTTCCCACATCGAGGATAAAGATATATACCCAAAATATGCTATTTTAAAAAAGGTAGACCTACTTAGTTGATTAAATCATGTAACAATGCTTATTTAAAAACCATTAACTTACTTTTGTGTTGATATAAGATGTTGAGCCATGCTCTTCACAACAATTTGTAGAAAAAATGAAGAATGAAGCAACAAAGTATTTACTGTAAGAAAGTCAGCAGTAGAAGGTCTTAAAAATGCGGTCATTGCAGTCGTTAATTCCTCATGGATTGTTTTACTTTTGTAATCTTGGTATGGAGCTGTCACGAATGAATACTGAAAAACAAAATGGTAAAATTTTTTGATTTTATTAGGTGGTTTTAACAATGATAAATTAAATAATTTTATTCATCATAAAATTTAGACAACTTTTATTATTTTTTTAAATTTTTAGTTATTAATTTTGTTTACATTAGTAACTTAAAACATGTTTACATTAGTAACTTAAAACATGTGTCAAAATTATGATTTAAAAAAATACATACACAATAAAAAAAATATTTTTAATTTCATTAGTCATTCTCAAATGCACAAATTAAAAATTTAGCCAAATAAAAGGTATTGAAAAAAGCTTATTTTAAATGCAGCAACACTTACCTTAATATACTGCTGCAACAGTTTCTCATGACCTTTAGAATGACAGTTAGCAACGATATAAATCAATGTTTTAATACAATTGGATTGTGTGTCAGTGGTAAAACCATCCGCAGTAAATAGATAAAGTAGTTGGGTAAGAATAGTGGGCAGATATCTTACTATAGCACTTATATCTGCAGCCAATAAGCTCTGTAGAACAAAATTTAATCATTTTTTTAATTTGTGCATGGTGTTGAGATTTTAGGTAAAAACTTCAACATTTTTGTGAATTTTTGTTATAAAAAATTTCTGATTAAAATTTAAACAGTATATCCACTAGGTTGTGGTATTGAGTAATTGAACAAATTCTGTTAAAAAAAGCTTTTTGGTAAAGCTAAAGGTAATTTTTTACATTGAATTAAAAGCTCGTATTGTATTTATAACAAAAGCTATTCATTCTGATATTAATATATTAGAATATCAAACACACATAATCTTAATTAAAAGTCATTATAATTTAAAAGTAAATAACAAAAGTTCTAATCACATATATAAAAGTTCCTTTTTAATTTTTCCAACAGAAGTTGTATTTTTTTCAAAACCAATTTTAAATTTATCATACTAAAATATATTTTGCAAAGGGTAAAATTTTGAAATAAAATAAAAAGTAAAATATACAAACCTTTAAATATTTTACAATATCATGATCAGAATCTGAAGTTTTGTGGAAGAATTTCTGACAAGCTTCGAACAGGTTATGAATATGACAATCTTCAGTATATATAGATGACATGGTTGCTAGTTTAACATTGAAAATTGACTTCCCTCCATCTACCCATTTTACTTCAGATCCATGCTGAAAAAAAATTAAAATTTTATTTTTGTTTAAATAAAGTGTAATATTTTTGTGTACTATTTTTTGAGTTTTTAAATTAATTAATATAAAAATGATTATTGAATAAAAATTTTATTGTTTTTTATATTGTTCAAATATTTAAAAAATTGTTTAACAATTTCAATTTTAATTAGTCTATAATTAGCAACAGATTTACTACTTTACAACTTATTAAACTAGACGTAAGGTCTAGATTAAATCAAAATCAAACGGAGAAAATGAATATATTTATTAATAAACTTATGACGTTCACAGTGTTTTAAGTCAAATGCCAAAATTATATTTCAAGGAAACGATAGGAATTGAAGTTGTTTTAAAAATTGACATTTTTGTGAAATTTAGGCGGAATTTTGGCCCTAATAAGGATTTAAATTGCAGCCAAATCCAGGTAATAAATGATTTATTGCTTCCTTATTAAAGCAAAGCCAGCTGACGAATTTTACCAAAACCAAGATTAAACAAATAAGTTTATAATTAACACAACTTAAAAAAACTTCAACAAATTTTTTAAACAAAAAAAAACAACAAAATGGGCAAGCAAAAATTAAGCAAAATCAAATTCACACGCTTTATGACGTCAGAAACGCCGAACGCTCTTTCGTAATTATTGCGTAACAATTAAATCCAAATCGTTAAAATTGAAATTACAATACGGAAACAATACCGAGTTAATTTTTGTTTAATTAAACACATTGCCAAAAAAGGTAAGTGGGTTAAAAGTTAGGAAATTTAAGATTTAAGTTAGTTTAACACGAATATATGAACATTATTCTTTCTAATCTGGAAGTTGTGTAGTTTTAAAAATCGTTTATTTTTCTATAAACCAGAATAATTTTGAACTTAGATTCACTTTCAACACCTGAAAAACAGTTTTTACTTATGTTAAAATGTGGCTAACTGCCAGCCAATGGAACCACGTGATTTAAACACCCGATAAATACGTCATAACCTATTACGTAATCCCGATAGTACAACATAAAAGTTATTAAAACCTTTAAATTTGGGCGGGTTGTGGTTACCCGCAAATGCTACGTGAAAATGTGGTTAAAAGTAACCCTTTCACAACCTTAATCGTAAAAACAAACTAAATCCCATATTCAAAATCCATGTTTATATATTAAAAGGGTTGCACGTAACATTCAGGCTAGATTTTTTAAACGTGTTACAAGGAAACAATAAGATGTCGTCAGAATTGTTTTTTGATTATGACCTCATTTGCTTTATTTAAAATATTGTGAAATATTAATGCGGTTTGTTGAGTTTGTTTGTTATATTTAAACAGCTTATTCTATATTTCTCTTGTAATAAATCATAAACATTTTCTTGGATGTATTTTAATAATTTATAACATAAGCCTTAGTGATAAAACATGTTCAATCAAAGTCGAATATAATTGATTAAATTTATGTTTAAGCCGTGAGGTTGTCTATTTGGAGACGCGGAATTGAGGGAATGGAAAATGAAGAAAGCCAAAAAAGGCGAGGCGGAATCTTGAAAAAATAGAACGCGGAAAATGCGTTGACTGTTTATTTGTATTTGGGTCAAAATTATTTTAGAAATTTAACTAAATTACCCAAAAAAGGGTTAGGGTAAGCTGGGGGTTTATAAACAATGCCTAATTATTAGTATTTGGTTTTTCAATCAAATAAATATTCTTAAATATACCAACGAAATTTCCGCGTTTTCAAATTTAGGATTCCGCCTCTCCGTTTTACGCTTTCCTTTAATTTCCGTTCCTCAATTTACACGACCCGTTTTTTTTACATTAAAAGAAAAAAAATTAAAAAAACTTGAAATATTTTGGGTCACGTGACATTAAAATCAAAGACCTCATTTGGTCGCGTGCCTTTAGTAACAATGCCCATTGTTACGCAGCATTAACACTTTAACCTTACAGTTAACAGCCCCACACACAGACGAAACAGCGACCGATAAACAAACATAGTTGTGACGTCACAAACGATTTTGTGGTATGGAAAGAATTAGATAGAGTTTCAAAGTTAAAATCCCGTCGACTTATCGGAACCAAAAAAGGAATAAAAGCAATTGTAAGACTAACCCTTACACAAACAAAATTCAATTTTATCGTGTTATTCATACAAAGTATGCGCCCCATTTGTGTAAAGGGTTGAATACTAGTATTAGGCATTACAGGCTTATGTTAGTTAAGACGTAAATACAAATAATGGAAGCGTTTAAATTGCAAACATAAAAAAAAAAAAAAACTCTATGACGTCATAGAGAGCAGACAATTTGGAAGCCGGTCACGTGACCGATACTTGTCGTCAGTTCTCTCCAAAGACAACAATTCCGGGAATTTATTTCATTCTGAGACGGCGCGAAAAGTCACGTGACATCACAGTCTGGGGAATGTGACGTCATAATCATTAAAACCAACGAGCATGTGTTACAACAATTAAAGATTGATTAATAACCGAATACCCCCAAAATGTAAGAAAAAACTTGTTTTTTTCCAATTTAAAATCAAAATAACAAACCGAGCGATCAAAAACAAAAAATTAATTCGTTCTGTGCGCAAAATTCCAGCTCCACATGAATCATAAGCAACCCTTTACCATCTCCACACATACAAACAACATACAACTTAGTCGGTTAAAAGTTAAGAGCCCTGATAAGCGTGTGGAAGTGTGTGGGTGACGTCATCACACGGGGTCAGTAAATTAAGTGACCTGTGATGTCTGGGCAGTTGAACCAGACGAGCGTCTAACGAAATTGTAAACAAATATCTGATTCTCCCAACTATTTAAACACTTAAGAAAGTAGATAATCTTCTGAAGATGGATTTGTTGTTTTAGGGTAAGAAAAAGTGATAAAAAAATTTAAAAAAGTTATTTATTAGTTACTTAACACATAATAGGTAAGCCCTACAACAACAACAACATATAACATGAATACTTATAAAAATTTAAATTAATTTAAAAATATGATTTAGGAATTCAAAAAACATATTTTACACTCTGCACGAATTTATTATACAACACTATTTTAAAACAAAAAAGTGAATAAGAAATTAATGTTTTAAAATAATTTCAACTTAATTTAATTTCCAAATTTTGTTATTTCCACAAATATTTAAAGTAATTGCCAAAAAAGATAACAAAAACCAAGCCCCGTTTCGTTCGGTACTTACCCTCTTTTAACCCTTAGTTTGTATTTCGGGGAAGAATATTTGACAGAAACCTTACACAAAAAAGTTAACCATCCTTATCGTTAATGTGTCTATTGAAAACTAAGTTCAAAAAACAATTAAATCAAATTAGCAAACCATAAACGGTAATTGAAAAGAAACTGTAATTTTTTTCTATTTTGATGAAAAAAAAAATAATGAAGTTATTGTAAATTTAAAGTTTGGTGTTTCAGTTTTACTGTAATTATGAACTTTTAGCTTAATTTTGCAATCGAAAATGAGCACGTAATATTGAAGAAATACAACAATAAGCATGTCATCCTTATACCTAGTATATTAAGGTTATAAACTTTTTAAAACAATAACCTGTACGTCAATTATTGCTATAGTCTAGATCTAATAACAGCTGGGAAATTTTTGAAAATACTTGACAGAAATCTTAATTCCACTATAATTCCTTATTTAGTAATGCCATCAATTTGCCAAGTCAAACAAAAAAAACAATTCACTAAAAATGTAAAATCTCAAAAACAAAAAAAGACACTTTATAAATGTCAAACAACAAATTTTATTACTGTTAGTTATATATGTGACGTCACCAGTCTATTGTTATGACGTCACAAGTTTAATTTTGTTGATTTTTTGGGTTTTAGTGTTTTTCGCGGTAGGTGTTTATTGCGTATGATAAAACGCCATTGTTTGCCTAATGTGACGTCACAAATCGATTTCATTTATGCATAAAGTTGATTTTGCGTAAGGTTAAATGGTAGAACAAATATTGAAGTTTTCACTATTCTGCAAATACTTGATAAGGGGGCCCGGAATTCTATGAAAAATCTCATAAAAAATGAGAGAACGAAAAAGCAAGAGCGCAAGAGAAAAAAGCAAATAATTTTAATCCAACATATAAATATGAGTAAGGTGGAAAAATCAAAGGTAATATTTTACAAGATAGATGTAAAAATATGGAATTAAAATAGTTAGAAAGATTGATAGACAGTAGTTAAACAAATATAGCTTTTAAAGATACTATTTTTTTTGAATTAAGTTATTTCTACTAAAAATATGCTTAAAATTTTATTCTTAAAAAAACGTTCTAAATAAATTTAATTTTTTAGTCTTAATATTTTTAAAGAGTTAAAAGTTATTAAATTAGTTTTTTTAACGTAGATACTGGCATAATATTGCCCTAGCAACAAGCAATATATTAAATACAAGTTGCTATGTAAACAAGGTTAGAACATTAGGTGTTTATTTTAATTACATTTTTGCAAAAAACTTTAATATTTTGTCGACCATTCTCACTATTTAGTCAACAATAAAAGTTAAGTTTGCGCGATAGTTGCCTGTTTGTGACGTCATAGACCCAAGCACGCCCAGCGTGTAAATGTCAACGTGAATGCGAAAAACTTGGAAAGTCGTAAAATAAAAAGTAAAAAGTTTATGGAGTTAAATATTTTAGATCAAAAGTTAGCGAAATTCTGGGAGATTAAACAGTGTGATATATGTACAGAGCAATGTGTTAGTGATAAAATTTTACAACTTTTAAGTATTTTACTAAATTCTAGGATTTTTTCTATTAAAAAACATATATTAGATGTCAAAATTGCTGATTTTCACCCTATCTTAAGTATGCTGGTGGTAACTGTAAGTTAGGAATGTGATATAAAGTATAAGTTTATCCAGGGGAAATTTAACGAGTTATTATACCAGGTTTATATACACATTCCACACCCTAGTTTAGTGCTTTTAAATGCAAGAAGGAGAGGCTTAATATGATTACTAAATTATACGAGCGTTTTTTTTTATGTATACGTAAAATTATTGGGTTTTAATTGGATTTGAGAAGTAGAGCTTAATATGTTAAATATATGTATTCAAAAATAATTTTTTAAATTTTTTGATATTTTTGGTTGAAAAATGAATGTTACAACAGCAATAGCTTGCCTTAAAAAAAATGTTTTTTCTTGACTTAGTAGTAAAATTAACCGATTAAAATAAACCTCAAGCTTAAACAAATTTACAAATCAATAAATGTTGACTCTCTTAAATATACGGAAATGTTTATTTTGTAATAAAAGGAAAAGATTAAAGTTCAAGTTGTATAAAACCGGAATCTAATAAAAGGAATTTGTATTCATTTATATTTGTAATATCCTACCACTACCTTAACATGTAAAATACTTGAAGTTTGTTAATTTGGGAAGTTATAGTTTTTGGTGTTTAGCGGTCAAAAAATGTTAAGGATGTATATTAAATCACTCATTGGCAAATGTTAAAAAAATTGGCAACATTTGGATTTTAATTTTTTTGGACGCTTACATAGGTTTCCTAAAAAATCGCATTTGAAATTCGATTTTGTTAATTTTAATTATGTAATCATTACGTTTCTCATTTCTACCTTAAGTGTGTTAAAATTGAGCTATATAGTTAAATATAGGTAAATATTGTAGTGTATTACTCATGAAACGTGCGTATTGCCGGTGTTTAAAAAAACCTTAAGTCATCTGCCAATAATATTCAAATACAGGTGTTGAATTATCCAAAAAATTAATAACTTTATGGTTTTGAGCCTAAAACTTTAGGGTGTGTTATATATAATATAACATGTTTCTTTTCTAACTTAAATAAAGGAATATTTGTAGATTAAATATATACACAAGTTAAGCAAACATAAAAGTTTAACTTTAAGACCATGGTTAATTAACATAGTGTAAGTAAATACAAAAAACATGGAAAATTAAAATAATAAATTGTAAATTAAACTTTATATATAGTTGAATGTTTAAGATATATATTTTTAAATTATTTTTTCTATGGCGGTTTTAATTTAACTTATTGGTAAAAAGAAATTTCAAAGTTTAAAAATAATTCTTTAAAAATTTAAATTTCACCATGAAATACCTGAGAATGTCAAAGCCGGATTTTTGCGGGATAAAAACTAGCAAGCGTGCAAACGTCTTAAACTACCTTACTACGCCACAATACCATATTTGTGACGTCACACAATGAAACAATTGTATTTTCTTGTAAACAATGATTAAACAGTAAGCAAAAATCAGGAACTTTTTGGTAAATAAGAAGTATTTTTGGTTGTGTGAATACACAAGTTAAAGAGGATTGTTGATTTTAAGGAAATGACTTTGGCTTACTTTAAGGACCCTTGGAACACTCAAGTAACATAAAAATAGTTCGGGGAATATTTACTCAAAATACCATTTCGAAAAACTAGTGTAAAAATTTAAATAATTTTGGCAAGTTTTTAATAAATTTAAATTGGTATGTTCACTTTTATTGTTACTTATTGAATCGTTTAAATTGTTATAGTCAATTGGCCGTAAAAAAATTGGAATAAAAAGCTAGAATTGTTTAGAATTATGCTTTTAAGGTTTGGCGACCTACGCAATAAAATCATTGTGAAATATTTTTACTAAATAAATTCCTTTTTGGCGATCTCTTTGTAACGACAAAAGGGGATATTATACAGAAACTTATGTGCGTAAATTAAGCTAAAAAATTAAAAACTTGACCAATTATATTACAACCGCGATTATATAAATACATAAAGTTCAAGAGAGAAATCCAAACTCCCATGGGTATACCTTTAGGTTAGGTCTTCAAATTTCTATTTTAACTTTTAGCATGTAAGCCTAAGCGGTAAGTTGAAAGTGTCACGTGACCTGTTTATGACGTTTTAAATATTGATATTGTGACGTCAGGGACAAGAAAAGTTCATGTTTCGTAAGAGGTTACTTCAAAGTTAATCAATTTGCAAAATGCTTAAAAATATGTCAACTAAAAATAACTTTGGACGTCCTAGCTTTAGAAAAAAAATCGTTTTTTTTTTTTTTAAATTGCGATAAATTATTCCCTCTTAGCCTAAGAAATGTAAAATATTTTAAAAAAATACGATAATCTTAGTAAAGTCTCCAGTAATCACAACGGCCAGTTAATTTGCGCTAATGCGCTAATGGATTTCAACTTCTGGCAATCAATAACCCTGAGTTTAAACTTGAAAATATTTCAACAACTTGGGAATCGAAAGGAGAAAATGAACCCAACAGATCCTCGTTCCCAAGTGAAATAAAACATCAAAAAAATGGCTTTAAATTCGCAACAAACCAACACAAATGTGTACGTGCAGAAAGGTTACCATTATAGTGAAGTAACAAATCCCAGATTAGGTAAATGATGTCATATTTTAACGCGTTTTAAATGTCAATCAAACCGTTGGCGAGAAGTTTAATTAAGTTACATTAAACAAATATTTTTTCTCGTGTAATTTATTTCACACAGCTGCGAATAAACCCAAATGTCCACTTAACTCTTAACCTCTAACACGGCACATCTTACCCACATAAATCTATACATTTGTCCACCTTTTCGGTCAAAGAGTTAGCCATGTAAATATTTATTTAGGCGAGTCTGACCGTCTAGAAATGTATCAAAGCATAAAAGTGTGATCTTATATGTTTAACCCCATGCCAAGTTAAAACTAAGTTGTTAATGGATATTTTGTATAAATCAAATGCTGGTCACTCTATTAAGATCATAATCCAACTTGAAATTAATGTAACAAAATTGAATTTTTATATAGCGTTTTTTTAAGTTTTTTTTCCCAAAGGAGCGTTTTAAAAAGGAAATATTACCGCAAAGGTTCACCTAATTTACACAAGAATACGTATATAGTAACCACATAACGCATAATTAAATATAATAAATTATTTTTGTACGTAGAAGAAACAACCACATGAACAGTTTTACACAAAATTAAATAACAAATTATTTAAACTAAGGTAATTATTTAAACTTAATTTTGAAACGGTCTACTTAGATGACGTCATAGAGATCCTCTAAAATGACGTCATCGATTGGGAAATATTGAAAAACAAATTTAGATTTAACATACTGTGTAACTATTTTTTTATTAAAAGGTGCGACAAACATTTTAATAAAAAAACTATTTCGAAAAAACAGGCGCCAATTTTACAAAAAAAATATGAGGGGCAATATTTATTTTAATATTTTAAGGAATTTTAACGATTATTTATACAAGTTTTTGAAAACAAATAGAATTAAAATTTTCAAATTGATAAATCATCTTTTAATAATTTTAAAGGTGTATTAAAATCACCAAAATTGGACGGATTTTAGTTTGCCAAAAAAATCGACAAACTCTGTAAAAATAATAAATGTTAAAACTAGGACAACCCAAAACCCCTTCCTATGCTTGTACAAAATAAAATCGGGGAAACTATAAATTACCACCGACTGGGCCCAACACAAAAAACGTTAACAAAAACATGAAATTATTGCTCAAGTTAAGCTATAACCCGCTGTTTAACACAATACTCATGTTGCTATACTCCAAGTAATAAGCAGTTTTAACGCCTTGTGAAATGTCTAGACGCGGAAGGAATTTATTTTAGGTGGAAATCGAATTTTAGGGGGGTACAAAAATATGTTTTTCGGATTTTTAATTTTTTTAAAGACGCAGCTGGGTACACTAGAATGTTAATATAGTCTCTGTGACGTCATAAGTGATCGAGATGGACGTTCGAAGATAGCCATCGCGTTTTTATGAGAGCCATTACGTAATGACGTCACAATAAAAGAGATTTAAAGCTCGCTTAAAATAAGATTTTTTGCAGCTGGACGATTTTCGAGGTTTAAAAACCAAATCCAATATTATGTTCGTGATCTCATTTAACTCTTAAACAACGACGAACGTTTAAAAGCGCACAAACCAAAAGATTTAACCAAAATCTCGATTAAAAATCATTAAAGGGTTGGAATAATTTCCTGTTTTATGACGTGAAAATGATTGGTTATAAACACGAATCCAATCAGCAAATGTGGTGAAAATAATTTGTTAAATCACTTCCATCCCGAACCCTTGCTCAACTTCAAATCACGAGCTTTCAAAGTCACGTGACCTTCGCCATTTTAAAAAGTTAAAAAAAAATTAAATTAATTTTTTGACACTATTTTTTTTAATTTTTATATTTGTGGTTACTACAACAACTATGCGGTCTTTGATTCTGTTTTGCTTGAAAACTTTTCGCTTAAATTATTTATTTTTCTGATAAAATCGACCGCAAATACCGAACCGCGGTTACAACCAAACAACCCAACTTAAACAACTTTTCAGTCCGCATTAAACTAAAACACGAGGTCTATGATAACAATCTTTAAAACCCATTAAATTTAAGTGTATTAGGAAACGCAAGCACGTGCCCAAATCTAGTTCTACTCGATCACAATTTGCTCAATTTTGTTAAAGTGAGAACAAATTTAGGGTTAACAAAATGCGTTAAAATATTTTAACCATTTGGTTGATAGTATAACACCACAACTGTAGACCAAACCTTTGCTATTAAGATAGTATTACACTAATATAGGCAAAGCGCATTGGACATATCGTATTGAAATCAGCAAAGTTTCATATAGATATAAACTTCGACTTAAACAGTTTTCTTGAGCTGTCAATCAAACTAAATTTTCGAGCACTTAAGTCCCGCCTATCAAGTTGTTGATTTAATTGAAATTAACAAATTAATTTGTTTGTATAGAATTAGCAGTTTAACGTGAACACGCGACCGGTTGTATAAGAAAGGAAATGACAGAAGTTTCAATCAGAAATGTGCAGATTAGAAGTTTAATGGACGTCAAGAAAGTTCAATTATATCATTTATAAAAATTACAGAAGCTAGAAATTAAAAAGAAATTAGATTTAAAATTAAATTAAAACTTGAAAAATAATTTCTAGATATTTTTAATTAAATCTCATTTGACTTAAACTTGTTTTATTTATTTTTAGATTTTAAATATTTATAAAAATGACAAATATAAAATTCCTGGTCGTGTTAATAATATCAACAATTACTACTTTTGTGACGTCAGAAGAAAATGTTCTGGGTGTCGTTGACGAACGGTCTGCTCCGAGACTAAGGTTTGCAGAAATGGAAATTCCACAGGAACCGGTGTTCAGGCCCGATCTTCGAAGAATGATCGAACCCGATCCTCCTCTGGACGCAGACGACATAGGGTCAACGTTTAGTGATGTCACTGAATCTGGATTCGTCACAACCACTACACAGCCATCCGATGACGTCACGGTGGAGAATGAAAAGAGCGAAGAAACCGAAGCGGAATGCGTTTCAGAAGATTGTGCCTCCACCGACGAGTGCATTGATACAAAAGTGACGTCATCAGCGCAATGTGTGACGTCAACAGCTCAGTGTGTGACGACCTCGTGTGTCCAAACCGCTTGTTGCTGCGGAAACTGTCAAAGTAACTCTGGGTCAACCGACCTTCAATTATTTCTAAGAACTTTAGATAGAATGACACAGGGCCCGCCCGGTCTCCAAGGTCCAAATGGTCTTCAGGGGCCTGCCGGATTTCCAGGCATGTCTGGGCCCCCTGGAAAGGCGGGTCATCCCGGTATCCAAGGTCCTCCTGGTTCTCAAGGTGTCTCTGGAGTAAGCATCAAGGGTGAACGAGGAGATTGTGGTCCAAGGGGTTATAAAGGTGAACCGGGAGCGCCTGGAGTTGGAATTCCAGGACTACAAGGACCACCTGGTTCTTTTAATTGGGAGGAATTCAGGGGAAATCCCACAAAATCGGTGGGGGACAAAGGCGAAAAGGGCGAGAACGGCATGCAAGGCGAACCTGGTGTTCCTGGTATCGAGGGTGAACGGGGTGAAAAGGGGATGAGCATGAAAGGTGAAAAGGGGATGCAGGGTCCTCCCGGACCGCCAGGACCTTCTGGTTTCGGTCCGGAAAGTAAAGTTGAAACTGTAAAAGTTGTGCGAGAGACTGGTGGACCCCGAGGACCAAAAGGAGAGCAAGGGGAGTCGATTCAAGGACTTCCCGGACCTCCTGGCGTTGACGGAATAGATGGCATAAACGGGGAAACAATAACCGGAGAACCGGGGCCTTCTGGGCCGAAAGGAGCTCCCGGAGTCGGCATATTGGGTCCTCCCGGACCTCAAGGAGCCCCAGGACGAGAAATCCAGGGTCCAAAAGGTGAACGAGGTTTCAGTGGTGCTCAAGGAATTCCAGGTGAGCGGGGACCACCTGGTCCTCCTGGAGGTGAAACAGGTTCGGACACAATCTACTCCGATTCAGCTCCATTAGTTGGAGAAAATCAAACAGTTTCAACCGGACCCGCGGGTCCAAAAGGCATGCGTGGTGAGACCGGACTTAACGGTATGAGAGGCATGAAAGGTCCTCCCGGACCGCATGGGCCCCCCGGTAGACCTGGACCTCCGGGAAGACACGGAATGGGGGTTCAAGGTCGTAAAGGTGACAAGGGCGCCTCAATTAAAGGCGAACCGGGACCACCCGGGCCACCTGGCTCCACAACCGGGCGACATTCGGGTGGAATGGGAGGTGGTGGTATGGTACAGACAACTACACGAACAAGTGCATGTTGTACGCAAGAAACTGTTGCATTTATGGCAGCATTATCACGAAACGCTCAAGGTAGCAACCAAGGAATAGCATTTGATAACGTAATAACAAACCAAGGTGAAGCCTACCGTAAATCAACTGGCTGTTTCGTCGTCCCAGCAGCTGGTGTCTACGTATTCCATCTCCACGTATTGAGGTGTAGAGGTAGCGGGTCGTTGTACGTTAACCTTATGAAAAACAGCGGGGTGATAAGCTCCGGTACGAACCAGGATAACAGATTCGAAACTACATCGACAAGTGCGGTGTTACTGCTAACCCGTGGTGACGTAATATGGATTCGGCTTCGGCAAGGGATTATTTTCGGTCAGAGTCCCACGCATTATTCAACGTTCTCTGGGTTCTCTGTTCAGCTTACCGAGAGTATAGACTTAGCTGCTGGGTTATCACAGGTTAAATACCATGGTAGAACAAGTTATGAATTATATAAACCACCCTCTAATAAGTTAACTCCTGAGGCCGCTGCGAGGGCTCGAATGATGGGCGGTAATGACTAAAACATCGGGGGTTTGGTGATTTTTTTAGCGGGAAATAAAAACGATTTTTCCCGTAAAAGGTAACACAAAGATGTACACTCAACTGATATACAAAAAATTAACTTTTTTTTAAAGAAAATTTAATCAAGGTGTTTTGTACACATTGGTATCATAAGGTTGCTGCTAAATAATAACTTTTCAAGGTTTACATAACAATATCATGCAATCATATATCAATTTGTTTGGTTGAAAATAATTTAAAACATCAAATTAGGAACTTTTAAAATATATTTTTTGTTGAAATTTTAACTATATTTAAATCGCGGGGGCCTATTACCTTTCAACAGTTAATAAACCATTAAAATTTTCATTTTGTATTATGCATTTACAATCAAAAATTTAACAAAAAAAACTCCTAATCTCTACATTAAAATAACTTTCAACGTGATTGGTGGGCTGGTACCGCGTCACAATTAGTAAAATTTACGTCATAATTCAACTTTTTCATTAATTATAAATCACAGACATTTAAATATGTGTAAAAATTACCTGTGTTAATATTATACCTAAATTTGTGTTTTTTATATGAAAATGCTGTTGTTTTTATGTTTTGTTACCAACAGCAACCTATCCTGACATATATTCGCGCATTTTCTATCATTTTTTCTTACATTTTCCTTCAAATTTATGTGTTTATGTTAATGTTGAATTTTTTTCTATTTATAATAAAACAAACCTATAATATATATTTAGACTATTGCCCGCGTGACCATAAGAATGTGACGTCATAAAGGTAGATTGAACGTGAATAAATTAAAATCTAAAACCTTTTAAACCCCAAGATTTTAATTTTGAATTTAATACTAAAATAAGGCCATATTAAAAACACAAAAATGTTAGGCTAATAGGCAAATAATTACAGTAAAAATTTAACTTAAAATACTTAAAAAGTTTACAAATATAATTTTCAAAACTCTATAAAAAAAATATATATATTTGTTATTTCGTTTTAAAGGAGATTTTAAAATACGATCTAGCACATTAGACAGCTTAGTTTAATGCCAAGTGTCAAAATAAACCACATTTTAATTTATGACGCGACATGTCTTTTATAAGATTTAATCGAATAAACTTCGTTACAAATTTGCCGCTGGCGACAGCACTGGGAGATTCGAGGAAAATTGGCCGGAAAATTGGTCCGCAAAAACCGCAGAAACGTGATTTACCTCACGATGTTTTTAACAAATTAAATTACGATAATCGATAAAAAAAGTTTAAATTTCTTTTGTCTAAGACTGCAGAATTTGCAAAAAAAACAAGGTCAAATAAACTGTAAAAACCCTATTATGTAAAAATATTAAATTACATTTAAAAACAGGTACCCAAAGCCAGTCATTTGTTCAATACTAAATAAATTAACCCTTTAATGGCCATTTAACCCAGTTTTATATGTTGAAAGAATCCAAAATATACCAATAAACAAGATAAGAGTTAAATAACAACACCAAGTGTAAACCACATACCACTTAAGATAGATAAATGGTTAAAATTTGTTACTTCATTTTAAGATAAGATAAAAATTCAAATTTCTTGTAAAATTTTGTAAAAAGCAATTTAAAGTGCCATTACCCTTTTCACAAGTTATAAATTACCTTTTTTTTCTACAAATTCTTAAAAATTCGCTTTTTAAATTACAATGTTCAAAAAAACGTGATTTTCTAAAATTACTTGCTACAAGAAAATGAAACGATCCCCAACTTAATACTTTACAATCAAATTAATCGACCACAAGACATTTTAGAAAGATTAGAAAACCTATTTTCACATGAAATTACGAAGACCACCTAACTCGATGACGTCACCAAGGGATTAGGGTTCGAAAACAACAAGTTCAAGTAAGAAAAGTCTCAAGTTATTCTCAAGGGATTTTGTTTGTTGTCGTTAAGGTAAACAACTTAAAGTTATTTCTGTTTTTGTTATTTTGTACTTATCAAGCGCAGATTATTAGTGAGACTTTTAAGTAACAATATAGGATTTTACATTACTGAATAAAACAACTTTTTATAAAATTAGCCTACAAAAAATAAAAACAAAATTAACGCCAGAAAATAATGGCATATTCTAAATAAATCGTATAATAATTCTAAGTAAATCGTATAATAATTCTAAGTAAATCGTGTGTGTTTAAAATTAAAATATTAAACTATTTTTACATTAATTAAACCAACCCAAAAAAATATTTACAAACTCCGTGTTACAACATTACTCAAAACCTTCTTATAAAATAAATTAATTAAAATTAAAAATAAATTCTAAAAATGTTTTCTTAAAATATTAACGAAAAACAAACTAAAAATTACCTTTCCAACTGCAAGTTGATCATGAAATGACAAATATCCAGATTGAAGAGAGCTCGCTACTGGCACCTGGTGGTCACCTGATGCCACTCTTCCGTCCTTTGTTAACAAGGGCACCCAAGCAAATCCAACTAAATCACAAAACAAAATATTTCAGATTAAACAAAATATAATTTTCCAATTGTTTTTCTTAACTTAAAAGTGGCATTGGTGCGCCTCGAACCCATAACCTTTTGACTCGTAATTTAATGCAATAACCGCTATACCACATTAATAGACTATTAACTTTTAACTTTAACTTAAAAATAGCTCAATTGCGCCTGATAGTGTTAAATAAACTCGCCTTCAGTTTGATAAGCGTCCTTCTTCTTAGCGTTGACGTCAACAACCACGTGATAGAATGAGAAGAGAATGTGATGACCATGGTGGAGTTGGGTGGGAAGAGATAATTTAAACTAAAAATAAATTGCAAGAAAATTGAATTGTAAAACAATAAAAATTGAGAATAAAAATTATTTTTCTTTGGTATTTTTGCACCTATAAACGTAATACAAAGATTGCATTGTAGCTAGTATTACAATACAACTTAATATAATAAATTTTTTTTTCTCTAATTAACTACCTTAACCCGATATATCTACACTTATAAAATGTTAATGATTTGTTTTTCAAAAGCTCTCTTTTAAAGTCATAACACCATATTACCTTGTTGAATTTTACCATTTTGGCTTCACAAAAATAACACGTTAATTATATACACATAATCAATACATAACCAATATTATCTCTTAATCTTAAATTACCAAACCTATTCAACAAAAAAACTTAATCTTAAATTACCAAACCTATTCAACAAATATGTACATCTAAATGTTATAGAAATGTTTATAGAAAATGTATACACAATCTAAATTCCTACTTTACATTAACTTATAATACTAACCTCTTCATAGAAGTCTGGTCTCTCATGATGATGTAGAATAGCTGCTGACACTCTGCTTGTAAAAGGACCACTTCCTGGTGGACCCGGCTTCCGATAAAAAGACTTTAACGGAGTTGAACCTTGAGCATCAGAATCACGGAATTCAGCAACAACACAAATATTACGCGCCTGTAAAAAAAAAAAATTTTAAAACGATTTTTATAACCCAAATTATTTAACACAATAAATAAAACAAAGTATACATTTTTAGCTATGTTTTTATTACCAAAACCCATTTTTAAAAACACAAAATCCATATACTTTTGCAACATTTATGTTACATAAGCCTATATAAATTCTAAAAAGTTAAAAAAAAAAATTAAAACAACGTCCGCTAGATGCTGCAGTGGAGCTTACCTTAGGAAATGTCTTCTGGTTATCATAGTTCAACAGTTTGGGATAAACGTAACAATGATTAATATACTCGGCATGAGGGTACTGCACTTTGGGGTCATTCGACATAAACTCGTCTACCTCTAAAACGGGGTCTGATGATGTAGCTGGGGACCGGGTAGATGAGGCTTTGGGAGAGTAGGGGATGATGGGTACGAACGATGACGTCAGTGTGTCTGGAAAATGAGAATTTTTAAAATTTTAACTTTTTAAATATAACAAAAAATTAAATAACAAAGTAATCTATCAATTATGATTTAAAATTTATATAAAATTTAAAACGACGAAACCATATAAAGTTAAATAACGTTAATTAAATTTTTAAATTATGTTTACTAAAAAATATGTTGACAGTTATACAAAATTTAACTGACAGCCTTTCAAAACTAATTAATAAAAAAACTAAAGAATCTATAGAATGATTGACAATGTTTAAAATGTTGTTTAAAATAATTAAATTTTTAAATTACGACACACAAAAAAAAACATTTGACGCCCTTAAAAAATAAATTGATTTACTAAACAATTTATAGAGATGTTAATAATGTTTAAAATCAACCCACTTGGTAAGTCGGTGGGAACCGAATCGATTCCAATTTGTAAATCACATTCAACATATTCTAACTTGGCCATTTTATCTGGTCTAAAAAATAATAAAAAGCAACTTTAGACTAGGTCGGGGTAACAAATGTTACTATATGTTTAGGTCCTAAGGTAAACCTTTCCACATTAAGAATAAATAAATAAAAACAAAAAAAGTAAATATATACAAAACCATTACTTAAATAAACTCTAATAAACCTAAAACACACAGAAATTAATGCTTATAGGCCTTATCGTGTACAAAACACCTAAAACTTACTTTTTGAAATCAGACAAATATTTGAGAAGATCTTCTTCAGCGAGTTTTGAGGATTCTTGTTTAAAAACATAATCAAACCCGTTCTGGTTGATTAGACCATACTCATTTTGAAATAAAGGTCTAAAAAAATAACATTTAATTATTACAACGTAAGAAAAAAAAACAATTTTTAAGTTGAATATTCAGTTTATGTTATCGTCATATGCCAGATAATTTTTTTGTTGTACTTTTTCCAATTTTCGAGATTTTACTAATTTCTTTGAATCCTAGAATTATTTTAATTAACTTTTAACCTGGCATAAAATAAATAAACAAATATCTACACGTGACGTCATACCACGAAATCGAATACTTCCGTTAAGATTATGACGTCATTTAGCGAAACGTAAAACGGGGTTCTCTTTTAAATATTTAAAAACTTACATGGTATTTATTTTTTTAAATTAATAAACAAGTATATTTTACACTGCTAATTTTTTGAATTAATGAAAATTATAGTATTACAATTTCCTTTTTCTTTTAGTTACTGATAAGAACTTCGGGCATTTAACCTCTTTTACTGATAACAACATCTCTTTAGTATCTTAGTTGCCAAGTAAGTTAGTAGTTTTACACAAAGTTTAAATAATAAATATAAACAATCAAATAATAATAAACATACTTAGCTGTCCAAGCAAAAGGCATTCTATATTGACCAAGTCGATTACATGCTACTTTGGCATGCTTTAAAACCTGAAATATTAAATTAAAAATAGCAAATTTAAAATAAGATAAATAAGTAAAGAAAAACCCGCTTTAGATAATACAGCTTTTAACTAGTCTGTTATATGCTTTTAAATTAAACATTGTATTAGTAACCAAATTGTAATGTGTTTAACCGGCAGTGTGGTGTAGTGGTCAGAATCAGAACAATTCCTACACTACATGAGGTCCTGGGTTCAATGCCCAGTGATCCCATGCTGTAGCGCCTTTGAGTAAGGCACTATAAATGATATGAACTCTTGCCAAGCCAGCACTTAATCAGCAGCATAATTATCAGGCAACTATAATCTATAATATTCCAAACTATTACAGACAATTTAAAACTGGGTTACTGTGGTTACTCCATGTTTAGGTCACGCTTTCAACCTTCCCACACCGAGGATAAAGATATAGATATACAAAAAAAATTACTTAATTATATAACATGTTTTTATTTATAGATGTATTGTAAATAAGATTTAAATTCTTAGGTTTTAATTTAACATTTTGCAGAAGTTTTACCTTCATTGCAGTCTTATGGTTGTCACTGTCTGATTTCATGTAAGGAGTTATACAAGATTTAATATTTCCTTGCAGGACTTTCTCTATACGAGCTACCATGTAAATATCCATGTGAGGTTTGGTAACTGTAAATATACCCTAAAATATAAAAGTTTTATAATAATTTTTTTAAATCTAAGATAAGGTAGAATTTTTGTTAATTAATTATTGTTATAAAGAGTATTTTAAAATATTTTTTTGGTTAAATTAAATTTATGAATCTTTAAATTGTATTTTTAAATCTAAAAATTAAGTTAAATTGTTAATAATTAGTTACTGTTATAAAAAATCTAAAATCATTTTTTGTTAATTTAAATTTATTAATTTTAAAAATTCTTATAACAGTTTTTAAAAATATGCTAATTAAGTGTACCCTATATTTAACCAAGACAATTGTCAAACTTATTTTAACAAAATCATTTTAACATAAAATAAATAAAGATGTTTTTTTAACATTATAACATTTTACTTGAAATTTACAAAATGGCCAAGAATTTAATTTCAAAAATTTTATTAAATTTGTATTTTAAATATATTTGAAATTTAGAAAAAACTTTACCTTCTTGGGAAATGCAATCCACTGTTGGTCAACCTTTCTTAGTGTCGGTTCCCCTGTCTTAACTTCATCCCTGAGGTTTGAGGATCGCTTCCCGTGGGTGGGAGCTTTTTCTGGAATCATTCTTCGAACCTAGATTTTTAAAAGAAGTCATTCATTTTTCTTGATTCTGATTTTAATCTCTTTAGCGGTAGTGTTTTTTATTTTATTTTTTTATTATTTCTAAACAAAAATAAATAAAACAACTTGTTCATACAATTGTTTTTAAACTTTGTAGTTGTAACATTTTAGCCTGCTTTATTCTGTGTGCATAAATTTATGTTTATTTTAACATTTTTGGACCACTTTATTTTGCAAGCGTAAGTTTAAGTTTTTTTGCAGATTTTTAGCCCTTTTTTGTATATGTAAATTTATGTTTTTATTTCCATTTTTATTCCTTTTATTTTATATGTGTAAATTAAAGTTTTGTGATTGTCTGTTGTCTTTATAGCTTTTATTTAGTTAGTTATCAAACTAGTTACTTACCAAAGGGTGATTTAAATCAACATGTAAATCAGCCGAAATTTTTTTCATTTGAGAAACATCGTACAAGGCAAGTGTTACAAAGAAAGGTTCAACCTAAAAATAATTAATTCTCCTTTTAAAATTAGACTAAAAATAGGATAAATACAAAACCTGTTCTACCTACATGCCTAAGGTAATAACATGTGCTAAAAATAAGGCTACTTTATTTTTTTTTAAATTAGAATAATTTTGTCTAAAAAATAAAGTTTAAAAAAAAATGTTCTTCCCAGATTGGGGATAAACATAATACTTACATTGGTGACTGGCTCTTCAGCGCCATCATCCACCACCCCCCTCAGGTTGAAGTTGATGCTCTTACAACTGACCATGACTCTGTGGTTGGAGGGTTTCAGAATATTTGGAGGTTTAATTTCGTGCTTTACATTATTCTCAGGCTAAATATATTAAAATAACTTTAAAAATACATTCTTAATAATGATGATTAGTTTAATCTAAATTAAGTTACACTTTGTAGGTGTGTCAGTAGCCTAACCTTTTTAAACTTAATAAACAAATGAAATATATAATTTAGGCCTATGTATGTTGTTGATTATCTATTAGCTAACTGTCTCAACTAAGCAAAAAGTCTGGTTAATATTGAGTATAAAAATATTTATATTTTAACAAAAAATTGTGCCAAAAGAATATTTTATTTTTAAACAATTTACGATAAAAATTTTTTACTTCTAAATATCGGTTTTGAAAATCGGGATATATCCTAAAAACATTTTGTCGTCCTTCTCTTCTGGCAAGAGCGTTCTTTTGTTCCATTTCCCTTTTTCTTGCACTTTTAATAAGATCGGGATGAAGTGAATTTTTCACATTTTCTTGACTGTCGTCATGCTGTCCATTCAGTTTAGCGTCTAACAAAATATGGTTATTATATAAAAACAACAATATATATACAGCACTACATATTTTAATAAAGCGTTTTCTTTATTTAAATTTTTACTAAAATCCTATTAGAAAAGTCATAAAGTCAAAATATTTAACTTCAACAAAAACTTCTTTAATTAAATAAAACAATTATTCGAAAAATCAATTAAAACTTGAATTAAACATTAAATAAAATTACTAATCAAATATAAATCTAAACCAAAAATTTATCTTTTTTCGCCATTCCATAACCATCATATACAACATTACAGACAACATTTTACTTACCTTCTTTTTCTTTCAATGATACTTGTTCTTCAATTGTGTTTTGTAGAGCTAGATTAATCGTTGCTATCCATTCATCTGCTTCAGCCTCCGTGTCTGCTGCCAGCAGGTGGCAGGCTTGGTCCTGCATTCGAATCTCAAAAGCATATTTCCGAGCTTTTGTTGTCTAAATATTTAACATTTCTTTGAAGTTTTTTATGCACCATTGATAGTGTCAAGTTATGCGAAACCAAAAACAATAATTGTCACAATAAGAAAATAATATGACCAATCTTTTGGTCCAATACATGCCATTCAATTTTTATGCATTGTTTTATATTGAATATTACAAAATCTTATAAAAGAAATAATATAATCACATATTAGTATCAGCTAGGGTCAGATAGTGTTTTTTACTTAAACCAATGAACTCAAATTAAATATTAATATTTTAAAGCATTTTAAAATCAATTTGATTGATTGGAATTAAATGACTTGGGTTTAAAATTACTAAAGTTAAATTAGGCTTAAACACATTTACTTTAAAAAAAGTAAAATAATTGGCTCTAATGGTTTTACGGAATTAAATATCTTTAAATAATTTATAACAAACTCTACATACCAATGGCTTAAGGGATATAAAAATATAGAGTTAAATGATTCTATAATAATGTTGCTTATGTCAATATTATACAGAGGTATCATAAATATTTAAATCCATTTGAAATTTAAACAGTTAATAAAGTGCTATGTAAATATGTATTATAAGTTGTTAACTTTTGTGTTAAATCAATATAATAATGAAACAGAATAGGCTATAAACTTTTATAGTTGTCAAGTTTTTTTGCAATGATATATTGTTTAGTGTTTATTCCATATATGTATATCATACATACAATTTAGGCCTTAATTATTATTATTAAAATCCAATTAAATGTAAAGTAGTAATTATAAATTATAATAAAACAATTACAAATATCTCCATATAAAATATATAAAGTATTTGATAAACCTCAGTAATAATAATAGGGTCACGTATGTTGTCCGGTTGTAGACAAAACATAATTACACTACGGCCCTCCTAAATTCTTTCCTACGGTATACGGTCCTTCTAAATTCTCTTCTACGGTAAACGGAACATTGTTTTATTAAGAGCCAGACAACATAAATGATCCAAATAATGTAAATACCACAGTCAGAAACTTTAGTAAATACACTTTTGGTTATAATGTAAAGTAATTAAAATTTCACCCGACTAAAATTGTTAGAAAACAAAAAACAAATAAAACACCAAACCACACTTTGTGTACAACAAAAAACCCACTCATAAACTTTACAAAAATCCCACTCAAAAACTTTACAAAAAACCCACTCACAACAACAATTTGTTAGTAAACTATTTTTAAATACAATTATTTATAACTAATGACAATTACCAGTAAGTGCTTAAAAAAATAATGCAAAAAATATTAGTTCATGAATAAAAAATTGAACTAACCATTCACTATAGAAGTAAAAAAAGGGCATAGGTTTATTAGTAAAGAAGTTAGAAAAAAATTGAGTAAATATTAGTAACAAATTAGTCAATACTAGTAACTAGTTAGTAAATGAGAGTTAAACAATTACAAATATTAGTAACAAATTAGTGGATATTAGTAAAAAATTAGTGAGTATTAGTAACAAATTAGTCAATACTAGTAACTGGTTAGTAAATATTAGTAAAAAAATTAGTGAATATTAGTAACAAATTAGTGAACATGCACTCACCAAACTCACCATATGAGCCCCTATACAACAATCCAAATATATTGCTCCTTTCGGATCTTTGCCGATCTTCTCATCTTTGTAATAATTTAAGATGTAAGAGTTGTCTGGAAGTTGTTTAAGGAAGAAATATCTTCTCTTGAATGACTGAAAAATAATTTAAACTTTTCATTTTTTGGGTAAATGTATTGTTAATTTGGTCTGGTAGTTTTACAAGGCATACATTTTAACCTTTTGTTGAGTCAACTGTGAAAAACATCTATAAAATAGAGCTGTTCAATGTATAGGCCTACAAGGTATATAAAACTGCTGTTTATGGTGCATGGGTAATATATTGTAACTAAATATAAGTTGCAAGTTGTGACCATATTACAACAACTAAAATCCCGACCATTGTGCGGGCTATCGACTAGTATTAATAAACGTTTAAATAGATATTAAAATGGTATAAGTCAATGTTTAGTTCTTCAATTATTCACATGCTATATAAAACAAGAACTAAAAAATGACAAACTTACCCTAATTGAGATCCCACTGACCCCATAATCAGGGGCTTTGTGAAGCCATCCCTGTTTTGTAACCCCTTCTTTCTGATTATTTGTTCCATCATCTTCTAAAGCTCCTTCTTCATCTAACTCAAAAGTCTGAAATAAATAATACAAAAGTTTTAAAGTAATCAAAAACATTAATATTTTATGTAAACATTCACTTAAAATCAAAAAGATACAGTGGCTGTGAATATAAAAATATATTCGAATATTTTTTTATATTAATTTAACCTTATAATAACCTAGCCCTGAACAAACCAACCTGACAATTCCTTTTTTGTATTTGTTCATTTTAATAATTTAAATTAATAAAAAGTTGATTTGTCACTGGGTTAAGTTGACTTTAAATAATTTTGACAGGTCAACAAATGTACCCATATTTGTATAGATCAAAAAAAATGAATTGTGTTTTAAATACAACAATGACAAAATTTTAGATATGAAGTTAAACCCAAAACATACTTGTTCGGGTAGTTCAGGTGCAGCTCTGTTATCCGAGGGTAACTTCATGTAATCCCCTGAATATTTGCTGTACTTTTTCAACAACAAATTCCAGTTGTTCTTGTAGGTTTTGATACACTGTAACATATAATAACATGGTTAAAATAATATCAACCAGAAAAAACATAAAAAAAGGTTTTAAAAGCTATACAAAGGTAATAATACAACTTTATAATATATGAAATTAAAATTATAGTTATATTTATACAACATTAATGTTAAGGTAATATAGAATTTCGATTAGTTTTACAAGTATATTAAAGTTTTAAAACAAATGACATAAAACAGAATGATAGTTTATTTTAAATCATGACAAGTTAATCTAAGTAACATATTATAAGTATACGGAACATATCACAGAGAAGTGACACACCTATATTTACACTTCACTTTAAAACTACATAGAACTTAACCAATATTGGTATAAGATCTTGTAATTAGGTCTTAGTGTTTTATGATGTAGATTACATTGCTTAAAATAACTTTTGGATAATCTTAATATGCTTATTTAAACTGATAATGGTATATCTTATAATAATGAAAGTATAAACATAATTTAACTACACAAAAAATTAAATTTTTGTAAATAAAATTATGTATATATATAATATAGTCAGTCTGTGTATATAGTAATTTATAAAAAGCTGTTTCTATTGACCAATATAATGTTTTAATTGGTTTACAAAATCAATAGAGTGTAGTGAGTATATTTCCTTTATTCACTATAATCTATTTTTATATTGTTCATAAATAAAAACATGGTAGAGTTAAGGAATGTTAAGATAAGATAATATAAACTTTGTAAAGATTTTAAATACTTAAACTACAAAGTTTTAGATGGTAGAAATAAGGTAATTAAAGTACAACAAAAAATAGTTTAAAAAAAATAATTTTTTTAAAATTTTATAATTTAAAAAAAATAAAAATAATTTTATTACCTCTTTAACCATGAGACTGGATGCTTCTTTTTCTGCTCCATCGGGCACGGTGTCGTGGATCGTTCGATTCTCTCGTGCTTGAGTGAACTCCTAAAAAAATGATGTTTACAATTTAATTTAACATACTTATGTGGCCACAAACAATCTCTAACAATACAATATTTATAAAATGCTTTCAAATGCAAACAGGCCATCCAAAAGTATAATAGTTACACTGTGGGGTAAAAATAGAGCAATAGTGTAAACCTGGTATATATATACATAAAATATAATAGAGCTTTGTGGATATAAAATAGAGCTTTTAGATCTATAAATGTAAGTTCAATTTATAAACCAACAAAATAAATAAAACTGCCATTCTTGGTGTGGAAGTAAAACATTACAGGCAACTATAAGTTAGGAGTTGCGATCATATTACAACAATTAAAATGTAGAAAACTTTAACAAAATGAACATAAAAAAGGGTTTAAACCCCCATGCATGAACTCTATCGCCTTGTAGAAACATAACATAATTTTGATTGTTATAAAATAATTTAATTCAATAACTTACAGCCACATCATCATCAGGAAAAGTGAGTAAATTCTTGAGTGGGTCATGTTGAATCTCAGAACATCTTTTCAACACATAAGCCTCGTAATCCACTGGTTCTGCTATGTTCGGTTTGATCTGTAATATAATAAATATTCATTATTATTTTTTTACTCTAGTTATAATTGACATATTGTTGCACAATTTGTAATTACTGCTACTAATGCCAAAGCTAAATTTAGAATCATATTTTTAATAGGTATATGTCATTAAACTATATTTAGCATATTGCATAGTTTAAGTAGTATGTTTTAAATTTTACAATCAAACAAAAAAAGTCCAGAATTGTGTGTAGAAGGGCAAATATTTTAAAATTAAAAAAATATCTGTATATATTTGAAACATTTCTATAAATTAAAAAAATCTTAACTAGAACCTTTTTACAAATAAAACAAATAAAAATATTGGGTTTGTTATATTTATTAACAAACTACGAAAAATTCCCCAAATACTCAGTAAAGTTTAAATTTAATTAAGTTTACCTTATCTGGTTCTTCAACTGTTTCTTGAATTGTAATCATTTTTATTTTATTTTAATTAAAACATTTAAACCTAACAAAAAATCTCAAAACATTTTACTGTCTTTAAAATACAAAAATAAATAAATCTAAAACTGAAGCTCTGTTTTTAAAATTAAAATAACTAAATAAAATAAATAAACCTAACACAGTCTGCACACTTACTCAAAAATAATTATTTAAATACAAACAAAATAATATTGTTACAGATAAAAAACAGGATATCAAGTTTCACTAAGTCCCACTTCTAGAAAATTAAAACAATTAATTAAACCAACACCACACACTTTAATCAATACAAAAACACAAGAATGCCACACTTTAAATTACAAGGAAGTAAATACTAGAATATTGATTTAAATTTCAGACTATGACATCATAACAACATAAAAAAGTGGCTTAAAACGTGATTTTAATAAATGAGTAGCTATAGGAAATTAAATATAAAATACCAAATATGAGAAGCTATATTTGTGTACACCCAATTGCCCTTTTTAAATAAGCATCCTGTTTCTATAAAAAATCTAGTTAAAGCTAGCTTACAATAAAAACGAAGGATCAAATATTTTTAAAAAGATTAAACAAAAATATTTAAATCTTAAATATTACAAACGAAATTTAAAAGTTTTGTAATATCTTCTAAGAGGTCAGGAATTCGAGTATGTATATCGCCGTTATTATTACGTCATAATACATCATTGTTACGCGCACCTCAGGCACGACAAGTTCCATTACACACCACTTCAATTACCGCAATTACCCAACTTTTAAGTCACGTGAAAGTTCATTGAACGAACAACGAATCGATTTATTTTATTTAAGTAAAACACATAAAAAGTTAAAAGTTTAAAAGCATGGTTTTAATTCAATTATTTCAACGTTAGTTCGTTATGTATTTAAAACATTGAAAAACGCGAAATTTAGGCAACTAAAAGCCTGTAAAAGTAACGTTAATTTAAACGTAAAACAATTTGATACAAGATGTCAAATATAAATCACCATTAATTAAAGCATATTATTTATTATAAAGCGATTTTATAAGACCACAAAAATGTGAACTAAAATATTTAAAACTTACTTAAACATAAGGAATACGATATTAGGTTACGAAATTTTGCAACATGTTTAGAAATTTGTGGTTTGGAATTTATGCAGAAACCGCTGCATTTTTAAACCTTAACCTAAAATTTCCCGTGCTATTTATATTCCAAAAAAAGGTTGGGTTTTAAGTAAAATATTCGTGTGAAATATGTATATTGTTTTAACACAAAAATCTAAAACTATTTCTGGGAAATTCTGACCATTATTTCGTAATTTTAAAAGTAAATTTACCAAATTTTAAATTATATCTATTCTGTGTAATAAACTTTATCAAATTAAGGCTCAAGTTTACGGAATAGTCTTGGTGCTATAAAAACCAAAATTAAAAATTGATTTTGAAAACAAATATTTCACTTAAACTAACACAACCAACGCAATCGTAAAAGAAGGACGTCAATACACATGGGAGACAACTGCATTAACTTAAACATAAAGGTTCGACCTTTATGCATTTAAATAGGAAATCTCCGGGCGCATATAAGATAATGTCGGCGTTAAAAGACTCGAGGTCTTTAGGTTCGATACCCGCCCCAGACACAAAAAAATTTTACAAATAGTTTTAAAATTACGCAATTTAATTATAATTAAACAATTACATATTTGTTTGAGCTATAAACCAATAAAAGTTCGCGAATTTTTAAAACCAAATTTCACTTCTCTATTCGGTTTAAATGGGAGTTAAATCTAAACTGTTGACTGATATAAACTGATAGCTTATTATTTGAAAGTGTTAATGATTTAAAATTTTGTAAATAAATGCCATTGTCATGTTTTTTTAAATATCTTGCAACACTTGAAAATTTGAATTAGAATTGAACTACTCAAAACAAATAAATTAGCAAAATTACGCAAGATATTTATACGCAGCGTATTACGCAACGTATATATGTAACTTAAATCTAAATTTTCTTATTCTGTTATTTCTAGTAGTTTATTACTTTTTTAAGTATATAGAAAGTATTTAATAAAACATATATTAATAAAACATATACTGCAATACAGTTAAAGAATATTTAAAATCTTAAATTTTAATCTACTTTAAAAAGTTGCAAATCTAGATAACGTTATTTTAAATTTATTGCTAAACTGCTAATTTCTTACAACACCCTACAGTACACACCTTAGCTTAATAGAAGTTAACTTATAGAACAGTTTAGACAAACGCTTCCGTTTAGGTCTCGTCATAGCAAATTTATGCGGGGTGAAATGCCCACTTAGGTTTTGCTTGATTGATTTTCCTGGCAATTGATAACAGCAGAAACGGGGGATTACCCTGTTGCGAAATAACCAACGTCACATCGTGGTATTGTTTATGTTTTTAATGTAAGAGTATCAGATAATTGTTCTTTGAAATGTTAAACAAAGAGATTGTTATGGTAACAAAGGCTATTTATTATTAGATCCATTTATAAACGTATAATACAATAGTAATTGTGTACCATATGTAATAGGGTTAATTAAATAAAATAATATTTTTAAGAACTTAATAATAAACTTATTTGTTAAATTATAAGCAGATATTTTGTGCATGAACTAGATAGGTTTGCACTATTTATTGCACCACTGAAGATGCATACAAGCAAGAAAAAAATTTCTAAAATTTTATTGCAACATAAGATAACCCAACCAAAACTACAACCACAAAAAAATTCCCTAAAAAAGTTTTAAATGTTAAAAATAACAAAAAATACATTTTAACAAATAAAATTTAACTATAAATTAAATAAAATTGGTAAAAATATCGCACTTTAGTTTAGACCTATACAATTTCAATTTTTTTTTTAATTTTTGTTCAGTTTATGCTGATCCGAATAAAAAATTCAAAATTCTATTTTACTTCATGACCATAAACTGGTTACAACATCATAAAACATGTAGTTTAAGTAGTTAACTAAACCAACAAAAAGAACATAAATCAGTTATCTAAAAAAATACTTAAATTAGGTCAGCTAGTCAATAAACTCTATATAAAATTATATTTTTAAATTTTGTATTTTAAATAATATTCTTTAGTTTTTATTTTACAAATTTAATCTGACTATGTTAAAATTGCTTAAACTTCTTAAAATAAATAAATAAATTTCAAAACTTAATAATAAATAACTGTCTTAACACATCAATGGGCTGTTACCATATTAACTTATTGAGTAATAAATATTTACTTAAAACAGCATTAAACTTAATTAAACAATATTTAATTCATAAATGTAATAATAATTTTTACTAATCTTTAACAAATCTTGTTTAATTAAAATTTAATCTGATACCCAATCAGAATATGTTATAATAACTTTATAATAGTTTTTGCTCTAATTAACACACTTAAAACTCTAAAATACTTAAAATAGTTGTATTCATCTCACTGATATTAATAAAATTATAAGTTAAAATAAAAGCTTTAATATTTTCATAGCCTGCCACATATTTTTATACAGGCCTCAGGCTGAATTACCTAATCTTCAGAATGATAGGAATTTCATTCTAACTCTGAATTTTTCAGTATATACATTTTTTACCTAATTAATATAAGATACGACAACTATTTAAACAAAAGATAATTATTAGTTAAACATAAATGTTTTAAAAACAAATTTTATACTAAAGTAAAATTATGTTGTTAAGCAAAACTTACAAAATGTTTTAAAATTGTCGCTATTAAAATTACAAAAAATTAAAAAAATGTTTTTAATAAAGGACTTTTAATATAATACAAAAACTAATCTTTGCCACAGGCAACTAAGAGAAACCAACAAAATACTTCCTGCAGATTAAACAACTTATCAGTCAAACCATAACAAGCATATTGTAATCTGAAAAAGTTCGCAAATCTTAAGACAATAGCTGCAATTTACATCTTAACAATAAAAATAAGGTACTATCTACTTTTTTATTTTTAGATATCTAAAAATTTTTACTAAAACTATTTACTTATATATGTTTGAATGCTCAAAAAAATGGAGGTTGTAAAAAAGGATTTTTATATTTTCAACGGGAAATTTGGTTTACAAGTAAAACCTTCATTATGTTTAAAAAAATATCATTAACTATGCTTGCTAATTTTTATATATAGCTCACTAATTTTATCTATCAACAAAAATTATATATAATCTATCAACAAAAATTATATATAAAAAATTTAGATATAGGCCACTTAATAACATATTCTTAAATTTGACATTAATATATGTATATAAAAGCTAGTATAAATATGGTTCAAATTTTCTCACCAGATCACCACCAGAATAAACGCTGGATCGAAACACATTACAGGCACTCTCTCGTCTTTGCCCGACTGTTCCTTTTCTTTTTAGTCCCTGAGCAAATCTTCTGGTCTCCGGCATATTCCTTGAATTGTTTATATTTTGTTTCCATTAATTCAAGTGCCTCTGTAGTACTCCTTCTTTATTCATTGACATTTATTAAAACTTTCTATATATATCTACTATGCTGAATTAAAAAAATAAACAAGAATCAATCGGTAGTTAAAAAAAAAAATTTCACATGTGTGTAAAACTAATAACAATAAATTTAATTGACTTAACATTATATATAATTTATTTTTGTTTTTTACTTTTTTAAAAAGTAATAAGTTAATTAAATTATATAAAACCCTAGAACAGTAAGTTAAGCTTGAATAGTTTTCAATAAACAGTAAAGTTTAAAGGAAATGGAAAATAATCTTATTGTTTATATTATTTATGAGAATTTTCATCAAAAAATGTGGTTTTATTATTAATAAATATATAGAAAATTTACTAAATAACCCTTCTATACAAAATATTTACACTTACAAACTTACTAGTTATCTGAAAGTTTTTTATAGAATCATTATTTTAAATATAGTTCACATCTTTTTGATTTTTTTTTAAACCTCAGTTTTACTTTAGTATTAAATTACTTTAAAATATAAATGTGAGTCAGTTAGTGTAGCAACTATTAAAGCACATACATTTAACATTTCCATCAAATTTCTAAGTATTTACAAGCTTTTATTTACAAACAAAAATAACATAAAATAACTTTACTGACTAATATACTGACTCATTGAAATGCCTACACAAATTACACGTTTATCTAACTCTAAATCTGCCCAAACTTTCAAAAACAGTTTACGTTAGTGTTTAATAAAGTATAAATACTGGTCACCTAGTAAATACACTTTTATAAATTCTAGTACTCCTTTTATACTTACACCATGACTTTCTATAAACAAAATAATCACATAGCTCAGATGTAAACAAACGTTACGTTTGAAAGCATGCTGCTTCAAATCTCTACCGCTCGCCGCCGGATAAAATATTTTTTATTTTCATCGCTAAAAGTGCGTTCGACACATCAAAAAAATCAAACGCGCTTTTTATTAAATCGTTTTTTGTTTGTTTTTTGCAACAATTTTTTTATTTACATTTAACAATAAAGTATAATACATTATGACTTCGAAATTTTAAAGCATTTTGCAAACAACCAAGCAAAAATGATATAAAAGCAGAATATACAAATTTGCCATATTTGTTTAAAACTACTTTCCTTCATTATTTTCATTCATTAAAAAAGGGGTTTTCTATAACTCAAAAAAATATTTATTCAATTATTTTGTTTACTAAAAAAACGTTGTTTTTTACATTAATATAGTGTTAAAAACTTTATAAAGAAATGGGTTCAAACAGTCTCAATTTTACATCGGCAGTTCGAAATATTATTAATTTAAATTGCCTTATTATTTGACTTAAAATGGGTTTTAGGTCAGCAAAAGTTTAAAACGTTTATAATGCAATACTCAAGAACGCTAAAAAATAAAAGCAGTTGGGATCAATTCTAACACTTTATGTTGTGCAGTGTTCTAAACACTACACCACACAGCCGATCTGTTTTCCGTCTAACGTAGGAAAACATGAAATAAGCATCAGTTAAAAATTTTACAAGACTTGCACGTATTTTAAATTTTATACAACCATGCATATTTATAATTACTTAGGGGCCCGCATGGTGGTACTGGGTCTGGTGGAAGCCATTGTCCTCTAAAACAAACTCTCGTATATTTGAAAGTAAACCAGCAAACTTTACATTCGTAAGTGATAATTTCAAAGTCCCTGAATTCAGGTTTTGGTGGAGTGAAAAATGGATTTGGGATAACCAGAGGTTGGCAGGTTTGCTGTGTAGAAGCTAAAAATATTTCATGGGTTTAAGGGTACTTCAATATCGCAGCTATTTAAATACAAATAAATTGTTTTTTTTTAGGCTTACCTTTCTCTATGAAAAATGTCACGACAATCAGCAAAGCCAGGGTTGAATGTAGCTTTATTTTTATTAGCGCTTTAACAACACTTCTTTAAAAAAAAAACGCATCTCTTTTATACCGTTTCTTTAAGGTCAAAATATTTTGCGTATGGCGCATAAGTTAATGGGCGAAGCCACATTTTTTAAAGATTTTGAAAAAACACAAAAAAGGAATTTGCCCTTGGCATATGAACAAAATTTCCAGCGGTTCAATATTTGCAATATATTTTAATTTTTAAGATCACAAACTTTGATAGTATAGGCACGAACAAAAATTCCTGCTTCGACGAAATTTTTTACCAAGAAATCTGCGAGCTGAACTGAAAACAAACTAACTAATATTTGTTTTTAAAAACACCTGTATGCACATTTTCGAAATCCCCCCAAAATGTTCAAGCCTTCAAGCATAAATAAACAGCAAATTTGTTGTGACATGTATTTAACGAAAAGCAAAACTTGGGAACATAATACAAAAAACACTTTTATTTTATTTGCATTAGAAGTTTATTAAGAATTGCAAAAAAAACAAAAAACAAATAATTATTTCAAATTTTTCTTGAAATGTTGGAGGATCTCAAGCAACTGCTTTCTTTTAAATCGGTTTGCCTCTGCAGTAACATCCTTCAAAATCGAAAGTTTAACCTCCTTAGTACCTAGCAGTTTATTAAGCAACATTTTAAATGCATATCTGCCAGGTTTCCTTATTTTTTTGAACATTTTAGTTTTAACCTCTTCATTGTTAAGGTTAACAGATAACAAAGACTCCCCTTTAAGATTAGTGTCCATCTCCTTAGCACCAGCACCAGATTGCAAGCTTTTTTCCTTAGGTATTTGTCTTGTGTGGTCATTAACTTCAGAAGTGTTAGCTTTAAGTGTGGAAATATCAGATTTTAAATCATTTGGGTTGGTTCTTAGATCTGTGACTTTAATAAAGCTACTATCATCATGATTTTTTTCGGGGCTAGAGATGGTATCAGAAGTTTCAATTTGAATAGGTTTTTCTGGTTGAGAAATAGGTTTGATTTCCGTTAAATCCCCTTCACTCAAGGTCTTTTTACGTTTATAGAAGTTGTATTTACCCTTGGTGAATGACAAGGATCGTTTACGTTTATGAGGGGGTCCTCCTTGTTGATTTTGTTTTCTTTTACCCCCTAACCCAGAATTAACAGAAGGCCCATCATAGTCTTCTGTCTCATCAATCATAATTCCTTTCTCCTTTGCCATTTTAAATGGATTCCCAAATGTGTGCAGTCGTTTAGGGACATCAGGATCCGCTTCCCTTAATGGAATAGGAAGTAACTTCATATATTCCTGGTAGTTACCCATCTGTGACATTGGTTGGTTGTGTGCCTCCATGCGGTCTTGCAATTTTATTCTCAGAGCATGATTTGGTTTGTAATCAGTAAAGCCCTCGTACTGTGAAAGCGATGACTTTACAACTTGCTTAAAATTCAGTCGCATTTGCTTAAGCTGGGTAAGTATTTTAGATCTTGGTATATCAAATGGATTGTGAAAACTACGTGGCAGTAAATGATTTTTATACCCATGTTCCCCTACAAAAAATCCTGGAAAGTCATTAAGTTCAATTTCCTTTAATGACACACCTTCATCATTTGATAATATTGATTGTAGATTAGGAAACTGTGTCACAGAAAGCACTTTGTTATGGGTAACAACTTGTACACCTTTACTGCTGTTGTTAGTTGTTGCAACAATAGAATTAAAACGTTCTGCTACCATCTTAGTTTGCTCTTTTAACTTCTTAAAATAAGTTGTAACTGAGTAGCTTAACCCAGCTCCTAGAACATCAGATATGAGATGGTTTGGAGCACCAATTTGTTTAAGAGATTTCCTTAATGGGTTGATATAATATGGTGGCACCATGTTAACATATTCATCAAAAGAACGTTTCCAATCTACAGTCGGTTTCATTTTAAGTTTTTGTAACTGCTCTATCAAAGGCAACAACACAGGGTAGTTGTATGGCATCACAAATATATTTACACATGATAGGTTAGAACTTGCTTTTAAATATCCACAAGGGTGACAAACATTACTTTGCTTTCCACTGTTCTCTACATAAACTTGCCAGCATATACTCGGATTTTTCTTCTCCAAAAGAACCTGTGTCAAAGGAGAAGGTTCCAATTCATATTTATCATATGGAAATGTTGCCAACAGCATCGGTTCAACATCATCACTTGTAAATAGTAACTTAGGGTGAGCATTTCGAGGTGGTAAACTAGGTGCTTGGGGATCTGGACAATATGACTCCGGTAATGGCCAATGTCCAATTGGCATTCCACTTTTAGGACTGTTTCGAACATATATCATTCGGTGTAGAGAATGCCATGGTTGTGTTGGTACAGTAGGTGGTTTATGTTTGTTAGTTTCACCCATTACAACATCCCACAAATTAGTTTTCATCGAGTTTTTGTTTCCCTTTTGACTTTCGGTCTTTTCGAAATGAAGTACAACACCACTCTGCACCTTTTGAACAAGTGAGTCCAAGCACTGCATTAATGTTTTCTGTGTTTTTATGGAGTAGGACCTACCACCTGTTACTTCACACATTAAACTTATAGGTGATTGGTCACTCGGCACACTTCCCAATTGTTCTGGCTCTAAAGTTGCATTTGCAGGGAGGCGTAAGACCAATGAGAATAATCTTTGATCCCACCTAAAAGGTTCTTTTGTTAGTTCACTTCCAGGAAGAACATTGGACATTGGAAGATGAATTTCTTCCGATACCGATGATCTGCTACTTAATTTACCACCATCTGTGATAGCAATAATCATCGAAGGATCAAGATAAAAGGGACTTCTCCCTTGCCCATAAGTATCAATACACGAAAGATGTCGATTTACACCTAAGATATCAAATGCAAGTTTTAAGGATTGTCCAACAGTAGTAAGACCATCAGCAACAATGCTTTTAAGTCTATTTAAAACCAATCCATGGTTTTGTGAGTCCTTCCAGCCAGCTTTAATGGCCTTTGCAGATTCCTCTAATGTTATAAGCATGTATTTATCAGTCCTGTTGCTTCGTTGTTTAATAAATGTTTCAACAGCCCCCTTTGCAACATCTAACAAAGTGGTTCCCAAATAACATCTTTGGTTCATTGACGCAGAATTATCAATAACAAACACAATAGTTTGCATGCTGTTCTATCGTATTAAACCAGCATACACGAAAAAATCTAAAAATAACAAAAAACAATTTTGTTCCTAACTATGTCTGTATGTGCAGTTTATTAAAAATGTAAATAGATAACAAAATTACTTTTGGATTTTAAATATTGTTTTTAACGTTACAAAACGTTGTAAAAACTGTTTTAATTAACGAACTTGTTTTAGCATTTGATGCTGCATTTTAAAACGAGAATCGAAGTCTTAACATCATGTGTTGCATTTTCATTAAAGTGGTATCTGATTTGTAAAAACGTCGCCGCCACAAAATTCGATATAAAAACAGTCTACTCAGTAAATTGTCCAACAAAATTTAAATAAAAATTATTTGTTTTTTGGCAATTTTATTAATTTACAATGTAAAACACTTTACCATTTTGTTCTGATTTTTTTCTAAGTAAACAACAACGTCACGTGTTTTTAGGGGGTTTCCCCTAAAAACATTTCAAAAATTGTTGATTATGCAATAAACTTAAAAAGAACAATACTAAAATCATTTTATTTAAGGAAATATAATTTTAAATTTAAGCTGGTCTGTCTTTTTATTTAGGATATGGCAAATTTATGATACATTTATACAATGAATTTGAAATATGTTTAGGTCTAAATAAGCAGTTTGTAGAAATTTTAATCTTTTTCAGTAATTTTACAAACAAATAAGTTTTTGTGTTTATTTTAAAATGGCTGAACAAGGATGGATTATATCAAGTAGTGATGATGATGAAACAAGTTTGCTTCCTCCTTCAACTAGATTTGAAAGCCCAAAAAATATTAAAAGAAAACTTTTGGACAATAAACCATCACCATTAATCACCAAGAAGTCAAATGTTAAGTTGGATTTTGTTAAAGATTGTGAAGTTATTGATTTAAAACCGGAATGTCCGTATGGAGAAAAATGTTACCGGAAAAATCCAATTCATTTTAACGAATTTGCTCATTCAAAAAAGCGAAAAAATACTGAAAATGTTGATATTAGTGAAGGTCAATCCACACTCAAGAAATCTAAACTTTCCACCTCACAAAATTTAACTAAATCTACGTCAAATTCTCCTGTTGAGGTTTGGAAATCTGCTGCCCCATATTATTTTTTTCTAACAACTGTTACTGGCATTCCAAAACAATTTAACTATTTATCAAAATCTGTAAATAATGATAATATACAGCCCCCTCCTTCAATGGGCATCAAGGATATTTTGTCTACAACATTTGGCAATCTTAAAGAATGTGCTTTGTTCAACTATTGCTTTGACATTGAATGGTTGATGAACCAGTTTCCAGGGAAAATAAAAAGCAAACCAATTCTGTTAATTCATGGTGATCAAGGTGGAAGCAATATGAAATTGCAAGCAGAGGCAAATCCATATCCTAATATTGAGTTGTGTAGATGTGATTTACCACCATATGGTACCCACCATACTAAAATGATGTTTTTACTTTATGAGGAAGGATTAAGGGTTGTGATATTAACTGCAAATTTCGTGGAACGTGATTGGGCACAAAAAACGCAAAGCTTTTGGATGAGCCCTATTTTTGCTCCTAAAAATAAAGCTTATAATAACAATCAAAGTCAATTTGAAACTGATCTTGTGTCATACGTTTCATCTTATAAACGAAAGCCCTTGGACAGATGGGTTGATGTAATTAAAAATCATGATATGTCATCTGCTAATGTTTCTCTTATAGCTTCTGTGCCAGGTCGCCATGTTTTCTCCAACCTTTCAAAGTGGGGACATATGAAACTAAGAAAAGTTCTAACTAATAATGTCAGAAGAATCGATTCAAGTTGGCCTGTTATCGGCCAATTCTCAAGTATTGGATCTCTAGGTCCATCTAAAGATAAGTGGTTGTGTAACGAATGGTTAACTAGTCTATCTGCTTGTGATATGGGCAATAACAAACTTAAAACAAGCAGTCCACCTTTGAAGTTAATCTTTCCATCAATAAATAACATTCGATGCAGTTTAGAAGGTTATCCGGCAGGTGCCGCAGTTCCTTACAGTTCAGCAAATGCTGCCAAGCAACAATGGTTAAACCCATTTTTTCATCAATGGAATTCTGATCACTCCCATCGTAGCGAAGCATCGCCGCATATTAAATCATACACTAGGATATCACCTTATGAAACTAACATAAGAGCTGCCTGGTTTTTACTTACAAGTGCCAACTTATCAAAGGCAGCATGGGGGGCTTTAGAAAAAAATGGCACCCAGCTAGCGATAAAGTCATTTGAAATTGGTGTTTTATTTCTACCATCATCTACCAATGAAACATTTTTGAATATCAAGACTGCAGGTTCTGGGTCTAAGTTTCCAATGCCATTTAGTTACCCACTTACTAACTATAGACCAGGTGATAAGCCTTGGACTTGGGATGCAAAACATGATACCGCTCCTGACAGATATGGAAATGTTTGGGATCCATCCTAACTTAAAAAATAGTAAATTTTACCCTTGTGTTAAGCATTTAAAAACAAAAAGTTGTTAACATTTCGAAAATTAAGACTAAATTAGATGTAGCATTATATTGTTTACATATATATAACATACAAGTTTAATAAGTGTTGTAATGTTAACATTTAAGGAATGCAACTGCTTGTACAGCAAAATTCTTTATTTGCTGAATATACATTAATTGACCCATTGTATTATGTAGGTCCTGCTTTAGTATGACTGTACTGGTATTTATATATAAGTTAAACTGTCTACAGTTTACATTTTATATATTTTTGCTTTGCAGATGTAGTATAGATTTTATTTGTTATATTTTTAAAATGCAAGTTATAAAATGGTTTGGTTTTATCCTTATAATGTCCGGGGCATTTTGCTATCAGAATAAAAGTGGGCTTATATATGTAAGTATGGTGCCTCTTAGTTTTATGTGTGTAAACGAGTAAAATAACTGTATTACCTTATTGCTTTACCAATTTTCTGCAATTTTTTATATTATAAGGGGAATTATGGTACTAACTGTCGTATGAAACCTAAAAATATCAATTAAATTTATGTCGATTATGATACTCATACACTATATATTTTTAACTTACCTTTTCTGTAGGATGACTTAGATTTATGTGCCTTACAATCCTGTTCAACCCCAACACCCACCAATAGTTCAATGGAGAAGGAATGTATTGTTGAAAAGGGTTTGATGATGAAGGGAAGATGTTGTATAAATCTCACAGATGATCAGAATATTTTTGGGTATTTTCAGTTTTGTTTTTGACTGTTTTTTTTATCGTAACCTTACTAAAATTTTGATAGCTAGATAACTATTTCTTAAATTACAAGAGCTAGTAATAAAACTGTGGCTAAAAAACGCTGACTATTTTGAATTCACATATTTAGTTCGCCCTTGTTCTTTTAATTTAAGCTACTAGTGACTAAATATATACTTCCAAAAACCATTATATAAGTTTTAGTTTATCACTATATTGTGTTATGCTTATTTGCATGCTATTGAGACTCTGTTAAAAATAGTTTTTATATTTTGTTAAAGAGTTGATCTATCACATTGTAATGTCACCTCACTGGGCAACCTTCTTACAACTAAAGCTCCATATATTGTTAAACTGTAAGTCTACTTCTAGCATAATAAAATACGACTTACATTTTATGGTTGCTTAATACCTGTAAACTTCCTGCATTTAATTACTTGAGTGCAGATTTCGTAAAACAGAATTCTTTGTTTTTCATCCTGCAAATTATATTTTTTTATGTAATAATTGATGTTTTAAATTTGTACAGTTATAATTAGCTTTATACTTTTTCTAAGCTATTTTGATTTTATTTAGAAATGTGACATTTAATCCACATATCCAATTTGAAGAAGATACTTTTAAAGGGCTTCACAAGTTAAAAGTTTTGTAAGTCCATTCGTATTTTTATATTGATTTTGGGCTTGTACCTATTTGACTTAGCAGTAACTTAACTTTAATTAACAAAAAAAAACTTATACTCGAAAATCGTAACTATCTAGCTCAATTTTCATAAATTGTTATCTAAAATCTGTTAAAAAGCTAATATTCTAGAAATAAAATTTACTAAATTTAACCTGTATAAAAAAATGCATAACCTAAGTATAATTCTATGTCTGATCTTAGCAATACAAAACTTTTTAAATTTACTTTTCTAGGAGCATTCCAAACACTGTTGGTTGTCCTGGCAACTGGAGCTGGTTTAACTCAACTTGGAAAACTTGGAACAAAACTGAAGTTCATAAAAACTTTACAATTTGCTTCAACCAAACTGATACTTGCTCATTGCTTTCAAACTACAACTGTAAGTACATAAATAAACTGTTAATAAAGTTAGATTAGAGATAAATATATAAAAGTTAAGCTTTTGTCAATTAACTGCAATGTTATTAGTAAGCAACCTATTATAAAAAACACAAAATAATTCAAAACAGTTTTTTTAAATTTTGCAACGATTTTTTTTTTAGATACTTGTCCAGAATATTCCCAATGTAATAACGACGGCCCAGGTATGTTTAACTGTACATGTAAACCTATTTGGGGAGGGTATAAATGTATGAGAACACAAGTACATCGACCTACTGTATATATAATTGCTGGAACTCTAGGCTCTGCTGTTTTCTTTTCAGGCCTATTGTGGTTTACTGAAAGAAGATTTGTGATAAACCGATAAATTTTATTGTTTTTTTTGTATTTTAACTGAGTGCAATATCTTGTTTTTATGTTTCTTGTTTTTTTAATGCAAAATAAAAATACTTTTTGTTTTTATTTGAGCGTTTGTCATTTGTTTTTTCAATAAAAGTAGGAAAATTGCGAAAATAAACAACATAAAATATAGGTAAAACAATTTTTACCATTCAAGAGTAACCCTTACGTCAAAAAATGGCGAAAATTGGATAAAAGCAAAATAAAAAGTGACAAATAAATACACACTTGGAGTGCACTCACCCTTTAAGCACCGTAGAGCAGCGAAAAGACGATATCATTTATGCTGAATAACGATAATAAAAAAAGCAAAAAAAGGGAGATGAAAATATTTTATCTAGGGGGAGGGCCTTTAAAGTTAGTGGCGGGTTGTGGAATCATATTTAAAGCTGCGCGTTCAGCCGCCTGATAACACTGGGACAAATCACAAGTGCCCTTTGACCCACCATGACCTGGTGGACCCGCAGGACCGTTTGAACCGGTAGGTCCTAGGGGACCAACTGGGCCTGGTGGACCGGGTCGACCTACCCCAGCAGGTCCTTGGCTCCCTAAAATCCAAATTAAAAAAAAAATTATTTTGGACTCTTTGTCATCATCTTGTGGATTAAAAATATTTAGAATTCTAGATTACCTTGTATGCCTTGTTTTCCTCTAGCGCCTCTACTGCCGACCCCGGTTTGACCTCGGCTTCCCTTGGCACCATTAACTCCGGGTCTTCCGGGTTCGCCAGGTGGGCCACCGGGTCCTGTGAGTCCCGAAGCACCATTCGAGCCAGGATTGCCATCGCGTCCAGGTCGACCAGCGGCGCCGGAATAACCACGAGCTCCGGGCGGACCGGGAGTACCAGTAATTGCTTTCTGTTTGTGGAATTACAAAGATTTTTAATAAATATTACAATAAAGGTTTAAAATATGGGCAATATTGCAGTTATGTATTGTATTGATATTACTAAGCACAATTAATAAAATTTTATTGAATTTTAATCCATCTTAAAAGGTTCAAACTATATTTTGGTGCCACTAATGTTACCCTTTGATTAGGCCATTGGGTCTAGATTTCGACATTTAAGATAGTAGATAATAATTTGTGTTTCAATTAAGATAAATTTACATTTTGATTTCAACTTACCGGCATTTCGATCGTTCCCATAACTTCATCTCTTAACTGATCAATAATCTGAGGAATTCTTTTCGCTAAAACATTGTCCACAATTTTCTCCGTGATCCTCTTTATATCATCCTCCGATACTGAATCTCCAGGAAGACCCCGCTCCCCTCGTTTCCCGCTTTTTCCCGGCTTCCCATTCGAACCCGGTCTTCCGTCTCGGCCTTTCATTCCGGTCACACCCGGAATCCCCTGGTACCCGCGTCCGCCACGACTTCCCTTGGGTCCTGGTTCTCCTTCGGGACCAATGGGACCGGGCGATCCAGATTCGCCACGGGCGCCTTTGGCTCCGTTTTTCCCGGCGTCGCCTTTGTCCCCAGGTTCTCCAATTAACCCTCTTATTCCCTCATCTCCCTTAAATAAAAATATATGTAAATACGTTTTTATTCATTTTTTATTCCAGAAGTTTCTTACCCGTTCTCCAGGAGGTCCGGGTCTTCCAGGAGTCCCATCACTACCAGGATTTCCGCTTTCCCCTTTTGCTCCGCTTCCTCCTGGTGACCCATCTTCTCCAGAGGGTCCGGGAGGTCCTCTGCCACCCTAAGATAAAAGTTAAAAACAATCAAAAAAAAAATTTCGTCAAATTTTCAAGTTAAGTTTCAAAGCTTACCGGTACTCCGGGTCGCCCGTCCAATCCTTTAGATCCAGATTGGCCCCTTAATCCTGGGAATCCCCTCTCACCTGCTAGACCAGGAAATCCTGGTAGTCCAAGGCCTCCCTGTGTAACAGTTATTATTATGACGTCATAATTATTTAAAGGAATTTCATTTTAGGAAAGTTTTAAAAATGACTCATTATTTTTTTAAATTATAAACTAAAATGTTTTTACCCGAGGTCCTATATCTCCATCTCTACCGTTTACACCAGGGGTGCCCTGTAATTTCAAATAATTTAATAAAAATTAATAGATTTTATCAAAAAGGTGAATAAAATAAAATTTTGTAACAACAAAGCCTTACCCCTTGACCTTTTTCACCGGGCGGTCCAGGCGCTCCAGGTTGACCCCGAGCCCCATCATTTCCGTCTAAACCTTCAGCTCCTTGGGGTCCTTCTCTACCCGACAAACCCTGTAAGTGGGGTTAAAATATTATATTTAATTCAAAGATAAATGTTTAGAGTTATGGATTATAAATATTAAAATAAAGCAACAAACCGGGATGCCTCTCTCTCCTTTTATTCCCCTTTCTCCTTTCCCTCCATCTTTCCCACCTTTCCCATCTTCACCTTTTGACCCAGGTATCCCATCATCACCTGGTGTACCCTAAATTAAATATAAACAATTATAAACATATATATTTTACTGTGTTAATATTTTGGTGATATCTAAAAGGTTGTACTGTATACTTATTTCTAGTATTTATTTTAAAGTCTTTTTTTTTGATAATTTATGCTTGGCAAAAAAACCATCCTAATATAATGAAAAACATACCTTGCTTCCAGTAGGTCCCATTGGTCCAGTTAAACCAGGCAATCCACGACCCCCCTGTTTAAATATACAAATTTAAATCATAATTTAAAACACAATGACAAAATCTTTAAACCATAATGAATACAATAGTTATGGTAACACTTAATTATTTACAAAAAAAACTTTAATTAATAATTCTAAGCGAACTGAGCAAATAAAAAAAAAAGCCAATAAAAAATATTTTACCGTATCACCGGGCTGTCCCTTTCTTCCAGTAACCCCGGTAAACCCAATATCCCCCTTCTTTCCATCATTTCCATCTAGTCCACGTTCACCCTGACTCCCTGTCTCACCCTACATAAATTCCAACGTAAAATTTTTTAACCCTTTTTAATTTTTTTAGAGGGTATAAAAGGTAAACTTTGATTTACATTAAATATAAAATTAAACTATTTTGCATTGTGGAATGCGATTTTATTCTAAATATGTTAATTTATTTCACCCATTACTTTTACTTACAAAACATTAAAAATTAAATTAATTTTACCTTTTCACCAGCAGAACCCTGACGACCAGGAGGCCCAGGTCTACCATCATCACCCTAGAAACATTGAAAAAAAAATTTATTGGTCACAAAACACAACTTAGAATATTTTTTTGTAATCATCTTGAAGTAAAAGATTTTTTATATTTTTAATAAAAAGTTTGAGCTTTGAAACGTGTTTAAAGTTACCCTAAGCGCCAGGCTTTAAGGACGAACAGCGTAGTAATACGGCTCTAACCCGAAACCATTGGGTCGTAGCTTTCTGTCATGACCAGTATACAAAATTACCGAAAAATTTTTAAAAATAATGATTTAACTTACAGGAGTTCCCGGAACACCACGTTGACCTTCTGGACCTGGCGGACATTCCTGACAAGGTTCCTAAAACAACATTCGAACAATTTAAGTTTAAGAATTAACCTTATAATTCAGTTAAAACTTTAACAGAACATAAATAATATAAAATAATTAAATTAGTACTTACTGCTTCCAGTGGTTCAGCATGTACTACTCTTCCCTATAATATAGTAACTTATATTTAATCATTAGAAATCTCTGTTATTATATGTTAAAAGTATATGTATTTTGCTATAGTTTGTCCTATACAACCATGTTTTATATACAGTATTTTATGTAATAGTATACTTACTGGTTCTCCTGGCTTTCCAGGCGCACCAGGTTTGCCATCTCTACCAGATAAACCCTGTAACAACAAACAAGTTCATTCATTTAATTCAAAATACAAAAACAAAACTTAAAATTTCAAAAACTTACCAAAAATTTTTAAAAAATGCAAGCGCCCAAAAATTTTCGAGTTTTACAATTTTAAAAAAACAAAATTTTTCTATACACTTACCCTCGGCCCCGTGTCACCTTGGAGACCCATAGGACCCCGGGATCCGGTAATACTTTGCCCGTCCCTTCCTGGGGTTCCGGAGAGGCCGTCGGAGCCCTGTAGCCCACGAATTCCCTACAAACAAAGGGTCTTTAAAACTGATAATACACAATAGTGAATCTATTTTTTAAAGATTAAAACAAAAAGGTTTTTGTAGGAAAATTTACCGACTAATTTTTTTTATTATATTACCTCTATACCCTGAGGTCCGGGCGGTCCACTATCACCTCTTGTTCCCGGAGCTCCTATGGGCCCGTCACTACCAGGTGTACCCGGAGTTCCAGGAAGTCCCTATGTATATAAAAACACGTGGTGAAAAAACTTGACAAACGGTTTGTGTTTAATTTAGACATTAGTTAGGATTTATTTGAAAATAAAAATAGGAAATTTTAAAGACCAAAAAATTTAAGTTTTTACCTGGGCACCAGGACTTCCGGTCGGTCCTTGGTTCCCGGTTACACCCTGGTCTCCTTGGTCACCTTTTTCTCCTGAATCTCCGATCTCCCCTTTGTCCCCAGAGTCACCTTTGGCACCCTCTTCTCCCCGCGGACCTAGTTGGCCCCGCAACCCGCGTTCACCCTTAAAAGTCAAACCAAAAATTAAAAAAAAACAACGAAGTAAATGGAAAAACTAAGGTTAAATGCACGTAAGTTTTTTTACCTCCAATCCCCGTTCTCCGGGCGGGCCAATAATTCCACGCTCACCAATTTCACCCTAAAAAAACATTAAAAAAAGGAATAAAAATTTATTGTTGTTCAAATCGCTTTTATATACATTAAACATGTTTATCTAAAAACTTAAATTAATATAAATGAAATTGAAGACTGGCCGGGTTTAAACCAAATAATCTAGACTTAATTAGGCGCTGAAAGTTATGCTGGTGAAACTACTTGTTAATCTTATATACACAACCGTCTTAGATACATTTATTTCAATTTGTTGTAATTTTACCTTTTCTCCTTCGCTCCCTTTTAAACCAATCAAACCCTCTTCTCCTTTTTGCCCTTTAGCGCCCTCTACCCCTTGTTTTCCCGCGTCTCCAGTTTCACCCTTGCCACCTTCTTTGCCCAGCAGGGGGGCGGGGGATTCTTCATATTCATGCTATAAAAAAAATAAAGTAATATCAAGTTGATTTAAATAAAAAAAATTAAATATCGTTCCCATATACCTTTAGTACATAACTAAGTTACCGTGTGCTTACTAGGCTAGTCATTAAGTTTCTTTAAAGAATTCGTTTACTAAAAAGCATACGCTTTAAAATAAGTTGTTATAAATATTAAAATATAGTTCTTACTTTGATGATTGTTTCTGTTACCCCAGGTTTGCCTGGCGATCCACTTTCTCCCTGCAAATTAAAACATAAACTTATATTTTTTAAATTTCGGTTAGATCGATCATTAAAAACAAGTATAAAGTGAATAAAAACCTAAGAAAAATGATTAAGAAACATACATTACCTTTTCTCCAGTTTTTCCGGTTTCTCCTCTTAAACCAACTTGTCCAGGTTCACCCTTGATGTAAAAAAAGTTTTAATTTTTACAACTTTATGATTATGATAACTTTCTTAGGTCAAAATATTAGTATTTTTTAAAAAAATGACCAGTTGTGGTGCATAATAGTTCACGTTAAATTTTTGTTTTCTACATGTAACGGTACTAACCTTTGAGCCTGGATCTCCAGGTATTCCCCTTTCACCCCTATCTCCAGGTGTACCTTGGTTCCCATCCCTACCATCAAGCCCAGGGCCTCCTTGTAAACCCTTGGATCAAATGATTAACGTTATTAGGTCGTGTAAAATTATTCTTTTAATATATTTAAATAAAATAGAATTTTCGTACACTTACCCAAACTAAATTTAAAAAATAAAATTGTTACCGTTGCCCCCCTGTCGCCGTCTTCCCCTCTCGGTCCCCTTGGTCCTAGAGGTCCCGGAGCTCCGGTCAAGCCTCGTGGACCTGGTCCGCCATTACTACCCGGAACTCCCTGAAACAAAAGTAAATTTACAATTTTGTTTTAAATTTGTAAATCAAATTATTTGAACTTAATTTTTTAAATATTAATAAGCTTTTTTTCCTATGTTAAAATGTGTATTGATTGCTCGCGTATTGGATCTATGAAGGCTTAAGTAAATTAACTAATTATACACTTACATCAATTCCATCTGTCCCGTCTTTTCCATCCTCCCCATCTAAACCATCTTCACCCTAAACAAAATTTAATATTTAATAAATTTCCATACACTAAATATTATTGGATTCTACTTTTTAATGCACATCATACCATGGGAGCCATAAAAGATAACCTAAAACTCATATAAGAATACTATAACGCGTAGTTACTTAAACATATTTCTTTAACCTTACCCAATATAAAAAAACAAATAACATTTTTGTACGCAAGTTTAAAGTGTTTTGTACAGTTTATAGTTCATAGCTGTATTATTTACTACAATCAAACAAAAATAATAACTGAAAATAAATTGTTAAAATAAATTACCGTGCTGCCGGTATCACCCGGAACTCCCGGTTCGCCAGGGATCCCATCTGCTCCATCAAGCCCTGACTTTCCGGTATCACCTTTCGCCCCCGCCTCACCTTTTGCCCCGTCCTCCCCGGATTTACCCTTTAATCCTTGCTCCCCTATCTCACCCTTGCTCCCATCTCCGCCCTTTTCACCGTCGGTACCCGGGGTACCGTCCGTGCCCGGAAGACCCTGAAATCAAATTTATATTTTTCTTAATTTTAAAATTTTAAAGTAAAACAATAATGAATTTATTTTTAAACCTCATTTGGTTGTTAAAATAAATTTTATTTAAATAGGTGCCATTAATAACATAGACATTAAAATGTTAGAACTTACCAAACTTTAAAATCAACGCCATTTTTTTAAAGGTCGAACAAAAGTAACTTTTTTTTGGTTAGGGTTAAAAGGTAGAAAGCGACATATAAATATAAAAAGAAACCTAACGCTATTTTTCTTACGAATTTTTTTTAAATTTTACAAAGTAACCAAAACCAAAAAACTTACGATGGGACCTTGTGGACCTTGTACATCAGACACCGGACCCACTTCTCCAGGGGGACCAATTGGACCCCGATCACCCTTAAATTTTCAAGTTAAGTTAATTTTTAATACTTATTTGTTATTTTTATTAAAAAAAACAAGAATTTTTTTACTATGAAATTATTTTAAATTACCGTGAACCCGATCGGTCCCCTTCTTCCGTCATCCCCAGGTTCGCCCCTGGGTCCTGGAGCTCCATTTAGTCCGGGGGGACCTTGGGTACCTAATTCACCCCGTTCACCCTTAAGATAATAACAACATTTTATAAAATAGTCTCACTAAACAACAAAATTAATAATTAAACATGAAATAAAAGGCAAATGAAATATGTGAACAAAAAATGCAAAACCATTAAAAATCCATTTTTTATTGAATTAAAATAAATTTACCTTTTCACCAGATTCTCCTCTTTGTCCAACATCACCAGGAACTCCCTGATACAAAAATAATATTTATATTTATACCCTAATTAACCAAACATCCTATGCCCATATTTACAAAGAGCTTTTATAATATCTCTACAACTCTTAATACCGACAGTGTGATGTAGTGGTCAGTACACTTGGCTTCACTACAGGACGTCCTGGGTTTGATCCCATCTGCTTTTATTGCTGTAGTACCCTGGAGTAAGGCGCTATAAACAATATAAACCTCTACAAAGCTAAAAATCGATCGGCAGAGTAATTACCGGGCAATTAAAATTCCTTGATAAAATGTTAATTTTAAAATATTATAAACGTAAACTTACAGGCTCCCCGTCGCTACCGTCGACTCCAGGTATTCCGTCACTCCCCGGTGCACCCGGTTCCCCTCGGGCTCCCACAAGACCGGGGAGTCCTGACTGTCCTTGGTCACCCTGAAAATATAATTACAAAATTATACTATAACTTAGTGGGACTGTGTTAAAAGCTTTACGTTAACAATATTTTTGTTGTGTAATTTGACTATTTACAGTTTACAGTAATATAACGTTTGCCAATAACATAGATGTTGGTAAACCATAATGTAATAACAATTTGTTTTTTGATCAGGTATTAAGATTAAGTTGTTTTTTTTTATCAGTCAATTGTCAATTGTGTAAACAAATTCTATGGCAAACAACTTTTACTTATAAATAACACTTTGTAAACTCAGTTTAAGGTTAAAATAAAAATCAATGTTAAAATTTAATTTGTGTACAATCGAGTTCGTCTATTTATTTGTATATTATAAAGGAAACCTCATACCGACGACGTAAAATGAAACACCATATAAACAATATCCAGACAAGATTAAATGACGTGAAAGGGTTAAGTCTTTCGCACGACTTAAGTTTATAAAAATAGTTCGATGATTAGTGGATAAAAAATGTTGAAAATTTAGCGAAAACATGTTTATTAGAAAACATCTCTCGGTATTTTATTTTTGAATTTAATTTGTCCATACCTGAAACAACAACTTGACAAAAAAAACAAACAACAAAAATATTTCAAATCAAAAATAAAATAATTAAATTTTTTTGTGTTTTTTTAGGGACCTAATTCCATATAAGTATAGTACACTAAACGTGCATTAGTTTAAACTCCCAAATATAAATATTTAAGGTTAGAAAGGTGTACCACTAACAACAAACACGAAAAACATCGCATTAACCGTTGATAAACTAAAACCAAAAACTTTCATCTATTTCAGTTGTTTATAGTAACGCCATAATTTCTATTAGCGCTAACTCTTTCACGTTTCACCACTAGTTAAGCATATGGGAAAGGTAAACAAAGGGTTGGTATTATTTTGAAAGCGTGTTCGTGGGTTAAAAAAGGGTTTAACACTTTTCTGGGTCAACTGTAACCATCTATTTGTTAATGTCAACTAAATTAAGGAGCAAGTAATCGTTTAAGCCTGCACGGACTTTTATCATATATAAAAAAACGATAAATTCGTTGCCATACGTAATATAAACAGCAGGTTGATATAACGAATTGTTTTCGACATTTAAAAAAAACTAAAGTGACAAATTCGTTTAAAATTTAAATATTTTACCTTTTTCCCTCTTTTTCCTTCTATTCCAATCTCTCCTTTCTCTCCCTATAAATTAATTAGTCATGATTAACAAGAATGTTATTTACCTTTAATTTCGTAAACCAATAATTAGTTAAGTGAGTATAGGTTACATAAAACTACCAACAAATTAAACCCAAATTTAAAAAACATATTTACTTGCTCTCCTGGTGCTCCATTAGCGCCTGGTACACCCTGTAAAATAAAAACGACAATTTTAATTTATTACATTTAAATAAAATTAGTTTGTTGAAAAAATTATTTATTTATTTATATATTTATATACTACTTTAAATCTAAAAGCGATTTTTAATGCAGAAACATTATTCAGAAATTATAAATTTTACTTAACACATAAAATAGTAAGCAAATATCTTATTTATCCTATAGAATCAACAACTAGAACATTTTTACTATTTAAAAAAAGCCAAATTAACAAATAGTTTAAACTTAAAACATAAATTTTGCATTAAAAAAATCTTACGTCATTTCCGGATTCTCCTTTCCCACCAGGGGGTCCTCCAGGTGATCCTGTATCCCCCTTGTCACCTTTACCTCCCACTTGGCCTGCAGGTCCGATTATTCCATCTATTCCATCCCTCCCATGAGTTCCATTAAATCCCATTTCACCACGATCTCCCTGAAAAAAAAGTTTAGAGATATAAAATCATTCTTAATTTTATAATGCAACATTTTTTTCGTACCACATTAAGGTAATGAGTTTTACATATTTTATCGGGAAGAGTGTAGAGCTGGGACGTGGTTAAACCATCCGTAAACGCCGGGGTCAAGGGCAAATAGTGTGACTTTGGTGCGGCTCAAACCCAAAACTTTTCGACTCGTAATTTGATGACATGACCGCTTAGCTACCGGTCATATTTTTTTATTTATTGATATTCAACTTTTAAGCTATTTAAAACACTTAAATGTTGAATAATAAGTAATAAAAAAATATGACAAAATAATTAATACAGTTATTTAAAACACTAATTAACTTCCTCATCAATGTATAATTTTAAAACAACAGAATTTAAGACAACTAAGATTCCTTAAAAAAAAATAACCAAAATACCTTTTCACCAGGTGGGCCTGCAGGACATTCACACGATATATCTGGTCCTTCTTCTACTACAGCAATCACCTCAGGTCTATGTATATCTGGTACTTCAGGTCGGGTATACTCTTTATTTTTCCAGAACGGAGTCGTGGTCTCTTCGCCGCCCTTTAACTCATCAGGTTCGTCCTTAAAAAATATTAATAAAAAATTAAAATCTTAAAGACCTAGTAAAAATTATAATATAAAATGGAAAAATGAATAATAAACTATTACACTTATAAATTAATAAAATCTATGTAACTAGTTTAAATAAGTCATACGAATTAATAACAACTTACGTCATCAGGTACTTCACCCCATGGTGGTGTAGTTACCCTTAAAACAAAAACAAGATTTGATTGATAAATATAGGTTTTTTTTATTAGGATAGTGTTTTAAACTTGTCGTTACATCGGGTTTATAGCCTGAGTACTATTTACCCTTAAACAAACAATAAAAACTTAAGCTTTTAAAATTAAAAAGATTTTCTAGTTTTTTTAAAAGGGTTATTTGAAGTAATGACCAATAACGTAAAAATTATATTTACTCTTCTGTTGTGGTTAATTCTGTAGTGGTGGTTGGTGGTTCTGTTGTTGTAGTGGTTGTAGTCGTGGGCTCTGGTGTTGTTGTAGTGGTTGTAGTCGTGGGCTCTGGTGTTGTTGTTGGTTCTGGTGTTGTTGTAGGTTCTGGTGTTGTTGGTTCAACATATTCGTTATGTCCATAAACAGGTGGACACTAAATATTAATTATATAGTTTTAACAGATGCAATTTAAAATTTTTTTAAATATAGCGTATACATTTAAATAAGTCTTAAATTGCAAGTTAAAGACAAAAACAAAGACAATTTGATAAATTTAATATAGCCAAAATTACAAGTCGATCTTTAACTCCCAACTTACAGAACTATAATTTTTATGTAATAAATTCAAAAATAAATCCACCTCTAAAGCTTGTTTTCCAGGCAATTCACAACATCCCATTTCTGCTTCATCAGCAGATTCAATCTCACAATAAACCTTAATCGACTGAATCTCAAACTAGAAAACATAATATTTTTGGTATTGTAATATAGTTTAAATGGTAAATATTTACGTAAATTATACAAATTAGTGTTAGTAACATAATTAACTCAGAGCTAACCTCCGACGGGGCATTCCGTTTTGTTCTTCCCAGAAAAGTATGGCCACCAATATCTATATCTGAAGCTTTTTGTCTCATTCTACGAGTTCCCACTTTGTCACAGTCAATAAACAACGTCACTGAACCTCTACAAATATAAATATGACGTCATAAGAATTGGATATTACGTCTTTCAATTTAAAAATGACCACATAGATGTTGTACAAAAAATGTATCAAAAATAGTTAAACTGCTGATTAGGTAATATTGGCTCGGCAGATTTGTTTATAAAGTGCAAATTAGACATATACATTACACTATTATAACTTTAAAAAGGATTTTATAACTTAATTATTTAAACCTGTTTATATGTAGAATAACTTTGTGAAATTTTTGGTCAAATAAGGTTCGAATTTGTGGATATTTTCTAGTTCGAAATCTTGTTGTCGTAGGTTTCCCATCTAATCCTAAAGCCAGAAACTCAAATATTCCCTGAAACAAAAATTTTAAATAATAAAAACTTAAATTTATACTAAAAATATATTTACCTATATTAACTTATATATCATGACTTAGTCAGAATAACAAATTTTAAGTTTAGGCCGTTCAGTGACCGGCAGTGCGGTGTAGTAGTCAGAACACTTGGCTTCACAAGTTGGGGTCCTAGGTTTGATTCCTACTGCTTGCATGCTGTAGTGTCATTAAATAACGCGCAATAAACAAAATAAACTCCTGCTGAGCTAGTACTTAATCAGCAGAATAATTACCGGGCATTAATAAACTATAGTATCCCAAACTGCTAAAGTCAACTTAAGACTGAGTCAGAGTAACTAATGTTACTCTATGTTTAAATCGTTAAGTCGACCTTCCCACATCGAGAATAAATAAATATACATGTAATAAAAATCAAAACGATTAAAATATGTAATAAAAATCATAAATAAAATCAAAAATATGTAATAAAAATCAAAACGATTAAACTAACAAAAACACTTAAAAAAGTACCACTTTGTGCCACAGTAAAATATAGAGTTTTTCCTAAATAAAAAAGTGCTAAAAACGCCAGTTTCCGTTACCTTTCTTTGGTTAAGTCTGACATCAAGTTGATCCTTATTAGCAGAGCTAACAATTCTTATTAAACTCCAAGGTTTTTTCGATGATTTTTCGTTCAACCTAAACGTTGCCACCAACCCATATTGACCTGGCAAACCCTTGCTGAATAAATCACTGGAACAAAAAATATTATTGATAATGTTAGTAAGCGATAGAACACATATATAGTTAGTAATCTTTTTATCACTAATGTTAGATTATTTACTGTATTTTATAACAGATTAGGTGTAAAATACTGATTTTAAGATTAAAAAAAATTTAAGTTTAACAATAAAAAAAAACTATTAAATAATATTTTAAAACTTGTTAAAATATCTTTTACTCAAAATTCTAAAGCATTTTAAATACCTGGTAGCCACAGAAGGACTGTCAGTCAATCTATATGCTTTCTTTCCATACGCCGAACCCAACACAGTCTCTACTGTATTAGGGGGTGCTGTGTCCAGCTTAAACGCTGATATTAGATCAAAACCTAAAAAACACACACAAAATGTTAATTTTTTGTCGATTTTTTTAATGCTAGAATTCTATGAAATGATTAGTGCATGCATGCTGGCAGGCTGATTTCATTTGTTATGGATAGATTTTAAAGATTGGAGAAAGTTAGTGCTTGGTACGATTTGGGTTAAAATAAATCAATTATCACAACGATTTTGAAAATAATTTTTTCATTTTAATTTTTCTTATTTTTTGTCGTGAAAATATATTTAAAAAAATTAATAAAATTAATAAATTTATCTTAAAGTTATCAATAATAGTAAACGATTTACAGTAATAAAAATGCAGTTTTTAAATTAAAATTCAATTTTCGATAAAAAAAAAATTATTTTAAATAATTTGTAAAAAATTATTTTAAATAATCAGTTTCTTAAATCGTTGTGAATTAAAATAAACCACTTACCCTTCTCTAACGTACTCACTCTTAAATCCAACTTTCACTGATTGTGACGTCATCACATACGTCATCTAACATGCTTAAATCAATTTGGAAGCAAAATCTACTAAAGTTTTGCCATGCATTCTACTTAACTACAATCAATTCCACTAATTTCCGAGATTTAAAAATTGACGAAATTGATATTAAATAAAATTAGGTTTAAATTAGGAATTAAATTAAAGGAAACATTAAAATATTTAAAAAATTAATTTAAATTAAAAAAAACATTAAAAAAACTTATTTAAATTTTAATTATGAAATATTTAAAAATTAATTTTGGTGATTTTCCAAACCAGTTTTGTTTTATGACTAATATGGTTAACTGGTTGGCAATAAAATGGTTTTTAAACTGAATAAATGGTGTTTTGACCACACAAACCATTTTTAGTCAAACCAAATGAAATGGTTTTACATGATTGGTGACGTCAATACTATCACAATCAAAAATTGCAACGTCACCTTTAAATATATGACGTCACATGACTCTAAACCAGCCACGTGACTTTATTTCCATTATGACTTCACATCACCCCGTAAAAGGACTGTGACGTCATTAACAACGCGATAAAACATGAATTAATGAGCGAAAAATTAGTGCACGTGCATTAAGCTTGCCTGGTACATTAGCGCCACCTTTTGGTCCATTTTCATCCGGGCCGATTACCGGACAAATCGCGTCTGTAAAAAAATAAATATTTTTAATTAAATCTAAATCTAACAGTGTGGTTAAGCGGTCATGCTGTCTATCTACTACCGAAAGGTTTCGGGTTCAAGCCGAACCAATGCCCCCTTATTTGCCCTTAAGCCCGGGAGGGTTTAAAGATAGCTCAAACACGTCATAACTGAACACCCTTTCCCTAATAAGAGTACAAAACCCATCACTTTAGGTTAATATGGAAAGAAAGTTGAAAGTTTGGCTCAAAGCTTTGTTTTAAAATCAAATATTTATTTTTAATTATAAATATTTACAAAACACGGTATATTAATACATTAACTTGAAATTTTTTATACAAAATATTTTTAAATAAACGGTTTCTATTTAGATGTTTTAAAAACGTTGTTGATATTTTAAAATTACGTTTTTAGCGCCAAAAATAATAAAATTTTCAATTTGTTGTCGGTTGTATTCTAAACAACGTACGCCAAATATCCAACATAATAAGATGAAAGGGTTAATAACCGATTTAAGCCGTTTTAATAATCTGTGGGATTACTATTTTACTTTCCTTGATCTATAGAATAAATCTTAATACCTGAAACTAATAAACAGCCAATGTTTACAGAGATATTATATAAAGCTAAAGAGTAACCTACGCAATAATAACAACCAATTTAATAGGTTCAACATTTTTCAATAAATTCAGTTATTAAAATAATATTATTCGGCTAAATTTAGAGCTTTTGCTTATTTATATTAAAATCTAACTATAAAGCTCTTTTTCTATTGTGACGTCGTTATTACGTAACAGTAGCTTACCGACGCAAATGATCTCTCGGAGCGACTCTCTGATCCTCTCGATGGCTTCGAAGTCGTCTACCTGGAATACGTGACGTGAGTCCGGGTTGGATGCAATTTCTTTTAGTTCCTCCACCACAGCTGCATCTGAGACCTAGAAAAAAATATTTTTTTATTTATCCTCGATGTAGGAAAAACGACTTCAAATTTTATTACTCCAACCTAGTCTTAGGCTGGATTTGGCAATTTAATATTTTTATTGACTACATTGCCAATATTTAAGGAGTCGATTGGTTTTTAAGTTGGCCAAATTAAGCACTAGTTATATATTAAGTTTAACATAAAAATATAAAATTTCGGTAACAAATTTAACACAAAAATATATAATAAATTTTTAAACAGCCAGTTGTTTTTGGCTCACACAAGTTAAAAACCACCAGCGCCTTATTCAATTATATAATAGGTTTGACATAAAAATTCAACATTGTAAGTATTAGATTTTTAATATTTTATTAAAAAAGGCAATATGTTATATAAAGGCTTATTTATTTTCAGTGATAAAAAATTAACCAACAGACAGTTATCAACTTTATATCATATACATTTACTGTTAAAAATCAAAACACTCGTAGACATTATGACGTCATTATAACCCCTGGATAAGTGTAATAACCACAATGTGGTAGACCCTGTGACGCTCTGGTACCACAATTGATGCGGTTCTTTTATTAATATGACGTCAATATATGGTTTATTATAGGTCGTGATGTAATGGTGTATTACGTTAATGCTTGAAGGTAGCTATTATGACCTTGACGTTAAGTCCTAATAGTTAGGTTTCTGCCGTTATATCATCCAGTTACTTAAATAGTTAAATTTAACATAAAAAAGTTCACCACATTAAAAGTTAACAAATTTGAAAATACGAGATATCCTGGGAAAAGTTGAAACGAAATTAAAGTTTTAAATGGCAACAAATAATGCCTTTACTAATAAATATTGCGTTATTTTAATATAGAATTCACTATGGCAAAAGGACCTAAAATTTTGGGGCACCTTAAAACTGTACTGAATCGAATGAATAAAATAAATGAAACCCTAACCCATTACAAACTCTAACCATTTAAAATTTGTGCAATTCATATAATATTAATTTGATAAGTACCAAATATTTTGTATAACTTTTCCATACAGCACAAAAAAAACAGTTTAACTTAAATTATAAAAAACTTAAGCTTACCCCGACTGCATATAATTGTATTCCATCATCTTGTGCCGCCATTGAGGGCAGGAAAACATTATCCTGAGCTCTCCCGTCAGTTAAGATGATAGCTAACCTTGTATATCCTAACTCTATATCCCTTGCACCATACATTGGGTTAAAGGAATGGGTGTCCATGAAACGAATGGCCTTGCCAGTACGAGTGTTACCTTTAAAAACAAAGTATTTTAAATAACGAAATATTAAGTAAATTTAATAGAAATTAGTATCAAAATCGTATTTTTAAGATAGCAATTGTAATTTTGTGCAAGTAATATACATTTTAAATATAAAACATAGACTATTTTAAATTTATAAACTACAATTTAATGTTAACCAAACAGTATTAAAAAGGAATAAATTTAAAAATTAAAAACCATAATTAAAATTAAAAAAGGGATTTATTCAATTTTATCACGAAAAAAAAGAAAACAAAATTCATATTGATCAGTATGTCATATTAGATGTTGTTACACCAATAATCCTATATCATATTACTCGGTTTGTCAAGTTAAGCATGAATTTAAATCGGTATACAAAATATAACCACAGCCTAAGGACTTTTAGGCCCAAAATTTAACCTTGTTACAAGCTTTGCAAGTGTTTATGTTTTAAACATTAACGTGTGTGTGAAAATTAAAAACACTAATCGCATAGTTTAAGCATAAACAAATACAGTTAAAATATGCAGTGTTGCACAGCTGGGAAATATTTATAAAACTTAAAGAAATATGGGTTACATTGAATAGTGATCTTTCTAATTGGTTATCACTTCAATTTTTGACATAATCTTAAATCTACAATTTAAGGAACGATTCAAATATTTATATTCTGTTGATTAATTTACACTTTTTTTATCAACTTTTAATTCCACCAGTTTAATTTCGTGTGCCAAAAGTAATAATAACATGTTAAAATTTTGACTTTATGAAAATTTAATATTTTAGGGTCATTTTTATTTTTTTATCTTTTTTGACAAAAATACAAAATATTAAAAAAAAACTTTAAAACTTAAACAAGTACATTCATTAAAAAAATACTTTCGTGACAGTAAGACTTAATTTTAGTCGGATATCAAAAGTATACAATAAATAGAATTTCACGGTGCCTTGCTATCTTAAAAATATTACAAGATACCGTTATAACAACAACAAATTAACTTTTTGAAATCAGATCAAATATCAGAACGAAACAAAGGCCATTTTATATTAAAGAAAGTGCATGATTGAGCTATATACTTTTTGCCCACATAAAGCAATTTTATTCAGTCAATCTGGTAATAAGGTATACCGGTCAGGGCATTGGACTACAAGCCGAAAGGTTTCTAGTTCGAGCCGCACTAATGACATACCATTTGACCTTGAGTCCATCGTATATGGATAACTTAAACCTTCCTAATAGCAGACCCTTCCCCAATAAAACAAAAACCAATCGAAAATGAAAACAATTTCACGAACGGAATATTTGTTTGAAATTTTACCTGTTAAATATGTAATATTCATGACAGCTTTAACCAAGTCATCTTTGTTCGTGTGATCATTTAACGCAATCTCTAGCTTTGGTTCGTCTGAATAGATCACGACCCCAACATGGGTTTGATGTAGTCCAATGTCGAATGACGTCACAAGATCAGCAACCCATCTAGAAATTTGATAATTTTGTTTATAAATTGACTATTATACTTTAGAAAGTATTTGAATATAATAGATTTTTTAAACAACTTTTAAACCTTATTGGTATACAATCAAGTATTATTTTATATCTGAGTATAATTATCAAATATTTATTTACTAATTTAAAACAACAAGTTATCCAAAATCATACAAAAAAACGCTTGCTTCTCTAATATTTAAATACTATAAAAAACCTATCAGGCATTGTTTTTTGACATAAAATATAGTTTTTGGAATAAAGTTAAAGACCAAAGCTTGTTTGTCTTTTATATTTTAAAAATATTTAAAATATTTGGTTATATTTTTAAGCAAAATTTCGTACAAGTTAAGCTTGTTGTTGATTCGTTTAACACATATCGTTAACGTTTTAATTGAAGTCTCGAAAACTGTGTACTAAGCAAACAACCACCAACCTCATCACACCAATATACAATGTATAGAGATAAACACAAGTATTTCGTGACCCAAGAAAACCAAGCATTTATTTTGTAATCAAATATTTAACCTTTTAAGACCCTGGTAAAAGCTATGGCATATTTTAGTCATGTAACAAAAGAGTCAAACTATTTTTATGCAAAATCACTAATATTCTTGTGCTAGAATACTATAACCAAAATAAATGTATTGGTATAAATCATAGGAATATCAATTAGATTGTCCAATTATAAATGAATAAAATCTAAACACTTGTAGTTACAGTCCTTTTAACAAATTAATGTTTAATAATAAATCAATTTAATATTGAGTATATCAAGGTGGCGCCGTTCTAATGCGTTATAGATACAAATGACTTAAAATGTTAATAAACAGACATTAATAAATGATATGAGTTAAAACTATGTATAAGAAACAGCAGTGTTTATTTTGGAATTGACCGGTATTTTATACCAAAATAAATATCCATATTTATATATACAATGTAACTATGACCCTTTTGTATTGAATTTTACATATTTGTCCTTTATAAGACCCCGTATCAAAAACGTTAGGAATTTGTCATGTTTGATTGGCAATGTATAAATATAAAGGTGTTAGTGTTAAAAACATGTGTTGGTAAACTGTTAAAATATTAGATTGAATTTAACCACATAAACCTTTTAATATGGTTGAAAAATTTATTTTTATTAATATGTCTTCTGATATATTTTGTATAATTGTTCTTACGTTGAATGTATTTAAAAATTAAACCATCTTTTAAAACTTGACCAGATCAAATTAATTATATTCCTATTTTTTTAAGACAATGTCACAACCTCCCCTTTTAAGCGAATAAATGCAAGTAACTTTTTGTTTAAATTTTCTAATTCTAACTTAACGCAAAAAATCAGGTTTCACAATAAAAACGTTTTTGCCGTAACTTTATCACTCGAGTTTACATCGTGAGAAATATCACGTGAACTTGTGGTAATGACCTGTGACCCTAACCGAAAATGTTAAGTCTGCGAGGTGTAATTGGAGCTTATAAGATCACTTCAAAATCGTTGAAATTGGTTAAGTTATAGGTTTAAAACCCTGTTAACCTTAAAGTAAGGGCGCTTCAATGCCATAAGGGCAAAACCTTCGTTAAAGCGGTTTTATGTTTTGACTACATGTAAAATATAAAAATTAAGTTAAAATATAAAGAAAAAACTAATACAATCTAATATAATCTTTACTAAAAACTGTATGTATTATTATTATTTTATTATCCTTTTGAATTTAAACATGTATATATTTCAATGGTGTAAGGTTTTAGATAAATAAAATCAATATTATTAACTTGATATTTATGTCAAAAATTGTCAAATATTTAGCCCTAAACATCATCATTTCCTTTAAGTTTTGACGAGCTGACAGTTTGTTATAACCTGTAGTTATCACATTACAAAAACACCAAAAACAAGCAAAGTCTCTTTCCTAAAATGGATTTTCTTTAACACACTCGATGTATTTTTAAACATGATTCACTCAAGAATATATTTTAGGAATTCGGGCACAACAAATAAAGCACGTGCCGATGACGTCACATAATTAAAAATTTGTTTAAAAAAAATAAATAAAACAATTGTAATTTTGTAATTTTTTATGTAAGCCACCAATCAGATTTTTTTAAATATTTAATAGCAATCATAAAAACTAAAGAAAAGAAACTTATGCCCATTCGCATAATAATATAAAGTTTTTATTAAATTTCTTCTTATACCCTCTCAAAAAGGCTAAAAAAATTACGAACCCCCTAAAAATTAAGAAAATATAAATTATATACCCCACCTTAAAAACTATTTACTTACTTTCGCACCGTCGCGAAGCCATCGTTTCCGACGCTACTTGATCCATCCAACACAAACACAAGATCGTAGTTCACCGTTCTACAACCTGCACGGTAAGACAATTAGTTAATTGTGACGTCATACTACAATTAAAATTTTTAAGGAGAAGTGGCCACTTAGGGTACAGGAAATGGCATTGTTTATGTAACAAACATGCCCCTTTGTTTGGTATTGTTTGTAGAATAAACGCTTGCTTGAATATGTGTGCAAAACCTTACCAAAAAGTCTTTTACATAAAATCGTTTTTTTGGGTGATTTTTTTGTGTTTTATATTGAGCTCAAGTTATCACAGAATTTCTGCAGTTTAGGTTTAAAATAAACCCTTTTTATATTAAAAATTTAAATAAAACATGAAATCTTCGCCTAAAGTTAAAAACCAAACAAAAAACTCTAAAGTTTTCGTATAAAAAACAATCAGTTGTTTGTTGTGCGTTGGCGACCCATTGATGAAGTGCGTGGTGCTGGTTAGCCACAGAAATCTGATGGTTAGATTCTAAGTCTGTGACGTCACATTAGCTGTCTACGAACTTAAGGGATTTGTGGAGAAACAATTTATGTAAGAGTTATATTAAATATCTTTGTGCAAAAAAATTTCGTTTTTTTTTCAAAAATTTTCAGAAAACGTGTAATCTTTTATAACGTGACATTTGTAAATTATTCTTACATTCCTGGTAAGCATAAAACACGATCTAACCAGACCGCAATTGCCAAGTTCCCCTTATAAAGGCATGAGCCTCTCGTGTATTATACCTTATGTTAATCCCTCTAAAACTGTGATTTTAGAGATAAAATTAGAGGTATTCAAAGCAACGTCCCATCAAAATAATAACATAGAATTTTATAGGGTATGTACCTAAATAATTTCTAAACCGCTAATTTATCATTTTTCAGATTTTTTTAACTTTAGTATACCTAGTAGACAAAGACAAAAAAAAATAAAATTTAAAAAAAAGCATTTCCAAAATATAACAAAAAGTGTGACAGGGTTATATGTAGTAATACATTTAACCGATACTTTAGCATTTAGATAAAGTACAAGAAAATCTAAATCAAAAATACAACAATCTGATCCTTTCTAAAAAAGTCTACTCAACTACAAAATCATTCAAAAATCACTAAAAATGTGATTTTAAAAGTTAAATAAATGATTGGATTTAGAAATACACACATCACACCATGTTTCGATTCGATTAAAGAGAAAAGAATATTACTAGTCGATGAACTAATTAACTCAATAAAAACTCCAAATCTTGTCAAGAAAAACTTGAATTTTCGAATTTATGACAAGATTTAAGTTTTTCTTTGTCACCATGCCAACAAGAATGTTAAAATGAAAATACTTCGGATTATTTAAATTACCCAAAAATTTGGAGATGCAAAAAACTATTAAATTCCAAAAATTCACGAAATTAACTTCACACTACAATCGTTTTGTTGTCTAACGAGCAACTCTTTGTTACGTAATAATCAAATGATGACGTCATGCTGCGACGCACCCCACATGCAACCATGTACGTCACGAAATCAATTTTTTTGTTTAAAAAGAGGAAAAATCAAAATAATTACGTCATCACGCGCATGCCGTGATTTGTGTCACGTGACCACTCACAAAAGTGATATTATGACGTCATACACGTCACCTTCGTCGCCTTTTTGTTTCCGCCTGTGATCTTCTGAGGGGGTGAAGCGGGGTCAAATTAATTAAGCTTTTTATTTATTTAATATTAAAAAAAAATTTAAACTATTCTACCATTTTTAATTAATTAACAAATTAATTTTGATTGGTTGGTAATATTACCTTTTCTGTTGTCCGAAGATGTTTGCGATGCAACCAGTGACGTCATAATGGCCGCGAGAAGCGCGAGGTCAAACCTAATCTTCATCACGATGTGTTGATGACCTCCGCAGTTCAAAAAATTATCTAAAAAATTTAAAATTTATAAATTACAAAATGTAAGAGTAGAATTATTTGTCAAACCCTTTTTATTGATTGTTAAAATATTTTTAAAATGTGATATTTTTAAAGTCTTATTTTTATGCAAAATTTTAAATGACTAACATTTCGTACTCCCTAAATATCAAGTGGGTTAAACAAAATTTAAGTTTAGTTGTTACAAAAGTTCAACGAAAGCAGGTACGTTATACTTGTGCACGATTTACATAAAGTAAAGTTCAAAAAGCAAGTGATAATTTACAAAAACACTGTTCTGGGGTTTTGCGTGTAGTTCTTATTACTTGTGGGCTGGTGGGTTAAACGCTCCAAAAAGTTGCATATAAAATAAACCCTAAAAACCACCACGTAAATGCCATATCTAAGTTTTTGCTAGCTTCAAAAATGACAAAATTACGTAAAATTGGCTAAATTTGACCTTGAAATGATTTTAAACCAGAATTAGAGCGCAAGCCCGTTTATTACAGGTTATCATAAAAGCCACAAATCCCGATTGTATTTCATTCATTTGAAATCGTTTTGTGGTCTCTTTTCTACATTATGTCCGCCCACATTACATACATTAGGCACGCTTGGGAATACATTTACCTTCATCTTCGTTTAAGCTAATCAGCTGTGTTATTAGAGGTGCAGTCAATGTCGTAAAATACATGTAATATATTGCGTAGAGCCAACTACGTCAAAAATTTATTTTTGAAGAATTTTTTTATATAAATGCAATTTTCTTGTTTAATTTAGTAACATTTTTAAATTCTGACCGTTTTGGGGGTCAGATCTTGCCCATATTCCTAAGCCAACCACACAAAAATAATTTTCAGAGTTTTGATTTCGCATAAAATTAATTTTCTTGTTCTATTTTGTAACTTGTTTAAATTTTGATCAGTTTTGAAGCCAGACTTGAGCCACATTGCAATAAATTGTTTATAACCAAATCCAAGACGTACCTTAAAATTCCGATACTGGGTTTTTTCGTCAAGTTACAACAGTGTCATTATTGTTTAACATAACCTAAATCACCTGTGAATAAAAAATTCGTTTAAAACGGGGGTGTCTATTTGATTGCCAGCCGCCTGTTTTAGTCTGTGTTCTTTTCAGGCGTGAATTAGTAAAGGAAACCAGCAAGGTCTTCCACACAACGCTATCAACACAAAGTTCTAATCAAAATGTCCCCGAACTTAAAATTTAAACAACAGACGACTGTCATTATCAAATTAGGGGTTGGGTTAACTCCTCAATACAGCGCTATACATATTTAAACAACTACCGCTATATCAATTTAAAAGGTAATTTATAATATATAGGCGAATACATTAACGTTATGCCGTCTAATAAAGATCGACGTTAAGAAATCTTGGCCTTGATATTTCATTATCAAAACTGTCGACTATCGTTAAGGTAGACAAAGTACGCTAATGGTTTCGGCTAATTAATTATACAGATTTAAATGCGCAATCTAGACACAAAATAAACACAAGTCTTGAGCAGCTCGTACATCAGTACGTTAGCGTGTCTAGTTAGTAGACTCGTGCTTTATTAGCAATTTAAAGTATGCGGAATGCATGCCGCTTTTCTCATTAACCAAACACAGATAATGCTTAACCAAATCGGCGACGTTAATCTTATGTTGCGAGATGATCCACTACGCTAGTTTGAGGGCCTAAGTTAATAGGATTTCGATCCAACTCAACAAAATTCAAGACCCGAATAAGGTAGCATCAATTACTCAAAGAATTTTTAAGAATTAAGATTAAACGAAAACAATTTTTAACTATGAACGATTGGAAAAAAATTTCTTTTGTAGACTATATATTAAGTTACTAATTTCAGCGTATTTTTTCCCGGTAAAAAAACCCGTCTAAGTACACATAAATACTCTCACACAATTAAAGCGAAGTTCGAAACCGGTTACTTTGTTTCAAATGAGGGGAAGCGCTTGGCAGGGTCTTCAATCAATCACTCGTTACAACTCTACAACTCTTAGAACGACAACTTAGTGCTTTATTTAGTAGACACCTGACGAGGGTCAGTTGACAACAAAACGACTTAAAGCGACCACCCTTAAAAGAGCATAACTATCAAAGCAACAAATCTTTAAAGAGGCCGTTACATCAATAGTTTACTGTAAAAATAGAGCACTAAATTGTCCCTTTTTCAACCTATCAACCCTTCCGCTTCAAAAATTCACCGTTATTCTTACATTTCTTACATAACAATCAATAAAATAGACAGCTATCTGTCTTCACGAAAAAAATACGCGTTGAAAATTCCCTGAAAGTCTTTGCGAAAATATAAAAAGGCTAAGTTCACACAGCTTGTGCCAATATATCAAATATCACAAAACCCAAAGCTCACTCGTTACAATCTCATTATAGATTTGATCGATAATCACGTGGAAAATGAAGTTTAAACTCGAACAAGCTGTCTAGTTATTTTGACTGTTTTAACTTAATTAAATATCACCTAACTAATATTGGTGTTGATATTAAATTTCAAGTACGATGCTAACTTGAAGCTGAAATCACCTAATTTGGGATTTTTTCTTCGCTTTTGCGCTCGGTTTATTTCTTGAGTGTACTTCTTTCGATATTGATATTCTTGTCAAAAATTCTCAAGGTTATTTTAGGCGTGACGACTGGCCCAACGCAACAATTGCACCTATTGATGATGTCACAAACATAGCCTTGTTACCCGCGCAACGTCATAATCAAAATATTTAAAACTCATATAAAGAAGTTTTTGTTTTCGATAGAAAAATCGTTGCTAGACTAAACGCATATATTTCAACAAATGGTTAAAGCGTAAAAACCTGGTTTGTTTAATTAGCTTACGGCTATGTATAATCCCAGACAAAACACAGATGCGCAAAACTTGGCTTGGATTAAATATTGCTTGAAAACTCAGCTTAGCTTGTCAAAAAATCGCGAAAAATGCGCGGAAAAAATTTAGCGTCGGCGCCAACCGTAATTAAAGCGTGTAATAAGCAACCCAGCAATGCCAGGTTTTTAAGTCTTTAAAGAAAACGGAAGTTAGGTCGAAATAGGCGCGACAATTGCAATTACCAAACCTCTTATAAGTCTCAATTAACTCTTCTTTCTTAATCACTTGAAATTTTTTATAAACTTTTCGTCATACGCGACTAAATAAATAAGTGAGTTTTCAGTGCGTTTCTGGTTAGTGTTAAAATCACTAAAATCGCGCAGCTTTTACTATAAAGACGTTCCCCAAATCGCAGTCAATGAAGTTTGAACGATTTTTAACAATACCTGGATTTAAAGGGATTTATTTAAATGACTTTTCATGTGTATTTTAGTCTACAAACCAGTGGTTGAAAACTTGAAATATTTGTATGTTTAAATTAACATTATTGAACAAAACTTACAATTTATAACAATATCAAATTGTCGTTTCCATAAAGACGGTATTATAGTTAATAAAAACATTGTTTTTCATTGTTGTAGCATTGTTATAGAAGATAATGCTTACACAATGCTCTTACTGTTCTTACAAATTTTACATCAATTTATCAATAACTCTTTACAAAGAATAAATTTCAATTGTTTGCGGAACTATATTTAAGTAAGCGCACGTAAAGCACACTAAAGTTATATTTACATAACACCCCAAAACATATTTATTATCATATAATCTTTATAAATTACCTTATATCGCTTACGTAATTAATCACTGAAATTCTACTTTGTTGATTCTTTTAAAATTAGATTTGCGAACGGCTCGAATAAACAAAGTAATTATTCACGTATTTTATGCACATGTAAAGGGGAATTTGAAAACCGTTAATAGCACCTTTACAGGTTAAAAACAGGTACTACGAAATGTGTATTTACTGGCCTCAAAAATATTTGTTTAGTCGTTTAAAAATCACGACTTAAATACAGTTATTTGATGTAGTTTTACGGGATAATAAAGTACACCTATTTGATGTATAACTCAGTAATAAAAAACGCCTTTTCGCATGTCAACTAATAATAATACTCATAGGTTTATGAGGGGCTTGGTATTAAAGAATACAAATGGCATTTTTTATGTGTATGACTAAATAAAAAACTTTGATTTTATAGTATGTCGGATAGACGCACAAACACTCACGATAATACTTGTTTAAACATTCCGTACTCGCAACAAGAATATCAATGTCAGTCAGCAAATATTATTACGATATTTGGGTTTAATTCTGCGACCAGACACCGTTCAAATAAAGCATTTCCTCTCGGGTAAGCCTAGAACTTACGGTAAGATTTGCCGACACGCAAATGTAACAAAGGTTTTAAAATGTGCAATTTCAGGAATCTTTGGATATAATAAACCAATCCTCGGCTATACTTAGCCTAAATTTGGTCTAATCTCCACCCTACCGCAATAAGCTTTGTCGCATTACAGCCTCAAGTATAACAACCTCTATTTACACACTTACCCTTGATTTCTCTAATATTTGTCTTAGACTTACAATCAAACTTAGTATTTGTTTTTAAGCTGTTTACAAGGCTAGTTTTTCTATTAATCTAATCCTTTTAACATTATTTATCCTAAAACACATAAACCCCACTGTTTAAATTGTAAATATTTTAAATAGAAGTACTTCGAAATATTCCGACCAGATACAATCGTCTTGTCAGCCGAACCGCAAGCCTAGATATGGAGATCGACTCGTTGATTAGACAAGTGTAAAGTTCATGGACGTTAACGGCTATAATTAGAATTTTAAACGGGTGTCTGAATTGAAATTTAAAGCTAGCCTACTCATTTATCTTAAAAACTAGGCTAATATGCATTTTTACAAACTGCCGAATTATGAAACTGACTGGAAAACTAAGATTCGAGACTAATACTTACGTCAATTAGTCATCAGAGAAAAACACGGCGGGAAAAAATTAATCTCTAACAATTAACAATATTGTTTAATAATCTCATTCCAAAAGTGGCAATTTAGCCTTAAAGACCACAATTCTTAACTTTAAATTTGAAAATTGCGCAAGTTTAAATTGATTTTGTATGTTAGCAAATAGTCTCAATTGCTCAGGCTTAAATTAATTTGACTCTAAATGCCTTAGCCTGTCAAGCAAGCATTCAGCTAAAACTAAACTCTTGTAGTGCTCTCCATAGCTAACTATTAACACAATTGTTTATTAGCGAACTGTAAAACCACAAACTTAGTCGCTTATTCTACCCTGAAGGCTAATTTATTATAAAAAGCAGTGCGCCCTGTTTTTATTAAGCTAAATATTAAGCGAACGACAGTTGTCAATTGTTACTCAACACTGACATCGCGCAACGATACATTTCGATAAATTATTTTTTAAAGCAGATCATATTTTATATTTTGCACAAATAAATATTTGACCAACTAAACGTTTTTAAATTAGTTTAATTTTTTGAATCACATCTACACAGTTTTTAAATTAATCTTACGCTATTTTGTAAGACCTTTAGAAAATTGTTCTAAAAAGGTATATTTGTAAAAATTAAATTGGTATAATTGTTTACCGTTATTAAATATAACAAATCCTGGCAAAAAAGTTGTTGTAGTAAAATAAAAAGTATTTTAAATTGTTAACGTGTTGTTTAAAGTCCTATACCAGTTACAACGCTTATTTTACGACCTCTGCCAAAATTCAATTTTTCGCTTTATTTGTATTACGAGTATTGTGGTTTTCTAAGCTGTAAATGTTGTTGTTATTCGTGATGTTTAAGCAATGATAACACCTTTAGATTGCTAGTTTTAGGTAATTTATATTATTATCATATCTTACTTAAAAAGTTTATATTGATATTGCTTTTTAGCTTAGAAAAAATTTATCGAAAAATAGTTTTATGTTGATTTTAAATTGTGAACAAAATATTGGAATATATGAAATTATTTTCAACTTTGTATTTTGGAAAGTTGTGACTACATATGGATTCTACCATTAAGAGTCAGGTAATACTTGTTTATTTAAATAAAACCGTAACAGCTTGTTGGTTTTAAACAAAAAAAAACGTGTTATCCAAAATATTTTAATTGTTAAAGCCTTATATACCTAAGGTATAAATATACTAGCTTCTCTCAAAAAATAAATGAAATTTTAGTGCGTAGTTTATTAAGTTAGGTGCCTAATTCTTTAATTTGCTTTTTTAGGGTGATAGAAGTGCAAATTTGGATGACAGTAGAGGAGGATATCGCAGAAGTTTGGTTCGAAGAATTGGTGCCAAATTACCACTCGCAAGTGTAGAAAGACCTAGATTCGAACTCCTACCTAATGGTGCCAGGTTGATCGAAAATAATGGGCAAAAAACAACTTTGTTTTCACTGTCCGATATTTGTCAACTTATGGACATACCAGAAGTGTAAGATTTTTAAAATATTATTGTACAAGTCTACATGATTTTTTAATAAAGGGCCTCCATAAAAAGCATTACATTCTAAGATGCTAATTAATTAAACTCTAAGGCATGTTAGCTTTATTTTAATAACTTAAAACAAATATAAACTATCTGCAATTTTATTTAAAATTGATAATTATTTCATATTAAAAATGTTACTCTTTATTTTAGATTTCCAACTTCAAGATCAAGTTTAGATCTAAGAGCTGAAGTTGACTTCAGAAAGGAAGAGGAAGATGTAGGAATTGGGATCATTAAATCTACCTCCATGACTTCACTATCATCCCAGAATGAAAACATGCCAAATATGGTGACAAAAATCACAGCACTGGAAGATGAGCTATCTCAACTAAGATCACAGATTGCAATGCTTGTTTCAAACCAACACAAAAATGATGGTAGGTCTATAATATCTAAGTACGAGAATATTTATGCTTGTGTATTGAAATAGCAATTTGATGTTCGATAATGAAGTGATTTAAAAGTGAAGTGTAACACTTAAATCATCTACTTAAAAGGTTTTTAATATTGAAGTGTTTTATATTTATTTAACTCTTATTTAAGTTAAATATTGGATTAAAAATTCGTTGTTTAATTAAGTTTGTTTTAAAATTATTTGTTTAACTAAACAACAAACATTTTTATTTTAGTTTCAATCAGTTTTAACTCAACCATGAGTGGTGCAGGGGAACCAGCGTTATGTTCCACCCCCATAAAACCTCCTGCAACAATTATCCCCCCTCCCCCTTTATTTAATATCCCTCAACCCCCCAATTTGTCCATACCACCACCCCCAAATTTGTCTATACCCCCTCCCCCACCTTTATCGAGTAGCACGCAATGCAAATCTGCACAAAGTGTGATAGACCTAATAAGAGAAAGAAAAAGAGCTAAGGTAAAAACTATAAAAAGAGTTTGTAAAAAAATTTAAAGTTCATGACTTCAAATTTGTAATAGAACATAAGTTAGAGCTGTTTAATTGTAAAAAAATGTATTTAATAACCTTTGTTGGTAATCACTAAAAGTAACATTATATACTATATTAGAGTTGGACTTTGTTTTTTTAATTTAACATTTTTACTTTATTTTAATTAATAAAATTGTTTTGGTTTAAGGGCAAAGAAGTGGGAACTGCACAAGTCTCAAATGAGCACAGACCTGTTACAATGGCCGATGTTTTAAAAGATTTACACAAAGTCAAGTTAAAGTCGGTCACAAGGTACCACTTATATAAATAAAAAATACAACCTAAAAGACCCAGTTGTTCTACATTTAGTTTAAATACCTGCAACTTAAAGTTTTAACCAACAAATATTATTGATTATTTTATAATTTCTAAATGCATGCAAAATTTTAACTTTAATGAAATGCAAATCTAAAAAAGGAATAAAAAATAACCTTATAATATAAACTCAAAGGCTTTGAGAAATCGACAAAAAATACGAAACCGACAAAAATTCTATTTTGCTTAAACATTTTTGTTGATTTCAGGTCCCCAGGGGGAACCCCCATGAACAAGAAAGCCCCAAGTGAACCAGATCAATCGGACCCGGCTGCTTTCATCGCTGCAGCTTTGCGCAAGAAGTTTGCCCACCGCAAACGAGTCGACAGCCCAGATGGGAGGAAGAAATTGCAAGTTAATGGAGATAAAGAATGGGAAGATTCACCACCTAAGGTTTATACTTAAACACTAACACTATATAAAACTAATATAGTTGTAGTTATATATTCAGGGTTTTAACTGTTATGTTTTAGTAATTTAGTTATTAAGTTGACACAGTCAAAAGGGTTAAACACTGTTAATATGATACTGAACTTTTTAAAACATTTTAACTGGATTAATAACTGTAAAAAAATAGATTTTGATACTAACATAATATGCACTTTTTTCCGTTACCTTTCATATAAAGTAAAATAATTGTAAATTTTAAATAACAAACTTATTTTTGCAGTTTGGTCAGCACTTATTGAAAAAAAGAACTTCATTAAACCAAGTTGCAACAACCTAATTGTTACAAGAATTAAATTAAGTTATAACTAATTCATAGTAACTAACTGTCATGCTAATTTTCATGTTCTTACCTTTTTATGTTTTTTATTTTCTTATATGTCGAAAACTAAGAAAAAATATTACATTAATTGTCTAGAATACTGTATCAAAATTATATACTATATTTAAATAGAGTAAAAAGGATATTTTAACATTGAACTGTTTTACTTATCAAAAGTTTTAAAATGATTTTTTTATTTTAAACCAGTACTTAAAAACTGAGCATCATTTTAACTTTCTTTTTTATGCATGAACTTTATTTCATCTTTATAAATATTTTACTTTTCATATTACATACAAGTTCTTTTTAACTTGTGTAACAACTTCGCGGTCCCCATGATTGTATAGTGAAATCACCAACCTATATGCTTGCACCTACTTTTAGTACAATTCTCATACTTATAGTAATACTGTGCTCCATGTAGTAAATTATAAAACCTCTCAAAATTTTATAAATATTTAAATTAAACTGCTACTTTAAAATGTAAGGTGGTTTAGATGTGGTGACGTTGGATATTAATTCGAATTGTTTTTACTTTTGGTTTGCAATATTAAAATGTTCCTGTATTTGTTATTCTTGCAGTTTTTACGGTAACAAATAAATTGTTTTGCTTTTAATTGTGTTTAATTACTTCTAGACAGTGATCAGAGTATATATATCAGGTAGTAATGGGATAAAATTATTTTTTTATACAAATATGATCCTAGTTTTTTAATAAATCCAAAATTTTTAACACTGTAAAATTAAACCTATATAAACAGATAAAAGTAAACGATAACTAACCATTTCTGATTATTTGAAATGATCTGATTTCAAAAAATTCAAACAGGACCTCATGCATTGTTCATAAACATTTTCAAAATCTTTAATATTATTTCCCTTGAAAAAACATAATTAACATGTTAGATAGTAAGTAAAAAAAAAAAAAATTAATTGTCGCGCACCACAAATAGCAGTTTTATTTTTTGTAAAATTATAAATTAAATATACATATATATATCATCCATTAAGCTCCTTTACATATAGATTCTACATTAGCTATAATAAAAAGCACTAAAGTCGTGGTCAAACTTACATAATAGGGGTCTTCTATAACTCCATTGCTACTTTGGTCGTCATCAAAAGTTCCCAACATGAATAATTTTGCTTTGTAAGGTTTTCTGGGAGCCATATGTTTCAGATCACTTTTACAAACAAAAATGTTATACTTGATTATGTTTGGGTAACTACTGTTTGGGTAATAGTATATAAAGTTAACAGATGGTCAGGTAATTTTAAAAAATATAAAAATTTAAGCGAATTAAATAGAACTTTAAAAGTATTGTTTAAAATAATTTTTTTTAGAAAATATAAGTTGAAATACTAATCCCACTAGAAACACCCTATGGTTGACCTTCTGATATACCAGGTATGGCACTACATTACAAGTCATAAAGTTTTATGTTCAAGATTGACCAACGCAACACTTTTCACCTCACAACCGCTCACCTTTTTTGCAAAAAACTACAAAAACCTATCACGTTACCATGCTAAACATAAAAAAATTTTTAATTATATATACCTCATATTTTCTTCATCCATTCCAAAAATATAATCAAATTCCATGTAATCAGCTTTGGTAATTTGTCTTGCTCTATGGTGTTGAACATGATGATAAGTTTGTTTACTTTTCATACATCTTTGACCAAGTAAATTAGGTGGTTCCCCAATCTGATATCTTGATGTCGCAGCACTGTCCACTTTCCACTATAATAAATTGTTTAATTAAATGTTAGGAGGTTAAATTGAAAATAATATTATTTGTACTATGGTGTGTATTTTTCAGTTTTGTTTGGTAGCTTTAAATTTTTAACAAACATTTAATCTTACATTTTTAAGTGTTCCCTTTTGTTCAAGGATATGTTTAAAACAAGCTTCTGCTATTGGAGATCGACAAATATTTCCTAAAAAATTTTAAATTGCAATTTTATTGGATAAATCTACCTCAATATTTTTTATAAATAAAACAAACAAAAATTTTTATTCAAATTGGACAATTTAAGTTAGTTTTAAATGACATATTATTTATTTACCTACCTAAGCAAACGAATAACGCAGATCCTGTAGATTCCGACATTTTATTTGGGTTCTTTTAAGGCAAAATGTTTTGTTTTGAAATTCTCCTGGGACACGTGCAAATCTTAAACAGGGGTTGTAATAAAATATCACGTAACTATGCAAAAAAGTATTACGCAATGATACCATGATGATACCGATTGAATTTTCAAGTCACTAATGTGTTTAGGGCAGAAAATAAAAAAAATTTCTAAAAATTGTTATAAAAAGAACTTCAACATGAAAACTTGATTAATACAGACGTTTGCTTTTAGATAAAATTGCATCTCCGATTTTGGTCATAAATATGTCATTACACAATTACAACGTGACTTTTGTTTAACGTTGAAGTAAACAACAACCTGACAAATCAAATTTTTGCATAGAAAATATATTTATAGATACGTTTTGCTGACTATTTTATGTATAACAGATTATTAAGCATATGTTTATTAAATTGTGTAATTTTAATATAATTTACAATTATTTAAGATCTGATTTAATCTAATTTAACATTGTGAAACCAAGAAAAAAATGAGTCAAAAGCGAAAAAGAAATGTAAAAGATGTAATAGTTGATCCACAAAAACTGAAGATTGTCCATGAATATAAGAAGATGGCCAGAAAAGAGAATCCAACAGGCTCAAAACAAGTTAGCGGCGGTAACTTTGAGAAAAAACGAAAAAAGGTGTTCAGTCAAACATCTAAAACAAACGATGTTATGATTGCTTACAAAACAAACTTAAAGAATAAAGAAAAAAAGAATAAAATAAAGATCGATAAACAAGAACAAGAAAAAATAAAGGAGCAAAAAAGAAAAGAACGACATCAAATTCACAGGAAATTAAAAGAGCGAACTTCTAAAGGGCAACCGATCATGAAAAATCAAATTGAACATTTATTAAACAAAATTGAGCAGAAAAAAGATATTTACTGCCCTTAAAAGCATATATAGTGTCTTTTAACCTTTCTTCTTGTATAATTTAAGGCTTTTTATTACAACGCATGATCAGCAATATAAATTCTTTATAAATACATTATCAAATTGCAATTGTAATAACTTTATTTAGTTTTTTTCTGACATTTTTAAACAAATAGGGTTCATATAGCTATCACAATTTAACTTTATTATAATGTATGTTTTAGTGCTACAATTTACCTTTAACTTTCCAATAATAAATTAACAAAACTTCTTATCTGTTGGTTTCAATCTAACTTTAAAGCACAATAATAAATTGGTTTATGATAATATATTTTTTATAAGTTTGAAACAAAAATATACAGAATTTGCTACAAAATTAGTTAAGTCATCAACCATTATTAAATTTAAATAAAAAACAAATATAAAAAGCTTCAACACAAAATAGTAGTTTTCAAAAGATTTTTGTTAGCTGTTTTTGTTATAAATATGGGACGGTAAAGAAAAATATTAATTACTATTTAAATTAAAATGTTGACAATGATTATTAATTGCACGCAAGCACTAAATTAGATTTCTAATTATTCAAAAACTGGCCAAATAAAATAAAACAAAATTACAAGCACTAAAATAAAAATAGGGTATGATATATATATAAAGTAAAACTTCACTTAGCTAAGAGAGATTCTCATTCAACTTTATATTAAGAGTATTAGGTAGTCTGGATTACATTAATGAATATACAGAATGGGGGAAGTTTGGTAAAATTGCACTGTAGCTAGCACCTTATAAAATGGAATTTATTTTAAACAAAAATGGCAGGATGAATTGAAAAGGTAAGTGTGTAATGTAAGTTGACCAAAATCAGATTTATTGTTTGCATGTTTAAAATTTTTTAATTTGACCAAATTCTTTCAAAATTTTAATTTTATCAAATGTATAATGTTATTTGCCTATTGTATACATACAGCTTTAAAACAGGAACATGGAGAATAGTGCAATTAACATTAGCTATGCTTTTGTAAAGCAACAATCATTGTAGGACCATTTATAGCTTGAAGAAATCAGTAAAATTTGCCATCGATTCGAAAATGTGGTTGTAGACTTTCATCATCTGGATTTAAAAACACAGAAATACTTTTGCCTGGGTTGCTGTCAACAAGTCTTCGCATTTTTTCAGCTAAATCAAGTTCTTGTCGTGAGTCTGTGCCCATTTCACTATTAATATCTCCATTGTTGCTTTAAAAAAGTTTAAAAAAAAATTCAATTTTGTGTTTTCCAAAGGGCATGCATTTATAAACCTCAATAATTTATTAATCTATTAAGTCAGATTTGTCAAATTAAAAAACAAATTTAAATATTAATTAACACTTGGCAAACATGTAACTTAAACATAGTTTATAATACATAAATCGTTGTGTTTAAATATTCTAGCAAACACTTACCCGTTCATTTTTCTTGGATGTCTTTTTTCCATAGCTTTGTCATGATGTTCTTTTGTTAAATTTCTTGCATTTTTAACTTGGTCAACTGCATTTCTTACATGCTCAGCAGGATCACTTCTTACCTTAAGTTAAAGAAATAGTTAAACTGAATTCATGGACTTAAATATACCTTCTGTTAAAAGTTAATAAGCAATTGGGTACGTACAAACCTATGGAAGGTTTGTACAAAAATTTTGTACAAACCTTCCATAGGTTATGTTTAGTAAAGCGTATAGAAAATTAAGTTATACTAAAAGAAAACAGTTTCATACTTATTAAGTTACACTAGAAATTTACAGTCTTATACTTTTTACCTACCATTAATACAACTTGACATAGTTTTAAGACCGTGGCATCATCAAGATGCCCAATCATGTTATATTGTGGAATAAAATAATTAGGACAACTTCTGCTGAGTAAACACTGTAAAGTATCGTCTATTAAACCCAGCAACATTTCTGAAAGAGTTTCTTCAGATTCAAGGTAATGTCTTTTAACTCGATCGCAAGCCCATAATAATAATCCTCTAAGTATATACGGCTTCATTACCTAAATACAAATTTTAGTTAATTCAAATACCATCATAAAACCTTGTCGATAGCCTACCCCACAGTTGGGATTGAAATTGTTGTAACAACCCTTAACTAATAGTAGCTTGCGATGATTTCCCCTTGCACCACAAACTGCAGTTTTATTTATTTGGCAGCAGATAAATTGGACATATGTTTACTAAGCTCCATTATATATCGATTTTCTAGGTATCTATATTCTAGTTTTTAGAAGAAACTAGTTAGCTGTAAATTAATTCTACATCAAACAAAATGGATTTTTAATTACTAAAATTTTAATGACAATTTATGAAGGATAATTAAAAAAATCAATATTATTTGCTTTATATCAATTTTGCAAGCAGAATGCAATAAGAGATAACAGCATAATCATATAACTTAAAATATGAAGTAAGTCTTTAAAATCAATAGGATCAATCACAGCAATAAATCTATTCATTGATTTACCCAAATAAGGTCAGTGTTTAAAAATAAATTAAAGTATTTATATATTAAAATAACTTTAAGGTGAATAGTATTATGTTAGATGTTGCTATAAATAATTTATTTACTTTTAAAATAATATTAAGACATCAAAAGCCTACACTTGCCAATTATTTTAACTTAAAATAAATAAACTAATAAGAATCTAGTTCTATTTTGTAATTTAACCCAGCATACAAAAACAAACACACACCTTTTTATAAACAAATTATGTTATTAGAAATCCATAAAAATGGAAATGAAGAAAATATGTTCAATTTATAACCATTCAAAATAAAAAAAAATGCCATTTGTAGTATGTGGATAAATTTCATGAGCAAATATTAGTTGAAAAGGGCGACGATATTACGACCAATAAAATCCCAATCGTGGCGAGCTATTGATAAGTAATTTAAGTAACAAAATTTAACTTACTTTACTATATCTAGCTAGGGATCTGTTCATCACAGCTTTAAATGCATAAAAAGTTTTCATAAATGCAGAAGGAATAAAACGTTTAAGTTGGACTTCACTTCGGGCAAACGATAACCTCCATTCCATTTCATTATTCCCCACTAAACTACAAGCTGGGAGTAGGTGGAATCCAGTTATAACTGTAAATAAAGTTATACAGAATCAGTTGTTGATTTTTTTACCCTAAGTATCTGGGTTTAGCTTAGCAATTGTATCTAAGTGTAAATACCCTCACAAAGTAAGTGCTTGTTATTATAAAGTGAGCTTAAACAAAAGTTTAGTGTATATATAATTTAATTTTAAATAACAATTAATTAACAAATTTAAATAAAAAAATTTTTACACATAAATTAAGAAAAAAACACAAAATATGAAAATTATGTGACCTCTTTCTTTATAATAGTAACAAAATTTAAATTCTAAACCAATATTCATTTTCAATTTAAGATCTCTAAACTTGGAATTTAAAAACAATGTTAAATAATTTACCTTCCTCTTCTGGTATAATCCCATCCCAGAAATGCATTTCTTGTAACCAGCCCATGGCTACAGCAGGCCAACCTCTGAAAGAAACAACAGGAACAAGATCATATAATATTCTGGTGCCTCCATGACAAAGTATTATTGTTGTACAAACTCCATTCTGTTTCACTATCGATATGGTAGGTTGACCGCGTTTAGGGTTCAATTTAATTTCATCTGTTACCTTTAAAAATTTAAAATAGCTTGTTTTACTTAAGGTGGTTTTGTTATGTAGATTATTACATAGTGGTTTAAAAGAGTAGCTTACACTTACAGCAGACATAAACTACTTTAAACACTTTGTTTTTATTTTGTTTAATTTTTTAACATTTTTCAAAACATTTTAATACAAACAACTTTAAGAAAATTATAATGAAGTTGTGGGCCAGGTAGTTAAAATTGATCCTACCTTTACAAGAGCATCACTAAACCACTGACAGACTTTAGGGGGTGATAAAAAATGACTTGTCTCTTCATTTTGTTCAACTTTGCAACAACAAGGCTCCCACCTTGATACTGTTTCATCATCAAACAATCTGTTTAATATTTAATTTTTTTATAACATAATGGTAAACATGTTATGTCAACTTAATTTAGACTTAGACAATATAGAAATACTTGTTACTTTATCTCAAAAGTTAAATATTATGTTTAAATTGGAAGTTTAAATTTAACATTTAAGTTTTATTACAAAAAATAAAAATTGCAGTGCCAATAAACTCCCTTCAAAAAAAACCTGTGCCAATAAGCTACATTCAAAAACATATTTTATAGCTTCCCATATCTTACTTTAAACTAAGCCAAGAATGGCAAGGAATGGAGTGTCTCATATCCAATACTACTGGTTGATTTCTGTCATGCAACTTTAATACAGGAACAAATAATGTGTAGTCCAGATCAAAATCATTACCTCTGTTAAAATAAAAAAATGTTTATGTTAAAAATTTTAATTGAAGTATTTATGGTATAAACATCTAAGAGTAATTTAAACTATAGTGTATTAAATAATTTTAAATTATAACAAAAATATAAGTGTAAGTTACATGTTTATATATATAAAATTTATATTTTGGATATTTTTCGGGGGAGATGCTGTATTAAAACTTTTAAAACAAATATTTTGACATTTAAAGGCACTTAAATTACATTTAAATTATATTTTACTATCTAAACTTCTTATTTATGTAGTAAACTTTTAATAACTTTAATAAAAGTTTACAAGACCATAAAAAGTCAAGTTTTTATTTGATAAGAATCAAACACAGGCACAAAGAAGTAGCGGTTAGCTTAGACAAATATGTTATCAATTATTTATTTCTTGAAAAAGTTAGCAAGAATAAAATAATAAAACTAAGACTCCAAACCAATTACAAGTTGAATAAAGAATAATAATAAACAAATTGCCAATTAGGTGAAAAATTGACCTTAATTATATTTGGAACAATAAAATAAAATAACAAAAGATACAAATTATTTAAAATAGTCCAAAAAATTGTAACAAATTTTACAATTAAATACGCTCTACAATAGCAATTACAATTTTAGACAAAAAACAAAGTTCCGAAATACAAAATTAGTATAATGTATACATGTTCCTTTATATTGTAGTTAAGCATAAACGCATACAGATTTACAAACAAATCAATAGTTACAATCACATTTATGTATATGACAGAATAATAAAATCATTTTAATATAGTTACCTTGTTAATTCTCCAGGTCCATCAACTTCGATATCAAGAGTTCCATCTCTAGCTCCACCCGACAGAAGTAAATATTCGTTTGCTATCGGTAGTTTGTTGTCTAATTTTTGAACATCACCTAAAAAACAATATGACATTAATTTAATGATTTCTATATAGAAAACATTGTGCACGTTTTAACATAACATTTTATAATATTTTTCAAGCTCATCGAAATTTTAGTTAAAGAAAATACAAAGACGATGCTTAGAAGGCGAATCTTATTAAAAAAATAAATAAAAAAATTAAAAAACTGTTTCCTTTTTCGAAAATAATTACATTTGTAAATAAAAACACAAAATTTTAATATTATTAATACCAAACCGATTTAACTGTTACTATACAAAAAAGATATATAGGCTATATACATTTAGCAAAAAAGTTATAATGCAATTGACCTAAAATATTAAAAATATGCTCCTTCATAACATGAACCTCCATTGCCATCTGATCATCAAATTCATGTCGATCATATTCATCAAAAATATTAATTAGTTTCTCCAATCTGTCCATACTACAACCAGATCTGAATAATAAAAATACAACTTTTAAATAAAAAAATACAACCGCAGTTTTTAAGTCTAATAAATAGAACAAAATTTCCTCTTTTAATAAATTTTTAATAAAAATCATAATTTTGCTTGAAATAAATAAAGAAAACTTATAGCAAATATATTTAAACATTAGGTACCTGAAATCTATTTTTTCAAAGTGATTTTCGTCCGCCATGTTTACAGAACAAGTATAAATCCCGTTTAATATTTTCTTCCTAGTTCATAGACAATTTCAACACCTTTTCTTGTATATATAAATAAATCTCTTACTAATTTTAAAAATAAACTTACAATACACGTTTTATGGTGGCCGATAGCAAAACTAAAATGAAATCACGTAGCATAAAAATAACCTTTTTTGATATTTTTAAGAGAAATTCCCATACAGTATTGTAAGAAATAGTAAGTAAAAAGATACCATAGGTTTAATTTAGGTACAAAATATTACTAATATAAACATAAAATATATTTTAAACTTGATTGTACTTCCATTTTTTTAAATTTTGGCGTAAAAATTAACAAAAATTAATAAAACCGCCGGCAAAATTATTCAACCATAAAAGTTCCTTTTTTCTTTTTTACAGCTGTATCTACTCTACTGTGACCAAATTACGTAATCAATTTTGTTTTTATAAATAATGTTGCGTTGTAGTATTAGTTAACAAAACGTTTTGTTTTGTGTTTTTAAACGTGTGTAAATAATGAGAAAGGTGGTTAACAGCATTGTACAAAGACGACAGCTTTTAAACAACTTATTTTTTTACAATGTGACTGTAAGTAGAAATATACGAACCAACGAAAAACAGAATTATGGACATGTGCTTTTTTCATCTAAAAGTAAGTGTTAGCACTTTGCCAAACTAAGGTTCTATTTTTTGTTTAACTTAACTAATATAATGTTATATTATGCATTCAATTTTAAAGGCAAATATAGAAAATACTGTATTTAAATGTTTTTTATTCAAAAAATAAATTTAAATTTTTTGTTATTTAAAGATCCAAAACAACTTTATACCACAAACTTTCACACTACCTCTACACACTTCAATAAAAACATAAGAAAATTAACTGTGGAAAATGTTATTGCGGGAATAAATGAATCAACTACACCAGAGCAAATATTTAATGAACTTATTTCACTTGAATTAATTGAACCTGATGCCAGACAAACTGCAGTTGTTGCAAAATTACAAAAACTATCTGAAATTCTGAACGGTTACGAATCTTCTACAACAGCTTCTGGATTTTTCAATAATGTAAGTCATATAATTTATTTAAAAAAAAACATAATATTTTTGTTAGCTTTATTTTATTTAAGAAATACTTACCTTTACAGTTATTTTCAAAATCGAAAAAGAGATCGCCAAATGGTCTTTACATTTATGGAAATGTAGGAACTGGTAAAACGATGTTAATGGATTTTTTTTATTTATGTGTAAATGTGCCGAGGAAGAAAAGAATTCATTTTCATGAATTTATGTTGGATGTTCATAAACGTAAGAAATTAAAAAGTTTTTAGAATAATAAAAATATAAAAAAATTTAAAAACTAAATAGAAAGAAATGTAAGCTAGTGCTAAACTAAAACCTAACATGAAAAGTATAAAAATAATATTTTTTTACTCATGTGATATTTTAGATTTTTACTGATAAACTTGACTGATTGAATGTTTTTTGTATCAGGTATACATAGGTTAAAACAAGGATTAACTAGACATCATGGAACAAAACCAATCCCATATGATCCTATTGGACCAGTTGCAAAAGAAATCAGCACTGAAACATCTTTGCTTTGTTTTGATGAATTTCAGGTATTCACCTCTAATCTACATTTGTGTTGAATATTTTTGAACTTTGTTAGCATGCAAATAGTCTCATAGGCCTTTATAAAAATGGACATTTTTACCTTTTTTAAATTTTTGGTATTATTTTCAGGTAACTGATATTGCTGATGCCATGATATTGAAAAGATTATTCACAGAATTATTTGATAATGGAATAGTTATGGTCGCAACAAGTAATAGACCCCCAATAGGTAACTTAAACTGCATTGGACTCTTTTTTAAAGAGTGTTTTTTTAGCCTATGCATTTGCATTCTTTTTATAAATTTTTGCTCAGGCCTATTTAAAATCCTAAATTGTGTTTTTAGAATCAATAAAAGTTTTATTATTTTTGTTTAGATTTATATAAAGGTGGATTACAAAGAAGTAATTTTGTTCCTTTTATTGAAACTTTAAAGAAAAATTGTGATGAGTTTTGTATTGATTCGGTGATGGATTATAGGATGACTGGACCTCCAGTAGATGGAAAAGTGTTTTTATTGTAAGTTTATAAACTAAAGTAAAATTTTAGTTTGTTTTTTAGTATTCTGGATTTTAATTTATCAAAACTTAATGTGCAAGAGGCTATATTGTTACAAATTTATTTGTTTTAGTCGATTGCCCGCCCTGCGATTTGCAGCACATAGTTAATTCGTGTCTGTTCAAATTTATGTGATACCACAAACAACAGTTTTTTAATTTTAAAAGCTTGTAAAATTGTACATAGCTACATATGTCTAAATCGGCAACTAAGCCTTGATATATATACATTTATGATTAAAACTATTTTTTTTTTTTTTTAATCTCTTTTGATTTTAGAACCTCAGACCCAATGGTAGAAAAGCACATGGACGAAATCTTTAACTACCATGTTTTACTACAAGAAAATTTACCCCTAGATGAACTAATACCTCATACTAGAACTTTAACAATATTAAAGCGAGAATTAAAAATTCAAAAATGTGCTGGGAGAGTTGCAGATTTTACTTTTGAAGAAATGTGTATGCAGGTAAAGAATAACTTTATGATTTAGCAATTTACTAACTATTTAATTTGACCTTCAAACTGAAAAATGTAAATAATTTGGTGTCTTAGTAGGAAAATGTGTTATTTATTTCTATATGGTCAATCATAAATTCTGTATCTTTCACTTTGTAATTCTATTAATTATTAACATACGTAGTTACATGATGTTTTTCTCTAAGGCGGTTGGTGCAATTGATTACATTGAAATAGCCAAAGAATTTGATATTGTGTTAATAAGAAATATTCCAAAAATGAATATATTTCGAAAGGCCGAAGCAAGAAGATTTATAACTATGATCGACACCTTTTATGATGCAAAGGTTATATTTATCTTTACACTCATGTTTGTTCAATTGTGGTGACAAGGTTTTATCACTTTCATTTTCATTGTCAAAGAAACATATTGTGTTTGATTTTATAAATTCAAGTAAATAAAATAGGTCTATGCCTACTACTATTAACCTTCAATGCCAAACTTTTGTAAAATAGCATTTTATTTGTAACAGTAAAACTATTGTTTGTCATACACAACTTTAAAACTATCAAACTGTATTTTTCTTACTTTGATTTTTAAAGTCTTGATTTTTAATAATTTTTATCATCCAAACAGATTGGTGTGATAATATCTGCTGAGGTGGAAATTAATGAGTTGTTTGTTAATGCAACTGAAGATGAAAAGAAAATTATGCTGCAAGAAAACTCAATTATTTTAGATGATTTAAAAATTGACGAGGTATATTCATTTATGATATTTTATTGCCTTCCATATATTTAACATTAAACTGTTACTTTATATTTAAAATTTTACTTTTTAGCAAAATAGTTAAAAACTGTTAACATAACTATTTGATCCACACTGGTCTCTTGTTGGAGTGCTCTTAACTATGTTGCCATTAACGGTATAAACTACTACTGAGCCAACACTTAACCAGCAGCAGTTATCGGGCATTTATAATCTATAATATCTCAAACTGCCAAAGGCAACTCACAACTTGGTCAGGGTAACTGATGTTACTCTATGTTTAGGTCATGAAATCAACCTTCTGAAAAATGATAAACTAAATATTAACAAGCAATTTATCTTGGTAACTGATTTGGAAATTTATTTTTGGTGTAAACAGGCCTTGATTATTTCTTAACCTTTTATTGATATAAATACATGTTTCAAAAACTTTTTTTTTTGATGTTCAGGAAACTACTTCAACAGATTTAAATGTTTTCTCTGGTGAAGAAGAACAGTTTGCATTTTCTCGTGCTCTGTCACGATTAAACGAAATGAGAAGCAATAATTATTGGAAAGAAGTTAAACTTGTCCCTAAATAATATTTATTTTATTTGCTTTTAGGAAATGCATGTTTATTTATTTTACATTTTACAGTATTTTTAACTTTTTGTTTTATCTTATATATATGGGTATGGTTTTATAAGCTATGCATAACATGTTTAGCCAACAGTATTTAAATAAAACATTTTAGTTAGAAAACTGTGGGTGTTAAAAATATTCTTAGTCATTTTAAGAGATACCAAAAACACTTGTTCATGTTTTGAATGCGATATATAAATTTATTTGATAATAATTATAGAAATATAGGAGTAAAAAATAATGATAATGAAACTTAATAAAAATATGCTAACTGCAAAAAACACTGCCATACTTATGCTCATTAAAATTAAAAATAAATCACCAGAAATTTAAGATTTACACAAAATTAAACAATGTTTTATATAAATAGGGATTGTAAAATTTGTTCAGAATAAAATATTTTTAGAGTAAAATGCCACATTAATTTAAAAAATTACACAATAATTTGTAATATTTACATATATAGGTTTGATTAAGCTTACAGATTTGATGTCATATATGTGGCACATTAACAGCAATTGCACAATTTTGAATTTAAATGAAAACAGTAATAAAAATATGAAGTTTATTTATCGTCGGTCATTTCTAAGAAATGAGTAAAAATATCTCTCGTACAATCTCCATTTGATTTAAATGAATATTTGTAGTATGTTCCATTCATACAAATAGCTATTACTGAGTTGGAATCGGAGCTAAAAGCACAGATACATTGTGATGATCCTGGCACGTTAAACCGGCCGAAGCTCCATTTGCTGTTGAAGTATTTTGGCAAAAAGCGAGCGCCAGAGCCCGACGCTTTATTATTAGTATTAGCGTTGTCAGGTTTGTCTTCTACATTAAATATATGAACTGTTCCATGATCACTTGATGCGCACAGTAGTGTAGATTCAACATTAAAATTAATGCAATAGATCTTTGCATTGCCAGATCCCCTTCTTAACTCGAAAACTTGCTTTCCATTAGAGGTATCAAAGATCCTGATCAGGGTTCCTTTTAAAGATGCTGTTGCAAGCCTAGTGCCATGAAGATTAAGTGAGAGGCATGATATCGGACCTTCATGGCAGGATGTTTCTATCGGAGGATCATCTGTTTTTCCAAGATCAACAATTTGTACACTTCCTGTTTTCTTTGCTGGAAAAATTAAAATTGAATTACTGCTGCTTGGGCATAATTGGCACAGACCTTCGGGGTTGTATGTTGTCTCAAACACGTGAAGTTGCTGAGGATTTTGAGTGAACGTAAATACTTTGATTAATCGATCCAAAGCAACAACAATTCGGTCTCTTCGAAGACGCACACTTCTTACATCTGATGTAAATGTTAATTCAATAACTGTTTTCTTCTTTAAATCATCCCAGATCATGACCTTGTTTCGGGGAAACTGTGGAACCGTCCCACCGCCAACAAGTGCTAAGTAATTACAACGAAAAAGCATTTCAATATGGCCAATACCTCCTCCACCTATATCAAAATCTTGGCTTTCTTTTTCCTTTAGCGGGTGTGAATTATAAACCTTGAAACCATTTTGTAAACCGCACACGAAACAACCTTGGTCCTGATTAAACGCACAGCACAAAATATTAGACATCTTGGATTTGTAAAAATGTTGAACTTATTAGGTTTGTTTATTTATACGAATGAAGTCTCAAGAAATGCCAACAAAATTTAGTGGCACATAAGCCACAGAATATGAACTTAATTATACGCCAAAACTTAATTTTTTATATGAATATCTTAATTAATGATGTTTTACTTTATTTTTAAAAAGTTAAAAAAATGTTTTATAAAAATCTAAAGTTATGTAATGAAAATTTCGGCAACTCTGACCACAAGATTATTCAACCATTTCATAAACAAAACTAGTTGTCGAAAATTTTACGATGTTTTGCATAAGTTCCAATCAAAGTTTTACAAGTTATCAGCAATAAACGTATTTAAAATAGTGAAAAGAAATGGTTTGATTGAATTAAAGGTAAAGAAACAATTATTTTGAGAAACGATTTTTCAAGATTTGGTTAAATGATTAGTTTCCGAAAATTCGAGGTATTATTTAACTTAATGCTTGCTTACTACGTATGTGTTCTATAAGTAGTTTATTGCAATCTATAGACTAAATGGTACTTCTAAATTACAATAACACTACTAAAAATGTAATAATATTGTTTTTTTTTAGAAAAATGCTTCAATTAAATGAAAAAAGCCAAGATAAGTTTGAAGAGAATGAAAATTTACTGGATAAAGTGTTTTCATCTTTTACCCGATCTCAACAAAAACTTTTGAATGTTTATGAAGACACTTTTAAACTTATCGATGCTGAACCATGTAAGTTTAATTAAAAATTAATAATTATTCACATATATATTTAAAGTGGAGTTTGTGTTTTGTTATTTTGAAATTATTGTTTTATTGACTGTATTTTCTTTCAATATAGCTATAATGATTTTTTTATTCTATTATAACATTTTATGCTTAGTTATGTATTTTTGCTATATATTGTATGTTTAATATAAAGTGGGTAGGCAAAAACACATTTTATCAAACTATTTATTTTCAAAATGTGTTTTCAAGGATTGGCGCCCTTGCCCTGCCAGCCGAAGTTTTTATAAATATTTTGAATATTTTATATTACCTTATAGTACATTTTATATACTTTAAGCGGCATAAAATTAAAAAGTAATATTTAAATGCCATTTAGTTTTATACATAATGTTGCAATAGTTTATTCATGGTTTGATTAATTTTAGATTAAATTAGTAATGGTGCAATTTGTCATTACATTAATCAGGAAATAATAAGTGGGATAGGTTTAAGTTAATGACTGTGCAAATTCAGGATTCAACCACATTGTTAGGTGTTATATTAATAATGTAACCATATTAATTGTATTTCTCAACTCATTTTATTGACAGGTCATAGGTAAAAAGAATTAAATTATTATTATGTCTGTTGCATTTGTTCCCCAAAATGTAAGAAGTACAAAAACCCCAGTTACCCAAGAAACAATACAGAAGTTATTGGATGAAAACTCTCATTTGATTCAATGTATATCTGACTATCAGGCGAAGGGAAAAGTCCAAGAATGTTCTCAGTTTCAGCAAATTCTACATCGCAACCTAGTTTGGCTTGCCACTGTTGCTGACTCCAACCAATCTGGGTCAGGGGGAAGTTTATTAGGGGGGGGCACTTCTATGGGTAAGGATTCAATAGATGGTGGCCAAGCTACAATAGCAAGTGCAATTTCACCCCCAGTATCATATGAAGCTTCATCTAATAACCCCCAAAGTGGAATTCCACCCCCAAATTCACAACCACAACAACAACCCCAACCCTTTCAGCAGCAACCTGTCACTCAAGGTTACCCACCTTCAACTATGGCTCCACAATACCAACAACAACCACAATTACAGCCTCAAATTGGAACCCCAGGGATTCCACCCCCAAGTGACCCCAATATGATGTCACAACCTCCTAATTCTCACCCGCAGATGCAACAACAACAACAACAACAACAAGTAGATCCAACACAACAGTACCCACAGCCACAAGGTGTCCCTTCACAACAGTTACCACCAAGCCAACCAATATCAAGTGCTTATAGTCAACAACAACCATACACATACCAGCAACCACCAGTGGATAGCGTTCAAGGTCAATATGGAGGTCAAGTCCCCCCTCCACAACAGCAGCAGAGTTACCCCTCTTATTCACAGCAACAACAACAGTATCCTAACTACCCTCCTCCACAACAGCAACAATAATATTGTGTTCAAGATACTACAAAAGAATTATGAATTAATTAATTGAACATACACAAATAACTTTGACTTAAACAGATTTTAAGAGTTGGAAACTTCAAAAATAATAACTTTAAATATTTTTGTTGTAAATGCTTTGGTATTTAGATCTGCTGTAATGTGTAATGCACATATGTTGTTGTATAATCCTGTGTTGTTAAATTAACATCATCCACCACTGCCATGTTTCAAACAATTTCAACTTTACTTTTCAGATTTAAAAAGCAGAGATACTGGTTTTCTTAAAGAGGAATCAATTTGTAATATTTTGGAAAATTCTGTTTCTATTTTTGTCTTTGGGGACTCATATCAAAAGCAATGTCAAGTAAATAATATTTTCATATTAGATTAAAATTTTGTACTTAGATATATTAATTTAAAAATTTTATCCTGGAAAATTGAAGTTATTTTCGACCGTTAATAAAAAGTTTAAATATATGTTAAAAATAAAATCTTTATTTTTTAGTTTTTAAATCATTTTTTGGGTGCCAACATTCTGCCAACCCACTCACCATCTTGGCTTTCTAAAAGAAGTCCAATCACTGTCAGATATGGAGCTAAAATTCAACTCAACTTTACACTACCAAGTAGTTTTATTCTTCCTGTCACTCAAACATATGCGCTTGACAATGAATTGAATTCTTCCTTGCTACAATATGCAGAACTCTGTCAAAATATAAATGTAAGTTTTTTTTATGTTTTTATCATTAATTTTCAATTTGTTGTTTGTTTTTTAAATATGCTATAAACAAAAGGGAATTTTTTAAATAATTTTAATTTTTTACAAATAGTTTTTGCAATTAGAATTGAAGCTCATATAATTTTGTTTAAATTTTGCTAAATTTTAGTTGTCTTTGTGCTATTAATATTATTCATTTTGACAACCAACTGGTTTATTTACTAAAATAGGATCACACCAACCTTCTAATTACAATTAAACCATAACACAGTTACAAAGTGTTTAAATTTAAATTTGTTGTGCCTTAAAATTTTTAAAAACTAAGTTAATTTTATTTTTAGACAACATCAGATAAATATTTTATGGAAATTAATGTAAAAGAATTAGAAAACTCAGGACTGGAAATTTTATTAAACAAACCATTTTTAAAAGAAAATGTTAATGTAAGTTGTGCTAAAACACATGTTTTTAGTTAATGTCGTAAAATACAACTTTGCCTCAAAATTACACTTGTAATATGGCATTACATCATTAGATTTAGTGCTTAATTTAAATAAAGCATTAATACCTACCATTTTATTTTTTCTAATTTTAACAAATTTGATTTATATTTTAGATTATTATAAAAGATTTTGATATGATGTCAAATCAAACTTCAACTGAATTAAATCCCAATACCTCAACTTTCCAACATTCTTCACAACATATCCCCATTTTAATCTATGCAATCGATCTTAAAGATATCAACATTAACAAGTTAAAGCAACTTAAAACAATGTACACCAACTTACCAGTATTATTTTGGCTCCCAGAGCAAAATACCAAAGTCAAAAAGAAATTTATAAAAAGTAGTTTGGCTGTATTAAATACTGTGACAACATTGCCATATTTTAACACTTTAAAAAGTGAAAACATTATACCTCAAACACAAAAAATCGACGAAAATTTATATCAGAACATCAACCAAGAAAATATTAAGAAAATTTTAAAGCAAGACCCTTTAAACTGTGTAACAAATCAAAGCACTGTGAAGTTACAAACTGGGAAAAATACATTCAAGAAATCAATATTGACGATACATGAGGTTAAATCCACATTGCAATATATCGGATTTAATTTTGGAAATATTTGTGCTGTTGACAACCAATTAAAAAATCATTGTTGTGTTTTATATGAAGATAATGATAATGAATTTATTGAAATTGTTGATTTTATGGAAACAACTTTAAAATCTTATTTATTCAAACCTGCAAATGTCATAAAATGGTAAGTTAGTTTTGCTGTTTCACAAATTGCTGTTTCCATTAGAAAGGATTTGTTCTTACCAGTACCCATGTTTAAGATATACAGACTTACTATTTTTTTAATTTTGAACACTATTTACAATAGTACAATTTTTTGCCAAAAAAAAAATCAAAATTTTTTAACATAAATAATCTTATTTTCTTACTAGTTTTCATCATGAAGTATTGGATGAAATGATAAACAGAGTTTTCACACTCAGCAGAGATGTGATGATGACTCCAAAGAAAATGGAATATGCTCGAAACAAGGAAGCTATGTTGTATAAAAGATTAATGGAGATTGCTACACATGAACAAGATGAAATTACTGTAAGTATATCAACCATTTGTGAGAACTTATATGTGTAAGTATTGCCTTTTTGGGGTTTTCAAATTTTAGTAGTCTGCTTAAAATTTTTTAACAATTCAATTTTTTATTTTGTGGTTTTATTACATTTATTAAAAAATCTTCTTTATTACTCTGTAATTAAACTTTAAAGACCTTTTTATTGCCTTAACATTATAAAAATACTTATTTTAACATTCTTATTTTGGGCTATTTACTCAAATTTATTTTTAGCCTCATTTGACTTAGTTTCGATTAAATAACTTTTGTTTATATAATGTTTAGTTTCGTTTACATGGAGCTTTATTTTGTTTACTTTTAGAATGTGATCGGTTTAGTTAAGCAAGAATGTGGGCCAACAATTTTGGATGTCGCAAAAAATTACCCGACCAGTGGTAAGTTATCAATGAAATCAAATTTTTTTAAATTAAAAAATAAAATTACAAATTGGTTGAAAAATTTCACTGTATTTTTTTTATTGCTAACTTATTAATTTTAAATTGAATAATTGCAATAGGTATTGTAATGTGTCATCGTATCTATTTATAAATATATTTACGTCATAGCCATATATATTGCATAAATTCACATATGACATAACTGTCATAACAGATTGTGAAATATTGATTTCATTTTGCATTTTCTCCCTTATCATTATTGTCAAACAAACATGTTAGTGTTGGTTTTAAAAGTATGATAACTTTAAACATTAATAACACATGGTGTACTATCGAATATCATGAATTTAAAATTTAAAGCCAATATTATTAGATTTACAACCATATACCAACAATAAATATTTCCAAATACATCAAAATGAATATTTTGAATGTACTGCATTTAATTGCAAATATAACAACAATTATTTCTTTATTAAATATGTTAAATTTATTGGTGTACTATCAAAAATAATAAAATTGAAATTTACGCTGATATTATTAAATTTATATACTATATAAAAATAAATAATAAAAATTTTTAATACAACTACTGGATTTATTTACTAATATAACATCAATTTTTTATTTAAAATTTTTAATTTATAGTTGATGACAGCAACATAATAAGTTTTCATGATGTCACAATCCTTACCAATAATATACAAGACATGGTCGTTCAGCAAATCAAACTAGCCTCAGCCAATAGACTCAGCAAAAACATTGATGTTTTACGGTTAGTGTTTAATCACCAATAAGTTTAACAATATTTACACTAAAAAAATGTTTTTAAACTGATTTTATTGATTGTTTGGTTTGGATAAATTATTAATAAACTAGTTGCTTTGTATAGTTACACTTTTACAAATAGTATTTGTAGTAAGTTACAAATTTAAAAACAATTCGCGTTCTGTTGTTGTTATTTTAAAATTAGAAAGTTATTTTTTTGTGTGTTTAATTTGATATATTTACTTGAATTTAGTGAGAATATGACAGGTACGTTACAAAGATGTTTGGAATCTCTGGAAAGTTCAACAGATTCTCAGGGAAACACTGACGATGATGCAAGCACTCATTTAAAACTGGTAAAACTTTGTTGTGTATGTTTTTAAACCTTTAATATATAAATATATATAAATTTAGAATAAAATTGGTATTATTTATTGTATTAATTTTTTATTTAAACTAACCGAATAACATTTATGTTTTATTAGATAATCAATGCTGCCTACAATGTTGAGGTTAATATAAAATCAAGTTCTTCTTTACTTAAGATAGTCATGGACAAAATAATTGGGGTGATTAGCTTTTTATTTCATTTAAATAATTACTATACATGTTTATGTGTTGGTTGAAACGTGTAAAATTCAAGACTTATATATTATCTCTATATATGTAAACAAATGAAAAAACTAAAGTTATTATAACTAGTTAAAATATGATTTTTTCATGAAAAAAATTTTCGAAAAAATTAAAAAGAAAAAAATTGTAATAGTTACTGCATCAACTTTTATGGAAAGAAGTGCCCATATTGGATGAAAATTGGAAATTAAAAATTGCAAAAGATGTTCTTATAAATATTTGTGAAGAAAAATTGGCTAAAAATATCTGCTCACAATTCAGGTAAAGTTATAAGACTAAAACCTTATTTAAATTTTATAATATATTTCTAACACACTTAATTTAAATTATAGTTAAATTTTTTTTTGATAATTTTTATCAACTTTCTAAAAAAATTCATAATTTTTATTTTAGATTACATTTACACAATTCTCACAAAGCATTTCTTTGTGCAATGCGCCACCTAGAGGCCCACCACACAGAGCGAGTAAAGCGTGAAAAAGAAGATAACCACCGAACCGCGAAGGTGTTGGCACCTCATATTGCTCAGCTTACTTTAAGAAGTAAATCTTTTATTGACGAACTCATTTATGGTAAGAATTTAAAAACTTAATCAACAAACAATCTTTTACATTTTAAATAAAAAAAAGATTTTGATTTATTCTGTATGTGCAATGTCTTAAAATTAAAATAATGTAAAGAATTAAAATTGTGTATATTGATAAATTTATGTTATTTACATAATTTGGAATTTTATCAAAAAAAATATCAAATCATTTTTTTTAGGAATTCCGAAATTGGGTCGTGAGATTGGTCGAGGAATGTATGGGGTTGTCTACGCCTGCTCTGATTGGCCCACTTCAACCAGCAGTGGTCTCCCTTGTGCTGTGAAATCTGTTGTACCTTTTGACGAAAAACATTGGAAGGATTTGGCTCTTGAATTTTATTACAGTAGTTGGTAAGAGCTTAAAAGATATTATTTCTATATACAAAAAATGGACAATAAATTTAAATATTAGCCAATTTTAGAGGAAATTTTATGTAGACGATGTGTTTATTTTGTTTACTTTTTGTATTTTTGTAATAATATTAAATATTAAAATGTATTAGTTTAAATTATTTTTTAACACATTTAGTTTACCACCCCACCCTCGAATCGTCCAATTACATGGCTCAATAGTTGATGACACTTATTCTGAGGACCAATCGGCTGTCTTGCTAATAATGGAAAGGTTGAACAGAGATTTACACACTGCATTAAAGGTAATACTAACTTACTAATCTCTTAATTTCATAAATTTGTTTGGTTTTAACAAAATTTGTATGATTTGCTGTTATTGCAAGATAACAACTTTCTGTCAAATTAAAATTAATAATTATTTGTGATATTTTTTAAATTCTCTTTTGTATAATCTCTGCTAATACTTGGTTTATTGTGAATATAGAGAGGAATGTATGAACATCACAGAATGATAATTGCATTAGATGTTGTGGAAGGGATAAGGTTTCTGCACAGTCAAGGTCTCGTCCACAGAGACATCAAACTTAAAAATATCTTGGTATGCATTAGTAACTGATAACATATTCATTTTTGAGGCTTGAAATAGCCTAAAATTGGTTTAAAACATGAGCATTAAATTTGTTGTGTTCTATTCTGTTTTTATAATAGTGACAATTATTTTTGCTGGCAGATGCTTTACATTTAATAAACAATCCATTTTTAAGTTAAATGTTTAAAAATTAATTTCTTTTAGTTGGATGAAAACAATCGAGCAAAAATCTCAGATCTAGGTTTTTGCAAACCAAGTGCAATGATAAGTGGATCAATCGTTGGAACCCCGGTTCATATGCCACCTGAACTGTTCACAGGTTAGGAACTGATAACATTATTGTGCAACATAACAAAAGAAATTTTTATTACCCAAATTGCCAAATTTTTTTATAAACCACAATGTGGTTTGTTACCATATATATTTTTATACCAATATTGACCTGTATCAAGTTGATTCATGCCGTTGGTACTTTATATATAAGATGTAAATATGCCTATGCGCATTATGTCCCAAGCTTAAGGCATACAAGCCCGTGTAAATTTCATATCAGCGTTTTTAACTTAAAAAGTAAGAATCTTACCTGGACTATAATAATACTCTGATAACCAGCCTTATATTTATGTTTAAAGGTAAGTATGATAGTAGTGTGGATGTATATGCATTTGGGATATTATTCTGGCATTTGTGTTCTGGCTCAATAAAGTTACCCAAGAATTACAAGAAATGTAGCACAAAGGATCATCTTTGGAATGCAGTGAGAAACGGTAATTTTACCAAAACGTTTTGTAAAATGTAGGATTTATTTCCTACTTCTGGTATATTTAATTTTAAGAACTTTAATATAACCTTATTTTTTATGAGTTCTTACATTGCAAAATCACAATTAAATTTGAATCAAATGTTGTAAAATCAAAAAAAAAAAATCTATGACGTTGAAATTTTTTAATCCAAAATTTTTTTTTTAGGAACAAGACCAGAATGTTTATCAATGTTTCGTAACGATTGTTGGCTTATGATGTCACAATGCTGGGACGCAAATCCAAGCCATCGACCGTTGCTAGGCAACATCGAGGAAAAGTTACGTCATATTATAGAGCTGGTTGTCAAGGAAAATGGATTATGTGCATAAAAATAAAAATCTATTATTTCCATTTTAAAAGTTGTCATATTTGTTTCCTTTAAAATGCTTTGTTTTTATGACCTAAATGGATTTCTTTATGTCTTAACTTTACCAAGTTTCTTTTGTCATTCAAGCTAAGTTCAATTTTATATTTTTCCAAATTTAACAACTAAATTAATTGGGTGCTTTAGTAATAACAAATTTCACTTATTGTTTTTCTTATTGACGATTATTCTGAAACAATAAATACACATATTATTTAAAAAAGTTTGTTTTTGTGTTTGCAAAGATAAAGTGAGCAACGTTTACGTTTATATATACTATGTCGGTATTTTAAAACACATCATAAAAGCTAGCACGATATGTGACTAACGAAGCCAAACCGTTAACCCGCTAATCGTTGACTAAAAAAAGCTAACTTTTGCGTAAAAATTTAACTTTTAAGTGAACTTTAAAAATTAGTATCGAACCTGTTAACTTTCGTTAAATTGTGCCTCCGTTAATATAAGTTCGTTATCTCATTTTTTTAAATCTAAGTTAATGTTCTGAATTACTGCTTTTTTACCGTATCACAATATCAAATGTAATATGACACGTTCCATTTAAGCTAAAGTCATAAGACATTAGTTTAAATTGTTGGGGGGGACCCCACAAATAATTGCACATTTGCTCTTACATCTTATAAATAAATATCTTACTATTTGTGGTGCGTAATAATTTTGAAGTATAAATTTAAATTGGTCACCACAAACAAAATTGTTTTTTTATGCGTAAAGGATTTTATGGCAATTTCTGAAATTGAGATCATATGAGCGGGCTCGTTCTAATCATTTGTATCTTTTAACTTTCCTGTTTTCATTAACAGCCTCGACTAACAAATGGAACGGGTTTAAGTTATTTAACACTTTTTGTGATAATAATTTATGCCCTATTTTATTTTTCTAGGTGAAAGCTGTTTTTGCTGGACAAGTGGATAGAGCTCCCGTCTGTGGATGAATGTCTCTTTTTGCTTACGGAATAAAGAAATCAGGGTCAGGTGGGAATGGGTAGGCAAAAAGGTTAAGGTAAGCCAGATGGAGTGAAGAGAAAGGGTAGGCGGGTTAAATAAGGGGAAAAGGTAAGTCGGAAGAGGGGAGAAAAAGTTAACACTGTTAATGTATTGTGTAACGAATTACTATTTAACGAAGTTACTTTTTCGGTTAATTGTGCCCACCTATGGAAGTAGCCCGTTATACATCGAAATAAAACAAAGAATATGTAAGTAACATTATTTTCTGTAAAAAGATTACCTTTTAAACTCGGAATTTACAAATCGCTTTTCTTAATTTTTTAGGCAATTTTATATTTAGTTTACCAAAACAATTATAAACGTATTTTAAAAATATTATTAAAAAAAATTTATATTTATAAAAGTTATGAAGATATTTCATAAAAATCGCCAACTTTTAAAACTAAATTTATTGCATTTTTTTAAATTTGTATTTGGTATAACTTATTTTAAAAGATTTTTATGGCCATAGTCCTTATGACGTCATAGGTACATACTATTTTGTATATAAAAACAAAAAAAGGGATTTTTTAGATTTTAATTTTTTTTACTTAAACAACCGGAGTGGTTTAATTAACGTATTTTTAAAATATTATTTTGAAAAATTAATATTCATAAAAGTTATGAAGATATTTTATAAAAATCGCCAAATCTTTAAAATTAAATTTATTGGGTTGATTAAACTTCTATTGGTAACTTAAATACCTATTTAAAAAATTCGTAAAAAAAAGATAAAACAAAAAAGTTATGGCAAAATTTTTTGAGGGTGGACCGCAAACTCTGTCATTCTTATAGCATAAATAATTAATGCCGTTTTATTTTAGAAATTATACAACACCAGTTCAAGAATATATTAAACAACAAAATATAAAAGAAAAAATAATATCATGTACAATGAATTATGCTTGAAATGTGCCTTGAGTCATATACAATATGAATATTTTTTTTTCAATTTTTTCTTTTTAATTTTATTATATATACACATATTTGCAAAAGTGGTTCTAATGTCAAGGTAGCGTACTTGTAAAGGTAATTCTCAACTCTAGGTTCGATTCCTGTTATTGTCATTTACAAATATAAAATTTAGAGTGTAAAATTTTATAAATTTTTAATAAAAGTGTCATAACTTTTATGAATATTAATATTTTTAAAAAATATTTCGTAAACACGTTTATTAGACCTATGCAGTTCTAACAAAAGAAATATTTTTCGATTTTAAATTTTTTATTTTTTTTCAAAAAAATTTATATGTAATATCCATAGGGCCAAAATAACACGTGACCTAATTAAACACAAAATAAAAATTAGCTTTAACTTTTTTTCTATTAAAAATTTTAACGAAATGTTCTATCTTGAATGTTAATTAGGCCAATGCGCGTCTAATAAAATATAAAATTTTGGGTTTTGAAATTTCATAAATTTTTAATAAAAGTGTCATAACTTTTATAAATATTAATATTTTCAATAAATATTTCATAAACACGTTTATTGGACCTATGCGATTCTAACAAAACAACTACTTTTTGATATAAACTTTTTCATCTAAAAAAAAAATATATGCAATATCAAAGGCCAAAATATCACGTGACCTAGTTAAACCCCAAATAAAAATAAGCTCTAACCTTTTTTCTATTAGAAATTTTTACGAAATGTTTTATCTTGAATGTTAGTTGGGCCAATGCGCGTCTTATAAAACATAAAATTTTATGTTTTGAAATTTCATAAATTTTTAATAAAAGTGTCATAACTTTTATTAATATTTTCGAAACATATTTTGTAAACACGTTTATTAGACCCATGCGATTCTAACAAAACAACTACTTTTTGATTTAAAATTTTTCATTTTTAAAAAAAAATTATATGCAATATTATAGATAAAATATTACGTGACCTAGTTAAACCCCAAATAAAAATTAGCTCTAACTTTTTTTCTATTAGAAATTTTTACGAAATGTTTTATCTTGAATGTTAAATGGACCAATGCGCGTCTTAGAAAACATAAAATTTTATGTTTTGAAATTTCATAAATTTTTAATAAAAGTGTCATGACTTTTATGAATATTAATATTTTCGAAAAATATTTCGTAAACACGTTTATTAGACCCATGCGATTCCAACAAAACAAATATTTTTCGATTTGAAAAATTTTATTTTTTTTTCGAAAAAATGTGTATGTAATATCATAGGCCAAAATAACACGTGACCTTATTAAACACAAAATAAAAATTAGCTTAACTTTTTTTCTATTAAAAATTTTAACGAAATGTTTTATCTTGAATGTTAGTTAGGCCAATGCGCGTCTAATAAAATATAAATTTTTGGGTTTTGAAATTTCATAAATTTTTAATAAAAGTGTCATAACTTTTATGAATATTAATATTTTTGAAAAATATTTCCTAAACACGTTTACTAGACCTATGCAGTTCTAACAAAACAAATATTTTTCGATTTGAACTTTTTTTCTATTAAAAATTTTAACGAAATGTTTTATCTTGAATGTTTATTAGGCCAATGCGCGTCTAATAAAATATAAAATTTTGGGTTTTGAAATTTCATAAATTTTTAAATAAAGTGTCATAACTTTTATGAATATTAATATTTTTGAAAAATATTTCGTAAACACGTTTATTAGACCTATGCAGTTCTAACAAAATAAATATTTTTCGATTTGAAAAATTTTATTTTTTTTTCGAAAAAATGTGTATGTAGTATCATAGGCCAAAATAACACGTGACCTTATTAAACACAAAATAAAAATTAGCTAACTTTTTTTCTATTAAAAATTTTAACGAAATGTTTTATCTTGAATGTTAATTAGGCCAATGCGCGTCCAATAAAATATAAAATTTTGGGTTTTGAAATTTCATAAATTTTTAATAAAAGTGTCATAACTTTTATGAATATTAATATTTTTGAAAAATATTTCCTAAACACGTTTACTAGACCTATGCAGTTCTAACAAAACAAATATTTTTCGATTTAAAATTTTTTATTTTTTTAAAAAAAAAATTTGTATGTAATATCATAGGCCAAAATAACACGTGACCTTATTAAACACAAAATAAAAATTAGCTTTAACTTTTTTTCTATTAAAAATTTTAACGAAATGTTTTATCTTGAATGTTTATTAGGCCAATGCGCGTCTAATAAAATATAAAATTTTGGGTTTTGAAATTTCATAAATTTTTAATTAAAGTGTCATAACTTTTATGAATATTAATATTTTTGAAAAATATTTCGTAAACACGTTAATTTAGATCTATGCAGTTCTAACAAAACAAATATTTTTCGATTTGAAATTTTTTATTTTTTTTTCAAAAAAATTTGTATGTAATATCATAGGCCGAAATAACACGTGACCTAATTAAACACAAAATAAAAATCAGCTTTAACTTTTTTTCTATTAAAAATTTTAACGAAATGTTTTATCTTGAATGTTAATTAGGCTAATGCGCGTCTAATAAAATATAAAATTTTGGGTTTTGAAATTTCATAAATTTTTAATAAAAGTGTCATAACTTTTATGAATATTAATATTTTTAAAAAATATTTCGTAAACACGTTTATTAGACCTATGCAGTTCTAACAAAATAAATATTTTTTGATTTGAAATTTTTTTTTTTTTTTTTAAATTTGTATGTAATATCATAGGCCGAAATAACACGTGACCTAGTTAAACACAAAACAAAAATTAGCTTTAACTTTTTTTCTATTAAAAATTTTAACGAAATGTTTTATCTTGGATGTTAATTAGGCCAATGCGCGTCTAATAAAATATAAAATTTTGGGTTTTGAAATTTCATAAATTTTAATAAAAGTGTCATAACTTTTATGAATTTTAATATTTTTGAAAAATATTTCGTAAACACGTTTATTAGACCTATGCAGTTCTAACAAAATAAATATTTTTTGATTTAAAATTTTTTTTTTTTTTTCAAAAAAATTTGTATGTAATATCATAGGCCGAAATAACACGTGACCTAATTAAACACAAAATAAAAATTAGCTTTAACTTTTTTTCTATTAAAAATTTTAACAAAATGTTTTATCTTGAATGTTAATTAGGCCAATGCGCGTCTAATAAAATATAAAGTTTTGGGTTTTAAAATTTCATAAATTTTTAATAAAAGTGTCATAACTTTTATGAATATTAATATTTTTGAAAAATATTTTGTAAACACGTTTATTAAACCTATGCAGTTCTAACAAAACAAATATTTTTCGATTTGAAATTTTTTATTTTTTTTTCAAAAAAATTTGTATGTAATATCATAAGCCGAAATAACACGTGACCTAATTAAACACAAAATAAAAATCAGCTTTAACTTTTTTTCTATTAAAAATTTTAACGAAATGTTTTATCTTGAATGTTAATTAGGCCAATGCGCTTCTAATAAAATATAAAATTTTGGGTTTTGAAATTTCATAAATTTTTAATAAAAGTGTCATAACTTTTATGAATATTAATATTTTTGAAAAATATTTCGTAAACACGTTTATTAGACCTATGCAGTTCTAACAAAAGAAATATTTTTCGATTTGAAATTTTTTATTTTTTTTTCAAAAAAAAAATGTGTATGTAATATCATAGGCCAAAATAACACGTGACCTAATTGAAACACAAAATAAAAATTAGCTTTAACTTTTTTTCTATTAAAAATTTTAACGAAATGTTTTATCTTGAATGTTAATTAGGCCAATGCGCGTCTAATAAAATATAAAATTTTGGGTTTTGAAATTTCATAAATTTTTAATAAAAGTGTCATAACTTTTATGAATATTAATATTTTAAAAAAATATTTGGTAAACACGTTAATTGAACCTATGCAGTTCTAACAAAACAAATATTTTTTGATTTGAAATTGTTTATTTTTTTTTCAAAAAAATTTGTATGTAATATCATAGGCCGAAATAACACGTGACCTAATTAAACACAAAATAAAAATCAGCTTTAACTTTTTATCTATTAAAAATTTTAACGAAATGTTTTATCTTGAATGTTAATTAGGCCAATGTGCGTCTAATAAAATATAAAATTTTGGGTTTTGAAATTTCATAAATTTTTAATAAAAGTGTCATAACTTTTATGAATATTAATATTTTTGAAAAATATTTCGTAAACACGTTAATTTAGACCTATGCAGTTCTAACAAAACAAATATTTTTCGATTTGAAATTGTTTATTTTTTTTTCAAAAAAATTTGTATGTAATATCATAGGCCGAAATAACACGTGACCTAATTAAACACAAAACAAAAATTAGCTTTAACTTTTTTTCTATTAAAAATTTTAACGAAATGTTTTATCTTGAATGTTAATTAGGCCAATGCGCGTCTAATAAAATATAAAATTTTGGGTTTTGAAATTTCATAAATTTTTAATAAAAGTGTCATAACTTTTATGAATATTAATAATTTTAAAAAATATTTTGTAAACACGTTTATTAGACCTATGCAGTTCTAACAAAACAAATATTTTTTGATTTGAAATTTTTATTTTTTTTAAAAAAAAATTTGTATGTAATATCATAGGCCGAAATAACACGTGACCTAATTAAACACAAAATAAAAATTAGCTTTAACTTTTTTTCTATTAAAAATTTTAACGAAATGTTTTATCTTGAATGTTAATTAGGCCAATGCGCGTCTAATAAAATATAAAATTTTGGGTTTTGAAATTTCATAAATTTTTAATAAAATTATCATAACTTTTATGAATATTAATATTTTTGAAAAATATTTTGTAAACACGTTTATTAGACCTATGCAGTTTTAACAAAACAAATATTTTTTGATTTGAAATTTATTATTTTTTTTTCAAAAAAATTTGTATGTAATATCATAGGCCGAAATAACACGTGACCTAATTGAAACACAAAATAAAAATTAGCTTTAACTTTTTTTCTATTAAAAATTTTAACGAAATGTTTTATCTTGAATGTTAATTAGGCCAATGCGCGTCTAATAAAATATAAAATTTTGCGTTTTGAAATTTCATAAATTTTTAATAAAAGTGTCATAACTTTTATGAATATTAATATTTTTAAAAAATATTTCGTAAACACGTTAATTTAGACCTATGCAGTTCTAACAAATCAAATATTTTTCGATTTGAAATTGTTTATTTTTTTTTTTAAAAAATTTGTATGTAATATCATAGGCCGAAATAACACGTGACCTAATTGAAACACAAAATAAAAATTAGCTTTAACTTTTTTTCTATTAAAAATTTTAACGAAATGTTTTATCTTGAATGTTAATTAGGCCAATGCGCGTCTAATAAAATATAAAATTTTGCGTTTTGAAATTTCATAAATTTTTAATAAAAGTGTCATAACTTTTATGAATATTAATATTTTTGAAAAATATTTCGTAAACACGTTAATTTAGAACTATGCAGTTCTAACAAAACAAATATTTTTCGATTTGAAATTGTTTATTTTTTTTTCAAAAAAATTTGTATGTAATATCATAGGCCGAAATAACACGTGACCTAATTAAACACAAAACAAAAATTAGCTTTAACTTTTTTTCTATTAAAAACTTTAACGAAATGTTTTATCTTGAATGTTAATTAGGCCAATGCGCGTCTAATAAAATATAAAATTTTGGGTTTTGAAATTTCATAAATTTTTAATAAAAGTGTCATAACTTTTATGAATATTAATATTTTTGAAAAATATTTTGTAAACACTTTTATTAGACCTATGCAGTTCTAACAAAACAAATATTTTTTGATTTGAAATTTATTCTTTTTTTTTCAAAAAAATTTGTATGTAATATCATAGGCCGAAATAACACGTGACCTAATTGAAACACAAAACAAAAATTAGCTTTAACTTTTTTTCTATTAAAAACTTTAACGAAATGTTTTATCTTGAATGTTAATTAGGCCAATGCGCGTCTAATAAAATATAAAATTTTGGGTTTTGAAATTTCATAAATTTTTAATAAAAGTGTCATAACTTTTATGAATATTAATATTTTTGAAAAATATTTCGTAAACACGTTAATTTAGACCTATGCAGTTCTAACAAAACAAATATTTTTCGATTTGAAATTGTTTATTTTTTTTTCAAAAAAATTTGTATGTAATATCATAAGCCGAAATAACACGTGACCTAATTTAACACAAAATAAAAATCAGCTTTAACTTTTTATCTATTAAAAATTTTAACGATATGTTTTATCTTGAATGTTAATTAGGCAAATGCGCGTCTAATAAAATATAAAATTTTGGGTTTTGAAATTTCATAAATTTTTAATAAAAGTGTCATAACTTTTATGAATATTAATATTTTTGAAAAATATTTCGTAAACACGTTTATTAGATCTATGCAGTTCTAACAAAATAAATATTTTTCGATTTGAAATTTTTATTTTTTTTCAAAAAAATTTGTATGTAATATCATAGGCCGAAATATCACGTGACCTAATTAAACACAAAATAAAAATTAGCTTTAACTTTTTTTCTATTAAAAATTTTAACAAAATGTTTTATCTTGAATGTTAATTAGGCCAATGCGCGTCTAATAAAATATAAAATTTTGGGTTTTGAAATTTCATAAATTTTTAATAAAAGTGTCATAACTTTTATGAATATTAATATTTTTGAAAAATATTTCGTAAACACGTTTATTAGACCTATGCAGTTCTAACAAAACAAATATTTTTTGATTTAAAATTTTTTACTTTTTTTCCAAAAAAATTTGTATGTAATATCATAGGCCAAAATATCACGTGACCTAATTAAACACAAAATAAAAATTAGCTCTAACTTTTTTTCTATTAAAAATTTTAACGAAATGTTTTATCTTGAATGTTAGTTAGGCCAATGCGCGTCTAATAAAATATAAAATTTTGGGTTTTGAAATTTCATAAATTTTTAATTAAAGTGTCATAACTTTTATGAACATTAATATTTTCGAAAAATATTTCGTAAACACGTTTATTGGACCCATGCAATTCTAACAAAACAACTTCTTTTTGATTTAAAATTTTTCATTTTTAAAAAAAAATTATATGCAAAATTATAGACCAAAATATTACATGACCTAGTTAAACCCCAAATAATAATTAGCTCTAACTTTTTTTCTATTAAAAATTTCTACGAAATGTTTTATCTTGAATGTTAGTTAGGCCAATGCGCGTCTAATAAAATATAAAATTTTGGGTTTTGAAATTTCATAAATTTTTAATAAAAGTGTCATAACTTTTATGAATATTAATATTTTTTAAAAATATTTTGTAAACACGTTTATTAGACCTATGCAGTTCTAACAAAACAAATATTTTTTGATTTGAAATTTTTTATTTTTTTTTCAAAAAAATTTGTATGTAATATTATAGGCCGAAATAACACGTGACCTAATTAAACACAAAATAAAAATTACCTTTAACTTTTTTTCTATTAAAAATTTTAACGAAATGTTTTATCTTGAATGTTAATTAGGCCAATGCGCGTCTAATAAAATATAAAATTTTGGGTTTTGAAATTTCATAAATTTTTAATAAAAGTGTCATAATTTTTATGAATATTAACATTTTCGAAAAATATTATGTAAACACGTTTATTAGACCTGTGCGGTTCTAACAAAACAACTATTTTTTAATTTAAAATTTTTTATTTTTTTTTCAAAAAAATTTGTATGTAATATCATAGGCCAAAATATCATGTGACCTAATTAAACACAAAATAAAAATTAGCTTTAACATTTTTTCTATTAAAAACTTTAACGAAATGTTTTATCTTGAATGTTAATTAGGCCAATGCGCGTCTAATAAAATATAAAATTTTGGGTTTTGAAATTTCATAAATTTTTAATAAAAGTGTCATAACTTTTATGAATATTAATATTTTTAAAAAATATTTCGTAAACACGTTTATTAGACCTATGCAGTTCTAACAAAACAAATATTTTTTGATTTGAAATTTTATATTTTATTTTCAAAAAAATTTGTATGTAATATTATAGGCCGAAATAACACGTAACCTAATTAAACACAAAATAAAAATTACCTTTAACTTTTTTTCTATTAAAAATTTTAACGAAATGTTCTATCTGGAATGTTAATTAGGCCAATGCGCGTCTAATAAAATATAAAATTTTGGGTTTTGAAATTTCATAAATTTTTAATAAAAGTGTCATAACTTTTATAAATATTAATATTTTTAATAAATATTTCGTAAACACGTTTATTGGACCTATGCGATTCTAACAAAACAACTACTTTTTGATATAAAATTTTTTATTTAAAAAAACAAAAAATTGTATGCAATATCAAAGGCCAAAATATTACGTGACCTAGTTAAACCCCAAATAAAAATAAGCTCTAACTTTTTTTCTATTAAAAATTTTAACAAAATGTTTTATCTTGAATGTTAGTTGGGCCAATGCGCGTCTTATTAAACATAAAATTTTATGTTTTAAAATTTCATAAATTTTTAATTAAAGTGTCATAACTTTTATGAACATTAATATTTTCGAAAAATATTTCGTAAACACGTTTATTGGACCCATGCGATTCTAACAAAACAACTTCTTTTTGATTTAAAATTTTTCATTTTTAAAAAAAAATTATATGCAAAATTATAGACCAAAATATTACGTGACCTAGTTAAACCCCAAATAATAATTAGCTCTAACTTTTTTTCTATTAAAAATTTCTACGAAATGTTTTATCTTGAATGTTAGTTAGGCCAATGCGCGTCTAATAAAATATAAAATTTTGGGTTTTGAAATTTCATAAATTTTTAATAAAAGTGTCATAACTTTTATGAATATTAATATTTTTTAAAAATATTTTGTAAACACGTTTATTAGACCTATGCAGTTCTAACAAAACAAATATTTTTTGATTTGAAATTTTTTATTTTTTTTTCAAAAAAATTTGTATGTAATATTATAGGCCGAAATAACACGTGACCTAATTAAACACAAAATAAAAATTATCTTTAACTTTTTTTCTATTAAAAATTTTAACGAAATGTTTTATCTTGAATGTTAATTAGGCCAATGCGCGTCTAATAAAATATAAAATTTTGGGTTTTGAAATTTCATAAATTTTTAATAAAAGTGTCATAACTTTTATGAATATTAACATTTTCGAAAAATATTATGTAAACACGTTTATTAGACCTGTGCAGTTCTAACAAAACAACTATTTTTTAATTTAAAATTTTTTATTTTTAAAAAAAATGTATATGCAATATCATGGGCTGAAAAATGTGTATGCAATATCATGGGCCATCGCGTAAGTAAAAAGAGACAACCATCCACAGACGGAGCTCTTTCCACTTGTCCAGCAAAAACAGCTTTCATCTAGAAAAACAAAATAGGGCATAAATTATTATCACAAAAAATGTTAAATAACTTAAACCCGTTCCATTTGTTAGATAGTGCTGTTAATGAAAACAGAAAAGTTAAAAGATACAAATGATTAAAACGAGCCCGCACATGTGATCAAAATTTCAGGAAGCTCCATAAATTGTTATACGCATAAAAAAAAAATTTTGTTTGTGGTGCCCAATTTAAATTTATTCTTTAGAATTATTACGCACCACAAACAGTAAGATATTTATTTATAAGATGTAAGAGCAAATGTGCAATTATTTGTGGGTTCCCCCCCCAACATTTAAAACTAATGTCTTGGGACTTTAGCTTGGAGGGAACGTGTCATATTACATATTGATACGGTATAATATTGTGATATATTATGATATTGTGATACGGTGAAAAAGCAGTAATTCAGAACATTCATTAACTTAGATTTTAAAAAATTGAGATAACGACATTATATTAAAAAAGGCACAATTTAACGAAAGTTAACAGGTTTGATAATCATTTTTAAAGTTCACTTAACAGTCAAATTTTTACGCAAAAGTTCGCCGTTACAGTTGTTTTGATAAAGCAAATTTAAAATTTGAGAAAATTTTTTTTGTTAAGTTGTACCATACAAAATAATATATGCCTATGACGTCATATAATCAATAGCCGTAAAAATCTGTCAAAACAAAAAATTTTGGCAAATTTTTGTTTTTTTTCCACAAATTTCCTTAATAGTCATGTTAGTTATACCAATACAAAATTAATAAGTTTTAATTGGCAAATTAATGGGCGATTTTTATGCTATATGCAACTTTTACAAATGTTATTTTTTTTGAATATTATTTTCAAAATACGTTTATCAGGCCGCTGCGGTTGTTTTAGTAAAATATATTTAAAATCTAAATGAATTTATTTTTTAAGTTTTTATGTAAAATATTTTTCCAAATAGTGATTTTTGGCATTTTCTACAAGGGTATTATAAAGCCTTGCTGTTTTTACCGAATTTGACAACCACAACAAAACTGGTAAGATATTTTATTTTTAAATATATATTATTAAAACTAGCGTAAATTAAATATCAATTAATATTTTGAATTTATGGGATTACCCAATTAGCCTTAAAACATATTACCATCTATATTCAAATTTAATTGCACGCACGTAAATATTTTTCTATCCAATAATTCTTAATCGCTTAAAAAAATTAAATTTAACCATCTTACCTTTATAAATCTTGAATTGAAGTTGTGAAATTTATCCCCTTCTAATATGGTTATTATCTTGACTTTTTCAGACATGTACGTTATATCTTACATTTTATATATTTTAAATCTGCATAACAAAATATTGAATTAGTTCAACGATAAGCTATAATTAATATTCTACAAATTGTGGACTTTTAATTTTACATTAATCAACCATTTAAAGTATGCCAACAACTTCATTGTTAAATCAATCCTGTTTTTATAAAATTTCAAACTTACTTAACTTAAAACACGTCCACTCAGTTTAAGCTCTAAGGGTAGGTTCTCAATAAACGAACTGACAAAAATCAAAACAAACGTGATCACGTGACTTTGTTTACATTTTAAGGCAATGCTGAGTTTTTATAGAAAACCAAAACGTGGTGATCTTTAGTTCGAATCCCAATAAAAGCATGTTAAATTTAGTTCGTATGTATTTCTTACGTTATTTTTGTGCAATTTGTAAAAAGAATTGTAATTTGGAAGAATATAAGAAAAATTTATCTCGCATTTGATAGAATTTTATTCAATATTTCGTTGTGAAGTATATAACAAAAACCCATATACCATACTATTTAAACTTTGTAAAAGTGTAATTTAAGATATCGTAAAAGTAACCTGAAAATCCGTAATTAAAAAAAAACAATATCTGCCTACAAAACAGTTGCAAACAGTCATATAAAAGCTCCTGTTTCCGTGTTTACAGGGTAGGCTACATAACAAATGTACATAAACGATTTATTCACGTAACAAAAACATAATATTGTACAGCACTTTAGAAATATCTATATAGCCTATATCCAACTTAATAATCACAGCAACTTAATTGTTTTGATTTAATTAATATTTGTTGCTTTGTAAATAGGCAAGAGCAGCAAACTAAAAAGCAGCCGATTCGCGATTCCATCATGCTTTATGGTAATTATATATTTAGTTAATGGTGATACAATATTAAACAGCTGTATATAACCCATATCGAAAAAAGTTTACAGAACACATTTAAAAATAACATCTAAGCTAAAAGCGTGTGAAAATATCAGCCTGCTTCAAAGTTTATGAACTGATCTCATAAGGTTAAATCAATAAAAATTATAAAAATATGTAAAATTGACTTTTTAACCTGTTATATATTGCAACCTTACAAAATATAAAAAAAAAACTTGAAATAATTCAACTTTAGTGCAACGTTAAATTTTGACAACAGTTAGATATAGTGCTGTAAAATATATAAAATATAAAAACTATGCAATTAAAAACAAAAAATGGAAAAAGGGCATCTAAGATGCAAAAGGTGGCAAAAAAATAAAACGCAAAACCTATGTTTTCTACAGTACACAACACGTTAAAAAAATCCAAATTTTAAGAAAATCTAAATACAAATAATTTTTTCTACTTTAAAAAACTTCTTTTATAAATTTAACACTTATTTGAGTCCTCTGTCTGTCTAAACACAGCTAAAAATTGTTGATTTCTGATGCATTAATTCGGTTGTGTAGAAAGATAAACCTTTCCACTATTTAAGTTTGTTCTTATTTTCGCCCTCCAGCGCCAATAGCGGTCAAAGCGGACTGACTGATGACCGAATAGGCTTGCGGGTAACTTCCAAGTTTTTGTTTGGGGCTTCCTGACGACGCCATGTTTTTGCTGGTACCGGATGCTGCTCGTCTTCCAGCACGTGGTGGCGTTACATTAGCATGTAGTGCCGCTTGGTGGATGTTTGCAGCGGAACTTGGACGTTGGACAGGATTCTTGTAAGAAAACATAAGTTTTTTTATGGATTGTATGACAAACAATTTTTCTAAGTATACATTTTGTATTGTGTACCACTAATTCACCAATTAAAATTTATAACTAAGTTTTAGCTTAAAATCCTATTTAAAAATGTTGCATTTATCGTATTTAAAAACTGTAAAATCGAAGATTTATTTTAAAACAACATAATTCTGTAAGGCTAGGCATCCCCGCAAAGAAGTTATATGATACTTGTGCGACAATTGCACCACAACATAGCGAATATAGAACTAGCACGGTAATGTTTACTTATGCCACTGTAAACCAGATACTGTTGTATTAATTAAGCATAGACATAAAGGCACAATCAAAATCTGTGACGCAAGTTTTACATTAATACAACATGACGAGTAGTTGAGTAGGCTCGCTTACACACACTACCAACCTATACAAGTACGCGATAAAAAAGACATATCGTAATGTCGTCATATGACGTCACAAAACAAAAAAGCGTCTTTACCAAGCAATAACCGAGCCAATCTGCGCACGACCATATGAACAAAGCTAGTAGGAAGCGAAGTACAATAAAGTTTTGGATTTTAATCGTGGGAACTGAAATGGATCCGCGTTTATTATAAGAAGCGCATCTTATAAACAAAGGAACGTAGGGCCAGCCAAACAGGCTTCTTTAAAGTTAATTAATAACATCACAGCTGACAACAAATCTAGTAAATGCTTTTATTTTAAAACCTGATAAACTTTCACTTTCAAAACAGGCATAGTAAAAAAGAATGCGACTTAACTCTTACATTTAATGGATAACATAAAAAACAAACATTACTTAGGCTACAGATTTTGTTGTTTAAATTTATATTTATTGAAGTTGTTGTACCAAATTAAATTGACTTACCAGTCTTTGTCCATTAATAGTTGGATTATCCTGTCTTGTTAGTAGTCTATGTGCATGATTAGAGTTAAACTGTTGGGTTAAAGACCTGTGCCGGTTATTTCCGTTATGAATGGGAGCTGAGTTATTCCGTTGCTTTATTGAATTCTAAAATCAAAAATCTAGTTTTAATAAAAACAGGGCCATATTTAAACAAATAAAATAAATTTTTAAAGGCATAAATAGTTCAATAATATAAAAAAACACTTTTAGCAATATTCACAAAAAATATCGTTTTCAAAATGGTTAGATTATTTTATTTAATTAAAAAATAACACACTTGGAGTTAAAAAATGGGTCTCACGATATCAAACATTTTCCCACAATATACAGTGACATAAAAGAATAATAAATAATTCATCGGTCGATATACTTTATATATCATTAGTATTTGAAAATCAAACAAAAGCAACCAAGTCACAAAGAGTTAGGGTCAGTAAGGTCGAAATAAAATATTCAGCTGATATTTTAAACCTTACGTGTGGCTGGGAAAAATGTTTTTGTTAAACTATTTATATTGTAAAGAAAGAGTAAGTTGCTAAAAGTTTTGTTTTGCTATTTCTGTTAAAAACAACTACAGAATAAAACAATTCCTTGGTTTAGGAACCAAAGCATTCGAATAAATTCTAATTCTAATTACCAACCAAAAATAACACCTTAAAACACAAACACTAACCCCAAACAGTTAATAAATTTAAACACTTCCAAAGTTCGCTTAGTTAATAAGGTTAATATATTGGTTTATAACCAAACTTCTTAATATCAAACCAAACAAAATTTTAAAATAAAATGAACGTCAAAGTATTGCAATTTAGTTTTCACATCAATTAACTTATTTTTTGCCTACCCCTCCCATACTGTGGTGACGTTGCAATGAAGATTTGTTTACACCCTGTATGATACGTTGTTGGCGAATCATTTCACGATTCTATGTATATACAAAACTTTAACCACAAGTATACAAAAGAGGAAAATAAAATTAAAAACCACACCCTTAAAATTGACAGTTAACTAAAACAACAAATAATTGTGTTTTTTGCCTTTTTTTTATACTTTTTTTTAATTTTTATCCATAAAACCTTACGTAAAAGGTTTTTGATATTACTTTGGGAAAAGGGTGTGTTGTTGTAAAATGTTAAACTGTTCGTAAATGTTAGGCTAAAAGGCAAATGGTGTGGCATGATAGGCTTAAACCCGAAACTATTCGTTCATAGTCCAATGTCATACCAAACAAACAAACTATTCTATTTTTAATACTAATGACATTGCACAAAATGCCTCACCCCATCAAAGCTGTCTTGTCTCTGCACTTTTCCAGCACTGTGTGGTTTATAATTATTCCTGGTGTTAGATTGGTTGGCAACCTTTACAGTTCGTCCGAATGCCACGCCATACTGTGCCAACAAAAGAAACTTAAATATTTGTTTTCTGATAACTATTTGTTTAAATAAAACACAATGTAATGGAAAAAAAGTTAAATAAAAAAAGTTATTTAATTGGCAAATAGGTGATGTTGTTTGTAATATTGGAAAACAGAAATGTAGAAATTTCTAATAATATAAATTATAAGAGACATTAAAAAGTTAAATCAAAAAAAAAATTTTTTACCCGATTTTTTAAAAGACATATAAATTTACAAAAAAGTTTGCTTACTTGTTGGTTTGCATCTGGTTGTCGTTGTTTTTCTGGTGTACTGGTGTTTGAGTGACCATTTTGTTTGTCACCAGCTGCTGTCACCTGGTAGTGGTTACTAGTTTGGTAGTTACCATTATGACCATTTTGTCGATGAAAATGATGATGATCTGGTCTTTGTTTTTGACTCTCGAAATTGTTTGCAATATTTTGAACCGTCCCAGATTTGACGTAACTTGGTTGTATTTGTTGCTGAACAAAATAAAAAAGCAATTAAAGAAAACACAACGCTTTATATAATTATATATAAATTACACTTATACTTTATATAGATTGCATTTAAATTATGTTAAACATTTAAATGATATACATGTTAGCCTAACTTAAAAAAATCTTACATTTCTAGGTTCAGCAGGAGGTGGTGATTCCGTTTTGTGTTCATTTTCTCTTTGTTGTTTGTAATTTGTTTCTATCACTTGATCATTGGCCTAGCGGAAAAAAAAAATTTATATACCAAGTTAATTAATGAAAATAAATATGACATAAAATAAAGAAACTTAAAATGAAGTGAAACAGAAAGTCACATACTTGTTGTTTATAATTGGGTTGTTTTTCATGTAAAATAGCTCTTCGTTGTCGTCGGGCGACAGTTTTCTTTTCCACAATCATCTAAAAATAAAAAATCTTTATATAATGGTGCTTTGTGGACGATATATAGATATAGATAGATATATTTTCCAAAATCGACTAGTATTTTAAAAAATGAAAAATATTTTAGAGCACCTCATAAAGTTTTGATCTATATTCAGCAACACTTAGTTGAATATCATCATCTAGTGGAGGCAGTACATCATAATCGAGACTTGTTTCCTCTCGAGAACTATGAAATCTAAATACAAATAAATAAGTTTTTTTGTTAAAATTTTTATTTAAAAAAGAAAAATATTTTTATGATTAAATAGGTGTTAACCAATTTAGCATTTACAGAATTGTACCGTATTTATTAGATATAGTTATTACTATTTTTTAATATGTCGTTGAAAAATCATGAAACAAAATATAAAATAAAATTGAGAAAAAAATGTTAAAAAACCAACTTGGCAACATAAGGATGGGATAAACATTCTTTAGCAGAAAGTCTCTTTTCTGGGTTGAACACGAGCAAGTTCTCCATCAGATCCAAAGCATCTTCCGGAGCTCCAGGAATTAAATCTCTTAACTTTTTCTTAGGCCTGAATTTTTTATTTTTTATTATTTATATATATTTAGTTTATAACTTCAAAAAATTTTATGATAATATTTTTAAATTGAATATAATTGTAATTAAAATGCTTTTTGTATAATGGTTCTTATTTTACTTCTAAAAAAAACTTAAAGGATACATAAGTATAATAAATAGGCCTATATACAATAAATACTTGAATGGATACACTAAAAGGAAATGTATTTTTAAATTTAATATTTGATTATATAGCCTATATAATTTTTCTTCATGTTATATAACCTAAACTTTTAAAATAAGTAAGATTTGTTTTACCTTAGACTGGTTCGTTCCAAAATAGAATGCCCATATTCAGAATGTATTGAATCTATATCCGCTCTAGTAGGACGTGGAATAACACTCATAATTCTTTCAATTTGATTTAATGTGGATGAACCAGGGAAAAGTGGCTTGCCAAGTAACAGTTCCCCCAATATACAACCTACTGACCACATATCAACACCTTTAGTGTATCTAAATATAAAAAAACGACAGGTTACAAATATTAACCAAAAAATTTAAACCAAAAATTAAAAAAAAAATTGAACCAGATTAAAAAAAAAATTTGCAAATTTTTTTAAAAAAGAATACTGATTAGGCACTTGCTACATTACCTTGGTGATGCAAGTAAAATTTCAGGAGCCCTGTACCATCGTGTTGCAACATATTCTGTTAATGCTGGATTCCCTCCACTACCCTGTTCAGCTTGTTTTAATTGAGTTAATGAACGGGCCAGGCCAAAATCACAGATCTTAACATAACAGTCGCTATCCAACAATATGTTTGATGGCTGAAAACAAAAAATAAATAAATTCAAAACAAATGTGATATAGGAGTCCAATTTTTTACCAAATACGATATAAAAGTCCAATTTTTTACTATGTCATTAAATACTTAAAATTTCATGGTAACAATAATACTTATGGTATGTTTTAAAGCATAAAATAATTTTTTTTTATTTTTTCCTATCGATTATTATAAAATTAATTGTATTATATATTTTTATTCACTTTCATCAACATGCCAAAAAAAAGATGTATGTTACCTTGTGGTCCCTGTGAATAACATTGCCTGAGTGCATATACATCGTTGCTTTTAATAACTGGTACATTATATATCTTTTGTGAATGTCTTTTAAAATATTTCCCTTTTTAATTACAGCATGTAAATCAGTGTCTAGATAAATAAATATGGTTTAAAAAAAGGGATAAATTTTAACTGTTAATTATAGGCTAATGCAAGAAGAATAAAAAATAACAAACCCATAAATTCAAAAACTAGGTAAATATCTCGGTCGTTGTCTGCTTTCATAACATTCATCAGTTTTATAACATTGGTGTGATCACCAAATTCCTTAAAAAAACTCTTGTTAAATATGCACATATTTTTTTATTTAGTTTACGAATAAAAAAAATAAAAATAGTCATTAAACATTTATGCTTTATATATTTTAAGTGTGTTAACATTATCATGTATACTGATATTGTTTGAGGTAAACTACCATACCTGTAAAAACATAATTTCCCGGAATGTTCTTTGTGCATCAGTGCAGTTACGAAAGGCATCAAATATTTTTTTAAGAGCCACAACTTCTCCTGTTCTTCTGTCCAGAGCTTTCCAAACAATTCCATATGCCTGCAATTTAAGAATATATAATATATAAAAAACATTAGCAAAATCACATACAGTTTTTATAAGAATAAGATTCTAAGCTTATACCGTTGCACATAATAAAACAAATCTCTAACTTTTGAGACTGTTTAACCAATCATAAACACACCTACAAAATTAACTATATATATATCACAATGACACTGACTTAAACTAAAAAAACGGCCAAATTTTACATTAAATTATAAAAATACCCATTTGATGAATGGGCTTTTATAATACCAGTACTATTTAAAGTATTATTTTAAGAAAAAATTAGTAAAATGATATTTGTATAGAATAACGATTTTTAAATTTAACTTACTCCTTTTCCTAATCTTCTCTTAATTTCATATTTTTCTGTAATATGTGGATCAATATCATTGCTCATAGTGAATTGTAATTTGATTAATATTTTTAATAATTAAATAACATTTCTGTGCAAAAACAAATAAGAATATAAAATTTTTTGAGTCTGTTAACTTAAATTACTATGTCTTCTTACAGATCACTTACAAAATATTATGGTAAAAACAATTAAAATTTTCCCAAAAAATGCCACTTGCAAATAATTTGCAAAGTAATTTTCTGGTAAAAAATAAATATTCAGCTTAATTTCCACACAATCCCAACCTGGCATTTTATTCATTTTATATTTTAACTCAATAAGAATTAGTGAAGTTATAGACCTAACACATAATAAACATAGAGTTGTATACTGAGAAATAGGATTAACAGAATAACGATCAAAACATTGAAACTATCAGATTTTTTTCAAGTCTCTGGCAGTCTAACTTTTATGCAATTAAATCTTAAAAATAGAAAATAAATTTTCATTCACAAGTAAAATTTCATTTACAAGTATAACCTGCTTAACCATAATTTACTGGTTCCTAATAACAGTTAGCATTCTAACGATTTAATAATAATTAACCGTGTTTATGTTATCTAATTAACTCAACAGTTAAACTGGAACACTCAAGCATTTCGTTGTCATAACAGTTGGTGTAATCAAATTGTGACGTTGGAATTTGCTCTCTAGCTCCGCGATATCAGTTTAAATATTTTTTTATAAAAACATAGAAATACTAAAATGTAAATAATAAATATTTTTATATATTTGAAAAAAAATTTAAAAAAATGTCTGTTGAATAAAGTTAAAAACGTTTAGCAATTGTGGTAGTAATAATAAAGCCTAATTTTTAACACCAAACACACATAAGTACAACGTGGACATGTGAAAAAAGCCTGATGGTTGATATTTATTTTATGAGATGTCATATAAATAAACGGGCTAAATATATTCAATGTAATAACCAGTTTACAAACATAACGTACACTAAGTATTAGCACAATGTTATCGTTCTTGAGCTTGTTAGTGTCTGTATCTCTTGTAGCTGGTATTGAACAGCCAACACATTTGTACGAAATTGAAACGGAAGTTTTTCCCGCATTTTGCAACCTAATTCCAAATGGACTTATGACCGCTGACCAAGATCATCCAATATATGATTTAATTTATAGTTCTTTTACTCCAAACCCGTAAGTATACCATATTACTTATGTAAATATACTTTTAGTGGTTTTATAGAAAACAATAAGTATAAAGAATATATAAAAACTAAATGTTTTTATGTTTTAAGTCGACAACTTGACCCAGTTTTTCGAGTAGAAGCATTAAACTACAAGTATGCTGATGCCAGTTTAATGGATTTTAAAATAATTACAGAAGAACTAGTGTGGCCAAACGAACTCTCTAGAGTACCTAGTAAGTTGTTTAAAAGTTTTAATATAAATTACCTTTAAAATTAATGCCATGCTTATTCTTTTAGATGGAGCATTAAATAGACCGTATGTGGTGGTAGCTTCTACTGGATTTTTTATTACTGGAAAAGATGACGGAGAAATTGCTTTGTTAGATCTTACTGAGCTTCTTTACGAAAGAGCAGGTAAAGGCATAGCCAATTTAAAAAATATTCTTTTATCGATTTAATATGTAGAATTGAACTTAACATATACATATGAACGTTGCAGATAAGGTAAAAATCTCCTCCAATGATGACGGTCTTAAATGGTATTACCATCGCGTTGAATGGCATGATATGAACGGTGATAACGTGTTAGACGCTATTACAGAAAGAGCAAACGGTGGTGGACGTAAGAAAACAAGTTGTAACAAGTTGTAACAAGTTGTTTTTAATTGATTTACAAACCATTTAACTAAGATAACTTACATGCTACAAAATATGTTTTTTTCTTTATATAATTTACAATACTTATAAAACGGTATAAACTCAAAAGTCTTTTAATTCTGTTAAGATAGGTCTAATTGAATAATTTAATTGAATAATTTAATTGATCATTTAGCTTCTGCTGATAAAACTCAACTTGTCTGGTTTGAGAATCCTGGCGGTGATTATAAACTTCAAGGGGCTTGGGATACACATGTAATAAAAGAAAATTCAGAAGATGTTCATTTTAGACTTCACGAATTAACTCTTTCTAACGGTAAAAAAGTCACCACTATTATCAGCAGTTGTTTTTACAGGTAAATTTAAAAAATAATTTAAATTTATGAGCTGTGTCGAAATATAAGATGTTTAACATAGCATATATAAAGGCGGTATAAAACTTGCTAAAGCTAATCATTTTGTGTTTGTGTGTTTGCAGCAACGAATTGACTATTGTCTGGAGCGATACAGATGATTTTACAGATTTAAGTTCGGTGCGATCCGTAGTTATCGATACATACGGATGGTATTTTGATATTGAGGCAAGTAAAATTGCATAAAAAATATTTTAAAATACTTTTAGCGCAACAAACCTATATTAAATAAATATAAATTTATAGCAAAGCAACAGTAACCAAAATTTTGCTAGATTGTGGATATCAATAATGACGGTAGAGTTGATGTTTTAACATCTACGTGGAGTCAAGCAGGAAAACCGGGTGCAGTTCTCGCGTACGAAATACCAACAGGAGATTGGACAACCGAAGAATGGCCAAGGTAAATTTAACCCAAATATATTTTTAAGGGCAAATAAGTTTAAGTATTACTAGTGACCAAATACAATTGCCAATAAGTCATACAATATTCCTACTTTTGTTTGATTTTATATAAACAGGACTATAGGCCTACACCTATTTAAGCCCGAAGGTTAGCAAAGGCTAAAATTTAAAAAAAATAAATAACGTTACTATTTTTAGACACATTCTTCAGGACGGATACAAATCTTTTCTGTTAGCTGGTACAGGCTCCCCTGGATCAGCAATTGCATTTACGCCAACGAAAGAATTAGAAAACAAGTAACGATTTTTATTTTATGTAACTTGCAGTTGCTAATCACCTTTAATAATATATACATGCTTGAGTATGTAGCCTACTCATTTACCTATAATTCAAATTCTAATGACTAAATTATATATATATATATTGTCTTCTTGAAGACATAACGATTTTTAAATAAAAAAATGTCTAACTTCAAAACATGATGTTTTAGCAAGCCATACGTAATGGTGTCTGGTGATGACGATGGCAATGCATACGTGTTGACAGCAAATAGTGAAGATACTAATGATTGGAGTTATACCCAAACGACGGTATACGACAAATTTTAAAAACCAAAAGTGGCTAAAATAACTAAATATATATAGAAAATATTCTAACACTTATCTACTGCTTTTCTTGGTTCAAAACTTAAAACCGTTTAGTATTTTGTTAATGCAACATGTAGAGTTTTTTTCTTATATCTACAATTTTTTTTTATAGATTGCTAAACCAGGAGGAACCGTAGGAATGATTGCAGTTGAAGATGTTGACCATGATGGTTACGCAGAAATTTTTATTCCAGCATACACAATGAAAAAGATTGTGGTTATGTCTTACAAGAAATAAAAGTATTGAACCACGGTGTTTAAATGTTATTTTTCAGGTAGAAAGATTGAACTACGTAAATTTTATCTGTTAACCTAAGAGCCCCTGAACTACATCTTGTTGGCAAACTTAGCGCGATGCTTTTTACTTGCCATTTTGCGTATACTATTTTTGATACTAATTAAAATGTTGGTAAAATTTCATTGATAGGCAATTAACTGGTAATAGACTACATTTCAAGTTAGGTAAGATAATTTTTTAATTCTTAAACTTTGTTAACGGTGCTAAAATAAATAAAAAAATAGTCGTTAAACATTTTCGACAATCCAATATTTTGTCGAGCGTTACAGTAAAGGACTTTATAACACGAAAAACGCAGAAATCAAACCTCTAATGCTCAACAGGATCTTTACTCTTTAATCAAGGCTAACTCCATTACTTATTGAAAACTAAATTAATACCTAAGTTTATTAAGCAAGATATACCTAAAAATTATAAGGTAGATAGATTATTTATTTAATGTAAACAAAGTAACAAATATTTAATCTTAAGTAAGTACAAAAACAACTTTTGCAATTAAATATCAAAAATACTATTAGAGAAAAAGAAATTTAAAAGTATGACTATTTAATCTTGAATTTGATAATTTATTTGTAATACCAAACATGCTGTTTGTACAGAGACAATTAAGGCATTTAACTTAGAACTAAAGCAATCATGAATATCTTCTTCTTCCTTGCGATTTTGAGTACATTGTTCCCCTAATATATTTAATGATGCACAAAAATTATCAAGACATTTTGAAAATGTCCCTATTGGCAATTTAACATTATTAAAATTATTTTTATAAAAATCTTTGAGAAACTGGATTAAATAAATTTCCATTTTTCCACCACCAAGAAAGACTTTTTGGTCTTTAAAAGTTTTTTCGATAGTATTAAAGCAGGATAAGCAGATTTGTTTCATATCTTGTTGCATAGAGTCATGGAAATAGGGAACAATTATACTAGATGTTAAAACTGAACTATTTTTAACGAATAAAAATGATTTTGAATTGACATTTAGTGTAGATATTTCATCTACAAATCCTTGACAGGATTTAATATTTAGAAGATCTGAGATATTACATACTTTAAATGCTTCAGTAACATTTAACAAATATGGCATTGCCTTTATACCAATTCTATCAAATACTAGGATTTTGTTATCAGCAAATTTTTTTTTAATTTCTTCATCAATAACTTTTTGATTAAATACAACTTGTATATTGTTTTTTAAGGCAGTATCAACAAAGGTATTAAAAAAAGCCATGATATCCAATTTAGAACCTTGATTATCTATTAAATGCAGGGTTTTTTTCATGTCCCCAACAGTAAGTGATATATTAAGGACAAGAACATTTAACTTTTGCCCTTGTAATTCAGGTAATGACAAAACTATATCATCTAAACAAGATTTTGAATAATGGTTAAGATCCAAAATTAGTCCATCCTTCATTTTTAGGTGATCAAAATGAAAACTTTCAATATATTGTATCATTGGCCACATTTTACAACCTACTTCTTGAGAAGTCATGTTTTGTAGGTAAGCTTTTAACAAAGTGACAGAAAGTTTTTCTATAGATTTTTTGTTTAATTGAAAAACAGATTTGGTTGCAATTACACTATTTAGAAGTTCTATTACAGGTTTCACTGTTTCTATGTCTATGAACTTCACAAAATTATTTGATTTTTCGTCTTTAATATGTGTAATCACTTCTTTAAGTATAGTCTGGTAACATTCTGATACTAAACAATTGGCAACATTTGTTTCCAAACCCTTTTCCACCAAACTTAGGCTTAAGTAAACTCCATAAAGCCCAAAATCATGGTGTACTTTTAAATGTTCGATAAGACTTGTAACAATTATATTTAAAATTGGGTCATTTAAGTCCCTATTCAAAGATTTTAATAACAACATCGATGAACTACCTATTTGCAAATCATCATTTTGCTTATTTGCAAATAGTTGTAGCTTTTCATTTGAACCATAACTATTTAATAACATGTGTTTTAAAGTCTTTATTTTTAACAAGAGTTGTGGACTGGACAAGGGTTTTACAATAACATGTTTTTCTTTTGGTTCTGTAGTAAAACTTGAACCCCTACATTTTGAAGGATTTAGATTCATTTTAACAACTATAAAAAAACATTTAATTATAAGTCCTTAAACACATTAACATATTTATAATATCTAAAGCACCTCGTTTTATCTATGCTTTTTTGACGAATTTTGAAATAATATTAACCTGACAGCCTGAGATTGTTCCAGCAGTTTATGTGATCATTCCTTACTGCAAACCTTTAAATATCTAGAGGTAAACACATTGTCGAAAATGCAAACTTAATACAGTGGTTTCCAAACCTCATAAATCGCAATCCCTAAAAATTATAATCTGAAGAGTTTTTCCTCTTTAAGGCAGTAAATTCGATTAATTAAAAAAAAACATTGTTAATTTTTTGATATTCTTAAATTTTTTTAAAGTTATACATAAAGTTCCCTAAGTCCCGCTACTTTCCGATTCTATAACGTCGTTTTTTTCGCCTTTTTTTACAAGGTTCCGCCTTTTCCGCATTCCGCAGTTTAGCACGGTGGTTTCCCGCAATATCTTTAAACGTGCTGCATTACTGTGGATTATACGAAGAAATTAGTAAAGTTGTATGAGGATTTCAAAACTTTTGAAAATGCGTCTTTTGACCCACAACATGCTAACTTCCCACGTTAAAGGCGTTACAAATGGGTATCCATTATTAATTGAGGTAAACAAAAATTATAAAGTATTTCTCATTTAAATGTTGTCTAGTACTTTTAAATATAATTTAAATGCAATTTTAATTAACGTTTTTTATTAATTTATTAGGCCACAGAAACAAAAGAAAGTGAAGTTGATTTTAACCCCGAATTTATCTCAAGAATGATGCCAAGAATTGAGTGGTCTACTTTGACCCAAGCAATGGAAATGGTAAAGATTTTATTCATTAATTAACCTGACCTTCGTATTAAATTAGGACAAATCAACTTATTTATTAACGATTTCTTCTTACAATGTTATTAAATCAAAACCCTACAACAGATTTAACATAAACTTGCCATCAATTAAAAAAATTCTACTGTCTTTAGATTGGCCGAAAAGAGGAATTGCCAACCAAAGTTGTTGAAGACTACAAAAATGACACAGACTTTTTAAAAAAAGCACATCATGCTTTAATGGAGATTGAAGTGATAACTGGAAATTTAAAATGTCCAGAAACAGGCAGAAAGTTTCCGATCACAAATGGTATCCCAAATATGTTGTTAAATGAAGATGAAGTATAAAAAACTTTAGCATCACTAGGCTTGCTGACTTGTAAATGATATCATATTTGAGTTATTTATTACTTAAAAACCATCAATTTTTAACATTATGTTTTTAAATATGGCTTGATCAGTAAATTTTAAGGTGCTTGTGCTTGTTGATCTCTCAATAAAATCGTTTGTATGGTAATTTGTTTTAATTATGACATTATTTACATAACAAATTTGGCGGAACTTAATTTACAGTGAAGAATAAGGTACAATATATTGATTTAATAGCTGAGTATATGGCATAATATATTTTTTAATAAGTAAGCACAATTAAATATAAGCAGTTGTACCTTTTTGCATGATTCAGGGCAATATAAAAAAATCGACATACAAATGAAATAATTAACCCACAGGAATTTAAAACAAAAGCGCAGTTAAGTTTTGCAGGATGAGGGGCCCACAATTATTCTTCTACTGCCCCAGGCTGTGATGCAAACTCTAAAAAATCCTCATCATAATCTACTGGCCTAGATAGAACAATGTGTACATCAAAATTTGTGTTTTTTATTTCTTTGTACTTTACTATTTCATGTTTTAGGTCACTTCTATCTCGACTTGCACGCTGTGACGAGTCCAATAGCTCACAAGACGAACAATTTCCCTGCATTGATTTATTTAGACTCTCTTCTGATTTATTTCTACTTTTATTCAACTTTGCCTTTTTCTTTGGTGATTGAAAAGTTGTGGGGTCATCTTTGGAAAACCTGCATCGATGACATTTCCATAAATTATCTTCTTCACATTGTAATTCCTGTTCCTCCTTGTCATGAAGAAAGTATAAAGCCCTATAAGTGCAAGAAAACGAATTTATTTAATTGCTGTTTTAAAACATAGAAGTTTGTAGAAAGTCAATAACTAAAAAGAATTTAAATAGTCCTTGCCTGAAGCCAGTGTTTTTATAACTGACTTTTTGCCAACCTCGCAGCTTCAGAAAAGGTTGAATTAAATTTGCATGTAAGCGTTTTGGGGCACCTCCAGGTGTTGCAACATATAAGAAAAACAAACAATCCGTTTCCCCAGCTTGGGTTGCAACCCTAATATCGTCAAGTATTTGTTGTGTATCAACATCACACATTTTATATAGGCCTGCTAGTATACCTCAAATACAAAAAATATACGTTTAAAATAAACTACAAAAATTTCAAATGAACTAATTGCCTGATTTAAATAACGAAAAAATTAATGATTACAGTATTGGTATGTATATGAAAATAATACTAAATTAGCAAAAAACAAACATAAGTGCAAAAAATTAAATATTTAAACTTTAACATTTTAATAACCACGAAAATATTTGATCAATATTCTCCGTAAGCTCTCTACAGCTAAATTCCACAACATCTATGTTTTGAGAAGACGTTTTTACTAAGTTTTTAATTCCTAAAAGATATCTGATTTCTACCATGCTTGTTGGACATGGTATGTCTGTTTTGTTTAAAACTATCAAAACTGGCAGATTTTGAGTATCTAAAGAAGAAAGTACATCCGAAAGCAAAACTGAAGAACAAGAAATAACAGATGGTGCGGAAATATCAATTACAAAAATAATTCCCTTTGCTTCTTTATAATAACTATTCCATATTGGTCCCATGGTTCCACCTAGTTCCCGAAATGTAACACTTTTTTTCTTATCCACTTTTATATCACAAATATTAGTACCAACTGTAGGGACTGTGTAAGGTAACTCCATACATTCCACAACAGGATCATTGCAATTTGACTTAACATGATTTGGTTTTCGGAAATTCATCAAAACTTTTAAAAGGGTTGACTTTCCAGAACCAAAAGGGCCCAAAACTAGAATCATTTTAAATCGTTTACCTTAAACCATAGCCTAAAATACTAAAAATTACATTATTTTTTTTAAATAATCCTGAAGTTCTTATCATTACCTAAATATAAATTTCATCGGTATTTAAAACAATGCTTAAAAATAATACATAAAAAGGTTTTCATGCAGACCATTGTTTTTAACTTTTTAATGTGTGTTTTGCAGTATGTAAAATGAACCCGCAAAAACACGAAATTAGTTATCAAAACAAAACTCTAAACAGCTAAATATTAGGCAAGTAACAAACACTTTAAACTCCTTCAGGGTTATTGCAAATAGTGAAATTGCACATTTTCTACTAATATACTAATATATTTTGGCGAGCAGGGGTTTACAATAAGCTCACATATTTAAAATTTCCACATGACTTTGCACTAAGGGCGTTTATAGGCGATTAAAAAGTTAAGAGGAACTTTCTCATGGTGAGGATAAACAAAACAATGCGTTACTTTGTTACGCAACAGTGCGCAACAACAGCTTTGAAAAAAGTCAAAGACATCAACATCTTAGACATGTGCGCGCTTTGTAGCCTTTATGGGTTTGCTTTTGTTATTTATGCATTGCTTTGTAAACAAATATTACATTTATTTTTGAGTTATTTAACATTTCATTTATTTAGGTAAACTTTATCTCAAACTTGAATTAAAACAAACTTTTCGACATGTCCCGAATACGAATTCCTAGAAAACTCCCCTATTTAAAATTCCCACTTTATTATGAGGGTGCCCCACAACGTAGATTATTTTTTCCTGATTGGTACATAACATTGGCAAAACCGAAAGAAGACAGACCCAGCAATTACGTTCGTTTTCATGTACCAGCTGATATGACAAAGTACGACATGAAGGAATATTTAGAAAAAGTATACAACGTCCCAGTTATGTCTGTTCGATTAAGTATTGTTAACTATATTCGATACAAATCGCCGCTTATATCAAGTCCCCTAAATAGACCAAGCTATGAATGGAAGTTTCTGGATCCTTGGAAAATAGCTCATGTTTATTTAGGAAAAGGACAAACTTTTAAGTATCCCGATGTGTTTAAACCGAAAGAAGAAAGTAAATTAGAAGAAGGTGAAACAGAAGAGGGTAAAGATGATGATTTTAAAACAACAGTTGAAAGATTTGATGAATATCAAACTGAATTGAAAAAAATAAAACCAAATACTAACACGAAAGAGTCACAAATACATTTTCAAAACAAATGGTTTTAAATAAACAATTCCAAATTCTATTGCTTTAATATTTATTTGTGCTAATATTTTTAATTTATTGTTTAGTTTAATATATAAGTATTAGAATACCAAACAGTAAACACTAGTTTGGCAATGTTATTTAAGCTATTTTTAGATTTAAAATTTGATTTTTAATTTTAAAACTATAAATGATTTAATTTATATACTTTAGCTGTTTATTGTACAATTTCTGAAAACATTTTAAACTTTATCTTGTTTTGTGTTTAGTTCAACATAGTTTAAAAATGTCAACTGAAAAGGTAAATTTACCCTGGGTTGAAAAATACCGACCAAAAAAATTAGAAGATCTTATTTCCCATGAAGATATTCTTAAAACCATCAAGAAATTTATGGAGGAGGATCGTTTACCTCATCTTTTATTTTATGGTCCTCCAGGGACAGGAAAAACTTCAACAATTTTAGCTTGTGCTCGTCAGTTGTATAATCCCAAGGAGTTTAACTCAATGGTGCTGGAATTAAATGCATCTGATGATAGAGGAATTGGTGTTGTTAGAAACCAGGCAAAAAAGTTTCATAAAATCTTGTTAAATCTTTTTCACTTTAAGTAATTTGTGTAAAAATACAAATTTTATCTTAAATCTATGAATATTTTTTGTATATATGTTTAAGCTTACTTTTTTATTTTTAGATTTTGAACTTTGCTAGTACTCGCACAATATTCAAAAAAGGTTTTAAATTAATTATTCTGGATGAAGCAGATGCCATGACAAAAGATGCACAAAATGCTCTGCGACGAGTTATGGAGAAATTTACGGAGAACACAAGATTCTGCCTTATTTGCAATTATTTAACAAAGGTAGATTAAACAAATCACATCTCTATTGTAATTTTTTTCTAGTAAATATGACAATTTAATTGAAAGTAATTATTGTTGAAAAGATTATTCCTGCTCTTCAATCCCGTTGCACCCGTTTTCGATTTGGTCCTTTAACTACCGAACAAATGAAACCAAGAATTGAACATGTCATTGAAATTGAACAACTGGATGTGACTAAAGATGGAATGACAGCTTTGGTCACCCTAGCAAATGGAGACATGCGAAAAGCACTCAATATATTACAAAGCACTTCGATGGCACATGACCAAGTGAATGAGGATAATGTTTATACATGCACAGGTAAAACTAATTTCATTTAGTTACTTCATTCAAAAAGATAAATTCATCTTTTAATGTAAACTTTCAATTGATTAAAAAATAATTTTTTTTAAAGGTCATCCGAAACGAAAAGATATCGAAGAGATACTCGAATGGGTATTAAATCGTGATTTTACAACAGCTTACAAGAATGTAATTCAACTAAAAACAGAAAAGGGCATGGCTTTGCAAGATATTTTGCAAGAATTACATCTTTACGTTCACAGAATTGACTTTCCGGTAGAAATAAGAATTCATTTGTTGGATAAAATGGCAGAGATCGAAAACAGATTGGCTTCTGGCACAAATGAAAGGTTACAAGCAAGTTCAATGATTGCTGCATTTCAACAAGCCAAAAACATGGCTGCTTCTCATGCTTAGGCTTTACAGATTTAAATAGATTCCCGCATTTATATACACCATTTTCTGTTTAAAGAAATGCATTTTTTATTTTTTTTTGATTCTTTTTTTGTTGTTATGGAAAATAATTGAATAACACTTTACACAAATATTTTGAAATGTCAAAACTTCATAAAGTTTTTCGTTTATTTCCTTTAAAAAATAAACAAACACATATTATATTCTACACTAATTATTAGTAAATCTATAGTATAGGCTAACTAAAATATAGGGAAATAGCGCATTTACTATTTTTATACCAACACTGATATTACCACTATTGACCAAATAGTCTGATAGTGTGGTAAACCGGTTATGGCAGCAGACTACGAGCCGAAAGGTTTCGGGTTTGAGCCGCACTGATGCCAAACTGTTTGCAATTGGACCCGACGTTTACGAATAGCTTAAAAATGCGTCCAAAAAGTACACACTTATCAATAAAAATAGAAAAACTTATCGCCTTAAAGTGATACGAAAAAAAAATTATTTACCAAAGAGTTGACCAAAAAAATGAAAAAAATATTGCTAGGTACGTTTTTAAACGATTAATTTTCTTGCTTACTAATTTGATTAAGTATCTTCTTAGAGAAAGTACTATGATTTTTACAGACAACTTTAAAATCCCTTATAAAGATTTAACTAATTTTAATATTATCGCATATTTAATTAATCAATCTTTTAAAAAACACCCTATTCGGGCATTTTAGTTCATAAGTACAGTTTTAGCTTACAAGATTAGCGCATTAATCTAAAAATAAAAGTGGATATCCTATGACTATAATTTAGTCTGGATTTCTAAAATCGAAAGGGCAATGAGTTAATTTCCGGAATGACTAGAACAAGTACTTTTGTCACGAACCTTGGACAACTTAATTATAAGTTACAATCACGCTTACTTAACACGACGAATTCGACGACCACAAAAAAACTTTTATTAAAATAAACTTATTAAATTTTCGCTTATATATATAATTTCTAAGTACCTGATATGGTGTAATACATAAATTTTTTTCACTGTTTTAATCTTTGGATTTATTATTTTATATTAATAAAAAATCTTTTTTAAATTTTGTTTACTAGGTAAATATATAATCAACAAAAATTGTTGTTCGAATTCGTAAAAATTAAAAAAGTAACATGATTCATCAGCGATTTGTGATGACTTTCAACTTTTAGCTAAAGTTGAATGAATATTATATTTTTTTGAACTTTGCATTAGGCATGATTTTTATAAAATTTTGATAATAAAATTTAAGACATTTTTAGATTTATGACGAATCGGAAAAGGTGCCATTTAATGCACAACAAGAGAATTGCGTTGCTATCTCACACATGACGTAATCCTACATCGCGAACGTACAAGAAAAAGTTCTGCTGAGGTAAGTGAAGTTAAATTTACTCACGCGACGCAATCTGCAAAAGTTGAGAAAAAGTTTAAACGCTGATATAAAAGCTGACATGAATTAGATATTCTACAAATCGTTAGAGATAAAAAGCATGTAGCACAGTTCTTAATATAAAAAGGATTCGTTTATTCTATGAATTTAACAAAAAGTTGACTTTAGTAAGATAAAATTATTGGTTTGCAATTTTGCTAAGGCACAATTAATCATCTCACGAGATTCTTTTTTAAAAAGCAAGAGTTTTTTGTTAAAAATCACCTTTTTCCGCAAATTTTAGTTAATTTTTAAGGAAGTAAATTAAGAGAATCACATTATTTTTATTTTTAGTGTTATTATTTATCAAATATTAAAAAAAAATTAAGTGAAAAATACCAAGATAATGAGAAAACTGTTAAGCATAGCAGTGTTGCTGCTTTCTATCACAAGTAAGTACAAAAAAATAAACAATTAAAATATATTAACAAAATAAAAAATAAATATTTATTTTTGCAGTGGTGATTGAGGCACAAAAATGCCCACTACTTAAGAACAAACTGCTGACCCGTGTAGCGTAAGTTGTTTTAATAAATGCAATTTTTTTTTAATATAAATCGATTTACATTAAAATGCCTACTAACATTAAATACACTTTAATACTTAAGTTTTAGTATTTGATTGCTTTAATCTTATTTACATTCGTAGATGCTCGAACTCAAACAACCAAAACTCGAGATGTTTTTTTAGATGTGTTCAATCTTACGTTCTTACCAATCCCGATGCCGAATTGAGAATTTGCAGGTAAAAAAAAGTTAATTTTAAACATTACCTAGAGTGTACTTCTTTTAATAATTCACTTACAACTACAACTACAATACCATTTAATATTAAACATGTGAATTATAGATTCTTTAAGTTTAGTGTTTTTTTAACAGATGTGAAAGAAATCGATGTTCATGGACTGGAGTAGAAGCATTTTGTACACGCCAGGCACCAAGGTATATTAATATAAGACTAATATTAACATTGTGTTTTCAAAACATCGTTTGGCCAGTTTTAAAAACGTTAACATTTCGCTACGATACTAATTGAAACCTGTTTTAAGATGGATGAGGTTATGATTGCCATGGAATTTAATTTAATTAAAATTTAAATATCAATTTTCGTGTATAAATATTTATAAAGTCATAATTTAAACAATGTTACATCGGTTGATATAAAATTTTACGGTGAAGTTCGTGACTGGCAGATTTTCTGATCAATTAACTCGATTTTCCAGTTGGGAGTGTTCATATCAAAGATAATTAGATATAATCACTAAACAATAAACATAACATTTTAGAACCACGACACGTCGCCCAGTTGCTGTTCGAACCACAACTACCGCTCCTTCAGGTTAGATATGAATCATTTTGCTGAGATTTTTTTACCCTAGGGCTAGTAAATGTTTAAACAAAGATCAAGTTGTCAAATGTCGTACCACATGATGAGTAACTGATACCGATCTCAACATAAAATTAGCATGAAATTTAAATGCTAAATTATTGCATGTAGTGACCCAATGTGTCACCTAATTGTTACTTTATGTGTCACCTAATCGCTAGTTTGTTTTTAAGATAATGTCTAATTTAATTTTACATGTGTTTTTACAGTAAAGAGATGCTCAGGATTAAGTTTATCGACCACCCTTCGATCATCGTAAGCAAATAATTCCTTTTTAAACAAATATAATTTCACAAACAAATATTTTTTGACCGTTTGACAAAGAAAAAAACTCACAAATATTTACATATAAAACGACCTAATTCTATTGCAGTAGTATTACATAAGTAGAGAAATCAAAAAAGTGTAAAGTTTAACATTTGTTTAATTGTAGATGTACCAATTCCCGAAACGAAGGTTCAACTTGTACGTTTACTTGTCTGAGAGGTTTAGTTCTTTCCAATTCTAGGGGACAAACTAGAACATGCAGGTATGAATACAACAAGAAGTTGTGATTTATATTTATTGCAGAGCTAAGTAGATAATATATAAAATGCAATTTTTTTAGATGTTTTGGAAACACATGTACCTGGACTGGAAGCTCTGCAAGATGCATCAGGTATTGACAGTAAATCTTATTTTAAGAAATATTCTAGCGTTCTAAAACCCGTAAAGATGCCATGGACATATGTTAGTTTCTACATCACAAAAATGTATCTTGTATAAATAGGTCTGTTACTACAACAACAAGACCACCGACTACCACAAGAAGGACAACAACAACAACAAGGCCGACCACAACAACTACAAGGCCAACTACAACAACCACAACAACTACGCCTGCCCCTACTACAACTAAAGTCACTGTTTCCATTCCCGCACAGCCTGGTAAGTTGTATAAGCAGAAATGTGTCGTAATTTTTTGTAAATTTGAAATTAAAGTGGAATTTATTTGCAAATGTTTGTTTTTAACAGAGCGTTCTGTAGAGAATGATTGCCCGATTCCAGATTTCTCCAACCATGCTTACCAGGTAAAAACAATGCAATATACATTTACTGAAACTTTCAAATTAGAAGCTACAGAAATAGAAATTTCAACTAAAATATCTACATAAATAAGTTAAAACTTTAATAAAGTTTCGCTTTTGTATTTTTAGATCGTAGATAACTTCCCAAATGGCGCAATGTTCCGAGTTGTAATCAAGAAAAGTCACTTGTTGGTTGAAAACGGTTGGACTGTGATAATGACTTTTACAAGGTGAGTAAACATTAATAGGCATCGAGTTATATTAAAACAAGTATGTAAAGAACTCCACAAAAAATTTCAACCAAAATTAATTTGATATTTCGTTTTAAAGAGACTTGCCAAAGAACGTTAGAGTTCTATCTTGGAATTCCGAACTTCGAGAAAAGAAAGGAAAATATTTAGTTCTGCAAAATCAAGACCACAACGCGGACCTTACCGGATTCGACATGTTCTCCTTCTCGTTTGTTCTCCTGGGGGCAAATTCTGCACGAATGTCAGGATATACATGTAATTAAAATCTCAATATGCAAAAACATAAAACTTTGATCAGCTTGAAAATTAATCAAGTTTTAAAGTGTCTGAACATTTATCTGTATTAATTTATGCAAAAACGTGCAGACTTAATCGTGTAAAAGATCCGGTTCTTGAAAAACTACGTGAGGTGTTAATTTATATTTTAATCTTTTTAGCCTTAGTTGGCTTCTACCCGGAAATCGTTAACGATGTCGAGTGTTTTTCTCAAGCTAATAATGGAAATCCGGGCAACATGCTTCAGCCTACTCCTGCAGTAAGTATTAACAAACAACCTTTGTTAAAATATTTTAAACCAGTAACGAAGCTTGTTTTTAAAATAATTGTCTTACTTCAAACCAACACATTTTAATAAACTTATATTATTTAGACCATTGCTTTGGTGACATCAGCAGAAGATCGTGAACAAGCAGAGAGTTATCGTCGGCAAACTGAAGTAAGTTATTCAGTCCATATCCATTCACCCCTCCCTATGTTTACCACACTTGTTATATTAAACTTTACCTTGATAAGACCCTGTGCTTTGTTTCAGTTGTAAATATAATTTAATTTTAAAGGAATTCGCTACCCAAGCACCACCAGTTCCCGATACAACTCGACCCCAGGCCCCAACAACACAAAGTACAACAACAACAACAACTAGAAGACCTACAACAACCAGGAGAGCTACAACACGCAGAACTACAACAACTACACCTGAACCACCGGTGACTACCCGAAGAAGTCAAGCGACAAATCCACCTGTCCAAGAAGTGTCAACTTTCCCAAATAATTACGGAGATCTTCGAATAGATAACGCCGCTGTAAACAGACTTCGAGGAGGCTGCAATGGTAAGAAGTTGAAATATTACTCCTTTTTATCTTGGTTTGGTTTATTTTAACAGATATGTTTAGAAAATACAAACTAAACTACCTAAACAATTTTTTTCACTCAAATTCGTTTTTTGTAACAGTTTTGCAAAATTCACTGTCGATTAAAAATCCTGGATATGAAGTGCTTGGAAAAGATGTACAAGGCAAAAAATATCGATTTAACGCTGATATTGTTATTAATGGACAAGAAAACATGGTGAACGATTGGGTTCTTAAAGTCGTGTTTTCTAAGCCTATCAGTGACATCCAAGTAAGTTGTAATTATATTTAATTTTGATTCGTCAAAAGGCAATTAAGTAATTACTTAATTTATTTAATTAGGTATGGGCAGCAGTGTTAGGTGAAAGGTCAAATGACGGTCACGTGTACATATTTCGACCACATCCCTGGAACGCCAACTTGCGGGAAGATTTTAGCTTCTTGATTATCCCAGAAATGACAACTGAAGTTTCGCCACTAGGTAAAACGTTTTTTTCTTCTTATCAAGTTTACTAACAAACTTATTGTATTATGGTATAACTTTAAAGAATTACAAATTTTTAAGTTGATTAAATTTTGTTTTAAATTTTAGTTGTTATGTATTTATGCTCGGGCGGCAATACTCCAGACTTAAGATGGGACGGAATTTTCGGATCACCCCAACAAAATCAAGGTAAGTTTACAAACTTTCTATCCCTTTACAAATTCTGTTATTTTTAACCGTGATAGCTAATTTTAATTGTCTCTTTTGTTCAGGTAATAATGGTGGGACACCCGACGAGCAGGACAGAATTAGAAATGAACAAGAAAAACAACGATTAAGACAAGAAGAAATTGCGCGGGAACAACGAAAGCAAGAGGAAGAAAGGCAGCGTCAGGTTCAAATTGAAGAAGAACAAAGACGACGAGGGCAAAACAACAACGGCAACAACAACAATAACAACAACGGCAACAATAACAACAACAACCATAACAACAACAACAATAATAATAATCAAGTAAGATCTTTTTTTTGATAAAAAAACCCTCGTTAGAATTGTTTTTTTATCAACCTGTTTTAATGTGTAATTGCAGATGATTTAACTTCAACTCTATTTATTTAGCGCCCTCGAACCACGCAAAGACCAAGGACAACACAACGCCCAAGGACAACACAAAGACCAAGGACAACACAACGCCCAAGGACCACGCAAAGACCAAGAACAACGCAAAGACCTAGAACTACACAAAGACCAAGATTTGTACAAAGACCTCCAAATAGAGGGTAAAGACTTAATGCCAAAAATACTTTATATTCGTTTTTCTACAAACGTTTAATATTAATGTTATTTAATAAATAGTTCAACCAACGCCCGACGATGTTCTGCACCAACCGGTTCTGCTCCACGAAATGCCCCACAAACACGACCCACTTACAGAAAATCTCCCGCTAGCGGTAAGAATATTACTATTTCCAGTTTTGTTTGAAGTTTCCAATAATTTAAGGCCTTTTTTAGGAACCTGAAAGATGATTTAGACCAAAAATAATGAAAAGTTTTAGAAAAATAGATTAAAATAACTCAGTTTTTAGCCTGTTATAATATATTAACTTTCCAATTAAGACACAGCTTAGAATATAATATAAATCGTATTTTCAGAACGTACTCCGTACGACTACAACCAAGTCCTGAGCCTTTCCATTCTTTTCTACGAAGCACAAAGATCTGGTAAATTACCGACAACCAACAGAATACCTTGGAGAGGAGACTCTGGGTTAAGAGATGGATGTGACGTCAATCATGACCTAACTGGGGGGTGGTATGACGGTAAGCACGACTCACAAACGTAGATAAATACAATTATTCAACAAATTTTGGCAAAAACTTCTAATTTTGTAATTTTATTCGTAGCTGGTGACCACGTCAAGTTTGGTTTCCCAATGGCATGGGCTGTAACAACGATCGCTTGGGGGGTGATCGAGTTTAAAGATGCCTACCAAGATTCTGGTGAATATAGCAGAGTTCTTGATCAAATTAAATGGGTCACAGATTACTTTATCAAAGCTCATGTTTCCAAATACGAGTTCTACGCTCAGGTAATATAAAATAAATAAACAAACCCTTATAAGAAAAAAACTAACAATAAGACTGTATTAAAATAGCATTTAATAAACAGGTGGAATTATGACTGAAATTGCAGTTTAACATAAGTACATCATATTGCATTCTATTTAAAATACTGTGGTAATGTAGGTTGGTGACGGACACGTCGATCATAGCAACTGGGGAAGACCAGAAGAGATGACAATGAGCAGACCAAGTTACAAGATTGACAAGACCCACCCCGGGTCGGAGGTTGCTGCTGAAACCGCTGCCGCTATGGCTGCTGCTTCGGTGGTGTTTAGAGACACCAACCCAGCTTATGCTAATATCCTTGTGCAACACGCTAAAGATTTATACGAATTGGCAGATCGTTACAGGCAAGTTATACATTTGTTTGCAATTTAAATTATATAAAGGAACCTGATAACACATGCCGCAGTACAGAACAGTTTACTTTATTTTCTTCGAGATTTAAATTAAATATATGTTTTATTGTTACTTTAGGGGAGACTATCACGTTTCAATCCGAAATGTTTTCGACTTCTACCGATCATTCAGTGGATACCAAGATGAGTTGGTATGGGGAGCATTGTGGTTATATAGAGCAACCAACTCAAGACATTACCTTGAAGATGCGAAACGAAAATATCAACAATTCGGGGGAAGCAATTTCCCGGGCAGATTTGCATGGGACAACAAAGAAGCAGGCTCTCAGGTTAGAATGTTTTAATTACTTATGGCCTTCTTTAATTCATTAAACAGTAAATAAAACATAGCTTAAGATATCAACTCTTGCCTAATAAAAAAAACTTTGTGTATATGAACAGGTTCTATTGGCCAATTTCACCGGCGAGCAAAAATACAAGAACACAGTCCTTGACTACCAGCGATATTTGAGCAGTTCCAATGCACCCAAAACACCACGAGGACTTCTCTGGTTGGATAAATGGGGACCCAATCGTTACGCAGGTATGTACCTATTAAAAAAATGGCAAAACATAAAGGATTTTTGTTTTAGAAATCAATTATAAAACATTTTTCTTTCTTTAATTTTTAGCCAACGCCGCATTCATTTCTCTTGCTGCAGCCAATATCAGAGGCATTGGTAATACAAACAATATGCTTAACTTTGCAAGATCTCAAATCAATTACTTACTGGGGGCGAGTGGTAGAAGTTATGTAGTCGGGTACGGAAGAAATCCACCAAAACAACCGCATCATAGATCAAGGTAAGTCAGAACAGCTACCCATAACCACAAAATGTAGACTATGGTCATTTAACCTTGGCTACTGCAGTTTACTTACCAAAAAATTAACATCGACTTTTACATTTTATAGTTCCTGCTCTCCAGCCCCAGCTAGTTGTGCTTGGGGAAGTGGATACCATCGCAGAGGTGGAAACCATTACACTCTGTATGGTGCCTTGGTTGGTGGACCAGATAAGAATGACAGATACACAGACGACAGAACTGATTACATCAAGAATGAAGTGGCGAACGATTACAACGCTGGTTTTCAGTCTGCTTTGGCAGGTTAGTTATTGTCACCATTATAACTTTAAGTCGTAAACAGAAAATTTAAAACTAAAAAAACCCTATGACAATAAGTAACAACAATTACTCTTGCATTAACTCTTGCAAAGTTTTACACTTGGTAATAAACGAAATTTTTTTGCTAGGTTTGAAACACTTCCAGATTGCAAACCGCAGAAGAAAAAGCGGTTGAGACTTTATTACCATGAATTGACTACCACATAACTAATAACTTATTCTTAATAAATGTATTGTTAAAATTAGATTTTTAAGTAGAATTAATAAATAAATAAACAAGTCATTTCTGAATGTCCATGTGCTGTTTTAGTAGAGTGAAGAGTAAAACTAAAGCTTACCCATTTTTGTGTTTATTTTAATATCCAAAAGTTGGTTATAAACGCAGTGTATAACATTCCTTATACTGTAGAGATAGAATAGTATAAGGTGAAGAATTAAATGGCTGTTATTTGTTCGTCAAAAGTTTTGCGGACAAATTCATAAATGATTTTAGCTAATGAAGAAGTAACTTTACATTTCTCTTCGATTTTTTCAGCAGAACTAAAAAATAAACAAAAAATTTAAAAACTTCCTCCTATTAAAATATTATTGGTCTAAATTAGTAATCACTGAATAAATTACCTTAGTGTAATAGATGAAATAGATTTGAACACTTGGGCGAGGTAGAGGGCAGATAAGTACGAAACACCTGGAAAATTTTCAAAAACTGCCAATCTAGCAGCAGTTTCCAAATTGTCCCTCTGATGTAGAAATTTTGAATCAATTTCCAATTTCTGTTGATCTCTTTTAGCCAAGTTATAAAGTAAATCAGCAGTTTGGTTCTGTTAAAATAAATTGTAATTTTTTAACTTAAAAAGGTGCACTTAAACAAACAGCTATAGGTAAAAATGACTACTTTTTAAGACTGAAGGTTGTATAGCAATATTTTTTAACTGCTAATACACTGACTACCAACTAACATTTTTTATTTAAAAATATAACTTAATAAAACCTAGGTTTTATAATCTATGACAAAAAATACAAATTGTTTTTAAAACCTTAATAAAAAAAATAGTTAATCAAAAACTTAAACAGAAAGAGCAACTTTAGGGCACAATAAATAAACTAAAATTACCTGATTATTGCTGTATAACAGATTAACATTTTCTTGCGCTAAACCTAAAACCATTGAACGAAAATTTGACATTTGTGAAACTGTGGCTTTTTCATTTCCAAACATCCCTGAAATATTTAAAAATTATTTAAAGTTTTTATTAAAATAAAAGCAAACATAATGACCTAAAAAAGTTTAATTACTTTTTTATATTATTTTGAATTTGCTTTAATACCTTTTTTTACGCGATCTTTTTCGATTATGAGAAACACTTTGACAAAGTATTTTTGTACTTTGTGTATAATATTAATTAGATTTGTTTTGTTATTAGTTGAAGTTAGATCCGACACAAACTTTCTAATGGCAGCAATTCTAAAAACAATTTTTTAAATTAAATCATATTTTTTATGATTTTAATTTTTGTTTATTTACGAAATTTTATTTTTTATTATAAATAATTTTTGCCTAATGGTTTATGTTATAATAAATTAATTCACCCATTAATAGCATTTGGTTGCAAAATTATCTTTAATTATATAAAAAAAGGTTGCTAGCTACACAGCAAAAAGTTTAAAAGCGCAAAGTTTTGATTTTTTATAATGTTTCACAAAACATTTTAATAAATTTTGTTTAAAAATCAATCTAAAATTAATTTGAAAAAATGTTAGAAACATAACCAGAGGGAATAACAAAAGAATTGCAAACCTGTGACCAAGAATAAATCCATTATGTTTCAGGGAAGTTACAACCACATTTACTTTAAGTTTTGTTCTAAGAGTTTGAACAATTTGGTTTGCTCCAATTGTCAACTCCCTGCTGTCCACAATTATTGACAGTTGACCTAAACAAATATTTAAAAATATCAAAAACTATTCCTGTCCAGAATTTAGTTTAAATTAAATTTACAGAAATATATTATTTTTTTAGCATGCATTTAACTTTTTTATGCTTACTGTTTGACATGTTCTTGGTGTGTTTTGCATTAGAGATAACTTTGGAATTTCTGTTGGGACTTGGTGAAAAAGACAAACTAAATAAAAACTTTCTCTTAAAAAATTAATTTTTTAAAATTTTATTTTTACCGGAATAACTTACATTTTTGCTTCAAGATGTAAGGGTGAATGTGACGGACTAAATTTTAAATAATTACTAGAATTTGATAATCGCTTCTTTTTAAACTCGAGTTGTTTTCGTAAAGATTGTTTTAGTCGGTTACTTCTTGAAGAATCAAGGTCCAGAGTCTCCTTAGTTAAATCTGAAAATAAAATAATAAACAAGTGAAGTGTTTTGTTATCAAAAAATAATTAATAGTCTAGATAAAAATTTTTACAGCTGTGTGCCTTATTAATTATTCTATATGTATAATAAGCAGTGGAAAATCAAACTTAAGACTTGATCCTAATTGCAAAGCTATAATACTAATACAGTATGTTTCACAACAAACTAAAGTAAATTTAAAAAAATTTTTAAAATAAAGTTACCCTGATTTTCATGTGGTTCATTTGATTCTTCACTTTTCTTTAAAACCATCACACATGATTTACACATCCAACCTTTACTTGTTAATACACTTCCACATAACTCACAATACCTTTCACTTGATGACACTTTTCTATGCAATTTGTTACATGATTGACAAGTGTTAAAATGGTCAGAGTTAACAAAGGAACATTCTAAGCATTTCCACGAGTTTTCAGAGTTTGAAAATTGATAATTTGAGGGATTTTGGTTTTTAACAAATTTCTTGGTGGTTTGTACGTTGGAGGTGTCCTCCATATTGTTTATTTTTAGAGGTTTGGAAATGGAAGGTTGTTTAGTTGGTGAATTTTGAAGAAAAGATTCATCTGAATTATCATCGCAAATAATTAAACGTCTTCTACCAGATTTGACTTTTTTGTTACCAACTTTTGATTTGGTTGGTTTTGGTTGATTTAAAGTTTGCTTTGCCTTAAAACAAATAATATAGTTAATACTTAACAAGATATTTTCCAAGTTAACAAGATACAACCAAGGTTCTGAATGTGAAAAGTTGCGGGGTGCAGGAAATAGGGGCAAAAATTCATGAAATGCAGAAAGAAGCAAAGTTTTTCAATTATGCCCACAATATTTTTTCGCTTTAAAGTCATCCCGCATCATCCCTCGGCCTTTAAGTTCAATTTTCCACCATCCCCCTTTTGCTTCCAGCACCCCGCAGCAAAGTACAAAAAAGTTGTCCTAACATGCATTCCCAAAATTTTGGTTAACATTTACTTATAGTCCCACACAATTCTATATCCCTATATCCATTACCATTGTATTTTTGAGGAAACAAAAGCAATTAAACCAATTACATTTTGTGATAATTAATACTAACCTGAGCTCGAGTGGTGGCTTTTGTTGTAGCCATAATCTGAGTACAAGGTTCCAGAAGGGTAATTTCACCAAGTTCATGCGAGGTTTCTACTACGTTGTCATCAACACAAAAACTATCGTTCTCATAACTTTCATTTAAATCAACCTCCTCCTAATTTTAAATAAGAATTAGATAAAATAACTATAACAATCTGGAACTATACAAAAGTTAAATAACTTATTTTAAATACTACTTAAATGTGTATACATTAAAAAAAATCCAAACAGTTAAAGATAATATTTAAATATTTATTGATTTTAAAAATGTTGTGTAAAAGTTTTAAATCTTTTGTTTATTTTGTTGTATACCGCTGTTGCTACCGATATTAAAAAGTATTTTAAGAGAAGTAAAAATAAAATAATTACCTGTGAAAATACATCAATATCGCGCCCCCTATTATAAGCTAGTTTGTATTTTCCCTTAAAGTTTTCAACATCTGATGGTTGAAACTTAGAAGCAGCAACTGATTTTAAATACATAGCTTGCTCATCTGGTCTTGTTTCTACAAAAAATTTTGGTAAATTTATTAAAAATTTTTATGCATTTTTCCTCATAAAAATAATATAAATGCTACTAAAAATTATATATTACAATCACAATTTTTAAACAAATTTTAAATAATAAGTTATTTTTAAAAAGATTTTGTTTTTTTTCATTTACCGTCACCATCAACATGTTGGGTAAGTTGTGAAGCATCGTTAAAAAAATTTAACATTTCCTCGTCCATGACATCATCACTAGTGATGTCATCAAATGATGTGTCATCACCGCTTAGTTCTGCCTCGTCATCAATAAATGAACAAATTCTTTTCTAAACATTTTGCAAAGCAGAATATATGCAAAAAAATATTATTTTTTTTTTGAAAATTATTTTTATGAAAAAAAACTAATTGACAGCCCACCATACGATTTGAGATTTCGATTTCAGCAATGTGGTCACAACTTTTAGCAAAAATTTGCTTGTGATAATTTGCCTGTGCACCAAAACAGCAGTTTTACTTACTTTGTAGCCCTATTACTGGAGCATACATGATACAAAAAAAAAATAATTTTTACAATTTTACCTTCTTTTTTGAAACAGGTTTAGTAGTTTTATTGTTATTATTGGCTATTTCAGTTTTGGGAGTGCTATGTTTTGCATGCTTTTGTAGATCCTTCATTTTGAGAAAATTTTCAAGTTTTTCGTTAGACTTAAAATCCTTTAAAGGAGTTAATACTGAATTATTAAAATTGTTTGTAGATGGATCAACATCACTACAACATGAAGTATCTGATTCGATGATTGGAATTCGTTTCTTTTTCCTCAAAAATTCAACAGGGGTACTTGGATAAAATTCTAGAACAAAAAAAACAGTATCATTTTAGATCTATTGCAAAATATTTTATTAAAAGTAAAGTTCATTATCATACCTTCATCTGTATTTTCTTTAACCTTTTTCTTTTTTGGTTCGATTAAAAATTCCTCAAAGTCTGAGTCGTCTCCAAAGTACAATTCAGGAGAATCACATTTTATAGGCATGCCATGTTTTCTTTTTAGACTGTTATTACTTTGATTTGTTACATTTTCATCAAAAAAAGTGAGTGGTTTAACAGCAGCACATGGAATATCATCACACATTGAATTGGATGAGAGATCGGCAAAAAGCGCCCGGTTTTCTAATCTATTAACTTGTGTTAAATTCACTTTAAGACTTTTTTTACTAGTAGTAGTAGTGTTCTTAGTTATGTTTTTCTGTTCCGAACAATCTAATTCAACTTGATTAAATGCTGTTGATTTTTCAGAAATGTCCATTGAAATTTCAGAATTAGGCAAATCTGATTTATATTGACAGAATGGGATTTTTTTTAGACTTTTTTCTTCTATAGACATATTGTCATGCACAACATTAAGTGTCTTACAACTCTCAGCTTGCTCCCCAAATGACATATTTGTTTTATTCTTACCAAAAGCTTGAGTGAAGGGTTGACTGTCAATATCAAAATCTAAATCAAATTGACCACCAAACATATCTGCTGATGCATCAAAAGAAATTGTTGTTTCAACTTTGGCAAAAGACAAACCTCTTTTTTTAACTAAACAATTTGGCTGTTTTTGAAGAATATTAAATTCTTTCTTTAGTTTAACACCAGTTTTTAAATAAGTGTTATTAAAAGAACAGCCTTCATCATTATTTGATACTTTAAAACTGTTTATGTTTTCTTGCTTAACTTCTTTTTTAACTGTAGTAATATTTGTATGTTTATCTTTAATTTCTGTGTCAAATGGTTTACATGTTATTATTTCAGTTTTTAATGTTGATATTTGTTCACCAGCTTCCTTTTGCTCGGGGAAAACAGTTTTTGTAGTTCTATTTAAAGTTGTTTTATTAGGTTTTTCATCCAATTCAGTATCAGAATCGGAATCAAACAATTTAAAACAAATTGGATTTTTGGTTTTTACTTCTAAATCGTCCATAAAATTAAACGTATCACATAATATAGGCGGCATGTCATCAACGGTGTTTTGTTCTGAAGAATTCTCAGAGCTATCAGTATATTGTGATGTAGGAAATAAAGGTGATAAGTCTTCGCTTAACGAAAATGGCAAACTGTCACCAAAATCCTGGTTTTCGTTTCTAAATTCTGCATTATTTACCTCTTTATTGTAACTTGCGTTCTGTGGTAGTGAGTGTTCAGTAGGCAAAGATATTTCCATGTCAATATCATCACTGATTTCTATAACTTCATTATCAGTATTTACATCTTGAACTGTGGCTTGGTTTTTTATTGCCGTACTATTGTCCACTGTTTTATTATCAGGAAAAATATTAGATTTCTTTGTGGAAGTATTTTTATTCACATTGTTTGTTGTATCTTTAAATGAAAAATCATCCTCTTGATTTAGTTCGGAATTCGACATCTGCAAAATCTAAAAAAAAGTAATATTTTATTTTGAAAACAAGTTATAGCTTTAACTAAGTATATTTTTTACTTCTGTTAGCATGGTGCTACTATATGAATGTCCGAAAGTTGAATTTTGAGGTCGACATTGCCATGGCAACCATTCTGATAGAGATAGTTCACTGCTTGTATCAGTGCTTTCAACTTTATTCTGTCAAAAAAAATTTTTTTTCCAAAATGAAAAAAAAAATTCGAAGTTAATTTGATACGAAATAGAAGTGCCAGTTTTAAAAACAAGTTTGTTACCTTTTTGTTTAGTGAAATGAATCGTCCTGACTGTGGTAAGGTTTTGACAGTTCCAACATATTGATATTTTTCCTTGTACAAATTTAACTGGCTTGTTGTTAAACTTGTTTTGGCACATCCTGCATTAAGTAGCAATATGTTATTTTTGTATTTACCCTTACTGTAAAAAGATTGACTTCATAACCTAAACCTTAGATAACATTAGTTACCCTGACCCTGTCCCAAGTTGCCTTTAACAGTTTAAAATATAAGGATTAAATGCCAAGTATATAGCCTCAAACAAGTGCCCTACCGCATTAAAGCACCTGGTACCTAACCCAGGACCTTGTGAAAAAATGCAAAGTGTTTCAGCCGCTGACTAAAAATATTATTAGTTAATGGTATCATAAATGCTATATAATGCAGCATGTAAGCACAAAAGTTATAAATTACTTAATACCTTGTTTTAGCATCACTGAAACATCCAAATTGATTCCCAACTTTTTCTCACTTTTTAAAGTTTTTTTATTTTTTTCTTGTTTTTTAGTTTGTGGTGCCACGGTGATAAACATTTGGTGACAAGTTGGGTTCAAACCAATAGGAACCATCCTAGGATTGTGAGGGTAATATTGCAACGATTTTCCAGCATTCCCAGTGATCGCTTTGTGGATAGTTTTCTTACTGGCCACACTACTGTTATAATCCTAACAAAAAATTGCATTTTTTAATTTTTTTAGTCTAGCTAGACCGGAAAAAAATGTGTTATTAAAAATATAAATACAAATAAAATTGGGTATATTATATATTATGTAAAATGCAAAGAAAATTAAAAAACTAAATAGACCTATCATCTAAACTAGTTCAACTTCAGTTTAAGAAATTTTACATTAGAATAACAAAATATTACGTTTTTAATTCATGCAATTAAACCTAAGCACATTAATAACATTTAAATTAAATACCCTTTCCTCCTTTCCTTCTGTAACCAACATCACGATTCTTCCTTCCCTTTTTCTTCCCGTTCTTCCCATTCTTTGCACCAATCGAATAGGACTTTTGTGGGAGTCGAAACACACAATAAGATCTACATCACCTATGTCCAATCCCTCTTCTCCTACACAGGTGGACACGAGGATGTTGTAACCTCCGGATCGAAATTTTTCCACAACCTTGAAAAAGTATAATGTGGAATTTTTACAAAAAAAGTTTACAAACCTAAAAAGTATTAAATTTAAAAAATCTTTTTAAAATTTAAACCTTTAAAAATGTAGAATTGTTACACATACAAATTTAAAAGAACTTTAATAGGCTAAAAGTTGATTAACTTTATTAAATCAAAAAATAATCTAGTTAAAGTAAAAATAAGTAAGAAGATATATATACATATATATATTTTTTTAATGAAATTTAGATTAATTTTATCTTAGCTCTACCCAATTTTAGTTAATAAATGTGCAAGGGCCTAAAGTTAACTTAAATTAATAATACACATTTGTTTTTACCATCAATTGATCTTTTTGTGTAAACCTTCGATTGGGAGTAGCCTTAGAATTTGCATCTTTTTTATTGGGTGTTGTTGTAGGTGCATGCCCAACAAATTGCATAGGTTTAAGTAAAGGTCGATGGGTCTGCAACAACTCAGTGATTTCACTAACACTGTCTCGGTATTGACAGAATACCATGACTCTCGTGTTCATAGAATCTTTCGCTGCATCTTGATTAAAAATTTTTTTTATGACGTTAAAAAAATTAATTGTGTGCACTATGGGCTTATTTAAATTGTTGTGATAAAGTCGCAACTTGCAACTAATATATCCCCAAAATAATTTACTTATAAACCAAATATTGCAGTTTTATATATTATATATACTGACTAGCAATTAATTTTTACCATTTTTCCAGTCTTGAAAATGTTTTAAAACAATTTTTTCCAATTCCTTTATTTTGGGATGGCTATAAACATAGTTTAGTTGATCTGATTTCTGTGATACCAACAAACATAAAATAGTGAAATTTTGTTTTAAAGCATAAATCTTTTTTGTAAAAATAATTATTTATAATTGTAAGCTAAAATATTTTGGCATTGAACTTTATAATACAGCGGTAGACTAAACAAACAAAAATATTTCAAAAACTTACTTTTTCAAGTTTTATGCTTGAGCGTTTATTTTCATTTGCTTGAGTTAACAAAACTGAGGATGAGGGGGAAGCCCCGAATAAGAGAATTAACTCATCATAAATCGATCGGAAGTCGGCATTGTTGCTTAAAATGCTTCTTGCTCTCATGTTACCTTTAATGCAACAAAGATATATATTAAATAGAACTTGTGTATTTTTTTTAAATATCAGCGACCTTGTGCAGTGTTTAAAGACCTGGGAGTTCTGGGTTCGATTCTCACTGCTTACATGTTAAAGATTAGTTAATTAATAAGCTAAAACTAGTGAATACTTCTTCCATGCACAAAAACCATATTAAAGCATAATTATAATCAGACAATCTATCAGGTCAACAATATCCTTAACTTAAGTTAGGCAAGAGTAAAGTTATCCTATATAATACCGAAAAAAAATAAACTTATATGTTTAAATGGTTTATCAATAATTATATGCAAATTTAAATTATTAAGAGCAATATTTATTTATTCACCTTTATTTCCATCCATTATTCCTTTCAGAAAAATAAAAAAAGATTTCATTCCATGTTGTAGTAGTAATTCAAGACCATGATATAAACTTACTGACATTGCAAAATCACCTTCAATTATTCCCATTACTTGTCTCTAAAATATATAAAATATTTTAAATAAAAATGCTTAAATAATATAAAAAATCGCAACTTATATATTTACACAAAATGCAACAAAGAATAAGTTAATTTCCTTACCCAGTAAAGGTAATATATAAATTAAACCTAGTAGCAAAGGCTTAAAAATAATATGACCTACACAATAATTTAAAAGTTTTGTTAACCCTATAAAGATAAATATTTTGTTCTTACAGAGAGCCCAGTGGGTGGATCCTTCCTATATTGATCCCGTGCCATTAAGAGTCTGTACTTGGACAAATATTGAATATCAGGATTGTACAAAGCTTTACAGCGAACCAAATTTCCAATAAAAACTTCAATCACCTGAATTTAATAATAAAAAAATAGAATAAAAAATTTACAGCATCTGTAAAACTAAAACAGCAGCATGGTGAAGTGGTCAGAACACTTGTATTCACTTTATGAGGTCCTGGGTTTCAATCCCACTGTTCTCATGGTGTAAAGCCGTTAAAGTAAAATCCTATAGACGACATAAACTCCTGCTGAGCCAATACTTAATTGCAACTTATAATAAGCGAGCAATTATAATCAAAATAAATAAAATCCTAAACTGCCAAAGTCAACTTGAGACTGAGTCGGGGTAACTGATGTTACTCTATGTTTAGGTTGTGAAGTCAACCTTCTCACATCGAGGATATATAAATGTAACAAAAAACAAAATAACTGAAAAACAGTTAATAAAATAACAAAAGAATAAAAATAATAGTAAAAACTCTTTTATTTTTTTTCATTAAGTTATTTACCTTGAAATATTTTTCCTTAATTTTGTTGATTTGGTCATTAAGTTTGACAACAATTTTGTTGATAACACGAGCATGTGTGTATTGTTTAATATCTATTGAATCTTCTGATCTAATCTCTATGTTACTAATTAACAAATTCTTTATCACCTAAACAATATGAATTATGGTTAAATTTAACAATTTCCAATTCCATTTGCATTACAAATTCATTATGACAGCATTACTAAAAAAATATATAAATAAATTTACTTGTTGTACAGTTCTGATATCTGTTCCAGGAGTTGCACTTAAAGCAAGAATTCGAAAATCTTTTGAGTAACCAATTATTTGTTGCACAACCTAAAAAAATTTTATTTTCAACATTTTTGTTGTTGTATACTCATAACCTTATACTTAATCATAGTTTTTTCACGTTTATCTATTATCGATGTGGGAAGGTCGACTTCACGACCTAAACATAAGGCAACATCAGTCACTCCTACCCAGTCTCTAGTTGTCTTTCACAGTTTTATATATTATAGATTGTAATCGCCTGATAATTAACCAACTGATTAGGTGTAGGCTTAGCAGGGGTTTATTCCTGTTTATAGTGCCTTACTCAAGGGCGCTTCAGTATCAAAGCAGTGAAAATCAAACCACAGACCTCATGTAGTGCAAACAAGTGTTCTGACTACATTAAAACAAGCATGAATATATCTATTTAAAAATATCAAAACTGTCATTCTTACTTGACAATATGCATGATTTCCAAGAGCCTTATGTGCCTCATCAATGACCAAACATTTTATAGAATTAGCACAACAAACTCCTTTTGCTAAATCATTGTTTATAACTTGTGGTGTTAAAAAGAAAACCCGTTTGTTGTTCCATAATTCTTGTCGTCGGTTTGAAGCCATTGTTGACCCTAATTTCAAAACAAATGTTATACAAATTTTTAAATTATTCTGTGTATATATTTTAAAATAAAAACAATAAATTTAAGAAATATTTAAAAAAATGAAAAATGGGATGAGTAAGTAAACATAATAATAATAGTTACTATTGCAGAAATTTAATTGTTTTTATAACTTCTTTACCAATATATATACTAAAAATCGAGAAGTTACATGTTTGTTATATTGGCAATGTAATAATGCAATAACAAAGTAATTCAGACATACCATATAACAAAATTTGAATAAAATCTGTAAAATATAAAGTTTTATTTAACCTGTCATTTGAATCTGATCCTCCATAGGAATTCCCATGATATTATAACAAGCATCTATTTGCTGAGCAACAAGTGGTTTTGTAGGTGCCATAAACACTATTTTCCCTTGAGGATACCATCTATAAAAATTATACATAACCACTGCAGCAATAAAAGTTTTTCCAAGTCCAGTTGGCAAGGCAACTAAGGTGTTGTTGAAAATGGCAGTTTTAACAATTTTTTGTTGATATGCACGGATTGGATAGTTAGTTGGGTATATCCACAATTTTCCAGCAAAATTATCAAATCCAGTAATGTGTTCAACAGGATCTAAACATAAATTTCTTTAAACTTAAACAAGCTATATGAACATAATTTTATTAAATCTTTATTTTTCTTACCAGCTAAAAAATTACGGAAAGTAGGGTATATTTTTGGTGAAAAAAATGCACACCTGAAATTAACATTTTGCACGCCTGGATTTTAACAAAATCCGCACCTGTGCAATACTAACGCCTTGTAGTAGCATATTTAAGCCAAATTCAAGTAAAACACGCTAACATAAATTGCGTGACCGAGCTTGCACGCGTACCCAAATTTCCAGTCTACGCAAGCACGCGTGGTCACGCCGTTTTTTAAGCTTGCGCGCACGAGATCTCGTCGAAAACTGCTCTACTTTTCAGATTGGATAACGGCAAGATATATTTAATTTAATTACATTTAAAAAAAATTTTAAACCAATAGCCAATTTACCATTAGTATTTTTTCCAATGTTGTCCGAACTACAATCCCCCTCTAAAGCAATTGTTGCACAGAGCAAATCATCATCATCCATTTCTGTTGAACTTATTTCAATCACATCATTTTGTTTAGAACTCGAAGGTTGATTTTTCTTTTTATTAATTTGGTTCTTAATTTTTAAATCTGACGGTGAATTTTGCCTTGGTTCATTGTCTTTTGTTTTGCACTTCCAAGACTGAAACAGAGTTTTTTGTTTGGAATCTCGTGGCATTATCAAAATTTCTGTTATTGTAACATTTTTATTCTAAAACCTGAAAAGCAAAGTATAGGTGTTAACTGTGGTTTAAAACTATTACTTTTGTTTATTCACATCTTGGTCAGTTGGTAAAATGTAAAATTTTAATTGTCTGATAGTCTGATTGTTTATCAAAATCGCATTTTCTGAATATTTTTGTATTTACTCCAATTTTAAATTTGTAGGATACTTGAAATTCTGCATCACCACACCTTAGCTTCACAAACAAGCTGTTTATAACAGCTTACACAAACTTAAACGCATAATTTTGCTTTGCACAAAATAAAGAGCATTGGTATATTTAATTTATTCCAAAAACTGGTATTTTAAAAATTTTTCTAACACGCGCGAATGAAAACAACAAGAATATTTACGATACGCATGGTTGGTAAGGAAAGTTTGTTTACAAAATAATTATCCTCACAAAAATCTTAGTTTCATTCAAATATATTAAAAACAAATTGTATGCGTCGTTAATATCTGTTTTCTAATGGGTTTATTTAAAAAAATAAAACTATATTGCACTTTAAAATATAAAACACCTTAAAGTAATTTAACAAAAGTCAACCAACATTATATTTATAAAAACTTTAAAATTAAAGAATTCGGAAAGGACCCGATCCAAATTTAATTTAAATTTAAAAATCAACAAATTTTAAATCTAAAAGTTTTAAATTCAGTTTTCAGAAAAAAAAGATTCCAAGAAAAAAAATTTCGATAAATAAATTTATGACATAAGAAAAATATTTGATATAGTGTAATATTTAAAATACGCACAAAAAATAAAAAATTAAAATAATTTTGTAATCCAGAAAGTTAAAATAAAATTTAAAATGTTTTCTATTAGTTTTGTTTTATCGATTATGCCGCGAAAATTACAAAAAAAAATTATATATTTTTTTTATAAGTTACTTATTTAGAATAAGCTATATTTAAAGTGTACACCCTAAAACACAATCTTCATCAAAGTGCTATGCTTTTCCCATTTTTAATGAAGTTAACTTAGTTAAGTGTCGAGAAAGCGTCTTGTGCGACATATGTGTCGTACGATACAGACGTCAGGACGATAATCAAATTAGAACCACCTTAAAATGGCCGCCACACAGTTTAACAAAACATCGACAGTCAAAAATACCCAAAACAAGTTAATGTGTGAAAAAAACTATTTCTAAAAAGTTAAAATAAATAAAAAGGATAACATAGGCAGAAGAATAATATCGTATATATTTAGAGATATCTATCTCTAATTCTCTAATAGTATAGTTATTAATTTAGTAAATATTATACTAATATATAATAAAAATTGTTGCAAAAAGGTTGAGTTAATTTTAACAAAAATGATATAAAATATAAGTTGTATTAAAAGTTACAATAACATTTTAAATAATGGAAGAAATTAAAGAAACAAAAAATAGTCCAAAGAAAATGTCGTCAAATGCCAACGCTTTTTCGATTGAATCTATTATGAGAAAAGAAGTTATAACAAACAGCAAAACTGGTAAACTTTAAAATTGTTAATATTCTTTTTTCTAACAAGTTTATATATTTAGTGTATGTATTATTACTTTAAAACATTGCCTTTTTATTCAAGTATAAATATTTAAACATTTTTTTTTAATTTAGAAAAATCGAACTTCACGAACTTGAAATGCCTTGAAAAATCCGACAATTTCGAAGAAACAGTGGAGTCAGGCAATCGCCCCCACAATATTGTTAAACCAGAAAATATGACAGAGTCGAGTAAGCCCAAACACCCAGCATTACTAGAAGTAAATTGCATACTGGAAACTAAAGAATTATGGAACAAATTCCACGACCTGGGAACTGAAATGATAATCACAAAATCTGGGAGGTAATTACTGCTATAGTTTTAATTAAACTTTAAATAAACCAAATTAAAAAACACAAAAATATAAAAAATTAGATGAAGATATATTACTTTATATATACAACTTAAAAAAAATAAATAAAAAGTTAGATATTGATTCAAAATGTTTAATGTTATAGAAGAATGTTCCCGACTGTTCGTGTTTCTTTCTCAAAAGCTCTCACAAATGAAAAGTATCTTGTTGCCATGGATATTGTTTCAGTGGACAACAAACGTTATAGATATGCTTACCACCGCTCTTGTTGGCTAGTTGCAGGTTTTTTTAATTAAAATATTTGTCTCCATTTTGTATTTGATTTCTTGTGAACTGCTCTTATACTGGATTTTGTTGTTTTATGAACTTGACAACATTTTTTAACAAAACTTTGCTAGAAAACCACTGTTATCTTTATTTTTATAATGTAAAGATGTTGTTTTAGGAAAAGCGGATCCTCCTCTTCCACATCGGCTCTACATCCATCCGGACTCACCGCTAAGCGGCGCACAAATCAACAAGCAAATGTTTTCTTTTGAAAAACTGAAGCTCACCAACAATGAACTTGATCAAAACAGCCATGTAAGTAACATTCTTAACTTAAAAAAGATTTTATGTAAAATGTTTAAGAATTTAAAATGTCGTTTACTTGTGATTATCCAATTTTTTTGTTGTTGAACTTAAAGATATTTGTTTCGCCATTGGTTTAAGTGAATAGCAAATATAGTTTGAAGATTTTCTTATCTTGCGAAGACAGGTTAGTGCAGTCAAAACACGATGCCATACGCATTGCAACCAATGATTAATTGCTTCTCCTTAACTTATCTTATACAAGCTGTCACCTCGTTTACATAAAATCCTTATGCAAGGTTTTAACTTGTGTTAATACTGTTTTTATATAAAAAAAATAATCAGAAAAGAATTTTAAAAAGAGAAAATAAAATATCAATGTTTTGTCTATTAGCTATAAGTGCGTGAAACAATAATATATTTGGTGTTAGTGGTTTAATTTTAGTAACTATATTGGTGGAGCTAAGTGCCGTATGTCGGCACTTTTGACACGATATCCCAACCGCATGACCCGCCAGCTATTGCAGATAAAAGAAAACAAATGACTGGCCAATGACGTAAGCACACTGGCAAGTTCAAGATGTTTTCTACACAGAGCCTTTGATACATTTTGATAACTATATGTCGTTAAAACTGTAATTGATTACTAAAATGCTGTTCATATCCTGGCATCTTACAATACGATAACTCCTAAAAATACTTAATACCAAAAAATACCAAAGTCCAAGATTCATAAAAATAAAAAAATATTTTCAGGTTATTTTAAACTCGATGCACAGATATCAGCCACGTGTTCATCTAATAAGGCATTGTGACGACAACAAAGACTTATCGAAATTAAACAAGGAACAATATAAAACATTTGTTTTTCCGCAATCTCAATTTACAGCAGTTACAGCGTATCAAAATCAATTGGTAAGTTACATATATACCAAAATAATATTTTTATTAGATACAAGTTTACAGAAAACTTGAAAACTAAAGAGTTAGTTATTTGGTGTTTATTAACAACCTTGGGTTGATACCCACTGCTTTTATGCTGTAGCGCCTATAAGTAAGGCGCTATAAACGGTATGAACCCCTGCTGAGCCAATACTTAATCAGCAGCAAACTGCCAAAAGCAAACCGAGACTGGGTCGGGGTAACGAATGTTACTCTATGTTTAGGTCGCAAAGCCGACCTTTCCACGACGGGGATAAAAATATGCATAAAAAAGATTATTTTGTATTTATGATGCGTATTACTGCAGATTACAAGACTAAAAATTGACAGCAACCCATTCGCAAAAGGTTTCAGAGATTCGTCCCGAATGAACGAATACGAAAGGTTGGAATTTATTTATTTTTTTAGAATTTATTTTTTCGTAATTTACGTTTAAATTAAGTTTTATAAAAAAAATCCAAAATGGGCTTTCAACAGAATTTCGAAGCTGTAATAAAATCAAGAAAGCGTCACTGTCGAAAATGTTGACTGGTTGACATCATTACTTCGAGGCCGCTTAATTATTAATGCCGCGCTTTAGGACGATCGTTTTCCTAACTTAATATTGATTCCCTGCCGACTTTACCACATACACGTCACACATTTTCACTTGCAAGCCTGAAATCAATCAGAAATTGCTCGAAAAACATGTCTATTTCAAGAAAGACACGCGAAATTGCACGTTTACTTTAATCGCTAATGAATTCTTCGTCATGTTGCAACCAGGCTTGAGATCACTCCGAGCGCGCTAATAACGTTAAAGTCGACCCACGACTTTGTAGAAACTTGATAACATTACGAACGATTTAATTTTCGCCGTTAAAAGCAGTTTTATTCGATTATTGCCGCATCAATTCCCGGCCAAATCATCACGCCCTCGTTTTATCTTTAGACGGCGCGAAAAATGTTGATGGATTTTAAATTGAAAATACTTAAAAAGGGGCTTTCCGGCTACGACGCTTAATCCTAAACCACAAAAAGTTAAACTTTAAGAAGAAATAGGTTTATGTTTTAAAATATAAAAACACAACAATTAAAATTCAATTGCAAATAAAACACTACGTTTAAAAATCAATTGCTTATTGCATTACTATTATTGCTCAGTAGATTCCTTTTTATGTTTAATAAAATTAACATAATTTTTTTTAAATAAGCGAGTCCATCAAAAAATCATTATTTTTACGTTTGTGTTAATTGTTATAGAGATACTGTCGAAGGAATGCTCTGCGAAGCCAGAATTATGCAACCCACTGTCGACACCATGCGATTGCTAATTCACGACGGATTAGAAATTGGTAAACAAACATAGCAAACATAATGTTTAAAAATCTTATAATCACCAGTTTATCTTAATTTTTTTCTTAGCAAACCGAAAAGAACTCGAAAAATCTGGGCTAACTTCTGCAAGCCAAGAATTTCCAAAGTTCGCCCAGCATTTTAGAGTACCAACATTAAACCCAATTACTCATAAAGACTTTCCAACTTTTAGACAACATCCTCAGCAATTGGGGTAAATTTATCAATATTATACATTTAGTACAACTGATTTTTTGTATCACCTTAGGATGATAAGTTTTTTGTATTTTTATCGGAAAGGGTGTGCTGTTGTAACATATGTTTTAAGCTACGATTTAAGGGTGAATAGTGTGGCATTGGTGCGGCTTGAACCCGAAAATTTAGCTTGTCGTCTACTACAATGACTGTAATACTAGGTATAAAAAACAATTAAGGCTGTGGCGTAAGTTATGTATTCTGTATTTATAATAAAGTTTAAATCTCTTTATTATTAAAAAAGCGATTCTTAGAGTGCTGGTAAATTACTTTAGTTGCGTCCATATTAAGACAATAAAAATAAAGCAATGCACAAGTTATAATAATTTCTAGTTTTTATTGACTTCAGATCCTTACTAGCCAGACAACAAAGTT